>NC_046235.1:0-2440966 GCF_009819885.2 Catharus ustulatus | reverse complement strand
TTTGGCAGCCTGGCCCCCACTTGGGGAGTGGTGCAGGCAGGAACCCCCCAGACAGCCCTGACCCCCCTCTGACCTGGGGCTGCTCCTGCTCTGCTGGGATTTCTGAATCTCAACTCTTTGAATCAGCCTAAATGTTCACATGGGTGTTGTCTGCTCTTGTGTTGGCCTTGGCAGTGTTCTAGAAGTGCATCCAGAACCTGCCCTATCCTCTTTCCTAAGGAATGCCATAAGGAACATTCCATTGAGTGTTCTGTGTGGTGTTTGCTGTGCCCTGACTGATGGCAGCATGTCCTGCCAAAGATCATTGTTGGTGACTGTAGATGTGTGGGTGCAGTGCCAGGAGCTCCCTCTGCTAAAGCCTCTCCTGATCTCAACAAGAATTCTTCTTCCCTCTCCCTGTGAGTGACCCCCAGCTAGAAGGGATGTCTATCAAAGTAACCAATGCAAGCATCCCTTCTGCCCCTGACAGGCAAGTGGGCAGAGTTTTGAAAGACCCTCCCCCAAGCAACACTCTGCAGCCAACACCAATTGAGCAATTTCAGCTGCAGAGAGGAGGGCGCTGCTGTTCCGGAGCAAAAAGGTATTTTTGGGGCACTTCTCTAGGTCAAAACCATCAGCCTTGGGAGGGGAGGGATGGAGGGAGGGAAATGGCTATGGATGATGGGTGGAAGGGGACTGGGCACTAGGGTGGGCTCTCCTGGAAGAGAAATGCCTCCTTGAGTTTTTGCCAGAGCTCCCCAGTGGGCTGGGGTGGAAGCAGACCAAGGTGCAGTCAGGAGCTCTGTGAGCTGTACAAGTGTTCTTGAAACTTAGGTGATGATGAAGCTCTGGTTTGGGGAGGGAGTAGCTGTGAAGTCTGTCTTGAAAGGGGAGCCTTGGAAGTGGAGCTGGGGAAGAAAACCCAAAGCATGAAACAGCCTTGAGACAGAGCTGGGTGCATGCACTGGGGGTTCTGGGGATGGGAAGGGTTGTAGTTTGCTGTCGTGGCAGGAATGGGGGACAGAAATAACAGCCTGGCAATGTGAGTGTTGCTTTAGAACATTTCCATGTGTTTAGATGTTTAAAATTAAACAGGTTTCCTCTAAGTCCTGTTAAGTGACAAACAGTTCCTGAGGATCCAGTTTCTTACAAGTTTCCAAGACTGGAATAGCTAGGTGAAGCTGGCAGCCTTTCCACAGAGTGGTGGGGACCTGTGGCTGCTGTCATTTCTGAAGCCCCTTGGAATCCCCTCTGATTGTTCAGCATCAAGCCAGTGCACATCAGTAGCACACCTGAAAGCAGCTTATGGGTGCAAGAGCTCCAACACACCCTGAAGTCTGGGACTGTGGTGGCCCAGAGACCTCAGCTGGGGTCTGTGTGCAAGCAGAGCTTGTGTTCACACACTTCCCAGCAGTGTGTGCTTGCTCTGACCCACCATGGGAATCAGGAAAACCCTAAACTGACTGACTGGTGACAGCATTGTGGCCTGACAGTGAGCCTGCTTCTGCAAGTCCAGGCTGCCATGACAGGGGCTTCCAGCAGCTCCCCAAATCACAGCACTGCACACCTTCACCTGCTTTCACCCACCACTGTTTATTGGTGATGCTGCACTTCCAGATCTTGACATCTGAAAGAGGTGGATGCTAAAACGTTGTGGATGTGGGTGGTGGTACAAAGCTGATCGCTGGGAAAACACTGGAAAGCCACCTTCTTCTTGCTATAAACAGTCAAAGTAGTTAAGCCATGGGCTTTTACATTTGAAAGAGAGCTGCTTGTATAAAATCAGGTTGATAAGGATTTGTGTCACTTTGGAGAGGTACCCAAGATAAGATAAAATCCGGAAGGGTTCTGAAGTACTTTAAAGCTCACATATCTGTGTTACAATAGTGGTGGAGTAAATGTTGCTGGAGAAGTCCTTGTCAGGCACTGAGGATGATGAGTAATTTGAGTGGGGTACTTTGAGAGAGGCTCCAAAGGGTGAAGAAGGGGTCAGCAGAAAACCACTTAATGCCCTTAAGAAAATTACTTCAACCATTGTCAGACAGCAGAGGGTTTTGTCTGTCTTTGAAGTTCGAATGCATTTCACAGCTTTCTGATCTTTGTGATACAGGTCAAAGAAATTATCAGTCCCAGCTTCTGTGGTATCTAGAATAATGGGAAGAGGTGGGTGCAACATCACAGCAATTCAAGATGTCACTGGTGCCCACATTGATGTGGATAAGCAAAAAGATAAGAATGGAGAGAGAATGATCACTATAAGGTACAGTATCTCAAAATGAAAGTCTTGAGTTAGCCCACAGTGTCATTTATTGAAAAGTTTGTTTGCTTTGTAAGGCAGGTCTATTTAACTTCTTTGTTCTAGAATAGAACATACATTCCTGCTGCCAAGATATGCTGACAGCTTCAAAGATAATCCTTAAAATACACAGAAGCCGAGAAATAACTTACTGCAGTAAACTTGCAGTAGACTGAGAGATCAGTGTGAGATTGAAGCTCCGGAACGTTGCGCAAAGTGGGTTTCCTTTTGCGAAAGATAAATCTGTTTGTGTTTAATCTAGGGGAGGTACAGAGTCCACGCGATACGCAGTGCAACTCATCAATGCCCTTATTCAAGATCCTGCCAAGGAACTGGAAGACTTGATTCCTAAAACTCACATAAGAACACCTGCTTCGAGTAGCAAGTCAATCCACGCAAACTTTTCATCTGGAGTCAGCACTGCGACTGCTTCCAACAAGAACTCGTTTCCTCTGGGAGCACCGCCCCTGGTCACGTCGCAGTCATCAACACTATCGACTTTCCAGCCTCCTAACAAATTAAACAAGAATGTCCCAGCGAACGTGCGCTCATCTTTTCCGGTGTCTCTTCCTCTCGCTTATTCTCACCCTCATTTTGCCTTGCTGGCTGCCCAAACTATGCAACAGATCCGGCACCCTCGCTTACCTATGGCCCAATTCGGAGGAACCTTTTCACCTTCACCAAACACTTGGGGACCATTCCCAGTGAGACCAGTTAACCCTGGCAGCACGAACAGCTCTCCAAAGCATAACAGTTCGAGTCGTGTGGGTAACCAGAACGGCAGCGTTCTGCAGACCGAGTCTCCTGGGTTAGCTACGTCCACTGTCCCGTCACAGCCTCGTCTGTAGCTGCTTCCAGCCAGCCTCTGTGCGTGACCAGTAACCGGACTCCCTCCTCGGTCAGGAAGCAGCTCTTTGCTACGTGCGTCCCCAAGACGAGTGCTGCAGCCACAGCCATCTCAACTGTGACCAGCACCTGTAGCACTCTGCCCTCAGCTTCCTCCGCCCCCACAAACAACGGGCAAGTGCCCGCAGCGTTTCTGCCGCCTCCTGCTCCGCAAACGCAGCATTCTGCCCTGAAAGCAGACTCGTTCTCGGCCGTCTCCGCAGCCAAGGAGAAGGTGCCCGCCCCCGAGCAGCCGCCCACGAGCGTGTGCCCGCCAGCTTCAACCGCCAGCAGTTGCAGTGTGTCAGCCAGCAGCAGCTCAGGGGGCACCGAGACGCGCCCGGCGAGCAGTCCCGCACCGCTCAGCAGCGCCCAAGATGAAATTCTGCCAACCAGCATGTCTGACATCAGCCCTTCCATGTCGATGCCTTTTTCATCCAGCTCAGAAACTGCTCCTTTAAGCTTAGCGTCGCCCAGGTCAGTTGTTGCAGATAATCAGGACAACAGTAACTTACCTCAAGTAGCTGTACCAGCACCTCGAGTTACTCACAGGATGCAGTCCAGAGGTTCTTTCTATTCAGTGGTACCAAATGCAAACCTCCATCAAGATCCTCAGTCTATTTTTGTTACGAATCAAGTTCCTTTAACACCTTCTCAAGGTCCACCTGCTGCAGTGCAGCTTTCGTCAGCCATGAACGTTATGAACGGTTCTCAGATGCACATTAACCCAGCAAACAAATCATTGCCTCCTGCCTTTGGGCCAGCAACGCTCTTCAATCACTTTAGTAGTCTTTTTGATAGCAACCAGGTGCCAGCTAACCAAGCATGGGGAGACTGTCCACTCTCTACCCGAGCAGCAGCTGACCCATCTTTCACTGTTCAGTCTACCTTTCTGAATAACTCTGTGCTAGGACATGTGGAAAACGTCCATCCCGACAACTCCAAGGCTCCTGGTTTCAGGCCACCTTCCCAACGGGTTTCAACTAGTCCTGTAGGTAAGTCATCGAGGTCATGTTCTGGACAAAATTATTCTTTCAGCCATTGCACTTTGATCATCATACTGACGGAGAAGTAGTCTACAATCACAGTTGGAGACTGCTTTTGTAATGAGAGTGGCCTGTTTTTCCTAAGTGCTCTTTAAAATATGGATGATTTTTTTTTCTTCAGCTCCTCTAGGCTGTTAGGTGTTGGGGAATATTGCAGATGTTGCATTGCTTGTCCTCTGTGTGAGACAGGAATGCTCCCACCTGCTTGTAGTGTAGCATTGATTTTAGGGTTTGTGTTGGAATGGAGCACAGTGTGGGGTGACACCAAACCTGAGGACTCCTGGAGGTTCCAGCCGCAGCAGTGACTGCATGCAGGTGCTCCATGTTGTATGTTGACTTGGTGAGGGTAAACTCTCTGTGCCTTTTGGCTCTGGGATTTTACTAAGCTTGCTTTGTAGAACTTACTGGTGTGCTACTGCATGGGGTGTTTTGTTCAGAAGTTCAGTGTAGCAGTACTAGCACATCTGGATTTGTTTCAAATGTGTTAGGAACACTGACATTGAGCTCCCTGCCCGTGCTGTGCCCTGCCTGCAGGACTTTTATCTTCTCAGAGTTCAAATTATGTTGCAGAAAACAAGTGCACCCATTTGGTTGGAAGGGACCCTCAAGAGATCTATTCTATGCCACCCTTTGTCCTTGCCATGGTGGCTGTGGGGTGCCCTGGAGCTGGGTGTTGGAGAGCCTTGCACTGGAGTCATCCTTGCCCACACAGTGTGTGTGGTGTGTTTGGGCTAAAGCTTCAGGACTCAAATGCTGGGCTGGGACAAGTCAAGTAGCTTGACTTTCAGATTAAAGGAGAAGGGAGCATTTGGAAGATGTGATGGTAAGGAAAAGATCTTCAGCATTCCCTTTCCTCTCAGTTGCTTGACAAATGTGCAGGACTTTTGCAAACCTGAACACTTCTCTCTGGCTTTAACCACAAAACTGGGGTGTTTGCTATGACTGTGGTTTTCTCAATTGTTAAATTTGGGCTGCAGAGCTCTGCAAAGCAGAGGGCACACCTAGAACTCTGTGCCACATCCAGCTTCAGTGTAGTAAGCAGAACTAGGTGGGTAAGATGAAATAACTGGACCTTGTTCATCAGAGATTGTTAATAAAGAGCTGCCAGACCCCCAACAGGATCCAGAACCACTTGACAATGGCTCAGCTTTTCCTCTGCTCTAAACTGGTTTGGCTGTTGCTGAAATAATTCCTGGGAAAGGAAACTTGTGGCAAATGGGATCTGATTTCCCTGACAATGGCATCCTGCATGTGCAAACATGGGTGGCTGGGACTTCCACAGCAGCAAAGTATTTTGTTGTTCCCTTATGTTAAGATCATCTGTTTGTAATCGGAGAAAATTTCTTCTATTTCTACTTTATATATTCTTAAGGGACTGTAAGTATTTAAAAAACTGTAAATCTGTTTCTGCCCTTAGAAAGGTTAGGTAGATAGCCAAGGAAAACTCACACACTTGACTTTGGGGAGATATGTGTGAAATTCTCAACTGAAGCTCATTTTCCTGAGTTAGGATTTGATTAGGATATTGCAAAGTGAAGAAAAATTGCAAATAGGTAGTGTGCTGCTAAAATTGTGTCTGGCAGGAGGTGATTAGTCAGGTCCTTAGTTGATTCATTTAATGTCATTTTCCTTCATCCTGCTTTTGATCACTTCTGTTCCAGAATCTAGATATCCCAGGAGTAGGGGGGTTAAGGGAGCTTGAGGATGTTTGGAAGGTGTGCTAGAGAGGAAAGGGTGAGCACAGTAGGCTGAGGTCTTCTCTGTTGCCTTCCCTCAGAGCTAAGTAGGGTCTGTCCACCCCTCTCATTCACCTTTTCCAGGGGAATGGACCTTGCCTGAGGCTGGCAGGATGGGGACTTCCATGGCTGTTTCCACAGGGTTTGGTGACAGGAATTATGAGGTTTGAGAGGAGGGGAGAAGGGCTGGTCACTGCTCATGCTCTGGCCAACAGCAGCACAATGGACAGAGAGCAGCCAGGGCCTGGCCTGACAATTGTGTGTGCTCAGAGGGGTTGGTAATGGCCTCAGAGCAGGTGGACACCCATCCTCTGATCTCAGCTGTGACTACACCTGAGAGAGCAGAGGTTTGCATTTTGTGCCTTTCTTGCACTGTTGGCCCATGGCAAATTTTCCACAAATCAATTCTAAAGGACACCTCTAAACTTATTTGGTGAAGATTTAATATAGTTTGTGCACTAAACCAGCTTTTTCTTAACAAGTTTTCACCTCAGGGGGTAGTGCTTTTCCTGGTTATGGGTGAGCTCAGCTGCAGCTTGAGTTTTCCCTGGTTCACAGATATTTCTGCAGATCTCACTGGCTGTGGATCCATTCTGGAAATGGCCTATTTTTAGGTCTCTTTTCCTGGCAGTTTACAGTTGAGGCAGGCTTAGCCCAGCCATGAGAGGAGACTGTGGAGAAGACCAAAAGAAATCTATTTGTTACTTCTGTCCTCTGTATTTTAAGGAGTTTGAGACTTTGCTTATTAAAACTTGAAATATGCCAACTTAGGAAGCAGCACATGAGTATGGAACTGCATGAAATGGTTGGACTCTGTTTCATACAGAGTGACCAAGTGTTGTGGCTCTTTCTCTAAAGGTGCAGGTAACATTTCCGTAACCAATATCTGCCTGGGGTCTTTGATAAACTGAATTTTGAGCAGAGTTTGTGTGAGATCAATACACTCCTCTCAAAAGCTCAGTTAGGCATTCAGAGCACAATGAGGAGTTTGAGTTCATAGCCCAACTAAGTGCAGATTATGGTATTGCAGGAGATTTTAGTATTAGAAAACCTGATTTTGTTGGTAAGTACACAAATAGGAAGCTCATTATTGCAGTCAGGATTTGGGGGGTTGCTGTTCAGAATAGCCATTTTTAATATGGAGTGAATGTTTTCATCCACCTTTATGAAAGCCAAGATAATGTTAAGAAGTGTGCTTTGTGACCTGATTCTGGATTTGTGCATCTCTGACTGTTGTGCTCCCTTCAGCCCATGGAGCACATCCAGCTGTGCTGAAGTGGCCTTGACTGTCCAGTCATTGCACTTTACAATCTGTATATCCAAAAGCTGTGTACCCATCAGCCTCCTGAGCCATCTTTTGTCACAATCCCTGCCTTGTTGTCTGTCTGGGACCCCAGCAGCACCCATGGGCTCTGTACCCTTCTGTCTGGGGCAGACCTTGTGGGGTGGCCAGCCAGCTGGCAGGTTGTGTTTTGGTGAGTGCTGGAATTGTCCCCACAGGGGCCTTTTTGCCAGGTTTGTGACTAGAGGAGTGGCCAGTGCCAGTCAGTGGCTCCTCAGCAGATGCCCAGGGAGGGCCCTGGGCTGCTTGAGCTCCAAGCTGGAGCCAGGCTGCAACTCCAGACAAACTCAGCTCAACCACACTGCAGCCACAGGCACTGGCATCCTCCTCAGAGCCGTGGAGTTTGTGCTGTGACAAACCCAGCAATGTCCTCCCATGCTGGGAGTCCCTTGGCTGAGCACCCCATGTTCCAGCAGCAGGGGGATGTGTTTCTCCTTGGTATAAGAGAGATTTCTCTTTTTAACCTTTGGGCTAGTGAGAAAAGCACCTCCTTCAACTCCAACAAATCATTTCTGTCCATGTGAGCAGGTTGGATCTGGCACTTCTGGAGGGAGTAAATCAGGTTGAAAAGACCTGGCTTTCAGGAGCTATCCAGGCACTGAAAGGTGCCCCTCTAGTTTCTGGCCTGATACTGCCTGGCAGCACTGCTGTTTGTGGTGGGGTGTGGTGTACATGTAACCTTCAACCTCACTCTGCAGCAACATAGGCTGGTCCTGGTTGTGGTCATTTTGAAATGTTTAAATGGTTTTGAAAACTAATCTTGTTTAATAGGCCCTTGAAACTAAACCCTAAACTCAGGTGAACCATGCCATGCCCATTTCTGCTTTCAGGTAATAACGTGTGATTAAGAGCTTTTACAACATTTTGGAAAAGTACTTAAAAGCTTTGGCTTATTAAAAAAAAAAAAGCTGTAATTCACCCTTGCTAGTAATTTTTGTGGGACTTTGAACTCTTTCTCCATCTCTCTTCCTCTCACACGTCCCTGGAGGAAGCAGCCCCCCTCCCCAGTGGTGCTGTGGCCACACCAGCCCTGTCTCTGTGGCCACAGTGTGCTCTGATCTCTACATGAAGGTACCTCTGGGATGGCAAAGCCCATCCTGCAGAGAACTGCTTCCCTGGTGCTGGATTCCCCTGGGACTTTCACACAGCCCTGGATCCCTGTTGGATTTGTGTGGCTTTTTGTAAGCAAAGACTGTGGCCACTCCCAGCTTTTTCCTGCTCTGCCCTCCCTGCTAAGATCATTTTCTTGCAGTGGCCAAGGATGGCTGTTTTTGTTAAAACTTGAGGCCAAACCAGAGATGCCTCTGTGGTTTCTAAGGGAGAATCGTGCACCTGTAAAATGACCTTACCATGTGCAGATGCCCCCAAAGGTGATGAGATGCTTTAATTATATTTGGAGCACCAGCTTTCTCTGGTGCTTTGAAGCAGGTTCCCAAAGAGAGATATTTAATCAAATTTATGTTTATTTCAGGCTTACCCTCTCTAGATCCATCCAACAGCTCTACAACTTCTTCTTCAGGTCCTTTGACAGGCTTTTCAGCAAACATACAAGGAGCACGGGTTTACCTTCAAGGGCCAGCGCCTGTTGGGACTCCCAGCTTTAACAGACAGCATTTTTTCACCACATCCTTGGACAAGCGCAACAAATTCATGTAGGAACTTCATGGGTCTGTCTTAGTTAACTATAAATTCATAGCTATTGTCTTTAGTAGATTTCTAACTTGAGGGGAACTTACCCAGTAATGCACAAAATGCTTTCCAATTGCTTTGAGCAGCTCTGAGGATGGTGTGCAAATCCAAGCTGTGCTATTTTGTGGGGTTTTTTTTTTTCCCATGCCACTAGTTCTGGTAGCATTGCTAAAGGCGTATTTGGGCAAAAAATGAGTCATTGTAGGCTCTTGAGAGGATGAGGGCATGAGCTGTGGGGGAGTGGAGCTGATTATGCCAAGCTAAAGATTCCTCTCTAAGTAGTACAAGTGCAGTATTAGGTGAAAATGTCATATTTTGCCATGGTTTGAAGTTATACTTGCCTTTTTTCTCTTTTTTTTTTTTTCTTTTTTTTTTTTTTAATTGGGATCTGGAATTATACTTTAAATGTCCCAAAATCTCTAAGCATCATCCAAGGTAACAGTGGGGTTTTCCTCCTAATGGAAAGAACATGGAAGTAGCTTTACAGAAAATATGGGTCCTTTGATTCAGAATCTTAGCTGAAGAGGTTTTTCATGTCACTGCATGCAACTTCATTGCCACTCTGAGTTTAAGAACCAAAATGTTTAAAGGAGTGCTCAAAGGAAGTTGGATTTCCCAAGGAGAGTCAGTGACACTTCTGAAGCTGGCGGGACTTTATGCTCTTGGGTCACACCTGTGGCTTTGGGAAGCTGTCTGATTTCTCTTCTGCTGGAAGTGGTGGATACCAAAACCAGGCTCTTTAGATATTTATGGTATCTTTGGCTGATGTTTTCACCTCTTCCTGAAACTCTTCCATGTTTCTTATTCTTTCTTGTAATTAATTTAGATACACTGCTATGTCATGAGAATATCATGATTCTGATGGCTGAAAGCATTTGTGTTTTAATGTTGATTTTAGAGTTAAACTAATTCCTAGACAGAATTTCTGTGAAAGACTTGAAGAATGCTTGCCAAAAAAAAAAAAGCCTTTAAAACATTTTATCATTTGCTTTGGGGAAATAAACGGGGATGGTATTTACCCTTGCTGCTTTGTGTGTAATTAAGCAAGAGAAATACTCTCTTCAGCAGGTGAATCTCCTATTCCATCAGTTTCCTCAGGATCATCTTCACCCCTCTCAGCTGCTTCTGCACCTGCTAACTTGGGCCAACCAAAAGCGGGGAACAGCAGCCAGGACAGGAAGGTGCCCCCTCCCATCGGGGACAGAGCGGCTCGCCAGGATCCGCCAGGGAGGCTCCGTCACCCCCACGCCCCTGGGCAGCAACTTCACAGCTCCCGTGGGCCACAGCGGCATCTGGTCCTTCGGGGTCAACAGCGTGTCTGGTGAGTCCCCCTGCTGCCAGAGCCTGCCAGGCCTCTCAGCAGCGCTGGGAAAGGAGGGGTGCAGAGGAGGAGTGAAGCTCCACAGACTGTGAACAGCAGGGGAATGTCCTGAGGGAGAGCTGGTGGCAGTGGTGGGGACAGCACAGCTCAGTGGTTTCCTCTCCTGATGCTGGTGCTTCTCATCCAGCCTGGGTTAAGTCCCCAGGCACATGTGAGCCTGAAATGGTGCAGAGACCTCATACAGAGTGCAGAGCTTAGAGTAAACAATTTCTGTCTGTTTAAGGGGCTCTTTCCAGGTCTGACTGTTGGCTCCCTCTGTCCAGGTTCCTCTCTCGTTTTCCACTCACATTTTACAGTGGCAGCTGAGGTGCAGCTGATGCACCAGGGACAGAGCTGTGGATGCTGGGTTTTGCATTGATTTCCTCATGACTCTTGAACAGTATGGGATTAACTTCTGTTCCAGGCAGCCTTGGTTCCCAAGGAATGACTTTGAAACAGCTGAAGTTTTACGTTCAGTTTCCTGGTAGTTGGATTTTGTGGAAAGGAGGAGGTGCAGCATTTGAGGTGTAGAGTGTTTCCATTGGTAACTTTTAATACAAACGTTTGAGTCCTGCATTTGTTACATGCTTCAGTGAAGCCCTCCACACTTTGGTTAACTCATGTCTCAGCATTGCTGTGTGTTTTCAAGAAAAGCTTGTATGTGCTTACAGGTAGTGTTGGGAGCTCTGTTGGATTTTAGCCATTTTGCAAGTGGACATGTGGAACTCACAGTTGTGGTAGTCCCCATCTTCTCCACCCTTGTCTGGATACCTGAGATCCCTCTGTGGCTGTGTGTTTTCAGGGTGCCTTTGGGTGGCCTTAGGTGTGTGTGCAGCTGCTGAGTTCTACTCGAGTGCCTGCAGTGAATTTCATCAGCCATTTTTAATCTCTTTGCAGAAGGTTTGTCAGGTTGGTCTCAGCCTGTCATGGGAAGTCATCCAATGCATCAGCAGCTGTCAGACCCAGGCACGTTTTCTCAGCATCAGCCAATGGAGAGAGATGATTCTGGAATAGTGGCTCCCTCGAATATTTTCCACCAACCTATGCCAAATAGTTTTGTGGATTTTTTCTAAAAGTAAGTACAGAGAGTTGGATTTATGAAATGACCAGAGTCTGACTTTATTGCATCTCCTGCTCTGCCTGTTCACCCTGTGTGTGTGTGTGTGTGTGCCTCTGCTGCCATTGCTTGTCACCCCAGTCCTAAACTTTCTTTCATCCCAGAACTGACCAGAAAAGGTGCCCAGACCTGGAGGCAGATCTAAACTAAGCCACAGTCTGTAGGTTGCAGATATTCTCTGGTCAGTAGCTGAAGGCCTTCATCACTCTGCAGTGTTTCATCTCTCAGAAACTCAGTCTCCTGGAAATGTTTCACAAGGCTTGCCCAGCTCTTGAGGGTGATTACAAGTTTTGCTTAATGCTTTCAGCACAAATCATGGCCTCAATACCACATACCTTCCTTGGGGAAGTGGCAGGAGGAGAGGACTCACAGAACGTTTCAAAAAGAACATAGCATGTGGTCTTGGCAGCTGTGTGGCAAAGCAGAGCCCTTCACACATAGGAAGAGAATTCTTCTAATTGCAGAAAGCTGCTCTGTAACTTGCTCTTTCTGAACAGGCAGAATTATTTTAGATGGCCATTATGGAATTAGAGAAAATCTTCAACCCAGTCTGATTGGCTCAGTGCAGCCCTGTGTGCACTGCAGCTGTCCTGTGCTGCAGAGAGGAGGGAACACTGAGATCACAGTGTTCAGCTGCTGGCCTGGCTTTGTGGGCTTATCTGAAACTCTGTGTGTGCTGCAGCCTCTGCTAGGTGTAAGTTCAGAAAAATGGCTGAGCTGGCTGGAAGCTCCAGCTCTGAAGTCACTGTGTTCCATACTCTTCTCCAGTGTTCTCTGACAGTGCTGAGATTCCTGCCAGTAGCCTGTGGAGGTGACCTGGCTCTGTCTGGTCTTACAGCCACCCTTCCCCATGTCCTTCACCAGTGCTGTCTTGTCCCTCAGGGCCTGCCCATCTCCATGTACGGCGGCACTCTGATACCTCTCGCACCCCCAGCTGGCAGATGGCCCAGGAGGGCCCCTCTTTAACGGGCTCCATACTCCAGATCCTGCCTGGAATCCCATGATCAAAGTTGTCCAGAACTCAACAGAATGTAACTGATGCTCAGCAGGTAGTGTGGCTGCCTTTTCCCACCTGTGCTTTCCTGGGGCTTTACATGGTGCTGTGATACCCACTTTGGGTGACACTTTGCTTTTTTTCAGTTCTTTGAAACTAGGATTGAGATTGTTTGCATGACTTCTCCCTACAGTGTGTGTGTGTGTGTTCACCCAACATCCATGGTGCTATTGATACTAAACCTTGCAGGTAAAACAAGCAGCATTTCAAGACTGCTCAGCCAGGTAATGGACTGTTAAAAGTGAGAGGGTTTATATCCATTGTCAGCACCTTACAGGTTGTCAGTCAGACCTTGGGCCAGAGCTGGAGAGCTCCTGCCTTTGGACAGTCTGGTTGTATTTTGAGGGAAGCCTTATGCTTACCCTCAGTGGTAAAACACTGTTAAAGGAACCTTTATTTGTTTTTATAATAGATTTGTCTTTTTATTTCTTGCTGTAGATTTGGCCTGGCACCTGGGCACCTCACATTGGAAACATGCATCTCAAGTACGTCAACTGATTTAAGGGGGTCTGTCCTTTTTTAGCCTGGTTTGGGAATCTTTATGACCTTGAAGAACCCTGGGGATTTTTTTTCATGTGCCTAACTAAGTGATTTTCTGTGGGCTGTAACAATGGAATCTCGATTGCCCATTGTATAAGAACAAATTGACTTACCTATACAAACTGATTCTGTTCTCCAGTTAGTTTAGCCACTTCAAACTTAAAAATCAGACAAAACTAGTGCTTTTGGCTAAACAACTACTGAATGCTCCTTGTATGCAGCAGAGAACTAGCTGATGACATGATTTTGACCTTTTAGGGTGGTAAATACCTGTATAATTGTTTACAGACTTAAAAGGAAAAGCTGAGTAAATTTTCATGTCGTATAGTGGCTCTACTTTATGTAGCCTGTATTAATGTGAAATATTTACCTGAATACTCAATAAAAGGCAAACAGCATTTATAGGTTGTGTGTGAGAATTTTGGAAAGGGCTGTATGTTCTTGTCCTCAGTAACTGCTGCCCTGTCTGGGGTGATGCATCTCCCCAGGGTCACGTACTGAGCTCGTGGGTGCAGGGCAGGTTTGGGAGGGTTTGGAGCCACAGATGTCTGCAGAGCCCTTGTCCCTGCCACTTGTGAGCCTTTTATTGGTGTGAACCTGCTTCTGGGTTATGGTTCTTTCCTTCTGGATTAGTTCTGCTGCTTCTGGCAGGTGGTCACCTGAGAGATCAGGTTTGGCAACAGTGACAGGTGAATGCAGGGTTCCTTCACCTGCCCAGCAGCAGATCTTAGAAAAGTGCTTCCCGTTAAAATGGAAATTGTGGAAATGTAATAGTTTCAGTTCTAAGTTTCTTGTAATGCTGTAAATCTGCTAAGAGCTCCTCAAGTCCTTTCTGTGAGGAAGAAGAGGATTTTTGCACACTGCTTAAGATGAACATTAGCTCCTGATCCAGTTCTCTACTTTCTGCACTTAGACTGTGCTTAGTTCTGCTTTTGTTCTGAAGCAATGCAGTAACTACATGGAATGTTGGATCCATTCCTTAAGCAGGAAACTCCACAGCACATAGTATCTAATCCAATGGATCAGTGTCAGACCAGGTGGAGACTTCACCTTCTTCCACCTTATCCAGACAAATCCTCACATGCAGCAGCAGAGATTCCCCAGTAAAAGCATAAAGAAGTACTGAAAACCCAAACTGCACAAGCAGTATCCACATACCAGAGGCAAATCAACCTCAGAAGCACTATTGCATGGTACATTCAGATCTTTTTTTTTGTTATTTGAGGACAGAATGCAAAAAAAGATTGAACTGCTGCTGCGCCAGTGGTAGTGCCAAACACCAAAGGAGATACACATAGAATCAGAGTCACAGAAAGGTTTGTGTTGGAAGATCACCCAGTGCAGTGCCCTGCCCTGGGCAGGGGCCACGTGGCAGCAGCAATTGTATTGAAAACAAGCAGTGTTGTGGTGCAGTAGATGTGTGCTCTGGGGGGGAGGTGCAGGGGCAGGGTGTGGTGTCCCTTTTCTGTGCCACCTCCTCCTACCCACATCCTGGGGAGCCACTGTCTCCCCATCCTGGATGGCTGCAGCTCCAGGGCAGGTGGCACAGTCTGCTCTGTGACACCAGGGGCAAGACCCAGGATGGGGATAGGGCTGTCCCTGGAACAGCCATGGCCACCCCAGCCCTTGCTGCACAGGTCCCTTCTTGGGTTCTCTTCCACACAGCTCCTTCCCTGAGGACATGGGCACTTGCTCTGGGCATCAGATCCAAGTGGCCCCAAGCAACCTCCACTAAAGTGTGGAAAAGGGAATCCCAAAGTTTTGTAGGAAGATCCTGCTCAGAGTTCAGACCACCATTCATCCCTGCCCCATGGTTACAGAGGGGCAGAGGCAGGTCCTTGTGCTTCTGGGGAGCAGGCTGGTGGCAGTGCCAGGGCCTGGTGAATGCAGTGCTGGTCCCTCAGGGTGGGCTGACTGGATCCAGGGAAAGCATGGAGGTAACACCAGAGTTTGTGCCCACTCGAGTTCACCAGCCCTGGGTGGCAGGGCTCCCCCAGACCTGTCCTCCTTTTCCCTTCTGCCCCCTGGGTCAGCCACTGAGCCACTTTTCTTTGCTGTCTGTCCTCAGGGAAGCATGAGCCTCATTCCTGAGCTGACCATGTTTGGGTGGAGCCACAGGTGCCCACCCTGTGAGCACTGGCTCCATCGTGTGCCTTCAGTTAAGCTTCTCTGGGGTGAGGGAGCCCAGCCTGGTGCTGGGGGGCCGTGGCAGGTGTGGGCTGTGTAAAAGTTGCAGTGCCCAGCAGCAGCTCTGGGCTCCCTGGAACCCTGGGCTGCACCCACTGCCGGAGCCTGGCAGGGAACTGCCAGGGCTGCAGGAGGGATGGGCAGGAATGGCAGGGCTGCAGACGTGGCACACGGGCTGCTGTGCCCTCAGGCACTGCTGGCAGGCAGTTGGAGCATGGGGAGGAGGCAGTAGTGCCCTGGGTGGACACTGCACACCCAGCAGGCTGGAGGAGGAGATGTCCCATGGAACCCAGCTGTTGTCCTCTTGCAGGGAGCAGCAGATTCCTGGCTGAGACAATGGGAATGGGTCCCCAGGGTGCCCACAGTGTGATACCCAGCCCTTGCTGCTCCACCCTGGAACAGGACACCACAGGAAGCTGTTGCTGCCTGGCCAGCAGGCTCCGTCCCCCAGGACTGGCCCTTCCCTCCAGGCAGCACAGGGGTGGCCTATGTTGGCCACCATGGGATAGCCCCTGGCAGGCTCAACCCCCTGTGCTGCATCATGCAGAGCTCCAGAGCCTGAAGGGGAGGAATAATGTGGGGAATGGCTGCTGGGCAGGATGGGTGCCCCAGGCTGCCTTGTGGGAAGCCAGATATGGTGGCTCCAGAGCCAGGTGTGTCCATGAGCCATGGCCCAGCACTGGGTCCCACCCCCTGCTCTGGGCTGAGGTGCTCAGGGGCGGGGTGGCCAGGCCCAGCAGTGGCTGACAGGCCCCCGCTTTTGGCAGGTACCCGCATCATCTGCGACCGCAAGTTCCTGCTGGAGTGCAAGAATTCACCCCGCGGCCAGGACCCCTCCCTGCTGCCTGCCCCAGACCCCCGGTGTCACATCCCTGGCCCAGTCCAGCCTCGTCAAGCTGGAGGAGCTCAAGGAGCGGAATGAGAGCCAAGAGGCCATGCCAGGTGAGCAGCCCAGGCCCCAGACCCATGGGCCACCCCTGGGACAGCCTGGCCCCAGCTCCTGCTCCCTCTGTCTGCCACGCCAGTCCCACCCTAACCCTGCTCCTGTATCCATCCATGCCCTTGCAGATCAAGACCAGTTTGAGATGGACATCTGAGTTTCCATCTCCCCGTCTCCAGGCCATGGCTGGGCCTGTTCCTGGGCCTCGTGGAGGTGCTGGCACCGTGACCAGCTGGCTGCAGCCCTCTCTGATGCTGGGGATGGACGTGTGACACCCTCAGGCTCTAGCACAAGTGGCTGGTGCAATTGCCTAGGAGCTCATGCTTGATCAATAAACACCGTGAAACCCCTGTGCTAACATGGTGTGTGTCTTTGTTGGGGCTCAGCGGGGTCGTCACCCCCAGGGAGGGGAGGTGAGCAGCACCAGGAGGGTGCAGAGGGCGACACTGCAGGTGGGGGTGGTGAGGGCCTGGGGGTCTGTTCTCAGCTGTGGTGAGGCCATCCTGTGAACAGGGGGAGAATAGCACAGTTAACACCTGGCTGGGCACGTGTCTGTCCCTGGACCTCCCTATCCCCGAGGTCACCCAGGGCTCTTGGGTTCCAGAGTCAGCTCTGAGCTGTGCCAGGACAGCAGGAGCCCAGACAGGAGCCAGGGCTGTGGCTGCAGCACAAACCCTGCTAATGCCTGGGGCTGTTGGCACATTGGCCTCCCCAGCCAGCCTCAACCCCTCCTGCAGCAGGGCTGGCTCTGGGGCTGCTGTAGGACCCCCACTGCCAGATGAGGGGCCAAGCTTTGCCAGCCAGTGCAGCACAGACACACAGTGCTCCCTGCTCCAGCCACATACTGCCAACTCTTCCCTTGATATCCTGCTGGCCAAGAGCACCCTGTCAAGGCCAGAGCCCCATGGTCTCACCCAACAATCCCATCTCCTGCTGACCCTGGGAGCCCCATGACCTGTCAGTGCCAGAACCCTCAGGGACACTGTGGGAGGGGGCAGGTTGGTGCTGTTTATTAAACATAATGAATCGCCACTAAAATGTCGCAATGATTAAAATCCCCTTTTCCTGGATGAGGATTGGGAGACAGAGGGGGTGCCCAGACTCCCTCCAGCAGCAGGGGCCCTGTTCCTGCCGGTGGCCCTGGGCAGGGGCTGCCCCGCTCACAGTTCACAGCCCCGTCCCTGGTGTCAGGGCTCCTCCTGCTCGGGCTCGGGCGCGGGTTCGGTCGCAGGCTCGGTGTCAGCGCTGCCGTCCGTCTCTCCGGTGGGCAGGTCCCGCGTCTCAGCGATGAGGCGCTTCACGCCCACCATCCACTGGCTCACCTCGTTCCACGTGGTCCACCATAAGCGAGCGGTGGATCTCGTCAGCTGCATCCCAGTGCTGCTGCTGAAGCTCTGCCAGCACAGGGAACCCGGTCAGGGGCGCAGGATCCAGCGTCCCGCGGATGCCTCTGCCCCAGGGCCTGCTGCTGGGGCGGCTGCAGCCCCCTTCACCCCGTACCTTGCACCAGGAGGCTCATCCTCTTCCTCACTGGTGCCGACAGCTTCCCCTGAGCCCACGCGTCCTCCAGCACTGTCAGCCGCCGCCCGATGTCATTGCACACTTGTTTCTGGAAGCAGAAGTGAGCTGGGAGTGAGGCGAAGTGTGTCCCCATCGGCTCTGGGGCTGCTCTCTTCCCCCCTGAGGTCTCTGGGAACCCGGCAGCCCCTGCCCGGCTGCCCCGGCTGCCGTCTCCGTCCCTCTGCACCGCGGGTCAGAGGTGCGGGGGGGGGCCGCAGCCTCACCTGCACCGTGGCCCGGCAGGAGTCCAGGGCGGCCCGCAGCGGGGCGAGGACGGTGTCGGCGGACACGCTGCACTGCTCCTGCTCCGGGCACGCCGCGCTCGGCCGGGCCTCGGCCCGCGGGGCAGCGCCGGCAGAGCCCTGCGGGGCGGCCCCAGCGCCCGGGGCGGCGGCGCTGCGGGGTCTGCGGGAGCGCTGGGCGGGCCCGGGGGGGCACCTGCAGAGCAGAGGCGCCGAGCCCGTCAGCGCGGGGACACCGGGCCCCGCAGAACGGGGGACCCTGAGCCCCGGCTCCGCCGCCCCCAGCACCGCGGCTGCGGGAGCCAGGCCGCAGCTCCCCGCGGATCCCGGCAGGGAGCGGCCCCTGGAGCTCGGCCCGGAGCCGGAGGGAGAGGCCGGGCAGGGTGAGGGACAGGCGGGGCCCCGCGGGGCTGACCTGGGGATGCCCCCGCGGGCGGGGCGGGGGCCCGGCGGGTGAGCGGGGTCCGGCGGGAGCCCCCGGCTTGTGCCTGCAGCCCGTACGAGAACTGGGGGGGGTCGTTCCAGCCGCGCTCCTGGTTCCCTGCAGCAGTGAAGGCGCGGTGAGACCAGAGGAGACCGAGGAGCCCCTGCGCCAAGCGGGACCCCCCGGCACGTCCCTCCCGGCGCTCCCCACAGCCGGTACGGCCCCGGCGTCCCCCCCACACCACGGACCCGCGGAGGAGCCGACCCCGGGCGCGGCCTCACGGCCCCACCCGGCCCCACCCGGGCCCTGTCCCGCACCGGGACCCCCCCGCACCGGAAGTGCCGCGCGCGCCCCGCGCCCCCTCACCCGGCTTCACGTAGGACTCCGCCATCCCGCCACGTCACGCCCGGCCCCGCCCCTTCCGGCCCGCCAGGCGGGGAGGGGCGGGAGGGGCGGGGCCGCGCCTGTCCCCGCCCCTGCGGGGGCCGCGCTCGGGGCCGGGGCCGGGGCCGCGCTCGGGGTCGGGGGCTCCCCCCCGGCGGCTCCGGCCCCGGCCCCGGCCCGGCCCGGCCCGCTACGGGCTGTGCAGGAGGGCCCGCCGGAGGCGGAACACCTCCAGGAAGGAGAAGAGTCCCCCGCTTGCGGGCCCCGGCCCCCGCGCCGCCGCCGCCCCCCCCCGCCTTGGCCGCCCCGCGGGCAGAGTCCCCCGCGGCCCGCCGGCCCGGCCCGGCCCCGGCCAGCCGCGCTCTTCGCCTTCGCCCCCGGTGCGGCGGCCACGAGGCACTTCTGGTACTGCACCTGCGGGGACACGAGAGGCAAGCGCGGGGGACACTCGGCACCCCCGCCCTCCCCGGGGCTGCGCGTGTCCCCCGGGGCCGCCGGTGCTCACCATGCAGGCGGCCTGCACGGCCTCCGAGATGGTGCCGGCGTCGGGCTCGCACCAGAAGGCCGCGCACTGGAAGCGTCGCCCGGTGTCCACGATGAGCGCGAAGGTGTGCGCGTCCCGGCCCACGCCCAGGAAGGTCACGTACCGCACCTGGCACTCCCAGATGTGCGCCGCCTCCTCGGGCTCCTGCGGGGACCCCGCGGGCCCATCCACCCCTGGCCGCCGCCCGGGCAGCGCTGCCGCCCCCCAGGTGCGCTCTGCCGGGGGCAGCGCCGGGCCCGCCCCGGCCACAGCCCCCTGTCCCCTCCCCACCTGCGCATGGTGCACCCTCATGGCCGTGTCGGACACGTAGATGAGGGAGGGTGTCCAGTTCTCCCGCCCAGGGCGTCTCGTCAGCTTCTCGATGGCCTCGTTCAACACATCCATCCCTGGGGAGAGGGACACCCCATCCTGTCGGCCCCAGCTGAGGGCATGGTGCGGGCAGGGGCCGCCCGGCCCCAGGGCACGGAGGGGATTCCTGGGTGTCCCCCCCTGCGGGGGAGCAGCGGCGCTCACCCATGGCCCTGGGCACGGGCAGGCTGCCGATGTACAGCGCCTCGTAGGTCTGCATCGACTGCCGCACCGCTTCTAGGATATCCACTGCCAGGACGGGAGAGGTGGGGCTACCCCCGTGTCCCTCGCTGTGTCCCCGCCATCCCCAAGGACTCGGGGAAACAGCCGGACAAGCAGAGGGCTCTGGCTCAAAAGCGCACCGTGGCAGAAATGCCGCTACCTTGCAGTGGCAGGTCCTCGGCAGAGATGGGCTCCAGCGTGGCGGCGCGGGGCAGCCTGCTGCTCGCTACAGCTCGCTCGGCCACGATCTGCAAGAGACGGGGGTCCCGGAACCTCCCCTCACCCCCGCAATCCCCGGGCCATGCTCACACCCTTCTGGACCCTTGCATCCCACCTTGGAGCACATCTCATGCAGAGCCTTGGCGATGCCCTTGGCAGGCACATTGCAGTGGAAGACGTGGCACTTGAGGACGCAGGTGTCCTTGTCACTGGCCACAAAGGCGAAGTCTCTGCAAGGCCACGAGCAAGGCAGTGAGACCCCGAGAGAGGCAGCCCCCTGCCTGTACTGCCCTCCAGCTCTGTGCCCCCTTACCTGTCCCTGCAGCCGTGGTGGCAGTCGGGAGGGAGGAGAGGGGACAGGTCACTGCTGAGGTGCTGCCCTGCAAGGGGCAGAGCCACCCCCTGGCCCCCAGCTCTGCCCTCGCCCCTGGCACCTGCCGTTGTCGCAGCCAACACCCCAGACACGGATGTTGAGGATGGGCTGGCGGTGGATGAGGCTGCGGTCGAGGGGGTCCACCAGGCTCATGGTGTCCTTCTTCAGAATCATCACTAGGTCCTGGCCCTGCAGAGGGACAGTGGTTCCCTCAGCCCCTGTGTAAGCAAGCCCCTTTCCCACCAACCTACTCCACCCCAGCTGTGGGGTCAGCCCTGTTCCTCCCCTGCCTTCCTAGCTACCATTCCCATGTGTGGGGACCCACCCAGGCACTGTTCCCAAGGGCCAGCCCTGTCAGACCCACCTGCTCTACACCTGGGACCATGGGATGGATGCTCTGTGTAGAGAGTTTGCTCTACCACCTGCTCCCCTCCAGCCTCAGCAACAGCAGCCCTGGGGTAGGGCCCTGCCTGGCAGCACCGTCCCAGGCTCTTACCTCACCCTGGTTCTCCGCAGAGCCCTGGCCCCTGCTGTTGGAAAGCTGCTGGATGCAGTTGTTGACGGCAATGCTGCTCTTGCCAGGTGCCAGGTCCTCCTCGGGTATCTCCACCCAGCCCAGAGAGCGCACAGCAAAGCACTGAGCAGAGACACGAGGGGCTTCAGTGCCACTGGCACAGCCACCTCCGTCCCTCACCGTGCCAGAGTGGTCACCCCTGCTCTGGCTCCCATCCATGTCCCTGCCAGCTGCCACCCTCCTCCTCCTCTGCCAGCACAGCCCACGATGCGGCAGTGGAGCTGGCGGGTGCGGGTACCTTGGAGCCGGGCTCTGCGCTGTGCTGGAAGTCATCTCCGTGCCAGGACAGCGAGTGCCTGCAGAGGGATGGGGCAGTGAGGGAAAGCTCCTTCCGTGTGCTCCTGGGGCACCCAGGGAAGCATCAGGAACCAGCAGCTGGGAAACATCCCATGGGGGTGCCCAGCATGGTCCTGCTGGTTTCAGCTGCTCTGGGGGAAGCACCCAGTGCTGGTCAAGGATCAATGGTACCCCACAAACAAGCCAGCAAAGCACAAGGATAGCCCCACCTCCGGGACAGTGAAGCCATGGGGCTGGGAATGGGCCGGTCCTTGGCCAAGTGCTTCGCTGCAGGGCCCTGGCATTCCTGGGAGAGAAGAGAAGAGAAAAGGGGTGACAGCTGAAAGAGAGACAGGCAGGAGGCACCAGGTAGGAGCCCTCCCTCCCAGGACAGCAACAAGCTTGTGAGCATCTTGGGTAGTCAAGATGAGTCCCAACTAGGATGAGCCCCAGGATGGGGCTTGTGGAGCCTTTCAAAGGGCTTAACCCCAGAATGGGGCCGAGCACGACTTCCGGGTCACACAGGCAGGGTGCTCCAAGGGGAGGCTGGACCAGTCCAGAGGGCCCTTCAGCAGGATTCTGCCAGGGGTGGAATCCAACACCAGCCCTCACACCCCTGCCCACATTCCTTACCCTTCCCTGGAGTGTCTCCTCTCCATCAGCCTCCGTGTGCCCTCCTGGGCCGGTGGTGCGTGCAGGGTGCTGCCACTGTGTTGTGCCTGTTGGCACATGCCAGTAATAGGTACCCAGAGAGTCACAGATTTTCCTCCAGCTTGGGGGAAGGTCAGGGTCTGTCTCCAGGCTCTGGTCACTCCAGAGGTTGTCTGTGCAGAGAGAGAGCGTGTGAGATACAGGAGAGAGAGGAAGATCCCCCAACTGCCCTGAGGAGCCAACAGCTTTGAGCAGCAGCGGAAGGGTTTTGCAATGGCCTCTGGGTGCGTGGCTGGGTACATGGGCTGGGAGAGGAGCCTGGCAAGGGAACATGGCACGATGCCAGCGTGGCTGCAGCGGTGGCAGACCCCAGTGCAGGGAACTGCCTCGCTGGCTCCCGCGGGGGGACAGCAGAACCTCGGCAGGGCACAGAGGGCAGGGGCAGCCTGGGCCTGCCAGGCCGGGAACCCTGCGGGGTACCTGGGCTCAGCCAAGTGCTCCCCTGGCCTCGGCCGGGAAAGGGGCCACGACAGGCGCCGGGGCCCGGGCAGCGGATTGTGCCCGGGGGCTGCAGCCGGAGGGAGCGGCAGCCGTGGCCCCGCACCCCCAGCACCCCCAGCCCTGCGCGGGCTCCGACTCGAGCCCGTGGCGCAGCGCGGCCGGAGCGAGCCCGGGCCCGCGGGGGCGGCGCGCTCCGAGCGGCCGGGGCTGTGGGGCCGGGCGGGGCTCCCGGGGCATGGGGGTCCCGGGGGTGGCACTGGGGGGCTGCTCCGGGGCTGGGGACACCTGGATATGGAGGTGCCTCTGGAGCGGGTGGGCTCCCGGCGACCTTGGCGGGGCGGGGAGCGGCGGGGCCGGGCCCCGATCAGCACCGCGGACAGCTCCGGGCGCGGCCGCCGCTCCCACCCTCGGGGCCCGGCCCCGCAACCCGGCCCCGCAACCCGACCCCGACCCCGGCCCCGCATTCCGGCACCGGCCCCGCTGCTCATCCCCGGTCCCCCAACCCGACCCCGGCCCCGCAGCTCATCCCCGGTCCTGCACCCCGCCCCTGACCCTGCGGGCTGTGCCCGTGCCCGTGCCCCCCGTGCTGACCGTCGCAGTTGACCAGGACGATGGCCAGCATGTAGTCCTTGCCCAGCATGGCCCCGCCGCCCGCCGGAGCGGCGCCCCCGCCGCCGCCTGCCCAGCCCCGGAGCCGCGGCTGCGGCGGGAGGGGAGGGACCGGGGCGGGCCAGGGGCGGGGGCTGGAGAGAGCCGGGGGGGCGCGGGGGATCGCCGGGACGGAGCTGGGGAAGGGGTGCGGGTGGTCGGGTCCTTGGGCTGTTCCTGGGGAGGGAAGGGACTTTGGGGCTTGAAAGGTTTCTGAGTGTGACAGACAGAGGCAGCTCAGCACTTTGTGCCCTCAGATTCGTTCCCTTCCCTTGTACCCACTCCTAGGGTTCCTCCACTCCCAGGGTTCCTCCACTCCCTTCCCTGTCCCCACAGATCACAGCATTCCTCTCCCCCCATGCTTATCCCATGCTCAGTCTCCATTTATGCCCAGGTTTGCCAATTCACCCACACCTGTGTCCAGCCTCCCTCAGTCAGTGCTGAAGGCACCCAGGTGTCCGTGCTGCTCACCTTCCTCTTCTCCCCGGGGACCAAGAGCTTTGCATCTCCAGTTTGAGACTTTTTCCCATTCTATCCTGTTCTCAGTACACAGGGACAAAAAGCTCTGGAGACTTTTGTTGTACACCTGAATTCCCTTGAGCACTGCTCAGGAAAATGTCCTTCCAAGCTACAGGTACCTGATAAAATATTCCAAGATGGGTTGGTAGAGGTGGCTTGTCCAGTCAGTCCATCATGGCCTCTTCACTTTTTCTTCTTCAGAGCAGTTTTTGAATGTGCAGAATGAATTTTCCATGCTGGATCTCTCTCTTTCAGTGAGGCATTGCCTCTTTGCTTGGCCCCATTCATGCATTCCATGGGATAACATGCCCTTGATTTTGTGAGACACTCTCCTTTCCTTTATACGTTTTAATCTTACTCACCTGGCCTGAGAACAACACCAGCTCCATAATCCAGTTTTGCGGTTGTCCACAATAATTTCTGTCTCTGGTGGCAGCTGCTTTTTTAGGTACAGGATTTTTGTTCTGCATCTGTCCAGAGCTACTCAGATCTCTAACACTTGATTCAAGCACTGTGTCCTTGGGGCACTTTTTGCCTAACCCAACCCCACACAGTAGAGCAGAGGAGGCTGGTGGCTCCCTGTGTTCAGCTGTGTCTGAGGGGTCACAGGTCTCACCTTGACTTCTGCTTTCCCCAGATTTCCACTTTTCCCAGTTTCCAGAAGTGAGCTCCCCACTACCACAAACAAGTTTATTATGGTGAGTGGCAATGCTCTGGTATCCTCTGCTGCACTTCTCTCCTTGTCCTTATCTCAAAACACATTTCACTTCCAAAAACCACACTCAGCTGATCAGATAGAGGCAACAACCCCACACAAACTGTCCCCACTCCTCTTCTGGCTCCTCCAAGCCCACCAAGGTGAAGGCAATTCTCTCTTGCAATGTCATGAAGCTTAAGGATGATGATGGCCCAGGTGATACAAAACTCACAGCATGGGAGGAGAATCTGGGGATGGTGTAGAACCTATGGATTGTGGGAAATGGCACAGGGGATGTTTCATGGGAAGGGGAAAGGGAGGGACTAGGAGAGGAACAAGCTAAGGAAGACAGAAAGAAAAGAGAGAAGATGTTCTGGTGGTGTGTAGGCAGTGGTGGATATGCTTGCCTGCCTCAGCAGCATGTTTCAGCACTGCAGGCTGCCCTAGACCCTCACTAAATCTTATTTCTTCTGTGCAGTGCTGCTCCCTGTTCAGAGCTGCCTGGGTGAGAGTGGGGAAGGTTTTGGTGGTTCACAAGGGGGAAAGGATAAGGAAAGTGTAAGGATAAGGAAAGCCTACACCCATTATATTTTTCAGGGAAAGGTATGACACATCTTGTAATTCTACAACTTTCATCATTTTCTGGTGTTGGCCTTGAAGAGTGAGAGATCTGGGTTTGGTTTGGTTTGTGCTTGAAGCAGAAGAACAGTGGCAAGTGTCATTTTTGGTGCTGGGTTAGAAACCAAAACTCTCTTCTTCTGACCTGAATAATCAAATCCTGGAGAGGGGGAATAAGATTTCTCCTTGTAAAGATTGAATTTTGTCCTTCCTAGTACAACCATCAGCTAGATCTCTTCACAATATAAGGGGGATCTCTCAGCTTTCTGACACTTCTCTCAAAAAGACAAAAAACAACTCACATGGCTTCCTTGGAGCAGTCTGGGTTCTCAGATCTTTCAATTGCAGATCAAAAGACTCCTAAAGAGGTTCATTAGATGTCATGAAAACTCCAAAGCTGAAATCAGATTCAGATCTCAGCAGGTCCAGCTCAGTTTTACCTAAGATAAAATAGAAAACTTGACTCTTTTGTGTATGCCTTATTTGCAGGGGATAAACATACCAGGTTTCTCTCTGCACTGCTCCTAAGACAAAAGACAATCTCCTTCCAAGAAAATATCCACTTTCCATTAGGTAATTTTTCTGGTTCATGTGTTTATTCACTCTGGAGAAGGAGGTTTCTGATGTGACAGATCAATCATTTTCAGGTTATGAAAACCCTTCATAAAAGAAATCAAGTGAAATATTAGGTAGCAATTCTGCTTTTCCACAGCCTTCCTCCCAGCTATTGGAAAACCAAGATCAGGCTATGCAGCCCAGATTCAGTTATCTGTAGTTATCAAATATCCCTGTCCCAACACCCCACGTGGCAGAAAAAAAACCAGTTTAAGCTGTTTCTCTGCTTCCACCATCACTTATTCCACCTCAGCTGTGCAAGTCAAGCAGAGAAGAAAGGAAGAGGCCACAAGATGAACTAAGACAGGTCCAAATCAACCCTCCAAATATGTGGAATCAAGACTTTGAAAAGCAGAAAAAAATCCCAGAGTGTCACATTTGAAATTGTAATCCCAATAAGCTTTTTTTTTTTTTTTTTTCTGTTTTACTGCCTGGTTCCTGCAAATAGCTCTGATTTGCAGAGCTATTGGCACTAGGGATTTAATTGGTACATGCAGTTCCATCCCATATCCCACAGAGCTCTCTGGAGCACTGCCTCTTCTGTAAGGTTTTTTTTAAGAAATTCTGTTAATATCCTCTGATCATTTCACACCTCTCTTATAACACAGAGTGCAGAAGTATCCATAGTTCCAATTTCTCAAGCTCCCTCTCACACACTCAGCTAACACATTTAAATTTTGCTGTCACCCACAACTAACTCATCCCAGAGAGCCTGGGGGTGGGGATTGAGGATGAGGAAATCAATTCCCTGCCAGTTTGAAGCACACAACTCTGGAACACAAACAATTAATTTGAGGAACCAGTACTTCTCAAAGGAACTTAAAATCAGCAGCTAAAATGTTGAGTGTTAGTAAATGCTGCTCTTGGCTACATCTGACTTCTTGGAGAGAGTTCTGATGCTTCCCAGAAATCAGCAGACAGCTTTAGCTGCCTCTTAGTGGAGGAATTAATCAGAACTTTGCAACTCTTTAACCACTGGATCACCAGCATTGGCTGCTTTCCTTTGCTAATTCACAGGATTCATTGTAGTGATGTGAAATGATATCAAGAGGTTCTAAGCATATTTTTGCTGCTTTAAACTAAAATCTAAATGACCTCCATTGCAGCAGTGCTGCTCTCTTTTTAATTAGTTCCACCACCTGATAGTAATGATGAGTAAAGACTTGAGGTATGTGCTAAAAAGCATCACAAGGAAATATGTAAACATTAAACTGTATAAATATGTGGGGGAAATGTTACATCAGCATCAAACTTCAACTACAGAAATATCTTTTAATTTAAGCCAGATAATAATTAGTGCCTGGTGTTACTATTTAATTTTTAATAATTTAATTTTCTACATTGAAGAATATGCAATATACTTATATTCAGCAGTTCATGAAGAGAGAGCTCCACTGGCTACTGTGAAGGTAAAAAACTTTATCACCTACATTTCCACAAGTTTAAGCATTTGCAAACAGTTACTCAGCCCACTCAGGCAACGTCTGAAATCACTGCACAGTTCCATATTTTGTGTTGCACTAGGTTTGTTCTTTTTTCTTTGGTTGCTACCAGAACCATCAAACAACAACAACAACAACAACAAAAAATCTGTGTTTGTTTTCATTTTAATGATAAAAATAGATGCTTCATTTACTAAAAATGTTCAATTCATATTTACTATCTGTGGTCCCAATTTTAACCCTGTTGAAAGCTTTTATTTCAACAGCCTGAGGCTGACATGCACAACTTTTAGAAAAGTGTAACTGCAAACAGAAATGAATGTCTAAAATGTAATTAAACATTCCAAATGAAAAAGATCAGCAAAGGCAGTTTCCAATCCTCTTCTTTGCCCTTTATATCATGCAATCATTAAGGTTGAAAAATACCTCCAGAATCATCCAACCTGTGACCAATCACCACCTCGGCAACCAGACTGGAGCACTGAGTGCTGGGTCTGTTTATTTGGTGCACAATTCCAGAGATGGTGATTTCAGCCCTGCCCGGGGCAGCCTGTTCCAGCCTTATCCATCCTTCCCATGAAAAAAATCTTCCTGATGTCCAACCTGAACCTCCACTGGTGCAGCTTGAAGCCATTTCCTCTTTTCCTGCTCCTTGTTCCCTGGGAGAAGAGACTGATCTCCACCCTCCTCTCAGGGAGCTGCAGACAGCAAGAAGGTTCCCCTGGGTCTCCTTTGCTCCAATCTGAGCCCCCCAGCTGCTCCTCAGAGGGCTGACACTGCAGACCCTTCCCCAGCTCCGTTCCTTTCTCTGGGCACGCAACAGCTGCTCCAAGTCTTTCTTTGAGAGGCTCAGAATTGGATGCGGCACCCGAGGTGTGGTCTCACCCAGGGCACAGGGGAAGTGACGGGTCCTGCTGGTGACACCACAGCAGGCACAGGATGCCCTTGGCCCTGACCCCTGGGCACACTCTGGCTCATATTCAGCCGCTGTGGGCCAGCACTCCCCAGGCCTGTTCCAACAGGGCAGCTTTGCAGCCGTGCTGCCCCCAGCCGTGTGCCGTGCCTTGCACCACTCCCTCGCATTGCCTCGTGTACCTTGTCCCTTCACTGATTATCCCTCCCCTTCCCTTTCTGCCTATTCTCGTTTTCCCGAGCCCTTCCCAGCCTCGCCCTCGCCTCAGCACCTCCGGCTCCCCCGCCCGCCCTCACAGAACCCAAGCCCCGCCCGTCCGGGCCCCGCCCATCCGGGCCCCGCCAATCCCGGCCCGCCTTTCTCCGCTCTGTCCAATCACAGTCGCTCTTTCAATCCCGCGCCGTCCCGCCAAGCTCTGCCCGCTCAGTGGCGGCCCGGCCCCTCAGCCCGGCCCCGTCTCCCCGTTCGCCTGAGGCGCGGCTCCGGGACACAGCGGAGCCACGGCTGGTGCTTCTGGGGCCCGGGAAGGGCCGGTGGGGGCTCCCCGTTCAGGTCCCGGCAGGGAGATCTTCCCCCGAGGAAGGAGGGAACGAGGGGAGCGGGAGCGATCGACTCCCGGAGCGGCGGGAGCGGGCCGGGAACAGGCGGGCCGGGATTGGCTGGGCCGGGCATGCCCTCGGGCTGTGGTTGGCTAGACGCGGCACGCCCTCGGGCTGTGATTGGCTGCGCCGGGCCGCGCTGTGCAGCCAGGAGGGTATAAATACGGTGCACAGGTGAGGGCGATGTCAGTGCGGCGGCGCGGACACCGCTGGAGGCGGGAGCTGCAGCGCCGCGCCCAAGGCCCCTCAAAGAGCCCATAGGTGCACAGCAGGGCTTGGCAAGGTATGGCCTTGCCAACCCCTTCCTTGCCTTAATTTTCCTCCCCTTACCTTATTCTGCCTCCTTGCTCTACCTTTTCCTAGTCCTTTCTTACCTTGCTTTCTCTGCCATGCCCCTGTCTTATCTTGCCCTTTTATGCACAGAAAAGATGTACAGTTTCTATATTATGTCTAACCCTTGTTTAGGGAGCCACAGGTTTAAAAACTGATGTGGTTTGTGGACATCACGGAAAATGTGTGGCTCAGCAGCAAAAGGAGCTGGGGGCACCCCAAGCTACCCACAGGAGACTGGGGGGCCTGTCACACCTGTGACTGGGAGTCACTCATGGAGATCCACCCAGCTGTGGAGGCTTGGCTCTGCACCTGTCACAGGGGTTGGCAGCACCAGGGGTATCCAGAGGGAGCTGCTGCAGAAACATCAACAATGACCTTTAAAGAACAGCTCTGGCTCAACCAGGCAGGTGAGCAAATCCCTGCCCTGAGCAGCAAGCAGAGACAGGAGTCACAGCAGGGGACAGACAGATTTATTATGTATCTGGGAGCAGTGCCATTACATTTTGCTGGGGATAAGGTCACCCCCTGCAGCCAGAGCAGAGAGGTGGAGTGGGATGGTTATTCAAAGTGACGGGAACAAGAAGCTGCAGCCAAACCCCCGGGATCTGCTGCCAGGATGGGGCTCCATGGGCCACTGTGGCAGATGTGTGGCTGGCCTCTGACAGAGCCACTTCCACAACATCTTTCCAAAAACATTCTCAAGGGCCAGGGCAAGGCACAGGAGTCAGTGCAGCCTCTTGGCTCCCACTAGGGAAGGAAGGGCATAAGATAAGAATAAATACAGCTTTCAAAGTCACCTTGACAGCCCACCCACTGCTGCACAGCCTGGTGAAGGCATTTACAGAAGGAAATCTGGCAGCTGGAATCCAGCAGAGGAATAGATGTGCTCGAAGTGGTTAACACTGACTCGTTCGTATCCTGATCTCCTCCACCAGGCTCTCCCTGCGAACATTCACCTGCACAGGGGGAGCAAAAAGTGGCTTTAATACAACTCCAGCAGCTTGACATGTCACCACAGTGGTGGCCCTGTGTCTCAGGAGGTCACACCAAGGTGTCACCAGTCTCTCTACAGAGACTGAGTGGGCTGCAGCAGCCACAGAGCTGAACCTGTAAGAGCAGGCATGCACCAGCAACCCCAGTAAGTCCTTAGCTGCATAGTGATTGGGAGAACGATGCTCTTCCCACACTAGATGATCTATGTGACTTATGCAGTGATTCCTGTTTTGAGAAGCTGTCCTGAGGTAACAGGCACAGAGCAACCCTGCAGTTCAGGGCTAACCAAGTTCTGTTCAGTCTCACTCATTGCAAGAGCACCACTGAATCACCCCTCCATCATGCTCCAGGCTCCTGAACTGAGGGGTTCAAGGACACCATGGAATAGGAAACTCTCCAGAGCTACAGACAACAGCACTCCATGACTCCAGGAAGCTGCATGCAGCAAGGAACTGGCATATGGGGTGTTACAGAAGTTGCTGGAAACACCACTGGGTCTGCAGGGCTGGTGTGAGCTGGGCTGAAGGGTCACATAGCCAACCCCACCGTGCCACAGGCCGTACCTCCTCCCTGGTTGCCACAATCCGCAGCTTGACGACTCCATCTTTGAGCTCCTGCTCGCCCACAATGGCCACAAGAGGGATGCCTGTGTCCTCACAGTACTGCAGCTGATTCAGCAGCTTGGGGTTCTTCTTGTACAGCATCTCTGCCTGGGAGAAAGCCAGAGCACAGCACCATCACCAAACTGGGATGTTTACTGGACCCCTTCAACCTGGGCCAGTCTCTGATTGAGACAGGATGGACTCATGGAGAAGCCTGGGCACCAGGTTCAACAAGGCCTTGCAGTTACAGGGCTAACCCAATCCAAGCCCATGATTTGGGACACTGAGAAAAGAAAGGCTCCATTCAGGAAGGCAGTCTGCTCCCCACAACTTCCCAAAGCCAAGCCAGATCTGGTCCATTCCTGGACAGAGAGCAGCTCTTGACTTTGCCATCACCCAGTCATACCTTGATTCCAGCATCCCACAATTCAGAGATGAGCTTCAGTCGCTCTTCAAGGAGCTTCTTTTGGGCAGAGGCCACCAGCACCTGTGTCTCTGTTGTCCTGACCTTCTCCTCAGAGGCCTAGAGCAGGGACAAGACCCAAATGATGCCACAGACACCTGAGATTCTACCAGCAGGATGGGTCACCACTCAGCTCCATCAATCTAGCAGTGAAGAGGACTGGGCTCAGAGGGATCAAGAGCATTAACTCAGAGTCAGGGAGATCCCACAGATCCCATCTTAGAGCAGAATAAATTTTCCATAATGCATGCTTAACACAGCCTCCCAAATGTTCCTCCACACCCAAGGGCCTCCTAAATATCTGCTCCAAGCAGTCTAGAAGCAATACAGCCAGGAGAAGGTGGACACAGGCAGCTGCCTGCTCTACAGCTGAGGTTCTAACTATGGGTTAAACAGCAGCAAGCTGAATGCTCCACCAGCCCCTGTGGCAGATGCTGGATACTCCATGTGGCATTTCCCTGCTGCCTTGAAGGGAGCAGCCTTTAAAAGGTCACCTGCAAAGGAACAAACCTGGCCAGGACTGGAGGTGATGGGGGAGGAATTCAGTTTCTATTTAGAAATTCCAGTTGTGTCTGGCTGCCAAGAGAGGACCAACACCAGATTTCTGGGGGAGGGGAACACATAGGCACATTTTGGGAGCTTACAAAAAGCTATTTAACACCCATTGATTGGGATGAAGAACTATACAACTTTGAGGAGCGGGGAGAGGAAAAAACTGTCTGGGAAACCCCTAGAGGCACTGCAGTTCCTGCCCCGGAACATGTGATCCCTGTCTGGTCTCTGTAGTACCATAGACAGGAAAATAAATGTATGAGGCTGCTGCCTCCCTGCAGGACAATGCTGCCTCACCAAGGAGGATGTGGGCTCACATGGATGCCTTACGTAGTGGGGAACACTAAGGTACCTGCCCTTGCTGAGGATTAAAGCTGCAGCTGGAGAAGCCAGGTCTGAGGGCTGTGGGAAGAAGGGTCTCATCTTCAGTGGGAGCCCCAGATACCACCAGGCCAGGTGAGAGAACTGGAGGTTAGACCCTGGTTCTGACTCCTGATGCAGAGCACAGCAGAAGCCTGGCTGCCTTCTCCAAAGGCAGGGGCAAGGAACATCACTTCAGCATCTGCTGCAGTGGGGGATTAACCATGCTTAGCTGAGCATCAAAGGCACCTACTTGTTGGAACCCTGAAGCCTGGGAGTTTTGAACTTTCTGTGCTTTCTGGCACTGATCCCCCAAAAAACACTACTTTTGACTTGAGGCCCTGGAGAAGGCTTCCAAAACTGAGTGATGGAGTTGGGATCACTGGTGTGTAGTTTGGATAGATGTGTGTAATATCACATGGTGAAGGGTTTGGAATTTGGGGTTTTAGAATATAGTAATAGTTATGGGACAAGAAGGACGTTCTAGTGCAGTGTCTTTTTCATCCTTATTGCTCCTCCTTCTTCTTGGTTTTAAGTAGTAGTTTTTGGTTGGATGGAAAGTATCACAGTGTGGGTCATGGGTGTTTGGTCATTGGATCAAAAGTATAAATAATACAGATGTTAGCTTTTAATTGGACTGTTTGCCTTTAAAAGACCTTGTAACTAACTAGATCCACAGATATTATTTCGCTTTTAGCTTGTTAACGAGAAGAGCTGTAAAACTCACTGTACTTAGATAAAACTAAGTCTGAACATCCTGTCTCTCATACTTCAATCCTGATTGACTGAGGGCAGAGGGGAAAAAAAAAGCTAGCCACTAATACCTACCTCCAATCTCTGTTCCAGGATGGAGAAGATGCGCTCGATCCCAATGCTGACCCCCACACAGGGCACCTTCCTGCCTTTGGGATCAAACATCCCCACCAGCCCGTCGTAGCGGCCGCCTCCAGCCACGCTCCCAACGCTGACCGACTCCTCCACGTGCTCATTGTCCTGCTGCAGCAGCACAGCCTCAAAGATCACCCCTGTGTAATAGTCCAGGCCCCGTGCCAGGCTCAGGTCGAAGGAGATCTGCAGGGCACAAGGGTGGCCCCATCACCAGCTGCTCAGGGGGACCATGAGGGCAGCACCCCCTGCTGCCCCCACAGCTCCTCACCTTCTCTGTGATGCCAAACAGGGTCAGGTACTCAAAGAGCAGCTTCATGTCCCCCAGCCCTTCCTTGGCCAGCTTGTTCTGGGATAGCTTTGGGTCCTGGAGAAGCCGCTCGATCAGGTCCAGCCCACCTGTGGGGACCAGCCATGCCTCAGGTGTGCCAGGGCAGCAGCACCTGGCATGGGGCCCTGGGCAGCCAGGTGTGTGCCCTGCACCTTCCATCCCCAGCCCAGAACAAGGCCAAGGGCACGACCCCGTGGTGCTCACCATGGAGCTGGACATACTCCCCAATGCGATCAGCAGCCTCGGGAGAGAGCCCCTTCTCTCCCACCATCTCACTCCTCACTTCTTCCCATGGCATCTGTAGGGGAGAGAAGGGCATCAGCCACTGCACCAGGGACACAGGCTTTCCTCTGCATGGCAGAATCACATCCTCATGGGATGGGTGCATGAGAGAAGCTGCAGCTCTCAGAGCACAGCCATGTCTGCGTAACTCCATTTCTTGTATCTCTGCACAGCCTGTTTGTATCCCAACCCCATAAAAATACTTTTAGTTTGATTTCTGGTCAGAATCAAGTATTAGCATAGCATAACCACCAAGTCTGAGAGCCATCTTGCTGCTGTGGTTTCCCTGGTTAGGTACTTAGTCATAAACACCACCCAGGAAAGTGTTGCTGCTCATGGAATCACCTGGAAAGATGTGAGATATTGCTTAGGTAATGGAAAAACCCCAATGTAAGCATAATATGCTGCCATCTTGCCACTGACCAGGGGTCAAAGAGAACCAGAGTCTTGATCACATCTAGCTGCACTGAGATAAATCACAAGGAGGTGATCCCATCAGAAGGAAGCCCAATGCTCCCTTCCCATTGCTTTTCCACACATACACAGCCCCAAAGGAAAACTTTGGTCATGTGTGTGGAATGTTTCTATGCTAAGAGGTGAGACCTCGTTTAGTGTCCTTCATTTAACCATCTGATGATTCCTCCACAGGAAAAGGCAGTTCACCTTTCAACAAAGAACCATGACCACAAGCTGCTGTTTTTAACATGCCCTAATCTAATTTGGTGCAGGTTTTCATGAGCCTGGTCCATAAGCAGCAGCACCTTGAGCAGGTGAAGGTTTGGGACACTGAACCTCCTATGTGAAGAGCATTTTTCTCTTTCCACCTTTCCTTTTATCAGTATCTCATGGGATAGTGGATAACAAAACAAATTTCATGTGTGAATGCTGTGCCCTAATGTATCCCCTCCAGGGAAAGGTGGGAACAACTCCATGCTTATCAGCATTTTCCAGCCAATTCTCATGGACCATGGCTCATTCCCTGAGACTCCAGCAGCTGATGCAGCCTGGGGCTCCAGCCCATACCTTATCCAGTTTGTCCACACTGGAGCAGATGGTTCGGAATTTGCTGTCTGGGACCCCACAAACTGCGAACATCCCGTCAAGGATGCGCCGGTCATTGACCTGGGAGAAAGGGAGGAATTATCAGGAATTATCAACTCAAGAAGATGCTTCAGCAGGGTCCTGCTTCACTCCCTGTAGTTTTAAGCATGGAAGAGAACATAGCAGATGTCTGTCAAGGTTTTTTTGGGGTTTTTTTTGTAATTTCTGTTTCCCATTCCTGGGGAGCCGAGCTTCCGAGAGCAGACCAAACAGCACAACTGACATCTACCAAGCCTGGGCAGAGCCATCAAATTTCATTCTAGATCCACAGACACCCCCACTCAATAGAGAAAAAAAACCTCATCAGGGCCTATGAGTCCCCTCATGTGGACATGTAAAAACAGCTCAGGAACAGGCCACAGCCAATGAGATAAATTGAGAGTATTACCCTACATTATCAGCATAAGATAAAGGGACATCTGATTATGTTAAATCCTCAAAGAGGATTTTTTTTTAATGATAGTATAGTGAATTCTGTAGCTTAATTATGCTCTGTAAGAGTATGTAATTGAGGCCAAAGACTCAGCTGGATTCAACATTTCCATGGGTAATGAGAATATCTACAATTAGTCAGAAACAAAGAAACTGTACAGGAATTTGGAATCCAGCATCACCATGAAAGTGCCTTGTGGGAGACAAGAATAACCACAAGCAGGTTATTCTGTTGCTCCCTACTGCAAGAGGGTCTTCATCCTCAAAGCCCCACTTTTACCACTGCCCAAACACCCAGTTCCTTCATCTCACCCCAGACAGGTTCAAGGGGAAGTACCTGACCCCTGTCCCATGGGGCTGCAACAGGAACACAGCATCCAGCCTGCAGTGCCCAGGAATGGCCCAGCTCCAGGTCCCTCACAGATCCCACTGCCTTTCTGTGCATCCAGCACTCCTACCCATTGCTCTCCTGCTCCTGTGCACCCTTCCCATCCTGCCTCACCTATAGATCTGAGCACCATTTGCTGCCATCCCAAGGGAACAGAGGTATCTGGAAGCAAACAGCAAGCTCAGCCTACAGTAGGGCACAACTCCTGGTCTAGGAAATGCTTCAGTTCCAAAACAGACTTGGTGGAAAGGCAGGATTCTGCAGTGAACACCACACACACTGAGCCAGATGCCTGCTAAGGAGATATCAGGAGCTGGGATAAGGGCAGCAATCCTGGAACAGAACCTGTTTTACTGCAGGTAGTGAATATGACAATCACTGCTTAGATAGATATTAGGAAGATATATTTTATTATTGGGGCAGTGAGGCCTTGGTACAGGTTGTCCAGAGAAGCTGGTAGTGCCCAATTCCTACAAGTATTCAGGACCAGGCTGGACAGGGCTTGGAGCAGCCTGGTCTAGTGGAAGGTGTCCCTGCCCATGGCAGGGTAATGGAACTGGATTGTATTTAAGGTCCCTGCCAACCCAGATCATTCTAGTTAGTTCTAGGCTAGTTCTGGAGAGAACACTATCAGCTGCAGCCTGAGGAAAACTCCTGTCATTCCCAGCTCAAGTGGAGATCCAATCTTTAGCACAAGGGGGAGCACATTTGCCTCCAGGAAGAGAGGAGGGATGAACTTCTGGGTAAGCCTTAGAGTGGGAACAGGTGCTACTCCTGTGTAAAACCACAGCACAGTGACCACTGCTTCCCACCATGGCACAGAGAACCCACCCAGTCTCACCTTGATGACAAAGTCCCCAAGCTGCAGGTCACTCAGGATCTCATGCACAATCTTCAGGCACTCAGCATCAGGAATCATTGGGTCAAACTGCCCAGCAATGTCAAAGTCCTGGGGGCAGAGGAAAAGGCAGTGAGCAGTTCAGCACCACAGCATGGTGCAGAAAAATAGCTTCAATATACAAGTGGTAACAGCAGTTTGTAAATAAACCCAAGAGAACTGGGATGTGAGGGAGCACTATCCCTTACAGATGCAATCCAGAAGGGACAGGATGTGGGTAAGGACCTCTACCATGGAAGGCACCAGTGCTCTCTTGTCCACTGCATTTTAAAGTTTGTACACTCTGATCTGCTCCCCTGACCCAGCAGTTGGGTCTCTGAAACAGAGATCCTCAAAAAACAACAGAAAGGGGGAGCAGCAGTAAATACACAGAACAAAGGAATTAGAAAGGGAGGGAAAAAACTGCTTCTCATTTGCTAAATTTACTAACATATTTACTAAATGCCAAATGTTTTGCCTTGATTCTTAGAGTGCTTTTTTTAAAACACATGACATTCAAGTTAATGATTAGGGAGGACAAGAGAAGGAAAACCAGAGTTTCAAGTGCTAAGACAGAAAAAGGAATGAGGAACCCTGAATGGTCCCCACCAGAAATCACCAGAACTAGCACACAGAAAAACCAAAGCCCAACAACAAGATGCTTTAATAGGCTGGTCTCCCACAATTGGAAACAACATCAGTGTTCAGAGAGAAATAAAACACAGAAGCAACACGAGAGCCCTTGTTCTACTCCCAAATGCAAAGTCTTCAATTGAGATTTTAGGGACAAGAATAATTTTCATTATGTGGATATATTTCAATGGGGTTTCACTAAGCTCTCAAAATAAACTGGGGCATTGGGGGAGGAGATGGGATCATATAGTTTATTCCTGATTAGCTGAGTGCAAAAAGGGCTGATGCAATCCCTGGGAAAGTTAGGTGAGGAAGTACAGGAAGTGTACAGGAAGTCAGGAAAGTGATGATAACGCTGTAAATGGCACAGATTAAATCTCACTGAAAATAAAAACAAATGTTGGTGAATTGTATTGAGGAAAAGCTGCAGGAAAAGGTGCTAGGCTGTGAAAAGAATGAAAACATTTCCAAGGAGAGAAGGTGAAAAACATAGCAGAGCTTGATTTACATGGTTTAAAGAGAGGAAGATTTCTCTAAACATTTCCCGAATGTTTACCTGGGAAAGGGGAAGAATAAATACCAAGGGATCATACCTGCTGTTTAATAGTTGAACTCTTTAAATGAGAGAAAGGAAACAATCAGATACACGTAAGTTTAGCCTGGATATTAGAAGACCATTTGCAGCTATCTTAGGAGTGAGATCTTGGAGTAGGAGATGAGACAGGAGGCAATGACCCCACATCATCTGAAATAGGAACCACCAAACCAAAGCTGGAAGGTATTCCCAGGGGTTGTATAACAAAGTAGGAATATTCTCAAACAAAAAAATTGTTTGCAATATGAGTCCCTGGGGAGTGTACCAGCAGAGCAGAGCAAAGCTGTTCCTTGGGGCTACTACAAGAAAGCCAGGAAGGAAATTACTTGTTACGTGTTCTACAATTTGGCCTCTGGGTTTTCCCTTCCTTTGAAGTTAAAATTGACTAAACATGGAAGGGAAGTAGCCTATGCTACTGCCTTGCCTGGTTTGTACGTCCTGCTAACACACCCAGAGCTGAACTGTTGCCAGATTTGGGATCAGAAGGAAATTCTTCACCACCACCCATCCAGCAAGCACTGTGGCATGGAGCAAGAAGCTGCCCTCCCATACAGAGCAGAAGAGGTGATACCTGGGGGCTCTATGACAAAGTTCCACACCAGCCAGCACCTTGTCACAGCTGTCACCCCCACTCTCCAGTTGTTCTTCACACCCATAAGGACACACCAAGGAGATGAGTGGATCCTTCAGAGCTTTCCACACCCACAGAGAAGGGTCACACAGCTGTTATTTTGCCAGTGCTGCCCAGCCCCCAGCCTGTCCCAGCAGTGTCCCTGCCCACAGCCAGACTCACACACTGGTAGAACTCGCGGTAGCGGCCCCTGGTCATGGCCGGGTTGTCCCTCCTGTACACCTTGGCAATGTGGTAGCGCTTGATGTTGGTGATCTTGTTCATGGCCAGGTAGCGAGCAAAGGGCACCTGAGACAGAGAGTTAAGGATGGCAACAAGAAGGGATCATCCCCCCCAGTTATCAGTCACAGGCAGTGCTGGGTCCTCACTGTCTCCCTGGGGCAATGAACTGCCAAGGACAGCTGGACTTATCACAGCTCCCCAGGGTGGGACACATGCTGCCTGCAAGGCTTCAGGCTTCTCCCAGCAGCACATCAGGCTGGATCTGTCTCATGCGGGCAGCAGCCTGCTCTGAGAACCCTTCTTGGGAGAAACCACACAGTACAGACCTTCTGTACTTCCACACACATGGGGCATGAAGCTGTGTCAGGGAGGGTCAGGCTGGGTATCAGGAAAAGGTTCTTCCCCCAGAGGGTCTTGGGCACGAGCATGGGCTCCCCAAGGAAGTGGCTGTGGCCTGACATAGCTCAAGGAGCATTTGGAAAACCCTCTCAGGTACTTGGCTGGAGTGTCCTGTGCAGGATAAGGAGCTGGACTCAAAGATCCTTGGGGTCACTTCCAACTTAGGGTATTCCATGATTCTAGACATTCCTTCACTGAACAGAAGCAATGCCGAGTAAATAACCGAGCAAGGGTTCTGCACCCACTGAACCACACTGCCTGCTCATGCTCTCCTTGTCAGTTTGGGGTCCTCCCTCCCCCTCAGGACAGCACTGCCCAAAAGGAGAACAGACAAGGCCCCTCAGCACCAGCTGTGGCAGGATACTGTCAGGTCATAGCGCAGGGACAACAGCTCTCCTCCCTGATCTTTTAGATCATAGATGAGCTTCGAGTCTTCACCGTATTTCCCCATCAGTGTCTCCTACAACAAAACAACACACAAACAAACAGCACCTTCAGCGACAGGAGATCAGCCCTGGAGCACAGAGAAAACAAGGAGAGAAAGGGACAATGCCTAGGAACAGGAGAAGGAAATTCCTCCCCAGCTCAGCCAACCTGCTGTGTCCTCACTCACCTTCAGCTCGAACACTGGCGTGTCGATGACTTCGGCTCCGTGGCGCTTGAAGCACGAGATGATGGCTTTGAAGGCTCTCTCACGGATGGCCATTTCCTTGGGGCCAAAATCCCGTGTGCCCTGGCATGAGGGAAGAAAAGGAGCAAAGGACACTTTGGGTTAGAGGCATGAAATGAGAAAGATGCCAGAAGCAATACGAAGAAGCTGCCACACTGCTAACAAAGCCAGACAGACCAGGTCCAGACACCAGATACTGCTAAACAGCACTAGAAACGTTGGAAAACAAAAGCTCAGACAGTGTCTGCCATGGTCTGCAGAGCAAAACATAAGTTAGGAGATTCACAGTACAGGAAACAAAGAAGATAAAACAGATCCAGCAGTCAGAGTCTGACAGCGCAAACAGGACTTGTCCTCAGCTCTTATTCAGACCTATTAGACAGACCCCTGCCCAATGAGCCCGAAGGTGGAAACAGAGGACAGACATGCTCTGAAACTGTGGAATAACCATCAGCTCTGCAATTTCCAAACAAAGAGAAAAAACATCTTTCAAAATGCAACACCTGTGAAATGTCTGTCTACAATTCACAGGGCCATGCACTCTTTCCATTTCTCTGGTGTCAAGGATCACTGAATTATTTCAGTGACCACCTTTATGCTCTCAGTAATGTATAAATCATTGTTAATTAGTTAAGACATCCAACTTCCACTTTATAAAACCAGTTAGGCAGGAGGAAGCACCCCCACCCACAGATCACTCGGGTGGCCTTCAGCTGTCAATGAGAAGGCTGAGATGGGCTAGAAACTCAACTGAGTTTCTCTGGTACTCAACAGGGCTGCAAAATCCCCTTCTCCACACTTTTAAACAGTGAAATACCCTTCCACTTTCCAGGCATCACACTGCCACTACATTCAACAAAACATAAAGTAAATGGACAAAGAGACATTTAAATATTGGGAATAAATTTTTCCCTGTGAGGTTGCCCAGAGAAGCTGTGGCTGCTCCATCCCTGGAAGTGTCTAAGACCAGGCTGGACGGGGCTTGGAGCAACCTGGGCTACTGGAAGGTGTCCCTGCCCACGGCAGGGGGTGGAATTAGATAAGCTTTAAGGTCCTTTCAGCCTAAACCATTTCATGTTTCTATGATTTCCTATGCCAGTGGCATCACCACAGCCTGGTTTGTTTGTGAACATACTCATAACTGTCCACACCATAGCATGGAAGCAGGTGGTTTCTGATCAGCTGCCAGTGATGAAACATCCAGGTTACAAAGTATTTCAGGAGAAATCGCATTATGGACACTATTCTCAGTGGCTGGGAGACTAAAAAACTACTTTTAAAGGAAGGTCCTTCCACAAGAGGACACAGAAATTGCAGCAGTTGGCCAGACCTGTTCAGTAAACTGGATTATTCAGCCCCTCAGACTAAGGGCAGATATGAGCCCTCTCACAGTGGGCAGTAACAATAAAGCTTGATAAGAAGGGAATTTCCTGACCACTACAGCAGCGGTTGGAATGTCACAGAAACACCCAGAAGTCTCTAAGGTGGTGGGTCTCTGGGTTAAATGCTGCAGGATGTTTTCATTCCTCTCCCCCTTGCTGGTTAAAACCGAAAGTGGAAACAGAAATGCGAACAATGACAGGTGTGGCCATGCTGGACTTTTGCCCACAGATGTGAGGGGGGTGCTGGGTGTGTGATGGGGGGAGGAAATGCACACAGAGGGGCACAGGAGTGTGCTGTGGGGAGTTACCTTTGGGGTCTTGAGCACGAATTTCTGTTTCCCCTCATCTCCCCCCAGCTGTGCCTTCATCTCCAGCAGCTTTGTCACTTCCTTTGCAATCTGGGGACGGAGCAAGGAGGGAGCTGGGGATGAGACCACTCACTGCCTTCCCCAGTACCTTCAGCATTCCCAGTGCACCTGGACTCCACAACCTCAACACACCCACTATTCCCAGTTTCTCAGCAACCAGAGGACATTCCCTGACTATCCAGTACTTCTCATACAAGCACCCCTATTTCAGAAAGCAAACACCCCCACCATTCCCTGACTCCCACGACCTCCATTCTCCATTCACAGCTATCTCCCCATTGCCATCTCCATGCACCAGCAGTTTCCAGCATCCCCCTCCCAGTCCTAACTCTCCCTTCAATCCAACACCGCTGTCACAACCACGAGTCTCTCCTGCACCCTCAGCCCTTCCCGACACCCCTCTTCCCAATGCCAGCCTCAGCCCAGTAACCTCTACACCAGTACTCCCAGTACCGCCCAGCTGCTCTCCCAGCGCAGCCCCAGTGCCCTCAGCTCCCTCAGCCCCTCGTCCCCATCCCAACACGGCGCTCCACTCCTCATCCCCCGCCCGTCCCAGCGCGCCGCTCCCAGCCCTACTGCTGCTCCCCCATTCCGAGCGACACCGGAGCCCCGCACCTCGTCGGGATCGGCCTTGTCCTGTTTGAGCTTCCTCACGGTCTCCGCCTGGGCCCGCACCGCCGCCTCCTCCGCCATGGCGAGACCTCTCCCGCGCCGCGCATGCGCGACTCGCGCACCGCCTCCGCGCACGCGCAGCGCCGCCACCGCGGGAAGGAGGAGCCGGAGGCCGCGGTTTGGGTTTATTTAAAGGGTTTATTATTGGGGGTTTTATTTAATATATAAAAATACAGCCTCTCCACGCGCGCCCCGGCCCGCGCGGCTGCTCCAGCCGCTCGGTGTCCCTCGGTGATGGGACACGTGCTTCCTCCAGGGCGGTCCCGCAGCTCCGCGCCCGCCTGCGGGTTGGGAGCGGCCCCGCAGCCCCGGTGCCCTTCCACCCTTTTCCACCCCCTTCCACCGCCCCCCTCGCCCCACGGCCTGAGCTGCAGGTGCCCAACACACCACGGATTCCCCTTCCCAAATCTGGAGTTCTGCCTGATCCTGCTCGAGCCGCACCACATCCATCTGTGCCACTGCCACCTACAGTGATGGAGATGGCTGTACAGGTACAGGGGCTGTAGGAACCCAAACTTGACCTTCAGAGAAGCTACCCACAAGGTTAACCTGGTGACTGCACTGTCCATAGCTTTTAAAACCCTCTTACTCCTCTGTTCTCACTGCCTTAGCCGAGGCAATGAGCCCTATGCTGGTGGATGTCACCCAGACCGCAGCTGGCAGTGAATGGCTGAGGGGCTGGAGGAGCATTCCAGCTGTGCAGCAGTTCAGCCAAGCTGCTCCAGCCAGAGAAATCTCAGGGCTCCAGCCTTCTCCTGATCTCATCAATAAGCTTTTCTCTGGGAACATCAACCTGCAAAGCAAACAGAACAGCATTAGACAAGAGCATTATTAAGGGCTGAGGATACCAATGCAGTTTGTGACTGGTTTTCTGGAGTCACACCATAGTTCTGTGCTGTCTAGATCCTCCTAAAGAAACACTGAGGGAAAACCCAGAGCTCTTCAGTAATCTCTAGAGTTTGGAAAACTGGTGTAAAAGGCCATTCTCACCTCCTGTCTTGTTGCAACATCTCGCAGCTTGACAACTCCATCGGCCAGCTCCTGCTCTCCCACAATGGCAGCAAGGGGGATCCCTGTGTCCTCACAGTACTGCAGCTGCTTCAGCAATTTAGGATCCTTCTTGTACAGCATCTCTGCCTAGGAGGGAGTGGGAAGGGTGAATAACTAACCCAACTTTGCTCTAATGAATACTGCAGTAAAGCACCAATACCAAACCCTGCAGCAACCACTTCACTGCTCTGGGCTGTTCTGCGCCTGCCTAGATCTAAAGCTTGGACTTGATGATCTTGGAGGTCTTTTTAAACCTGAATGACTCTGATATCAGAGAGGCACAGATCTTGGAGAGGCACACAACCAAAGGAGTTGGCCTTGCTGTGCTACAGCTCCCTTCAGGCTCTCCCTCCCTCACCTGGGACAGTGCCAAGCCCAGGACATTCCTTTACCTTGATCCCTGCATCCCACAGCTCAGAGATGAGCTTCAGTCTGGCAGCAAGCAGGTGTTTCTGTGGTGTAGCCACCAGCACTTGGGTCTCAGTTGTTCGAAGTTTCTCCCCAGAAGCCTGAAGGGACAGACATGGGACATCCATGGGAGTAACTCTGTGGAAATCTGCAGCTCACACCACCTCACCTCATCTATCTCCAGACCATAACTCAGTCACTGACAACCTGGGCACCTTTAATGAGCCCCTCAGAGATTCTGCATAGTGTCACACTAATTAATTGTGTGCTGCTGTTCCTAGGGGACCCTGGCCAACCTCCTGGATGGGACCATGACAGCTTTCCAATGTTTCCTTTGATTCTTCAGGTACACTTTGCCTCAGCTTCACTTGCTAGGAAACACAGAATGATGAATCTCCACAGAAGCTCTCCTGGGGTTTATTCGAGTGAGCTCACAGCTGTTACCAAATCCATTGTTTCAGAATCCCCAGAACAGAAAACTTCAAGACGCAAGAACAAAGTGACTGGGGCACAAAGCTCACAGCCAGGCCCAGAGCTCAAGGCAGTCTCTAACATTTGACATCTTGACATCTCCTAGGGAATGCTGCCCTCAGCTGCCCACACCTGCATCCTGATGGGCTGCAGAAAAGGACTCTGTCTTCAGAAGGCAGAGAGCCACCCTCTCCCCCGAATTTACTTTCCCTTGAGCACTGCGGAGCTGGAGACTGCTAATAAACAATATTTTGCTTCCTAGAGCCTTCCTGCATCACCTACCTCCAGTCTCTGTTCCAGGATGGAGAAGATGCGCTCGATCCCAATGCTGACCCCCACACAGGGCACCTTCCTGCCTTTGGGATCAAACATCCCCACCAGCCCGTCGTAGCGGCCGCCTCCAGCCACGCTCCCAACGTTGACCAGCTCCTCCTTGTGCTCATTGTCCTGCTGCAGCAGCACAGCCTCAAAGATCACCCCTGTGTAATAGTCCAGGCCCCGTGCCAGGCTCAGGTCGAAGGAGATCTGCAGGGCACAAGGGTGGCCCCATCACCAGCTGCTCAGGGGGACCATGAGGGCAGCACCCCCTGCTGCCCCCACAGCTCCTCACCTTCTCTGTGATGCCAAACAGGGTCAGGTACTCAAAGAGCAGCTTCATGTCCCCCAGCCCTTCCTTGGCCAGCTTGTTCTGGGATAGCTTTGGGTCCTGGAGAAGCCGCTCGATCAGGTCCAGCCCACCTGTGGGGACCAGCCATGCCTCAGGTGTGCCAGGGCAGCAGCACCTGGCATGGGGCCCTGGGCAGCCAGGTGTGTGCCCTGCACCTTCCATCCCCAGCCCAGAACAAGGCCAAGGGCACGACCCCGTGGTGCTCACCATGGAGCTGGACATACTCTCCGATGCGATCAGCAGCCTCGGGAGAGAGCCCCTTCTCTCCCACCATCTCACTCCTCACTTCTTCCCACGGCATCTGTAGAGGAGAGAAGGTCATCAACTGCTGCAGGATGTTCTCGTCACCCTCTGTCTCCATCAGCCCAGATGTGCACAACTTGCATGGAACAACAGTCAGCAATCTCACTAATCATGCCTCTCTCTCTCACAGGATTTTTTAACAAATCACCATGCTTTATTCTTAACCAGGCCAAAGAACTCCTCAAATCCTTCACAGACCCCATCTTAGAACAGCCACAACAGTACCCAGCCTAAGACATCCATCCCAAGACCTGAAGTGTGTCCCCATGAGCCCAAAGCTGACCTTGTCCAGCTTGTCCACGGTGGAGCAGGCAGGAATGAACTTGCTCTCTGGAACACCACAGACAACAAACACCCCATTCAAAATCCGACGGTCGTTGACCTGATGGAGGGAGAAGCACATTGACCTTGAGGACACCCCCTGATGTCATGAATTTTTTCCTAGTGTGTGTGAAGCTGCGGCTATTTGCATTTCCTCATGCCTTTTCCCCAGCACCCAAATTCCATGGGAAGAGGAGGTGTAGAGGTATCAAAACCATCCTGTGTCTCTATGGGTCTAGTCAGATGCTGGAATTCTGCAGAAGACTGTGGTTAGAGAACACAGTGTGGAGAGAACTCTGCTGACTGCAGCCCCAGGAGAACTCCTGGTATTCCCAGCTCAAGGCATGTCCAAGCTGAAGTCCACCCTTTGCATATACACCATGAGGAGGCCGAGAGGTGGGATGAACTTCTGGGTCAGGCCCTACAGCAGGCAGAGCTACTGCTGTGTAAAACCACAGCACAATGACCTTCTCCTCACTGTGGCACAGAGAACCCACCCAGTCTCACCTTGATGACAAAGTCCCCAAGCTGCAGGTCACTCAGGATCTCATGCACGATCTTCAGGCACTCGGCATCAGGAATCATCGGGTCAAACTGCCCAGCAATGTCAAAGTCCTGGGGGCAGAAGAAGTGATGGAAGCTCCTGGCAGAGCCAAGAGGCCTTAGCCAGGCACACACTGCTGCTCTGCAGCAGCTGGAGCCACTCCAGCTGGGAGAACCCTCCTGGCACTGCGGCCACCACAACACTCACGCACTGGTAGAACTCGCGGTAGCGGCCCCGGGTTGTGGCAGGGTTGTCCCTCCTGTACACCTTGGCCACGTGGTAGCGCTTCATGTTGGTGATCTTGTTCATGGCCAGGTAGCGAGCAAAGGGCACCTGGGCCCAAGGAGTTAAGGATAAAAACATGGAGATCCCCAGCTCTGTAGAAGCTGAACCTCAAAGCTTCCCATCGCCCGTTCCCTTTGCCAGCTGCTTCCCAATTTTTGTCACAATCATGGGGAGATTTTTGGGGTGTCCTGTGCAGGGTCATGAGCTGATGATTCTTGCAGATCCCTTCCAACTTGTATATTCTGTAACTATAACCTGTGGGGAGATCATCCCCCAGACTGAGGAAGAGTAAAATGAACCACCTGAGCTCCTTCAATGCTGGGACAGCTCCATTTCCTCCTCCAGACCCACAGTGTGACAACATCACACACACAAGGACCCTCTCTCATCATTCCAGCCTCTCACAGTGTGATCAGTGGGAATTCAATGCATGGCACAGCTATATGGACATTGAAGGAAAGAGATTTTGTTGAGATGTGGAGGTTGAGAAGGCCTGGGATGGACAACTGCAGCAAACACCTTTCCAGATGGGCACAGCAAAGGTGTAGCCTGTAACTGGGAGGAGATAAAACCAGTACAGTGGAGCATACTGGTGCATGTGACAGCAGGAAGGGACTTCGCTGTGGGCACTGGCCTGACTGGGGGATGGTGTGGAGTCATGACAATGACAGCCAGATCAGCTGGGATGGCCAAGGGAGCTGCCATCACCCTAACAGGACCTGCAGGCAGGTAAGGGTAAGAGTGATCCCTCAAGGCAGAGGTGGCCACTACCTTGGTGTGCCACCATGCCCTCAGGGTGCCACCATCCCCTCAGGAGCACAGGATACGGTGAGGTCATAGCGCAGGGCCAGCAGCTCTCCTCCCTGGTCCTGCAGCTCGTAGATGAGCTTCGAGCCCTCCCCGTACTTCCCCACCAGCATCTCCTGGGGAAGAACAAAGGGGTTGGTGATCAGGGTGGCTCTGGGGTGAAGGGTTCCCCCGAGATGGAGCACAGAGCTCGGTCCGCACGAAGCGGGCATTACACACATCCCCACTCCAGCCCCCTCAGCCCTGAGTCCACCTCTCCATTACCCCCCAAAAAAGAACCAGGAGTGAACGTCCAGCTGCCCTCCCCACCTGGGGAAGATCCCAAACCCGTCCTGCAGCCCTGGGAGAAGGGGGCGCTGCCCGATCCCACAGGAGGGAGCAGAGGGGAGCCCACAGCCCCCGGGGGAACGGAGCTCCCGCCGCCCTCACTCGCAGCTCCAGCGCGGGGGTGTCGATGGCGGCCGCCCCGTGCCGCTTGAAGCAGGACACGACAGCACTCAGGAGCCGGTCACGGAGCGCCACCTGCGCCGGTGAGTGGTCGCGGGTGCCCTGCCCGGGACAGAGAGCGGCCGTCACGGCAAGGGCACGGGGAAACACCCGGTACCCGCTCCCCACTCCCCGCCTTTACCTTGGGCGTCTTCAGCACCGGCACCCACTCGCCGCCCGCCGCCGCCCGCACCTGCTGGGACAGGGCGCCGCAGTTACCAGCCGGCAGCCAGGACCGGGCGAAGCTGCCGCGGCTCCCAGCGAGGCACAGCGGCCCGAGGCTGGGCCCTGCCGGTTGGCATCGGGCGACGGCGGCGGCGAAGGGTCCGAGGCGCAGCATGGCCGGCACCGGGACACCGGGAGCGCGAGCACGTGACCGCGGCGGGACACGTGACCGCGCGGGAGCCGCGCTTTACGGCGCCGCGCGACAGTTCCCGGTGTGTGCCCTGAGCTCGCCATGGCGTCGGGCAGCGGGGTAGGTGCTGCCGCCGGGGCTGCCCCCGGGGCCGGGGTTACCCTCGGGGTGGGCCCTCGGTCGCTCCCGCTGCTCGTACCGGGCTTGGCAGGGCCGGGGGCAGGGCCCCGCCGCGCTGCGCTCGGGGCCTCTGCCAGGCCGCGGATGAGGGATGTGGCGGGGCCGGGGGTGCCGCGGTGCGCGGGTGTGTGCGGGATGGGAGGGGGCTCATCCTGCTCTTTTGCCGTGTGTGGGCGGTGGAAGGTTGAGGTTCTTCTGAGACGCCCCGATACTTTCAGGGCTGGAAGTGGGGTGGCCCCACCGCGATCCCTCCCGCCAGCGAAGTGGTGGAGTCACCGTCCCTGGAGGTGTTTGAACGTGGCACTCGGTGCCCTGCTCTAGTTCACGTGGTGGTGTTGGGTCCCAGGTTGGACTCGATGATCTCCGAGACTTTTCCAATCGCTGTATTTCTATGATCCTCCTATTCTACGTTCAGAGTTCCGCCTGTCCCAGCCAGGGAGCAGGAGGAGATAGAGCTGCCTCAGCCTCCGGGGTCCCCACCCACCTGCAGCCCCCTGGGAGCGACCCCCACCCCTCTGCAGCGGCTGGGCCGTGGCTCATGCAGGTGCTTTCTTCCGTTCCCTCCAGGAAAAGGGTTGCCTTTTTCCTGTCCTGATGGAGAAACACCTCTGCAACTCCCTGACAGGAGAGTGCAGCCAGGTGTGGGTTGGACTCTGTTTCCTCTCATCTTGTCGCTGGTTGTCTGAGAGCAGGCTGAGATGTTGCAGTAGGGGAGGTTTAGATTGGAAATCAAGAGCAATTTTTTTCCCAGAAAAGGTTGTCCAGGGAGGTGGTGGTTACCATCCCTGGAGGTGTTCAAGGTCTGACTGGATGTGTCACCCAGTGTTCTGGTTCAGTGGGGATCTGTTGCAGCATGGATTTGATGATTTTGGAAGTTTTTTCCAACCTGAATGATTCTGTGAGTGTTAAAATGGGATGGGTCAGGTAGATGCTGCAGGTGTAGCCTGACTGGAGAGCCAGGCTGTTTGAACACCTCCAGTGACATCCCAAAGCTGCCAGCAGCATAGAGGCTGTGTTTTTGAGGGGTTTTGCCCCATCTTTCCTTCCTTGAAGTCACTTACTGAGAAGCGAGGCACTACCCAGAGAAGCTGTGGCTGCCCCATCCCTTGAAATGTTCAAGGCCAGGTTGGATGGGGCTTGGAGCAACCTGGGATAGTGAAAGGTGTCCCTGCTCTTGGCAGGAGGGTGGGATTGGCTGATCTTCAAGGTTCCTTCCAATCCAGGACTGTTTCCATAAAGTGGGGGAGGTCAGGAGTAGGACGTCTGTCTATGAGGAGGCTGGAGCCTGTGGTTTATTGTCAGCTGAGGCTGTTGGGTTGAGCCTGGCTTGAGACTCTTGTGTTCTTTAACAGGCTTTGGTGCTGATACTGAGCACATCTGGTGTCCATCTCCAGAGGGAACAGGAGATTGTGGGGCACTTCTGGTTATTAGTATTTGTTATTAATTTGGGAAGTATTGTCTGTCACCCAAAACAGCTCTGAGATAAAGATTTTGGGGGCTTGCAGCCCCCTTGCCTCCACCAGAGCAATTCAGAAACATCCCTTCGAATATTGTCCAACCCAGATCTTGTCACGCAGTTTAGTTTAATTTCTTTCCCCACGCCTGGATGAGGCAGATTGTTAAAAGAGCTGCAAAAGACTCTTTTCCTTTTATTGCAACAGGAGAGAAAAGCAGCTAATAAACCTCCCCCTCTGCAGGCTCCCACCAGCTACAATTTGTGATAATGCCTGGCATGCAGGAGAGTCTGGAAAATACCCCCAAACGTTAATTTACACTCAGTGATATTTTCTTTTCTTTTGCTCAGGGTGGTTAATAAAACCTGTTACGACATCCTTAAAGTGCTTAAGAAGCTCTGGGAATAAATGAGAATTTTTCTACGCCTCCCCAAGGCATTTTCATCCCTATCAGTAGTTGTTCGTTCCATTTGAAGGATTGCCAGAGGAGAGAACTTTAAATGGCTGTGCTGCTGCTGTAGCTCCAAATGGGATTTGTGTCCTTTGGATTGTGATTGGATTCTTGATTTGGCTGAACGGAGAAGGCGGTGGGGTGGGGGGGATGGGGGCTCCTTCTCCCCCAGAGGTGTTTTTAAATACATCTTGTCCTTTCTTTAATGTGAAACTGAGAGGCTCTCCCTGCCACGCTGAGGGAAAAGCTGTATCCAAAGGGGGGTTATCTGCTCAGGAAATTCAGGAACTGGCTGAGTGAAACCGTGACTGATCCCAGGTGTGGGGGCCTGAGCTGCAGATGGGGCAAATACTGGGAAGAGCTTGAGCTGGGCTGGTCAGAGTGGATGTGAGTGGAATAGGAATTTTTGTTCTATCACTTCTACCCTCAGCATTGGGGACTGAGTGAAGTCCACCCCAAAAAAGTATTCTTTGTATTCTTCAATGCCAGCTTCACCTGAATTCAGCCTATCTTCATGCACATGCTGTGTCCAGCTCCAGAGCCCCAGGATAGGAAGGACATGGACCTGTTGGAGTGAGCCCAGAGGAGGTCATGGATATGCTCCAAGGGCTGCTGCCCCTCTGCTGTGGAAACAGAGAGCTGGGGCTGTTCATCCTGGGGAAGACTGAACACCAGTCTCTGTCCAGAGAGACCTTGGAGCACCTTCCAGTGCCTCAGGGGGCTCCAAGAGAGCTGGAGAAGGACTTTGAACAAGGGACTGGAGTGGCAAGACAAGGGGGAATGGCTTCCCACTGCCAGGGGGCAGGGTTAGATTGAGTACTGGGAGGAAATTCTTCCCTGCGAGGGTGGTGAGGCCCTGGCACGGGTTGCCCAGAGAAGCTGTGACTGCCCCATTCCTGAAAATGTGCAAGGCCAGGTTGGATGGGGCTTGGAACAAGTGGAAAGTGCCCCTTGGTAGGGGATACGGAACAAAATGATCTTTAGGGTCCCTTCAACCCAAACCATTCAAGGACTCTGTAAAGTATCCTGTCACTGCTACATAGTTCTGTGGAGCTCCCAGAGGACCAGCATGCCTTGGAGGTGTTTCTACCCTTCCCTTTGTGAAACTGCAGGGGCAGGACAGCAAAACCTGTGGATTTTGTACAGGTGCTTCCCTGGTACCTCCAAGACAGAGTTTCAGAGCTTGTTCTGGTTTGTTTGTACATGTGCTCACTTGGAAATCCCACACTGGTGCCTGTGATTCCATGGCAAGCTGGGCACTTTGATGCCTGCAACACATAAACACTGCTGAGAGCAGACAGGCACAGCCTTCCCTGCTCCTGCAGTGTGACCAAACTCTCTGTAGCTTGGGCTGTGTTTTGCATCTTCCTTGTGTGACATTGCAGCTTGTTGGATTCTTTTGACTTATGGAAGAAGGAGGTGTAATCCTGCTGCTGTGTTTGTCAGGGGGCATTTCCCAGGTCTTGAGATCCATCACTTTCAATCCCATTTGAGTCTGATTTTCAAGGCAAAAGCCTGGATGATCGTCTCAGGAGCTGTTAAGATCAACTCATTTCTTCTTTTAGTGCTCTGAAATTACTCTAGTAGTAGCTAGAGGCATGCTGAGAGTGATTATCTTAAACCACATCCCTAATTCCTGGATGGAAGGCAGAGGACAGAGGGATATAATATAATTCTCCTAATTTGCTGCCTGTGAGCCTAGTGATTCCACCTCTTTACCCCCTCAGAAGTGATCAGACTGCATAATAAATGTTCATGAACTTTGTTTCCCTCCCAGACCAAGAACCTGGACTTCCGTCGGAAGTGGGACAAGGACGAATATGAGAAACTCGCAGAGAAGCGGCTCACAGAGGAGAGGGAAAAGAAAGATGGTGAGTAGTGTGCTGGCTCCAGGCAAGCTGTGCTGGATTGGCTCTGAGGCTCCCAAACCCTTGGAATTTTGGGAGGGAGAGAGCAATGAGAAGTTGAATCCCAAAGGGAAAGAGCTGGCTTGCTGCTCCCCTTTCTGCTTTGTTTGTCACCGAGTGTATTTTTTGTGGACACTACTGAAGGCTCGTAGAGAAACCTAATCTGTGTTTTTCCCAAGTTGTTAACTTTTCTTAGCTCCAGCCTGGATCTTTCCCAGGCTGGGGATTTTTCTAAGAGACAAAACAAGGAAAAAATGAAAGAACTACACAAACAGATACCTAATGTTAACCACCAAACCCATGAGTGTCTCATGATATTTTGCAAATGACATATTTTCAAAGAGGTGTTGCCCTCTTTAACCAATAAGTTTTTTCTACCTCGTTTGTCACAATCTCCTTTATGTAAGTCCATAGCTTTCTTCAATAAATCACTCTTTCTTACTGCTAGCAAGAAAAACCACGTTGGTGTATTTTCACTGCTTCCTAGCAATACAGCAACATTTTTTTTTCACAAAAGAAATCACTGAGAACCTTTCCAGGGGCTGACTCTTTGGGGAAGGAGGGGAACAGTTGCTGGAAACACGATCTCAGAATATGACTCAAGTCAGAGCTGAAGATACCTCAGAGATGTACCTGGTTCTAATAGGAACCAGGAAACAGTGAGGAGGAAATCATATTCTTTACTGCTTTAAAAACAAAGGTGCGTTTTCTGCATGGATCAGGTAGTCCCAGATACCCAGCAGGCCCCTCTGTACCAAGAGGAACATGAAATCCAGCATGTCAAGCTTGACTTTTTGTTTATGTTTTAGGCAAACCAGCTCAGCCTGTCAAAAGGGAACTTCTGCGGCACCGAGACTACAAAGTGGACCTGGAATCCAAGCTGGGGAAAACCATTGTCATCACCAAAACTACCCCTCAGTCAGAGATGGGAGGGTAGGTTGTGGTCTTATTGAAGTCTCAGAGTCATGCTGGTTAGACTGGGAAGCTGTGACACAGCAGGGACCCCTCACAGGGGACCAGGAGCTGCTCTCCTGGGTTTGGAGCCTGGGATGGTGGGGCTGCATTTTTCTACACCTAAACTGTGTCTCCTGGGGTAACATTTGGAAGAGACCCAGCAGGCTGAGCCTCTTTGGGCATTATTCCTTGGTATCAGTGTGGTCCACCTGTAGGATCTCTGCTGCCTGCTTGAGTGTCTTTAACCAGGTCTGCTTGCACTGAGGCCAGGACTGCTGCTGATTTGGGTATCTGTGCACTGGGAATGGGAGAAACATCCAGATAGCTGTTCTTAGGAATGGTGTTTGGCCACTGTTTGTGTGACTCATGTCCCACCAAAGTCTGAAAGGGTTCTGAGCTCACCCTAAACTATCAAAAGCATGAAAAGGATGTGTTGAGTTGATGTCACCCCAGGAGTGAACCTTTTAGTCTCCCTGGGCATTAGTGCCAGGGAGATGTGCAGCCCTGACCAGCATCCGGGGATGGCACTTCAGCCCCTGGCTGGACATTTGCAGCCGTTCTTAAAATGGGCAGAAAGCACAGCTGTGCTCCTCAGGGAGTTGCACTGTGAGGTGATAGGGATGGTAGCACTTACCTTGCAGCCAGGTGAGAGGTTGTGGAATGGAAACCTGGGTTTCTCACCAGCCCTGCCTTGGGGGAAGGCAGACTGTATCACAAAGTCCATCTCACTCAGTAGGGTGTGACTGCAAGGGGAAGCTGCTGTGGTTGGTATCTTGCAGAGCAGCTCAGAATTTGGTTTTTATCATGTCAGATGGGTGTCAGTATAAAGGTTGGTGCCTCCATGGCAACCCTGTCCATTGGGTGTGCTCTTCCCTGGGACCCTCTTGTCTTGGAGAAGTGTCCTGTATCCCCAGTGACATGCAGATTGTCTCAAATAGCTGCTCTGTGGGTTGAGCTTTGTGCCATGCTTTGGGGTTCATTTTTTCTGTCTCCTGACAGGTATTACTGTAACGTGTGTGACTGTGTGGTGAAAGATTCCATCAACTTCTTGGATCACATCAACGGCAAAAAACGTAAGGACCATTTCTTTGTGGCTGAGTTGGAGGGACTGTTCCTTTTGTGCATCACTCATGTCTGAGGCATGAACACTTACCCATGGATCAGGGAGCTTAGGAGATCAGGATGTAGAAGCTCATCATGAGAGCTGTGGAGGTGCTGCCCTTATCTCCTGACACCTTCCAGAGTGCTGCATCACTTCCATGGAACAGCAGAAGCAGTGACTGGTGTACTCTGCTTGCTGGATATACTTTCCCTATCTATCATCTCAGTGCTGTGAGAAACCCAGGGTCAGAAAATTCTAGAATAGTTTGGATTTGAAAGTACCCTCAGAGTCATCTAGTCCACCCCCCAAATCATGATGTCTCTGTAAATCTGGAGAGAGGCTTTTTAGAGCACTGGAACTGTGAAGAAGTACTTAGATATGTAACAGGTCTGGGACTGGCCCTTTTTGGATCAGAAACCTCTCTGTAGAAGTTGAGTATAAAGTTCAGAACTGTTGGTGCCTGAGCTCCAGAGTATGGATCAGGACTATACCCTTATTGATCTGACTGTGGGTATTGCTTCTCCTTGTTCAGAGAGTGGGGAGTGTGGAGAAAGTAAAGGAGCAGCAGGACACTGACGCACTTTGCATGTTGTTCCTACTCATGAAGGTGTTTTTGGCTCCTTGTGGAAGTCAGAAAATCACCCCTTTACAAAAAGGCAGGGATGTGTGGACCTGCACACAGGGCTGTTTGAGAACAGGTTCAGAAGAAACCCAAGGACTGGTTTTCTGTAGCTCAGAAAAGAAAACAGTGTTTTAAAAACCTGGGCTTTTATGTGAATGGGAGGAAGGTGCTGTGTCTTGTTTGACACGTTGGAAGATGAGCAATAAGTTCATATGAGAGAATCTGGAATCAAAAATCCTGGCATGGCTGTGTGGATGGGCATGAGTTGTAGGATTGAGCTGGGATTGGAATGTGGCTGGTGTCACAGTACCTTAGTGTGAGTATGTCTGGGAACTTTTAAACCAGTCAGTAAGTCTGGCTCAAACCTGCTGGTTCTTGGCAGCCCTCTCACTAATTCCTGGTGTGTAGTTTAAGCTTCCAAGTGCTGCTGCATCCCTGGGACAAACATGTGCAGGGCTGCTGGAGTGAACAGGCTGTTTGGATCCACTCAGGAATGTGGGTTGGAGGCATTTCTGGGGGTGGCCCCATCAGCATAGGCTTACCCACAAGTGAAAAACTGTGACTCTGCTCTGAAGAGCCACTGAATCAGAGGCCTGACTTTATATTCTCTGCTTTAGCTAGGAATGTCCTGTGTAATCAGGATCTCTGAGTGCCACTCATGTCTTGTTTAGCATTGCCCACAGCTGAGAGATGCCAGCCTGTCAGTTTTATTCTGACTCCTTTTTCAACACTCCAACTCTTTTTTTTTTATTCCACTGGTCCAAGATTAAATTTCCTGAAGCATAATAGCACCAACATGACAGGGAGTATCCAAATAAGGAGCCTTTAAAGAATAGTCTGTGGTCTTGCTACAAGTAGTGTTTGGATTGTTGTGGGTTATGGTATCCCCCTAAAGCCCACCTCCCCAACCTAAGAAATCCTTAGTCTGCTCTGGAAGGTGCTTTGAGGGGGATGACAGGCAGGAAGGTGGTGCTGTGCTGTTAAAATTGGGATCATGGATGGAGAGACTTGGTGCAGAACCCTGAAGTGTTGCTGATTCCACTGTGTTCTCCAGACCAGAGGAACCTGGGCATGTCCATGCGGGTGGAGCGTTCCACACTGGACCAGGTGAAGAAACGCTTTGAGGTGAACAAGAAGAAGATGGAGGAGAAGCAGAAGGATTATGACTTTGAGGAGAGGATGAAGGAACTCCGTGAGGAGGTGAGTCTGGGCAACAACTGATGAAGCAAAGCTCTGCAGAAACATGTTTTGGAAGGAAATCAACCCTGGTTCCTGCTCTGGTTCCTCAGAAGTGTTGTTCTTGGTAGCATGGGCTTCTCATCTGCTCCAATGAGTGGGATTTGTTTTTCTGCTTTTGAAAAGTTTGTATTGCTGTCCCTGGAAGCTCTTTTCCCCTCTTTCTGTGTGAGAATAACTTTTGATGGTTCAGATTTCCACTGAGAACAGCACAAGTCCATTTTTTGTCTCCCTCTAGCTGTGTTGGAGCTTCTGTGATCTGGTAGTGCACTGCATTTTCATCCATTATCTTCCACAGCTCTTAGGATTGCTGGAATTCCCTTCCACAGGGCATTTGCTTCTTTGTGGCCTCCCTCAGTGTAGGAGGGTTTTGTGAACAGCATGCTGTTGTGCAAGATGTGTGAGGAGGTGATAAAAGACAGCAGATTCCTCTCAAACTGGGGTTTACGTGTTCATAAACATGAAAATCAATTATTTGAAGACCTAACAAAGTTCTGACAGCTGAGAAGCTTCTATGGGTGCTTCTCCTCTATCAGCAACCACAAGGTTACAAATCACTGCCTGTTTGAGTCTCCCTGCCCAAGACCTGAGCTTTGCTTCACCACAGGGGAGCTCTTTGGGCTGCTCACAGAGCAACCCTGTGCTCTGCTCTCGGCCAGGCTGTGATGCTGCTGAGCCCCATCTGTTTGGGGGATAGGAGGGAGGTGCCCCAGCAGCAGAGGGAGTGCTGTGGGTTAAAAAGCTGCTGCTAATCAATGGATGGTAAGAAAGAAATCAGCAGCAACTCCTGGTGTAGCTTTCTGCAGGAGTACAGCAGACAGTGATGAGAATGGTGGGAGCAGTTGCTAAGTTGGGAGCTGAAGCCATGCTTTGGTGTCACCCAGTACAAACCTGGCTCTGTTCCAGGGCTCGTGATCCTCACAGAGCAAAGCACTTTGATTAGAGCAGCGCAAACTCTTTGATGCCAAAACCCCCCTCAAAGCCGCTCAGAGCTCCGGCTTCTGTTGCAGTGAGCAGCTGTCACTGTGCCAGGCTGAGAGCCAGCAGGCATCACAGCCACTGCCACGAAGCATTGGACAAGGGAATGGCCTCCTGCTTTCCAACCAGCTCCTTCTTGCCTCAGCCTTGAGTCCAGGCAAAACTTGTGATGTTTGCTCAGAAGACAGTTTGATAACGCTTCATTTTGTTGATTTGTGTGTGTGGCTCTGCTCTTGGCCTGGGAAATGGGGTGGTCTGGAGTCACTGGTGAACTTCCTCCCTGAAGACTGCAGGCCAGGATTTCTGCTGTTTATTTATTTCCTCAGGCACAGCTTGGCTGCTGTGGGCAGGATTGGTGTTAATTGTGCAGTACCTGGTGTCCCAAAACTCCTTCAGCTCAGGAGGTGCAAATTATTTCGCTGTTGTGTCCCTTGCTGCAGGAGGAGAAGGCCAAAGCCTACAAGAAGGAGAAGCAGAGAGAGAAGAAGAGGCGGGCAGAAGAAGATTTGACCTTTGAAGAGGATGATGAAATGGCAGCTGTGATGGGTTTCTCTGGTTTTGGCTCAACCAAAAAGAGCCACTGAACAGCTCTGGACTCTCCTCTTTCTCTAAACAGCTTGTTTTTACCCAGGGAACTCCGGGTAACTCTTCAAAGACTTGATTGAGGACTTGTATGTAAATCTCCCAGTAGAAGTTGGCTGGAAGAGTTGAAAAGCGATTCCATGCTCTACCTGTGCTGCAGATCAAGCTCTGCCTCTCATTAGCTTCCCTTCTCCTTGTGTGTCCTAGATCTGGCTGCTCAGCTGCTCTGTGGCCGTGTGTGTGCAGGGAAGTGCTCTGTTGGGTACATTTTTTTGTCAATAATGTGCACATTCTGCACAGGTGGCCTGGTTCAGGATTAATCTAGTTGTCAACCAGGCCCTACTTGTCACCCAAGCTGTGTTTGAGGTGCTGGGAGGGATTCAGTTGCTTTTAGGCTCATAATGAAGGAAATGTGCCACAGCAAGCAGTGTGAGAAGTGCATCTTTATGGCTTGTGCTGAGCAGAGCTGGTGGCTGCATGGAGTCTGGGTTGCTGAAACTTTTCTGTTTGTTTTATCTGCAAGGGAGACATCCCTCCTTTTCTTTGTGTTTTATCCCATAATTTCAGTATCATTAAGGTAGGGGAGAAATTGCTCCCCATGACTGGTCTAGGGTAGAGCCAATGAAAGAAAGGTGTGTACAATTTGCCAGAAATAAATGGAATGTTCTAATGGGCCCTTTGGTGGGGGTTTGATGCCTTCTTCATTTTGAGATCTTCTGTTTCCCACCAAGAAGAGCTGCTGGGGTGGCCTTCTGGGGACCCTACTGGTGGCAAAGGTGAGGTGTGTGCCTTCCTCTCCTGGCTCAGCTCCCAGCTGCCCTAGGCAGGCCATTGCCATCATTCTTGGCTTTTTGAAGTAATTCTGGAGATGGGTGTAGGAATATGGAAGGGGAAGGGAGTTCAGGGCTGGGGACCTTCATTCCCATCAGGCAATCCAAGACAGGCTGGGCTGAGTTCCAGATTTTACCAGCCTTAGTAAATTAAGGGCCATTTTTTTCCTGTCTACTGGCTGTCAGTGTCTTTTCACCTCTGCCTTCCCCTAAATCCACTTCATTTCTGCTTTTATTTACCTCAGTCAAACCTTGTGTGACTCATTTCCGTCTGCAGTTAGGATTTATATTTTGCATGGCTGGGTTTTCGTAGCTCTGTCTCGCTCTCCTCTCTCTTTTTATGTATATTGATGAAATCCGTGTGCTTGCCCTTCTCCGTGCTCGTATGAAATTTCCAGCCTGGGGAAGGCTGCAGTGTTTAGCCTGCTCTTTCTAATACATCTAGAACAAATCCTGTAATGTTGTGCTGCTGTTTTAATTCCTTAATCTTAGCCTGCTGACAGCTTCATTGCCTCAGGTCTTTCCGCTTCAATTCAGATTATAATCCCCGTTGAAGATGCTATTGAAATGATATATAGCCAGTCAGATACAGCTGTCCTTGGAGGTTTGACCCTTTTAACTTGGCAATCCTTTGACTTTGGCTCTCTGAGCACACGGGCTGGGAGGGCAACTTTCATTCCAGCCACGTTCCTAGCGCTGTTCAGGCTGCAGCACGTGGCTCCGGCTGAATGGGAGAGCGGAGCCGCTCGCGCCTTTGTGCCCTCCGGGATGCGAAAGGGATGCTGCCGTGCTTTCATACACATTAAAAGTTTAGGATGTTTCAGAGAAGATTTAGCAGCAGCCATTTTATTCCAGCCACCAGCTTTGCAGACACCCAGCCCCTCAATGCAGTTGGTGCTGCTGAGAAGGGGGCAGAGGCTGCCCCGCACCCCCCATCTTTACCAGCTTGTGACCTTGGAGGCAGTGACTGCTGTCTTGGTTTTCCCACGGTGTATCCTGATCTTCTTGTCCATCCTGGCACACCCAAGGGGTAAGGTGTGAAATGAGCAGCCCCACAGAAACTTCTCTGGGGTGGTGGTGAGGTTTGCACAGCCTCCTGCCACTGAGCTCTGCCTGTCCCTGCACGACAGGGAGGAAATCCCTCCGCAGCGCAGTGCTTTCAATAATGAGATTCCTCTTTGGTGTAAAGCCTGTCATCCCCGAGCCCATCCCGAGGCCACCTGTACCCTGGGGGCCAAAGCCCCAGCCCCAGCTCCCCATGCTGGGGCTGCTGGCGCCGGGGGAGCGCAGCTCTTTGTCTCGGCAGCTTGCTGGGAGCAGTGGTGTGTGCAGCAGCAGATACAAGCTCCTGCTGGATTCCCAGCAGCGGGAGCTGCCTCTAGCCAAGGATGAAAAGCTGGTTTCATGGGAGGAAATAATATTTAGAGAAGAGACAGATAACATTCCCTGTACCAGCCATGTTAACCCTTTACTCCCACCACTGCTTAGTGAGGTGTTAACTTCCAGTGCTGGAGCAGTGCTGCTCCATGACTCCTTGTTCTCATTTGCTGTCTCCATGTTGAATTTAAGGTGCTGGATGTGCCCATATGGGTCAGGACTTGGGGTTTTACTTGGAGAGAGAGAAGATCCCTCTCTGCAGCCCCCTTTGTTCTCTTCACCAGTGAACAAGGCTGGGGTGCTCTGTCCCTACTGGTTCTCATTAGCTCTTCCACAAGTTAAAACTGGAATCTGGTGGAGTAAGGAGAGACATTGTGCATGGTTTGCTCATTCAGGCTGGGGTGTTCCTGCCTGCTCTCAATGTGAAAGTGCTTTGAGGTGCCTGGAGCCAGCTTGGTGCTTGTTCCCAGTGCCTGGGCAGAGATGTAAGTTCCTCATGACCTGTAGCTTGGAGCACCTGGAGGAAGGTAGGGGACTGTGAGCTTGAGTTGGCCTCCCTCATCTCCATCCCACTAAACATTGATGGCAGTGTTTGGAGAGAGCTCAGGCATCACAGCAGATTCCAGAAAAAAACATAAATCTGTCTTGCTACCTCCACTTCCTCTCTCCCAGATATCTTCCCTGGCCTCATCCTGGGATGAAGGGTTGAGGCTTCATGGAGAGGCTGAGCATGAATACCCAGCTGCTCTCCTTCCTTTCCTTCCTGGGTACCCTGGAAGGCTTCTGGGCACTTCCTCAACCCTGCCTTCTCCTGCTGATCCACTTTCCCTTCTAGATGAGCAGCAGCAGCAGCATTCCCACCATTCCAGTAAATTACTGGAAGCAGAGACCTGAAGTGATTCTGCAGAAGGGGTCCCAGCCTAGCCTGACCCTGTGTGTTACCCTTTCTGGGCTAGTTGAATCATCCCCTGTGACTTTATTAGCAGAAAGACCTGTTTTTTCAGCCATTTACACCAGTTTTACATCCTGAAAGATTTAAGTGCTTGGCAGGAGCTCCAGTCCTCCCACTGCTCAGGCCACAAGCTACTGCTGCCCCAGTTAGGCAGGCATTCCTGCCATTTGCCAGTGTTAAAGCTAAACAACATCCATAGGCCATCCCCCTGGAAATCCCCGCTCCTGCCTGGCTTTTACCTGCTACAGTGGTGCTGGGAGTCTGTGCCACCAACCCCTGCTCTGTGGAGGCTCCTGGGTCTCCCATCAGTGCTGTGGCACCATCCCACACAGCTCCAGAGCCAGTGTTCCTGTCCCCTCCCAGCTCTGTGGAGACCTTGTGCACTGAGAGCCACCTGGATCAGTCAATGCTCGGCCCAATCTGTATCCTGTCCTGCTTTCCTTGAGTGGGGACAGCCAGGTGTCCTCAAGAGAGAATCTGTGCACGACAAAGGTTCAGCCACTGATTAGGGCTGAGGTTGCTGCAAAAGAGAACAGGAATCACAGGATCCTGGAATTGTTTGGGTAGGAAGGGACCTTGAAGATCAGATGGGCAGGGACAGCTTCCACTAGACCAGGTCACTCCAAGCCCCATCCAACCTGGCCTTGGACATTTCCAGGGATGGAGCAGCCACTGGGCACTGGTTGAGGAAGGGGTGAGAGGCAGAGACAGGGCAAGATGAAGATTTATAGAGGGGAGAATGACTGGGCTAGGAGGTATTTGGAGCCAACTTGGATGCCAACTTTTGCAAAAAGGATCAAGCTGGGAACTGGAGGCACTCACAGTGAAGTGGTGCTTGGCCTGGAGACCTTGGCAAGCTGGGCCATACTCCACACACTCAATTTCTGGGGCTGAGCCAGTTCAGACCACAGATGGGGCCAAGAGGGAACAAATAGGGCAAGAGAGTGTTCCCAACTGGGAGGAAGGAGACAACCCCAGTGCCTCCCCCATCCCTGACAGGTCTGTTGCCACATCCAGGTTGGATGGTTTCTGCTGAGCTCCATGTGGGGCTCCTGAGCACAAGGGAGGTTTTGCTTTGTCGTAAGTCAAGTACAAAACCATCACCAGCCAGAGAACAAACAGCTCCAGGCTGGAGAGAGAGCAGGGAGAGGGAGATGGGGAGGAGCAGGGGGAGCATGGGGACAGGGGCATCCGCAGGAGGTTTTTCAGGGACTTGTGATCTCAGAGCAAATCTCTGCTGTTGGCTGCACACCAGTGGCACCATTTCACCAAGTCATGCGTGCCTCCCCATCGCCAGCTCCGCAGTGCCGAGCGCCTCGGGGGGGTCAGGGCCGCTCTGCGGAGGGCTGCGGGAATATGGTCCCTGCTCGGAGAGCGTGTGATCTGCCAGGCAGCCGGGGAGCCCCGGGGACACTGCCATGCCTTTGTTCCTCCTTCTTTTTCTTTTCCACCTTCAGATTTATTTTTTTTCCCCTCTGCTTCCAGCTGCGTATGCAGCGCTCCCCCCCGCCTTTCCACCCACAGTTCCTGTCTTGATTTTCCTTCCCCTCTACAAATGTGTTCCTTAGGCTCCTTCTCCTCCCTGCCCAGCTCCCCTCATCAGTGTTGCCTTCCCAAACTTCTTTATTTTTTTTCCCTTCTCCCTGTTTTCCCACAGGCCCGCTTCATTCCTTCCCCTTCCTGCTTCTCTCCCCTTCCCTCCAGCCTCTCGGGCTCCCGTTCACTCACTCTGTCTCCCCTTCTCTGACAGTTTGGGGGAAATCTGTCTGTGTCAACACACAGATTCCATTATTTATTGGCTGAGTTGAGCAGGGTCCTACACTCGTCTGTAATTGTCTCCAGATCAAAGCGGCTGCTGATGGCAGCTTTGCCTTCTCGCAGCAGAACACCACCCCCAGCTTCCAGCTCCCCATCCTCCCGGGGGAGTCGGGTGCGTGTGCGTTGACACCCTCGATGACTGATCTCTCAGACAGAGAGGAAAGAAGTAGGGCTGGTGGGGGAGAGAAGGGAGGCCTGGAGGATCTGCAGAGCTCCCCGGAGGAGATGGGGATGGTGGGGGTGTCTCAGGGACACAAAGTCCCTGGCACGGGCCAGGGGAGAGGTGGTCCCTATCCTGGGAATGGAGACAGAGAAATAAAGTGACAGAAGGGATAGGGAAGCAGGAAACACCCCCATATCTGTCCAATACTGGAAGAATTAGAATTTTGGAAATGGGGATAAAGGAGAACATCCTTTTCATGCCTTTCCATTCTGATACCACGAACCTATCCCAGGGATGTGGGACTTCAACAGGAACTGCAGGCACACAGTTTTTGTTTGGGTGTTGATGCATAGGGCTGTGGGGAGAGAAAACATCCACTCCTGCTTCTGCCCCTTGGCCTCCTCACTGTGGTCCCAGCTTCAACATGAGTGGAAGAGCTGCAATGGTTTCTCTGCTGGAGGAGGTGAGATCAATCAGAGCCACACTTCCCAGGCCCATTATTCCCACTTCATTATAATATTCCCAAGTTCCCCAGTGTCTTTTGTTCCACGTGGATGTGTGGACACCAAAAGACATAGACACCATCAAAAGTCCTGACAGCTTGATCCCCTCTCACTGCCCAATACATGAAGCTGTCAGGCTCAAGCCATGGCTCTGCATTCTTTCTGTCTAAAGCATATCCTCCTGGTAACACCTCCCTGGCCCTACTATCATTTCTCCTCTGGTTGCTTTTTCCATAGAGTTCAGGCAGTTTCACTTACACTTCTCCCTGTCAGGTATTGTTCCAAGCCTTAAATCAGTTTTTTTTTAACCTTTCAGAACTTCATGCACAAGTGTGCATAATATTCCAACACCAGTCACACTGGTGCCTGAGGAGGAGAGGTGTCACCTCCTCTTTCACAAAGCTTCTGCTCTTGCCCCAATCATCACACTGTTGCCCACCTTTCTTTCCTGCTCACTGCTCCTTTGTCCTTCCCAGCAGAAAGGAGACATTCCCTCAGGACATTTTAGGGAGATCCTCTGATAGGATGTCCACAGCAAAATGAGTAATCCCAACGCTCAGGATAATGGGGACACACCCCTTCTTTTGCTTTGAGTCCCAAGTCTCTTACTTCAAGTGGTGTAAGATACCAGCCTTTGGCATTTTGGGTTTGCAAGAAATTCCCTCCCTCCAGAGCAGGAGGAGAGCCTTGGCTTCCTGAGCTGCCATTGAAGTCTGTGTCCTACAGGGAGGCAGAACTGCCTCCCTCAGAGGCTGAGCAGGACTGGGCCCCATGTCCTGAAAATGCTGAAAAGGAGGTGACAGCTACAGAGGGTCTGCTCAAAGCTGATCCTGTTTCAGTTTTCCATCAGTCCCAGGCAAAGGGACTGGGGGAATTGTCCCTATGTGTGGCTGGCCAAGAGAGCCAGAAGTGAGCCTTGGGTTGGTCACTTCAATGACATCTTCTCACCTACAAACCCCCTGGAACTTCATGAACACATCATGCCTGGTGAAAAGCTCTTCCTGCACCACTGCAGAGGAAGAGGAGGGTGGTAAGCAACTCCAACACCCTGCAGAGTGAAGCCCATGGATAAGGACTTCCAGTGGGAATAGAGTCCTGGTTTCCTTCATCGTTCCATCCACCCCTGGGCATGGTGTCTGGGAAGAGAGGTGGCTCCTGACAAACCTGGGACCTGTGCTCTGGAAGCCTGGGCTCTGTGGGCAGCTCTTTCCCTTGCCTTGGTGACCTACTCACCTCTGCTCAGAGATTGGGACTTCCCAAGTTCACAAGGGATTTTTTCTGTCAGGACAGCTGGAGGACCCTGGGGCATCCCTACTCAGAACTAGATTTGGCAGCATAGGAGGATCTCCAGGATGACAATACCTGCCCCAGTCTGGTCCCTGGTCCCTCATGCTAAAGATCTTTTCCTTAATAAGAATTTCCTTTCTCCAGCTCATGCCCCTACTTTCTCATCCCATCCCTCCCTTAAAGGAGATGGGCATGTGCATCTTGCTTCCCAGCACACAAGGGCAGGCAGAGTCCCCACCAGCCCTGATAAACAGGGCCACCATTCCCTTCAGGGCATGGGTTTTCCTCCCAAGGGAAGGCAGGGAACCAAAGCTTTGGAGCGGAAGGAGCACTGATCAGGACATCCTGCTGCAGAGAGCATTGTGGCTTCCCAAAATCCCCAGCACCTGACCCTAGAGAAGCAACCCCAGAGTGACTTCCCAGCTGCAGGGGCAGGGCTGCTCTCATTCCCACCAGGAGATCCCCCTCCTTCCACTGTGTTTGCCCTCTTGGGCACCACAAACTGTAGCTGCTCCCGCTTGGAGCGAGGAGGGAGCAGTGAAGCCACATGCACGGCTGGGCAGACGGGCGCCCTGGGGAGCTGGGGGAAGGGCTGTGTGGTCTGGCAGGGACAGCGTTTCTTGCAGCCTCTTCTGCTGCCCCAGAACGCAGCAGGCAGGAAAATGGACTGACAGTGGTGGCTGGGGAAGGTTTAGTGCCCACAGGCAGCTGAGTGTTGGTCCCCCCCACCCCGGTTCTTTGCTCTCTGCGTGACTTTTCCAAGGCAGCTCAACCTGCGGCATCTCCTGCTGCATCCCACCCTGATCTCTCCGGCTGGCCTTGCCAAGGCACATCAGTGCTGACCTGCGGCAACTGGCCACCCGCCTGCCTGTGCCAAGACATCTCAGAGAGACATGCCCCCTTCTAGCTTCCAGCATTTTCCAAAAACAAGCTCCTAGCTGCATCCTGATTCCCTACCCTGAGAGAACAGGGCTGGCAGCTGAACACTCTTTTGCACCACAAGAAGGGTCTTAAAATCTACAGGGTATGAAGTGAGGTGTTAGTGGTGCACATCCCCCCATCCTGCTGCTCACCCTCCTCTGCTATGTTCCCCCCCAGAAAGGCTTTTCTTTGGATTCCTCACCCCTCTGCAGCACCCCCATCCTGAACCATTTCTTTCAGGGAAGGGATCCTTGGAACAAGTCTGTTCTTCCCAACCCCTCCCACCCCCCCACACCCCGTTTGACCTTGGTCCCCTGGAATCGTGGAGTCTGGGAGGGGAGCTAGAAGAGGCTACAGGGTCTGGGGAGATGAGGGACAGGAACGGGTTGGGACTATTCTGTGATCTCCCTTAGGGGAGGGAAGCATGACACGGTTCCCCCCTGAAGGAAGCAGCGATCAAGATGTGCGGGGATGGGGGCTGCATTACGAAGCAGAGCTGAAGAAGGGCGGGAGTCGGGGGGGGCTCGGATCCTGCCGGTGCACCTGGGGGAGCAGGAGGTGGTGGTGAATATTTTACTCTAAATCAAACAATAGGACCAGAGCCGCTCCAATGATTTTGCAGAATGCGTTTGGTCGGAGACGGGGGAAGGACTGGAGAAAATGAAATAGGACCCCCGAAAATTTCTGAGTCCCATCTCATCCCCACCCTCAATCCCCCTGTGGCCTGAGCATCGCTCCAGGGGGCTCCCGGAGGAGCGCGACCCGCTCCATCCCACCTTCGTAGTCCCAGCCCCGGGAGGGCTGGGCGGTGATGGAGAGGGGGGCGGGCAGGGGGACGCAAATCGGGGATTGGAGGGGGATTAGAAAGAAACATATCTGGGCGGGGGTGGCAACGACGCCGCCAGGGGTGGTCTTGGCGTGGGAGATGGCGCGGGGGACTCGCTGGCAGTGACCGGCGCTGCCGATGCAGGCTGGGCTTCACTTACCGGGAGCTGTCCCGATCCCACCCGTGAGCGGCCCGAGCCCCAGGCGCTCCCTCCTTCCACCTGCCCGCCCCTGCCTGCCCTCCTCCCCGACCGCCGACCCCACGAGCGCGGCACGTCCCGCGTGGGTTTCGCTGCACTCCCAGGCACCAAATCCTTTTCCCAGCCCGACAAACCCCTCCAGCTCCGCCGCCTCCTGCCTCCTCCGGTCTCCCGGTCGGCTCTGGATCCTGCTTCCCACTCGGGTCCCCGTGGGGAAGCAAGGTGGGGGGAGCGTTGGGGCCGGCGGTTCCCTTCCCAACGGGGACCGGTAAGCAGAGACAAAGGCGGTGAAATATCAGTGACCGGCTAAAGCGGCTCCGAGCCCCTTCGAGCCTTTAACTAGATCGTTAGGGGATTATCCGCACCCTGAGCAGCCGCGGGGCGGGGGCAGCGGCCGCCCCGTCCCGTTACCGAGCGCCCCGGGGGACGGCGACGGTGGGAGGCGACTCACGGAGCTGCCCGGGCGCGGCGGCGGCTGGAGACGGGTCTGCAGGGAGAACGGATCGGCCAGCGGAGGGACCGTGAGCGGTACCGGGGCTGGGAGGGGAAGGGGGGCGCAGGGGCCGCCGTCTGTCGCGCTTCGGGTGCCGGCGGGGGACCCGCAGCTCGCTCTGCTCCCGCCTCCCCCTCGCCTTCCGCGGGGGGCCGAAAGTTTGTGCCCGCGGTGGGGGCACCGCTGGGGGTGTGGGGAGGCAGATCCCGGGGTATCTGGGCAGGATCGCGCTCCGAGAGCCCGAGGGGGCTGACACTGGCGTGCCCGGTGGGGGAGCGGGATTTGGGACGCGGAGCTGTGGGCAAAAGCGGGGTGTCGGGGGTGGGAAGGAGGCAGGGAAAGAAGGGGGGGGGGGCTTCTCTGTGCCTCCGCGCTGATGGGCTCAGCTTTATCCAGGGCTGTAATCCCCTTGCTCCTGTAATTAAAAACTCCGCATTACAAGGAAAACGGTGTGCAGGGAAATGTAATCAAGTCTGGAGGGGCTTAACCATCTGGTAAAGGTTAGGACCGGCACGGCGGGGGACGCGGCCGGGGGATTTGGCAGCAGCCGCGATCTGGGCTCCTCTTAATCTACCGCGGGGACGAACGCAGCATCTGCGGGGTAATACCGGTGCCCCGGGCAGCGATCGGTCTCGCTGGAGCTCCCACCGCCGTTAACGGGATCTGCCCAAAGGTGGTCTCCTCCCCAGGTGCGTCCGGCTCCGGTAAACAGATTCTGCTGAGTCCCCGGGACCCGGATTGCAGCCCCTTGCGGGGGCCAGCAAAGAAAGGGTTAAGAGACTGCCGGTGGCCGCGGTTCGGCCCCGTAGCTCCGGGCAAGGCCCTCCTCCGCCGCCCCCGGGAGCCCTAAACTCTTTGAAAGTGCAAGAGGCAAGCGAAGGCGAGGGAGGAGGCGGTGGCGCGGGTGCGACTCCTCGTCCCCGGGATTGCCGCGGGGCCATGGGGGCCGGGGCAGGCTCCGGGCGGGGGCAGCTCTTCCTCCGCACCCTCCTCTTCCTCCTGTTGGCCGAGCCCCCGGCGCGGGGGCAGCTGCGCTACGCCGTGCCGGAGGAGCTGGAGCACGGAGCCTTCGTGGCCAACCTGGGTGAGGACCTGGGACTGGATGTGTCCACTCTGTCAGCGCGGAGGTTCCGCATCGTGTCACGGGCCGGGGCCAGGCAGCACCTGGAGGTGAACCTGGAGAACGGGATCCTCTTTGTGAACGAGCGGATTGACCGGGAGGAGGTGTGCGAGGCCGGGGGGACCTGCCTGCTCCACCTGCAGCTCCTCGTCGAGAGCCCTCTGGAGCTCTACCGTGTCGAGGTGGAGGTGCTGGACATCAACGACCACGCACCCACCTTCCCTTGGCAAGAATACGTGCTGGAGGTGGCCGAGTCTGCAGTGCTGGGCGCCCGCTTCCCACTGGAGAGCGCCCAGGATCCTGACGTGGGGACCAATTCTGTGCACACCTACCGCCTCAGCCCCAATGGCTTCTTCTCACTCGAGGTGCAGACACGCAGCGATGCCAGCAAATTTGCAGAGCTGGTGCTGGAGCGTGCCCTCGACCGTGAGCAGCAACGCGTGCACCGGGTGCTGCTCACCGCTCTCGACGGCGGCGTCCCCGAGCGCTCGGGCACAGCGCACATCCTCGTCACGGTGCTGGACGCCAACGACAACGTGCCTGCCTTCGACCAGCCCTCCTATGGTGTGAGCCTTCCTGAGGATGCTCCTGCTGGCACTCTGGTCATCCAGCTCAATGCCACTGACCTGGATGAGGGCCCCAACGGGGAGATTGAGTACTCCTTCAGTGGGCACGCACCGCCTCGTGTCCGAGAGCTCTTCCACATAGAGCCCCGCAGCGGGCAGGTGCTGCTGAAGGGCCGCCTGGACTACGAGCGGGCCAGCACCCACGAGCTCTATGTACAAGCCAAGGACCGCGGGCCCTCAGCTGTGGCTGTGCACTGCAGGGTGCTTGTGCACCTCCTTGATGTCAATGACAATGCGCCAGAGGTGACGCTCACCTCTGTGTCCACACCCGTGCTGGAGGATGCCCCCCCAGGCACTGTGATCGCTGTCATCAGCGTTCTGGACCGGGACTCTGGGGACAACGGGCGTGTGAGCTGTGAGGTTAGCCCCAATGTGCCATTCGAGCTCCGCTCCTCCTTCCGGAACTACTACACGCTGGTCACCACGCAAGCGCTGGACCGGGAGGTCGTGCCTGAGTACAATGTCAGCATCACGGCACGGGACATGGGCTCGCCTGCCCTGCTGACCCGCAGCACCCTCACCATCCCCGTGTCTGACGTGAACGACAACGCACCGCGCTTCCTCCAGCCCTCCTACAGCGTCTATGTGATGGAGAACAACGCACCGGGTGCCTCCATCTGCTCCGTCAGTGCGTTAGACCCTGACTGCCAGCAAAACGCCTACCTGTCCTATTCCATTGCCGATGGGCACATCCACGGCATGCCCGTGGGCACCTACGTGTCCATCAACTCAGACAGCGGGCACATGTACGCGCTGCGCTCCCTCGACTATGAGCAGATCCGCAGCTTCCAGATCCAGGTGCAAGCACAGGACGCGGGGTTTCCCCCGCTCAGTGCCAACGTCACCGTCCACATCTTTGTGTTGGACCAGAATGACAACGCCCCCGTCATCGTTTCCCCCATGCCACGCAACGGCTCCGTCGCCACCGAGCTGGTGCCGCGATCGGCCAGGCCTGGCTACCTCGTGGGCACGGTGTCGGCGGTGGACGCGGATGCGGGGCTGAACTCTCGCCTCTCCTACCAGCTCCTCCAGGCCACTGACTTCACCCTCTTCAGCGTGGCACCCGACACGGGTGAGCTGCGCACCCTGCGGTCCTTTCTGGAGCAGGACGCGAGCCGGCAGCAGCTGGTGGTGCAGGTGCGGGATGGAGGGCAGCCAGCCCTCTCTGCCACCGTGTCCCTCCTGCTTTCGGTGGTGGAGACCATGCCCCAGACTCTCTCTGACTTCAGCGAGTTCAGCCTCCCTCCAGAAGTCTCCTCATCTTCCCCACTCACCCTCTACCTTCTCGTCTCCCTGGGCTCCATCTCCTTCACCTTCCTCCTCGCCATCCTCATCCTCACAGCCATTCGCTGCCGCGGAGAGCGGCGCTCCCGCCAAGGGAACAGCTGCTCGCCACCTCGCTGCCACTGCTGTCCCGGGTCCAGACCCTCCTCTGATGGCCTGAAGACTTCCAACCTGACGGCACAGCCCCCTGCAGGGACCGCGGCTGCCACCTGCCTTGATGTGCCTGCGGGCGGCCCCCCAGGCTATTGCTACAAGGTCTGCCTCGGTCCTGAGTCTGCTCAGAGCGACTTCATGTTCCTCAAACCCTGCAGTCCCCCACGGAACAACGAGAAGGATCCCGGGAAGAGATCCCGGCCAGACCAGCATCTCCAGGTCTCCAAAGAGGTAATATAAAGCCCAGCACTCCGCAGGTCCCCCCAGCCCCCTCCCTCAGCCTCTGCCACGAGGGAAACCAGGCACGGCTTCTGGCAGGGAATAACCGGAGCCTTTGATCAGTGCGGGAATTAGGAGCCGTCAGGCAGCGGGATCTCCACCGAGCTTCCCGACGGGTCTAATTACCGGGGGAGCGCCAGGCTCGGCTGAAGCGAGAGGAAATCCCTTCTCACCGTCTTTTGTACCCATTAGAGGCAGCAGAGATGCTCCAGTGCCCTGGGGCGGTGGGATGGTGGGGATGGCTTCTCCTTCGCGTGGGTAAGGAATTCACACCGGGACAGCCTGAGCATCGCTGCTGCTCTGCTTGCCCTGTGCTGGCCGCAGTGTCCCGGGCCTGGCTGCTGTTCTGCAGCAGGCTGTGCCAGCAGGCAGGGAGTGGGGTCTTCGGGGCAGGATTTTGATGTCAACATTTGTTAGGTATTGAAGTGAGGAATGTCTAATTTTCCCAATGAAAGACTCTCCAAAACACGATTACAAGGATGGAGAGTGATGAGGCGTCTAATCCACTTACATTTGATTTTTAATAAACCAGCCCTTCCCTTCTCTCTGCCAAGAGAGTCTCTCCACGTGTCTCCTTGCACCCCGGACTCTCTTCCCTGACACTTCATTAGATTTTCCTGCAGTTTTTGCAACCCTCCTGGGACATTGAGCATGCAGCCAATTTCTGCATCTCTCATCAATTGGCCTCTCAGACCTGGGCTAAGTAAACACTGCACATGCAAAACAGGCTTTTGAAAATTAACAGGAATAGGAAAACCACCTGTCTCTCCCCAGAATGACAGGCTGAAAACTCCCAGAGGCAGAAGACAAGCCCAAAACCACCCCAATAGAAGGGAACGTACTGATTCAATGCTCTCTCAGTTTCCCCAAACCAGGATTTTTTTCTGCTGCTTGCTTCTCCGTAAAGGGCCCAGGGAAAGTGGAGATGTGGTGCTGCATCCCTGCCTGCTGCAGCCTTGTGCTGGCAGGGCTGGGTTTTTGACAAAGGGTCCCAGGGCTGATGGACAGAGGGTCCCAGTAACCAGCCTTGTTCTTCCCTGTGTTTTCCAGGCCAAGCAGCCCAACACTGACTGGCTGCCCCCAAGCACACAGAGAGCTGCCCTGAAAAGGTACAGAATCCAGCACTGGGGGAAGAGAGGAAGCAGGTGGAAAGGGGATATGGGAATGGGGAGGTTATATCCCACACAGCTTTGATCCAGCCTCTTCTCTTTAGCTCCCAGAGCCTGGAAGATGTGGGGGAAATCCGTAGAGCCCTCCAGAAGGAACACGAGAGGCTGTGCACACTGGTGACCCCTGTCTCTGGTTAGTATTGGGATACTGGGGCTGGGAAGACCCTCTGGTCACTTTTGGAGGTGCAGTGGGGGGCATCACATCCCTGTCCCTAGCAGTGGTGAAGTTTTGTGGGTGGAAGGGGTGTCCAGGCACCAGGATGCAGGTTAGTGACACAGGACTTGCATCCTGGGATGTGGATGTGACCCGAGCCAACCTTATGCTCATCTTTTCTCCAGAGTTTCAGAAGGCTTCAGCAGGTCCCAACAGCATCTGGACACCCCAGTACAGCCCCTTGTACCCAGCCCTGGATTATCAGCACAACGTTTACATCCCAGGCACCCCCACTCTGCTTTCCAGCAAGGATGGGCCTCTCTTCCCAGGCCGGGAGAACAAAAACAGCTTCTCCACCTTTGGCAAGAGGAAGAAGATGACAACTTACTGTGACATGCATGACAGTGTGGTTATCAACAACGACCTGAAATAGCCTGGATGGCTCTATCCTTGGAATCTTCTGCATTATTTCAGCTGCCAGGTCCACCCACAGCACACACCTCCATGTATGGACCACTCAAGATTTTTGGCATTGTTGGGAGAGTGGCTCAACAGAGCATGTGGGAAGAATTTAAGGAGGAAGAGACTGAAAATTACAGGGATTGGGGGGTGGTGGAGAGGGGAATTTCTCCCATCTCATCTTGCAGAGCTGTATTGGCAGCAGGTGCTGTTTGAGGTCCATATGACCAGATTTAAGCAAATCTGCCTTGAGTTTGCCCATTCCCATGTCCCCTTAGGGACCATTCATCTCTGTAAACATTGTCACTTCTTTGTCTTGTCTGGCTGTGTGAATGTACTGAGCTGCATGCCTGTATCTCTGTCCCATGGAAAGCTGTGCAGACCAAGCCTGGCTCAACCAAGCCTGACCTTACACACTGGGACAGTGATCTCTGTCCCCGAGATCCAGCAGGATGTGTTGCATGTCTAGAGCAGCAATTGGTGTCTGTCTTCTCTGGGAAGTGAGTGCAAAACCCAGCTCATGAGTGCTTCTCTTCAAACCCTGACCCAACATTTGCAGGGCTGGACATAGCCCAGGTCCAGGGCAGAGACAGCCTTTGTTCCAGGAACAGCATGTGCACATACAGGCTGGATGGCCAGAACTGCTAGCTTAAGCACCTGAGAGATGCACAAGGTGAGGCCCTGCTGGGCAGCTCTCTAGCCCAAGGCAACATCATCTGAAAGAAAAACAGTTTCCAACCATCGGAGTGACCCCAGCACAGGTGACACTCTCTTCCCTCCAGCCCCTGCCCTCACTCAGATCTCTGTTTTCCCCAAGTCCTGAATGCCTGGAGGAACCCCTGCACTGACTGGTGCACTGGGGGCCCCACCTGCACAGGACAAACATCTCCAAATGTGCCCTTTTTCTCTTTGAGAACTTTTAGCTGGCGTTCAGGAGCCCCCAAGGGCAGGACTCCAGTCCCAGAACAGTCTCTCCCCTACCTTGTGCACCCTGCACCTGTCCACCAGTCTGTGTGTCAGCATTGCCAATTGCTCTGGTCATGGGACAGTTCATTTTGAATCCATCTGTGCAGAACATGACAGCTCTTTCTAAACGGAGTTTGTTTCACTATGTCTGATTTGTACCAATAAATTGTATTTTAATAGCTCACCCTGGCTCCTGGCTGTCCCCAAGTTGCACCCAACAGCAGGGATTGCTGCACAGCTCTTGGAGCTGTACTCCCAGCTCCAGAAAATGTGTCTGTCCTTCTGAGTTCTGGAGCAGAGAGCTGCTTTTATGCAGAGAGCTCATTTTATTCACTTCACCTGCAGTCTGGGGGCTTAAGGTCCCCTTCCCTCCTTCTCTGGACTCAGGAGCACTTTGGGGTGATGTCCAGAGGGAGCTGGAGATGTCACACAGCTCCTTGCTCCATGCTCCAGCTCGGGCAGAGGGGAATTTGCACCGTGGTGTGGGCATCCACAAGCTGCTGGGGAGAGGGGCTGGGTGTGGCACTAATGGCAGAACAACCCGTGGTTGTTAGGGTGCTTTCTGTGGTTAATTTACCCTTTTCCCTGGATAGGCAACCAGCAGTTTGCCTCAGGAGCCAGAGATAACCTGGGTCTGTGCCAGGTGTAAGGACCAGCTCCCTGGGCATAGGCAAGCCTGGATTTGTTGGCTTGTTGTGGGAAGCACTTGGCTTTCAGATGAAGCCCTGAGGTGGCCAGGCTGTGCTTGTCCTTCTCATACCCTGAACTTGCTTGGTGGCTGGCGTGGGGAGGCTGCAATGCGGCTTTTGGGATTAACCCAGAAAAGTCCTTGTCTGCAAGTGGGCAATGTGCTCTTGAGTGGAAGCAGGGGACAGGGAGCCCTCAAAGGGGCCTCGTGGGAGTCAGGGGCCCGGGAGGACAGTGCTTGGGACATGAAAGGGACCTGGCTGCTTCTGGTGACTTCAGTCCCAGCTCACATCTGCCTGACTGCGGGTAGATGAAATATTCCCTGTCCCAATTAGACGGTAGGAGGAAGGATTTTATGCTGCCAAGTGCATTCTTCAAGGGTCTCCAGAGAGTGTTAAGGGTAAAAAAGAACCCCAAACAGCTACTACCTGAGACCTCTGTACAGCATTAGCCTGTTCCACTGCTTCATAAGAACAAGGGAATTATGTAAAGTGATACAATAAGATTAATAACAGCCTGAAGAAGTAATAAAAGCATCAAATGGACCTGGCTCCCTGCAGGGCAGCCAGCATCTCCCCCTCATGGATTAACTCTGGCAGCATCCTCCCTGCATTTTTAGGTGGTGCTGGTCAGCACTGGGAGAGGACTGCAGCCCCTCTGCAGAGAGCTCGTGGGGGCTCAGCTGAGCCCCTTGCAGGAGGACTGAGCTGCTCCCTGTGCTCCACTCACACAGCAAAAGCACCCAGCACACCCTGTGCTTCATGGCATCCAAGAGCTGAACGAAAACATAAAAGTGGTGTTTTCTGTCTCATTCCCAGGTGTGGCTTCCCAAAGGAAAATTGGTCTCAAAGTTGACACCCCAAAAAACACAGCCATTTGACAGAGACATTTTGCATCTCTGTCTCCAGAAAATCACAGGGTTGAGCAAACAAGGGGACAGTTTTGTCGCCTCCCTGTCACTCTCCAGTGTATTCCCTTGTCATTCTTTAATCCCTACTACCAAGGCTCACTGATGCCCACTGAATTGTCTCCATGTTCTCTCCATTACCCCTGACCATCAGCCCATGGGATGAGATGCATACACACACACACACACATCTGTGTTTCTTGCTGACCCCCAGGTTGGCCTGTTCACTTCAGGCATCTTCCAAAAGGGATTTGAGCAACACAGCACTCAGCCCACAAGACCCCACATTCCCCCAGTATCTGCTTTTGCCCAGTTGAAGGAAAACCTGCACAGACAAGAGCTCACTTTAAATCTTTCATTTCAATCACCATATTGATAAAAAGGACAATAAAAGGGGACTTGCTTTAGGGGAGAGAGGACTTGCATAAATCTAATTCAACCACATTACTATCCCTCTTCAAAGGGCACGTCTGGTCAGAATCGTCCATCTAATAGATGAGATCTCCTTTGAAGATCTCCCACAGGGACAGGATCTCATTAAAAATGCAAGGTCTTTGCCCTACAACTAGTTATTTTTACAACTCTCCCTGTGCTAACACTCCTGCACAGCCGATGAGCATTAGCTGGTTTCTGTAGCCTGGTAATGCACTGGGCATGAGAGCTCCTTTGGAGATCTGCTCAGCAGAAACTCTCTGGATGCCCCTCTCACATGTTCCAGCTCTCTCAGAGATCCAGAGGCAAATTTGGCTTTCAGGGACCTGCCAGCCAGCTTGAGATTTGCTTCTAGGACAGTGGGAAAGCTGCCATGTGGTGCAGTTGGCTGCAGAATGCTCCAGGCCATGCGAGGCAGGCACACAGAGCTTCTGGGCACCAGCACAAACAGGGGGCTGCGCTCCTGCTGCCGCTGAATAGACTGCTCAGACAGAAACATCACTTGTATCTCTGTAACCACTCGAAAATGTATCCCAGAGAGACAAAACGGATCCAGAGGCAGGGAGAAAAGAGGCCAGAGGGAAAGACCCAGAGGGGCTGATGCTCAGTTCCACTCCCGTCTGCCAGGCACAGAATCAAGAAGCAGCCAGCAAACTCCCCAGCAAGCCTCAGCATGGACACAGCACCCTACACAGCTGGGTCAGGCTGGTACAGGAGGGTCTGAGCTCCCAGAGGGCAGGACAGAGCCAAAATCCACGAGGACCAGTTGGAGCCTCTGCACGGACCTCGGATCCAGCCCAGTCTGTCGCACTCAGTGGTTAATTAGATCCTCCGAAGATGCTAGGGATTTCTTTTTCTTTCTCCTCTCCTCTCCTCTCCTCTCCTCTCCTCTCCTCTCCTCTCCTCTCCTCTCCTCTCCTCTCCTCTCCTCTCCTCTCCTCTCCTCTCCTCTCCTCTCCTCTCCTCTCCTCTCCTCTCCTCTCCTCTCCTCTCCTCTCCTCTCCTCTCCTCTCCTCTCCTCTCCTCTCCTCTCCTCTCCTCTCCTCTCCTCTCCTCTCCTCTCCTCTCCGACCCTCTCCTCTCCTCTCCTCTCCTCTCCGACCCTCTCCTCTCCGACCCTCTCCTCTCCTCGATGATGTTAAAACACACCCTGATTTATTCAAGACTGGGTCAAGATCCATTCAGACTTATTTTCAAATTGCCTCTCAAATGTCTCCCTGAACCCACCAACAGAGCAGCCTGTTCCTGGCTGGATCCCTTCCTCCTGTTTTCTTTTTGATCTCGGTAGATATTTTGTAGAAATAAATATCCTTTAACTTCTATCATAATAACTTTGCCTCTGCCACACTGAAAAACCTCTGCATGATTGTCACGTGCTGATTTTCTCTGCTCCTTTGCACCTTTTCCTTTTTCACTGCTCTGAAAACATCAGATCCTCCACAGAGATCAGATGGAAGAACAGGCCAGGGCTGAGGGAAGCTTTTGCTTCCCTGTTAGACTGTAATGTGTTTTCAGTTTAAGTGGTGGAAATGTCACTGGCTCTGTTTTGCAGCATTCACTCAAGTGGAATTAATGCTTCTTGTTAGTGATAATATGACTTAATCAGCTTAATTACTTTGAGACATAAGTAGACACCTTTGTGTATTGAATAACTTATGACACACTGGACCAAAAAGCACGAATGAAGGCTTTGAAAATAAATTAAATATGACCCCTAGTGCAGCCTGCACTTTGACTAATGATTCGTCTCCCATGAAATTCAATGACTTACAAATCTTACATTTCAATAAATGATACATTTTTGCATGTTTTAAACAATAGCAGGGGTTTTTATTTCAGCATTCAGAATTCAGAGTGCTTCTCCAGGAAGCAAGGCAAACAAGTTCATGTTAAACGGATTGAAAAATAAAACATTTGTGCAGTCAACTATCAGAAATACATTCAGAGGATCTGCAGGCATTCCTGATGAGATATTTATTTTAATTTATTGCTAGGAATATCTGCAACAACAGGTGAAAAAAATGTATCAGAAGAAATTAAGAGAGAGTGAAGATTCCCAGAGGGCTCACTAAGGTCTTCACATCCAATCCGTCCATTTCAATAATGCCTACAAGAGAAAATATCATTAAATAGCTCCAGAAGTGCCTTATCATACATTTTGCCTGCACAGAAAATAAATCACACAAAGGAAATAGAAGCAGGAAAAGCAACAATCAATCAAGAAAATTATTATGAGCATTTGTAGGATTTCTGATAGGCCAGGATGCAGAGCCTCTCTGATAGCAGGCTGCATGGGAAATAGAAAAATTGGGGTTAAACTGCTACATGAACCCAGAGAAAAGATGAGCTGTCTGAATTTGTTCTGTTCTATTGCAGTGAGTCACCCAATTTCTGTATCCAAATGTTCCTCTGAAAAGCCCTGGAGTTCAGCATGGTGCAGACAATAACGCAGATCCCTACACAGGGACTTTTTCAGCTCAAGAAAATCTGAAATTCAGAGGTTAGCTCAGGCTGTAGCATCACAGGGGAGCCTCACTGGTTTGATGAGTTTACTTTTAAGCCCATGCCCATATTTCTTGGTATTTTAGCTAACAGGAATTTTTTTCATACTGCCTAGAGTGAAGGCTGGGGACTCGAGGATTAATTTATCACTGCTCTTGCTCCACAGTTGTTCAGTCTCTATTGACTAAATCTCCAAAACTCCCCAGACTACAGATGGAACATATGCACACAGGGATCTAAACGTAAGGAGTTTAATCAGGGGTTGAATCCCACCTGTAAGATTCCATCTTGTCCCCACTTTCCTTCTTGATCTTCCTTTAACATCATTTAGAGGAGACATGCCCAGCAGCTCTGACATTAGCATTTTACCAGAGACCAGAGGAAAAGATTTGCCATTTGCTTTGAGTATCCCCTAAGAGACCAAACTTCAGGAATGTAATCCTGAAATTATTTCCTAAAACAAAAGCGTTTTTCCCCAGTTTCCAGAAAATACAAAGCTGTAATTAATTTGCTTACCTAAATCACCTCTTACCTCTCCCTGCAAAATAGTCTGGCAGCTGCCCCAGAATGTAAGGAGATCATCAAAAGGATGATCATCTGGGGCTGAATCCTTTTCCTATGTTCTCCAAGAGCCCCCTTGCTCCTTGTGCCGCATGACATGAACCATTTAACCCCCTCACTGCCATAAGATGTCACACATCCTGATGGTTGTGCTCCTTTGCTATCTGCACAGACCCCAGCAGGCTCCTCCTGTCACTGCAGGTCCACCCTCTGGCCTTTTTTCTGCCTCTTTTTGGGTCCAAATTTTATATCTGCTGTAGCTTCTGAGTGTGTTTCATTCAAATCTGACCCTGCTTTGAGCAGAAACCTGAGCCAATCACTGCCAGGTATCCCCATTTTGCTCTGCTTTTCCTGTGTATCCGTAAAGATCCACGAAGATTTGGCTGCAAACTGCCCAATCCCTGGTGAAATGGTGTCCCCTCCATGTCACCCACATGAGGCACAGCCCCACCAGCACCCAGCTGGGACAGGACCGTCCCCTCTGCTGTGCTTTTTCCCCCTGAGCCCTGCTGTGCCCAGGTTGTGGTGTCCAAAATCCAGGCTGGAACCATGCAGGGAATCACAGGGACCAGCAAGACACCCCCAGTCTTGCAAGGGAGGAGCTAAAAATTTGTCCCTGCTCTTTCTGTCTTGGAGATGGGCAGAGGCAAATTACACATTCTTTTTTGAAATGCTATCCCTTCTTTAAACCATTTTTTAAAAAATGAACCAAAAACTTGGATGTGAGCTGCAGGGATGAGCCACAGCACAGTGGGGACCCTTGTGTCACCCCACCAAGCCTGGCTGCTGAAGGTGTTAAGAAGGAAAACCACTCTGTGGGCATGGAGAACTTTTTTTCATCAAGGGGCCTCTGTATGCAAATGGGAAATGGAGATGGAGTGGGAAATAAGCCCAGCAAAAAATCATGGAAATTTTTGCTGCCTGCAAGTGGAATTCAACCAAAAATTGGGGGAGGGAGAAGAGAGGAAATTGGAACAGGCTCCTTTCTGCACAGATTGCATTGCTGGAGAAGCTCTGAGTGTTGCAAGGCATAATAGTTGTCTGCTCAGAGGTTCCTTCCCGGGGGACTTTCCCTGGGATAGTTTCATATATTTATCCCTGACTCCTGGCATCTGCATAACACGCTCACAGAGAGAGTTATTAGTTTAATTTTCTTGTGAATTACAATGGAGGCAGAGAGAATTAGAAAATACTTTTTTTTTTGTTATCATTACTTTTTGTTTTCCAGTTGAGAGACTGTAAATGAGGCTATTCATCCTGCTAACATCAGTAGGGACCCAAACCCAAGTCTTTCTGGGGTAATTGGTTTCTGATGAGCAATCACTTGTAAACCCAATAGCAAAGGCAAGAACTGAAATATAAATTCTCTCTTTACATGCTGAGCTTTTCATTAGGATTGTATGTCTGCTTTCTTTCTGGGATTCAGTGGAAAAGCCATGAAGTGGTAAGAGGCAGTGGACTAAGCCTGACAAGAAATTTGTATTAGCAAAAAAAATAGGGAAAATAGCATTGTCTGATATTCTCCAGAACAAATAAAGCAGCTGCAGAATCCCTCAAGGTGCAGCTTTCTAGTGAGGCCTTTGGAACTAAAACCCTGGACAGAGAGAGGTCTGCCCTGTGGGGCAGACCTGAGTGTGCTTTTGTCCAAAAGAGACCAAAATGTTGAAGAAAAAAAAAAATAAAAGAGGGGCCAAGGACAGTTTTCCATGCTGCAAGTCTGATTGAGGTGGCTGATGGAAATTTGCAGTCCCTGATATCCTGCAGTTTGCAAAATATAGGGGACAGTAATGCCTGGATTTGTTACAAGGGCTGAGCCTGTGAGTCAGGCTCCAGTTTTTTGGGTTTTTTTTCTTTTCCTCCCAGTTACTAGTGAGGAATCTGCTAATCTGCACTGGCTTTTGTTTTCCCTGATGAACCCTGGGGTGCTTAAGGCTTGATTTATTTATTTATTTGGGAGGCAAATTAAGCATCAGGCTGGATGCAGCTCTCAGAGCTTTCTAGGCTGGGGCTGTGGTGCTGTCATTCATTGGCTTAACTGGATTGCTTGCTGCTTTATGGGTTTTTTGCCAGTAAAATCTTTTGGCACACATACAGCTGGTTGTTGCCTTAAAGATGAGCAGAGAGCAGCAGGCTTGACAAAGGCAGGGAACATTTTTAAGCTCATGTACACAGAAAGGCCTCTGAAACAAGAATGATATGGACACATCTCCATCAAAACAAACCAAGCAAAACCCTTCAAATAAATCCATTTTTTTTCAGCTTTCAAATGCTGAAAGCTAATCCCAAGGAAACAAACAGTGAAATCAGTGATTGGATTCAGTCCTGAGGAACCTGCTGTGAGCAGTGGCAGGGGACACAACATGATGCACAAAGTACTGCCCAGAGATCTCTTCTAAACACAACTATTCTGGTGCTGTGATGCAGATTTTTGCTTTCATTAACCCAAAAAAGCCAAACACATTGCTGTGACCACAGCAAGAAATGAGGCAATTTGGACATCTCCATATTTGCACCACATTTGTGTACAACACATAGCCCAGGGCAACATTCTGCAGAGTTATCAAGCAAACCCTTTTTTGTTTCTCTCATTTGGAGCCAGGCTTCTCTGGAATTTCCCAAAGCCTGGATGTGCCCTGCACCAATCATGCCTCCAGTTAATTGCACACCCATCAGGCTGTGCTGACTGACCCAAATTTTTGGCCTCCCACCCCAAATATAGGGCAGCTTTGTAATTTTGGTATAGCTTGAGTAAAAGGAAGTGTCTCTGTGACACTGCCAGGACCATTCATCTGAGTTTAAACAGTGGAAATTTTGGGAATATGGAGAGGGTCGGAGAGGAGAGGGTCGGAGAGGGTCGGAGAGGGTCGGAGAGGGTCGGAGAGGGTCGGAGAGGGTCGGAGAGGAGAGGAGAGGAGAGGAGAGGAGAGGAGAGGAGAGGAGAGGAGAGGAGAGGAGAGGAGAGGAGAGGAGAGGAGAGGAGAGGAGAGGAGAGGAGAGGAGAGGAGAGGAGAGGAGAGGAGAGGAGAGGAGAGGAGAGGAGAGGAGAGGAGAGGAGAGGAGTTTTAGCTAAGACTGCAGTGTGATTTAAGATGTGGAAGAAGGCCAACTGGTCACAGCAATTTTCCAAACTGCCCAAGTCTCTGCAATCACTTATAATTCAATCCTTTCTGTCTAGAATATAGACAGGGGTTTGTACCAGATTTGTACCTTAGAGAAAACTTCAATGTCTCCCTGTCAAAATGCACAAGGACAGCCTGCAGAGCCTGGCCCTACATCACTACCTCTGCCTGTTTAGAAATCTGTGCAGGAAGAAGCAGTCTGCAGATAATTAACTTTTTTTTCCCACTTGGAGTAACTGCTGCACAAATCCCAGTTCCCCACCTCTTTCTCTCTTCTCCAAACATTTCCACACACCCTCTCTCTGGAGCTGAAGTTCCCAATTGAGTTCTCTCCTGCAAGTTTATTCTGCTGATCTTTCAGGGGATGCTTTCTATTTAGTCTTTATGGATGTTTCTTCCCTCCAAGTGCTGAATAATAAAGCTGAGTTTTTCACTCACAAAGGGAACAAAGGGGAAAATGTAGGAAGTGAATCCTTATAATTTTAGTTTGGTTTGACACAGGGTTCTACTTTGCAACACTGTTATTTTGGTTGTGCTTGTATTTCCCTTTTCTTGAGTTTATTAATGAGGAGGCCAGGACCAGAAATAAGCAAATCAGCATCAGATCACATCATTACAACATTCCCTTAAAAAGTGTGTGTGGCTTAAGAAGATTCACTTATTGTTGTGACAGTTTGTCAGTGACAGAAAATGTTGAGTGATTGAAGAACATTGATCAATCCAGAAAATTATTTGTTGCTGTTGCAGGTTTTTCTCATTCTCTGCTTTTTTCTGGGACCTAGGAAAACTCATTGAGGATGGAAGTATTTGGAAGGTCTGTGAAAGAAAAAGGAGATGGCTTTCAGGACCTGCACAGCTGGTGTACAGCAAAGTGAAAGAAAAGAACTACGGGTAGAGATTTGTCTAATTTAACCAACTCCAAGAATTTCTGCCACTGGATAATATTTGTAGTTGTTATTATAGAACAAGAGAGAAGGATGGACAAAGCATTAAAAACTGGATTTTAAAACTGCCATCTGACCAGGAAACTTGTACCAGCATTGGGATTTCCCTGCACTTCCTTTCTGGTGACATTTCAGGGAACCTGAGGTATTAGGGGGACCTCTGGATAAGAAATGAAATTGTTGTGGGTTCTGGGTGCAAGGTATTAGAAGGATTGCCTGAAACTGCAAAGAGCTCGGTCTCTGACAGCCACAGCCCCTGTTTGCATCTCTTCTCTGGCCATCTTAACCCCCTGAACTTTTATACCCTGATTTCCCTTTCTATCATTTCATGCCTCTCTTCCCTCTTGCTGTAGAGCAAGGAGGAAGGAACTATTTTTCCTGCAACCACATAATTCTCTGACTTTATTTACAGAGGCTGAAATGAAGAAAACTCCCCCCTGCACTAAATCTGTTTGGCTTGGTGAAGGCAAGGAAGTGGAATTATATTGCAAATGTCAAGGGCTATGAAAAATGTAACAGACTTTAATATTCTTCTGCTGTTATTGCTGAGAGCCTCTCTCACCTGCATTCACAGAAAGTGAAGTGCCTTTTACCACAGAGCAGAAATGATTGCCTATTTTTATTTTAAAGCTACACAGTGGCGTGCATCCTAATAATAAATGCATTTCCTTTAGCAATTAACCTTCAGCCTCAAGATTTAATTTTAGCCTTGAGCCTTTAGAGTTAACCCCTGCTGCAGACTCCAATAAACTCCAGCCCCAAATATCCTTTTACCTATGTTTTAAAAGTGGTTCCTGCATTCCTTATTAACCACAGCCTCTACCTTCCATGATACCTTGATGGTAGCTGGTGCTGAGCCAGGCACTCGGATGCTGCTTTGAAGATGTAAAACATTAACTATGCCTCTCTCCATAGCTCACTTTCCCGTGGGGTTGTGTTTCAAGGTAAGTGGTTTGCATAAGATCCCTCAGAGACCTGCATTTAGTTTATCCAGTAGGATAAACAACCTGCTGCTTTTGTGCTTCTCCCTACAGAGCAAAGAAAAGCCCACTTTATACATTAAAATTGAACATAGCATTGCTGAAAGGTCTGTGATGGCTTTTTCTGGAGCTCAGAGCATTTTATCTTGTTCCAGGAGGGGTCTCACAGGGCATAAGCCCTACATATCTCCTTGTACATCCCCCTCCTTAAATTACAAATACTCCTCTCTTATGACCCTGTGTTGGTGAGGGAGAAGAGGTTACCGGCTCTCAGCTCTGCCTGTGCTGCTGACCGAACTGCCCAAGGCTGGGGGGAGTTCGTGTCATGGTTTTTTTCATTATGATGTTTTAATTTCACCTGGATGCAGCAATCCCCGCAGCTCCGGGAGGGCGAACCTGGCTCTTCACAGCCCAATTAGCACAACCCTTGGAATTAAAGTCCCTGATGTTTTGCTGGGAGTCACGACATGTCACTCCCTGCTGGACACTGGCGAGCTGGGCACCGGCAGCACCGGAGAGCCCCGTCCTTGGGGTGCCAGGGGAAAATTGGGTGATCCCAGTAGCCCAGAGCAGCATCACGGCTTTAGTTATCAGACACTTACACCCGGAATTAGGGGTCACACACACAAGAATTTCACCCTTTGTGGGGTCGGTGCTGGTAAGGCACAAAGAGGACCAGTGGAAGATAAACGAACAGCTCCCTCCCCCCGCTGGGATTTGAGCAATCAGGAAATATAATCGGAGCTGGAAAGTGCCCGAGCATCTGTTGGGTTATTAATAAATTGTATGCAATCTGTCCGGGATGAAGCTCGGGACGGAGGGGAACCATCTGCTCCCGAGTGGCTCTAATGGTGTCTGGGGAATGAATTTAGCAAATGAAAAGGAGCAGGATCGGCCGGCCGGGCTCCCGGAGCGCCCGATCTCCGCACGGCTTTTCCAGGGAGGGACAACACGGAGGTTCTTTCACCCCAGAGGCAAAGAACGGAGATCCAGGCCCAGCGTGGGCATCACCTCTTCAAACTCATAGGCTCGGCCTGGGAACTCAGCTCTTTGTCGAGATCCTTTCCAAAGGATTCTGCTCCAGGCAAACCCCGCTCCCAGGGGCTGCCTTGTGTTCCCCATCCCTGGGCGGGGACCCCGATCTCTCCCGCTCTTCCTCCGGGTCAGTGCTAATCGCCGTCCATAAATATTGTTCTCCACGTTTTATCCTCCGCCTGTAAGGGTCCTCATGTATTTTCTCGGAGGATTTTCAGCTCAGCTCCCCGCGCTGAGCAGCGAAGGGACGGCAGAACAAATCACCTTCTGCCCGCGGCCAGGGCTTGGTGCCGGTGCTCGGGACTCCCTGGGCTACTGCCAATGTCTGGATGTCACTTATGTTAACTGAGCAAGGCTGGGGGCGTGGAGTGCTTATCGCATGAGCTCTCATGGCAGAACAAGCCACCAAAACGTTTCTTGTTGAAGGACATCTCTGCCTGCCCGCAGTCCGTGCCTTCCCTTAGAGGGAGAATCCAGCAGCGGCCAGCAGGCAGGCACCATATCCCTAAAACTCCTAACACGTGAGAAAATCCTGGCTTCCATACACCCCACACGGAGGAGTTCTAGCTGAAATTAAGAGCGCTTGAGGATGACACCTCGAGTGACAAGAGAGAGACAGCGAGGGAAGAGCCGCTGCCAGCGGGGGATGAGGTAGAGCCGGGACCCGCTCGGGGCGACGGTTCCACCTCCACCTCCCGCCGGTGACGCCGATCCCGGAGCTGCCGCCGCCGATGGAGCGAAGGGCGCCGGGAGCTTCCGGCGGGCGGGGCGGACACGGGAGGCGGAGAGAAGCGAGCTCCGCCCGGCCTCGGAGCGCCCCGGCACCGGGAGAGCTCCGTGCTCACCCGGGGGGATGCACTGCCTTGGGAGAGTCTTGGCAGAGGCTGTTAATGGTTTATTATTATTCAATTCTATTTTCTTTTTGTTTCTATATTTTCTTTTTGTTTCTGTATTTTATTAACGCGCTTTCCGGCTGATGTCGCTCTTCTGTTCCTCCGCGAATTGAGGCGTGGAAACGCGGCCGAGCCGGAGCTGGGCCATGGAGGGGACAATGGAGGAGCTGACAAGGCGCTGGGAGCCCCGGGAGAGCGGGACAACTCCGGGCCGACCGCGGGTCCGGTCGCCGGCATCGCCAGCAGCTTCCCGAAGAAGATCGGGACTTCAGCTGTGCCAGCTTCCCGAAGCCAGCGAGGGAGAAGGGGACCGCTTTGTTGTGCATTCCCCGCTCTCTGAGCCTGACCCCTTCTCTTCAGTGACTGCTGGAGCTGATGTGCAGAAGCGAAGATTAAAGCGGTTCCAGCCGCTGAGCCTCCACTGCATCTCCTTCCTCACCCCCCGCTCGCATTGTCCGGGGAGGAATGCCTCGCAAAAGACCGATAGGACCCTGTGAGCAGTCCTTGCTTAGGGTACTCTTGAATGATAGAAGAGCTTTAAGCCTCAGAATGCTTTGAAACCAGACCCGGCTTTTCTGTGCCGTGCTCTAACCGCTGAACTGCGCTAAAGAGCTGAGAAGGACACAAAGACAAATCCGACGCTGCCAGTTCGGGACTCCTCTGCCCTTCTGGAGGGAACGGGCTTTTCTCTCCGGATCCTGGTGGATGGGCACAGTCGCCCTGAGGCGGCTGATGTGGATCTGTTCTGCGGGACTTCCCATCTTGGGGTGCTGGAGCTGGAAGTGTCCTGTGTGACAGGAGCGATTCTGCTGGAGCTGCGGTTTTCCTTCTCTTGCCGATTCTCCATTTCTTGTCTCCTAGTGTAACTGGAGTAGTGATCTAATTTCAGCACGGGTCTAAATAGAGCATTCCAAACACCCCTCGAAAAGCCTGTGTGTCTCTCTGCCCTTTAAAGAGCAATAAGAAGTGAACATTTTGACTTGTGTTTGCCACTGGGCTGTACTTGCTTTTCTCAGAGTCCAGTGAGCTCTGATGGATGCTCTGAACTTGGGATGTCGAAACATGTGGTTATTATTTTTCAGGACTTTAACCAGGCTTTCTTCCCTTCCTGCCTAATGAGGGAGGCTCAAAATAACGCTCAGACACTTGATGGACTTTCAGGATGTTGAAATGAATAGTTTAAACGGATTTTTTTTTTACAGATCCCAGCTGTGGATCACCACTCCTCACGTCTCGGTCTCGCTGCTTAGTCAGAAGCACTGGGAATGCTCTGAGGCTGATCAAAGTTGAAATTACTAAACCAAGCCTTCCACAAACTCGTTTCTGCAGGATCATTTCAGCTTTTTCTTATGAACCTTTGTGGGCTCCCCTTATAGGTGCAGGTGGTATAAAAAGCACTTAATTGTCCATCCGTGGTAGTAATGCAATGCTACAATACCCGAGGATCTGCCAATGTCACCGCCAATGTCACCCACAGCTACTCAGGTAATGGCTTGGATTTCATCAGTGTGAGAATCCCGCATGGACTGGATCCGAATAATCAAGAAACAACTCTTCCTGTAGGTGATCTTGGAGTCTTTGGCTCTGTCTTTGCGTTTAGAACCATTTTTATTTCTAGCTAAGCTCAGATATCCGACATTGGGGACCATTTATCGAGGCTGCTTGGTGGATTTGAAAATGATAAAGACAGATAAATAAAAGGACATCGTGTCCTATGTCCTCGGCGTCAGTGCTTGTCACCTCATTATCAGCTGTTTTACTGATTTAAAATATCCTTCTATATTTTACATACAGTAATCCTAACTTAGTACGGCTCTTAAGATACTTGTAGATCGAATTTGCTGACATCGGCATTGCATTTTCACTTCCATGAATACGGCATGAAATATTGAAATATTTCTCCAGAGAAGACCTACTTATTCCAGGTAAGTGAATTGATTACGCAAACAGGTAAGTAGAGGAGAAAAAACAAACAAACAAACAAACAAAAACCTAAAAACAACCAATCAACCGAAACAAACTCACCACAAAAAAATAAAACCGAACAAACAGAAAAAAAAAAAAAAGCTAAAATCTGTCCCCTTAAACACGTCTCGTCCTGGGCTCACATGGAGCAAGCTTGATTGATTTGTTGATAGAAGATCATCCCGAGCATCTCTTCTTATCCGCAAGCCGAGACAGTGATCTCTACCCAAACCATTATTTCCTTTTTCTACGGAAATTGAAACAAACTGCCCGAAAACTCCAGGCAACTCTCGAGTTCGTGAATATGTCTGACAAAAATTGTGCTGTGCAGGATTTTCTCGCCAGCCCTCTGTTATCAAAAAGATCAATTCTGTTGCCTGCACCTGGAAAAGTTAACAAATGCTGTTCTACTTGATAGAATGGATTTGCCTGTGTCTGTTTAGCTGTGGTTTGTGGCGAGGAGAGTGTGAATCTGCAAACCTAATCCAAGGAAGAGAAGGACAAAATCCGTGTGGGTGTTAGGAATGAGAAAAGGATGTGCCTATGGGTTTAATAAACCCGAGTCCTCGGCAGCAGCAGTGCCTGCCAGAGGCTCGTTTCGCTGTTTATCGTGGGCTGCTCCACTCGAGAGAAGCGCTGGAGGGGAGGACCACTCTTTATCTTCAAAGCCTGACTCCACCAGGATTTGGGATATGAAACATAAACCGAATGTCTTCCTCGGGGAGAAAACCCTATTGCTGGTTGTGATACGAAAATGCAGGTAAGTTACAAAGCACACTAGGAAGAATTCATCTTTGTATTGATGGCATAGCCCAGACAAAAATGGCATCAGAGATGGATCTGGAATCAAGACAACATTTATATCCACAGAAAGCCTGATTGCCTTCAGCAACAGGTTTCCATATGAACCGGCGGAGCTGCGGAGATCAATGAAGCAGGAACACGAACAGGTCAGTAGCACAATCGTATTTAATAATGTTTTGAACCTTGGTTTGTGTACAGAAGCTACAGGTGTAACAGCAGAAGTTATCCTTGTCTTTAGTGCTGCTGAGGGAGGTGCTGTGGCCGCGGGGCCGCTGGTGAATGTGAACGAGGGCAGGCGAAAGCTGTGTGGGCATATGGAGGATTTTGCCCTGAAGCTTCAAATAGTGGTAGAAAATCTTCCCATAGCCACAAAATCGGCTTTGTCGGGATGGAGAAAGCGAGACTTTGGTTTTTGGGGTTTTTTTTGGTTTTTGGTTGGTTGGTTTTTGGTTTGGTTTTTTTGTGTTTTTGTTTTGTTTTGTGGCAATGAACCTTCCCTCTGAGTTGCACGGAGTAGGGATTGGAAATTTGTCGTGGGGAGGCTGAATTTGAGTAGAGAAGAGTCTTCGCTGAGGAAAGGAGATGCTGTGTAGCACGTGGGCTGTGTCATTGGTGACAAACTGCAGAATGTCTGCTAGCTGGAGATCTCTATCCCTGCACAGTGAGGTTTTGCTGTGTCCTGGCAGAGCTTGTCTGTCGGAAGGGAGAAGCGAGAGCTTGCCATTCAAATAATCATGCAGGTGGAAAAGGAGGCTGCAAGAGCAGCTCTTCACCGAGCTGTAGGAATAGCACACAGGAGCTGGGGAGCTTTTTCAGCGTTCTTGGAGGATTGGTGTGCTGGGCTCTGATGGGTTTGAAGCTTCGAAGGAAAGATTCAAACAATCCCCTGGGTTGTTTGGTGTAATCGAAGCCTTTTGGACAGCTGTCGAAATATCTGGGGCTTGGGCTATTGTATCAGAGTGAGGTGGATTCTCTTCATTGAGATAACGGGCTCAGGAGTGCGTCCGGCTTCCAAAAGGGGAGGGAAACGATGGAGAAGGGAGAGTCTGTCTGTCTTGCATAAATTGCAGAAAAGCAGGAAGGTTCTTCCTCATCTGGAGAGATGAAAGTTGTCAGGAAAGAGGAAGGGGAGCTCTTGCCAAAAGACATGTCCGCACTCCATGTCGAGAGTGATGTAATTTCATGAAAAATTAGTTGGTTGAAAAGACAAAGGAGAGGCAAAAAAAGGAGAAAGAATCAGGGGAACAGGAGACTACGAGAAAGAAGGAAGAAACAATGCAAAAATAAAAGAGAAGCAAAGAAAGATGAAGAAATAAACGGAAAGAGAGAGAGAGCGGAAGAAACCTTAAACTATTTTGGTGTCATGTCATTGATGGTATCACTGCGTACAGAAAGAAGGCAAGGTGAGAAAGGAAGGAAGAAAGGAGACAAAAAAGATTACAAAGAGAAGAAAATAGGATGAAACCATAATTACATGACAAGAGTGCACCAAATGTATAGCAGAAGAATACAGGTGTAAAGGAGAAAGCCAAGAAGGGATATATACCCGTAAATGAGCAAAGAAGAAAGGACGGAGAGAGGCAGACGAGATGACCAACATGCACCGAAATTACCTCTAGATGCAGAACGGAGCTGGTCCCTAAAAATGTCCGCTTTGCTGAGAACACCGCATCAGGCGAGAATGTCCATAATTAGGGCTGATCGCAGTTCTTTGATGGTCACCGCAGCGCCGGAGGCGACGAACGAGCTACAAGCAGGGGTAAGGAAGACAGAAGGATGGAAAGAGAAGGGAAAAGGAAGTAAAGGATAGGGAAGGAAAAGGCAAGGAGGAAAATGAGAAGAGAAGAAAGAAGAAAGGGAAGTAAAATAGAAAGAAAAAAACTAGAAGACATAACTGAGAAAAAACAGAAGGCTAAGGAAGGGAGAAAAAACGCAGAAGACGGAAAGACAAATGAGACACAGAAAAAAAGAAGGAAACTCGACTACAGTAGGAAGAAATGGCAGAGGAGATGACCATCCACGGAGCAGAGGCAGAGGCGATGTGGCGGATAGTGTGAGGCAGCGGAGCAGCGCACGGTGTCGCTGCAGGCTCAGGAACGGCGTGTGGGCGGCTCCGCCCCGGTGCGGCGGAGAGCCCGGCTGTGAGCGCGGGGGGGCGGCGCGGGCCGGGCAGCAGAGCCGGTGCGTCCGGGCGGCGGCGGGGAGCCGTGCGGGGCCCGGGCCGGGGCCGGCGGGCACAGCAAGAGCGGCAGAGCTGCAGCGGCGGAGGCGAGAGCAGCGGCGGCAGGGATGGGCGAGCGTTGCTGTGCGGTGCTGCGGGTGCTGGTGCTGCAGGCGGCCTGGGCGCTGGCGGGCGGGCAGGTGCGCTACTCGGTGCCGGAGGAAGCCAAGGCCGGCACGGTGGTGGGCCGTCTGGCGCAGGACCTGGGCCTGGAGGCGGGCGAGGCGGAGGCGCGGCGGCTGCGGCTGGTGGCGCAGGGCCGGCGGGCGAGCGTGGAGGTGAGCGGGGCGAGCGGCGCGCTGCTGGTGAGCTCGCGGCTCGACCGGGAGGAGCTGTGCGGCAAGAGCGCGCCGTGCGCGCTGCGCCTGGAGGTGCTGCTGGAGCGGCCGCTGCGCGTCTTCCATGTGCAGCTGGAGGTCACCGACATCAATGACAATGCCCCCATCTTCCCCGCCGCACGGAAAAACCTCAGCATCGCGGAATTGACAACTATGCCGGGGTCTCGTTTCCCTCTGGAGGGCGCGTCGGATGCGGATATCGGAGCGAACGCGCAGCTCTCCTACACACTCAGCCCCAGCGAGCACTTTTCTCTGGATTTACAAAAAACCGAGGAGGATGGGGAGTCCTTATTCCTCGTGCTCAGAAAATCTCTGGACCGCGAGACGATTCCCGTGCACCGGTTGGTGCTGACGGCGACTGACGGGGGCCGGCCGTCTCTGACAGGCACCATGGAGCTGGTGATCTCGGTGCTGGATGTGAACGACAATATGCCGCAGTTCAACCAATCGGTGTATAAAGTGCAGCTGCCAGAAAACGCAGAACGCGGCACATTGATCATCAAACTAAATGCAACGGATTTGGATGAGGGGTCGAATAGTAAGGTCTCCTACTCGCTCCAGATCCTTTCTCCGCAGGATGGAAGAGACATTTTCCGAATTGACAGAAACAGCGGTGAGATTCGTCTTGCGGGTGACTTAGATTTTGAGGATGTTAGTCTCTATCGCCTGCAAGTGGACGCGACAGATAAGGGGACGGCCCCGCTGTCGGGTCACTGCAAGGTAGTGCTGGAGGTGCTGGACGTGAACGACAACGCGCCGGAGGTGTGGGTGACGTCGCTGTCGGTGCCGGTGCCGGAGAACGCGTCGGTGGGGACGGTGGTGGCCCTGCTGAGCGTGTCGGACCGAGACTCGGGGGCGAACGGGCGCGTGCGGTGCTGGGTGTGGCCGGCGGCGCCGTTCGGGCTGGAGGCGACGTTCGCGGGCTCGTACTCGCTGGTGCTGCGCGAGGCGCTGGACCGGGAGCGGGTGTCGGAGTACGAGGTGGAGGTGCGTGCGGAGGACGGCGGGGCGCCGGCACTGGGCACCAGGCGCGGGCTGCGGGTGCCGGTGTCGGACGTGAACGACAACGCGCCCTTGTTCGCGCAGGCCGTGTACACGGTGCTGGCGCGGGAGAACAACGCGGCGGGCGCGGAGCTGGCGCGGCTGTGGGCGCGGGACCCGGACGAGGCCGGCAACGGGCGCGTGAGCTACTCGGTGTGGGAGGGCGCGGCGGGCGGCGTTGGGGCCGCGGCTGGCAGCGGCTGGCGTGCGGCGTCGAGCTACGTGTCGGTGGACGCGGAGAGCGGGCGCGTGTGGGCGCTGCAGCCCTTGGACTACGAGGAGCTGCAGGTGCTGCAGTTCGAGGTGCGCGCGGTGGACGCGGGGGAGCCGCCGCTGTGCGGCAACGCCACGGTGCAGCTCTTCGTGCTGGACGAGAACGACAACGCGCCGGCGCTGCTGCCGCCCGCGGGCTCGGCGCCGGAGGCGGGCGCCGTGGCGGCCGAGGCAGCCTCGTCATCGTCGTCGTCGTTTGTGGGGCCGATGTCGGGGTCGGGCACGCTGTGGGCGTGGGCGGCGTGGGGGGCGCCGGCGGGCCAGGTGGTGGCCAAGATCCGCGCCGTGGACGCCGACTCGGGCTACAACGCGTGGCTGCGCTACGAGCTGTGGGAGCCGCGGGCCAAGGGCCCGTTCCGCGTGGGGCTCTACAGCGGCGAGGTGAGCACGGCGCGGCCGCTGGACGAGGCGGACGGCGCTCGCCACACGCTGCTGATCGTCGTGCGCGACCACGGCGAGCCGGCGCGCTCGGCCACGGCCACGCTCAGCGTGTCGCTGCTCGAGGCCAACGAGGCGGTGCTGGCCGCGGGATCCTCGGCGTCATCGTCAGGGTCAGGGTCGCGGTTGGCGTTGGGCGTGGATGTGGGCGGTGCTGCGGCCAGCGCGGCGACCAACGTGTGGCTGGTGGTGGCGATCTGCGCCGTGTCGAGCCTGTTCCTGCTGGCGCTGGTGCTGTACGGGGCGTCGCGCTGGGCGCCGCGGGCGGCCGTGCTCTCGGGGCCCGGGCCCACGACGCTCGTGTGCGCCAGCGAAGTGGGCAGCTGGTCGTACTCGCAGCGCCACAGCCGCAGCCTGTGCGTGGCGGACGGCGCGGCCAAGAGCGACCTCATGGTTTTCAGCCCCAACTTCCCTCCGCCGCCGCCTGGCGCCGCGCCCAAGGACACGCAGCCGGAGCCCTCCACTCTCCTCCACACGGTCAGTGACACTGCCTTGCTCTCCTTTGTTCTTTCACAGACGCTTGCTCCCCTCTCTGCCTAGGCTCTACCTCCGGCTTTTGCAGTTGCGGTTTGGAGCCGGGCTCCACCCCCTTGGCTAGAGAGCGATCGATGCTTGGCGAGCGCTTAAAGCTGTCCAGTTTGCCTCTGCATCAGCCGCCAGAATCACCCGGCTCCTTCTCTCATACTGAGGTGATGGAGGGTGTGTAGTGTAAATAAATGCATTAGCGCAGTCCTCGGCAGGTATTACAGAGCAGGTATCCCTAGGTGTGGCTTTCTCTTATGGCTTGGAGTTCTCCCGTAAAATGAAATCATTGTCCCTTGCGATATGTGGTGTCCCGCGGGTTCAGCTTTGCATAATATGCGTCTGTTCTCTGGTGTTGGCACTGGACCTCATTTCACGCGTGTAAAGACATGCAGGCTGTATGTTGATAGTTCCCAGGCGTTGGTGCACAGTCCTGTATTTAGGTTTTGTTTCCTATCAAATTGCCTTCTTTCACTTTGATTCTGCTCTTTACCGATGTGAGGCAGTGTGAAAATTGGGACTTTATCATTTTGTCCGTCAGTAGAAGAATCATGGGTTAAATTTGGTTCTAACGCTAGAGACGTTACAGGAAGATGTGGTGAGCCTTTCCTATGATCTATTCCCAAGGATCTTGTTACTCTGCTTAGACTCATTATCTTCTGAGTGAGGATTTTTCTCCAAGGGTGAAGGTCAGAAAGTGGAATTTTCTTTCCCTTGTTCCGCGGGATGAATGCACTTTCCTGGCCAGAGAACTAGTATGAAATACCGTGTCATCTTTTGATGTTGTACCCAAATTCATATCAACAGCATTATCACTTTAAAAGCCATAGAAATCACCTTGTATAAAAAAAAAGCCAACAAACAATCCTGAGAATAGCCCCTACCAACAAAACCCAAACCAATTTCTCCTACACAGGGAATAGAATCCATTATGGTGTTGTGCTTGTGGGCGTCTTGGTTCTGATCTGAGTGCGTGTAATGAGGTGATGAGTGTCATCTTTGTGCACTCGATTTCCCCTTTTTGTGAATCTTGTATAGATGGTGTGTCCTGTTGTCACACATGGCTTGTTTGCTCTGCAAACCCTGCAGAGCATCTCAGCTCAGGATTTCTACTGTACAAATCCTCCGTGTTGTTGGAGCACTTGTGCTACGTTATTTAGTGTGGTTGTCTTGAAGAAAAAAATCCACACATGCTGATTCCAATGACCTTCTGATCACAGAATCTCGAAGAGCTCTAATGTTCAGCTCTGTGCTGTTTCCATGTGAGATTGCTATAAAGCAGCAAAGTATTCATGGTGAAGCTCATGCAGGTAGGAAGAGCCTGCTGAAGGCTGTGTAATTTTGAGGAGTTTCACGTGTTCTTTGTGGTGATCATGATGGAAGATGAAGAAGTGCCAAGGCCTAGATCCTCTGCAGAGTGTGATTTTCAGATGGGGCATATTGCTGGAGTTGAGACATGTTTGATATTTTGTGGTGATTCTTGGAATGGCATCAAGTGTGGCCTGGACCTGTACATTGGGGTGGAGCAGTTAGAGTGGGAAAGAGTGTTGCCTTATGGAAATGCTGAGTAGAACGCAGTCTGTGTCATTGATGAAATGGAGAATGTCTGCTTAGGTGTAGAGCTCTCATTTCCCATAGCGCAGGATAGAGGATGCCAATGGAAAACATTAAGAAAAAGCCCAGCACACAGGGCTACTCTTCTGGGATCTTCTCAGGATCTCCAGCAGTTCTGCACGTCCTTGATCTCTGTTGTTTTATGTGATGTTACTGCTTGTAAAGGTACCTGCAGTACCATGTCTTTCATTACTGGTCATGTTGTTTGAATATCGTTGGAGAAACAAAAGGTTTTTGAAATTTTAATTGTGCTAGTCCTCTCAGAATGTTGCCGAGGTAATTTCTCTGATCACGGTGTTACTAGGGAGGGGAAGAAGTGGTCTGTGTATTCCAGATCAAACCTGGCATTTCAGGTACAGTGACACACGTTTCTTTGGTTTCTTCTCTTGTCTAAGAGAGAACACTCACCCTTCATTCTTCTCTGATATTGGAAATGTTTGACAGTGAATGAGATGCAGATGTTGAAATGGTTGGACACTGTCAGGTGGCAGATGTTTAGACAGTAATCCTTTGGTCTTGGGGAAAGTTTTTCCACTCTCTCGAGCTGAGGCTGCCTTGGGGAGATTATCACAAACTTTCAGGTGTCCCTCCTCCTTCCCCAGTGATGGAAGTGCAAAAGGAAGTACTATTCACTCTTCTTGTTTTTCAAAGCTCTTGGTGAATTTAAGTTTGGGGTTTTTTCCTATCCAGCATGCTGCAAAATTACTCATATAATATCATTAGGAGACCATACTCCTTAAATTCCATTCTCCTGTTCTGAAAAGTTTTCTTTTTTGCAAGATGCTACAGGTGAGTTGCTTGTACCTTAAGAGGCTGTGTGTGAGACACAGGTGTACCTTGGTTCCTGTTCAGTTGTGGTATCTTCATTTTGGATCGACTGAATTGCCTGGATTGAAATGCCTGTAGGTTTGGAGCACCAGTGCCTGCTCTCATTCCTTTCATGTTGCTTCTTTGCACACGGAGAGCATGTGGAAGGAGGGAGAGATGGAGAAATTACCTCCATGCCTTTCTTGAATGAGATGTGTTTGGCATAGAGCAGATTTTCTCAGTGACAATGCCGTGGTGTCACACGTTTGGTTTTCAGTTGGCTGTGCAGCTGCAATATGAGTCATGAAGAATAATCCTTGATGGTATTGGAAGAATATATGGGGTATATGAGAGATTGGTATGCTAGGCTGTGACGGCTTTGCGTTCCCAAATGAGAAACTTCCTTGGGTTGTTTGTAATATTTGGTGCGCTCTTAAATTTGATCAATTTAATATCCAAATAGTTGGAGTTTGGGATTCTGTTCCAGGTGGTAGGCAGTGACGGGTATAAAGAAAAAAAAAAAGAAATAAAGAAATCGAGGAATCAAACCATAGCGGAAGAGAGCCCCTTCAAAAAGGTATTTACATCCTCATTGCGGGCAAGCTACAGATATTTGGAAAGTCTTTTGGTGCACGTAGAAAATATGAATGGAGACAAGGATGAAAATGGAAGAGGATGTGAAGAAAAAAAGAGCAGAAAAGAGATGATATAGGGAAGGAGAAGAAGAAAAGATAATAGAAAGAATGAAAAGAGAACAGGTAAAGAGAATGGCATAAATGAATGAAGATTAAAAAGAATGGAAATAATCCGTGCAAGACCAAACCAAGCAGGCAAGCAAGGAATAAGAGAAAACACTGTAATGGACCAGCACCCACCGAGTTCTGCGCCAGACGCTGAATGGAGCTGGTCCTTAACATCCTCACTGCTGGTGAGAGCAGCGCGTTCTGGAGCTAATGCTCTGTAATTACCTTTACTGATAACTCCGGTTTGATGATCTCAGAAAGGACATCGGAGGCGACCGGAAACTTGCCAGGGAGGGTAGAGACGAGAGAAGAATGGAAAAAGAAAAGAAAGGGAAGAGGAGAAAGACAGTTATAAAAGAGCACAGAGTACAAAGAGCGAAAGATGCAGAAAAGCGAAGGGAAAACAAAAAGGATCCAATAGAGAAAATTGAAGGAAAAAAGAAATATATTGAAGGAAATTCAGTCGAGAAAGAGGAAGATAGAAAGAAAGAAATAAGTATCTACAAGGAAATAGTAGGCGATTAGGAAAACGAAGTAAAAGAAAGAGGAGCACCGTAAGACGGAAAGGCAGAAGAGATTGCCTTCCGCGGGGCGGCGGGGCGGACACTGTCGGGAACCGGGAGAGGCGGCGGAGCAGCGCACGGTGTCGCTGCAGGCTCAGGAACGGCGTGTGGGCGGCTCCGCCCCGGTGCGGCGGAGAGCCCGGCTGTGAGCGCGGGGGGGCGGCGCGGGCCGGGCAGCAGAGCCGGTGCGACCGGGCGGCGGCGGGGAGCCGTGCGGGGCCCGGGCCGGGGCCGGCGGGCACAGCAAGAGCGGCAGAGCTGCAAGAGCGGAGGCGAGAGCAGCGGCGGCAGGGATGGGCGAGCGTTGCTGTGCGGTGCTGCGGGTGCTGGTGCTGCAGGCGGCCTGGGCGCTGGCGGGCGGGCAGGTGCGCTACTCGGTGCCGGAGGAAGCCAAGGCCGGCACGGTGGTGGGCCGTCTGGCGCAGGACCTGGGCCTGGAGGCGGGCGAGGCGGAGGCGCGGCGGCTGCGGCTGGTGGCGCAGGGCCGGCGGGCGAGCGTGGAGGTGAGCGGGGCGAGCGGCGCGCTGCTGGTGAGCTCGCGGCTCGACCGGGAGGAGCTGTGCGGCAAGAGCGCGCCGTGCGCGCTGCGCCTGGAGGTGCTGCTGGAGCGGCCGCTGCGCGTCTTCCATGTGCAGCTGGAGGTCACCGACATCAACGACAATGCCCCCATCTTCCCCGCCGCCCGAAAAAACCTCAGCATCGCGGAATCGTCTTTGCCGGGATCTCGTTTCCCTCTGGAGGGCGCGTCGGATGCGGATATCGGAGCGAACGCGCAGGTCTCCTACACACTCAGCCCCAGCGAGCATTTTTCTGTGGATTTGCAAAAATCGAACGATGGAAATCTTGTACTCGATCTCGTTTTAACGAAATCTCTGGACCGCGAGACGATTCCCGTGCACCGGTTGGTGCTGACGGCGACTGATGGGGGCCGGCCGTCTCTGACAGGCACCATGGAGCTGGTGATCTCGGTGCTGGATGCAAACGACAACGCACCCCAGTTCAACCAGTCGGTGTATAAAGTGCAGCTGCCGGAGAACGCTACAGAGGGGACGCTGGTGACGCGGGTGAATGCCACAGATGCGGATGAAGGAAGTAATAGCGAATTAACCTTTACCGCGATCACGTTCATTCCGCCGAGCGGACGTGATGTGATTTCCATCAATCCCAAGACAGGGGAGATTCACCTCACAGCAGCTCTGGACTTCGAAGAAGTCAGTGTATTTGATTTTCGTATTGAAGCGAGAGACCAAGGCACACCTCCACTGTCGGGTCATTGCCGGGTGGTGCTGGAGGTGCTGGACGTGAACGACAACGCGCCGGAGGTGTGGGTGACGTCGCTGTCGGTGCCGGTGCCGGAGGACGCGTCGGTGGGGACGGTGGTGGCCCTGCTGAGCGTGTCGGACCGAGACTCGGGGGCGAACGGACGCGTGCGGTGCTGGGTGTGGCCGGCGGCGCCGTTCGGGCTGGAGGCGACGTTCGCGGGCTCGTACTCGCTGGTGCTGCGCGAGGCGCTGGACCGGGAGCGGGTGTCGGAGTACGAGGTGGAGGTGCGTGCGGAGGACGGCGGGGCGCCGGCGCTGGGCGCCAGGCGCGGGCTGCGGGTGCCGGTGTCGGACGTGAACGACAACGCGCCCTTGTTCGCGCAGGCCGTGTACACGGTGCTGGCGCGGGAGAACAACGCGGCGGGCGCGGAGCTGGCGCGGCTGTGGGCGCGGGACCCGGACGAGGCGGGCAACGGGCGCGTGAGCTACTCGGTGTGGGAGGGCGCGGCGGGCGGCGTTGGGGCCGCGGCTGGCAGCGGCTGGCGTGCGGCGTCGAGCTACGTGTCGGTGGACGCGGAGAGCGGGCGCGTGTGGGCGCTGCAGCCCTTGGACTACGAGGAGCTGCAGGTGCTGCAGTTCGAGGTGCGCGCGGTGGACGCGGGGGAGCCGCCGCTGTGCGGCAACGCCACGGTGCAGCTCTTCGTGCTGGACGAGAACGACAACGCGCCGGCGCTGCTGCCGCCCGCGGGCTCGGCGCCGGAGGCGGGCGCCGTGGCGGCCGAGGCAGCCTCGTCGTCGTCGTCGTCGTTTGTGGGGCCGGTGTCGGGGTCGGGCACGCTGTGGGCGTGGGCGGCGTGGGGGGCGCCGGCGGGCCAGGTGGTGGCCAAGATCCGCGCCGTGGACGCCGACTCGGGCTACAACGCGTGGCTGCGCTACGAGCTGTGGGAGCCGCGGGCCAAGGGCCCGTTCCGCGTGGGGCTCTACAGCGGCGAGGTGAGCACGGCGCGGCCGCTGGACGAGGCGGACGGCGCTCGCCACACGCTGCTGATCGTCGTGCGCGACCACGGCGAGCCGGCGCGCTCGGCCACGGCCACGCTCAGCGTGTCGCTGCTCGAGGCCAACGAGGCGGCACTGGCCGCGGGATCCTCGGCGGCGTCGTCAGGGTCAGGGTCGCGGTCGGCGGTGGGCGTGGATGTGGGCGTCGGTGCGGCCAGCGCGGCGACCAACGTGTGGCTGGTGGTGGCGATCTGCGCCGTGTCGAGCCTGTTCCTGCTGGCGCTGGTGCTGTACGGGGCGTCGCGCTGGGCGCCGCGGGCGGCCGTGCTCTCGGGGCCCGGGCCCACGACGCTCGTGTGCGCCAGCGAAGTGGGCAGCTGGTCGTACTCGCAGCGCCACAGCCGCAGCCTGTGCGTGGCGGACGGCGCGGCCAAGAGCGACCTCATGGTTTTCAGCCCCAACTTCCCTCCGCCGCCGCCCGGCGCCGCGCCCAAGGACACGCAGCCGGAGCCCTCCGCTCTCCTCCGCACGGTCAGTGACACTGCCTTGCTTTTGCCTCTCACCCATACCCAACGTTTCTGTCCCTCCAGGTGTGTAGGCTCTCTGGGAATCCAGGCTCCGTTCCCACGGCCCGAGAGCAATCAGTAATTAACGGGTGCTTAAGGATATCAGCACCAGCTTTTCATCTGCTGTGGTTTGGATATTAATGTAGTATGGGTTCTGGCATTAATTAGGTTGTGTAGCTGAGATTTGCTGGTGTGGGTGTATGCTTCTCTCTTTGAATGAAATCATTGCCCATTGCCATGAGAAAGGTCCGGATGTACGAGTTTTGCAGACAACGATTTTGCTTTCTGATGTGTGGTATTTCCACGTCACGTTGCTTGAACGGGTGCAAGGACACTCAGGCTGTGATGGTTACAGTCCCTCAAGCACCTCGTACCCCTTTATTTCCATTTCTCTCTTCTGACTTTGTAAGTATTGGAGTGGATTATTTTCGAAATCTTTTTCCTTTATTTTCCCTCTGCAAGGGATCTGATGCTAGATGGCAACTGCAACTTCTACGATAAAGTTTTCCATTTTGTCCCATTTTGGTTTCTTCAATTGAGTCAGTAAGAAAGTAGGGAAGGCAGTCGGTACTTCTGCTACGTTCACTTCTTGAGGTATCTTCTTGTTTTGCTTAATAGCATAACGTTTCAGGCAGAGGAATATGGCGTGATATAAGCGTTATACGAAGGGGAAAGAGTGTGCCTCGTGCTAAGTGTTATATAGAAACAATTTCCTTTTGTGCTGACCATGTTCCCCTGGTTGAGGATTTGTGTTGCTGGCCTGAGATGTAAGACTGGTCAGAAAACCACTGGCCTGTTTGATGTTATTGCAAAATATCCATGAAGTGCCACATGGTTTCAGAAGCCAATTGAGAGTTCAGGACAGTACAGAAAGCCCGAATCCAACTGTACGTGATTAAACGCGGCTAAATGCCATCTCCTGCCCTGGGACTCAACAGTCCCAGGGAACTTCCTCTTATTTTCACCTGCAACAGTGGCCACACTAGCGGTGGGTGTTGTCCTGTTGAAATGATGGGTGGGATGCTGTTGAGATATGTGTATGTGCACGTCATACAGGGCACAGCAGAACAGCTCTGGTGCTCTATGCTGGAAATTCTCCGACCCATTTGATATCATTGTTGCTGTTGTGTATGGGCATTTGGTGTGCTTCTCTTGAATAATAAATCCATCTGCACTGGGATCAGAGCTAACAACTCTAATCATGCAACTCGAATGTAGAACTCCATGTGCAACTCGGTTGTATTTCCACATGAGGTTGCTGCAAAGGCAAGAACATTCCGGGTGAAGTTCAAAAAGCAGGGAAGTGTTTGCTAGAGAGTGGGTGGCTGTGCAGGCCTCTGTGTACTCCTAGTGCTGATCATGAGGGAAGACGAGGATATGCAAAGGCTTGGGTCATGGTCGGAGTGGGGTTTACAGCTGGAGCATGATGTTAAGGTGGAGCAGTGTCCGAGTATTCTGGCAGTGATCCTGCAAGTGGCACTGAGTAGCATCTGGAAATGCATCACAGGAAGTGTGACCAGAAATAGAGAACAGTCTGGAGTGATGGGAATGGAGATCCTGGGTAGAATGTGGTCTGCATCATTGGGGAAAATGTCGAGAACACTTCCTGTGATGTGGAGATGCGATTTCCCATGGCACGAGATTCTGGATTTCTGTAGAAAACCTCCGGAGGGGTCCCAGCGGACAATCCTGCTTGCCTGGAATGCTGTCAGGACTTCCAGAAGTTCTGCATGTCTTATGGTGCTGTTGTTCTTCACGGTATTGGTGTTTGGAGCATATGTGCCAGGCTTGCCTTCAATTAGTTGGTCTTGAATTTGGCTGTTGTTGCACAGAGGAGCATTTTGAAATTTGGATGCTGCTGCTGAACCACCTCTGAACCTCCCCTTGGTTACCTCTCTGCCATTGTAAGGGGAATGGGAAGAATGAGATCTTCAGGGATTCTTTGTCTCTTTTCTCCAACCCTGCCCATCCTTGTGTTTTGTTTTATTTCTCTCACATATGCATGGCGTTGGTAAGGGTGGATAAGAAGCAGTGTGCTGAATTTTAAGAGCTGTCAGGTGTCAGGTATTTGGACCATTTCCCACCAGTGTGGGGGACGTCTATTGTGTTGTACTGATCTAAGTTTCACTTAGAGAGAATATTCTGAGCTTTCAAGCGTTCATCCTTGCTTACTTGTTCATCTCCTGTGATACAAGTTCATAAGGGACACTGAGCGCATTCCAGTTTCTGTGGTAAAAGCAGAAAATTTTGTTTCTGTCCAACTTGCCCAGAAAAACTGGATCATGTTAGCTGAAAATATAATTTAAAATCAATATTTGTGCTCTTAAAATATTTCATTTTCTGAAGAAATCAATGATGCTACAGGTAAGTCCCTCGCACATAAAGCAGATGATCCCGAGGGATAGATGTACTTTTACTGCTTTTCAGTTTGGATTGACCAAATGTTGACTGTGATGGACGAGCACAGCACCACTGTCTGCACTTGCTCTTTTCCTGCGGCTCCCAGGAACAGCCTGAGCGTGTGGCAGCCACAGGGATGGAGGAAGGACCACAATCCATTTTATGGATTTGCTGTGTTTGTAGTCAAGGGGATGTTCTTAGTGAAAATGTCGTGGTATTATCTCCATGGCTTTAGTCTGGCTGCGTGTCAGGTTGTTCCTGCTGATGAAGCCGAGGAGTTTGGTGTGGACTCGTGCCTCTGGATACCGAGGTTCTTGATGTGTTGCTGAGACAGTGCATGACTGCCTGCCTGAAAGGGAAAGCAAGAGCCTGACATTGATTGTACAAGTGGAAGATGAAGCAGAAGAAAAGTTCTTCATTGAGATACAGGAAGAGTACTTGGAAGCAGTGGTTGCTTTTTCAGTATTCCTGGAGGACTTGGGCTCTTTGCAGTATGCAGGTGAGCACAAGTGTCTGGGGGCTTGATTGTCGTGGATTCTGTTCTTATGTCGGAGAGCTCTTCTTCTCCGTATGATGCTGTGTGCACAAAAAGGAGGAAAAGGAGAAGAGGAAAGAGAAAGAACTGGGAAGGAATGAAGGAAAGACAGAAGGACGGATGAGTTTACTGGCATGTCTGAGACGCTATCGCTGTACACAGAAAGGGAGGAGGGTAAGAATGGGGGAATTAAAATGAATGACAGAATGAAAAGGATAAAGAAAATGCTGTAAAGGTATGACACAAGGAGATAACTAAGGATGAAATATGACAACGATAGGGAAGAAAACAATAGCAAAGGATGTGAGAAGTACCCATTGACCTTAACTCACATCACTAGGCGGAGCTGGTTCCCAACAACCTCCGCCTTCTTTAGCCTACTGCGCGGTCCGCGACTGATGGGACAGAAGAAGAGTTGATGCATCCGAGTTGTTTTCTGAGCAGCTGGGAGCCGGAAGAGACTTGCGTGTTCCAAGGAGGACAAAGGAGGGGATCAAAGATAAAAAAGCACAGAGAATAAAATGAATGACAATCTAGGTAAGAGGACACGGCTGGAAGAGATGCACATAGCCAGCCGGAGGAGCGGCCGCTATTGGGAAGAGTGTAGAGCGGCGGAGCAGCGCACGGTGTCGCTGCAGGCTCAGGAACGGCGTGTGGGCGGCTCCGCCCCGGTGCAGCGGAGAGCCCGGCTGTGAGCGCGGGGGGGCGGCGCGGGCCGGGCAGCAGAGCCGGTGCGTCCGGGCGGCGGCGGGGAGCCGTGCGGGGCCCGGGCCGGGGCCGGCGGGCACAGCAAGAGCGGCAGAGCTGCAGCGGCGGAGGCGAGAGCAGCGGCGGTAGGGATGGGCGAGCGTTGCTGTGCGGTGCTGCGGGTGCTGGTGCTGCAGGCGGCCTGGGCGCTGGCGGGCGGGCAGGTGCGCTACTCGGTGCCGGAGGAAGCCAAGGCCGGCACGGTGGTGGGCCGTCTGGCGCAGGACCTGGGCTTGGAGGCGGGCGAGGCGGAGGCGCGGCGGCTGCGGCTGGTGGCGCAGGGCCGGCGGGCGAGCGTGGAGGTGAGCGGGGCGAGCGGCGCGCTGCTGGTGAGCTCGCGGCTCGACCGGGAGGAGCTGTGCGGCAAGAGCGCGCCGTGCGCGCTGCGCCTGGAGGTGCTGCTGGAGCGGCCGCTGCGCGTCTTCCATGTGCAGCTGGAGGTCACCGACATCAATGACAACGCCCCCATCTTCCCCGCCGCCCGAAAAAACCTCAGCATCGCGGAATTGTCTTTGCCGGGGTCTCGTTTCCCCTTGGAGGGCGCGTCGGATGCGGATATCGGAGCGAACGCGCAGCTCTCCTACACACTCAGTCCCAGCGAGCATTTTTCTGTGGATTTACAGAAATTGAACGATGGAAATATGGAACCTGAACTGGTGTTAACGAAATCTCTGGACCGCGAGACGATTCCCGTGCACCGGTTGGTGCTGACGGCGACTGACGGGGGCCGGCCGTCTCTGACAGGCACCATGGAGCTGGTGATCTCGGTGGTGGACGCAAACGACAACGCACCACAGTTCAACCAGTCGGTGTATAAAGTGCAACTGCCGGAGAACGCTACAAAGGATACGCTGGTGATGCGGGTAAATGCCACGGATTCGGATGAGGGAATTAACAGTGAGGTGACGTATGCCGTGACAAACTTCATTCCTCCCAGTGGAAGAGATGTGATTTCCATCAATCCCAAGACAGGGGAAATCCGCCTCACGGGCGCCCTCGACTTCGAGGAAGTTAATGTATTTAATCTTCGTATCGAAGCGAGAGACCAAGGGACACCATCGCTCTCGGGTCACTGCCGAGTGTTGCTGGAGGTGCTGGACGTGAACGACAACGCGCCAGAGGTGTGGGTGACGTCGCTGTCGGTGCCGGTGCCGGAGGACGCGTCGGTGGGGACGGTGGTGGCCCTGCTGAGCGTGTCGGACCGAGACTCGGGGGCGAACGGACGCGTGCGGTGCTGGGTGTGGCCGGCGGCGCCGTTCGGGCTGGAGGCGACGTTCGCGGGCTCGTACTCGCTGGTGCTGCGCGAGGCGCTGGACCGGGAGCGGGTGTCGGAGTACGAGGTGGAGGTGCGTGCGGAGGACGGCGGGGCGCCGGCGCTGGGCGCCAGGCGCGGGCTGCGGGTGCCGGTGTCGGACGTGAACGACAACGCGCCCTTGTTCGCGCAGGCCGTGTACACGGTGCTGGCGCGGGAGAACAACGCGGCGGGCGCGGAGCTGGCGCGGCTGTGGGCGCGGGACCCGGACGAGGCGGGCAACGGGCGCGTGAGCTACTCGGTGTGGGAGGGCGCGGCGGGCGGCGTTGGGGCCGCGGCTGGCAGCGGCTGGCGTGCGGCGTCGAGCTACGTGTCGGTGGACGCGGAGAGCGGGCGCGTGTGGGCGCTGCAGCCCTTGGACTACGAGGAGCTGCAGGTGCTGCAGTTCGAGGTGCGCGCGGTGGACGCGGGGGAGCCGCCGCTGTGCGGCAACGCCACGGTGCAGCTCTTCGTGCTGGACGAGAACGACAACGCGCCGGCGCTGCTGCCGCCCGCGGGCTCGGCGCCGGAGGCGGGCGCCGTGGCGGCCGAGGCAGCCTCGTCGTCGTCGTCGTCGTTTGTGGGGCCGGTGTCGGGGTCGGGCACGCTGTGGGCGTGGGCGGCGTGGGGGGCGCCGGCGGGCCAGGTGGTGGCCAAGATCCGCGCCGTGGACGCCGACTCGGGCTACAACGCGTGGCTGCGCTACGAGCTGTGGGAGCCGCGGGCCAAGGGCCCGTTCCGCGTGGGGCTCTACAGCGGCGAGGTGAGCACGGCGCGGCCGCTGGACGAGGCGGACGGCGCTCGCCACACGCTGCTGATCGTCGTGCGCGACCACGGCGAGCCGGCGCGCTCGGCCACGGCCACGCTCAGCGTGTCGCTGCTCGAGGCCAACGAGGCGGCGCTGGCCGCGGGATCTTCATCGGCGTCGTCAGGGTCGCGGTCGGCGTTGGGCGTGGATGTGGGCGGTGCTGCGGCCAGCGCGGCGACCAACGTGTGGCTGGTGGTGGCGATCTGCGCCGTGTCGAGCCTGTTCCTGCTGGCGCTGGTGCTGTACGGGGCGTCGCGCTGGGCGCCGCGGGCGGCCGTGCTCTCGGGGCCCGGGCCCACGACGCTCGTGTGCGCCAGCGAAGTGGGCAGCTGGTCGTACTCGCAGCGCCACAGCCGCAGCCTGTGCGTGGCGGACGGCGCGGCCAAGAGCGACCTCATGGTTTTCAGCCCCAACTTCCCTCCGCCGCCGCCCGGCGCCGCGCCCAAGGACACGCAGCCGGAGCCCTCCGCTCTCCTTCACACGGTCAGTGCTTCTTCCTTCGTTCCCTTTTTGCTCATTCTCATCCGCTCTCTGGGTATTTCCTGTTTGAACGGTGTTCAGTTCCCACGATTTAATGACGTTGGGTACTTAGCGGGTGTTTAACATGGCAATGACACCTTTTCATCTGTCTCTGCGTCCTTGCCCGAGCGTCCAAGTCTTTCTGAAGAGGCGCGGAATGTTGATATGGCAGCACCCTGGAGCAGTTACTCTAGGCAGATGAGGTTTGGCTCTGTAAGTGACAGTTGTTCTCTTCTGGAATTATATCACTGTCCTGTACTACAGGCGGTGCCCATAATTGTGAGATTTGCAGACACGAAGGGTGTTTTGGTGCTGATATGTAGGATTTCCACCCGCGCCGGGTGAAGGAGTTTAAGACAGCCAGTCTGTGGTGCTGACAGACTCGCAGGCGCTCCATATCGCCTCACTGCCTTTGCTGGCAGTTTATCGTGCTGGTATTTTTTTGTCTTTTTATTGAAATCTCCCCTCTTCCTTTTTTAATTGTGGACATGTGAAGCTATGATGCGAGGTGAAAAGTAGATATTCAAGGACTAAACTTTTCTATTGTCGTTCTACTATGAGACTCATTTAGAAGATAGGGTAGTTTTGGCAAAGATTTCCTATGATCTTTCTACGATCTTCCAATCATCTTTCTGCAATTATCGTGTTGTTCTGGTTATTAGTAGAAAGTATTCAGGAAGTAAAGTGTCATCTGTGGCATGTGTTTGAAAACCCAGATTTTTGTGTTGTTTTCTGGCTGGACATATTCTGGAGGATTTGCGTTTCTGACCAGAGACTTGCATGAAACACACTGGCCTGTATTGATGTTCTTTCAAAATCTGCATCAACGGTGACATCATTGGAAATACCTTGGCAATCGCTTCTATAATAAAAAAAACAAAGCAACAACCCCAAAACTCAAAGAACCACAATTCGTCACCGTGTCTCAAATAGCATTCTCCTACACAGTAACTATCACGTGTTAGACTTGTGCTCTCGCCAGTGCTTCGGGTTTTTTCTCAGAGTGTGACATCAATGGCATCACCGTGTAGAGTTGTCCCAATATCACATTTAGGAAGAGTTTTGCTCCTAGGTCTGCCACGTTTCTATCTGAGATAGCTGCAGCATTACAAAACATGAACTGTCAGCATCAGAGGTTCTGGTGTAACTGCACTAATGATGTCAACCCTCAGTTTTTTATGGTGTTGTCATTGCTGAGAAGGAGAAGAAAAAGCCATGTTGAGCCTTGAGATGGCAGAGGCAGCCATGGTCTTTGACAATCTTTGACAACTGAGTAGGGCCTGGCAATTTGCATCTGGAGGGTGACCTTGAGAAGCATGAAAATATGGTTTGGGGGAAACTGCAAATCCATGGGAAGGCCATGGGTCAGGATGTAAGAAAATACTACGAGATTATATGTTTGTCTTGAGAACATGTCTCAGAGTGGTGAGTAGAGGATGCCTAAAGAGAAGTGTGAGGCAGGATGGGCATAGAATGCTCTTGGCAAGGATAATTTCCCAGGCCCTAGGGGTGTGGAGTGGGACACCTTCCTGATCATGAGAATATATGATACTGAAATGCTCACAAATGTTGTGTGGAGGTTCTCGGTGTCTTTCATCAGAGACAGGCCCTTGTGCTACTGCCTGCCTGGTGTAGCCATGCCTTGGTGAGAGCTGGTGAGATGGAGAGTGCTGGATGTTGTCTGATGAGCTACTTGTTTCAGAAATGCTGTTGTGGAAGGGGAATGCTTCAAGCTGCTGTCCTGGTGTCCTGGTGGCATTCACAGTCGTTTTCAGAGTCACTGGTTTTGCCACGGTGGTTCCTTGCTCCTCCTCAGGTGGGATTTATAAGGACACGTGATGAGGCTGTAATCTTTATGTAATCTCAACTTGTGCTGCTTGTGCACTGCACAGGTGGCCTCAGGAGAGATGATTTGTCCTGATGTCACCCAGAGCTCCTTCTGGTATTTGCAGGTACAAACCTGCACTGCAGGCCAGCTCTGGTTTCACGTGGCAAAATTCTCCCTCTGAACTGCCCTTGTGAGTGCTTTTGTGCTTTGGTATTTGCTGTGGTTCTCTTGATGCTATAAAGATATGTGGACTGGGATCAGAGCTGTCATAGCTCTAATTACAGAATCTTAATGAATTCTAAATGCAACTTTGTGTTGTTTGCAGCTGAGATTGCTGAAAAGGAGCAAAGCCTTGGTGGTGAGCAGGCAGGTGAGGAGAACCTGCCAGATGCTGGGTGTCTTTGCTGCCCTCAGTATGTTCTCTATGCCCAATCAGGAGGGAAGGTGAGGATGCACAAAGAATTGAATCACACACAGGGCAGAGTTTACAGGTGGGTCATGTTGCTGGGTTCTAGCAATGTTTGATATTTTGGCAGTGATCCTGCATGTGGCACTCAACAGGGCCTAGACCCATGAGGTGGGGAGGGTGAGTTTGGGTGGGGAAGAGTTGCTGAAGACAAATGTGGGTACTGGGTAGAACACAATGTGTGTCCTTGGGGAGGAGTTATGGAGTTCTCATTTCACATGGGATGGGATAAAGCATAGAGGCAGCAAACCTTGTGAAAATCCCATGTGCCTAGGACTGCTCTCCTGGGACCCTGTCAGGACCTCCAGTAGTTCTGCATATTCTTGTACTCTCTCCTTCCCTGTGACATTGCTGCTTGTGACACTACGTGGCATTCATGCCTGATAATTGCTTGTATTTTGTGGACTGTTGTTGGTCAAACAGAAGGTTATTGAAATTTGTACCATCACGCCAGCCTGCTTGGAACATTACCTCGGTTACTTCCCTGGTCTTGGTGTTGCTAGGAAGCCAAAGTTTCTGGTAACATGAAGGGACACCGTCCCTTATAACCAATACTCCTGGATTTTCTCGTTCTGACAAAGCACACAGCGATGCTGCAGGTGAGTTGCTGGTAGCTGAAGAAGGCGTGTGTGAGAGGCAAATGTACTTTGGTTCCTGTGCAGCTGTGGTATCTTCATGTGGGATCGACTGAATTGCAATGTGGGTTTGGAGCAGCATTGCCTGCTCTCTTTCCTTTCCTGTTGCTTCCTGGCACAGGATGAGCACGTGGAAGGAGGCCAGATGGAGAAGTGACATGAATGCATTGTTTGGGGTAGATGTTGGGCATGCCCAGATATTCTCATTGGCAGTTCTGTGGTGTTACATTTGTAGCTTTGGGTTAGATTTGCAGGTGGAACATGAGTCAGGAGGAAGAGCTCCACGAGGCCTGCTGGGTATTTGTGATGTCATTGTGCTTTTGTGACATTGGAGGAGCGTTGTGCTGGGCTGTGATGGGTTTGAGTTCCTGAATGAGAGACTCGTCAGGGCTGTTTGGAATCGTTGGAGCCTCTTTCATTGGATGCCTCAGCAGCTTCTTTGGTTTTCTTGGCAGAGGTTGGTGGAACCTGTTCTGATGTAGCAGAGCTGTTCCTTGCCATCTGGCTGCCTTGCTGTGCTATTGCGGGTTGTTAAGAGGACTGGAGCCTGAAAAGCGTGGCCTTTACTGTAAAGGGAGGGGAATTTGCATGTGCATGGGCGGGAGGTAAGCAGAAATGTTCCTTGTTCCCTATGCAAAATGATCGGTGGTTGTAGGGGAGAGAAATGAGCGCTCTGGTTCAAGTGTATATCCGTGATATGTGACAGGGGTGCTGTAGATAGCTTTAATATATTTTTTGGAAGGTAAAAATGAACAAAGTTATAAGCAGAAAATTTGGAAGGCAATGTCAAGGTGCAAAGAATGAAAAAATAAAACAGAGAAAGGGAGAGAGAGGGGAAAAAGATCAAGAAGTAGAAAGAAAGCAATATGAAAATTAAATATGGAGTTTAAGAAATCAGTGTCAAAAAAGAGGAATGAAATCTTTTCCCAAATGGCATTGACATAGTTCATTGTGAGAACGTGTAAAACCTTTTGGCTTATGAGAGAAAGGAGAAGAACAGACAATGTGGAATCAGAAGAGGAGGGGGCAAAATATGACAGGAACGACTAGGAAGGAGAAGACAGGGGAAAAAAAGAGAAGAAAGGGAGAGAACAGAAGGGGACAAAGAAGTAGCAAATGGAAGTAAGAAGAAAATGAAAGAGAAAGCAAGGAGTTTGTGCAAGTATAAAATAAAGCTAGAAGGAAATGAAGGAAGAAAAGTACAGGAGAGAACAATAGAAGTGACAGTACAGGAGATGACCACAACGCGCCTACCTCTGCGGACAGAGCTGGAGTCGGTACCAAACAGGACTCCATCATGGCCAGAGCATCGGGTTCTGGCGCTGATGACTCCGATTTTGATGGTTTGTGCCGCGGCGCTGGAGATTACTGACACCATTCCAGTGAGGCTAAAGAATAGTGGAGGATGGAAAAAGAAGAGGAAGAGAGTAAGGAATGGGGAACGACAGGGCAATGACGAAGAAGAAAGAGAAGGAAAAGGAAGAAAGAAGAAGAAAAAAACGGCGGAAAGGACAGGGAAGGGAAACGACATCATTAAAAAGAGGGAATTGAATTTGAAAAAAAGCAAAATGAAATAAGAAAGGTGAATTTAGAAGAAGACATGGAGAAGGGTCTGCAAGCGAAGGGCGAGTGATAGGAAAAATGAATAAGAAAGAGAATCAGAGAAGGAAGAAACTGCACAAGAGATGACCATCCACAGAGCAGAGGCAGAGGCGATGTGGCGGATAGTGTGAGGCGGAGGAGCAGCGCACGGTGTCGCTGCAGGCTCAGGAACGGCGTGTGGGCGGCTCCGCCCCGGTGCGGCGGAGAGCCCGGCTGTGAGCGCGGGGGGGGCGGCGCGGGCCGGGCAGCAGAGCCGGTGCGTCCGGGCGGCGGCGGGGAGCCGTGCGGGGCCCGGGCCGGGGCCGGCGGGCACAGCAAGAGCGGCAGAGCTGCAGCGGCGGAGGCGAGAGCAGCGGCGGCAGGGATGGGCGAGCGTTGCTGTGCGGTGCTGCGGGTGCTGGTGCTGCAGGCGGCCTGGGCGCTGGCGGGCGGGCAGGTGCGCTACTCGGTGCCGGAGGAAGCCAAGGCCGGCACGGTGGTGGGCCGTCTGGCGCAGGACCTGGGCCTGGAGGCGGGCGAGGCGGAGGCGCGGCGGCTGCGGCTGGTGGCGCAGGGCCGGCGGGCGAGCGTGGAGGTGAGCGGGGCGAGCGGCGCGCTGCTGGTGAGCTCGCGGCTCGACCGGGAGGAGCTGTGCGGCAAGAGCGCGCCGTGCGCGCTGCGCCTGGAGGTGCTGCTGGAGCGGCCGCTGCGCGTCTTCCATGTGCAGCTGGAGGTCACGGACATCAACGACAATGCCCCCATCTTCCCCGCCGCACGGAAAAACTTCAGCATCGCGGAATCGTCTGTGCCGGGGTCTCGTTTCCCGCTGGAGGGCGCGTCGGATGCGGATATCGGAGCGAATGCGCAGCTCTCCTACACACTCAGCCCTAGCGAGCATTTTAGAATGGAGGAAGATAACAGTAAGTCTCGCAGTAAGTCCCTGTTTCTGATACTCACGAAATCTCTGGACCGCGAGACGATTCCCGTGCACCGGTTGGTGCTGACGGCGACTGACGGGGGCCGGCCGTCTCTGACCGGCACCATGGAACTGGTGATCTCGGTGCTGGATGCCAACGACAACGCGCCCCAGTTCAACCAGTCGGTGTATAATGTGCAGTTGTCTGAGGACGCCATAGAAGGCACGCTAGTTGCGCGAGTGAATGCCACGGACCTGGACGAAGGAATTAACAGAGATATGAAATATGAAATTGATACAATTATTCCTCCATCTACCTCAGACTTGTTCAGCATTGATGCGAACACTGGGGAGATCAGACTGAAGGGCGTCCTGGACTTTGAGGAAGATAATTTATACGACGTAAATGTTAAGGCGACAGATAAAGGGACGCCGCCCCTGTCGGGTCACTGCCGAGTGTTGCTGGAGGTGCTGGACGTGAACGACAACGCGCCGGAGGTGTGGGTGACGTCGCTGTCGGTGCCGGTGCCGGAGGACGCGTCGGTGGGGACGGTGGTGGCCCTGCTGAGCGTGTCGGACCGAGACTCGGGGGCGAACGGGCGCGTGCGGTGCTGGGTGTGGCCGGCGGCGCCGTTCGGGCTGGAGGCGACGTTCGCGGGCTCGTACTCGCTGGTGCTGCGCGAGGCGCTGGACCGGGAGCGGGTGTCGGAGTACGAGGTGGAGGTGCGTGCGGAGGACGGCGGGGCGCCGGCGCTGGGCGCCAGGCGCGGGCTGCGGGTGCCGGTGTCGGACGTGAACGACAACGCGCCCTTGTTCGCGCAGGCCGTGTACACGGTGCTGGCGCGGGAGAACAACGCGGCGGGCGCGGAGCTGGCGCGGCTGTGGGCGCGGGACCCGGACGAGGCGGGCAACGGGCGCGTGAGCTACTCGGTGTGGGAGGGCGCGGCGGGCGGCGTTGGGGCCGCGGCTGGCAGCGGCTGGCGTGCGGCGTCGAGCTACGTGTCGGGGGACGCGGAGAGCGGGCGCGTGTGGGCGCTGCAGCCCTTGGACTACGAGGAGCTGCAGGTGCTGCAGTTCGAGGTGCGCGCGGTGGACGCGGGGGAGCCGCCGCTGTGCGGCAACGCCACGGTGCAGCTCTTCGTGCTGGACGAGAACGACAACGCGCCGGCGCTGCTGCCGCCCGCGGGCTCGGCGCCGGAGGCGGGCGCCGTGGCGGCCGAGGCAGCCTCGTCGTCGTCGTCGTCGTTTGTGGGGCCGGTGTCGGGGTCGGGCACGCTGTGGGCGTGGGCGGCGTGGGGGGCGCCGGCGGGCCAGGTGGTGGCCAAGATCCGCGCCGTGGACGCCGACTCGGGCTACAACGCGTGGCTGCGCTACGAGCTGTGGGAGCCGCGGGCCAAGGGCCCGTTCCGCGTGGGGCTCTACAGCGGCGAGGTGAGCACGGCGCGGCCGCTGGACGAGGCGGACGGCGCTCGCCACACGCTGCTGATCGTCGTGCGCGACCACGGCGAGCCGGCGCGCTCGGCCACGGCCACGCTCAGCGTGTCGCTGCTCGAGGCCAACGAGGCGGTGCTGGCCGCGGGATCCTCGGCGTCGTCGTCAGGGTCAGGGTCGCGGTCGGCGTTGGGCGTGGATGTGGGCGTCGGTGCGGTCAGCGCGGCGACCAACGTGTGGCTGGTGGTGGCGATCTGCGCCGTGTCGAGCCTGTTCCTGCTGGCGCTGGTGCTGTACGGGGCGTCGCGCTGGGCGCCGCGGGCGGCCGTGCTCTCGGGGCCCGGGCCCACGACGCTCGTGTGCGCCAGCGAAGTGGGCAGCTGGTCGTACTCGCAGCGCCACAGCCGCAGCCTGTGCGTGGCGGACGGCGCGGCCAAGAGCGACCTCATGGTTTTCAGCCCCAACTTCCCTCCGCCGCCGCCCGGCGCCGCGCCCAAGGACACGCAGCCGGAGCCCTCCGCTCTCCTCCACACGGTCAGTGCCACTGCCTTATTTAAATCTGTCCCTTTCCTCCGCCTCCTCTGTTCTCCTCTGCTCGTTCTCTCCCACCCCCTGGGTAGTTCTTCCTCGTAATGAGACTCCGCTCCCGCTATCTGAAGGCAGTGGGTGTTTAAGGGTATTAAAGGGACATTTCCATCTGCCGCTGTGTCCTCCCGGATTTCGCAATTTGTTGTTATGTGGAAGCAGAAATAAAGTATCATGGCATCCCGGAGCACTCACCATGCACAGCTGAGGGTTGCTAGGCTGGGCAGGAGTTGTACTCTACAATGAAATCAGTGCCAGTTTCAGTGAGGGGTGCCCCGAGTTGTCAGCTTTACTAGCAACTTTATTGTATGTATTGTTTCACTGTGAGCTTGGTGCAGGAATACGAAACACATTGTTGTGTTAACAGTCCCTCGATCACTTCGTATTGACTTAATGGCTTTGCTGACTTCTGACCATGTTGGTATTAGGTGTGGATTCTTATTGAAATCTGTCCTTTTCATTTTCCTTGCACGAGATGAGATAGAAAATTAAACTTGGGACTTCAAATAATTGGGTCCCTGTGGGACCAACAATTCTGCATTTAGGTTCTATCAGACTCATTAAGAAAATATGAAATGCAATATGGACCTTTAGTGTCATCCTTTTTCCTTCCATCTTTTTTGCCCTTGTTTGCGAGAAGGAAACTGTAGCATGTTTATTAAAGTGATTGAGGCAGTGGCAAAATAAGAATAAGGATTTTTTTATGTGACCTTGAGCAGAGGGAAAAGTTACCGAAGGAAGTTGAGATTCTTGGTGAAGTCCATGGGCCATGTCTTTAGAGAGGAATGAGTGATGGTGTGGTTGTCTTGAGAACTCATAAAAAGTACCTATGATGAATGAAGGAGACCTGGAGAAAACTGTGAGGTAGGAGGAGTGCAGATTCCTTCTGCTGGGATCCATTGCAAGGCTCCAATGTTGTGCAGATGGAGGCTTTGTGGACTTTGAGATACTGTGTGGTATTGAAATGACAACAAATCCTTTGGGTGATGAGAATCTCCTCCACAGGATGTAATTTGTACTTCTGCATCACTACTGTACAAAATGTGTTGGTCAGAGGAAACTCAATGTTGAATATTGTTTGATAAAGCACTTCCCTCTTCTTTTGAGAAGGGCATTGTTGGAGGGCAGGACTTCAGCTCGCTGGAGTTCCTGTGTAGAGGTGCACATCTGGAGCAGCTTCCTCATGTCTTGGTTTTGAGATGATGGCTCCTTTCTCCTTGTCAAGTGGCATTGGCAGGGGGATGTGATGGGGAGGAGGTTATAATGTGTGTGTGCCACATTTCTTCAACCTGAGCCTTGCAGGATCAGCCTCAGTAGAAATGGGGTGTCCCCTTGTCATGCTCAACGCTGATACCTGCACAAGCACAGCAAACCTTCCAGAGCAGACCAGCTCTAATATTATCATAGAAATTCTATTGCCACATTCTCCCTCACAATTGATATTGTGAGTGTGCTTGTGCTTCAGCATTTGGTGTGGTTCTCTCAAGACCAAATTGCCCTGGACCAGGATCAGAGCTTTCACTCTGATCATAGAGTTTTAAACATCTCTCATGTGTAGTTCTGTGGTGAGAACACACCAGTTCCAGGTGAGATTGCTGAAAAAGCATAGAACATTTAGTGTGAATGTCACGGAGACATTCTGCCAGACATTTTGTGGTTTTGCATCCTTTCTTAACTTCTTTGTGCAGATTGTGATGGAAGGTGGGGATGTGTGAAGGCTGGACCGTGCTCAGAGTGAGTTTTTTTGCTGGGCCAAGGAGTTGTGGTGGGGCAGTTTGGCTGCTGTAGCTGGAATTCTCCAAGTGGCATGGAATATTGCTTGGTTCTTCTGTCATGGGGAGGGTGAGTTTGAGTGGAGAAGTTTCTTTACTGAGGAAATGTTGATGCTGTGTAGCATTAGCCCGATCACTGGGAAAGAAAGCTCCAGCTGCTCAGCTAGAGATTAATTTCCCAGAGCTTGGGATAGAGGATTCCACTGGAAAACCCTGAGAATTCCCCTCTGTCCCTTGAGGTTGCTGGCCTGGGATCCTCTGAGGTCCTTCTGCAGTCCTGTGTATCCTTGGTATTCTCCTTACTCTTCCTGCCAGATGTGAAGACATCTACCCTAGAAAACTCAGAGCGCTTGCTTTTGAAAATACAATGTTGGTGAAACAGCAGCATTTCCAAATATCAGTCTTGCTTTGTCAGCCTTTTGTAAAACTCTCCGTGTTTACATCTCTGCGCTGGTCTTGATAGGGAATGGGAAAATTTCAGTCCATAATCAGCAAGTCTCCAGACCTGGTATTTTGATATGGTGTAATGGGATCTTCTAGATTTCTTCTCGTATTTTACAAAAAAGATTCTTCTTTTGCATTGTCAATGCGTTGGTAACAGTGGATAAAATGTGAAGTGGTGAATTTTTGCTGCTGTCAGGTTCAGAGTTTGCAGCTGTTGACCATCAGTATGAGGGATGGATTTTCCAGTCTTCTAAACTGAGTTTGACGTTGTGAGAATGTCCTTACATTTGCCGGATCTCTCCTGTTTTACATGTGAGAAAAGTGCATGAAGTGCATTGTTATCTGCACAGTGATTTAGTGGTTTTTGCTGAATGTGGGTCATTTCCCCCTATTCATCTTCCTCTGAAATCTCTGATAACATTAAAAGAAATGTTTCAGAACCAGTTGACTCCCTTGAAAGTAAATGTTTTCTGAAGAAGGAGCCCGGGATGCTTCAGGTAAGTTGCTGTTCCCGAAGGATGAGTCTGAAGGACAGTTGTACCTTTATGTATCTTTGGTCATGGATTCATCATTTTGGATTGTCCAAGTGTACCTGGATTTGGAGTTGGACTTGATGATCCTTATGGATGCCTCCCAGTTTAAAAAGTTCTGTAATTCCTTTACTGGATCAGCAGAGCACCACTGCCTCCTCTCCTTTCTGTCTTCTTTGTCCAGACACAGCACAAATAAATACCAGAACCACGGATGCAAAAGTGACCCTAAAACATTTCTCAGAGTGGTTATGTTGGGAGTCGGGAGTGTGTTCCCAGAGCAAATGACACAGAAAAAACGACTCTGTTGCCTTTGCCGTGTGGATCAGGCTACACAGAGGCATTTCAAGAGGGAAATGCTGGACATGGTTGCTGTGTGTTTCTGACTGGCCTGCCTGCAGTATGAAGACAGAAATTTCCATTCATCATGTATGTTGCAAATGAGGCATCATATGAAGAGTATTTGCAGCTGTGGTTGTTCTGTATTTTTTCACTGTTCAGGAAGGATTGTTGTGCTTGGCCGTGATGGTTTCATCCCTGAAGAACAGATTGTCCTTTGTTGTTTGTGCTTAGTGAATTCTGTTTGCACTAAGATAAAAGTACCTAGGGATTTGGCCTGGTTTTCAGAGAGCTGTGAATTCTTTCCCTGAAGACAGTGGGACCTGAAGACTGTGGTTTCCTTGCAGAAGATGAGGTGAAAGATCACTGTGTCAGCCTGGCATAAACCGGAAAGGAGCAGGAAGTTTGTTCCTTGAGTGTAGAGATGAAAGAACACAGCAGAGAGGAACGGGAACTGTTCCCCGTGGCGTGTTCGTGCTTCATGGGGAGGGTGATGTAATCACTTGTAACGATACATTGATTAGTGAGACAAAGAAGAAGGAAAGAGAGAAGACGAGTGTGTGTGGTATAAGGACAGTGAAGAGAAGGAAGGGAGAATTCCAGTAAAGACGGGAGAGTTTACTGATATGCCACAGATGCTCTCACTGTACACAAGGAAGGAAGGAGAACAAGAAAGGAGGACATAAGTTGAGTGAGAGAATAGAACAGAAATACAGAAGATGCTATGAAGGAAGTAAGTAAGAATGGAAGAAGACAAAGGAAACAACAGCAAAGGAGATAAGCGCTACGCAAGGAGCTTCCCTGTAGAGGCTGGGTGAACCTGATTCTTAACAGTCTCTGCCTGGATTAGAATATTCTGCGGTGTGAAACTAATGCCACGTAAATCGAGTTGGTGCATCGGCTTGTTTTTTCTTCTGTCTGGATCCGGAGGCTTCATGCGAGTTACAAGAAGGGGTAAAGAAGAGGGAACAGGAGAAAAAAAAAAAAAGCAAGCAATCGGAGGAATAAACTGAAAGACGAGCACGGTTGGAAGAGAAAAAGCAGAGGAGCAGGCCATGACGATCGTGTGAGGCGGCGGAGCAGCGCACGGTGTCGCTGCAGGCTCAGGAACGGCGTGTGGGCGGCTCCGCCCCGGTGCGGCGGAGAGCCCGGCTGTGAGCGCGGGGGGGCGGCGCGGGCCGGGCAGCAGAGCCGGTGCGACCGGGCGGCGGCGGGGAGCCGTGCGGGGCCCGGGCCGGGGCCGGCGGGCACAGCAAGAGCGGCAGAGCTGCAAGAGCGGAGGCGAGAGCAGCGGCGGCAGGGATGGGCGAGCGTTGCTGTGCGGTGCTGCGGGTGCTGGTGCTGCAGGCGGCCTGGGCGCTGGCGGGCGGGCAGGTGCGCTACTCGGTGCCGGAGGAAGCCAAGGCCGGCACGGTGGTGGGCCGTCTGGCGCAGGACCTGGGCCTGGAGGCGGGCGAGGCGGAGGCGCGGCGGCTGCGGCTGGTGGCGCAGGGCCGGCGGGCGAGCGTGGAGGTGAGCGGGGCGAGCGGCGCGCTGCTGGTGAGCTCGCGGCTCGACCGGGAGGAGCTGTGCGGCAAGAGCGCGCCGTGCGCGCTGCGCCTGGAGGTGCTGCTGGAGCGGCCGCTGCGCGTCTTCCATGTGCAGCTGGAGGTCACCGACATCAATGACAATGCCCCCATCTTCCCCGCCGCCCGAAAAAACCTCAGCATCGCGGAATTGTCTGTGCCGGGGTCTCGTTTCCCGCTGGAGGGCGCGTCGGATGCGGATATCGGAGCGAATGCGCAGCTCTCCTACACACTCAGTCCCAGCGAGCACTTCTCTCTGGATTTACAGAAGTCCGGTGAGAGAAATATTGAACCTGAACTTGTATTAACGAAATCTCTGGACCGGGAGACGATTCCCGTGCACCAGTTGGTGCTGACAGCGACTGACGGGGGCCGGCCGTCTCTGACAGGCACCATGGAACTGGTGATCTCAGTGTTGGACGCAAACGACAACGCGCCCCAGTTCAACCAGTCGGTGTATAAAGTGCAGCTTCCGGAGAACGCTACAGAGGGGACGCTGGTGACGCGGGTTAATGCCGCAGACCCGGACGAAGGAACTAACAGTGAGGTGACGTATGCCGTGACGAACTTCATTCCTCCGAGTGGACGAGATGTGATTTCCATCAATCCCAAGACAGGGGAGATTCATCTCACGGGGTGTCTAGACTTCGAAGAAGTCAATGTATTTGATTTTCGTATTGAAGCGAGAGACCATGGAGCACCCTCGCTGTCGGGTCACTGCAAGGTGGAGCTGGCGGTGCTGGACGTGAACGACAACGCGCCGGAGGTGTGGGTGACGTCGCTGTCGGTGCCGGTGCCGGAGGACGCGTCGGTGGGGACGGTGGTGGCCCTGCTGAGCGTGTCGGACCGAGACTCGGGGGCGAACGGACGCGTGCGGTGCTGGGTGTGGCCGGCGGCGCCGTTCGGGCTGGAGGCGACGTTCGCGGGCTCGTACTCGCTGGTGCTGCGCGAGGCGCTGGACCGGGAGCGGGTGTCGGAGTACGAGGTGGAGGTGCGTGCGGAGGACGGCGGGGCGCCGGCGCTGGGCGCCAGGCGCGGGCTGCGGGTGCCGGTGTCGGACGTGAACGACAACGCGCCCTTGTTTGCGCAGGCCGTGTACACGGTGCTGGCGCGGGAGAACAACGCGGCGGGCGCGGAGCTGGCGCGGCTGTGGGCGCGGGACCCGGACGAGGCGGGCAACGGGCGCGTGAGCTACTCGGTGTGGGAGGGCGCGGCGGGCGGCATTGGGGCCGCGGCTGGCAGCGGCTGGCGTGCGGCGTCGAGCTACGTGTCGGTGGACGCGGAGAGCGGGCGCGTGTGGGCGCTGCAGCCCTTGGACTACGAGGAGCTGCAGGTGCTGCAGTTCGAGGTGCGCGCGGTGGACGCGGGGGAGCCGCCGCTGTGCGGGAACGCCACGGTGCAGCTCTTCGTGCTGGACGAGAACGACAACGCGCCGGCGCTGCTGCTGCCGCCCGCGGGCTCGGCGCCGGAGGCGGGCGCCGTGGCGGCCGAGGCAGCCTCCTCATCGTCGTCGTCGTTTGTGGGGCCGGTGTCGGGGTCGGGCACGCTGTGGGCGTGGGCGGCGTGGGGGGCGCCGGCGGGCCAGGTGGTGGCCAAGATCCGCGCCGTGGACGCCGACTCGGGCTACAACGCGTGGCTGCGCTACGAGCTGTGGGAGCCGCGGGCCAAGGGCCCGTTCCGCGTGGGGCTCTACAGCGGCGAGGTGAGCACGGCGCGGCCGCTGGACGAGGCGGACGGCGCTCGCCACACGCTGCTGATCGTCGTGCGCGACCACGGCGAGCCGGCGCGCTCGGCCACGGCCACGCTCAGCGTGTCGCTGCTCGAGGCCAACGAGGCGGCGCTGGCCGCGGGATCCTCGGCGTCGTCGTCAGGGTCAGGGTCGCGGTCGGCGTTGGGCGTGGATGTGGGCGGCGCTGCGGCCAGCGCGGCGACCAACGTGTGGCTGGTGGTGGCGATCTGCGCCGTGTCGAGCCTGTTCCTGCTGGCGCTGGTGCTGTACGGGGCGTCGCGCTGGGCGCCGCGGGCGGCCGTGCTCTCGGGGCCCGGGCCCACGACGCTCGTGTGCGCCAGCGAAGTGGGCAGCTGGTCGTACTCGCAGCGCCACAGCCGCAGCCTGTGCGTGGCGGACGGCGCGGCCAAGAGCGACCTCATGGTTTTCAGCCCCAACTTCCCTCCGCCGCCGCCCGGCGCCGCGCCCAAGGACACGCAGCCGGAGCCCTCCGCTCTCCTCCACACGGTCAGTGACACTACTTTGCTGTCCTTTGTTCTGTCACCCACGCCTAGTTCCCCTCTCTACCCGGTGTCTCCCGTCCCCTTTTGCACTTGCGGTTTGGAGTCGGGCTCCGCCTTCTTGCCCAGGGTGCTATCGATGCTTTGCGAGTGCTTATAGATGTGAATTGTACCTCTTCATCACCTGCCGAAGACACTCGGGTCCTGCTCGTCTACTGAGGTGATGAAGGTGGTGCAGTGGAAATAAATGCATTAGTACACACAGCAGCAAGTATTGTTGCAGCAGGTATCTGTAGGTGTGGTTTTCTGTTCCGGATGTGAGTTTTTGCGTAGAATTAAGTAATTGTCGTTTGCGATAGGAGGTGTCCCGAGGATTCAGCTTTGCCGAATATGCATCTGCTCCCTGGTGTTGGCACTGGACCTCATTTCATGCGTGTCAAGACATGCAGGCTGTGTGTTGACAATTCTCAGGGCTTTGTGGACAATCCTGTCTTTAGGTTGTGTTTCCTAACAAATTCACTTCTTCCTCTTTGATTTTGCTCTCTAACATGTGATGTGAAAATTCGGCCTTCATCTTTTTGTCAGTCAATGGAAGGATAAATGGTCAAATTAAGTTCTAACGCTAGGGACATTACGAGAAGATGTGGTAAGCCTTTCCTATGACCTATTCTCAAGGATCTTGTTACTCTGCTTAGACTTATTGTCTTCTGAGGGACGAGATGTCTCCAAGGGTGAGGGTTAGAAAGTGGAATTTTCTTTCCCTTCCTCCTTTGTTCCCTGGGTTGAATGCACTTTCCTGGCCAGAGAACTAGTATGAAATACCATGTAGTCTTTTGATGTTGTATCCAAATTCATATCAACATCAGCATCCCTTCAACAGGCGTGGAGATCACTTTGTGAAAAAAAAAAAGTAGATAAACAATGCAAAGAATAACCCCTCTCAACAAAACCCAAACCAATATCTCCTACACAGTCAATAGAATCCATTATAGTGTTGTGCTTGTGAGCGTTTTGGTTCCTATCCAAGTGCATGTAATGACCTGGTGAGTGTCATTGTGGACTCGATTTTGTGCAATTGAACCTAGTAGAGATGGTGTGTCCTGTTGTCACACATGGTTGTTTGCTCTGCAAACCCTACAGAGCATGTCAGCTCAAGATTTCTGCTGTACAAATTCTATGTGTTCAACGGGTTGGAGCACTTGTGCTACATTATTTAGTTTTGTTCCCTTGAAGAACAAAATCCACAAATCCTGATTCCGATCATGTTCTCTTTACAGAATGTCTAAGAACTCTGATATTCAGCTCTGTGCTATTTCCATGTGAAATTGCTATAAAGCAGCAAAGTGTTCATGGTGAAGCTCATGCAGGTGGGAAGAGCCTGCTGAAGGCTGTGTAATTTTGAGCAGTTTCACGTGTTCTTTGTGGTGTTCATGATGGAAGGTGAAGTGGTGCCAAGGCCTAGATCCTCTGCAGAGTGTGATTTTCAGATGGGACATATTGCTGGAGTTGAGACATGGTTTTGATGATGGTTCTTGGAATGGCATCAAGTGAGGCCTGGACCTGTACGTTGGGGTGGGGCAGTTAGAGTGGGGAAGAGTGTTGCCTCAGGGGAAAGGAGATGCTGAGTGGAACGTGGTCTTTGTCATTGTGGATGAAACGGACAATGTGTAGAGTGTAGGTGTAGTGCTCTCATTTCCCATGGTGCAGGATGGAAGATGCTAATGGAAAACACTGAGAAAAAGCCCAGCACAAAGTGCTGCTCTTCTGTGATCTTCTCAGGACCTCCAGCAGTTCTGCACATCCTTGATCTCTGTTATTTTATGTTATGTTATTGCTTGTAAATGTACCTGCAGTCCATGTCTTTCATTCCTTGTGTTGTGCTTGGAATATCGTTGGACAAACAAAAGCTTTTTGAAATTTATAATTGTGCCCACCTTCTCAGAATGGTGCCCGAGTAATTTCTCTGTTCTTGGTATTATTGGAGAGGGGAAGAAATGGTCTCTGTATTCAAGATGTCATCAAACCTTTCATTTGAGGCACAGTGAGACACGTTCCTTTGTTCTCTTCTCTGCTTCTCTCACACTGGCAATATGTAACAGTGGATGAGATGCAGATGGTGAAATACAGGCAGTTGTCAGATGTTTGGACAGTAATCCATTGGTCTTGGGGAAAGTTTTTCCACTCTCTCGAGCTGAGGCTGCCTTTGAGAGAATAGCACAAAGTTTCAGGTGTCCCTCCTGCTTCCCCGTGATGGAAGTGCAAAAGGAAGTACTACTGACTCTCCTTGTTTTTCAAAGCTCTTGGTCAATTCACATTTGGGGGTTTTTTTTCTGTCCAGCATGCTGCAAAATTACTCATATCATATAATATATTATACCATATCATATCATATCATTAGGGGACCATGTTCCTTAAACCCCATTCTCCTGTTCTGAGAAATTTTCTTTTTTGGAAAATGCTACAGGTGAGTTGCTTGTACCTGAAGAGGCTGTGTATGAGAGACAGGTGTACCTTGGTTCCTGTTCAGCTGTGGTATCTTCATAATGGATGGACTGAATATCACCTGGATTGAAATGCCTGTGGGTTGGGAGCACCAATGCCTGCTCTCCTTCCTTTCGTGTTGCTTCCTTGCACAGGGAGAACACGTGGAAAGAGGGAGAGACAGAAATTACCTCCAATTCCTTTCTCGAATGAGATGTGTTTGGCATAGAGCAGATATTCTCGGTGACAATGCCGTGGTATCACACTTATGCCTTTCAGTTGGCCGTGCAGGTGTAACATGAGTCATGAAGAATAACCCTTGATGGTATTGGAAGTATTTATGGGGTGTATGACTGATTGGTGTGCTGGACTGTGATGATTTTGCGATCCTGGATGAGAAACTCCCTTTGGTTGTTTGTAATATTTGGTGCGCTTTTAAATTCGATATTCCTGTAACTGGAGTTCAGGATTCTGTTCCAGAGGGTAGAACAGTGATGGGGAGAAAAAAAAGAAAATAAAACCCGGAAATAGTGCAGTCGAACACTAGTGGAATGAGAGGCCTTTCAAAAAGGCATTTACATTCCTCATGGCAAGCAAGCTGTAGTAGACAGTTGGAAAATCTTTTGGTACAGGTAGTAAATAATAATGGCGGGACAAGGATGGAAATGGAAAAGGATGTGAAGGAAAAAGAGCAGGAAAAAGAAGATATAGGATTGAAGAACAAGAAAAGGGAAGAGGTAAAGAGAATAACATAGGAATGAAGATTAGAAAGAATGGAAGGGGTCCGTGCAAATCTAAAACAAGCAAGCAAGCAAGAACACAAGACACTGTAAAGTACCAGCACGCAACGAGTTTTACGCCTGACGCTGAACGGAGCTGGTCCTTAACATCCTCACGTTCTGGAGCAGATGCTGAGTAATTACCTTTGCTGATGACTCCGATTAGATGATCTCAGAATGGGCACCGTAGGCGACTGGAGACCTGCGATGGAGGGTAGAGACGAGAGAAGGATGGAATAAGAAAGGAAAGGGAAGAAAGAAGACAGAGAATTATAAAAGACGAGAGACGACAAAGAGGGAAAGAGGCAGAAAGGAGAAGGGGAAAAAAGTATCCAAGAGAGAAAATTGAAGGAGAAAATAAAGAGGGAATAAAACACAGACGAGAATGAGGAAGAAATAAATAAATACGTACGACGAAATAGTAGGCAATTAGGAAAAAGAAGTAAAAGAAAGAGGAGCACCGTAAGACGGAAAGGCAGAAGAGATTGCCAACCGCGGGGCGGTGGCGCGGACACTGCCGGGGATCGGGTAAGGCAGAGGAACAGCGCACGGTGTCGCTGCAGGCTCAGGAACGGCGTGTGGGCGGCTCCGCCCCGGTGCGGCGGAGAGCCCGGCTGTGAGCGCGGGGGGGCGGCGCGGGCCGGGCAGCAGAGCCGGTGCGACCGGGCGGCGGCGGGGAGCCGTGCGGGGCCCGGGCCGGGGCCGGCGGGCACAGCAAGAGCGGCAGAGCTGCAGCGGCGGAGGCGAGAGCAGCGGCGGCAGAGATGGGCGAGCGTTGCTGTGCGGTGCTGCGGGTGCTGGTGCTGCAGGCGGCCTGGGCGCTGGCGGGCGGTCAGGTGCGCTACTCGGTGCCGGAGGAAGCCAAGGCCGGCACGGTGGTGGGCCGTCTGGCGCAGGACCTGGGCCTGGAGGCGGGCGAGGCGGAGGCGCGGCGGCTGCGGCTGGTGGCGCAGGGCCGGCGGGCGAGCGTGGAGGTGAGCGGGGCGAGCGGCGCGCTGCTGGTGAGCTCGCGGCTCGACCGGGAGGAGCTGTGCGGCAAGAGCGCGCCGTGCGCGCTGCGCCTGGAGGTGCTGCTGGAGCGGCCGCTGCGCGTCTTCCATGTGCAGCTGGAGGTCACCGACATCAACGACAATGCCCCCATCTTCCCCGCCGCCCGAAAAAACCTCAGCATCGCGGAATTCACCTCCCTACCGGGGTCTCGTTTCCCGCTGGAGAGCGCGTCGGATGCAGATATCGGAGTGAACGCGCAGCTCTCCTACACACTCAGCCCCAGCGAGCATTTTAGCTTGGAAGTCAAATCCAAAGATGAAAAAAAAAGCTCCGTGTTTCTGGTACTCACGAAATCTCTGGACCGCGAGACGATTCCCGTGCACCGGTTGGTGCTGACGGCGACTGACGGGGGCCGGCCGTCTCTGACAGGCACCATGGAACTGGTGATCTCAGTGCTGGATGCAAACGACAACGCGCCCCAGTTCAACCAGTCGGTGTATAAAGTGCAACTGCCGGAAAACACGGCCCCAGGAACTGTGTTTTTTCAGCTAACCGCGACTGACAAAGACGAGGGAATTAATCAAGAAATACATTATTCTTTCAGCGACACGGTATCTGCCAATCTTCAAGAACTTTTCAAAATTGACGAAAAGTCGGGGGAAATACGGACAGCAGGGGAACTGGATTTCGAGGATCTTCAGTCATATGACCTGGAGATGGAAGCTAGAGATAAAGGAATACCTCCGCTGTCCGGTCACTGCAGCGTGGAACTCGAAGTACTGGATGTGAACGACAACGCGCCGGAGGTGTGGGTGACATCGCTGTCGGTGCCGGTGTCGGAGGACGCGTCGGTGGGGACGGTGGTGGCCCTGCTGAGCGTGTCGGACCGAGACTCGGGGGCGAACGGGCGCGTGCGGTGCTGGGTGTGGCCGGCGGCGCCGTTCGGGCTGGAGGCGACGTTCGCGGGCTCGTACTCGCTGGTGCTGCGCGAGGCGCTGGACCGGGAGCGGGTGTCGGAGTACGAGGTGGAGGTGCGTGCGGAGGACGGCGGGGCGCCGGCGCTGGGCGCCAGGCGCGGGCTGCGGGTGCCGGTGTCGGACGTGAACGACAACGCGCCCTTGTTCGCGCAGGCCGTGTACACGGTGCTGGCGCGGGAGAACAACGCGGCGGGCGCGGAGCTGGCGCGGCTGTGGGCGCGGGACCCGGACGAGGCGGGCAACGGGCGCGTGAGCTACTCGGTGTGGGAGGGCGCGGCGGGCGGCGTTGGGGCCGCGGCTGGCAGCGGCTGGCGTGCGGCGTCGAGCTACGTGTCGGTGGACGCGGAGAGCGGGCGCGTGTGGGCGCTGCAGCCCTTGGACTACGAGGAGCTGCAGGTGCTGCAGTTCGAGGTGCGCGCGGTGGACGCGGGGGAGCCGCCGCTGTGCGGCAACGCCACGGTGCAGCTCTTCGTACTGGACGAGAACGACAACGCGCCGGCGCTGCTGCCGCCCGCGGGCTCGGCGCCGGAGGCGGGCGCCGTGGCGGCCGAGGCAGCCTCGGCATCGTCGTCGTCGTCGTTTGTGGGGCCGGTGTCGGGGTCGGGCACGCTGTGGGCGTGGGCGGCGTGGGGGGCGCCGGCGGGCCAGGTGGTGGCCAAGATCCGCGCCGTGGACGCCGACTCGGGCTACAACGCGTGGCTGCGCTACGAGCTGTGGGAGCCGCGGGCCAAGGGCCCGTTCCGCGTGGGGCTCTACAGCGGCGAGGTGAGCACGGCGCGGCCGCTGGACGAGGCGGATGGACCTCGCCACACGCTGCTGATCGTCGTGCGCGACCACGGCGAGCCGGCGCGCTCGGCCACGGCCACGCTCAGCGTGTCGCTGCTCGAGGCCAACGAGGCGGCGCTGGCCGCGGGATCCTCGGCGGCGTCATCGTCAGGGTCAGTGTCGCGGTCGGCGGTGGGCGCGGATGTGGGCGGCGCTGCGGCCAGCGCGGCGACCAACGTGTGGCTGGTGGTGGCGATCTGCGCCGTGTCGAGCCTGTTCCTGCTGGCGCTGGTGCTGTACGGGGCGTCGCGCTGGGCGCCGCGGGCGGCCGTGCCCTCGGGGCCCGGGCCCACGACGCTCGTGTGCGCCAGCGAAGTGGGCAGCTGGTCGTACTCGCAGCGCCACAGCCGCAGCCTGTGCGTGGCGGACGGCGCGGCCAAGAGCGACCTCATGGTTTTCAGCCCCAACTTCCCTCCGCCGCCGCCCGGCGCCGCGCCCAAGGACACGCAGCCGGAACCCTCCGCTCTCCTCCACACGGTCAGTGCTCCTTCCTTCGTTCCCTTTTCTGCTCATTCTCATCCGCTCTCTGGTATTTGCTGTTTGAAGGGGCCTCCGTTCCCGCGTCTTAGGGATGTTGTCTACTTAGCGGCTGTTTAAGGATGGCAATGGCACCTTTGCGTTTGTCATCGCGTCCTTCACCAAGCCCCCTGCTCATTTTGGTGGGCTGCAAAATGTGGATGTTGCAGTACCCTCGAGCCCTTAGGCAGATTTGGTTTGGTACTGTAAATGGGTGCTGTTCTGCTTTAGCATTAAATTAGTGTCCTGTGCGACCAGAGGTGCTCGGCGGTGTGAGATTTGCAGACGATAAGGGGGGGTCTTATGCTGATGTGTGGTATTTCCACCGCATTGGTGAAGGTGTTTCAGACAGCCGGGCTGTGGTGGTGAGAGACTCGCAGACGCTCCATATCGCCTCACTGCCTTTGCTGGCATTTTATCATGCTGGTATTTTTTTGTCTTTTTATTGAAATCTCCCCTCTTCCTCTTTAATTGTGGTCATGTGAAGCTATGATGCGACCTGAAAAGTGGATATTCAAGGACTAAACTTCTCTATTGTCGTTCTACTATGAGACTCATTTAGAAGATAGGGTAGTTGTGGCAAAGATTTCCTATGCTATACCTGCGATCTTCCAATCATCTTTCTGCAAGTATCGTGTTGTTCAGGTTAGTAGTAGAAAGAATTCAAGGAGAAAATGTGACCTAAGGTGTGTGTGATTTAAAAGCAAAATTTTTGTGTTGGTTTCTGGCTAGACACATTCTTGTGAATTTACATTTCTGACAGAATCCTGGTATGAAACACACTGGCCTATTCTCGTGTTCTTTCAAAATCTGCATCAACGGTGACATCATTGGAAATACCTTGGCAATCTCTTCTGTAAAGAAAAACAAACAACCCAAAAAATCAAAGAACCACCATTCTCCACCGTGTCTCATATAATATTCCCTTACACAGTAATTGTCATGTGTTAGATTTGTGCTCTCGCCAGTGCTTCGAGTTTTTACTCAGAGTGTGACATCAATGGCATCACCATGTAGAGTTGTCCCAATATCACGTTTAGGAAGGGGTTTGCTCCCAGGTCTGCCACGTTTCTATCTGAGATAGCTGCAGCATTACAAACATGAACTGTCAGCATCAGATGTTCTGCTGTAACTGCACTGATGATGTCAACCCTCAGTTTTTTATGGTGTTATCATTGCTGAGAAGGAGAAGAAAAAGCCATGTTAAGCCTTGAGACCGCAAAGGCAGCCATGGTCTTTGACAATCTTTGACAACTGAGTAGGGCCTGGCAATTTGCATCTGGAGGGTGACCTTGAGAAGCATGAAAATATGGTTTAGGGGAAACTGCAAATCCATGCGAAGGCCATGGGTCAGGATGCAAGAAAAGACCATGAGATTATATGTTTGTCTTGAGAACATGTCTCAGAGTGGTGAGTGGAGGATGACTAAAGAGAAGTGTGAGGCAGGATGGGCATAGAATGCTCTTGGCAAGGATCATTTCCTAGACCCTAGGGGTGTGGAGTGGTGCAGCTTCCTGATCATGAGAGTGTATGATACTGAAATGCTCACAAATGTTGTGTGGAGGTTCTCGGTGTCTTTCATCAGAGACAGGCCCTTGTGCTGTTGCCTGCCTGGTGTAGCCATGCCTTGGTGAGAGCTGGTGAGATGGAGAGTGCTGGATGTTGTCTGACGAGCTGCTTGTTTCAGAAATGCTGTTGTGGAAGGGGACACCACCTGGTGTCCAGGTGGCATTCACAGTCATTTTCAGAGCCATTGGTGTTGCCACGATGGTTCCTTGCTCCTCTTCAGGTGGGATTTATAAGGACACATGATGAGGCTGTAATCTTTATGTAATCTTAACTACCCCTGCTTGTGCTCTGCACAGGTGGCCTCAGGAGAGATGATTTGTCCTGATGTCACCCAGAGCTCCTTCTGGTATTTGCAGGTACAAACCTGCACTGCAGGCCAGCTCTGGTTTCATGTGGCAAAATTCTCCCTCTGAACTGCCCTTGTGAGTGCTTTTGTGCTTTGGTATTTGCTGTGGTTCTCTTGATGCTATAAAGATATGTGGACTGGGATCAGAGCTGTCATAGCTCTAATTACAGAATCTTAATGAATTCTAAATGCAACTTTGTGTTGTTTGCAGCTGAGATTGCTGAAAAGGAGCAAAGCCTTGGTGGTGAGCAGGCAGGTGAGGAGAACCTGCCAGATGCTGGGTGTCTTTGCTGCCCTCAGTATGTTCTCTATGCCCAATCAGGAGGGAAGGTGAGGATGTACAAAGAATTGAATCACACACAGGGCAGAGTTTACAGGTGGGTCATCTTGCTGAGTTCTAACAATGTTTGATATTTTGGCAGTGAATCCTGCATGTGGCACTAAACAGAGCCTAGACCCATGAGATGGGGAGGGTGAGTTTGGGTGGGGAAGAGTTGCTGAAGACAAATGCGGGTACTGGGTAGAACACAATGTGTGTCATTGGGGAGGAGTTGTGGAATTCTCATTTCACATGGCATGGGATAAAGAACAGAAGTATCAAACCTCATGAAAAACCCATGTGCCTAGGGCTGCTCCTCTGCGATCCTGTCAGGACCTCCAGTAGTTCTGCATATTCTTGTGCTCTGTCCTTCCCTGTGACATTGCTGCTTGTTACGCTACATGCCATACATGCCTGATAATTGCTTGTATTTTGTGTGGATTGTTGTTGGTCAAACAGAAGGTTTTCCAAATTTGTATCATCACGCCAGCCTGCTTGGAACATTACCTCGATTACTTCCCTGGTTTTGGTGTTGCTAGGAAGCCAAAGTTTCTGGTAACATGAAGGGACACCGTCCCTTACAACCAATACTCCTAGAGTTTCTTGTTCTGAGAAAGCGAACAGCGATGCTGCAGGTGAGTTGCTGGTAGCTGAAGAAGGCGTGTGTGAGAGGCAAATGTACTTTGGTTCCTCTGCAGCTGTGTTGTCTTCATATGGGATCGACTGAATTGCCTGTGGATTTGGAGCAGCACTGCCTGCTCTCTTTCCTTTCCCGTTGCTGCCTGGCACGGGGTGAGCACGTGGAAGCAAGGCCAGATGGAGAAGTGACATGAATGCATTGTTTGGGGTAGATGTTGTTGGGCATGCACAGATATTCTCATTGGCAATGCTGTGGTGTTACATTTGTGGCTGTGGGTTGGATTTGCATGTGGAACATGAGTCAGGAGAAAGAGCTCCACGAGGACTGCTCGGTAATTGTGATGTCATTGTGCTTTTGTGACGTTGGAGGAGCGTTGTGCTGGGCTCCGATGGGTTTGAGTTCCCGAATGAGAGACTCATCAGGGCTGTTTGGAATCGTTGGAGCCTCTTTCATTGGATGCCTCAGCAGCTTCTTTGGCTTTGTTGCCAGAGGTTGGTGGAACCTGTTGTGATGTAGCGGACCTGTTCCTTGCCATCTGACTGCGTTGCTGTGCTATTGCAGGTTGTTAAGAGGACTGTAGCCTGAAAAGCGTGGCCTTTGCTCTAAAGGGAGGGGAATTTGCAGGTGCATGGGTGGGAGGTAAGCAGAAATGTTCCTTGTTCCCTATGCAAAAGGATTGGAGGTTGTAGGGAAGAGAAATGAGAGCTCTGGGCCAAGGGTGTATCCGTGATATGTGACAGGGGTGTTGTAGATAGCTTTAATATATTTTGTTGAAGGTAAAATATGAACAAAAATATACAGTGATTTCACGAATACAAGCCGCACTGAGTATAAGCCGCATCTCTGGGTGTTGGCAAATATTTCGTTCTTTGTCCATAAATAAGCCGCACCTGAATATAAGCCGCTCTGTCGTTCGCAGCGAGGACCCGTGTGCAACAAAGTTGCCAAATAGTAACAGAACCGCAGCATGGCGGGGTTTACTGGCTCAACTAAGGCTGTGCAGGCTCGGCCCACTCGGGGCTGCTGACAGGGCCAGGTGGCCCATCTCGGTGGGGCCGCTGGGCGGGGCCTCTCAGGGCTGGCCGCTGCCTCTGGGGTCGCTCGCCCTGGCCCCGCTCCCGCCGTGGTGGCGGCGTGCGAGCACGGAGCACACCCCGCTCCCGCGGCGAGCGGGCACGGAGCACCTCCTGCTCCTGCCGCGGTGGTGGAGGGCGAGGGCGGAGCACACGCCCTGCTCCCGCGGCGAACGTGCACGGAGCACATGCCCAGGTTCCGCGGCAGGCGAGCACGGAGCACGTGCCCCGGTCCCACGGCGGGCGAGCACGGAACGCCCCCTGCTCCCGCCACAGCTGCGGAGGGCGAGGGCGGAGCCCCCCGCCTCCTCCCCGAGCCGTGGGGATGTCAGCACAGAGCCCTCTGCCTCTCCCCCGCCTGAAGTAGGGAACTCCCCTGCCTCCCTCCCTCCCCCCACGCTGCCGGCGCTGAGCTGGCCCCACCCGCCGTGCAACACAGCAACCGATTTGTAACAATTGCGAAATCCTGGGTTTTACTGGCAGGCACTCGGCTCAGCAGCCTGGCTGGCACTTCTGGGGTTGTAAACGTCAGAAAATTATTCACATATTAGCTGCTCCTGAATATAAGTCGCATTTCCGGTTTGAGAGCAAAATCTAAGTCAAAATGGTGCGGCTTGTATTCGTGAAATTACTGTAAGCAGAAAATTTGGAAGGCAATGTCAAGGTGCAAAAATGAGGAAAGAAAAGTAAGAGAAATGAAGAGAGAGGGGAAGGAGAGCATGAAAGCAGAAAGAAAGTAATAAAAAATCAAATATGAGTTTAAGAAATCCGTGTCAAGAAAAGAGGAATGAGATCTTTTCCCAAATGACATTGATATTGTTCATTGTGAGAACGTGTTAAAACCTTTTGGCTTATGAGAGAAAGGAGAGGAATAGACAAGGTGGAATCAGAAGAGGAGAGGGCAAAATAAGACAGGAATGAGTAGCAAGGGGCAAAATAAGACAGGAATGAGTAGCAAGGAGAAGACAGCAAAAAAAAGAAGAAGGAAAGAGAGACAACAGAAAGGAAAGACGAAGTAGCAAATGGCTGTAATGGAAATTAAATGGAAGAAAATGAAAGAGAAAGCAAGGAGTTTGTGCAAGTATAAATAAAACCAGCAGGAAATGAAGGAAGAAAAGTACAGGAGAGAACAACAGAAGTGACAAAACAGGAGATGACCACAACGCGCCTACCTCTGCGGACAGAGCTGGAGTCGGTACCAAACAGGACTCCACCACGACCAGAGCATCGGGTTCTGGCGCTGATGACTCCGATTTTGATGGTCTGTGCCGCGGCGCTGGAGACAACTGTCACCCTTCCAGTGATGCTAAAGAATAGTGGAGGATGGATAAAGAAGAGGAAGAGAGTAAAGAATGTAGAACGACAGGACAAAGACGGAGAAGAAAGAGAAGGAAAAGGAAGAAAGAGATGAAGAAAAAGACGGCGGAAAGGACACGGAAGGGAAACAAAACCATTAAATAAGGAATTGAATAAAAAAGCAAAAAGAAATAAGAAAGACGAAGTTAGAAGAAGACATGAAGAAGGGTCTGCAAGGGAGGTGCGAGCGATAAGAAAAATGAATAAGAGAGAGAATCAGAGAAGGAAGAAACTGCACAAGAGATGACCATTCACGGAGCAGAGGCAGAGGCGATGTGGCGGATCGTGTGAGGCGGCGGAGCAGCGCACGGTGTCGCTGCAGGCTCAGGAACGGCGTGTGGGCGGCTCCGCCCCGGTGCGGCGGAGAGCCCGGCTGTGAGCGCGGGGGGGCGGCGCGGGCCGGGCAGCAGAGCCGGTGCGTCCGGGCGGCGGCGGGGAGCCGTGCGGGGCCCGGGCCGGGGCCGGCGGGCACAGCAAGAGCGGCAGAGCTGCAGCGGCGGAGGCGAGAGCAGCGGCGGCAGGGATGGGCGAGCGTTGCTGTGCGGTGCTGCGGGTGCTGGTGCTGCAGGCGGCCTGGGCGCTGGCGGGCGGGCAGGTGCGCTACTCGGTGCCGGAGGAAGCCAAGGCCGGCACGGTGGTGGGCCGTCTGGCGCAGGACCTGGGCCTGGAGGCGGGCGAGGCGGAGGCGCGGCGGCTGCGGCTGGTGGCGCAGGGCCGGCGGGCGAGCGTGGAGGTGAGCGGGGCGAGCGGCGCGCTGCTGGTGAGCTCGCGGCTCGACCGGGAGGAGCTGTGCGGCAAGAGCGCGCCGTGCGCGCTGCGCCTGGAGGTGCTGCTGGAGCGGCCGCTGCGCGTCTTCCATGTGCAGCTGGAGGTCACCGACATCAACGACAATGCCCCCATCTTCCCCGCCGCCCGAAAAAACCTCAGCATCGCGGAATTCAACACACTGCCGGGGACTCGTTTCCCTCTGGAGGGCGCGTCGGATGCGGATATCGGAGCGAACGCGCAACTCTCCTACACACTCAGCCCCAGCGAGCATTTTAGAATCGAGGAAGAAAACAGTAAGTCTCGCAGTAAGTCCCTGTTTCTGATACTCGCGAAACCTCTGGACCGCGAGACGATTCCCGTGCACCGGTTGGTGCTGACGGCGACTGACGGGGGCCGGCCGTCTCTGACCGGCACCATGGAACTCGTGATCTCGGTGCTGGATGCCAACGACAACGCGCCCCAGTTCAACCAGTCGGTGTATAATGTACATTTGTCCGAGGACGCAATACAAGGCACGCTAGTTGCGTGGGTGAATGCCACGGACCTGGACGAAGGAAGCAACAAAGATGTAAATTATGAAATCCATACTATTGTTCCTCCATCTGCCTCAGATTTATTCAGCATTAATGCCAACACTGGGGAGATCAGACTGATGGGCGTCCTGGACTTTGAAGAAGTTAATTTATACGAAATAAATATTAAGGTAACAGATGCAGGAACACCTCCGCTCTCCGGTCACTGCAAGGTGGAGCTGGAAGTGCTGGATGTGAACGACAACGCGCCGGAGGTGTGGGTGACGTCGCTGTCGGTGCCGGTGCCGGAGGACGCGTCGGTGGGGACGGTGGTGGCCCTGCTGAGCGTGTCGGACCGAGACTCGGGGGCGAACGGGCGCGTGCGGTGCTGGGTGTGGCCGGCGGCGCCGTTCGGGCTGGAGGCGACGTTCACGGGCTCGTACTCGCTGGTGCTGCGCGAGGCGCTGGACCGGGAGCGGGTGTCGGAGTACGAGGTGGAGGTGCGTGCGGAGGACGGCGGGGCGCCGGCGCTGGGCGCCAGGCGCGGGCTGCGGGTGCCGGTGTCGGACGTGAACGACAACGCGCCCTTGTTCGCGCAGGCCGTGTACACGGTGCTGGCGCGGGAGAACAACGCGGCGGGCGCGGAGCTGGCGCGGCTGTGGGCGCGAGACCCAGACGAGGCGGGCAACGGGCGCGTGAGCTACTCGGTGTGGGAGGGCGCGGCGGGCGGCGTTGGGGCCGCGGCTGGCAGCGGCTGGCGTGCGGCGTCGAGCTACGTGTCGGTGGACGCGGAGAGCGGGCGCGTGTGGGCGCTGCAGCCCTTGGACTACGAGGAGCTGCAGGTGCTGCAGTTCGAGGTGCGCGCGGTGGACGCGGGGGAGCCGCCGCTGTGCGGCAACGCCACGGTGCAGCTCTTCGTGCTGGACGAGAACGACAACGCGCCGGCGCTGCTGCCGCCCGCGGGCTCGGCGCCGGAGGCGGGCGCCGTGGCGGCCGAGGCAGCCTCCTCATCGTCGTCGTCGTCGTTGGTGGGGCCGGTGTCGGGGTCGGGCACGCTGTGGGCGTGGGCGGCATGGGGGGCGCCGGCGGGCCAGGTGGTGGCCAAGATCCGCGCCGTGGACGCCGACTCGGGCTACAACGCGTGGCTGCGCTACGAGCTGTGGGAGCCGCGGGCCAAGGGCCCGTTCCGCGTGGGGCTCTACAGCGGCGAGGTGAGCACGGCGCGGCCGCTGGACGAGGCGGACGGCGCTCGCCACACGCTGTTGATCGTCGTGCGCGACCACGGCGAGCCGGCGCGCTCGGCCACGGCCACGCTCAGCGTGTCGCTGCTCGAGGCCAACGAGGCGGCGCTGGCCGCGGGATCTTCATCGGCGTCAGGGTCAGGGTCGCGGTCGGCGTTGGGCGTGGATGTGGGCGGCGCTGCGGCCAGCGCGGCGACCAACGTGTGGCTGGTGGTGGCGATCTGCGCCGTGTCGAGCCTGTTCCTGCTGGCGCTGGTGCTGTACGGGGCGTCGCGCTGGGCGCCGCGGGCGGCCGTGCTCTCGGGGCCCGGGCCCACGACGCTCGTGTGCGCCAGCGAAGTGGGCAGCTGGTCGTACTCGCAGCGCCACAGCCGCAGCCTGTGCGTGGCGGACGGCGCGGCCAAGAGCGACCTCATGGTTTTCAGCCCCAACTTCCCTCCGCCGCCGCCCGGCGCCGCGCCCAAGGACACGCAGCCGGAGCCCTCCGCTCTCCTCCACACGGTCAGTGACACTGCCTTGCTCTTGCCTCTCACCCATAGCCTACCTTTCTGTCCCTCCAGGCGTGTAGGCTCTCTGGGAATCCAGGCTCCGTTCCCACGGCCCGAGCGCAATCAGTAATAAAGGAGTGCTTAATGATATCAACGGCAGCTTTCCATCTGCTGTGGTTTGGGAATTAATGTAGTATGGGCCCTGGGATTAGTTAGGTTGTGTAGCTTAGATTTGCCGGTCTGGGTGTGTGGTTCTCCCTTTGAATGAAATCATTGCCCATTGCCATGAGAAATGTCCGGAGGTACGACTTTTGCAGACAACGATTTTACTTTCTGATATGTGATGTTTCCACCTCACCTTGCTTGGGCGGTTGCAAGGACACTCAGGCATTGTTGGTTACAGTCCCTCAAGCACCACGTACCACTTTATTTCCATTTCTGTCTTCTGACTTTGAAAGTATTAGAGTGGAGTATTTTCGAAATCTTTCTCCTTTATTTTCCCTCTGCAAGGGATCTGATGCTAGATGGCAACTGCAACTTGTATGATAAAGATTTCCATTTTGTCCCGTTTTGGTTTCTTCAATGAAGTCAGTAAGAAAGTAGGGAAGGCAGTCGGTACTTCTGCTATGTTCACTTCTTGAAGTATCTTCTTGCTTTGCTTAATAGCATAACGTTTCAGGCAGAGGAATATGGTGTGATGTAAGTGTTATACAAAGGGGAAAGTGCACCTCGTGCTAAGTGTTATAAAGGATCAATTTCCTTTTGTCCTGCCCATGTTGCCCTGGTTGACGATTTGTGTTGCTGGCCTGAGATGTAAGACTGGTCAGAAAACCACTTACCTGTTTGATGTTATTGCAAAATATCCATGAAGTGCCACATGGTTTCAGAAGCCTATTGAGAGTTCAGGGCAGTACAGAAAGCCCGAATCCAACTGTACGTGATTAAACGCAGCTAAATGCCATCTCCTGCCCTGGGACTCAACAGCCCCTGGGAACTTCCCCTTGTTTTCACCTGCAACAGTGGCCATACTAGCGGTGGGTGTTATCCTGTTGAAAAGATGGGGGGGATGGTGTTGAGATATTTTATGTGCATGTCAAACCCTGCACAGCAGCATGGCCCTGGTGTTCTATGCTGGAAATTCTCCCACCCTTTTGATATCATTGTTGCTGTTGTGTATGGGCGTTTGGTGTGCTTCTCTCGGATAATAAATCTGTGCGGACTGGGATCAGAGCTAACAGCTCTAATCACAGAATCTCAAAGAATTCGAATGTAGAACTCTCTGTGCAACTCGGTTGTATTTCCATACGAGGTTGCTGCAAAGGCAAGAACATTCCGGATGAAGTTCAAAAAGCTGGGAAGTGTTTGCTAGAGAGTGGGTGGCTGTGCAGGCCTCTGTGTACTCCTAGTGCTGATCACGAGCGAAGACGAGGGTATACAAAAGCCTGGGTGATGCTCGGAGTGGGGTTTACAGCTGGAGCATGATGTTAAGGTGGAGCAGTGTCCGAGTATTCTGGCAGTGATCCTGCAAGTGGCACTGAGTAGCATCTGGAAATGCATCACAGGGAGAGTGACCATAAATAGAGGACAGTCTGGAGTGATGGGAATGGAGATCCTGGGTAGAATGTGGTCTATATCACTGGGGGAAATGTCGAGAACATTTCCTGAGATGTGGAGATGCCATTTCCCATGGCACGAGATTCTGGATTTCTGTAGAAAATCTCCGGAGGTATCCCATCAGACAATGCTGCTTGCCTGGGATGCTGTCAGGAGCTCCAGAAGTTCTGCATGACTTATGGTGCTGTTGTTCTTCATGATATTGCTGTTTGGAGCGCATGTGTCAGGCTTGCCTTCAATTAGTTGCTGTTGATTTGGATTGTTGTTGCACACAGGAGCTTTGTGAAATTTGGATGATGCTGCTGAACCACCTCTGAACCTCCCCTTGGTTACCTCTCTGCCATTGTAAGGGGAATGGGAAGAATGAGATCTTCAGGGATTCTTTGTCTCCTTTCTCCAACCCTGCCCATCCTTGTGTTTTGTTTCATTTCTCTCACATATGCATGGTGTTGGTAAGAGTGGATAAGAAGCAGTGTCCTGAATTTTGAGAGTTGTCAGATGTCAGGTATTTGGGCCATTTTTCACCAGTGTGGGAGATGTCTACTGTGTTCTACTGAGCTAGGTTTCCCTTTGAGAGAATATCCTGAGCTTTCAAGCGTTCATCCTTGCTTGCTTGTTCATCTCCTGTGATACAAGTTCATAAGGGGCACTTTGCACAGTCCAGTTTCTGTGGAAAAAGCAGAAACTTTTGTTTCTGTCCAGCTTGCCCAGAAAATCTGGATCATGTTAACTGAAAATATAATTTAAAATCAATACTCGTGCAAAAGATTTCATGTACTGAGCAAATCAATGATGCTACAGGTAAGTCCCTCGCACATAAAGCAGATGATCCCGAGGGATAGATGTACTTTTACTGCTTTTCAGTTTGGATTGATCAAATGTTGACTGTGATTCATGAGCACAGTACCACTGTCTGCGCTTGCTCTTTTCCTGCTGCTCCCAGGAACAGCCTGAAGGTGTGGCAGCCACAGGGATGGAGGAAGGATCACAATCCATTTCGTGGAGTTGCTGTGTTAGGAGTCAAGGGGATGTTCTTAGTGAAAATGTCGTGGTATTATCTCCATGGCTTCAATCTGGCTGCGTGTCAGGTTGTTCCTGCTGATGAAACCGAGGCGTTTGGTGGGGACTCGTGCCCCTGGATACCGAGGTTCTTGATGTGTTGCTGTGACAGTGTATGACTGCCTGCCTGAAAGGGAAAGCAAGAGCCTGACATTGATTGTACAAGTGGAAGATGCGGCAGAAGAAAATCTCTTTATTGACATATAGCAAGAGAACTTGGAAGCTGAGGTTGCTTTTTCAGTATTCTTGGATTTGGGCTCTTTGTAGTAGCCACGCATGTGGTAGTTTCTAGGGACTTGATTGTCGTGGATTCTGTTCTAATGTCGGAGAGCTCTTCTCTGCTGTATGATGCTGTGTGCACAGAAAGGAGGAAAAAGAGAAGAGGAAAGAGAAAGAGCAGGGAAGGTAGGAAAAATGAATTTATTGGCATATGCAGATGCCATCTCTGTACACAGAATAGAAGTAGAATGAGAAAGTGGGACAAAATAGGATGAGAGAAGAGAAAGGAAAGCAAAGAGAAATTGCTGTAAAGGACTGACACAAGGAAGTAACTAAGGATGAGATATGACCACGAGAAGGAAGAAAACAAAAGCAAAGAAGATGAGAAGTACCCACTGACCTTAGCTCTCATCACTGGACAGAGCTGGCTCCCAACAACCGCGGTCCACTGCTGAAGCTACAGAAGAAGTGTTGGAGGATCCGAGTAATTTTCTGTGCAGCTGGGCGTCGGATGCCACTTGCGAGTTCCCAGGGGGACGAAGGAACGGAGCAAAGTAAAAAAAGGCAGAGAGACTAAAATAAAAGAAGAGAGAATAAAATAAAAGAAAAGCACGATAGAAAGACGCCCGGAAGAGATGCTCACCGAGGGTCGGATGCGCGGCCGCTATTGCCAAGTGTGTAGAGCGGCGGAGCAGCGCACGGTGTCGCTGCAGGCTCAGGAACGGCGTGTGGGCGGCTCCGCCCCGGTGCGGCGGAGAGCCCGGCTGTGAGCGCGGGGGGGCGGCGCGGGCCGGGCAGCAGAGCCGGTGCGTCCGGGCGGCGGCGGGGAGCCGTGCGGGGCCCGGGCCGGGGCCGGCGGGCACAGCAAGAGCGGCAGAGCTGCAGCGGCGGAGGCGAGAGCAGCGGCGGCAGGGATGGGCGAGCGTTGCTGTGCGATGCTGCGGGTGCTGGTGCTGCAGGCGGCCTGGGCGCTGGCGGGCGGTCAGGTGCGCTACTCGGTGCCGGAGGAAGCCAAGGCCGGCACGGTGGTGGGCCGTCTGGCGCAGGACCTGGGCCTGGAGGCGGGCGAGGCGGAGGCGCGGCGGCTGCGGCTGGTGGCGCAGGGCCGGCGGGCGAGCGTGGAGGTGAGCGGGGCGAGCGGCGCGCTGCTGGTGAGCTCGCGGCTCGACCGGGAGGAGCTGTGCGGCAAGAGCGCGCCGTGCGCGCTGCGCCTGGAGGTGCTGCTGGAGCGGCCGCTGCGCGTCTTCCATGTGCAGCTGGAGGTCACCGACATCAACGACAATGCCCCCATCTTCCCCGCCGCACGAAAAAACCTCAGCATCGCGGAATTGGCCACTCAGCCGGGTTCTCGTTTCCCTCTGGAGGGCGCGTCGGATGCGGATATCGGAGCGAACGCGCAGCTCTCCTACACACTCAGCCCCACGGAGCACTTCTCTCTGGATTTACAGAAGTCCGGTGAGAGAAATATTGAACCTGAACTTGTATTAACGAAATCTCTGGACCGCGAGACGATTCCCGTGCACCGGTTGGTGCTGACGGCGACTGACGGGGGCCGGCCGTCTCTGACAGGCACCATGGAGCTGGTGATTACGGTGGTGGACGCAAACGACAACGCGCCCCAGTTCAACCAGTCGGTGTATAAAGTCCAGCTGCCAGAGAACGCTACAGAGGGGACGCTGGTCACTAGGGTGAATGCCACAGACCCGGACAAAGGAACTAACAGTGAGGTGACGTATGCCGTGACGAACTTCATTCCTCCGAGTGGACGAGATGTGATTTCCATCAATCCGAAGACAGGGGAGATTCGTCTCACGGGGTCTCTAGACTTCGAAGAAGTCAATGTATTTGATTTTCGTATTGAAGCTAGAGACCATGGAGCACCCTCGCTCTCGGGTCACTGCAAGGTGGAGCTGGAGGTGCTGGACGTGAACGACAACGCGCCGGAGGTGTGGGTGACGTCGCTGTCGGTGCCGGTGCCGGAGGACGCGTCGGTGGGGACGGTGGTGGCCCTGCTGAGCGTGTCGGACCGAGACTCGGGGGCGAACGGACGCGTGCGGTGCTGGGTGTGGCCGGCGGCGCCGTTCGGGCTGGAGGCGACGTTCGCGGGCTCGTACTCGCTGGTGCTGCGCGAGGCGCTGGACCGGGAGCGGGTGTCGGAGTACGAGGTGGAGGTGCGTGCGGAGGACGGCGGGGCGCCGGCGCTGGGCGCCAGGCGCGGGCTGCGGGTGCCGGTGTCGGACGTGAACGACAACGCGCCCTTGTTCGCGCAGGCCGTGTACACGGTGCTGGCGCGGGAGAACAACGCGGCGGGCGCGGAGCTGGCGCGGCTGTGGGCGCGGGACCCGGACGAGGCGGGCAACGGGCGCGTGAGCTACTCGGTGTGGGAGGGCGCGGCGGGCGGCGTTGGGGCCGCGGCTGGCAGCGGCTGGCGTGCGGCGTCGAGCTACGTGTCGGTGGACGCGGAGAGCGGGCGCGTGTGGGCGCTGCAGCCCTTGGACTACGAGGAGCTGCAGGTGCTGCAGTTCGAGGTGCGCGCGGTGGACGCGGGGGAGCCGCCGCTGTGCGGCAACGCCACGGTGCAGCTCTTCGTGCTGGACGAGAACGACAACGCACCGGCGCTGCTGCTACCCGCGGGCTCGGCGCCGGAGGCGGGCGCCGTGGCGGCCGAGGCAGCCTCGGCATCGTCGTCGTCGTCGTTTGTGGGGCCGGTGTCGGGGTCGGGCACGCTGTGGGCGTGGGCGGCGTGGGGGGCGCCGGCGGGCCAGGTGGTGGCCAAGATCCGCGCCGTGGACGCCGACTCGGGCTACAACGCGTGGCTGCGCTACGAGCTGTGGGAGCCGCGGGCCAAGGGCCCGTTCCGCGTGGGGCTCTACAGCGGCGAGGTGAGCACGGCGCGGCCGCTGGACGAGGCGGACGGCGCTCGCCACACGCTGCTGATCGTCGTGCGCGACCACGGCGAGCCGGCGCGCTCGGCCACGGCCACGCTCAGCGTGTCGCTGCTCGAGGCCAACGAGGCGGCGCTGGCCGCGGGATCCTCGGCGGCGTCGTCGTCAGGGTCAGTGTCGCGGTCGGCGTTGGGCGTGGATGTGGGCGGCGCTGCGGCCAGCGCGGCGACCAACGTGTGGCTGGTGGTGGCGATCTGCGCCGTGTCGAGCCTGTTCCTGCTGGCGCTGGTGCTGTACGGGGCGTCGCGCTGGGCGCCGCGGGCGGCCGTGCTCTCGGGGCCCGGGCCCACGACGCTCGTGTGCGCCAGCGAAGTGGGCAGCTGGTCGTACTCGCAGCGCCACAGCCGCAGCCTGTGCGTGGCGGACGGCGCGGCCAAGAGCGACCTCATGGTTTTCAGCCCCAACTTCCCTCCGCCGCCGCCCGGCGCCGCGCCCAAGGACACGCAGCCGGAGCCCTCCGCTCTCCTCCACACGGTCAGTGACACTGCTTTGCTCTCCTTTGTTCTGTCATGCACGCCTTGTTCCCCTCTCTACCCAGTGTCTCCCGTCCCCTTTTGCACTTGCGGTTTGAAGTTGTTCTCCGCCTTCTTGCCCAGGGTGCTATCGATGCTTTGCGAGTGCTTATAGATGTGAATTGTACCTCTTCATCACCTCCCGAAGACACTCGGGTCCTGCTCGTGTACTGAGCTGATGAAGGTGGTGCAGTGGAAATAAATGCATTAGTACACACAGCAGCAAGTATTGTTGCAGCAGGTATCTGTAGGTGTGGTTTTCTGTTCCGGATGTGAGTTTTTGCATAGAATAAAGTCATTGACGCTTGCGATAGGAGGTGTCCCGAGGATTTAGCTTTGCCGAATATGCACCTGCTCCCTGGTGTTGGCACTGGACCTCATTTCATGCGTGTCAAGACATGCAGGCTGTGTGTTGACAATTCTCAGGGCTTTGTGGACAATCCTGTCTTTAGGTTGTGTTTCCTAACAAATTCACTTCTTCCTCTTTGATTTTGCTCTCTAACATGTGATGTGAAAATTCGGCCTTCATCGTTTTGTCAGCCAATGGAAGGATAAATGGTCAAATTAAGTTCTAACGCTAGGGACATTTCGAGAAGATGTGGTAAGCCTTTCCTATGACCTATTCTCAAGGATCTTGTTACTCTGCTTAGACTTATTATCTTCTGAGGGACGAGATGTCTCCAAGGGTGAGGGTTAGAAAGTGGAATTTTCTTTCCCTTGCTTCTTTGTTCCCTGGGTTGAATGCACTTTCCTGGCCAGAGAACTAGTATGAAATACCATGTAGTCTTTTGATGTTGTATCCAAATTCATATCAACATCAGCATCCCTTCAATAGGCGTGGAGATCACTTTGTGAAAAAAGAAAGTAGATAAACAATGCAAAGGATAACCCCTACCAACAAAACCCAAACCAATTTCTCCTACACAGTCAATAGAATCCATTATGGTGTTGTGCTTGTGAGCGTTTTGGTTCCTATCCAAGTGCATGTAATGACCTGGTGAGTGTCATTGTGGACTCGATTTTGTGCAATTGAACCTAGTAGAGATGGTGTGTCCTGTTGTCACACATGGTTGTTTGCTCTGCAGACCCTGCAGAGCATGTCAGCTCAAGATTTCTGCTGTACAAATTCTATGTGTTCAACGGGTTGGAGCACTTGTGCTACATTATTTAGTTTTGTTCCCTTGAAGAAAAAAATCCACAAATCCTGATTCCAATCATGTTCCCTTTACAGAATGTCTAAGAACTCTGATATTCAGCTCTGTGCTATTTCCATGTGAAATTGCTATAAAGCAGCAAAGTGTTCATGGTGAAGTTCATGCAGGTGGGAAGAGCCTGCTGAAGGCTGTGTAATTTTGAGCAGTTTCACGTGTTCTTTGTGGTGATCATGAGGGAAGGTGAAGTGTTGCCAAGGCCTAGATCCTCTGCAGAGTGTGATTTTCAGATGGGACATATTGCTGGAGTTGAGACATGGTTTTGATGATGGTTCTTGGAATGGCATCAAGTGAGGCCTGGACCTGTATGTTGGGGTGGGGTGGTTAGAGTGGGGAAGAGTGTTGTCTCAGGGGAAAGGAGATGCTGAGTGGAACGTGGTCTGTGCCGTTGTGGATGAAATGGATAATGTGTAGAGTGTAGGTGTAGTGCTCTCATTTCCCATGGTGCAGGATGGAAGATGCTAATGGAAAACACTGAGAAAAAGCCCAGCACACAGGGCTGCTCTTCTGGGATCTTCTCAGGATATCCAGCAGTTCTGCGCATCCTTGATCTCTGTTGATTTATGTGATGTTACTGCTTGTAAATGTACCTGCAGTCCATGTCTTTCATTCCTTGTGTTGTGCTTGGAATATCGTTGGACAAACAAAAGCTTTTTGAAATTTATAATTGTGCCCACCTTCTCAGAATGGTGCCCGAGTAATTTCTCTGATCTTGGTGTTACTGGAGAGGGGAAGAAATGGTCTCTGTATTCAAGATGTCATCAAACCTTTCATTTGAGGCACAGTGAGACACGTTCCTTTGTTCTCTTCTCTGCTTCTCTCACACTGGCAATATGTAACAGTGGATGAGATGCAGATGGTGAAATACAGGCAGTTGTCAGATGTTTGGACAGTAATCCATTGGTCTTGGGGAAAGTTTTTCCACTCTCTCGAGCTGAGGCTGCCTTTGAGAGAATAGCACAAAGTTTCAGGTGTCCCTCCTGCTTCCCCGTGATGGAAGTGCAAAAGGAAGTACTACTCACTGTCCTTGACTTTTCAAAGCTCTTGGTCAATTCACATTTGGGGTTTTTTTTTCTGTCCAGCATGCTGCAAAATTACTCATATCATATCATATCATATCATATCATTAGGGGACCATGTTCCTTAAACCCCATTCTCCTGTTCTGAGAAATTTTCTTTTTTGGAAAATGCTACAGGTGAGTTGCTTGTACCTGAATAGGCTGTGTATGAGAGACAGGTGTACCTTGGTTCCTGTTCAGCTGTGGTATCTTCATAATGGATGGACTGAATATCACCTGGATTGAAATGCCTGTGGGTTGGGAGCACCAATGCCTGCTCTCATTCCTTTCGTGTTGCTTCCTTGCACAGGGAGAACACGTGGAAAGAGGGAGAGATGGAGAAATTACCTCCAATTCCTTTCTCGAATGAGATGTGTTTGGCACAGAGCAGATATTCTCAGTGACAATGCCGTGGTATCACACTTATGCCTTTCAGTTGGCCGTGCAGGTGCAACATGAGTCATGAAGAATAACCCTTGATGGTATTGGAAGAATATATGGGGTGTATGACTGATTGGTATGCTGGGCTGTGATGATTTTGCGATCCTGGATGAGAAACTCCCTTTGGTTGTTTGTAATATTTGGTGCGCTTTTAAATTCGATATTCCCGTAGCTGGGGTTCAGGATTCTGTTCCAGAGGGTAGAACAGTGATGGGGAGAAAAAAAAGAAAAAAAAAAAAACAAACCGGAAATAGTGCAGTCGAACAGTAGCGGAATGAGACGCCTTTCAAAAAGGCATTTGCCTTCCTCATGGCAAGCAAGCTGAAGTAGACAGTTGGAAAATATTTTGGTACAGGTAGTAAATAATAATGGCGGGACAAGGATGGAAATGGAAAAGGATGTGAAGGAAAAAGAGCAGGAAAAAGAAGATATAGGATTGAAGAACAAGAAAACATAAAGAAAGAAAAGGGAAGAGGTAAAGAGAATAACATAGGAATGAAGATTAGAAAGAACGGAAGGCGTCGGTGCAAATCTAAAACAAGGAAGTAAGCAAGAACACAAGACACTGTAAAGTACCAGCACGCACCGAGTTTTTACTCCTGACGCTGAAAGAAGCTGGTCCTTAACATCCTCACGTTCTGGAGCAGATGCTGAGTAATTACCTTTGCTGATGACTCCGGTTTGATGGTCTCAGAATGGGCACTGGAGGCGACTGGAGACCTGCGATGGAGGGTAGAGACGAGAGAAGGATGGAATAAGAAAGGAAAGGGAAGAAAGAAGACAGAGACTTATAAAACACGAGAGACGACAAAGAGGGAAAGAGGCAGAAAGGAGAAGGGAAAAAAAAAAGTATCCAAGAGAGAAAATTGAAGGAGAAAATAAATAGAGGGAATAAAACACAGACGAGAATGAGGAAGAAATAAATAAATACGTACGACGAAATAGTAGGCAATTAGGAAAAAGAAGTAAAAGAGGAGCACCGTAAGACGGAAAGGCAGAAGAGATTGCCAACCGCGGGGCGGTGGCGCGGACACTGCCGGGGATCGGGTAAGGCAGAGGAACAGCGCACGGTGTCGCTGCAGGCTCAGGAACGGCGTGTGGGCGGCTCCGCCCCGGTGCGGCGGAGAGCCCGGCTGTGAGCGCGGGGGGGCGGCGCGGGCCGGGCAGCAGAGCCGGTGCGACCGGGCGGCGGCGGGGAGCCGTGCGGGGCCCGGGCCGGGGCCGGCGGGCACAGCAAGAGCGGCAGAGCTGCAGCGGCGGAGGCGAGAGCAGCGGCGGCAGAGATGGGCGAGCGTTGCTGTGCGGTGCTGCGGGTGCTGGTGCTGCAGGCGGCCTGGGCGCTGGCGGGCGGGCAGGTGCGCTACTCGGTGCCGGAGGAAGCCAAGGCCGGCACGGTGGTGGGCCGTCTGGCGCAGGACCTGGGCCTGGAGGCGGGCGAGGCGGAGGCGCGGCGGCTGCGGCTGGTGGCGCAGGGCCGGCGGGCGAGCGTGGAGGTGAGCGGCGCGAGCGGCGCGCTGCTGGTGAGCTCGCGGCTCGACCGGGAGGAGCTGTGCGGCAAGAGCGCGCCGTGCGCGCTGCGCCTGGAGGTGCTGCTGGAGCGGCCGCTGCGCGTCTTCCATGTGCAGCTGGAGGTCACCGACATCAATGACAATGCCCCCATCTTCCCCGCCGCCCGAAAAAACCTCAGCATCGCGGAATCGTCTTTGCCGGGTTCTCGTTTCCCGCTGGAGGGCGCGTCGGATGCGGATACCGGAGCGAACGCGCAGCTCTCCTACACACTCAGCCCCAGCGAGCATTTTAGCTTGGAAGTCAAATCCAAAGATGAAAAAAAAAGCTCCGTGTTTCTGGTACTCACGAAATCTCTGGACCGCGAGACGATTCCCGTGCACCGGTTGGTGCTGACGGCGACTGACGGGGGCCGGCCGTCTCTGACAGGCACCATGGAACTGGTGATCTCAGTGCTGGATGCAAACGACAACGCGCCCCAGTTCAATCAGTCGGTGTATAAAGTGCAACTGCCGGAAAACACGGCCCCAGGAACTGTGTTTTTCCAGCTAACCGCGACTGACAAAGACGAGGGAATTAATCAAGAAATACATTATTCTTTCAGCGACACGGCATCTGCCTATCTTCAAGAACTTTTCAAAATTGACGAAAAGTCGGGGGAAATACGGACAGCAGGGGAACTGGATTTCGAGGATCTTCAGTCATATGACCTGGAGATCGAAGCTAGAGATAAAGGAATACCTCCGCTGTCCGGTCACTGCAGCGTGGAACTCGAAGTACTGGATGTGAACGACAACGCTCCGGAGGTGTGGGTGACGTCGCTGTCGGTGCCGGTGCCGGAGGACGCGTCGGTGGGGACGGTGGTGGCCCTGCTGAGCGTGTCGGACCGAGACTCGGGGACGAACGGGCGCGTGCGGTGCTGGGTGTGGCCGGCGGCGCCGTTCGGGCTGGAGGCGACGTTCGCGGGCTCGTACTCGCTGGTGCTGCGCGAGGCGCTGGACCGGGAGCGGGTGTCGGAGTACGAGGTGGAGGTGCGTGCGGAGGACGGCGGGGCGCCGGCACTGGGCGCCAGGCGCGGGCTGCGGGTGCCGGTGTCGGACGTGAACGACAACGCGCCCTTGTTCGCGCAGGCCGTGTACACGGTGCTGGCGCGGGAGAACAACGCGGCGGGCGCGGAGCTGGCGCGGCTGTGGGCGCGGGACCCGGACGAGGCGGGCAACGGGCGCGTGAGCTACTCGGTGTGGGAGGGCGCGGCGGGCGGCGTTGGGGCCGCGGCTGGCAGCGGCTGGCGTGCGGCGTCGAGCTACGTGTCGGTGGACGCGGAGAGCGGGCGCGTGTGGGCGCTGCAGCCCTTGGACTACGAGGAGCTGCAGGTGCTGCAGTTCGAGGTGCGCGCGGTGGACGCGGGGGAGCCGCCGCTGTGCGGCAACGCCACGGTGCAGCTCTTCGTGCTGGACGAGAACGACAACGCACCGGCGCTGCTGCTGCCCGCGGGCTCGGCGCCGGAGGCGGGCGCCGTGGCGGCCGAGGCAGCCTCGGCATCGTCGTCGTCGTCGTTGGTGGGGCCGGTGTCGGGGTCGGGCACGCTGTGGGCGTGGGCGGCGTGGGGGGCGCCGGCGGGCCAGGTGGTGGCCAAGATCCGCGCCGTGGACGCCGACTCGGGCTACAACGCGTGGCTGCGCTACGAGCTGTGGGAGCCGCGGGCCAAGGGCCCGTTCCGCGTGGGGCTCTACAGCGGCGAGGTGAGCACGGCGCGGCCGCTGGACGAGGCGGACGGCGCTCGCCACACGCTGCTGATCGTCGTGCGCGACCACGGCGAGCCGGCGCGCTCGGCCACGGCCACGCTCAGCGTGTCGCTGCTCGAGGCCAACGAGGCGGCGCTGGCCGCGGGATCCTCGGCGGCGTCGTCGTCAGGGTCAGTGTCGCGGTCGGCGTTGGGCGTGGATGTGGGCGGCGCTGCGGCCAGCGCGGCGACCAACGTGTGGCTGGTGGTGGCGATCTGCGCCGTGTCGAGCCTGTTCCTGCTGGCGCTGGTGCTGTACGGGGCGTCGCGCTGGGCGCCGCGGGCGGCCGTGCTCTCGGGGCCCGGGCCCACGACGCTCGTGTGCGCCAGCGAAGTGGGCAGCTGGTCGTACTCGCAGCGCCACAGCCGCAGCCTGTGCGTGGCGGACGGCGCGGCCAAGAGCGACCTCATGGTTTTCAGCCCCAACTTCCCTCCGCCGCCGCCCGGCGCCGCGCCCAAGGACACGCAGCCGGAGCCCTCTGTTCTCCTCCACACGGTCAGTGACACTGCCTTGCTCTTGCCTCTCACCCAGACCCAACCTTTCTGTCCCTCCAGGTGTGTAGGGTCTGTGGGAATCCAGAGTCCGTTCCCCCGGCCCGAGAGCGATGTGTAATTAACGGTTGCTTAAGGATATCAACGGCAGCTTTCCAACTTCTGTGGTTATGAAATTAATGTTTTATGGACTCTGGGATTAGTTAGGGTGCGAAACTGTGTTTAGCTGGTCTGGTTGTTTGGTTCTGCCTTTGAATGAAATCATTACCCATTGCCATGAGAAATGTCCGGAGGTTTGAGTTTTGCAGACGACGATTTTGCTTTCTCATGTGTGGTGTTTCCACCTCACCTTGCTTAAACGGTTGCAAGGACACTCAGGCTGTGGTGGTTATTGTCCCTCAGGCCCCTGTATCACTTTATTTCCCTTTCTGTCTGCTAACTTTGTGAGTATTAGACTGGATTATTTTCGAAATCTTTCTCGTTTCTTTTCCCTCTGCAAGGGATCTGATGTTAGATTGCAACTGGAACTTCAACGATAAAGTTTTCCGTTTTGTCCCATTTTGCTTTCTTCAATGGAGTCAGTAAGAAAGTAGGGAAGGCAGTCGGTAATTTTTTCTATGTTCATGTTTTCAGGTGTCTTCTTGCCTTGCTTAGCTGTACAGGGTTTCGGGCAGAGGAGTATGCCGCGAGATAAGTGTTATACAAAGGGGAAAGAGTGTGCCCTGAGCTAGGAGCTGTAAAAGAGGAATTTCCTTTTGTGCTTCCCATGTTCTCCTGGTTGAGAATTTGTGTTGCTGACCTGTAGAATTAGCTTGACGAATACTGGCCTGTTTGATGTTATTGCAAAATTGCCATAGAGTGCCACGTTGGTTTTCAAACCTATGGAGTGTTCAGGAAAGTCCAGAAAGCCCGAATCCAACTGTACCTGATTAAACGCTGCTAAATGCCATCTCCGTCTCTTGTCCTGGTACTCAACAGCCCCAGGGAACTTCCCCTTGTTTTCACCTGCAACGGTGGCCACATTAACGGTGGGATGTTGTCATGTTGAGATGATGATTGGGATGGTGTTGAGATATGTGTGTATGCACATCAAACCCTGCACAATAGCACAGATCTGGTGTTCTATGCTGGAAATTTTCCCACCCTTTTGATATCATTGTTGCTGTTGTGTATGGGCGTTTGTTGGGGGTCTCTGGAATAATAAATCTATGTGGACCGGAGTCAGAGCTCAAAGCTCTCATCACAGAATCTCAAAGAACTCGAATGTACAGTTCCATGTGCAATTGGCTTGTATTTCCATACGAGGTTTCTGCAAAGGCAAGAACATTCCGGGTGAAGTTCAAAGAACTGGGAAGTGTATTTGCTAGAGAGTGGGTGGCTGTGCAGACCTCTGTGTACTCCTAGTGCTGATCATGAGGGAAGACGAGGGTATAGAAAGGCTTGGGTCATGCTCGGAGTGGGGATAACAGCTGGAGCATGATGTTAAGGTGGAGCAGTATCTGAGTATTCTGGCAGTGATCCTGCAAGTGGCACTGAGTAGCATCTGGAAATGCATCACAGGGAGAGTGACCATGAGTAGAGGACAGTCTGGAGTGATGGGAATGGAGATCCTGGGTAGAACATGGTGTGCATCATTGGGGAAAATGTCGAGAACATTTCCTTAGATGTGGAGATGCCATTTCCCATGGCACGAGATAGAGGATATCTGTAGAAAACCTCTGGGGGGGACCCAGCAGACAATGCTGCTTGCCTGGCATGCTGTCAGGAGCTCCAGAAGTGAATGGAAAGAAGGGGAAGAGTGGGATCTTCAGGGATTCTTTGTCTCCTTTCTCCAACCCTGCCCATCTTTGTGTTTTGTTTTATTTCTCTCACATATGCATGGTGTTCGTAAGAGTGGATGAGAAGCAGTGTGCTGAATTTTGAGAGTTGTCAGGTATTTGGGCCATATCCCGCCAGTGTGGGAGATGTCTACTGTGTTCTACTGAGCTAAGTTTCACTTAGAGAGAATATTCTGAGCTTTCAAGCGTTCCTCCTTGCTTGCTTGTTCATCTCCTGTGATACAAGTTCATAAGGGACACTTTGCACAATCCAGATTCTGTGAAAAAAGCAGAAACTTTTGTTTCTGTCCAGCTTGCCCAGAAAATCTGGATCATGTTAACTGAAAATATAATTTAAAATCAATACTCGTGCAAAAGATTTCATGTACTGAGCAAATCAATGATGCTACAGGTAAGTCCCTCGCACATAAAGCAGATGATCCCGAGGGATAGATGTACTTTTACTGCTTTTCAGTTTGGATTGATCAAATGTTGACTGTGATTCATGAGCACAGTACCACTGTCTGCGCTTGCTCTTTTCCTGCTGCTCCCAGGAACAGCCTGAAGGTGTGGCAGCCACAGGGATGGAGGAAGGACCACAATCCATTTCGTGGAGTTGCTGTGTTGGGAGTCAAGGGAATGTTCTTACTGAAAATATCGTGGTGTTCTCTCCATGGCTTCAGTCTGGCTGCGTGTCAGGTTGTTCCTGCTTATGAAGCCTAGGCGTTTGGTGTGGACTCGTACCCCTGGATACCGAGGTTCTTGATGTGTTGCTGAGACAGTGCATGACCGCCTGAAAGGGAAAGCAAGAGCCTGACATTGATTGTAGAAGTGGAAGATGCGGCAGAAGAAAAGCTCTTAATTGAGATATAAGAAGAGTACTTGGAAGCAGTGGTTGCTTTTTCAGTATTCTTGGAGGACTTGGGCTCTTTGTAGTATCCAGGTGCGCACAAGTGTCTGGGGGCTGGATTGTCGTGGATTCTGTTCTAATGTCGGAGAGCTCTTCTCTGCCGTATGATGCTGTGTGCACAGAAAGGAGGAAAAGGAGAAGACGAAAGAGAAAAACAGGGAAGGTAGGAAAGGTGAATTTATTGGCATGTGCAGATGCAATCTCTGTACACAGAATAGGAAGAGAGTTAGAAAGAGGGACAAAATGGGATGCGAGAAGAGAAAGGAAAGCAAAAAGAAAATGCTGTAAAGGACTGACACAAGGAAGTAAGTAAGGACGAGATATGACCACGAGAAGGAAGAAAACAAAAGCAAAGAAAATGAGAAGTACCCACTGACCTTAGCTCTCATCACTGGGCAGAGCTGGTTCCCAACAACCTCGGTCTTCATTAGAATACTCCGCCGTCTGCTACTGATGCTACGGAAGATGTGTTGGAGGATCCGAGTTGTTTTCTGCGCAGCTGGGCGTTCAATGCCACTTGCGAGTTCCCAGGAGGACGAAGGAAGGGAACAAAGTAAATAAAGGGAGAGAAACTAAAATAAAAGAAGAGAGAACAAAATAAAAGAAAAGCAGGATAGAAAGACGCCTGGAAGAGACGCTCACCGAGGGTCGGATGCGCGGCCGCTATTGCCAAGTGTGTAGAGCGGCGGAGCAGCGCACGGTGTCGCTGCAGGCTCAGGAACGGCGTGTGGGCGGCTCCGCCCCGGTGCGGCGGAGAGCCCGGCTGTGAGCGCGGGGGGGCGGCGCGGGCCGGGCAGCAGAGCCGGTGCGTCCGGGCGGCGGCGGGGAGCCGTGCGGGGCCCGGGCCGGGGCCGGCGGGCACAGCAAGAGCGGCAGAGCTGCAGCGGCGGAGGCGAGAGCAGCGGCGGCAGGGATGGGCGAGCGTTGCTGTGCGGTGCTGCGGGTGCTGGTGCTGCAGGCGGCCTGGGCGCTGGCGGGCGGTCAGGTGCGCTACTCGGTGCCGGAGGAAGCCAAGGCCGGCACGGTGGTGGGCCGTCTGGCGCAGGACCTGGGCCTGGAGGCGGGCGAGGCGGAGGCGCGGCGGCTGCGGCTGGTGGCGCAGGGCCGGCGGGCGAGCGTGGAGGTGAGCGGGGCGAGCGGCGCGCTGCTGGTGAGCTCGCGGCTCGACCGGGAGGAGCTGTGCGGCAAGAGCGCGCCGTGCGCGCTGCGCCTGGAGGTGCTGCTGGAGCGGCCGCTGCGCGTCTTCCATGTGCAGCTGGAGGTCACCGACATCAACGACAATGCCCCCATCTTCCCCGCCGTCCGCAAAAACCTCAGCATCGCGGAATTGTCTGTGCCGGGGTCTCGTTTCCCGCTGGAGGGCGCGTCGGATGCGGATATCGGAGTGAACGCGCAGCTCTCCTACACACTCAGCCCCAGCGAGCACTTCGCTCTGGATTTGCACCGGAGTGATGAATACCGAGAATCCCTGTTCCTTGTACTCACGAAATCTCTGGACCGCGAGACGATTCCCGTGCACCGGTTGGTGCTGACAGCGACTGACGGGGGCCGGCCGTCTCTGACAGGCACCATGGAGCTGGTGATCTCAGTGCTGGATGCGAACGACAACGCGCCCCAGTTCAATCAGTCGGTGTATAAAGTGCAGCTGCCCGAGAGTGCTGATGTGGGGACACTGGTGGCGCGGGTGAACGCAACGGATCCGGATTTGGGAAGTAATGGTGAAGTGACATTTAGTGTAAGCAGTACTTTTCCAGAAAAGGGGATTAACATTTTCCTTTTAAATGAGAGGACGGGTGAAATTAATCTGGCAGGCAGCGTGGATTATGAAGATATTCGTACATATGAGATACAAGTTGAGGCGACAGATAAGGGGACGCCCTCGCTTTCAGGTCACTGCAAGGTGGTGCTGGAAGTGCTGGATGTGAACGACAACGCGCCGGAGGTGTGGGTGACGTCGCTGTCGGTACCGGTGCCGGAGGACGCGTCGGTGGGGACGGTGGTGGCCCTGCTGAGCGTGTCGGACCGAGACTCGGGGGCGAACGGGCGCGTGCGGTGCTGGGTGTGGCCGGCGGCGCCGTTCGGGCTGGAGGCGACGTTCGCGGGCTCGTACTCGCTGGTGCTGCGCGAGGCGCTGGACCGGGAGCGGGTGTCGGAGTACGAGGTGGAGGTGCGTGCGGAGGACGGCGGGGCGCCGGCACTGGGCGCCAGGCGCGGGCTGCGGGTGCCGGTGTCGGACGTGAACGACAACGCGCCCTTGTTCGCGCAGGCCGTGTACACGGTGCTGGCGCGGGAGAACAACGCGGCGGGCGCGGAGCTGGCGCGGCTGTGGGCGCGGGACCCGGACGAGGCGGGCAACGGGCGCGTGAGCTACTCGGTGTGGGAGGGCGCGGCGGGCGGCGGCTGGCGTGCGGCGTCGAGCTACGTGTCGGTGGACGCGGAGAGCGGGCGCGTGTGGGCGCTGCAGCCCTTGGACTACGAGGAGCTGCAGGTGCTGCAGTTCGAGGTGCGCGCGGTGGACGCGGGGGAGCCGCCGCTGTGCGGCAACGCCACGGTGCAGCTCTTCGTGCTGGACGAGAACGACAACGCGCCGGCGCTGCTGCCGCCCGCGGGCTCGGCGCCGGAGGCGGGCGCCGTGGCGGCCGAGGCAGCCTCGGCATCGTCGTCGTCGTCGTTTGTGGGGCCGGTGTCGGGGTCGGGCACGCTGTGGGCGTGGGCGGCGTGGGGGGCGCCGGCGGGCCAGGTGGTGGCCAAGATCCGCGCCGTGGACGCCGACTCGGGCTACAACGCGTGGCTGCGCTACGAGCTGTGGGAGCCGCGGGCCAAGGGCCCGTTCCGCGTGGGGCTCTACAGCGGCGAGGTGAGCACGGCGCGGCCGCTGGACGAGGCGGACGGCGCTCGCCACACGCTGCTGATCGTCGTGCGCGACCACGGCGAGCCGGCGCGCTCGGCCACGGCCACGCTCAGCGTGTCGCTGCTCGAGGCCAACGAGGCGGCGCTGGCCGCGGGATCCTCGGCGTCGTCGTCAGGGTCAGGGTCGCGGTCGGCGTTGGGCGTGGATGTGGGCGGCGCTGCGGCCAGCGCGGCGACCAACGTGTGGCTGGTGGTGGCGATCTGCGCCGTGTCGAGCCTGTTCCTGCTGGCGCTGGTGCTGTACGGGGCGTCGCGCTGGGCGCCGCGGGCGGCCGTGCTCTCGGGGCCCGGGCCCACGACGCTCGTGTGCGCCAGCGAAGTGGGCAGCTGGTCGTACTCGCAGCGCCACAGCCGCAGCCTGTGCGTGGCGGACGGCGCGGCCAAGAGCGACCTCATGGTTTTCAGCCCCAACTTCCCTCCGCCGCCGCCCGGCGCCGCGCCCAAGGACACGCAGCCGGAGCCCTCCGCTCTCCTCCACACGGTCAGTGCGTCTTGCTTCGTTTCCTCTGCTCTTTCTCATCCGCCCTCTGGGTAGTTGCTGTGTGAGGGACGTTCAGTTCCCACGGTTTAAGGACGTTGGTACTTAGCGGGTGTTTAAGGATGACAGTGGCACCTTTTCATGTGTCTTCGCGTCCTTGCCCGAGCGTCGAGAGCTTACTGAGGGGGTCCGGAATGTTGATATGGCAGCAGCCTGGTGCAGTTACTGTAGGCAGATGCGGTTTGGCTCTGTAAATCAGACTTGTTCTGCTTTAGAATTAAATTAGTTTCCTGTGCCACCAGAGGTGCTCGGAGGTTTGAGATTTGCAGACGACAAGGGGGATCTTATGCTGATGTGTAGCATTTCCACCCGCGTCGGGTGAAGGAGTTCAAGACAGCCAGTCTGTGGTGCTGACAGACTCGCCGGCGCTCTGTACCGCCTCACTGCCTTTGCTGGCACTTTATTGTGCTGGTATTCATTTGCCTTTTTATTGGAATTTCTCCTCCTCCTCTTTAATTGTGGTCATGTGAAGCTATGGTGCAAGGTGAAAAGTGGATATTCAAGGACTAAACTTCTGTATTGTCGTTCTACTATGAGAGTCATTTAGAAGATAGGGTTGTTGTGGCAAAGATTTCCTATGATCTTCCTACCATCTTCCAATCATCTTTCTGCAAGTATCGTGTTGTTCTGGTTAGTAGTAGAAAGAATTCAGGGAGTAAAGTGTCATCTGAGGTATGTGTTGGAAAAGGGAAATTTTGGTATTGTTTTCTGGCTAGACACATTCTGGAGGATTTGCATTTCTGACCAGAGACCTAGCATGAAACACACTGGCTTGTATTGATGTTCATTCAAAATCTGCATCAACGGTGACATCATTGGAAATACCTTGGCAATCTCTTCTGTAATGAAAAAAACAAAGAAACAACCCCAAAAATCAAAGAACCACCCCTCCCCACCGTGTCTCAAATAACATTCTCCTGCACAGTAACTATCACGTGTTAGACTTGTGCTCTCGCCAGTGCTTCGGGTTTTTTCTCATAGTGTGACATCAATGGCATCACCGTGTAGAGTTGTCCCATTATCATATTTAGGAAGAGTTTTGGTCCCAGGTCTGCCACGTTTCTATCTGAGATAGCTGCAGCATTACAAAACATGAACTGCCAGCATCAGAGGTTCTGCTGTAACTGCACTGATGATGTCAACCCTCAGTTTTTTATGGTGTTGTCATTGCTGAGAAGGAGAAGCAAAAGCCATGTTGAGCCTGGAGATAGAAGTACCTGTGGTCTGTGGTGCCTGGGTAGGGCCTGGCCATCTCCTTATCTGGAGGGTGACCTTGAGAAATGGGAAAACATGGTGTTGGGGAAGCTGCATGGGAAGGCCATGGGTCAGGATGTAAGAAAAGACCATGAGATTATATGTTTGTCTTGAGAACACGTCTCAGAGTGGTGAGTGGAGGATGCCTAAAGGGAAGTGTGAGGCAGGATGGGCACAGAATGCTCTTGGCAAGGATCATTTCCTAGGCCCTAGGGGTGTGGAGTTGGACACCTTCCTGATCAAGAGACAGTGTGTGATGTTGAAATGCTCACAAATGTTGCTTGGAGGTTTGCAGTGTCTTTCATCAGAGACAGGCCCTTGTGCTGCTGCCTGCCTGGTGTAGCCATGCCTTGGTGAGAGCTGGTGAGATGGAGAGTGCTGGATGTTGTCTGATGAGCTGCTTTTTTCAGAAATGCTGTTGTGGAAGGGGAATGTTCAAGCTGCTGTCCTGGTGTCCAGGTGGCATTCACAGTCGTTTTCAGAGCCATTGGTGTTGCCACGATGGTTCCTTGCTCCTCCTCAGGTGGGATTTATAAGGACACATGATGAGGCTGTAATCTTTATGTAATCTCAACTTGTGCTGCTTGTGCACTGCACAGGTGGCCTCAGGAGAGATGATTTGTCCTGATGTCACCCAGAGCTCCTGCTGGTATTTGCAGGCACAAACCTGCACTGCAGGCCAGCTCTGGTTTCACGTGGTACAAATTCTCCCTCTGAACTGCCCTTGTGAGTGCTTTTGTGCTTTGGTATTTGCTGTGGTTCTCTTGATGCTATAAAGATATGTGGGCTTGGATCAGAGCGGTCACAGCTCTAATATCAGAATCTTCATGAACTCTAAATGCAACTTTGTGGTGTTTGCAGCTGAGATTGCCGCAAAGGAGCATATCCTTGGTGGTGAGCAGGCAGGTGGGGAGAGCCTGCCTGATGCTGGGTGTCTTTGCTGCTCTCAGTGTGCTCTCTATGCCCAATCAGGAGGGAAGGTGAGGATGTACAAAGAATCAAATCACACACAGGGCAGAGTTTACAGCTGGGTCATCTTGCTGGGTTCTAGCAATGTTTGATATTTTGGCAGTGATCCTGCATGTGGCACTCAACAGGGCCTAGACCCATGAGGTGGGGAGGGTGAGTTTGATTGGAGAAGAGTTGCTGAAGACAAGTATGGGTACTGGGTAGAACACAATGTGTGTAATTGGGGCGAAGTTATGGAGTTCCTATTTCACATGGCATGGGATAAAGAACAGAAGTAGCAAAGCTCGTGAAAATCCCATGTGCCTAGAGCTGCTCCCCTGGGATCCTGTCAGGATCTCCAGTAGTTCTGCATATTCTTGTACTCTCTCCTTCCCTGTGACATTGCTGCTTTTTGACATTACATGCCGTACATGCCTGGTAATGCATGTATTTTGTGTGGAATGTTGTTGGTCAAACAGAAGGTTTTTCAAATTCGTATCATCACGCCAGCCTGCTTGGAACATTACCTCGATTACTTCCCTGGTCTTGGTGTTGCTAAGGAGATGGAGTTGCTGGTAACATGAAGGGACACCGTCCCTTACAACCAATACTCCTGGAGTTTCTTGTTCTGACAAAGCACACAGCGATGCTGCAGGTGATTCGCTGGTAGCTGAAGAAGGCGTGTGTGAGAGGCAAATGTACTTTGGTTCCTGTGCAGCTGTGGTATCTTCATATGGGATCGACTGAATTGCCTGTGGATTTGGAGCAGCACTGCCTGCTCTCTTTCCTTTCCTGTTGCTGCCTGGCACAGGATGAGCACGTGGAAGCAAGGCCAGATGGAGAAGTGACATGAATGCATTGTTTGGGGTAGATGTTGTTGGGCATGCACAGATATTCTCATTGGCAATGCTGTGGTGTTACATTTGTGGCTGTGGGTTGGATTTGCATGTGGAACATGAGTCAGGAGAAAGAGCTCCACGAGGACTGCTCGGTAATTGTGATGTCATTGTGCTTTTGTGACGTTGGAGGAGCGTTGTGCTGGGCTCCGATGGGTTTGAGTTCCCGAATGAGAGACTCGTCAGGGCTGTTTGGAATCGTTGGAGCCTCTTTCATTGGATGCCTCAGCAGCTTCTTTGGCTTTGTTGCCAGAGGTTGGTGGAACCTGTTGTGATGTAGCGGACCTGTTCCTTGCCATCTGACTGCGTTGCTGTGCTATTGCAGGTTGTTAAGAGGACTGGAGCCTGAAAAGCGTGGCCTTTGCTCTAAAGGGAGGGGAATTTGCAGGTGCATGGGTGGGAGGTAAGCAGAAATGTTCCTTGTTCCCTATGCAAAATGATCGGAGGTTGTAGGGGAGAGAAAATGAGAGCTCTGGGCCAAGGGTATATGCGTGATATGTGACAGGGGTGCTGTAGATACCTTTAATATATTTTGTTGAAGGTAAAAATAAACAAAGTTATAAGCAGAAAATTTGGAAGGGAATGTCAAGGCGCAAAGAATTAAAAAAGAAAACAAAGTGAAAGGAAGATACAGGAGGAAAAGTGCAAGGAAGTAGAAAGAAAGCAATATGAAAATTAAATATGGAGTTTAAGAAATCAGTGTCAAAAAAGAGGAATGAAATCTTTTCCCAAATGACATTGACATCGTTCATTGTGAGAACGTGTAAAACCTTTTGTTTTATGAGAGAAAGGAGAAGAACAGACAAGGTGGAATCAGAAGAGGAGGGGGCAAAATACGACAGGAATGAGTAGGAAGGAGAAGACAGGGGAAAAAAAAGAACAAGGAAAGAGAGACAACAGAAGGGAAAAAAGAAGTAACACATGGAAGTAATAAGAAAATGAAAGAGAAAGCAAGGAGTTTGTGCAAGTATAAATAAAGCCAGAAGGAAATGAAGGAAGAAAAGTACAGGAGAGAACAATAGAAGTGACAAAACAGGAGATGACCACAACGCGCCTAACTCTGCCTACAGAGCTGGAGTCGGTACCAAACAGGACTCCATCATGGCCAGAGCATCGGGTTCTGGCGCTGATGACTCCGATTTTGATGGTCTGTGGGGCGGCGCCGAAGGCAAGTGACACCAATCCAGTGAGGCTGAAAATAGTGGAGGATGGATAAAGAAGAGGAAGAGAGTAAAGAATGTAGAACGACAGGACAAAGACGAAGAAGAAAGAAAAGGAAAAGGAAGATAGAGAAGAAGAAAAAGACGGCGGAAAGGACAGGGAAGGGAAACGACACCATGAAAAAGAGGTAATTGAATTTTAATAAAGCAAAATGAAATAAGAAAGATGAAATTAGAAGACACGGAGAAAGGTCTGCAAGCGAAGGGCGAGTGATAGGAAAAATTAATAAGAAAGAGAATCAGAGAAGGAAGAAAACTGCACAAGAGATGACCATCCACGGAGCAGAGGCAGAGGCGATGTGGCGGATCGTGCGAGGCGGCAAAGCAGCGCACGGTGTCGCTGCAGGCTCAGGAACGGCGTGTGGGCGGCTCCGCCCCGGTGCGGCGGAGAGCCCGGCTGTGAGCGCGGGGGGGCGGCGCGGGCCGGGCAGCAGAGCCGGTGCGTCCGGGCGGCGGCGGGGAGCCGTGCGGGGCCCGGGCCGGGGCCGGCGGGCACAGCAAGAGCGGCAGAGCTGCAGCGGCGGAGGCGAGAGCAGCGGCGGCAGGGATGGGCGAGCGTTGCTGTGCGGTGCTGCGGGTGCTGGTGCTGCAGGCGGCCTGGGCGCTGGCGGGCGGTCAGGTGCGCTACTCGGTGCCGGAGGAAGCCAAGGCCGGCACGGTGGTGGGCCGTCTGGCGCAGGACCTGGGCCTGGAGGCGGGCGAGGCGGAGGCGCGGCGGCTGCGGCTGGTGGCGCAGGGCCGGCGGGCGAGCGTGGAGGTGAGCGGGGCGAGCGGCGCGCTGCTGGTGAGCTCGCGGCTCGACCGGGAGGAGCTGTGCGGCAAGAGCGCGCCGTGCGCGCTGCGCCTGGAGGTGCTGCTGGAGCGGCCGCTGCGCGTCTTCCATGTGCAGCTGGAGGTCACCGACATCAACGACAATGCCCCCATCTTCCCCGCCGTCCGCAAAAACCTCAGCATCGCGGAATTGGCCACTCAGCCGGGGTCTCGTTTCCCTCTGGAGGGCGCGTCGGATGCGGATATCGGAGCGAACGCGCAGCTCTCCTACACACTCAGTCCCAGCGAGCACTTTTCTCTGGATTTACAAAAATCTAATGAGCGAAATCTTATACCCGAACTCGTTTTAACGAAATCTTTGGACCGAGAGACCATTCCCGTGCACCGGTTGGTGCTGACGGCGACTGACGGGGGCCGGCCGTCTCTGACAGGCACCATGGAGCTGGTGATCTCGGTGCTGGATGCAAACGACAACGCACCCCAGTTCAACCAGTCGGTGTATAAAGTGCAGCTGCCCGAGAGTGCTGATGTGGGGACACTGGTGGCGCGGGTGAACGCAACGGATGCGGACGAGGGAATTAACAGTGAGGTGACCTATGCCGTGACAAGCTTCATTCCACCGGGTGGACGAGATGTAATTTCCGTCAATTCGAAGACTGGCGAGATTCATCTCACTGGCGCTCTCGACTTCGAAGAAGTCAATGCAATTGATTTTCGTATTGAGGCGAGAGACCAAGGGACACCTCCTCTGTCCAGTCACTGCAGCGTGGAGCTGGAGGTGCTGGACGTGAACGACAACGCGCCAGAGGTGTGGGTGACGTCGCTGTCGGTGCCGGTGCCGGAGGACGCGTCGGTGGGGACGGTGGTGGCCCTACTGAGCGTGTCGGACCGAGACTCGGGGGCGAACGGGCGCGTGCGGTGCTGGGTGTGGCCGGCGGCGCCGTTCGGGCTGGAGGCGACGTTCGCGGGCTCGTACTCGCTGGTGCTGCGCGAGGCGCTGGACCGGGAGCGGGTGTCGGAGTACGAGGTGGAGGTGCGTGCGGAGGACGGCGGGGCGCCGGCACTGGGCGCCAGGCGCGGGCTGCGGGTGCCGGTGTCGGACGTGAACGACAACGCGCCCTTGTTCGCGCAGGCCGTGTACACGGTGCTGGCGCGGGAGAACAACGCGGCGGGCGCGGAGCTGGCGCGGCTGTGGGCGCGGGACCCGGACGAGGCGGGCAACGGGCGCGTGAGCTACTCGGTGTGGGAGGGCGCGGCGGGCGGCGTCGGGGCCGCGGCTGGCAGCGGCTGGCGTGCGGCGTCGAGCTACGTGTCGGTGGACGCGGAGAGCGGGCGCGTGTGGGCGCTGCAGCCCTTGGACTACGAGGAGCTGCAGGTGCTGCAGTTCGAGGTGCGCGCGGTGGACGCGGGGGAGCCGCCGCTGTGCGGCAACGCCACGGTGCAGCTCTTCGTGCTGGACGAGAACGACAACGCGCCGGCGCTGCTGCCGCCCGCGGGCTCGGCGCCGGAGGCGGGCGCCGTGGCGGCCGAGGCAGCCTCCTCATCGTCGTCGTCGTTTGTGGGGCCGGTGTCGGGGTCGGGCACGCTGTGGGCGTGGGCGGCGTGGGGGGCGCCGGCGGGCCAGGTGGTGGCCAAGATCCGCGCCGTGGACGCCGACTCGGGCTACAACGCGTGGCTGCGCTACGAGCTGTGGGAGCCGCGGGCCAAGGGCCCGTTCCGCGTGGGGCTCTACAGCGGCGAGGTGAGCACGGCGCGGCCGCTGGACGAGGCGGACGGCGCTCGCCACACGCTGCTGATCGTCGTGCGCGACCACGGCGAGCCGGCGCGCTCGGCCACGGCCACGCTCAGCGTGTCGCTGCTCGAGGCCAACGAGGCGGCGCTGGCCGCGGGATCTTCATCGGCGTCGTCAGGGTCGCGGTCGGCGTTGGGCGTGGATGTGGGCGGTGCTGCGGCCAGCGCGGCGACCAACGTGTGGCTGGTGGTGGCGATCTGCGCCGTGTCGAGCCTGTTCCTGCTGGCGCTGGTGCTGTACGGGGCGTCGCGCTGGGCGCCGCGGGCGGCCGTGCTCTCGGGGCCCGGGCCCACGACGCTCGTGTGCGCCAGCGAAGTGGGCAGCTGGTCGTACTCGCAGCGCCACAGCCGCAGCCTGTGCGTGGCGGACGGCGCGGCCAAGAGCGACCTCATGGTTTTCAGCCCCAACTTCCCTCCGCCGCCGCCCGGCGCCGCGTCCAAGGACACGCAGCCGGAGCCCTCTGCTCTCCTCCACACGGTCAGTGACACTGCCTTGCTCTTGCCTCTCACCCCGATCCAACCTTTCTGTCCCTCCAGGTGTGTAGGGTCTGTGGGAATCCATGCTCCGTTCCCACGACCCGAGAGTGATGAGTAACTAACGGGTGCTTAAGGATATCAATGTCAGCTTTCCACCTGCTGTGGTTTGGAAATTAATGTAGTATGGGCTCTAGGATTAGTTAGGTTGTGTAGCTGAGATTTGCCGGTCCGGGTGTGTGGTTCTCCCTTTGAATGAAATCATTGCCCATTGCCATGAGAAATGTCCGGAGGTACGACTTTTGCAGGCAACGATTTTGCTTTCTGATGTGTGATGTTTCCACGTCATCTTTCTTGAACGGGTAGAAGGACACTCAGGCCGTGATGTTTATAGTCCCTCAGGCACCTCGTACCACTTTATTTCCCTTTGTGTCTTCTGACTTTGTAACTTTTTGGATTATTTTCGAAATCTTTCTCCTTTATTTTCCCTCTGCAGAGGATCTGATGCATGATGGCAACTGAAACTTCAACGATAAAGTTCTCCATTTTGTCCCATTTGTTTTCTTCAATGGAGTCACTAAGAAAGTAGGGAAGGAAGTTGGTACTTCTGTTATGTTCACTTTTTGAGGTATCTTCTTGCTTTGCTTAATAGCATAACGTTTCAGGCAGAGGAATGTGGTGTGATATGTGTTATACAAAGGGGAAAGAGTGTGCCTCGTGCTAAGTGTTATATCGAAACAATTTTCTTTTGTGCTGCCCATGTTGTCCTGGATTGGGATTTAATTTGCTGGCCTGAGATGTAAGACTGGTCAGAAAACCACTTGCCTGTTTATTGTTATTGCAAAATATCCATGAAGTGCCACATGGTTTCAGAAGCCTATTGAGAGATCAGGACAGTCCAGGAAGCCGTAATCCAACAGTACGTGATTAAACGCTGCTAAATGCCATCTCCTGCCCTGGGACTCAACAGTCCCAGGGAACTTCCCCTTTAATTAACCTGCAACAGCGGCCACACTAGCGGTGGGTGTTATCCTGTTGAAAAGATGGGTGGGATGGTGTTGAGATATTTTATGTGCATGTCAAACCCTGCACAGCAGCATGGCCCTGGTGTTCTATGCTGGAAATTCTCCCACCCTTTTGATATCATTGTTGCTGTTGTGTATGGGCGTTTGGTGTGCTTCTCTTGAATAATAAATCTATGCGGACTGGGATCAGAGCTAACAGCTCTAATCATAGAATCTCAATGAACTCGAATGTAGAACTCTCTATGCAACTCGGTTGTATTTTCATACGAGGTTGCTGCAAAGGCAAGAATATTCCGGGTGAAGTTCAAAAAGCTGGGAAGTGTTTGCTAGAGAGTGGGTGGCTGTGCAGGCCTCTGTGTACTCCTAGTGCTGATCATGAGGGAAGACGAGGGTATACAAAAGCCTGAGTGATGCTCGGAGTGGGGATAACAGCTGGAGCATGATGTTAAGGTGGAGCAGTATCTGAGTATTCTGGCAGTGATCCTGCAAGTGGCACTGAGTAGCATCTGGAAATGCATCACAGGGAGAGTGACCATGAGTAGAGGACAGTCTGGAGTGATGGGAATGGAGATCCTGGGTAGAACATGGTGTGCATCATTGGGGAAAATGTCGAGAACATTTCCTTAGATGTGGAGATGCCATTTCCCATGGCACGAGATAGAGGATATCTGTAGAAAACCTCTGGGGGGGACCCAGCAGACAATGCTGCTTGCCTGGCATGCTGTCAGGACTTCCAGAAGTTCTGCATGTCTTATGGTGCTGTTGTTCTTCATGATATTGCTGCTTGGAGTGTATCTGTCATGCTTGCATTCAATTAGTTGCTGTTGATTTGGATTGTTGTTGCACACAGGAGCTTTTTAAAATTTGGATGATGCTGCTGAACCACCTCTGAACCTCCCCTTGGTTACCTCTCTGCCATTGTAAGGGGAATGGGAAGAATGGGATCTTCAGGGATTCTTTCTCTCCTTTCTCCAACCCTGCCCATCCTTGTGTTTTGTTTCATTTCTCTCACTTATGCATGGTGTTGGTAAGAGTGGATAAGAAGCAATGTGCTGAATTTTGGGAGTTGTCAGGTGTCAGGTGTTTGGACCATATCCCACCAGTGTGGGGGATGTCTACTGTGTTCTACTGATCTAAGTCTCACTTTGAGAGAATATTCTGAGCTTTCAAGCGTTCCTCCTTGCTTGCTTGTTCATCTCCTGTGATACAAGTTCATAAGGGACACTGAGTGCAGTCCATTTTCTGTGGAAAAAGCAGAAACTTTTGTTTCTGTCCAGCTTGCCCAGAAAAACTGGATCATGTTAACTGAAAATATTATTTAAAATCAATATTCGTGCTTTCAAAATATTTCATTTTCTGAACAACTCAATGCTGCTACAGGTAAGTCACTCGCACATAAAGTGGATGAACCTGAGGGATATATGTACTTTTACTGCTTTTCAGTTTGGATTGACCAAATGTTGACTGTGATGGACGAGCACAGCACCACTGTCTGCACTTGCCCTTTTCCTTATGCTCCCAGGAGCATCCTGAGCGTGTGGCAGCCACTGGGATGGAGGAAGGATCACAATCCATTTCTTGGAGTTGCTGTGTTGGGGGTCAAGGGGATGTTCTTATTGAAAATATCGTGGTGTTCTCTCCATGGCTTCAGTCTGGCTGCGTGTCAGGTTGTTCCTGATGATGAAACCGAGGCGTCCGGTGTGGACTCGTACCCCTGGATACCGAGGTTCTTGATGTGTTGCTGAGACAGTGCATGACCGCCTGAAAGGGAAAGCAAGAGCCTGACATTGATTGTAGAAGTGGAAGATGCGGCAGAAGAAAAGCTCTTAATTGAGATATAAGAAGAGTACTTGGAAGCAGTGGTTGCTTTTTCAGTATTCTTGGAGGACTTGGGCTCTTTGCAGTATCCAGGTGCGCACAATTGTCTGGGGGCTGGATTGTCGTGGATTCTGTTCTAATGTCGGAGAGCTCTTCTCTGCCGTATGATGCTGTGTGCACAGAAAGGAGGAAAAGGAGAAGAGGAGAGAGAAAGAACTGGGAGGGAAGGAAGGACAGAAGGACGGATGAGTTCACTGCTATGTCTGACATGCTATCGGTGTACATAGAAAGGGAGGAGGGTAAGATAAGTGCTCATAAAATGAATGACAGAAGAGAATGAAATAGAAAAAGAAAATGCTGTAAAGGAATAACAAGGGGACAACTAAGGATGAAATACGACAACAAGAGGGAAGAAAACAATAGCAAAGGATGTGAGAAGTACCCATTGACCTTAACACTCATCACTGGGCGGAGCTGGTTCCCAACATCCTCGGTCTTCATTACAATATTGCGCGGTCCGCCGCTGATGCGATAGATGTATTGTTGGAGGATCCGAGTTGTTGTCTGTGCAGGTGGGCGCCAGAAGAGACTTGCGAGTTCCCAGGAGGACGAAGGAGGGGATCTAAGATAAAAAAGCACAGAGAATAAAATGAAAGACAATGAAGGTAAAAAGACACGCTTGAAAGAGATGCACATAGCGAGCCCAATGCGAGGACGCTATTGCGAGAAGTGTAGAGCGGCGGAGCAGCGCACGGTGTCGCTGCAGGCTCAGGAACGGCGTGTGGGCGGCTCCGCCCCGGTGCGGCGGAGAGCCCGGCTGTGAGCGCGGGGGGGCGGCGCGGGCCGGGCAGCAGAGCCGGTGCGTCCGGGCGGCGGCGGGGAGCCGTGCGGGGCCCGGGCCGGGGCCGGCGGGCACAGCAAGAGCGGCAGAGCTGCAGCGGCGGAGGCGAGAGCAGCGGCGGCAGGGATGGGCGAGCGTTGCTGTGCGGTGCTGCGGGTGCTGGTGCTGCAGGCGGCCTGGGCGCTGGCGGGCGGTCAGGTGCGCTACTCGGTGCCGGAGGAAGCCAAGGCCGGCACGGTGGTGGGCCGTCTGGCGCAGGACCTGGGCCTGGAGGCGGGCGAGGCGGAGGCGCGGCGGCTGCGGCTGGTGGCGCAGGGCCGGCGGGCGAGCGTGGAGGTGAGCGGGGCGAGCGGCGCGCTGCTGGTGAGCTCGCGGCTCGACCGGGAGGAGCTGTGCGGCAAGAGCGCGCCGTGCGCGCTGCGCCTGGAGGTGCTGCTGGAGCGGCCGCTGCGCGTCTTCCATGTGCAGCTGGAGGTCACCGACATCAACGACAATGCCCCCATCTTCCCCGCTGCCCGCAGAAACCTCAGCATCGCGGAATTGGCCACTCAGCCGGGGTCTCGTTTCCCTCTGGAGGGCGCGTCGGATGCGGATATCGGAGCGAACGCGCAGCTCTCCTACACGCTCAGCCCCAGCGAACATTTTAGCTTGGAAGTCAAATCCAAAGATGAAAATAAGATCTCCGTACTATTGGTACTAACGAAAGCGTTGGACCGCGAGACGATTCCCGTGCACCAGTTGGTGCTGACGGCAACTGATGGGGGCCGGCCGTCTCTGACAGGCACCATGGAGCTGGTGATCTCGGTGCTGGACGCAAACGACAACGCACCCCAGTTCAACCAGTCGGTGTATAAAGTGCAGCTGCCGGAAAATACGGTCCCGGGAACCGTATTTTTCAAGCTAACAGCTACAGACAATGATGAGGGAATTAATCGAGAAATATACTATACTTTTAGCGACCGGATTTCAGCTAAAATTCAGGACCTTTTCAAAATTGATGAGAAGCTCGGGGAAATACGGACAGTCGGAGAACTGGACTTCGAGCATATTCAATCGTATGACCTGGAGATGGAAGCGAGAGATAAAGGGACGCCTCCTCTTTCGGGTCACTGCAGCCTGGTGCTAGAAGTTGTGGACGTGAATGACAACGCGCCGGAGGTGTGGGTGACGTCGCTGTCGGTGCCGGTGCCGGAGGACGCGTCGGTGGGGACGGTGGTGGCCCTGCTGAGCGTGTCGGACCGAGACTCGGGGACGAACGGGCGCGTGCGGTGCTGGGTGTGGCCGGCGGCGCCGTTCGGGCTGGAGGCGACGTTCGCGGGCTCGTACTCGCTGGTGCTGCGCGAGGCGCTGGACCGGGAGCGGGTGTCGGAGTACGAGGTGGAGGTGCGTGCGGAGGACGGCGGGGCGCCGGCGCTGGGCGCCAGGCGCGGGCTGCGGGTGCCGGTGTCGGACGTGAACGACAACGCGCCCTTGTTCGCGCAGGCCGTGTACACGGTGCTGGCGCGGGAGAACAACGCGGCGGGCGCGGAGCTGGCGCGGCTGTGGGCGCGGGACCCGGACGAGGCGGGCAACGGGCGCGTGAGCTACTCGGTGTGGGAGGGCGCGGCGGGCGGCGTTGGGGCCGCGGCTGGCAGCGGCTGGCGTGCGGCGTCGAGCTACGTGTCGGTGGACGCGGAGAGCGGGCGCGTGTGGGCGCTGCAGCCCTTGGACTACGAGGAGCTGCAGGTGCTGCAGTTCGAGGTACGCGCGGTGGACGCGGGGGAGCCGCCGCTGTGCGGCAACGCCACGGTGCAGCTCTTCGTGCTGGACGAGAACGACAACGCGCCGGCGCTGCTGCCGCCCGCGGGCTCGGCGCCGGAGGCGGGCGCCGTGGCGGCCGAGGCAGCCTCGGCATCGTCGTCGTCGTCGTTTGTGGGGCCGGTGTCGGGGTCGGGCACGCTGTGGGCGTGGGCGGCGTGGGGGGCGCCGGCGGGCCAGGTGGTGGCCAAGATCCGCGCCGTGGACGCCGACTCGGGCTACAACGCGTGGCTGCGCTACGAGCTGTGGGAGCCGCGGGCCAAGGGCCCGTTCCGCGTGGGGCTCTACAGCGGCGAGGTGAGCACGGCGCGGCCGCTGGACGAGGCGGACGGCGCTCGCCACACGCTGCTGATCGTCGTGCGCGACCACGGCGAGCCGGCGCGCTCGGCCACGGCCACGCTCAGCGTGTCGCTGCTCGAGGCCAACGAGGCGGCGCTGGCCGCGGGATCCTCGGCGTCGTCGTCAGGGTCAGGGTCGCGGTCGGCGTTGGGCGTGGATGTGGGCGGCGCTGCGGCCAGCGCGGCGACCAACGTGTGGCTGGTGGTGGCGATCTGCGCCGTGTCGAGCCTGTTCCTGCTGGCGCTGGTGCTGTACGGGGCGTCGCGCTGGGCGCCGCGGGCGGCCGTGCTCTCGGGGCCCGGGCCCACGACGCTCGTGTGCGCCAGCGAAGTGGGCAGCTGGTCGTACTCGCAGCGCCACAGCCGCAGCCTGTGCGTGGCGGACGGCGCGGCCAAGAGCGACCTCATGGTTTTCAGCCCCAACTTCCCTCCGCCGCCGCCCGGCGCCGCGCCCAAGGACACGCAGCCGGAGCCCTCCGCTCTCCTCCACACGGTCAGTGACACTGCCTTGCTCATCTCTCTCCACCTTCGCCGCCTATTTCGTCCTAGGCTCATTCTCTCCCACCCCCTGGGTGTTTCTTGCTCGTAATAAGGCTGCGCCCCCGCAGTCTGTGGGCGGTGGGTGTGTAAGACTGTTAAAGGGACTTTGCTCTGTACAGCTGTGTCCTTCCCGGATTTCGCAATTTGTTGTTATGTGGAAGCAGAAATAAAGTATCATGGCATCCCAGAGCACTCACCATGCACAGCTGAGTGTAACTGCGTTGGGCAGGAGTTGTGCCCTAGGATGAAATCAGTGCCAGTTTCAGTGAGAGGTGCCCCGAGCTGCTGCTTTCCAGGCAACCCTCCTCATTGTGTGTAATGTTTCAGTGTGAGTTTAGTGTAGGAATACAAAATACGTTGTGTTGGAAACAGTCCCCCGATCACTTTGTATTGACTTAATGGCTTTGCTGACTTCTGACGATGTTGGTATTAGTTCTGGATTTTTATTAAAACCTCTCCTCTTTCATTTTCCTTGTAAGAGAAATAACACAGATTTACACTTGGAACTTGAAATACTTGGTTCCTTGTGCGACCAACAACTCTGCATTTTGGTTCTATCATCAGACTCATTAAGAAAGTAGGAAAGGCAGTACTGGCTTCTACTATAATCTTTTTCCTTGCATCTTTTTATTCCCGTAAAGGTAGGAAACTGTAGCATGTTTATTGAAGTGATTTTGGCAGTGGCAGAGGAAGGCATTGATTTATTTTTTTTATGTGACATTGAGCAGAGGGATGAGTTACCTAAGGAAGGTGGGATTCATTGGGAAGGTCATGGGCTGTGTCTTAAGACAGGAATGAGTGATGACGTGTTTGTCTTGAGAATTCATGAAGGATACCTGTGATGAATCAGGGATACCTGGAGAAAACTGTGAGGCAGCAGGGGCACAGGGTGCTTCTGCATGGGATCCATTGCAAGGCTCTCAGGTTCTGGAGTTGGAGTCTTTGTGGACCTTGAGGTGCTGTGTGGTATTGAAATGGCCATAAATGTTTTGAGGTGACGAAGATCTCCCTCCAAAGGACGTAATGTGTGCTGATGCATCATTACTGTGCAAAATGTGTTGGTCAGAGAAAATTCAATGCTGAATATTGTTTGATGAAGCACTTTCCTCTTCTTTTGAGAAAGGCATTGTTGGAGGGCAGGACTTCAGCTCGCTGGAGTTCCTGTGTAGGGGTGCACGTCTGGAGCAGCTTCCTCATGTCTTGGTTTTGAGATGATGGCTCCTTTCTCCTTCTCAAGTGGCATTTGCAGGAGGATGTGATGGGGAGGAGGATATAATGTGTGTGTGCCACATTTCTTCAACCTGTGCCTTGCAGGATCAGCCTCAGTAGAAATGGGGTGTCCCCTTGTCATGTTCAGCGCTTATACCTGCACAAGCACAGCAAACCTTCCAGAGCAGCCGAGCTCTGATATTATCTTAGAAATTCTACTGCCACATTCTCCCCCAAAACTGATATTGTGAATGTGCTTGTGCTTCAGCATTTGGTGTGGTTCTCTCAAGACCAAATTACCCTGGACCAGGATCAGAGCTTTCACTCTGATCATAGAGTTTTTAACATCTCTCATGTGTAGTTCTGTGGTGCAAAAACATCAGTTCCATCTGAGATTGCTGAAAAAGCATGGAACATTCAGAGTGAATTTCATGGAGACATTCTGCTGGACATTTGTGATTTTTTTATCCCTTCTTAATTTCTTTCTGCCAGTTGTGGGGGAAGATGGGGATGTGTGAAAGCCTGGATCGAACTCAGAGTGGGTTTTATTGCTGAGCCAAGCTGTTGTGCTGCAGTTTGGCTGCTGTAGCTGCAATTCTCCTAGTGGCATGGAGTATTGCTTGGGTCTTCTGTCATGCGGAGAGTGAATTTGAGTGGAGAAGTTTCTTTACTAGGAAATGAAGATGCTGTGTAGCATAAGCACAATGACTGGGGAAGAAAGCTCCAGCTGCTGAGCTGGAGATTAATTTCCCAGAGCTTGGGATAGAGGATTCCACTGGAAAACCTTGAGAATTCCCCTCTGCCCCTTGAGGTTGCTGGCCTGGGATCCTCTGAGGTCCTTCTGCAGTCCTGTGTATCCTTGGTATTCTTACTCTTCCTGCCAGATGTGAGGATATCTACCAAACACAACTCAGAGCACTTGCTTTTGAAAATACAATGTTGGTGAAACAGCAGCATTTCCAAATATCAGTCTTGCTTTGTCAGCCTTCTGTAAAACTCTCCTTGTTTACATCTCTGCTCTGGTCTTGATAGGGAATGGGAAAATTTCTGTCCATAATCAGCAAGTCTCCAGACTTGGTATTTTGATATTGTGGAATGGGATCTTCCAGTTTTCTTCTCGTATTTTACCAAAAAGATTCTTCTTTTGCATTGGCAATGTGTTGGTAACAGTAGATAAAATGTAAAGTGCTGAATTTTTGCATCTGTCAGGTTGCAGAGTTCGTAGCTGTTGACCATCAGTATGAGGGATGGATTTTCCAGTCTTCTAAACTGAGTTTGACGTTGTGAGAATGTCCTTAGATTTGCCGGATCTCTCCTGTTTCACATGTGATAAAAGTGCATGAAGTGCATTGTGCTCTGCACAGTGATTTAGTGTTTTTTGCTGAATGTGGGTCATTTTCCCCTATTCATCTTCCTCCCAAGTCTCTGATAACATTAAAAGAAATGCTCCAGAACCAGTTCACTCCCTTGAAAGTAAATGTTTTCTGAAGAAGGAGCCCGGGATGCTTCAGGTAAGTTGCTGTTCCCGAAGTATGAGTCTGAAGGATAGTTGTACCTTTATATGTCTTTGGTCATGGATTCTTCATTTTGGATTGACCAAGTGTACCTGGATTTGGAGTTGGACTTGATGATCCTTATGGATGCCTCCCAGTTTGAAAAGTTCTATGATTCCTTTACTGGATCAGCAGAGCACACTGCCTCCTCTCCTTTCTATCTTCTTTGTCCAGACACAGCACAAATAAATACCAGAAGCACGGATGCAAAAGTGACCCTAAAACATTTCTCAGAGTGGATATGTTGGGAGTCGGGAGTGTCTTCCCAGAGGAAACGACACAGATAAAATGACTTTGTTGTCTTTATCCTGTGGATCTGGGTACACAGAGGCATTTCAAGGGGGTAATGCCCCTGGGGCTGGACATTTTTGCTGTGTTTTTCTGACTGGCCCGCCTGCAGCATGAAGACAGAAATTTCCATTCATCATCCAGGTTGCAAATGAGGCATCATATGAAGAGTGTTTGGGTGCTGTGGTTGCTCTGTATTTATTCACCATTCAGGAAGGATTGTTGTGCTTGGCCATGATGGTTTCATCCCTGAAGAACAGATTGTCCTTTGTTGTTTGTGCTTAGTGAATTCTGTTTGCACTAATGTCAAAGTACCTAGGGATTTGGCCTGGTTTTCAGAGAGCTGTGAATTCTCTCCCCTGAAACGATGGGACCTGAAGACTGTGGTTTCCTTGCAGAAGATGAGGTGAAAGATCACTGTGTCAGCCTGGCATCGACTGGAAATGAGCAGGAAGTTTGTTCCTTGAGTGTAGAGATGAAAGAACACAGCAGAGAGGAACGGGAACTGTTCCCCAAGGCGTGTTCGTGCTTCATGGGGAGGGTGATGTAATCACTTGGAACGATCCATTGATTACTGAGACACAGAAGAAGGAAAGAGAGAAGACAAGATGAGTGTGTGTGGTATAATGACAGTGAAGAGAAGGAAGGAAGAATTCCAGTAAGGACGGGAGAGTTTACTGATATGGCACAGATGCTCTCACTGTACACAAGGAAGGAAGGAGAGCAAGTAAGTAGGACATAAGCTGACAGAGAGGAGAAAGACAGAAGATGCTATGAAGGAAGTAATTAAGAATGGAAGAAGAGAAAGAGGAGAAAGAAAACAAGAGCTAAGGAGATGAGCGGTACGCAATGAGCTTACCTGTAATCACTGGGTGAAGCTGGTTCACAAGACCCTTTGCCTGAATTAGAATATTCTGTGGTCTTACAATAGTGCCATGTAAATCGAGTTGGTGCATCCGGCTTGTTTTTTTCTGCTGTCTGGAACGAATGCTTCATGCGAGTTATAAGAGGTAAAGAAGAGGGAATAGAAGGGGGGAAAAAAGAAACAAATAATCGGAGGAATAAACTGAAAGACGAGCACGGTTGGAAGAGAAAAAGCAGAGGAGCTGGCCGTGACGGTCGCGGAGTGTGTGAGGCGGCGGAGAAGCGCACGGTGTCGCTGCAGGCTCAGGAACGGCGTGTGGGCGGCTCCGCCCCGGTGCGGCGGAGAGCCCGGCTGTGAGCGCGGGGGGCGGCGCGGGCCGGGCAGCAGAGCCGGTGCGTCCGGGCGGCGGCGGGGAGCCGTGCGGGGCCCGGGCCGGGGCCGGCGGGCACAGCAAGAGCGGCAGAGCTGCAAGAGCGGAGGCGAGAGCAGCGGCGGCAGGGATGGGCGAGCGTTGCTGTGCGGTGCTGCGGGTGCTGGTGCTGCAGGCGGCCTGGGCGCTGGCGGGCGGGCAGGTGCGCTACGCGGTGCCGGAGGAAGCCAAGGCCGGCACGGTGGTGGGCCGTCTGGCGCAGGACCTGGGCCTGGAGGCGGGCGAGGCGGAGGCGCGGCGGCTGCGGCTGGTGGCGCAGGGCCGGCGGGCGAGCGTGGAGGTGAGCGGGGCGAGCGGCGCGCTGCTGGTGAGCTCGCGGCTCGACCGGGAGGAGCTGTGCGGCAAGAGCGCGCCGTGCGCGCTGCGCCTGGAGGTGCTGCTGGAGCGGCCGCTGCGCGTCTTCCATGTGCAGCTGGAGGTCACCGACATCAACGACAATGCCCCCATCTTCCCCGCCGCCCGAAAAAACCTCAGCATCGCGGAATTGTCTGTTCCGGGGTCTCGTTTCCCGCTGGAGGGCGCGTCGGATGCGGATATCGGAGCGAACGCGCAGCTCTCCTACACACTCAGCCCCAGCGAGCACTTCGCTCTGGATTTACAAAAAACAGATGAGGACGGTGAATCCTTATTCTTGGTGCTTAGGAAATCTCTGGACCGCGAGACGATTCCGGTGCACCGGTTGGTGCTGACGGCGACTGACGGGGGCCGGCCATCTCTGACGGGCACCATGGAGCTGGTGATCTCGGTGGTGGACGCAAACGACAACGCGCCCCAGTTCAACCAGTCGGTGTATAAAGTGCAGCTGCCGGAAAACGCAGAACGCGGCACTCTGGTGATCAAACTAAATGCCACAGATTTGGATGAGGGGTCGAACAGTAATATTTACTACTCGCTGCAAATCCTTTCCCCGCAGGAAGGAAAAGACGTTTTCGGACTTGAGAGGAACAGCGGAGAGATTCGTCTGACGGGTGACTTAGACTTTGAGGAAGTTAGTCTCTATCGCCTGCAAGTGGACGCGACAGATAAGGGGACACCATCGCTCTCGGGTCACTGCAAGGTGGTGCTGGAGGTGCTAGACGTGAACGACAACGCGCCAGAGGTGTGGGTGACGTCGCTGTCGGTGCCGGTGCCGGAGGACGCGTCGGTGGGGACGGTGGTGGCCCTGCTGAGCGTGTCGGACCGAGACTCGGGGGCGAACGGGCGCGTGCGGTGCTGGGTGTGGCCGGCGGCGCCGTTCGGGCTGGAGGCGACGTTCGCGGGCTCGTACTCGCTGGTGCTGCGCGAGGCGCTGGACCGGGAGCGGGTGTCGGAGTACGAGGTGGAGGTGCGTGCGGAGGACGGCGGGGCGCCGGCACTGGGCGCCAGGCGCGGGCTGCGGGTGCCGGTGTCGGACGTGAACGACAACGCGCCCTTGTTCGCGCAGGCCGTGTACACGGTGCTGGCGCGGGAGAACAACGCGGCGGGCGCGGAGCTGGCGCGGCTGTGGGCGCGGGACCCGGACGAGGCGGGCAACGGGCGCGTGAGCTACTCGGTGTGGGAGGGCGCGGCGGGCGGCGTTGGGGCCGCGGCTGGCAGCGGCTGGCGTGCGGCGTCGAGCTACGTGTCGGTGGACGCGGAGAGCGGGCGCGTGTGGGCGCTGCAGCCCTTGGACTACGAGGAGCTGCAGGTGCTGCAGTTCGAGGTGCGCGCGGTGGACGCGGGGGAGCCGCCGCTGTGCGGCAACGCCACGGTGCAGCTCTTCGTGCTGGACGAGAACGACAACGCGCCGGCGCTGCTGCCGCCCGCGGGCTCGGCGCCGGAGGCGGGCGCCGTGGCGGCCGAGGCAGCCTCCTCATCGTCGTCGTCGTCGTTTGTGGGGCCGGTGTCGGGGTCAGGCATTCTGTGGGCGTGGGCGGCGTGGGGGGCGCCGGCGGGCCAGGTGGTGGCCAAGATCCGCGCCGTGGACGCCGACTCGGGCTACAACGCGTGGCTGCGCTACGAGCTGTGGGAGCCGCGGGCCAAGGGCCCGTTCCGCGTGGGGCTCTACAGCGGCGAGGTGAGCACGGCGCGGCCGCTGGACGAGGCGGACGGCGCTCGCCACACGCTGCTGATCGTCGTGCGCGACCACGGCGAGCCGGCGCGCTCGGCCACGGCCACGCTCAGCGTGTCGCTGCTCGAGGCCAACGAGGCGGCGCTGGCCGCGGGATCCTCGGCGTCGTCGTCAGGGTCAGGGTCGCGGTCGGCGGTGGGCGTGGATGTGGGCGGTGCTGCGGCCAGCGCGGCGACCAACGTGTGGCTGGTGGTGGCGATCTGCGCCGTGTCGAGCCTGTTCCTGCTGGCGCTGGTGCTGTACGGGGCGTCGCGCTGGGCGCCGCGGGCGGCCGTGCTCTCGGGGCCCGGGCCCACGACGCTCGTGTGCGCCAGCGAAGTGGGCAGCTGGTCGTACTCGCAGCGCCACAGCCGCAGCCTGTGCGTGGCGGACGGCGCGGCCAAGAGCGACCTCATGGTTTTCAGCCCCAACTTCCCTCCGCCGCCGCCCGGCGCCGCGCCCAAGGACACGCAGCCGGAGCCCTCCGCTCTCCTCCACACGGTCAGTGACACTGCCTTGCTCATCTCTCTCCCCCTTCGCCGCCTAGTTCGTCTTCTGCTCATTGTCTGTCGCCCCCTGGGTAGTTCTTGCTCGTAATAATGCTCCGCCCCCGCAGTCTGAGGGCGGTGGGTGTATAAGAATGTTAAAGGGACTTTGCTCTCTACCGCTGTGTCCATCCCGAATTTCGCAATTTTTTGTTATGTAGAAGCAGAAATAAAGTATCATGGCATCCCAGAGCACTCAGCATGCACAGCTGAGTGTAACTGCGTTGGGCAGGAGTTGTGTCCTAGAATGAAATCAGTGCCAGTTTCAGTGAGAGGTGCCCCGAACTGCTGCTTTGCAGGCAGCTCTCCTCATTGTGTGTTTCAGTGTGAGCTTGGGGTGGGAATACAAAATACCTTGTGTTGGAAACAGTCCCCCGATCACTTTGTATTGACTTAATGGCTTTGCTGACTTCTGACCATGTTGTTATTAGTTCTGGATCTTTATTAAAACCTCTCCTCTTTCATTTTCCTTGTAAGAGAAATGACACAAATTTACACTTGGAACTTGAAATACTTGGTTCCCTGTGGAACCAACAACTCTGCATTTAGGTTCTATCATCAGACTCATCAAGAAAGTAGGAAAGTCAGTATTGGCTTTTACTATAATCTTTTTCATTGCATCTTTTTATTCCCGTAAAGGCAGGAATCTGTAGCATGTTTATTGAAGTGATTTTGGCAGTGGCAGAGGAAGGCATTGATTTATTTTTTTTTATGTGACCTTGAGCAGAGGGATGAGTCGCCTAAGGAAGGTGGGATTCATTGGGAAGGCCATGGGCCATGTTTAAGACAGGAATGAGTGAGGATGTGCTTGTCTTGAGAATTCATGAAGGATACCTGTGATGAATCAGGGATACCTGGAGAAAACTGTGAGGCAGCAGGGGCACAGGGTGCTTCTGCATGGGATCCATTGCAAGGCTCTCAGGTTCTGGAGTTGGAGTCTTTGTGGACCTTGAGGTGCTGTGTGGTATTGAAGTGGCAACAAATGCTTTGAGGTGATGAAGATCTCCTTCCAAAGGATGTAATTTGTGCTGCTGCATCATTACTGTGCAAAATGTGTTGGTCAGAGTAAACGCAATGCTGAATATTGTTTGATGAAGCATTTCCCTCTTCTTTTGAGAAGGGCATTGATGGAGGGCAGGACTTCAGCTCGCTGGAGTTCCTGTGTAGGGGTGCACGTCTGGAGCAGCTTCCTCATGTCTTGATTTTGAGATGATGGCTCCTTTCTCCTTCTCAAGTGGCATTGGCAGGGGGATGTGATGGGGAGGAGGTTATAATGTGTTTGCGCCACATTTTTCCAACCTGAGCATTGCAGGATCAGCCTCAGTAGAAATGGGGTGTCCCCTTGTCATGCTCAACCCTGATACCTGCACAAGCACAGCAAACCTTCCAGAGCAGCCCAGCTCTGATATTATGATAGAAATTCTACTGCCACATTCTCCCTCACAATTGATATTGTGAGTGTGCTTGTGCTTCAGCATTTGGTGTGGTTCTCTCAAGACCAAATTAATCTGGACTAGGATCAGAGCTTTCACTCTGATTATAGAGTTTTAAACATCTCTCATGTGCACTTCTGTGGTGAGAAGACACCAGTTCCGTCTGCAGTTGCTAAAAAAGCATAGAACATTCAGAGCGAATTTCATGGAGACATTCTGCTGGACATTTTGCGATTTGTTTATTCCTTCTTAACTTCTTTGTGTCGATTCTAAGGGATGGTGGGGATGTGTGAAGGCCTGGATCGAGCTCAGAGTGGGTTTTATTGCTGGGCCAAGCTGTTGTGGTGGAGCTTTCGGTTACTGCAGCTGCAATTCTCCAATTGCATGGAGCCCTCTGTGATGGAGAGGGTGAGTTCGAGTGGAGAAGTTTCTTTACTGAGGAAATGGAGCTGCTGTGTAGCATAAGCACAATCACTGGGGAAGAAAGCTCCAGCTGCTGATCTGGAGATTCATTTGCCAGAGTTTGGAATTGAGGATTCCACTGGAAAAGCTTGTGAAGACCTTAAAGGTTGCTTGCCTGAGATCCTCTGAGGTCTTTCTGAAGTCCTGTGTATCCTTGGTATTCTTCGTGATCTTCCTGCCAGATGTGAGGACATCTACCATACACAACTCAGAGCACTTGCTTTTGAAAATATGGTGTTGGTGAAACAGCATCATTTCCAAATATCAGTCGTGCTTGGTCAGCCTTCTTTGAAGCACTCTTTTCTACATCTCTCCTCTCGTCTTGATAGGGAGTGGAGAAAGTTCTGACCATAATTAAGAAGTTGCTAGACCTGGCATTTTGATACGGTGAAATGGGATCTTCTAGTTTTCTTCTCGTATTTTACCAAAAAGATTCTTCTTTTGCATTGGCAATTTGTTGATAAAACTGGGTGAAATGTAAACGGCTGAATATTGACAGCTGTCAGGTTGCAGAGTTTGCAGCTGTTGACCATCAGTATGAGGGATGGATTTTCCAGTCTTCTAAACTGAGTTTGAAGTTGTGAGAATGTCCTTAGATTTGCGAGATCTCTCCTGTTTCACATGTGATAAAAGTGCATGAAATGCATTGTGTTCTGTTCAGTGATTTAGTGTTTTTTGTTGAATGTGGGCCATTTTTGCCTAATCATCTTCCCCGAAATCTCTGATAACATTAAAAGGAATGCTCCAGAACCGATTCCCTCCCTTGAAAGTAAATGTTTTCTGAAGAAGGAGCCCGGGATGCTTCAGGTAAGTTGCTGTTCCTGAAGAATGAGTCTGAAGGACAGTTGTACCTTTATATGTCTTTGGTCCTGGATTCTTCATTTTGGATTGACCAAGTGTACCTGGATTTGGAGTTGTACTGAATGATCCTTATGGATGCCTCCCAGTTTAAAAAGTTCTTTGATTCCTTTACTGGATCAGCAGAGCACCACTGCCTCCTCTCCTTTCTATCTTCTTTGTCCAGACACAGCACAAATAAATACCAGAAGCACGGATGCAAAAGTGACCCTAAAACATTTCTCAGAGTGGATGTGTTGGGAGTCGGGAGTGTGTTCTCAGAGCAAACAACACAGATAAAATGACTTTGTTGCTTTTACCCTGTGGATCAGCTACACAGATGCATTCCACTGGGGAAACGCCCCTGAGGCTGGACATTTTTTCTGTGTGTTTCTGACTGGCCTGCCTGCAGTATGAAGACAGAAATTTCCATTCATCATGTATGTTGCAAATGAGGCATCATATGAAGTGTGTTTGCGAGCTGTGGTTGTTCTGTATTTTTTCACCATTCAGGAAGGGTTGTTGTGCTTGGCCATGATGGTTTCACCCCTGAAGAACAGATTGCCCTGTGTTGTTTGTGCTTAGTGAAGCCTGTTTGCACTAAGGTAAAAGTACCTAGGGATTTGGCTTTGTTTTCAGAGAGCTGTGAATTCGTTCCCTGGAAAGGATGGGACCTGAAGACTGTGGTTTCCTTGCAGAAGATGAGGTGAAAGATCGCTGTGTCAGCCTGGCATAGACCGGAAAGGAGCAGGAAGTGTTTTCCTTGAGTGGAGAAATGAAAAAAACACAGAAGAGAGGAACGGGAACTGTTCCCCAAGGCGTGTTCGTGCTTCATGGGGAGGGTGATGTAATCACTTGTAACGATCCATTGATTAGTGAGACAAAGAAGGAGGAAAGAGAGAAGACGAGTGTGCGTGGTATAAGGACAGTGAAGAGAAGGAAGGAAAGATTCCAGGAAGGACGGGAGAGTTTGCTGATATGCCACCGATGCTCTCACTGTACACAAGGAAGGAAGAAGAACAAGTAAGGAGGACCTAAGTTGACTGAGAGAAGAGAAATACAGAAGATGCTATGAAGGAAGTAATTAAGAATGGAAGAAGAGAAAGAGGAGAAAGAAAGCAAGAGCAAAGGAGATGAGCGGTATGCAATGAGCTTACCTGTAATCGCTGGGTGAAGCTGGTTCACAAGACCCTTTGCCTGAATTAGAATATTCTGTGGTCTTACAATAGTGCCATGTAAATCGAGTTGGTGCATCCGTGTTGTTTTTTCTGCTGTCTGGATCCGAATGCTTCATGCGAGTTATCAGAAGAGGTAAAGAAGAAGGAATAGAAGGGGGGAAAAAAGAAACAAATAATCGGAGGAATAAACTGAAAGACGAGCACGGTTGGAAGAGAAAAAGCAGAGGAGCTGGCCGTGACGGTCGCGGAGTGTGTGAGGCGGCGGAGCAGCGCACGGTGTCGCTGCAGGCTCAGGAACGGCGTGTGGGCGGCTCCGCCCCGGTGCGGCGGAGAGCCCGGCTGTGAGCGCGGGGGGGCGGCGCGGGCCGGGCAGCAGAGCCGGTGCGTCCGGGCGGCGGCGGGGAGCCGTGCGGGGCCCGGGCCGGGGCCGGCGGGCACAGCAAGAGCGGCAGAGCTGCAGCGGCGGAGGCGAGAGCAGCGGCGGCAGGGATGGGCGAGCGTTGCTGTGCGGTGCTGCGGGTGCTGGTGCTGCAGGCGGCCTGGGCGCTGGCGGGCGGGCAGGTGCGCTACTCGGTGCCGGAGGAAGCCAAGGCCGGCACGGTGGTGGGCCGTCTGGCGCAGGACCTGGGCCTGGAGGCGGGCGAGGCGGAGGCGCGGCGGCTGCGGCTGGTGGCGCAGGGCCGGCGGGCGAGCGTGGAGGTGAGCGGGGCGAGCGGCGCGCTGCTGGTGAGCTCGCGGCTCGACCGGGAGGAGCTGTGCGGCAAGAGCGCGCCGTGCGCGCTGCGCCTGGAGGTGCTGCTGGAGCGGCCGCTGCGCGTCTTCCATGTGCAGCTGGAGGTCACCGACATCAACGACAATGCCCCCATCTTCCCCGCCGCACGAAAAAACCTCAGCATCGCGGAGTTATCTACAATGCCGGGGTCTCGTTTCCCGCTGGAGGGCGCGTCGGATGCGGATATCGGAGCGAACGCGCAGCTCTCCTACACACTCAGCCCCAGCGAGCACTTTTCTCTGGATTTACAAAAAACCGATGAGGACGGTGAATCCTTATTCTTCGTGCTCACGAAATCTCTGGACCGCGAGACGATTCCCGTGCACCGGTTGGTGCTGACGGCGACTGACGGGGGCCGGCCGTCTCTGACGGGCACCATGGAGCTGGTGATCTCAGTGCTGGATGCAAACGACAACGCGCCCCAGTTCAACCAAACGGTGTATAAAGTGCAACTGCCAGAAAACGCAGAACGCGGCACTTTGGTGATCAAACTGAATGCCACAGATTTGGATGAGGGGTCCAACAGTAAAATTTACTACTCGCTCCAAATCCTTTCCCCGCAGGAGGGAAAAGACGTTTTCGGACTTGATAGAAACAGCGGAGAGATTCGTCTGACCGGTGACTTAGACTTTGAGGAAGTTAGTCTCTATCGCTTGCAAGTGGACGCGACAGATAACGGGACACCCCCGCTGTCCGGTCACTGCAAGGTTGTGCTGGAAGTGCTGGACGTGAACGACAACGCGCCGGAGGTGTGGGTGACGTCGCTGTCGGTGCCGGTGCCGGAGGACGCGTCGGTGGGGACGGTGGTGGCCCTGCTGAGCGTGTCGGACCGAGACTCGGGGGCGAACGGGCGCGTGCGGTGCTGGGTGTGGCCGGCGGCGCCGTTCGGGCTGGAGGCGACGTTCGCGGGCTCGTACTCGCTGGTGCTGCGCGAGGCGCTGGACCGGGAGCGGGTGTCGGAGTACGAGGTGGAGGTGCGTGCGGAGGACGGCGGGGCGCCGGCGCTGGGCGCCAGGCGCGGGCTGCGGGTGCCGGTGTCGGACGTGAACGACAACGCGCCCTCGTTCGCTCAGGCCGTGTACACGGTGCTGGCGCGGGAGAACAACGCGGCGGGCGCGGAGCTGGCGCGGCTGTGGGCGCGGGACCCGGACGAGGCGGGCAACGGGCGCGTGAGCTACTCGGTGTGGGAGGGCGCGGCGGGCGGCGTTGGGGCCGCGGCTGGCAGCGGCTGGCGTGCGGCGTCGAGCTACGTGTCGGTGGACGCGGAGAGCGGGCGCGTGTGGGCGCTGCAGCCCTTGGACTACGAGGAGCTGCAGGTGCTGCAGTTCGAGGTGCGCGCGGTGGACGCGGGGGAGCCGCCGCTGTGCGGCAACGCCACGGTGCAGCTCTTCGTGCTGGACGAGAACGACAACGCGCCGGCGCTGCTGCCGCCCGCGGGCTCGGCGCCGGAGGCGGGCGCCGTGGCGGCCGAGGCAGCCTCCTCATCGTCGTCGTCGTTTGTGGGGCCGGTGTCGGGGTCAGGCATTCTGTGGGCGTGGGCGGCGTGGGGGGCGCCGGCGGGCCAGGTGGTGGCCAAGATCCGCGCCGTGGACGCCGACTCGGGCTACAACGCGTGGCTGCGCTACGAGCTGTGGGAGCCGCGGGCCAAGGGCCCGTTCCGCGTGGGGCTCTACAGCGGCGAGGTGAGCACGGCGCGGCCGCTGGACGAGGCGGACGGCGCTCGCCACACGCTGCTGATCGTCGTGCGCGACCACGGCGAGCCGGCGCGCTCGGCCACGGCCACGCTCAGCGTGTCGCTGCTCGAGGCCAACGAGGCGGCGCTGGCCGCGGGATCTTCCTCGGCGTCGTCAGGGTCAGTGTCGCGGTCGGCGTTGGGCGTGGATGTGGGCGGCGCTGCGGCCAGCGCGGCGACCAACGTGTGGCTGGTGGTGGCGATCTGCGCCGTGTCGAGCCTGTTCCTGCTGGCGCTGGTGCTGTACGGGGCGTCGCGCTGGGCGCCGCGGGCGGCCGTGCTCTCGGGGCCCGGGCCCACGACGCTCGTGTGCGCCAGCGAAGTGGGCAGCTGGTCGTACTCGCAGCGCCACAGCCGCAGCCTGTGTGTGGCGGACGGCGCGGCCAAGAGCGACCTCATGGTTTTCAGCCCCAACTTCCCTCCGCCGCCGCCCGGCGCCGCGCCCAAGGACACGCAGCCGGAGCCCTCCGCTCTCCTCCATACGGTCAGTGCTCCTTCATTTCTTGCTCTGTGGTTTCTCACCCATCCCCTGGACATTTACTTCCTTGAGTTGTGGTCCTCCCTCGCGGCATCAGGGAGGTACGTGTTTTTTGCTGATTAGACCAGTCTCTGCTGATTCAATTATCGTCCTCCTTATGGTCTGTAATGTGTTACATCGCAATCGGGTTTTTTTTTATTCCACTACAGTCTTCTCTCTTCCTCTTACCGTGTTAACGTGGGGTGCTGTTCTAAATCCTTCGATCTTTTTGCACTCCCCCCAAAGTTGTATCAAATGTTTTTTTGTCTTGCCATTTTGATGGCACTGAGAAATTTTGTTAATATATATATTCCTTTCTTCTCTCTTTTTTATGCTTTTAGAGCCTTCATTGGCTGTTTCAGAATCATTCACAGTCTGTCTTGAAGCTACATCTTTTCTTGTCTACTCAGCTTTGTAGTTCTCCGCATTGAAAATATTTTGTCATTTTCCTACCTGGGTGTTCAGTCATCAACTCTTTCAGTCATCACCTCTTTCTGCAGTTCTTTTCTGCAGACCTGTATTCGAACTCTGCTCCAAATGGTGATATCGCTTCTAATTTTTGATACATCACTGTCCAGGGCCTTCTGAGATCCGCTCATGAGTTATTAAATGGAACAATTATTGATAAAGATCTCTGCCCCTCTGCAGTGTTTACCTAATCTTGCTGGTTTTATCGGGTGTGGTTTTCTTTTAACTGTGGAGTCAATCAGAACTCTGATTTTTCTTTCAATTTTCATTTTGAATGGAGTATCTTCACTTGCCCACATTACCCTGTCTTACACATGGGGCAGTTCTAATGAATTTCTTCTTTTGACTGCTGTAAATTGCTGCTTTCCAGTCTTTTCTTACTCAGAAGTCTCCTTTTTGATTCGCCTCTGAAACAGAAATCTATATATGAAGTTCCTTCCTCCTCACTGTGCATGGCATATATTAGTTTATGAAATGCTACAGAATTTCTGTTAATACGAAAAACACAGATGCACTTCACGTTTCCCCCTTCCAAGTACGATTGAAATGCACTTTCTAATGTAAGGTACTTAATTGCAGAAAACCACGAACCGAAGTAGATGTCAAAATGTGCAGCTGTAGTGCCAGACCGAGGAAGACATTGGTAGAGGACTTGTTTTTGGTGGATTAATGTATTTGTAGAAGTAGCTCAGTTTGGTTTCTGGTTTGGGTAGTCCCATGTACCCAGCAGTCGCAGGCATTGTATTTCTAGGATATTGTGGGGTTTTAACATTATCTTATTTTTATTCGTGTTTACTTAATTTTATTTTTTCCTTCCCTGAGAATAATTTTTTAAAATAAAGTGATTTTTTTTGGTCTTATTGTGTGCTTGCCTTATGATAATCATGTGAATACGAAGATGGACGATGCTTGAAACTCCCGATTTCCACATAGAGTGATTTAGCTTGACTTTATCCGGAGGTGTGTTCAATCAGGAATTGTGAGTGAAAGCCATGCTACGAAATAATACTCTTTTGTTTCGGAGTCTGTGCCCCCTGCCATTACCGTGGTTCACTGTCTTGTAGTCTCTTAAGGCAAATTTTCCTTCGAGAGAAAGCTGTGAGGCTTCAGGTTTCGTTTGTTTCTGCTTTCATAGAAGCGGATACAGAAATGCTGGCAATACAGCAGAGATTTGAGAGGATGGAAAAAAAAACTGTTTGCTTTTTCAGCCGTACTTCCCTGAAAATTTGAACGGTGATCCTTGAACACAGGCCTGACAACGGAGACCTAGAAATAAATCACGACAACAGTTAGAATAGCAACACCTGTAATTAGAAGTATCTATCGGGGGACCTACAATGATGTTTTTAGCGTTTTGTATGTTCCTTTTTTGTTGTCGTTTTTTTTACCTGCGGATTTATGCATCGTTGATTCTTCCTGTGGTAGAACCAGCAACCCACTAACCTGTGAAATGACCTGGTGTGTGTCACTGCCTGGCCCACATGGCAGAAGGAAGTACTGTGTGGAAAAGAGGTTCTGATGTATTTATGTCAGTAGATGAGGTGGGAGCCTGCGAAGATGCTATGAGATGAACTGTGCCTTGCCACAACCGTGGTGCGAGCCTTTTATCTTGTCTTCAGTTGTGTCATGGTTCTATGACTCTGCTGTGCCCTTCAGCACCTCATCTCCATCAGCACCAGGTGCATTGTTTTGACATACTATGAGTTTCTGCCTAAAAATGAGAACCAAGACCTTGATCTTCATTGTGCAGCTACATGTGGGGAATAAAACTTACTGAAAATATTTTACTGACACATAAAGTCGATAGAGTTCAGGTTCCCTGAGCTATTTCATCCTTCTGAGAGGATTTCTGCTCTGTTATGTTTAGAGCATAGAGTTAGGGAGTCACTGATGGAGTTGAAAGTCTTTAGAGTTGGTATGTGCTGATGCTTTATCGGTTGGAAATATACTTCAGAAGGCAAAACAATTCTGCTATGGACAGACACAGGTATTCTTTGTCATATGATGGGCTTACTGTATTATTTACTCTACAAAAAACCAAGGAGACTGTGGAATTGCTCGGCTACATCCCCGTCACAAAGTCATTTAAAGGTAAGCAATTTCTATTAGTTTCTAACATTCCTGGACTGGACCAATTACATTACATCTGAATCTATGTCTTCTGAAGACCTGAGTATTTTCTCTGGATGGAAGATCGAGGATACAGTATTCTTCTGCTGAGGAAACAGCTGAAATATCTTCCAGAAGAAAACATAAATGAGAAAATTGAGTTATGCCTTGTCAGGCCTAAGAGAAGATCAAGTCCGGTGATCAGAAGTGGGGTAGGCTTTACGCAGTGAAGATATTCCTAGGTATGATTGCTGAGTTAATATGGCGTTCAATTATATGTACATTTTGGAAAGCGTACTTTTCAATAAAAGTATCTTAAGGAAGGAGAAGAGGAAGAGGGGAAGGAGAAGGGGAGCACCCAAAAGAACCTGCTATTACCGCTGCGGAGGAAGGCAGTCTTCGGGAAGGAAATCGCAGGGCGCATCGGGAGCGGGCGGAACCACGGCAGGTCCATCCCCGCCCGGAGCCGCTCAGGCAGCGGGAGGAGAGCAGCGGAGGAAAGCTCGGCTCACGGAAGGAGCCGCGGTCGGACACCAGGTGCCGCTGTTGGCCGCGAAGGCGCCGGGAGACACGGGAGGGCGGCAGCTCCTCCCCGAGCCTCAGTCACGGTACCGTCAGCGGGAGGAAGAATGCGGCGGACCGGCCCGGGCGCGGCGCAGAGAAATTGAAGCGGCGTGCTGCTCCTCTCAGGGAGACCCTAAGGCGGACGTCGGGGGATCCCAGGGGAACCAGACAGGGCGAGACAAGAGGCCGGAGGCAAGAGTGGCGACGATGCGGTGGGGGCCGGTGCTGCGGGTGCTGGTGCTGCAGGCGGCCTGGGCGCTGGCGGGCGGGCAGGTGCGCTACTCGGTGCCGGAGGAAGCCAAGGCCGGCACGGTGGTGGGCCGTCTGGCGCAGGACCTGGGCCTGGAGGCGGGCGAGGCGGAGGCGCGGCGGCTGCGGCTGGTGGCGCAGGGCCGGCGGGCGAGCGTGGAGGTGAGCGGGGCGAGCGGCGCGCTGCTGGTGAGCTCGCGGCTCGACCGGGAGGAGCTGTGCGGCAAGAGCGCGCCGTGCGCGCTGCGCCTGGAGGTGCTGCTGGAGCGGCCGCTGCGCGTCTTCCATGTGCAGCTGGAGGTCACCGACATCAACGACAATGCCCCCATCTTCCGTGTGGACGAGGAAACCCTGAACATCGCGGAATCGTCTTTGCCGGGGTCTCGTTTCCCTCTGGAGGGCGCGTCGGATGCCGATATCGGAGCGAACGCTCAGCTCTCCTACGCACTCAGCCCCAGCGAGTATTTCACTTTGGATCATCAGGGGAATAATGACCAGAGTGAGTCTTTGGGTCTTATTTTAACAAAAGCGTTGGACCGCGAGACGATATCCGTGCACCGGTTGGTGCTGACGGCGACTGACGGGGGCCGGCCGTCTCTGACAGGCACCATGGAGCTGGTGATCTCGGTGCTGGATGCGAACGACAACGCGCCCCAGTTTAACCAGTCGGTGTATAAAGTTAAAGCCTTAGAAGGTTCAGAGCTCGGGACTCTGTTAGTCACGCTTAGTGCCACGGATCCTGACGAAGGGATCAATAGCGATATTATCTATTTATTTAGTAAGCGTGCCAGTACGAAAGTTAAAGAAATGTTCAGTATCGATGAAAACAAAGGAGAAATCAGACTTCAAGGCAAATTAGACTATGAAGAGATGGATAGTTACGAGATCCCTGTAGAAGCAAGGGACAAAGGTTCTCCCCCGCTGTCGGGTCACTGCAAGGTTGTGCTGGAAGTGCTGGACGTGAACGACAACGCGCCGGAGGTATGGGTGACGTCGCTGTCGGTGCCGGTGCCGGAGGACGCGTCGGTGGGGACGGTGGTGGCCCTGCTGAGCGTGTCGGACCGAGACTCGGGGGCGAACGGACGCGTGCGGTGCTGGGTGTGGCCGGCGGCGCCGTTCGGGCTGGAGGCGACGTTCGCGGGCTCGTACTCGCTGGTGCTGCGCGAGGCGCTGGACCGGGAGCGGGTGTCGGAGTACGAGGTGGAGGTGCGTGCGGAGGACGGCGGGGCGCCGGCGCTGGGCGCCAGGCGTGGGCTGCGGGTGCCGGTGTCGGACGTGAACGACAACGCGCCCTTGTTCGCGCAGGCCGTGTACACGGTGCTGGCGCGGGAGAACAACGCGGCGGGCGCGGAGCTGGCGCGGCTGTGGGCGCGGGACCCGGACGAGGCGGGCAACGGGCGCGTGAGCTACTCGGTGTGGGAGGGCGCGGCGGGCGGCGTCGGGGCCGCGGCTGGCAGCGGCTGGCGTGCGGCGTCGAGCTACGTGTCGGTGGACGCGGAGAGCGGGCGCGTGTGGGCGCTGCAGCCCTTGGACTACGAGGAGCTGCAGGTGCTGCAGTTCGAGGTGCGCGCGGTGGACGCGGGGGAGCCGCCGCTGTGCGGCAACGCCACGGTGCAGCTCTTCGTGCTGGACGAGAACGACAACGCGCCGGCGCTGCTGCCGCCCGCGGGCTCGGCGCCGGAGGCGGGCGCCGTGGCGGCCGAGGCAGCCTCGGCATCGTCGTCGTCGTCGTTTGTGGGGCCGGTGTCGGGGTCGGGCACGCTGTGGGCGTGGGCGGCGTGGGGGGCGCCGGCGGGCCAGGTGGTGGCCAAGATCCGCGCCGTGGACGCCGACTCGGGCTACAACGCGTGGCTGCGCTACGAGCTGTGGGAGCCGCGGGCCAAGGGCCCGTTCCGCGTGGGGCTCTACAGCGGCGAGGTGAGCACGGCGCGGCCGCTGGACGAGGCGGACGGCGCTCGCCACACGCTGCTGATCGTCGTGCGCGACCACGGCGAGCCGGCGCGCTCGGCCACGGCCACGCTCAGCGTGTCGCTGCTCGAGGCCAACGAGGCGGCGCTGGCCGTGGGATCTTCCTCGGCGTCGTCAGGGTCAGGGTCGCGGTCGGCGTTGGGCGTGGATGTGGGCGGCGCTGCGGCCAGCGCGGCGACCAACGTGTGGCTGGTGGTGGCGATCTGCGCCGTGTCGAGCCTGTTCCTGCTGGCGCTGGTGCTGTACGGGGCGTCGCGCTGGGCGCCGCGGGCGGCCGTGCTCTCGGGGCCCGGGCCCACGACGCTCGTGTGCGCCAGCGAAGTGGGCAGCTGGTCGTACTCGCAGCGCCACAGCCGCAGCCTGTGCGTGGCGGACGGCGCGGCCAAGAGCGACCTCATGGTTTTCAGCCCCAACTTCCCTCCGCCGCCGCCCGGTCCTGCTGCAGAAAACGGTACTGCTGGGAAGGGCCTGTCTCTCTCCCCTCTTGCTTCAGGCGTGGTAAGAGTCTTCGAAAACTTTCATTTTTTTCCCTCTGTGTTTGGTGGTGCTGTTTACTTCGTGTTTGAATCTTTGATATATTAAAAAATCTCTGTGATAAAAGTTTTAATACGATATCCTAACTTTTCAGTGCATTGCGTTTAGACGTGATGTTCCCCCTTAGACGTGCGTGTCTACATTTGGAAATTTTATTTACTGAATACATGACTGTCCCTCGAATTTCCATATTTTCTTCTATTCTGTAATTAAAAAATAAGATGGCTCCATAGGACGTTATTTTAATCATGGGGTTTGTAATTATTTTTTTACTTCTTACTTGGCGTCAAATTGCTTTTCTAGGTGTTAGAGGATTTTTTTTTTTTCCTATTTTAAGCGGCTTTCAACCTCTGAGTTGTTCAGAATTTCGGTATCTCCGTCAAGATGAATATAATTGTGTTTTTGAACAAGGTGCGTTTATGTTATTTGATGACCGTGAGTCAGGCGCCATGACGCCCTGATGATTTTTTTTAAATTTAGAATCTTTCTGATTGTGATTCGCCAGTCTTGATAAGCTGAAATACATGCAGTGATAATTTTGGGATGAAAAGTGTGGATGAAATGTTGATGGAGGTTGTGAGCGTTGCTGTGTTCCTGGAAGTCCATCGAAAATGTGTGGATATTTGAGGGTGGAGCAAAGTAAAATCCAGGATGCTGTGTGGAAAAATCGAGAATTCTTTAAAGGAGGCGATGCTAATTTGCCATTCCCCACTATCTGATCTCACTCTTTGTAGTGCTGTGGCATCTTTTTTATCCCATCCGTATTGAAACGTATTGTAGAAAGAAGAGTTCATATTTGGTGGGAGTGGAGATAAGCGGGAAATTGTTTAAGGGAAAAGTATAAGGGAAAATTTCAGTGTGTAGTGTTCGGATGGTAGGTTGAAAGCTTTTGTTTCTCCCAGCAGTACAGCAGGAAAAAAAACCAAGAGAACAACTTCGACATTAATTTCCTCAGCGAATTTCTGACGCAGAGAGCGATCATTTAATTGCCGGGGTCCTTTCAACACCATTTTTTTCAGCTGATCTTGTCCATGCACTGATGACATTGAATTGACTTGGTTCTCATCTCGGTCATCTTCAAAACACTCTTTGAGATAAGACTTTAAGGTCATGTTTAGTGTTTCTTGTTCAGCGTCAGAAAATTAAAGGAATTTTTAAAGGGAAAAATGAAGATCTCTTGTATCTAATTTTATTTTTGTATAGCTTGAAAGCGAAGTGTGTGGAGCTGCCGGGGTAATAAAAACAAGAAGTACGTATATAATTTCGTGTTATGCATTCCCTTGGTTTGGTTAACCCCCATATTTTTAAGACACAGTGATACCTGTAAACGCGGCATTTTTATTTTGACACTTGGTTGGGTTTTGAGCTGATGAGCTCTTTAGAGAAAGGACATGGACTGAAGAACTTAAATGACGGATCGTTCTTTCCAAAATTACGAGAATGGTGCTTATAGGTGCTTATAGGGAAAACAGCAAGGAATTTTAAAAACTGCATGTCGTTTTGGGAAAGTATCGTAGGAGTGGGTTATCTCGTCGGTCCGTAGAAAAGCATTTGCATCCCACGATTTTATCTTTTCTTAGGTCACTTAGTACCGGCTTTAAGTTTGAGGTTTGTGTGTATTCGCTGGGGATTGTTTATTTAGTTCTGCTTTGATCGTGCACTGGAGTCGCGTGCGGAAGGGGCGTGGGTATCACCACTTAACTATGCGTGAACTGCCTTCGCTTGAGAGTAGCGAGGTTTATCCAGCGTTGTAGAGCTGTCACTTCTTTCCTTTATCCACATGGATGTGATGGAATCACGATTTTCTAAAGGAAAAACACCCATTTAAAGGTTATAAACAGATTTAACTACCTCTGTAGAAGATGGAGAAGCAGTATTTGCGCACAAGTGTGGGAAGGGACTCGTTTCTTTAGGTCATGATTAAGGGCGATGTGGGGTCTCAGTGCCGATATTTTGGGGTAGGGGAGGATTTGGCTTCTGTTCTGTTCACCTTGGTTTTTCTGACTGTAGTGATGAGTTGAAGACCTTATCGGAGTTTGTTATAGACATACACTGTCAAGAAAATATTTCAGTATTTCTGTTAGAAACATAAAGCCATCCTAACTTTAGAAACTGCTTGTGGATATTTTTACTCCGTGGAATGGTCTGGGCAGGACTCGTTAACAGAAGACTCTAGAATATCCGTCAGTGCTTTGAATAAACGCTGCCAATTTTGCGCAGTCGCTGCAAGCCCAGGCTTTTCTTCACGTAGTTCTGGAGAGTGATGCTGATTAAGGCGATGTTACCAGGCACAGCTCAATCCTGGCAGCCAGGAGCGCTGCCGAGCGCTCCTGCGGGCGGCTCCGGGAGCGGAGAAACGGAGAGGAAGCGGCTGCAGCGCCTGCTCCGCCGTGGTGGCCGGAGGATGTTTTGCAGCTTCCAGAAGAGATTTTACAGGCAGGGAAAAGCCCGCCACGGCTGCCTCGGTGTTGTCAGAGACTCCGAGTGCTCGGCTCGGAGCCGCTCCTGCCGCACGGGCGGGACCGAGCCCCCGTAGCCGCTGTTGCTGGTGCCCTCCCCGGTGGTCTCTGACCGGGGGTCAACAGACCGATCTGTGTCCTCGTCTTAAAGAGACGAGATCTTGCCTGGGATGTATTGAATAGCATGTAGTGAATCCCCGTTTCTGTGCCTTGATGCGGGCAATGAGGATTTTCGTGGGAATCTAGAAATCCTCTGCATATGAGATTGTTATTCCGAGCTTCTGACAGCTTAAAGTCATCTCTGCTCCCGCGTCCCCAGGGAGCAGCTGAGAACTTTTTGAAGGGCATACTGACACTGCTGGTCGCTCTGCCAGCAGGCACAGCCTGCCTTGGCAAAAAAGAGGGGCTCAGAGCAGATCAGCCCGGAGATGCTGCCAAAATTTCTGTCCGCCCCATCCGCTGGGAGAAGCGCGGGCGGGGCTGAGAGTGAGCCTGGACTGGGGAGCTCCCGCAGGATTCAGTGCGGGCTTCTCCACGCCTCCCGAGCAGGAGGAGCCCGGTGTTTCGGGTCGCCGGGGCACCACCGTCCCGCCTCTCGTTTGGAAGCTGACAGCGGGCTCCTTTGCACCTCTGTCGGCAGCTCCGCGCTGGAGATTTGGACTCGCTCCGAGGTCCGGTCGTCCTTGGTGCTCAGGCAGATCGTGTATAAGCCGGGTTCCCATTATTGTGGGAGCTTTTCATGTGCTGCTTTCGGGCGGCGGTGAGGGCTGGAGCTGCCCTCCGGGGACAGCAGCCGCCGCACAGAGCTCATCGGTTTCCTTGGGAGGAGAAACAGCAGAGCTGTTGCTCCATCTGTTCTTCACGGATTCCCCTGCTGTCTCCCGCTGAAATTCAGTGCCCTAATTTAGCACCAATGGGCGCCCCTCAGTTCTGGTGAGCGCCCCTGGGATTTTCCCAAGCCCCAGCACCGAGCAGGACGTGTCTTGCAAATCTCCGTCGAAGGCACCACCTCTGATGCACTGCCCGCGGAAACGGCGCTTTTTAAATCATCGCTGATGTAACGATGATGTTCAAACACGAGTCTCCCTTCGCGTAGTGCTCCACAGCCACGGCACAAACTGGTTTTGCTCTTCGCCTTTATTTTTTGCCTTTGCTGGTTTAACAGCTTCTTCTGGCAGCCACCACTGCTCTGAGCACAACGTGCGTGGCTGGACTAGTGACATCTGAAGGAAAAGGAGAGGATTGGCTGAAAACGTGAAACAGGGAGGGAGGATGAGTGCGCTCCGAGGCGGTGTAAGGGCAAGCACCTGGCAGGCAGGGGAACGTGGAGAAAGAGCTCTCTGAACACATCAGGGGGTGAGACATGGTGAGGGGTCGTGTAGGAGTGAATGATACCTCAGAAGGATCACGAAGATTAATTCCTCTACGAGTCGGGTCAAACGGCCTCTAAGAATGAGTCGAGCAGAGAGAAGGGAGTAGGGAATGGTTTGGATATGGCAAACTGAAGGCAAATACAAGAGGAGGGGGTTTAAACACAGGTTAAATTGTCTGCTGTGATACCAAGGGAAGTTTCTGAGTTAAAGGTGTTTAATACAACTTAATTCTTTTATACAGCATAATTACGCAATTAGAATCAGTGAATTGAAACAGAGATGAGACCTCTGAGACTGGAGACCCTGAGAGGAAGGATTAAGTGGAAAGGTGGCCCAAAATCGCTGTGTACAAAAGCACACTTGAGACTGTGTTGGGCTGGACGTGGAAGGGAAAGCACAAACAGGCAGGGAAGAACAGGCAGAACTCAGCCAAGCAGAGCAGTGGCTTCACACAACCAACAAGGCTGGATTCTGCCCCCGTGTGTTATTCCCTTCATGGCAGCAGTGTCTGTGTTGTAACTGCCCCATGATATTTAATATTATTAAGCACTGGATCTTGGCTGTGACCCAGAGCTGTTTACCTGAGTGGTGTGAGGATCAGACACTCGTGAGCTGGGTTGAGAAAGCAGCGTGGTAGGATCTGGGTGTCGAGATGATGCTGGCAACATGAAGGTGAGCAAAGCTGCCTGACACATCACTGTCCCCAGCGGAAAATGGCAAGAGGACAAGCTGTGCCAAAACACTAAAGTGGGGTGGTGAGGTTTAAAAATAATGTTAAAAATAGTGAAGACAAATTCACTTAGTGAGCTGTAAACAAGCACTCGGGTGATGCTGTGAAATTAGAGATGTAGCAGAAAGATGAAGAACTTATTTCATGGTCAATGAGTAGTAAATGAATGCAACAAAGAAATTGTAGGCTGCCAGATAATTCTCAAAAGGTGAGTATATCTGTGAACCAAATGTGCAATTACTCCGATTTTGGCCATTCATTTATCTGTTTCTGCTAGCACTGCCAGTATTTCAGGCACCAGAATGAGTAACTCCAGCTTGTTGTTGTTGTTCCAATACTATATTTGAGGAAAATCTGCCTTTGACGGGGCTTTTCTGCTCAACAGGAGGATGTTGAGCCCAAAATTCTTGGGTTTCTTCATTGTAAACTGAGTCACAGGTGGGTGGGTAGAGGCTTATGTTTTACCTGTGAGGGTATCAATATGTGGCTTTTCAGATGGACTTATCTGAAGGTTAATATCTGCAGGTTAATATTAATATTAAGGAAATATATCACTCTTTCCTGTGGCTTTCATAGACGTTATTGCATTTTCTCGGGGGGTTCAGAACGACTGTGTAAACCCAGCATCTTCTCAGTATAGTAGGTGACATCATTGCAAAAGAGGAATCTAGGGCACATTGGGAGTGGGGGCAGTCTGGGTGACAATTCTGTAGTGATTGGGTAGGAATTGGGGATTTCTGCTCTTAATAATCAAGAAAAGAAAAAGGGGTAAGCAGCAAACGATGAGCACTTGCATTGAATACTGTGTGCAAAGAGTTATTGAACAGATTTGTGTCCTCTGTGAATTGAGGTGGATGCACAGCAGCAGCTCTGTAGCTTTCTCTCAGCCTTCTGCTGCCAGCCCTGCTTCCCCCCGAGCTGTAAGAGATTCGGTAGCATCAGTGCAGCAGAAGTAAAATGCAACATTCAGGTACTGCCCGGACCTCCTGGAGTTAAAAAAAATCACATCTGCAGCCAGCTGTGCTGGAGCAGACCAAGATCTGTTCCAGTGTGCCAGGATGAGAACCTTGTTGTGAAGCTTTGCTGAGTTGTGAAGATGCAAATAGATGTATTGATTTTTTTTTTTTTAATTTAATGTACAACTTTTGGCTGTGCTCCAGATTTCCTCCCTTTTTGAAAGGCTCTATGTATCCTATACATAATTGAAATGTTCTGTTTCAGTTGCCTTGAAATTCTCAGCTGCAGAAAGAAGCACCATGAATATGAGAAGGGTTAAGATCTGTCTTTGTCACACATTTATAGCCTCTTGATTTTGATCAGGATCCCATCATAACAGGCTCTCACAGAAGGAAGCTGGAATGGGGGGGCTGCCAGGGCCCATCTGTAGATACTGCTGCTGAAGATCATTCCAGGAAGGCTTCCCAGAAGGATATTTTAAAATTCTTTTCTTCCCTCTTGTACCTGTTTTGGGGTGTAGTTGGTGTAGTTCCCTCTGTGTGGAAAGTTGGGAGAACAGAGAGTTTTGATGCTTTTTTTTTCCCACTCATGAGCTGCAGTCTCTGTGTGGTATCAGCTCGCCTCTCACCACAATTCTTGGGCATGTTCTAAATGCAAAACCTCTTTGGTGCCGATATTAATTTCTAGAGAATAGTTGAACTGCTGCAGCCTCCCGTTTTCCCCTGCCACCCGAGCCAACCTCATCCTGCTTTGGGAGGCTGGATGGGAGCTCGTCTGTGGCTGGGGGTGATCTGACAGAGCAGAGACCCTTCTCTCCATTAATTCCTGTTCCTTGTTCAGAAGGTGAAGCGGGAAAAAGCCTTTTTCTTTTGCCTTTTTTCAAATTCTCTTTTTTCTCCCCAGGTTGTTTTCTTTTGTTTTTTGGTTTTTTGTGGGTTGGTTTTTTTTTTTTTTTTTTTTTTTCCGCCGTGAAGTTTAACAGGGGCAGAGCCGACTGCCTCCTTTAATTGCGCTCTTAAAACCCCTCTGGGAAATGTTGTGCTCAGCCGGAGCGTGCCCGGGCTATGCTGACCCATGTTTAGCCGATGCCTGTCACTTCTCATCCACCTTTCCCTTCCACCGCTGTTCTCTGACAGCATCCTCTCTCTGCCTCTCCCGCAAGGAGCGGAGGGAGGAGGGGGCTCCGCTCCGCATCTCTTTTTCACGGAAACACATCCATGACGCACACCCGGCTGCGCGCATCCCCCCGCTCCCTCTCCGTTGGGGCGTTAAAAAAAAAAAAATAGAAGGAGAGGGAGGAGAAGCAGCCGCCGGCTGGCGGGACAGCGGCGGCGGGGGGAGCGCTACCCCCTCCCCCGGTGGCACCGGTGTCGCCGCGGCCTCTGGGTGGCGCCGCCGCCGCTGCTCGCCCAAGAACCGCGCGGGGCCGGAGCTCCGGTCACAGCGAGCGGCGGCGGCGGGCGCAGCGCTGCGGAGCTGCCGCCTCTCCTCTCCTCGCCTCTCCTCGCCCCGCACGGCAGCCGGCGGCACGGCCCGGGGAGGGGGGAGCGGAGCCGCCGCGGAGCCTCCCGCGCCCGCACCGAACTTGTCGCCTCGCCGCCGGCGCGCCCCGTTCGCTCCGCGCCGGGAACTTGGGGTGTTCGCTGAAATTCTGGATTATGTTCCTGCTGAGCCGGTCTGCGGGGAGCTGAGCCAGGGGAGGAAGCATGCGGGGCTATTTAATGGTTTTCTGCCTTATTTGCTGCACCGCGGACGGGCAAATAGTGTATTCCATCGCCGAGGAAACAGAGCGTGGAGCGTCTGTTGGGAACATAGCAAAGGATTTAGGAATAGATGCAGCTACACTTTCAGCTCGGAAATTTCGCATGATCACCGGTTCAAGTAAGCAATATTTTAATATAAATGCCAGCACAGGGGCTTTGTCTGTTAACGAGCCCATAGACAGAGAACAGCTTTGTGAATTAAAGTCTGTCTGTCTTCTCAATTATGAACTCGTGTTAGAAAACCCTCTAGAGCTTTATAGGATGGAATTCAAAGTCTTGGACATAAATGACAACTCCCCCAGCTTTCCCTTAAGTGAATATCATATAAACATGCCTGAGTTCCTGTCACCTGGGGCACGGTTTACACTCCCCAACGCCCAAGATCTCGATGAAGGTGCTAACAGTGTCCAGAATTATACTCTGAGCCCTGACGAACATTTCTATTTGGAAATGCAGATACGCGGGGATGGGAGTAAATATCCTGAACTGGTGCTGAAGAAAGCCTTAGACAGGGAGCAGCAAGCCACTCACAGACTTGTGCTTACAGCCAAAGATGGTGGGAACCCTCCAAAGTCTGGTGATGTCCCGGTCATTGTGACTGTGCTGGACACCAATGACAATGCACCAGAATTTGAGCACTCGGTCTACAGGGCGAGTATCTTGGAAAACTCCCCCAGTGGCACTTTGGTAGTCCAAGTGCATGCCACGGATTTGGATGAAGGTCCAAATGGAGAAGTCAGGTATTCCTTTAGCAATACAACTTCTGCTGACTTGCAGCGGATGTTCTCAGTTCACCCCCACACCGGGGAGGTGACAGTCAATGGCGTTTTAGCTGTTCAGAGACCCCTTCTCGAGATGCTTATTGAGGCAAGGGACAATGGGGCATTTGGCATGTCCAGCACAGCCAAGCTGCTGGTGGAAATCACAGATGTGAACAATCATGGCCCAGAGATTACAATTACATCTCTTTCGAGTCCTATTCCTGAGGATGCCACTCCTGGCACAGTGATAGCTCTGCTGAGTATTTTGGATAAGGACCCTGGGGAGAATGGCAAAGTAACCTGCCAGATCTCTGAAAACCTTCCCTTCCAGTTAAAGCCTTCCCTTCAAAACTACTACAGCCTTGTCACCAGTGAGCTGCTGGACCGAGAGCTGGTCAGTGAGTACAACATCACCATTACTGCCACAGACTTGGGTTCTCCTCCTCTCACCACTCAGAAGACTGTTTGGGTGCAGATTTCTGACGTGAATGACAACCCCCCCGTCTTCAGTGCTGATGCATTTGATGTGTTTGTGGAGGAGAACAATCCACTTGGTGCTTTTCTCTATCAGGTCTCGGCATCTGACCCTGATATAGGGGAGAATGGTCGGGTCTCTTACACGCTCAGGAATTCCACAGTTGCAGGCAGTGCCCTGACCAGTTTTTTGTCTATGAACTTGGCCAATGGCAGCATCTATGCAAAACGTGCCTTTGATTTTGAGCAGCTTCGGAGCTTCCATTTCCAAGTGGAAGCCAAGGACAATGGGTCACCAGCCTTGAGTGCTGCCATAACAGTGAATGTTTACATCTCAGACCAGAATGACAATGCCCCAGCCATCCTGTACCCCACCAGCCACAATGGCTCAGTCGCCGTGGAAGTCGTGCCCCGCCTGGCTGATGAGGACTACCTGGTCACCAAAGTGGTGGCAGATGATGAGGACAATGCAGAGAACGCCTGGCTTTCCTATCACCTCACCCATTCCTCCGACTCCACCCTGTTCCAGCTGTCACCGCACACCGGCGAGCTGCGCACCACGCGCTCCCTGCGCTCCACCGACTTCCTCAAGCACAAGGTGGTCGTGGTGGTGCGGGACCACGGGGATCCACCTCTCTCCTCCACCGTGACTGTGGGCATCCTCCTGGCTGACACCCTGCCCCAGGCACTGCCAGATTTCGATGACAGCGGGGAGCCACCACCACTGCTCAATGCCACGAACATCTACTTGATCGTTTCCCTTGCCTGCGTCTCGTTCATCTTCGCAGCGTTCATCTTCTTCCTTGCCATCATCCGCCTGTGCCGCTGCCGGACTTGTTGCTGCTGCTGCCCAGCTGATGACTACAAGAAGTATTGCTACAGTGTGCACATGCTGCCCAGCTCCCACCTCCCAGCAGACATGCTGGAGGTCACTGGTGTGGGTAAACTCACTCACACCTACTTGTACCGGGCATCTGTAGGTCTTGGGCCAAGTAACAGCAGCATCCCAAATGGAGATGCTGGGAATGTTGCTGGTGGCTCGAGGTTACAAGTGCCAGGACCCTGCATCCAAGTGCAGCAGGTCCAAAGTGACCGCTCCAGTGTTGTCCTTGTGGTAAGTGCTGCTTCCTTTCACTTCTTTCCTCCGAGGCACATGTGGGAGGGCTGCTCAGTGCAGAACATACTGAGGGCGTCTGCAGGAGAACAGGTGTCAATTCATGGCACCTGGAGGAAATTTCAGTCTCTTTTCTGTATTTCCTAAAGCCAAAAATCTCTTTGACTTTAGAAATATCTCCTAGAAATATCGTTATGAGATGACAAAATAGATTTTTTTTGCACTGTAAACATTAAGGACCTTCAGACACAACTGAAGATAAAGGTGTAAGTGAAAATGAAATACCTCACAAGTCAAGTCATTGTCTTCAGAGAGCTAAGTAGGGGCATGACAAGAGTCCATGCAAGTTTCTAATCAATGGGTGATTCTAAGAGTAGAGTCTGTGATTTTTATTTTAATTTTTTTTATCCATGCGTTGACATTCCTGTGATTTTTTTCATTGAGTGGGAGCAGTGTGTTGAACCAAGATGTTGGTTTGCAATGCCTAAGGTAACTCTGTGGTGGAATAGCTGTCATTTCATATCCAGCACCTGTAACTTGTAGTGCTCATCTCACTTTCCAAGCAATCCATAGGTTTTGTGAATCTATAAGAATTCTCTTCTGGGCCTTTGACCAAGCTGGTTTCTTCTCAGTAGTGTGATGAGTGATTCTGCAGGAGAAAATATCTTCCTGTGATTACAGTGTAGGGCCACAAGGTGGGCTGTATCTGCAGGCCTAATCTGCTGGGTGCTGCTGTGTTACTTGTCCAAGATCCAGTTGTCTTATATCTATTTTTAATAGGTCCTCTGAGTGGTCTTTATATTTCTATGAAGTTTTGAGATGTTTTGCCTTCAGACTGTCAAATTCTTTGGTGTGCATAACAGTAACTAACCATTGTTGGGTCTGTCCAGGCCAATATTCTGTGTCTGGTGAGTCACTCCAGATGTTTCTAAGGGAAATGAAAGAACTCAGGTTAGACAGACATGGTGTAATCTCCTTCCTGCTGTTGTTTTTTATTCTACTTTACAATTATTAGAGGTTGTCCTAAATCTATAGCCATTATGTTTATTTTCACCTTTGAAATCTTTAAATATATGTGAATGCCCAGCCCCTTTTTGAACATTGATGTAAGGGTAGCTTCAATAATTTATTTGAATAATCAAATATACATTCAACTATATAACATTTTGGTTTATAACTCTTGAATTTCCAAGTAGTGAATTTTTGTAAATATTCCCTTCTAGAAAGGTTCAAATTTGCTCTTAACTAGACAATTAATTCATCATGCCTTCTCTCATTTATGTGTTAACCAGATTTGATTTACACATGATGGTTTTCCTAGTATTTAATCAGCCATAATTAGTTTTAAATTCTGTTCTGTGTAGCAGCAGAGGGCTGCAGATGTTGTGGGTTTCTCACTGCTCAAAGAGGAGTGTGTGGAATACCCAGGTCTTGTAAAAGCAGAAGAGTTGGTGTCCTTCCTTAAGAAATTGTAGAGTCTAGAAAAATAGCAGTTGGCAGTATATAAAGAAGGATCTGTACCTAATGCATAGATTACTTTGGGAATATCATTAATTATTTGAGGATCTGGAGAACAAAAAAGTTGAGTTAGAACCTTTGTAAAGGGGAGGTAAAAGTGTTTTGGCAATATCTTGATTGAGGAGGTCCTGACAGTATCTGGGGGCTGTAACTTGGGCTGGAGAGTAGTTCGTAATTGCAAAACTAATAATAGTGATGACACATATATATATATATATATATACACATATATGTATAAGAACAACAACAACAACAAAAAAAAGCTCCAAAAATGGTCACAACTCATTTCTTTGTTCCAGTTGAGCAAGATCTGGAAACTCAGGTTACCAACACGTTGAAGAACCAAATGAAAATAAAAATGCCCAAGTATCCCTAATCTCCATAACCAGAACAACTGTAATGTGTCTTGCTGGATTTCAATCATTCAGGTTAATTTTTAAACTTGTACCATGAGAAGCCTTTTTGCAGCTTTTGATAGTGGGCAAAATAAATCCCAGATGTCATCTCTGGCAATTTTATTTCCTTGGCTTCTAATGCTCAGAGTTGGGCAACCATAGGCGTGGCTTATGTGGAAAGTCCAAAGGTTTTACATTAATTGAGCTGAGCAGGGGAGAAGAGGCAGAGACTGAAAAATTCATCTACCCTTGAAAGCAAAATCATCCTGGTTATTATTAATTTGGGGCTGATCATTCCAGTGGCATTTGAGCTAGAGAATTAACTACATGTCTATATCTATATCTATAATCTATATCTATAATCTATATCTATCTATATAATCTATATCTATATAATCTAAATCTACCTATATCTATATAATCTATATAATCTATATAATCTATATAATCTATATAATCTATATAATCTATATAATCTATATCTGCATCTACCATTAGAAATTCCGGTTAAAATTTTAAAATTTAATTTTGGGTATTGACTAAATATCCAATGTCTGGAAGTGCTTTCAGGCTGATTCATGTGGAGTTGAAAATACGAACCTATGTGACCCTCTGAGCTTTTGAGGAGGGGAGATTGTATTGCTTCCTGAGAAAATAAATGTAACAAAAAGAAAGTAACAAATATTTAAAAGGCACTAGGAGAAACTTCATGGCTATCGTTCCAAGCACTGAAAAGTATTTGAAAAATAAAATTTTACCAGAACTTCAATAGACCTGATTTTTATTTTGTTGGGTTTATTTTAATTGAGAAGGTGATTACATTTTTCAGTATGTGTAGGATAGAAAAAGGTCTGCATATATGAAAATTTAATTAAATTTCCAGAAATTCGGTGTATTTTCAAAATTTAGTCTGACTTCCTTATTATTGTTCTGCTTTTGCTACTGAATTCAACAACAGGCTTGAACGTTTTTACACACGTAGACACATGGGACCCATTTGTGTTTTATATTTTCTATCTGGGTTAGAGCTATAAATAGCTCTGTGTATGGCCATAGCAGCAGTAGAGTAAACTGTAATTGTATCTTTTTCAATATTTTGTTGTGCCTTTCTGCAGCATGGCATAAATGGCAGCTGAGTGAAAAGCGGGGCAGGAGAGACAAAGGCACGAGTGGTTACTAAAGTAAGCAGTGGTTCCCTGAGCAATTTCTGGGGTTGTGATGTAGCCATGGATTGCTCCAGTTCTTTTGTTTGCTTGTGTTGGCCATTGTGCTGCACAAAAGGCCTGTGGGATGTTTCTGCACTCAGAGCGTGCTGACCTCTCTGTGACTCGGCATTCGATATTTAGGTTACACCCAAAAATAGACGCGAACCTCGCGATGGAGAATTTGTCTCGCTAAACTGCAATGGGAGTGGAATAATTTTGCACAACGTGGCATGAATTTGCTGTGACAAAAATGGATCCACTTCCATTGAGACAGGCTGGCAATCGAGGCTGAACTGCTGCAGGCTAAGCATCAGTGGCTTCCTCACACAAGGGAAGAGCAGATGTGTGTGCAAGCCCTCCCTTGTTCTGGTGGGGATAACACAGGCAAATGTAAGAGTGAATTCCTCCCCAGTTCCTCCTGTCAGTGCTGACAACAGCTTGTCTAGAACTAGCAGTCTTATGTCCACATCACAATAATTCAGTTTCTTGGCTGTGAAAATTACTCTTGGGGTCAGGCCAAGGAAATCCTAGAAGGAGCAATGATCAAAGAAAATCCAGTGAGGAAAGTGCCTCCCTCTGACCACTCCAATTCTTCCACAGGAAGGATGTGTTCTGCAAAAGAATCTTGTAAACCCTACAAATGCCTGGGGTGAAACTTTTCTTGTCTGATGCCTGCCCTGGAGTGTTATTTTTAAAAGTAGGGGAAGGGAGAATGGCAGGAGGAGTTGGTTGAGACAAAAGGCTTGAGGGGATGTGGAGAGTAATGTGATCGTGTTTGGAGATGGATGAGGGGAAGGGAAGGGTGAGGTTGAATGGTGACATGGGCAGAAGAAGGGTATGAAATCTTTTTTGTATGAAAGCATAACACCAGAAAACATAATTTAGATCAACTCCAGTCCTTTCCTGTATCAGTTACAATTTCATCTTAAATATTGACATTCAAATATTTAAATTTTAGTGGTAAAAACAATAATTTTAATTACAAAATTCACTAGTCTGTGCCTGTTATTCCTATTGGAAAGTTATTCCTCTAAGGATTTGAAATGTTCTTCTGACATCCTGCCAACTCTTCTTTGCTATGAGTTTGTAGACTTTTGATTTTGTGCCAGCAATTCCCTTTTAGTATGAGTAGTTCTTTCCCTCTTTGCATCCTGCTTTATCCACAGCTTAGAAAGCAACCACATCCTTTCTTAGCTTCGTTTTACCAAGCTAAACAAGTTGATCTTGTTCAGTCTTTTTTCCTGTGGTCACCTCTGCACTTATCTTATTATGCTGATATCCCTTCTCAGCATCAGCTTTTAATTTTTGGATATATATTTCCCGTTTTTCTTGCAAATATGTGACCAGACCTATGTTGTTTCAGAGACAGCATTTCCTATGTAGACAGGAATATTTCCTCACCCAGGTCACAGGGAATTCATCACCTAATTCTTCTTGGGAGGCCAATTACTTCCTCCATGATTTTAATTATTTGATTAATCACGCAGGTATTACTGCAGAACTTCTTTGGGGGCAGAGTGGATGGGTCAAGGTTAATTCCCAAGATGTTTCTTCTGCCCAAATCCATCCACCTAAATGCTTGATGTTTGAGCCTTAGATGTTAAAAAGTCTTGGTCACCTGCTCAGAACAAATCATCCTGTTAATCTTTGTTCTGTGAGTTTAGACAAAGCCCCCAGCATTGAGAGTAAATGAATGAGTTTTATCTCAGCAGATCTCCAGATTGTGAAGTGAATGATTCCTTGATTGTCCTGTGGAGTGTTGTTAGAGTAGTCCAACTTCTTGTGTCTTAAACTTTCCAATGCTGCACTGTATTCAGTGTTTTACTAAAATCAGAATAGATGAGATGAATTTCAGTTTGTTTCTATTGAAGAGGATTGAAAACCAGTCTAGCAAATTGTTGTCTTTGATAAATCTATGGCTGTTTTCCTTCCTTTTCAGTGTACCTTCATTTTTCTTTTAGTCCTTCCTCCAAATTTGTATCCAGACAAAAAGGGCAACGGGCTTATGGTCACACAGGCTGGATTTCACCATTTTAAATTAAAGTCTGCAGTTGTTTTTCTTCAATGAGATTATTCCACTTCAGACTTGACAAGTTATATTAAAAAAAAAAAATAAGCCAAAACAAATTCTCCTCACTCATATGCTTTTATTTATCTATGCTTTTAGAAACCTATGATGGAAATCAGGTAGTGGGGAATTGAGGATTTTCTCTTGGTGACAGCAATTTCCGTTTCCTTGAGTGATTTGTCACACACTCAGTGTCACACTCCAGATGCTGAAAACAGAGGAAAATACAAATTACTTGTCACAAAAGGGGATCATGGTCCATGTGTGCCATATTTTGTACCAATGGCCTGTGCATCCTCTGCTGCCCATTGGAGCTGCTGGATTTTAGTGTGGCTCAATGTGTTAATGCTGTGTATTGCTGGGGTTGCAGTTTATTCTTTTAGAATAACAAAAGGAGCTGTGACTTGTTCAGATTATTAAAAATCACAATTAATCAAGAGAATGGCAGCAAAATCCAGCATCCAGACTAAAAAGGGGGCAAGCAGGCAGATGGGAATGAAGGTATTTAGTTGAGAATTTGTAAGGCAAAGAAACACAGGGCAAAAACTCAAAGATTTGGTGCTATCAGAGGCATTTCTGGAATAAAAGCAAATTTGACCAATAAGGCAAATGGAGATTAAATATCATAGAAAGAAGGTACATTAAAAAAAATGGTTTGAAACCTCTAGTCTCTCTAGTCTTTGAGCAGTCTCTCTAAGGAAAATGAACATATTTTTGTTCTTTGGATTCTTTCTTCTCCAAAGGTTTGATTTTTATATTTTGATCTGTTGGTTCTTCCATCTCCCCCATGGCTGGTCCCAGTCTGATGGCTCTTGACACCGTTTTTAGTGGCTTTTTACTTCTTTCTTGCTCTGCAGAAGTCGAACATCTTTGCACCACCGGCCTGCAAAATCAAAGTTGATGATGTTCCCTCACAAAACCCGAAGGTATTGATTCTAAAAGGTTCTGTGCTGTTACTTCTCAACCTTTTCCAATCCCTTTGTTGGGGTCAGAAATGAGGGAGCAGGGAAGTCTCACAGCTGAGTGGGCTCTTCATCTTTTGAGCTACACAGCTATTATTTCTGTGTGTTGGGAACGTGTTTTACACACTTTTAGGTTCTGCTCTGTAGCCAAAATTTATCTGGAGATTGGTGCAATATCCTTATGGTTAAAGCAGGTCTCATTACATGGTATTAAATTGGCAGGACTCTGATCATACCTGTAGTTTGAAGAGATTTCAAGAAAAGCTTGAATTCAGCTTTTCAGCTTTGTGATTTCAAGAAAAGACAGATGTGGAGCTACTGGAGACAGGCCAGTGGTGGCCTCTAGATACCAAAAGGACTGAAGCATTCCTCATATGAGGGAAGATAGAAACTGGGACTTTTCAGCTCATAGAAGAGAAGGCTGTGGGACTGGAGGGATCTCATTTCTGTGTGAAAATAGAGCCAAGCCCTTTTCAGGGGTGCCCAGTGAGAAGAAAAGAGGAGGATGCTCTGTCTAAGTTCAGGTCATTTGTTTTGTTGGTTGTTTTTTTTTCCCCACTGTGAGGATGCTGAGCACTGGCACAGGTTGCCCAGGGAAATTGTGAAGTCTCCATCCTTGTAGATATTCAAAAGTCATCTGGATGTGGTGCCAGACAACCTGCTTTGCTTGACCCTACTTAGGAATCTCAGAGATCCCTTCCAGCCTCAACCAGCCTGTGATTCTGTATCGGCCTTAATGGAGAAGTTGACTCAGTTTCCCTCTTTGTAAAATATTAATCTTGTGGAATATGGCCCATGGAAATTCTATTATCTCTATATATTCCTCCAAGTGAATCCTTCACATGTTTGGATTTGTTTTATTGCTATGTGTGTGTTTGGTTTTGTTTTTTTATTGAACAGTCACAAATATCCTAAAGATAATCAATCTCTAAAACAATTTGTTTTTCAATATCATATTGGTTAGAAGGAGATTTGGTGGAAAAGGAAATTATTTCTTCCCTGCAGTCAGGGGAGATGTAACTACTACCTTATCTCACATTTTTGGGGCTGGAGAAGTAAAATCACCCCAGCAAATGACTTGTGTAGTCAAAGTTGCCAGCTGGAATAGCTTCAAAGGATCTGGGGTTGTTGGTTTAGGACTGCTATTTGCACTTTCATCTTTGTTTTAATCTTATTATATATTTGTCTAGGGATTAGAATTTGTTCATGTCTTCTCTTTTACAGCACTGTGCTTCTCTACGAGGCATTCCACCTCTTTAAGGCCTCTCACCTTATTAAAAAAATGACAGGAAAAATTAACCTGAGCTAATAGAGACCATGGAAAGATGCCAGCTTGATTCAGTGGTCAAAGCTGCAGAATACAAATGTGCACTGGAAAATATTATCACTTTTACCATTGTCATGTCATGTTTGATGAAAAAAGGTTTTCTTCCCTCAACCTGCTCAGAGAGGATCCAGATGGTTTTGAATAAAATCCAAACCCATCAAGCTGTCCCCATTCCATGAATTAATAGCTCAGCACCAAATGTTTCTCTTCTGTTTTGTTTGCATTCTCACTTAGGATGGGAGGCAAGAGTGGGTAATGTAGGTAATTGAGGTTCTTGGAAAACTTGTATTAAAAACTTGTATTGGATTAAACTTGATTGGGTGGGGAAAAAATGAAACTTAGTGGCTGCCCAAGATATTTAAAAAGCCAAAGCTGAGTTTAAATGTCCCTACTCCCTCCTAACAGTTTTTCTAGTCCAGAGATCATGTTAGAACAGAAGTGGAACAAGGGTGGAGTTTCAATAGCTACAATTTTGTTGTAGGTATTTTCCCTTCTGAAAACACTGGCACATTTTTTTCTCCTTTGTAAAAAAGTATATTGGCTCTAGATTAATCAGAGTCTTGGCATAAGTGTTTCATGTGTGCAGGCTGGAAAATCTCCATATTTTGTGGCCATTTCAAGCAAATTAACAATCTCAAACAGATGTATATTGCATTATCTCATAACTTACTACATCCTTGTACCCAGGGTTTCCAGTCACCTCAAAGGTAGCAGAATTATTCTATTTATCAACCTTAATGTTGTATATTTAGACTGTTCCAGGTCTATATTTGGCTACTTCTAATGCTCAAGCCTGGTTTACTTCCAATAAAGCTGGTAGAATTTTATATATAAAAGTGTTCTGCCTGAAAAACACTTTTTAGTTACTATTATAAATAGTGTTGAGTCATTTAACATCATGCATTTTTAATGTAGTAATAACTCTTCCAAAACGATTGTTTTTCAAAATACTTGAACAGAGGAAAAATGGATCAGCAGCAATTACTGTCAGCAGTTGCATCTTGTATCCAAAGATCCAATCCAAATTTGCTTCCAGGACCAAATCTATATTGCTTATGGGGGGATATTTTGCTTAAACCAAAGGAAAGGTTAATGTGCCATCTGAAGAGACCTCCCACCTCAGTAACAGATGAAATGAAGTCAGTATGAGCAATTTTAAAACTGTTCTATTTTATTTAATGAAAGCAATTGATGGTCTTGGAGCCACAGAATTCTGTATTTTCAGCTCAGTCCACTAATGAATGCACGAAACCTTTTCAGCATTTGAGGCTGTATCCATATCATTATTTACTATAAAAATGGTCTGATGTATAGAAACCCTCACCACAGAAACCCCCAGGTGCTTCAGCAGGGTGATGGGTGGGAACTGGGCATTACCTGTTAGACAATTTGACTGCACAGTTTCTCATTTCTCAGACTGGCTGCTCCAAGTCTTATCCAAGCTGGCCTTGAGCACTTCTAGTGATCCAGGAGCAGGCCACAGCTTCTCTGGGCACCCTGTGCCAGCCCTGCCCACCTCCCAGGGAACAATTCCTGCCCAATATCCCATCCATCCCTGCCCTCTGGCAGTGGAATCCATTCTACTTGTCCTATAACTCCATACTCTCCCAAATATTCTCTCTTCATCTTCCTTTGGACTCCCTTAGGTACTGGAAGGCTGCAGTGAGGCCACCCTGAAGCTTTTCTCTCCAGACTGAACAATTCAATTCTCTCAGCCTTTCCTCACAGCAGAGGTTCTATCCCTCTGTTCAGCTTGGTGGCCTCCTCTGAACTCATCCCAACAGCTTCTTGACCCTCTGTCTTGGTTTACATTACAGGAATTGATCAAAGGTATCTCTTCTATCACCATCTGTTGAGGGTGGGGCAGTGATCCTGATCTCCTTGGGAGATATTCTGCTAATGGGCCATCCATTGAAACCAGGTCGGGTAGTGTTCTTTATCTACATGGCATATCTCCTGTTAATGGCCATATTTTATAAACCAGGTGGGGCATTGTTCTTTGTCTTTTCACAACCCATCCTTCCTCCACGGAGTTATTTTCTGCTAATGGCCATTGAATCCTACTGTGTGACTGATAAAATTACTGCATCCCATTGGAAGTTGCTCCAGCCAGGAAGAAAAGCCCAACCTTTCTTACCAAGATAAAAACAGAGGTTTTGGGACATTAAGGTAGCCCCTTTCTCCACTGGACTCCAGAGGGAAACCGCACCTTGTACAGGAGCACTGCTCCAACTGAGCCACATCTGTCACTGCAGGAGGATGCAGCCACCATGGAATGGGACTGCTGCCAACACCCTGCCTGACGGGTGTCAGGCTGTACTCTGACTTTGTCAGGGTTTGGAGTTTGTTCTTTGTAGTATTGTATTTCTGTTTTAATTTCTCTAGTAAAGAACTGTTATTCCTAATTCCCATATCTTTGCCTGAGACCCCCTTGATTTCAAAATTATAATAATTTAGAGGGAGGGAGTTTACATTCTCCATTTCAAAGAAAGGCTCCTGCCCTTCTTAAGAGACATCTGTCCTCCAAACTAAAACACCCTCCTGTGCTGGGGACTGAGGGCAGCTCTGCAGGTGGGATCCCACCAGAGCCAAGAGAAGAGGCACAATCCCTTCCTTTGATCTGCTGCCCACGCTGCTTTCGATGTGGAATGTGTCTGATCTTCCCTTGAAATGTCTTGCTGAAGCATGTTTTGGAAAAAGGACTTGGTATTTGTTGCAAAGTGGTCTTTGTGTCATGCTTGATAGCCATTAAGAGCTGCTAAGGCTGGCTGAGTTACAAACTTTTGACAAATTATTGTTCACTCTACTTGGTAGATAATCACAAGAGCTGGAAAGCTCAGCTGCCTCTGAGTCCTGCCAGCACAGAGCCCTGATCCAGCCAAGAGCTGGCAGGACCTTCTGATAATTGCAGTTGTATGAATTTGGCCCAGATCAAAACTGAGGCTGGGGCTGGAACAGAGGACAGTGGATTGGGAGGTAAAAAAACCCAAAAATGAACACAGTGCCCAGCCCAGGACCAGGGTGCAGGGAAGAGGAGGGTCCCTAATTCCAGCACAAAGGTTTAGAAATGTGAGTCTGTGCATGGGTGCTGTTGAAGCAGCCTGTTTCACAGTGTCACTAAAAAATATTCAAGGAGTGTAAGAAACTGAGAGAAGTGAACAAATAAGTATCCAAGATGAGCATAAATAGCTTAACTAATTGCATGATGCAACAGGATAGTGATTAAATAGATGTACCACAATGGAAAATAATAGATAAAATATTTTATACCTCAGAAATCTAATAGTTGTTTTCTTCTAAATACTTCTCACTGGAATGAAGATGCTTTGTTTCAGAGAGATTCTAGCAAGGCTGAAGATTGTATTTCAGCAGTATAAAAAGACCAGAAAATAACTCATCAGGGTTAAAATTTGGCAGGGTTCCCATTGTGGGTGAATTTAAGCGCCAGAATTCTTGAATGAAGGATTAAAGGAGAGCTGAAAGTCTTTGGTGAAACTACAATGTCAGGATTGCTGCCAGTGTATGAAGCAGAAGGAGAACTGTGGTGCTTGTCTCTTTTTCCTTACCTTCTCCTGAGGTCTAGTTCCTACCATCAGGAATGTTTTCACATTTCACTCTGATTTAAGATACATAAGAGAGGGATCAGACCCAGTCTCCTGTTCCCACTGAACCAGCAGACAGAACCACTCGGCTTTTTGTGTTCTTCTAAACCCTGACTTTGACTGCTTCTGTTTCCACAGAAATCCTCCCCTGACCACCATGCTGATGGCTTGGGGGGGAATTGTCCTTCTCAGTGAAATCCTCTAAACTCTGTCTTTAACCAATATTCAGAGTGATGAAGAAACCCAGCAGGTACACTGGTGTTGCTGGATGTTATTTTAGTTTTTTCCTAACCATGTGGCCAGTAGTAGTTAGCATTCCAAATGCACAATCCTGAAATCTGTCTCTAAAGAGCACAATTTGCAAGGAATATGAAATGCAAGGAGTCATGCTGAGACACTGCAGCTTTATCTGCTCCTGGAGGACAATGTTTTGATTAGTACAAGGAGAGGGGATTGATTTCAGTGGGTACATTTGGGATCATCATCCCTGTTTATCACTCAGGCTCGCACGTCCTGCTGTGGTTTCTCTGTCCAACGCTGGGAGGAATGTGCTGAGCTCAGCTGAGCTGTTAAAAGCTGGAAGTCTGGTGTCATTTGAGGTGTTCCAGGGCTAGCAGATGTATTCTGTAAGACTGGGAGATCTGTGCCCTTCTGCAAGGAGCAGCTGAGGACTGGCAGGATACCCTGTGCCCTGCATCCCACAGCCTCTGCTGCTGTTGCAGGATCTGGTACAAATACTGTGGGTTTCCCTCAGTACACAAAAAATATTTGGCTTTGCCACGTGTATGATCCATGCAAAATGCATAAGGTAATTCTGCATTAATGCTGCAGCACTAAATCATGCTAAACACCAGTCCAGCTTTTAAAGCAATCTTTCATTAGGTCAATCACTCTGATCTATTCAGTAAGAGCTCTGGTGCTCAAGGAAACAAATATTGAAGTCTTACTAAATTCAAACCATAAATATTTTGTGTCACTGAGATTTTAAGAATTCCAAAGGGAAGTTTGAAAACCGATTTGCTTAATGTTTATTTAGAAATCCCCAAACACTTATCTCCCTTCAGCACCTAGTGCAAATAATAAATTATACATGTGCATATGTACCTTACTGCTTGAGACTACCCAAGTATCCTTTGCAGCAGTGCTTTAAACCTGGCTGTGGCCATTTGAGCCCAGACTTTGCTGACATCTTAGGAATCAATTAAGATACTTGCCAAAAAAATCATGAAGTCCCTGATGTAACAGTGAACAGAACCCAGCTCCCTTGACTTCCTGCTTTTATGGCATGTGATCAACTCCCTCTGCCTCCATCTCACTTTTGTCTTGTCTTGATTTCTAAAGCCAGTTTAGTTCTTTATTTTTTTCCTTCTTGTTACTGCATTAATGCCACTGCTTCTCAGGCTTCCTCTGGGCTTCTGATCATGATCTGCATGGCTTCCGTCTCCAAAAACTCTCAGATGCCATTATCAGAGGTGGACTTGTTGCTCTGGTGAATCTGCCAGGACTATCACAGTGTTGAAGCTGGGCATATGGGTCCTGAACTGGACAGCTGTAACCAGTGGCTTTCCAGCATCATCTTAATCCCCTGGCCACTGTTTCATCCCAAGGTGTGCCTGTCAGCCTGTACAACACAGGATAGTTCCCATGCCATGCAGCCAAATCCTTTTTCAATATGGTGTTTGATATTACAGTTCTTGTATTTCCTAAAATCTGTTCACTGCTGCCTCATTCTCTGCTGCTGTACCCTTCCAGGGAAGGAGCTGGGATGTTGCTGATTGCTCCCATCTGATCTCCTCCCACTCTGCTCCTTACAATCCCTCCTTCTGCCTGGAGCTGGTCCTGTTCTCCAGCAGCAACAGCAGCAGTGGGTGCTAGAGACTGAGGAATGCTGAGGAAGGATGCAGGAGTGGTGTCTGTGTGTAGACAGGAGGTGGATGTGGAGCAGAGACCTCGTACAGCTGTGCCTCATCCCTTTCTTGAAGTCTCTCTGGGTTGTAAAACCATTCTTGCTTTTCCTTCTCAGCGTTGTCTGTGCTTTTAACTTGGTTGCTCACAGCATCTTCTGGCATCAGTCTCATCCTTTCAGATTGAATTCTTACCCCAAATTGAGTCTGGCACAGAAGAATCTGGAATTATTATGTAGAAAATCAGGATTGCAGAAATGAGTGTAAGATCTTGTGGCAGGGAAAAGGGATTTTATCCTGCAAATCCCTGAAGTTTCCCACTCTCACTCATTTTCTCACTAGATTTTGCACACTCACACCCACATAGCACCAGTGCCTGATGGCCACTGGTGACCAGGATCATTTGTGTGCAGTGCTTTGGGACAAGGGACATTGGCTGTCATGGCTCACAGTGTCATTCATTTGTGATAAGAGACTGATCTGGGACTTGTCATTGATGCCCTTTAGCAGTGGGAGCTGGCTGGGATCTTTTACATCATTGTTTCATTTCACCTTTTTAGTCTTAAGTAAAATTCCTTAATTTCACAGTTCTCTTGTATTCCTCACTGTGCATATTAAGTTCTCTTCTCCATCTTCTTTACACCTTATTTTAGGTAATTTTCCTCCTCTTCATTCATTTGGATTAAAATCTCATATTTTAATTATGGGTCCTCTGTAGCAATTAATGCATTATTTTCCTGTTTTTCCTTATTTTGTATTTTGTTTGTGTGCTTGAGCATTTGCACACACTTAGAGTCATACTGCCTTTATACTAATCCTAAATAATTCTTTTCTTTTTGCAAATCTCTGCATGCAAAAGGAAAGAAAGTAAATGGGTTCAAGTCATGGATTGAAGGCAGGAAAAATTCAGATTAGTTACACGTAATGAACTCAAACTACTGATAAAGTGCTCACAAGAAATGAGGAAGCTAAATTGTTGCTGGGGCTTTTTTATTTTGCATAGCATTATTATCAGATTATTTTGGTACATTATCAGGAACTACTTGGAAGTGCACAGCTGGAATCCAATCCTCTGTGCTGTTCTGATAACTTTATTAAATATGAATGAGATTGTAAAGTACAGTAAAGGGCATAAAATGGCTAGAATACAGATTCCAGGTCAACAGAAAAAAAAACCACCCAAGCTTTTGTGTGTCTATTTAGGAGAGAGTTGGGAGCAAGGAGGGTGTGGAATCCCACTGTGTGCCAGCACCCTGCAGAGAAACACAAATAGAAACCAAAATCATTTAGCAGAGAGTGTAAGTCAGGGTGAAATGCTGCTCCTGGTTGTGCTGAGTAAGGAAATCAATGGGATGTGTCCTGAGGTCAGATAATATCAGCAGAACCTGCAGTATTAACATTTTGCCCATCATATTCGTGGCTATAGGTTATAAATAGTCCAAGAACAGCACAGTTTGGGCAGAAGGATTTTTTGTAATAGGATTTGAAGTAAAAATCTTCTCAGCTCAGAAATGCCTGCTGAGAATTAGCAAACAAAATAAAATATTTTCCTGCCCTACTTTCCTTGCTTAGCCATTCCCGTGCAGATACATGAAATACAGAAAGCTGTGGAGCAGAATGCTGGTCTTATAAAAAAATCCTCACATATTCAGTGTCTTTTATGGAGTCTGTACTCTAATCCCCTCCTGCCTCCTTTATGGCTCTCAGCTGCTCTTTAAAATAGTTGAAGGGGTTTAATTTTCTGTCTGGCTGCACAAGATGTGGCACTTGGACCAGAGGTGCAGGAGAAGACCTGCAGCTGAAAGTGCAGCTGCAAGGGGATAAGAGCAGAGGGTTCTTGGGGGTTTGCCCTTGCTGCTCAGCAAAGCCTTCCCCATTTGTGCTAAGAGCTGGGTGGATTCTGTGATGCAGATTTTCCCCAAAAGGAGAAAAGAGGGGAGGAGGAGACTGAGGGCAGACCTCAGAGCAATCTACAATTTCCTTATCAAATTCCTTCTCTTCTCTCTGGTGACCAGTGACATCAGGGCAGGTTTAGGAAAATTTTCTTCATCCAGGGGGTTGGAATTGGTTCCCAGGGCAATGCTTGAGGCATCAAACCTTCCAGGACTCAAGGAGGGTTTGGACAACACAGGGTGGGATTATTGAGGTGTCCTGTGCAGGGCCAGAAGTTGAAATTCAATGATCCTTAGAGGTCAGCTCAGGATATTCTGTGATTCTGTTTGTTCCTGGGGGTCAAGTTTCTTCCTTCGCACTACACAGAGAATTACAAATCTAAACCATGACTAATCCTGAGCCCACCAAGGCTGGAACCAAGAGTGCAGAAATTCACTCCACACCATATCTGGCTTGTCTGTTGTGGCAGGTGTGGTGAAAACACTCTGTACCCAGCCTGTGTTTGTGCTGCTGAGCTCTGGAAGCCCAGAGCACCACCTTCATTGCTCCTTTGGTTGTTCATCCCTTCCACAGCAAGGAATTTCCATGATATATCAGCAGCTCTGCCTTGGTGATGGTTGAGCCTCTGACTCAGCCAGAGGTAGAGGTCATGGTTTGCTTCACTTCTATGTTTTAAAAAGCACAGCTGTAATAATTTAATTTCCTGGGAAAGTTGACATTGAGTTTGTCCAACATCAAGAAAAGAGCAATCAAGCAGTTAATTCTAAAATATAACCTTGAAAGGGAAAGTCATTGCTACACTTTTAAGTCTGATTAAGTAGAACTTGTTCCATTAATTTGAGAAATTTAGGGCAGCTCTGTACAACTCAGTATAAGAGCATTTTGGGTCTGATTTTAGATTAAGGAAATCTGCCCATCACTTCTCTGCTGCTTTACATATTCAACTTCAGGAGCAAATTGGAGCTTGGTGCTGTGTAAGAATATCCTGGTGGTTTGAAACAGACCCTTGTAGTTCAGAGCTAACCTCATACAGCTTTGGAGCAGAGATGTGGAGAGAGGAGGAAGAAATTCTTCCCTGGGAGGGTGGGCAGGCATTGGCACAGATTGCCCAGAGCAGCTGTGGCTGTCCCATCCCTGGCAGTGTCCAAGGCCAGGCTGGATGTGGTTTGGAGCAACCTGGGATAGTGGAAGATGTCCCTGCCATGGCAGGGGACAGAATGAGATGAGCTTTAAGGTTCCTTCCAACTCAAACCATTCTAAGTGTCATAGAGAAAGAAAGAACTAGAAACAATTTGGAGCAGCATGAACACAGCTTAGATTGATGATCCAAACATCTTCCAGTCGTGCATCTGAACTTTCTGCTTGTGTCTTGGGCTGCCTGGAGTGCCTGCAGTGTACTGGAAAGCATTCCTGTCTAGGGAAAAAGCACAAAACACTTCAGTCCCATTTAATTTGTCACGTGGGACTGAAGCTGCAGGTAGGTGTGCTTTGGTGAGAGAATGCACCTGATATTCCAGCACAGTTATAGGTTAAGAGGCTAATTCCTGCTTCAGCCAGTATTTTGAAAATACCAGGAGGCAGAGTGGCAGCAGGTGTGAGACTGGTGAGTCTGGGCTCTCTCCCCCTCTCAGTGCAACATTTCAGAAGTGTTAAGGATGGATTAGGCAGGCTTGTAAAAGGAAGTTGCAGTGAAGGTATCTGTGAATAACAAAAGTATGAGTTAACCTTTCCGTACAAGGGGTAATCCTGTTAGTTCCTTAGCAGTGCAGATGCTGAGGAAAGGAGAATTTCATGTTTTGTGGCTCTGAACTGAATATGATTGCCCAAATACAGGTCTCAATAAATTAGGCATTGAAATCAAAACTTAAGATATGCTTTTATTACTTAAATTTACAATTCTTTTCCTTGATGTACTTTTATGAGCTAAGAGAATTCATGGAGATGTCATTAGGAAATGCAACAAACCTGGAAAAGTCATTAGTGAGCAGGAAAGCAAGAAAGAAAAAGTGCAAATGAAGGTGGAGAAAATTCCAACCTCCCAAAAAGCAAAATCTGATCCAGCACAAGGTGTGCAGGTTACAATTTAGAGCATTGTCAGTCAATACTTCCAACAGACTCAAAGGCAAACTCAGGTCAGCATTAAAACCCTGTGGTTTCAAACCTACCAAATTGCCAGTTCCTTGTTAGATGCAAAGCAGGCAGATTCAGGTTTAGGTTGTTAACATCTAAGAGACACTTTAGGAGCAAGCAGGGAGTATAAACAAAGCTAATAGATGTAACTCAGCATGTGTTTTTAAGAGAGGCAATCCACAGCACTTGGGTACTTGTACAGTCTTTAATAATACAAACCTGGTTTCTTTTCCCTACTAAAGAGAGGCACTGGCAGGCTCTGAAGAAAATGCCTTTGGTCTTTCTCAGCAGTGAAGAAGGTGACTGTTCCTCATATTACTCCTTGCCTGGACTTTTGATTCTTGCCCTCTATTTTTATACCTAGGTCTCCATTTCCATTGGTTCTGTGCCATTGTTTGGTGCTTAGCTTCCGACTTTATCTGAATTGTGTAGACAAAAACGGGGGGAAAAGGAGACCTCAGCATCATTTTGGAACACAGTGTATTTCTTGTATAGCCACAAGGACAAGTGCAAAACTCCTAGGACACTGAGGGGAGAGAAATATGGAGAATTACCATAGAGGGAGAAAGTGAGTGGACATCCTGTGGCTCATGATGAAGGCACTTCTTAGGGAATTGAGTACAAAAGTGCTCCTTAAAGCAGGAAACTAAACTGAGTGTTCAGTTTCCAGGCAAATGCTTACTCATTTATGAATTTATATGTTCATATTCAATTAAGCATTCAGAGTTTCAGGAGGGTCAGAGCTATCTCATAACCTTATCCCAGTTCTCAAACTCTGAAGAGGAGCGTGCAACACACATAAATATAAGTATGGAGTAAAGCAGTAGCCAGAGCTGAGAAACAAATTAAATTCTAATCACCTGGAAGAAACTTGTTTGAATCCAGTGTGTCTCACAACTGAGGTGAAATTTAATGGTGATTGCATGAGCTGGAGAATCACAGCCTGGACAAGTGGTAATGACTCTGCCTCCAAAGAGAGACAGTGGTGATAAAGGAAAACACAACCTTCAAGAGAATATTTAGAAGTAACATTTGCAGGCCTGGTGGTGACTTTAGAAAGGTGAAAAGTAATTTTGTTGGTGTCCACATTGTTAATGTCCTCCCATTTAGAATGGCACAGTGTGTGACATTATGTGCAATAAATTACAAAAGGATTCTGAAGTCATCAGGAAAATGTAGCAGAAGACAAACAGAACGAGTCAGACATATCCATCCTTAAAATTTAGACTAGAAGTGAGGAATGATTGAATGTATCTGGCAATGAGGAGAAGAAAAAGATTTTTTTTCTATGTATCTTTGTGGTTTATCTCAATAGAAATTTATAACATCAACCCCTCTCCATATCCCAACCCCAATTTTTTTACATGACATTTTCTAGAACAAGCAAGTTCCATTATTGCAAAGAAATTGTGACCTAAATACAAACAGGATTTTTTCTGGCTGTTTAGCAGCCTTGGTTCCCATAACAGCAATGTTTTAAATAGCCTGGCTTCAGATGCTTGTGATACAAAAAGAAATTCTCACCAGTTAGATTCCTACCAATGGGAAAATGGATTTAAGGAAAGACAGAAGAACAGAGCCAATCCAATTGAACAATTTGGATTTCTCTATTTCAAACATGAGAGAGGCAGGTTCCAAATGAAAAGATGACTTGTCAATAACTAATTCAAGACATAGGAGCAAAGAAGTTGGGTGCAGAAATAAGCAGCTCACAATCCCTCAGGGAGGCATTTTGCTGCATTTTTAGGAAAAGTGGGAGTCCCACATCCCCAAGAAATTCCATACAGAATGCAGATCTTTGAGTTGCCATATCTCTAGGCAGTATTTTCCTGTTCAGATAATCCTTGAGATTTGGGAAGTCACCAGAAAAAAGCCCTGTATAATTTCCTTCAGAGAACAGTGCAAGGGGTTCTCACTGAAGCAAGCAGGGCTGCAGGAATCCTAAGAACATGAAGTGGGGTTGAACTGAAGAAGTAGCCCCCTTAAAATACCAAAATGTTTTTTTTTCCCATAGACTTCATAAGTACCCATGGACTAGAGGATGGTGCTCACAGGAAAAAACTGTGCATAAGAAACTGCACAAACTCATCATTCCCTTACCATTTATTTTTTCCACTTTGGTTGATGTAATCTGGCCAATGACTGATGGATGTTCCTTTCTCTGGACTTGATTTAATTCTAAGTAAGGCAGACAAACTGCAGGCACCAAATACAAGCAGGCACATAGAGGAAATTTAGTTTTTTCCTGGAGAATGACACCAATTACCTGTTTGTTAATGGCTGAACTATGGATTTTGTGGACTTGTCTCCATATTTTTTGCACACAGTTGTATCAGTAGGCTGAAAACACGCCTGCTTTTATACAATACTCAAACAATCTCATTGCTCCTAAAAATCAGTGTGCTGGGAAGTACTGCAGAAATCTGGAGTCCAGTGCTTGGAGCTGGAGTCTTCCCAGCAGTTTAGAAAGGACCCTGAGTCATTGAACCTGATGTTTAAGGGATATGAATTACTGAAAGTGAAATTATTTATAAAAGAAGTGAAATGTCTTTTCAAATGCCAAAACACCTTGAAGTTCTTCAATTCACATGTTGTACATTCACATCTTTCTGGTTTCTAGGATATCTTTCTCTCTCCTTTTGCTGTATGAGACTCAGAAATAACCAGAGAAAGAACCTTGCCTTGTTCTGCAATGAACAAATTGAACACAAATTTATTGCTGCCTGAGAAAGTTAATGAGATCCTTGTTACAACTTCATAGAAAAATAAAATCACTTGTATGATTGTGATTTGAAATGGATGAACTTTTCAAGGGTCTAAATACCTACAAAAGTTTATCTGAATATAATTGTATCATTACCAAGAGAAAAATCTGCACAGACATTTCTGTGGCACTGCATCAGCCTGCTTCTAATTCAGGCTTATTCTGTATTCTAGAACTGTTCCAAGGAAGACTTGCAGAGAAATGTGAGGATTTTCCATACTAAAATAGTTACATTACTATGCCTGCTGTGGTATATATGTATCCATGTATAACCACCTTGAGATATACTTGATTTTCTTGTGCAGGACTTGGTAAAAATCAGTATTCTTTGCTCCACCTGCATGTTTGTACTTGTGCCATTTAATTTAGCCCAGCTAATTAAAGCAGTGCAGTTTTTGTATGTCAGCAAATAGCAGAGGCCTGTGTGTACAGACACTGCATGCAGGCAGCCTCCAGTCACTCCAGGGGTTATCAGATTTATCAGCTGGTTTTGCTGCAGGGATGAATTCTGATTCTCCTGCTTGTGTGCATTGTTCTGAACTCAATGGGTACATCTTTCTTTAGTGAGATTTGAAGGGGTTTCAAAATTTTAATGCTTAGATGAAATTTCAAGAAATTCCTGAAAAGCAAAACTCTGGGAAAAAGAAAATTAGGAAGCCTCTAAGCCTTGATTCAGTTGAAACTGAAATTACATTTTTCTGTGTTTCCATTTTTGTCTATTACTAGAAAAATCAATATTACTACAGAACTCATCCTGAAGTGTTTTCTCAATTCAAGTTTTTCCTGAATTAAAATCACAGCCTGCAGGACTGACTCAGCATTAACACTGAAGCTGAAAGAAATACCTAAAATTATTATGGCCATTGATGAATTTTATAGAGATTTAAAAGGACCTGGGGAACATTTAATCAGAACAGAACACATTTTGGTGTTACTACTATCCTGCTTATCCACTCTGTAGTCAGCATTAACTTTATAAAGCAAGCTTTTTGAGAAAGGCTGTGACATTTGTGCAGTGCTACTGTAAATAAGCCAAGCTATAGTATCAATTTATACAATGATGATCAGAGTAATATTTTATTGGTGCTATAAAACCCACAAAAAAGGCAAGAAGCCAGGCAATCCTAGATCTTACAATTCTGGAAGGAGAAAAATTTTTTGAGATCTTGAGGCTGAGAGACAAGTTTGATGGGAATGAAAAACATTATGGAAAATGTGAATTCTCTCTGTTCAGTTTTATGTTCTGTGGTGTTTTGGTTGTGCAGAGTCTGAGCTGAGCACTGAGGCACAGGGTGTGAGAAAAGATGAACCAGGGTGAGCTGGGGCAGGATTTGAGGGTTCATCAGGATTTGAGGGCTCATCAGCCCTTCCTTGTTGAAATACAATAGAGCAGAGCCTGAATGTCTGTCACAGGTAACTCACTGATGTCCAGAAACAGTGGGAGAGATTCCTTGCTGGTATTAAACCTCCCTGGATGTGTGATTGATGTGTTTCATTCACACAGAGTAAAATCAGCTTGTGGCTAGAAAGCTGCTGCCTGCAGAGATGAGATTTATCTTCCCACCACCTCCTAGCCATGGGCATTGGCCATTTCCTGAGAGGCTTCATTAATATGTCCTTTAAGGCAGGGTCAATATTGCTGGGGCTTTTTTTATTGTTGTTTTGTGTCTTTGTTAGAGCACTCTGTGGGTGTGCACACCTGGAGGTGTGGGGCAGAGGTATCTGTGGGCTGTCTGGTGAAATCACTGTGTGTTTTTTGGAAAACTGAGGGTGTCTGTCTTCAGGCTTCAGTCTTGCATGATGGCTGCAAGTTGGTTTGACACATGGTTGCATAGTTCATGTATGTTGGTGCTGCTGTAACTTTTATTTTTATTGCATTCAGCAGGGTATTGGGTTCTTTGCTGGGTGCAGATTTCTTCTGTTTTGGTTGATGGGGATTTTGCGGTTTAGCACTTTTTAACTTTTTTTTTTTTTTGTGAGACTGTTAAGGTATTTTGTTCTGAATCTGTGAATATTGTGATCTTGCAGGTGGGTGCCTCGCCAAAAAAATTGAAGTTAATTTTTTTCTAAGTGTTTGGCTCCTGGCAACTGGTTGAAATGGGCGATTTTCCAGGTGTTCTAGGCACTTGGCATCTCTAGCTGCTCTTGTTGGTCTGCACAGACCTACATTTATCCTCCTTAAAAAAATATACAGTGTTGGTGGCTTGACAGCAGTAATTGCAGATACTGGGATACTGGGCAAATATTTGAACCACAAAAATGGGCTGAGAATAAAGAAACCATCAGCCAAAATGGGGTAATGTTGCCTCTTCTGGTAGAGGTGGCCACAGATAAAAGCTGAGAAATTGGTAGCAGTTCTTAGTGGTGCTGAGTCAGAGTGAGGGCAGTTATGCTCCAGGGTTTGTGCATCAGATATGTTAGAGAAAAACCTTCAGAGATTTGTAGTGTTCTCATGCTGAGGGTGCCCAGGCCCTCTGGGGTATTTCTGTATCCCTCCCCTTGACAGACCAGCCCAATCCAGAGAGGATATTTTGGATGTTCCAAAAGACTTTGTGGGGAAAGAAAGGGGGAAAAAAACATCAGGGAAAGAAACTTGTAGAGAAAAAGTTTCTGCATTGTAGGTGCAACATAGCCGCACACCTGGAGCACAATAGCGTATGGTTTGTCTCATGAAATCTCTCACCTTAGGTGGTGTGTGAATGAAGTTTAAGTTTATTGTCTTTGCTGGGACTTTTGACATTGGGCTAAAACTCATTGCAGGTGCAGCATCTCCACCCCCACTGCTGAGTTTGTTCAATTTTGTGTCTGGTTTTTGTCAGTCCTCTGTCACAAGGGGAGAGGAGGAAAAAAAAACTGGGAACTTGGAAACAGATCATGTTCCACCTTCTCTCTGCAGCTGCACCTGATCACCTTGAGCCTGTGTATTGCACTGGGTGAGAAACTGAGGCTCACCTTAAATGCTCGTAAGTCATGGGTGTGACTTGCAGAATCCTCAGAGCCGAGCAGAGGTGGGCGGGAGCGGCTCAGGGGTGCCCACAGAGATTGGGCAGGGGGATGGTGCTGCAGCAGCGATGAATCTCGGAGGGAGCAGAGGGGCAGGTCTCCAAGAAAGAGGTCGTCAAACCCACTGCAGCAGCACACAAACGGCACCAGGACCTGGCTGCCAGCCCATTTGCTTCGGCGCTCTGCGCTGATTTAACCCTCTCGAGCGGATGTACTTCAGCGCTGCAGCAGCAGCGGGTCCACAAGCGAATTGTCAGCTCCCCAAAGCTTCAGCAGCGAAGCCAGGGCGGAGACAGGACCGGCACAGGAGCCGCGCCCCTCCAAGCTCGGCGACCACGGGCACCGAGGGTCCCGGAGCTCCGCGGGGCCGCAACACGTGGGCGCGGGGCGGTGCGGGGCCGTGCGGAGCCGTGCGGGGCCGGACCGGGCGGGGCCGTGCGGGGCCGGGAGGGGCGGTGCCCGCCGTGCCGCTGTTCCCGGCCCAGGTGCTGAACCGGCGCCAGCCGCGGCTTAAGCGTCCACCCCCGCCTCCTCCCGCGCAGCAGCTGGAGCAGGAGAAAGCGGATCCGGCAAGTCCCGGTCCCTCCTCCTTCCTCCTCCTCCTCATCCTCCTGAGAGCTGCCGGAGGGAGAGAGGTCGGAGCCGCCGCTTGGCGAGCATGGAGCGGGCGGCGGAGCCGGAGGCGGCCGGGAGCTGCTGCTGTCGCCGCTCGCCGCTTGCATGAGGCGGCCGGGCGGGGAGTGAGGCCGGGCCGGGGCCGGGCTCGGCAGCTCCCGGCCATGGCGGCGGCGGTGCTGGGCCCGCTGCTGCTGCTGGGGCTGTGCGCCGGGCGGGCGGCGGCGGGGCAGCTCCGCTACTCGGTGCGGGAGGAGCTGCCGCACGGCGCCTTCGTGGGCAGCGTGGCGAGCGACCTGGGCGTGGATCCGCGGCGGCTGGCGGCGAGGGGAGCGCGGATCACCTCGGGCAGCGGCCGGCAGTACCTGGAGTTGGAGCTGGGCCGAGGGGCGCTGCTGGTGCGGGAGCGCATGGACCGCGAGGCGCTCTGCGAGCTGAGCCCCTCCTGCTTCCTCAGCCTGGAGTTGGTCATCGAGCAGCCCATCGAGGTGCACAACGTGGAGGTGGAGGTGCTGGACATCAATGACAACGCGCCGCGGTTCCCCCGCCAGGATTACCGGCTGGAGATCAGTGAGTCTGCCGTGCCCGGGGCTCGTTTCCACATTGAGAGCGCCCAGGACCCCGATGTGGGCACCAACTCTGTGCAGAACTATCTGCTCAGCCCCAGTCGACACTTTGCCCTGGACCTTAAAGGCTTCCAGAGTGGCAGCAAACTCCTGGAACTGGTGCTGCAGCAGCCTCTGGACCGGGAGCAGAGTGCCCTGCAGCAGCTGGTGCTGACTGCCGTGGATGGGGGGGATCCCCCCAAATCCGGCACAGCCCAGATCTCTGTGCGAGTTGTGGATACCAATGACAACCCACCTGCCTTCGACCGCTCCACCTACACTGTGAGCCTTCTGGAGAACTCCCTGCCTGGCACATTAGTGGTCAAACTGAATGCCTCAGACCCGGATGAGGGCTCTAACGGCGATGTGATCTACTCCTTCGGCAGCTACACCCCCTTGAAGGTGAGACAGCTCTTTAGCGTGGACCCCCATTCAGGGGAGGTGCGGGTTAATGGCACTTTGGACTATGAGGAGGCATCCTCCTATGAGATCTATGTGCAAGCCACTGATCAGGGCCCTGTCTCTTTGACTGGGCACTGCAAGGTGCTGGTGAACATTGTGGATGCCAATGATAATGCTCCTGAAGTGGAGCTGACCTCCCTGTACAGCCCAGTACCGGAGGATGCAAGGTCAGGAACTGTGGTGGCCCTGATGAGTGTCACCGACCAGGACTCAGGGCTGAACAAACAGGTGAGCCTGCGCATCCCCCCCGGCCTCCCCTTCACTCTCAACTCCTTCAAGAACTCCTACACCTTGGTCACCCAGGGCAAACTGGACCACGAGAAAGCAGCAGCCTACAACATCACAGTTACTGCTACTGATTCTGGGAGCCCCCCTCTGTCCTCCCAGAAGGTGATCCATGTGGAGATCTCTGACATCAATGACAATCCCCCACGCTTCGAGGAGCCTGTGTACTCGGTTTACATCCCTGAGAACAACCCCCTCGGAGCCTTCCTGTGCACTATTAAAGCCACTGACCCAGATGTCGCCAAAAATGCCTATGTGTCCTATTCTCTGCTAGATGGAGAGATTGAAGGGCTACCAGTTGCTTCCTATGTCTCCATTAAATCTGATAGTGGCAGCATGTATGCTGTCAGGTCCTTTGACTATGAGACACTGAGGGAGTTCCAGGTGATTGTCCAGGCTCAGGATGCTGGGATCCCACCACTGAGCAGCACTGTCACTGTCTACATCTACGTGGTGGATGAGAATGACCATGCTCCACAGATTCTGTATCCTACCTCAACCAACACTTCAGCAGCCCTGGAGATGATCCCACGCTCGGCATATGCTGGATATTTGGTAACCAAAATTATAGCCATTGATGGGGACTCAGGACAAAATGCCTGGTTGTTCTTCTCCCTGGTGCAAACCTCAGATCCGGGTTTGTTCAGGATAGAGCTCCACACTGGGGAGATCAGGACTACTCGCAAACTGGGGGAGGACAGCTCTCCCACTTTCAACCTGACGGTGGAGGTGAGAGACAATGGAGAGCCATCGATGTCCTCATCAGTATCCATCACTATTGCTGTGGTGGACAGAGTTTCCAAAATCATCCCTGATAGAAGAAGACACTTTAAAAGCCCAAGCAATTACTCAGAGGTCACTCTTTATCTCATTATCGCTTTGAGCGCCATCTCCTTCGTTTTCCTTTTCACAGTCATTGGGCTTTCTATTATCAAGTGCTACAGATACAGTCTGTATGGGAGCTCCTGCTGTGCAGGGTGCTGTACTGTCAGAGAAAGGAGCCCTGCTGAATTGTACAAGCAGGCCAACAACAACATTGATGCTAGATTGCCCCAGGGTTTGAAAGTACAGCCCCATTTCATTGAAGTGAGGGGCAATGGGTCTCTCACTAAGACCTACTGCTATAAGGCCTGCCTGACTGCAGGATCAGGAAGTGACACTTTCATGTTTTACAATACCTGTGGCCCAACAGGAACTACTGGTCCCTCTGCAGTGGTGACTGAGAGGCATCTGACAGGACAAAGTGGGCAGAGTGCACAAAACCTGATCATACTTAGAAATGACTCCATTACTCCTAACGAGGTGAGGCTGCCTTGGTTAATGGTCTGCACAGTGCTCTGAGCAAATCTGTACTCAGGCAGAGTACAGCTGGAAAACTCAGATGAAACATATTCCCTGAGGGGCTTGCTGACACTCAGCTCTGAAACTTGGTTGTAATGAATCTAATCTATGCCATGCATTTTGTTTCTAGGTAAATACTGAGACTTTCAGGGCTCAGGTGGTAAGTTCAGTGTATGCGTCTGTTGTTCGAGATTCTCATTTTTGCAGCATATGCTGCACTGAGTGTTGCATCCTTCCCTGACTAAAGTTGCCTCCTGCTTCAGAGTGCTAGGAAATGACTCATCTTTGTCATTTTTTTATGGGAATTTTGATGTGAGTTTTGATGGGAAAACTCATATTGCAGGAGAAAAAATAATCAGTGATTAGCCTTGAAATCAAAAGGTTCCTTCATGGCAGTTATGGGTGTTTGCTGCTTTGCTGTCTTCATACCTAAGGAAATCTGTCCAATTCAGAAAAGCATATTACTACAAGGATCTTGCTAATGTGAGCATGTTTTAGTTGTCTGAAAACTGCAATCCCTCCTCTGATAATGTTTGTTCTACCCAGTGCTGCATTTTATGCTTTCTGGCCTGTGACAACCCAGTGACACCTTTGCAGAGAATTACAGCAAGTCATTAAGTTGCACAGTGACAACTTCGAACCTGCTGGGTTGCTATTGAAAATTGTTTAATACCTATGGTTTGACCAGCTGTGTATTAACCTTTGTAATATTTTCCCACAGTAAGGAATTAATGGTTGCTTTATGTAGTTGCTGTGTGGTTTGCATGATCTGTGCAGTTTCCTTTTTACCCTTGTTGGGACTGAACTCAGAAGCACTCACAGGAGAGACTCATTCTGGTGCACAAAAGGAAAATATTGCCATTACTGTGTGTTGTTTGTACCCCATAATTGTGGCAGATTGTGGTCTAAGATCAGTTTGTGCATTAATGTGTGCTATGCCCCAGACAGGGGAAAATCAGGGAAATAATTGGTGGGATAGAAAGGAGCCTGCCTTGTGTTTTCTTGCCACAGAAATAGAACAAATTTCTTCCTTCTCCTTCTCCTTCTCCTTCTCCTTCTCCTTTTCACATATGGAGATGTTAGCATCTTTAGCAACTGGTTTTTGTTGAGCAAAGATGCCCATAGCTTAAGGGCCAGCAAGTCTTCAATAAAAATGCTTTTAGGGAGTAATGATCATCCATTCAGCATTAATCCATTTTAAATTAATGCACTGTTTTTCTGTGCCAGGGTACAGGGGAAGTACTTTTTCTCTTTCTCTGCAGTTTTTGTATCTTAAAATTTTCCTGAGTGTAATAAAATGCCTGGGATATGTTTGAGTAGGAGGGAATATGGGACATGCTCTATGAGCTTGTATGCTGAGGAATCAAAGAGTGAAATATATTTTATAGGTGATTTTTGGGGTGGGGGTGTGCAAGAAGAAAAGCACTAACTGGAAATGGCTTCACTTTGGATGCAAGCCGAGTAGGAAATCAGTTTAACAAAGAGATTCCTATCACACTTTGAGACTCACTCCATCAAATACAGTGAATTAGCAAGTTTTGATTAGCAGCACAGAGCAGGAAGTGGCAGCAAAGCCAGCCCAAACTTGGAGCACAAAAGCAGACAAATGTAAAGAACAAACTAATGAATACTGCCTGTGTGGGGTTGTCATCCAAAATGGGAATCAAGTATTCAACCCATTCTGTGTGATTTAAACAGAGATGAAGTTCTGACAAGTTTTACTCTTCACAAGTTCTTTGCTTTCTGCTCCTTCACCTGTCCTGTTGTAGGACATTCTGTGAAGGTGCATCAAGGCCATGTGCTCATGAGGAAATGGCTGAATGTAATGGCATTCACTAATTACTAGTTCCTAGCTAATTACATACTAAAAGTCACATTATTCCCCTGTTTCAAGCTCAGCATTCGCACTGAAGATGCCATCAATTGCTTAGCAACACTGAATTCTGCATTTTAAGGATAATGACCTTTGTATTATTAGATTTGCAGAGAACTATGTTTCTCTTTTTAGTTTAAGTGAACTTTGAATCAGCCTTTGAGAGTCTGTGCCTTCACTTGTGAGGCAGAGCAAGGCAGGATTGTCCTTGCACCAATTTACAAAGTCAGTCTCTGATCTCTGTGTTACTTTTGGAAAATGTGAACAGGTCCTTTATTTCTTTTTTTTCCTTCCACATAGTTTTTGGAAATGAATTTTCTAATTGGTGTTCATTGAAAAGGAGCGGATCAGGTGAATAAGTTTGCTATGCACAGATAACCATACCTAGGGTTTTACAGTGGCTAAGATTCTGAAAATGTTGTTTATACAGTGAGAAGAAAAATATTTCCAAGTTATGTGGGATTAATCTCAGTAACATTTGGGGCAATAAGTCTTACTTCTGTTCCTATTTGCTGGTAAGGTCAAAGATGCTCATAATGACACAAAGTTGTGACTGACTTTATTGGGTCATTAGAAGGATACAGAAGTGCAAACAAGTGCAATAAGATTAGGTAGGGGCTTTTTTGTCCCTGGTGAAGTTCTGACTCCTGTGTGGCAATTCCTTTTTAAGTGCCAGTGTTGTGATTGTGGGATGGAAACTTGTTTCTACAAGATAGCTGCTGCTTCTGTGCTCACCCTGCTTACCTGCACAGTCCTTTATGGATTTATGACTCAGACCAGGGGTGTTTTGTAAAAGAAGAAATGCCCTAATGCAGCTGCACAGAAAATCTTGGCCATGGTTATTGCTGTCAGGAGGCTGGTGATAAGAGGAGCAGTGTGGGGTTAATGGATATTGTTCTCTCATCAGATAACTACTGCAGAGGGACTAGGCAGGCAGTGCAGGCAAAATAAAGGGATAAAAAAAAAATACTGTGGCTTCATTTCTGCTGCTGTGTGGGTTATGGGCAGCCTGGACTCCTGTCTTGCCAAAGAAGGATGAACACACTGTGGACAGGTTGCGTGTGGAGTTGTGATTTTGTTGCTGGGCACTGCTGCAGTGATGATCTATCATTTTCAGGAAGGTTTTCAGTGCTTTAGTCTGGAGTCTGTTTCCTCATATTCCTGTGAAGATGCTGAATGATGTCTGGGTAGTGTCTGGTCCTTGGTATTTCTTTTCATCTTTCCTGTTTTGTTCTTACATCCTGGGCAGTTAAGCTCATTTCTGGTGCCTTGCACCCCATGACAGCCTCTTCCCTTCAATGCAGGAAATAACAATCAAACCAAAATGTTTTAGCAGGACTTTTCTGTCCCAGAAGGCAGCCTGGCACATTCCTAATGAGGAGTGGGCAGTTGGGATACTTAATAGAACTAAACTCTTTTATATTATACATTTCCTTGTACCCTTTTTTGTGTAGTGACACGTGTGGAAGAAAAAATATGATGTTTCATGTGATGGTCAGAAGTAGAGCATTTTTCTCTATGGACACTTTTAAAGAAAGTGAAAAAACTGAACATTGATGGTGGTGAGACCCAGGAGATCCATTGGAGTTTTGCAGCTGTTTGCTCTGCTTTTGTCTCTTTCTCTGTGTTTTTCACTTCAAAACCAGCTTGCTAAACACATGGAAAAAAGAAAGTAACACTTGAGTCGATCACATTTTGATACTGCTTTAAATGCAGGCATGTTTTGAAGTGTCTAAACCCAGTAACCCCACAGCACTGTTTGTAGCAGTCTGGCAAGGAGATTTCTCTCAGAGGATTTCAAGGTATTAATGGTGCAATGTCTTACAATCTCACTTCAAGAACTTAAGCCTCTAAGAAATTCTCCAGCCCTGCTGACATTGAAAAGGTTAACTCCAAATGTTTGTTCTTTTGTTGAATGGCAGTGTCTGAAGCTGCCTGGCTAAGCAGGGACTGTGCTCAGGGCATTCAGGCTTGGTTTGAGGCTTCTGCTGTGCCAGCAGAAATCTGCATCCAAGATTTAGCAGAGGTGTTTTCCTTCTCTTGGAACTCACTAAATGGACTTTACAGGAGCACTTGTCTTCTCCCTTCACCTCAAGTTTTCTCAGAGTTGGGAATGAAAATGAACATTCCCAACTTTGGCCTTTTGAATTACACCCTTTTCCAGCTTCCTTTTTGATTTCTTGAATGATAAAGATATGTTTAAATAGTTTGTTCTCCACATCAAGTTAATTCTAAATATTTACAGAAGGAAAGCAGGAATAGAAGTCTCTGTTTCCTCATACCTGTCAGCATTGTCTCACTGGAAAATAAGCAGACCCATAAGTCATCAGAGGTTCTAAAAGGCTTTTATTATTGCTTCAAAGCAGATACATTTGATAAATATACCTTATGTCATTCTGTTGTGCATTTGTGTGGAAATCAGAATGAAGCAGGATGTTTTTAGGAGTCTCAGCATCTGGTGACTGTTTGTAAATATTTGATTTACGCTTCTCTACCTCAAGCAGGTTTTGTTCCAGCAAGCACTGAAGTGAGAGGTAGTGTTAGCATTGATCCATTGAATATGGGATCAGGACAATAAAAAAATTAGAAATAGAAATAGAAATTTATCCTACCCCAGGGAGAAATTCTTTCTGTATTAGGTAAAAAAGAGAGCTGAGGAATATGTTTGTAAACAACATATTTTCAACTAAATTTATTCTCCACAGACCACTGAAATGATTCTTCAGTTAACCCACTTGAAAACAACTGTGGGACATTTTGCATGAGCTTTCCTGCTCCTAAGATGGCTCTGTTTTCCATGACATATTCCCATTATCAGACTTCCCAATGGGATTGGTTGTTTATGGCCAGTAACATCCATGGCTGTGCTTTTGTGCTTGACAGAATGTGAGCCTGGTGCCTGGAAAAAGCAGCAGGAGCAAACTGGTGTTCACCTGGTGCAGTGACAACCACTTCTGTAGGCACCTGGATGGATTTTGACTTGGTTTTGATGATGTGTGCTGTAACTGAATTAGAAAAAGCAGCTGATGGGGGAAAAAAAAAAAAAGGATGGTTGATTATTTCTGTGCTGGATCAGGGGATTTCTTTCAGTTGTTGACAAGACTGCTGAACTTGTTACACTTGAGGACTGCTTGGACTTGAGGGAAGTGGAAAGCTAAAATTGTCTTCAGCCTGGTAGAATGTGCTGGATTGTGCTAAGAGCCTTGTAATGAGCTGGGGAGGAAAAAGGAACAATATTGTCTTCATCAGCATTGTGTGACACAGTGAGAACGTGGGGATTTCCAACTGGGAGCCCTTCAGAGCCTGCATTCCTCTTTGTGCTCCCTCTCTGTCCTCACTGCTGCTGCTCAGCTGTGCCTTGTCCTGGTGCTGGTGGCTTAAGACACGTTTCACAGCCAAATCTGTGCCAGGGCTTTGCAGAGGAGAGCTGGGAGCTGCTGTGCAGCCCCTGGGGCTCTGCTTGGAGATGGTGTCCTGGCACAGTGCCTGTGCTGTGGGACACACCTGGACGTGTGGCAGGTTTTGGGGAGAGGTCTGGGGAATGTAGTCTGTTATGTTTTTGGATATAAGTTCTGTCTTTGAATTCCAGTGCCTGAACTTAAGCACCCACTACACTATCACCTACAGAATCTTGTTTTCAGTATCCTGGGAAATAACCTTGGTGTGTCCTCAGGGCTTAGTTTTCAGGGACCTGAGCTTGCACTCATTGGTTGTAGTTGAAAATTACAGTGATGGTCCCCTGACAAGGCAAAAATTATTTGATCAACAGAGGATTTCTTAACCAGAGATACCAAGCAACCCAAGCTCTGAATTCCTGATGGATTTTTAAGCAACAGCACTACTGCATCTGAGCTAGGGAGAGATTTCTGAATAGGTTTGCTTCTTCTGCTGTGCTCAACTTCTCTTACTGGTCATGCTTTACTGCTTTTCTAGTCTGGTCTCATTTAGAGATGTATTGAAACAACTTCTCACTTATGGCCAGAAACACTGAAAGAATTGCAGCCTGCAGCAGAACAAAAGGAGAAGCTAGCTATGCTGACAAAACAGAACTTTCACTGACTTTGTCGGACACTGACCTGTGGTAAGACAAGTGTGGGACAAATGTGGCTCTTGCTGAGCTCTGGAATGACCCAGTCAAGCAGCAAGCACTTGGTAAAACTGGGTGAAAATAGATCTGCACAAAGGCAGGCTGCTGCCCAGCTGCCTTGTGCTCTGGTTCTTCTGTAATCACTTCAGAAAGAAGTCTCAGATTTTGGTTTATTTCATAGTTAAAAAAACCCCAGCCCTGACAGTCACGTGTGGCAATAGTTCCACCTCCAGAGTACCTTTTGCTCATCTTGTTCTCTCCTTCCTTCTTCTGCTCCTCTGGAGCAGCACTGCAGCCATACCTAGGGTCACAGAAAAGAAAGAACTGTTTGGGAATAGCCACAAGATGCCAGAGCTTCTGGATAGTAACCCTTGAAAATCCCAGTTTCCTAATTTCTCATATATTTATGTGAAGAGTTTGGGTCTGTGCATGTGAAGTGAATAAATTATGAATTTCTAATTAATGAGTTTCTCCTGCCACCACCACTCTTTTAAGATCAGATGTCCCATTGCAAACAGAACATAGATTTTTGTTTTCTAGCCAGGAGTTGGAAAGCTGTCATCCAAACCCCAAAAATCTGTGTACTGTGAGTGAGTGGTTGTTTTCCTCTTTTCTCACTCCTACCCAACTCGTGTCAGACTTTTTCAGTGCTTTCATGTAATCTCACTTTATCTGTGTTTTGCCTGGGGTAAGATTCCTCCTCCTCACATTGCCTACTGGACTGGTTACTACTGGTTAGTACTGGTACTACAGGTTAGTAACCTGCACCTGTCAAATTGCAAAATAGAACAAAAGTCCAGCAGTTCCCCTGCTATATAAAAAATTCAGCAGAAGAAAAGACAAATCTTCTGGTGTCAGCACCCTTGACACTCAAGAAAGGCAAGCTCAGGAGAGGATCTGATCAGTGTGTGTTCTCTATCCTCTTTCATTGACTGTTACTACATGGGTGACTTTAGAGTTGCTTTGACATCCCTGGGACTGGGGCCAAAATGGAATTAATCAGAAAAGACTAGAACCATGCATAATGGGCTTCTTGTCAAATCACTTTCTGCTAAACTCAGCAGAACCTGAGCATGACAGAGAACAGGGGGCTAAATGGGAAGGAAATTGCTAGCACAGATGTTTAATGTGTGGTTGGAAACAGCAGCCTTCTCCCTTCTGTGTAACCCAGACCATAAAAATACTTGTGTGTGCATCATCCAAGAGCATCTGAGTCTTGAGTGATGCTGGACCTGGGAAGACAGAGCCATACTGGAAGTTGTAATTGCTCCATTTTTGTTTGAATAAAACCTATTGATCCTGGGAAAAGCATATGCCAAACCTCAAGAGGAAAGACAGAGTTGGCTTTAAATAATTCAGAGTATTCAACACTTTCTTTTTCTCTTTCAAGTAATGGGGTCAAATTCATTTCTGATCTGCCTCCAATAATTTGAAGAGAATTAAACCATTACTGTCATTTATTATTTGTGTGATTGGCACTGTGCAAGACACATCAGGAATGAATGTAGTCCATTATGTTTTTGGATATAAGTTCTGTCTTTGAATTCCAGTGCCTGAACTTAAGCACCCACTACACTATCACCTACAGAATCCTGTTTTCAGTATCTTGAGAAATAACCTTGGTGTGTCCTCAGGGCTTAATTTTCAGGGACCTGAGCTTGCACTCATTGGTTGTAGTTGAAAATTACAGTGATGGTCCCCTGACAAGGCAAAAATTATTTTCTGGAGCAATTTTTGATCAACAGAGGATTTCTTAATTATCTCCTTATTTAGCAAGTCATGCTGCAGCACATCAGCATATGCTGAGGTTTGTTGGTCAGAGGGTGCTGCTGGCTATTTTCCGCTTTTGCCTTTTATGCCCTCTCATGAATATGGAGAATCTCACAGGTTTTGGTATTACGGCCATGTCTGTCCTTAATAAAAGACTTGCTGCAGTCTGCAAATCGGATACCATTCATTGCAGTCCTCTGCAGTACACTGAATTCCAGCAGAAACTTAACTGCCTACGTCCCCCTCACAGGGGGATTTATACATTTATACACCCTCAGGCAGATAATATTCAATACAGGAGTTTGGATTTCCTCACCTTATCAGGTAAATAACCACCATATTTTCTAGATTTCTTGATGGGGATTTTTTATCCTATGCCCAAAATGTTGATGAATGTATGAAATAACTTTCCACCAGTTTGCAGCATTAAATGTTCCACAGAGGTCATCTCTAACCAGAGGCCAGACAAGTTTTTTACAGAGACACTCCCTGTATGCCCATTTGGAAGTTTTTTTTAAGTTGTAGAAAGATTTGGCAATTCACCAAAAAAAAATGAGTATATCCATATAAGCTTTTCTGATAAAAATGAGCCAGATGCAGATTTTTAGCACTTTATACTGACACTAACAGCATTGTCCTGGCCTTTTGTTTCTACAGCCAAAACACCCCAATCCGGACTGGCGCTACTCTGCATCCCTGAGGGCAGGAATGCAAAGGTATGTTTGCTGTTTCCCCAGAAAAGGGGAATTCTGGCTTTTTCCTCTCTGAAAAGGACAAAGTTCCTTCTGGTGATATCTATGCTGAGATGGAAAGCACCTGAGTTCTGCTGCTGTCACTTCCAATCTCCCCGTGCTGCAGATTCAGTCTGACTTGCATCTTATGTTGTTACTGCACTGCTGTAGAGCTGTGCTGTTCCTTCTCTTTACCTTCTGCTTTTGTACCCATTGACTGTCAAGGCATAATTGTTCCAATTATTGAATCAGTTAACTGTCATTATATACTTTTTGTTTATTTTCAAGCTCCCTGTAATCATCAGTGCTGATGTTTCAATAGGCAGCCTGCATTTCCATCTCCTTTTCCTCATTACCATAAAAGTAGCTGCTCCTGCAGCAGGTTTATTAACCACATGGTGCAATCAAGAAGATTAATACAGTTGAAAGGACTTTTTGAAGATATGAGATGGATTTTCAAAGAAGGAAAAGTGAGGCTTTTGTCCAAATCTCTTTAGACATCTTTGAAAATCCACTGCCTAATACCATAAGCAGTCTCTGCTATAATTTTCTACTCAGTGCACTTGGAAAAAGAGAATTATACTAAAATTGCTTCTGCAGAGCCTCAATCAAACATTATTTTTACTCTCCCTGAGCAGATCAGAAAACTGCTTCTATGTTCAGGTGTAATGTGATGTGTTCAATAAATTCCTGTAGAGGTGGAGATGCAGTTCCAAAGCTGCAGCCATTCCTTGTGCCATCCCAAAATGAGGATTCTATGGGTTTCTCAGAATTGCTGGTGCAGTGGTGCTGCACCTTTCTCCATTACCCACAGGGCTGAAGAGTCTGTGTGAGACTGAAGTCCTGAATCCAGAGTCACACTGTGCTTCTTGTGGGTGACACAGAGTGACTCCTCACTGACTTTGAGATGCTGTGTGAAAAGGAATCTAAACCTCAAGGGCCAAGAGCAAAGGACCACAGAGCCAGCTTGACTTTGTGGCCTACTGAGCAAGCTGTTTTCTTTCTTTTATATTCCTGCCATGACTTTCAATTTTTTTTTTGTAATCCGTAACTACGAAATCAATGAACAGTCTGGGGAGCAGGATCCTGGAGAAGGAATTCTGCCTACCTGAGCACCTTACCTGCTGGTCCTGAGTCAGGCATGCTCTTGTGAATCTACATTCCTTCCTATAGAAAGTTCAAGATTTTATCTGAAGCTACTTGAACAATTCATGAAAGGTTAGAGTTTATTTTAATGCCACAGGACTAATGGGGCCTTGCTGGGAAATTGCACATGTTCCTCTGCTGCCTCACATCAGCAGCCTCTGTCCTTACCTGAAATCTCAGGTTCTGAGCCTCTGTACCCTGCCCAGTTGATGATTTTCATAAAATGCTGCCATTTCATAAAACTTGTAGAGATTTGGTGCCCTTGATGTCTGTCACATGTGGATGAAACTGGCCCTAAAGTTCAGCTGGAAGTGTGAAAGGGAGTGTGAAGCCAATGAGCAGAGACAGGGACACAGCCACAGATTCCTGTTTCTCTTAAGGAACAGCATCTAAATATCATATTTAGTTTTGTATTTAAAATAGCAGATTTTTTCTTTTCCTTCCATGTAAGGTGCAAATTGGTGCTTTTGATGCCTAGTGCTCCTGATGGGACACTGCAAAATTTGCTGTATTATTTTTGCATTTGAGAAAACGCATTTCTCTTCCTGAATTGCTCATGAGAAACATGCAGCAACCCAGGAAGGTGGGATTTGTTAAAATGGCAGAAGCTCAGAACTGACTCCACCAACTTTTTAATAATTTGCCCAGTGTTGCTACATCCTAATAGCAAAGATGTGTCACTTCCTTATCAGTGATTCCCAGTCAATGAGAGCAAAGTGTCCTGCAGGTGTGTTTATTTTATAAGTTATTCCATGACTGGGTTTTAGTAAATAATCAAAGGCATTTTTTGCAAGTCTAAACAGCTGCTTCTCATGCTGCTAACATCATGCAGTACTGTAGGAGTAGCTGCACAGTGATAAATAATTCTGAACTTTGAAGAGTGGCAGGAAAGGGAAATGCTGTGAAGTCCAGGGCAGAAGGGAATTGTTTAATCCAATTTTGGTATTTGCTTACCCAGTGCTGTGCATATGGAGGAGGCAGCAGTCCTGCGTGGAGGAGCAGCAGGGCCTGAGCAGCAGTGGCCAACAGTCTCCAGTGCCACAGCAGGTAAGGATGTGCAAATCCAGAATATTTGTGAAGAGCTGATGCTAACTGCAGTAGATGTCCTGATGCTTCTACTTAATTTTTCCTCTGTTTTTTATGTCTGAGTGAATTTTTCCTGTTTTAGATCTCTTAGCGAAGACCCTCAGATGAACTCAGCTGGTCAGAGCATGGTACTAATAACCCCGGGGTGTGGGTTGAGTCCCTGTGTGGGATTTGAGCCCCAAGGTTTGGGTTCAGTCCCTGTATGAGATTTGAGCCCCAAGGTTTGGGTTCAGTCCCTGTGGGAGATCTGAGCCCCAAGGTTTGGGTTCAGACCCTGTGTGATTTGAGCCCCAAGGTTTGGGTTCAGTCCCTGTGGGAGATCTGAGCCCCAAGGTTTGGGTTCAGTCCCTGTGGGAGATCTGAGCCCCAAGGTTTGGGTTCAGTCCCTGTGGGAGATCTGAGCCCCAAGGTTTGGGTTCAGTCCCTGTGTGAGATTGGAGCCCCAAGGTTTGGGTTCAGGCCCTGTGTGAGATTTGAGCCCCAAGGTTTGGGTTCAGTCCCTGTGTGAGATCTGAGCCATTCACTTCAGAGCTGGACTCGATGATCCTTGTGGGTCACTTCCAGCTCACAACATTCTATGATCTGGATATAAAGTTCTTGTCAATTAATCTGTGGAATCTAAATAGAGTGGAACAATAAGGCATAAAACACATCTTTTTCTTTACTCAGTCTCAGATGAGATAAATCCCTGATCCCAGCTTTCACCCTGCTTTTGGAGGTTACTGGTTTGTGTAATGGATTAATGGAATAATGGTTCCGTTCTGATGTGTGTATTCAGGTGTGTGTATTCCAGAGCTGGTTTACCCTCCATTTCAAAAGAACAGTAAAACTGGGGTAGGAGCTTATCACTTTTCCCTTTGTTATTTTTACAAAGCCAGTAAGACTCTTTGAATGTCTCTTCTCATTTTACTTCTCGGTGGTGAAATCAGACCTAATTTTTTGCTAGCTACTTTCATTCAGTAATACATGATGATGGAGACTAAAATGTTATTTACTTGTCAAAATGATGACAAAAAGCATGGTTTAGAATGGTGCTTCATTGACTCTGTCACTGACTGATGACTTCAGTCAATAAGAATTGGCAGAAGGCTCTCATGGAGTTTAGGAAAAAAATCACCTGGATGTTTTGCAGTGCAGACAAAAAAAAATTCTCCCTTTTGATTTTGGAGCAGGAATAATATAGAGACATAGAGGAGCAGTCAGTCACTGTTTTCAGCCATGTCCTAAGTAAAGTGTAAACTCAGTGGATGCCCTGGGTAGGGTGGTGAGCCCTGTATGGCAGCTCTGTGAGCACTGTCAGTCAGGAATTCAAGTGAGGAGTGATGCTCACATCACAGAGGCAGCTCAAATGCTGGGAAGCGGGGTGTCCAGCAGCAAAAAGGTTAATTACTTCATTTTATCTTTCTTGGTGCAATCCTTTCTTCCTATTTAAATGGGAATTTCACCTAGATAAAGGGCTAAAGAACAAGCTGAGGATTTGCAATCACAGTTACAACACCCACAAATTAATGATGCCCAGCCAAACCTGCACTGGTTGCAGAAGGGCTGTTTGCAGAAAGACATTTGGAAATTAATTTAATATCTAATGGGGCCCTAGGCTATGACCAGCTGGGGTTTGTGTGCCCTTCCTGCTGCTGCAGGCTTTGCAGGAGGACACAGCCTTTGCAGAATATCAAGGGTGTGTGAGTGTTGAGCTTGCATTTGAAAATGTCACCACGAGAACACTCTAACCTTTGTGAGGGCTCCCCTCAGGCTTTGGGCTGTGCTGATCATCCTTGGCTGAGCACTCAGTGTGATGCCTTCAGTATGGATACAAACATTACCCCAGATGTTTTCTTGCTGGCACTGCCAGTTTCCAAGCACCTGAATGTAAATGCAAAGGCAGGATGGTTCTGGCATCTGAGGAGCTCTGGGGGCATTTGGGTCCACTCTGGAGTCCTGCTTGCTGTTCTGTTTTGGGTCTTATCATTTTAGACTTGCTTTGGGAACCTGAGCATCTCTTTGAGCAGCAGAAACTCTTGGCTCTTATTGCTACTTCCTTCCATAACTTGTGAGACACTTGTGTATCCCAGCACAAAGAAGATTATTTTTTGTCTTTGTTTTTTTGTTTTGTCTTTGTCCACTCCCAAGGGATTAGGACCCTGATATTACATTAATTCTTTTTCCTTTTATTTGTAGTGGGTTTCAGATAATATTCTCCTCCTCTCTTTGTAACCAAAAGCTTTAGATATCCCTGATCCTTAACAGCAAGCAGGTGTTTCATGGAGAAATCTCAGGATGAATGGTTGTGTTAGCTTTTGTAGCCTCAGTGCACCACATATTCAGCAAATTGCGGCCACTCCTTTAGAATCCTGCCTGCAGTTTCCCAGAGATATCTCTTTCAGTGCTTCTTTCCTTTTTTGATTTAGGTTCAAGACCTGTAATAACAAGTCAAGTGTTAAATCAGTAAATCCTTAATTCCTGATATACAGTTGAACATCACCACACATTTTTCAGCAAATATCTGTTGCCCAAGCAAAACCTGGTCCTTATTTGACTGACCTGTTGACTTTATTGAATATTTCATCCATGCAAAGAGCAGTGAATCTGGATGTGGCATTTTTAAAATTGTGTTTGCATCTTCTTAGGCACCAGTCCAACCAATTGTGGATTTGCAGTCTGGAAATTTCTGGGTGAGGTGGGACAAGGAGGTTCAAACTCCCTCTGGCTTGGAGTTCAGCTCTCTGGAGCATCTTGTTACTTAGTTAGGGAGTGAAAACAGATTTCTGGTTTATGGTCTATGCCCTTTGGTAGTTTTGTCAATTCTGTCAGACTTTAGATGACCACTAATATGAGAGAACTCTGTATTTTTGATAATTAACTCAGAACAAATGGAGCTCGATTGGAGCAAAATGGTGAGAGCTCATAACAGAAACTGAGATGAACAGAAATTTTGCTCTAGACATAAAACACTGATAATTTCTGAATAAATCAGACTTATGAATAATTCAGAGCTTAGAGTTAGTAGGCATTAGACCAATCCACGTGTATTTCTCTGTGCTGCTGGTTCCAATCTACAAAACAGAACTGGTGTAATGCAAATGCTTCACAAAAACATCTGAAGATGCTTTCACAGCACATGTAAGACTCAGGAGAACAATGAAAAACAGTCATGAGACATTTCAAATCTTGTATTCAATGTAGGCTTTATATGTGTGCAGTAAACAAGGCACTGGGCCACACACCATAGGCAGAGAGGAAAATAAAAAGACTTCCATTCAGACAGCTCTGTAAAAGATGAAAGGATCTCATGATAAAATCTGCATCTGAATTTTCTAAGTGTGTAGGTGAAGCTGTGGGTGAAACACTGGCATCTCTGAAGTCCATGTCAAATAGCCCAGGGACTTTCAGGAAATGAGGATTGCAGTGTCTACCCTTAGAAATATGCACAAGGGACTGAATTCAGATTGCCTAGGCAAATGCCATCCTAAAATGAACTAATTTTGTACTTCTGATTTTGCTGTGCTAACGTTCTTCTGAATATATCTGCTATTTCTTTTCCTTTTCTCAGGGAATTAGATGGGGAGGAGAGGTGGTAATCCTGATTTTTAAAGTTCCAACAGGTCAGTGTCCTCCCCGTGCTGGGGCCACAGAGCAATTATTTTAACAGAGCCTGCCTGCACTTGGGGCTCTCCCAAGGACCGAGGGACAGCACACAGACCACCATGGACTGGTTGGGAGCACTGCAGGAAGAAATTTTTCTCTGCCCAGAGCAGCTGTGGCTGCCCCTGGATCCCTGGAAGTGTTCAAGGCCAGATTGGACAGGGCTTGGAGCACCCTGGGCTCGTGGAAGGTGTCCATGGCAGGGGGGTGGAACAAGATGATAAATAAGGTCCCTTTATACAAAACTCTTTGCATCTCATCACCCCAAATTTTAATCTCTCAGCATTTGTCCTCTGAAATTACTGTGTCTCACAACTTTCCTGGTTTAATTCTGGTTTTTCTGCTGTTCCTCACCTCCTGCCTGTGACCTTCTCACATGTGCCATGCTAGCTGGGGATACTCCTGGTCCACATACTCCTGGGTTTCCACTGGGAACTACAGTTCCTCTGGAGTAAATTTGTCTTGCTCTCAGGTTCCTGCTGCAATCACCTGGAATGCAGACAAGGTCCACTGGCAGGGCATGATATGCAGAATAAGTGATGAATCCAGAAAACTAAATGGGAAGCAACTGTAAATATAAGCAAATAAGCAAAATTTCCTGAAAAGGGAAGTCAGTCTTCCTAGTGAGTTTTGTGCTGCTGGTTTGGGGTAGGGTGTTGTGAACAGAATGCGGGAGAACTGAAGAAAGAGCAGGGGGTTCTTGTGTGGATTTTAAGAAAAATGTCCAAGAATGCCTTGATAGAGAAAGAAATCATTATCATTATTCACTGTTAGCTGTGTCATTCCCAATTCTCAGACTAATTTGGATGTCAAGCAGGTAAATCACAGAATTCACAGAATGACCAGGTTGGAAGAGACCCTCAAGATCATCGAGTCCAACCCATGCCCTAACACCTCAACTAGAATTTCAAATCCAGCCTGAATAAAAGTATTTTATCTGGAAGAGATAATTAATTCCAATGAAATGTGAGAAGGGCCCAGATGAGATCCAGGATGATGGTGGAAGGAGGGGAGACCTGAGCAGAGAAACCTGAGGGCATGAGAGGGGACACCAGTAAAAATCTTGTACAGAAAGGTGAGCACAGAGGATCTGGAAGAGAGAAACAATTGGAAGAGATGCTGAAGGATCTACAGGAGGCAGGTAGCCCTGGGAATGGCACAGATCAGTTTTTAAGTGACTACAGAGCATAGGTCACTGGAAAGGAGATTGGCACCCTGGGGTTGGGTAATAGGTTGTGATGAGAGGGACAGAAATCTGCACTGCAGTTGTTCTTTTCATGGAATAACCATTTGACATTGTCCATGTAACATCAGCACAGAAGGAATGGAAAGGATCAGGGGGTTGAGTCTCACTGGTGGAACAGACAGTGGTGTTGAAATCAGGCATTGCAGGAGAAGCTGCAGGGTCCCACAAAGCTCTCAGCCACTGAATCAGTCTCCTAAAAAGCTACTTTTAAGAGAAAGAGCTAAGAAAATAACTCAGAGAGTGATGAGACCTAAATTGTAACATATTTCACATGATATAGCTTCACACTGTGGCTGTAAGTGGAGGAGAATTTCTTCCTAAAATGTCAGTGAATTTCTGTTCTCCTTCTTCAGATGACCTTTCTCATCTGCAGAAAAAAGGTGTGATTAAAACTCATCAGGCAGTCACTGCAAAGAATGTGCAGGAGCTGGAAGTGCTGTTTCTTTGAGACTATTAAAGGTGAATTTACAAATAAACCTGCTCTGGCTTAGCTGTAGCAGTTCATTGATTAAAGCTATAAAAGATAATGACTAATTAGCAACCCAGAATACAAAACTGGTTCTTGGTTTGTTGCAGAATGCTGCAGGTGTTTAAAATGGAAGGAGCTAGAAAATGCTGCTGTGCATATCTACAGCCTCTATATTTTTTAAATTAATAACCAGTTTTCTATAGAATTTTGTAATTCCATCCTTCAAAACCAGAAATGTATAGAAAGCCAAATATCAGCCCTAAAATTCATATCTTTAGTGGTCTAAGAAACACTGTGATAATATGTGTAATGTTTTAAAGAACAAAAGAGGGGAAATACAGAACAGCCTGGTTAATTTATGTTTCTCATGAAAATTAGTCTTCAAATCAGTGATTTAATCAATTCCCAACATGAAAGTCCTAAGCAGTTCCTAAGAATTTGTAGAAAAGTATCACAGAGATTGCATCTTGAATTTCAAAGCCTCTTGAATCATGGAAAAAATCCTGCCCTTAAAGGGCACTGAAGGCTAAATCCCTTTCTTTTCTTTTGCATTTACATTTCGGTCACTGAGGTCTCAATTCAGTTCCAGCCATTTGCTGAGACCTTCAGCCCTCAGTTTTGTCCCTACTCCCAGAACATTTTATTTCCAGAACATTCCCTGCATACTTCCTGCTTTTTGCTTTTTCACCTCTGTTTACTCCATTTTCACTCCTTTCTTGTTACCTCTCTGGTTTGCCAAGTATGTAGCTCTGTCTTTCTAATTTTTCTTGGTTTTTCCTTTCGTCTAATGACTTTGGTCCCTTCCTGCTCCCCTGTCCACTGTCTCCCCTCTGTATTGTTATTTCAGGGCTGTTGAAATGTAGGTCACCAGCTTGGCCCCACATCACCTTTTCAATATTTCATACTGAACTAAGAATTTTCAGGGATAAATGCTTCTCACTTTGACAGCCTGATGGAAACTGGAGAGGACTGAGAATTTCAAATGCTACTTGGACTGAAAAAAAGAACCATTTGGAAATCAAAAGGACTTTTTCAAAAGAACATGTCAAAAATACATATTTGTTATGACAGATGCAGCTTGACATACTGATCATTATTTTTTAAAAGCTGATGTCTGTTATGACCAGGAGCTCATCTGCCTCACCCCATCCAATTTATGGTTGAACCAGCACTTTGGGATTTCAATATTTGGAGCCAGGACTGGGTAAATTAATAGGTTAGTTTAGATTTCTGTTCAGCTGAGTGAGCAAAGAGAGGAGGGGATAACAGATGATATACAGAACCTGCAGTCATGACTTGGCTAAAGTTAAATTTACTTTCTGTTAATTTATTTTCCTCTTAGCTGCAAAACCCTCATGACTGACCTGAAATAGTCTGTGATCTTTATCAAGGGGTCCATTCTTTTTCAGCAGGGTGTACCAAGTGAATGAGATGACATGGGTGAGAGATTTAATACCTTAGTCCTTGAAGGCTCAGTGTAAGGAAAAAAGGACAGGACTCATCAGAATTTGGGAAAGGCTAATTCTGGGAACTTTAGGACTTTGTGTTAATTTTGACTGTCAAAGAGAATGGTCTTGAAAGAATTTTTGTCTTCATGTACTGTTAGAAGTGCATGACATATTGTTGGCTTTTCACAACTATTAGAATAAATTCTATATGTATAATGTTAAAATAACTTTTCTGTATAAATATGTTTTTTTTCTAATAGCAAAAGTTAACCATACGTTTTTTAACCATAATACACTTATACTACCTGCTTAATTAAAATAACAGCCCATAAATGTGTAATAAAAACTCTACAGCTAACACATCAATTACCAACACTCACAGCTGCAAAAAGCCAAAACCACCACCCAAATTAAAAAATAATTTAAAAAATCAAAACCACAAGCCAAAAAACACACATGCTCTAAAAAACCAAACCCAAAAAGTGCCCATGGTAAATAGTTCTCAAAAAAAGTTAAACTAGTTAAACTACACATAAAAAACTATAAATATGCAACAAGTTAATGTATTATAAAATGTATTTATAAAAGCATTCCCGAAACAACCATGTGCTCTTAACAACTTGCCAAGCACACAACCATTTTAACCCTTTACTTTATGTGTGTCTCCTATTATCTTTTTATTAAACCTTTTAAATTTTACCGAAACAATAAAATGTATTTTTCACATGTACTATGGCAAACTGTTGATTTCACCTGCTGCAAATATTTGTGAGAAGAATTTCCCTTTCTCATCAGTGATTTGCCAAAATATGAGTAGTGGTCTAATAACTGTGACAGACAAAAGACTCTCTAACAATTTAAAGTTAGAGAGTGAATATTTATTCAGCACTGGGCAGCAGTGTGGGATAACCCCCAATACACACTGCAAAATTACAGGTGGTCACAGAGTCTGTTTATTGACAAAAGGTTCAAACCAATTACATATTCATAATACCAGCCCCTCCCATCCCTTGCTTCCTATGGTAATTAGCTTGAATGGCTATTAAGCAGCGTGGTTGGCTTCTTGAATTAAGTCTGGGGTCGTTTTTGTGGGGAGGGGTCTTAAAAGGAGGAAGTAAGGTGAGTCTTCCTCACCCTGACCTTTTCTATTAATGACAATACAAATGGCTTTGGGGCAACTCCAGTTTGGCAAAGAATGAGTTTCTGGTTGCAATTGTTTAACTACTAGTTTCATCTTTTCCCATTCCAAGCACAGCTAAGCAAACACAAATTGACAGGCAATCAATTATTTAAGTTTCAGGTAACTATCTCAAGCCCAGTTTCTTCCAACTTTTAACTAAAATCCTAATTTCTTTAAGATTAGTGTTTCAATCAGGCCCAGGATGCATTTGTGCATCCCACCATTCAGCCCAGTCCCTGTGTATGTACATCCTTCCACTTGGGTTAGGACAAATTCATCCCTGACTGGAGCCACTTGTTGAATTTTCCCAACTGGAGATCAAGTCCCATTTCTGATCCCCACATGGGGTGATCATTTCAGTGCAGGTAGGACTGATAGCTCCAGCTGAGATGTAAATAATCCTACAAAATTCCTGAAACCAGGAATGAAATAAAAGCAAAGGGGACAAAAAGCTAGAGGTTTTCTGTGGCTGAATAACATAAAAAAAGTCTTCTGAAATTGTGGACAAAAGCTGCTGCAGCTTCAGACTTCATCATTTTAAGAAGTGATAAAGAGATTTTATGTAAGCAGTTTATCTGGCTATAATTTCTATATTTAGGCACAGGGAGAAAGTTTAACAGCAATAACTCCTTGTCTGCTTAATTCATGCTTTCCTGTAATAATCTTTTTGCTTCCTCAAAATGGAGGTTAAATTTGCACTTAAAAAATTAAAATATTTCTCATAACTGAGCCAAAAAATAAAAGGGGGGGGGTCAAATATAACATTTGCCAGATGATGTGATTAGTTCTTAGACATCTGGTAGGAAATTATTTTATAAATGTAATAAAATCGGATTTTCAAATCTAAGCAACTTTTTCACTGTCCATTGCTTTAGGCATGTGGTTCTTTGTGATCTTCATAACAACACCAGCGAGTTTGCCTTGTCTGCCTACTGGTAATATTTTGTAGCTGCACAGAAGACATGGATTTTGATTCCTGTCTTTATTATTTTCAATAAATAAATAGAAAAATCCCTCCCTTTCTGCTGAACTACCTTGGGTTGTGATCTTGTCAGAACTTATAAACTAAACAAGTGTTTATTTGGTCAGTACTTCAGGGAATTGATGGTAATCAAATTGTTTCCACTTGAGGTTACAGCTGCTTTATTTTTTCCCTGTTGTGCCTCGCTTTTGTGTGCATGGTTTGGGGGTTGTTTTTTTCTCTCTTTCTCTACTGCTGTGGGCTTAGTCTGTTTAGGTTTTTGTTTTAAAAGAAAATATACTCAAGTAAATGTTAAAACAACCTATGGTATTTATGATCCCAGATCATAAGTTTAACCCTGTTATCTCTAGCAATATACAATTCACTATCTGATAGAAAACAGATGGATAAAATAAGGATGTTTCTAAGTAATCCTGAGAAACTGGGAATGTATTTATATTGTGAGTGGTGGAAGAAGAAAAGAGGCTGAGGGAGTGCAGACCACTCTGTGATATTGAATCTTTTCTTAATGGATGTCTGCCTGTGTGCAGCACTTTGCAGTCCACAAGGGTCATAAATGTATTTTTCATGTGTTTATTTTTGTAAGCAGTGCCTCAGCGTCTGCTGTGGATGCTGCACAAACAGCAAACAGCAGAAGACAAGCCTTGCCTCAAGGAACTTGCCACTGACATGAGCAGGGCAGACAAAGTCTGGGAACACAAGGGAAAGGGCATGTTCATTATCCTGCTGTAAAAAGAGGAAAACCAGGGAAATTAAAATTATTCTTATGGCAGAGTGCTCTAAGAGGGTGTTGATCAGCACCCACCTGGCCCAAAATGCTCTCCCTGCAGGAGTGAGTGAGGAATTACAGAACTGTGAGGTTGTTCTGCCACACAGGAGTCAGAACTTCACCAGGGACAAAAAAGCCCCTACCTAATCTTATTGCACTTGTTTGCACTTCTGTATCCTTCTAATGACCCAATAAAGTCAGTCACAACTTAGTGTCATTATGAGCATCTTTGACCTCACCAGCAAATAGGAACAGAAGTAAGACTTATTGCCCCAAATGTTACTGAGATTAATCCCACATAACTTGGAAATATTTTTCTTCTCACTGTATAAACAACATTGGAAGTGTTCAAGGCCAGGTTGGATGAAGCTTGGAGCAGCCTGGGATAGTGGAAGGTGTCCCTGCTGATGGTAGGGGTTACAATGAGATGGTCTTTAAGGCCCTGTAGTGGTTTAGATTTGTTAATTTTAATGTATTTATTTTTTGTTGTGAGATAATATTAGAAGTAAGGCAGGCTTAAAATGTAAAGGGTGTAAAGAAAAATTTTATTAATAACATAGAGGAACAATAAATTTAGAATCAAATTTTTAGATTACTTTTTAAATAATAATATACAGAAATATTTTCGTTCTTAATTTAAGAATAAATTTTTTCCAGTTTCTTTTAGGGAGAGGAGTCTTTTATTGTTAGGTTATAGGGACTTATTTATAAGAGGGGAAAAAACAGTTTTTTGTGGTTTTATTCTTCACAAATAGTAGTTGCCTGGGAATTCGTAACTGTGAATTACTTAGAAACTAATTAATGCAAAACCAGCAGAGGCCTCTTCCAACCCAAACCATTCCATGATTCTCTCTTGTGAACCTCTCTGATCTCTTGGCTGTTCCCTGGTTTTGTTGAGGCTCCAGAGCAGAGCAGGGCTGCAGAAGGCAGAAAAGCAATATGTGCATGTTTTTCCAGCACACATTCTATTTATGTAACTTTGACCTGGAGATGCTGATTTTACTTCAAGAGCTAAACCCTGGAATCATTCAGTCCTTACTTGGGTGCACTCAGAGGGTGCAATGAGAGATGTAAAACAGCAATAGCAGCACACAAAGGCTTCCCCTTCATTATGGGGATTTAATTCTCAGAAAATCAAGGCTCTGGCTGTGGAGGAAATGAATCTGACTGCAGCTTCTCTGCTCTTGTCTTATATAATTACAGTCAGCCATCCCTAAAAGCATCCCCTCTTAGCATGCACACACAGCTAGCAAAATAAATGGGTTGATTAGGAAGGAAAAAAAACCACACCAGAAACCCTTTGTGGTCTTGTGGAAATTGTTCCTGTGTGTTTATGCTGAGAAAAAGAGTGTCTTGCTTTATCCACACAGTGGATAAAAGAGGTTGAGAGAACACAAAGGAGACTTGGAGCAGTGCTGGGGTCAGACACCAAGAGTGACCAGAACAAACCAGTGAACAGCAGCAGCTCATCCCACAGCAAAACTGTGCAGACTGGAGCTAGAACAGAACTGACTGAGAGGGGGTTGACTATGATGAAATTAAATTTTTTATATTTTTATTGGGTTGGTTACTAGGAACAGGACAAGTGGTTCAAAAGAATGAGGGAGTGGAGTGACAGGACAAGGGGGATTGGCTTCAGACTTAAAGGGAGTAGGTTTAGGTTGGGTGATAATCAGAAATTCTGCCCTGGGAGGGTGGTTGAGGCACTGACAGGGTGCCCAGATTTGCTGTGGCTGCCCCATCCCTGGAAGTGTTCAAGGCCAGGCTGGATGGGGCTTGGTGCACCCTGGGACAGTGGAAGGTGTTCTGCCATGGAATTAAGTGAGCTTTAAGGTCCCTTCCACCCCGAGCCCTTCTATTATTTGCTGTTTGTATCCCAGTTCTGCCTTCCATGACTTCTTTTTGGGCTGTTCTGAGAAGGAGTTTCTGGCAAAGCAAGATTTGTTTCTGCCAAGCAACAGGATTCACAGCCTCTCTTTGTGTGGAGCACAGTGAGGGGCTGCAAAGGGACTTGAAACTCCATTTATAGGTCACACCTCGGCTGTGTAATACTGAAGCACGTGGAAACAGGCTGCTGTCGTGGCTGGGAGTGGCACTAATTAGATCCCTAATTGTGCAGCTAATCTCCTTAGACAATTAAGGGCAAGAGAGGTCCCCTGCCCTTCCCTCTCTGCATTTGTCCCTGTGCCTGAGCTGCCCAAGGGATTTTGCCTCAGGTTATGCCTTCTTATCCTGTAACTCCTCCTTGGCTTAGTGCCTGGGCCTTTGGGTAGCTTATTCTAGCTAAATTATTCAAACCTTGAAAAAAGAAACTCTTATTTCCAAGATGCAAACTCTGATCTTCAAGTGGTTTCAGCAGTTTTTGCATATGCAGGTTTTTAATGCATTGAGAGGCACTTGAAAATCCATGACACAGATTATGAGCAACCAGGAAAGCCATGAGCCTTCTTTAGTTGGTTTGATTAAATTTTCTGATATTTTTGTTCCACATAATCACTTGGATATGGTAGCAGAGTTTAAAGGAAGAATGTTGTAAGGCAGAATAAAATGAAAGAACTTTTGACCAAAGGCAGTGAGTGAAAATGGCAAAATAAATATTAAACATTTTGTGTTTAATATTGGGAAAAATGCAGAACAAACAATTCCTCCCCCAGCTTTCCTTCAAACCCTACATGTAGACCTTACAACTTTGCTTTAAGAACCAAAATCCAAACTGGAATTTTCTTTACCAAGGAACACCATGCATTAAATTTGTGATGGATTTGTGATGGCAAAGTACATTCTCCTCCCTCCTGCTCTCTGCTTTTCACTGCTTTGTGCTGCATTTGTGATCCAGAATGTTCCCAGGAGCAAGAGATTGTCATTTTAGTAGTAAATTAGCTTGCACATCCATAGTGATGGTGAAGTGAATTCATAATTAATAATTCCAGCAGCTGAATTGTCCACGCTGTTCCATCTCACACTGCTCCTGTTGTCACCTCTGGATAGAATCAGACTCTCATGGTAACAGTGTCCTTTCCAAATGCCTGGAGTCTGTGAAAAACCAAGTTCACTTTCCTGGTAAAATTTTAAAAGTGTAATAAAAGAGAATGAGAGCCAGACAATAAAGCACAAGGTTATACAGCTGGGTGCCTGGCCTTCAGCCATGAGCACAGCACTAACTCACAAAAAACTTCTTCAAATGCATCCACATGTTGCATATTCACAGACCTTCATGCATTATTCAAAATCATCCCCCCCAACCTGTAAATTGACTTTTAAAAAAATTTCTCCTTGTGGCTCCATCCTGGGGTACTCCCTGATAACTGAAGATCAATAAATTCCCTCCCTGGGGTTCTGGTGTGCATCACCAATAATCCAAGAATGTGAAGAATTTCCTGATTATCTTTTTAAAACTCTCTGAGTTAGCTACATGAATAAAAGCTTTTTACATCACCATGTTATAATCAAAAGATATATATATTTATCACACTATTATTTTTAAGTTTTGTTAATATCAGAAACTATATTCATACAGCAAAGTTTTCCAACATTATACATATAGCATTCATTTTAATATTTGTGGAAAGTCAAAAAATGTAAAAGGTACTTAAAACAAGTCACATGTAGAGGATGAATTCTCACAAAAATTGTGACTGCAGCATGCACAGACTATCAGCAAGAGGAGTGGGCCAGCACCACCCTGCTGGTTTGGTTTCCAGCTGATTTATTCTCTCTACTTACCATGTATAATGTCATCTCTTCACAGGGAAAATTACCTGTTCTTGGTAGATTATTATCTTGCTGCAAATTTATGCTAAGTAGGTAGCAGGGTCTCCCACATGTGTAGCTGCAAACCAAAGAATTTAAATAAATTAATAACATTAGTGCGAGATTTTCTGCTTCATTTATTCCCAGACTTCAGTTAGGAGAAATAAAGCACCCTGAGGAACATCACCTTTTGTTTTTAATTGAACTGATTTTCTGTGGGGCAAGAAAGGGGACAGAGCTCCTCAACGACCACAGGTCCTTTTTCCTTTCTGAAGAATGCAGGTGGAATTAGACAGTGAAACTATTTTCAGCATGAATTCTGGAGCCAGAAAAAAGCACATTTATTCCCAAACTTCAGTTAGGAGAAATAAAGCCCTGTGAGGAACATCACCTTTTGCTTTTAATTGAACTGATTTTTTGAAAGGTGACAGAGTTTCTCCAGGACCACACATGCTCTGGGTCCTTTTTACTCTCGGAAGAGTGCAGGTGCAGTTAGACAGTAAAATTATTTTCAGCATGAATTCTGGAGCCAGAACAAAGCACATTTCTGTTCACACTGTAAATCCAGCCTGGTGCACAGCCTTTCAAACTGCAGCTGAAGCCACCCAGAAGAGCTGGAAATGGAAAAGCAAACTGCTTCACTTCTGGGCTGACAGGCAAAGCAATTTGGTGATCTTCATCCAGTTCCCCACTGGCAATTTGCCACGTCTCAGAAAATATTCTCACAACTGAAGCTAATGGGCAGCCCCAGCAGGGAGGCCAGTGGGTCCTGCAAGATGAAATCCATGCAGGGCAGCTCCTGATCTTCTCTGAGGCATCTTGGCTAGACAGTGGGATGGAAAGCTTGGAGCATTCCTGCCAGCTCTGGAGCTGTTCTCAGTGCAAAATACATTCCCAGCCATAAATAAATACTGATGCTCCCAGTGTTTATTTCATGATGAATTTTTATGAATCTTGAAATTATGTGCCAAATAGAATTTTAAAAGCTTAGTGCTTATCGAGGTGTAGAATGAACCTTGTTAATCTTGCTTTTTTTTTTAACTTTTACCATTCACAGATGGCAAGATTTTGTAACAGACATTGCATTTGGATCCTTCATAGCTGTGATGTGAGGTCAGCTCTGGCTTTGATCTTCTTGGATGATAGCTTCATTTTAATCTGCAGATTCTCCTCTCCATTTGTTCATTTCCCCTGACCAATTTGATTAAAAACTCGTCTAAGAGCTCTCCATCATTTTTTCATGTGAAATAAAAAATCATCAGAGGACAGAATGTAGGTAAAAGTAAAACACAGGTGTTACTAATCTACCAGTCAGCCTAAAATTGCACTTTATTTGTACATTAAAGGAGAGAAGGAGGCAGTGAAAGATTCTGAATCTCTCTGTGAAAAGAGCTGAAGCAAGCCTGTAACTGGTGCTCAGTATAAAATCACTGCTGAATTGGTCTTCAGAGTTGCTAGGAAACTAAAATACAAATCCCTAGTCTGTAAAGCACAGATATCATGAGCATGACAGATTTTTGCTGCAGTTCCTCATTTATTTTTCCCTTCCTTGGTGGAGGATGGAGAGAAGCTGCACAAACCAGTTTGAAGGAAACATTAGGAAGCTGATTTCTGTCCTGATGTCCCTGCAAGTAATTAGAATTTTTAGGAAGAGCTGTGTTTCAACTTTAGGAAGAGCTTGCATGCATTTCAGGGAGATTCTGTGTACTAAATGAATGGCTTGATGTGGTTCCCTATCAGCTTTTGCCTGTCTTGGTCTCTTCCTGGAAGTGTTCAAGCCCAGGTTGGATGGGGCTTGGCACAACCTGGTGTGGAGATGTCCCTGCCCATGGCACAGGTTTGGAATGAGATGAAATTTAATCCCTTCTAGTCCAGGCTGTTGTACGAAATCTTGGAATTTTTTTTTGTTTTGCTTTTTCTTTTAGTTCTTGCCATATATTCCAGTCCTTTATGAGATCTCCTCTGGCTGTAGAGTTAGCTGGTTCAGGGAGCCCTGATTCTGGAGAGGCTTGTGTAGGCTGGGTTTTAACTCAATTAGCTGCTGCTGAGAACTCAGACTGGCACAAAAGGGGTGGGGATGCCACAGACTAAATGCTTGGAACTGCATGCTCAGAACAAAGGACTGTGCCTGTAGAGAATCACACTTGTGAAAACAAGGCAGAAAGAGGAAAGAAGAACTGATCTTGTTGTAGAGTTGATCAGAACAGATAATGAAAAGCAAAGAAAGATAAGGGCTTTCATTATCTGAGTAAGTAAAACACCAACAATGAAAGAGATACTGTGTCCAAGAATAATAAAGCATTTGATAAGGGGTTTGAGAAGTACAGTAACCTCCTGAAAATATTATTTCTTCTAAAATTCGTTGGGTCTGAAGTGTATTTATGAACTAGAATGTAGAATAGAAATCTGCTTGAAGAATATAGAGCTGCAGCACTCAATACATCAAATTTAGAAATTACAGGTGAAAGGCAGATGAGTTATAGCTATGCTATAACAAGTTAGACAAGTAAGAAACTAAAATCAGGCATTAAAAAGGTGAATTTTTGGTTGATCCCAGTTGGTCACACAACCTGGCGAGCTCAAATTCTGGTGAAGAGGAATGATGTGTTACATTTAATTTGTCATTTCCTTGAGCAGGTAATTAAAGAGATCAGCTGAACTATGTTCACCAAGTTCCTTTTTCATTGTTATTGGAGTAGTTTTATCATCACTACTGGAAATGCTGTTTTGCAGCTGGAAGGGAAAATACCCAGACTCATGACTATAACCTTTCCCCTTTGCTGGGAAAGACCAGCAGTGATACTGGGTAGGAAAAAAGATTTACTCCAAGTCTGGATACAGCAGCTATCCAGTCTTCAACAAAGCAGAAACCACCTGGTCATGTGGAAATGCAGGATGGAGATGACACCCATGGCATGATTTTGCAGACCCAGGCAGCCTCAGCAGACATCCCACAAATTGCTGCCAGGCAATTTTCAGCTGCCATGTGGGCAGCCTGATCAATGGCCAATTCCATCTCAGCTGGGTTGTGCTGCCAGCTGCAATGCGATCAGCAATGCTGATGGGTTCAATGAGGCAATCCTAGGCTGGAGAACGTGACCCAGTGTTGGATTCATGTTTTATGGCTGTGGGGAAGAAAGCCACCAGCCATGAGACTCTGGTGTTTGGGATTTATCCCAGCCACTCTTGCATGTGGCTGCAGTGTTGCCTGAGCATATCCACAAGAGAGAAGGGAGAACTCAATTGTGTTCTTCCTCCCTTCCCACTGTTAAAAATGAGAAAAAAAAGTCTCAGTTTGTAGCAAAATTTAGATTGATTTTTTTTATATAGAAAGAGCAAAGCAGCGCTGGGGAATGTGAGGGGTCACTGCCCACTCCATGCTCCATCCAATCTTGGTTTGCAGCTTCTTCTTACACTGTGGTCTCTTGCGGTAATCAATAATTTTTGTTTTCTTGCTGTCATAATTTTGCCAGGGAAGCAGTGGTGGCTGAAATAAACATCCATGTGATCTCTAGGAGTCAGTCTCATAGATACCATCTGGTCTTGGTAGATAAAACTGCCAGAAACTGGGAAGTTCTGCTCTTGTACAGAGGCAGCCATTGATAAAACAAAGGCAGGAAGTCTGATTTTGCAAAATCGATCAGACTATTGGAAAATCTGACTTTAAAAACTTGCAGTAGATATAAATTATTTAGAAACATCATATTCATGACAGGGGGATTTAAAACAGAATTATTTAATCACATTTTTCCTCCATCAAGGGTCCATGCTTCAGACCTTTGTATTTTGGTTTATATAAACCCCAATACTTTGATGATTATCACAAATCTTTTATCACTTATCACAACACACCCTCTGAGAATGTTTCTAAGAGCAAGCTGAAGTCAAAACAGAGTCCACTATTTATGAAATTACTGAAATGCAACGGCCAGATGCAGTAATACCAGTGAAGAAAGAACAGAGTGTGTGAAGGAAGTGCCATTTTCATCACAATTAGAAAGCAAATCCACAACTAAATAATTATTTTAAAATGTGTGGGTAAGCTGAGAACCATCACTGGCAACCCATTGATAAAAATGTCAGTAAAAATACAGGCAGTATTTCCTGACTCTGTTCTGCCACACAGAACTGTCTGTCTGTCTGCCTCAGCTTTTAGGAGGCATTTCTGGGAGTAAGGCATTAAGGCTTGAAAAAAACATTGATATATGCAGACAGCAGAGGAACTAGACATCTAAATGGCACCCAGTGTCACTGAATTAGCATTTATTTGGAAATAAATTATGTGGAAAGATAGCAAGCCCAGAGGAAAATGCTCATATCATGCCCTAGAAGTGGGTGTAGGGGGTGTGTAGCCAACTGGAGTCCTGGAAATGAGGGAAAATCTTCCATGAATGTTTATCCAGTACTTGCCATGGAAAGTGAGGCTGCTCAAGCAAGGGATTGTTCTCTCCTCACATGGGCTGACCAGTCATCCTCTTACCTGCACCTGCTCCTGTTAAAAAACTAAAATGCTGAGGTTGTGGTTAGGAGACTCTTAATTGGAGACTTCAATTGTCTGTATGATTTTAAATTTTATTTTTAGCTCAGTCACCCAACCCAGCTGATGTCTTTCACAGTGATATGCAGTGCCTAGAAAGCCAAAGAATTTTTATTTTCCAAACTTTTCATCAGTGTTTGATACTGCTGCTTGGGATTTAGGTAATATGCTGATGGATTCTGGCTGAAGTGGGCAGGATTGCATTGGGTTCTGCTGCTGAGGAACAGCTTGGGAGTTGGAGAAAACAGTAATTAAATATTTGCTCTACCATTTAGAGTTCATGGCAATAACCTTTCCTTTGAGCTGTGCAGAGCATTATACTTGAGAAGATCCTTGAAAAGTAATTATTACCAACCCCATGTACAGAGCTCAGTAGTTAAAGTTCATCTAATTTTTTAAAAAATTAAACTTCTTATTTATTTTTCTACATCATTAGACTTGAGATTATTTTTTTCTTCCTTCCTCTCTTTGGCCAGCTTTTTCTAAAGCCATAGAGATTATAGATTTGATTTTGTTTAATTCTGTGATTATGTAATGCTGGAGCAGCTTTTGAGCCTTCAAAAACTCCAGCAGCCATCATGTGGCATGCACAAAATGAGAGAACTAGGCATTTTGTGCTTCAGAGTAATTATTGGTAAAAAGTGGAGCTGTGTTAATTCTGTGGCATTAATTTCTGTGAACATGTTGTGACTTTTGGAAGCTCAACTACTCATATCCTGTGTTAGATTAATAGCTAAGGTCAGCTCAGATACTCAGTGTTTTACTCTTGGAATTGGCAAATAATTGTTCTTGTGGAGCAGAGCTTGCTTTCTGCTCTTCCATATGCTGAGTTTTTGGCTTTCTGGTCTGCAGACAAAGTTATATTTTCCCGGGGGAGTTGAGGAGACAAGAGATGGTTTTGGTTTCAATGCCTTTATTTGGTCTGCAGTGTGGCAGCTGTTGAAGGTTTGGGTTTTTTTCCATACAGAAGATGTGATCAGAGACTTTGCAATTCTCATAGCAAATATGACAAACATACAACATGAATTAAGATAAGTGGGATGTTTGGGTGTTGAGGTCAGTTCAGGATTTGTGAAAGGGAACAAATTGTTGCACCAGCAGTGAGGTCTCCTGTTGGCTGGACAGAAGAGGTGCTAGGCAGAAATTCCACCTCCTTTGCAGACCTGCTTCATCCTGGAAGAATCCAGGCTAGCAGCCAGTGGCTAATTCTTATTTAGGTATTAATAAATCTTTCTTTCTGTGCTGAGGTTGGCACCACCCCTTGACAGAGACTCATCACTTCTTAAAACGTGTGCTGGGAGAAATAAGGAATTGAAAGCTTCCAAATCATGCTGGTAACTACAGCTTTTGAAATACAGACAGTGTCACACATCTGGGTTTTCAGAATAACTCCAGTACACCTTTATGCTGAGACAACAATTTGAATGTACAAACAGAGTTTCCAGATGAGAATGTCACTGCCTAATCGGGAGAAACATATTCAGGTCAAGTGCCAGACAGAGTTATGCAGGATAACAGAGCTGGTCCACACAGCCTTTAGGGAAGCTGCACAATCCTAAAACACTGAAAAAAGAATCCAGAATCTGGTGCACAGCTTTGAAGGAAGCCATCAGAAGATATTTTTCTGTCTTGCAGACCATGATTATTGATTATGCAGTTCTGTGAGTCTCAGACACGAGCTCTTCAATGACTGCAGAGAGATTTATGAAGGAGTTGCTTTCTCTGCAGCATGTTCTGTTTGTCACAGATGGGTAGGGGAGAGCACCTGGTATTAAATGCATGATGGTGTAGAGAACAGGATGGATAAACAGACCATGAAATTGCATTGGGTCAGTCCTCTGCTGCCAATCCCAGACATTCAAAACTTAAGCCCCAAGTGACTTCCTTTTGTTTGCTTTCTGGTGTGTTACCAGCCAAAATTCACTTTTTTAAGGTTTGGAGCTTCTTTATTCCCATGTGAAACCTGAGCTTCTCACAAAACTGCTGACACTTTAAAAATAAAGTCACCTGTCAAGGTTGAGTAGGTATGACATGATTCCACTTTGCAAAGGCTGGAGACACTAAAATCTCACATGGAGTTTTCTACCCCACATGGGGAGAAAAAACAACATGAGAAAAGCCAGGCTGTAATTTATGCTCTTTCATTATTTAATTGTGTTTAAAACACAACAACCATGAGGGAACAGGTTTGATTCCTTTCTCTGTGTGTTAGGCTATGGTAGTGCTACCTGCTCAGCATTTTCCTATCTTAGTGTAGCTTTTCTTCCTGAGCCCAAAGCAGAATTACCTGGAGGAGCAGCAGAAAACCTGCAGAGCTTTGTGACAGAGTGAGGATTAGGAGGCAGGAAATGGGTGATTCACTCTGGCTTCTGAGGACAAGCATGAAATCAAAGCTGCAGGCAGGAGTGGGAAGGATATTTGGGAGGAGTATGAACTGATTCTGAAGTTATTTATAGAGGGGGAAGAGTGGGCTCTGCCCTAAGAAAGCTCTGCAGGTTTGGGTGCAGTGCAGACATATTTGTGCAAACAGGAGACTTTGGGTGGAAGGAGAAACAAGATTCCTACAATGTCCATGGATTAATGAGTTTATCTGAGCTTCCTCAGAAGCTCCCCCGACTTAGCATCACTTGGTTTATTTTGGTGAAAGTCTGAGGCCCTGAAGAGAGCAGCTGAGCAATTAACACAGTATTTTCAGTGGTTGCAAACTGTTGTTTTGTTGTCATATTGTTGGCTTTCCCTCTCACTTCTTTTTTTAAGGTGTGTTTGTATCTCTAAAAAAGCCAAGGGGAAGCTCTGGCCCCTGCAAAAAATAAGAAGAGAGTAAAGCCATCATAATTAATTTTTGTTAATTGATTCTCTCTGATACTAAAAGGCTCATATCAGTAGAATCACATAATGGCTTGGGTTGGAAGGGACCTTAAAGATCATCTTGTTTCACCCCCCTGCCATGGGCAGGGACATCTTCCACCATCCCAGGGTGCTCTGAGCTCCATCCAACCTGGCCTTGGACACTTCCAGAGATCCAGGGGCAGCCACAGCTTCTCTGGGCCCCCTGTGCCAGCCCTGCCCACCCCCACAGGGAAGAATTTCTGCTGTAACCTCAATTTCCCCTGTTTCATTTTGAATCCATTTCCCCTTGTCCTATCACTGCAGTTCCTGATAAAGAGTGTCTCTCTAGGATTTGCTTTTGAGCCTAAATATTTGTCCTCTCTCCAGGTATTGTCCCTGCCTGCAGACTGACACTTTAAGCTTGAAGCAATTGGCAGATCTGCTCAGGCACAGAGATAAAAATCTGTTTGCCTGTTCACTGACTTGTTTCACTAGAGATGCAAATTGGATCATTGCTGAGGCAAAAACGGTCTGTAGCTGCTTGTGGAAGATCTGCAGGCATGATTATCTTGTTTTTGCAAGAAGAGGTATTAAATATTCGTGCTAGTTTCAGGAAATGCGCACACATGTTTTGGAATATCAAATTGTGAGCCTCCCTGGTGAGCAGGATGAATTTTAGATCAAGCACAGCATTTCAAAGCATCCTTTTGCTGTCTTTCTGTTGGGAAGGATAAGGATTGGACAGGAAGGTCTCTAAGATATGTGTGTATAGCAGAAAGATCTTTGAATGTAGAATCTGAAGAAGGAATAGAAATGAAAGCAAGTTTTGATATAGAGGAAAAGAATTGCTGAGCCAGTCTTACTGGGTAACTAGAAAGCAAAGAGCAAGTGAGTTGGAAGAGGCTTTTACGGCTCTGAGCAAAGGATAAATCCGCCTCAAACAAAAGATGTTTTTACCAAGCAAAAAGATTTTCACAGACAAACAAAAATGCCATGTTGCAAGTAAAGAGCTCAGAATTTTCCACTGCAAGAAGACTGAAAAACAACTTCTAGCTTAAACTGTAACACACTGACTTTTTGTGATTGGAAAATAGTAACATGAATATGGTCATGTTAGTATTTGTGATAGACTATAGGTAATAGTAAAGGTATTGATTGGTTGTCATGTATTAAGATGATCTACAATGGAAAGTATATAATGAACTGTAACCAGAACTAGAAAAGCTTTCAGACAAACCCACAGCTGTGGCTGTCAGGCTGTGGGCTGGGCTCTTGTCACCCACGAATTGCTGCATCATTTGGAGACAATAAACAGCATTTTAAAGAGCCTGTCTGGAGTTCCACATTCCTCATTTTAGGCTCTTACATCTTTCCTCCTCAGTACAGAGAATATCTGCTCTGGCTGCACTTCCCCCAGCCTCAGAGCTGCTCCATGCAGAAATTCCAGCCTGAGCAGCTGCCTGTATGCTTGAATGAAGTGTGTACTGCTCCATGTGGCAGCAGGAGGAGATAAAAATAGAGCTTTTTTCTCCTTGTTGTCATGGTCTGTGCTTCCAGTGGCTCCCCCAAGCTATTCCTTCTTCAGGTCTGGTGTCAAGGGAATACATTTAAATGATGTCTGGTGCTGCAGTTGTGGATCATGGAGAGCATATGAAGCAGTTTGAGGGTTGCAGCCATTTACACCCAGTGCTTAGAGGGGCAGGGCACGTCAGGATTAATGAATGGCAGCTCTTGCTGCTGGCCAGCCAGCTGGAATTTGGCTGCAGAAGTTGCTTTTTTCTTTTTCCTTCCCTTGCCAGTGAGGGGATATATTGAAATAGTTGGAAAAAAAAATCTCCTTTCATGGAACTGTCAGGCTGCACAGTGTAAGGATGATTTTTGACTTTGTGCTCCTCTCCTCACATATGCTGGTCTCACACCTTGCACTGAGGAGATGCCAACTCATGCACCAAAGCTGAGACAAGACTCCACAGTCCAAGAAACACAAGGAGAGGGTCTAGTGGAAGTCACAAAGATGATGAAGGGTCTGGAGCATCACTTTTCTAAGGAGAGGCTGCATAAGCTGGGCTTATTTATACTGGAGGAGACTGGGAAGGGATCTCATTAATGCATATAAAAAAAAAAAGAAATACAAGGAGCCACTGGAGAGGGTCCAGTGGAGGCCACAAAGATGATGAAGGGTCTGGAGCATCACTTTTCTAAGGAGAGGCTGCATAAGCTGGGCATGTTTAGACTGGAGAAGACTGGGAAGGGATCTCATTAATGCACACAAATATCTGCAGGGGGTGGCAGAGGATGGTGCCAGACTTTTTTCAGGGGTGCTCAGTGACAGGACAAAGAGCAATGGCCATGAAGTGAAATACAAAAGGTTCCAGCTCAACACCAAGAGGAACTTCCTTACACTGAGGTGGCAGAACAGTGGAACAGCTGCTCATGGAGGTCAGGGAATCTCCCTCTCTGGACATTCCAGCCCCACCTGGACACTTTCCTGTGTCACCTGCCCCAGGTGTCCCTGCCTTGCTTCCAGTCCTGGGACAGTGTAGTAGGTTTAGTTGTACTACTTAATTAATGGCTTGTCTTTATTTTTTTCTGCCTTCACTCAGAGTTAGGATTAAAAACACCAAGGAGCTGAATTTCTTGCTTGGACCTGGTTGTTTATTAAATCTTACCTAAAGTACAGAGAGTTCTGCAACACTTTTAGCTACCAGGTAAAAGCAAGCAAAATAGAGCTAAGTTACAAGGTTTTTAAAACAGCCTAATAAAGAGATAACACCGATATTATTTATCCTTTTGACCCAATAACCAAATGCCTGTGATCCCTATTTAATCAAAAATTACTGCCTGAAACTCATGAAGAAGAAGGAACAAGAAAAGGAAGACGAGGTGACACCCAAGAATTTCCACCTTGTCCCATACCTGTTAGTACTTTATAAAAACCCCAAATTCCAAACCCTTCACCATGTGGAATCACACAGTTCTGTTTAAGTACACACCAGTGATTTTAACTCCATCACTCAAATTTGGAAGTCTTTTCCAAGGCCTCAAGTCCAAAGCAGTGTTCTCCAGGGGGTCAGTGTCAGAAAGCTCAAAACTCCCAGGTTTTGGGGATCCAACATGACAGCACCCACTCAGCTACTTCCAGATACTGAGTTAAAAATATAAGAAACCCTTTCCTCCATGATGTGACCTGGTAGTGAAAAAGATGCTGGGAAAAGTAGACTCTGATGTGTAAAATGTAGAAGTCAGTCAGACCTCAAGAACTGCAGAAACTCCAAACCAATGACCCAGTTTTATATTAATATGGCCATGTATAATACGCACAATTATAACAGGAAAATGAAAGTGTAAAGTTTAATTCAGTGTTAAAATAGTGTTAAAATATTCTACATGTGAATTCCACCAGATGGCAAATTAAAATTCTTTTTGAAGTGAAGGATTCAGGAAGCAATAACATCACCTTTTAGCCTTTATGAGCACTAAGATCTTTTAAATGTTTCTATTCTTTGACAGCTTGTCCTAGTTACCTGAACATATGACACATTTCCTGGAAGGAAAATAACTATGCTATCAATCCAGATACAGTCTGTCCTTGATTTTTCTTTTTCCCTACCTGTTCATTTAAAGGGAATCACAAGTCATTTTCTCCATTTTAACCAGAGTAGTCAGTCTCAATTAAGCAATAATGTGGAAACAAAGTTAATTTCCCTTTCTTTGCTCTCAGATCCCCATTTTACATCCATTACAATCTGTGTGAAATAATTAATTTCCCAGATTTGATCTTCCTGTTCGTTTCGAGCCAGTTCTTAAATTTTTAATATTTCCTTCAGAAAAGTGAAATGGCAGGAATATTAAATAAATAATTTTTGGGTGTTTTACTACAATTATTTGAGCCTTTCTTGAAGGAGTGGTCATTAACAAATGAGCAGTTCCTGAGTAGGATGTACAGCATCATTTTATGTGGAAGGACAAGTCTGAGCCATTTTTCCAATTGTTCCATTGAGGGAAGAATTCTTGGCTATAAAACTAAAATCGAAATATTGAAATACAAACCATATAATTTACTGACTCTTACACTGAGGTTATGAGTGGTTTATTCTGAAGTGGTTATAGTGATCAAGTGAGACAGCTCCACCCACTTTTTGTGTGTTAGACTTCCAAGAGCCTCCCAGAATTAATACCCCTCATCTGATGAATATTTAAGAAAATGCAGTCTGAGACAAGTCACAGAGGCAGCTGCCACTGTTAAAGTGCCTTTTGCCATCCATTTTGTGCAGCTGCCAAATTTGATTTTAGCTTTACTTAGGTAAACATTCCTTAATATTCCCTAGCTGTGTATTATCCCCCCTCAAGTTACATTTTTGTTAAGTTTATTTTGTTTCAGTATTCTGTGGCCTTTACAGAACCTCACCTGTGATTGCAGTTTGTGTGGCCAAGCAGAATAAAACACTGACCAAGTTAGGAGGTTCATAAACACATTTAAATGGGATTTCAAACAACCATCCAGAGCTAGGGTTTGATATTTGATAGACCTGCATGCAGAATTACACCTATAAAAAACCTTTGAAAACCTAATTTATGGTATGGCTCAGTTTTGAGAGGACACCTTTAGCTGCAGCAGAAGACAAATAGGTTGGCTCTGTGATCCAGAGCAGCACCAAAAAATCTGCTTTAGAGAGTTAAAGGCCCAGATGACTCTTAATAATCATAACACCTGAATTTACCTACAACCTGAGGAAAAAATCCTCCAAATGTGAGCCTTGCAAGCACTTGAAAGAGCAAAATTATTTCTGCAAAAAGAGAAGGGATGTGGGGAGTCTTCACAAGGTCACCTCCATTTTCTTCTCCAAGAATGTTCAAAAGATCCTGAAAAAGAGAGAAATTATGCAGCATGCTTATCCAGAGGGCTTATCATTTTGTATTAGCACTTACTCATCACATTTAATTAAGATTCCTTTTTTAACTGATGTGGAATATTATGAGCTCCATTCATCCCATATCAGTAAAAAAGGGATAATAATGGGATGTGATCCTGACAGGAGATGATGGGAAGCTGCTAATGTGACATAAATATCATGGAGGGGAAAGGGTGCTGGGGCTGCCAGGGTCTGTCTGGAGGTTTTTGATGTCTTCAGTTGCACAGCCCCATTTTGAGGAAGGTATTTCAGTGACAGATGTCTTTTAGGGCAGGTTGCTGGCAAACAGAATCAAAATAGACATTGGTTCGTGTTTAGTTAATTGGCTTTCAGAAGAGAAGTTTGCAGAGGTTTAGTGATAAACTAGTCAAAGTAGGTCAGCTAAAGGATTTTGTAGGTCTAAATTAATTTTATGTACCTGTATGGTATTGTTTATTTGTAATATTATGAAAGCAGTTTGGGATAATAAAAATCAAACTAAATTAAACATTAATTCTACCCTTTCTTCCCCTTCATAAATACAGAAAAGACCAATTTCAGGTTTCATCTATAAAATACTGCTAAAATTATCCCTTTATTTGAGATCAGAGCCAGAGGGAGCCACAGGTGGCAGCTCTGAGGTTCAGAGCCATCTCCAACCTCTGAGTGCATTTCCCACTGTCTGAAGCTTTGTGTGTTTGGGGTTTTTTAAAAAGAATATCCAAGCAGAAATCTTTACCCTGTAATCATCTGGCCTGGAGATTGCAATGCTTTGGGCTACTGAGGTGAGAGCCCAGGAGGAGTTGTTGAAATCTCTGAGCTAAACACACATGGTGAAGAAAGAAAGAAAAAATTTCTCTAAGCCCATTTCTCCTGTGTCCCTGCTGCATTACTCTCCCATCCTCTTTAAATGGTGAAGCTCACACATTCATTCATTCATGTTTAAAATAGATGCCTCTAAGAGCCCTTTTTCTTTCACTACCACTTCAAGCACCCAATTAGTTGGTTAAAATTAGATTCTGCCTGGAAAGGCTAAAATTGATGCTTCAAGTTTCCATAGTTACTGTCTCTCTATTAATTGTGCTCAGATTGAGGGGATTCTCTCTTGCCCACCCCACTGTGGGTTTTGGGAGCTGTGCTGGACTCTGCTGTTTGTACATGTGGGCTGTGCTCAGGTAAGGACACCTGTGGAAGGTTTTCAGAGCTGTAGAGACTGGTCATGGATGAAGTTTTGTTGAGGGGAAGCAGGAGGGAGGGAAGTCAATTCTCTTAGCAGTGTTCAACTCTCCAAGATGGACACAAATTAAACACAGAAAACAGCAAAACAGAATCACAGAATTGTGAAATGGCTTGGGTTGGAAAGGATCTTAAAGATCTTGTTTCCACCCCCCTATTCCACAATTTCTACCATCCCAGGCTGCTCAGAGCTCCATCCAACCTGGCCTTGGACACTTCCAGGGATCTGGGGCACACTGTGCCAGGGTCTCCCCACCTTCACAGTAAAGGATTTTTTTCTAACATCTAATCTGAAGCTGTTCCCCTTGTGCTGCCACTCCAGGCTGCTGTAAATTGAAATCCAATATTAGAACACTTAATCCTGCCTTCCCTTTAGGAAAATTTTTGTTCTTTGGGGGTCAGCCACAGCCAGGCTTTGGCATGGGTGCTGAGGCAGAATGTGGCTGTAGACAGGAGTCCTGGTGGATCCTGTGTCGCCCCATAGAAGCAGAGTGGCCCCCAGTGGCAGGAGATGCCTGGAAAGAACACATTCTGTGCTTTGGCTTCAGTTCAAGCTCATCCAGCAGAGAGCAAGGGGAGGAGGGGGCTGACTGGCTGCAGGGCACTGTTACAGGCTCCAGCAGCAGCCAGGAAATGCTTCCTCCTTTTCACCTTCACAGCAGGATTTGTGATGCTCAGGGAGCCTCTTGTCTCTCACATAAAAGGGCTTGTGTGGTAGAAAAAAAAAAAAATTTGTATTTAAATTTGACAGAAGACAGTAACCAGAATTGGCTTTCCATAATATAGATGAAGCCGTGCACAGATTTTCTGTCCTCCTGACATTTTGTATTCTGCAGTGACTTTTGCTCTCCTTGCAATATTTCATGTCTTATATAACAGGCAAACCCCACCCACAGCCTCCTGAAAATGGTTCGAGTGCCATCCCCACAAAAGATGTGAGCCACAAAACTCAACATTTTTTAAAGATCTGACTCAAAGTCCACCTTTTTGGGATGTGTTACCAAGCACGGCTCAAATCAGCCTTCAGCAGAGCTCTGGGTAGCTGAGTGCTGCTCTAGTCATTCCATTTAGGGCATTTAAGGACCTTTAATTAGGGCATTTAGGCTACATAGCACCTGGTCTGACATGAAAGCAAAGCAAAGCCAGGGGAGCATTGTTCTCAGCCACTGCCCACTGCCTTCGCAGCTACTGAAGTCCCCCCGCTCCAATTTTGGTTTTCCTGCACTGTTCCCTGCTCTTTACTATTAGCATTAAAACCAGGGCAGAATGGCTGGTGCTGTAACTGCCCACACTGCATTAAAAACATATTTATAAGAAGAAAATAATTTGGGTGATTTTTTTGTGGTTGGTTTGAGTTTTTTTGGGGGGTTGGAGGTCGGTTTTCTGCTATGAACTCTTAAAAACAGACACTGTGAGCCTGTAGACATAGGGAAATACCCCCCAAAAATATTTTTTCTTATATTGCAGGAATAATGTCTCTCTAATCACCTCTTTATGTGACACAAACATTCAGTGCTGCATCCCCTGAGGTCCAACATTCGATTAGAGCTGCAAAGATGATAAGGAGCATCCTGCATGTGTGCACATGCAGTCTCGGGGATGCAGCAGATTAACCCTCAGTTTGGGGAGGAAAGATTAAAAATTCAAACTTTGGCAGCAGGGCTGGGCACAAGTACTGCAGCAAAAGGATATTACCTGGAAAAGTCGATATTTTTATGGGAATAAAAGCATCTTTTAACCAAAGAAGAGTGAGAGGAGCTGCAGACCCCGTGCTCTGTTTGCTCCTTCTGCAACTCTGAGAATCCATTTACCCTGGGCTGTGCTCTGGCCACAGCAGGCTGTGCTGGCAAACAAATCAAATTATGCTTTGACATCTCTCAGAAAATGCAGGCAGAGCTATTTGATGGCTGAGACAATTCCTTTAATACACAGATTGTTTTTTTTATAACGAGGTAAATAATCTCTAGTTAAATGAATTGTCTGTGTCAGCGTGGACAAGAACCTGAGAGTGAGCTGGGAGCGACCTCGGTGCCACCCCTGCTTTGTGCCTGGATGTTGGAGGCACAACATGTGTGCTATAATTACCCTGTTTAATGGCTCTGCCTTTAAACCCAAGCACTGGATTAAAGTCACAGGCTCCTGGTGGGGAAGAGTTTCCATTTTGGTCACTCCAGATTCATTAACACAGAACAGGTCAAAGAGAAGAGAGGGCAGAGAGTGAGAATTATTTGGGTTTTTGTTTAATTTGGTGAAGTCATTAGAGATGGTTGGGGTTGTTTGGCAAAGTGATAGTTAAACTGGTTCAGATTTGTTCTGATTAAATAGCTTTTCTGTCTTGCAGTTCTATTTCTGTCATTTTTATCATGCTGATGATGGATTTTTTCCGCTTTCCTTTTTTTTTTTTTTGGTGGGTTTGAATTTTTGATTTGTTTTGTTTTTCAGTAAAAAAGAGAAAGATTAAATGGGCTTTTTAATCCCAAAAAGGCTTAGGGATGATCAGTGAAGCCAGAATGTCCGCAGAGATCCTCCAAATGACACGGAGAGGGTTTTTCAGTGCACTGTTTGCCGGGGATGTGCTGTTTCAGACTCTTGATCATGGTGAATATTCATTAAGCCTGCCAGGGGCAGAAGCTGCAGTCAGTACAGCGTCAGTGGAGGAGGCAGGGAAGAGAGAAATCAGGTTAATGACTAGCTTTCCCTGCAATTTGCTTCCTGCTTATTGCCTGATCTCAGTTTTAAACAAATTCATTTAATTAATGTGTTTTGCTACTTTGACCTGCGGACAGAAGGGGCTGTGATTAATGATGGGATATTCCAAATCTTGCAGTGGCTTTAGTCCTCATGTTCTACTGTCTAGAAAAAGAACATTGAAAACTATTTCCTTTAAATTTAATATTAATAGAAATTTTGATTGAAAGCTTTTATCTAAATTATTTTCTTATTCCACGAGCTACCAAATTTTTAAAGACAGGAACAAAGTGGTGAGTGGGGAGGAGTGGAACAGAGTAAAAACAAGCTGCTGTCTTGGCTGAGCATGTCACACAAAGATGTCTCTGCAGGGAGACAGAGCTGCACAGAAATGCTTTTCTCTTCTCCCCCTTGAGCAGGGACACATCTGTTCTAACATGAGTTAGCCCTCTTCTGACAAAGGCTCTGGAACAAAGCAGCAGAGGAGGTAGAGAAGATGCTCCTGACACTCAGGATCTATGGGCAGCTCTCATTATGGGAAGTGAGCACCACCTGTTCCCAGTAAACACCAGATTGGAGCTGTGGGGCTACACAGGGTCAGGGGAAAACCATGTTGTCTTAGTTTGGGGGACAGGTGTCTGCTAAGAAAGGCAGGAGCTTCTCTTTGAAATGGAGAATGGAAACCCCCTCCCTCCAAATTATTATAATTTGAAATCAAGGGGTTCTCAGGCAAAGATATGGGAATTAGGAATAACAGTTCTTTACTAGGAAAATTAAAATAGAAATACAGTACTACAAAGGAACAAACCCCAAACCCTGACACAGTCAGAGTACAACCTGACACCCCATCAGGCAGGGTGTTGGCAGCAGTCCCATTAAATGGTGGCTGTAGTCCTTTTGTAGTGACAGATGTGGCTCAGTTGGAGCAGTGCTCCTGTACAAGGTGCAGTTTCCCTCCAGAGATCCAGTGGTGATGTGGAGAAATCTGGTTTTCCTCTGGAGTCCAGTGGAGAAAGGCACTCCCTTAGTGTCCTAAAACCTCTGTTTTTATCTTGGTAAGAAATGTTGGGCTCTTCCCCCTGGCTGGAGCATCTCCAAGTGGGATGCAGTAATTTTATCAGTCCCACAGTGGGACTCAATGGCCATTAGCAGAAAATGACTGGCTGGAGGAAGGATGGGTTGTGAAAAGATAAAGAACAATGCCCTGCCTGGTTTATAAAATATGGCCGTTAACAGGACATATCCCATGTAGATAAAGAACACTGCCCCACCTGGTTTATAAAACATGGCCATTAACAGGAGATATCCCATGTACATAAAGAACACTGCCCCACCTGGTTTCAGTGGATGGCCCATTAGCAGAATACCTCCCACGGAGATCAGGATCACTGCCCCCACCCTCAACAGATGGTGATAGAATAGATACCTTTGATCACACCCTCTATTGTAACCCAAGACACGTGGCCTCCCCAACAGCCAGAAAAATGTCACTGAGCTAGAAAGTGCAGGCCTGATGGGATAGCCCAGACCTGATGGGGTATTGATTCCTGATCTGTTCTGCCAGCAGGTATTTTGCCCCAAATTCAGGAGACATCTCAGTTTCAAGCTGTTTGTACTCATGGCTCAGCATTACCTTTCAGCCTGGGTGGTTTTACAAGCTGATGGAAGCCAACCCTTCAACTGAATGCACTTGCAAATTCCACACCTAAAAAGGCAGCACCTTAAATCTCAGTGACACACCTGTGCTCAGGAGTTCTGCACCAGAGGTTCTGAGCTGTGCTGCTGATATTGCTGTCACAACTAAAATGTGGCTTTTTAAGGGGTGAAAATGAGGCAACCTTAAAAACAGGGCTGTGCTCTCTCAGGCATTTTTGGACAGAAGATGCCAATGCCTACCTGAGTGAAAATCCCATGAAAGGCTGAGGAAGTTGCAAACAGTTGCACAGGATTTTTTGTGGCTACCAGTGTTAAAGAGATTAATTTCAAACTCCTTTTTTTCCAAAATATTCTGGCATGCTCAATAGTACAACACCCAGCTGAGCCATGGTGTTGCTTACCTGACTGCTGAGGGTACAATTCAGCTCCCTTCTCATTAACTACCTGAAAGATGGCTGTCTTCAGCAGAAGGAGGGGAAAACAAAAAAAAAAATTGATTTTTTAAAACAGAATGCCATGTCCATTCATTTCCTGAACACCACCAGGAATGGTGATTCCACCACCTCTCTGAGCAGCTTCTACCAGTCCTTGACAGTCCTTTCTGTGAAGAAATTCTTCCTAATATCCAACCTGAATCTCTCCTGTTGCAGCTTGAGGCCATGTCCAGAGAGAAGAGGCTGATCCCAACCTGGCTACAACCTCCTGGCAGGGAGTTGTAGAAAGCAAAAAAGTCTCCAAACATAGTGATAAGGCCTCCAGTTCAAAACCTCTTAAACCAAACATTTAAACTTAAACTTAGTTTTGAACTGCCTTCTGAGGGTGCCTGTCTGTTTATAGACCATAGCATGAATTAAATTAGAGGTGGTAGATTGGATGCCTAAAATAAACACATTTAGTAAGTAAATACATTTCTAGTGGCTACATTTAACAAAGGGGTGTTTAACTCTCTAAGAAAAAGAAATGTAGGTACCTGCAGTTACTGCAGGTTAAATTTTAGGGATCTGGTTCCTTGCAGGTGTCTCACTTTCCTGCACATGGGTACCTCTGAAAAACCTGAGAGCTTGCAGGAGAGGATCAGAGAGGGGATGCAGCTCACCTGCAGCCTGCTCCCTTTCTGCAGTCTTGGACACTCTGACATCCACATAAAATCCTGAAATGGTTTGGGTTGGAAGAGACCTTAAAGCTCATGGACAGAGACACCTTCCACCATCCCAGGCTGCTCCAAGCCCCATCCAACCTGGCCTTGGACACTTCCAGGGATCCAGGGCAGCTTCTGTGGGCAGACCTGACCCTCTGTGCCTGACATTGTGTAGGAAATCAGGTGTTTCAGAGCAATTAGGGCTTGTTGAACCAGTGCCTCTTGACCGAGGTTTTTAGGTTTTTCAAGTCCTGTGAGAGGCAGAGAGCTACAGTACACGACCATTAAATGCTCCTGGAAGATAAAAAACATTAGCTCTGCACCATGCCCTATTCCCTGTGGCTTTCAGCTAGGTGATTTGAGGATATGGAGGTTTTTTCTGTCTAAGTCTGCCTGTGCAGACAGCAGTCACGGGATGGGAAAAGAAGTATTTTGAAAGACAGCCTAGAAGTCCTTTCATGCCAGCTAAATATGTGACCTACTCAACTGCAGAGTCTCTGCTGCTCTGGGTTCCATTTAAAGTCTACTGAGACATTTGTATTTCAGTGAGAGTAGGAAAGGGATGGGGTGAAAAGTTCATCTCCTGTTTTAGCTTGCAGACACATGGGCAAAAAAGCATCAGGACCTGCAGGTGCAGCCTAGATTTTGAGTTCTGCTGCATGCAAGCATTTAAAAATTTAATTATTTGGTCATTGAACACGAAGTCTGAAGTATTCCTGGAGAATAAAAGAAAAGGTCCAAAGCAATCCCATAAATTACCCCAGGAAATGACCAGACTCTGGGCATTTATGTATGAACTCTGGCAACCCCCTTCCTTTAGCTGCAGGAAGAAAAGAAGTGTAATGTTTTAAATTAAGTGTTATAAATATAACCAGGGGGTTTGTTTTATTTAGATTTTCCTCTAAGTTTAATAAACAAATTTGAAGCATTCAATTAAAGATGCAGAAAATATGCAAGAGAAGTACAGCTAATCCCATTAAATGTAAAATGACACGTAAGTAGAAAGCTTTTGTTGTTGAATCCCTGCTGATAAGAAACAGAAGAGATGTTTAAGGAAGCCTTGGAAGCTAGGTAGTAAATGACATTTATCCTTGATCTGTAATGCCTAAATACACAACTTTGTTAGTACAGCTGAACTGTGACCTTCCAGGCTGCCAATACAGATAAACACACATTTTTTTCAGGTAAATCACGCAGAAGAGAAATTTCCTGAGGACGGTAGAAGCCCCACTTGTAGGAAATGATGGCTATTAACTCATTAAATTCTCTGTGTCTCTTTGTGTATGCAAGCTCTCCACACAGCTGTAAGGATAATTAGTTCCCTTTGGCTTAGTGAGTATTAAGGAGTATTAAAATGCTTGAGTTTTATGGACAACATATTCAGGGGCTGGGATAAAACCAGACATAAGTGCAAGCAAACTCCCACAGTCTGACAGAATCCTGATTGCAGGGTAGGTGTGATGGCTTTGTTGTGTTTGAGTGCATGAGGTCAGATTTTTTTTTGGACAGATGTTACTGACTTCATCTGGTGAGTTGATTTGCCAAGTCAGAACCAGATTAAAGAGTCGTTTTCCTGCTCTGAATTAGATTTCAGTAGTGCAGATGTATGTGTGCACCACATTAGTGTGGGAAGAGGTTTCATGCAGGTGATTCTTTACCTCAGCGATACCCTGGATTCTTGCACATTACTGTATTTGTGTGCTAACATGGATAACATGGTCACTGTCATTGTCCCATGTCCTGTGTTCAGCCTAAGAAGTTGGTCAGAGGACTGGAGCACCTCTCCAGGAAAGGCTGAGAGATTTGGGATTGCCCAGCCTGGAGAAGCTTCAGTGTGACCAAACTTCCAATTCCTGAAATGAGTGCACAAGAAACATGGAGAGAGATTATTTAGAAGGGTCTGGAGTGACAGGACAAGGGGAATGGTTTCAAATCCACAGAGAGTAGGTTTAGATTAGATATTAGGAGGAATATAAAGTAAGTGGTGAGGCTCTGGCCCAGAGAAGCTGTGGGTGCCCCATCCCTGGAAGCATTTCAATCCAGCTTGGATGGGACTTGGAGCCACCTGGTCTGGTGGATTGTGTCTCTGCTCATAGCAGGGGGCTGGAACTGGGTGGTATTTGGGGTCCCTTCTATCATTTTATGTTTCTCTTCTGACATCAAAATGGCACAGCCATGCACTGCAGTCCCAGCTGGGCTGTGCTGACCCTGCAGCTCTCACCCTGTCCTCTTCAAAGTAATTTATCTTTTATTTTCTGCTACAGGGTTCTCCCCAGCCAGAGCAAGGGTGGGTCAAACATGATTTGAGGTCACCTTCAGCTGTCTTTTTCCTGTCAGGAACAGAAAAAGAACCAATGTTTGGAATACATTTTGGGTCTGGGCCAACATTTGGAATGCATATTGTGTGGGCTTGTTGGGAGAAAGAGAGGATTTATTTGTCAAATCAGGCTTAATTTATTATGTGCAATATGAAAGTTCACATTTTTGTATTGCAGCAGAAAGACAATTGATTAATAATTTGGAAAAAGGCCAAGACACACATTTTCCACCTTTGCAATTTATCATCTCAGGGAAACAAAAGTGATATAAAAGGTACCTGAACAAAACAATTTATTAAGCAGAAATGAAAGCTGGTTCACGTTAATGCATTTATTATGAAAGGACTTTCTAGGACATTGTTGTTACTTACAGGAAACATGTAAAAATTCTGCAGCTGATACTAAAGACCATAGGAAATTTACTGATAAAATAGAGGAACTTTTACATTAATAATAACTTCAGAAAAGCTGTTTGAGACTCAAGAGGTTAAGGTCACTAGAACAACGTCAGCAGTTTCTGGAAAGAACATAAAGTCAAAGCTCCTTCATCATTAAATATAATCTTAGGGGGAAAAGAAGTGTACAGTGTCTTCTAGTTCTTGAATAAATATCACATTTTAAAAGCAGTCATGTCATGTCCATGTGCCTGGAGGTTCAGAGATGGCAAAAATTTCATGTCCAAACATCTCACACAGATGGGTTCAGAGATGGTTCTGATGAGTTTTGTGAACACAAAACTTGGGCTCTGTAACATGGACCTGCTGCATCACTACAGAAAAGTTTGAAAAAGGAATCCTGCTTCCCAGCCTTGCTAGTTTTGCTGCCAGGCAGGAGGAAAAAAAAAGCAGCAAAATATCCTTTTCAGCTTTTGAACCTAAAAGGAGAGTCTTATGTCTGCATGCACCACCCACCATTTATTCCATAAAATAAGAAATGGTACAAACAACGTAACAGAAGATGAAATCATTAAAGAATAAGAAATACAGGAGCTGCTGAAGTTAATACAGCATTCTTCATTACAGGGGCAGGGGCACAGAGCAGCCAGTACCAGAAGTTTTCTGACAGAACATTTGGGATTCCCCTCTAAATTTTCTGCTTTGTTTTCTCTTCCTGCCCTCTTTAACCAGCAGGAGACTTCTCGGAAACTTCTCAGTTTCTTCTCCCCCATCCAGTGTCCTCATCTCCTCTTCCAAGGGACATGAAATCCCTCAAAATGGTTTTCCAACACCGTTCCCACCTCCTTCTTTCTCCCAAATATCTTTGCCTCTTCAGCTGAACAGCTCTGATACACAATGCTGAGATTTAATCAGTGATATTGGAATTGTTTGTGTGGCATTGGGAGGATCTGTGGGAGGCTAGGAGCATTGCAAGGGTGAGAGTCCCATGTTTTGTTATTGCACTTTTAGTGTGAAGATAAGAAAGTTTTCCTCTCATTTGGGGGATTTAGCATGAGTGCATAAACATTGAGCTTTCCTCTGATCACAGTTGTTTAAACACTTAAAATAGATATGCTGTTCCTATTCAAAACTGAGAGTTATGTAAATTATAACAAATGTTCAAAGTGTAAAAACCAAGACCTTCTTTCATAGGGAAACTGTGGAAGAAGAAAGAAAGACATACCACGCCCTAAATCTTCCATCTTGTGTTCAGACCCCTAATAAAAACAATTTTTAAAACTTCACTTTTCTACCTTTTATTGCTCTAATTTATATTCTACTTATTTTTGTGACTTCATAATTCTTCATATAAAGATGGTAATTTCTCCCAGGGACTTATCAAACTCACAGGGGTTTTGGGCACCATTGCAAGGCTTCTGAGCCCCCTGCCCAGATTCCAGGGAAGCCAGGGGAATATCCTGGGTTCCCACAGGAAACCTAATTCTGTTGCATTTTATTGTGCTAGAAATTTGTCCTTGTCAGAGCAACATATGTAAACATTTCAATCTGATTAACTCAATCTAATCAAAATAATGGAAATAAAATTAAAACTTGCTTCATCCCACAAGCCTAAAACTGGGGATAGTTTATATTTGGCTGTATAAAATACTGTGATCTAGAGAGAATATCAGGATATTCTATGATTCTGTGGAGACCATGAATGTTTCTGAGGCCAGATTGTGCACCCTGATGGAAACAGTCCTGCAGTGTCTCTGCCCTGGGTTTGCTCTGGGGCTGTGTCTGCTGCTCAACCACATTGCATCCATACCTGCATCTACACTTGTGCATGATACAATTCCTTCAAAGCCATTTTCCCCTGACCCCTGGAACTTACTATAACAGATAAGGTTTCCTAGATACCAAGGCTGAGCCAAATTCCTTAAGAATTTGGTCACTCTCTGACACCTTGAAAGATAATTGGTTAGAAATTAGTTTGTGTAATTGGTCACTTCACCTTTAGAACTTTTGACTTAGATTGGATGCTGGTTTTTGTATAAACTTTTTATTGGCTGCAGTTTCAATCCCCCTTGAACCTATAAATATGACTGTCTCTCCTTTGTCTCTGAGAGAATCCTGCTTGACCACCCTTGGCATGAAATAAAGATTCTTGTGGAATGCATCAAGCAAGGCTCCGGTCTTTCTCTGATGTGAGCTCCTGAGAGATGACTGATGGATATCAGCACTCTCAGGTCCTGGTAAAACAACTACCAGGGACAAAAGGAAAGCTTACATACACCCACGTGCTGGGGGGCCTCAGGTTCCTCCCTGGGAGGCGCCAGCTCAGAATCACACAAGGGGTCAGCTTGGGAGGGACCACAGCAGCTCATCTGGTCCGGCCTCCCTGTTCTGTCAGAACACACGGCACAGGATTCCATCCAGATGGTTCTGGAATATCTCCAGTGAGGCGAACCCCAGAACCTCTCTGGGCAATCCGTTCAGGGCTCAGTCACTGCACAGGACAGAAGTTCTTCCTCATGTTCAGGTGGAACTTCCTGGGCATCCTTTCCTGTTCCTCTTGTCCTATTGCTCAGCAGCACCAGAGCCTGGCTCCATTCCATCCTCTTGACACTCTCCCTTCTTTCCTGGACACATCCATCACAGGACTGATAGCAAAGTGTTAAAAATGTTTCTAAAATCATGGGAATTGTATACAACAGATTCAGAGGGTGGAAAGAAAGGTTGGGTCTGGTAGGCCTGGGAAGGGAACCAGGCCCTGGGAACAAATGTTGAGCTCTGTCTTTATTGGATCATGTGAAACTGCACCTGTGGAATCATCATGTGATAAATAATATCATTGTTAAATGTAATAATTGTTTGGTAAATTGAATATATTATTGTTTGATCGTAATAAGAATCATGAGAAGCGATGTAATGGTAACAAGAGTCATGAGAAAGGATGTTTGGGGACCTGATGGAAATCACAAGAGTCCATGCTTGGATAAGATCAATGCATACAATAGAACAACATGGGTTTAGTAATTATTATATGGTTACATGATGGAAAGGGTATAAAACCTGTCCCTCTGGAATCCATGTGGGAGTCAGATTTGGGTTTGTACCCGTGACTCGCAGAGCTCTGCAATAAAAGCACCTGCAGATAATCATCCTGTGATGATGTGTTTCTACACTAACAGGATGCTTTGCTAAAATACCCCCCTGGATGTGCACAGTGCCAATCCTGTCACCCCTGGCCACTCTTCTAACCCTGGCCCAGCAGCCTCAACACCCTCAAACACACCCTTGTGCCATGCAATGCATGTGCTTGTGCTCCCTGCCATAAAGCACCACAATGGGCTGCATCACACTCCAGACACTTCAAATGCAACAGAACAAAATGGGATCCATGTGGTTGGTGGTGTCTCTGGAACCTGAGCCGACCACCTGTGTTGTTTTAGAGTCTCTGTGTTCCAGCCGGAGCACCGGAGAAAGAGTCAGGAGACTCTTCTGTTGTATCCAGAGGTGTTTATTTTATCTCATCTAAAAGTTCTTTCCCTGACCAACCCAGGTCCATTCAGCAGGTCAGCCCCAGGCAAACTGCCCACCCCTGGGGTGGGATTATCTTTTTATACTAAAAACTATGTAAACATTATTTACAATTATCTTCCAATACCTATCACTTATATTGTACAGTCTGGTCCTATTCCAAACCAATTTAAAAGTACCAACATCACCCAAAAGATGGATGTTAGGAAGAAGGAGAAAGAAGGACAGAACACACCCAAGTTCCTCCATCTTGACCCCAGACCCTTATTATAAACAATCTTAAAAACCTACTTTTTCACCTTATAATAATCTAACTTACACTCTACTTATTTTTTATGACTTGTAATTCTTCATGTAAGGGTGGTAATTTTTCCCAGGGAGAGAAATCCAAGGCACAAGGGTTTTGGGCTCTGTGCCAAGGCTCCTGAGCCCCCTGCCAGGGTCTCAAGCCACCCAGGGCACCCAGAGGGATGTCCTGGATTCCCACAGATCCAGAGCCTGTTGCACCCAACAGCCCGTGGAGAGGGTCAGTGCATGCAAACCCTGAGCAGGCTGGACAAGAACCAGTGGGTGACTCCCAGATGAGCAGCCAGGCAAGTGAGAGTCGCTGTAGGCTGAGTCCAGAGCTTCCAAACACAAAGCTGCTGCTCACTGAGTGCCTGTGTTTTAAGATGCTTTAAGCTTTTCTTGCTGTTTTGACTTTTTCAGAACCTGAGGCGGGAGAGGTGTCCCCCCCAGTGGGAGCTGGTGTGAACAGCAACAGCTGGACCTTTAAATTTGGACCGGGCAATTCCAAACAAGGTGGTCCTGGTGAGTTGCCAGACAAATTCATTATCCCGGGATCTCCTGCAATCATCTCCATCCGGCAGGAGCCACCAAACAGCCAAATTGACAAAAGTGACTTCATAACCTTTGGCAAGAAAGAAGAGACCAAGAAAAAGAAGAAAAAGAAGAAGGGAAACAAGACTCAGGAGAAAAAGGAAAAGGGCAACAGCACCACTGAGAACAGTGACCAGTGAGGGAGTTATACTGAGAAAACCCTCTTAGCCAGTTTTTGTAATAATGGCAGATTTCTCCTATGTAGCAAATCCCAACTTCTTCCTACTGTTAACAAATTTCCTGTATGTACAGACTTGAGAAAATCAGCAGGAAATTCAGTGTCTGTCTAAATTGCTTAACAGGTTTTGTCTTAAAAGCTTTATTAAGTCTGGTGTTAACTCTTTTTCTCCACTCTGGCTTGTTTTCAGAATCTAAAAAGCAGACACAAGTTTCCTTTCTCCTACGCCGAAAAGGAGAATCTTCACAGTACAGCCAGTGAGAGGTTGGACTCTGCACTGTGGTTCCTGTGCTCCTGTCTTGATGACACTTACAGGACAGGTTTAAAAGTTTTAATGTTGTGCACCCTCTATCTGATTGGAAATTTTTGTGTGCAGATGTCAGCTAGGTGATATGAAATCAGATTATAAAATGCAAGAAGAGCTGGTAAATATGCAACAGAGGAAACACCTGATGAACACAAATGTTCAAAGATGTTCAGGCTGGGGAGAAAATGTCTGAAAGGAGATTGAGCAGACTTGTCAAATCCTGAGAAGTCAATGTGTGGAAATACTGACTCCTATACATGACGTATTGTACACACTGCTTCAAATGAAACCTCACATTTACAGCTCTTTAAGACACCATCAATTAAATCTCTTTACCAAACAAGCCATTGGAAAAATTGTCCCTTAAAGCCCTGCATTACCCTGGTAAGGCTAGCCCTCAGAGAGTAACAAGGGCTGGGCTGACATCCCAGGAATGTGACTGTGATGCTGTGTGTCCCTATTTCCACATTATTTTGCACATTATGTCTCTGAAAAGGTCAGAGTTTCTCCACGACACTTATGCAAAAGAGAGAAAAAAAATTAACGTTAACTATGCTATTTGTTATTTGAGATATTTATTTATAAAGAAATATAGCTGTAAATGTTAAAGAAATATGATGCCCTTTAACCCAAACAGAAGTCAATCTAGAGCCATTATAAATTACAATTGCTGCTATTAAAGTGCTTTAGAAAAATTGCCTGAAACATCTGTATTATATCGGCCACTTGCCAATAACAGCTTTATTCTGTCGGGTGACTTGGGGGCTGCCTCTTGCATGTATTCATAAATACAAGAATATCTTCTCTTTTCTTTTATTTTGCATTATTCTGCACTTTGAATACACCTTTGCAAACAAACTGTCCTAAATATGAAGAAGCAGAAGCGAACTCCTCACACACATGGATTTACTGACCTGCTAGCTCTGTGCAGTACCTTGGTGTTACCTCCCACACGACCTTTTCTGCTTTTAGTTTTACTTTTCTATGAGATTATGAATTTCTGATCCTACTAACACTCCTTATGTAAAATTCAAGTACTGTATGTATGCTGTATGCTCTTATAAGAATCCTGAAATATTTATTCTGTGCTTGTGTATGTGAATGTCAATGCAACTATTATTAGAGTGGACTTTAAGCTTTACCGTTGAATGTAAATTCATTATTTCTTTTTTGTACACTTGTGATAAAGTGGAGTAGTGTTAATTTTTTAAGCCACTGTTGATTATCAGTTGTTTTGGGTTTTTTTTTTTGTGTATGAAACACAAGTAAAATATCTTTCTTAAACCAAGCCATGCATGCATTTTGGGATTTATTGGTAAGAATCTGTGAAGCTGAAGTTCTGTGAATTACTAAACCTAAGGGTATAAATGGAGTACTGAATGTGGCTGAGGATGTTGATCTAAAACCAATACATGTATTTTTAAACAGAATATAGCTGATGAGGGAATTCCAAGGAGTTTTCTACGTTATTGTACATTCACAGAATAAAGCTCAAGTGTCGTGTTAATTGGAACTGTGTGAGAAACTACATAGCTCTGAAATTTCTAAAGGCCCTTTAATCTAGGATCAAAGAGAACAACTGCATTTCTTGAGACATGTCCTGGATGTTTTAAGTTTCCAAACTGCTGACAGTTCAGAATAGAACAATTCCTATTCATTTTGAAGAACCTGCAGCAAGTCTTAAAACATCACAGCAGAGCTCTAATAAAAGAATTCATATCTCAAAGCATGAACCACCAATGGCCTCATGTGCTCTATTTAGAGTTTTTTTTTCTTACCAGTCTTGGTTTACTGGCAATAAAAAGGTGCTACTCAAGAGAGAATCCTTGATTCCCTTTTAAAGGCTGGACAAGAGGAAAAAAACTTAAGTTTTGGGGAGGGAACTGTTATTTTATGCAAATGGCTATGCAAGTACATTTAGATTTTTGGTTTTTTTAATTTGGTGACTAATCCAACAGCTCCCAAAACGTTCATCAAGTGTAGTTACAGTGGTAGCTTAAACACACAGAAAAATACTCTTGTTTTGTATTCATCATGAAATAGCTCTCTCAAAGCCTCTGGCAAAAATTCAGTACAAAAATTTGATTCTTACAGGAATCTTCTACACTTGAGTATGTTTAGATTTTAATTGAATATTGGTTTTTCTTCTGAGTGCTTACATTTTCCCCTATGCAAGCCAGTCTGATGCATTCATTTTTCATCAGTGGCCACACACAGCTGGTTTTCCAAGGCTTGCATCTATTATAATGAACCAAGAGCTGCAGAATGTCTCCATTTTGCTGGTTTTAACACAAAATCACATTTACCAATGCTGTCTTTGTTGCCTGTATGCCTTGGGAGACAAAACAGAATCTGAAGATAATCATTCCACCTGATTATCAATGATGACAATCATTCCAGTATGGAGAGCTGATAGAACAGAGAAAAAACTCTGTTTTTCTCTGAGCTTTTCTGAGATTTTTTCTCTGATTTTTTTTTTTTGAGTTTTTTTCTGAGTGTTTTTCTCTGAGGGGAGGAGGAGCTCTTGCTGGAATTGTCTGAAGAGGGGCTGGCTTGCATTAGGAGTTCCTACATCCCACACACTCCCTGTGTGTTCAGAAGACTGAATCAGGCACCTCTCCAGATTTTATAAAGATTTTTCTTTATTTGGATTCTCTGGGACAACTAGAATGAGATGTGTACAGCGAGATTTGGCTATTTCATAACTAATACACAAATTACACCACTGACATCCTTGATTTGGGGTGTCCAGGAGGAGGAGAAACCCTTGGTAAGAATTTTGTTTGGAGGACCAGGGGTGGGTGGGGAGCAGAATCTGCGCATTCCACCACAGTTTAGGGGTTCCTGTTTTAACACCACACAACAATGGAAATTGGGAGCCAGAGGTGGACAATAACAGCAAAAAATAAGAAAAAAAATTATTTAATCCTCCTGCTGACAAGGAAGTGAGCACGACAAAACACACTGCAGAGTTTGCTAACAAGGAAATTACAGTTTTGGGGTCTTTTACCACTCAAATAATTGATGTCTTTCAGAATCCATATATACTTTCTGTGAGCATATTGTCTTTGGAAGTCTGGTTTCTATGCATATGAGATCAGTGATGAAAACTATTGGGCTTTTATAACAATAAACCTGAGCTATGTTGTATATTAATTACATCCTGTCATTAAAAATATTTCTCATTTTACATTAGGCTTCTAAGACAGTTCCTTTCTGCTCAGTACATGGGTCATTGCACATCATTAAAAGTTTTCCAGTCATGTCACATCAGGGGAAGAACCAAGAACCCAAAAAGCATTTCCCAAATTTCATATATGAAGATCAGTCATGAAATTAATTGCAGGTAGTTTTGATACCTTTTAGAATCTTCTTTAATTTCTTCTACTTCACTCATTCAAGACCTGCTTGTATCAACAACTGGGTAAAATAAACCAGGTACAATTTTCCTTCCAAATCAAATTCTCCCCTAGCAGCAGTTTTGTGGATTTTGCATAAGAAAAATGTTAAGGAAGGAGCTGAGCCATTTTCCTCATTTGAGCCCTAAAGAATAATCAGGTTCCTCAGTTTTGCTGTCATTTGATTTCTTAGAAACTACTGACTGTTCCTTGACACCTTTTTAAGACAGTGCCAAGAGTCCTGTGTTCTAAGGCTCCTGTAAATATGCAGAAATATCACTTGAATCAAAAGTTTGGCTTTGGTAAGTGAGTGTACCCTGAAGTCCTTTGGTTTCTTCTTTTACAAGTCTCTGGAGGAGAAAAGAGTGAACAGCTGGGCAGTGTTTTGGTATCACACAAAGCTGGATCTGCATGAAGCAAAAAGATACTCTGGAAAGTAGAGCTAAGGGCTCCAAGCCCAGCACTAATAAATCCTGGATGTGAAGGGCTTCATGGGGTGGCTGCAATCATAATTAGGCTCACACATGCCTGGGTGGCTGAGCAGACAGAATGCACAGCACAGCTCTGACAGAACAAATGCTTTATCACATTGAGCTGCCCTTGTGCAGCATGCTATGGAATCAGTATTGATAGTATATACATTCATTTTCCATTAGCTCTGGATATGGGGATGCTGCACTCTCTGCTCTCCTGGTTCATTCTCCTCTCTGGGGATCCCTGGAGGGATCCCTGGAGGATCCAGTGTCACCACTCTGCATTTGCAGGGTGGGGGGTTTGTATCCAGGCATTTACAGAGAAAAACAATCCTGTCCTGGGCTCATCCCAGTGTGGCCATCAAGGGAGGGGATTCTGTCCCTGTGCTCAGGTAGAGCCCACCTGCAGAGCTGCCCCAGCACAGGGAGGAGCTGCAGCTGCTGCAGCCAGCCCAGAGGAGGCTCCAGGATGAGCAGAGGATGGAGCAGCTCTGCTGGGAGGAAAGGCTGGCACAGCTGGGATTGTTCACCTGGGCAGGAGGAGCTTTGGGGTGAGCTCAGGGTGGCCTTCCAGGACCTGAAGGGAGCTGACAAGAAACATGGAGAGACACAATTTACAAAGTCCTGGAGCGACAGGACAAGGGAAATGGCTTCAAACCAAGAGATTGTCAGTTTAGATGATATGTTAGGAAAAAAACTTTCCCTATGAGCCTGGCACAGGCTGGGAGGGATTTGGAACAACCTGGTCTAGTGGAATGTGTCCCTGCCCATAACAGAGGGGTGGAACTAGGCCATATTTTAGGTTCTTTCCAATCCAACACAATCTGCCATGATTCTATATATAAAAATCTGAAACATGGCTATGTTGTTGTACACAATACTTCAATACCCACTGTCAGTGAAAATACTTCTTATGTATCATAAAAATCTGATTTTTCAAAGTGATTCTACTATGGTGATATTAGGCATCTACTTCTAGAATATTTGTAGTTCAGGTGCCTTAGGCTGGCTTAAAGAACTAATGAATGAAACCCTTCAGCATGAAGTACCACAGAATTCTCTCTGCCACATGGTGAGAAGAGCAGATCTTACACTGCACCATGGATTCCCTTTCATATCCCAGGACAGCCCCCATGAAATCACTCTGACACAGGTATTAACATCAAAAGATGACAGAGATGTGGTGAAGCAAACATCTCTCAGAACACCACACAGCTTGAAAATATTAAAAATGTTTGCCACTGATGCCCAGAGCTGTGTCACTGTTGTCTGCAAAGTGACAGCAAGTGACTCATCCACATTTAGGAACTGATGTTTGAAGCATATTACGAAGCAGTCATGCTAGGCTTGAAAACTAGATTTAAAATCTTGACAGAGCTGGCCTTCACACCAAATAGAGCAGGCCTAAATCTCTGTCACTCCCACTCCTCAACTCCCTTGTTCCTTCATTTTGGTGGGAAGCAGGAATCCTGAAGAGATGACCCCATTTATGCTGCCAGGTGGGAAATGTTATCCTGCAGGCACACCGTGGCACCAGGCTCATAAAGGGGTGTGGGGCACACTGTGGGCACAGTGTTGGGTGAAGAGTGACAATGTCACCAATGTGCCACCCCAGCAGGAGTCCTGCCTGAACCTGAACCCAATGTGGGACTCTGCAGGGCTCCCTGGGAGCTCAGCAGTGCCAGGGCATTCCCTGGGATTTCAGCACTGATGTGGGGTAACTTTAGAGCTGCTCCTGGCAGCCCCATTCCAGCTCCTCTGGCAATATTTTATGGACACCTCAAGGGTCTTGGCACCACTTGAGATACACTGAGGAGAATTAGAAAAGCCCTTGCCCATGAATTACAGGAATGATGCTGCACAACAAGGCTGGCAAGATGTAGTAATTGTTAAAGCACATCCATCACAGCCATCCCAGACTTTTAATCCCTCAGTAGTTTTCCTGTTAGATAAATCCTTCAGCTTTTCTGTGGCTCCAATTCTACTGAGTGCAGCTTCAGTGAGAGCAATGTGTGTGGTTCTGGGGGAAGCTAGACTGAAAATATCATGACTAAACCCCTAGTGTATCTTAGCCCCCATGGAGGGAGGCATGAATCACTCACTACCTTGAAAAACTTCCTTCTGTAGGTGTTTAAAAGAATCCTGCCTCAAGTCTCTCAGGTGTGGGGTGATGTGCTAAGCAATTACAAATCAAATCAACTCTGCACACTGGGATTTAAGGTTTTCCATACATTCCCACAAGCCTTTACTGACTGATATCCACCTTCCTCATCATCACCTGTAGTGCAAACAGCCTTAGGCTCAGTGAGGACCGGGGATCTTGTTTTGTGGGCTGGCACAAGAGGTTCAGGACCTGTCTAGAGCAGCTTTTTTCACCTGGCTCTTCCCAGATGCTCTGAGCTCCAGCTGTGAGCAGTTTCATCCAGGGTCACATGGTGACAGGATTAACTGCTGAACTTGCTATCACCCTTCACCTTCAGTACAGAAGTTTCCTGAGGTGTACACTAGATAAAAGACAAGCCTAAAATAATGAAAAATCCAGCCTAAAATCTGCTTGTCTTCTTACATGCTTAAAAGGGGATTATGCAACACTTAGGTACTGACATGGGAGGAAATGATCCACAAAGCTCCTGATGGGTGTTTACACAATAAAGAGGATCTGCCAAGCCCCAAGGGTGTGTAAATTGTGTTAGTCCAGCTACTTGTAGACTCAGAAGGTTCTTTGTACAAATATAAGCAGCCACCAAGCATCACAAAAGCTACCTTAATCTTTCCAAAGCCAAGTGTAACAATCTCTTGTTAATCTACTTTAGTGCAGTCACAATATAAATACAATCCTGAAGACGAGCTGCATCTTTCCCTGAAGGGTGACTGCACTGAGGATGGCAGGCACAAGTACCTCCTTCTGTTCTCAAGGAACAAACGACCCAAAAAGGTGAAACCAGTTTTATTTTATCCTCAGGCTCCCTTCACATGCACAAGAGTGGGTCTCAGCTGGCCACATCGAGTCAGATTGTGACCAGCAGCACAAGCAAAGAGACATTTATTGGCTAGAAAGTGATAAAAGGGTTGTGTGACTGAATTCTTTCACGACATTAGAAGGTACCAGAGATTCAAAGTGTGACAGGTCAGTCCAGGTCGCTAAATGCACTTACTTTGAGTCACAGGGAGTGGCTGGTCTGCTTACAGAGCTCGCTAATGGCCCCCTGGGTCAAGCAGGCTTTCACAAATGCACAGCCCATATCATCTTTAAAGCTGTCAAATATGCTGTTGGGCTCATGGCAAGAACTGCTGACCTGTGAGTTATATTGCTCCATTTATTTTAGTATTTAAGAAAAAAATTAAAATTCCGATGAAGCAGCTTAGGCCCTTACTGTGCCTTGCTGGGCTCCTCTGTGAACCTGTCAGGCCATGTAGGTTCACTCATTAATTACTATGCACACAGGCTCCTGGAAGTAACAGGATATTGCAGTGCTATAATGCCAAAGCCTTCCCAGCCTGATCAATATTGATGGTGCAGTTCTGCATTGATAACTTCCAGAGCAGAACCCCTGGAGCAAGTGAGCTCTGTGCTGAAGCACTGCTGCCAGACCTGGGTGAGACAATAAATAGGTCACAGGCAAGCTGCAGGTGTGTGTGCAGCCCAGATGTTGCAGTGTGCAGTGAGCACTTCCAGCAGGGCTGCACGCCCCACTGGCTGATTTCTGTTCTGCAAGTCTTGTCCTTCCCCTGCACAGAGGTTTGTACAAAAATCTCTTCAAGCCCAGGGGCATTATCCATGTTCCCTGACCTCAGTGTCTAAGGACATGTGTGCACTGCTCTGTATATGTTTCTATTTGTCAGGAAAATGAATCCACAAACACCAGAGGTTTGTGTCCAAAAGGGAGACAGAGGAGTCCTTTTTGCTTTATTCCAATAAAGGGAGAGGCCATGGGACATCCCCTGGGGTGTCTCAGATTTTTGGGGGACTCAGCCTCCTTTTTATCCCAATTTCCCTCTCTCCTTCCCCCATGGACTGAGGTGCTTGAGAGGTCCAGAATTTCCAGAACACTTACGCCTGAGACTCCCCTCTAATGTACAGCCCTCCCTTTCAATTTTTAATTCTTACAGAATTCATAATTTTCCCCCATTGTTTCTTTCATCTTCCAATATCCAGTTTCATTTATCAGCAAACTTACAGTTTAATTGTAAAGGCAAATATATTTTCCCATTCATCAATTAGTGGAATCTATCCTATTGTTTATTTTATCTCTCAGTGCTAGTTTTATCTACTAGCAGCTTGTTTGTAAAGACAAATCTGACATTCCTCTCATATTGTTGGGCTTGGGCCTGCTGGTACCTGCTCTGTGTGGAGCCATAGGGCTGGCTCCAAAATCCATACATGCAGCTAATCAATGACAGCATTGTGGTGGCAAATGGGATAGATGACCTGATGCCTTGAGTTTTAGCTTTTATATTTTTCAGACTTTCTGCTACTTGGTGTGTGACTCTGAAAATTCCTGTTGGGTGTTGGTGGCTTCTCCTTGCAGGGTTGGACAGGATGGTCCCTTCCCAGCTGCAGAATCAAGGACAACTGGTACCCAAAAATCAGAAACAACAGCGAGAGAAAGGGGGCAAAGCCAGGGGCTGAGACTTCATAGCCTGGGGCTGTGCTTGGAGAATTGACCCCGATGTGGAGATGAACCCAAACTTCTAAAAGTGTAAAACTCGTGCCCAGGATCCATCTTAGATCCAACTTGGTCATAGCCCCAGCCAGGCTCTTGCACTGCCCAAAGTGAATCCTTTCAAAAAAACCAATTTTATTCCTTTTGCTCTCTCTAGTCTCTGTTCCAGCTCAGCCTTTCCTGACATCAACAGGGCAAATAATTATTTGGTTCATCCCATTCTGAAAGATCCCAGCTTTCTTCCCTCCTGTGCAGCTGGGTGAGGTTATTTTTCCTGTTCTGGTAAGTTAGCTCAACCACAAGTCCTGTGGCCTTTTATAAACGCAAGGAGGAAACTCCATCTTCCTGTATTTTCTATGTGCTTCCTTCTCCTCCCCTGCTCCAGCTCCCCTAAAGGACAGAGCTGGGCACATCCAGCAAGACTGGACACATTTAAAATTAAAAAACTGTCCAAACACTTCCTAAGCCCATCAGGCTGGCTTCTCTTCTCCTCTCCTACCCATCCCCTACCCCAAGTTCTGCTCCAGAAAACTCATTAAAATGCTTTGAAATGCCAGGTCCCTCCTTCCTGGCAGCAGATGGCTCATGGATTTTTAACCATTTGTAAATGTGAGTGCCCAATGGCTGACACAAAACAACTCAAACATCCCCAAACTCCACTAACCAGTGTCCCAATCATTCCCTAGCAACACTCACACATCCAGGACAATCCCAGCTGTGACTCCTCTAGACAGACACATGCCCTACATTCCTGACCAAATAAAATAATACCTTTGCATGTCACAGGATAGATGTGTCTCAGTTGCTCTCCACCTTCAAACCAGCTGAGCTCAGTCTGTGTGATTGACCTAAGTTTTTTATTAACATACTTTTCTGTATAAATCAGCCCAATGAGTAATTAAAAATTGCATTGCATTTATTTGACAAGACCCATTTTTCACAAAACCATGGTTTAGCTTTTTACTGTTTACTTACTATTCCAGTCTTTTCTTTTTTTCTTTCCTGACACAAATTTCAGGCTCTTTGCCCACTAATTTAGCAAAGTGGCTGGGTCTCTTTCACAGGTCTCTCTCCAGGGTTCCAAGAAGTGTTAAAAATACTCAGTCACTGAAGGGACCTGAGCCAATTCTCATATTGTGCTTGAATACAGATAAAGAATCACAGAACAGAATCACAGAATGGTTTGGAAGGGACCTTAAAGCTCATCCAGCTCCAAATCCCTGCCATAGCAGGGACACTTTCCATGTCCCAGGATGCTCCAACCTGGCCTTGGACACTTCCAGGGATCCAGGGGCAGCCACAGCTGCTCTGGGAACCTGTGCCAGGGCTCCCCACCCTCACGGGAGGGAATTTCTTTCACATATCTAACCTAAATTTCCCCACTTCCAGTTTGAACCCACTCTTTCTTTCAGGTCCTGATGCAGAATCTCTCTCTGGATTCTTTGTAGATCCTTTCTCACACTGGGTGGCTACTGTAAAATTTCCAAGCATCCTTCTCCTCTCCGGGCTGAACAGCCCCAGCTTTCTCAGCCTACCATCACACCAAAGATCTATTTTATATTTCACAAAGAAGAACCATTTTAGATGAAGCCCATGGGGCAGTACTTTTGATAAAATAACAATCACTACTGAAAATCCATGCACAGCACCTAAGAAAGCTGTCTAGAAATGTTCTCATTTCGTGCAGTCATTTTTGGCAGATACTTATCTAGCAGTTTCTCATTCCCTTCAATGTTCTCACAGCTTCTCAGGGCCTGTTTCTTATCTCATGAAAGTCACCCTTTTATTAACAGTGGGGTGTACTGAAGCTTGGACTCTGATGAAATCTTTTACCTGGGCCACACTAAAGTGTAATAATCAAAATAATGCTACTGAAAACTTCAGTTTAGTGTAGGACAAGGAAATATCACAAATTTAATTGTCAACAAACAAAGCCCTAAATCCTACTTTCAAACAGCTCATTCCACTGTTCCCTGGTGCAAAAAGACCAGAAATTTTACTGTGGTTTCTTTTTCAATTGCTCACATAATCAGTACAGTTCTTCTGAACTGTTTCCTTTTAATATGAAGTTGCATACATGACACACTTTCTCTCTTTTTTTTTTCCCTCTAGAGCCCTGATTGTCCTGTTCTCAGAAAATAGTCTCAGAGAAAGTGTCAAAAATAATTAGAAAAGAATTGGAGCTTTTGGCACACGAAAAAATGTGGGAGAGAGTTGTAGATAAAGGAGCTTTTCTGTAAAAATGAAAGAGTTAAAGGCATTGATTTTTGAGCTATGAATGTTTCATTTCAGCATTTTCAGCTCTTTGAGATGTGGCAGTTCACATTTCTCTGCCTGACTGGCAGCTTAGGACAACCCCCTGGAAATGGAGACACTGTCAAGTTGTGACAAGGACATGCAGGAAATACCAGAAATAAAAGAGGGATTTGACCATGCAGTGGGAAAAAGGAACAAGGTCTTTCATCAACCTCTGCTTTTTAACAATAATGAAATGTAGCATCCCACAATAAAAGCTGGGGGCAAGTTTGTCTTTGCTGGCATGTTTTGGAAAAAGTGGATTATTACATACACTTCTTTTTGCTGTCAGTACAAGACATTTTCTGCTGCAGCCACATAGCTGGGCTTCTTCCTCAAGTATTTCCAACAAGGTCACTGTGATCATTCTTTTCCCCTGCTAAAATAAGATTATCATGGCTTACTGTGAATATGGGTAATAAATATAGATATTGATAAATACAAATATATATGAATACAAATAGAAATAAATAGAAATAATATTATTGATAAATATAAATAAATAAATATTCACATGAATAAAGGCTCATGTAGGCTCAAGGCATTAGCAGGCACTACTCCTTTTCCACCTGAGTGATTTTAATAACAAAATGTTTGTTTTTGGGATGTGCCTGCTTGGGCAGGGACCACACCAGATCCTACAAGTTACTGCTGTTGGAGAAATTGTCCAGAAATGACAAATTTTGGTAGCTGCTTAAGAAGTCCAGAAGACTGACTGAAACCTTATTCTTACAGCTGGAAAAGTGTTTGGGGTTTTCTTGTTGCTTTGGAGTTGCTCTCTCATTTGTTGTCTTTTCTGTTCTTTATTCCTTTTTATCCTAATTTTCCCCAGTAATGACTCAGAGAATTGTTATCAATAAAGCACCAGCTCTCTGATGCAGAAAAAAAATCAAGAAATATTTGATGTTAGTTATGTATGAAAAATTGATTTCCTTCAAGAAATCACATGTTTTCTTTCCTGCTGAAAATTTTTAGGAAGGCATTTCTAAGATGGGGCCTCAAGTAGCTGGATGTTGAGCTCTTTTTTTCCTGAACAGTACCAGGTAAGAAAATCTTGGCTGTTTTTGAAGACTCAGTGTAAAAGAAAATCCCTTGTTTTCAAATATGTGAAATGTTATCCATGTTTTCTTAGTCCCCAGTGCTGCAAGCTGTCATAAATAGTTTTACTCCAAATCACAAGAATGGAATTATACTGTTGAAGACTTAGCAGACTTTCCACATGAGGTTCTTCATTCTTTTCTGCAACAATCTTGTTTAAACATCACTGAACTTTTATGTTCATTTTTAAAGCAAACACAGAAGTCTCACTGAAAAACAAGAGGAGTAAGAACCACAGATTCAAACAGAACAGCTGGAAGAATTAAGTTTTTAAAATTGTAAAAAAGGTTACAGTTTCTTCATTAGTATAATGAGTATTTTTGGACAAAACTCTTTCTGAAGAGGAAAAGGCTTTCAAAAAATTCTGTACCAAGTTGTTGCACCCCTGGAAGTAGGAGCTCCATAGGCAGGATATAATTAATACCACTTTGTTTTGAATTCAAACACGAGGACATTGGTATTGCACAACTATCAAACAATGGATAAACATTTTGCTGGTGTCCCAGTAAAAGTAATAATGGCATTGCCAGGGGCAGGTCACAGGTTTTATATCAATTGTGCCAGAATCCTTCCTACAAGAAACTTGTGTGAACTTCAGCTGGGCTCTTCAGCTAAATACACAATTTAAACACAGCATAGCAGTGAAGGCCTCGAACAATTTGAAGCAGAGACCCCAGCAATAAACTGGGAGTTTATTTTTGATCATTGCTGATCAGACACCCTGAAAAACTGGGAAAGGACTGTTGCTGTGAGGTGGTGGGGAGGGCAGCAAGTGCAGCAGTTTATCAAGAGATTTAAAAAGAATAATAAAAAAAATACATTAAGGCCTGCACCAACCAAGAAACAAGTCACAGGCCAAGACACATTTTGTAACACCCCAGCACGCTGCAGTGGGCAAGTGAATGGTTTAGAAATGTCTAGAAAATAGAACACTTAGAAAAGGAGAAAACATTCAATTTGTGGGTTGTGAAGAAAGGTGGGATTATTTCTCAAAACTGATCAGCACCTCATGGACTGAGATCATCAAGAACTGAAGCTCTTGGCCCTGCCTAGATGAGACCCTGTCCATGGCACTGATCACTTACAGCTAAATTAGAATAAAGTCATTAAAATAACCTGTGTGATTATGGGTATAAATAACCTACGTGGTGATGGGTATTAATAGCAAGTACCAACAAACATTCATTTTGTGTGCTGTTAATATCTAACAAGTCAAGTGGGGTTGATTTTTAGAATTTAAAGCTGCCTTTGTTTTTCTGCCCTCTAAATGTTCTTGTGGCAGGAATCTACTTTTCTCTAATTAGTAGTTGTAGTCAGATACAGCATGGTAAGGGGTCTACTAAGGAGTTTTATTATTATTAGAGAAGGAATAAAATAGCTAATACTTAATATTATATCCAGTCTTTATGTATTTATTTAATATTATATCTAGTTTTTATGTATTTATTTAATATTAAATCTGGTGTTTGTGTATTTCCTGTTACGTAGGAGAAATGGGGAAGTGTGTGGGCAAGATTTACAAAGTCTAGTGAGACTCATCTCACCTCATCTGAAAAGTCTGCACAGATTCTGCATCTGATCTAATCTTTAAGTCTCCTTTCATCTCCATTGGAGGGAAATAAATTCTTCTGGAATTCTAGTCATTTGTCCTATCTCTGAGTGAGATGAGGTGACCCTTGAAAGGCCTATTTCTGTCTCTTTGAGCTGCAAGGTGACAGTCTGCACCACGAACATCTCCACTTTGACAGGGGAATCTCACCCTGTGGCTGTTGGGGATGTCTGCTCCTGGAAGCTTGTCTAGCCAGAGGTTCCTTTTCTGTCTCTTCACAGGGGAAAGCTACTAAAATATTGATTTAGACAGAGCAAGAAAGCCCAGTAAAATTACTTTTTGTCATTTTTAATCTTCTTCAAGCAGTTCGGTTTTTGGAGTCGAGTAGATATTGATTAGTCATTAATAAGTCCTGAGTGAATAAATTAAATTAATTGTGATTTTTTTTTCCCCCTGGTTAAATTATTCCCAATCTCCCTTCTCCCTAAACCTTGCCACATCCTGCTCTGCTCCCCAGTTTGAATCCCATGAGACTGAGTGTGGGAGAAATGCAGGTTTCTAGGCTGATGAAAAGATTCACAGGTTATTGTTAACGTCAAGAAAATCAAGTGAGATTGGTTTTTAGGATTTAAAGCTTCCCTTGTTTCTTTGGCTTCCTGATTCTAAAAGTAGAAATATTCTGAGGAGCAAGGGATGATGACAGCACAATTTATACAGGGTAAAGGGAGAGGATGACTAATGGGATGAAATCCAGGCTCTTCTAGAGATCACTATCTTATAGAATAGAACAAATAGGCACAGAAAAAGGCAGAGCTGGAGAATTGGTTGTAGGGATTCAGGGAACAATGCAAAAGCCAGAAATGAGGCAGTGTGACTCCTGAGTCTGAGATTTCCTTTTCAGGAAATTCAGCAATTGCTGGCTGAACAGGCTGAACCTCAAAAGATGGAAGATTGGAGTGGAGAAAAGCTGCAGTAAGTCTGATCTCTAGAACAGGTCCTTGTTCCTTCCCCAGCATCTTTTGGCTTCTGGGAGCCCAAACTAAACCACTTAAACCTAAACTCTATGGTTTTATACCACAGAAAATTATTTGGGAAGCAGTAGAGAAAAGCACCACTACAACTGGCCAAAAAATACACAAAAGACCTAAAATACACTAAAAGGAAAAATATTTGCCACCAGCTTCAAGCCTGTTGGAAGAAGATAACGCAGATATGCAGGAGTGTACCTGTCATGGTGGCTGCTCTTGGGAGCACATGTGCTTGCATTTGCACTAAAATAGCTCCCAGACAGAGAAAGAAATAAATTTAAAGTGACAGCTGCTGGAATTCAAGGTCTAGTAAAGACTCTAGGGATGTATTCTTCTCCAGACTGCAGACAGACTAAAATGGAACAAACATGAGTGGTTTACACTGGCTGCATGTTGCTGACTCAATGGAAAAAAAAATTGTGACCCTTTTGCATTTATTCTAGCACCACCACCACCTCCCCAGCCTGCTGGACAAATTAGGAACATGCTTCAAAGTGCCTCCATTTGCTTTAAATCCAAATTATGGCCAGCATGACATGAAGGCACAGGTAGTAAAAGGCACAAAATACTATAGAACATTTTCTACCTCCTTCTCTTTGCTTCTCAGTCACCAGACTTTGGATTTCCTGAGCAATTCCAGCTCCTGGAGCAGTGTCCCAGCCTGGACTCCTGAGCTAAATCTGTTTGTGTAGAATCACATCATCAGAGATGATTATCTGCAGGTGCTTTTATTGCAGAGCTCTGGGAGTCAGGGGTACAAACCCAACTCTGACTCCCACATGGATTCCAGAGGGACAGGTTTTTATACCCTTTTCATTACATAATAATTATTAAACCCATATTGTTCTATTTTATACATTGATCTTATCCAAGCATGGATTCTTGTGATTTCCATCAGGTCCCCAAACATCCTTTCTCATGATTCCTTGTTACCATTACATCACTTCTCATGATTCTTATTATGATCAAACAATAATATATTCAATTTATCAAACAATTATTACATTTAACAATGATATTATTTATCACATGATAATTCCACAGGTGCAGTTTCACATGATTCAATAAAGACAAATCCCAACATTCATTCCAGGGCCTGGTTCCCTTTCCCAGACCTACCAGACTCAACCTTTCTTTCCACCCCCTGAATCTCTTTTATACAATTCCCATAATTTTAGAGATATTTTTAAGCCTGTGCTACCAAATCCACTGCGCAGATCTGTGTTCTTATCTTGCAAATACACGGGAACGTGGCTCTGTTCTGATGTGAGAGGGAAGAGAACACATCCCAACCTGCCCCACTCTCACTCCTGAGATTCTGCAGGTTTTCTCTGAATTAATAGTTTTAAATACAAAGTGAAAGTAGAAAACTTTGGGGTGTAACCAAGTGATGGTTCCTTGATATAATAAAGTTGCCTACCTGGCTAGTCCAGCATTAAAAACTAATCCTTTCCTACCGAGGCCCAGAGGAAAGGACAAAATTGTTAAAGGTTTGGTTTTTTAGTGGTTTTTTTGGTGGTGCTTGGGGTTTTTGTAGTTGTTGTTGTTGTGTTTGGGTGTTTTTTTGGTTTTGTTTTGTTTTTTGTTGTTGGGGGGTTGTGCTTTTTTGTTTGTTGTGTTGGTTTTTTGGATTTTTGTTTGTTTTTTGTGGTTTTGTTGTTGTTGTTTTTCAGGGTTTTGGGGTTTTTGTTTTTTTGTTTGTTTGTTTTAGTTTTTGTTTTTATTTTGTCTCTTTGCTGTTGTTGTTTGGATTTTTTTGCAGCAGTAGGGAAAAAGCATTTTTATTTCCTTTGCTCCTACTGGGTATCTGAGACCTTTGGAAGCCCCTGATGGGGTACCCTCCTTCCCACAAGCTTGAAACAATGGAGAAACATAAAATTCTGGGCTCCTCAGTCATTGACTGCTGCAGCAATTTAACTGGCTTATGTTTGGGCCAGCTTGTTCTAGAATATTTTATGCACCTTTGGGTCAGGTTGCTTCACTTTGTAATTCTTGGGATTTGGGTTTTGTTGGGTTTTTTTTTTTCCTGATGTATCTGTTTTATGGTAAGTCTTAAGTCTGCATTAACAATATTTTCTTGCATCTCTATCCAAGGGTAATAATGGATGTTATTTCTTGCCTATTATCTCCCAGCTTTTGTGTTTTGGTTGCTGGATCATGTGATAATTGGAGGTACAGGTCTCTCACCTTGCAGTTTGCATCACTACTTACCTATTAAAATAATGCACAAATGCAAGAACTGGGGTTCTGAAAGAAGTTCAAGCAATTTTTGATCCTTCAAGAAGAAAACATGTAATATATTTTGAAATTCTAACAGCTCTGAGTCTTTTACTGGCGTGGAACAATACAAGTCCCAGATACAGACAAGTAAAAGATTATGAAAATATAAAAATGCAAACTCATGATCACAGCTCAGTATAAGCATATCATTTATCTGTTTATTTAAATTTAATTTACTCAAAGCACTTAACTTGGATCATTGGACAGTTTTATAAATTTATTAAATGTAAAATTCCAGCAAACTTTCTGTCCTTAAAGATACCTTATTTTTCTGCAAATCTAAAGCTCCTAATCTCAGTGTAATTAAACCCACTAAGCACATTATATGTTGACAGACTAACATTGGGTCTTTTCATATCTAGGAAGGAGGCGAATTCAATATGCAGGTCACCAAAAGAAAATATCAGGCTAATGGGTTTCTGTCATTTAAAAGGTTGTTGTGTGCCAAAGTAGCTCAGGAACTCAGAATTCACTCAGTGTCAGGTGGGGAGAGAGGATTTCCAAGGAAAAAACCACAAAATAAGCTTTACAAATAAAAAGCAACCTATTGAAATTTTCAAATGGGAAAATATCACACTTCAAAATTCAGGTGTGCTGTGCTTTGTGGGTAATACTTGACAAAATAATTTTGGAAATTGGTGAAGTCCAGTGTCAAAAATCCTGTAGCAACCTGCTGACAGTCACAGGCTGCTCTGGTAGGATCTGTCCTGTAATAATTTACTTTGCTATTCAGTTCTGGTCCATAATGAAATGTTGTCATCACATAGTGCTGCTAATGAACCTTGTCAGCATGTGTGTAAATAACAAATTACATCAGAGATGGTTGGAATACATCTTGATATAATTCAGCAAACACTCCAGCAAGCCTCTCACAGGAATTCCTGTGAACTCTGAAATGGAAATGTTGATCAGTGGGAGGTCAGAGGCATAGCTTGCCCCAGCTGCATAACACATAGAGTATGTGCAAAAATGACAGTGAGGATGCAAGAGATGACCAAATGCTTTTCTACCTCCCCTGAAACTTTAAATCCATGCAGATCCTATCCCTGAGACAGCAGTAAAACTGTTCTTAAGGGATGTCAGTAACTCTGCACTCAGCCTCTTCCAGAGCTCAACCATCCTAAGAGTGGCAAGTGTTTCTGGGCTGTAATGTAAATCCTCTTAGCTGCAAATTAAGCAGATTACTTCTTGTCCTCCTCCAGAGGACACAGAGAACAATTGATCACTGTCTTTGTTTCAATAACCTTTGAAGATTCTTCTCACATTTCCCCAGCCTTTTTATGTATCATCTAAACAAATCTTCAGGACTGTGATTTTGGGGGGAAAAAACCTTCTCTTTCTTGCTCTCTGTTGGATATTCTTTATATTCTTGCTTCTTTAAATGCAGTACTCACAGCAGGAACCAAGCTCTCACTAGTAACAAGTAGAGCAGAATAATTACCTCCCTTGTCTTACACACAGCACTTCTGATTATATACTCCAGAATGAGATTTTCTGGTTTTTTGGAAGTGTCATCTTATGGCCTGTGAACCACTGTAACCCCAGATATTTTCTGCAGTACTGCTCATTCATGTAATTCCTCATTTTGCTCTATTTGTTCTGCCCTTCCCCACTGTACCTTTTTGAATGTGTCATTGTGAAATTTTGTCTTATTTCAAACTCTCCCTCCAAAATTGAATTCCAGAAAGCTTCCCTATTTCCATCACCCAGGATTTTGTGTGCATGGCAGTAGCATATAAGGTGCTAGTAAAATAATTTTGTACAGCTGGATGCATGACATCCCTGTAGGAGTATGCATGAAATGTCATCCCATATTGACAGAAACCATAGTTTAAACACTGGATTTGGGGTTTTGGGGTTATTTTTCAGTGCCAGTTGTTTATCAGTATTGTGGAGATTTAATCCACACCATTTCTAGGATATACCCAAGTTGCTTCTCAAAACCTGTCTGCAAATTTAAGTATGTAAAATTTAAATTTCAGTTTGAGGAGAGGAGAAGGAAGAAGCCAGAGCTGGAGGAAAAGGTCATTAAAAGGACTGTTGACCTACATGGTCAACAAAAGAGAGGAAAAGAAAGTGGAGAAAAGGAAGATGAGGCCAGGCACAAGGACTCACAAAGGTTTTTGGAGAAGAGGAACAGAGGAGCATTAGCAGACAGTTAACAGATATAGGTTGAGAAGTAAATGTGAAAGGACACACAGTTTTCTTTAGTCAGGAGTGGACCAGATTTGAGGAACAAAATTAATTTGGGAAGCAGACAGATCAAGACAAATTCTTGCAGAACTGTTAAACATCATGAGCCAAAGCAGGAGTGTGTTTGGGATGTAGATGCCAAGTCTTGCTTGAGGAAATAGCTCTCTTTTGGATGGAAGGAGAACAAAGAATACAGGCCAGTAACCTCAGTGATAGGGCAGGAAGGGGTTCTAAGGGGACATTAAAAATGTGGATGGCAGGTAAACAACCAGATGAAGGGAAAAAGCAGAAAGAGATAAGACACTTGTTTATCTTCTCCAAAAATAGATGTTGCTCACTGTAACAGACATGGGAATTGAGATGGATTATGCACAGTGCAAGCTTAACTCACTTAAATTTTTTAAAGCTGGCTCTCTAAACCATGGAGATTTTAAGGGGTTTAACCCTTGAAGAAGCTGGATTTGATTTACCACTTTGTCAAGAGCCCAATCAGCATCGTTTCCAGCAGAGGTGTTTAAATTGTATTGTCTTGGGTTACAGTACAGGATGTGATAAAAGGTATCTATTCTATCACCATCGGTTGAGGGTGGGGCAGTGATCCTGAACTCAGTGGGAGTTGTTCTGCTAATGGGCCATCCATTGAAACCAGGCAGGGCAGTGTTCTTTATCTTTTCACAACCCATCCTTCCTCCAATTAGTCATTTTCTTCAAATGGCCATTGAGTCCCACTGTGGGACTGATAAAATTACTGCATCCCATTGGAAGTTGCTCCAGCCAGGAAGAAAAGCCCAACGTTTCTTACCAAGATAAAAACAGAGGTTTTAGGACACTAAGGCAGTCCCTTTCTCCACTGGACCTCTGGAGGGAAACTGCACCTTGTACAGGAGCACTGCTCCAACTGAGCCACATCTGTCACTGCAGGAGGATGCAGCCACCATGGAATGGGACTGCTGCCAACACCCTGCCTGATGGGTGTCAGGTTGTACTCTGACTTTGTCAAGGTTTGGGGTTTGTTTCTTTGTGGTACTGTATTTCTATTTTAATTTTCCTAGTAAAGAACTGTTATTCCTAATTCCCATATCTTTGCCTGAGAGCCCCTTGATTTCAAAATTATAATAATTTGGAGGGAGGGAGTTTACATTCTCCATCTCAAAGAGAGGCTCCTGTCTTTCTTAGCAGACACCTGTCCTCCAAGCTAGGACATGTATGGATGTGTAAGGAATCAAAAACTTCCTGGGTGATGTGACCTCTCCTTTGTGTGCCACCTTTCTGTGTCAGAGCAGTCTGGGATTTCCCTATGCATTTCCTGCCATTTAAATTCTGTGTAATCCAGGGTGGCAGCACAGTGGGGTGAGCCAAGCCCACTGGTGCCCAGGTGATTGGATGCTCCTGTGCACAAAAAGCACTTTTTGCTGCACAGTGCCTCTCATGTGTGAATCTTTCTGTTCTGCTCATGCTTCCTTCACTCTGCATCATCTCAATGGAGTTTTGTTCTTCCTAAAGAAATCTGCTTCCACCTTCCTTTCAATGCTTTGCTGTAGTTCAGTTGTGTTTAAGAGCTGAAATGTAAAGGGTGGTGTTTGCACCACTTAATTAGTGGCTTGTCTGCAGTTTCTTCTGTCTTCACTCAGAGTCAGGATTAAAAACACGAAGGAGATGAATTTTCTCGTGTTTGGGTTTAGTTGTTTATTAAATCTTATCTAAGTACAGAGAGTTCTGCAACACTTCTGGCTAAAAGCTAAAAGTGAGCAAAAATGAGGTGAATTCAGCGAGTTACAAGGTCTCTTAAAACTAAACAGTCCAATAGAGAATTAACACCTGTATTATTTATACTTTTGACCCAATAACTGAACTCCTGTGACCCTCAGTGCAGCACTAACTGTGCAACAAAAAACTACCTGAAATCATGAAGAAGAAGGAAGAAGACAGAAAGGAGACAACACCCAAAATCCTCCACCTTGTCCCATTATAAAAACCTCAAATTTAAAACCCTTCCCCATGTGAAAGCACACACCTCTGTTTAACTATACACCAGTGATTTTAACTCCATCACTCAAATCTGGAGCCTTCTCCAAGGCCTCAGGTCCAAAGCAGTGTTCTCCTGGGGGTCAGTGCCAGAAAGCACAGAAAGCTCAAATATTCCAGGCTTCTGGGCTCCAACACTGAAAGAGTTGAATTCCAGTTTCAGCTCACTGAAGCCTGTCTTTAGGTTGTCTTTGGCTGCTTTCTGGGGCACCAGTCAGCACAAACTCAATCTCTGTGCATAAGTAAGGAGCTGTAAGAAATGTAGGTGCACTTCAGACACACACACAAGGCACACAAGGTTCTTTGAGAAGAGGGAAATAAGGAAGGGAGGCTGAGGTCAGAGTCTGCAACGTGACCAGGGACAGGAGCCAAGAGAATGGCTGGAGCCATGTCAGGGCAGGGTTAGGATGGATATCAGGGATTCTTTCCCCATAGAGTGGTTGGGCACTGATCAGGCTCCCCAGTGAATAGGCACAGCCCCAGGGCTGCCAGAGCTCCAGGAGCATTTGGGTAGTGGTCTCAGGCACTGTCATGATCTGCACAACCAGAGCAGGGGTTGTGATGGTTTGTTTGATCCCAGGGTGCAAAAGACAAACAAGGAGACTAGAGTTTTATTCAGCAACAAGCAGCAATGCAGTTTACTGAGTGCCAACAACTCAATTTGTGATAGAGGGGGGAGAGAGAGATAAGAGAAATGAAGTAAAAGGGGAGAGGGAGAGAGAGACAGAGAGCGAGAATGGGGGAATAGCTACCAACAGATGGGACGTCATCTGTCGATGTCTTCCATCTGTGGGGAGAAAGAAATCTCAAAGAGTCTCTTCAGAAAGTAATCAATCATTTTATAGTTCTTATCCTAGGTGAGTGGCCTCTGGCCAAAAGGTGGGGAGATTTATGGGCTAATATTGTGTGGGGCCTGTTGCTCTGGGAAGCAGGTGAAGAAAGTTCAGCTTCTCCAGCCTGTACCTGCTCGAACTCAGCGTACAGTGACAGTCCAGCACACACCTGTACACATCTGTACACACCTGTGCACACCTGTACACACCTGTACACACCTATGTACACCTGTACACACCTGTGCACACCTGTACACACCTGTACACATCTGTACACACCTGCACACCTGTACACACCTGTACACGCCGGTGCACACCTGTACACACCTGTACACACCTGTACACAGTCCCTTGGCAAAGCATCCACCTCAGACAGGGCAGTAACTCCTGTCCTAAGTGAGTGGTGGGGTCTCAGGGTCTCAGGGTCTCCAGTCGTTTTGATGGTCATGAGGCAGATCAGGGAATCTTTGGACCAGCCCTTACAAGCACAGAGAGCTGGATTTCCATGATCTCTGTGCTTCCCTTTCAGCTCAGGGTGTTCCACAAGGCAGGGATGTGATGGATCACACATGGATCCTGCAAAGGGTCTGACTGAAATGTATTGCAATGGCTGTGAAAACACAGGACTCAACTTCCCAGACATAGCTTAAATATATTATTACATTTTATTGGTAGGAAGCTCACCATCTTCTTCTCATTTTTTTTCTTTTGTCTGTGAAATAACCACAGTATCAGCCCGACAGTGATAAATGTGTTGCTTTCCTGCTGCCAAACTGAGAGTTCTGAGAGTGTGCAAGCTGAATGTTATTACAGAGAATCAATATGTGTGGTCCCAGTTCTGATCTTCAGAACAGATAGCTGTCAAAGCCTGCATTTAATTTCCTTCCAAATATTAGGTTATTTTAGAGTGACTTTTGTAACAGATTACATTGCTGTAAACATTACTGGGTAAAATAAATGAGTCATTCTTTAACTTTACCATTCTTTGTTATTTTTGTGATATTATCTAGAGTGACTGCCTTCAACCCCAAAGTTTTATCCAGAAACATTGTGGACTTGCACAAATAACTTCAGCCTTAGCTAAGTACTATTTCAGGGCCAAAATCATCAAACTTTTCATTCTTAGCCAAGCAGGGAGCTTAGGAGCATTCTTTATTTTTTTTTTCAACAAGCTTTCAATGGCTTGGAGTTCTTCTAAAATCATTTTCTGGGTCCAGAGAGGCTGTGGACTCCTCATCCCTGGGACTGTTCAAGACCAGATTGAATGGGTCTCTGAGTAACCTGATCGTGTGGAAGGTGTCCCATGATCCCTTCCAAACCAAACCATTCTGTGATATTTGTTAAAAAAGCAACAGAAAGGGCCACAAGTAAGCCAGGAAGTTTTTGGAGTGTCCTAATGGCAGTTCCCTGATACAGGGGATTGAGGAATCAAAGAGAGAGCTTTTTTTGCTGGACCTGATGCTTACAGACAAGAAAAACTGGAGCTTGAAGTCTGGGTCAGCCGTGGATTTAGGGATCATGCAATGGAGGGAAGGATTTTGGGAGGAGGGAACTGGGCAGAAAGAGCCTCTAAACCCCAGAATAACCTCCCAGGTTTCAGCAGAGTGGGCTTTGGCCTGTTCAGGAACTGCTGAAATAAGAACCATGTAGAAGATGGTTCTGGCCAGGAGTTCTGGAGATTTCAAAGTTTTGCCTTCTCCAAGCTCCAGAACATACAGAAAATCAGATGAGAGTGGCAGAAAGCCTGCATGGATGATCAGAGAGCTCCTGGCTCAACTCTAATATCAAAAATAAGTATACAGAAGGTGAAAGAAGGGACAAGTGACCCCAGAGGAATGTGGAGAAGCTCTTCAATGGGCATGCAAGTGTAGGATAAGGAAGGAAAGCTCAGCTGGAGTTGGATGTAATGAAGGATGGGAAAAGCAATATGTGCTGGCAGAAAGAGGAAAACAAACTGCTGAATGACATGAGGGAGGTGGTGACAAAGAGCAAGGTGGGAAGGAGGAGGATCTGCAGAACCAGAGCTCATCAGATTCACCTCAGTCCCTGGGAGAATGCAAACAACCCATTTTGAACCATATGAAGGGCTTGTGAGCAGTGAGGATGATTTTATGAAGGGGAAATCATGTTTGATCAACGTGATCTCTTTCTACAATCACAGCTAGATCACTGGATGAGGGAAGAACACTGGATTTTATTTATCCTGACCTGAGTGAGGCTTTCAGTGCTTACTGCTGTACCAGACAAAGGGATGGATTACAGCACAGATTAGTGGATAGTGAAGTGAACTGGGAGCCAGGTAAACTGCCAGACTTAAAGGATTGTGACTAGAGGTAGGAAGTTGTACTGGAGAGCAGTTGGCATTAAAAGGAAATGCTCAGAGTGTTGGTGAGAAGAGAAGAGAAGAGAAGAGAAGAGAAGAGAAGAGAAGAGAAGAGAAGAGAAGAGAAGAGAAGAGAAGAGAAGAGAAGAGAAGAGAAGAGAAGAGAAGAGAAGAGAAGAGAAGAGAAGAGAAGAGAAGAGAAGAGAAGAGAAGAGAAGAGAAGAGAAGAGAAGAGAAGAGAAGAGAAGAGAAGAGAAGAGAAGAGAAGAGAAGAGAAGAGAAGAGAAGAGAAGAGAAGAGAAGAGAAGAGAAGAGAAGAGAAGGGAAGGGAAGGGAAGGGAAGGGAAGGGAAGGGAAGGGAAGGGAAGGGAAGAGAAGAGAAATTATGATCTCCAGAGGGTCCATTCTAACCTCACTAATTCTTTGGCTCTCTGAATTATAGAAAAAAAACAGTTCTTAATAAAGGTAGCTTGACAGCTGCTAGGACAAAAAGACTGGAATCCAAGAAAGAATTCATCACATTTAGATAATAGACAATTTTTGCATTTGTAGGTAGAAGATGGGAATTCATGTTTTGCTGGAAGTGGTGTATTATGCTCCTATGCTTAGTTGGCCAAAATATATTAGGAGTAGGCTGATACATGTAATTTGATGAAGCTGAATGAATTAAAATGTGCTCTACACTGTATCTTTTCAGTTCATGTATTAGATTTCCAAGTCAGCTCGTTCCTTTTACAAGGTTTTCATGCTGCATGTACCCTAATCATTAACTTTCTAATTTAACAGTGTGCAGCACAGTGTCAAATTGGTTTTATGTCCACAGCTTCCCTCTGTGATATGTTACCACTGTGAAAAATTCTGCCAGATTTGATAGGAGGGCTCTCCCATGTGTGAATCCCACTGAGTGAAACTCTCCTTAATTAAATCATCACAGTCCAGCTGGCCTGCTCCATCTCTCCTTAATGCTGTCCTCTCTTCCCCTCTCTGCATTTTTTTAGTCTTGTATTTTCCTTAGTACAAAAGACAGGTAGTACACATTTCTAGACACATCCTTGCCTCCAGAAGTGTGCTGAATACATATGCTAATATTGGCCCATTTTTTGTTGCCTCGGGATGCTGCAAAGGAGGTTTCCTCATTTTGCACAGTTGCTTAATCTTCAAATGCTCTAATTTTTTTTCTTTTATTATCTTCTTTTTTTTTTTTTCTTTTCTTTGTAACTGCCAGATCTGGCAAGATTCCAGTTCCCTTCAGCAAGTTTTGTTTTCTAAAATAATACCAGCTGTTCCTGGGAAAAGTGGCTTGTTTTAATGATTCCATCTTTTCAGTAATTCCCATGGGTGTCCTCGTTTCTCACGTGGCTGGAATTCTGCTGCCAGTTGTGCTGATATCCTGATTTCTTCTGAGCAGTCACAGGCCATGTGCTTTTTGTCAAAATCTTATGCAACCTGGCCAAAAACTTCTCCAAAACTTTTATGGGCTTGCTGGTGATAAAAATATGGTGGGCACATAAACTTCCTTTGCATTATGATGAATATTTCACTAGAGACACATATACAAGGCACAGAGATAAAATTTCATAATTTTTATTCATACCTTTCCTTCTCTTTCTACAGCTGGATAAATTTAAGCCTAGGTTTTTAATATTAAGTATGCTTATTTGTTTCAGTAGTTGCAGCAGTTCCTCTTAAATTTTAGGGGCTTCCCTGTAAATTTTAAATTTTTCTAATATCACATGTAGCTGGGGAAAAGGTGTCAATGATCAAGTAGGTCAAGAAGATTGATTGTTTTCTTTCATGGTCTCTATTTCAGTCCAGAATATTCACCCAAAAATGCTATAATCAATTTTAGAATGTGCTTTTATATGGAGATTGTGTTTGGACTAGCAGGGATCTACATGTAAATAAAGCCCAACAGCTCCTTAGAATTCAGTTTACATTTTCCTCTAAGTCACTCTGTGCACAAGTTTAGTTCTGCACCCCTGTGCCTCTGCTGCTTCTTGTAAAAGTGTTGGCACACTTTTGATTTTTTTTTAATATATCTCACTTTCTCATCTCTTTCTCCCTCAGCTGTGCATTTTAAACTCTCTTGCCTCACATTTAATTTCCTTCAAGACTTCCATCAGTTGATAATATTTCTTTGGTCTGCCTTGGTTTATGAACATGTTGCATTTGAGCTCTCCTGTGTGATGTGGCCATCCGGATATTAGAGAAACAGAGAGAATACAAATCAGCTGCAATTACACATGGGCCTGGGAGCTGGAGTTAATTAAAAGGATAACAAAAGCTTCATAAGTGCTGTTTAGGAAATAGGAAACTTTCTGGAAAATCATTGTAGCAGAGTACAGAGATGCAGGAGTGTATCTGAACTCCTTGTTTGTTTAATTTAGAGTAGATGGCTTAAAGAAATAACAAAAAAAAAAAAAAAAAAAACAAAAAAAAAACACAGCAAGCAGTGATGTAAAAAATTGCCAAAGTACACAGGTGACTTGCAGAGGACATTTTCTTTTACCTCAGATTTCACCAGCTAAAACCATGGTGACAGCCCAGAGGAGATGCTGCTTTTCAGGATATTTCTGAGATAAGTAGATAATAATTATATTTTATTATTATATTATGTAATGGTAATGTATTATTTCAGAGATAAACAAAAATGCTTCCCAAAATTAATATTTACAGAACTGTCACAATAAATAATTGTGTTGTCTTAACTAAAAATAACAATTATATGAATTTTATATTACACTGAAAAATAGCTTAATAATTTCCATTTCCTTTAGACTAGAAAAAACAGTAATTATTTGCAGAGGCAGTTATGTTATGGTAGAAGAATTTACCGAAAAATCACATTCTGGAGCTGATGCCTTATAGACCTAGGTAGGCACAAACACAGAATTTGGACGAACAGCTGAAATTCCAGGTAGTAACTAACAGCATTTGCAGGATGTCTGTCTTTGGTGAGATATTTCTGAGTTATCTCAAAGTGCCTTTTAGCTCCCTAAATGTGGCTTCAAAAGCTTTCTGAAGGAAATATTTCCTGAGGGATGCTCCCATTCTCCTTGTGAACCACTCTGGGGATTTCTCAAACAGGGTTTCTGTCTGAAATATTCTCTTTTCCAGCTTCTACCTTCATTGCCTCCTCTTTAATCCCTTCTGGAGCATTTCAACTGCAAATATAATTAATTTAAGTTACCAGATTCTATCAGGCCGTGCTGGAACACTACACTGTGTTGTACTCTTGCCTTTTCAGAACCAGAGGAACTTTTACAGTAGAGGGTTTGGAAGATGGATTCTTTCAGGTTGTAAATGCAGGGTTTAAGAATCCCTTGTTTACTGTCTGAACACAGATCAAGCATGTTCCTAATAGAACAAAAAATATGTTTGCTCCCATCAGGAAACACCATTTTTTGTTCAAGTCAGGCTCTTTGCACTGTCTGATGGACAGAGGAAGATAATGCATAACACATCCCATCCATTTTCATCTTCTTCAAGATGTAATTTCAGAATATACAACAGCAGAGAGGCCAGGAGCTGGGTACAGCCAACATCTGGCACTGCAGCTGCATCTTCATGAACACTTCAGTTCATGTTTGTGATACTGGAAAGGCAGAGCAGAACTGGCTCTGCAGATCTCAAAAGAGAAAATAAAGAGCAGAGCCAAGAGCTGAAGGATCAGCTGTATTTATATCTACCTTTCAGAAGGTAATTGGAATTGGTAAGTGGTATTTCCAAAATAATTGTATAGAAATAGAATAAATGCATAGCAAACAGAATAAAAAGAAAACCACACCAGCTTATTCTACTAATTATATGACTGTGCAGTCCCTGAGGGGTAGCACAGAGATCAGTCTGGCATTTGAAAGAATCCTGTGGGAAATGGACTCAGAGGAAGCAACATCTGATGCTCACAAATGTCTTGAGCAGAAGGAAATGGGACTTCTGTGTGTTTCCAAAGGCATGAAAATCTGAACTTCTTTGTAAACTTTGCTGTTCCAGTAACTTGTGAGAAAATCTCCACTTCTGTATCATTACTAGGGGCACAAAGCAGAGTAAAAGCTGGTTTTTCATTCTATTAAAAATGTATTTTCTGGTGTTAATTAACAGATTAGATGATTTTTGGAAGCTAATAATTATCTGAATTCGGGAATCAAACATGGAGAGGCTAAATACAGAAATCATTTTTGACCTGGGGCACGTTAGATCCAATGTTTATATTTCACAGATATGGGATGTATTTTGTGATCATCCAATCTGCTCTGTGCACAACAACATCCACTTCTCCCTGCTACAACTGACTCCTGACAGAATGTGAAATCACCTTTAGAAAGACCCCACCTACTGATTTAAAGGTATCAGATGAGAGGGAACACAGCCCATGCCTTGGCCATGTCCTTTAGGTGTTACAAATTGTGATTTATTCCCTATTTTCATTTCTTTAAACTGCTGGATAATTACAGGGATGTATCAGATGCTCTTGGCTGGGTTGAAGAGCCATCTAAAAGATTTCTGTTCATCAGACTCTGACCAAACCACCTGTAAGTTCCCAGGGTAGTTCTTCAGCTCTCTGTCCTGTTCTCCAGACCAATTATTGCTCTGACTGCTCCTCTGGGACCCAGTGACAGTTTTGAAGGGCACATGTGGAAGCTGAGTCAAAATAGGGACAAATAAGTTCTCTTTTTCTCTTCAGTGCTCTTCTGTTATCATGTATTTTGTCAGCCATCCCAGTGGTGCTCAAGAGGATCCCTACAAAAATTTCCAGTCTGTCCAGAACCAGGTTTCCACATATGATTTTTTGTTCCTGTGGGAAGAACATTGGGATTTATTCTATTAAAAATGCCTTGATGTGCCATGCAAACATTTCACAGCTCTGTGATCTGCTCACAGGGCTTTCTTGATTATCACATCTCAATGTTTATGTAATCTGAACATTTTTCTAGGAACAAATGTATGTTTACACTATCATTATGTCTCTGTATCATTGTAAAAGAAGATTATATGTATATAATTGAACAGCACTTCTAGGACATTACAAGTCTCATTGCAGTTATTTGATGCATTGCCATTAATTGCAGTGAGACTATCAACTTGACAAATTCCATTTGATTTAGTGTGTGCCGTTCTGATTTTTCATGGCGCTCTTGCTTTTAGGTTTTTTTTATCTGAATGTTAGAGGCACGAAGCCAGAAGTCTAAAAAAGTCTGATTATATTATATCAGCAATATAGTCTCCATTATGATTCCTATTTGTAATCTTGTCAGAGAAAGATCTCAAATCCCTTTGACATAATCTGCTTTCCATTAAGCTGCACTCTCCTCATTAGGCTTGTGATGAGTTTAGGCTGTTACCACACAATGAGAGGAATATCTACAACAAAATAATAAATAAGATAGAACACAGCAGGAATTGGAGGGTTGCTTCTGCTTCCGGGTGGCTGAAGCACTTTTTCCCCTTGCTTGTGACCCTTCCTTGTGACATTTGCCTTTGTATCCAAGTCCAGTAGTTGTGTTTTGGAAAACACAGAATGGTCTGGGTTTGAAGGGACCTTAAAGATGATCTTGTTACAACTCCCTGACACAGAGAGACACCTTCCACCAGACCAGAGCTCCATCCAACCTGGCCTTAAAAACTTTCAGGGATGTGGCATCCAGATAATAACTAAACAAACAGCTAAATAATAATTAAATAAACAGTTAAATTAACCTCATCTGTATTATTATTATTATTATTATTATTATTATTATTATTATTATTATTATTATTATTATTATTATTATTTGTCTACTGGCTGGCAGTCTGTACCACACACAACAGCTGGAACATTCACAGAGGACTGGAAGTTTTCTATGCAGAATCTGCTCCAGAAATCTGATTCTGCTGATGGAATTCCATCATACATGGAACAGAGGAACTTCCAGGACATGGTAGAAAGGCAGGAGCAGAGCAATGGTAAATTTATTGCTGATCTCTGAGTAGGGATTATGGGGATCCATTACAAGAGCCAGGAAATCTCCAAGGCACTGGCAGGACAAGAGCAGGAGAGGCAAGGTCAGGCTGATCTCAGCTCACAGCCACCTCCTGAATAATTAAAAGTTATAAATAAATATTCCATGGAGCAGAAAGGGGGAGAACGCACAGTATGAGGTGCTTTTCCTCTGAAATATGTGGTCTATGCCACATATTTTCATGCATATTTTTCCAAAGGATGATGGACATTTTGGGCCCAACCGCCAAAATATAATGTTTAAACTGACATACTTCTATAACATTAAAAAAAAAAATTTATTATGGTCTTAACTTTTCTACTCATTCAGACAAATAACAAGAAAGTTTGTGTACTTTTTGTTTCTTTTTAAGTTCTAAGAAACTAAAGGGTTCTAAGAATTTAGGAAATTTACACTTCATTTTAAAAAGTCAATTTCCAGTTCCTCTGAACAAAACAATAAGAAAAATCTTATGCATATATATTTGTATATACTCTGCTATGATTAGAGAATGTGTAATTAGAGTGTATATGTACATATAGGGAAATTTGCAATGTTAATTTATAATGCTTCAGGGTAGACTTAGGAATTTGTTCCCATGGGCCAAGAACCCAGCACCTGCAATTCTGTGAAATTCTCTCAGTGTCTCTCACCATGTCACTAACTGACAGGAGAATCCTTTTCTGACTGATTTTATTGTGTATCATCTCACACATTTTTATTTCACAGGCAAGTGGAAATGTCTGTCCAATAGGAAGGATTTCTTCTCATCTCTCCCTCCCTCTGATTTGATGTGAAACTTCAAATGATGCATGAAGACCTTTTGTTAGAGCAGTGCTTGGAAGAAAAACATTTGGCCATTCTTATTGAGTCTTTTTAATTTGGGCATCCAGGTGGATTGGTAATTACACCAGCTTGGGGGTTGCTTTTGTTTGGTGCAATTCTTGGGCAGTCAGGCAAAGCTTTTCTGATTTTCCCATTTGCTGTCACTCAGAAGACTCTATTCTTAGGGGAAGCTTTAGAGGTTTGACTGATTCATCTTTAAAAAAGAGTTCTGATGATAATTTCCATTTCCCTCTTATTTTTCTTGAGGACCCTTTAGCTGTTATCTGCCTGGCATTGCTAATGTGCTCTCTCTGCTGGACAATATTCCATTACACCTCCTAATCATTATCTTAGCACAAAGCAAAGCTCTCTGCAGAAATAGAAATATCCTGCAACACATGCAGGAGACTGCATTAAGTGATGCATCTTCCATTCAGGAATTCTTGAAGTGGATTGTGCTTACTGCTATTGGTCTCTGTGATGGGGTCATGGATCTCTGACAAAAATTTCTGTCCAGCAAGGTGCTGGCTGCTCCCATGTGCATTGGGGTAATGTTACCACTGGATTTCCAATTACTGAGCTGACAACAGATGGATGGGTTCTGTGTAAGAGCAGAAAGCAGGAGAGTGTTTCAGGAGATTATATCTCCTTCCTAAAATATTTATCTTGTCTTAAAGGCAGTGTAAATCAGAAGCTGTTGAACAACAGCCAGTATTACTAAATTTGTGTGATTATCTCTCAGAATTTTTTCTCCCATCAACTACAAACAAACCTACTTTTTGTTGTTGTTGGCTTGAAATTAAATAAGATTCTCAGACTTATCACATTCGATCTGTTGTTTTAATCCACCTCTTGTTGTTGGTACCAGACCTCACTGGTTTTCCCCCTTGCATCACCCTGGACCAGTTTGGATATTTCCTTGTGGAAGCTGTGTTTTCAGTCAGCTGTGTCTCACTGTTCCAAAATGCTGAGCATCTGAGCCATCATTCTGAATACTACCTAAATGAAAACAGTATTGTCATATTTGGTTTTGCTGCTGTTGCATTTCTCCTTTAGGCAAGACTGCTTCTAAGAATTTTTTTGCTGTGTCTGGTGATGCTGGACCTGTGTAATTCAATCTGTCTCAATTTTTCTGATGTTTTACTTGTAAGCCACATAAGTAAAGATTGTGTACAAGGCAAGGACACAGGTTTATTGTGTTCATCTTAAAGGTTTTGCCACATAGATTCTCTGATGCCTTTTTATGTGCATTTAGCAGGAAGTGGGAGTCACTCAGTTTAGCATTTTAATGTGAATAACTCATACTCCATCTACTGAACAGCACTGGAGTGAACATTTGTCTATCCCTGTCTCTGTGTTCAGAACCCCAGTTTTCCCCTCAGAATGGCAGATGTTTGTGCATTGGGCACAGAGCCTTTTTCCCCCATATGTTCCAAAGGATACTCACTTGAGCTCAGGATTAAAAAGTTCAGTTTAAGGGATTTATTCACCCAGGCATCCCATAGTAATTCTTAACCTTTCTCTATGACTTTGTACTGGATTTGGAGGTGCTTTTTTTTTTTTAGTATTTCTTTTTTTATCTTCCTTGATTACTACATCAAGGAATAGAATGAGGTAGATGAAAGAAAACAATGAGGAAGAAAAGAGACATTTATTCACTTGTTAACTGCCACTTGCTAATGAGTGTAATGCATGTTTTGAGTGGAAGGCTAAGAATCCCTCCAGTGCTGTGCTGAAGTTCCTATCATCAGATATCCAGAGGTGACACCTTCTTTAGGCTTCACTTTTAGAGGAAGAAAACAGAAGACAAACTATTTTGCTTAAATCCCTAAGGTATAAATGGGAGATTTACAGTAGTGCAGGATATGCTTGCTTCTCAAAATGTGTTTTAAATCAATAAATCAGTCATGGACAAATCTGGGAATTTACTTTAAACTGAGGTGTGTGATGAGAAATATTCTATGTGTGAATTTCTGACCACTGCCTCGCTGCAGAGGTGCCTCTGACCCCTTTCCCTGTTTTCTGTAAAGATTAAAACAGAAGATAAGCATGTGGTAATGAATGTGGACACAATTCTTTAAGCACGTTTTAAATGGTACAGATACTTTCTGCATTAGAGGCTCTGGTTTGACAGGGAAGCAAGTTAGGAGATTATTTAGCGGCTGGTGTCCCACAGCAATCCCAGATTCCCAGGGTTTAAGCTGCCTGCTGTCCTCACTTGCCCTGGGAGAAACCAGCACAGTGCTCGATACTGCTGCAATTTGGGTTTAGTTCGGTGGCAAGGGCAGAAACCCCCAGGGATAAACCGATCCCAGTGGCTGCTCCGTGTCCTACATCCCCTCCCAAATCCCGCTCAGTCCAGAATTCTGCATCCCCCTCTCAATCCCAGCGCTTCACTCATGGCCCCACATCTCCCCCTTCTCCCCAGCCTCTTGCTTTGAGTCGGAATCCCTCGGTCTGAAATGGTTTCCCTGGATGTGAGCGTGTGCTCCTTCCCCCGGGGCAGCGAGCAGCACGGCAGAAGCCAGACCCTGCTCAAGGATGCTGATGGATGGGTGGATAACAGATGAACGGATGGGTAGGCAGACAGATAAATGGATGAATGGATGGGTAGGCAGATAAATAAATGGATGAATGGATGGATACATGGATGGGGAGATCTAGAAATGAAATAATAGATAGATAGATAGATAGATAGATAGATAGATAGATAGATAGATAGATAGATAGATAGATAGATAGATAGATAGATAGATAGATAGATAGATAGATAGATAGATAGATAATAAAGAGACCTGCCTCACCCCGGGGAATTTTTCCTTCCCCAGCCGGCCCCGCGATGCTGCCCAGCCCGGGTGTTCCCGGTCCGGCCCCTTCCCGTGACTTGCAGATTCTCCGCTGGGTTTTTTCCTTTGTGGCGGCTGCGATCTGGTGGGGAAATGTGGGAATTGCAGCAGCAGGATTCGACCCCGCCGCCTCTGCCTCTCCCAGGGCAATAAACTGCATTTAAGTGATCCTAAGGAGCGTCCAAGTCTCATCTGGTCAAGCCTGACCAAAAACAAAAAAAAAGTGGTTATAGTTTTATTTATTATAATATAAATTATTATATATATTATAATATTTATATAGATATACAGGGACTACAGGCTGTTTTATCTTAGCCCTCCCCATCATTGATGCAATCCAGGGGTTTTAATATAAAAATACATTTTTTTCCTCCCTCCCAAACGTATGAACTTGGCAGTAGGAGTATCATGACATCAGGATTGTGCTTCACCTATCCAGATACAAACTCTTTGTAAATAAATTAGCTGTTTTACACTTTCAGTGGTACCTGCAGAATGTGCTGGGTTTATATCTGTTTGCTTTATAATTTTTTACTAGGAACGGTGTTTGTGCATCTGTCTTGAAATTAGTTTTCAGTTTTTATTTACCAGTGTGTCCCCTTCTTTAGAAAATGTGATACAGATGTGAGGACCTTTCTGTTGCCTAAAAAATTAATAAATTCTTTCTGGATTTCTACCTACAGAATGGATGTTTTCTTTTCTGTGAGTCTCTTTTTTTTTTCTGTAAGTCTCAGAGTATCTACATGCTGTTGGAGCACTGAGTATGTCAAAGGATCATCCAACAGAAAGACAGCTTTTCACTGCCCAGTTTTGTCAAAATACAAAAGTATTTAAAAATAAAATAAAAGATACAAGGTTGTGTGGGATAACAAGACTCTAAACTTCACTGCTTTGAGTAAATGATGACCAGGTGGTTCACTGGTCGCTCTGTGTTCTGGGGGTGCTTTAGTTTTGTGTCAGAGGTCCAAGGGCCAGTGATCCCAGAGGGGTCCTGCCTTGCAGCTGCTACTGGAATCATGTGGGGAAAAATGACCTGCAGCTGAGGACAAAGAAGTTAAACAGAGGTCCCAAAGTCCTTTGCTTCCACAAGTATCCTCCCAAAAAAGACACCTCTGCTGTTTAAGTAAAGCATTATTGTAGACACGTAAAGAAATTATAAAAGGCCTCATAAAATGAGGCCTGCTCTGCTAAATTAAAGCTAGCCTGTCACTTCTTCTAGTGCAGTTTTGCAAGTTCCCGTGTGAAAACAATCTTGGTATGAAAGGTTTGTTAATACAACAACTTATTTCTGGGTGCAAAAGAAGTGCACTTATGTAAAAAATACAGTTTGCTCCATGAGAACCCACAGAAGAAAAATGTAAACACTTGAACTTTAGCATGTACACACAAAATCACCTTCTGACCAATAAATGAAGCAGTAAGAAAGCCAATAGCCAGTTGGAGTCAAATAGGAGGTCTGTAAAACCTGCATAAAAATGCATGATGTGAATAAAGAATGGGTTTTTCATGCATGAAGAAAATGGAGTCTGATTTATTTCAACAAAATGTAAGCCACATTTCCCTTGTGCTGGGGTTACACAGCTCTTATCACTTGGTTGGATTTGGTTTAGAAATAATGTTGGCCACTTCTTTAACTGCTGAGCTGGCCACTGTGTCTTCAGAAGGACTGGAGATGGATTGAGGGGTGATCCACTCGTGTTGGTGCATCTAAGTTCACCTATGCCATGAGGAAACATCGTAACTCCCTTGGTCTCTGTCTCCTCTGAAAAGCTCAGTTGAGAACTCCTGCTTTCCTTCCAGGCAGTGCCCAGGCTGCCCACAGAGCTGTGCTTGAGTCCCTTCTGCACTGACCTTCCCTTCAGGGAGCACTGGACCAAGTGTCTGCAGGGCTGATCTCTGTATGTTCTTGCCACCAAGGGTTACAGGATTTGGAACTCAGAAGGGCCAAAATTGGCATCAGGAGACAGAGGGTTGGGTACTGGACACTTCCTGTCACACTGGTGAGATAGGAGGGTTCCTTCTGGTTTGCTGCTATCTTCTGATCATTTTTTTTGCTCTCCCATGGGAAAGAAAGGCATTCTGAAGAAGAAAGGTGAAAGTGAAGAAATATAAGTCTTAACCAGAGAAAGACCAGTGCAAGCTTTAAGGATCATAAATACATTTTCTTCCTCCTACCTAAGTCATTTGTTTCTTCCTTCTTTTTGTCCATTTTGGCTCCTTTCTGATCCATGCACCTGCTTTGACTTCAAACTGTATTTCCTACCCTTTTTACTTCTCCATAGAATTCCCTGTACCCTTTCACTCTGGTGGATCTCACTTTCCGTTTAATGCCTGTTGTGATTCTTTTCTTACAGGGGCCACGTTCACCAGCCCCTCTAAGCAGTTCTCAGGATGGATCCCACCTGGTTTCTTTGTCCTTACCCTGCTTGGTTACCTTTGTCAACCAAACAGCTTCATGTTTAACCTCTCTTGGTCCATCTTTCCCTTCTCTAATCACTACTGTCCCCTCCTTCTGCTCTCCCCCTCTCCCTCACTTTCAAATTTGCTTCTCAGCTAAATCCCTGTTTCCTTGCTCAGATGACCAGACAGATTTCCAAGATCAGCCTGTCCAAAGCCAACATCTCCCCATATCCCTTCCTTTCTGACCTGTCCTTTTAAGACAAAATGTGTTATTTCTCTTCTCAGGACAGCATATAATCTACCTAGGTCTTACTTTCTTATTATAATGCTCAATTAAGTTTAACTTCAAACCCTTCCAATTCCTATCTTCAGGTAGCCAATCATAGAAAAATTTCTTCACAAGTCTGAAGATTCTTGTTCTTGTGAATGAAATGCCTGGGTGGCACTTCCATCCCTGAAATGTGTTTTTCGAAGGCTTTCCAAATGGCGCAGAGAAAATCATCCTGTTCTCTGTTGCTTGGTGAAGAACACACAGAAAGCCAAGTGAATTTGAATTACCTGACAACTTTGATGTGAATCTTCTCCTCTGAGTCAACTGAAACAGCCACTGCAGGAAACTGTGGAAGGAGTCATAAAAAAAATAAACTGAAGAGCATGGGGAAAAAAACTCAGTAGATGATACTTGCCCCACAACTTCTAGAATTTGTTGGCCATTTGAGACCTCGGGACACAAAAAACCCACGTGGGTTTAAGGATTTGTGAAGAAAAGTTGTTCATGTTTGACCTAGGACTGAGATCAAAGGTTGAAAAAATTGGATCCCACCAAGCACAAAGTCTACAAAAACAAGAATACTAACTTGTCTTCAAAAGGTATTTGTGGCAGCGAAGTGTTGCAGCTGAGAGGATTTATTTCCAATTGAGAAGTACTGAGATTGTCATGGGTAGAGAGGAGAGAGAGAACTTGTTGCCTTCGAAGGATGGAAAAGATCTAAGCACATATAGAATCTCAGAATGGTTTGGATTGGAAAGGACCTTCAGAATCATCTTGTTCCAACTTCTCGCCATGGCAGGGACAACTTCCACTGTCCCAGGTTGCTCCAAGCCCTGTCCAACCTGGCCTTGGACACTTCCAGGGATGGGACAGCTTCTCTGGGCAACCTGAGAGCCTCACCACCCTCACAGTAAGGGATTTTTTGTTAAAACTTATTCTAAATCTAATCTAAACCTTCTCTCTGTCAGTCTGGCAGGTATCTTCTGTCCAGAGCTGTCTTTGGAGACTGGAGAATGCAGAATGTCTCTGAGGAAATACATTAACCTGGGCTTTTGAAGGTGGAAGGTACACAGGGAGGTTTTAGAGCACATGGACCCATGAACTGGTGTCATTAGAAAGGAAATATTGCTAGCAAGGAAGAAATATATTCTCCATTGTGTCTGAGGAGCAGCAGCAGCATTTCTGCCTCAATCAATACACTGAAGTCCTGACTTTAAAGGAGTCCAAGGGGAGATCTGTCCACACAGCAATACCTTCAGGCTCATCTTTAAGATAATTTCAGATTTAAGACACCTGTTTCAGTTGAGCCAAGGGGCAGCAGAGGTTCATGCTGCTGTCAACACTGGATTGGTTCTTGAGTGTGGAATACTTTAGGAGAGTTTATCCAGCAGTTGGAGATCTCCTGAAATAGAAAGTATTTAAAACTCAGCCTTCCACAAAGAGCCTGTGCTTGAAAATGCATTTATTTCCTGACTTCTGTAATCACGAGATTACATTTCATGTAAATATAAATTATAATGAGTTATAAAGCACATAAGAGCACAATGTTTGCTACGTTTGCTGTCTTTGCTAAGCTCACTCGATGGAAGGTTTGTGTAGGACCTTTCACGTTTACCAGGATTATTAACGCCAAACCAAATATCTCAACAAATACTAAAGCAGAGCATTCACGTGCCGAAGACTCCAGGTGGGAAATATATTTCAGAATTTATCCTTGCAATAGCCGGAAGGTGAGAGAGGATATTCCTGCTGAGCAGTTCCTGCGCTGGCCGCCCAGTGGCCCTCTTGGCCAGCTCTGGGCGAGCATTGCTGCTGCGGGGCGGGGCGTGGGGACACCAGCGAGCCCCAGCCCGATGCTGTCACCGCCTGAGAACCCCGCAGAAAGGCTCCGGTTGCTCCAGAACATGACCTGATTGATAATCTTCCCAAATGATGTGCTGGCAATCGCTGCATGGAGACGTGCCTGGAAAAGCCAGGAGCACAAGGCGAGTGTGGAGGATGGAGACGGCCACGGAGGGCGGTCCCTGCGGGATTTGGGAGGATTTCACCGCAGATCTGGGGTGGTTCAAGGTCGATTGGTTGGAAAGCACCGAGTTACCACCAGGGAGAAAGAAATATTTGCTTTTACCAGTACTGGTAGTGCAGAGGAGGAGGCTGGTTTAGCTCTCGGAAAATGATAAATACCTGTGGTATTTACAACATAACCGAGAGCCAGAAGGTTAGGAATGATTCTCCCAGCTTTCCTCGCGTTTGCGTCCAGCTGAGAGCTCCACCCCCCACTACTGCAGGATAGCTGGGAAATCGGGACGCTGCCTGATTGCTACGGAGACGAAATTAAAAGTCCATCCTGGGAGCTGTCTGGGAAGGAGAGGTCGGGAATGTTGGTTCGTCTTTGCACTCAGGCATGGAAAACGCTGTGGCTCAGGGAAATTTCTGCTCTGCAGGCTCCTCCCGAGCCGCCCCAGCCTCAGGGTTTGCTGGAGGGGAGCGGACAGCGCCTCCAGGGATGGAGAAGCCTTTATCCGAGAGCACCACAAAACCGGACACGTCATCTCTGAGATTTCATTCAGCAGATCTGAATTCCCAGATGGAAGACCAGGAAGAATTTTGGAAATTGGAATTGCTTAGGCTTCAAAAGTGCGGGCAGAATTCTCTTTTAGCACCGCTGTGTTGTGAAACACGGGGCCATACCAGGAAAAGAACAAGATATGTTGCTGTAATGCTTTTCTAGCATGAAATTTTAAATGACAGAGTGGCAAGAATTGGTGGGTTTTTTTGTTTTTCTTAGGATAAAGATGTCATCACTAAAACAAAAGATGAGGAAGCCTGCAATATCACTGTATGCCCGAGGAGATGAGTGAATTCTCTGGGACATTTATGCAAATCTTTCTTATTATGTGTGCAGTTCCTTCGTTCGTCCTAAAATACTGTGTGCCTCCATCTGGCAGTATCCAAACTTCTTTTTTTTTTTTTTTTTTTAATTAATACCATCCACTTCACTGTTATGAAGGAAAACACCAGCATTAGCTCTCCGGTGCTGCACGGTAAGTGACCCTCTTTATAATTTCTCTAAAATCTGGAAGAATACAAAGGTCGGTCGACGAGCAGCATCTTCTGATGATCAAAGATATTGTTACAGCCAAGAGCTCCGTTGAGGATCACTGTTCTTCTTACACCCTTCTGCAGCAGAAGCTGAAGGACACCATTTCCTTTCTGAAATGTTGGGAGCAAAAATAACTGGTCTCATGTGCTAAGGGTAGGACGTGTTTGTGGAAGCTCTTCTCAGCCTCTGTCTTTCCCCCTGCTGCGCACTGATGGAGAAAATTAGGATAAATAGGATAAATACACAATTCCCCCTCGGAGCTGCCGAGATCTGAAAAAACGGGCACAAAGCAAGTGGATTACGGGTGTCACAGTTATTTTTGTGTGACAAAGAAAGAGAGAAACCACTTTCCCAGCCCATTGTCTTCTCAGTTGGTGATAATGATCGCGGTTCGAGGGATGGACTTGTCCCTGGAAGGGAAGAAAGGAGGAGCTGCCCTTTGATGTGTGTTAGAGGTTTGGATGTTACCATGCTTCCAAATCAAGGGGCGATAAGAGAAAATCGCCGAAAATTACTTCATTCGTGCAAGATCTTTTAGTAGCTAAAATTTCCGGGAATCCTAAAATCAACCCTGGTTGTTACTTTCTCCTGCTGATACAGTCACGAAGTTTTTCTTTTAAAACAAATGAAGACATCAGAGAATTTCTAGGACTTGACCACTTGAGTATTGTTTGACAGCATCACTCCTTTTAGCGAACAAAAATAAGGCGAAAACATCTAGGAAATTAAAGAAAAGGTGCCAAAACCAAGAGGGTTATAACACTTTATAATAATTTTTAAAGTGTATTTTTTTACAGTATAGTCTGAATATTAAATGCTCGTGCCACAGGTAAATAAGGCAAGCACTGTTTTATTTTCTCCTTCATTTTCTAATTCTCTAAGAGAAAGGTTGGGCTGGGCTCGCAGGTAGCTGTGCACATCCCCAGTGCATTCCTCGCAGAAGCAGCCGAGGTGTAAATCTGTCTTTAGGGCCAACCATAGCTGCCTGACCCTGGGGTTTTTATCAGGTTTCCGGCACGAATCCTGCCTCACAGTACCCGACTGTGCTCAGTGGATATCCCCTTCCACCTCTAATTTCCTGCGGTTGTTCCAGATCTGCTGTAGAGCTCTCCCTCGTCTCGAGTTTGATTCTGCCTCTAATCATCTCATAAATAAGCCTTGCAAATTCCTGGGCCCCCCCTCAAATACCTCGTCATGAATTAGTTCTCTTCCATGACACGTTTTCTGATGATCCGTGAGACTCTTTAGAACTTTATCTTTCACAGTTTCTTGTTGAACCTCTGGAGTCTACATTTCAATTATTCTTCTAATGGCCCATTAATTAGTGTGGTGAGAGCCTCATCTTTGTATTGCCTCCTTAGCTCCTCGTTAGCGTTTGTGTATCGAGGAGTTTAACTTAAGGAGCTGACTGTTTCCTTGCCTTTTATATTAACTGGCTGCTGGCCATATATCCTTAGGCAGATACAGGACTTCAAGTTTAACACCTTTTTTTACATAGAAAAGTTTAAAAGTCGGGCGAGGTGTGATATCCATTAAGAAAAAACAACATTAGGATGATGTACCCTAGAGCAGAATCCTCATTCTACTGTGATGGCGACATATGGTGAAATGTTTATTTAGGGACAATTCCTTGCCAGCTCTCAATTCCAGGAACTTCTCTGACTCGTCACACTTTCTAATCGCCCTGTGCTGAGTAACAAGTGGACAAGAGAAGGAAAAACTCGTCTGTGGCAGTGCATCTTGCCGTGTGTACACAACGCAAACTAAAAGTTGTGTATGCAGAGCTTGTGATTGCGGTGGGGATGTGATACCCAGGGCAGCGGGCAGGGATCCCAGTTCCGAGAGAGGAGAGCATTTACACCGCACCTTTTTTCTTCTCTGCGGCACAAAGAGTGAGGATTCAAGCCGCAAATCCCCAGCCAGCAGCGCTGCCCCGACTGAGAGGAAATATTCCCCCTTCCGACGCTGGGTGGGGATGTCGGCCGCAGACCGGCGCGTTCCTCGGTCCGCCCCGGATTTGCAGACACAGGGAGACAAAAAAACCGTGTGAGCTGAGCTGAGCCGCTCGCAAAGGACTCAGAGCACTCGGGAGCTTCCAGATTCCTTCACCCCAGGATTGCTGGCCAACGCCGCTCTGCTTCGGACGCTACTAAAAAATGCTGGGAGCCGCCGAGGACCGTGGATGGCTTTTTTGGAGAGTGATGGCGTGCGGGAGACGGAGCGGAGACACAAAGAGGCAAGTGATCCTGTTTATTCTGTGTATTTGCGTGTGTCAGAGCGGGGCTGAAACCCTACACTACTCTCTGCCGGAGGAAATGCAGAGGGATTCCTTTGTCGCCAATATTTCAAAGGACCTGGGGGTTCCTCTGAGCCAGCTTGCAGCTCGCAAGGCCCGCGTTGTGTCCGAGGGGAACGAGCAGCTTTTCCGACTCAATCAAAACACCGGTGTCCTGTCAGCAAAGGAATCGCTGGACCGAGAGGAGATCTGTCCGCAGAGCGATACCTGCACGCTCGTCTTTAAGATATTCTTTGAGAATCCATTACAGCTTATCCGAGGGGAGGTGGAACTTAGTGACGTAAACGACAACTCGCCCGTGTTCTCGGAGAAGAAGATGGTTTTAAAAATTCTAGAAACAGCATCTCCTGGGTCCCGTTTCCCCCTAGAGAGCGCCCAGGACAAGGACGTGGGCATTAACGGTTTGCAGAATTACAGCCTTGAGCCCAATCCTCATTTCTCCCTCGCTATTGGAACAGCAAAAGATGGAGCAAAATACCTGGAACTTGTCCTACAGAGCCAGCTCGATCGGGAAGAGCAGGGAGAACTGAATTTACTACTGACCGCCACCGACGGGGGTTCACCACCCAGGTCGGGCACGGCTCAGGTCCGCATCGTGGTGGTGGATGTCAATGACAACATTCCTATCTTCGAAAGGGACACCTACGAGGTGCGTCTGGCCGAGAACAGCCCCCTGGAGCAGCTGGTGGTCAGAGTCTCTGCCGCGGATCCCGATGAAGGGTCCAACGGGGAAGTGAGTTATGCCTTTACCCAGACATCGGAGCGATCCCGGCAGCTCTTCCGGCTGAACCCGACCACCGGTGAAATACGAGTCGCGGGCAAGCTGGATTTTGAGGAAGCAAAATCCCACAAGATGGTGGTGAAAGCCACCGACGGCGGGAGCCTATCTGCGCATTGCAAAGTGCAGGTGGAGATCCTGGACGTGAATGACAACGCCCCCGAGATAGCGCTCACCTCCCTCACCGCCTCCATTCCCGAGGACGCCCCGCCGCGCACCGTGGTGGCTCTGTTCAGTGTGCGCGACCGGGACTCCGGGGACAACGGCAGGACGGAGTGTTCCATCGACGGGGACCTGCCCTTCAGCCTCACCCCCACTTTTGATAATTACTACGAACTGAGAACAAGCGCGGCTCTGGATAGGGAAACGACGGCGGAGTATAACATCACCATCACAGCCACGGACTGGGGCAGGAAGCGACTGAGTTCTCAGGAAAGCATCTTCGTGCAGATATCGGATGTGAACGACAACCCCCCAGAGTTCACCCAGGAGGTTTACACCATGTCTGTCACGGAGAACAACAGCCCCATGCTCCGGATCGGCAGCATGAAGGCCACGGACGCCGACACAGGAAAAAATGCCCGTGTGAACTACGCGCTGGTGGAGGGCAAAGAGCAGCCCGAAATATCAGTCAACGCTGAAAACGGGGATGTTTATATCCTCCCGCCCGCTGGACTACGAGAAGGTGCGCGCTTTGGAGGTGACCGTGAGCGCAGCCGACAGCGGCTCCCCGGCGCTCAGCGCCCAGGCCGTGCTACGCGTGCTCGTGCGGGACGAGAACGACAACGCGCCCGTGCTGCTGCACCCGCCCCCCGACAGCAGCGCGGCCGGAGAGCTGGTGCCACGCTGGGCACCCTCCGGATACCTGGTGGCCAAGGTGGTGGCGGTGGACGCGGACTCGGGGCAGAACGCGTGGCTGTCGTACGAGCTGGCCAAGGCCACGGAGCCGGCGCTGTTCCGCGTGGGGCTGCACAGCGGCGAGGTGCGCACGGCGCGGGCAGTGACAGAGAGGGACGCGGCTCGGCAGAAGCTCATCGTGCTGGTTCGGGACCGCGGGCAGCCGCCGCGCTCGGCCACTGCCACCCTCGCCGTGGCACTGGTGGATGGCTTCTCCGAAGCTCATTTACGGGTGAAGGAGGAGGCACCGGCTGCAGAGCCCGACGGGCCGCTCACTCTTTATCTGATCGCCTCCCTTGTCTGCGTGTCTGCGCTGTTCCTCGCCACCGCGGTGGCCGCCGTGGTAGTGAGGGTGCGGCGAGCCAGGAACGAGACGGAGACTTTGCCCACGTTCCCGACGAGTGCCACGGAGAGCAACGCGGGCTCCCTGCCCCGCAGCTACGTGTACGATGTCTGCTTCGCCGCCGGCACCGTCAACAGCGAGTTCCGCTTCCTCAGGCCCCTCTTCCCCTGCTTCCCCGCCGGGCTGCCCCCCGGCCCGGGCGAGCAGCGGAGCTCGGTGTGCTCGCAGGACGCGTCCACCCTCGGGGGCGAAGGCGGCTGGACTGGGCAGGTGAGGGAATGACAGGGCTGAGGCCATCGGTCGAGCAGGGGGGAGGTGTGGCACGCCCGGGCAGCAAAGACTGTTATTGAAGCTGCAGAACTGCTGGTGGAGGAGTCCCTGGGGTGGGAGGAGATGATAGGAGAGGTCTCAAAGCCACTGGAGAGGCATCGCAGGAGGATCCAGCAGGGCTCAGCTGCTCCACAAATGCTCACAAATCACGCCTCTCTGTATCTTAGAAGGATAGAATATTTTGGGTTGGAATGGACCTTTAAAAGCCGTTGAGTCCAAACCCTCATACAATGAGCACAGATACTTTCAACAAGATCTGGTTGCTCAGACCCCCATCCAACCTGACTTTGGGTATTTCCAGGGATGGGGCAGCCACCACCTCTCTGGGCAGCTGCACCCGTATCTATGCCGAATATTTATGTTAGATCAAACCTTTGGTGTCGCTTCAAAGAGGGGGAGTTGGGCTATGAGAAAATGAAAGTAGAGATGTCTCCCCATCGTGAGTCCTGCCCACGCACTGTGTCCAGCCCGCAGGGACCTGGAGCAGGAATGCCATCATTCCTAGGGACACGTCCTCCCGGAGGTGGCAATATGGGAATGTAGTGGCCTGTCCAGCGTCAGATGGGACTGCGGGGACAACTGTGCAAAGGGGTGTCACCAACGATGTCCCCTGCACTGCTTTGGGAGCTATGTCTGTGCTGCCAGGTGCCATTCACCGCGGTGGTGGCAGTGCTGAACTCCAGCTGTCCTACAAATTGCTGGAGGCTACGGAGCTGGGAACATCTGCCATTAAATTCCCTCATATTTTTGTGACGTGCATGGAGACAGTGTTGGTCAGAAAAATGTAGTTATCAGAGTCAGTGACCTCTTAGTATGAGATTCTGTGGGGACTCCATGGAGAGTTTCCAAGGATCCATCTAGCACTTCACGGTAGACTGGATGGTGAACACAGATGAGGTTAAAGAAATACAAATACTATCAGGGTCAGTTAATATTTTCGTATTTCATCAACACTGGTAATCTGGACTCAGTTTACAGCGCGTTTTCAGAATCACTGAAGCCTCGGGGAAGAATAGACCCTTCTTGATACATCAACTTCAAACCACATTACTGTTTGTGAGAAAGTGGTTTTCTGCTGGTGGCTCTTACTATTTTGAATTACTCAAAACTCATACATGTTTATTCAGACTCATATAGTCCCTTTTTGGAGGATAGTTTCTGACTTCAGATGTTTTCCGTTTAGGTTAGAGGCCCCACCAAGCCTTGCCTCGTCTTGGGCCCTCGGTAGAAAGGAGTGATGTGTCACAGGCAGTGGTGTAAGATATCCTCTAAGATTCTCGGTGACACCAAATGACAAACGCTCTCTCTGTTCTTTGCAGGGCAGTGCTCCCCTCCCTGAAGATGTGGGGCCTAGAGCTGCAGATGCAGTTTGCCCTGCTAACAGGGAGCTGGAGCTAAATGTCAGTTCTGAGCAAAACCCTTGGCTCGCCCATCAATAAAAGAAGAGAAAGACAAGTTTGTCCTCACAGAGAAAAGGGAACAGAGAGACCAAACACCTTCCTAGAAGGTACCAGGGAAACGAAGCCTTCTCTGTGACAGTAATTTCCCCTTGAGCATTTTATTCATGTAGGTATTTTGCAATTGTGATGTCGATGGAGGAGGAGAACCGTGCTGCATGTTGATTACATAATAATGTATGATGGTGAGAGTGCTACTTGCTTCTACAGACTTCGAGAAATACCGAAAACTGGCAGCAGATCTTTAACTTCTTGTTACACCGCCTTCTCTGGGGGGTTTCCTTTCGTGCTTCGCTATTTCTTTTTATGGAGAGAGCTTTGTAATATCTTAATCTTTTGCCGTGTACTCAACACCAGGCGAAACAGATATTATGCAGAATTAAGTGGTGCTTGCAAAGGAATTTCTTACAAGATAAGCAGAAGCTGTTTACATTGTGAAACTTCTGGCATTGGCACACTTGGCAATATTTGACCAGGATTTTACAGGTTCTCCTAATTGTAAGTGGGCTTTGAGCAATGTAGTCTTTCTTAATTTCTTTTTTTCCATAAAGTTGAAATTACCGTTTCATGATTTTTAAAAACTAAGATAATTTAAAGTATTGTTTGTGGTTTTTTCAGTAAAATAGACGAAACCATTCACAATTAACTTAGGGCACTGTACAATATAGGGTGTCAAGAAGCTTTCTGTTATTATTTTCTCCGTCGGTATTAATCTATAAAGTAATGTGATAATTCCTGTCCTTGAACCATTTTAAAGTGTCAAATGAGTGATGACAGAAAACAATAAAATCTACTTGGAACTCCCTCGGGTGAGTGTGCTCTCTCGAGATCATCTGCCACGGTCATCGCCAAGCAAATAGCCCACCCAAGACAGGATTTCGGGAATAAACCCGTTCATCTGGAGTGCAATTTATGCAGGGGAAATCAGAACGACCTGGGAAATAGGACGGTCTCGGAAGTCGGAGCAAGCCGGAGGGGTTTTTTTTCTGAGTGGAGATGAGGTTTGAGATGTTGCCTCCAGCCCATTCCCGAAGAGTCCCAGCAGAAGAGGTCGTGAACTGCGGGGACAATCTCGGTCCATTCCGAGAATGACTCTGGCGACAGCTGCCGAGGTTAAAAGATCACCTCAGAGGATGGCTGGGCCCCTGGAACAGTATTCAGCTGTTTCAAGCTGAACAGCTGGAAAGTAATTTATTCAAGTGTTCACCCGGGCGGGAAGAGGGAGAGGGAACCAAAACAGAAGGAACAATCCAGCTTTAAATAAATTCCGTTTTGAAGTAGAAGGCGAACAGAGGCACTGCTCATTCAGCCAGTGGCCATACTTTGAGTATGGTTGTATGGACGGTTAAATCTCTATGCTTTGACCTTTGAAATCGAGTGCTTAATCTCCGCTTTGCAGGCTTGAGCTGGGAAATCTTCGAATCCTTCTACAGCTCGGCCGCCGGGTGTCGCTGCTGACCGCGGCAGCTCCGCGCAGCTCCCAGTTCCAGATTCGGGATTCGGGCGGGCGGGGCTGCACCATCCCGGGCTGCTCCATTCGGGGGTCGGCCGGCTGGATCGGCAGCTCCATCCAGCTTACAGGGGAGAAGATCGGATCTCTGGAAGGAATGAAGCTGAGGAAAAGCGAGGAACCGCTCCCGAGGCGAGCGCTGTCCCTGATCCTTGTGTTCTGCATCTCGGGGATGAGAGCAGAAACCGCTCGGTACTCCATGCCCGAAGAGGAGGAGAGAGGCTCTTTCGTGGCGAATATCGCTAAGGATTTGGGGCTAACTGGTGAGGAATTATTGGCTCGTCAGGCTCGAGTCATTCCTGAAGGAGAAAAGCAGTATTTACAGCTGAACCAGCGCACCGGGGATTTGGTGGTGAGTGAGCAAATGGACCGGGAGGAGCTATGCGGACAGAATGAGCCCTGCTTGGTGCGTTTCGAGGTGCTGCTGGAGAGCCCACTGCAGTCCTTCCGAGCTGAGGTAAGACTCACCGACATAAATGATCACGCTCCTGTGTTCCTGAATAAGAGATAATTTAAAGATACCGGAATTGACAATGCCGGGGACTCGGTTTTTGTTGGAAAGCGCTCACGATCCAGACGTGGGTAACAATAGTCTCCAGCATTATAGTATCAGCTCGAACGAGTATTTCCATGTGTACACCCAGCGGCGGAGTGACGGCGGGAGGTCCGCCGAGCTGGTGTTGGATCGAGCCCTGGACCGGGAGCAGCAGGCAGAAGTGCTTTCAGCATCACGGCTGTAGATGGTGGGACTCCACCGCGGTCTGGCACGGCTTTAATCCGCGTGGTAGTCCTGGATATAAATGACAACATCCCGGTATTTACCCAGACTCTGTAATAAAGTCTCTGTAAAGGAAAATAGCTCCCAGGATACCACAGTGGTGGTAGTGTCTGCTAGCGATTTAGACGCAGGAACGAATGGGGAAATAGTTTATTCTATATTTCGAAATTCAGAGGAAAATCTCCAAACGTTCAAAATAACCCAGAGACAGGCCAGATTCGACTGAAAAAGCCTTTAGATTATGAAGAAAAAAAGACCTATGAGATAGACGTCCAAGCCACAGATGAGGAGGCTTGTCCACGCATTGCAAGGTGGAGGTGGAGGTGAAGGACGTGAACGATAATGCCCCCGAGATGATCATCACCTCACTCACCAGCAGCCTCTCCGAAGCCGCCCCGCCGAACACCGTGGTGGCTCTCTTCAACGTGCGAGACCGGGACTCGGGGGACAATGGCAGGACGAGCTGCGAGCTGACAGGAGAGCAACCCTTCAGGATCACGCTGCTGGCAGCCGACGCGTACGCGCTGGTGACATCAGGGACACTGGACCGGGAGCAGGTGGAGGAATACAACGTGACCGTGCGAGCTCGCGACGAGGGCTCCCCCGCCCTGTCGGCATCCAAGACTCTGCTCGTGCGGCTCTTGGATGTGAACGACAACGCACCCACCTTCACCCAGGCCATTTACACCATGGTGATGAGCGAAAACGAGCCCGCGGGGCGGATCCTGGGCCCACCTCAGTGCCACGGACCCTGACGCGGGAGAAAACGCCCGAGTCAGATACACACTCGTGCCGCCGCCGACAGGCGCCCTCGCCGCGGCATCACTGGTGTCAGTGGACGCAGAGAGTGGAACCGTGCGGACTTTGCGCCCACTGGACTACGAGAAGGTCCCTGCGTTCGAGGTGACCGTGAGCGCAGCCGACGCCGGCTCCCCGGCGCTCAGCGCCCAGGCCGTGCTACGCGTGCTCGTGCGGGACGAGAACGACAACGCGCCCGTGCTGCTGCACCCGCCCCCCGACAGCAGCGCGACCGGAGAGCTGGTGCCGCGCTGGGCACCCTCCGGATACCTGGTGGCCAAGGTGGTGGCGGTGGACGCGGACTCGGGGCAGAACGCGTGGCTGTCGTACGAGCTGGCCAAGGCCACGGAGCCGGCGCTGTTCCGCGTGGGGCTGCACAGCGGCGAGGTGCGTACGGCGCGGGCAGTGACAGAGAGGGATGCGGCCCGGCAGAAGCTCATCGTGCTGGTGCGGGACCGCGGGCAGCCGCCGCGCTCGGCCACTGCCACCCTCGCCGTGGCGCTGGTGGACGATTTCTCTGATGCCTTCCAGCAGCTTGGCCACGATCTTGCGAGCGGACAGCAGCCGCAGGTGGCCGAAGAGGAATTACTCACGACTTATCTCATTGCCTCCCTGTGCTGCGTCCTCCTCCCTTTCCTCTTGTCCGTCCTCGCCTTGATGGCAAACACGCTCTGCAAAGCTCGCGTCCGGACAGAACTTCCTCCTCCCTCACCCAGCTGCTACGCAGATGGGGACTTCGCCAGCAACGGCGTGGGCAGCACGGGTACTCTGTCGCCGGCTTACCGCTACGAAATGTGCCTGACCAGCGGCTCAGGGAGGAGCGAATTCCAGTTCCTGAGGCCCATCCTGCCCAGCCCTCATACCGATACTGAGGCGGGGCTGGACAAGGACGAGAAGCCATTACACCACTCGTAGCCAGCTTGCGACAGGGAAGCCCAGTCGGGGCGCAGTACTCTCTTTTAGGCGAAAGACTGGCCAGCCGGTGTGCTCGTCCACGCCTGAGCCATGCTGGGATCCGCTTCCCTTCCCCGCCCTCTGACTGAGATTCCCCAGTAGCTGTAGTGCTGTTCCCTGGTGTTCTGGGCGTCTCCCCTACAGACCGATTTCTCCTGCACGAAAAGAGCCTCAGCCCTCAGAGTTAGCCTCTGCCTGACGCTGCCCTGGAAAATACGTTCTGCCACGCATGCCGTCGCGGCCCACGAAGAGCCCGGACTCTCTTATCTCAGACGAGACAGCACCAGACCGCGAGCTAGGGACGGCGAGGAGGGAGGCGGAGCAGCTAGCAGCGATGCTACGCCGTTGGGACTCCCCCATGGCTACCGCCTATCCTCCCTAGAACTTCTCACCCCGGGCTATGTGACCACCTCCCGCTGCAGGAGTACCCGCGTGTATGCGCGGGTCCGCGGGTCGGGGAGAGCGGCAGCGCGGGCTGCGGGCGGCGGCGGGTGCAGTCCCAGCGCGCACCGCTGGGTGGTGCCCTCGGCTAAGGCGGCGCCGAGCGACTGCGGCAGCGGAGGCGGCCGAGCCCGGCCCGGCCCAGCCCAGGAAAACCCTGCCCAGCACAGCAAACCCAGCCCAGCACGGCAGAACCCAGCAAAACACAGAGCAGCGCAGTTGAGCGCATCCCGGATTATACCAGCGGAGCAGAGCGAAAGTGACAGCGGCTGCTGCGGCACGGGCGAGCACTGCCCCGTGTCACCCGCTGCCGGCACAGCCCGGCTCCGTTCCGCACCGCCGGCGGAATCTCACCCAGCCAGGGAAGGCGCCCGGCCCCCACTTCACGGCTTTCCGCAGAGAATCGCCCGGCACATCCCCGAGACCCAGCGCGGCCGCCGCCGCCGCGCCATGGCGATCGCAAGGCAAGTGCTTTGTCTCTCTGCTTTCCTGTCGCTGCCGCTCGCTCGCGCCGAGCCCATCCGCTACTCCGTAGCCGAGGAGGCGGAAAGCGGCTCCCTGGTGGGCAAGCTGGCGGAGGACGCGGGGCTGACGCCGCCGCAGCTCTCGACTCGCCGCGCCCGCCTGCTCTCGGAGGACGGCCGCCAGCATTTGCGCTTAGAGCCCGGCTCCGGCCGCCTCCTCGTGGCGGGGAGGCTGGACCGGGAGCAGCTGTGCGCCCACTCCGACACCTGCATGCTGCCCTTCGAGCTGCTGCTCTCCGACCCCCTGCAGTTCTTTCGGGTCGAGGTAGTTGTGGAGGATATCAATGATCATTCGCCCGTTTTTCCTAAAGATCGAGTCACTTTTAAGATTCTGGAAACGAGCGACGCCGGGTCACGTTTCCCACTGGAGATGGCTCGGGATCCCGATATTGGCAACAACACAGTTCAGGTATACAGCATCTTTCCCGAGAACGAGTATTTTAATGTTTTCTATGGGACACAGATTACAGGCAAGAAGTATCTGGAACTGATCTTGGAAAAGGCACTAGACAGAGAGGAGCAGGCAGAGATGCATTTCACTCTCATTGCTGAAGATGGGGGCTCTCCTCCCAGAAGCGGCTCCACCGAAATCAATGTTCTCGTTCTAGATGCAAATGATAATGCTCCCATCTTCACAAAGGAGGAGTACATGGGGCAGGTTCTTGAGAACATGCCAGAAGGCTCTGTGGTTTTGACTGTGCTGGCAATTGACAAAGATGCAGGAGTTAACGGGGACATTAATTATGAATTAAGTGAAGCAGTGGGACAGAGTGACTCGGCGTTTGAGATTGATCCCAGAACTGGTGAAATAAAACTCACAAAACCTCTGGACTTTGAGGAAGCACACACTCATGAGCTCACTGTGAGGGCTACAGATGGCGGGGGGCTCTCAGCAATCTGCAAAGTGTTGGTGGAGGTGGTGGATGTGAATGACAATGCCCCAGAGCTGGTGGTCAGTTCCTTCAGCAGTCCCCTCCCCGAGAACACAGCGTCCGGCACCGTGGTTGCCCTGTTCACGGTCAGGGACCGCGATTCTGGTGCCAACGGCAAGATCTCCTGTACCCTCGACGATCAGCTCTTCTTCTCCCTGCGGCCAGCCTACAAGAATTACTATGAGTTGGTGACAGTGAGCGCACTGGACCGCGAGCACACGGCTCAGTACGTGCTCAGGGTCACAGCAGCAGACGCGGGCTCCCCTCCTCTCACATCCACGCACACCTTCACCGTGGACATCTCGGACGTCAATGACAACGCCCCCGTCTTCAACCAGACCTCGTACACCATGTATGTGCGGGAGAACAACGTGCCCTCGGTGTTGGTGGGGGCCGTGAGCGCTGCAGATGCTGACGAGGGGCTCAATGCCAAGGTGACCTATTCGCTGGCGCCAGGGCCAGCGGCAGAGCGGCCCTCGTGCTCCTGCATCTCGGTGAACTCGGAGAACGGGCACGTGTTTGTGCTGCGGCCCCTGGACTACGAGCGCCTGAAGCACACCGAGGTCACGGTCAGCGCCTCTGACGCGGGCTCTCCTCCCCTCCGAGCCAACGTCACCGTCCGCCTCGTGGTGCTGGACGAGAATGACAATGCCCCGCTCGTGCTCTACCCAGCCCAGGACAGCAGCCCAGCGTCCAGCGAGCTCGTGCCCGTGGCGGCCCAGGCGGGCTACCTCATCACCAAAGTGGTGGCCGTCGATGCCGACTCCGCCCAGAACTCGTGGCTCTCGTACCACCTGCTCAGGGCCACCGAGCCCGGCCTCTTCAGCGTGGCTGTGCAGAGCGGCGAGGTGCGTCTCAAGAGGCCGGTGACAGAGAGAGACAGCGTCAAGCACAAGCTCCTTGTGCTGGTCACAGACAACGGCAAGCCCCCACTGTCAGCCACCGCAGCTCTCAGCGCGCTCCGTGCTCAAGGACTTCTCGGACGTGCGCCTCCCGCACAGCAGCCCGCCCGCAGACGAGCACGGCGACTCCCTGACCACCTCTTTAATCATCTCCTTGGTCTTTGTGTCGCTCCTCTTCCTCGTCTCCAGCGCCGTCTTTGTCGCTCGCAAGGTGTGCAAGAGCAAGGAGCTGAAGGCTGCCCATGTGCTTTACGGTGCCGACAACTTGCAGAGCGGCCTGGCCGATGCAGCCGCTGCAGGGACCCTGCCCCGCGCCTATTGCTACGAGATCAGCCTCACCACGGGCTCGGCCAACAGCGAGTTCCAGTTCCTCAAGCCCATCCTGCCCAGCCTGCCAGCACAGCCCTGCGCCACGGGCCAGGGCCCCGAGCAACAGGAACAGCATTTCCCCTGTGTCCCTGTCAGCACAGAGGACACGGCACCTGGCCATGCTGGGACTCTCTCTGAGGGACAGTTCAACACTCTTTCCTTTAACTAGCACAGGGTCTGTACAGACAGAGGCTTCAATGTTCATGGGAGGATGTGATCCAGGTTGGAACTTGAGGAAATTGTTCTTCCAGAGAAAAGCTGCATATCCAATTGGCATAGCAAATTTCCTGATAATTCCGAGTCAGAGCAAAATTTGTGTTCTACACCATAAAAAATTATGGAAAAAATAATTTCTCAGGTTCTGTTGCTCAGATAATAGTCTATTTTACCTCTGTCACAGGCATTTCTGATCGACATCAGTAATGCACTCCCAGCTTTGCTGTTGTGTCTCTTGCTGTCCAACCAGATATTAGAATATTTGTTCCTTGTTATAGCTCAATGGGAAAGTTGAGTAGAAAAATCTCGCAGTTCCAGAAATGATTCAAACCCTATTCTCTAGCTCAGAAAAGCAAGGTAACTCTGAATACTGATGTTCTATTTGCACACGGCTTTTTCTTTCTGGGCTTCTGGATGTCTCTTTCTCAGATAGGTGGGCTCTCTATGTTATTCTTTTTCTCATTATGTCTATGTGCACGGCCCTTGTGCATCTGCAGGTGCTTAACCGCTTCTGCCAGTGAAGTAGTGAATTTTTCCCATCCAGCCACTGCAATGCTGGCAATTCCTGCTCTGCAGAGTCAAATGCTCTTTTCACCCTATGAGTCTCGGGGTCTCATCTTCATCGAGGCAGAGAGGAGAAGGAAAATGCACAACAAAGAACTTCCTTTGAAATATCCGGAGGTTTAGTGTACCATCCCTCTCAGATTGTCTTAGAAATGCACAGCAGCAGATGTGGTAGAGAGGCTATAATTAGAGAGTCAGGAAAACACCTAATTGCCTTTGGCTGCCTAATAATGACTCCTGTCCATCATAGATAATTTTCTGGAGTTAGAACCAAGAACTTGAAAATAGGACTTGATGGCAATTTTTGTTATCTTTGTTTCTGATTTCGCTGGCTTTGTGTTGGGAGTAGAAAGCTGACCCTACAAGATTATCTCCATTTGTGTTGGAGCGTTTTCATTCCAATTTTTGCCCTTTCTCCTTCTACCCCGTGCACTGCACTGAGCATTATTTGGCTGGTTCCTCTAGAGAGGGACTGCCACCCTATCTGTAATAACTGTTTTTCTGAATGATGTTTGTGATGCATGAAATACTAAGAAAGCCTCCCTCAAAGAGAATTGTATTGGAATTCTACAGTTCAGCATTGTAAATCGGTGTAAGTCTGGGTTTAGATATTGAAAAAATACGTAGAAGTGAAATAAAGAGAATACCTGCACTCCATTTGTGCAGATCGAATTCTTTCTAGAGACGTTCTTTCGGGCAAACCTCTGGCAAGAGTTTTCCAAATTCTCGAGTAACTTGCTCACTATGTTCCTTGACAGAAGCAATGTTGGGTGGGTATCCCTCCTGAGACTGGACACACAGCCGGGACAGTGCTCATTGGCATTCCTGTGCTCTCACATTCGACCTGTCCATGTGCGATCTGTCGTGCTAGGGCAATGCGCCTTGGTCGTGGTGGACTGAGCATCCGCTTTCTTCAGGACCGGGAACGGGCGCGTTGGGTTCTCGCCGCCGGGTGTGTCGAAAGGTCGGAATCGCGGGCCGGGGCGAGCGGCAGCGCGGGCTGCGGGCGGCGGCGGGTGCAGTCCCAGCGCGCACCGCTGGGTGGTGCCCTCGGCTAAGGCGGCGCCGAGCGACTGCGGCAGCGGAGGCAGGCCGAGCCCGGCCCAGCCCAGCCCAGGAAAACCCATGACCAGTACGGCAGAGCCCAGCCCAGCACGAGCAGAAATCCAGGCAGGCGCAGAGCAGAGCAGCTGCAGCTCATTTCCCTGACTATACCTAGCAGGAGCCGAGCGAAGGTGACAGCGGCTTGCTGAGCGCGTGAGCGAGCGCTGGCCCCGTGTCACCCGCTGCCGGCACAGCCCGGCTCCGTTCCGCACCGCCGACGGAATCTCACCCAGCCAGGAAGGCTCCCGGCCCCCCACTTCGCCGCTTTCCGCAGAGAATCGCCCGGCACATCCCCGAGACCCAGCCCGGCCGCCGCCGCCGCGCCATGGCGATCGCAAGGCAAGTGCTTTGTCTCTCTGCTTTCCTGTCGCTGCCGCTCGCTCGCGCCGAGCCCATCCGCTACTCCGTAGCCGAGGAGGCGGGAAAGCGGCTCCCTGGTGGGCAAGCTGGCGGAGGACGCGGGGCTGACGCCGCCGCAGCTCTCGACTCGCCGCGCCCGCCTGCTCTCGGAGGACGGCCGCCAGCATTTGCGCTTAGAGCCCGGCTCCGGCCGCCTCCTCGTGGCGGGGAGGCTGGACCGGGAGCAGCTGTGCGCCCACTCCGACACCTGCATGCTCCCTTCGAGCTTGCTGCTCTCCGACCCCCTGCAGTTCTTTCGGGTCGAAGTGACTGTGGATGATATCAATGATCATTCACCCGTTTTTCCTAAGATCGAGTCACTTTTAAGATTCTGGAAAGGAGCGACCTGGGTTCAGTTTTTCCGCTGGAGGTGGGCTCGGGATCGAGATATTGGTAGCAATAACATCCAGGCTTACAGCATCTCTCCCAATACCGAGTACTTTTAGTGTCTCCTATGGCAGTAGGAGTGAGGATGACAAATATCTTGATCTCGTCTTGGAAAAGGCACTAGACAGAGTAGGAGCAGGCAGAGATGAGTTTTAATATTATTGCTGAAGATGGGGGTTTTCCTCCCAGAAGTGGCACCACACAAGTGAAAATTATCGTTCTAGATGTAAATGACAATGCTCCAACTTTCGCACAACAGGTGTACATTGCAAAGGTCCAGGAGAACATGCCAGAAGGCACTGTTGTTTTGACTGTGTTGGCAACTGATAAGGATGCAGGAGTTAATGGGACCTTTCCTATGAACTCAGTGAAGCAGAGGGGACAGAATGACCCGTCATTTCTGATTGATCCCAAAACTGGTGAAATTAAACTCACGAAACCTCTGGACTTCTGAGGAAGCAACAAACTCACGAGCTCACCTGTGAGGGCTACAGATGGTGGGGGGCTCTCAGCAATCTGCAAAGTGTTGGTGGAGGTGGGGGATGTGAATGACAATGCCCCAGAGCTGGCAGGTAAGCTCCTTCAGCAGTCCCCTCCCGAGAACACAGCGTCCGGCACCGTGGTTGCCCTGTTCACGGTCAGGGACCGCGATTCTGGTGCCAACGGCAAGATCTCCTGTGCCCTCGACGATCAGCTCTTCTTCTCCCTGCGGCCAGCCTACAAGAATTACTATGAGCTGGTGACAGTGAGCGCGCTGGACCGCGAGCACACGGCTCAGTACGTGCTCAGGGTCACAGCAGCAGACGCGGGCTCCCCTCCTCTCACAAGCACGCACACCTTCACCGTGGACATCTCGGACGTCAATGACAACGCCCCCGTCTTCAACCAGACCTCGTACACCATGTATGTGCGGGAGAACAACGTGCCCTCGGTGTTGGTGGGGCCGTGAGCGCTGCAGATGCTGACGAGGGGCTCAATGCCAAGGTGACCTATTCGCTGGCGCCAGGGCCAGCGGCAGAGCGGCCCTCGTGCTCCTGCATCTCGGTGAACTCGGAGAACGGGCACGTGTTTGTGCTGCGGCCCCTGGACTACGAGCGCCTGAAGCACACCGAGGTCACGGTCAGCGCCTCTGACGCGGGCTCTCCTCCCCTCCGAGCCAACGTCACCGTCCGCCTCGTGGTGCTGGACGAGAATGACAATGCCCCGCTCGTGCTCTACCCAGCCCAGGACAGCAGCCCAGCGTCCAGCGAGCTCGTGCCCGTGGCGGCCCAGGCGGGCTACCTCATCACCAAAGTGGTGGCCGTCGATGCCGACTCCGCCCAGAACTCGTGGCTCTCGTACCACCTGCTCAGGGCCACCGAGCCCGGCCTCTTCAGCGTGGCTGTGCAGAGCGGCGAGGTGCGTCTCAAGAGGCCGGTGACAGAGAGAGACAGCGTCAAGCACAAGCTCCTTGTGCTGGTCACAGACAACGGCAAGCCCCCACTGTCAGCCACCGCAGCTCTCAGCGCGCTCGTGCTCAAGGACTTCTCGGACGTGCGCCTCCCGCACAGCAGCCCGCCCGCAGACGAGCACGGCGACTCCCTGACCACCTCTTTAATCATCTCCTTGGTCTTTGTGTCGCTCCTCTTCCTCGTCTCCAGCGCCGTCTTTGTCGCTCGCAAGGTGTGCAAGAGCAAGGAGCTGAAGGCTGCCCATGTGCTTTACGGTGCCGACAACTTGCAGAGCGGCCTGGCCGATGCAGCCGCTGCAGGGACCCTGCCCCGCGCCTATTGCTACGAGATCAGCCTCACCACGGGCTCGGCCAACAGCGAGTTCCAGTTCCTCAAGCCCATCCTGCCCAGCCTGCCAGCACAGCCCTGCACCACGGGCCAGGGCCCCGAGCAACATGAACAGCATTTCCCCTGTGTCCCTGTCAGCACAGAGGACACGACACCAGGCAATGCTGGGACTCTCTCTGAGGAACAATTCAACGCTCTTTCCTTTAACTAGCACAGGGTCTGCACACACAGTTGGGCCATGGCTCATGGGAGGAGGGATTCCTGACTGCAGGCTGCGACAGTGGTTCCTTCAGAAAAAAACCTGTGTTCTTCATTGACATAGCAAATTTCCTGATAATTTCACGTCAGAGTAAAATTTTCTTCCAGTCTAAAAACACTGAGAAGGATTAAAAGTTCAATGGCATAGTTGGGTAGACAAATCTCAAACTGACTGAATAACCCGGAGCTCTTTTCCCAGCTCAGGAAATCTAGATAGATGTCAAAACTCGCTCCTGATGTTCTGTTTGCACAATGCTTTTTCTTTCTGGGGTTCTCGATGTCTCTGTGTCAGTGAGGTGAGTTCTGAGCGATATTCTTTTTCTCATTATGTCGCTTATGCATCTGCAGATACTTCACTAACTTTGGCCACTAAAACAGATAATTTTTCCCATCCAGCCACTGCAATGCTGGCAATTCCAGCTCTGCAGAGTCAAAGGCTATTTATACCCTATGAATACAGGGGTTTAATCTTCTTCCAGGATGACAGAAAAAGGAAATGCGCAACAAAATCTTCCTTTGGCCTGTATGTGGGTCGGGTGTTCTGTCCCCATCAGACTGTCTGGGAAATATAGCAGCAGATGCTGTGTTATTGTAGGCTATGACTATAGAGAGCAATGAAAATTAATTCATTGTCTTTGTGTGCATGAAAATGCTTCATGTCCATCAAAGACAATTTTCTGGAGTGAGAATCGACATGAACTTTGAAACAGGGCTTGGAGTTTTGATTTCTCATTCTTCTTTCTGAATTCGGTGGCTTTTTGTTGTGATTAGAAAGCTGTCCCTACAAGATTGTCTCCATTTCTGTTAGAGCATATGCATGCCCATTTTTTACCCTTTTTCCTTTCTACCCTCTGAACTGTACTGAGCATTACATTGTCTGTTTCTTCTAGACAGGGATTGCCACCGCATCTATAATAAGTAATTGTTCGAATGATGCCTGTGATGCATGAAATACTCGGGAAGCCTCCCTCACGCTGTTTTGTGATGAAGTTATACACTCGTATAACTTGTAAATTGGTATAAGTCAGGGCTCAGAAATGGAAAAATATGTAGAACTGAAATAAAGAGAATACCTGCACTCCTTTTGTGCAGATCGAATTCTTTGTAGAGACATGCTTACTGGGAATGCCTTGTCTATACGTCCCAAAATTCTGCGAGTTGATTTCTCACTGTGTCCATCGACAGAAGCAATGTTTGATGGGCAGAGTTCCTGAGTGTGGAGATGCAGCCTGGAGGGTTCATTGGCATTCCCGTTCTGTCGCAATCTCCCTATCCGTGTGCGGATTGTTGTGCCAGGAAACGCGCCTTGGTCGGGGTGGGTTCAGTTCCGCTTTAGTCTGGGCTGGGAAAGGGCGCGTTGGGTTCTCGCCGCGGGGTGTGTCGAAAGGTTCGGAATCGCGGGCCGGGGCGAGCGGCAGCGCGGGCTGCGGGCGGCGGCGGGTGCAGTCCCAGCGCGCACCGCTGGGTGGTGCCCTCGGCTAAGGCGGCGCCGAGCGACTGCGGCAGCGGAGGCGGCCGAGCCCGGCCCAGCCCAGCCCAGGAAAACCCTGCCCAGTACGGCAGAGCCCAGCCCAGCACGGCAAAATCCAGCAAGGCGCAGAGCAGCGCAGCTGAGCTCATCCCTGACTATACTAGCGGAGCAGAGCGAAGGTGACAGCGGTTGCAGCGGTGAGCGAGCGCTGCCCCGTGTCACCCGCTGCCGGCACAGCCCGGCTCCGTTCCGCACCGCCGGCGGAATCTCACCCAGCCAGGGAAGGCTCCCGGCCCCCACTTCGCCGCTTTCCGCAGAGAATCGCCCGGCACATCCCCGAGACCCAGCCCGGCCGCCGCCGCCGCGCCATGGCGATCGCAAGGCAAGTGCTTTGTCTCTCTGCTTTCCTGTCGCTGCCGCTCGCTCGCGCCGAGCCCATCCGCTACTCCGTAGCCGAGGAGGCGGAAAGCGGCTCCCTGGTGGGCAAGCTGGCGGAGGACGCGGGGCTGACGCCGCCGCAGCTCTCGGCTCGCCGCGCCCGCCTGCTCTCGGAGGACGGCCGCCAGCATTTGCGCTTAGAGCCCGGCTCCGGCCGCCTCCTCGTGGCGGGGAGGCTGGACCGGGAGCAGCTGTGCGCCCACTCCGACACCTGCATGCTCCCCTTCGAGCTGCTGCTCTCCGACCCCCTGCAGTTCTTTCGGGTCGAAGTGACTGTGGATGATATCAATGATCATTCACCCGTTTTTCCTAAAGATCGAGTCACTTTTAAGATTCTGGAAAGGAGCGACCTGGGTTCAGTTTTTCCGCTGGAGGTGGCTCGGGATCGAGATATTGGTAGCAATAACATCCAGGCTTACAGCATCTCTCCCAATACCGAGTACTTTAGTGTCTCCTATGGCAGTAGGAGTGAGGATGACAAATATCTTGATCTCGTCTTGGAAAAGGCACTAGACAGAGAGGAGCAGGCAGAGATGAGTTTTAATATTATTGCTGAAGATGGGGGTTTTCCTCCCAGAAGTGGCACCACACAAGTGAAAATTATCGTTCTAGATGTAAATGACAATGCTCCAACTTTCGCACAACAGGTGTACATTGCAAAGGTCCAGGAGAACATGCCAGAAGGCACTGTTGTTTTGACTGTGTTGGCAACTGATAAGGATGCAGGAGTTAATGGGGACCTTTCCTATGAACTCAGTGAAGCAGAGGGACAGAATGACCCGTCATTTCTGATTGATCCCAAAACTGGTGAAATTAAACTCACGAAACCTCTGGACTTTGAGGAAGCACAAACTCACGAGCTCACTGTGAGGGCTACAGATGGTGGGGGGCTCTCAGCAATCTGCAAAGTGTTGGTGGAGGTGGGGGATGTGAATGACAATGCCCCAGAGCTGGCAGTAAGCTCCTTCAGCAGTCCCCTCCCCGAGAACACAGCGTCCGGCACCGTGGTTGCCCTGTTCACGGTCAGGGACCGCGATTCTGGTGCCAACGGCAAGATCTCCTGTGCCCTCGACGATCAGCTCTTCTTCTCCCTGCGGCCAGCCTACAAGAATTACTATGAGCTGGTGACAGTGAGCGCGCTGGACCGCGAGCACACGGCTCAGTACGTGCTCAGGGTCACAGCAGCAGACGCGGGCTCCCCTCCTCTCACAAGCACGCACACCTTCACCGTGGACATCTCGGACGTCAATGACAACGCCCCCGTCTTCAACCAGACCTCGTACACCATGTATGTGCGGGAGAACAACGTGCCCTCGGTGTTGGTGGGGGCCGTGAGCGCTGCAGATGCTGACGAGGGGCTCAATGCCAAGGTGACCTATTCGCTGGCGCCAGGGCCAGCGGCAGAGCGGCCCTCGTGCTCCTGCATCTCGGTGAACTCGGAGAACGGGCACGTGTTTGTGCTGCGGCCCCTGGACTACGAGCGCCTGAAGCACACCGAGGTCACGGTCAGCGCCTCTGACGCGGGCTCTCCTCCCCTCCGAGCCAACGTCACCGTCCGCCTCGTGGTGCTGGACGAGAATGACAATGCCCCGCTCGTGCTCTACCCAGCCCAGGACAGCAGCCCAGCGTCCAGCGAGCTCGTGCCCGTGGCGGCCCAGGCGGGCTACCTCATCACCAAAGTGGTGGCCGTCGATGCCGACTCCGCCCAGAACTCGTGGCTCTCGTACCACCTGCTCAGGGCCACCGAGCCCGGCCTCTTCAGCGTGGCTGTGCAGAGCGGCGAGGTGCGTCTCAAGAGGCCGGTGACAGAGAGAGACAGCGTCAAGCACAAGCTCCTTGTGCTGGTCACAGACAACGGCAAGCCCCCACTGTCAGCCACCGCAGCTCTCAGCGCGCTCCTGCTCAAGGACTTCTCGGACGTGCGCCTCCCGCACAGCAGCCCGCCCGCAGACGAGCACGGCGACTCCCTGACCACCTCTTTAATCATCTCCTTGGTCTTTGTCTCGCTCCTCTTCCTCGTCTCCAGCGCCGTCTTTGTCGCTCGCAAGGTGTGCAAGAGCAAGGAGCTGAAGGCTGCCCATGTGCTTTACGGTGCCGACAACTTGCAGAGCGGCCTGGCCGATGCAGCCGCTGCAGGGACCCTGCCCCGCGCCTATTGCTACGAGATCAGCCTCACCACGGGCTCGGCCAACAGCGAGTTCCAGTTCCTCAAGCCCATCCTGCCCAGCCTGCCAGCACAGCCCTGCGCCACGGGCCAGGGCCCCGAGCAACAGGAACAGCATTTCCCCTGTGTCCCTGTCAGCACAGAGGACACGGCACCTGGCCATGCTGGGACTCTCTCTGAGAGCCAGTTTAATGCTCTTTCCTTAAACTAGCACAGGGTCTGCACAGAGACAGGCTCCATGGCTCATCGAAGTAGATGATCCAGGCTGCAGGCTGTGATAATGTTTCGTTCAGGGAAAAACTGTGTTCTCCATTGGCTTAGCAAATTTCCTGATAATTTCACGTCAGTAAATTTTTTCTTCTATTCCAGAAACACTGAGAATGAAGAAAAGGTATTCAGATTCTCTCCCTCAGAAGATTGTCTATTTTACTTATGCCACTGCCGTTTCAGGTGGCTTTAATAAAGCACTCCCACCGTTGATCTTGTCTCTCTTGCTGTCAGACCAGAATTTGGACTTCTCAATCTTTGTTATACTTCAATGGTACAGTTAGGTAGACAATCCTGACAATAACTGAATAACACAGAGCCCTTGTCCCACCTTAGGAAAGGAAAATAATTCTCAATACTGGGTCATGATGTTCTGTAAGCACACTCTCTTTCTGCTGGTCTCGATGTCTCTATCTGAGATAGGGGAGCTCTGAGCGTTTTCCCTTTCTCAGTACATCTGTCTGAATGGCCCTTGTGTATCTGCAGATATTACACTTTTTGTGCCCAGTGAAACAGAGAATTTTTCCCAGCCACTGCAATGCTGGCAATTCAAGCTCTGCAGAATCAAATGCTATTTATACCCTATGAGTTCAGCGGTTTCACCTTCTTCCAGGAAGACAGAGAAAGGAAATGCACAATAAAATCTTCTTTTGGCTTGTATGTGGGTCTTGCCTTCTGTCCCCATCAGACTGTCTGGGAAATACATTAGCAGATTCTATGTTAGGTTGGACTATGATTGTAGACAGTCATGAAAACGAATTCATTGTCTTCGTGTGCAAGAAAATGTTTCACATCCATCAAACATAATTTTCTAGAATTAGAATCAATCTGAACTTTAAAACAGGGCTTGGACTTCTGTTTCCTCAATGAAGTTTCTGAATTAGGTGACGTTTTGTTGTGACTAAAAAGCTATCCCTAGAAGATGATCTCCATTTCTGTTAGAGCATATGCAGCCCCATTTTTACACTTTTTCCTTCTACCCTCTCAACTGCACTATGCATTACATTGCCCGTTCCTCTAGAAAATACTCTCACTCCAACTATAGTAAATGGTTGCTTGAATGATGTCTGTGATGCATGAAATACGCGGAAACGCTCCATCACGCTTTTTTATGCGGACGTTATACACTTACACGTTGTAACTCGTATAAGTCTGGGTTTGGAAATTGAAAATTATGTAGAACTGAAATAAAGACAATACCTCGATTCCTTCTGCAGAGATCGAATTTTCTGTAGAGACGTTCTTTCTGGGAATACTTGTCTATATTTTTCAAAATTTGCGAGTTACTATCTCACTATGCCCTTTGACAGAAGCAATGTTGAGTGGGTACAGGTCCTGAGTGTAAAGATGCAGTCGGGAGAATGTTCATTGGAACTCCTGTGCTGTCACATTCGCACTGTCCGTGTGCGGCTTATCCCGCCGGGTAATGCGCCTCGACCGCTGAGGGCTGAGCCTCCTCTTTAGTCTGGGCTGAGAAAGCGCGCGTTGGTTTGTCCCCACCGGGTGTGTCGAAAGGTTCGGAATCGCGGGCCGGGGCGAGCGGCAGCGCGGGCTGCGGGCGGCGGCGGGTGCAGTCCCAGCGCGCACCGCTGGGTGGTGCCCTCGGCTAAGGCGGCGCCGAGCGACTGCGGCAGCGGAGGCGGCCGAGCCCAGCCCAGCCCAGCTCAGGAAAACCCTGCCCAGAAAAACCCAGCCCAGCTCAGCAGAGCCCAGCCCAGCACGGCAAAACCCAGCACAGCAGAGCAGAACCTAGCCCAACACGGCAGAACCCAGCACAGCATAGCTCAGCGCAGCTCAGAGTATCCCGGACTATACCAGTGGAGCTGAGCGAAGGTGACAGAGGCCGCTGCGGAGAGAGCACTCCCCGTGTCACCCGCTCCCGGCAAACCCCGGCTCCTTTGCGCACCCCCGGCGGAATCTCACCCAGCCAGGGAAGGCACCCGGTCCCCACTTCGCCACTTTCCGCAGAGAATCGCCCGGCACATCCGCGAGACTCAGCCCGGCCGCCGCCGCCGCGCCATGGCGATCGCAAGGCAAGTGCTTTGTCTCTCTGCTTTCCTGTCGCTGCCGCTCGCTCGCGCCGAGCCCATCCGCTACTCCGTAGCCGAGGAGGCGGAAAGCGGCTCCCTGGTGGGCAAGCTGGCGGAGGACGCGGGGCTGACGCCGCCGCAGCTCTCGGCTCGCCGCGCCCGCCTGCTCTCGGAGGACGGCCGCCAGCATTTGCGCTTAGAGCCCGGCTCCGGCCGCCTCCTCGTGGCGGGGAGGCTGGACCGGGAGCAGCTGTGCGCCCACTCCGACACCTGCATGCTCCCCTTCGAGCTGCTGCTCTCCAACCCCCTGCAGTTCTTTCGGGTCGAGGTAGTTGTGGAGGATATCAATGATCATTCGCCCGTTTTTCCTAAAGATCGAGTCACTTTTAAGATTCTGGAAACGAGTAATCCAGGTTCACGTTTCCCGCTGGAGGTGGCTCGGGACCTCGATATTGGCAGCAATGACATCCAGGCGTACAGCATCTCTCCCGAAAACGAGTATTTTAGTGTCTCCTATGGCAGTCGGAGTAATGGTGACAAATATCTTGAACTTCTTTTGGGAAAAACGCTAGACCAAGAGGAGCAGGCAGAGATGAGTTTCAGTGTTATTGCTATGGACGGTGGCTCTCCTTCCAGAAGTGGCAACATCGAGATATCAATTATCATTCTAGATGTAAATGACAATGCTCCTATCTTCACAAAAGAGCGTTACATTGGGAATGTTTTGGAGAACAGGCCAGAAGGCTCTGTGGTTCTGACTGTGTTGGCGACTGATCTGGATGCAGGCGTTAACGGAGACATCTTCTATGAACTCAGCCAGGTAGTGGGACAGAGTGACTCGGCGTTTGAGATTGATCCCAAAACTGGTGAAATTAAACTCACAAAACCTCTGGACTTTGAGGAAGCACACACTCACGAGCTCACTGTGAGGGCTACAGACGGTGGGGGGCTCTCAGCAATCTGCAAAGTGTTGGTGGAGATGGTGGATGTGAATGACAATGCCCCAGAGCTGGCGGTCAGCTCCTTCAGCAGTCCCCTCCCCGAGAACACGGCGCCCGGCACCGTGGTTGCCCTGTTCACGGTCAGGGACCGCGATTCTGGTGCCAACGGCAAGATCTCCTGTGCCCTCGACGATCAGCTCTTCTTCTCCCTGCGGCCAGCCTACAAGAATTACTATGAGTTGGTGACAGTGAGCGCGCTGGACCGCGAGCACACGGCTCAGTACGTGCTCAGGGTCACAGCAGCAGACGCGGGCTCCCCTCCTCTCACATCCACGCACACCTTCACCGTGGACATCTCGGATGTCAATGACAATGCCCCCGTCTTCAACCAGACCTCGTACACCATGTATGTGCGGGAGAACAACGTGCCCTCGGTGTTGGTGGGGGCCGTGAGCGCTGCAGATGCTGACGAGGGGCTCAATGCCAAGGTGACCTATTCGCTGGCGCCAGGGCCAGCGGCAGAGCGGCCCTCGTGCTCCTGCATCTCGGTGAACTCGGAGAACGGGCACGTGTTTGTGCTGCGGCCCCTGGACTACGAGCGCCTGAAGCACACCGAGGTCACGGTCAGCGCCTCTGACGCGGGCTCTCCTCCCCTCCGAGCCAACGTCACCGTCCGCCTCGTGGTGCTGGACGAGAATGACAATGCCCCGCTCGTGCTCTACCCAGCCCAGGACAGCAGCCCAGCGTCCAGCGAGCTCGTGCCCGTGGCGGCCCAGGCGGGCTACCTCATCACCAAAGTGGTGGCCGTCGATGCCGACTCCGCCCAGAACTCGTGGCTCTCGTACTACCTGCTCAGGGCCACCGAGCCCGGCCTCTTCAGCGTGGCTGTGCAGAGCGGCGAGGTGCGTCTCAAGAGGCCGGTGACAGAGAGCGACAGCGTCAAGCACAAGCTCCTTGTGCTGGTCACAGACAACGGCAAGCCCCCACTGTCAGCCACCGCAGCTCTCAGCGCGCTCCTGCTCAAGGACTTCTCGGACGTGCGCCTCCCGCACAGCAGCCCGCCCGCAGACGAGCACGGCGACTCCCTGACCACCTCTTTAATCATCTCCTTGGTCTTTGTCTCGCTCCTCTTCCTCGTCTCCAGTGCAGTCTTTGTCGCTCGCAAGGTGTGCAAGAGCAAGGAGCTGAAGGCTGCCCATGTGCTTTACGGTGCCGACAACTTGCAGAGCGGCCTGGCCGATGCAGCCGCTGCAGGGACCCTGCCCCGCGCCTATTGCTACGAGATCAGCCTCACCACGGGCTCGGCCAACAGCGAGTTCCAGTTCCTCAAGCCCATCCTGCCCAGCCTGCCAGCACAGCCCTGCGCCACGGGCCAGGGCCCCGAGCAACACGAACAGCATTTCCCCTGTGTCCCTGTCAGCACAGAGGACACGGCACCAGGCAATGCTGGGACTCTCTCTGAGGGACAGTTCAACACTCTTTCCTTTAACTAGCACAGGGTCTGCACTCACAGAGGCTTCAATGTTCATGGGAGGATGTGATCCAGGTTGGAGCGTGAGGAAATTGTTTTTCCAGAGAAAAGCTGCATATCCAATTGGCATAGCAAATTTCCTGTAAATTTCGAGTCAGAGCAAAATTTGTTTTCCACACCATAAAGAAAATTATGGAAAAAATAATTTCTCAGATTCTCTTGCTCAGATAATAGCCTATTTTACTTCTGTCACAGGCATTTTTGATCGGCATCAGTAATGCACTCCCAGCTCTGCTGGTGTCTCTTGCTGTCCAACCAGATATTAGAATACTTGCTCCTTGTTATAGCTCAATGGGAAAGTTGAGTAGAAAAATCTCGCAGTTCCAGAAATGATTCAAACCCTATTCCCCGGCTCAGAAAAGCAAGTTAGTTCTGAATACTGTGTCATGATGTTCTATTTGCACACGGCTTTTTCTTTCTGGGCTTCTGGATATCTCTGTCTCAGATAGGTGGGCTCTCTATGTTATTCTTTTTCTCATTATGTCTATGTGCACGGCCCTTGTGCATCTGCGGAGGCTTCACCGCTTCTGCCAGTGAAGCAGTGAATTTTTCCCATCCAGCCACTGCAATGCTGGCAATGCCTGCTCTGCAGAGTCAAATGCTGTTTTCACCCTATGAGTCTAGGGGTCTTATCTTCATCAAGGCAGAGAGGAGAAGGAAAATGCACAACAAAAATTTCCTTTGAAATATCCGGAGGTTTGGTGTACCATCCCTCTCAGATTGTCTTAGAAATTCACAGCAGCAGATGTGGTAGAGACGCTATTATTAGAGAGTCAGGAAAATTATTAGTTGTTTTTGGCTGCCTTATAATGACACCTGTCCATCATAGATAATTTTCTGGAGTTAGAATGAAGAAGAACTTGAAAATAGGACTTGATGGCATTTTTCGTCATCTTTGTTTCTGATTTCGCTGGCTTTGTGTTGTGAGTAGAAAGCTGTCCCTACAAGATTATCTCCATTTCTGTTGGAGGGTTTCATTCCAGTTTTTACCCTTTCTGCTTCTACCCCGTGCACTGAGCATTATTTGGCTGGTTCCCCTAGAGAGGGACTGCCACCACATCTCTAATAACTGTTTTTCTGAATGATGTTTGTGATGCATGAAATACTAAGAAAGCCTCCCTCAAAGAGAATTGTACTGGAATTCTGCGTTTTAGCGTTGTACATCGGTGTAAGTCTGGGTTTAGATATTGAAAAAATACGCAGAAGTGAAATAAAGAGAATACCAGGACTCTTTTGTTCAGATCCAATCCTTTCTAGAGGCATTATTTCTGGGAAATCTCTGGCAAGATTTTTCAAATTCTTCGAGTAATTTTCTCTCTATGTTCCTTGACAGAAGCAATGTTGGGTGGGTAGAGCTCCTGAGACTGAACATACAGCCGGGACAGCGCTCATTGGCACTCCTGTACTGTCACATTCGCCCTGTCAATGTGCGATCTGTCGTGCCAGGCAATGCAGCTTGGTCGTGGTGGGCTGGGCCTCCGCTTTCTTCAGGGCCGGGAACGGGCGCGTTGGGTTCTCGCCGCCGGGTGTGTCGAAAGGTTCGGAATCGCGGGCCGGGGCGAGCGGCAGCGCGGGCTGCGGGCGGCGGCGGGTGCAGTCCCAGCGCGCACCGCTGGGTGGTGCCCTCGGCTAAGGCGGCGCCGAGCGACTGCGGCAGCGGAGGCGGCCGAGACCGGACCAGCCCAGCTCAGGAAAACCCTGCCCAGAAAAACCGAGCACAGCACAGCAGAGCAGAGCAGAAGCCAGCCAAGCAAAGCGCAGAGCAGCTCAGAGCATCCCGGACTATACCAGCAGAGCCGGCGGAGGTAACCCCGGCTGCTACTGCGGCACGAGCGCTGCCCCGTGTCACCCGCTGCCGGCACAGCCCGGCTCCGTTCCGCACCGCCGGCGGAATCTCACCCAGCCAGGGAAGGCACCCGGCCCCCTCTTCGCCGCTTTCCGCAGAGAATCGCCCGGCACATCCCCGAGACCCAGCCCGGCCGCCGCCGCCGCGCCATGGCGATCGCAAGGCAAGTGCTTTGTCTCTCTGCTTTCCTGTCGCTGCCGCTCGCTCGCGCCGAGCCCATCCGCTACTCCGTAGCCGAGGAGGCGGAAAGCGGCTCCCTGGTGGGCAAGCTGGCGGAGGACGCGGGGCTGACGCCGCCGCAGCTCTCGGCTCGCCGCGCCCGCCTGCTCTCGGAGGACGGCCGCCAGCATTTGCGCTTAGAGCCCGGCTCCGGCCGCCTCCTCGTGGCGGGGAGGCTGGACCGGGAGCAGCTGTGCGCCCACTCCGACACCTGCATGCTCCCTTTCGAGCTGCTGCTCTCTGACCCCCTGCAGTTCTTTCGGGTCGAGGTAGTTGTGGATGATATCAATGACCATTCTCCTGTGTTCCCTGAGGAACGAGTCACTTTTGACATCACGGAAAAGAGCGACCCCGGTACGCGTTTCCCTTTGGAATGTGCTCGTGATCTCGATATTGGCAGCAACACAGTCCAGGCGTACAGCATCTCTCCCGAAAACGAGTACTTTAGTATTTTCTATGGAACTCGAATTACAGGCAAGAAGTATCTGGAACTGGTCTTGGAAAAGTCTCTAGACAGAGAGGAGCAGGCAGAGATGAGTTTCAGTGTTATTGCTGTGGATGGGGGCTCTCCTTCCAGAAGTGGCACCACCCAAGTCCAAATTATCATTCTAGATGTGAATGACAACGCTCCCGTGTTCACACAGGAGGAGTACACAGGGAAGGTTTTGGAGAACATGCCAGAAGGCTCTGTGGTTCTGACTGTGCTGGCAACTGATAAGGATTCAGGAGTTAATGGGGAAATTTCCTACCAGATAAGTCAGGCAGTGGGGCAGACCGACTCGGCATTTGTGATTGATCCCAGAACTGGTGAAATTAAAATCACAAAACCTCTGGACTTTGAGGCAGTACAAACTCACGAACTCACTGTGAGGGCCAGAGATGGTGGCGGACTCTCAGCAATCTGCAAAGTGTTGGTGGACGTGGTGGATGTGAATGACAATGCCCCAGAGCTGGCGGTCAGCTCCTTCAGCAGTCCCCTCCCCGAGAACACAGCGCCCGGCACCGTGGTTGCCCTGTTCACGGTCAGGGACCGCGATTCCGGTGCCAACGGCAAGATCTCCTGTGCCCTCGACGATCAGCTCTTCTTCTCCCTGCGGCCAGCCTACAAGAATTACTATGAGCTGGTGACAGTGAGCGCGCTGGACCGCGAGCACACGGCCCAGTACGTGCTCAGGGTCACAGCAGCAGACGCGGGCTCCCCTCCTCTCACAAGCACGCACACCTTCACCGTGGACATCTCGGACGTCAATGACAACGCCCCCGTCTTCAACCAGACCTCGTACACCATGTATGTGCGGGAGAACAACGTGCCCTCGGTGTTGGTGGGGGCCGTGAGCGCTGCAGATGCTGACGAGGGGCTCAATGCCAAGGTGACCTATTCGCTGGCGCCAGGGCCAGCGGCAGAGCGGCCCTCGTGCTCCTGCATCTCGGTGAACTCGGAGAACGGGCACGTGTTTGTGCTGCGGCCCCTGGACTACGAGCGCCTGAAGCACACCGAGGTCACGGTCAGCGCCTCTGACGCGGGCTCTCCTCCCCTCCGAGCCAACGTCACCGTCCGCCTCGTGGTGCTGGACGAGAATGACAATGCCCCGCTCGTGCTCTACCCAGCCCAGGACAGCAGCCCAGCGTCCAGCGAGCTCGTGCCCGTGGCGGCCCAGGCGGGCTACCTCATCACCAAAGTGGTGGCCGTCGATGCCGACTCCGCCCAGAACTCGTGGCTCTCGTACCACCTGCTCAGGGCCACCGAGCCCGGCCTCTTCAGCGTGGCTGTGCAGAGCGGCGAGGTGCGTCTCAAGAGGCCGGTGACAGAGAGAGACAGCGTCAAGCACAAGCTCCTTGTGCTGGTCACAGACAACGGCAAGCCCCCACTGTCAGCCACCGCAGCTCTCAGCGCGCTCCTGCTCAAGGACTTCTCGGACGTGCGCCTCCCGCACAGCAGCCCGCCCGCAGACGAGCACGGCGACTCCCTGACCACCTCTTTAATCATCTCCTTGGTCTTTGTGTCACTCCTCTTCCTCGTCTCCAGCGCCGTCTTTGTCGCTCGCAAGGTGTGCAAGAGCAAGGAGCTGAAGGCTGCCCATGTGCTTTACGGTGCCGACAACTTGCAGAGCGGCCTGGCCGATGCAGCCGCTGCAGGGACCCTGCCCCGCGCCTATTGCTACGAGATCAGCCTCACCACGGGCTCGGCCAACAGCGAGTTCCAGTTCCTCAAGCCCATCCTACCCAGCCTACCAGCACAGCCCTGCACCACAGGCCAGGGCCCCGAGCAACAGGAACAGCATTTCCCCTGTGTCCCTGTCAGCACAGAGGACACGGCACCAGACAATGCTGGGACTCTCTCTGCAGGACAGTTCAACGCTCTTTCCTTTAACTAGCACAGGATCTCCACACACAGATGTGCCATGGCTCATCGAAGGATGTGATCCTGGCTGCTGCATACGGTGATGGTTCTTCCTGCGTAAATATGTTCCCAATTGGCGTAGCAAATTTCTTGCTAGTTTTAAGTCTTGTTGACATTTCTCTTTCACTCAAGAAATACTAAGAAGAAGGGAAAGATACTGCAATTCTCTCCCTCAGTCAATAGTCTGTTTCAGTCCGATCAAAGCCATTTCTCTTTGGTTTTAGTTATGCACTCCCATCTTTGCTCTTGTTTCTCTTGCTCTTACACCAGATCTTTGAATATTTATTCTTTGTTATAATTCAATGTGACAGTTGAATAGACAAATCTCAAACTTGCTGAAATGATCTAAACCCTATACACCATCTGAGAAAAGTTAGTTTGAATACTGTGTCATGACGTTCTGTTAGCACATATCTTTGGGTTTTTTTTTTTTTTTCCCTGCGGTTCAGGATGGCTTTCTCTGACATGGGTGGATTCTGAGTTTCATTTTTTTTCTCAGTCTATCTGTCTGTACGGCCCTTGTGCATCTGCAGATGCTTCACTGCTTTAGGCCAGAGAAACAGTGAATTTGTTCAATCCAACCATTCTAATGCTTGCAATTCCAGCTCTGCACAGTCAAAGACGATTTTGACCCCCTGAGTCTCGGGTCTCATCTTCTTCCAGGCAGAGAGAAGCACGAAAATGTACAATGAAATCTTCCTTTGTCCTCTCTGTGGCTTAGGTGTTCTAACCCTTATGGTCTGGCTTTTAAATACAGCAACATCTGATGTGTTAGGGTAGGCTATAACTGCAGGGAGTCACAAAAACTTATTCTTTTTTTTGTGTGTGTGTGTGTTTGTGTGTGTGCATGAAAACCACACATGCCTATCAAAGATAATTCTCTGAATTTAGAATGAAGCAGAAATATAAAAGAGGACTTTGAGTTTCATTTCCTCATTCTTATTTCTGAATTCTGTCTTTTTCATCTGACTAGAAAGTTGTCACAGCAGAATTATTTCTATTTTTGTGAGAGTCTTCGGATTCCTATTTTTACCCTTTCTCCTTCTACCTTCTGAACTGTACTGAGCATTGTACTGAGACTCCTCCTGTAGACAAGCACTGTCACCCCATCTCTAATAACTCGTTGTTTGAATGATGTCGGGGGAAATGAAATACTGGGAAAGACTCCCTCACGCTGTTTTGTTCAAACGTTAAACACTTTCGCGTTCTAAATTGGTCTAAGTCTGGGTTTAGAAATTCAAAAATAGGTAGAACTGAAATAAAGAGAATACCTGTACTCTTTTAGTGCAAATCGATTTTTTTGTAGAGACCTTCTTTCTGAGTAAGCCCTCTCTACAATTTTCCAAATTCTGCGTGTTGATTCCTCACATTGTCGCCCACCACATGCAATGTTGAGTGGGTACAGCTCCTGAGTTTGGAGATGCAGCCGGGAGAGTTCTTTGGCATTCCTGTGCTGTCACATTCACCCTGTCCATGTGCGGTTTTTCGGGCCAGGCAATACAGCTTGGTCGTGGTGGTCTGAGCCTCGGCTTTAGTCTGGGATGGGAAAGGGCGCGTTGGGTTCTCGCCACCGAGTGTCTCGAAAGGTTCGGAATCGCGGGTCAGGGCGAGCGGCAGCGCGGGCTGCGGGCGGCGGCGGGTGCAGTCCCAGCGCGCACCGCTGGGTGGTGCCCTCGGCTAAGGCGGCGCCGAGCGACTGCGGCAGCGGAGGCGGCCGAGCCCGGCCCAGCCCAGCTCAGAAAAATCCAGCCCAGAAAAACCGAGCCCAGCACAGCAGAACCCAGCCCAGCACGGCAAAACACAGCAAGGCACAGAGCAGCGCAGTTGAGCGCATCCCGGACTGTACCAGTGGAGCAGAGCGAGGGTGACGGCGGCTGCTGCGGCGAGCGCTCCCCGTGTCTCCCGCTACGGGCACAACCCGCTCCGTTCCGCACCGCCGGCGGAATCTCACCCAGCCAGGGAAGGCGTCCGGCCCCCTCTTCGCCGCTTTCCGCAGAGAATCGCCCGGCACATCCCCGAGACCCAGCCCGGCCGCCGCCGCCGCGCCATGGCGATCGCAAGGCAAGTGCTTTGTCTCTCTGCTTTCCTGTCGCTGCCGCTCGCTCGCGCCGAGCCCATCCGCTACTCCGTAGCCGAGGAGGCGGAAAGCGGCTCCCTGGTGGGCAAGCTGGCGGAGGACGCGGGGCTGACGCCGCCGCAGCTCTCGGCTCGCCGCGCCCGCCTGCTCTCGGAGGACGGCCGCCAGCATTTGCGCTTAGAGCCCGGCTCCGGCCGCCTCCTCGTGGCGGGGAGGCTGGACCGGGAGCAGCTGTGCGCCCACTCCGACACCTGCATGCTCCCTTTCGAGCTGCTGCTCTCCGACCCCCTGCAGTTCTTTCGGGTCGAAGTGACTGTGGATGATATCAATGATCATTCGCCCGTTTTTCCTAAAGATCGAGTCACTTTCAAGATTCTGGAAACGACCGACCCAGGTTCTCTTTTCCCTCTGGAGGTGGCTAGGGATCTCGATATTGGCAGCAACACAATCCAGGCGTACAGCATCTCTCCCAATAGCGAGTACTTTAGTGTCTCCTATGGCAGTAGGAGTGAGGATGGCAAATATCTTGACCTCGTCTTGGAAAAGCCACTAGACCGAGAGGAGCACGCAGAGATGAGTTTTAATATTATTGCTGAAGATGGGGGTTTTCCTCCCAGAAGTGGCAGCACCCAAGTGAAAATTATCATTCTAGATGTAAATGACAATGCTCCAACCTTCAAACCGCAGGTGTACATTGCAAAGGTCCTGGAGAACATGCCAGAAGGCACTGTTGTTTTGACTGTGTTGGCAACTGATAAGGATGCAGGAGTTAATGGGGACCTTTCCTATGAACTCAGTGAAGCAGAGGGACAGAAGGACCCAAAATTTCTGATTGATCCCAGAACTGGTGAAATTAAACTCACAAAACCTCTGGACTTCGAGGCAGCACACATTCACGAGCTCACTGCGAGGGCTACAGATGGTGGGGGGCTCTCAGCAATCTGCAAAGTGTTGGTGGAGGTGGTGGATGTGAATGACAATGCTCCAGAGCTGGCGGTCAGCTCCTTCAGCAGTCCCCTACCCGAGAACACAGCGCCCGGCACCGTGGTTGCCCTGTTCACGGTCAGGGACCGCGATTCTGGTGCCAACGGCAAGATCTCCTGTGCCCTCGACGATCAGCTCTTCTTCTCCCTGCGACCAGCCTACAAAAATTACTATGAGCTGGTGACAGTGAGCGCGCTGGACCGCGAGCACACGGCTCAGTACGTGCTCAGGGTCACAGCAGCAGACGCGGGCTCCCCTCCTCTCACAAGCACGCACACCTTCACCGTGGACATCTCGGACGTCAATGACAACGCCCCCGTCTTCAACCAGACCTCGTACACCATGTATGTGCGGGAGAACAACGTGCCCTCGGTGTTGGTGGGGGCCGTGAGCGCTGCAGATGCTGACGAGGGGCTCAATGCCAAGGTGACCTATTCGCTGGCGCCAGGGCCAGCGGCAGAGCGGCCCTCGTGCTCCTGCATCTCGGTGAACTCGGAGAACGGGCACGTGTTTGTGCTGCGGCCCCTGGACTACGAGCGCCTGAAGCACATCGAGGTCACGGTCAGCGCCTCTGACGCGGGCTCTCCTCCCCTCCGAGCCAACGTCACCGTCCGCCTCGTGGTGCTGGACGAGAATGACAATGCCCCGCTCGTGCTCTACCCAGCCCAGGACAGCAGCCCAGCGTCCAGCGAGCTCGTGCCCGTGGCGGCCCAGGCGGGCTACCTCATCACCAAAGTGGTGGCCGTCGATGCCGACTCCGCCCAGAACTCGTGGCTCTCGTACCACCTGCTCAGGGCCACCGAGCCCGGCCTCTTCAGCGTGGCTGTGCAGAGCGGCGAGGTGCGTCTCAAGAGGCCGGTGACAGAGAGAGACAGCGTCAAGCACAAGCTCCTTGTGCTGGTCACAGACAACGGCAAGCCCCCACTGTCAGCCACCGCAGCTCTCAGCGCGCTCCTGCTCAAGGACTTCTCGGACGTGCGCCTCCCGCACAGCAGCCCGCCCGCAGACGAGCACGGCGACTCCCTGACCACCTCTTTAATCATCTCCTTGGTCTTTGTCTCGCTCCTCTTCCTCGTCTCCAGCGCCGTCTTTGTCGCTCGCAAGGTGTGCAAGAGCAAGGAGCTGAAGGCTGCCCATGTGCTTTACGGTGCCGACAACTTGCAGAGCGGCCTGGCCGATGCAGCCGCTGCAGGGACCCTGCCCCGCGCCTATTGCTACGAGATCAGCCTCACCACGGGCTCGGCCAACAGCGAGTTCCAATTCCTCAAGCCCATCCTGCCCAGCCTGCCAGCACAGCCCTGCGCCACGGGCCAGGGCCCCGAGCAACACGAACAGCATTTCCCCTGTGTCCCTGTCAGCACAGAGGACACGGCACCTGACAATGCTGGGACACTCTCTGCGGGACAGTTCAACACTCTTTCCTTTAACTAGCACAGGGTCTGTACAGACAGAGGCTTCAAGGTTCATGGGAGGATGTGATCCAGGTTGGAACGTGAGGAAATTGTTCTTCCAGAGAAAAGCTGCATATCCAATTGGCATAGCCAATTTCCTGATAATTCCGAGTCAGAGCAAAATTTGTGTTCCACACCATAAAGAAAATTATGGAAAAAATAATTTCTCAGGTTCTGTTGCTCAGATAATAGTCTATTTTACCTCTGTCACAGGCATTTCTGATTGTCATCAGTAATGCACTCCCAGATTTTCTGTTGTGTCTCTTGCTGTCCAACCAGATATTAGAATACTTGTTCCTTGTTATAGCTCAATGGGAAAGTTGAGTAGAAAAATATCACTGTTCTAGAAATGATTCAAACCCTATTCTCTAGCCCAGAAAAGCAAGGTAGCTCTGAATACTGATGTTCTATTTGCACACGGCTTTTTCTTTCTGGGTTTCTGGATGTCTCTTTATCAGATAGGTGGGCTCTGTATGTTATTCTTTTTCTCATTATGTCTATGTGCACGGCCCTTGTGCATCTGCAGGTGCTTAACCGCTTCTGCCCAGTGAAGTAGTGAATTTTTCCCATCCAGCCACTGCAATGCTGGCAATTCCTGCTCTGCAGAGTCAAATGCTCTTTTCACCCTATGAGTCTCGGGGTCTCATCTTCATCGAGGCAGAGAGGAGAAGGAAAATGCACAACAAAGAACTTCCTTTGAAATATCCGGAGGTTTGGTGTACCATCCCTCTCAGATTGTCTTAGAAATGCACAGCAGCAGATGTGGTAGAGAGGCTATAATTAGAGAGTCAGGAAAACACCTAATTGCCTTTGGCTGCCTAATAATGACTCCTGTCCATCATAGATAATTTTCTGGAGTTAGAACCAAGAACTTGAAAACAGGACTTGATGGCATTTTTCCTCCTCTTTGTTTCTGATTTCGCTGGCTTTGTGTTGGGAGTAGAAAGCTGACCCTACAAGATTATCTCCATTCGTGTTGGAACGTTTTCATTCCAATTTTTGCCCTTTCTCCTTCTACCCCGTGCACTGCACTGAGCATTATTTGGCTGGTTCCTCTAGAGAGGGACTGCCACCACATCTCTAATAACTGTTTTTCTGAATTATGTTTGTGATGCATGAAATACTCAGAAAGCCTCCCTCAAAGAGAATTGTATTGGAATTCTGCAGTTCAGCATTGTAAATCGGTGTAAGTCTGGGTTTAGATATTGAAAACATACGTAGAACTGAAATAAAGAGAATACCTGCACTCCATTTGTGCAGATCGAATTCTTTCTAGAGACGTTCTTTCGGGCAAACCTCTGGCAAGAGTTTTCCAAATTCTTCGAGTTACTTTCTCCCTATGTTCCTTGACAGAAGCAATGTTGCGTGGGTGTCCCTCCTGAGACTGGACATACAGCAGGAACAGTGCTCATTGGCATTCCTGTGCTCTCGAATTCGCCCTGTCAATGTGCGATCTGTCGTGCTAGGCAATGCGCCTTGGTCGTGGTGGACTGAGCATCCGCTTTGTTCTGGACCGGAAAAGGGCGCGTTGGGTTTCAGCGCCGGGTGTGTCGAAAGGTTCGGAATCGCGGGCCGGGGCGAGCGGCAGCGCGGGCTGCGGGCGGCGGCGGGTGCAGTCCCAGCGCGCACCGCTGGGTGGTGCCCTCGGCTAAGGCGGCGCCGAGCGACTGCGGCAGCGGAGGCGGCCGAGCCCGGCCCAGCCCAACCCAGGAAAATCCAGCCCAGGAAAACCCAGCCCAGCAGAGCAGAGCAGAGCAGAAGCCAGTGCAGCTCAGCGCAGAGCAGCTCACAGCATTCTCGGGCTATACCAGCAGAGCCGGGCGGAGGTGACAGCGGCTGCTGAGGCACGGGCGAGCGGTCCCCGTGTCACCCGCTGCCGGCACAGCCCGGCTCCGTTCCGCACCGCCGGGGGAATCTCACCCAGCCAGGGAACGCGCCCGGCCCCCACTTCGCCGCTTTCCGCAGAGAATCGCCCGGCACATCCCCGAGACCCAGCCCGGCCGCCGCCGCCGCCGCCGCGCCATGGCGATCGCAAGGCAAGTGCTTTGTCTCTCTGCTTTCCTGTCGCTGCCGCTCGCTCGCGCCGAGCCCATCCGCTACTCCGTAGCCGAGGAGGCGGAAAGCGGCTCCCTGGTGGGCAAGCTGGCGGAGGACGCGGGGCTGACGCCGCCGCAGCTCTCGGCTCGCCGCGCCCGCCTGCTCTCGGAGGACGGCCGCCAGCATTTGCGCTTAGAGCCCGGCTCCGGCCGCCTCCTCGTGGCGGGGAGGCTGGACCGGGAGCAGCTGTGCGCCCACTCCGACACCTGCATGCTCCCCTTCGAGCTGCTGCTCTCCGACCCGCTGCAGTTCTTTCGGGTCGAGGTGACTATAGATGATATCAATGACCATTCACCTGTTTTCCCTGACGAACGAGTCACTTTTAAGATTCTGGAAACCAGCGAGTTGGGCTCTCGTTTCCCACTAGAGGTGGCTCAGGACCTCGATATTGGCAGCAACACAGTCCAGGCATACAGCATCTCTCCCGAGAACGAGTCTGTTAGTGTGTCCTATGGGACTCGGATAACTGGGAAGAAGTATCTGGAACTGGTCTTGGAAAAGCCACTAGACAGAGAGGAGCAGGCAGAGATGCATTTCAGACTCACTGCTGTAGATGGTGGCTCTCCACCCAGGAGCGGAACCACCGAAGTGAAAATTATCGTTCTAGATGTGAACGACAATGCTCCCGTGTTCACACAGGAGGAGTACATAGGGAATGTTTTGGAGAACATGCCAGAAGGTTCTGTGGTACTGAACGTGCTGGCAACTGATCAGGATGCAGGCGTAAATGGGGACATCATCTATCAACTCAGCCAGGTAGTGGGACAGAGCGACTCGGCATTTGTGATTGATCCCAGAACTGGTGAAATTAAAATCACAAAACCACTAGACTTTGAGGCAGCACACACTCACGAGCTCAGTGTGAGGGCTACAGACGGTGGGGGGCTCTCAGCCATCTGCAAAGTGTTGGTGGAGGTGGTGGATGTGAATGACAATGCCCCAGAGCTGGCGGTCAGCTCCTTCAGCAGTCCCCTCCCCGAGAACACGGCGCCCGGCACCGTGGTTGCCCTGTTCACGGTCAGGGACCGCGATTCTGGTGCCAACGGCAAGATCTCCTGTGCCCTCGACGATCAGCTCTTCTTCTCCCTGCGGCCAGCCTACAAAAATTACTATGAGCTGGCGACAGTGAGCGCGCTGGACCGCGAGCACACGGCCCAGTACGTGCTCAGGGTCACAGCAGCAGACGCGGGCTCCCCTCCTCTCACAAGCACGCACACCTTCACCGTGGACATCTCGGACGTCAATGACAACGCCCCCGTCTTCAACCAGACCTCGTACACCATGTATGTGCGGGAGAACAACGTGCCCTCGGTGTTGGTGGGGGCCGTGAGCGCTGCAGATGCTGACGAGGGGCTCAATGCCAAGGTGACCTATTCGCTGGCGCCAGGGCCAGCGGCAGAGCGGCCCTCGTGCTCCTGCATCTCGGTGAACTCGGAGAACGGGCACGTGTTTGTGCTGCGGCCCCTGGACTACGAGCGCCTGAAGCACACCGAGGTCACGGTCAGCGCCTCTGACGCGGGCTCTCCTCCCCTCCGAGCCAACGTCACCGTCCGCCTCGTGGTGCTGGACGAGAATGACAATGTCCCGCTCGTGCTCTACCCAGCCCAGGACAGCAGCCCAGCGTCCAGCGAGCTCGTGCCCGTGGCGGCCCAGGCGGGCTACCTCATCACCAAAGTGGTGGCCGTCGATGCCGACTCCGCCCAGAACTCGTGGCTCTCGTACCACCTGCTCAGGGCCACCGAGCCCGGCCTCTTCAGCGTGGCTGTGCAGAGCGGCGAGGTGCGTCTCAAGAGGCCGGTGACAGAGAGAGACAGCGTCAAGCACAAGCTCCTTGTGCTGGTCACAGACAACGGCAAGCCCCCACTGTCAGCCACCGCAGCTCTCAGCGCGCTCCTGCTCAAGGACTTCTCGGACGTGCGCCTCCCGCACAGCAGCCCGCCCGCAGACGAGCACGGCGACTCCCTGACCACCTCTTTAATCATCTCCTTGGTCTTTGTGTCGCTCCTCTTCCTCGTCTCCAGCGCCGTCTTTGTCGCTCGCAAGGTGTGCAAGAGCAAGGAGCTGAAGGCTGCCCATGTGCTTTACGGTGCCGACAACTTGCAGAGCGGCCTGGCCGATGCAGCCGCTGCAGGGACCCTGCCCCGCGCCTATTGCTACGAGATCAGCCTCACCACTGGCTCGGCCAACAGCGAGTTCCAGTTCCTCAAGCCCATCCTGCCCAGCCTGCCAGCACAGCCCTGCGCCACGGGCCAGGGCCCCGAGCAACACGAACAGCATTTCCCCTGTGTCCCTGTCAGCACAGAGGACACGACACCAGGCAATGCTGGGACTCTCTCTGAGGGACAGTTCAACGTTCTTTCCTTTAACTAGCACAGGGTCTGCACACACAGTGGCTTTATGGCTCATGGAAGTAGGTGATCCAGGCTGCAGGCTGTGACAATGGTTCCTTCAGGGAAAACCTGTGTTCTCCATTGGCTTAGCAAATTTCCTGATAATTTCACTTCAGAGTAAAATTTTTCTTCCAGTCTAAAAACACTGAGAAGGATGAAAAGTTATTCAGATTTTCTCTGTCAGAAAATTGTTTCTTTTACTTATGCCACTGCCGTTTCTTTAAACGCACCCCCAGCTTTTTTCTTGTGTCTCCTGCTGTCAGACCAGAACTCGGTCTTCTTCATCTTTGTTATTGTTTAATGGCACAGTTGGGTAGACAAATCTCAAACTGACTGGGTAACACAGAGCTCTTTTCCCAGCTCAGGAAAGCAAGATAGATCTCAAAACTGGGTCCTGATGTTCTGTTTGCACAATGCTTTTTCTTTCTGTGGTTCTCGATGTCTCTGGCTCAGTGAGGTGAGCTCTGAGCGATATTCTTTTTCCCATTATGTCGCTTATGCATCTGCATATGCTTCACTAACTTTGGCCACTAAAACAGATAATTTTTCCCATCCAGCCGCTGCAATGATGGCAATTCCAGCTCTACAGAGTCAAAGGCTATTTATGCCCTATGAATACAGGGGTTTAATCTTCTTCCAGGATGACAGAAAAAGGAAACGCACAATAAAATCTTCCTTTTGCCTCTATGTGGATCGGGTGTTCTGTCCCCATCAGACTGTCTGGGGAATATAGCAGCAGATGCTGAGTTAGTGTAGGCTATGACTGTAGAGAGCAATGAAAATTAATTCATTATCTTTGTGTGCATGAAAATGCTTCATGTCCATCAAAGACAATTTTCTGGAGTGAGAATCGACATGAACTTTGAAACAGGGCTTGGAGTTTTGATTTCTCATTCTTCTTTCTGAATTCGGTGGCTTTTTGTTGTGATTAGAAAGCTGTCCCTACAAGATTGTCTCCATTTCTGTTAGAGCATATGCATGCCCATTTTTACCCTTTTTCCTTCTACCCTCTGAACTGTACTGAGCATTACTTTGTTCTTCTAGACGGGGATTGCCACCCCATCTACAGTAAGTAGTTTTTCGAATGATGTCTGTGATGCATGAAATACTCGGGAAGCCTCCCTCACGCTGTTTTGTGATGAAGTAATACACTCGTATAACTTGTAAATTGGTATGTCAGGGTTTAGAAACTGAAAACTATGTGGAACTGAAATAAAGAGAATACCTGCACTCCTTTTGTGCAGACCGAATTCTTTGTAGAGACGTGCTTTCTGGGAATGCCTTGTCTATGCGTCCCAAAATTCTGCGAGTTGATTTCTCACTGTGTCCATTGACAGAAAGCAAAGATTGGTGGGTATGGCTCCTGAGCGTGGATATTCAGCCGGGAGTGTTCATTGGCATGCCGGTGATGTCACCATCTCCCTATCCATGTGCGGTTTGTTGTGTCAGTAAACGCGCCTTGGTCGTGGTGGGCTGAGCATCCGCTTTAGTCTGGGCTGGGAAAGGGCTCGTTGGGTTCTCGCCGCCGGGTGTGTCGAAAGGTTCGGAATCGCGGGCCGGGGCGAGCGGCAGCGCGGGCTGCGGGCGGCGGCGGGTGCAGTCCCAGCGCGCACCGCTGGGTGGTGCGCTCGGCTAAGGCGGCGCCGAGCGACTGCGGCAGCGGAGGCGGCCGAGCCCGGCCCAGCCCAGCCCAGGAAAACCCTGCCCAGAAAAATTGAGCGCAGCACAGCAGAGCAGAGCCAGAAGCCAGCCAAGTAAAGCGCAGAGCAGCTCAGAGCATTCCGGACTGCACCAGCAGAGCCGGGCGGAGGTGACAGCGGTTGCTGCGGCACAGGTGAGCGCAGCCCCATGTCACCCGCTGCCGGCACAGCCCGGCTCTGCTCCACACCGCCGGGGGAATCTCACCCAGCCAGGGAAGGCGCCCGGCCCCCACTTCGCCGCTTTCCGCAGAGAATCGCCCGGCACATCCCCGAGACCCAGCCCGGCCGCCGCCGCCGCCGCCGCGCCATGGCGATCGCAAGGCAAGTGCTTTGTCTCTCTGCTTTCCTGTCGCTGCCGCTCGCTCGCGCCGAGCCCATCCGCTACTCCGTAGCCGAGGAGGCGGAAAGCGGCTCCCTGGTGGGCAAGCTGGCGGAGGACGCGGGGCTGACGCCGCCGCAGCTCTCGGCTCGCCGCGCCCGCCTGCTCTCGGAGGACGGCCGCCAGCATTTGCGCTTAGAGCCCGGCTCCGGCCGCCTCCTCGTGGCGGGGAGGCTGGACCGGGAGCAGCTGTGAGCCCACTCCGACACCTGCATGCTCCCCTTCGAGCTGCTGCTCTCCGACCCGCTGCAGTTCTTTCGGGTCGAGGTTACTATAAATGATATCAATGACCATTCACCCGTTTTTCGTAAAGAACGAGTCACTTTTAAGATTCCGGAGACGAGTGAGCCGGGGTCTCGTTTTCCACTGGAGGCGGCTCACGATCTCGATATTGGCAGCAACACAGTACAGGCGTACAGCATTTCTCCCGAGAACGAATTTTTTAGTGTCATGTATGGAACTCGGAGTAATGGTGACAAATATCTTGAACTGGTCTTGGAAAAGGCTCTAGACAGAGAAGAGCAGGCAGAGATGGGTTTCATCGTCATTGCTGCGGATGGTGGCTCTCCTCCAAGAAGTGGCACTATCGAGATCACTACAATCATTTTAGATGTAAATGACAATGCTCCCATCTTCACGCAAGAGCGTTATATTGGGAAGGTGCAGGAGAACATGCAAGAAGGTTCTGTGGTTCTGACTGTGCTCGCAAGCGATCAGGATGCAGGAGTTAACGGAGATATTTCTTATGAATTAAGTGAAGCAGTGGGACAGAGTGACTCGGCGTTTGAGATTGATCCCAGAACTGGTGAAATTAAAATCACAAAACCTCTGGACTTTGAGGAAGCACACACTCACGAGCTCATTGTGAGGGCTACAGACGGTGGGGGGCTCTCAGCAATCTGCAAAGTGTTGGTGGAGGTGGTGGATGTGAATGACAATGCCCCAGAGCTGGCGGTCAGTTCCTTCAGCAGTCCCCTCCCCGAGAACACAGCGCCCGGCACCGTGGTTGCCCTGTTCACGGTCAGGGACCGCGATTCTGGTGCCAACGGCAAGATCTCCTGTGCCCTCGACGATCAGCTCTTCTTCTCCCTGCGGCCAGCCTACAAGAATTACTATGAGCTGGTGACAGTGAGCGCGCTGGACCGCGAGCACACGGCTCAGTACGTGCTCAGGGTCACAGCAGCAGACATGGGTTCCCCTCCTCTCACATCCACGCACACCTTCACCGTGCACATCTCGGACGTCAATGACAATGCCCCCGTTTTCAACCAGACCTCGTACACCATGTATGTGCGGGAGAACAACGTGCCCTCGGTGTTGGTGGGGGCCGTGAGCGCTGCAGATGCTGACGAGGGGCTCAATGCCAAGGTGACCTATTCGCTGGCGCCAGGGCCAGCGGCAGAGCGGCCCTCGTGCTCCTGCATCTCGGTGAACTCGGAGAACGGGCACGTGTTTGTGCTGCGGCCCCTGGACTACGAGCGCCTGAAGCACACCGAGGTCACGGTCAGCGCCTCTGACGCGGGCTCTCCTCCCCTCCGAGCCAACGTCACCGTCCGCCTCGTGGTGCTGGACGAGAATGACAATGCCCCGCTCGTGCTCTACCCAGCCCAGGACAGCAGCCCAGCGTCCAGCGAGCTCGTGCCCGTGGCGGCCCAGGCGGGCTACCTCATCACCAAAGTGGTGGCCGTCGATGCCGACTCCGCCCAGAACTCGTGGCTCTCGTACCACCTGCTCAGGGCCACCGAGCCCGGCCTCTTCAGCGTGGCTGTGCAGAGCGGCGAGGTGCGTCTCAAGAGGCCGGTGACAGAGAGAGACAGCGTCAAGCACAAGCTCCTTGTGCTGGTCACAGACAACGGCAAGCCCCCACTGTCAGCCACCGCAGCTCTCAGCGCGCTCCTGCTCAAGGACTTCTCGGACGTGCGCCTCCCGCACAGCAGCCCGCCCGCAGACGAGCACGGCGACTCCCTGACCACGTCTTTAATCATCTCCTTGGTCTTTGTGTCGCTCCTCTTCCTCGTCTCCAGCGCCGTCTTTGTCGCTCGCAAGGTGTGCAAGAGCAAGGAGCTGAAGGCTGCCCATGTGCTTTACGGTGCCGACAACTTGCAGAGCGGCCTGGCCGATGCAGCCGCTGCAGGGACCCTGCCCCGCGCCTATTGCTACGAGATCAGCCTCACCACGGGCTCGGCCAACAGCGAGTTCCAGTTCCTCAAGCCCATCCTGCCCAGCCTGCCAGCACAGCCCTGCGCCACGAGCCAGGGCCCCGAGCAACAGGAACAGCGTTTCCCCTGTGTCCCTGTCAGCACAGAGGACACGGCATCGAACAATGCTGGGACTCTCTCTGAGGGACAGTTCAACGCTCTTTCCTTTAACTAGCACAGAGTCTGCACACACAGATGGGCCATGGCTCGTGGGAGGAGGGATTCCTGACTGCAGGCTGCGACAATTGTTCCTTCAAACAAAACCTGTGTTCTCCATTGGCATAGCAAATTTCCTGATAATTTCACGTCAGTAAAATTTTTCTTCCATTCCAAAACACTGAGAAGGAAAAAAGGTATTCTGATTCTCTCCCTCAGAAGATTGTCTATTTTCCTTATGCCAGTGCCGTTTCAGATGGGTTTAATAAAGCACTCCCACCTTTGATCTTGTCTCTATTGCTGTCAAACCAGAACCTGGACTTCTCAATCTTTGTTATACTTCAATGGCACAGTTACGTAGACAATCCTGACAATAACTGAATAACACAGAGCCCTTGTCCCACCTTAGGGAAGGAAATTAATTCTCAATACAGGGTCCTGGTGTTCTGTAAGCACACTGTCTTTCTGCTGGTCTCGATGTCTCTATCTGAGATAGGGGCGCGCTGAGCGTTTTCCTTTTCTCAGTACATCTGTCTGAATGGCGCTTGTGCATCTGCAGATATTTCACTATTTGTGCCCAGTGAAACAGACAATTTTTCCCAGCCACTGCAATGCTGGCAATTCAAGCTCTGCAGAATCAAATGCTATTTATACCCTATGAGTTCAGCGGTTTCACCTTCTTCCAGGAAGACAGAGAAAGGAAATGCACAATAAAATCTTCTTTTGGCTTGTATGTGGGTCTTGCCTTCTATCCCCATCAGACTGTCTGGGAAATACATTAGCAGATTCTGTGTTAGGTTGGACTATGATTGTAGACAGTCATGAAAATGAAATCATTATCTTCGTGTGCAAGAAAATGCTTCACATCCATCAAAGATAATTTTCTGGAATTAGAATCAATCTGAAATTTAAAACAGGGCTTGGACTTCTGTTTCCGCAATGAAGTTTCTGAATTAGGTGACGTTTTGTTGTGACTAAAAAGCTATCCCTAGAAGATGATCTCCATTTCTGTTAGAGCATATGCAGCCCCATTTTTACACTTTTTCCTTCTACCCTCTCAACTGCACTATGCATTACATTGCCCGTTCCTCTAGAAAATACTCTCACTCCAACTATAGTAAATGGTTGCTTGAATGATGTCTGTGATGCATGAAATACTCGGAAACGCTCCATCACGCTTTTTTATGCGGACGTTATACACTTACACGTTGTAACTCGTATAAGTCTGGGTTTGGAAATTGAAAATTATGTAGAACTGAAATAAAGACAATACCTCGATTCCTTCTGCAGAGATCGAATTTTCTGTAGAGACGTTCTTTCTGGGAATACCTTGTCTATATTTTTCAAAATTTGCGAGTTACTTTCTCACTATGCCCTTTGACAGAAGCAATGTTGAGTGGGTACAGGTCCTGAGCGTAGAGATGCAGTCGGGAGAATGTTCATTGGAACTCCTGTGCTGTCACATTCGCACTGTCCGTGTGCGGTTTATCCCGCCGGGCAATGCGCCTCGATCGCTGAGGGCTGAGCCTCCTCTTTAGTCTGGGCTGAGAAAGGGTGCGTTGGTTTGTCCCCACCGGGTGTGTCGAAAGGTTCGGAATCGCGGGCCGGGGCGAGCGGCAGCGCGGGCTGCGGGCGGCGGCGGGTGCAGTCCCAGCGCGCACCGCTGGGTGGTGCCCTCGGCTAAGGCGGCGCCGAGTGACTGCGGCAGCGGAGGCGGCCGAGCCCGGCCCAGCCCAGCCCAGGAAAATCCAGCCCAGGAAAACCCAGCCCAGCTCAGCAGAGCCCAGCCCAGCACGGCAAAACACAGCACAGCAGAGCAGAACCCAGCCCAACACGGCAGAACCCAGCACAGCATAGCTCAGCGCAGCTCAATAGTATCCCGGACTATACCAGTGGAGCTGAGCGAAGGTGACAGAGGCCGCTGCGGAGCGAGCGCTCCCCGTGTCACCCGCTGCCGGCAAACCCCGGCTCCGTTCCACACCGCCGGCGGAATCTCACCCAGCCAGGGAACGCGCCCGGCCCCCACTTCACCGCTTTCCGCAGAGAATCGCCCGGCACATCCCCGAGACCCAGCCCGGCCGCCGCCGCCGCCGCCGCGCCATGGCGATCGCAAGGCAAGTGCTTTGTCTCTCTGCTTTCCTGTCGCTGCCGCTCGCTCGCGCCGAGCCCATCCGCTACTCCGTAGCCGAGGAGGCGGAAAGCGGCTCCCTGGTGGGCAAGCTGGCGGAGGACGCGGGGCTGACGCCGCCGCAGCTCTCGGCTCGCCGCGCCCGCCTGCTCTCGGAGGACGGCCGCCAGCATTTGCGCTTAGAGCCCGGCTCCGGCCGCCTCCTCGTGGCGGGGAGGCTGGACCGGGAGCAGCTGTGCGCCCACTCCGACACCTGCATGCTCCCCTTCGAGCTGCTGCTCTCCGACCCGCTGCAGTTCTTTCGGGTCGAAGTGACTGTGGATGATATCAATGATCATTCACCTGTTTTTCGAAAAGAAAGAGTCACTTTTAAGATTCCGGAGACGAGTGAGCCAGGCTCCCGTTTTCCACTGGAGGCGGCTCACGATCTCGATATTGGCAGCAACACAGTGCAGGCGTACAGCATTTCTCCCGAGAACGAATATTTTATTGTCACGTATGGAACTCGGAGTAATGGTGACAAATATCTTGAACTGGTCTTGGAAAAGGCTCTAGACAGAGAAGAGCAGGCAGAGATGGGTTTCAGGGTCATTGCTGTGGATGGTGGCTCTCCTCCGAGAAGTGGCACTATCGAGATCACTACAATCATTTTAGATGCAAATGACAATGTTCCCATCTTTACGCAAGAGCGTTATATTGGGAAGGTTTTGGAGAACATGCCAGAAGGCTCTGTGGTTCTGACTGTGCTCGCAAGCGATCAGGATGCAGCAGTTAATGGGGACATTTCTTATGAATTAAGTGAAGCAGTAGGACAGAGTGACTCGGCGTTTGAGATTGATCCCAGAACTGGTGAAATTAAAATCACAAAACCACTAGACTTTGAGGAAGCACACACTCACGAGCTCATTGTGAGGGCTACAGACGGTGGGGGGCTCTCAGCAATCTGCAAAGTGTTGGTGGAGGTGGTGGATGTGAATGACAATGCCCCAGAGCTGGCGGTCAGTTCCTTCAGCAGTCCCCTCCCCGAGAACACAGCGTCCGGCACCGTGGTTGCCCTGTTCACGGTCAGGGACCGCGATTCTGGTGCCAACGGCAAGATCTCCTGTGCCCTCGACGATCAGCTCTTCTTCTCCCTGCGGCCAGCCTACAAGAATTACTATGAGCTGGTGACAGTGAGCGCGCTGGACCGCGAGCACACGGCTCAGTACGTGCTCAGGGTCACAGCAGCAGACGCGGGCTCCCCTCCTCTCACAAGCACGCACACCTTCACCGTGCACATCTCGGATGTCAATGACAACGCCCCTGTCTTCAACCAGACCTCGTACACCATGTATGTGCGGGAGAACAACGTGCCCTCGGTGTTGGTGGGGGCCGTGAGTGCTGCAGATGCTGACGAGGGGCTCAATGCCAAGGTGACTTATTCGCTGACGCCAGGGCCAGCGGCAGAGCGGCCCTCGTGCTCCTGCATCTCGGTGAACTCGGAGAACGGGCACGTGTTTGTGCTGCGGCCCCTGGACTACGAGCGCCTGAAGCACACCGAGGTCACGGTCAGCGCCTCTGACGCGGGCTCTCCTCCCCTCCGAGCCAACGTCACCGTCCGCCTCGTGGTGCTGGACGAGAATGACAATGCCCCGCTCGTGCTCTACCCAGCCCAGGACAGCAGCCCAGCGTCCAGCGAGCTCGTGCCCGTGGCGGCCCAGGCGGGCTACCTCATCACCAAAGTGGTGGCCGTCGATGCCGACTCCGCCCAGAACTCGTGGCTCTCGTACCACCTGCTCAGGGCCACCGAGCCCGGCCTCTTCAGCGTGGCTGTGCAGAGCGGCGAGGTGCGTCTCAAGAGGCCGGTGACAGAGAGAGACAGCGTCAAGCACAAGCTCCTTGTGCTGGTCACAGACAACGGCAAGCCCCCACTGTCAGCCACCGCAGCTCTCAGCGCGCTCCTGCTCAAGGACTTCTCGGACGTGCGCCTCCCGCACAGCAGCCCGCCCGCAGACGAGCACGGCGACTCCCTGACCACCTCTTTAATCATCTCCTTGGTCTTTGTCTCGCTCCTCTTCCTCGTCTCCAGTGCAGTCTTTGTCGCTCGCAAGGTGTGCAAGAGCAAGGAGCTGAAGGCTGCCCATGTGCTTTACGGTGCCGACAACTTGCAGAGCGGCCTGGCCGATGCAGCCGCTGCAGGGACCCTGCCCCGCGCCTATTGCTACGAGATCAGCCTCACCACGGGCTCGGCCAACAGCGAGTTCCAGTTCCTCAAGCCCATCCTGCCCAGCCTGCCAGCACAGCCCTGCGCCACGGGCCAGGGCCCCGAGCAACACGAACAGCATTTCCCCTGTGTCCCTGTCAGCACAGAGGACACGGCACCAGAAAATGCTGGGACTCTCTCTGAGGGACAGTTCAACACTCTTTCCTTTAACTAGCACAGGGTCTGCACTCACAGAGGCTTCAATGTTCATGGGAGGATGTGATCCAGGTTGGAGCGCGAGGAAATTGTTTTTCCAGAGAAAAGCTGCATAGCCAATTGGCGTAGCAGATTTCCTGTAAATTCCGAGTCAGAGCAAAATTTGTTTTCCACACTATAAAGAAAATTATGGAAAAAATAATTTCTCAGATTCTGTTGCTCAGATAATAGCCTATTTTACTTCTGTCACAGGCATTTTTGATCGGCATCAGTAATGCACTCCCAGCTTTGCTGGTGTGTCTTGCTGTCCAACCAGATATTAGAATACTTGCTCCTTGTTATAGCTCAATGGGAAAGTTGAGTAGAAAAATCTCGCAGTTCCAGAAATGATTCAAACCCTATTCCCCGGCTCAGAAAAGCAAGGTAGTTCTGAATACTGTGTCATGATGTTCTATTTGCACACGGCTGTTTCTTTCTGGGTTTCTGGATATCTCTGTCTCAGATAGGTGGGCTCTCTATGTTATTCTTTTTCTCATTATGTCTATGTGCACGGCCCTTGTGCATCTGCGGAGGCTTCACCACTTCTGCCCAGTGAAGCAGTGAATTTGTCCCATCCAGCCACTGCAATGCTGGCAATTCCTGCTCTGCAGAGTCAAATGCTGTTTTCACCCTATGAGTCTAGGGGTCTTATCTTCATCAAGGCAGAGAGGAGAAGCAAAATGCACAACAAAGAACTTCCTTTGAAATATCCGGAGGTTTGGTGTACCATCCCTCTCAGATTGTCTTAGAAATTCACAGCAGCAGATGTGGTAGAGACGCTATTATTAGAGAGTCAGGAAAATTATTAGTTGTTTTTGGCTGCCTTATAATGACACCTGTCCATCATAGATAATTTTCTGGAGTTAGAATGAAGAAGAACTTGAAAATAGGACTTCATGGCATTTTTCGTCATCTTTGTTTCTGATTTCGCTGGCTTTGTGTTGTGAGTAGAAAGCTGACCCTACAAGATTATCTCCATTTCTGTTGGAGGGTTTCATTCCAGTTTTTACCCTTTCTCCTTCTACCCCGTGCACTGAGCATTATTTGGCTGGTTCCCCTAGAGAGGGACTGCCACCACATCTCTAATAACTGTTTTTCTGAATGATGTTTGTGATGCATGAAATACTCAGAAAGCCTCCCTCAAAGAGAATTGTACTGGAATTCTGCGTTTTAGCGTTGTACATCGGTGTAAGTCTGGGTTTAGATATTGAAAAAATACGTAGAAGTGAAATAAAGAGAATACCTGGACTCTTTTGTTCAGATCCAATTCTTTCTAGAGGCATTATTTCTGGGAAACCTCTGGCAAGATTTTTCAAATTCTTCGAGTAATTTTCTCCCTATGTTCCTTGACAGAAGCAATGTTGGGTGGGTAGAGCTCCTGAGACTGAACATACAGCCGGGACAGCGCTCATTTGCACTCCTGTACTGTCACATTCGCCCTGTCAATGTGCGATCTGTCGTGCCAGGCAATGCAGCTTGGTCGTGGTGGGCTGGGCCTCCGCTTACTTCAGGGTCGGGAACGGGCGCGTTGGGTTCTCGCCGCCGGGTGTGTCGAAAGGTTCGGAATCGCGGGCCGGGGCGAGCGGCAGCGCGGGCTGCGGGCGGCGGCGGGTGCAGTCCCAGCGCGCACCGCTGGGTGGTGCCCTCGGCTAAGGCGGCGCCGAGCGACTGCGGCAGCGGAGGAGGCCGAGCCCGGCCCAGCCCAGCTCAGGAAAACCCTGCCCAGAAAAACCGAGCACAGAACAGCAGAGCAGAGCAGAAGCCAGCCAAGCAAAGCGCAGAGCAGCTCAGAGCATCCCGGACTATACCAGCAGAGCCGGGCGGAGGTAACCCCGGCTGCTACTGCGGCACGAGCGCTGCCCCGTGTCACCCGCTGCCGGCACAGCCTGGCTCTGCTTCGCACCCCCGGCGGAATCTCACCCAGCCAGGGAAGGCACCCGGCCCCCTCTTCGCCGCTTTCCGCAGAGAATCGCCCGGCACATCCCCGAGACCCAGCCCGGCCGCCGCCGCCGCGCCATGGCGATCGCAAGGCAAGTGCTTTGTCTCTCTGCTTTCCTGTCGCTGCCGCTCGCTCGCGCCGAGCCCATCCGCTACTCCGTAGCCGAGGAGGCGGAAAGCGGCTCCCTGGTGGGCAAGCTGGCGGAGGACGCGGGGCTGACGCCGCCGCAGCTCTCGGCTCGCCGCGCCCGCCTGCTCTCGGAGGACGGCCGCCAGCATTTGCGCTTAGAGCCCGGCTCCGGCCGCCTCCTCGTGGCGGGGAGGCTGGACCGGGAGCAGCTGTGCGCCCACTCCGACACCTGCATGCTCCCCTTCGAGCTGCTACTCTCCGACCCCCTGCAGTTCTTTCGGGTCGAGGTAGTTGTGGATGATATCAATGACCATTCTCCTGTGTTCCCTGAGGAACGAGTCACTTTTGACATCACGGAAAAGAGCGACCCCGGTACGCGTTTCCCTTTGGAATGTGCTCGTGATCTCGATATTGGCAGCAACACAATCCAGGCGTACAGCATCTCTCCCGAAAACGAGTACTTTAGTATTTTCTATGGAACTCGAATTACAGGCAAGAAGTATCTGGAACTGGTCTTGGAAAAGTCTCTAGACAGAGAGGAGCAGGCAGAGATGAGTTTCAGTGTTATTGCTGTGGATGGGGGCTCTCCTCCGAGAAGTGGCACCACCCAAGTCCAAATTATCATTCTAGATGTAAATGACAACGCTCCCGTGTTCACACAGGAGGAGTACATAGGGAAGGTTTTGGAGAACATGCCAGAAGGCTCTGTGGTTCTGACTGTGCTGGCAACTGATAAGGATTCAGGAGTTAATGGGGAAATTTCCTACCAGATAAGTCAGGCAGTGGGGCAGACCGACTCGGCATTTGTGATTGATCCCAGAACTGGTGAAATTAAAATCACAAAACCTCTGGACTTTGAGGCAGTACAAACTCACGAGCTCACTGTGAGGGCCAGAGATGGTGGCGGACTCTCAGCAATCTGCAAAGTGTTGGTGGACGTGGTGGATGTCAATGACAATGCCCCAGAGCTGGCGGTCACCTCCTTCAGCAGTCCCCTCCCCGAGAACACAGCGCCCGGCACCGTGGTTGCCCTGTTCACGGTCAGGGACCGCGATTCTGGTGCCAACGGCAAGATCTCCTGTGCCCTCGACGATCAGCTCTTCTCCCTGCGGCCAGCCTACAAGAATTACTATGAGCTGGTGACAGTGAGCACGCTGGACCGCGAGCACACGGCTCAGTACGTGCTCAGGGTCACAGCAGCAGACGCGGGCTCCCCTCCTCTCACATCCACGCACACCTTCACCGTGGACATCTCGGATGTCAATGACAATGCCCCCGTCTTCAACCAGACCTCGTACACCATGTATGTGCGGGAGAACAACGTGCCCTCGGTGTTGGTGGGGGCCGTGAGCGCTGCAGATGCTGACGAGGGGCTCAATGCCAAGGTGACCTATTCGCTGGCGCCAGGGCCAGCGGCAGAGCGGCCCTCGTGCTCCTGCATCTCGGTGAACTCGGAGAACGGGCACGTGTTTGTGCTGCGGCCCCTGGACTACGAGCGCCTGAAGCACACCGAGGTCACGGTCAGCGCCTCTGACGCGGGCTCTCCTCCCCTCCGAGCCAACGTCACCGTCCGCCTCGTGGTGCTGGACGAGAATGACAATGCCCCGCTCGTGCTCTACCCAGCCCAGGACAGCAGCCCAGCGTCCAGCGAGCTCGTGCCCGTGGCGGCCCAGGCGGGCTACCTCATCACCAAAGTGGTGGCCGTCGATGCCGACTCCGCCCAGAACTCGTGGCTCTCGTACCACCTGCTCAGGGCCACCGAGCCCGGCCTCTTCAGCGTGGCTGTGCAGAGCGGCGAGGTGCGTCTCAAGAGGCCGGTGACAGAGAGAGACAGCGTCAAGCACAAGCTCCTTGTGCTGGTCACAGACAACGGCAAGCCCCCACTGTCAGCCACCGCAGCTCTCAGCGCGCTCCTGCTCAAGGACTTCTCGGACGTGCGCCTCCCGCACAGCAGCCCGCCCGCAGACGAGCACGGCGACTCCCTGACCACCTCTTTAATCATCTCCTTGGTCTTTGTCTCGCTCCTCTTCCTCGTCTCCAGCGCCGTCTTTGTCGCTCGCAAGGTGTGCAAGAGCAAGGAGCTGAAGGCTGCCCATGTGCTTTACGGTGCCGACAACTTGCAGAGCGGCCTGGCCGATGCAGCCGCTGCAGGGACCCTGCCCCGCGCCTATTGCTACGAGATCAGCCTCACCACGGGCTCGGCCAACAGCGAGTTCCAGTTCCTCAAGCCCATCCTGCCCAGCCTGCCAGCACAGCCCTGCGCCACGGGCCAGGGCCCCGAGCAACACGAACAGCATTTCCCCTGTGTCCCTGTCAGCACAGAGGACACGGCACCAGACAATGCTGAGACTCTCTCTGCAGGACAGTTCAACGCTCTTTCCTTTAACTAGCACAGGATCTCCACACACAGATGTGCCATGGCTCATCGAAGGATGTGATCCTGGCTGCTGCATACGGTGATGGTTCTTCCTGCGTAAATATGTTCCCAATTGGCATAGCAAATTTCTTGCTAGTTTTAAGTCTTGTTGACATTTCTCTTTCACTCAAGAAATACTAAGAAGAAGGGAAAGATACTGCAATTCTGTCCCTCAGGCAATAGTCCGTTTCAGTCCTATCAAAGCCATTTCTCTTTGGTTTTAGTTATGCACTCCCACCTTTGCTCTTGTGTCTCTTGCTCTTACACCAGATCATTGAATATTGATTATTTGTTGTAACTCAATGTGACAGTTGAGTAGACAAATCTTGCTGGAATGATACAAACCCTATACCCCAGCCGAGAAAAGTTAGGTGGTTTGAATACTATGTCATGACGTTCTGTTACCACATATATATTTTTTTTTTCCCCTGCGGTTCAGGATGGCTTTCTCTGGCACGGGTGGATTCTGAGTTTCATTTTTTTTCTCAGTCTATCTGTCTGTACGGCCCTTGTGCATCTGCAGATGCTTCACTGCTTTAGGCCAGAGAAACAGTGAATTTGTTCAACCCAGCCATTCTAATGCTAGCAATTCCAGCTCTGCACAGTCAAAGACTTTTATGAACTTCTGAGTCTCGGGTCTCATCTTCTTCCAGGCAGAGAGAAGCACGAAAATGTACAACAAAATCTTCCTTTGTCCTCTCTGTGGCTTAGGTGTTCTAACCCCTATGGTTTGGCTTTTAAATACAGCAACATCTGATGTGTTAGGGTAGGCTATAACTGCAGGGAGTCATAAAAACTTATTCATTTTTTGTGTGTGCATGAAAACCACACGTGTCCATCAAAGATAATTCTCTGAATTTAGAATCAAGTAGAAATATAAAAGAGGCCTTTGAGTCTCATTTCCTCATTCTTATTTCTGATTTCTGTGTATTTTTCATCTAACTAGAAAGTTGTCACAGCAGAATTCTTTCTATTTATGTGAGACTGTTTGGATTCCTATTTTTACCCTTTCTCCTTCTACCCTCTGAACTGTACTGAGCATTGTACTGAGACTCCTCCTGTAGACAAGCACTGCCACGCCATCCGTAATAACTGGATGTTTGAATGATGTCTGTGAGGCATGAAACACTGGGAAAGACTCCATCACGCTGTATTGTTCAAACGTTAAATACTTACCCGTTCTAAATTGGTCTAAGTCTGGGTTTAGAAATTCAAAAATAGGTAGAACTGAAATAAAGGGAATACCTGGATTCTTTTTGTGCAAATCGAATTTTTTGTAGAGACGTTCTTTCTGAGAAAGCCCTCTCTATATTTTTCCAAATTCTGCGTGTTGATTCCTCACAGTGTCGCCTACCACATGCAATGTTGAGTGGGTACAGCTTCTGAGTTTGGAGATGCAGCCGGGAGAGTTCCTTGATATTCCTGTGCTGTCACATTCGCCCTGTCCATGTGCGGTTTTTCGGGCCAGGCAATGCAGCTTGGTCGTGGTGGTCTGAGCCTCCTCTTTATTCAGGGCCGGGAAAGAGGGCGTTGGGTTCTCTCCGCCGGGTGTCTCGAAAGGTTCGGAATCGCGGGCCGGGGCGAGCGGCAGCGCGGGCTGCGGGCGGCGGCGGGTGCAGTCCCAGCGCGCACCGCTGGGTGGTGCCCTCGGCTAAGGCGGCGCCGAGCGACTGCGGCAGCGGAGGAGGCCGAGCCCGGCCCAGCCCAGCCCAGGAAAACCCAGCCCAGAAATACCCAGTCCAGCACGGCAAAACCCAGCAAAACACAGAGCAGCGCAGTTGAGCGAATCCCGGACTATACCAGCGGAGTAGAGTGAAGGTGACAGCGGCTGCTGCGGCACGGGCGAGCGCTCCCCGTGTCACCCGCTGCCGGCACAGCCCCGCTCCGTTCCGCACCGCCGGCGGAATCTCACCCAGCCAGGGAAGGCGCCCGGCCTGCACTTCGCCACTTTCCGCAGAGAATCGCCCGGCACATCCCCGAGACCCAGCCCGGCCGCCGCCGCCGCGCCATGGCGATCGCAAGGCAAGTGCTTTGTCTCTCTGCTTTCCTGTCGCTGCCGCTCGCTCGCGCCGAGCCCATCCGCTACTCCGTAGCCGAGGAGGCGGAAAGCGGCTCCCTGGTGGGCAAGCTGGCGGAGGACGCGGGGCTGACGCCGCCGCAGCTCTCGGCTCGCCGCGCCCGCCTGCTCTCGGAGGACGGCCGCCAGCATTTGCGCTTAGAGCCCGGCTCCGGCCGCCTCCTCGTGGCGGGGAGACTGGACCGGGAGCAGCTGTGCGCCCACTCCGACACCTGCATGCTCCCCTTCGAGCTGCTGCTCTCCGACCCGCTGCAGTTCTTTCGGGTCGAAGTGACGCTGGACGATATCAATGACCATTCGCCGGTCTTCCCCGACGAACGAGTCAATTTTGTCATCCCCGAAACGAGTGAGCCGGGTTCTCGTTTCCCGCTGGAGGGTGCTCGGGATCTCGATATTGGCAGCAATACAGTGCAGGCGTACAGCATCTCTCCCGAGAACAAGTATTTTAGTGTTTATTTTGGTAGTAGAAGTGAGGATGACAAATATCTTGAACTTGTCTCGGAAAAGCCAGTAGACCGAGAGGAGCACGCAGAGATGAGTTTTAATATTATTGCTGAAGATGGGGGTTCTCCTGCCAGAAGTGGCACAACACAAGTCCACATTGTGATTCTAGATGCAAATGACAATGCTCCAAGCTTCACAAAGGAGGTGTACATTGCCAAGGTCCTGGAGAACATGCCAGAAGGTTCTGTGGTTCTGAATGTACTGGCAACTGATCAGGATGCAGGAGTTAATGGGGACATCTCTTATCAACTCAGCCAGGCAGTGGGACAGAGCGACTCAACATTTGTGATTGATCCAAGAACTGGTGAAATTAAACTCACAAAACCTCTGGACTTCGAGGAGTCAGAACACCACGAAATCCGTGTAAGAGCCACAGATGGTGGTGGACTCTCAGCAATCTGCAAAGTGCTGGTGGAGGTGGTAGATGTGAATGACAATGCCCCAGAGCTGGCGGTCAGCTCCTTCAGCAGTCCCCTCCCCGAGAACACGGCGCCCGGCACCGTGGTTGCCCTGTTCACGGTCAGGGACCGCGATTCTGGTGCCAACGGCAAGATCTCCTGTGCCCTCGACGATCAGCTCTTCTTCTCCCTGCGGCCAGCCTACAAGAATTACTATGAGTTGGTGACAGTGAGCGCGCTGGACCGCGAGCACACGGCTCAGTACGTGCTCAGGGTCACAGCAGCAGACGCGGGCTCCCCTCCTCTCACATCCACGCACACCTTCACCGTGGACATCTCGGATGTCAATGACAATGCCCCCGTCTTCAACCAGACCTCGTACACCATGTATGTGCGGGAGAACAACGTGCCCTCGGTGTTGGTGGGGGCCGTGAGCGCTGCAGATGCTGACGAGGGGCTCAATGCCAAGGTGACCTATTCGCTGGCGCCAGGGCCAGCGGCAGAGCGGCCCTCGTGCTCCTGCATCTCGGTGAACTCGGAGAACGGGCACGTGTTTGTGCTGCGGCCCCTGGACTACGAGCGCCTGAAGCACACCGAGGTCACGGTCAGCGCCTCTGACGCGGGCTCTCCTCCCCTCCGAGCCAACGTCACCGTCCGCCTCGTGGTGCTGGACGAGAATGACAATGCCCCGCTCGTGCTCTACCCAGCCCAGGACAGCAGCCCAGCGTCCAGCGAGCTCGTGCCCGTGGCGGCCCAGGCGGGCTACCTCATCACCAAAGTGGTGGCCGTCGATGCCGACTCCGCCCAGAACTCGTGGCTCTCGTACCACCTGCTCAGGGCCACCGAGCCCGGCCTCTTCAGCGTGGCTGTGCAGAGCGGCGAGGTGCGTCTCAAGAGGCCGGTGACAGAGAGAGACAGCGTCAAGCACAAGCTCCTTGTGCTGGTCACAGACAACGGCAAGCCCCCACTGTCAGCCACCGCAGCTCTCAGCGCGCTCCTGCTCAAGGACTTCTCGGACGTGCGCCTCCCGCACAGCAGCCCGCCCGCAGACGAGCACGGCGACTCCCTGACCACCTCTTTAATCATCTCCTTGGTCTTTGTCTCGCTCCTCTTCCTCGTCTCCAGCGCCGTCTTTGTCGCTCGCAAGGTGTGCAAGAGCAAGGAGCTGAAGGCTGCCCATGTGCTTTACGGTGCCGACAACTTGCAGAGCGGCCTGGCCGATGCAGCCGCTGCAGGGACCCTGCCCCGCGCCTATTGCTACGAGATCAGCCTCACCACGGGCACGGCCAACAGCGAGTTCCAATTCCTCAAACCTATCCTGCCCAGCCTGCCAGCACAGCCCTGCGCCACGGGCCAGGGCCCCGAGCAACACGAACAGCATTTCCCCTGTGTCCCTGTCAGCACAGAGGACACGGCATCGAACAATGCTGGGACTCTCTCTGCAGGACGGTTCAACGCTCTTTCCTTTAACTAGCACAGGGTCTGCACACACAGTTGGGCCACGGCTCATGGGAGGAGGGATTCCTGACTGCAGGCTGCGACAATGGTTCCTTTAGACAAAACCTGTGTTCTCCATTGGCTTAGCAAATTTCCTGATAATTTCACGTCAGAGTAAAATTTTTCTTCCAGTCTAAAAACACTGAGAACGATGGAAAGTTCAATGACACAGTTGGGTAGAGAAATCTCAAACTGACTGAGTAACACAGAGCTCTTTTCCCAGCTCAGGAAAGCTATATAGATGTCAAAACTCGGTCCTGATGTTCTGTTTGCACAATGCTTTTTCTTTCTGTGGTTCTCGATGTCTCTGGCTCAGTGAGGTGAGCTCTGAGCATTATTCTTTTTCTCATTATGTCGCTTATGCATCTGCAGATACTTCACTAACTTTGCCACTAAAACAGATAATTTTTCCCATCCAGCCACTGCAATGCTGGCAATTCCAGCTCTACAGAGTCAAAGGCTATTTATGCCCTATGAATACAGGGGTTTAATCTTCTTCCAGGATGACAGAAAAAGGAAATGCGCAATAAAATCTTCCTTTGGCCTTTATGTGGGTCGGATGTTCTGCCCCCATCAGATTGTCTGGGAAATACAGCAGCAGATGCTGAGTTAGTGTAGGCTATGACTCTAGAGAGTAATGAAAATTAATTCATTGTCTTTGTGTGCATGAAAATGCTTCATGTCCATCAAAGACAATTTTCTGGAGTGAGAATCGACATGAACTTTGAAACAGGGCTTGGAGTTTTGATTTCTCATTCTTCTTTCTGAATTCGGTGGCTTTTTGTTGTGATTAGAAAGCTGTCCCTACAAGATTGTCTCCATTTCTGTTAGAGCATATGCATTCCCATTTTTACCGTTTTTCCTTCCACCTTCTGAACTGTACTGAGCATTACTTTGTCTGTTCTTCTAGACAGGGATTGCCACCCCATCTATAATAAGTAATTGTTCGAATGATGTCTGTGATGCATGAAATACTCGGGAAGCCTCCCTCACGCTGTTTTGTGATCAAGTGTTACACCTGTATATGTTGTAAATTGGTATAATTCAGGGCTTAGAAATGGAGAAATATGTAGAACTGAAATAAAGAGAATACCTGCACTCCTTTTGTGCAGACGGAATTCTTTGTAGAGACATGCTTACTGGGAATGCCTTGTCTATACGTCCCAAAATTCTGCGAGTTGATTTCTCACTGTGTCCATCGACAGAAGCAATGTTTCATGGGTAGAGCTCCTGAGTGTGGAGATGGAGCCGGGAGTGTTCATTGGCATTCCCGTGCTATCGAAATCTCCCTATCCATGTGCGGCTTGTTGTGCCAGGAAACGCGCCTTGGTCGTGGTGGGTTAAGCTTCCGCTTTAGTCTGGGCTGGGGAAGGGCGCATTGGGTTCTCGCCGCCGGGTGTGTCGAAAGGTTCGGAATCGCGGGCCGGGGCGAGCGGCAGCGCGGGCTGCGGGCGGCGGCGGGTGCAGTCCCAGCGCGCACCGCTGGGTGGTGCCCTCGGCTAAGGCGGCGCCGAGCGACTGCGGCAGCGGAGGCGGCCGAGCCCGGCCCAGCCCAGCCCAGGAAAATCCAGCCCAGAAAAACCGAGCGCAGCACAGCAGAGCAGAGCAGAGCAGAGCAGAAGCCAGCCAAGCAAAGCGCAGAGCAGCTCAGAGCATCCCGGACTATACCAGCAGAGCCGGGCGGAGGTGACCTCGGCTGCTGCGGCACGGGCGAGCGCTGCCCCGTGTCACCCGCTGCCGGCACAGCCTGGCTCTGCTCCGCACTCCCGCAGGAATCTCACCCAGCCAGGGAAGGCGCCCGGCCTGCACTTCGCCACTTTCCGCAGAGAATCGCCCGGCACATCCCCGAGACCCAGCCCGGCCGCCGCCGCCGCGCCATGGCGATCGCAAGGCAAGTGCTTTGTCTCTCTGCTTTCCTGTCGCTGCCGCTCGCTCGCGCCGAGCCCATCCGCTACTCCGTAGCCGAGGAGGCGGAAAGCGGCTCCCTGGTGGGCAAGCTGGCGGAGGACGCGGGGCTGACGCCGCCGCAGCTCTCGGCTCGCCGCGCCCGCCTGCTCTCGGAGGACGGCCGCCAGCATTTGCGCTTAGAGCCCGGCTCCGGCCGCCTCCTCGTGGCGGGGAGGCTGGACCGGGAGCAGCTGTGCGCCCACTCCGACACCTGCATGCTCCCCTTCGAGCTGCTGCTCTCCGACCCGCTGCAGTTCTTTCGGGTCGAGGTGACTCTGGAGGACATCAATGATCATTCGCCCGTTTTTCCTAAAGATCGAGTCACTTTCAAGATTCTGGAAACGAGCGACCCCGGGTCACGTTTCCCTCTGGAGGTGGCTCGGGATCTCGATGTTGGCAGCAACACAGTGCAGGCGTACAGCCTCGCTCCCGAGAACGAGTATTTTAGTGTCTCCTATGGGACTCAGATTACAGGAAAGAAGTATTTGGAACTGGTGTTAGAAAAGCCACTAGACCGAGAGGAGCACGCAGAGATGAGTTTCAGTGTTATTGCTGTAGATGGGGGCTCTCCTCCGAGAAGTGGCACCGCCGAAGTGAAAATTCTCATTCTAGACGTGAATGACAATGCTCCCACGTTCACACAGGAGGTGTACAATGGAAAGATTCTGGAGAACATGCCAGAAGGCTCTGTGGTGCTCACTGTGCGGGCAACCGATCAGGATGCAGGAGTTAACGGGGACATTTCCTATGAACTCAGTGAAGAAGTGGTACAGGGTGACCCAGCATTTGTGATTGATCCCAGAACTGGTGAAATTAAATTCACAAAACCTCTGGACTTTGAGGCAGCACACACTCACGAGCTCAGTGTGAGCGCTACAGACGGTGGGGGGCTCTCAGCAATCTGCAAAGTGCTGGTGGAGGTGGTGGATGTGAATGACAATGCCCCAGAGCTGGTGGTCAGCTCCTTCAGCAGTCCCCTCCCCGAGAACACGGCGCCCGGCACCGTGGTTGCCCTGTTCACGGTCAGGGACCGCGATTCTGGTGCCAACGGCAAGATCTCCTGTGCCCTCGACGATCAGCTCTTCTTCTCCCTGCGGCCAGCCTACAAGAATTACTATGAGCTGGTGACAGTGAGCGCGCTGGACCGCGAGCACACGGCTCAGTACGTGCTCAGGGTCACAGCAGCAGACGCGGGCTCCCCTCCTCTCACAAGCACGCACACCTTCACCGTGCACATCTCGGATGTCAATGACAATGCCCCTGTCTTCAACCAGACCTCGTACACCATGTATGTGCGGGAGAACAACGTGCCCTCGGTGTTGGTGGGGGCCGTGAGCGCTGCAGATGCTGACGAGGGGCTCAATGCCAAGGTGACCTATTCGCTGGCGCCAGGGCCAGCGGCAGAGCGGCCCTCGTGCTCCTGCATCTCGGTGAACTCGGAGAACGGGCACGTGTTTGTGCTGCGGCCCCTGGACTACGAGCGCCTGAAGCACACCGAGGTCACGGTCAGCGCCTCTGACGCGGGCTCTCCTCCCCTCCGAGCCAACGTCACCGTCCGCCTCGTGGTGCTGGACGAGAATGACAATGCCCCGCTCGTGCTCTACCCAGCCCAGGACAGCAGCCCAGCGTCCAGCGAGCTCGTGCCCGTGGCGGCCCAGGCGGGCTACCTCATCACCAAAGTGGTGGCCGTCGATGCCGACTCCGCCCAGAACTCGTGGCTCTCGTACCACCTGCTCAGGGCCACCGAGCCCGGCCTCTTCAGCGTGGCTGTGCAGAGCGGCGAGGTGCGTCTCAAGAGGCCGGTGACAGAGAGAGACAGCGTCAAGCACAAGCTCCTTGTGCTGGTCACAGACAACGGCAAGCCCCCACTGTCAGCCACCGCAGCTCTCAGCGCGCTCCTGCTCAAGGACTTCTCGGACGTGCGCCTCCCGCACAGCAGCCCGCCCGCAGACGAGCACGGCGACTCCCTGACCACCTCTTTAATCATTTCCTTGGTCTTTGTCTCGCTCCTCTTCCTCGTCTCCAGCGCCGTCTTTGTCGCTCGCAAGGTGTGCAAGAGCAAGGAGCTGAAGGCTGCCCATGTGCTTTACGGTGCCGACAACTTGCAGAGCGGCCTGGCCGATGCAGCCGCTGCAGGGACCCTGCCCCGCGCCTATTGCTACGAGATCAGCCTCACCACGGGCTCGGCCAACAGCGAGTTCCAGTTCCTCAAGCCCATCCTGCCCAGCCTGCCAGCACAGCCCTGCGCCACGGGCCAGGGCCCCGAGCAACACGAACAGCATTTCCCCTGTGTCCCTGTCAGCACAGAGGACACGGCACCAGGCAATGCTGGGACTCTCTCTGCAGGCCAGTTCAATGCTCTTTCCTCTAACTAGCACCGGGTCTGCACACACAGAGTCTTTATGTCTCATTGGAGGATGTGATTTAAACTGCAGCATGTGACAGTTGTTTCTCCAGAGTATATCTACAACTTCCTGCAAATTCTAAGTCAGAATAAAAATTGTATTCCACTCCAAAACCACAAATATCAATCAAAAGAAGCTCAGGGTTTTTTCACGAGTTATATTTCACTTTATTATTTCTGATAGCATTTAAGAATCGGGTTAGCTCTTCAGTTATGCTCCCATCTCTCTTGCTGTCCAATAAATAGTAGCGCTTTTCTTCTATCCCATGACACTAAGGCCCAGTTTGGCAGACATCTCCTCCCTTAAAAATGTACAAAACTCCTTTCCCAGCTCATGAAAAAAAATATTTAGGGTACAGTGTCACAATGTTGTGTGAGGTCTGGGCTCTTCCTTCCCTGGGTTCTGGATGCCTCTGTCTGAGACGTGTTGGCTCTGTGTGCTTTGGTTTCCTTTCATTCAGTACAGCCACTGTGTGTCTCTATTTTTCAATGGTGCTGCCCAGTGAGTGGTAGAATTGCTCCCATACAAACTTTTCAATGCAGGCAATTATAGCTCAGCTGGCAAGAAGAATATTCTAACTCTCTGAGTTCAGTAGTCTCTCCAGAGCAGAGAAGAGCAGTAAAATGTACAACAAAATATTCTTTTTGCCCTATAAAGCAGTGCTTGGTGTTCTGTTTCCTTGGAAAAAAAAAAAAAAAAAAAAAAAAAAAGAACAGAAATACAACTGCACAAATGGTGTTTGGTTTAGTTTAATGGTAGAAATTTTGAAAACACATTCATTTCCTTTGGCTATATTTCATGAAAACTCCGTAAGTCCTTCACAGAGCATTTTATGAAGTGTAGAATCAACATGAAATGGTAAAAAGAAGATTGATGTTGGTATTCTTATTGTTCCTCTAGACAGTGGATTCTTGTTGGGTGTAGAAAGCTGTGTTCATGTGATTTTCTCCATCTGTGTTAGAGCATTTGCATTCCCATTTTTGCTCTTTCTCCCGCTATGCTCTGAATTGAGTTTGGGCATTGTCCTTCCTTTTCTGCTTAGGGGCTGCCATCCCACATACAGTAACTGTGATGAACAGAATATTCAGAACGCCTCACGCTTTGTTTTGTTGAAGTTATAAAGTTTAACATTATAGACTTGGATACCCCTGAGTGTAAAACTGGAATAAAGAGAACACCTGAATGCTTTGTGTGGAGACAGTCTTTGCATTTTCCTTTGCTAGGTAGTGGGTGAGTGGGCACAGCTCTCCAGTTTCAAGGCGCAGCTGGAACAGCATTCAGGAAAATTGGGAGAACGATGGAATTGCTATCAGGTGTTTATCGTTCTTTTGAGCACTGATCTTCTGGCTAAGATGGAGACCAGTAATAGGCAGATCAGGAGAAATTGGGTCTTACCTCACATCCTAGGCGTGCTCTGCGTTTGTAAAGTTGTGATGTAGGGGAGTGACCTTCTCAAATCTGACAGCTGCCCCCACAGATGGCAATTACGAGGTGCTTGTAACACTTCAGGTGTAGGAATCCTGGAAAAGAATGTCATAAACCCGGAAAGTACTACCCTCGGGAAGTAAATTTAGGGAGTGCCTGGAGGTGGGAATTTGGTGGGTAAAAACTGCTACCAGGGAGAAGCTTTGGTATCATGAAATGCAGAAGAATACAGCAGCACTACTTCCACAAGGCCCAGATGAAAAGGTAAGTCCTGGGGAGGGAATGCTGTAGTGTTGCTGACCAGAAGACTGATGAACATCAAGAATGAAGTGATCTGTAATCCAGTTAACCTGGGAAGACACAAGCCTCTGTTCTCCATTGGTGGAGGGTTAGATCCATCTCATTTTAACCAAGGAGCCTGCAGGTAGGTTCCCCCTTCCCATTGGTGAGAAAGCCACCAGCAAGCAAGAAGCCTGCATGCAAATTTCTGTTACTGGAAGTCTAAAAATTTTGAATAAAACCGATTTACTGTGTGAAAGTCCTGTAATGTTTTGACTGAGTGGAACAGGGGCACTCTTCCTTTCCTGGGACCAGGATCTGCCTGGCATTCTGTGTGTGGCTGGATTCCTGTGTGAAGTTACTTTTACTGCACGTTCTCCAATTCTAAAGGAATGTAGGATTACCTGTGCTGATCTCTTCCACTAATGTGTTATATAAAATAGAGTTGGTGTGTGTCTCTTACTGAGATCAGTAGGAAGCATCGCCTGCTGTTGTTAAACTTCTGGGGTTTGAGACCTTCCAGTTCGAGGCTTCAAGTGTCTGAGGCAGCTCATAAACACATGGTTTATTATGGCTTTTACCCTGTGAGAGGGAGAGGCAGTGTTCTGTCTTACAAGGCCTGAAGACACTGCTGAGTTCTCCCAAGAAGATCACTGGAGGTGCCCTTTAGGAGGGATTAAGTCTTTAGTCCAGTTCTTGCCAGAAGAAATACTTTTCTGACCTGCTGGTCATCAACACCTGTGAGCTAATCAGAGACATCAAGATTGGTGGCAGCCTGGACTGCCGTGATCATGCACTGGTCAAGTTCACAGTCCTGAGGGATATGGATCAGGCAAAGATTAAAGTCAGAACTGTGAATTTTAGGAAAGCAAACTTCCAGCTCTTAATGGATGTAGTCAATAGAGGCCCTCAGGGAAAAGTGTCCTGAGGGACAAGGGAGAAGAACAGACCTGGCAGATCTTTAGGGATGCTTTCTATACAGTGTATGACCTCTTGAACTCATGTGAAGGAAATCAGGAAAAGAAGGGAACAGATCAGCATGGCTGAGGAAAGGCTTGATGCTCAAACTGAGGGGCAAGAAAAAAATGTGCAGCAATGGGATCAGGGACTGGTGCCCTGGGAAGAGTATAGGGAAGTTGGCTGGTTGTGTTGGGATAGGGTCAGGTCAGCCAAGGCATGCTGGAGCTGAACTATACAAGGAATGCAAAGAACAGCAAGAAGGGTTTCTACAGGTAAGTCAGTGTGTCTCCTCATGAACATAACTGACAAACTGATTAAAACAGACCTTGAGAAGCCTGAGGTACTTAGCCATATCTTTGCCTCAGTCATCACTGACAAGATCTCTTCCCACACCTATCAAGTAGATGGAGCTCAAGGCAGGGACTGGGGTAAAAAGTCCCTCCAACTGTAAGAGAAGGTCAGGCCCGAGACCACTTGAGCAGCTTGCACATAGAAAAGTCAGCCGCTGGCTTGTGCTATCTCATGGGGTTTGGAAATCTGAGGTTGTTGATGGCATTCCAGTATTAAGATATATTGGCAGAAAAGGTGAGGGGAATAAAAAGGTCATCCAACCATGACTGCTAGAAAAGGTGGGCAATTGGAGGCGGGAAATTGTGGTTTTGAACTAACGGACTATGACCAGTAAGAGAACGTTACATCAGTTTTGCATCACCATTACAAAAACACTTTCCTGTTGCGGTAGAAACATCACCGGTCTTGATCAGCTTCTCAAAGAAGAGATGGGCTGGAGAAAATCAGAGGCAGCAGGTCCCCACTGGTCGGGCCCCGATGTCTCCGTGCCGCGAGTAGCTCGTAGGCAAGGCAGAACCACAGTTCTCGGTGTTGCAGTGCCGGGAGGAGGCTGCGGGTGCCGCTGTTGACCGAGAGGAGTGAGAGGAAGCTCTGAGCGCTGCAGCCCCGCCCGCTGCGGACAGGATCTCTTGTCCGCTCCCTCTCTGACTCGGCAGACGCCGGATTGGAATCATCTCCGCGGTGTGGATCGGCGCTGTAGCGAGGTGAAGGGGCCAGCGGCAGCCGCCGGGAGCGGTGAGAGAGAGAAGGAATTACAGCAGAAGCGGGAGCCGGAGCGGGTTGCACATCAGCGGTCGGCGGGGAGAACTGCCCGCCGTGTTGCGGTGCCGCGGCGGAGATGTGCCCGGCGGGGAGGCGCTGGGGCCGGCGGCAGCGAGCTCTGCTCTGGGCCGTCCTGCTGGCGGCGTGGGAGGCGGCGTGGGGGCAGCTGCGCTACTCGGTGCCCGAGGAGATGCCCAAGGGCTCGTTCGTGGGCGACGTGGCCAAGGACCTGGGGCTGCAGCTGCCGGCGCTCGAAGACCGCGACGCCCACGTTTTTGACACAGGTAGGACACGGTACTTTTTTTTGGATTTGCAGAACGGCCACTTATCTATGATGGAGCAGGTCGACAGAGAGGAAATATGCGCTGCTGTTGCTAAATGTGTCCTGAACTTTGAAATTCTTGTGAAGCGTCCAATGAACATCTACAAAGGGGAGGTAGAAATACTGGATATTAACGACAATCCTCCCAGTTTCCCAGAAAGAAGCAGCGTCTTAGAAATCAGCGAGAATACTGCACCAGGTGCGCGCTTCCCATTAGAGAGAGCTCATGATCCCGACATAGGAATGAACTCTTTACAGAATTACGAATGTAGCCAGAGCAGCTATTTCACCTTGGACGTGAAAACCGGAGATGACGGTGTGAAATATCCGGAATTAATATTGGTGAAGTCTTTGGATCGAGAACAGCAGGCTACTCATAATTTGATCCTGACAGCCATGGACAAAGGGAGTCCAGTGAAATCAGGATCGACAACAATCCAAATTTTTGTGTTAGATGGAAACGACAATGCTCCAGAATTTACACAGTCCCTGTATAAGGTGACTGTGAGAGAAGATGTGGCCGTAGGAAGTCGAGTGTTACAGGTGACAGCGACTGACAAAGATGAGGGGCAAAATGCCGAGATAAAATACGCATTCTTTAAAATCCCGGAAAAGTTCGACAAGACTTTTAAGATAGATCCGGAAAGTGGAGAAATTGTCACAACAGAGAGCTTGAATTATGAAGAGCAAGAGATTTACGAACTGGTTGTGCAAGCTCGGGATGCGGGTGGACTCTCTTCCCACAGCAAAGTACTCATCAAGGTCGTTGATGTAAACAATTACGTTCCCGAGATTGTCGTTATGTCCGTGTTCAGTCCGGTTCCAGAAGATACACCGCTGGGGACAGTAATAGCGATTTTCAGCGTCCAAGACAGGGATTCTGGAGAGAACGGGGAGGTGAAGTGCAGCATCAGTGACAGACACACGTTCCGACTAGAGAAGTCATTCGATAATTACTACCGTGTGGTGACTGCAGAGATCCTGGACCGGGAGGAGGTATCGGAGTATAACGTGACGGTGCGGGCGGCCGACGGCGGGTCGCCGGCACTGCAGAGCAGCGCGGTGCTTTATCTGCGGGTGCTGGACGTGAACGACAACACACCGGTGTTCGCGGAGGAGCGCTACAGCGCGCGTGTGGCGGAGAACAACGCGGCGGGCGCGCTGGTGCTGACGGTGCGCGCGACGGACGCGGACTGGGGGCAGAACGCGCGCGTGCGGTACCGGCTGGGCGAGGGGCGGGTGCGGGGCGCGCCGCTGTCGTCGTACGTGTCGGTGCAGGCGGAGACGGGCGCGCTGTACGCGCTGCGCTCCTTGGACTACGAGCAGGTGCGCGAGCTGCGGCTGTGGGTGTGTGCGGAGGACGGCGGCGCGCCGGCGCTGAGCAGCAACGTGTCGGTGCTGGTGCAGATCGTGGACGAGAACGACAACGCGCCGCAGGTGCTGTACCCGGCGCCGGCGGCTGCGCTGGGCTCGGGCTCGGGCGGGGCGTGGTCGGGCGTGGAGCTGGCGCCGCGCTGGTCGGAGCCGGGCGCGCTGGTGGCCAAGGTGGTGGCGGTGGACGCGGACGCGGGCCAGAACGCGTGGCTGTCGTACGAGCTGGCCAAGGCGACGGAGCCGGGGCTGTTCCGCGTGGGGCTGCACAGCGGCGAGGTGCGCACGGCGCGCTCGCCGCTGGCCCGCGACGCGGCGCGGCAGAGCCTGGTGGTGGTGGTGAAGGACCACGGGCGGCCGGTGCTGTCGGCCACGGCCACGCTGAGCGTCGTGCTGGCCGAGAGCGTGGCCGAGCTGCTGGCCGAGCTGGGCAGCGCGGCCGACGAGGCGGCGGCGCCGGGCGAGCCGGCCGGGAGCCTGACGCGCTGGCTCGTGCTGGCCGTGGCCGCCGTGTCCTGCCTCTTCCTCGCCTTCCTGCTGCTGCTTCTGGCGCTGCGCCTGCGCCGCTGGCACCGCCAGCAGCTGGTGCCGCCCGCCAGCGGCGCCTTGCGCGGCGTGCCCGTGTCGCACTTCGCGGGCATCGACGGCGTGCGCGCCTTCCTGCAGTCCTACTCGCACGACGTGTCGCTCACGGCCGACTCGCGCAAGAGCCAGCTGCGCTTGTCGGCCAGCGCCAGCTGCTGCGACACCCTCCCAGCACGACCATCAGATGAGGCTTCGTGTGATCTTGTCCCTTTAGGAGATCAAGCTGCCGAAAGCGGTGGGCAAGTAGCCTTTCAGGTACGTTAATTTATAAACTTTATTTAGTGGACGCGGTGTTTAGGATTCTTAGGGTAGCTACACATAGTTCACCGTCTGTGAAGCCACTTTTTAAGGTAGTCACCAACTCGTGAATGTCATCTTCTGAATACGTGCTGAGTCTGCCTTGCATCTTTTTTGTGCCACGTTCTCTACCTCTTGCCAGAGCTGTTTTTATCTAGTTTTCCCCAAGGCTGGAAGGTTCTGTTACATGCGCAACTTCAGAAGGAAATCTCATTTTGTTGATATTCTACTGACCGTTCTTTGAAATTGTTTAAATACTTGCTAGTACTCGGTTCCCAGCATTCAGTTGTAATCCCCTGTATCACCTCTCAAATTCTGGTTAAATTCGGGGATCTTCTAGCTTGAAAGCCGTTACTTTGAAATCCAGGATTTCTTCCATATCTGCATTCAACAAACGAATTATTCGATCCCTCTTATGAGATCGAATCTTATTTGTAGAGATTCGTATTGATTGGTGAAGAATTCCTCGTGGTTTTTTGGGGTTGTTTTTCCACTGCTGGGTTTCGTGGCTTAACCTTCGGATTCGATACAATTGTAGTTGTCGATTACTGTGCAGGCATAGTCATCGAAATAAAGTATAAGTAGTAGAGTATAGGTGAAAAAAAGCTTAAACTCAAAGTATGATTCATTACTATGTATTTATAATGTAGCTAATTCTGGAATGCGAGTTAACATTGAAAATATGGATTTGGTGTTTCGATGTGTGATGCATGAAAATGTGTGTCTGGGTTGTTGCAGGTAATTCTCACCATATAGGAGGCAGTGAATAGACCGAGACATATTTCAAGGATTTCTCCTGTCCCCATGTAATCAACCATATCCATCTCTCGACACCTTGTAGAGTCACAGTCTTGTGTGGCTTCTGAAACATTACAAATTCAAATCCGCCTCTTGTGCTGACCGAATGTTAGTTCATTACTATAAATTGTGTTTAGGTGCAGCTGGAGGGAAAGGAATTATCCTTCACTAGATGAACTACCACAGTTAGCAAGAAAACATATTATTTAACGCAACATTATTGGTCCGGTGAGGATATCTTGGCATTGGCATCTCAGAGACCCAGAACTGGAGAACGCGCTAGAGCAACTCAGTCGAGTAGATAGTGGGGAGAGTTTTCTAAATTCTTCTTGTCTTCTTCATAAGGGACTGTGATGATATATAGCCTTCCTCCAGGATTTTTTTTGTTGTTATTTTTCTGTTTGTGGTTTTGGCGGTTTTTTTCTTTTTCTTTAACGTAAGAAAGACGAAGTTCTAATATACAAGTAAAATAAAACGGCTTCTGGCAAGAAGTCTGTCTGTTTATTCTTATTGTTCAAACAACCGTAATTGCTGCCGACATTTCCCAGGAAATAGTCTTTAACGTCTGAGAGCAGCTACAGTATCGGCCTGTTTAAGATACCAGGGAGAGGTTTGTGGGATACACACATTTGGGGTGCGATTCTATAGGTACTGATAAGATGATCTTTGAATGTCCTAAGAGATGGGATCAGGTCTGATGTGAACCGCTGTGGCGTTCTCAGCACCTGGGATTCCCGGCTTCGCTTGTCCATCAATGACCACCGTTCAAAGCTGGAAAGCTTTGTGTTAGCTGGGCATCTCTCAACTATTGTAAATAAACCCACAAACCATAAGCAGTGTTTCAGCCTTCGATCCGCCTTGCAATTCCCTCACGGAGGTGGCACGATGGCAGCGGGGACACAGAGCGATCACTAAGCTGACAATGGGGCAGAGACCGAAGCCCTACCCCACATCCCTCAAGAAATCGGGAAGGATCTGTCCGACAGAAGACTTGCAAGTGTAAGCAATTCAGAAAACAGGAATTCCTAGATGCATGGTTTCAGTACTGATAGAGATTTTCTGTTTCACGCTCCTGACACCATTTGTATTCTCCAATCCTCCCCGATTTAAGGAAGTGCAGAGCAGGACCTTCGGGCTGCCTTTTTCCTGGACGCTGCGGTTCTCAGGCACGGACTCAGGGTGTCACTGTTGGCCAAGGCGGAGGAGATGCTCAGCCGTCGGCTCCTCCCCGGCGCCCGCGTAGCTCTGTTCTAGAGCAGAGAGAAAAGCAGGAACCGCTCGACTCAGCTCGTCCTCCGACCGGCAACAGTGATTTCATATATTTATTTATCTTGGATACCGGTTCAGCTACGCCGAAAACCTAATTTTAAACCGTCCGCAGAATACCCTGCAGGAAAGCAGGGAATGGAGGTCAGATCGGCAGCGCAGGGCTGGGCAGGTGCTGGGCGGGTCGCTTTGCTGGGTGCGGTGCTGCTGTGCGTGTGGTGGCGGGCGGCGGCCGAGCGGGTCCGCTACACCATCGCCGAGGAGCTGGGCAGAGGCTCGCTCGTGGGGCCGCTGGCGCGGGACCTGGGGCTCAGCGCGGACGAGCTGCCGGCGCGCAATCTGCGGCTGAGCGAGGAGAAGCAATACTTCACGGTGAATGAGGAGAACGGGAACCTGTATGTGAACGAGAGGCTGGACCGGGAGGAGATGTGTGGCGAGTCGGCGACCTGTTCTGTCAGCTTCGAGGTGCTGGTGCACAACCCGCTGAACGTTTTCCGCGTCGAGGTGGAGATCCAGGACGTGAATGACAATGCACCGCGCTTTCTGCGAAACAAATTTCAGCTGGAGGTCAACGAATTTACTTCTCCCGGTGCTCGGTTTTACTTAGGCACGGCCGAGGATCCAGACGTGGGCAGTAACTCGCTGCAGGGCTACGCGCTGGAGGCCAACGGGCACTTCACAGTCGAGGTGAAAGAGAGCCAAGATGGCAGCAAATCCGCGGAGTTGGTTTTGCGCCATTCATTGGACCGAGAGAACGAGCCGAGCCTGCAGTTGATACTGACTGCGATGGATGGCGGAAACCCGCCCCGGACCGGCACCGCCCAGCTCTGGATCAACGTCACCGACGCCAATGACAACCCACCCGTGTTCGCGCAGGACCGGTACCACGTCAGCCTGCGCGAGGACGCTGCCCCGGGATCGACGGTGCTGAAGGTCTCTGCCTCCGATGCTGACGCCGGCACCAACGCCCACATCACCTACGGATTCGGGGAAATGCCGGCCAAGGTACTTCAGAAGTTCATGGTGGATGCCCAGAGAGGGACGATAACGCTACAAGAAGCAATGGACTTCGAGGAAACCCGGGCGTTCAGCCTGGCTGTGGAGGCGACGGATGGCGGAGGTTTGGTGGCACACTGCAAGGTGGAGGTGGAGGTGCTGGACGTGAATGACAATCCTCCTGAGATCACAGTTCTGTCGCTCTCGAGCCCGGTGCCCGAGGATGCGCCGGTCGGCACTGTGGTGGCCCTGCTGAAAGTTCGGGACAGAGACTCCGACGAGAACGGTCAGGTGTCATGCGAGCTGTCAGGCGAGGCGCCGCTATCGATCGTGGCGTCGCCGGGCGGCTCGTACAAGGTGGTGACGGCGAGCGCGCTGGACCGCGAGCAGGCGTCCGAGCACCGCGTGACGGTGGTGGCCCGGGACCGGGGCCGGCCGGCACTGTCGAGCAGCACGGAGCTTGTGCTGGAGGTGTCGGACGTGAACGACAACGCGCCGGTGTTCGAGGAGGCGGCGTACAGCGCGTACGTGGCGGAGAACAACGCGGCGGGAGCGCTGGTGCTGCGCGTGCAGGCGCGGGACGCGGACGCGGGCGCCAACGGGCGCGTGAGCTACTGGCTGGCGGGCGGCAGCGCGGGCGCGGCGGGCGCGGCGCCGCTGGTGTCGGTGGAGGCGCGGAGCGGCGCGCTGTACGCGCAGCGCTCCTTGGACTACGAGCAGTGCCGCGAGTTCTCGGTGGAGGTGCGGGCGCAGGACGGCGGCGCGCCGGCGCGCAGCTCCACGGCCACGGTGCGCGTCTTCGTGCTGGACCGCAACGACAACGCGCCGCGGGTGCTGTGGCCGGCGGCGGTGGCGGCGCCGGCAGAGGCTGCGGCAGTGGCGCCGTTCGAGGTGGTGCCGCGCTCGGCCGAGGCCGGCTACCTGGTGGCCAAGGTGGTGGCGGTGGACGCGGACGCGGGGCGCAACGCGTGGCTGTCGTACGAGCTGGTGCAGGCGTCGGAGCCGGCGCTGTTCCGCGTGGGGCTGCACAGCGGCGAGGTGCGCACGGCGCGCGCCGTGTCCGAGCGGGACGCGGCCAAGCAGCGGCTGGTGGCCGTGGTGAAGGACCACGGGCAGCCGGCGCTGTCGGCCACGGCCACGCTGCACGTGGTGCTGGCCGAGAGCTTGCAGGAGGCGCTGCCGGAGCTGAGCGAGCGGGCGGCGCGCGCCGAGGCAGCGGCGGCGGCGGCCGAGCTGCAGTTCTACCTGGTGCTGGCGCTGGCGCTGCTGTCGGCGCTGTTCGTGCTGAGCGTGGCGCTGGCCGTGCTGGCGCGGCTGCGCCGGGCCGGGCCGCCCGCCGTGCTGCGCTGCCTGGGCGCGCAGCGCTTCTCGGTGGCCGGCGCCGCCTTCCCGGCCGACTTCTGCGAGGGCACCTTGCCCTACTCCTACAACCTGTGCGTGGCGGCGCCGGCCCGCGCCGTGCCCGAGGCCGCCTGGCCGCCACCGCCGGTGCCCGTGCTGTCGGCGGAGGAGCTTCTGGGTGCCGATTCCTGCGACAAGTCGAGCTCGAACAGCAGCGCCGTAGAGGGAGAGCCGCCCGCCGACCTGGCCGCATCGCAGGTCCGTAAATCTGATATTCCTTTTGTTCTCCTTGTGCCTTTGTGAGGTATGGTCCCCTTTCTCCTTCGGTTTTTCGGCCTGGTGCTGATCGGTTTGTGTTTCAGTCGTATAAGTTGTGTAGCACTGTATTCGCCTTCCACTTTCAGGAAGCCGCCAGCCGTTGCGTTTGGTTATTTGGTGCTAATACCGGAGAGGAATTGGGCAGAGCTTTTGTTTGAAGTCCTGAACTTGGTAATTTAGTGATCGTGCATTACAAAATCTTAGGGAGATGCTTCGTGTTTGAAATATTTTTCCTAATCCCCTTTTCCCCAAACTCGTGTACTTGGACTCGTTTCACAGCTGAACAAATGCTTGGCCCATGATTTTGTGCTGTTAGAAGTTACACAATCCCTATCAAAACTCTACGGTGTACTGTCCCATGTTTTTCTGGAAAGCTGACGCAGAAATGGTAGCACTAGGCTGTTTTCTTCCATGCATTGTTTCTCTAATGCAAAAGAGCTGGTATCAAATTGCTCCACATTTTAATATTGAACACTAATTCTTATTCTGTATGCGATGATGCGATGATTTTGAATGACAGAATAGGGAAAACGGAATTGATGCTCAGTGCCAGGATTTTTTTGTTTTGATTTTTTTGTTGTTGTTGTTTGTTTGTTTGTTTTATTATTTCCGTGAAGTTCACGACAGGGAAGTTATTGGTCTTTCCTCCCTTCTGAATGAGATGAATGTAGACTATGTTTTAAGATAAGGTGTCTGCAAGAATTGCAGACAACAGAAGACTGGTTAGTTATCCCAGGCAGTCTTTTTAATCTGAAGTGGTTTGGTTGGATTTTTTTTTTGTTTCGTTTGAAGCCACAATAGTGGGATAGAAGCGAATTACTTAAAACAATTCGTATCAAGTGCTTAAGACATTTAAAGCAAATGTGTTAATGAGCCTGGTATCTGTAGTTCTCCGAGGAGGGTCTGAATACCACGTTTCCTACTTCAGAGCCCGTTTCTTTGCTGTGTTAAATAATGGTTGCTCTAAAATTTCGTAATGGAGATTGTACTTACGGAGAAATAACACAAGATTTATAATACCATTCGCGTCATATTATGGAAATGTATTTACTTAAGACATATCCACCTAAGTGATTTTTCCCGAGCGGTAGAAATAGCATAACCACGGGGGATATTTTTCTCTGTGATGATCAATTAAGACTTAGGGATAGCCTGGAGAAAAGCCGAAGCAGGGTCGATGTCTCCGTGGCGAATGTCGCGTCCCGCGAGCTGCCCGTAGGCGAAGGAAGGCCACATTGCTCGGTGCTGCAGTGCTGGGAGGAGGCTGCGGGCGCCGCTGTTGACCAAGAGGAGCGAGAGGAAGATCGGAGCGCTGCAGCCCCGCCCGCTGCGGACCCGCTTGCTCACGCGATCGCTGGATTCACGGGTCGGCAGCCCAGCGGTCTGCGATCGTCCTCACGGCGCGGACGGATGCAGACGGGAGGCAAAAGAGGCTGCGATAGAGGCCGGTGAGAGGAGAGTCCACCGCGAAAATTCAGCAAGCGCTGGTATCTGTGCAGCAGGCGGGGCAGGGCAGCTGCCGCTGCGGAGATGTGCGCGGCGGGGAGGCGCTGGGGCCGGCGGCAGCGAGCTCTGCTCTGGGCCGTCCTGCTGGCGGCGTGGGAGGCGGCGTGGGGGCAGCTGCGCTACTCGGTGCCCGAGGAGATGCCCAAGGGCTCGTTCGTGGGCGACGTGGCCAAGGACCTGGGGCTGCAGCTGCCGACGCTCCGAGACCGAGGAATCCGCATTGTTTCTGAAGGTAGTACTCAGTATTTCGCTCTGCATGGGAAGACGGGACATTTAGTGACGGCGGAGAGGATCGACAGAGAGCAGCTTTGCCGGCTGGTGGAGAAATGCGTGCTGCGCTGTGAGCTAATAGTGGAGGGACAGATGCAGGTTTATCGAATCGAAGTACAGATTACGGACATTAACGACAACACGCCCAGTTTTCGACAGGCAGAAAAAGAATTGAGACTGAGTGAGATGACAGCACCGGGAGCGAGGTTTCCCCTGGCCCAGGCTCACGACCCGGATACGGGCCGAAATTCGCTGCAGAGATACGAGCTGAGCGGTGACGAGCACTTCTCGCTGGCCGTGCAGGCGGGCCCCGGCGGCGATCAGCGTCCCGAGCTGGTGCTGGCCAAGGCGCTGGACCGGGAGGAGGCGGCGTTTCACGAGCTGGTGCTGAGGGCGAGTGACGGCGGCGATCCGGCACGGACAGGCACGGCTCGGATCCGAGTGACGGTGGTGGATGCGAACGACAACGCGCCTGTGTTCAGCCAGGCGGAGTACATGGTGCGTGTGCCCGAGGACGTGCCCGCAGGCTCCACCCTCGTCGCGGTAACGGCGACGGACGACGACGAGGGAGTGAACGGGCAGGTGAAATACAGCTTCCATAAAATTTCGGACCGAGACTCAGAACTTTTTTATCTGGATTCTGAGACAGGGGAAATAACTGTAAAGGACGACTTGGATTTCGAGGAAATCTCTTCCCACGAATTGGAGGTTCAGGCACACGACGGAGGAGAGCTCTCTGACACGGCAAATGTGGTGATCGCCGTGATAGACATCAACGACAATGTGCCCAAGATATCGGTGAGGTCGGCTGTAAACGAGATCTCAGAGGACGCCCCTCCAGAAACTGTTGTAGCCCTGTTGCACATGCAGGACCAGGACTCGGGGGCCAACGGCAAGGTGCACTGCTCTCTCGAAGGGGACGTTCCGTTCCGGTTGGAGAAATCTTTTGAGGACTACTACCGTGTCGTGACAGCCAGAGAGCTGGACCGAGAACAGGTGTCGGAGTACAACGTGACGGTGCGGGCGGCCGACGGCGGGTCGCCGGCACTGCAGAGCAGCGCGGTGCTTTATCTGCGGGTGCTGGACGTGAACGACAACGCGCCGGTGTTCATGGAGGAGCGCTACAGCGCGCGTGTGGCGGAGAACAACGCGGCGGGCGCGCTGGTGCTGACGGTGCGCGCGACGGACGCGGACTGGGGGCAGAACGCGCGCGTGCGGTACCGGCTGGGCGAGGGGCGGGTGCGGGGCGCGCCGCTGTCGTCGTACGTGTCGGTGCAGGCGGAGACGGGCGCGCTGTACGCGCTGCGCTCCTTGGACTACGAGCAGGTGCGCGAGCTGCGGCTGTGGGTGTGTGCGGAGGACGGCGGCGCGCCGGCGCTGAGCAGCAACGTGTCGGTGCTGGTGCAGATCGTGGACGAGAACGACAACGCGCCGCAGGTGCTGTACCCGGCGCCGGCGGCTGCGCTGGGCTCGGGCTCGGGCGGGGCGTGGTCGGGCGTGGAGCTGGCGCCGCGCTGGTCGGAGCCGGGCGCGCTGGTGGCCAAGGTGGTGGCGGTGGACGCGGACGCGGGCCAGAACGCGTGGCTGTCGTACGAGCTGGCCAAGGCGACGGAGCCGGGGCTGTTCCGCGTGGGGCTGCACAGCGGCGAGGTGCGCACGGCGCGCTCGCCGCTGGCCCGCGACGCGGCGCGGCAGAGCCTGGTGGTGGTGGTGAAGGACCACGGGCGGCCGGCGCTGTCGGCCACGGCCACGCTGAGCGTCGTGCTGGCCGAGAGCGTGGCCGAGCTGCTGGCCGAGCTGGGCAGCGCGGCCGACGAGGCGGCGGCGCCGGGCGAGCCGGGTGGGAGCCTGACGCGCTGGCTCGTGCTGGCCGTGGCCGCCGTGTCCTGCCTCTTCCTCGCCTTCCTGCTGCTGCTGCTGGCGCTGCGCCTGCGCCGCTGGCACCGCCAGCAGCTGCTGCCGCCCGCCAGCGGCGCCTTGCGCGGCGTGCCCGTGTCGCACTTCGCGGGCATCGACGGCGTGCGCGCCTTCCTGCAGTCCTACTCGCACGACGTGTCGCTCACGGCCGACTCGCGCAAGAGCCAGCTGCGCTTCTCGGCCAGCGCCAGCTGCTGCGACACCCTCCCGGCCCGGCCACTGCCCGACGAGCCCGCGCCGCTGCTCGGCGACGAGGACCCTGCCGGCGCCATCCCCGTGGATCCCGTCACTCCCTCGGTGAGTTTCTCTGCCTATATTTTCTCCACGGCACTTTCTTCTGATTGTCCTCTTCCCTCTTCCCCGGTCCTGATATTTGGCTTGCATAGGAGCTTTTGCTTAAAAGCCTGGTAAAGTTTCATTCGGTAACATTGTGAAGGCTGATGCCCCTTACTGCCGTTCTGTGAAGGGGTCAGTCCGCGGCCTTGCAGTTAGTAAAGAGGGAGGGAGAAGGCTGCTGTTGGCAAGGTCTTTGTTAGTTCGGAAATTTGGGCATTGCTCAGCTTCCAGGTATTCTTCTTCTATGTCACATGCGCTCTGTAGAATCTGTGTTCCTGTTTGTATTAAATCTTCTGAACTGATGTATCACGTTATTAAGGAATTCACCATTTTATCAGATTCATGTGTCTTCTCAAGAGCACATGTGCTTGAGTAGGTTGAATGTGTCAAACAAAATGCTGATGGCTTAGCGTGGAACTTCTGTGCGCATTGTTCTAGGCCTTTATCCTTCTGCATGATACATAGTGGAGGTCAGCAGGAAAAGTCATTGCGTCATCCATGTTTGATTTTGTCCCCAACAGAGGATTTGGACCAAGTGGTCCTTGATGATGTCTGTGTGCCTGTTTTGAAGATGAGGGATCCTCTTGAAGATGTGACTTTTTGGAAAGCCTCTATGTGGCTGCATGTGGAGGAGAAAATGCTAGAACTGCTTTTTCTTTTTATTGTTTTTAAGGTAGAGCTATGTCAGAGGGAGCTGGATGTGCCTTGTCTATAAAATATTTAGCATGGCAAGAGAATTGCTTGGATGAGGAGAGACTCAGAGTGCAGCAGGGGATATAAGGTGGGATTAATTCCCCCAGTGCAAGTATTCCCTGACTCAGTTTCTCTTGGAAGACTGCTCAGCTTTTCCTTTCAGACCTATGAAATCCCTTCAGAGAATTTCAGGGAGCAGGCAAATGTAGCTTCAATGGTACAGAGATGTAAAAATATCTGTGTGGAATTGGTGGTGGGAAGAAAAATGGTCTGGGAAACTGGGCCTCTGCTGTCACAGGGTTTTGGATGTATGGGTGAAAGAACACCAGGGATGATGTAAAGGGTTGGAAATGTGTCTCCTGTGACCTGTGTGTGAATTTCTGCTGAAAGACTCAAGGAAATGTTTTCCTCCATTCCCTGTCCAGTTCCTATCTTGAGTATGAAGCAATGCGTGGTTTTTCTTCCCAAAGTAATTGTCTAGAAGATATGTATTCCAGCAGCATGGAGCACCCTGGGAGGTTGTTACTAGGTATTTGCATGCCATCATAATTGTGTAACTTAACAGTTTAATTCTGTACTTATGAAAGATGTATTATGGGAAGAGCAAGTTTTGTTTCGAGCGCCTATAAACAACGCTATCAGTCATCTACTCTGAGTTCTACATCCCAGAAGAGTGTTGTGAGCTCTTCAATTCTGCAGATGTGAGCTTTCTGCCTCACTCTTCTGATGATCTCAGTAGGATTCTTTCCTGTTTGTAGGTGAAAAGAGAGAGACTGTCATAGATACGTTTAAAATGTCTCTGTAACAAATGCTTTTTCTTGTCATATCACTAGGGCGAGGAATCAAATATTATCCATGGTAAGGAGATACTGTCTGAGGAGCTTTGCTTTCGGTGGAGTCTCTCTAAATTCTGAAGATCTGGGATAAGCATGTGAGCTGTGAAGAGTTAGGAGAGAGTGTTGGGATTGTGATGTGTGAGGAACTACTGGTGGAGACCTGGCATGTGTTTTGTTGGTCCTCAGGGCTATTGCTGGCCTTATGAAAACGAGTCAGGAGGAGTCTCATGATCTTTGATTTTCTATTGTGTGATTTGGACTCAAATGACCTAGTTTGGGTTCCATATTGTTTTGCATCAAGAGTGGTGGTCACACATCTTGTGAGGAGTCCATATGCTGAAGAATGGGGATGTTGCCTTTGAGCTGATGCTTGGATGGCTGGGTTTTGGACAGAGCTGGTAATAATTTATGTGCTATCAAACATTTTGCACTTGTTGAAATAATGTGGAGGAATAGAATATTCTTAGTTGTGATGCTTGGGATCTGAGAAGCTGCCCACATAGCTTTTCTTCTGATGATGTCTGTATGCAAAATTTGCTTTCCTGTTATGTTTGGACAGAGAGAAGAAGTCTGTGTATGCAGAGGGAGGGCCAGTGCTGGAGTTCACTGTGATACAGCTCTGAATGAATGAATGAATTTTGTCTGTTTGTGCCAGTAGTTAGATGAGGCCCACAGCTGTGGTTCCAAGCTTTTTCTTTATCTTACTGTGCAAGGCAATGACTGTGTAGGGTCTGTGTAGTGAGCTCCTGTGTGTGGCCTCCTATGTATCAGTTATAATCGAGTTTCCTGTGTTGTGTGTACACTGCAGATGGCACAATCTGAAACGTGAGGCCGTGATTGATGCTCTTCTGATGCTTTCCCATTGTTGACTGGGTTGATAATTTTTTTTTTTTTAGGTTTGCTTTTGGTAGGGTTGTTTGCTTCTTTCTTTGCCCGTTTTTTTTGTCGAGGAGTGAAGTTGATCCTCACTGTGCCTGGCAATACTGCAAGCTCCAAAACATGTAATTATCCAGTAGGGAGAAAATCTTTCATCCATGCCTTGAAGCTGTGCATATAGTGATAGAATGATAGAAACACAGAATCTTGGAATGGTTTGTGTTGAAAAGGACCTGATACTTTGAAGACTGGGTCTTTGCTTTGCTGATCACTTCTGCGCTTTACAACATTTTAGATTTGTTCAGAGACATTGGTTGTGTAGGTAATCTCTGCATGCATCCTCGGATCTGAGAAGTCTTGTGTGCAACTCATCTTTTAATGGCTTCTATCTGCCAAGTTTTCCCAATTTGTGATGTCAATACAGGGAGAAGTGTTCTGTCTGTCCAGAAACTGGGTGGGTGGAAGAGATGATTGTGGTACCATTTGAAATGGCTTTAAAAAGCGAGTAAATATTTCATTTGTCCTAGATGTTAAAAGAGGCCTACAATTCAGCTTCCAAGTGTTTTCCTGGTATCATTTTCCAAAGACATCAGTACTGCATTATCCTCTCATGATAAGTTTTTCCAATTAGGAACAATTCATAACGGTCATAATGGACAAATATTTCTTCAGCAATGTATTGTGTGTTAGTGCCACCTGCTCACATTCAGCAGTTGTGAGAGACAGGAGATGTGAGAATTCTGCTGCTTCTCTTCATAATCTTGCTCTGCACGTACACGTAGGTCTGTTATTGGTGTGATCAAACTGCAATGTCCTCCATATAGTTTTCCAAATGATGAGAAGGTCAAAAGTGAATCTGCCACGTCTGTACGTTTGGTGACAGGGTCAGAAGAATCTAGCATTTAACTCAATGGAGAACAATGCAACTTGAGGAGCTTCTGCTCGATAAGATTTACCTAGGAAATGTCATTGCAACTGACCCATACATTTCTGTTGGTTCTAATTCCTATGCTGCTTCTTGTCATGAGCTACCTTGTTTTGTCTGACCTTTTGTGGAAGGTCAGATCTGTTCCAATTGTCCAAGAACAAGTGAAGTTGTCACAGACACCTGCGATATTTAGAGCTGAAAATGTGAAGGGTTTCCTCGGCATATGCGGGCTCACTGAGCCAAATGTTTATAGTGTAAAAATGCAAAACCATCTGCTAATGTACGCCTTTAAACGCAGCCCATAGCACATTGGTGGACTTAATGATTTATGGGCGTCCATTAGCCAACAAGCGGCTTTTAGTTCCAATTAAATCTCAATTTGACTTTGCGATTTGCCATTTCCAACCCTTCAGATATGGAGATGCGAAAGAAGGAAATAATGTGGCTAGAAACAAAAAAGCAAATCTGATTTTTCTCTCTTAGCATAAACCGATAAATCTTTGCTTTAGCTTGACTTATTTGTCAGGTTAACTAGTGGCAGGTAAGTGCACACCAAGCCAGTACTTCTGCCCATTCTGTTCGCAGTCGGGGAGAGCCCCCTGAGCCGGTTCTGGCTCTGAGCCCCGCCCAAAGCCGGGCCCCCTTGAGCGCGGCCATGCGGCGGCTGCAGTGTCGCGGCGGCGCCTCCGGGTGTCGCTGTTGGCCGCCGCCGAGCGGCGCTGGAGCCGCCGCCGCCGCAGCGTCCTGCCCCCGCAGGCTGCTCGCTCGCCCGGCGCCGGCCAGAGCGGCAGCGGCACCGCCAGCAGCAGCAGCAGCGGCGGCGGAAAGAGGCGGTGAGAGGCGGCTCGCTGACCTCACTGAGTTTCAGCGGTATCTGTTCTCTCTGGCGAGAGCGGCTGGAAGGGAAGCAGGACAGCGGCAGGAGGCAGGAGCGCGGCGAGCTGTGTCGGCGGCAGAGAATGGCGGTGAGGCGGCGGCAGAGGCTGGGGCCGGGCGGCGGGCGAGCGCTGCTGGGCGCGGTGCTGCTGTGCGTGTGGTGGCGGGCGGCGGCCGAGCGGGTCCGCTACACCATCGCCGAGGAGCTGGGCAGAGGCTCGCTCGTGGGGCCACTGGCGCGGGACCTGGGGCTGAGCGCGGACGAGCTGCCGGCGCGCAAGCTGCAGGTGGCGTCTGCCGGCAAGAAGCAGCTGAACTACTTCACTGTGAATGAGGAGAACGGGAACCTGTATGTGAACGAGAGGCTAGACCGGGAGGAGATGTGCGGCGCTTCGGCGACCTGCTCGATCAGCTTCGAGGCTTTGGTGCACAACCCGCTGAACATTTTCCGCGTCGAGGTGGCCATCGAGGACGTGAATGACAACTCCCCAGTCTTCAGCAACGCTGCTCTCGAACTTGATATAGGGGAATGGACTCACCCCGGGGCTCGGTTTCCGTTGGAGATGGCCCAAGACGCTGATGTGGGAAAGAATTCGCTGCTAATTTATCGACTCACCAGCAACCCATCTTTCTCTCTGATCACAAAGGAGAGCCCTGACGGAAGTAATCAGCCGGAATTAGTGCTGGAGAGTGCGTTGGACAGGGAGAAGCAGAGCTTTTTTGAGCTGGTTCTAACAGCGATGGATGGCGGGGATCCAGTTAGATCCGGAGCCATCAAGATTCGGGTCACTGTGACAGACGCCAATGACAACCCACCAGTGTTCGGGCAGGACCAGTACCGTGCGAGATTGCGCGAGGACGCTGCCACGGGATCGAGAGTGTTAAACGTCTCCGCCTCCGACGCCGACACTGGCAACAATGCTCGTATCACTTACAGCTTCGGGAAAATGTCTGCCAAGGTACTTCAGAAGTTCATGATGGACGCGGAGAGTGGAATGATTACGCTGAAAGAGGCTTTGGACTTCGAGGACACGAGAGGCTACACATTATTTGTGGAGGCGAGGGATGGTGGCGGTCTTGTGGCGCAGTGCAAGGTGGTGGTGGAGGTAATGGACGTGAATGACAACGCGCCCGAGATCACAATTCTGACACTGTCGAGTCCCGTGTCCGAGGACGCCCCGGCTGGCACTGTGGTAGCTCTGCTAAATGTGAACGATCCAGACTCGGGTGAGAACGGTCAGGTGTCGTGCGAGCTGTCGGACGAGGCGCCGCTGTCGATCGTGGCGTCGCCGGGCGGCTCGTACAAAGTGGTGACGGCGAACGGGCTGGACCGCGAGCAGGCGTCCGAGCACCGCGTGACGGTGGTGGCCCGGGACCGGGGCAGGCCGGCACTGTCGAGCAGCACGGAGCTGGTGCTGGAGGTGTCGGACGTGAACGACAACGCGCCGGTGTTCGAGGAGGCGGCGTACAGCGCGTACGTGGCAGAGAACAACGCGGCGGGCGCGCTGTTGCTGCGCGTGCAGGCGCGGGACGCGGACGCGGGCGCCAACGGGCGCGTGAGCTACTGGCTGGCGGGCGGCAGCGCGGGCGCGGCGGGCGCGGCGCCGCTGGTGTCGGTGGAGGCGCGGAGCGGCGCGCTGTACGCGCAGCGCTCCTTGGACTACGAGCAGTGCCGCGAGTTCTCGGTGGCGGTGCGGGCGCAGGACGGCGGCGCGCCGGCGCGCAGCTCCACGGCCACGGTGCGCGTCTTCGTGCTGGACCGCAACGACAACGCGCCGCGGGTGCTGTGGCCGGCGGCGGTGGCAGCGCCGGCAGAGGCTGCGGCAGTGGCGCCGTTCGAGGTGGTGCCGCGCTCGGCCGAGGCCGGCTACCTGGTGGCCAAGGTGGTGGCGGTGGACGCGGACGCGGGGCGCAACGCGTGGCTGTCGTACGAGCTGGTGCAGGCGTCGGAGCCGGCGCTGTTCCGCGTGGGGCTGCACAGCGGCGAGGTGCGCACGGCGCGCGCCGTGTCCGAGCGGGACGCGGCCAAGCAGCGGCTGGTGGCCGTGGTGAAGGACCACGGGCAGCCGGCGCTGTCGGCCACGGCCACGCTGCACGTGGTGCTGGCCGAGAGCTTGCAAGAGGCGCTGCCGGAGCTGAGCGAGCGGGCGGCGGGCGCCGAGGCAGCGGCGGCGGCGGCCGAGCTGCAGTTCTACCTGGTGCTGGCGCTGGCGCTGCTGTCGGCGCTGTTCGTGCTGAGTGTGGCGCTGGCCGTGCTGGCGCGGCTGCGCCGGGCCGGGCCGCCCGCCGTGCTGCGCTGCCTGGGTGCGCAGCGCTTCTCGGTGGCCGGCGCCGCCTTCCCGGCCGACTTTTGCGAGGGCACCTTGCCCTACTCCTACAACCTGTGCGTGGCGGCGCCGGCCCGCGCCGTGCCCGAGGCCGCTTGGCCGCCACCGCCAGTGCCCGTGCTGTCGGCGGAGGAGCTTCTGGGAGGCGATTCCTGCGAGAAGCCGAACCCGAGTAGCAGTGCCGTGACGGGAGAGGTACCCGCCGACCCCGACGCTCCGCAGGTTTGTAAAGCCGAAAGTTCTTTTTACTCTTCTTCAACATTGCCCCTGGATTTCATGGGGAAGTGTGAGTCGGAAAGGCTGGTCCATGCCTCCAAGAAGGAATTAAAGAACGAGCTGTTTTCTTTTTCTGAGTACTGTCAATTAGCTATAGCACTTGGTTCTGAAGTGGTCATAGTTTTAGATTCATGTAATAGGTTTTAGGTTCATATTCTCAGTTGGCTGAAATCATATTAATTAGGAACTGCGATGGGAAATCATAACTGTGCAGGATATTCGTCGTTTCTTCATGTAGGAGTCGGGAAAATAATGCAGATACTAGCTGTTGCAGATTTTACCCTGGTGATCGGTTTATCCCTAACCTGTATTCTGGGACCTCGTTAAAAGCTGGCCATATATTCCTTGTTTTACGCTTTCTCGGTCTGGGGCTCCAAAAAGACTCCTTTCTCATGGATAGAAAAGCATCTCCTTCCAGAGTAAGAGATGAGACTTGCTCATCTTTTGCGTGAACGCTCTTGTAGAAATGGCAGGAATGGTACTATCAGCGGGACAAGTTAATTCTGCTAATTTCAGTTTTCTGTCCTGGTTGATAGTTCCTTTTTTTTTTTTTTTTTTTTTACCATTCCGAATATTTCTTTCGTACACTGGTGTAGATAAAGACTGAGATCTCAAAAAGGGGGGAAAATCGCATTTTTTGTTCAAGAGCCTTTTTATATTTTTTTAAATAACAAAGGGAGATGTTTGGATCCTGTATAGAGAATTAGTTCTTTCAGATTTGTGGTTTTCTTTTGTTTGTTTGCTTGCTTGCTTGCTTGCTTTCCGGTTGGTTCCCCCTCCCCCGTATTTCTTATAAAACTCTGTTTAAAATTATAAGGTTCTAAGATCCAAATATATTTATGAAATGTGAAGGAGATTCGCCAAAGAATAGTTTAGGCACTTGAATCAGATATACTTGAAATCTTATCAAGGACCACCGGAGTTAAAGGTGTGCAGCTATACTTCCCTTTTCCCACTACCTTGAAGTATTTTGTTGAAAGTGTGCCATAGCTACATGAATAGACAATAATTAGAACAAGGTTTTGTTAACGAGGGCCAGCGATTTACAGCCTAATTTCTGAGAAAAGAAAAGCCTCTTCCTGGCATTATAGAAGTACTTGATTGAATATAACTATCGGTAAACAGGAGAGATTCATTACAGGAGCTTTCCTGCCTCCTGGGCAGTTGTAGATACATTCGGCATAGTGTGATGAAGTTACCTACTGCTGTACATTAAAGACGGTTATCTTTTGCTACGCTTGCGCTGGTCATTCAATCATGACTTCTACAAATACTTGTGATGAAAGTTCTGCTTTTGTACTACTGTGTTAGGACTCGTAATACACGGTCGAACTAAAAAAACTACATTGTATTGCACTGCGTGCAGTGCCGGGAGGAGGCTGCGGGCGCCGCTGTTGACCGAGGGGAGCGAGAGGAAGCTCGGGGCGCTGCAGCCCCGCCCGCTGCGGAACGGCTCTCTCGCTCTCCCGGTGTGTGAGTCGGCGGCGGAGCGGTATGCGATCGTCCCGTAGTGCGGAGACGTGTTGAAGGGCGTCGGAAGAGTCTGGAAACAGCGAACGGGAGCAGAGAGCCGGAGCTGCACCGTGAGCCACATCGGTGAGTCGCAGCGGAGAGCTCCTGAAGGTGTTGCGGTTCCCGGGCTGAGATGTGCGCGGCAGGGAGGCGCTGGGGCCGGCGGCAGCGAGCTCTGCTCTGGGCCATCCTGCTGGCGGCGTGGGAGGCGGCGTGGGGGCAGCTGCGCTACTCGGTGCCCGAGGAGATGCCCAAGGGCTCGTTCGTGGGCGACGTGGCCAAAGACCTGGGGCTGCAGCTGCCAGAGAAGCGCGATAATGCCGCCCGCGTTGTTTCCAAGGGTAGGACACAGTATTTCTCTCTGCACGAGAAGACGGGACATTTAGTGACGGCGCAGAGGATCGACAGAGAGCAACTGTGCGAGCGTGTGCAGCAATGCGTGCTGCGCTGTGAGCTGATAGTGGAGGGAGAAATGAAGTTTTATGAAATCGAAGTGGAAATCACGGACATTAACGACAACGCCCCCACTTTCAGAGAGGTGCAAAAAGAATTGAGAGTGAGCGAGATGACTGCTCCAGGGGCGCGATTTCCCCTCCGAGAAGCACAAGATACAGATTCTGGCCGGAATTCGCTGCAGAGATACGAGCTGAGTGGTGACGAGCACTTCTCGCTGGCCGTGCAGGCGGGCCCCGGTGGCGATCAGCGTCCCGAGCTGGTGCTGGCCAAGGCGCTGGACCGGGAGGAGGCGGCGTTTCACGAGCTGGTGCTGAGGGCGAGTGACGGCGGCGATCCGGCACGGACGGGCACGGCTCGGATCCGCGTGACGGTGGTGGATGCGAACGACAACGCGCCCGTGTTCAGCCAGGCGGAGTACACGGTGCGTGTGCCCGAGGACGTGCCCGTGGGCTCCACCCTCGTCACCGTCACGGCCACTGACGCCGATGAGGGAGTGAACGGGGAGGTGAAATACAGCTTCCATAAAATTTCGGACCGGGCTTCGGAACTTTTCAATCTGAACACAGAGTCAGGGAAAATAACCGTTAAATATGGTTTGGACTTCGAGGAAATCTCATCCCATGAACTTGAAATGCAGGCACATGACGGAGGAGAGCTCTTTGACACGGCAAAAGTTACTGTCATAGTGACAGACGTCAATGACAATGCGCCCGAGATTTCGGTACGATCAGCACTTACTGAAATTTCCGAAGACTCTGTGCCGGGGACTGTAGTGGCCCTATTGTATGTTCAGGATCTGGACTCGGGGGCGAACGGCGAGGTGCGCTGCTCGCTCGAAGGGGACGTCCCTTTCCGGCTGCAGAGCTCCCACGGCAGCTACTACAGCGTGGTAACAGCGCGAGAGCTGGACCGAGAACAGGTGTCGGAGTACAACGTGACTGTGCGGGCGGCCGACGGCGGGTCGCCGGCACTGCAGAGCAGCGCGGTGCTTCGGCTGCGGGTGCTGGACGTGAACGACAACGCGCCGGTGTTCGCGGAGGAGCGCTACAGCGCGCGTGTGGCGGAGAACAACGCGGCGGGCGCGCTGGTGCTGACGGTGCGCGCGACGGACGCGGACTGGGGGCAGAACGCGCGCGTGCGGTACCGGCTGGGCGAGGGGCGGGTGCGGGGCGCGCCGCTGTCGTCGTACGTGTCGGTGCAGGCGGAGACGGGCGCGCTGTACGCGCTGCGCTCCTTGGACTACGAGCAGGTGCGCGAGCTGCGGCTGTGGGTGCTGGCGGAGGACGGCGGCGCGCCGGCGCTGAGCAGCAACGTGTCGGTGCTGGTGCAGATCGTGGACGAGAACGACAACGCGCCGCAGGTGCTGTACCCGGCGCCGGCGGCTGCGCTGGGCTCGGGCTCGGGCGGGGCGTGGTCGGGCGTGGAGCTGGCGCCGCGCTGGTCGGAGCCGGGCGCGCTGGTGGCCAAGGTGGTGGCGGTGGACGCGGACGCGGGCCAGAACGCGTGGCTGTCGTACGAGCTGGCCAAGGCGACGGAGCCGGGGCTGTTCCGCGTGGGGCTGCACAGCGGCGAGGTGCGCACGGCGCGCTCGCCGCTGGCCCGCGACGCGGCGCGGCAGAGCCTGGTGGTGGTGGTGAAGGACCACGGGCGGCCGGCGCTGTCGGCCACGGCCACGCTGAGCGTCGTGCTGGCCGAGAGCGTGGCCGAGCTGCTGGCCGAGCTGGGCAGCGCGGCCGACGAGGCGGCGGCGCCGGGCGAGCCGGGTGGGAGCCTGACGCGCTGGCTCGTGCTGGCCGTGGCCGCCGTGTCCTGCCTCTTCCTCGCCTTCCTGCTGCTGCTGCTGGCGCTGCGCCTGCGCCGCTGGCACCGCCAGCAGCTGCTGCCGCCCGCCAGCGGCGCCTTGCGCGGCGTGCCCGTGTCGCACTTCGCGGGCATCGACGGCGTGCGCGCCTTCCTGCAGTCCTACTCGCACGACGTGTCGCTCACGGCCGACTCGCGCAAGAGCCAGCTGCGCTTCTCGGCCAGCGCCAGCTGCTGCGACACCCTCCCGGCCCGGCCACTGCCCGACGAGCCCGCGCCGCTGCTCGGCGACGAGGACCCTGCCGGCGCCATCCCCGTGGATCACACCACTCCCTCGGTGAGTTTCTCTGACCCGATTTTCTCTACGGCACTTTCCTCTGATTGTTCTCTTCCCTCTTCTCTGGTCCTGATATTTGGCTTGCATAGGACATTTTGCTTAAAAGCCTGGTAAAGTTTCATTCGGTAACGTTGTGAAGGCTGGTGCCCCTTACTGCCGTTCTGTGAAGGGGTCAATCCTCGGCCTTGCAGTTAGTAAAGAAGGTGGGAGAAGGCTGCTGTTGGAAAGGACTTTGTTCGTTCGGAAATTTGGATATTGGTCAGCTTCCAGGTATTCTTTTATGTCACCTGTGCTCTGTAGAGTCTGTGTTCCTGTTTGTATTAAATCTTCTGAACTGATGTATCAGGTTATTAAGCAATTCACCAGTTTAGCAGACTCATGTGTCTTCTCAACAGCACATGTGCTTGAATAGGTTAAATGTGTCAAACAAAATGCTCATGGCTTTGCGTGGAACTTCTGTGCGCATTGTTCTAGGCCTTTATCCTTCTGCATGATACATAGTGGAGGTCAGCAGGAAAAGTCATTGCGTCATCCATGTTTGATTTTGTCCCCAACAGAGGATTTGGACCAAGTGGTCCTTGATGATGTCTATGTCCTGATGTGATGATGAAGGAACCTCCTGAAGATGTGACTCTTTGGACTGCCTGTGGTTGGCTGCATGTGGAGGAGGAAATGGCAGAACTGCTTTTTCTTTTTCTTTTTTTATAGTAGAGCTCTGTTAGAGGGAGCTGGATGAGCCTTGGCTATAAAATATTTAGCATGGCAAGAGAATTGCCTGGATGAGAAGGGAGAGATTCAGGGTGCCGCAGGAGATTTAAGCTGAGCTTAATTCCAGCAGTGCAGGGATTCCCTGACTCAGTTGCTCTTGGAAGCCTGTTGGGATTTTCCTTTTGGACCAATGAAGTTCCTTCAGAGAATTTCAGGGAGCAGGCAAATGTAGCTTCCAATGTACAGAGATGTAAAGATATCTATGTGGAATTGGTGGTGAGAAGAAATATGGTCTGGAGAACTGGAGCTCCACTATCACAAATTTTTAGGACATATGGATGAAGCAACACCATGGATGATGTGAAGGGTTGGAAATGCGAGTCCTGTGAGCTGTGTGTGAATGTCTGCTGAAAGCCTCAAGGGAATGTTTTCCTCCATTCCCTGTCCAGTTCCTATCTTGAGTATGAAGCAATGCGTGGTTTTTCTTCCCAAAGTAATTGTCTAGAAGATAAGTATTCCAGCAGCATGGAGAACCCTGGATGGTTCTTACTAAGTATTTGCATGCCACCATAATTGTGTAACTTAAAAGTTTGATTTTGTACTTATGAATGATGCCATATGGGAAGAGCAGGTGTTGTATTCGGTGCCTATAAAAACGTTATTAATCATCTACTCTGAGTGCTATATCCCAGAAGAGTGTTGTGAGATCTTCAATTCTGCAGATGTGAACTTTCTGCCTCGCTCTTCCGATGATCTGAAGATGGTTCTTTCCTGTTTGTAGGTGAAAAAAGAGAGACTGTCATAGACACGTTTAAAATGTCTCTGTAACAAATGCTTTTTCTTGTCATATCACTAGGGCAAGGAATCAAATATTATCCATGGTAAGGAGATACTGTCTGAGGAGCTTTGCTTTTGGTGGAGTCTCTCTAAATTCTGAAGATCTGGGATAAGAATGTGAGCTGTGAAGAGTTAGGAGAGAGTGTTGGGATTGTGATGTGTGAGGAGCTACTGATGGAGACCTGGCATGTGTTTTGTTGATCCTCTGGGCTATTCCTGGCCTTATCAAGATGAGTCAGGAAGAGTCTCATGATTTTCTATTGTGTGGTATGGACTCAAATGACCTAGTTTGGGTTCCATATTGTTTTGCATCAAGAGTGATGGTCACACATCTTGTGAGGAGTGCTCCATGTGCTGAAGAATGGGGATGTTGCCTTTGAGCTGATGCTTTGCTGGCTGGGTCTGGACCGAGCTGGTAATAATTTATGGCCTATCAATGATTTTGCATTTCTTCGAATAATGGGGAGGAACAGAATAATCTTAGTTGTGATGCTTGGGATCTGAGATGCTGTGCACAGAGCTTTTCTTCTGATGATGTCTGTATGCAAAATTTGCTTTCCTGTTATGTTTGGACAGAGAGAAGAAGTCTGTGTATGCAGAGGGAGGGCCAGTGCTGGAGTTCACTGTGATACAGCTCTGAATGAATGAATGAATTTTGTCTGTTTGTGCCAGTAGTTAGATGAGGCCCACAGCTGTGGTTCCAAGCTTTTTCTTTATCTTACTGTGCAAGGCAATGACTGTGTGGGGTCTGTGTAGTGAGCTTCTGTGTGAGGCCTCCTGTGTATCAGTTACAATCGAGTTTCCTGTGCTGTTTGTACACTGCAGTTGGCACAATCTGAAATGAGGCCATGATTGATACTCTTCTGATGTTTTCCCAGTCTTTGTGGGGTTGAATAACGTTTTTTGGAGATTTTCTTTGGTTTGGGTTGGGTATTTTGTTTGCTATTTTTTTTTTTTTGTTTGTGTGGGGAATGAGAAGAATAGGAAGCAGAAGCCGAGAATCTTGTGTAATTTATCAGAAGATTTAACTTCAGAAATAGGTCGATTAGAAAAAGACGGTTTCATAATTGTGCAGGTTGAGTGGTGAGCAGGCCATGCATTAGAAACAGTTGCTGAGGAGAGGAGTAATTCTTCAAATGAGACCCCCTATTTCATTTTCAGGTGTAAGTCTTAAGGCCTCCTTTGCATCTTGAGACTTTAGTGACTTCCAGGTGTTCTCAGGGATGAATTTTAAGGCCTCAGCTCATGGGCTAGAAGATTTCACTGTGAGCATCTCTGACAACTTGTTCTAATGCTTCCTTGCCTTGTGTGATGCATGTTTTGGGTTTCCTGCAGGTATTTTTTCTGTTTTCTTTTTCTGCCACTTCCTCTGCATGTGAGCATATTTACTATTATCAACTACCTATCATTTTTCAGGTCTTTGTGTTGTATTATTGTCTCTTGTTCCAGTGGGAGTGGAAGGCAGGACATATTGGAGTGACTTTGTGTTCTGTTGCTGGAGAAATAGATGTAAATACGACTTTAGTAGACAGTACTTCTTCGTGGATAAGAGCGTGTGATAAATAGAGGGAGGAGATTCCCATTAAACCGATGATTTGATGAGCTATTCTCTGTTGGATGACTCCTCATCTTTAATATGGTTCTTTAAAATTTGTGTGCTTTAGAATCCTTCAGTTCCTTGTTACAATGGTGGCAAGGAAATGCATCTCCCTTCTCGATGTGTCTGTAGTGCATTATCATCTCATGATAAATGTGACCACTGAGGAGACACTAGTAAAACTTTCCAGTTGCTTGGCGTAGGAGAAAAAGAAGACTGGGGAGCTCTGTGTGTGACGCTGGAGAAGAATTCGGTAATGCAGATGAATTAAATTTAATGAGTCAGAAAAAAAATTAAAAAAGCGTAAATGTTATTCTGCTAAGTTGGGGCTGATTGCATGGCTTTAGGCTGATATATATATCAAATTAATTCAACCTAGATAGTAAAAGGACAATTCAAGACATGGGATAAAGGGCGAGAAAACTCTTGAAGTCTTGCCTTTATTATCGTTTATTGCTGCTGTAGATGTGCAGTGATTTTATGAAGAGCAGCTGAATTCCATTCTCCACTACCCTGCTGTGAATATTTGTGGTTGTTCAATGTGACTCAAAAGACTGACCGAAAAGCATCTTACTGCATATCTTAGACAGAAACGCCTTGGAGTCGAATTAAGCCAGGGCCCTTGCTGTTTGTGGTCGGGGAGAGCCCCCTGAGCCGGTTCTGGCTCTGAGCCCCGCCCAAAGCCGGGCCCCCTTGAGCGCGGCCATGCGGCGGCTGCAGTGTCGCGGCGGCGCCTCCGGGTGTCGCTGTTGGCCGCCGCCGAGCGGCGCTGGAGCCGCCGCCGCCGCAGCGTCCTGCGCCCGCAGGCTGCTCGCTCGCCCGGCGCCGGCCAGAGCGGCAGCGGCACCGCCAGCAGCAGCGAGAGGCGGCGGAAAGAGGCGGTGAGAGGCGGCGAGCCGACCTTGCTGGCTTTCAGCGGTCTCTTTTCTTGCCGGCGAGAGCTGCTGGAAGGGAGGCAAGGCAGCGGCAGGAGGCAGGAGCGCGGCGAGCTGTGGCGGCGGCAGAGAATGGCGGTGAGGCGGCGGCAGAGGCTGGGGCAGGGCGGCGGGCGAGCGCTGCTGGGCGCGGTGCTGCTGTGCGTGTGGTGGCGGGCGGCGGCCGAGCGGGTCCGCTACACCATCGCCGAGGAGCTGGGCAGAGGCTCGCTCGTGGGGCCACTGGCGCGGGACCTGGGGCTGAGCGCGGACGAGCTGCCGGCGCGCAAGCTGCAGGTGGCGTCTGCCGGCAAGAAGCAGCTGAACTACTTCACGGTGAATGAGGAGAACGGGAACCTGTACGTGAACGAGAGGGTGGACCGGGAGGAGATGTGCGGGTCTTCGGCGACCTGCTCGATCAGCTTCGAGGCTTTGGTGCACAACCCGCTGAACATTTTCCACGTCGAGGTGGCGATCGAAGACGTGAACGACAATTCCCCAGTCTTCAGCAAGGCTGTTCTGGACCTCGACATTGGAGAGTGGACGCTTCCCGGTGCTCGTTTTCCCCTGGAGATGGCTCGAGATACCGACATAGGAAGGAATTCGCTACTGTCTTACAAACTCACCAGCGACCCGTCATTTTCACTCTCCATGAAAGAAAAGCCAGGTGGAAAAAAGCAGCCGGAATTAGTGCTAGAGAGAACCTTGGACCGAGAGAAGCAGAGCTCCTTTGAGTTGGTGCTGACAGCAGTGGACGGCGGGGACCCCGCGAGGACCGGGACTGTCCAGGTTCTCATCAACGTGACGGATGCAAATGACAACCCACCCGTGTTCAATAAAGGCGTCTACGAAGCGCGAGTCGCGGAGAATCTTCCTGCAGGGTCCTTGGTGCTGCAGGTGCGGGCCACAGATGCCGACGCGGGTGCCAACGGGCGAGTCTCCTACTCCTTCGGCAATGTCCCAGATGGAGTCCATTCGTTGTTCGCTGTCGACAGCGAGAATGGCGAGATCAGGACTGTAATTGCACTCGATTTCGAGGAGGAAAATAAATACATTTTTGGCTTAGAGGCTACAGACGGCGGCGGGCTCACCGATCACTGCGAAGTGCAGATAGACATCATGGACGAGAATGACAACGCGCCCGAGATCACAATTTTATCCCTGTCAAACCCCGTGCCCGAGGACGCGCCGATGGGCACTGTGGTGGCCCTGTTGAATGTGAACGACCCGGACTCGGGCGAGAATGGTCAGGTGTCGTGCGAGCTGTCGGGCGAGGCGCCGCTGTCGATCGTGGCGTCGCCGGGCGGCTCGTACAAGGTGGTGACGGCGAGCGCGCTGGACCGCGAGCAGGCGTCCGAGCACCGCGTGACGGTGGTGGCCCGGGACCGGGGCAGGCCGGCACTGTCGAGCAGCACGGAGCTGGTGCTGGAGGTGTCGGACGTGAACGACAACGCGCCGGTGTTCGAGGAGGCGGCGTACAGCGCGTACGTGGCGGAGAACAACGCGGCGGGCGCGCTGTTGCTGCGCGTGCAGGCGCGGGACGCGGACGCGGGCGCCAACGGGCGCGTGAGCTACTGGCTGGCGGGCGGCAGCGCGGGCGCGGCGGGCGCGGCGCCGCTGGTGTCGGTGGAGGCGCGGAGCGGCGCGCTGTACGCGCAGCGCTCCTTGGACTACGAGCAGTGCCGCGAGTTCTCGGTGGAGGTGCGGGCGCAGGACGGCGGCGCGCCGGCGCGCAGCTCCACGGCCACGGTGCGCATCTTCGTGCTGGACCGCAACGACAACGCGCCGCGGGTGCTGTGGCCGGCGGCGGTGGCGGCGCCGGCAGAGGCTGCGGCAGTGGCGCCGTTCGAGGTGGTGCCGCGCTCGGCCGAGGCCGGCTACCTGGTGGCCAAGGTGGTGGCGGTGGACGCGGACGCGGGGCGCAACGCGTGGCTGTCGTACGAGCTGGTGCAGGCGTCGGAGCCGGCGCTGTTCCGCGTGGGGCTGCACAGCGGCGAGGTGCGCACGGCGCGCGCCGTGTCCGAGCGGGACGCGGCCAAGCAGCGGCTGGTGGCCGTGGTGAAGGACCACGGGCAGCCGGCGCTGTCGGCCACGGCCACGCTGCACGTGGTGCTGGCCGAGAGCTTGCAGGAGGCGCTGCCGGAGCTGAGCGAGCGGGCGGCGGGCGCCGAGGCAGCGGCGGCGGCCGAGCTGCAGTTCTACCTGGTGCTGGCGCTGGCGCTGCTGTCGGCGCTGTTCGTGCTGAGCGTGGCGCTGGCCGTGCTGGCGCGGCTGCGCCGGGCCGGGCCGCCCGCCGTGCTGCGCTGCCTGGGCGCGCAGCGCTTCTCGGTGGCCGGCGCCGCCTTCCCGGCCGACTTCTGCGAGGGCACCTTGCCCTACTCCTACAACCTGTGCGTGGCGGCGTCGGCCCGCGCCGTGCCCGAGGCCGCTTGGCCGCCGCCGCCGGTGCCCGTGCTGTCGGCGGAGGAGCTTCTGGGCGCCGATTCCTGCGAGAAGACGAACCTGAGTAATAGTGCCGTTGAGGGAGAGCACCCCGGCGACCCCGACGCTTCGCAGGTTTGTAAAGCTTGAGCTCCTTCTATTTCTGCGTCCTTGCGGAAGGTTGTCCCTTCAGCCCCTGTTATCTCTGGTTGGTGTCACTTCGTGTTCTCATCTGTGTCTCCACTTAGCCTCGGCAATTTTTAATTTCGCCATCGTAACTGATTCTGATGAGACGCTTTGAATGTAACTCCTCTTTGAGGTAGTAGCCCTGCTTTTCTAAGTTTCCCGGGGTCTTGTGTTTCAGAGTTTGACTTTTCTGTGTCCGTGGTGGATTGAAGTAATGAGGGGACTGTCCCGCCTACATGTAGGGCTGGATGGACTTGGTCCCTCCTTGGTTGAAAATTCTTATTGAGCAGAGAGTTTTTCTTTTCAACAATTGAGTGTATACCTTAGAGTGTGTTTGCAATATTGAAAGCAGATGCGTATTCTGTGGAGGGACAATGGCTGATTATGCCTGACGGAGTCGAGGGAAAAAAGAGAGGGCACTGATTCTTGGTGTTGGCGCTTTTATCCTTCCTGACTGATTTGTTCAGAAAGGGTGTGCTTGGAACTTGTGAATTGATTCAGGCAAACCTGTTAATTAAACTTTTTTTTGTCCGTGTTAGATTGAGAAAGGAAACGAATGTGGAAAGTTCGGTTCTCCATACTTAGAGAACAAAGAGATTGCTTCCCATTTTGTGGGGTAATACAGTAGTGGGACTAGATGGCGGCCTTCATGCTGGCAGTTCGCTCTGTTTCGCCCTTCATGATCTTTATTTCATAAACTGGTGAGAGTGTTCAATGATCTGCGCTTCAGAGAATTTTTTTCTATTTTCATTACAATGAGTGTTTGGTGCGTTGAGAGATCTCGGGTATATGGAGAACAGCAAATTTTGCCTACTCTGTTTGCTCGGATGGACAACTCAGATACGAAGGGATCACATATCAGGGAGATTGGGCAGACGACGATTTATGCACCGGAATCAAGCTCATTTGTACATTGATTGGTGGTCAGCACAGTTTCGAGAGTGCAGCTGTACTTTAGTTCTAAGGAGCTGTGATTCTTTTATTGGAAACTTATCGTACCATCGCGATTAATAAGTAATTAGGTGAATAGTTTACTTACGATCATCAAAGCTTTACGCATTGATTTAAGAAAAAAGAAGACCTAGAATGATTTGATTAAATGTAAATCTGTCTAAATAAAGAAACACAAGGTTTATCTTACGAAGTGATATTAAATTTAGATTTGGAGCCTTAAACTTTCCTTTTAGAGATTTAGGTGCATCTTTATTTGTACGTGTAATTCAATCCTGTAAAATTAGATTCCTGACTTCAGGAGTCATGCAATTTCTCTCGTAAGGCTTGTCCCCTGGACGTAGCAAGGCAGGGCGGGCAGCGCTCGGTGCTGCAGTGCCGAAAGGAGGCTGCGGGCGCCGCTGTTGACCGAGAGGAGAGAGAGGAAGCTCGTAGAGCTGCAGCCCCGCCCGCTGCGGAACGGCTCGCTCGCTTTATCGCTCCCTATCCGACCCTGCGGCCCGATCGTCCCCGTGGTGCCGATCCATTCTGCAGCAGCCTGGCGGAGGAACCGGCGGCTGAACAGGGTGCAGAAGCTGAGAGAATTGAGTGAGAGTGGGGGTTGGATAGTCGGAGTTGCAGTGCCGGCGGCGCCGCGGCGGGGATGTGCTCGGCAGGGAGGCGCTGGGGCCGGCGGCAGCGAGCTCTGCTCTGGGCCGTCCTGCTGGCGGCGTGGGAGGCGGCGTGGGGGCAGCTGCGCTACTCGGTGCCCGAGGAGATGCCCAAGGGCTCGTTCGTGGGCGACGTGGCCAAGGACCTGGGCCTGCAGCTGCCGGCGCTCCGAGACCACGGTGTTCACATCTTGGACAAAGGTAGGACGCAGTATTTCTCTCTGCATGGGAAGACGGGACATTTAGTGACGGCGGAGAGGATCGACAGAGAGCAGCTGTGCGATCGTGTGCAGCAATGTGTGCTGCGCTGTGAGCTGATAGTGGAGGGACAGATGCAGGTTTACGGAATTCAGGTGGAAATCACGGATATTAATGACAACGCCCCGAGCTTCCGAGAGGCAGAAAAAGAATTGAAAATGAGCGAGACTACAGCCCCAGGGTCTCGGTTCACCCTGGCACAGGCCGAAGACCCGGACTCGGGCCGGAACTCCCTGCAGAGCTACGAGCTGAGCGGTGACGAGCACTTCTCGCTGGCCATGCAGACGGGCCCCGGTGGCGATCAGCGTCCCGAGCTGGTGCTGGCCAAGGCACTGGACCGGGAGGAGGCGGCGTTTCACGAGCTGGTGCTGAGGGCGAGTGACGGCGGCGATCCGGCACGGACGGGCACGGCTCGGATCCGCGTGACGGTGCTGGATGCGAACGACAACGCTCCCGTGTTCACCCAGGCGGAGCACACGGTGAGTGTGCCCGAGGACGTGCCCGTGGGCTCCACTCTCGTCACCGTCACGGCCGTGGACGCAGACGAAGGGTTGTACGGACAGGTGAAATATTCGATTCAGAAAATTACAGGGAAAGCATCGCAGATTTTCGAGTTGCACGGCGACACGGGTGTAATCTCCCTGATACGCAGCCTGGACTACGAGGAAGGGAATTCGTACGAACTGGAGGTGCAGGCACATGATGGGGGAGGCCTTTCTGATACTTCCAAAGTTGTGGTTACCGTAACGGATGTCAACGACAACGTCCCCGAACTCATAGTGTCGTCGGCTCTGACCGAGATCTCTGAGGATGCACCGTCGGGAACTGTCGTGGCCCTGCTGCACGTCCAGGACCGGGACTCGGGAGTAAATGGCGAGGTGCGCTGCTCGCTCGACAGGGAGGTCCCATTCCGGCTGGAGAAGTCCAATGAGGATTACTATCGCCTAATAACTGCGAGAGAGCTGGACCGAGAGCAGGTGTCGGGGTACAACGTGACGGTGCGGGCGGCCGACGGCGGCTCGCCGTCGCTGCAGAGCAGCGCGGTGCTTTGTCTGCGGGTGCTGGACGTGAACGACAACGCACCGGTGTTCGCGGAGGAGCGCTACAGCGCGCGTGTGGCGGAGAACAACGCGGCGGGCGCGCTGGTGCTGACGGTGCGCGCGACGGACGCGGACTGGGGGCAGAACGCGCGCGTGCGGTACCGGCTGGGCGAGGGGCGGGTGCGGGGCGCGCCGCTGTCGTCGTACGTGTCGGTGCAGGCGGAGACGGGCGCGCTGTACGCGCTGCGCTCCTTGGACTACGAGCAGGTGCGCGAGCTGCGGCTGTGGGTGCTGGCGGAGGACGGCGGCGCGCCGGCGCTGAGCAGCAACGTGTCGGTGCTGGTGCAGATCGTGGACGAGAACGACAACGCGCCGCAGGTGCTGTACCCGGCGCCGGCGGCTGCGCTGGGCTCGGGCTCGGGCGGGGCGTGGTCGGGCGTGGAGCTGGCGCCGCGCTGGTCGGAGCCGGGCGCGCTGGTGGCCAAGGTGGTGGCGGTGGACGCAGACGCGGGCCAGAACGCGTGGCTGTCGTACGAGCTGGCCAAGGCGACGGAGCCGGGGCTGTTCCGCGTGGGGCTGCACAGCGGCGAGGTGCGCACGGCGCGCTCGCCGCTGGCCCGCGACGCGGCGCGGCAGAGCCTGGTGGTGGTGGTGAAGGACCACGGGCGGCCGGCGCTGTCGGCCACGGCCACGCTGAGCGTGGTGCTGGCCGAGAGCGTGGCCGAGCTGCTGGCCGAGCTGGGCAGCGCGGCCGACGAGGCGGCGGCGCCGGGCGAGCCGGCCGGGAGCCTGACGCGCTGGCTCGTGCTGGCCGTGGCCGCCGTGTCCTGCCTCTTCCTCGCCTTCCTGCTGCTGCTGCTGGCGCTGCGCCTGCGCCGCTGGCACCGCCAGCAGCTGCTGCCGCCCGCCAGCGGCGCCTTGCGCGGCGTGCCCGTGTCGCAGTTCGTGGGCATCGACGGCGTGCGCGCCTTCCTGCAGTCCTACTCGCACGACGTGTCGCTCACGGCCGATTCGCGCAAGAGCCAGCTGCGCTTCTCGACCAGCGCCAGCTGCTGCGACACCCTCCCGGCCCGGCCACTGCCCGACGAGCCCGCGCCGCTGCTCGGCGACGAGGACCCTGCCGGCGGCATTGCCGTGGATCCCACTGCTCCCTCGGTGAGTTCCTGGGTCCCGATTTTTCTTCACGACTCCTTCTCCTGATACTGCCCTACCCTTTCCCCGCCGTGTTCTCTGGCTTGCATAGGAGATTTTGCTTAAAAGCAATGTAACGTTTCCTTCGGTGACGTTCTGAAGGCTTTTGACCTTTGCTGTCGTTCTCTGATCCTGGGGTCGGTTCTCAGCCATGCAGTTATTGAAGAACGAAAGAGTGAGAAAACTGCTGTTGGCAGGCTCTCCGTTAGGTGGGAAGTTTGGGTATTGATCATGTCTCCGATATTCTTCCCCTATGTCATCTATGCTGTATACAGTCTGTGTTCCTTTTAGTATGAGATCTTCTGATTTGATGTTTTGCGTTGTTAAGGAATTCACCATTTTATCAGTCTCATGTGTCTTTCCAACACACATGTGCTTAAATAGGTTGAGTGTTTCGAACAAAATGCTGATGACTTTGCGTTGAACTTGACCCCACCTTCTTCTCAGCATTTATCGTTCTGCATGATACATAGTGGAGGTCAGCAGGAAAAATCTTTGTGTCTTCAATGCTTTGATCTTTCTCCCCAGCAGAGGATTGACCCAGGACCAAGTGGTCCTTGATAATGTCTGTCTGCCTGTTGTGAAGATGAGGGATCCTCATGAAGTTGCGCCTCTTTGGGAAGCCTGTGAGTGGCTGCACGTGCATGAGGAAATGCTGGAGGAAATAGTAGAACTGCTTTGTATTTTTCTGGTTTTTTGTGGGTTTTTTTGTGGTTTTTTTGTTTTTATTTTTTTTTAATGAAGAGCTCTTTTAGACAGAGCTGGATGAGCCTTGGCTATAAAATATTTAGCATGGGAAGAGAATTGCCTGGATGAGATGGGAGAGATTAAAGATGCAGAGGGAAATATAAATTTGTCTTAATTCCCCCACTACAAATATTCCCTGACTCAGTCTCTCTTGGAAGACTGCTCAGCTGTTCTTTTCAGACCTATGAATTCCCTTCAGAGAATTTCAGTGAGCAGTCAAATGTAGCTTCCAATGTACAGAGATGTAAAAATATCTGTGTGGAATTGGTGGTGGGATGAAAAATGGTCTGGGGAACTGGGCCTCCACTGTCACAAGTACTTAGGATCTATGGGTGAAAGAATACCAGGGATGATGTGAAGGTTTGGAAATGTGAGTCCTGTGAGCTGCGTGTGAATGTCTGCTGACAGCCCCAGGAAAATGTTTTCCTCCATTCCCTGTCCAGTTCCTACCTTTAGTATGAAGCAATGAGATGTTTTTCTTCCTATGTGAGCTGCAAGGGTTTGTGGGGAGTGTTGGGGGTGTGGTGTGTGAGGAGGTAGTGGTGGAGATGTGGCATGTGTTTTGTTGATCCTCGGGGCTATTGCTGGCCTTGTGAAGATTAATTAGGAGAGGTTTCATGATTTAAATTGTGTGGTTTGGACTCAAACGTCCTAGTTTGGGTTCCATATTCTTTTGTGTCAAGAGTGGCAGTCACACATCTTTTGAGGAGTCCATGTGCTGAAGAATGGGGATGTTGCCTTTGAACTGAGGCTTGGATGGCTGGATCTTGGACAGAGCTGGTAATAATTTATGAAAGATTTTGCACTTGTTCAAATAGTGGGGAGGAACAGAATAATAGTAGTTGCGATGCTTGGGATCTGAGAATCTTTACACACAGCTTTTCTTTTAATAATGTCTGTATGCAAAATTTTCTTTCCTGTTATGTTTGGACAGAGAGAAGAAGTCTGTCTATGCAGAGGCAGGGCCTGTGCTGGTGATCACTGTTATACAGCTCTGAATGAATGAATGAATTGTGTCTGTGCCAGTAGTCAGACAAGGCCCACATCTGTGGTTCCAAGCTTGTTCTTTATATTACTGTGCAAGGCAATGACTGTGTGGGGTCTGTGTAGTGAGCTCCTGTGTGAGGCCTCCTGTGTATCAGTTACAATCGAGTGTGCTGAGTTGTGTGTACACCATAGTCAGCACAATCTGCAGTGTGAGGCCATAATTGATATTCTTCTGGTGTTTTCCCATTCTTGACTGGTTTGATTAAGTTTTTTTTTTTTTTTTGAGGTTTCGTTTTGGTTGGGTTGTTCATTTGCTTCTTTGCCTGTTTTTTTGTCATTGAGTGAAGTTGTTTCTCCTATTTCCTGGCAATCCTGCAATCTCCAAAACATGTCATTATCCAGTAGGGAGAGAGTCTCTCATCCATACCTTGAAGCTGTACATGTAGTCATAGAATTATAGCAACACAGAATCATAGAATGGTTTGTGTTGAAAAGGGCCTTAAAGATCATCTCATTTCAATTGCTCTGCCATGGGCAGGGCCATCTTTCACCAGACCAGGTTGCTCAGAGCCCCACCCAGCCTGACTGAATATTTCATTGAAGAAATAGCACGTCATAATATATGAAGGTTTTTTTTTCTCTTTGGCCAACATATAACCACACTTTTGGTATACAGTGATGGTGAAACTACAGTCTGTGAAAGCTGAGTGAGCTGGGTGAGAACTAAATTTTGTGTCAGGAAAGTTGGTGAATCGGCGTGGGTTTGGCTGAGAAATGGTCTGATTTCAAGCTTGGTGCCACAGCCAGTGCGATTTCTGTTCTGTTCTGATCCTGGTTTCTCTGTCATGAAAGACAATGACAGTTCTCCGACAATAACAGTTCTCACAGTAACTGTTCATGTAGAACCACAGTTCTTGTCTAGGAACAGCTAATTAATCCTGTGTGAAACTCCATTATCCATCTGTACCTCCATGCAACATTGTGATGTTGAGTTTCTTCATGGTTGTAATTCCTCTTTCACTGAGGGCTTTGTTTCCAGGAATGTTGCAACTCCTTTTCACAATTCTGGTCAGTATATTTAAATTTGAAACACTGTGGTTTTTCAGGAAATCCTTTTGGATCCACCTGGGAAGAATTGAGTGTGTGGGGAATAGGAAGACTAGGAAGCAGAAGTACTAAGAGAATCTGGTGTGCTTTTTCAGACCATTGATTTATCTTGAGAAAGAGGCCGATGAGCAATTGTTTGAAATGATGGTTTAATAATGGTGTAAGTTCAGAAGGCTAAGCAGATAAAAATGTTGCTGAGCAGAGGAGTAATTCTTCAAATGAGCCCCCTATCCTATTCTCCAGAGTAAATCTTTAGGGCCTCCCTTACAGCTTGAGACCTCAGTGTCTTCCAGGTGTTCTCTGGGATGAATTTTAAGGCCTGAACTCATGGGCTAGAAGACTTCACTGTGAGCATCTGTGACAACTTGTTCTAATGCTTCCTTGGCTTGTCTGCTTCAAGTTCTGGGTTTTTCTGCAGGTATTTTTTCTGTTTTCTTTTTCCTTCACTTACTTTGTATGCGGATATATTTACTATTATCAACAACCTTTTTTCAGCGTAGTTCAGTGGGTTATTATCTCTTGCTCTCGTTCCAGCGGGAGTGGAAGGCAGGAGATATGAGAGTGACTCTGTGTTCTGTTGCTGTTGGAAGAAATAGATGGAAATACGGCTTGAGTAGCCATTGCATCTTTGTGGAAAAGAGCATGTGATGAAGAGAGGGAGTAGATTCCCATTAAGCCAATGGTTTAATGAGCCATTCTCCATTGGATGAGCGCTGATCTTTAGTATGGTTGTTTATCATTTGTGTGCTTTGGAATCCTTCAGTTCCTTGTTATAATGGTGCTGAGCAAATGCACCTCTCTTCTGTGTGTTCCTGTAGTGCATTATCATCTCATGGTAAATGTGTCCAATGAGGAGATACAAGCAGAACTTTCAGGTCGCATGGTGTTGGAGAAAAAGAAGGCTGGGGAGCTCTGTGTGTGAGGCTAGAGAAGAACACGTTCATGCAGATGAAAAAAAGTTTAATAAGTCAGAAACAAAGGACTAAAGGTTATTCTGCTGCGTTGACATAGGGGTTGATTGCATTGCTTTAGGCTTATCTATGTCTCAAATTTATTCATCCCAGATAATAAAAGGACAATTCAAGACATGTGACAAAGTACGAGGAAGCTTTGTAAGTCTTCCCTATATTATCGTTTATTGTTGCTGTAGGTCTGCAGTGATTATGTGAAGAGCAGATGAATTCAGTTCTTCCCTCCCCTGCCATTCAGATTTGCTTGTGACTCTTGACTGTGACTTAAAGGAATGCCTTAAAAGCATCAGACTGCACATCTCCGATAGAAACGCCTTGGAGTCGAATTAATCAAGAGCTTCTGCCTTTGTTGTTTGCAGTCGTGGAGAACCCCTTGAGCCGGTTCTGGCTCTGAGCCCCGCCCAAAGCCGGGCCCCCTTGAGCGCGGCCATGCGGCGGCTGCAGTGTCGCGGCGGCGCCTCCGGGTGTCGCTGTTGGCCGCCGCCGAGCGGCGCTGGAGCCGCCGCCGCCGCAGCGTCCTGCGCCCGCAGGCTGCTCGCTCGCCCGGCGCCGGCCAGAGCGGCAGCGGCACCGCCAGCAGCAGCGGCGGCGGAAAGAGGCGGTGAGAGGCGGAGAGAGGCGGCTCGCCGACCTCGCTGACTTTCAGCGGTCTCTTTTATTCTCGGCGACAGTGGCTGAAAGGGAAGCAGGGTAGCGGCAGGAGGCAGGAGCGCGGCGAGCTGTGTCGGCGGCAGAGAATGGCGGTGAGGCGGCGGCAGAGGCTGGGGCCGGGCGGCGGGCGAGCGCTGCTGGGCGCGGTGCTGCTGTGCGTGTGGTGGCGGGCGGCGGCCGAGCGGGTCCGCTACACCATCGCCGAGGAGCTGGGCAGAGGCTCGCTCGTGGGGCCGCTGGCGCGGGACCTGGGGCTGAGCGCGGACGAGCTGCCGGCGCGCAAGCTGCGGCTGAGCGAGGAGAAGGAATACTTCACGGTGAATGAGGAGAACGGGAACCTGTACGTGAACGAGAGGCTGGACCGGGAGGAGATGTGCGGCGCTTCGGCGACGTGTTCTGTCAGCTTCGAGGTGCTGGTGCAGAACCCGCTGAACATTTTCCACGTCGAAGTGGCCATCGAGGACGTGAATGACAACTCCCCAGTCTTCAGCAAGGCTGTTCTTAACCTCGAGATTGGTGAATGGACAGTTCCCGGTGCTCGTTTTCCCCTGGATATGGCTCGAGATATGGACGTGGGAAGCAACTCCCTTCTGATTTATCGGCTCACAGGCAACCCGTCCTTCACTTTGGCCATGAAGGAGAGCTCGGGGGGCACCAAGCAGCCGGAATTAGTACTTGAGAGAGCCTTGGACCGGGAGAAACAGAGTTCCTTTGATCTTGTGCTGACAGCAGAAGACAGTGGGGAGCCCTCAAGGTCTGGGACTATCCAGGTTCTCATCAATGTGATGGACTTAAATGACAACTCGCCAGTTTTTAGCAAAAGCCTCTACGAGACGCGGGTGGCGGAGAATCTGCCGGTGAGGTCCCTCGTGCTGCAGGTGCGGGCCACAGATGCGGATGCAGGCTCCAACGGGCAGGTCTCCTACTCCTTTGCCAACGTCCCAGAAAGCGTCCGCACGTTTTTCACTATTGATAGTGAGAGTGGCGAAGTCAGGACCGCGAGTCCCCTCGATTACGAGGGACAGAGTAAATACATCTTCCGCCTGGAGGGGAGAGACGGTGGTGGGCTTACCAGTCACTGCGAAGTGCAGATCGACATCACGGACGAGAACGACAATGCACCCGAAATTACGATTCTATCCGTGTCGAGTCCCGTGCCCGAGGACGCGCCGGTCAGTACCGTGGTGGCCCTGCTGAAAGTGCGGGACCGGGACTCGGGCGAGAACGGTCAGGTGTCGTGCGAGCTGTCGGGCGAGGCGCCGCTGTCGATCGTGGCGTCGCCGGGCGGCTCGTACAAGGTGGTGACGGCGAGCGCGCTGGACCGCGAGCAGGCGTCCGAGCACCGCGTGACGGTGGTGGCCCGGGACCGGGGCAGGCCGGCACTGTCGAGCAGCACGGAGCTGGTGCTGGAGGTGTCGGACGTGAACGACAACGCGCCGGTGTTCGAGGAGGCGGCGTACAGCGCGTACGTGGCGGAGAACAACGCGGCGGGCGCGCTGTTGCTGCGCGTGCAGGCGCGGGACGCGGACGCGGGCGCCAACGGGCGCGTGAGCTACTGGCTGGCGGGCGGCAGCGCGGGCGCGGCGGGCGCGGCGCCGCTGGTGTCGGTGGAGGCGCGGAGCGGCGCGCTGTACGCGCAGCGCTCCTTGGACTACGAGCAGTGCCGCGAGTTCTCGGTGGAGGTGCGGGCGCAGGACGGCGGCGCGCCGGCGCGCAGCTCCACGGCCACGGTGCGCGTCTTCGTGCTGGACCGCAACGACAACGCGCCGCGGGTGCTGTGGCCGGCGGCGGTGGCGGCGCCGGGAGAGGCTGGGGCAGTGGCGCCGTTCGAGGTGGTGCCGCGCTCGGCCGAGGCCGGCTACCTGGTGGCCAAGGTGGTGGCGGTGGACGCAGACGCGGGGCGCAACGCGTGGCTGTCGTACGAGCTGGTGCAGGCGTCGGAGCCGGCGCTGTTCCGCGTGGGGCTGCACAGCGGCGAGGTGCGCACGGCGCGCGCCGTGTCCGAGCGGGACGCGGCCAAGCAGCGGCTGGTGGCCGTGGTGAAGGACCACGGGCAGCCGGCGCTGTCGGCCACGGCCACGCTGCACGTGGTGCTGGCCGAGAGCTTGCAGGAGGCGCTGCCGGAGCTGAGCGAGCGGGCGGCGGGCGCCGAGGCGGCGGCGGCGGCGGCCGAGCTGCAGTTCTACCTGGTGCTGGCTCTGGCGCTGCTGTCGGCGCTGTTCGTGCTGAGCGTGGCGCTGGCCGTGCTGGCGCGGCTGCGCCGGGCCGGGCCGCCCGCCGTGCTGCGCTGCCTGGGCGCGCAGCGCTTCTCGGTGGCCGGCGCCGCCTTCCCGGCCGACTTCTGCGAGGGCACCTTGCCCTACTCCTACAACCTGTGCGTGGCGGCGCCGGCCCGCGCCGTGCCCGAGGCCGCTTGGCCGCCGCCGCCGGTGCCCGTGCTGTCGGCGGAGGAGCTTCTGGGCGCCGATTCCTGCGACAAACCGAGCTCGAAGAGCAGCGGCCTGGCGGGTGAAGTGCCCGATGACCCCGGTCCACCGCAGGTCTGTAAAGCATGAGCTCCTTCTGTATTTGCGGCTTTCCGGGTGTTTTACCCTTTAGCCCTGGTTTTCTCAGGGCACTCCTCATCTGTTTTTCCAGTTAGCCACGGAAATTTTTGATTTCTCCTTGGTGAGCCCTTCAATTGAGTTGCTTTGAGTAGATTTTCATTTTGCGATTGTAGCCGTGCTTTTTCCATGTTTCCCGGTGACTTGTGTCTGTGATTTGAACTTTCTTGTCTCTGTGGTAGATGGAAATTAGGAAGCGTCTATCCGGTCTCCATGGAGAGGTGAATAGACTTGGTACCTCATTGGTCATAGGTTTGACTTCTGCAGAGACTTTTTGTCTCATTTGTCTTCAGTTGAACTATATAAAGGTGAATGTTTTCGTAATACTTAAAGCAGATTCGTATTCTGTGGAAGGAGAACGGCTGATTCTGCATGACGGAATCGAGGAGAAAATAGAAATCACTGATGCTTGATGTTGGAGCTTTTTTCCTTACAGACCGATTTGTTCAGAAAATATGTGCTTGGAACTCGTGTATACTTTTATACAAACCCGTTCGTTAAACTTTGTTTCCTTCCTATTAGATTTAGAAAGGAAACGAATGTGGAAAGTTCCGTTCTCCATACTTAGAGAAAATAAGATATTTTTGTGGGATTACAGTAGTGGTACTAGATGGCTTCCTTCATGCGCCCTAGCTGGCAGTTCGCATTATCTTGCTCTTCGTTTCCTTTGTTTTGTACTGTGGTGCGAATGATTTCGGTTTCTGAGATTTTTTTTCTATCCACTTTACGTAGAGAGTTTGGGGAATTTAGAAGGGCTCGAGTATATTGAGAACAGCAAATACTTGCAATTATGTTTGCTCGGATGGAGAACTGAGATAGGAAGGGATCACATGTGTGGGAGACTGGGCAGACGACGATTTATGCGCTCTAATCAAGCCCATTTGCAGATTGATTAGTGGTCAGCACAGTTTCGAGAGAGCAGCTATTCTTTAGTTCTACGTTTCTATAATTATTTTCTTGAAAATTTATCGTACCAACGAGATTAAGAAATACTTCGATGAATATTTCACTAACGAGATTAAGTGCTTTTCACATTGATTCCAGAAAAAAGGAAACCTTGATTAAATGTAAATCTGTATAAACTAAAGAAACACTGGGTTTATCTTAGGAGGTGATAAAAAATAGTTGAAGTCCTGAAACTTTACTCTGAGAGTTTTAGGTGAATCTTTGTGTGTAAATCAATCCTGCAGCAATTAGCTTCCTGACAATTAGACGCATGCAATTGTTCACGTCCCGCTTGTGTTAATGAAGCTGACAGTTCTGTTTTTTCGAGATGCGGTATCTTCCCTTTTTCTCATGGATATCCTCTTGTTGAAGATGGTTTTAAACAAAAAGGATAAGACTAACATTAAAGTATATGGTAAAATACTGCTGCTGAGCCACCCCAGCGAGATGCCCGTGGACACGGCAGTGCTCAGCAGCGCTCGATGCTGCAGTGCCGAAAGGAGGCTGCGGGCGCCGCTGTTGACCGAGAGGAGCGAGAGGAAGCTCGGAGCGCTGCAGCCCCGCCCGCTGCGGAACGGCTCGCTCGCTTTATCGCTCCCTGTCCGACCCTGCGGCCCGATCGTCCCCGCGGTGCTGATCCATTCTGCAGCCAAGCGGAGGGGTCGGGGGCTACGCACGGTACAGAAGCTGAGAGAATTGAGTGGCAGCGGGACTTGAATCGGCGGTGTTGCGGTGCCGGCAGTGTTGCAGTGCCGTCCGTGCCGCGGCGGAGATGTGCGCGGCGGGGAGGCGCTGGGGCCGACGGCAGCGAGCTCTGCTCTGGGCCGTCCTACTGGCGGCGTGGGAGGCGGCGTGGGGGCAGCTGCGCTACTCGGTGCCCGAGGAGATGCCCAAGGGCTCGTTCGTGGGCGACGTGGCCAAGGACCTGGGGCTGCAGCTGCCAGGGTTAGGAGACCGAGGAATACGCATTGTCTCTGGAGGTAGGACGCAGTATTTCTCTCTGCACGGGAAGACGGGACATTTAGTGACGGCGGAGAGGATCGACAGAGAGCAGCTTTGCCGGCTGTTGGAGAAATGCGTGCTACGCTGTGAGCTGATAGTGGAGGGAGAAATGAAGTTTTATGAAATAGAAGTGGAAATCACGGACATAAACGATAACGCCCCCAGCTTCCAAGAGGCAGAAACCGAGCTTAGAATGAGCGAGGCGACAGCTCCAGGGGCGAGATTTCCCCTTGCTGATGCTCACGACCCAGACTCAGGTCGGAATTCCCTGCAGAGCTACGAGCTGAGCGGCGACGAGCACTTCTCTCTGGCCGTGCAGGCGGGCCCCGGTGGCGATCAGCGTCCCGAGCTGGTGCTAACCACTGCGCTGGACCGAGAGGAGTCGGCATTTCACGAGCTGGTGCTGAGGGCGAGTGACGGCGGCGATCCGGCACGGACGGGCACGGCTCGGATCCGCGTGACGGTGCTGGATGCGAACGACAACGCGCCCGTGTTCAGCCAGGCGGAGTACACGGTGCGTGTTCCCGAGGACGTGCCCGTGGGCTCCACCCTCGTCACCGTCACGGCCTCTGACGCGGACGAGGCACTGAACGGGCAGGTGAAATACTCCTTGAAAAAAGTGTCTGACATTTTCCGTCTGAATTATGAGACTGGAGAGATCACGCTATTGAGAAGCCTGGATTTCGAGGAAGGCAACTCTTACGAACTGGAGGTAAAGGCACATGATGGAGGAGCCCTTTTTAATACAACCAAAGTTACGATCTCCGTCAAAGACGTAAACGACAACGTGCCAGAAATTTCGGTGAGGTCGGCGATTAGCGAAATATCCGAGGATGCTCCGTCGGGGACCGTGGTGGCGCTCCTGCACGTGCATGATCGCGATTCGGGGGTCAACGGCGAGGTGCGCTGCTCGCTCGAGGGGGACGTACCGTTCCAGCTGCAGAGCTCCCACGGCAGCTACTACCGTGTGGTGACAGCGAGAGAGCTGGACCGAGAGCAGGTGTCGGAGTACAATGTGACGGTGCGGGCGGCCGACTGCGGGTCACCGGCGCTGCAGAGTAGCGCGCTGCTTTCTCTGCGGGTGCTGGACGTGAACGACAACGCGCCGGTGTTCGCGGAGGAGCGCTACAGCGCGCGTGTGGCGGAGAACAACGCGGCGGGCGCGCTGGTGCTGACGGTGCGCGCGACGGACGCGGACTGGGGGCAGAACGCGCGCGTGCGGTACCGGCTGGGCGAGGGGCGGGTGCGGGGCGCGCCGCTGTCGTCGTACGTGTCGGTGCAGGCGGAGACGGGCGCGCTGTACGCGCTGCGCTCCTTGGACTACGAGCAGGTGCGCGAGCTGCGGCTGTGGGTGCTGGCGGAGGACGGCGGCGCGCCGGCGCTGAGCAGCAACGTGTCGGTGCTGGTGCAGATCGTGGACGAGAACGACAACGCACCGCAGGTGCTGTACCCGGCGCCGGCGGCTGCGCTGGGCTCGGGCTCGGGCGGGGCGTGGTCGGGCGTGGAGCTGGCGCCGCGCTGGTCGGAGCCGGGCGCGCTGGTGGCTAAGGTGGTGGCGGTGGACGCGGACGCGGGCCAGAACGCGTGGCTATCGTACGAGCTGGCCAAGGCGACGGAGCCGGGGCTGTTCCGCGTGGGGCTGCACAGCGGCGAGGTGCGCACGGCGCGCTCGCCGCTGGCCCGCGACGCGGCGCGGCAGAGCCTGGTGGTGGTGGTGAAGGACCACGGGCGGCCGGCGCTGTCGGCCACGGCCACGCTGAGCGTGGTGCTGGCCGAGAGCGTGGCCGAGCTGCTGGCCGAGCTGGGCAGCGCGGCCGACGAGGCGGCGGCGGCGGGCGAGCCGGGCGGGAGCCTGACGCGCTGGCTCGTGCTGGCCGTGGCCGCCGTGTCCTGCCTCTTCCTCGCCTTCCTGCTGCTGCTGCTGGCGCTGCGCCTGCGCCGCTGGCACCGCCAGCAGCTGGTGCCGCCCGCCAGCGGCGCCTTGCGCGGCGTGCCCGTGTCGCACTTCGTGGGCATCGACGGCGTACGCGCCTTCCTGCAGTCCTACTCGCACGACGTGTCGCTCACGGCCGACTCGCGCAAGAGCCAGCTGCGCTTCTCGGCCAGCGCCAGCTGCTGCGACACCCTCCCGGCCCGGCCACTGCCAGACGAGCCCGCGCCGCTGCTCAGCGACGAGCACCCTGCCGATACCATCCCCGTGGATCCCACTGCTCCCTCGGTGAGTTTCTGTGTCCACATTTTCTTCACGACGCTTTGTCTTGATGCTGCCCTGCCGTTTCCCCCCCCGTGTTCTCTGTCTTGCATAGGAGATTTTGCTTGAAAGCAAAAGTTTCCTTCGATGATTTTCTGATGTACTGCTGCCCCTTTCTGTCGTTCTGTAAATATGGGGTCGGTCCTCGCCTTTTCATTTAGTGAAGAAAGAAGGAGGGAAAAGGCTACTCTTGGCAGGCTTTTCCCTTATGTTCGCAGTTTGGGTATTGAGCAGGTTCCAGGTATTTTTCCGGTATTTCATCTGTGCTGTGTAAAATGTGTGTTCCTGTTATTATTAGATCTTTATGCTTGATGTGTCACGTTTTTAAGAAACTCACCATTTTAGCAGCCTCATTTGTCTTCTCTAGAGCACATGGGATTGAATAAGTTGAGTGTCTCAAACAAAATGCTGATGGCTTTGCATGGAACTTCTCTGCACCGTCTTCTCTGCATTTATCTTTCTGCATCATACATAGTGGGGGTCGGCAGGAAAAGTCTATGCGTCATCCATACTTTGATCTTTGTCCCCTAGAGAGGATAATGCCGGGACCAAGTGGTCCTTGATGATGTCTGTGTGACTGTTGTGAAGATGAGTGATCCTCTTGAAGTTGTGGCACTTTAGAAAGCCTCTGAGTGGCTGCATGTGGATGAGGAAATGCAGTAGGAAATAGTAGAACTGCTTTGTTTTTTCGTTCTTTTATGGTAGAGGTATGGGAAATGGAGCTGGATGAGCCTTGACTATAAAATATTTAGCACGGCAAGGGAATCACCTAGATGGGAAGGCGGAGATTGAAGGTGCAGAAGGAGATATACATTGGGCTTAATTCCCCCAGTGCAGATATTCCCTGACTCAGTCTCTCTTGGAAGACTGCTCAGGTTTTTCCTTTCAGACCTATGAAGTCCCTTCAGAGAATTTCAGGGAGCAGGCAAATGTAGCTTCCAATGTACAGAGATTAAAGATATCTGTGTGGAATTGGTGGTGGGAAGAAAAATGGTCTGGGGAACTGGGCCTCCACTGTCACACGTTTTTCGGATATATAGGTGAAAGAACACCAAGGATGGTGTGAAGTGTTGGAAATGTGAGTCCTGTGAGCTGTGTCTGAAGGTCTACTGAAAGCCGCAAGGGAATGTTTTCCTCCATTCCCTGTCCAGTTCTTATCTCTAGTATGAAACAATGTTTTTCTTGTCATGTAGCTGTGAAGGGCTATCGGGGAGTGTTGGGGGTGTGTTGTGTGAGGAGGTGCTGGTGGAGATGTGGCATGTGTTTTGTTGATCCTCGGGGCTATTGTTGGCCTTATGAAGATTAATTAGGAGGTATTTTATGATTTTAAATTGTGTGATTTGGACTCAAATGGCCTAGTTTGGTTCCATATTGTTTCACATCAAGAGTGGCAGTCACACATCTTGTGAGGAGTCCATGTGCTGAAGAATGGGGATGCTGCCTTTGAGCTGAGGCTTGGATGGCCGGATCATGGACTGAGCTGGTAATAACATATGGCCTATCAAACATTTTGCACTTGTTGAAATAATGGGGAGGAACAGAATAATCTTAGTTGTGATGCTTGGGATTTGAGAAACTGTGCTCACCACTTTTCTTCTAATGATGTCAGTATGCAAAATTTTCTTTCCTGTTATGTTTGGACAGAGAGAAGAAGTCTGTCTATGCAGAGGCAGGGCCTGTACTGGAGTTCACAGTGATACAGCTCCAAATGAATGAATGAATTTTGTCTGTTTGTGCCAGTAGTTAGATGAGGCCCACAGCTGTGGTTCCAAGGTTGTTCTTTATCTTACTGTGCAAGGCAATGACTGTGTGGGGTATGTGTAGTGAGCTTCTGTGTGAGGCTTCCTGTGTATCAGTTCCAACTGAGTACACTACAGTTGGCACAGTCTGAAATGTGAGGCCTTGATTGATACTCTTCTGGTGCTTTCCCATTGTTGGCTGTGTTAATTAAGATTTTCTTGGAGGTTTCTGTTTGGTTCGGGTTGGATTTTGTTAGCTTGTTTTTCTTTGTGTGGGGGATAAGAAGAACAGGAAGCAGAAGCAATCAGATAATCTTGTATAATTTATCAGAATATTGAAGTTGAGAAAGAGGCAGATGAGAAGCTGTTTAAAATAGTTCTGCAAGCTGAGCAGGCCCCACAGCAGTAAAAGTTGCTGAGGAGAAGAGTAATTCTTCAAGTGAGCCCCCCAGTCCTATTCTCCAGTGTAAATCTTTAGGGCCACCTCCACAGCTTGAGACCTCAGTGATTTCCAGGTGCTGTCAGGGATGAATTGTAAGGCCTGAAATCAAGGCCTAGAAGATTTCACTGTGAACATCTCTGTCAACTTGTTCTAATGCTTCCTTGCCTTGTCTGATTAATGTTTTTCGGCAGGTTTTTTCTTCTGTTTTGTTTTTCCTTGATTTGCTGTGTATGTGGGTATTATTGCTTATATCAACGACCTATCTTTTTTCAGAAATGTTTGGTGTGCTATTGGCTCTTGTTGTCATTCCAGGGGGAGTGGAAGGCAGGAGATATGAGAGTGACTCTGTGTTCTGTTACTTTAAGAGAAAAAGATTCAAATATGTCTTTAGTAGCCACTGCATCTCTGTGGAAAAGGGCATGGGCTAAAGACAGGGAGGAGATTCCGTTTAAGCCAATGGTTTGACGAGCCATTCTCCATTGGATGAGTGTTCATCTTTCAGTACGGTTGTTTATCATTTGTGTGCTTTAGAATCCTTCATTTCCTTCTCATAATGGTGGTGAGCAAATGCACCTCCCTTGTGGGTGGGTGTGTAGTGCATATTCGTCTCATAGTAAATGTGACCAGGGAGGAGACACAAGCAAGTGTTGCATGCCAATTTCATGGCATAGAAGAAACAGAAGGCAGGGGAGCTCTGTGTGTGGGGCTGGAGAACTCCTTCATTCCCTTGCATGTTATATCTCATGGATAACACAAGCCTGTGCCTGATGGAGTACAGTGTGGGTTGAGTTGCCTCTGTAGAGCAAGTGAGACCTACAGGATGTTATTGCTTCTGTTAATTTCTATCTGTTTCTAACTCTTGCATTGCTTGTTGTCATAAGCTCAAGCTCAGCTTGTCTGATCTTATGTTGAAGGTCTCTTCTGTCCCTATTATCCGAGTGCAGGAGGAGTTCCCACACACCCCTGTGATATTTACAGCTGTAAAGGGGAAGGGTTCATAAGCACATGTGTGCTCACTCTGGAACATTTTGTGTGTAGTGTAATAGTGCAGAAGCATCTCTGCTGAAGTGCTGAAAGTGTAGAGCAGCCACCCAGTCCAGCCAAGGCTTCCATTAACAGATCAGGGTCTAGTGGGAGAAGGTGTGCAAGTGTCCCCCACATCATCGCCCAGAAGAACATTCTGGACAATCATCAGGAGTAACGACTGCAGGAGTTTTGGTCTTCAGGCTTGGAGAATAGATATCCATGTGTAGACTTTTCAAAGGGTTTTTGCTATTTCAATTCACTGATAAGCTTATAGGAAATATGGACAGAACTGTTTTTACCAGGCTGAGGGGTCGTAGAACAGCAGACAAGTGTATTCCACTAAATGAAGGGAGGTTTTGATTAGGAGAATAATTTACAGTGTGGTCTGTGAGAAAATGGGACATATTGCCTTTAGCAGTTTTGGATATGGCTCCAGCGTTCAAGTCTAATAGAAAGTGTTCCTGATTCTGACAGAGTTTTGGATTAAATGATCTTTAAAGAAAAGTTTAAGTTGGAAACTGAAAAGGATGTATAGCTCTATGAAGGAGTCAGCAATGCTGTGAACTTTCCATGGTCAGGAACTCAGTTATGGAGAGGCAGATGAAACAACTTTAATGACTCAGAAACAGAAGAGTAAATGTTATCTGCTATCTTGGCACAGGGGTTTGTTGCATTGCTTTAAGATTATCACTATCCCAAATTAGTTCATCCAGATAATGAAAGGATAATATGATAAAGTGCACAAAAACTCTGGAATTCTTCCCTATATTATAATTTATTGCTGCTGTAGATGTGCAGTGATTTTATAACGAGCAAATGGATTCCATCCTTTACTGCCCTGCCGTATATATATTTGGGTGTGACTGTTAATTGTGACTATAAAGAATGCTCTAAAAGCATCCGACTGCGCATCTCAGATAGAAACGCCTTGGAGTCGAATTAAGCAAGAGCTTCTGCCCTTGCTGTTTGCAGTCGGGGAGAGCCCCCCGATCCGGTTCTAGCTCTGAGCCCCGCCCAAAGCCGGGCCCCCTTGAGCGCGGCCATGCAGCGGCTGCAGTGTCGCGGCGGCGCCTCCGGGTGTCGCTGTTGGCCGCCGCCGAGCGGCGCTGGAGCCGCCGCCGCCGCAGCGTCCTGCCCCCGCAGGCTGCTCGCTCGCCCGGCGCCGGCCAGAGCGGCAGCGGCTCCGCCAGCAGCAGCAGCAGCGCGACGGAAAGAGGCGGTGAGAGGCGGCTCGCCGTCCTCGATCACTTTCAGCGGTCTCTTTCTTCCCGGCGAGAGCGGCTGGAAGGGAGGCAGGGTAGCGGCAAAGGAGGCAGGAGCGCGGCGAGCTGTGTCGGCGGCAGAGATGGCGGTGAGGCAGCGGCAGAGGCTGGGGCCGGGCGGCGGGCGAGCGCTGCTGGGCGCGGTGCTGCTGTGCGTGTGGTGGCGGGCGGCGGCCGAGCGGGTCCGCTACACCATCGCCGAGGAGCTGGCAGAGGCTCGCTCGTGGGGCCGCTGGCGCGGGACCTGGGGCTGAGCGCGACGAGCTGCCGGCGCGCAAGCTGCAGGTGGCGTCTGCCGGCAAGAAAGCAGCTGAAGTACTTCACGGTTAATGAGGAGAACGGGAACCTGTATGTGAATGAGAGGCTGGACCGGGAGGCGATGTGCGGTGCCTCTGCGACCTGTCCTGTCAGCTTCGAGGGTGGTTCACAACCCGCTGAACATTTTCCATGTCGAAGTGTCGATCGAGGATGTGAATGACAACTCCCCGGTCTTCAGCAAGGCTGTTCTGGATCTCGAGATTGGAGAATGGACACTTCCCGGTGCTCATTTTCCGCTGGAGATGGCCCGAGATGAGGACGAAGGAAGCAACTCGCTGCTGACTTACCATCTCACCAGCGACCCGTCATTCACACTGGCCGTGACAGAGAATCCCGACGAAAGCAAGCAGCCGGAATTGGTCCTGGAGAGAGCTTTAGACCGGGAGAAGCAGGGTTCTTTTCAGCTGGTGTTGACGGCAGTGGATGGCGGGGACCCCGCTAGATCTGGGACTGTCCAGGTTCGCATCAACGTTACTGACGCCAACGACAACCCGCCCGTGTTCAGCAAAAAAGTCTACGAGGCGAGAGTAGCGGAGAATCTTCCGGCGGGATCACTGGTACTGGAAGTGCAGACGACAGATGCAGACACAGGCTCCAACGGGCGAGTCTCCTACGCCTTCGGCAACGTCCCAGACGGCATTCACACTTTGTTCACTGTTGACATCAACAGCGGCGAAGTCCGGACGGTCGGTCCCCTCGATTTCGAAGAGAAGAATAAATACATATTCGGTCTGGAAGCAAGGGACGGAGGCGGTCTGGTGGCGCATTGTAAAGTGGAGGTGCAGGTGGTGGACGTTAACGACAAACCCACCAGAGATTATGGTACTGTCATTGTCGAATCCAGTGCCTGAGGACGCGCCGGTGGGAACCGTGCTGGCTCTGCTGAACGTGAACGATCCGGACTCGGGCGAGAACGGTCAGGTGTCGTGCGAGCTGTCAGGCGAGGCGCCGCTGTCGATCGTGGCGTCGCCGGGCGGCTCGTACAAGGTGGTGACGGTGAGCGCGCTGGACCGCGAGCAGGCGTCCGAGCACCGCGTGACGGTGGTGGCCCGGGACCGGGGCCGGCCGGCGCTGTCGAGCAGCACGGAGCTGGTGCTGGAGGTGTCGGACGTGAACGACAACGCGCCGGTGTTCGAGGAGGCGGCGTACAGCGCGTACGTGGCGGAGAACAACGCGGCGGGAGCGCTGTTGCTGCGCGTGCAGGCGCGGGACTCGGACGCGGGCGCCAACGGGCGCGTGAGCTACTGGCTGGCGGGCGGCAGCGCGGGCGCGGCGGGCGCGGCGCCGCTGGTGTCGGTGGAGGCGCGGAGCGGCGCGCTGTACGCGCAGCGCTCCTTGGACTACGAGCAGTGCCGCGAGTTCTCGGTGGAGGTGCGGGCGCAGGACGGCGGCGCGCCGGCGCGCAGCTCCACGGCCACGGTGCGCGTCTTCGTGCTGGACCGCAACGACAACGCGCCGCGGGTGCTGTGGCCGGCGGCGGTGGCGGCCGCGGCAGAGGCTGCGGCAGTGGCGCCGTTCGAGGTGGTGCCGCGCTCGGCCGAGGCCGGCTACCTGGTGGCCAAGGTGGTGGCGGTGGACGCGGACGCGGGGCGCAACGCGTGGCTGTCGTACGAGCTGGTGCAGGCGTCGGAGCCGGCGCTGTTCCGCGTGGGGCTGCACAGCGGCGAGGTGCGCACGGCGCGCGCCGTGTCCGAGCGGGACGCGGCCGAGCAGCGGCTGGTGGCCGTGGTGAAGGACCACGGGCAGCCGGCGCTGTCGGCCACGGCCACGCTGCACGTGGTGCTGGCCGAGAGCTTGCAGGAGGCGCTGCCGGAGCTGAGCGAGCGGGCGGCGGGCGCCGAGGCGGCGGCGGCGGCGGCCGAGCTGCAGTTCTACCTGGTGCTGGCGCTGGCGCTGCTGTCGGCGCTGTTCGTGCTGAGTGTGGCGCTGGCCGTGCTGGCGCGGCTGCGCCGGGCCGGGCCACCCGCCGTGCTGCGCTGCCTGGGCGCTCAGCGCTTCTCGGTGGCCGGCGCCGCCTTCCCGGCCGACTTCTGCGAGGGCACCTTGCCCTACTCCTACAACCTGTGCGTGGCGGCGCCGGCCCGCGCCGTGCCCGAGGCCACTTGGCCGCCACCGCCGGTGCCCGTGCTGTCGGCGGAGGAGCTTCTGGGCGCCGAGTCCTGCGAGAATCCGAGCTCGAAGAGCAGCGCCGTGACCGGAGAGGTGCCTACCAATCCCTCCGACTCGCAGGTCTGTACTTCTGCGCCCTTTTACTCTCTAATGCTTTCCCCAAAGGCGTGGTAGGGGCTGTACGCTCATGAGAGTTTCTTTTTTTTTCCGGGTCTTTGCGCTTTCCATAAACGCATTTTAGAGATCCATCTTCTGTATTTTTGTTTTCTTCTACCCTTTACTAATGGCAGTTGCAGCCAAATCAGCTTTGGGACATGTATGGTCTTTGGGAATTTCTTTCCTTTGTATTTCTGGTGCAGAGAATGTATGTAAAACTTTGAAACTTTTCTCATTCGTCTCGCGTTCTAACTCAGATTTATGACTTCCCGTAGGGATACAATGCTCTTTGAATTGCATTGCGGTAATAAGACGAGGATCCTTATTATGCAGAATGAAATGTAGATGAGGAGCTTGGATTTGAGAGCTTTCCTTCCGGATGTTTTTTCGTAGATCCGTTTTTTGACTTTTAGTTGGTGGAGAAAACTCCGCAGATAATTCTTGTTACGGTGTATGCCTCCCACGGGAAAATTGCATGTGGATCCATGAATATGGAAGTTCCACCTCTGTGTGTTTATTCCCATCTTTTGAGTGATGGCTGCTGTAGAAAAGCTTATTCTTCCGAGTTGGGTGAAATTAGAATCCCAAAAATCCAGTATGACTGAATCGTCAGGGTAAGGTTCTGTGTCGGTTCACCACCGGTACTGTGCAAAGTAAGCTTGTAACGAAACATTCCGAAATCGTAGCCAGACAATGGGAGCAATGTAAACTTTGTTATGTTAGTCGGATGTGAGGGTGCAAAGTAAGGACCTGCAGTGTGGGATTCGGGGAATGCGGCTGTTCATCTGTAGGTTTCCTGGACCGTAACACTGTTTGAGTCGTGGAATGGCTAAGGAAACGGTTCATGAAACACGAGTAGTACAAAAACTTTAGGGGAGAACTTCTGTTTCCGGAGTTATGCAATACAAGTGATGGTTTTACAAACGTAATGTTAAGATAGATTTATTTCTTGGTGATATCGCCAAAATAAAAGCAATTTCCCTTATGCTGGAAATAACGAAATCACGGGCGGCGTATTGCTTCTACCTGCTCGTCATCAGATGGAGGATCAAGCAGTGATCAACAGGAGAAAATCAAAGTGTGTCTGGCTACTGTGCTAACCGACCCAGTTGCCCGTGAACAAGATACCGCCCGGTGCTGCAGTGCCGGGACGAGGCTGCAGGCGCCGCTGTTGACCGAGAGGAGCGAGAGAAAGCTCGGAGAGCTGCAACCCCGCCCGCTGCGGACGGACTCGATCTGCGCGGTGCCTGACAGGATCAGCGGCGGGCAGTCTGCGATCCTAGTCGCTCTGCGGAACCGAACTGAGGGAGGCGGAGGGGACGGCAGAAGCAACTCCGAGCAGGAACTCGGATCGCTAGTTGGTGGTGGGGAGCTGTTCGCGCTGTTGCGGTGCCGCGGCGGAGATGTGCGCGGCGGGGAGGCGCTGGGGCCGGCGGCAGCGAGCTCTGCTCTGGGCCGTCCTGCTGGCGGCGTGGGAGGCGGCGTGGGGGCAGCTGCACTACTCGGTACCCGAGGAGATGCCCAGGGGCTCGTTCGTGGGTGGCGTGGCCAAGGACCTGGGGCTGCAGCTGCCGGAGCTCAGCGATCGCGGTGTCCGTATTGTCTCCGAAGGTAGTACTCAGTACTTCGATCTGCACGGGAAGACGGGCCATTTAGTGACTGCGGAGAGGATCGACAGAGAGCAGCTGTGCGAGCGTGTGCAGCAATGCGTGCTGCGCTGTGAGCTGATAGTGGAGGGAGAAATGAAGTTTTACGAAATCGAAGTGGAAATCACGGACATAAACGACAACGCCCCCAGTTTTAAGGAAATTGAGCTGCAGGAGGGAATAAGCGAGATGACAGCTCCAGGTTCACGTTTTCCCCTGGGTGAAGCTCACGACCCGGATTCGGGCCGGAATTCCCTGCAGAGCTACGAGCTGAGCGGTGACGAGCACTTCTCGCTGGCCGTGCAGGCGGGCCCCGGCGGCGATCAGCGTCCCGAGCTGGTGCTGGCCAAGGCGCTGGACCGGGAGGAGGCGGCGTTTCACGAGCTGGTGCTGAGGGCGAGTGACGGCGGCGATCCGGCACGGACGGGCACGGCTCGGATCCGAGTGACGGTGCTGGATGCGAACGACAACGCGCCCGTGTTCAGCCAGGCGGAGTACACGGTGCGTGTGCCCGAGGACGTGCCCGTGGGCTACACTGTCGTCACCGTCATGGCCACGGACGCTGACGAGGGTCTGAACGGGCAGGTGAAATACTTGTTAAAGAAAATAACACAAAGAGGTTCGAAGATATTCCATCTGGACTCTGATATGGGGGCGATCACTCTACTGCAAAGCTTGGACTTCGAGGAGAGCAGATCTTATCAACTGGAGGTGCAGGCACGGGACGGAGGACAGCTGTTCGACACTGCCAAAGTCACGATCACCATCACAGACATAAATGATAACACACCAATGATTTCCGTGCGGTCAGCGCTGAGTGAGATTTCTGAGGACGCCGCGGCGGGGACTGTGGTGGCCCTGCTGCACGTGCAGGATCGCGACTCGGGGGTCAACGGCGAGGTGAGCTGTTCGCTTGACCGGGATGTCCCGTTCCGGCTGCAGAGCTCCCACGGCAGCTACTACACCGTGGTGACAGCGAGAGAGCTGGACAGAGAGCAAGTGTCGGAGTACAACGTGACGGTGCGGGCGGCCGACGGCGGGTCACCGGTGCTGCAGAGCAGCGCAGTGCTTTGTCTGCGGGTGCTGGACGTGAACGACAACGCGCCGGTGTTCGCGGAGGAGCGCTACAGCGCGCGTGTGGCGGAGAACAACGCGGCGGGCGCGCTGGTGCTGACGGTGCGCGCGACGGACGCGGACTGGGGGCAGAACGCGCGCGTGCGGTACCGGCTGGGCGAGGGGCGGGTGCGGGGCGCGCCGCTGTCGTCGTACGTGTCGGTGCAGGCGGAGACGGGCGCGCTGTACGCGCTGCGCTCCTTGGACTACGAGCAGGTGCGCGAGCTGCGGCTGTGGGTGCTGGCGGAGGACGGCGGCGCGCCGGCGCTGAGCAGCAACGTGTCGGTGCTGGTGCAGATCGTGGACGAGAACGACAACGCGCCGCAGGTGCTGTACCCGGCGCCGGCGGCTGCGCTGGGCTCGGGCTCGGGCGGGGCGTGGTCGGGCGTGGAGCTGGCGCCGCGCTGGTCGGAGCCGGGCGCGCTGGTGGCCAAGGTGGTGGCGGTGGACGCGGACGCGGGCCAGAACGCGTGGCTATCGTACGAGCTGGCCAAGGCGACGGACCCGGGGCTGTTCCGCGTGGGGCTGCACAGCGGCGAGGTGCGCAAGGCGCGCTCGCCGCTGGCCCGCGACGCGGCGCGGCAGAGCCTGGTGGTGGTGGTGAAGGACCACGGGCGGCCGGCGCTGTCGGCCACGGCCACGCTGAGCGTGGTGCTGGCCGAGAGCGTGGCCGAGCTGCTGGCCGAGCTGGGCAGCGCGGCCGACGAGCGGCGCGGCGGGCGAGCCGGCGGGAGCCTGACGCGCTGGCTCGTGCTGGCCGTGGCCGCCGTGTCCTGCCTCTTCCTCGCCTTCCTGCTGCTGCTGCTGGCGCTGCGCCTGCGCCGCTGGCACCGCCAGCAGCTGCTGCCGCCCGCCAGCGGCGCCTTGCGCGGCGTGCCCGTGTCGCACTTCGTGGGCATCGACGGCGTGCGCGCCTTCCTGCAGTCCTACTCGCACGACGTGTCGCTCACGGCCGATTCGCGCAAGAGCCAGCTGCGCTTGTCGGCCAGCGCCAGCTGCTGCGACACCCTCCCGGCCCGCCACTGCCCGACGAGCCCGCGCCGCTGCTCGGCGACGAGGACCCTGCCGCGGCATCCCCGTGGATCCCACTGCCCTCGGTGAGTTTCTGTGTCCACATTTTCTTCACGACGCTTTGTCTTGATGCTGCCCTGCCATTTCTCCACAGTGTTATCTGGCTTGCATTGGAGATTTTGCTTGAAAGCAATGTAAAGTTTCTTCGCTGACGTTCTGAAGACTACTTTCCTTTGCTGTCGTTCTCTGATCCTGGGGTCGATCCTCAACATTCCAGTTATTAAAGAAGGAAGGAGTGTGAAGGCTGCTCTTGGCAGGCTCTCCGTTAGGTCAGCAGTTTGGGTATTGATCAGGTTTCAGGTTCTTCCCATATGTCACCTGTGCTGTGTAGAATCTGTGCTCCTTTTAGTATTAGATCTTCTGATGTGATGTATTGCGTTGTTAAGGAATTCACCATTTTATCAGTCTCATGTGTCTTCCCCACGGCACATGTGCTTAAATAGGTTGAGCGTTTCGAACACAATGCTGATGGCTTTGTGAAGAAATCCTCCGCACTTTCTTTTTCAGCATTTATCGTTCTGCTTGGTACATAGTGGAGGTCACTGGAAAAGTCTTTGTGTCTTCAATACCTTTCTTTTCCCCAGCAGAGGATTGGCCCGGGACCAAGTGGTCCTTGATGATGTCTGTGTGCCTGTTGAGAAGATGAGGGATCCTCTTGAAGTTGCGCCTCTTTGGGAAGCCTGTGAGTGGCTGCATGTGGAGGAGGAAATGCAGGAGGAAATGGCAGAACTGCTTTGTCTTTTTCTGTTTTTTTTAATGGTAGAGCTCTTTTAGACCGAGCTGGATGAGCCTTGGCTATAAAATATTAGCATGGGGCGAGAATTGCCTGGATGAGAGAGATATTCAAGATGCAGAGGGAAATATAAGTTTGGTTTATTCCCTCATTCAGAGATTCCCTCACTCAGTCTCTCTTGGAAGTCTGCTCAGGTTTTCCTTTCAGACTTATGAAATCCCTTCAGAGAATTTCAGGGAGCAGGCAAATGTAGCTTCCAATGTACAGAGATGTAAAAATATATGTGTACCATTGGTGGTGGGATGAAAAATGGCCCCAGTGGAACTGAGCTTCCACTCTCACAGGTGTTTTGGATCTATGGGTGAAAGAACACCAGGAGTGGTGTGAAGGGTTGGAAATGCAAGTCCTATGAGCTTTGTGTGAATGTCAGCTGAAAGCCTGAAGGGAATATTTTCCTCCATCCCCTGTCCAGTTCCTATCTCTAGTATGAAGCAATGTGATGTTTTTCTTCCCATGTGAGCTCTGAAGGGTTGGAGGGAGTGTTGGGGGTAGTGGTGGAGACCTGGCATGTGTTTTGTTGATCCTTTGGGCTATTCTTATGAAGATTAATTAGGAGGAGTTTTATGATTTTAAATTGTGTGGTTTGGACTCAAATGGCCTAGTTTTGTTCCATACTGTTTTGCATCAAGAGTGGCAGTTACACAAGTTGTGAGGAGTCCATGTGCTGAAGAATGGGGATGTTGCCTTTGAGCTGAGGCGTGGCTGGCTGGATCTTGGACAGAGCTGGTAATAATTTATGGCCTATCAAACATTTTGCAGTCCTTGAAATAATGGGGAGGAACAGAGTAGTCATAGTTGTGATGCTTGGGATCTGAGAAACTGTGCACACAGCTTTTCTTCTAATGATGTCAGTATGTAAAATTTGCTTTCCTGTTATGTTTGGACAGAGAGAAGAAGTCTGTGTATGCAGAGGCAGGGCCTGTGCTGGTGTTCACTGTGATACAGCTCCAAATGAATGAATGAATGTGGTCTGTTTATGCCCGTAGTTAGGCAAGGCCCACAGCTGTTGTTCAAAGCTTTTTCTTTATCTTACTGTGCAAGGCAGTGACTGTGTAGCGTCTGTGTAGTGAGCTCCTGTGTGAGGCCTCCCGTATATCAGTTAGAATTGAGTTTCCTGTGTTGTGTGTACACTACAGTTGGCACAATCTGAAAAGTGAGGCCTTGATTGATACTCTTCTGATGTTTTCCCAGGCTTTGCTGTGTTGATTATGGAGGTTTTATTTGAGGGTTTTTTTTTTAGTTTGGGTTGGCCGGCTTTATTTGCCCGATTTTTTGTCAGGGAGTGAAGTTGATCCTCATTGTGCCTGGCAGTCCTGCAAATTCCAAATCATATCATTATCCAGTGGGGAGAGAATCTCTCATCCATGCATTGAAGCTGCACATGTAATCATAGAATCATGGAAACACAGAATCATGGAATGATTTATGTTGAAAAGGACCTTAAAGATCATCTCATTCTGACTGCTCTGCCATGGGCAGAGACATCTTCCACCAAACCAGGTTGCTCAAAGCCCCACCCAGACTGACCTTTAATGTTTCATTCCACAAACACTGCTTCATAAATACATGTTTCCCCAAGGTGTTGTTTTCTGTGTGGCCAATGTATAACCAAACATTTGGTATATATTAATGGTGAAACTAAAGGCTGTGAATGCAGGGGAGGGTGAGAGCTGAGTCCTGTGCCTGGAAAATCGGTGAATCAGTGTGGGTTTGGCTGAGAAATGGTTTGATTCCATGCCTGAGAAAGAGGCTGATGAGAAGCTGTTTAAAACGATGTTTAATAATAGTGCAAGGTGAGCCGGCCACGCAGTAGAAAAGTTACTGAGGAGAAGAGTCATTCTTCAAATGAGCTCCCCTGCACTGTTGTTTAGTGTAAGACATAAGGGTCTTCCTTGGAGCATGAAACCTCAGTGGCTTCCAGGTTCTCTCAGGGATGAATTTACCATGGCAAGAGAATTGCCTGGATGGAAAAGGAGAGATTGAAGGTGCAGGAAGAGATATAAGTTGGGCTTAATTCCCCTAGTGCAGATATTCCCTGACTCAGTCTTTTTTGGAAGACTGCTCAGTTTTTTGTTTCAGACCTATGAAGTCCTTTCACAGAATCTGAGTGAGCAGGCAAATATAGTTTCCAATGTACAGAGATTTAAAGATATCTGTGTGGAATTGGTGGTGGGAAGAAAAATGGTCTGGGGAACTGGGCCTCCACTGTCACATGTTTTTAGGATCTATGGGTGAAAGAACAACATGGATGATGTGAAGGGTTAGAAATGTGATTCCTGTGAGCTGTGTGTGAATGTCTGCTGAAAGCCTCAAGGGAATGTTTTCCTCCATTCCCTGTCCAGTTCCTATCTCTAGTATGAAGCAATGCGATGTTTTTCTTCCCATGTGAGCTCTGAAGGGTTGGGGGGTGTGTTGTGGGTGGAGGTAGTGGTGGAGACCTGGCATGTGTTTTGTTAGTCCTCAGGGCTATTCCTGGCCTTATGAAAACGAACCAGGAGGAGTCTCATGATTTCAAATGGTGGGGTTTGGACTCAAATGGCCTAGTTTGGGTTCCATATTGTTTTGCATCAAGAGTGGCAGTTACACATCTTGTGAGGAATCCATATGCTGAAGAATGGTAATGTTGCCTTTGAGCTGATGCGTGGGTAGCTGGGTCTGGACAGAGCTGGTAATAATTTATGAAACATTTTGCACTTGTTGAAATAATGAGGCGGAACAGAATAATCTTAGTTGAGATGCTTGGGATCTGAGAAGGTGAGCACACAACTTTTCTTTTAATTATATCTCTACGCAAAATTGTCTTTTATGTTATGTTTGGACAGAGAGAAGAAGTCTGTCCATGCAGAGGGAGGGCCAGTGCTGGTGTTCACTGTGATACAGCTCCAAATGAACGAATGAAATGTGTCTGTTTGTGCCAGCAGATGGACGAGGTCCACAGCTGTGGTTCCAAGCGTTTTCTTTATATTACTGTGCAAGGCAATGACTGTGTGGGGTATGTGTACTGAGCTCCTGTGTGAGGCTTCCTGTGTAGTAGTTAGAATTGAGTGTCCTGTGTTGTGTGTACACTACAGTTGGCACAGTCTGAAAAGTGAGGCCATGTTTGATACTCTTCTGGTGTTTTCCTATTCTTGATTGGTTTGATTAAGGTTTTTTTTTAGAGGATTTGTTTTTGTTGGGTTGTTGGTTTGTTTCTTTTCCCGTTTTTTTGTCATGGAGTGAAGTTGTTCCTCCTTTTTCCTGGCAATCTTGCAAACTCCAAAACATGTCATTATCCAGTAGAGAGAGAGTCTCTCATACATACCTTGAAGCTGTGCATGTAATCATAGAATCATAGAAACACAGAATCATGGAATGGTTTGTGTTGAAAAGGGCCTTAAAGTTCATCTCATTCTGATGGCTCTGCATAAACAGTACATCTTCCACCAGACCAGGTTGCTCAGAGCCCCACCCAGACTGACTTTGAATATTTCATTGAAGAAATACCACGTCACAATATATGAAGGGGTTTTTTTTCTCTTTGGCCAACATATAACCCACTTTTGGTATACAGTGATGGTGAAACTACAGTCTGTGAAAGCTGAGTGAGCAGGGTGAGAACTCAATTTTCTTGTCAGGAAAGTCGGTGAATTGATGTGGGTTTGGCTGAGAAATGGTCTGATTTCAAGCTTGATGCCACAGCCAGTGCGATTTTTGTTCTGTTCTGATCCTGGTTACTCTGTCCTGAAAGACAGTGACAGTTCTCCACAGTAACTGTTCATATAGAACCACAGTTCTTGTCTAGGAACAGCTAATTAATCCTGCGTGAAACTCCATTATCCATCTGTACCTCGATGCAACATTGTGATGTAGAGTTTCTTCAGGGTTGTAATTCCTCTTTCACTGAGGTCTTTGTTTCCAGGAACGTTGCAGCTCCTTTTCACTGTTCTGGTCAGTATATTTAAATTTGAAACACTGTGTTTTTTCAGGAAATCCGTTTGGATCCACCTGGGAAGAACTGAGTGTGTAGGGAATAGGAAGACACGGAAGCAGAAGCAATAAGATAATCTGGTGTGATTTATCAGAAGATTGATTTATCTTGAGAAAGAGGCCGATGAGAACTTGTTTGAAATGATGGTTTAATAATGGTGCAAGGTGAGAAGGCTAAGAAGTTAAAAATGTTGCTGAGGAGAGGAGTAATTCTTCAAATGAGCCCCCTATCCTATTCTCCAGAGTAAATCTTTAGGGCCTCCCTTACAGCTTGAGACCTCATTGTCGTCCAGGTGTTCTCTGGGATGAATTTTAAGGCCTGAACTCATGGGCTAGAAGACTTCACTGTGAGCATCTGTGACTAATGCTTCCTTGCCTTGTCTGCTTCAAGTTCTGGGTTTTTCTGCAGGTATTTTTTCTGTTTTCTTTTTCCTTCATTTACTCTGTATGCAGGCATATTTACTATTATCAACAACCCGTCTTATTTCAGCGAAGTTCGGTGTGTTATTGTCTCTTGCTCTCGTTCCAGCGGGAGTGGAAGGCAGGAGATACGAGAGTGACTCTGTGTTCTGTTGCTGTTGGGAGAAATAGATGGAAATACGGCTTGAGTAGCCATTGCATTTTGTGGAAAAGAGCATGTGATGAAGAGAGGGAGTAGATTCCCATTAGCCAATGGTTTAATGAGCCATTCTCCATTGGATGAGCGCTGATCTTTAGTATGGTTGTTTATCATTGTGTGCTTTGGAATCCTTCAGTTCCTTGTTATAATGGTGCTGAGCAAATGCACCTCTTGTGTGTTCCTGTAGTGCATTATCATCTCATGGTAAATGTGACCAGGGAGGAGACACAAGCAAGTGTTGGATGCCACTTGCATGGCATAAAAGAAACAGAAGGCAGGGGAGCTCTGTGTGTGAGGCAGGAGAAGAACTCGTTCACGCAGATGAAACAATTTTAAGGAGTCAGAAACAAAGGAGTAAAGGTATTTCTGCTACGTTGGCATTGGGGTAGATTGCATGGTTTTAGGCTGATCTATATCCCAAATTAATTCACCCCAGGTAATGAAAGGACAATTCAAGACGTCATGAACGGCGAGAAAACTCTTGAAGCATTCCCTATGTTATCGTTTGCTGCTGCTTTAGATGCGCAATAATTTTATAAAGAGCAGTCCAATTCCATTCTTCACTGCCCTGCCCTTCACATTTGCTTGTGATTCTTGATTGTGCCTTAAAAGAATGCCTTAAAAGCATCCGACTGCATATCTCAGATAGAAACGCCTTGGACTCGAATTAAGTAAGAGCTTGTGCCCTTTCTGTTTGCGGTCGGGAGAACCGCTTGAGCCGATGCAGGCTCTGAGCCCCGCCCAAAGCCGGGCCCCCTTGAGCGCGGCCATGCGGCGGCTGCAGTGTCGCGGCGGCGCCTCCGGGTGTCGCTGTTGGCCGCCGCCGAGCGGCGCTGGAGCCGCCGCCGCCGCAGCGTCCTGCCCCCGCAGGCTGCTCGCTCGCCCGGCGCCGGCCAGAGCGGCAGCGGCACCGCCAGCAGCAGCGAGAGGCGGCGGAAAGAGGCGGTGAGAGGCGGCTCACTGACCTCGCTGCTTTCAGCGGTGTCTGTTCTCTCTGGCGAGAGTGGCTGAAAGGGAAGCAGGGCAGCGGCAGGAGCGCGGCGAGCTGTGTCGGCGGCAGAGAATGGCGGTGAGGCGGCGGCAGAGGCTGGGGCCGGGCGGCGGGCGAGCGCTGCTGGGCGCGGTGCTGCTGTGCGTGTGGTGGCGGGCGGCGGCCGAGCGGGTCCGCTACACCATCGCCGAGGAGCTGGGCAGAGGCTCGCTCGTGGGGCCGCTGGCGCGGGACCTGGGGCTGAGCGCGGACGAGCTGCCGGCGCGCAAGCTGCAGGTGGCGTCTGCCGGCAAGAAGCAGCTGAAATACTTCATGGTTAATGAGGAGAACGGGAATCTGTACATTAACGAGAGGCTGGACCGGGAGGAGATGTGTGGCGAGTCGGCGACGTGTTCTGTCAGCTTCGAGGTGCTGGTGCAGAACCCGCTGAACGTTTTCCGCGTCGATGTGTCCATTGAGGACGTGAATGACAACTCCCCGACTTTCAGCAGAGCATTTCTGGACCTCGACATCAGTGAATTAATTCCTCCCGGTGCTCGTTTCCCCTGGAGATGGCACGAGATGCTGACGTAGGAAGGAACTCACTACTGACTTACAACTATCCCGCAACCCGTCTTTCTCACTGTCCATGAAGGAAAAGGCAGGTGGAAAACAGCAGCCGGAATTGGTACTAGAGAGAGTTCTGGATCGAGAGGAGGAGAGCTCCTATGAGTTAGTACTGACGGCAGCTGACGGCGGGGACCCCGTGAGGTCCGGGAGTGTCCAGATTCGGGTCAATGTGACAGACGCAAACGACAACCGCCCGTGTTCAGCAAAAGCGTCTACGAGGCTCGAGTGGCAGAGAATCTGCCTGCAGGTTCGCTGGTGCTGCGGGTGGTGGCCACAGATGAGGATGCAGGCTCCAACGGTCAAGTCTCCTACTCATTCAGCACCGTCCCGGTCTCCATTAAGGCGTTGTTCGCTGTGGACAGTGAGAGCGGGGAGGTCAGGACCGCTGGTCCTCTCGATTTCGAGCAGAAGAATGAATACATCCTCGGCTTGGAGGCAATAGATGGCGGCGGGCTCACCGATCACTGTGAGCTGCATATCGACGTCACGGATGAGAATGACAACGCACCTGAGATCACGATTTTATCCTTGTCGAGTCCCGTGCCCGAGGACTCTCCAGCAGGCACCGTGGTGGCCCTGCTGAACGTGGACGATCCTGATTCGGGCGAGAACGGTCAGGTGTCGTGCGAGCTGTCGGGCGAGGCGCCGCTGTCGATCGTGGCGTCGCCGGGCGGCTCGTACAAGGTGGTGACGACGAGCGCTCTGGACCGCGAGCAGGCGTCCGAGCACCGCGCGACGGTGGTGGCCCGGGACCGGGGCGGCCGGCGCTGTCGAGCAGCACGGAGCTGGTGCTGGAGGTGTCGGACGTGAACGACAACGCGCCGGTGTTCGAGGAGGCGGCGTACAGCGCGTACGTGGCGGAGAACAACGCGGCGGGTGCGCTGTTGCTGCGCGTGCAGGCGCGGGACGCGGACGCGGGCGCCAACGGGCGCGTGAGCTACTTGCTAGCGGGCGGCAGCGCGGGCGCGGCGGGCGCGGCGCCGCTGGTGTCGGTGGAGGCGCGGAGCGGCGCGCTGTACGCGCAGCGCTCCTTGGACTACGAGCAGTGCCGCGAGTTCTCGGTGGAGGTGCGGGCGCAGGACGGCGGCGCGCCGGCGCGCAGCTCCACGGCCACGGTGCGCGTCTTCGTGCTGGACCGCAACGACAACGCGCCGCGGGTGCTGTGGCCGGCGGCGGTGGCGCCGGCAGAGGCTGCGGCAGTGGCGCCGTTCGAGGTGGTGCCGCGCTCGGCCGAGGCCGGCTACCTGGTGGCCAAGGTGGTGGCGGTGGACGCGGACGCGGGGCGCAACGCGTGGCTGTCGTACGAGCTGGTGCAGGCGTCGGAGCCGGCGCTGTTCCGCGTGGGGCTGCACAGCGGCGAGGTGCGCATGGCGCGCGCCGTGTCCGAGCGGGACGCGGCCAAGCAGCGGCTGGTGGCCGTGGTGAAGGACCACGGGCAGCCGGCGCTGTCGCCACGGCCACGCTGCACGTGGTGCTGGCCGAGAGCTTGCAGGAGGCGCTGCCGGAGCTGAGCGAGCGGGCGGCGGGCGCCGAGGCAGCGGCGGCGGCGGCCGAGCTGCAGTTCTACCTGTGCTGGCGCTGGCGCTGCTGTCGGCGCTGTTCGTGCTGAGCGTGGCGCTGGCCGTGCTGGCGCGGCTGCGCCGGGCCGGGCCGCCCGCCGTGCTGCGCTGCCTGGGCGCGCAGCGCTTCTCGGTGGCCGGCGCCGCCTTCCCGGCCGACTTCTGCGAGGGCACCTTGCCTACTCCTACAACCTGTGCGTGGCGGCGCCGGCCCGCGCCGTGCCCGAGGCCGCTTGGCCGCCGCCGCCGGTGCCCGTGCTGTCGGCGGAGGAGCTTCTGGGAGGCGATTCCTGCGACAAGCCGAGCCCCAACAGCAGGGCCCTTCTGGGAGAGCATCCTGCCGACCTGGACGCAGCTCAGGTCTGTAAGTCTGCGCACTTTTACTCTCTGATCCTTTTCGCAAAGGCGTCGTAGAGGGAGTACGCTCATGAGTGTTGCTTTTTATTTCCTGGGTATAATATATTAAATAGAGCCTTCTCTAGTATTTTGTTTTTTCTTCTAACCTTCACAAATCAGCTTTTAAGGCATATATGGTCATTGGGAAGTTCTTTCCTTTCTATTTCTGTTGCATAGAATCTTTGTAGAGCTTTGGAACTTTTCTCATTCAACTCATATTCTGGCTCAGGTTAATGACTTTCCGTAGGGAAACAATGTTCTTTGAATTGCTTTGTGGTACTAATAGTCGGATCCTTATTGTATAGAATGAGACGTAGATGAGGAGCTTGGATTTGAGAGCTTTCCTTCCCCAAAGTTTTTTCGTAGCTGCGTTTTTTACTTTTAGTCGGTGGCGAAAACCCCGCTGGTAAATGTTATGATGTAGGACTACCAAGGGAAAATTGCATGTGGCTCCATGAATATCGAAGTTCCACCTCTGTGTGTTTGTTCTCGTCTTTTGAGTGATGGCTGCCGTAGAAGAGCTTATTCTTCCGTATTCGATAAAATTGGAATCTCCGAAATCCTCTATGCCTGAGTCGTCAGAGTAAGGTTCTGTGCTAAGGAAGGTTATACGGTAAAATTCCGAAATTACAGGCAGACAATGGAGAGCAATGCAAACTTTGTTATGTTAGTCAGATGTACTGGTGCAAAGTAAGGACCTGCAGATTCAGGCATTGTGATTGTTCACATGTAGTTTTCCTAGACCTTAACTGTGTTTGTTCCTCGGATAGGCTAAGGGAAAATTTGATCAAACCTGAGGGGGATTTGTGCTTACGTATTCATGCAATAGAATTGATGGTTTTCCAAACTTACTATTAAAAGAGTTTTATAACGGTGTGATGTCACCACGATAAAAACACTTTCAATTGTGGTGGGAAAAAAAAACCACGGGAGGCATATTGCTTCTGCCTGCTCGTCAACAGCTGTAGGATGAAGTAGTAATCAGCAGAAGAAAAGCAAAGTGTGTCTGGCTACTGAGCCACCCCAGCGAGCTGCCCGTGAACAAGGCAGAGTACTCAGCAGCGCTCGGTGCTGCAGTGCCAGGAGGAGGCTGCGGGCGCCACTGTTGACCGAGAGGAGCGAGAGGAAGCTCGGAGCGCTGCAACCCCGCCCGCTGCGGATTCGTTCGATCGGTCGTGCCCTGTTAGGCTCGGCGGCGGGCGGTCTGCGAGTATCCCCGCGGTGCAAACCGTTATACAACGAGACAGAACGACCGGTGGCAGAAGCCGGGAGCGCGGAGCCGGGACCTGAATTGAAGAAGGAGGTGGATCGGTTAACAGAGGCGGAAAGAACCGGCCGAGGTGTTGTGTCGCAAGGATGTGCGCGGCGGGGGAGACTCTGGGACCGGCGGCAGCGAGCTCTGCTCTGGGCCGTCCTGCTGGCAGCGTGGGAGGCGGCGTGGGGGCAGCTGCGCTACTCGGTGCCCGAGGAGATGCCCAAGGGCTCGTTCGTGGGCGACGTGGCCAAGGACCTGGGGCTGCAGCTGCCAGGGTTAGGAGACCGCGGAGTTCACGTCATAGATAGAGGTAGGACTCAATACTTCTCTCTGCACGGGAAGACGGGACACTTAGTGACGGCGGAGAGGATCGACAGAGAGCAGCTTGCCGGCTAGTAGAGAAATGCGTGCTGCGCTGTGAGCTGATAGTGGAGGGACAGATGCAGGTTTACGGAATCGAAGTGGAAATCACAGACATAAACGACAATGCTCCCAGCTTCAGAGAGGCAGAAATAGAACTAAGAATGAGCGAGACGACAGCTCCAGGGTCACGGTTTCCCTGGCCGACGCTCGCGACCCGGACAAGGGCAGGAATTCCCTGCAGATCTACGAGCTGAGCGGTGACGAGCACTTCTCGCTGGCCGTGCAGGCGGGCCCCGGCGGCGATCAGCGTCCCGAGCTGGTGCTGGCCAAGGCGCTGGACCGGGAGGAGGCGGCGTTTCACGAGCTGGTGCTGAGGGCGAGTGACGGCGGCGATCCGGCACGGACGGGCACGGCTCGGATCCGCGTGACGGTGGTGGATGCGAACGACAACGCTCCCGTGTTCAGCCAGGCGGAGTACACGGTGCGTGTGCCCGAGGACGTGCCCGGGCTCCGTTCTCGTCACCGTCACGGCGAAGGATGCTGACGAGGGCTGTATGGGCTCGTGAAATACTCTATAAAGAAAGCGACCGACATGGCATCGGATATTTTCCATCTGGATACTGAAACTGGAGCGATCAAGCTGATCAGGATCCTGGATTACGAGGAAGGCGACTCTTACGAACTGGAGGTGCAGGCATATGATGGGGGTGGCCTTTTTGACACGACGAAAGTCACCATGTCTGTGACAGACGTGAACGACAATGCGCCCGAACTAACAATATCATCAAAGCTGAACGAGATCTCGGAAGACGCCCAGACGGGAACTGTTGTGGCACTATTGCACGTGCAGGACCGGGACTCGGGGGTCAACAGCGAGGTGCGCTGCTCGCTCGACGGGGGCGTCCCGTTCAGCCTGGAGAAGTCTGTTAACGACTACTATCGTGTAGTGACAGCGAAAGAGCTGGACCGAGAGCAAGTGTCGGAGTACAACGTGACGGTGCGGGCGGCCGACGGCGGGTCGCCGTCGCTGCAGAGCAGCGCGGTGCTTTATCTGCGGGTGCTGGACGTGAACGACAACGCGCCGGTGTTCACGGAGGAGCGCTACAGCGCGCGTGTGGCGGAGAACAACGCGGCGGGCGCGCTGGTGCTGACGGTGCGCGCGACGGACGCGGACTGGGGGCAGAACGCGCGCGTGCGGTACCGGCTGGGCGAGGGGCGGGTGCGGGGCGCGCCGCTGTCGTCGTACGTGTCGGTGCAGGCGGAGACGGGCGCGCTGTACGCGCTGCGCTCCTTGGACTACGAGCAGGTGCGCGAGCTGCGGCTGTGGGTGTGTGCGGAGGACGGCGGCGCCGGCGCTGAGCAGCAACGTGTCGGTGTGGTGCAGATCGTGGACGAGAACGACAACGCGCCGCAGGTGCTGTACCCGGCGCCGGCGGCTGCGCTGGGCTCGGGCGGGGCGTGGTCGGGCGTGGAGCTGGCGCCGCGCTGGTCGGAGCCGGGCGCGCTGGTGGCCAAGGTGGTGGCGGTGGACGCGGACGCGGGCCAGAACGCGTGGCTGTCGTACGAGCTGGCCAAGGCGACGGAGCCGGGGCTGTTCCGCGTGGGGCTGCACAGCGGCGAGGTGCGCACGGCGCGCTCGCCGCTGGCCCGCGACGCGGCGCGGCAGAGCCTGGTGGTGGTGGTGAAGGACCACGGGCGGCCGGCGCTGTCGGCCACGGCCACGCTGAGCGTGGTGCTGGCCGAGAGCGTGGCCGAGCTGCTGGCCGAGCTGGGCAGCGCGGCCGACGAGGCAGCGGCGCGGGCGAGCCGGCGGGAGCCTGACGCGCTGGCTCGTGCTGGCCGTGGCCGCCGTGTCCTGCCTCTTCCTCGCCTTCCTGCTGCTGCTGCTGGCGCTGCGCCTGCGCCGCTGGCACCGCCAGCAGCTGCTGCCGCCCGCCAGCGGCGCCTTGCGCGGCGTGCCCGTGTCGCACTTCGTGGGCATCGACGGCGTGCGCGCCTTCCTGCAGTCCTACTCGCACGACGTGTCGCTCACGGCCGACTCGCGCAAGAGCCAGCTGCGCTTGTCGGCCAGCGCCAGCTGCTGCGACACCCTCCCGGCCCGGCCACTGCCCGACGAGCCCGCGCCGCTGCTCGGCGACGAGGACCCTACCGGCGGCGTTCACGTGGATCCCGCCGCTCCCTTGGTGAGTTCCTCGGAGAGGACAGTCTCCTCAACGTTTCCTTCTTTTGCTCTCCTGCTCTTTTTCGCCGTGTTCTGTGTCCTGTGCAGGGAGTCTTCCTGACAAGTGTAGCAATGCTTCTCTCGTTGACACCTTCTCTTCTTGTGTCTCTTCCTACGGGGAGGTGAAGAAAGGGTCGGTGTTCTTCTTCACGAAACGTTGGGCTGGTAGCAGTAGTGAGGCTGATGGTGGTTAGAAGTTCCTGTGAGTCTTTGTGGTTTCATCAGGCAGCAAGTAGTTTGTGCGTCGTTACATGTGTAATATCCATGACCATTGCAGTACTCTGAATGGATTGGTTGTATAAGTAGAAAGATGTAGTTTTGGATCTTCCCCAGTTTAGGTGTCTTCCCAAGCCTACATGTGCTTGATTGTGGTGAGAGTCTCTATAGTAATCCTGACACCTCTGAGTGTAACTTCGCTGCTCCTGGTTTGTACTCTTCTCAGCTTTTATGTGTAAATGAAGGTATGAAATATCTTTGTCTAACCTTGCAGAAGAATGGGCCTGATATAGCTGCTCCCTTGATGATGTCTGGGGACTGTTAGGAAGGTGAAGGATCCTGTTGAAAGCCACCCACGGGCAGGTGGCTCTATGTGGAGGAGGAAATAATAGAGACAGAGACAGCAGAGGCGCTTTGTTGGTTTCTGTCTTTAAGGCTGAGCTATGTCAAGTTGAGCTGGGTGTGCCTTGGCTGTGAAATACAGGTCATGGCATGAGCCTTGGTGGGACTGAGAAGGGAGGGATTCAAGGTGCAGCGTTGAGCATAAGGAGAGAATGATTGACCCTATACAGACATTCACTGGTCCTGGCTCTCCTGGAGCACGTTCCTCTTTTCCCTTTAGAAGTCTGGGCTTCTTCACAAAAGAGCAGTGAGCAGAGTAATGCTGCTTCCTTTATACAGAGATGTGAAGGTATCTGTGTGAAGTTGATGGTATGAAAAGAAGTTGTCTGGGAAACTGGGCCTTATATGTCATGTGCATGTAAATTAGATGGGTTAGAGACTAACCTGGGCGATGTGAAGGATTGGAGATTTGAGTCCTGTAGTCTACATGAGGATCTGTTGAAGGACAGAAAGGAATGCTTTTCTCGTTGATCTTTTCATTACCCACCATAATATCATTCATTGTGATGTCCTCCTTCCCTGAATATTTGGTAAAAAGACTTGTAATTCATATGAAATGTCCTGGTAATATTTGTGTGTGTTGTGGGTGGTCATTATTGTGTAATTTAATAGATTACTTATGTGCTCATGACCAAGGTGATGTGGGAGCTTTGGGAAGAGCAGTCGGTGCATTCAGTGCTTAGTAAACACCTGTATTGATTACCTACTCTTAGTTACATGATCAAGAAGAGTGTGTCGCAATCTCTTCCTTTCTGTAGCTGTGGTTTCCTTCCTTGCTCTTTGATGATCTGAAGACGGTTTTTTCTCTCTCCAAGTGAGTGGAAGATCGGGTCTGTTGTATTAGCCTGGCTGTTCTATACATGCCTTTCATGTCTGGAGCTGTAAAATGACTATTATAGAATTTTCTTTGACATGTTTCTGTAATAAATGCTCTTGCTTGTGCATGCACCAGCTAAACAGTCAAATATTAGCCAAATATTAGCCAGGTAAGGAGACTTTTAAGTAGCTTTACTTTTGGTGGAGTCTCTCTGCCAGTTTTAACCATGGGGGAATTTCTGGGAGTGCTCTGTGTGAGGAAGTACTGGTGGAAACGTAGCATATGCTCTGCCAATTCCTATGATTTAAACCTGACTTTCAGAAAATAATTCTGGAGGAGAATTTTTTTTTTTTTTTTAACATGGAGTGGTTTGGTCTCAAATGGCCTAGGCGTGGGTACAGCATTATTTTGTATTAAGGGAGATGAAGTCTCACAGCCTTCAGAGAGCTGACGTGTGATGTTTCCTTTGACTGATACTCTGATGTGTGGATCTTTATTAGACTGGTAATAACTTACGGTCTTTATAGCATTTTACATTTCTTTAAAGTACTGAGAGGAACAGAATAGTCTTTGTGGCGATTTGGGATCTGAGAAGTGTGTACAGCTTTTCTTTCAACAGCATTTGTCCCAGATTTAACTTTCCTTTTGTGTGATGTTTGGAGTGGGGAAAGAGATTCATCTGTGCAGAGACAGGGCCTGTGCAGGAGAGCAAAGTGTCTCAAAGAAAGGTGTAAAAGTCCAGTTTGTCCCACTGGAGGGCCACAGGTGTGGCTGTAAGCTCTTTTGTTTTCAAGGTCTAAGATAACTGCATCTGGGTTGTATGGTGTGAGCATCCTCAATACTTCTTACAAACTCATTTCCTTTGTGTACCTCAGACTGCTGCCATGTGAAATGTGAATCTATGGTTCATGCTCTTCTGGTGGTTTCTTGATCTTTTCATCTTCTGTTTGTTTGTTTCTTGTGAAGGAGTAAAACTGGACCTCATCGTGCCTGGCAATCCTGCAACCAAATAAAAGTTGGTGAAGCTTGTGAGGAGAGCAGGAGTTGTTTAGTCTTGAACAAGAGGAGGCTCCGGCAGAATCTCATTGCTCTCTGTAACTTCTCTAATGGAGGTTGGAGTGGAGGTGGGGGTTGGTCTTCTTTCATAGCTAAAGTTAAAGGCCTAAGGGCAATGGCCTTTATTTGTGCCAGGGGAGGTTCAGATCAGATTTGATGATTTTCTCTGAAAGAATGTCAGGCACTGGAGTAACTTGCCAGAGAGGTGGTGGAGTCAGTGTGGAAGTGTTGGAGAGGCTCCGAATATACTCCTTGGAGATTTTGCTCAAGGGTGATTATGGCATTCTGCACTAGATGACTTTGAAGGTCTCTTCCAACTCTGATGATTCTGTGATTGTGTGAAACACAAAACATGCCTTATAATTATCAGGATAGGAGAGCAGTTCTCATCCATTCCTTGAAGGTGGACATCAGCTAAATGTATGTTTCCTTCAAATGGGACTGAATAAAATGGACTTTTCCCTGTGGATGATATGTGGTTAGAAAGCTGGATGTTGTCCACAATGCCAAGCAAAAGCTGTGAATGCAGAGCCAGGAGGCCAAGAAACTGGATTTGAATGAGAAAATCGATGGCTTGGTGTGACTTTGGCTGGAAAAGGGTTTTGTTTCAAGCCTCATGCCAAGGTCAATGCGAACTCTATGCTGTTTTCAGTAATCCTGGTATCCGTGTCCTGAAAGGCAATGCCAGTCCTCCAGCAGTAAAGTATTTTCTGGAAAACTGTGAAGGTAGAGCCATGATGCTTGTGTATAGAATGTCTTATAATTCCCATATAAAAATGTCATTATTCAATGGTGAGTCCCAGGAACATAGTGATGTAATGTGCCTTCATAGCTGCAATTAGACGTTCAGGTCTTGGCCTCATTACCCATTTTTGGTCAGTGCTTCTTTTGAAATTATCACTCTGGTTTGGCAACCAATACCTAATTCAAGCAGCAAGGACAGAAATTAGTGTGAGAGGAATACAAAGGAAAAGGAAAAAAGTGAATCTGTTAGAGTTGCCTAGAAGGCTGAAGTTGAGAAAGAGGCCTCAGATATTTCATGTCTTTGGGAGGTCACGTAATAGAATTGCTGAGAGCTGAGGGCTTCACTTGCCCCTGGTGGCCTCAGTGACTTCCAGGTGTTCACAGAGATGAACTGCAATGCCCACAGTGAAAACCAAGAAGATTTCCTGGTGAATTTCTCTAACTGCTCCTTGGCTTCTAATGCTTCGTTGCCTTGCTTGTTTGATGTATGTTTTGGTTTTTTAAATCTGGGCTTTCTTTCTGTGAAGGTTTCCTTGAAATTATCAGCCTTGCTTCATTCAGCAATGCATCCTGTATTAGTGCCTCTTGTTCGTACTCAACAGGTGTGACAGGCAGGAGAGCTGAGGGTACCTTTGAGTTCTGCTACTGTCTGGGAGAAGGGAGGTAAAGATCACCTAAGCAGTATCTCTATGGAACACTGTGTGTGATAATAGAGGGCAGGAGATTTCCTGTGAGCCTTTATTTAGATAAGGCATTCTCTCTTGGATGACTGCTAATCTTTTAGTTTAGTTGTTTATCATTCCTATATTTTAGAATCCTTCCATTTTTTTCTCAGAATACTGGCAAGCAGATAAATTTATGTCCCGTCTAGATGTGAGAATGGTTATTTATTCCTTATTATAATCTTTCCCAGTGTGTTAAGGGGCAGTAGCAAACAAAGAGCTGTGCAGCAACGGAGAGAGGAGAGGATACCTCTCTATGTGCGAATACAGAACAGATGGTAATTTGCCTTTCTTGTTGTAGGTCATACAGAACATATGCTTGTGCCTGATGGAGTGCCACGCAATTGGAATGCTTTTGCACGAGAAATGAGGCCTAGAAAATGTTGTAGTACCTGATCTGTACATTTCCATACATTTCTAACTCTCGTCCATTCTCATAAGCTCAGTCTCACAGTGTCTGATCTTATGTGGTAATATTCATTGTCCCTCAAAAAGATAACCGCAATCACTAAAGAGCGCACCTAAGATTTAAAAGCATTTGAAATAATGTACAGCCGCTGAGCCCCGCCCAAAGCCGGGCCCCCTTGAGTGCGGCCATGCGGCGGCTGCAGTGTCGCGGCGGCGCCTCCGGGTGTCGCTGTTGGCCGCCGCCGAGCGGCGCTGGAGCCGCCGCCGCCGCAGCGTCCTGCCCCCGCAGGCTGCTCGCTCGCCCGGCGCCGGCCAGAGCGGCAGCGGCACCGCCAGTAGCAGCGAGAGGCGGCGGAAAGAGGCGGTGAGAGGCGGAGAGAGGCGGCTCGCCGACCTCACTGATTTCAGCGTCTCTTTTATTCTCGGCGACTGTGGCTGAAAGGGAAGCAGGGTAGCGACAGGAGGCAGGAGCGCGGCGAGCTGTGTCGGCGGCAGAGAATGGCGGTGAGGCGGCGGCAGAGGCTGGGGCCGGGCGGCGGGCGAGCGCTGCTGGGCGCGGTGTTGCTGTGCGTGTGGTGGCGGGCGGCGGCCGAGCGGGTCCGCTACACCATCGCCGAGGAGCTGGGCAGAGGCTCGCTCGTGGGGCCGCTGGCGCGGGACCTGGGGCTGAGCGCGGACGAGCTGCCGGCGCGCAAGCTGCGGCTGAGCGGGAGAAGCATACTTTCACGGTGAATGAGGAGAACGGGAATCTGTACGTGAACGAGAGGCTGGACCGGGAGGAGATGTGCGGCACATCTGAGATCTGTTCTGTCAGCTTCGAGGTGCTGGTGCACAACCCGCTGAACGTTTTCCATGTCGAAGTGGGCATCCAGGACGTGAACGATAATTCTCCGCGTTTTCGGAGAGATAAATTTGAGCTGGAGGTCAACGAGTTGACTTCTCCCGGGGCCCATTTTTCCGTGGGCATGGCTGACGATGCGGACGTGGGAAGTAACTCACTGCAAGGCTACGAGCTGGAGACCAACAAGTATTTTGTTTTGGACGTGAAGGAGAGCCAAGATGGCAGCAAGTTCGCAGAGCTGGTTTTGCGACACAATCTGGACGAGAGAGCGAGCCGAGCTCCAGCTGCTGCTGACAGCGCTGGACGGTGGAGACCCGCCCCGGTCTGGTACCACGCAGCTCTGGATCAACGTCACCGACGCCAATGACAACCCACCCGTGTTCGCAGAGGACCGGTACCGTGTCAGCCTGCGCGAGGACGCTGCCCCGGGGTCGACGTTGCTGAATGTCTCTGCCTCCGATGCTGACACCGGCACCAACGCCCGCATCACCTATGGCTTCGGGAAATGCCGGCCGAGTTCACCAGAAATTCATTATGGATGCTGAGACTGGGAGGATGTCGCTGAAAGAGTCACTGGATTTCGAAGACACGCGAGGTTACACGCTGTTAGTGGAGGCAAGGGATGGTGGCGGTCTGGTGGCGCATTGCAAGGTGGAGGTACAGGTTCTGGACGTGAACGACAACCCTCCAGAGATTACGGTATTGTCGTTGTCGAACCCAGTGCCTGAGGACGCGCCGATGGGCACCGTGGTGGCCGTGCTGAATGCAAAGGACCCAGACTCGGGCGAGAACGGTCAGGTGTCGTGCGAGCTGTCGGGCGAGGCGCCGCTGTCGATCGTGGCGTCGCCGGGCGGCTCGTACAAGGTGGTGACGGCGCGCGCTGGACCGCGAGCAGGCGTCCGAGCACCGCGTGACGGTGGTGGCCCGGGACCGGGGCGGCCGGTGCTGTCGAGCAGCACGGAGCTGGTGCTGGAGGTGTCGGACGTGAACGACAACGCGCCGGTGTTCGAGGAGGCGGCGTACAGCGCGTACGTGGCGGAGAACAACGCGGCGGGCGCGCTGTTGCTGCGCGTGCAGGCGCGGGACGCGGACGCGGGCGCCAACGGGCGCGTGAGCTACTGGCTGGCGGGCGGCAGCGCGGGCGCGGCGGGCGCGGCGCCGCTGGTGTCGGTGGAGGCGCGGAGCGGCGCGCTGTACGCGCAGCGCTCCTTGGACTACGAGCAGTGCCGCGAGTTCTCGGTGGAGGTGCGGGCGCAGGACGGCGGCGCGCCGGCGCGCAGCTCCACGGCCACGGTGCGCGTCTTCGTGCTGGACCGCAACGACAACGCGCCGCGGGTGCTGTGGCCGGCGGCGGTGGCGGCGCCGGCAGAGGCTGCGGCAGTGGCGCCGTTCGAGGTGGTGCCGCGCTCGGCCGAGGCCGGCTACCTGGTGGCCAAGGTGGTGGCGCGGTGGACGCGGACGCGGGGCGCAACGCGTGGCTGTCGTACGAGCTGGTGCAGGCGTCGGAGCCGGCGCTGTTCCGCGTGGGGCTGCACAGCGGCGAGGTGCGCACGGCGCGCGCCGTGTCCGAGCGGGACGCGGCCAAGCAGCGGTGGTGGCCGTGGTGAAGGACCACGGGCAGCCGGCGCTGTCGGCCACGGCCACGCTGCACGTGGTGCTGGCCGAGAGCTTGCAGGAGGCGCTGCCGGAGCTGAGCGAGCGGGCGGCGGGCGCCGAGGCAGCGGCGGCGGCGGCCGAGCTGCAGTTCTACCTGGTGCTGGCGCTGGCGCTGCTGTCGGCGCTGTTCGTGCTGAGTGTGGCGCTGGCCGTGCTGGCGCGGCTGCGCCGGGCCGGGCCGCCCGCCGTGCTGCGCTGCCTGGGCGCGCAGCGCTTCTCGGTGGCCGGCGCCGCCTTCCCGGCCGACTTCTGCGAGGGCACCTTGCCCTACTCCTACAACCTGTGCGTGACGGCGCCGGCCCGCGCCGTGCCCGAGGCCTCTTGGCCGCCGGTGCCCGTGCTGTCGGCGGAGGAGCTTCTGGGCGCCGATTCCTGCGCGAGGCCGGACCCGAACAGCATCTCCGCAGAGGGAGACGTGCTCGCTGGCCCGGATGCACCGCAGGTCTGTAAAGCGTGACGTCTTTTTCCGGCTTTCCGGAAGGTTGTCCATTTAGCCCTGGTTTATACTTGGTGCTCTCACTCTGGAGTCCTCATCTGTGTCTCTGTGTAGTGGGTTAAATTTTTTGATTTCTGATTGGTCGGAACTTCAGCTGAGTTGCTTTGCGTATAATTTCCTTTTGAGGTAGTAGCCGTGCTTTTTCCATGTTTCCCGGTGTCTGTGTTTGTGAGTGCACTTCCTGTTTTCGTGGTGGATGGAAATGAGGAAAGGTGTATCCTGCCTTCATGAAGAGGTGAATGCACTTGGTTCCTCATTGGTCATAGTTCAACTTCAGCAGAGACGTTTTGTCTTCAACACTTGAATTCTATTAGTTAGATTATGTTTGCAGAATTGGAAGCAGATGGGTACTCTGTGGAAGGAGAACGGCTTATTCTGCATGACGGTGTCGAGCAAAAAAAAGAGGGCACTGATACTTAGTGTTGGACCTTTATCCTTCCTGACTGCTTTTTTCAGAAAGGGTGTGCTTGGAACTCGTGTATAGCTTTACACAAACCCATTCGTTAAACTTCCTTTTGTCCTTATGTAATTGAGTTGGAAATGAATGTGGAAAGTTCCGTTCTCCATACTTAGAGAAGGAAAGATGTTGTTGCCCATGTTTTGGGGCAATAGAGTTGTGGTAGTAAATGGCTTCGTTTATACGTTTTATCTGACAGTTCGCTCTATCTTTGTCTTCATGGCCTTTATTTTTTACGCAAGGGATAGTGGTGAATGACTAGTGTTTGAGAGAATTTTTTTCTATGCTCTTTACATAGAGAATTTGGGGGATTTAGGAGGGCTCGAGTATATCGAGAACAGCAATTTTTTGCAATTCTGTTTACTCGGATGGGCTACTGAGATACGAAGGAATCATATATCAGGGAGATTCGCTAGACGGCGGTTTATGCGCTCGAATCAAGCCCATTTGCAGATTGATTAGTGGTCAGCACAGTTTCGAGAGGGCAGCTGTACTTTAGTTCTACGTTTCTATGAATCTTTTATTCAAAAAATATCTTATCAACCTCATTAAGAAATACGTAGGTGAATAGTTCACTAACAAACTTCAATGCTTTACACATTCCTTTCAGAAAAAACAAGGAAACCTAGAATTACTTGATTGAATGTAAATCTATCCAGTCTAAGGAAACATTAGGTTTATCTTAGGAAGAGCTATCAAAGATTTGGAGCCTAAAAGTTTGAGGGTTTAAGCTGCATCTTTGCACGTGTAATTCAGTCCTGTAACAATTAGCTCCCTTACTTCAATGAGCATGCGATTCTTCTCGTCCCTCTTGCGTTACTGAAGCTAACAGCTCTTTTATCGGGATACGGTATCTTCCCATTTTCTCGGTGCGATCCTGTTCTTGAAGACGGTTTTGAACAAAAAGGAAAAGACTAACAATAAGGTACAGGGTAAAATACGAAAAATGTTTTTTAATTTACATATAATGGCATTAGTTTTCCGTATGGTTAAAGAACCACTCCCAGGGAATGCCTCTGCCTTCCCCTCGATCGCGATGCTCTGGAGGATCAAAATAGAAATGGGCGCTGGACGAGAAGCGACGTCGCCGTGGCGACTTTCCCAGGATATAGCAAGGCAGTGCTAAGCAGCGCTCGTGCTGCAGTGCCGAAAGGAGGCTGCGGGCGCCGCTGTTGACCGAGAAGAGCGAGAGGAAACTCGGAGCGCTGCAGCCCCGCCCGCTGCGGAACGGCTCGCTCGCTTTATCGCTCCTTGTCGGACCCTGCGGCCCGATCGTCCCTGCAGTGCTGATTCATTCTACAAGAGTCTGGCAGAGGGACCGGCGGCTGAAAACGGTGCAGAAGCTGATAGAATTGAGTGGCGGTGGGAGTTGGATTGACGGTGTTGCGGTGCTGCGGCGGAGATGTGCGCGGCTGGGAGGCGCTGGGGCCGGCGGCAGCGAGCTCTGCTCTGGGCCGTCCTGCTGGCGGCGTGGGAGGCGGCGTGGGGGCAGCTGCGCTACTCGGTGCCCGAGGAGATGCCCAAGGGCTCGTTCGTGGGCGACGTGGCCAAGGATCTGGGGCTGCAGCTGCCGGAGCTCAGCGATCACGGCTTTCGCTTAATTGAAAGAGGTAAGACGCAATATTTCGTTCTGCACGAGAAAACGGGACATTTAGTGACGGCGGAGAGGATCGACAGAGAGCAGCTGTGCGAGCGTGTGCAGCAATGCGTGCTGCGCTGTGAGCTGATAGTGGAGGGGGAAATGAAATTGTATGAAATCGAAGTGGAAATCACGGACATTAACGATAATGTGCCCAGATTCCGAGAGACAGATAGAGAGCTCACAATGATCGAGACGGACAGCCCGGGGTCTCGATTCTCCCTGCCCGGCGCTCATGATCCAGATTCTGGACGGAATTCCCTGCAGAGCTACGATGAGCGGTGACGAGCACTTCTCGCTGGCCGTGCAGGCGGGCCCCGGCGGCGATCAGCGTCCCGAGCTGGTGCTGGCCAAGGCACTGGACCGGGAGGAGGCGGCGTTTCACGAGCTGGTGCTGGGGCGAGTGACGGCGGCGATCCGGCACGGACGGGCACGGCTCGGATCCACGTGACGGTGGTGGATGCGAACGACAACGCGCCCGTGTTCAGCCAGGCGGAGTACACGGTGCGTGTGCCCGAGGACGTGCCCGTGGGCTCCACTCTCGTCACCGTCACGGCCGTGGACGCTGATGAGGGCCCGAATGGGCAATTGAAATACTCCTGGAACAAAATAACAGAGAAAGCATCAAAGAAATTCGCTCTAGACTCTGAGACTGCAGCGATCAGTCTGTTACGGAGCCTGGACTTCGAGGAAGGCGACGCCTATGAACTGGAGGTGCAGGCACAGGATGCTGGAACACTTTTCGACACGGCGAAACTTACGATAACTGTGACAGATGTGAACGACAACGCACCTGAACTGACAATATCGTCAGCGCTTACTGAGATCTCTGAGGATGCCCCACCCGGGACCGTGGTAGCCCTGCTTCACGTGCAGGACCGCGATTCGGGAGTGAATGGCGAGGTGCGCTGCTCTCTTGAAGGAGATGTCCCGTTCCGTCTCCAGAGCTCCCACGGCAGCTACTACAGGGTAGTAACAGCGAGAGAGCTGGACCGAGAACAGGTGTCGGAGTACAACGTGACGGCGCGGGCGGCCGACGGCGGGTCACCGGTGCTGCAGAGCAGTGCGGTGCTTTGTCTGCGGGTGCTGGACGTGAACGACAACGCGCCGGTGTTCGCGGAGGAGCGCTACAGCGCGCGTGTGGCGGAGAACAACGCGGCGGGCGCGCTGGTGCTGACGGTGCGCGCGACGGACGCGGACTGGGGGCAGAACGCGCGCGTGCGGTACCGGCTGGGCGAGGGGCGGGTGCGGGGCGCGCCGCTGTCGTCGTACGTGTCGGTGCAGGCGGAGACGGGCGCGCTGTACGCGCTGCGCTCCTTGGACTACGAGCAGGTGCGCGAGCTGCGGCTGTGGGTGCTGGCGGAGGACGGCGGCGCGCCGGCGCTGAGCAGCAACGTGTCGGTGCTGGTGCAGATCGTGGACGAGAACGACAACGCGCCGCAGGTGCTGTACCCGGCGCCGGCGGCTGCGCTGGGCTCGGGCTCGGGCGGGGCGTGGTCGGGCGTGGAGCTGGCGCCGCGCTGGTCGGAGCCGGGCGCGCTGGTGGCCAAGGTGGTGGCGGTGGACGCGGACGCGGGCCAGAACGCGTGGCTGTCGTACGAGCTGGCCAAGGCGACGGAGCCGGGGCTGTTCCGCGTGGGGCTGCACAGCGGCGAGGTGCGCACGGCGCGCTCGCCGCTGGCCCGCGACGCGGCGCGGCAGAGCCTGGTGGTGGTGGTGAAGGACCACGGGCGGCCGGCGCTGTCGGCCACGGCCACGCTGAGCGTGGTGCTGGCCGAGAGCGTGGCCGAGCTGCTGGCCGAGATGGGCAGCGCGGCCGACGAGGCGGCGGCGGCGGGCGAGCCGGCGGGAGCCTGACGCGCTGGCTCGTGCTGGCCGTGGCCGCCGTGTCCTGCCTCTTCCTCGCCTTCCTGCTGCTGCTGCTGGCGCTGCGCCTTCGCCGCTGGCACCGCCAGCAGCTGCTGCCGCCCGCCAGCGGCGCCTTGCGCGGCGTGCCCGTGTCGCACTTCGTGGGCATCGACGGCGTGCGCGCCTTCCTGCAGTCCTACTCGCACGACGTGTCGCTCACGGCCGACTCGCGCAAGAGCCAGCTGCGCTTGTCGGCCAGCGCCAGCTGCTGCGACACCCTCCCGGCCCGGCCACTGCCCGACGAGCCCGCGCCACTGCTTGGAGACGAGGACCCTGCCGGCGGCATTCCCGTGGATCCCACCGCTCCCTCGGTGAGTTCTCAGAGAGGACAGCCTCCGCGACTTTCCCTCCTTTGCTCTCGTTTTCTTTCTCCCCGTGTTCTGTGTCATTTGTAAGGAGGTTTACTGACAGGGTAGCAGCGCTTCGCTTATTGATGCGTTCTGTTATAATGTCTCTGCTGTGGGGAAGTGGAGGAAGGGTCGGAGGTCTTCTTTCCGGGTAGTTGGGCTGGTAGCAGCAGTGAGGCTGATGGTTGTTAGAAGTTCCTGTGAGTCTTTGTGGTTCCATCGTGGACCAGGTATTTTCTGTGTCATTACATGTGTAATACCCACAATCACTTCAGTGTTAGATATTCTGAATGGATTGGTTGCATAAGTATCAGGATGTAGTTTTGGATCTTCCCTGGTTTCAGGTGTCTCCCAAGCCTACATGTGCTTGATTGTGGTGAGAATCTCTGTATAGTAATCCTGAGACATCTGAGTGTAACTTCGCTGCTCCTGGTTTGTACTCTTCTCAGTTTTTATGTGTAAATGAAGGTATGAAATATCTTGCAGGAGAATTGGCCTGATATAGGTGCTCCCTTGATGATGTCTGTGCAACTGTTAGGAAGGTGAAGGATCCTGTTGAAAGCCACCCACGGGCAGGTGGGTGTATGTGGAGGAGGAAATAATAGAGACAGAGACAGCAGAGGCGCTTTGGTGATTTCTGTCTTCAGAGGCTGAGCTATGTCAAGTTGAGCTGGGTGTGCCTTGGCTGTGAAATACAGGTCATGGCATGAGCCTTGGTGGGACTGAGAAGGGAGGGATTCAAGGTGCAGCGTTGAGCATAAGGAAAGAATGATTGACCCTATACAGACATTCACTGGTCCTGGCTCTCTTGGAGCACAGTTCCTCTTTTCCTTTTAGGAGTCTGAGGCTTCTTCACAAAAGAGCAGTGAGCAGAGTAATGCTGCTTCCTTTATACAGAGATGTGAAGGTATCTGTGTGAAGTTGATGGTATGAAAAGAAGTTGTCTGGGAAACTGGGCCTTATATGTCATGTGCATGTAAATTAGATGGGTTAGAGACTAACCTAGGCGATGTGAAGGATTGGAGATTTGAGTCCTGTAGTGCTACATGAGGATCTGTTGAAGGACAGAAAGGAATGCTTTTCTCGTTGATCTTTTCATTACCCACCCATAATATCATTCATTGTGATGTCCTCCTTCCCTGAATATTTGGTAAAAAGACTTGTAATTCATATGAAATGTCCTGGTAATATTTGTGTGTGTTGGTGGGTGGTCATTATTCTGTAATTTAATAGATTACTTATGTGCTCATGACCAAGGTGATGTGGGAGCTTTGGGAAGAGCAGTCGGTGCATTCAGTGCTTAGTAAACACCTGTATTGATTACCTACTCTTAGTTACATGATCAAGAAGAGTGTGTCGCAATCTCTTCCTTTCTGTAGCTGTAGGTTTCCTTCCTTGCTCTTTGATGATCTGAAGACGGTTTTTTCTCTCTCCAAGTGAGTGGAAGATCGGGTCTGTTGTATTAGCCTGGCTGTTCTATACATGCCTTTCATGTCTGGAGCTGTAAAATGACTATTATAGAATTTTCTTTGACATGTTTCTGTAATAAATGCTCTTGCTTGTGCATGCACCAGCTAAACAGTCAAATATTAGCCAAATATTAGCCAGGTAAGGAGACTTTTAAGTAGCTTTACTTTTGGTGGAGTCTCTCTGCCAGTTTTAACCATGGGGGAATTTCTGGGAGTGCTCTGTGTGAGGAAGTACTGGTGGAAACGTAGCATATGCTCTGCCAATTCCTATGATTTAAACCTGGCTTTTTGAAAATAATTCTGAAGGATAGTGTTTTGTTTTTTGGTTTTTTTTAACATGTAGTGGTTTGATCTAAAATGGCCTAGGCGTGGGTACAGCATTATTTTGTATTAAGGGAGATGAAGTCTCACAGCCTTCAGAGAGCTGACGTGTGATGTTTCCTTTGAGCTCATACTCTGATGTGTGGATCTTTATTAGAACTGGTAATAACTTACAGTCTTTATAGCATTTTACATTTCTTTAAAGTACTGAGAGGAACAGAATAGTCTTTGTGGCGATGCTTGGGATCTGAGAAGTGTGTGCAGCTTTTCTTTCAACAGCATTTGTCCACAGATTTAACTTTCCTTTTATGTGATGTTTGGAGTGGGGAAAGAGATTCATCTGTGCAGAGAAAGGGCCTGTGCAGGAGAGCAAAGTGTCTTAAAGAAAGGTGTGAAAGTCCAGTTTGTCCCACTGGAGGGCCACAGGTGTGGCTGTAAGCTCTTTTGTTTTCAAGGTCTAAGATATAACTGCATCTGGGTTGTATGGTGTGAGCATCCTCAATACTTCTTACAAACTCATTTCCTTTGTGTACCTAAGACAGCTGCCACGATCTGACATGTGAATCTATGGTTCATGCTCTTCTGGTGGTTTCTCGATCTTTTCATCTTCTGTTTGTTTGTTTCTGGTGAAGGAGTAAAACTGGACCTCATCGTGCCTGGCAATCCTGCAACCAAATAAAAGTTGGTGAAGCTTGTGAGGAGAGCAGGAGTTGTTTAGTCTTGAACAAGAGGAGGCTCCGGCAGAACCTCATTGCTCTCTGTAACTGCTTTAATGGAGGTTGGAGTGAGGTGGGGGTTGGTCTTCTTTCATAGCTAAAGTTAAAGGCCAAGAGGCAATGGCCTTTATTTATGCCAGGGGAGGTTCAGATCAGATGTTTGAATATTTTTCTCTGAAAGAATGGTCAGGCACTGGAGTAACTTGCCCAGAGAGGTGGTGGAGTCAGTGTGGAAGTGTTGGAGAGGCTCCTGGATGTGCTGCGTGGAGATATCGCTGAAGGGTGATTATGGGAGTCTGCACTAGATGACTTTGAAGGTCTCTTCCAACTCTGATGATTCTGTGATTGTGTGAAACACAAAACATGCCTTATAATTATCAGGATGGGAGAGCAGTTCTCATCCATTCCTTGAAGATGGACATCAGCTAAATGTATATTTCCCTCAAATGGGACTGAATAAAATGGACTTTTCCCTGTGGATGATATGTGGTTAGCAGCTGGATGTTGTCCACAATGAAAAAAAAAATAAAAACCAAAAAAACCCAAACAACTGTGAATGCAGAGCCTGGATGGGTAAGTGTGACTTTGGCTGGAAAAGATTTTGGTTTCAAGCCTCATGCCAAGGTCAATGCGAACTCTACGCTGTTTTCAGTGATCCTGGTGTCCGTGTCCTGAAAGCCAATGCCAGTCCTCCAGCAATAAAGTATTTCCTGTAAAGCTGTGAAGGTAGAGTCATGATGCTTGTGTAGACTGCCCTATAATTCCCATATAAAAATGTCATTATTCAATGGTAACTCCCAGGATAATAGTGTTATAAAGTGCCTTCATAGCCACAATTAGACTTCCAGCTCCTTGGTCTTTTTACCTGTGTCTGGTCAGTGCTTCTTCATTTGAAATTATCACTCTGGTTTGGCAGCAAATACCTAATTCAAGCAGCAAGGACAGAAGTTAGTGTGAGAGGAATAGAAGGAAAAGTAAAAAAAAGTGAATCTGTTGGAGTTGCCTAGAAGGCTGAAGTTGAGAAAGAGGCCTCAGATATTTCATGTCTTTGGGAGGTCACATAATAGAATTGCTGAGAGCTGAGGGCTTCACTTGCCCCTGGTGGCCTCAGTGACTTCCAGGTGTTCACAGAGATGAACTGCAATGCCCACAGTGAAGACCAAGAAGATTTCCTGGTGAATTTCTCTAACTGCTCCTTGGCTTCTAATGCTTCGTTGCCTTGCTTGTTTAATGTATGTTTTGCTTTTTTAAATCTGGGCTTTCTTTCTGTGAAGGTCTCCTTGAAAGTATCAGCCTTCATTCAGCAATGCATCCTGTATTAGTGCCTCTTGTTCGTACTCAACAGGTGTGACAGGCAGGAGAGTTGAGGGTACCTTTGAGTTCTGTTACTGTCTGGGAAAAGGGAGGTAAAAATCACCTAAGCAATATCTCCATGGAACATTGTGTGTGATAATAGAGGGCAGGAGATTTCCTGTGAACCTTTATTTAGATAAGCCATTCTCTCTTGGATGACTGCTAATATTTTAGTTTAGTTGTTTATCATTCATGCATTTTAGAATCCTTCCGTTTTTTCTCAGAATACTGGCAAGCAGATAAATTTATGTCCCGTCTAGATGTGATCATGGTGCTTTATTCCCTTATTATAATCTTTCCCAGTGATGTTAAGGGGCAGTAGCAAACAAAGAGCTGTGCAGCAATGGAGAGAAGAGGGGAGACCTGTGTATGTGAGAGTATAGAACAGATGGTCATTTGCCTTGCTTGTTGTACGTCGTAGAGAACACATGCTTGTGCCTGATGGAGTGCCTCGGAATTGGAATGCTTTTGCTTAAGAATTGTGGGTAGAAAGTGTTGTAGTATCTGATCTGTACATTTCCATACGTTTCTAACTCTCGTCTATTCTCATAAGCTCAATCTCAGAGTGTCTGATCTGTGTGGTAATAGTCATTGTCCCTGAAAAAGATAACCGCAAGTAATTAAACAGCACAGCTAAGATTTAAAAGCATTTGAAATCATGTACAGCCGCTGAGCCCCGCCCAAAGCCGGGCCCCCTTGAGCGCGGCCATGCGGCGGCTGCAGTGTCGCGGCGGCGCCTCCGGGTGTCGCTGTTGGCCGCCGCCGAGCGGCGCTGGAGCCGCCGCCGCCGCAGCGTCCTGCCCCCGCAGGCTGCTCGCTCGCCCGGCGCCGGCCAGAGCGGCAGCGGCACCGCCAGCAGCAGCAGCAGCGGCGGCGGAAAGAGGCGGTGAGAGGAAGAGAGAGGCGTCTCGCTGACTTTCAACGTTCTCTTTTATTCCCGGCGAGAGCTGCTGGAACGGAGGCGGTGCAGCGGCTGGAGACGGGAGCGCGGCGAGCTGCGGCGGCGGCAGAGAATGGCGGTGAGGCGGCGGCAGAGGCTGGGGCCGGGCGGCGGGCGAGCGCTGCTGGGCGCGGTGCTGCTGTGCGTGTGGTGGCGGGCGGCGGCCGAGCGGGTCCGCTACACCATCGCCGAGGAGCTGGGCAGAGGCTCGCTCGTGGGGCCGCTGGCGCGGGACCTGGGGCTGAGCGCGGACGAGCTGCCGGCGCGCAAGCTGCGGCTGAGCGAGGAGAAGCAATACTTCACGGTGAATGAGGAGAACGGGAACCTGTACGTGAACGGGAGACTGGACCGGGAGGAGATGTGTGGCGAGTCGGCGACCTGTTCTGTCAGCTTCGAGGTGCTGGTGCACAACCCGCTGAACGTTTTCCACGTTGAAGTGGCTATTGAGGACGTGAATGACAACTTCCCCGTCTTCAGCAGGCCCTCTCTGAACCTCGAAATTGGAGAATGGATCCCTCCTGGTGCTCGTTTTCCGCTGGAGATGGCTCATGATGCAGACTCAGGAAGCAATTCGCTGCTGACTTACCGACTAACCAGCAACCCGTCCTTCTCACTATCCATGAAGGAAAAGCCGGGTGGAAAGAAGCAGCCCGAATTAGTACTGGAGAGAGTGTTGGACAGGGAGAAGCAGAGCTCCTTTGAGTTAGTGCTGATGGCGGTGGACGGGGGGGACCCCGCGAGGTCCGGGACTGTCCAGGTTCTCATCAACGTGACGGATTTAAATGACAACCCGCCCGTGTTCAGCAAAGGCGTCTACGAGGCGAGAGTGGCAGAGAATCTTCCAGTGGAGTCACTGGTGCTGCAGGTGCGGGCCACGGATGCGGACGCAGGCTCCAACGGGCGAGTTTCCTACTCTTTTGGTAGCGTCCCGGACACCATCAGGGCATTGTTCGCTATCGACAGTGAGAACGGAGAAGTTAGGACAGCGGGACACCTCGATTTCGAGGAAAGGAATAAATACATCTTCGGCCTGGAGGCAACAGACCCTGGTGGGCTCACCGACCACTGCGAAGTGCAGATCGACATCACCGACGAGAATGACAACGCGCCCGAGATCACGATTCTGTCGCTGTCGAGTCCCGTACCCGAGGATGCACCGGTCGGTACTGTGGTGACTGTGCTGAAAGTTCGGGACAGAGACTCGGGCGAGAACGGTCAGGTGTCGTGCGAGCTGTCGGGCGAAGGGCCACTGTCGATCGTGGCGTCGCCGGGCGGCTCGTACAAGGTGGTGACGGTGAGCGCGCTGGACCGCGAGCAGGCGTCCGAGCACCGCGTGACGGTGGTGGCCCGGGACCGGGGTCGGCCGGTGTTGTCGAGCAGCACGGAGATGGTGCTGGAAGTGTCGGACGTGAACGACAACGCGCCGGTGTTCGAGGAGGCGGCGTACAGCGCGTACGTGGCGGAGAACAACGCGGCGGGCGCGCTGTTGCTGCGCGTGCAGGCGCGGGACGCGGACGCGGGCGCCAACGGGCGCGTGAGCTACTGGCTGGCGGGCAGCAGCGCGGGCGCGGCGCCGCTGGTGTCGGTGGAGGCGCGGAGCGGCGCGCTGTACGCGCAGCGCTCCTTGGACTACGAGCAGTGCCGCGAGTTCTCGGTGGAGGTGCGGGCGCAGGACGGCGGCGCGCCGGCGCGCAGCTCCACGGCCACGGTGCGCGTCTTCGTGCTGGACCGCAACGACAACGCGCCGCGGGTGCTGTGGCCGGCGGCGGTGGCGGCGCCGGCAGAGGCTGCGGCAGTGGCGCCGTTCGAGGTGGTGCCGCGCTCGGCCGAGGCCGGCTACCTGGTGGCCAAGGTGGTGGCGGTGGACGCGGACGCGGGGCGCAACGCGTGGCTGTCGTACGAGCTGGTGCAGGCGTCGGAGCCGGCGCTGTTCCGCGTGGGGCTGCACAGCGGCGAGGTGCGCACGGCGCGCGCCGTGTCCGAGCGGGATGCGGCCAAGCAGCGGCTGGTGGCCGTGGTGAAGGACCACGGGCAGCCGGCGCTGTCGGCCACGGCCACGCTGCACGTGGTGCTGGCCGAGAGCTTGCAGGAGGCGCTGCCGGAGCTGAGCGAGCGGGCGGCGGGCGCCGAGGCGGCGGCGGCCGAGCTGCAGTTCTACCTGGTGCTGGCGCTGGCGCTGCTGTCGGCGCTGTTCGTGCTGAGCGTGGCGCTGGCCGTGCTGGCGCGGCTGCGCCGGGCCGGGCCGCCCGCCGTGCTGCGCTGCCTGGGCGCGCAGCGCTTCTCGGTGGCCGGCGCCGCCTTCCCGGCCGACTTCTGCGAGGGCACCTTGCCCTACTCCTACAACCTGTGCGTGGCGGCGCCGGCCCGCGCCGTGCCCGAGGCCGCTTGGCCGCCGCTGCCGGTGCCCGTGCTGTCGGCGGAGGAGCTTCTGGGAGGCGATTCCTGCGACAAGCCGAGTCCGAATAGTAGTGCTGTCGAGGGAGATGTGCCTGCCAATCCCGACGCACTGCAGGTCTGTAAACCTGATATTCCTTTTGTTCTTCTTGTTCTTTTCTGCGGCATGGCCCCCTCTGTCCTTTGGTTTTCTGGTCTGGTTTTGATCGGTTTTTTTATCATTCCTAGGAGGAGTGCATTGTTGTATTCTCTTTCCACTTTCAGGAAGTTGCCAGCCATTGCATTTGGTTATTTGGTGCTAATACTCGAGAGGAACTGGACAGAGACTTCGTTTTGAATCCTGAGCCTTGTAATTTAGTAATCTTCCATTATATAATCTTAGAGAGATGCTTCGTGTTTGAAATATTTTGTTCGAGGTCCCTTTTCCACGAACTCGTGTACTTGGACCTGTTCCACAGCTGAGGAAATGCTGGCCAAACTTTCGTGCTGTTGGAAGTTGCACGATCTTTATCAAAGCTCTACGGAGTGTTGTCTCATGTTTCCTGGATAGCGGACGCAGAAATTTTAGCGATACTGTTTTTTTCCAGACATTGTTTCTCTAATGTAAAAGAGCTGGTTTTGCTGTTTTCCAAAGGAATATTACAGGTTGGTCCTTCCTAGACAATGTTCCCTTGGTCCGCTTTGTGTCTTCCGTTGTTTTGCACAAGGCTGCTACATAGATGGCAGCATTAATAGGATGGATAGTTTTTATTTACACGAATTTTCGTGGCTCTTCAAACAGCTCCTCATTTTAATATTGAACACTAATTCTTATTCTGTATGATCAAATACAATGATTTTGGAATGACAGAATAGGGAAACCGGAATTGATGCTTTTGCTGGATTTTTTTCCCTTCGTAACGTTTACGTGTTCACGACATGGATCTTATTGGTCTTTCCTCCCTTCTGCAAGAGGAGAATGTAGGTCATGCTTTAATATAATGTGTCTGCAGGAGCTGTAGCCCAGAGAAGACTGGTTAGTTGTCGCAGGCATTCTTTTTAATCTCAGTATTTTCGTAGGGTTTTTTAAATTTGGGTTCCCTGGAACCATAAGTGTGGGATATAAACTAAGTACTTAAAGCAATCCCTGTTAAGTGCTTTACGCAAATATGTGTTAACAAGCCTGGTGGTGTAGCTCTCGGGGGTAGGGTCGGAATATCAAGCTTCCTAATTTAGAACACGTTTCTTTGCGGGATTCAATAATGGTTGCTCCAAAAATTCGTGATGGAGATTGTATTTATGGAGTAGTAACATAAGATTGATAATACCATGTGGAACATATTATGGAAATATTTTTCACTTAAGACACATCCACACAATTGATTTTTCCCGAGCGGTAGAAATAGCGTAACCACAGAGGGACTCTACATTTTTCTCTGTGATGGTCAGTGAAATTTCGGGGATCGGGTGGAGAAAAGCCGGAGAAGAATCGATGTCTCTTTGGCGAAAGACCCGTCCCGCGAGCTGCCCGTGGTCAGGGCACGGCCACATTGCTCGGGGCTGCAGTGCCGGGAGGAGGCTGCGGGCGCCGCTGTTGACCGAGAGGAGCGAGAGGAAACTCATAGCGCTGCAGCCCCGCCCGATCACCCGATCGCTGGATTCTTGTCACGGATGCCGAGCGCTCTGCGATCGTTCCGGCGGCGCGGAACCGAGCTACGGACAAGCGGAGGAAGCGGCGGATACGGCTGAAAGTAGAAGGATCACCGGTAATAGGCAGCACCGGGGAGCTGCCGCTGCGGAGATGTGCTCGGCGGGGAGGCGCTGGGGCCGGCGGCAGCGAGCTCTGCTCTGGGCCGTCCTACTGGCGGCGTGGGAGGCGGCGTGGGGGCAGCTGCGCTACTCGGTGCCCGAGGAGATGCCCAAGGGCTCGTTCGTGGGCGACGTGGCCAAGGACCTGGGGCTGCAGCTGCCGGCGCTCCGAGATCCTGGTGTTCGCTTAATAGAAAGAGGTAGGAGGCAGTATTTCTCTCTGCATGAAAAGACGGGCTATTTGGTGACGGCGGAGAGGATCGACAGAGAGCATCTGTGTGAGCGTGTGCAGCAATGCGTGCTGCGTTGTGAGCTGATAGTGGAGGGGGAAATGAAGTTTTATGAAATCGAAGTGGAAATCACGGACACTAACGATAATGAGCCCAGATTCCGAGAGGCAGAAATAGAGCTCCAGATGAGTGAGATGACAGCCCCGGGGTCGCGGATTCCTCTGGCGGAGGCTCACGACCCAGACTCAGGTCGGAATTCCCTGCAGAGCTACGAGCTGAGCGGTGACGAGCACTTCTCGCTGGCCGTGCAGGCGGGCCCCGGCGGCGATCAGCGTCCCGAGTTGGTGCTGGCCAAGGCGCTGGACCGGGAGGAGGCGGCGTTTCACGAGCTGGTGCTGAGGGCGAGTGACGGCGGCGATCCGGCACGGACAGGCACGACTCGGATCCGCGTGACGGTGGTGGATGCGAACGACAACGCTCCCGTGTTCAGCCAGGCGGAGTACACGGTGCGTGTGCCCGAGGACGTACCCGTGGGCTCCACTCTTGTCACCGTCATGGCCACGGACGCTGACGAGGGTCTGAACGGACAGGTGAAATACTCGTTAAAAAAATAACTGAAAAAGTCTCGCAGATATACAACCTGGACGTCAGCAAAGGAGCGATCACACTATTGCGGAACTTGGATTTCGAGGAAGACGACTTCTACGAATTAGAGGTGCAGGCACATGATGCTGGAGCTCTTTTCGACACGGCAAAAATCACCATAACCGTAACAGACGTCAATGACAACGCACCTGAACTGACAGTATCGTCAGCTCTGACTGAGATCTCTGAGGATGCCCCGTCCGGGACGGTGATAGCCCTCCTGCACGTGCTTGACCGGGACTCGGGGTCCAACGGCGAGGTGCGCTGCATGATCGAAGGGGACGTCCCGTTTCGGCTGCAGAGCTCTCACGGCAGTTACTACAGCGTGGTGACAGCGAGAGAGCTGGACCGAGAGGAGGTGTCGGAGTACAACGTGACGGTGCGGGCGGCCGACGGCGGGTCGCCGGCGTTGCAGAGCAGCACGGTGCTTTGTCTGCGGGTGCTGGACGTGAACGACAACGCGCCGGTGTTCGCGGAGGAGCGCTACAGCGCGCGTGTGGCGGAGAACAACGCGGCGGGCGCGCTGGTGCTGACGGTGCGCGCGACGGACGCGGACTGGGGGCAGAACGCGCGCGTTCGGTACCGGCTGGGCGAGGGGCGGGTGCGGGGCGCGCCGCTGTCGTCGTACGTGTCGGTGCAGGCGGAGACGGGCGCGCTGTACGCGCTGCTCCTTGGACTACGAGCAGGTGCGCGAGCTGCGGCTGTGGGTGCTGGCGGAGGACGGCGGCGCGCCGGCGCTGAGCAGCAACGTGTCGGTGCTGGTGCAGATCGTGGACGAGAACGACAACGCGCCGCAGGTGCTGTACCCGGCGCCGGCGGCTGCGCTGGGCTCGGGCTCGGGCGGGGCGTGGTCGGGCGTGGAGCTGGCGCCGCGCTGGTCGGAGCCGGGCGCGCTGGTGGCCAAGGTGGTGGCGGTGGACGCGGACGCGGGCCAGAACGCGTGGCTGTCGTACGAGCTGGCCAAGGCGACGGAGCCGGGGCTGTTCCGCGTGGGGCTGCACAGCGGCGAGGTGCGCACGGCGCGCTCGCCGCAGACCCGCGACGCGGCACGGCAGAGCCTGGTGGTGGTGGTGAAAGACCACGGGCGGCCGGCGCTGTCGGCCACGGCCACGCTGAGCGTGGTGCTGGCCGAGAGCGTGGCCGAGCTGCTGGCCGAGCTGGGCAGCGCGGCCGACGAGGCGGCGGCGCCGGGCGAGCCGGGTGGGAGCCTGACGCGCTGGCTCGTGCTGGCCGTGGCCGCCGTGTCCTGCCTCTTCCTCGCCTTCCTGCTGCTGCTGCTGGCGCTGCGCCTGCGCCGCTGGCACCGCCAGCAGCTGCTGCCGCCCGCCAGCGGCGCCTTGCGCGGCGTGCCCGTGTCGCACTTCGTAGGCATCGACGGCGTGCGCGCCTTCCTGCAGTCCTACTCGCACGACGTGTCGCTCACGGCCGACTCGCGCAAGAGCCAGCTGCGCTTCTCGGCCAGCGCCAGCTGCTGCGACACCCTCCCGGCCCGGCCACTGCCCGACGAGCCCGCGCCGCTGCTCGGCGACGAGGACACTGCCGGCGCCATTCCCGTGGATCCTGTCGCTCCCTCGGTGAGTTTCTGGGTCCATATTTTCTCCACGGCGCTTTCTTCAGATGCTCCTCTTCTCTTTTTCCGGCTATGAACTCTGGCTTGTATAGGAGATTTTGCTTAAAAGCCTGGTAAAGTTTCTTTTGGTGACGTTTTGAAGGCTGATGCCCCTTTCTGTCGTTCTTTGAAAGGTTCGGTCTTCGGCCTTGCAGTTAGTGTAGAAGGAGGGAGAAGTCTGCTGTTGGTAAGGGATTTGTTAGTTCCGAAATTTGGGTATTGCTCAACTTCCCGGTATTCTTCTGTGTCACGTGTGCTGTGTAGAATCTGTATTCCTGTTTTCATTAAATCTTCTGAACTGATGTATCACATTTTTAAGGAATTCACCATTTTAGCAGACTCATGTGTCTTCTCAAGAGCACATGTGCTTGAATAGGTTGAACGTGTGGAACAAAATGCTGATGGCTTTGCGTGGAACTTCTGTGCACGTTGTTCTGAGCCTTTCTGCTTCTGCATGATGCATAGTGGAGGTCAGCAGGAAAAGTCTTTGCGTCATCCATGCTTTGATCTTTGTCACCAAGAGAGGATTGGGCCGGGACCAAGTGGTCCTTGCTGATGTCTGTGTGCCTCTTGTGAAGATGAGGGATCCTCCTGAAGTTGTCACTCTTTGGAAAAGATGTGGTACGCTGCATGTGGAGTATGAAATGGCAGAACTACTTTGTCTTTTTGTTTTTTGTGGTAGAGCTCTTTTAGAGGGAGCTGGATGAGCCTTGGCTATAAAATATATAGCATGGGAAGAGAATTGCCTGGATGAGAAGGGAGAGATTCAGTCTGCCGCAGGAGATTTAAGTTGGGCTTAATTCCCCCAGTGCAGAGATTCCCTGACTCAGTCTCTCTTGGAAGACTGCTTAGCTTTTCCTTTCAGACCTATGAACTCCCTTCACGGAATTTCAGTGAGCAGGCAAATGTAGCTTCCATGGTACAGAGATGTAAAGATATCTGTGTGGAATTGGTGGTGGGATGAAACATGGTCTGGGGATTTGGGCCTCCACTGTAACAGGGTTTTAGGATATATGGGTGAAAGAACACCAGGGATGATATGAGGTGTGGAAATGCAAGTCTTATGAGCTTTGTGTGAATGTCAGCTGAAAGCCTCAAGGGAATGTTTTTCTCCATTCCCTGTCCAGTTCCTATCTCTAGTATCAAGCAATGTGCTGTATTTCTTCCCATGTTAGCTGTGAAGGGTTGCGGGGAGTGTTGAGGGTGTGGTGTGTGAGGAGGTACTGGTGGAGACCTGGCATGTGTTTTGTTGGTCCCCACGGCTGTCGCTGTCCTTATGAAAATGAGTCAGGAGGAGTCTCATGAATTCATATGGTGGGGTTTGGATTCAAATTGCCTAGTTTGGGTTCCATATGCTTTTGTGTCAAGATTGGCAGTCATATATCGTTTGAGGAATCCATGTGCTGAATAATGAGGATGTTGCCTTTGAGCTGATGCTTGGCTAGCTGAGTCTTGCACAGAGGTGGTAATAATTTATGGCCTATCAAACATTTTGACAAGATGTGCACACAGCTTTTCTTTTAATGATTTCTGTATGCAAAATTTGCTTTCCGTTATGTTTGGACAGAGAGAAGAAGTCTGTCAATGTGGAGGCAGGGCCTGTGCTAGAGTTCATTGTGATACAACTCCAAATGAATGAATGAATTGTGTCTGTTTGTGCCAGTAGTTAGATGAGGCCCACAGCTGTGGTTCCAAGCTTTATCTTACTGTGCAAGGCAGTGACTGTGTGAGGTCTGTGTATTGAGCTCCTGTGTGAGGCCTCCTGTGTATCCGTTACAATTGAGTTTCCTGTGTTCACTACCGTTGGCACAATCTGAAATGTGAGGCCATGGTTGATACTCTTCTGGTGTTTTCCTATTTTTGACTGGGTTGATTAGGGGTTTTTTGGAGGTTCTGTTTGGTTCGGGTTTGGTTTTTCATTTGCTTGGTTTTTTTCTATGTGTGGGGAATAAGAAGAATTGGAAGCAGAAGCAATCAGTGTACCTTTGTAATTTATCAGAAGATTGAACTTGAGAAAGAGGCCGATGGAAACTGCTTAAAATTATGATTTAATAGATGTGCAAGGTGAGCAGGCCATACAGCAGAAAAAGTTGCAGTGGAGAAGAGTAATTCTTCATGTGAGCCCTCCAGTCCTATTCTCCACTGTAAATTTTTAGGGCCTCCCTTGCATCATGAGACCTCAGTGACTTCCAGGTGCTGTCAGGGATGAATTGTAAGGCCTGAACACAAGGCCTCAAAGACTTTATCTGTGACAACTTGTTGTAGTTCTTCCTTGCCTTGTCTGATTAATGTTTTTCGGCAGGTTTTTTCTTCTGTTTTGTTTTTCCTTTAGTTACTGTGTATGTGGGTATTATTGCTATTATCAATGACCTATCTTTTTTCAGAAATGTTTGGTGTGCTATGGTCTCTTGCTCTTGTTCCAGCGGGAGTGGAAGGCAGGAGATATGAGAGTGACTCTGTGTTCTATTACTGTTGGGAGAAACAGATGCAAATATATATGTTTAGTAGCCATTGCATCTCTGTGGAAAAGGGCATGTGCTGAAAACAGGGAGGAGGTTCCCTTTAAGCCAATGGTGTGATGAGCCATTCTCCATTGGATGAGTGTTCATCTTTCAGTACGGTTGTTTATCATTTGTGTGCTTTAGAATCCTGAATTTCCTTCTCATAATGGTGGGGAGCAAATACACCTTCCTTCTGAGTGCGTCTGTAGTGCATTTTCATCTCATGCTAAATGTGACCAGGGAGGAGACACAAGCAAGTGTTGCATGCCACTTGCATGGCATAGAAGAAAAAGAAGGCAGGGGAGCTCTGTGTGTGAGGCATGTTATATCTCATGGTTAACACAAGCCTGTGCCTGATGGAGTACAGTGTGGGTTGAGTTGCCTCTGCAGAGCCAGTGAGACCTACAGGATGTTATTGCATCTGTTAATTTCTATCTGTTTCTAACTTGCATTGCTTGTTGTCATGAGCTCAAGCTCAGCTTGTCTGATCTTATGTGGAAAGTCTCTTCTGTCGCTATTATCCGAGTGCAGGAGGAGTTCCCACACACCCCTGTGATGTTTACAGCTGTAAAGAGGAAGGGTTTGTAAGCACATGTGTGCTCACCCTGGAACTTTTTGTGTGTAGTGTAATAGTGCAGAAGCATCTCTGCTGAAGTGCTCAAAGTGCAGAGAGGTCACCCGGACCACCCAAGGTTTCCATGAGCAGATCAGAGTCCAGTGGGAGAAGGTGTGCAAGTGTCCCCCCACGTCATCACCCAGAAGAAGATTCTGGACAATCATCAGGAGGAACGAATGAACGAGTTTCAGTCTTCAAGCATGGAGAAGATATATCCTTGTTTAGACTTTTAAAATTTTTTTTGCTGTTTCAATTCACTAATAAGCTTATAGGAAATATGGACAGAGCTGTTTTTACCAGGGCGAGTGGTCATAGGACAACAGACAAGTGTTTTTGACTAAACGAAGGGAGGTTTTGATTAGGAGAATGCTTTACAGTGTGGGTTGTGAGAAAATGGGACATATTGCCCTGAGCAGTTTTGCATATGCCTCCAACGTTCAAGTCTAGCAGAAAGTCTTCCTACATATGGCAGAGTTGTGGATTAAGGAACCATTAAAGTTAAGTTGGAAGCTGAAAATATTGTTTAGCTGTATGGAGGACTCAGTGTTGCTCTGCACTTTCCATTGTCAGGAACTCAGATATGGAGATGAAAATGAAAAAAGCTACATGAGTCAGGAACAGAAGACTAAATGGTATTCTGTTATGTTGACACAGGGATTTCTGTCATTGCTTTAGGCTTAGCTATATCCCAAATTAATTCACCCCAGATAATGAAAGGACAATTCAAGACATGTGATAAAGTGCGAGAAAACTCTTGAGGTCTTCCCTATATTGTCGTTTATTGCTGTTGTAGATGTGCAGTGATTTTATAAAGAGCAGCAGAATTCCATTCTTTAGTGCAATTCCAGGAATATTTTCTTACGGTTGTTCAATTTGACTCAAAAGAATGCCGACTAAAAGCATCCGACTGCGCATGTCAAATAGAAACGCCTTGGAATCGTATTAAGCCAGGGCTTCTGCCCTTATTGTTTGCAGTTGGGGAGAGCCCCCTGAGCCGATGCAGGCTCTGAGCCCCGCCCAAAGCCGGGCCCCCTTGAGCGCGGCCATGCGGCGGCTGCAGCGTCGCGGCGGCGCCTCCGGGTGTCGCTGTTGGCCGCCGCCGAGCGGCGCTGGAGCCGCCGCCGCCGCAGCGTCCTGCCCCCGCAGGCTGCTCGCTCGCCCGGCGCCGGCCAGAGCGGCAGCGGCACCGCCAGCAGCAGCGAGAGGCGGCGGAAAGAGGCGGTGAGAGGCGGCTCGCTAACCTTGCTGCCTTTCAGCGGTCTCTGTTCTTCCCGGCGAGAGCGGCTGAAAGGGAAGCAGGGTAGCGCAGGAGGCAGGAGCGCGGCGAGCTGTGTCGGCGGCAGAGAATGGGGTGAGGCGGCGGCAGAGGCTGGGGCCGGGTGGCGGGCGAGCGCTGCTGGGCGCGGTGCTGCTGTGCGTGTGGTGGCGGGCGGCGGCCGAGCGGGTCCGCTACACCATCGCCGAGGAGCTGGGCAGAGGCTCGCTCGTGGGGCCGCTGGCGCGGGACCTGGGGCTGAGCGCGGACGAGCTACCGGCGCGCAAGCTGCAGGTGGCGTCTACCGGCAAGAAGCAGCTGAAATACTTCACGGTGAATGAGGAGAACGGGAACCTGTATGTGAACGAGAGGCTAGACCGGGAGGAGATGTGCGGCGCTTCGGCGACCTGCTCGATCAGCTTCGAGGCGCTGGTGCACAACCCGCTGAACATTTTCCGCGTCGAGGTGTCCATCGAAGACGTGAACGACAATTCCCCAGTCTTCAGCAAGGCTATTCTGGACCTGGAGATTGGAGAGTGGACGCTTCCCGGTGCTCATTTTCCCCTGGAGATGGCTCGAGATACCGACATAGGAAGGAATTCGCTGCTGACTTACCAACTCACAAGCGACCCGTCATTTTCACTGTCCATGAAAGAAAAGCCAGGTGGGAAAAAGCAGCCGGAATTAGTGCTAGAGAGAGCCTTGGACCGAGAGAAGCAGAGTTCCTTCGAGTTGGTGCTGACAGCAGTAGACGGCGGGGACCCTGCGAGGTCCGGGACAGTTCAGGTTCACATCAACGTGACGGATTTAAATGACAACCCGCCCCTGTTCAGCAAAGGCGTCTACGAGGCGCGAGTGGGGGAGAATCTGCCGGCGGGGTCGCTGGTGCTGCAGGTGCGGGCCACAGATGCCGACGCAGGCACCAACGGGCGCGTCTCCTACTCCTTCGGCAATGTCCCAGATGGAGTCCGCTTGTTGTTCACTGTCGACAGCGAGAGTGGCGAAGTCAGGACTGTGGGTCCACTGGATTTTGAGGAGGAAAAGAAATACGTCTTTGGCTTAGAGGCTACAGACGGCGGTGGGCTCACCGATCACTGCGAAGTGCAAATCGACATCATGGACGAGAATGACAACGCGCCCGAGATCACAATTTTATCCCTGTCAGGCCCGGTTCCCGAGGACGCGCCTGTGGGCACCGTGGTGGCCCTGTTGAACGTGAACGACCCAGACTCGGGCGAGAACGGTCAGGTGTCGTGCGAGCTGTCGGGCGAGGCGCCACTGTCGATCGTGGCGTCGCCGGGCGGCTCGTACAAGGTGGTGACGGCGAGCGCGCTAGACCGCGAGCAGGCGTCCGAGCACCGCGTGACGGTGGTGGCCCGGGACCGCGGCCGGCCGGTGTTGTCGAGCAGCGCGGAGCTGGTGCTGGAGGTGTCGGACGTGAACGACAACGCGCCGGTGTTCGAGGAGGCGGTGTACAGCGCGTACGTGGCGGAGAACAACGCGGCGGGAGCGCTGTTGCTGCGCGTGCAGGCGCGGGACGCGGACGCGGGCGCCAACGGGCGCGTGAGCTACTGGCTGGCGGGCGGCAGCGCGGGCGCGGCGGGCGCGGCGCCGCTGGTGTCGGTGGAGGCGCGGAGCGGCGCGCTGTACGCGCAGCGCTCCTTGGACTACGAGCAGTGCCGCGAGTTCTCGGTGGAGGTGCGGGCGCAGGACGGCGGCGCGCCGGCGCGCAGCTCCACGGCCACGGTGCGCGTCTTCGTGCTGGACCGCAACGACAACGCGCCGCGGGTGCTGTGGCCGGCGGCGGTGGCGGCGCCGGCAGAGGCTGCGGCAGTGGCGCCGTTCGAGGTGGTGCCGCGCTCGGCCGAGGCCGGCTACCTGGTGGCCAAGGTGGTGGCGGTGGACGCGGACGCGGGGCGCAACGCGTGGTTGTCGTACGAGCTGGTGCAGGCGTCGGAGCCGGCGCTGTTCCGCGTGGGGCTGCACAGCGGCGAGGTGCGCACGGCGCGCGCCGTGTCCGAGCGGGACGCGGCCAAGCAGCGGCTGGTGGCCGTGGTGAAGGACCACGGGCAGCCGGCGCTGTCGGCCACGGCCACGCTGCACGTGGTGCTGGCCGAGAGCTTGCAGGAGGCGCTGCCGGAGCTGAGCGAGCGGGCGGCGGGCGCCGAGGCAGCGGCGGCGGCGGCCGAGCTGCAGTTCTACCTGGTGCTGGCTCTGGCGCTGCTGTCGGCGCTGTTCGTGCTGAGTGTGGCGCTGGCCGTGCTGGCGCGGCTGCGCCGGGCCGGGCCGCCCGCCGTGCTGCGCTGCCTGGGCGCGCAGCGCTTCTCGGTGGCCGGCGCCGCCTTCCCGGCCGACTTCTGCGAGGGCACCTTGCCCTATTCCTACAACCTGTGCGTGGCGGCGCCGGCCCGCGCCGTGCCCGAGGCCGCTTGGCCTCCGCCGCCGGTGCCCGTGCTGTCGGCGGAGGAGCTTCTGGGCGCCGATTCCTGCGAGAAGCCGAGCTCGAACAGCAGCGCAGTTGTGGGAGTAGTGTCCGCAAATCCCGACGCACCGCAGGTCTGTAAAGCCTGAGCTCATTGTCTTTTTGCGGCTTTTCTGAAGGTTGTCCCTTCAGCTGGTATGTCACTTGTTGTCCTCATCTGTGACTCCGCTTAGCCTCGCCATGGCAAAACCTTCTGCTGAGATGGTTTGAATATAACTCCCTTTGAGGTAGTAGCCGTGCTTTTCCTTGTTTCCCTGTGTCTTGTGTTTGTGAGTTTGACTTTCCTGTGTCCATGGTGGATTGAAATGATGAAGGGATTATCTCGCCTCCATGGAGGGCTGGGCGGACTTGGTGCCTCCTTGGTAGAAGGTTCGTCTCTAGCAGAGAGGTTTTCTCTTCAACAATTGAGCTCTATACATTAGGATGTGTTTACAGTATTGAAACCAGATGCGTATTCTGTGGTGGGTGAATAGCTGTTCTTTACGGAGTCGAGGAAAAAAAAGAGGGCACTGAGAATTGGTGTTGGAGCTTTATCCTTCCTGACTGACTTTTCTAGAAGGGTGTGCTTGGAACTCGTGTGTAGCTTTAGTCCCGTTCTTTAAACATTGTTTTGTCCGTATTAGATTGAGAAAGCAAACGAATGTGGAAAGTTCCGTTCTCCATACTTAGAAAAAAAGGAAGAGGTTGTTGCCCATATAGTCTAGTCGGGGAATAGATTCCTGGGACTAGTTCGCTCTCTGTTGCTCTTCATGATCTCTGCTTCGTACACTGGTGACAGTGTTGATTGATTTCTGTTTCACAGACTTTTTTTCTATCCTCTTTACATAGAGAATTTGGGGGATATAGGAGGGCTCGGGTATATCGAGAACAAAAAGGTTTACAATTCTGGTTACTAGGATGGACAACATATGAGGGAGATAGGGAAGACGACGGTTTAGGCACTTCAATCAAGCCCGTTTGCACATTAGTGGGCAGCACGGTTTCGAGAGGGCAGCTGTACTTTACTTCTACGTTATATAATTCTTGTCTTGAAAACTTATTGTACCAGCGCGATTAAGAAATACTTAGATGAATAATTTACTTACGAGCTTAAATGCTTTACACATTGATGTATGAAAAAAGGAAATCTAGAATGACTAGATTAAATGTAAATCTATATGAACTAGGGAAACACCAGGTTTATCTTAGGAAGTGGTATCAAAGATTTACAGCTATAAACTTTCCTTTGAGAGTTTTAGCTGCATCTTTATTTGCACCTGTAATTCAACCCTGTAAGAATTAGGTCCGTGACTTTTAGAGGCACACAATTGGCCCCGTCCCGCTGGTGTTAATGAAGCTGAAAGCTGCATTTTGTCGTGATGAGATATCTTCACGTTTTCTCGCTGAGAGCCTCTTGATGAAGATTGTTTTAGACGAAACGGATAAGACTAACAATAAGGTACGGGGTAGAACACGAAACAAGTGTTTTAATTTACATATAATGATATTTGTAAGTGATTCGTTTCCCGTGTGGTTAAAGAGCCACGGCCACGGAATGCCTTTGCCTTCCACTCGATCGTGAAGCCCTGAAGGATCAAAGCACAGATCGGCTGGAGAAATGAGGAGGCAGGAGAGCGGCGCTGGACGGAAAGCAACGTCTCCTCGCTCGGTGCTGCAGTGCCGGGAGGAGGCTGCGGGCGCCGCTGTTGACCGAGAAGAGCGAGAGGAAGCTCGGAGCGCTGCAGCCCCGCCCGCTGCGGAACGGCTTGCTTGCATTATCGCTCCTTGTCCGACCCTGCGGCCCGATCGTCCCTGCAGTGCTGATTCATTCTACAAGAGTCTGGCAGAGGGACCGGCGGCTGAAAACGGTGCAGAAGCTGAGAGAATTGAGTGGCGGTGGGAGTTGGATTGACGGTGTTGCGGTGCTGCGGCGGAGATGTGCGCGGCTGGGAGGCGCTGGGGCCGGCGGCAGCGAGCTCTGCTCTGGGCCGTCCTGCTGGCGGCGTGGGAGGCGGCGTGGGGGCAGCTGCGCTACTCGGTGCCCGAGGAGATGCCCAAGGGCTCGTTCGTGGGCGACGTGGCCACGGACCTGGGGCTGCAGCTGCCAGCCCTCAGCGATCGCGGTGTCCGCGTTGTCTCTGAAGGTAGGACGCAATATTTCTCTCTGCACGGGAAGACGGGACATTTAGTGACGGCGGAGAGGATCGACAGAGAGCAGCTTTGCCGTCTGGTGGAGAAATGCGTGCTGCGTTGTGAGCTGATAGTGGAGGGAGAAATGAAGGTTTATGGAATCGAAGTGGAAATCACAGACATTAACGACAACACGCCCAGCTTTAAGGACAGTGACGTTGAGGAGAGGATTGGCGAGACGACAGCTCCAGGTTCACGGTTCCCCCTGGCCAGGGCTTACGACTCTGACTCAGGCCGGAATTCCCTGCAGAGCTACGAGCTGAGTGGTGACGAGCACTTCTCGCTGGCCGTGCAGGCGGGCCCCGGCGGCGATCAGCGTCCCGAGCTGGTGCTGGCCAAGGCGCTGGACCGGGAGGAGGCGGCGTTTCACGAGCTGGTGCTGAGGGCGAGTGACGGCGGCGATCCGGCACGGACGGGCACGGCTCGGATCCGCGTGACGGTGCTGGATGCGAACGACAACGCGCCCGTGTTCAGCCAGGCGGAGTACACGGTGCGTGTGCCCGAGGACGTGCCCGTGGGCTCCACCCTCGTCACCGTCACAGCCACGGATGCTGACGATGGGCTGAACGGGGAAATTAAATACTCTTTGAAGAAAGAGGCGGACCCAGGTATTTTCTCTCTGGACTATGAGGCGGGAGCGATCATTCTGTTGCAGAGTCTGGACTTCGAGGAAGGCTACTCCTACGAGCTGGAGGTGCAGGCAAGGGATGGAGGAGGCCTTTTCGACACTGCTAAAGTTGCCATCAGCATCACAGACATCAACGATAACACACCAGTGATTTCTGTGCGGTCTGCGTTAAGTGAGATTTCTGAAGACGCAAAAGCTGGCACGGTAGTGGCTCTGCTGCACGTGCAGGACCGGGACTCGGGGGCCAACGGCGAGGTGCGCTGCTCGATCGAAGGGGACGTCCCGTTCCACCTGGAGAAGTCTTTTAACGATTACTACCGTGTGGTGACAGCGAGAGAGCTGGACCGAGAGCAGGTGGCGGAGTACAACGTGACGGTGCGGGCGGCCGACGGCGGGTCGCCGGCACTGCAGAGCAGCGCGGTGCTTTTGTCTGCGGGTGCTGGACGTGAACGACAACGCGCCGGTGTTCACGGAGGAGCGCTACAGCGCGCGTGTGGCGGAGAACAACGCGGCGGGCGCGCTGGTGCTGACGTGCGCGCGACGGACGCGGACTGGGGTCAGAACGCGCGGGTGCGGTACCGGCTGGGCGAGGGGCGGGTGCGGGGCGCGCCGCTGTCGTCGTACGTGTCGGTGCAGGCGGAGGACGGGCGCGCTGTACGCGCTGCGCTCCTTGGACTACGAGCAGGTGCGCGAGCTGCGGCTGTGGGTGTGTGCGGAGGACGGCGGCGCGCCGGCGCTGAGCAGCAACGTGTCGGTGGTGGTGCAGATCGTGGACGAGAACGACAACGCGCCGCAGGTGCTGTACCCGCGCCGGCGGCTGCGCTGGGCTCGGGCTCGGGCGGGGCGTGGTCGGCGTGGAGCTGGCGCCGCGCGCTGGTCGGAGCCGGGCGCGCTGGTGGCCAAGGTGGTGGCGGTGGACGCGGACGCGGGCCAGAACGCGTGGCTGTCGTACGAGCTGGCCAAGGCGACGGAGCCGGGGCTGTTCCGCGTGGGGCTGCACAGCGGCGAGGTGCGCACGGCGCGCTCGCCGCTGGCCCGCGACGCGGCGCGGCAGAGCCTGGTGGTGGTGGTGAAGGACCACGGGCGGCCGGCGCTGTCGGCCACGGCCACGCTGAGCGTGGTGCTGGCCGAGAGCGTGGCCGAGCTGCTGGCCGAGCTGGGCAGCGCGGCCGACGAGGCAGCGGCGGCGCCGGGCGAGCCGGCCGGGAGCCTGACGCGCTGGCTCGTGCTGGCCGTGGCCGCCGTGTCCTGCCTCTTCCTCGCCTTCCTGCTGCTGCTGCTGGCGCTGCGCCTGCGCCGCTGGCACCGCCAGCAGCTGCTGCCGCCCGCCAGCGGCGCCTTGCGCGGCGTGCCCGTGTCGCACTTCGTGGGCATCGACGGCGTGCGCGCCTTCCTGCAGTCCTACTCGCACGACGTGTCGCTCACGGCCGACTCGCGCAAGAGCCAGCTGCGCTTCTCGGCCAGCGCCAGCTGCTGCGACACCCTCCCGGCCCGGCCACTGCCCGACGAGCCCGCGCCGCTGCTCGGCGACGAGGACCCTGCCGGCGCCATCCCCGTGGATCACACCGCTCCCTCGGTGAGTTCCTGGGTCCCGATTTTTCTCCACGACTCCTCCTCCTGATACTGCCCTACCCTTTCCCCGCCGTGTTCTCAGGCTTGCATAGGAGATTTTGCTTAAAACCAATGTAAAGTTTCCTTCGGTGGCGTTCTGAATGCCATTGTCCTTTGCTGTCGTTCTCTGATCCTGTGGTCGGTCCTCAGCCTTCCAGTTATTGGAGAAGAAAGGAGTGAGAAAGCTTCTCTTAGCAGACTCTCCGTTAGGTGAGAAGTTTGGGTATTGATCATGTTTCAGGTAGTCTTCCCCTATGTCACCTGTGCTGTGTAGAATCCGTGTTCCTTTTAGTTTTAGTTCTTCTGATTTGATGTATTGCGTTGTTAAGGAATTCACCATTTTATCAGTCTCATGTGTCTTCCCGACAGCATATGTGGTTTAATGGGTTGAGCGTTTCGAATAATATGCTGATGGCTTTGCGTGGAACTTTTCCACACCTTCTTCTTAGCATTTATCGTTTTGCCTGATACATAGTGGAGGTCAGCGGGAAAAGTCTTTACGTCATCCATGCTTAAACTTTGTCCCAAGCAGAGGATTGGGCCGGGACCAAGTGGTCCTTGATGATGTCTGTCTGCGTGTTGTAAAGATGAGCTATCCTCCTGAAGTTATGCCGCTTTGGGAAGCCTGTGAGTGGCTGCACGTGGATGAGAAAACGCAGGAGGAAATGGTAGAACTGCTTTTTCTTTTTCTGTTTTTTTTTTTTTTTTTATGGTAGAGCTCTGTTAGAGGGAGCTGGATGAGCCTTGGCTATAAAATATTTAGCGTGGGAAGAGAATTACCTGGATGAGAAGGAGAGATTGAAGATGCAGAGGGAAATATAAGTTCAGCTTAATTCCCTCAATTCAGAGATTCCCTGACTCACTCTCTCTTGGAAGACTGCTCAGGTTTTCCTTTCAGGCTTATGAAGTCCCTTCAGAGAATTTCAGGGAGCAGGCAAATGTAGCTTCCAATGTACACAGATGTAAAATAACTGTTTGGAATTATTGGTGGGATGCAAAATGGTCTGGGGAACTGGGCTTCCACTGTCACCGATTTTTAGGATATATGGGTGCAAGAACACCAAGGATGGTGTGAAGGGTTGGAAATGTGGTTCCTGTGAGCTGTGTGTGAATGTCAGCTGAAAGCCTCAAGGGAATGTTTTCCTCCATTCCCTGTCCAGTTCCTATCTCTAGTATGAAGCAATGCGTGGTTTTTCTTCCCAAAGTAATTGTCTAGAAGATATGTATTCCAGCAGCATGGAGAATCCTGAGAAGTTCTTACTAAGTATTTGCATGCCATCATAATTGTGTAACTTAAAAGTTTAATTTTGTACTTATGAATGATGCCATATGGGAAGAGCAGGTATTGTATTCAGTACCTATAAAAAACGTTATTAATAATCTACTCTGAGTTCTATAGCCCAGAAGAGCTCTTCACTTCTGCAGGTGTGAACTTTCTGCCTCACTCTTCTGATGATCTGAAGATGACTCTTTCCTGTTTAGAGGTTAAAAGAGACTGTTATAGACACGTTTCTTTAAAATACCCAAATAATAAATGCTTTTTCTTGTCTGATAGCTAGGGCAAGATATCGAATATTATCCATGGTAAGGAGATACTGTCTGGGAAACTTTGCCTTTGCTGGAGTCTCTCTAAATTCTGAAGACAATGGGATAACCATGTGAGCTGTGAAGGGTTAGGAGGGGATGTTTATGGTGTGGTTTGTGAGGAGCTACTGGTGGAGACCTGGCATGTGTTTTGTTGTTCCTCAGGGCTATTGCTGGCCTTATGAAAATACATCTGGAAGAGGCTTATTATTTTCTATTGTGTGGTTTGGACTCAAATGGCCTAGTTTGGGTTCCATATTCTTTTGCATCAAGAGTGGCAGTCATACATCTTGTGAGGAGTCCATGTGCTGAAGAATGGGGATGTTGCCTTTGAGCTGAGGTTTGGATGGCTGGGTTTTGGACAGAGCTGGTAATAATTTATGTGCTATCAAACATTTTGCACTTGTTGAAGTAATGGGGAGGAACAGGGTAGTCATAGTTGTAATGCTTGGGATCTGAGAATCTTTACACACAGCTTTTCTTCTGATGATGTCTGTATGCAAAATCTGCTTTCCTGTGTATGTTTGGACAGAGAGAAGAAGTCTCGCTATGCAGAGGCAGGGACAGTGCTGGTGTTCACTGTGTTACAACTCCAAATGAATGAATGAATGGTGTCTGTTTGTGCCAGTAGTTAGATGGGGCCCACAGCTGTGGTTCCAAGCGTTTTCTTTGTCTTTATCTTTATCTTACTGTGCAAGTCAATGACTGTGTGGGGTCTGTGTAATGAGCTCCTGTGTGAGGCCTCCTGTCTATCAGTTGCAATCGAGTGTCCTGTGTTGTGTGTACACTGCAGTTGCACAATCTGCAATATGAGGCCGTGATTGATACTCTTCTGGTGTTTTCCCATTGTTGAGTGGATTGATTAAGGATTTTTTAGATGTTTTGTCTTGTTTCGTTAGGTTGTTTGTTTGGTTGGTTATTTTGTCAAGGAGTAAAGTTGATTGTCACTGTGCCTGGCAATCCTGCAAATTCCAAATCACAATTATCCAGTAGGGTGAGAATCTCTCATTCATGAATTGAAGGTGTACATGCAATCAAAGAATCAGAGAAACACAGAATCATGGAATGGATTGTGTTGAAAAGGTCCTTAAAGATCATCTTTTTCCAACTACTCTGCCGTGGGATTCCCTGTGAGCATCTATGTTGTTCTAATGCTTCTTTGCGCTATCTGATTCATGGTTGATTTTTTTGCCTTTGTTTTGTTTTTCTTTTATTTACTATGTATGTGGGTATATTTGGTATTATCCACGACCTTTTTTTTTTTTTTTCCATTACATGTTGTGTTATTGTCTCTTGCTCTCGTTCCAGCGGGAGTGGAAGGCAGGAGACATGAGAGTGACTCTGTGTTCTGTTACTGTTGGGACAAATAGATGTAAATATTACTTCAGTAGCCCTTGCATCTCTGTGGAAAAGAGCATGTGATAAAGACAAGGAGGAGATTCCCTTTAAGCCAATGTTTTGATGAACCATTCCCTGTTGGATGACTGCTGATCTTTTAGTATGGTTGTTTATCATTTGTGTGTTTTAGAATCCTTCAGTTCTTTATCATGATTGTCGTGAGCAAATGCAGCTTCCTTGTGGTGTGCCTGTAGTGCATTATCATCTCATAGATGTGACCAGGGAGGAGACACAAGCAAATGTTGCATGCCGCTTGCATGGCATAGAAGAAACAGAAGGTAGGGGAGCTCTGTGTGTGGGGCTGGAGAAGAACTCGTTCGTTCCCTTGCATGTTATATCTCATGGATAACACAAGCCTGTGCCTGATGGAGTACAGTGTGGGTTGAGTTGCCTCTGTAGAGCCAGTGAGACCTACAGAATGTTTTTGCTTCTGTTAATTTCTATCTGTTTCTAACTGGTGCATTGCTTGTTGTCATGAGCTCAAGCTCAGCTTGTCTGATCTTATGTTGAAGGTCTCTTCTGTCCCTATTATCCGAGTGCAGGAGGAGTTCCCACACACCCCTGTGATGTTTACAGCTGTAAAGAGGAAGGGTCCATAAGCACATGTGTGCTCACTCCGGAACATTTTGTGTGTAGTGTAATAGTGCAGAAGCATCTCTGCTGCAGAGCTCAAAGTGCAGAACGGCCACCCAGACCAGCCAAGGTTTCCATGGGCAGATCAGGGTCCAGTGGGAGAAGGTGTGCAAGTGTCCCCCACGTCATCACCCAGAAGAACATTCTGGGGAATCATCAGGAGGAACGAATGAAGGAGTTTCAGTCTTCAAGCATGGAGAAGATATATTCGTGTTAAGAGTTTTTAACTTTTTTTTTGCTGTTTCAATTCACTAATAAGCTTATAGGAAATATGGACAGAGCTGTTTTTACCAGGGTGAGTGGTCATAGGACAGCAGACAAGCGTTTTCCGCTAAACAAAGGGAGGTTTTGATTAGGAGACTGCTTTACAGTGTGGGTTGTGAGAAAATCGGATATATTGCCCTGGGCAGTTTTGCCTATGCCTCCAACGTTCAAGTCTAGCAGAAAGTCTTCCTGCATATGGCAGAGTTGTGGATTAAGGAACCATTAAATTTAAGTTGGAAGCTGAAAATATTGTTTAGCTGTATGGAGGACTCAGTGTTGCTTTTCACTTACCGTTGTCAGGAACTCAGATGTGGAGAGGAAAAAGAAATAAGTTACATGAGTCAGAAACAGAAGACTAAATGGTATTCTGTTATGTTGACACAGGCATTTCTATCATTGCTTTAGGATGATCTATTACCAAGATTAATTCACACCAGATAATGAAAGGACAATTCAAGACATGTGATAAAGTGCGAGAAAACTCTTGAGGTCTTCCCTTTATTGTCGTTTATTGCTGCTGTAGATCTGCAGTGATTTTATAAAGAGCAGCAGAATTCCATTCTTTAGTGCAATTCCAGGAATATTTTGTTGCGGTTGTTCAATTTGACTCAAAAGAATGCCGACTAAAAGCATCCGACTGCGCATGTCAAATAGAAACGCCTTGGAATCGTATTAAGCCAGGGCTTCTGCCCTTGTTGTTTGCAGTTGGGGAGAGCCCCCTGATCCGGTTCTGGCTCTGAGCCCCGCCCAAAGCCGGGCCCCCTTGGGGCGCGGCCATGCGGCGGCTGCAGCGTCGCGGCGGCGCCTCCGGGTGTCGCTGTTGGCCGCCGCCGAGCGGCGCTGGAGCCGCCGCCGCCGCAGCGTCCTGCCCCCGCAGGCTGCTCGCTCGCCCGGCGCCGGCCAGAGCGGCAGCGGCACCGCCAGCAGCAGCAGCAGCGGCGGCGGAAAGAGGCGGTGAGAGGCGGCGCGCTGATTTCGCTGCCATTCAGCGGTTTCTGTTCTTCCCGGCGAGAGTGGCTGAAAGGGAAGCAGGGCAGCGGCAGGAGGCAGGAGCGCGGCGAGCTGTGTCGGCGGCAGAGAATGGCGGTGAGGCGGCGGCAGAGGCTGGGGCCGGGTGGCGGGCGAGCGCTGCTGGGCGCGGTGCTGCTGTGCGTGTGGTGGCGGGCGGCGGCCGAGCGGGTCCGCTACACCATCGCCGAGGAGCTGGGCAGAGGCTCGCTCGTGGGGCCGCTGGCGCGGGACCTGGGGCTGAGCGCGGACGAGCTGCCGGCGCGCAAGCTGCAGATGGCGTCTGCCGGCAAGAAGCAGCTAAAATACTTCACGGTGAATGAGGAGAACGGGAACCTGTATGTGAACGAGAGGCTGGACCGGGAGGAGATGTGCGGCGAGTCTGCGACCTGTTCTGTCAGCTTCGAGGTGCTGGTGCATAACCCGCTCAGCGTTTTCTACGTCGAAGTGGCGATCCAGGACGTGAATGACAACGCGCCGCGCTTTCTGCAAAACAAATTTCAGCTGGAGATCAACGAGTTGACTTCTCCCGGTGCCCGGTTTTACTTGGGCATGGCAGAGGATCCGGACGTGGGCAGTAACTCGCTGCAGGGCTACGAGCTGGAGGCCAACGGGCACTTCACAGTGGAGGTGAAAGCGAGCGAAGACGGCAGCAAATCCGCGGAGTTGGTTTTGCGCCACTCATTAGACCGGGAGAATGAACCGAACCTTCAACTGATACTGACGGCACTGGATGGCGGAGACCCGCGCCGGACTGGCACTGCCCAGCTCTGGATCAACGTCACCGACGCCAATGACAACCCACCCGTGTTCGCGCAGGACCGGTACCGCGTCAGCCTGCGCGAGGACGCTGCCCCGGGATCGACGGTGCTGAACGTCTCTGCCTCCGACGCCGATGCCGGCAACAACGCCCACATTACCTACGGCTTCGGGAAAATGCCGGCCAAGGTGTTTAAGAAGTTCACTGTGGATGCCCAGAGAGGGACAATAACACTGCAGGAGGCGCTGGATTTTGAGGAGACTCGCGCGTTCAGCCTGGCTGTGGAGGCGACGGATGGCGGTGGTTTGGTGGCGCACTGCAAAGTGGAGGTGGAGGTCCTGGATGTGAATGATAATCCTCCTGAGATCACAGTCCTGTCGCTCTCGAGCCCCGTGCCCGAGGACGCACCTGCCGGTACTATGGTGGCTCTCTTAAACGTAAATGACCCAGATTCCGGCGAAAACGGTCAGGTGTCGTGCGAGCTGTCAGGCGAGGCTCCGCTGTCGATCGTGGCCGCTCCGGGCGGCTCGTACAAGGTGGTGACGGCGAGCGCGCTGGACCGCGAGCAGGCGTCCGAGCACCGCGTGACGGTGGTGGCCCGGGACCGGGGCCGGCCGGCGCTGTCTAGCAGCGCGGAGCTGGTGCTGGAGGTGTCGGACGTGAACGACAACGCGCCGGTGTTCGAGGAGGCGGCGTACAGCGCGTACGTGGCGGAGAACAACGCGGCGGGAGCGCTGTTGCTGCGCGTGCAGGCGCGGGACGCGGACGCGGGCGCCAACGGGCGCGTGAGCTACTGGCTGGCGGGCGGCAGCGCGGGCGCGGCGGGCGCGGCGCCGCTGGTGTCGGTGGAGGCGCGGAGCGGCGCGCTGTACGCGCAGCGCTCCTTGGACTACGAGCAGTGCCGCGAGTTCTCGGTGGAGGTGCGGGCGCAGGACGGCGGCGCGCCGGCGCGCAGCTCCACGGCCACGGTGCGCGTCTTCGTGCTGGACCGCAACGACAACGCGCCGCGGGTGCTGTGGCCGGCGGCGGTGGCGGCGCCGGCAGAGGCTGCGGCAGTGGCGCCGTTCGAGGTGGTGCCGCGCTCGGCCGAGGCCGGCTACCTGGTGGCCAAGGTGCTGGCGGTGGACGCGGACGCGGGGCGCAACGCGTGGCTGTCGTACGAGCTGGTGCAGGCGTCGGAGCCGGCGCTGTTCCGCGTGGGGCTGCACAGCGGCGAGGTGCGCACGGCGCGCGCCGTGTCCGAGCGGGACGCGGCCAAGCAGCGGCTGGTGGCCGTGGTGAAGGACCACGGGCAGCCGGCGCTGTCGGCCACGGCCACGCTGCACGTGGTGCTGGCCGAGAGCTTGCAGGAGGCGCTGCCGGAGCTGAGCGAGCGGGCGGCGGGCGCCGAGGCGGCGGCGGCCGAGCTGCAGTTCTACCTGGTGCTGGCTCTGGCGCTGCTGTCGGCGCTGTTCGTGCTGAGCGTGGCGCTGGCCGTGTTGGCGCGGCTGCGCCGGGCCGGGCCGCCCGCCGTGCTGCGCTGCCTGGGCGCGCAGCGCTTCTCGGTGGCCGGCGCCGCCTTCCCGGCCGACTTCTGCGAGGGCACCTTGCCCTACTCCTACAACCTGTGCGTGGCGGCGCCGGCCCGCGCCGTGCCCGAGGCCGCTTGGCCGCCGCCGCCGGTGCCTGTGCTGTCGGCGGAGGAGCTTCTAGGTGGCGATTCCTGCGAGAAGCCAAGTCCGAAGAGCATCGCCGTGATGGAAGACGTGTCCGTAAATCACGACGCACCGCAGGTCTTTGAAGCGTTAGCTCCTTCTCTATATTCGGCTGTGCCGGGTTGTTGACCCTTTAGCCCTCATTTGCTCTATCTGGTGTCAATTGGGACTACTCATCTGTGTGTGCACTTAGCCGCGGAAATTTTTGGTTTCTCCTTGGTATGTGCTTCAGCTGAGTTGCTTTGAGTATAACCTCCTTTTGAAGGAGTAGCCGTGCTTTTCCTTGTTTCCCGGTGTGTGGTATTTGAGTTGCACTTTCCTGTCTCTGTGGCGGATGGAAATGAGGAAAGGTGTATCCTGGCTCCATGAAGATGTGAATGGACTTGGTCCCTCATTAGTCATAGGTTCAACTTCAGCAGAGACGTTTTGTCTTAATCGCTTGAGCTCTGTAAAGTAGAATGTGTTTGCAATATTGAAAACAGATTCTTAATTTATGGAAGGAGAACGACTGATTCTGCATTACGCACGGAATCGAGGAGAAAATAGAGTACTGATACTTGATGATGGTGCTTTTTTCCTTCCTGCTTGATTTGTTCAGAAAGGGTGTGCTTGGATCTCGTGTATAGCTTTACTCAAGGCCGTTCGTTAAACTTTGTTTTCTTCCTACTCGATTTAGAAAGCAAACTAATGTGGAAAGTTCCCTTCTCCATACTTAGGGAAGAGATTGTTGCCCATTTTGTGCAGAAGTACTATAGTGACGCTAGATGGCTTCCTTTATGAGCCCTAGCTGGCAGTTTCGCTTTGTCTTGCTCTTAGTTATCTTTATTTTGTAAGGCGGTGACAATGATTTCGGTTTCTGAGATTTTTTTTTGCTGTCCACTTGACATAGAGAGTTTGGCGAATTTAGAAGGGTTCGAGTATATCGAGAACAGCAAAGTTCTGAATTCCGTTTACTAGGATGTGCAACTGAGATATTAAGGCATCACATATCAGGGACATTGGCCAGACGACAATTTAAGCGCTCGAATCAAACCCATTTGCAGATTAGTTAGTGGTCAGCACGGTTTAGAGAGAGCAGTTGTACTTTAGTTCTCCGTTTCTATAATTCTTTTATGGAAATTTATGGTACCAACGCGATTAAGAAATACTTAGATGAATAATTCAGTAATGAGATTCAGTGCTTTACACATTGATTTCACAAAAAAATGAAACCTCGAATTACTTGATGAAATGCAAATCTGTATGAACTAAGGAAACACTGAGTTTATCTTAAGAAAGGATATCAAATATTTGAAGGCCTAAAACTTTCCTTTGAAAGTATTAGGTGCATATTTATTTAAGCGTGTAATCAATCCTGCAACAATTAGCTCCCTGACTCTTAGACGCATGCAATTGTTCTCGTCCCGTTTGTGTTAATAAAGCTGATAGTTCTGTTTTTTCGGGATGCGGTATCTTCCCGTTCTCTCGTAGCGAGCCTCTTGTTGAAGATGATTTTATAGAAAAAGAATGAGAGTATCTACAACGTACGGGGTAAAATACGAAATATTTGTTTTAAATTAAATAGAACGGCCATAGTATGTGATCCATTTTCCGTGTGGTTAAAGAACCACGGCTACGGAAGGCCTGTACCTTCCTCCCGATCGTGATGCCCTGGAGGATCAAAGCACCGATCGGCTGGAGAAATGCGGAGGCAGGAGAGCAGCGCTGGACGGAAAGCGACGTCTCCGTGGCGATTTTCCCCTGGATGTGGCAAGGCAGGACCACAGCGCTCGGTGCTGCAGTGCCGGGCGGAGGCTGCGGGCGCCGCTGTTGACCGAGAGGAGTGAGAGGAAGCTCGGAGCGCTGCAGCCCCGCCCGCTGCAGAACGGCTCGCTCAATTTATCGCTCCCTGTCCGACCCTGCGGCCCGATCGTCCCCGCGGTGCTGATCCATTCTGCAGTCAGGCGGAGGGATCGGCGGCTGCTTCCGCTGCAGAAGCTGAGAGAATTGAGTGGCTGTGTGAGTTGGATTGCGGTGTTGCGGTGCCGGCGGTGCCGCGGCGGAGATGTGCGCGGCGGGGAGGCGCTGGGGCCGGCAGCAGCGAGCTCTGCTCTGGGCCGTCCTGCTGGCGGCGTGGGAGGCGGCGTGGGGGCAGCTGCGCTACTCGGTGCCCGAGGAGATGCCCAAGGGCTCGTTCGTGGGCGACGTGGCCAAGGACCTGGGGCTGCAGCTGCCGGCGCTACGAGACGGAAGAATCCGCATTGTCTCTGAAGGTAGTACGCAGTATTTTGCACTGCAGGGGAAGACGGGACATTTAGTGACGGCGGAGAGGATCGACAGAGAGCAGCTGTGCGAGCGTGTGCAGCAGTGCGTGCTGCGCTGTGAGCTGATAGTGGAGGGGGAAATGAAGGTTTATCGAATCCAGGTGGAAATCACGGACATAAATGACAACGCACCCAGCTTTCGAGAGACAGAAAAAGAATTGAGAATGAGCGAGATGACAGCGCCGGGGTCGCGGTTCCCCCTGGCCCAGGCCCACGACCCTGACTTGGGTCGGAATTCCATATTGAGCTACGAGCTGAGCGGTGACGAGCACTTCTCGCTGGCCGTGCAGGCGGGCCCCGGCGGCGATCAGCGTCCCGAGCTGGTGCTGGCCAAGGCGCTGGACCGAGAGGAGGCGGCGTTTCACGAGCTGGTGCTGAGGGCGAGTGACGGCGGCGATCCGGCACGGACGGGCACGGCTCGGATCCGCGTGACGGTGGTGGATGCGAACGACAACGCGCCCGTGTTCAGCCAGGCGGAGTACACGGTGCATGTGCCCGAGGACGTGGCTGTCGGCTCCACCATCCTCACTGCCACGGCGGAGGACGCTGACGAGGGTCAGAATGGGCAGCTGAAATACAGCTTCCATAAAATTTCTTACCGAGACTCAAAACTTTTTTATCTGGACTCGGACACAGGAGAAATAACTGTTAGAGGAGAGTTGGACTTCGAGAAAATCTCCTCCCACGAACTGGAAGTGCAGGCACATGACGGAGGAGAGCTTTTTGACACGGCGAAAGTTATTATCACAGTGACAGACGTCAACGACAATGTGCCAAAGATTTCAGTGAGGTCGGCTATTAACGAGATCTCGGAGGACACCGCGCTAGATACTGTTGTAGCCCTGTTGCATGTGCAGGACCGGGACTCGGGGGCCAACGGCGAGGTGCACTGCACGATCGAAGGGAACATCCCATTCCGACTGGAGAAATCCCTTGATGATTATTACCGTGTAGTAACAGCGAGAGAGCTGGACCGAGAGCAGGTGTCGGAGTACAACGTGACGGTGCGAGCGGCCGACGGCGGGTCGCCGGCACTGCAGAGCAGAGCCGTGCTTTGTCTGCGGGTGCTGGACGTGAACGACAATGCACCGGTGTTCGCGGAGGAGCGCTACAGCGCGCGTGTGGCGGAGAACAACGCGGCGGGCGCGCTGGTGCTGACGGTGCGCGCGACGGACGCGGACTGGGGGCAGAACGCGCGCGTGCGGTACCGGCTGGGCGAGGGGCGGGTGCGGGGCGCGCCGCTGTCGTCGTACGTGTCGGTGCAGGCGGAGACGGGCGCGCTGTACGCGCTGCGCTCCTTGGACTACGAGCAGGTGCGCGAGCTGCGGCTGTGGGTGTGTGCGGAGGACGGCGGCGCGCCGGCGCTGAGCAGCAACGTGTCGGTGGTGGTGCAGATCGTGGACGAGAACGACAACGCGCCGCAGGTGCTGTACCCGGCGCCGGCGGCTGCGCTGGGCTCGGGCTCGGGCGGGGCGTGGTCGGGCGTGGAGCTGGCGCCGCGCTGGTCGGAGCCGGGCGCGCTGGTGGCCAAGGTGGTGGCGGTGGACGCGGACGCGGGCCAGAACGCGTGGCTGTCGTACGAGCTGGCCAAGGCGACGGAGCCGGGGCTGTTCCGCGTGGGGCTGCACAGCGGCGAGGTGCGCACGGCGCGCTCGCCGCTGGCCCGCGACGCGGCGCGGCAGAGCCTGGTGGTGGTGGTGAAGGACCACGGGCGGCCGGCGCTGTCGGCCACGGCCACGCTGAGCGTGGTGCTGGCCGAGAGCGTGGCCGAGCTGCTGGCCGAGCTGAGCAGCGCGACCGACGAGGCGGCGGAGCCGGGCGAACCAGCCGGGAGCCTGACGCGCTGGCTCGTGCTGGCCGTGGCCGCCGTGTCCTGCCTCTTCCTCGCCTTCCTGCTGCTGCTGCTGGCGCTGCGCCTGCGCCGCTGGCACCGCCAGCAGCTGCTGCCGCCCGCCAGCGGCGCCTTGCGCGGCGTGCCCGTGTCGCACTTCGTGGGCATCGACGGCGTGCGCGCCTTCCTGCAGTCCTACTCGCACGACGTGTCGCTCACGGCTGACTCGCGCAAGAGCCAGCTGCGCTTCTCGGCCAGCGCCAGCTGCTGCGACACCCTCCCTGCCCGGCCACTGCCCGACGAGCCCGCGCCGCTGCTCGGCGACGAGGACCCTGCCGGCGCCCTCCCCGTGGATGCCACCGCACTCTCGGTGAGTTTCTGTCTCCAAATTCTTAGAGCGGCGCTTCCCTTTACTGCTGCCCTCTCATTTCTTCCCTTGGTCCGGTTATTGCGTTGAAAGATTTGCAGAGGTGAAAGGCCAAGCCCTGTTCATCGGCACGCTATGTTCTGATGCTTCTCGCTGCGGGTATGTGGACGTGTGGTCCGTGTTCAGCTTTAGATTTGGTGGTCACCATAGTCCAAGGGAGGCTGCTTTTGGATGGAGGTTGGTTCTTTGTTTTTTTATTAAGTTGCTTTTGATTTCTCATCTTTTTTTTCTCCCCTGAGTCGTGCAATCTCTTGTAGCACTCCATATTCTCACAGGATGTGATGCATTATGTACAAGGGGAATTTCCTTTGTTTGCATGGTCTGCTGTTTCCCTGACAGCACACTTGCATGACCAGATTGAAACTCTTTTGAAACTAACTTAGTGCCCGTGTGTAACGTCAATTTAAAGTTTGAGAATCAACTGCCTACGACGGTAGGCATGTGTTGCATTTGGATGAGCAGTTACTGTGGTGAGTGGGTCCTTGTTAGAGATGTGTATCGCTTATATACTTGGAAATGTTTTATTTTAGTTTCTTGCACTCGCTTCCTTTGGGTATCAGTGACATCTCTCAGGCAGTGCGAGGTTGTGTGTGCTGCTTTTCTCTCAAAGGAGACTGACCGCAGATGTGGCTTTCGTGTTGCATAGTTTTTGGGCAGGGTAAAAAATCTCTTTTTGCAGATACAGGGCACACTAAAAATTTGCTGCGATTTTTTTTTTTTTTTAATTCGAGAAGATGTAAAGGTGGTGTAGATATTCCGATTGTTCTGGTTATTATATGGGACCCGCAGTTCCGGTTCCTAGCATATTTTTCTTTTATGCTGTACAAAAAAATTTCATTGAGGACCCGTGTGCGTGGCTGTTGCTGTGCGTGTTTGTGTGACTGTTTTGTGGGCATTTTACTCCCTTGATACCCTTCTCTCATACCTACTACTGTTGGTTTACTCTGAAATGTCAGGCTATTGAACCCTGCAGAGAAATCGAACTCCCCTTCCCGGTAAATGTACATGGGTTGGTGGTGGTGGATGTTAAAGATATTTTATCTGGGGTTTGCTTACGAGTTCTTGCAGATAATGAGGGTCTGAGAATGCTGTGCAATTGTGCAGAGCTGGAGACAAGAGCTCTGTGGCCTGAGTGTGGAGGTTTGTTGAAACAGGAGATTTGTATTTCTCCTTGTTCAGTGCTCAGTCCTATTCTGTGCAATGTGATTTTCTTCTACCATTATAAGTTTGTCCTAACAGATCTTAGTTCAATTTTGTGGGGAACCCTGGGATCTTCCTCCTGTGTGTTTGCCGGTTATTGTGTTTTTTAAATGAATGGTTTAATTAGGTTCTTATGCAAGTGGATGAGGGAATTTTGGGTGAAGCCAATTCTGTATTCATCATTAAGTACCTGAACTCTGTGCCTGACCTTAGTGCCATCATCACCCAGAGTCTGTGTCGATCCCCTCCTTTCTGCAGATGTGAACCTCTTGCATCGCTCCTTTTAATAGCAGTGGTTTTTAATGTGTTACTGAATGGAATTCTCCTGATTGTCACATACTCGTCTGAGAAGTGAAATATTATCCACGGCAATGGAAGGCTGTGTAGGGAACTTTTGCTTTGGTGGCGCATCTCCACCAAAAGAAGGGATTGAGGAGAGACTTGTTTGTGAGGAGGTAATGTTGGAGACAAGGCCTGTGTTTTTTTGTCTAAAGTTGTCTTCATTTTTTGATAATCCATTGCTTCATCTCAAACCAGTGTGTGCATGCAACATTTCAGTTTTCTGTGAATAGTTATTTTTGGGCACAGATGGAACCCTTGCATTCAGAGCAGGAGAGGGACACACTCTCCAAAGAACCCATACGCTGGAGAAAGATGATGTTACCTTTGAGTGATACTTTGGTGACTGGATAAGGAATTGACTTACCGATGCCTTACAGCCTTTACAACATTTCAGAATAGTTGAAATTATTGTGATGAGCAGAAAATCCGCTGTGCATGAATTCTTGTTGTGATCCTTGGGATGTGAGAAGCTGTGAGAGCAACTCTTAATAGTGACTGTCTCCAAAATTTGCTTTCATGTTGTGTGATGAAAGAGAGAACTCTGGCTATACAGAGATAGGGCCGGTGTAGGAGTTCATCGTGGAATGGTTTGAAATGGATAAAAGAGATATACTAAGTTCCATTTGTTCTGGTATTTAGATGAGGCTCTCACCTGTGGTTCCAAGGAGTTTCCTTTTTTCTTGTCCAAGGAAATGACTATGGCTGGGGTGTGTGCTTTCAGATCATGTGTACTTGGTACACGACAGTTTCCTTTGTTGTGTAGCTACTACAAGTGATAGAATAACAAACATGAATTTATACACTATGGTGGTTTCAGGAGTGTTGTCAAAATACTCAGACCTAGCTGGGTGTGTCTGAAGTCTTGCAGTTCGAGTAAGTTGAGAGACTGGCTTTGATGCAGGAAATGGTATGCCAAAAGGGTTCTGTTTGGAAAATAGTTTGATTGCATCTCTGGGGTCAAGGCCTGTGCCAGTTTTCCCCTGTGATTCCATTGCTGAAAGTACATGTTAGTGATCTAGTAATAATGAACCATGTTGGTAGGATAGAATGTTTTACAATTTCAATGCGAAACATCTTTTATTTGGTTCTGTGGGAAACTCAGAAATGGCTTTGCACACTTTCACTGTAAGGTTCTCAATTATGGATATACAAAAGAAGAAATTTCATTATTCAGAAAAGACAAAGTAAGTACACTTCATTCTTAGCATAGAACTCTAAACTTTGCTTTAAGCTGATCTCTTTCTCAATTTAATCTGTCCCATGTAATGGAAGCAGAATTCAAGATATGTGTCAGAGACGTGAAAGGCCCCAAAGTCATCTCTTTCTATAATATCATAGTACCTGGGTCTCACGGCTATAACACGTTTTTTTAAGTAACAGCTGAGTTCCATTCCTTATTGCTGTACCATAGATTCATAAATCTTAGGATTCAGTGTGACTAAAGGAGATGAACTGAATGCAGCCACAAGCACATCTTACTTTATAACGATTTTAGAGCCGCACCGAGCCAGAGCTTCTGCCCTTGCTGTTTGCAGTCGGGGAGAGCCCCCTGAGCCGGTTCTGGCTCTGAGCCCCACCCAAAGCCGGGCCCCCTTGAGCGCGGCCATGCGGCGGCTGCAGTGTCGCGGCGGCGCCTCCGGGTGTCGCTGTTGGCCGCCGCCGAGCGGCGCTGGAGCCGCCGCCGCCGCCGCAGCGTCCTGCCCCCGCAGGCTGCTCGCTCGCCCGGCGCCGGCCAGAGCGGCAGCGGCTCCGCCAGCAGCAGCAGCGGCGGCGGAAAGAGGCGGTGAGAGGCGGAGAGAGGCGGAGAGAGGCGGCTCGCCGACCTCACTGACTTTCACCGTTCTCTTTTCTTCCCGACGAGAGTGGCTGAAAGGGAAGCAGGGCAGCGGCAGGAGGCAGGAGCGCGGCGAGCTGCGGCACCGGCAGAGAATGGCGGTGAGGCGGCGGCAGAGGCTGGGGCCGGGCGGCGGGCGAGCGCTGCTGGGCGCGGTGCTGCTGTGCGTGTGGTGGCGGGCGGCGGCCGAGCGGGTCCGCTACACCATCGCCGAGGAGCTGGGCAGAGGCTCGCTCGTGGGGCCGCTGGCGCGGGACCTGGGGCTGAGCGCGGACGAGCTGCCGGCGCGCAAGCTGCGGCTGAGCGAGGAGAAGCAATACTTCACGGTGAATGAGGAGAACGGGAACCTGTACGTGAACGAGAGGCTGGACCGGGAGGAGATGTGCGGCGAGTCGGCGACCTGTTCTGTCAGCTTCGAGGTGCTGGTTCACAACCCACTGAATGTTTTCTACGTAGAGGTGGCGATCGAGGACGTGAATGACAATTCCCCAACCTTCAGCAAGGCAGTTCTGGATCTCGAGATCGATGAATGGACGCTTCCCGGTGCTCGTTTTCCACTGGACATGGCCCGAGACTCGGATGCGGGAAGTAACTCCCAGCTGACTTACCAGCTCGCCAGCAATCCGTCCTTCTCTCTCATCTTGGACGAAAACCCAGGTGGAAAGAAGCAGCCAGAATTAGTGCTGGAGAGAGCTTTGGACCGGGAGAAGCAGAGTTCCTTTGAGTTGGTGCTGACAGCAGTGGACGGTGGGGAACCTGCGAGGTCTGGGACTCTGCAGGTTCTCATAAACGTGACAGATGCAAATGATAACAAGCCCGTGTTCAGTAAAAGAGTGTATGAAGCGCGAGTGGCAGAGAATCTGCCGGCGGGGTCGCTGGTGCTGCGGGTGGTGGCCACTGATGCGGACGCGGGCTCCAACGGGCGAGTCTCCTACTCCTTTGGCAACGTCCCAGATGGAGTCCGCTTGATGTTTACTGTCGACAGCGGGAGTGGTGAGGTCAGAACTGTGGGTTCCCTCGATTTCGAAGAGAAGAGTAAGTACAGCTTTAGTCTAGAGGCAAGGGACGGTGGTGGGCTCACCAGTCACTGCGAAGTGCAGATAGACATCACGGATGAGAATGACAATGCGCCCGAAATAACGATTCTTTCTCTATCGAGCCCCGCGCCCGAGGACGCTCCGGTGGGCACCGTGGTGGCCTTACTGAAAGTGCGGGACAGAGACTCCGGCGAGAACGGTCAGGTGTCGTGCGAGCTGACGGGCGAGGCGCCGCTGTCGATCGTGGCGTCGCCGGGCGGCTCGTACAAGGTGGTGACGGCGAGCGCGCTGGACCGCGAGCAGGCGTCCGAGCACCGAGTGACGGTGGTGGCCCGGGACCGGGGCAGGCCGGCGCTATCGAGCAGCGCGGAGCTGGTGCTGGAGGTGTCGGACGTGAACGACAACGCGCCGGTGTTCGAGGAGGCGGCGTACAGCGCGTACGTGGCGGAGAACAACGCGGCGGGCGCGCTGTTGCTGCGCGTGCAGGCGCGGGACGCGGACGCGGGCGCCAACGGGCGCGTGAGCTACTGGCTGGCGGGCGGCAGCGCGGGCGCGGCGGAGAACAACGCGGCGGGCGCGCTGTTGCTGCGCGTGCAGGCGCGGGACGCGGACGCGGGCGCCAACGGGCGCGTGAGCTACTGGCTGGCGGGCGGCAGCGCGGGCGCGGCGGGCGCGGCGCCGCTGGTGTCGGTGGAGGCGCGGAGCGGCGCGCTGTACGCGCAGCGCTCCTTGGACTACGAGCAGTGCCGCGAGTTCTCGGTGGAGGTGCGGGCGCAGGACGGCGGCGCGCCGGCGCGCAGCTCCACGGCCACGGTGCGCGTCTTCGTGCTGGACCGCAACGACAACGCGCCGCGGGTGCTGTGGCCGGCGGCGGTGGCGGTGCCGGCAGAGGCTGCGGCAGTGGCGCCGTTCGAGGTGGTGCCGCGCTCGGCCGAGGCCGGCTACCTGGTGGCCAAGGTGGTGGCGGTGGACGCGGACGCGGGGCGCAACGCGTGGCTGTCGTACGAGCTGGTGCAGGCGTCGGAGCCGGCGCTGTTCCGCGTGGGGCTGCACAGCGGCGAGGTGCGCACGGCGCGCGCCGTGTCCGAGCGGGACGCGGCCAAGCAGCGGCTGGTGGCCGTGGTGAAGGACCACGGGCAGCCGGCGCTGTCGGCCACGGCCACGCTGCACGTGGTGCTGGCCGAGAGCTTGCAGGAGGCGCTGCCGGAGCTGAGCGAGCGGGCGGCGGGCGCCGAGGCAGCGGCGGCGGCCGAGCTGCAGTTCTACCTGGTGCTGGCGCTGGCGCTGCTGTCGGCGCTGTTCGTGCTGAGCGTGGCGCTGGCCGTGCTGGCGCGGCTGCGCCGGGCCGGGCCACCCGCCGTGCTGCGCTGCCTGGGCGCGCAGCGCTTCTCAGTGGCTGGCGCCGCCTTCCCAGCCGACTTTTGCGAGGGCACCTTGCCCTACTCCTACAACCTGTGCGTGGCGGCGCCGGCCCGCGCCGTGCCCGAGGCCGCTTGGCCGCCGCCGCCGGTGCCCGTGCTGTCGGCGGAGGAGCTTCTGGGCGCCGATTCCTGCGAGAAGCCGAGCTCGAACAGCAGCGCCATTACGGGAGATGTGACCAGTGAGCCCGACGCACTGCAGGTCTGTAAGTTTGCGCCCTTTTCCTTTCTTATCTTTTCCCAGTGGCGTGGTAGAGGCAGTACTCTCATGAATTTTACTTTTTTTTCTCTGAGTGTTTAAGTGCCATGTTGCGCTTTCCATAAACACATTAAATAGATCCATCACTGGTATTTTTGTTTTCTTCTTGACTTTACAAATGGCATTTACAGCCACATAGGTTTTTTGACATATGTGGCCATTGGGAAGTTCTTTCTTTTTTATTTCTGTTGCATAGAATATATGTAGTACTTTGAACCTCTTCTCATTCAAATCGTATTCTGGCTCAGTTTACTGACTTTCGTCGGAAACCATGTTCGTTGAATTTCTTTGTGGTATTAAGAGGCCTATCCTTGTTGTGTGACTTGAAACGTAGACGAGGAGCGTGGATTTGAGAGCTTTCCTTCCCGATAGTTTTTTCGTAGCTACGTTGTTTGACTTTTAGTTGGTGGAGAAAACCACGCTGGTAAATCTTATTACAGTGCCTGACTCCCAAGGGAAAATTGCCTGTGGCTCCATGAGTTAGGGCTTTCCACCTCTGTGTGTTTAATCCCGTCTTCTGAGTGATGGCTGCTGTAGAAAAGCTTCTTCTACTGAGTTGGGTGAATTTAGATTCTCAGAAATTTTGTAGGACTGAGTAAGGTTCTGTGTCGGTTCACTGTTGGTTCTGTGCTAAGTAAGTTCGTAACGAAACATTCCGAAATCGTAGCCAGAGAACTGGGAGCAATGCATACTTTTTAATGGTATTTGGATGTGCGGGTGCAAAGTAAAGACCTGCAGTGTGGGATTCGGGGATTGCGGCTGTTCACGTGTAGTTTCCCTAGACCATAACAATGTTTTGATCCTTGGAAAGGCTAAAGAAAGAGTTCATCATACACGAGTAGTATAAAAGCTTTGTGGGGGAATTTGTGTTTCTGGAGCTATGCAATAGAAGTGATAGGTTTCCAAACAAAATTTTAAGAGAGATTTATATCCTGGTGATGTCACCACGATGAAAACACTTCCTGTTGTGGAGGAAATAAAACCACGGTAGGCATATTGCTTCTACCTGTTCGTCATCAGCTGGAGGATCACGCAGTGATGAGCAGGAGAAAAGAAAAGTATATCTGGCTACTGAGCCACCTCAGCGAGCTGCCCGTGGACAAGGCAGTGCTCAGCAGCACTCGGTGCTGCAGTGCCGGGAGGAGGCTGCGGGCGCCGCTGTTGACCGAGAGGAGCGAGAGGAAGCTCGGAGAGCTGCAGCCCCGCCCGCTGCGAACCCGCCCGATCGGTCGTTCCCCGTCAGGCTCGGCGGCGGGGGGTTTGTGAGCATCCGGCGGTGCGAACCCGTTCTACAGCAAGACAGAAGGACCGCCGGCAGAAGCCGGGAGAGCTGATCCCGGACCTGAGTTGAAGAAGGAGGCGGATCGGTAATCGGAAGTGGGAAGAACCGTAAGTGGGGCGGTGTCGTGGCGGAGATGTGTGCGGCGGGGAGGCGCTGGGGCCGGCGGCAGCGAGCTCTGCTCTGGGCCGTCCTGCTGGCGGCGTGGGAAGCGGCGTGGGGGCAGCTGCGCTACTCGGTGCCCGAGGAGATGCCCAAGGGCTCGTTCGTGGGCGACGTGGCCAAGGACCTGGGGCTGCAGCTGCCGGCGCTCCGAGACCGAGGCGTCCGCATTGTCTCCGAAGGTAGCACACAGTATTTCTCTCTGCACGGGAAGACGGGACATTTAGTGACTGCGGAGAGGATCGACAGAGAGCAGCTGTGTGAGAGTGTGCAGCAATGCGTGCTGCGCTGTGAGCTGATAGTGGAAGGACAGATGCAGGTTTACCGAATAGAAGTGGAAATCACAGACATTAACGATAACACACCCAGCTTCAAGGAAGTTGTGATGGAAGAGAGAATAAGCGAGATGACAGCGCCAGGTTCGCGGTTTCCCCTGGCTGAGGCTCACGACCTGGACTCGGGCGGGAATTCCATATTGAGCTACGATCTGAGCGGTGACGAGCACTTCTCGCTGGCCGTGCAGGCGGGCCCCGGCGGCGATCAGCGTCCCGAGCTGGTGCTGGCCAAGGCGCTGGACCGGGAGGAGGCGGCGTTTCACGAGCTGGTGCTGAGGGCGAGTGACGGCGGCGATCCGGCACGGACAGGCACGGCTCGGATCCGCGTGACGGTGGTGGATGCGAACGACAACGCACCCGTGTTCAGCCAGGCGGAGTACACGGTGCGTGTGCCCGAGGACGTGCCCGTGGGCTCCACCCTCGTCACAGTCACTGCCAATGACGCCGATGAGGGAGTGAACGGGCAGGTGAAATACTCTTTGAAGAAAAGCCCAGGAAAAGCATTGAAAATACTCCAGCTGGACTCAGAGACGGGTGAAATCACTCTTTTACAGAGTCTGGACTTCGAGGAAGGCAACTCCTACGAGCTGGAGGTACAGGGACGGGACGGCAGCGGCCTTTCTGACACGACAAAGGTCACGATCTCCGTCACAGATATAAATGACAACGCACCCAAAATTTCGATGCGGTCGGCACTAAGTGAGATTTCTGAGGATGTCCCGTCCGGGACTATTGTCGCCCTCTTGCACGTATATGATCGAGATTCGGGGGCCAACGGCGAGGTGCTCTGCTCGCTGGACGGGGACGTCCCGTTTCGACTGGAGAAATCCCTTGATGATTATTACCGTGTAGTAACAGCGAGAGAGCTGGATCGAGAGCAGGTGTCGGAGTACAACGTGACAGTGCGGGCGGCCGACGGCGGGTCGCCGGCACTGCAGAGCAGCGCGGTGCTTTGTCTGCGGGTGCTGGACGTGAACGACAACGCGCCGGTGTTCGCGGAGGAGGGCTACAGCGCGCGTGTGGCGGAGAACAACGCGGCGGGCGCGCTGGTGCTGACGGTGCGCGCGACGGACGCGGACTGGGGTCAGAACGCGCGCGTGCGGTACCGGCTGGGCGAGGGGCGGGTGCGGGGCGCGCCGCTGTCGTCGTACGTGTCGGTGCAGGCGGAGACGGGCGCGCTGTACGCGCTGCGCTCCTTGGACTACGAGCAGGTGCGCGAGCTGCGGCTGTGGGTGCTGGCGGAGGACGGCGGCGCGCCGGCGCTGAGCAGCAACGTGTCGGTGCTGGTGCAGATCGTGGACGAGAACGACAACGCGCCGCAGGTGCTGTACCCGGCGCCGGCGGCTGCGCTGGGCTCGGGCGGGGCGTGGTCGGGCGTGGAGCTGGCGCCGCGCTGGTCGGAGCCGGGCGCGCTGGTGGCCAAGGTGGTGGCGGTGGACGCGGACGCGGGCCAGAACGCGTGGCTGTCGTACGAGCTGGCCAAGGCGACGGAGCCGGGGCTGTTCCGCGTGGGGCTGCACAGCGGCGAGGTGCGCACGGCGCGCTCGCCGCTGGCCCGCGACGCGGCGCGGCAGAGCCTGGTGGTGGTGGTGAAGGACCACGGGCGGCCGGCGCTGTCGGCCACGGCCACGCTGAGCGTGGTGCTGGCCAAGAGCGTGGCCGAGCTGCTGGCCGAGCTGGGCAGCGCGGCCGACGAGGCAGCGGCGGCGGCGGGCGAGCCGGCCGGGAGCCTGACGCGCTGGCTCGTGCTGGCCGTGGCCGCCGTGTCCTGCCTCTTCCTCGCCTTCCTGCTGCTGCTGCTGGCGCTGCGCCTTCGCCGCTGGCACCGCCAGCAGCTGCTGCCGCCCGCCAGCGGCGCCTTGCGCGGCGTGCCCGTGTCGCACTTCGTGGGCATCGACGGCGTGCGCGCCTTCCTGCAGTCCTACTCGCACGACGTGTCGCTCACGGCCGACTCGCGCAAGAGCCAGCTGCGCTTCTCGGCCAGCGCCAGCTGCTGCGACACCCTCCCGGCCCGGCCACTGCCTGATGAGCCGGCGCCACTACTCGGTGACGAGGACACCGCCGGCGCCATTCCTGGGGATCCTGTCCCTTCCTCGGTGAGTTTCTGGGTCCAAATTCTTTTTGAGAAGCTTCCCTGTTCTTCTGTTCCTGTGTTCTGTGTCTTGCGTAGGAAGATTTGCAGACAAGATGATAAGGCACCGTTCTTTGGCAAGCTGTTTTCTGGTCTTTCTTGGTCTGGGCAGGTGGACTTGTGATCATTGTTCCGCCTTCACTTGGGTGGGTTGGGAGAAGAGAAGTTGCTCTTGGCTGGAGATTAATTATTTGTGATTTTTATCGAGATGATTTTCTTTTCTTCTCCTGACGTGTGCAATTCCTCTTAGCATTCAGTATTCTCCCTGGATATGTTGCATTATATGCAAGGGGAATTTCCATTGTTTTCAGGGTCAGCTGTTTTCCTGACAGCACATGTGCATGGGTAGATTGAAGTTCTTTTGAAACCACACTTAGTGCCCCTGTGTGGAACATCACTTTAGACTTTGAGAATCGTGTACCTTCCAAGCTATCCATGTGCTGAAGTAGGATGGCTAGTTACTGTGACGACTGGGTCCTTGTTAGATATGCATATCGCTTATATGCTTGAGAGTGTTGTATTTTTGTCAGTAGCGCTCATTTCCTTTGGTTACCGGTTATCGTACTCAGACAGTGAGAGGCTGTGTGTACTGATTTGCTCTTTAAGGAGGCTGACTGCAGACGGAGCTTTCGTATTGGGTAATGTTTTGGCAGGGTGAAAAAATCTCTTTTTGCTGGTACAGGGCAGAATAAAGGTTTACTGTGAGTTTTGTCTCATGTGTATTCCCAACAACAAATGTGCTTGAATAAGTGGAGTGTGTCGTACGAGATGCTGATGGCTTTGCTTGGAACTTCTGTGTACGTTGTTCTTAGCCTTTATCCTTTTGCGTGATGCATAGTGGAGTTCAGGAGGAAAAGTCTTTGCGTCATCCATGGTTTTGACTTTGTCCCCAAGAGAGGATTTGGCCGGGCGACAAGTGGTCCTTGATGGTGTGTGTGTGCCTGTTGTGAAGATGAGGGATCCTCTTGAATTTGTGAATCTTTAAAAACCCTGTGGTTACTGCAGATGGAGGAGGAAATGCAGGAGGAAATGATGGAAATTATTTGCTTTTTTTTGTTTGTTTTCCAAGGGCGAGCTATGTCGGAGGAAGCTAGATGAGCCTTGGCTACAAAATATTTAGCATGGGAAGAGAATTTCCTGGATGGGGAGAGACTCAGGGTGCTGTGGGAGATATAAGGTGGGATTAATTCCCCCAGTGCAGCTATTCCGTGACTCAGTCGCTCTTGGAAGCCTGCTGAGCTTTCCCTTCAGACCTATGAAATCACCTTCACAGAATCTCAGTGAGAAGGCAAATGTAGTTTCTATGGTACAGAGATGTAAAGAAATCTGTGTGGAATTGGTGGTGGGAAGAGAAATGGGAACTGGGCCTCGACTGTCACAGGTTTTTAGGATGTATGAGTGAAAGAACAACATGGATGGTGTGAAGGGTTGTAAATGTGAGTCCTGTGAGCTGTGTGTGAAAGTCTACTGAAAGACTCCAGGGAATGTTTTCCTCCATTCTCTGTCCACTTCCTATCTCGAGTAAGAAGCAATGAGAGGTTTTTCTTCCCAAAGTAATTGTCTAGGAGATAAGTATTCCAGCAGGCATGGAGAACCCTGGGAGATTGTTACTGAGTATTTGCATGCCATAATAATTGTGTAACTTCAAATTTTAAATCTGTACTTTTGAAAGATGCCATTTGGGAAGAACAAGTGTTGTATTCAGTGCCTATAAAAAACGTTATTGATCATCTACTCTGAGTTCTATAACCCACAAGATTGTTCTGAGATCTTTAATAACACAGATGTGAACTTCCTCTCTTGCTGTTCTGATGATATGAAGTTGGCTTTTTCCTGTTTGTAGGTGAAAACAGAGAGACTTTCACACACACGTTGTTTTCAAATGTCTCCATAAAAATGATGTTTTCTTGTCCCATTGCTAGGGCGAGGAATGAAATATTATATCCATAAATATGTTGGTAAGGAGATACTGTCTGAGCAACTTTGCTTTTGGTGGAGTCTGTCTAAATTCTTAAGACCTGTGATAACCATGTGAGCGGTGAAGGGTTAGGAGGGAGTGTTGGGGGTGTGGTGAGTGAGGAGGTACTGATGAAGACTTGGCATGTGTTTTGTAGATCCCCAGGGCTATTGCTGACCTTTTGACAATGAGTGAGGAGCAGTGTCCTGATTTTCTATTGTGTGGTTTGGATTCAAATGGCCTAGTTTCGGTTCCATTTTATTTTGTGTCAAGAGTGGCAGTCACACATCTTGTGAGGAGTCCATGTGCTGAAGAATGGGGATGTTGCCTTTGAGCTGATGCTTGAATGGCTGGGTTTTGGACAGAGCTGGTTAATAATTCATGGTCTATCAAACATTTTGAACTTGTTGAAATAATGGGGAAGAACAGAATAATCTTAGTTGTGATGCTTGGGATCTGAGGTGCTGTGCACACAGCTTTTCTTCTAATGATGTCTGTATTCAAAATTTGCTTTCCTGTTATGTTTGGACAGAGAGAAGTCTGTCTATGCAGTGGCAGGGCCAGTGCTGGAGTTCTCTGTGATACAGCTCCAAATGAATGAATGAATTGTGTCTGTTTGTGCCAGTAGTCAGACGAGGCCCACAGCTGTGGTTCCAAGCTTTTTCTTTATCTTACTGTGCAAGGCAATGACTGTGTGAGGTCTGTGTAGTGAGCTCCTGTATGAGGCCTCCTGCATATCAGTTACAATCGAGTGTCCTGTGTTATGTGTACGCTACGGTTGGCACAATCTGCAATGTGAGGCCATGATTGATACTCTTCTGGTTTTCCTGTTCTTGACTGGGTTGATTAAGGTTTTTTTGAGGTTTGCTTTGTTTGGCTTGGGTTGTTTGTTTGCTTCTTTCTTTGTGTGTGTAGAATAGGAAGCAGAAGCAGTCAGAGAATCTGGTGTTTAACTTGTGAAATAAGCCTATGAGAAGCTGCATAAAGTGATGTTTTAATTGTGCAAGGTGGGCAAGCCACACAGTAGAGAAAGTTGCTGAGGAGAGGAGTAATTCTTCGAATGAGCCCTCCTATCCTATTATCCAGTGTAAATCTTTAGAGCCTCCCTTAAGAGCTTGAGACCCCAGCGCCTGCCAGAGGCTGTCAGGAATGAATTTTAAGACCTAAAATCAAGGTCAGAAGACTGCACTGTGAGCATCTCTAACAACTTGTTCTAATGCTTCCTTGGCTTATCTGATTAATGTTTTTGGGTTTTCTGCAGATATTTTCCTTCGTTATGTTTTTCCTTGAATTACTCTGTATGTGAATATTTTTGCTATTATCAACAATCAATCTCTTTCCAACAATATGTGATGTTCTTATTGCAGTGGGAGTGGGAGGCAGGAGATACAAGAGTCACTTTGTGTTCTATTACTCTTGAGAGAAATTCATGTAAATACTACTTGAGTAGCCATTGCATCTTTTTTGAAAAGAGCATGTGATAAAGACAGGGAGGAGATTCCCATTAAGCCAATGGTTTGATGAGCCTTTTTCCGTTGGATGGCTGCTTATCTTTATTATTGTTTTTTTTCGTTGTGTGCTTTAGAATCCTTCAGTTGTTTATCATAGCGGTGGTGAGCAAATGTACCTCCCTTGTGGGTGTGCCTGTAGTGCATTATCATCTCATGGTAAATGTGACCAGTGAGGAGACACAAGTAACACCTTCCAGCTGCATGGCGTAGAAGAAAAAGGATGCAGATGAGCTCTGTGTGTGAGGCTGGAGATGAACTCATTCATGGAGACGAAACAGTTTTAAGGAGTCAGAGACAAAGGAGTAAAGGTTATTCTGCTTTATTGGCGTAGGGGTTCATTGCATCGGTTTAGGCTTATCTATATCCCAAATTAATTCATCCCAGATAATGAAAGGAAAATACAAGAGCTTTGACAAAGTGCGAAAAAGCTCTTGAAGCGTTCCCTATATTATCGTTTATTGCTGCTTTAGATATGCAGTGATTTTTTAAAGAGCAGTTGAATTATATTCTTCACTGTCCTGCTATTCACATTTGCTTTTGGCTATTCAGTGTGACTCAAAAAAAAGCCCTAAAAACATCGACTGCACATATCATATAGAAACGCCATGGATCGAATTAAGCAAGAACTTCTGCCCTTGCTGTTTGCAGTCGGGGAGAGCCCCCTGAGCCGGTTCTGGCTCTGAGCCCCGCCCAAAGCCGGGCCCCCTTGAGCGCGGCCATGCGGCGGCTGCAGTGTCGCGGCGGCGCCTCCGGGTGTCGCTGTTGGCCGCCGCCGAGCGGCGCTGGAGCCGCCGCCGCCGCAGCGTCCTGCCCCCGCAGGCTGCTCGCTCGCCCGGCGCCGGCCAGAGCGGCAGCGGCACCGCCAGCAGCAGCAGCGGCGGCGGCGGTGAGAGGCGGCTCGCCGACCTCACTGACATTCACCGTTCTCTTTTATTCTCGGCGACAGTGGCTGAAAGGGAAGCAGGGTAGCGGCAGGAGGCAGGAGCGCGGCGAGCTGTGGCGGCGGCAGAGAATGGCGGTGAGGCGGCGGCAGAGGCTGGGGCCGGGCGGCGGGCGAGCGCTGCTGGGCGCGGTGCTGCTGTGCGTGTGGTGGCGGGCGGCGGCCGAGCGGGTCCGCTACACCATCGCCGAGGAGCTGGGCAGAGGCTCGCTCGTGGGGCCGCTGGCGCGGGACCTGGGGCTGAGCGCGGACGAGCTGCCGGCGCGCAAGCTGCGGCTGAGCGGGGAGAAGCAATACTTCACGGTGAATGAGGAGAACGGGAACCTGTACGTGAACGAGAGGCTGGACCGGGAGGAGATGTGCGGCGAGTCGGCGACCTGTTCTGTCAGCTTCGAGGTGCTGGTGCAGAACCCCTTGAACATTTTCCACGTGGAAGTGGCCATCGAGGACGTGAATGACAACTCCCCGGCGTTTAGCAAGGCTGCACTGTACCTCGAAATTGGAGAATTAATACCTCCCGGTGCTCATTTTCCACTAGAGATGGCCCGTGATGCAGACGTGGGCAGCAATTCACTACTGACTTACGAACTCACCAGCAACCCGTCCTTCGCTTTGGCCATAAAGGACAGTCCGGACGGAAGCAAACCGGAATTGGTTCTGGAGAGAGCGTTGGACCGAGAGAAGCAGAGCTCCTTTGAGCTGGTGCTGACGGCGGTTGATGCCGGGGACCCCGTGCGGACCGGGACTGTCCAGATTCGGGTCAATGTGACAGACGCCAACGACAACCCACCCGTATTTGCGCAGGACCGCTACCGCGTGAGCCTGCGCGAGGACGCGCCGCCGGGTTCTGAGGTACTAAAACTGTCAGCCTCAGATGCCGACGCCGGAACGAACGCCCGCATCACCTACGGCTTCGGGATAATGCCGTTCAAGGCACTTGAGAAGTTCGCGGTCGATTCAGAGACGGGGTCTATCAAGCTGCAGGAGGCTTTGGACTTTGAGGAGGCGCGAACATTTAGCCTGGATGTGGAGGCGAAAGACGGAGGGGGTTTGGTGGCGCACTGCAAGGTAGAGGTGGAGGTGCTGGATGTGAACGACAACCCACCCGAGATCACGATTCTGTCGCACTGGAACCCAGTGCCCGAGGACACACCCGTGGGCACTGTGGTGGCCCTGCTGAAAGTTCGGGACAGAGACTCGGGCGAGAACGGTCAGGTGTCGTGCGAGCTGTCGGGCGAGGCGCCGCTGTCGATTGTGGCGTCGTCGAGCGGCTCGTACAAGGTGATGACGGCGAGCGCTCTGGACCGCGAGCAGGCGTCCGAGCACCGCGTGACGGTGGTGGCCCGGGACCGGGGCCGGCCGGCGCTGTCGAGCAGCGCGGAGCTTGTGCTGGAGGTGTCGGACGTGAACGACAACGCACCGGTGTTCGAGGAGGCGGCGTACAGCGCGTACGTGGCGGAGAACAACGCGGCGGGCGCGCTGTTGCTGCGCGTGCAGGCGCGGGACGCGGACGCGGGCGCCAACGGGCGCGTGAGCTACTGGCTGGCGGGCGGCAGCGCGGGCGCGGCGGGCGCGGCGCCGCTGGTGTCGGTGGAGGCGCGGAGCGGCGCGCTGTACGCGCAGCGCTCCTTGGACTACGAGCAGTGCCGCGAGTTCTCGGTGGAGGTGCGAGCGCAGGACGGCGGCGCGCCGGCGCGCAGCTCCACGGCCACGGTGCGCGTCTTCGTGCTGGACCGCAACGACAACGCGCCGCGGGTGCTGTGGCCGGCGGCGGTGGCGGCGCCGGCAGAGGCTGCGGCAGTGGCGCCGTTCGAGGTGGTGCCGCGCTCGGCCGAGGCCGGCTACCTGGTGGCCAAGGTGGTGGCGGTGGACGCGGACGCGGGGCGCAACGCGTGGCTGTCGTACGAGCTGGTGCAGGCGTCGGAGCCGGCGCTGTTCCGCGTGGGGCTGCACAGCGGCGAGGTGCGCACGGCGCGCGCCGTGTCCGAGCGGGACGCGGCCAAGCAGCGGCTGGTGGCCGTGGTGAAGGACCACGGGCAGCCGGCGCTGTCGGCCACGGCCACGCTGCACGTGGTGCTGGCCGAGAGCTTGCAGGAGGCGCTGCCGGAGCTGAGCGAGCGGGCGGCGGGCGCCGAGGCAGCGGCGGCGGCCGAGCTGCAGTTCTACCTGGTGCTGGCGCTGGCGCTGCTGTCGGCGCTGTTCGTGCTGAGCGTGGCGCTGGCCGTGCTGGCGCGGCTGCGCCGGGCCGGGCCGCCCGCCGTGCTGCGCTGCCTGGGCGCTCAGCGCTTCTCGGTGGCCGGCGCCGCCTTCCCGGCCGACTTCTGCGAGGGCACCTTGCCCTACTCCTACAACCTGTGCGTGGCGGCGCCGGCCCGCGCCGTGCCCGAGGCCGCTTGGCCGCCGCCGCCGGTGCCCGTGCTGTCGGCGGAGGAGCTTCTGGGCGGCGATTCCTGCGAGAAGGCGAACCTGAGTAGTAGCGCCGTGTCGGGAGCTGTGCCCGCCGATCCCGACGCACTGCAGGTCTGTACAGCGAATTCCTTCCTTCTGCGCATTTAAGTCACGCTGGTGGCACCGAGCTCCTGTGGTTATTCTTCGCTCTCTCTGTTGGTGGTTATATTTTTTTCTATGAAGTGAAATAATCGCTTCTCGTGTGTCTTTTTGCATCGAGTGCTGCGAACGGGGGATTGTTGCCTCATCAGCTGTAAGATTGGTAGGCTCAGTGCGAGGTTTTTACCGTTCAATCACTTTAAAGTATATTTGATTCGTGATGCATTCGGGCTCACCTGAAGGATTTTGTTTTGGAAAATTATGTCTTCCTAATTGTTACTTTTTATTAACAAAAGAGGCGGATTTTTATTGTGCAGGATGTGGTGTAATTGGCAGGCTTGTTGTGGAGAGTTTCCCTTCCCGGTAGTTTTTTGTCGAAGTTATGTATTTGGACTAAACCCTTTCTTTTGGTGAAGGCTGCTGTAGGAATTCTTATACTACTGTCTCGGATTAATTTAGGATTTTAAAAAATACTTTGTGGGAGTTCTAAATTATCAGAGTGAGAACAGTCATGCATATTTTGAGTAAAATTGTAATTTAAAAAATGGGAAGTCGTGATTGGAGAACGGGAGAATGCTAACATAATCAGTGTAGTGTTTGACGTGCAGCTGCAAAATTGCAACGACCGCCCCTGCAGTGCTGGATTCGGTGACCATTGTGAACACGGGGACTGTTCATGAGTAGTTTTTCTGTTCTATTACACTATTTTGATCTGCTGAAAGGATGTTCTTCACGCACGAGTCGTGTAGAAACTGTAACGGGTGGTGGAGCTTGCGCTTTCGGATGTATGCAGTAAAACTCGTGATACCCCAGACGTTATATTGAAAGATGGTTCCATCTCTGTTGTATGTTCATGGTAAAGACATTTTCCCGGACGGTAGAAATAGCATAATCACAGGAGGCGTGTTACCTTTGTCCGCTTGTAATCGGTGTAGGATGAAACCAGAGCTCAGGCGATCCAAAGCCAAAGCGGGAGGTCCGCGCTGGACGAAAAGCGATTTCTTGTTAGCGGTTATGTCCCGTCCCGCGAGCTGCCCGTGGGCGAGGCAGGACCAGAGCGCTCGGTGCTGCAGTGCCGGGAGGAGGCTGCGGGCGCCGCTGTTGACCGAGAGGAGCGAGAGGATGCTCGGAGAGCTGCAGCCCCGCCCTCTGCGGACCCGCTCGATCATTCGCTCGCTCGGTGTCTGGTTCGGCCGCCGGGAGGGCCGCGAGCGTGTCCGCGGTGCGGAGCGGTTCTGTAGCAAGACAGAGGAGCCGCTGAATGAAATAACGTGCGGAAGCTGGGAGCAGATTCGGAGCCGGAGCTGTCTGGGCTGGCGGCGAGGAGCTACAGAGGGAGGAGCGGTGCCGCGGCGGAGATGTGCGGGGCGGGGAGGTGCTGGGGCCGGCGGCAGCGAGCTCTGCTCTGGGCCGTCCTGCTGGCGGCGTGGGAGGCGGCGTGGGGGCAGCTGCGCTACTCGGTGCCCGAGGAGATGCCCAAGGGCTCGTTCGTGGGCGACGTGGCCAAGGACCTGGGGCTGCAGCTGCCGGCGCTCCGAGATCGCGGCGTTCGTGTTGTCTCCGAAGGTAGCACACAGTATTTCTCTCTGCACGAGAAGACGGGACATTTAGTGACGGCAGAGAGGATCGACAGAGAGCAGCTGTGCGAGCGTGTGCACCAATGCGTGATGCGCTGTGAGCTTATAGTGGAGGGGGAAATGCAGGTTTACCGAATCGAAGTGGAAATCATTGACATAAACGACAACGCGCCCAGCTTCAAGGAAATTGAGCTGGAAGAGAGGATGAGCGAGGCGACAGCTCCGGGGGCGCGATTTCCACTGGCCGAGGCTCACGACCGGGACTCGGGCAGGAATTCTATCTTAAGATACGAGCTGAGCGGTGACGAGCACTTCTCACTGGCCGTGCAGGCGGGCCCCGGCGGCGATCAGCGTCCCGAGCTGGTGCTGGCCAAGGCGCTGGACCGAGAGGAGGCGGCGTTTCACGAGCTGGTGCTGAGGGCGAGTGACGGCGGCGATCCAACACAGACGGGCACGGCTCGGATCCGCGTGACGGTGCTGGATGCGAACGACAACGCTCCCGTGTTCAGCCAGGCGGAGTACACGGTGCGTGTGTCCGAGGACGTGCCCGTGGGCTCTACCCTCGTCACCGTCATTGCCACAGACGCCGACGAGGGAGTGAACGGGGAAATTAAATATTCGTTTAAGAAAATAACAGAAAGAGCCTCGGAGATATTCCACCTAGACTCTGAAACGGGTGCAATCACTCTGTTGCAGAGCCTGGACTTCGAGGAAGGTGACTCTTACGAACTGCAGATCCAGACTCGGGACGGCGGCGGCCTTTTCGACACTGCCGAAGTAGCGATCACCATCACGGACATAAACGATAACACACCAGTGATTTCTGTGCGGTCAGCGCTAAGTGAGATTTCTGAAGATGCTAAATCGGGCACGGTAGTGGCTCTGCTCCACGTGCAGGACCGAGACTCGGGTGCCAATAGCGAGGTGCGCTGCTCGCTCGACGGGGACGTCCCGTTCCGGCTGGAGAAATCCCTTGATGGTTATTACTACCGTGTGGTGACAGCAAGAGAACTGGACCGAGAGCAGGTGTCGGAGTACAACGTGACGGTGCGGGCGGCCGACGGCGGCTCGCCGGCGCTGCAGAGCAGCACGGTGCTTTGTCTGCGGGTGCTGGACGTGAACGACAACGCGCCGGTGTTCGCGGAGGAGCGCTACAGCGCGCGTGTGGCGGAGAACAACGCGGCGGGCGCGCTGGTGCTGACGGTGCGCGCGACGGACGCGGACTGGGGGCAGAACGCGCGCGTGCGGTACCGGCTGGGCGAGGGGCGGGTGCGGGGCGCGCCGCTGTCGTCGTACGTGTCGGTGCAGGCGGAGACGGGCGCGCTGTACGCGCTGCGCTCCTTGGACTACGAGCAGGTGCGCGAGCTGCGGCTGTGGGTGCTGGCGGAGGACGGCGGCGCGCCGGCACTGAGCAGCAACGTGTCGGTGGAGGTGCAGATCGTGGACGAGAACGACAACGCGCCGCAGGTGCTGTACCCGGCGCCGGCGGCTGCGCTGGGCTCGGGCTCGGGCGGGGCGTGGTCGGGCGTGGAGCTGGCGCCGCGCTGGTCGGAGCCGGGCGCGCTGGTGGCCAAGGTGGTGGCGGTGGACGCGGACGCGGGCCAGAACGCGTGGCTGTCGTACGAGCTGGCCAAGGCGACGGAGCCGGGGCTGTTCCGCGTGGGGCTGCACAGCGGCGAAGTGCGCACGGCGCGCTCGCCGCTGGCCCGCGACGCGGCGCGGCAGAGCCTGGTGGTGGTGGTGAAGGACCACGGGCGGCCGGCGCTGTCGGCCACGGCCACGCTGAGCGTGGTGCTGGCCGAGAGCGTGGCCGAGCTGCTGGCCGAGCTGAGCAGCGCGGCCGACGAGGCGGCGGCGCCGGGCGAGCCGGCCGGGAGCCTGACGCGCTGGCTCGTGCTGGCCGTGGCCGCCGTGTCCTGCCTCTTCCTCGCCTTCCTGCTGCTGCTGCTGGCGCTGCGCCTTCGCCGCTGGCACCGCCAGCAGCTGCTGCCGCCCGCCAGCGGCGCCTTGCGCGGCGTGCCCGTGTCGCACTTCGTGGGCATCGACGGCGTGCGCGCCTTCCTGCAGTCCTACTCGCACGACGTGTCGCTCACGGCCGACTCGCGCAAGAGCCAGCTGCGCTTCTCGGCCAGCGCCAGCTGCTGCGACACCCTCCCGGCCCGGCCACTGCCCGACGAGCCCGCGCCGCTGCTCGGCGACGAGGACTCTGCCAGCGCCCTTCCGGTGGATCCCGTCGCTCCCTCGGTGAGTTTCTGGGTCCTAATTCTTTTTGAGAAACTTCCCTTTTCTTCTGTTCCTGTGTTCTGTGTCTTGCGTAGGAAGATTTGCAGACAAGATGATAAGGCACCGTTCGTTGGCAAGCTGTTTTCTGGTCTTTCTTGGTCTGGGCAGGCAGACGTGTGAGCGTTGTTCCACCTTTACTTGGTTGTGTTGGGAGAAGGGATGTTACTCTAGACTGGAGATTAGTTTTTTGTGATTTTTGTCGAGATGATTTTCTTTTCTTCTCCTGTCGTGTGCAATTCCTCTTAGCATTCCGTATTCTCAGGGGATATGTTGCATTATATGCAAGGGGAATTTTGATTGTTTGCAGAGTCAGCTGTTTCCCTGACAGCACATGTGCATGGGTAGATTGTAGTTCTTTTGAAACCACACTTAGTTCCCCTGTGTGGATCATCACTTCAAAATTTGAGAATCGTGTACCTTCCAAGCTATCCATGTGCTGAAGTAGGATGGCTAGTTACTGTGACGACTGGGTCCTTGTTAGATATGCATATCGCTTATATGCTTGAGAGTGTTGTATTTTTGTCAGTAGCGCTCATTTCCTTTGGTTACCGGTTATCGTACTCAGACAGTGAGAGGCTGTGTGTACTGATTTGCTCTTTAAGGAGGCTGACTGCAGACGGAGCTTTCGTATTGGGTAATGTTTTGGCAGGGTGAAAAAATCTCCTTTTGCTGGTACAGGGCAGAATAAAGGTTTACTGTGAGTTTTGTCTCATGTGTATTCCCAACAACAAATGTGCTTGAATAAGTGGAGTGTGTCGTACGAAATGCTGATGGCTTTGCTTGGAACTTCTGTGTACGTTGTTCTTAGCCTTTATCCTTTTGCGTGATGCATAGTGGAGTTCAGGAGGAAAAGTCTTTGCATCATCCATGCTTTTGACTTTGTCCCCAAGAGAGGATTGGGCTGGGCGACAAGTGGTCCTTGATGGTGTGTGTGTGCCTGTTGTGAAGATGAGGGATCCTCTTGAACTTGTGAATCTTTGAAAACCCTGTGGTTGCTGCAGATGGAGGAGGAAATGCAGGAGGAAATGATGGAAATTATTTACTTTTTTTTTTTCCAAGGGTGAACTATGTCGGAGGGAGCTGGATGAGCCTTGGCTACAAAATATTTAGCATGGGAAGAGAATTTCCTGGATGGGGAGAGACTCAGGGTGCTGTGGGAGATATAAGGTGGGATTAATTCCCCCAGTGCAGCTATTCCGTGACTCAGTCTCTCTTGGAAGCCTGCTGAGCTTTCCCTTCAGACCTATGAAATCACCTTCACAGAATCTCAATGAGAAGGCAAATGTAGTTTCCATGGTACAGAGATGTAAAGAAATCTGTGTGGAATTGGTGGTGGGAAGAGAAATGGACTGGGGAACTGGGCCTCGACTGTCACAGGTTTTTAGGATGTATGAGTGAAAGAACAACATGGATGGTGTGAAGGGTTGTAAATGTGAGTCCTGTGAGCTGTGTGTGAAAGTCTACTGAAAGACTCCAGGGAATGTTTTCCTCCATTCTCTGTCCACTTCCTATCTCGAGTATGAAGCAATGAGAGGTTTTTCTTCCCAAAGTAATTGTCTAGGAGATAAGTATTCCAGCAGCCATGGAGAACCCTGGGAGATTGTTACTGAGTATTTGCATGCCATAATAATTGTGTAACTTCAAATTTTAAATCTGTACTTCTAAAAGATGCCATTTGGGAAGAACAAGTGTTGTATTCAGTGCCTATAAAAAACGTTATTGATCATCTACTCTGAGTTCTATAACCCACAAGAGTGTTGTGAGATCTTTTAATAACGCAGATGTGAACTTCCTCTCTTGCTCTTCTGATGATATGAAGATGGCTTTTTCCTGTTTGTAGGTGAAAACAGAGAGCCTTTCATAGAGACGTTGCTTTCAAATGTCTCTGAAAAAAATGCTTTTTCTTGTCCCATTACTAGGGCGAGGAATGAAATGTTATATCCATAAATAGGTTTGTAAGGAGATACTGTCTGAGCAACTTTGCTTTTGGTGGAGTCTGTCTAAATTCTGAAAACCTGTGATAACCATGTGAGCTGTGAAGGGTTAGGAGGGAGTGTCGGGGGTGTGGCGTGTGAGGAGGTACTGATGAAGACTTGGCATGTGTTTTGTAGATCCCCAGGGCTATTACTGGCCTTTTGAAAACGAGTCAGGAGGAGTGTCCTGATTTTCTGTTGTGTGGTTTGGACTCAAACGGCCTAGTTCGGGTTCCATTTTATTTTGTGTCAAGAGTGGCAGTCACACATCTTGTGAGGAGTCCATGTGCTGAAGAATGGGGATGTTGCCTTTGAGCTGATGCTTGAATGGCTGGGTTTTGGACAGAGCTGGTTAATAATTCATGGTCTGTCAAACATTTTGCACTTGTTGAAATAATGGGGAAGAACAGAATAATCTTAGTTGTGATGCTTGGGATCTGAGGAGCTGTGCACACAGCTTTTTTTCTAATGATGTCTGTATTCAAAATTTGCTTTCAGGTTATGTTTGTACAGAGAGAAGAAGTTTGTCCATGCAGAGGCAGGGCCTGTGCTGGAGTTCTCTGTGATGCAGCTGCAAATGAATGAATTAATTGTGTCTGTGCCTGTAGATACACGAGGCCCACAGCTGTGGTTCCAAGCTTTTTCTTTATCTTACTGTGCAAGGCAATGACTGTGTGGGGTCTGTGTAGTGAGCTCCTGTGTGAGGCCTCCTGCATATCAGTTACAATCGAGTGTCCTGTGTTGTGTGTACACTGCAGATGGCACAATCTGAAATGTGAGGCCGTGATTGATACTCTTCTGGTTTTCCCATTCTTGACTGGGTTGATTAAGGTTTTTTTGAGGTTTGCTTTGGTTTGGGTTGTTTGTTTGCTTCTTTCTTTGTGTGTGTAGAATAGGAAGCAGAAGCAGTCAGAGAATCTGGTGTTTAACTTGTGAAATAAGCCTATGAGAAGCTGCATAAAGTGATGTTTTAATTGTGCAAGGTGAGCAGGCCACACAGTAGAGAAAGTTGCTGAGGAGAGGAGTAATTCTTTGAATGAGCCCTCCTATCCTATTATCCAGTGTAAATCTTTAGAGCCTCCCTTAAGAGCTTGAGACCCCAGCGCCTGCCAGAGGCTGTCAGGAATGAATTTTCAGACCTAAAATCAAGGCCAGAAGATTGCAGTGTGAGCATCTCTAACAACTAGTTCTAATGCTTCCTTGCTTTATCTGATTAATGTTTTTGGGTTTTCTGCAGATATTTTCCTTCATTATGTTTTTCCTTGATTTTCTCTGTATTTGGATATATTTACTATTATCAACAATCAATCTCTTTCCAACAATATGTGATGTTCTTATTGCAGTGGGAGTGGGAGGCAGGAGATACAAGAGTCACTTTGTGTTCTATTACTCTTGAGAGAAATTCATGTAAATACGACTTTAGTAGCCATCTTTTTTGAAAAGAGTATGTGATAAAGACAGGGAGGAGATTCCCATTAAGCCAATGGTTTGATGAGCGATTCTCCGTTGGATGACTGCTGATCTTTAGTATGGTTGTTTTTCATTGTGTACTTTAGAATCCTTCCGTTGTTTATCATAATGGTGGTGAGCAAATGCACCTCCCTTGTGGGTGTGCCTGTAGTGCATTATCATGTCATGATAAATGTGACCAGTGTGGAGACACGAGTAAAACCTTTAAGCTGCATGGCGTAGAAGAAAAAGGATGCAGGGGAGCTCTGTGTGTGAGGCTGGAGATTAACTCATTCATGGAGACGAAACAGTTTTAAGGAGTCAGAGACAAAGGAGTAAAGGTTATTCTGCTGTATTGGCGTAGGGGTTCATTGCATCGGTTTAGGCTTATCTATATCCCAAATTAATTCATCCCAGATAATGAAAGGAAAATACAAGAGCTTTGACAAAGTGCGAGAAAGCTCTTGAAGCGTTCCCTATATTATCGTTTATTGCTGCTTTAGATGTGCAGTGATTTTTTAAAGAGCAGTTGAATTGTATTCTTCACTGCCCTGCTATTCACATTTGGTTTTGGCTATTCAGTGTGACTCAAAAAAAAGCCCTAAAAGCATCCGACTACACATCTCAGATAGAAACACCATGGACTCGAATTAAGCAAGAGCTTCTGCGCTTGCTGTTTGCAGTCGGGGAGAGCCCCCTGAGCCGGTTCTGGCTCTGAGCCCCGCCCAAAGCCGGGCCCCCTTGAGCGCGGCCATGCGGCGGCTGCAGTGTCGCGGCGGCGCCTCCGGGTGCCGCTGTTGGCCGCCGCCGAGCGGCGCTGGAGCCGCCGCCGCCGCAGCGTCCTGCCCCCGCAGGCTGCTCGCTCGCCCGGCGCCGGCCAGAGCGGCAGCGGCACCGCCAGCAGCAGCAGCGGCGGAAAGAGGCGGTGAGAGGCAGAGAGAGGCGGCGAGAGGCGGCTCACCGACCTCACTGACTTTCACCGTTCTCTTTTCTTCTCGGCGACAGTGGCTGAAAGGGTAGCAGGGTAGCGGCAGGAGGCAGGAGCGCGGCGAGCTGTGGCGGCGGCAGAGAATGGCGGTGAGGCGGCGGCAGAGGCTGGGGCCGGGCGGCGGGCGAGCGCTGCTGGGCGCGGTGCTGCTGTGCGTGTGGTGGCGGGCGGCGGCCGAGCGGGTCCGCTACACCATCGCCGAGGAGCTGGGCAGAGGCTCGCTCGTGGGGCCGCTGGCGCGGGACCTGGGGCTGAGCGCGGACGAGCTGCCGGCGCGCAAGCTGAGGCTGAGCGAGGAGAAGCAATACTTCACGGTGAATGAGGAGAACGGGAACCTGTACGTGAACGAGAGGCTGGACCGGGAGGAGATGTGCGGCGAGTCGGCGACCTGTTCTGTCAGCTTCGAGGTGCTGGTGCACAACCCACTGAACGTTTTCAACGTCGAGGTAGCCATCGAGGACGTGAATGACAACTCCCCGACCTTCAGCAAGTCTGTTTTGGACCTCGACATTGATGAAAGTATCCCTCCTGGTTCTCGTTTTCCTCTGGAGATAGCTCATGATGCTGACGCCGGAAGAAACTCGCTGCTGATTTATCAGCTCACCAACGATCCTTCATTTACACTGGCCGTGACTGAGAACCCCGACGGAAGCAAGCAGCCGGAATTAGTGCTAGAGAGAGCCCTGGACCGAGAGAAGCAGAACTCCTTTGAGTTGGTGCTGATGGCAGTGGATGGCGGGGACCCTGCGAGATCTGGGACTGTCCAGGTTCGCATCAACGTTACTGATGCCAACGACAACCCGCCCGTGTTCAGCAAAAAAGTCTACGAGGCGAGAGTAGCGGAGAATCTTCCGGCGGGATCTCTGGTGCTGGAAGTGCGTGCCACAGATGCCGACACGGGCTCCAACGGGCGAGTCTCCTACGCCTTCGGCAGCATCCCAGAAAGCATTCGCGCTTTGTTCACTGTCGACAGAAACAGCGGCGAAGTCAGAACGGTTGGTCAGCTCGATTTCGAGGAGAAGAATAAGTACATATTCGGTCTGGAGGCGACGGACGGAGGCGGGTTAACGGCTCACTGCAAGGCTCAAATAGATATCACGGACGAGAACGACAACGCACCCGAAATCACCATTCTATCTCTGTCGAGCCCCGTGCCCGAGGATGCCGCGACTGGCACAGTGGTTGCCGTGTTGAAAGTGCGGGACAGAGACTCGGGCGAGAATGGTCAGGTGTCGTGCGAGCTGTCGGGCGAGGCCCCGCTGTCGATCGTGGCGTCGCCGGGCGGCTCGTACAAGGTGGTGACGGCGAGCGCGCTGGACCGCGAGCAGGCGTCCGAGCACCGCGTGACGGTGGTGGCCCGGGACCGGGGCCGGCCGGTGCTGTCGAGCAGCACGGAGCTGGTGCTGGAGGTGTCGGACGTGAACGACAACGCACCGGTGTTCGAGGAGGCGGCGTACAGCGCGTACGTGGCGGAGAACAACGCGGCGGGCGCGCTGTTGCTGCGCGTGCAGGCGCGGGACGCGGACGCGGGCGCCAACGGGCGCGTGAGCTACTGGCTGGCGGGCGGCAGCGCGGGCGCGGCGGGCGCGGCGCCGCTGGTGTCGGTGGAGGCGCGGAGCGGCGCGCTGTACGCGCAGCGCTCCTTGGACTACGAGCAGTGCCGCGAGTTCTCGGTGGAGGTGCGGGCGCAGGACGGCGGCGCGCCGGCGCGCAGCTCCACGGCCACGGTGCGCGTCTTCGTGCTGGACCGCAACGACAACGCGCCGCGGGTGCTGTGGCCGGCGGCGGTGGCGGCGCCGGCAGAGGCTGCGGCAGTGGCGCCGTTCGAGGTGGTGCCGCGCTCGGCCGAGGCCGGCTACCTGGTGGCCAAGGTGGTGGCGGTGGACGCGGACGCGGGGCGCAACGCGTGGCTGTCGTACGAGCTGGTGCAGGCGTCGGAGCCGGCGCTGTTCCGCGTGGGGCTGCACAGCGGCGAGGTGCGCACGGCGCGCGCCGTGTCCGAGCGGGACGCGGCCAAGCAGCGGCTGGTGGCCGTGGTGAAGGACCACGGGCAGCCGGCGCTGTCGGCCACGGCCACGCTGCACGTGGTGCTGGCCGAGAGCTTGCAGGAGGCGCTGCCGGAGCTGAGCGAGCGGGCGGCGGGCGCCGAGGCAGCGGCGGCGGCGGCCGAGCTGCAGTTCTACCTGGTGCTGGCGCTGGCGCTGCTGTCGGCGCTGTTCGTGCTGAGCGTGGCGCTGGCCGTGCTGGCGCGGCTGCGCCGGGCCGGGCCGCCCGCCGTGCTGCGCTGCCTGGGCGCGCAGCGCTTCTCGGTGGCCGGCGCCGCCTTCCCGGCCGACTTCTGCGAGGGCACCTTGCCCTACTCCTACAACCTGTGCGTGGCGGCGCCGGCCCGCGCCGTGCCCGAGGCCGCTTGGCCGCCGGTGCCCGTGCTGTCGGCGGAGGAGCTTTTGGGCTGCGATTCCTGCGACAAGCCGAACCCCAACAGTAGCGCCGTTGTGGGCGTTATGTCCGCAAATCCCGACGCACCGCAGGTCTGTAAAGCGTGAGCTCATTCTCTTTTTGCGACCTTTCGGAAAGTTGTCCCTTCAGCTGGTTGATGTCACTTGTTGTCCTTGTGTGTGTCTCCACTTAGCCTCGGAAATGTTTTACTTTGCCATGGCAAAACCTTCTGCTGAGATGGTTTGAATATAACTCCCTTTGAGGTAGTAGCCGTGCTTTTCCTTGTTTCCCGGTGTCTCGTGTTTTTGAGTTTGACTTTCCTGTGTCCGTGGTGGATTGAAATGATGAAGGGATTATCTCTCCTCCATGGAAGGCTGGATGGACTTGGTGCCTCCTTGGTAGAAGTTTCGTCTCTAGCAGAGAGGTTTTCTCTTCAACAATTGAGCTCTATACATTAGGATGTGTTTACATTATTGAAACCAGATGCGTATTCTATGGTGGGTGAATAGCTGATTGTGCTTTACGGAGTCGAGGAAAAAAAAGAGGGCACTGAGAATTGGTGTTGGAGCTTTATCCTTCTTGACTGACTTTTCCAGAAGGGTGTGCTTGGAACTCGTGTGTAGCTTTAGTCCCGTTCTTTAAACATTGTTTTGTCCGTATTAGATTGAGAAAGGAAACGAATGTGGAAAGTTCCGTTCTCCATACTTAGAAAAAAAGGAAGAGGTTGTTTCCCATATAGTCGGGCAATATATTAGTGAGACTAGATGGCTTCATTTATGCTGGCAGTTCGCTCTCTTTTGCTCTTCATGATCTCTGCTTCATACACTGGTGAGAGTGTTGATTGATTTCTGTTTCAGCGACTTCTTTCTATCCTCTTTACATAGAGAATTTGGCGATTTTAGGAGGGTTCGGGTATATCGAGAACAAAAAGGTTTACAATGCTGGTTACTAGTATGGTCGACATATGAGGGAGATAGGGAACAAGAAGATTTAGGCACTTCAATCAAGCCTATTTGCACATTAGTGGGCAGCACGGTTTCGAGAGGGCAGCTGTACTTTACTTCTACATTATATAATTCTTGTCTTGAAAACTTATCATACCAGCGTGATTAAGAAATATTTAGATGAATAGTTTACTTACGAGCTTAAATGCTTTACACATTGATTTAAGAAAAAAGGATATCTAGAATGATTTGATTAAATGTAAATCCATATGAACTAAGGAAACACCAGGTTTATCTTAGGAGGTGTTTTCAAAGACTTACAGCCTTAAACTTTCCTTTGTGGGTTTTAGCTGCATCCTTATTTGTACGTGTAATTCAATCCTGTAACAACTAGGTCCATGGAGGCACAAAACTGGTCCCGTCCCGCTCGTGTTAATGAAGCTGACAGCTCTGTTTTATCGGGCTGCAATGTCTTCCCGTTTTCTCGCTGAGAGCCTCTTGATGAAGATAGTTTTAAACGGAAAGGAAAGGAAAAGAATAACAATAAGGTACAGGGTAGAACACGAAACAAGTATTTTAATTTACATATATTGACATTTGTAAGTGATTCGTTTCCCGTGTGGTTAAAGAGCCACGGCCACGGAATGTCTCTGCCTTCCGCCCGATCGTGATGCCTTGGAGGATCAAAGCAGAGATCGGCTGGAGAAATGCGGAGGCAGGAGGTCGGCGCTGGACGGAAAGCGACGTCTCCGTGGCGACTTTCCCCTGGCTGTAGCAAGGCAGGACCAGAGCGCTCGGTGTTGCAGTGCCCAAAGGAGGCTGCGGGCGCCGCTGTTGACCGAGAGGAGCGAAAGGAAGCTCGGAGCGCTGCAGCCCCGCCCGCTGCGGAACGGCTCGCTCGGTTTATCGCTCCCTGTCCGACCCTGCGGCCCGATCGTCCCCGCGGTGTAGATCCATTCTGCAGCAGCCTGGCAGAGGGACCAGCGGCTAAACACGGTGCAGAAGCTGAGAGAATTGAGTGGCAGTAGGAGTTGGATCGGCGGTGTTGCGGTGCCGCGGCGGAGATGTGCGCGGCAGGGAGGCGCTGGGGCCGGCGGCAGCGAGCTCTGCTCTGGGCCGTCCTGCTGGCGGCGTGGGAGGCGGCGTGGGGGCAGCTGCGCTACTCGGTGCCCGAGGAGATGCCCAAGGGCTCGTTCGTGGGCGACGTGGCCAAGGACCTGGGGCTGCAGCTGCCGGAGCTCAGTGATCGCGGCGTCCATATTTTGGACAAAGGTAGTACTCAGTATTTTGCATTGCACGGGAAGACGGGACATTTAGTGACGGCAGAGAGGATCGACAGAGAGCAGCTGTGCGAGCGTGTGCAGCAATGTGTGCTGCGCTGTGAGCTGATAGTGGAGGGACAGATGCAGGTTTACGGAATACAAGTGGAAATCACGGACATAAATGACAACGCACCAAGCTTCCGAGAAACAGAAATTGAATTGAGAGTAAGCGAGGTGACTGCTCCAGGGTCACGGTTTCCCCTGGCCGAGGCTCACGACCCGGACTCGGGTCGGAATTCCCTGAAGAGCTACGAGCTGAGCGGTGACGAGCACTTCTCGCTGGCCGTGCAGGCGGGCCCCGGCGGCGATCAGCGTCCCGAGCTGGTGCTGGCCAAGGCGCTGGACCGGGAGGAGGCGGCGTTTCACGAGCTGGTGCTGAGGGCGAGTGACGGCGGCGATCCGGCACGGACGGGCACGGCTCGGATCCGCGTGACAGTGGTGGACGCGAACGACAACGCTCCCGTGTTCAGCCAGACGGAGTACACGGTGCGTGTGCCCGAGGACGTGCCGGTGGGCTCTACCCTCGTCACCGTCACAGCCACGGACGCTGACGACGGTCTGAACGGACAGATGAAATACTCTTTTAAGAAAATCACAGAGAAGGCCTCGCAGATTTTCCACCTGGATGCCGACAAAGGAGCGGTCAGCCTGTTACGTAGCTTGGACTTCGAGGAAGGCACTTCCTACGAAATGGACGTGCAGGCACATGATGGGGGAGGCCTTTCCGATACTGCCAAAGTTGTGGTTACCGTAACAGATGTGAACGACAACGCCCCCGTACTTACAGTGTCATCGGCGCTAAGCGAGATTTCTGAGGACGCCCCGTCAGGGACAGTAGTCGCTCTGTTGCATGCACAGGACCAGGACTCGGGGGCCAACGGGGAGGTGCGCTGCTCACTTGACAAGGACGTCCCATTCCGGCTGGAGAAGTCTTACGAGGACTACTATCGTGTGGTGACAGCGAGAGAGCTGGATCGAGAGCAGGTGTCGGAGTACAACGTGACGGTGCGGGCGGCCGACGGCGGGTCACCGGCGCTGCAGAGCAGCGCGTTGCTTTGTCTGCGGGTGCTGGACGTGAACGACAACGCGCCGGTGTTCGCGGAGGAGCGCTACAGCGCGCGTGTGGCGGAGAACAACGCGGCGGGCGCGCTGGTGCTGACGGTGCGCGCGACGGACGCGGACTGGGGGCAGAACGCGCGCGTGCGGTACCGGCTGGGCGAGGGGCGGGTGCGGGGCGCGCCGCTGTCGTCGTACGTGTCGGTGCAGGCGGAGACGGGCGCGCTGTACGCGCTGCGCTCCTTGGACTACGAGCAGGTGCGCGAGCTGCGGCTGTGGGTGCTGGCGGAGGACGGCGGCGCGCCGGCGCTGAGCAGCAACGTGTCGGTGGAGGTGCAGATCGTGGACGAGAACGACAACGCGCCGCAGGTGCTGTACCCGGCGCCGGCGGCTGCGCTGGGCTCGGGCTCGGGCGGGGCGTGGTCGGGCGTGGAGCTGGCGCCGCGCTGGTCGGAGCCGGGCGCGCTGGTGGCCAAGGTGGTGGCGGTGGACGCGGACGCGGGCCAGAACGCGTGGCTGTCGTACGAGCTGGCCAAGGCGACGGAGCCGGGGCTGTTCCGCGTGGGGCTGCACAGCGGCGAGGTGCGCACGGCGCGCTCGCCGCTGGCCCGCGACGCGGCGCGGCAGAGCCTGGTGGTGGTGGTGAAGGACCACGGGCGGCCGGCGCTGTCGGCCACGGCCACGCTGAGCGTGGTGCTGGCCGAGAGCGTGGCCGAGCTGCTGGCCGAGCTGAGCAGCGCGGCCGACGAGGCGGCGGCGCCGGGCGAGCCGGCCGGGAGCCTGACGCGCTGGCTCGTGCTGGCCGTGGCCGCCGTGTCCTGCCTCTTCCTCGCCTTCCTGCTGCTGCTGCTGGCGCTGCGCCTGCGCCGCTGGCACCGCCAGCAGCTGCTGCCGCCCGCCAGCGGCGCCTTGCGCGGCGTGCCCGTGTCGCACTTCGTGGGCATCGACGGCGTGCGCGCCTTCCTGCAGTCCTACTCGCACGACGTGTCGCTCACGGCCGACTCGCGCAAGAGCCAGCTGCGCTTCTCGGCCAGCGCCAGCTGCTGCGACACCCTCCCGGCCCGGCCACTGCCCGACGAGCCCGCGCCGCTGCTCGGCGACGAGGACCCTGCCGGCGCCGTCCCAGTGGATCCCGTTGCTCCCTCGGTGAGTTTTTGGGACCAATTTTTTTTGTAAGGCTCTTTCTTCTCCTATTCCTTTTGTCTGTATGTTGCGTGTAACATTTGCAGACATTCAAGGCAATGCACTGTTTGTGGGCACGCTCTGTTCCGGTGCTTATTGTTGCGAGTAGGTAGATGCAGGGTCCGCGTTCAGCCTTACGTTGGGAATGGTAGCATAAGGACGGTTGCTCTTGGCTGGAGGTAGGTTCTTTGTGTGTTTATCATGTTGCTTTTAATTTCTTCTCCTGACGTGGGTAATCCTTCTTAGCATTTGGTATTCTCACGGGATGTGTTGCAAGTATATGCAGTGGAATTTCCATTGTTTGCAGGGTCAGGTGTTTCCTCGACAGCACATGTACATGAGCTTATTGGAGTTCTTTTGAAACACCTCGTGGCCCCGTGTAGAAAATCACTTTAAACTTTGAGAATCACCTATCTTTCAAGTTTGCCATGTACAGAAATAGGATGAGTGCTTATTATGGTGACTGGGTGGGTCCTTGTGAGAGACACCTATCTCTTGCGCACTTGAGAGTATTTTATTTTACTTAATAGGGCTCATTTCCTTTGGGTCTCAGTGCTGAGATTGTTCTCAGACAGTGAGAGGTTGTGTGTGCCACTTTTGTTTCACTGGTGACTGGGTGCAGTTCTAGCTGTCTTCTGTATAACGTTGGGGCAGGGTAAAATAAAATTTTTATAGATACACCACTGATAAAAGTCTTCCGTGGTTAAATTCTAAAAGCCAAAAAGATGTAATTACAGTGTAGAAATTGTTTGTCCTGGTTGTTACATGAGACCCACAGCCATGGTTCTTTTCCTTTTCCCTTGTTTACTGTATAAGGAAATTTCATTGAAGAACTGTGGCCATGGGCTTTACTGTGAGCTCTTTTGTGAATTGTGGGGACGTTTTACTCCCCAGAAACCCTTCTTATGTTTCTACTGCCATTGAGAAAATCTTAAACGTCAGGTTATTAAACCTTAGAAGGAAATGCAACACTTCTTCCTAGTAAACGTGCATGGTCTGATGGTGATGGATGTGAAAGATGTTTTGGCCAGGCAGCTGGGGTTTGATTATTTATTCTTGGCAATTAAAAGGGTTAGAGATTAACATGCACGTTTTGAGGGGGAGAGACAAGAGTACTGTGGCCTGAGTGTGGAGGTCTGTTGAAACAGGAGAAACATGATTTGTTCGTTTCACTGTTCAGTGTTCAGCTCTATTGACGTGTAACGTGATTTCCTTCTTCACTGGCAAGTCTGCCGTAATAGGTCTTACTCCAGGCGTGTAGGGAACCCTGGGAGCTTCCGTCTGCGCGTTTGGAGGTCGTTGTTTTTCTTAGGTACATATGGCAAGCGCCGTAAGGGTAATTTTGGGTGGAACCAGCTGTGTATTCATCACCTACTAAGGAGCTGAACTCTGTGCCTGACCTTAGTGCCATCGTCATCAAGAGTCTGTGTTGATCCCCTCTTTTCTGCAGATGTCATCTTATGTCTGGCTCGTTTTAATAAGAAATGGTTTCTAAAGTGTTACTTGAATTCTCATCCTTGTAACGTACACAGGTTGAGAAATGAAATATTTTCCACGGCAATGGTAATCTGTGTGAGGAACTTTTCTTTTGGTGGAGTCTCTTTGGACTAAGGAGAGACTTGTTTGTGAGAAGGTATGTCGGAGACAAAGCCTGTGTGTTTTTGATTCATGGGTTTATTCACGACCTTCTGAAAGATTTCTAAAGGTGTCTTCAATATTTGATATTCCATAAATTGGACTCCAAGGACCAGTTTGTGTGTTCAACATTTCGGTTTTCTGTTTGATGATGTTTTCTATGAATGGTAATTCTCGGGCACAGATGGAAACCTTGCATTCGGAGTAGGAGAGGGACACACTCTTCAAAGAACACATGTGCTGGAGAAAGATGATGTTATCTTTGAGTGATACTTTGATGACTGGTTAAAAGCTGACTGCTGATGTCATTAGCCTTTACAACATTTTAGAATAGGTGAAATTGTTGTGATGAGTGGAAAAATCCGTGTTGTGATCCTTGAGATGTGAGAAGTTGTGAGAAGAACTTTTAATCGTGTCTGTCTCCAAAATTTGCTTTCGTTTTGTGTAATGAGAGAGAGAACTCTGTCTATGGAGCGACAGGGCCAACGACGGAGTTTACTGTGGTATAGTTTGAAACGGATAAAAGAGATGTATAATATTTTTTTTTCCTGGTGGTTAGATGAGGCCTTCACTTGTGTTTTAAAGTTTTCTCCTTTTTTCATGGTCCATAGAACTGACTGTGGCTGGGGTGTGTGGTTTGAAGTTCTGTGTGACCCTCCTGTGTACTCAGTAAAAGACTATTTTATATCTTGTATCTACTACAACTGATAGAATAGCAAATACAGACCTATTCATTGTGGTGGTTTCTAGGAGTGTTTTCTAAAAACCCGACCCAAGCTGAATGCGTCTGAAGCGTTGGAGTGCATTGGGAGTAGGTGGAGAGATTGGCTTTGATCCAGGGAAATGGGTGTGCAAAAGAGGTTTTTTGATAAGTTGTAAGATTTTATGCCTGGTGTCCAGGCCTGTGCCATTTCTCCTCTGTGATCATAGTTTCCCTTTGCTGAAAGTAAATTACCGTCGTCCAGCAATAATGAGCTATACTGCTGGAATAGAGCAGTTTATAATTGCAATGTGAAACATCTCATGACTGGTTCTATGAAAGACACAAAAATGACTTTTCATTTTCCCACTGTCAGGTTCTCCAATATGGAGGCACAAAATAGGGAACGTACATGAATCAGAAAAAAATTATGAGTGTTATTCTGTCTTAGAAGAGAGCTCTAAACATTGCTTTAAGCCGATCCATTTTTCAGATTAATCTATCCCATGTAACGAAAGCAGAATTAGAGACACATGACGATTAAAAGCTTCAGAATAAGTTTTGAATAATACAGTTTATTGCTCTTACATAAGTATTTTAGTAAAAGCAGCTGAGATCCATCCCGTATTGCTCTTCCACGAATACTTAATTATGACTACTCAATGTGATGAAGATCACGACCTAAAATCGCTCGACAGAGAACCTCAGTTAAAAAAGCCTTTGGAATCACAGCAAGTCCCTGCGTCTCCGCTCGCGATTTGGTATCGTGGAGAGCCCCCTGAGCCGGTTCTGGCTCTGAGCCCCGCCCAAAGCCGGGCCCCCTTGAGCGCGGCCATGCGGCGCTGCAGTGTCGCGGCGGCGCCTCCGGGTGTCGCTGTTGGCCGCCGCCGAGCGGCGCTGGAGCCGCCGCCGCCGCAGCGTCCTGCCCCCGCAGGCTGCTCGCTCGCCCGGCGCCGGCCAGAGCGGCAGCGGCACCGCCAGCAGCAGCAGCAGCGGCGGCGGAAAGAGGCGGTGAGAGGCGGCTTGCCGACCTCGCTGAATTTCAGCGGTCTCTTTTATTCTCGGCGACAGTGGCTGAAAGGGAAGCAGGGTAGCGGCAGGAGGCAGGAGCGCGGCGAGCTGTGTCGGCGGCAGAGAATGGCGGTGAGGCGGCGGCAGAGGCTGGGGCCGGGCGGCGGGCGAGCGCTGCTGGGCGCGGTGCTGCTGTGCGTGTGGTGGCGGGCGGCGGCCGAGCGGGTCCGCTACACCATCGCCGAGGAGCTGGGCAGAGGCTCGCTCGTGGGGCCGCTGGCGCGGGACCTGGGGCTGAGCGCGGACGAACTGCCGGCGCGCAAGCTGCGGCTGAGCGAGGAGAAGCAATACTTCACGGTGAATGAGGAGAACGGGAACCTGTACGTGAACGAGAGGCTGGACCGGGAGGAGATGTGCGGGGAGTCGGCGACTTGCTCCGTGAGCTTCGAGGCGCTGGTGCACAATCCCCTGAACGTCTTTCTTGTCACCGTGGCGATCGAGGACGTGAATGACAACGCGCCGCGCTTCCTGCAAGACCAGTTCCAGCTAGAGATCAACGAGTTGACTGCTCCCGGCGCCCGATTTTATTTGGGCATTGCAGAGGACGCGGACGTGGGCAGTAACTCGCTGCAAGGCTATGAGCTGGGGACCAACGAGAACTTCGCGGTGGAGGTGAAGGAGAGTCAGGACGGCAGCAAGTTCGCGGAGCTGGTGTTGCGCCGGGCGTTGGACCGGGAGATAGAGCAGAGTTTTAATCTGGTGCTGACGGCCCTGGATGGCGGAGACCCGCCCCGGACTGGCACCGCCCAGCTCCGGATCAACGTCACCGACGCCAATGATAACCCACCCGTGTTCGCGCAGGACCGGTACCGCGTCAGCCTGCGCGAGGACGCTGCCCCGGGATCGACGGTGCTGAACGTCCTTGCCTCCGATGCTGACGCCGGCACCAACGCCCGCATCACCTATGGCTTCGGGAAAATGCCGGCCAAAGTGATTCAGAAGTTTTTGGTCGACGCAGAGAGGGGAAAAATCACACTGCAGGAGGCTTTGGACTTCGAAGATACACGAACATTCAGCCTCGCTGTGGAGGCGAGGGACGGGGGCGGACTGGTGGCACATTGCAAAGTAGAAGTAGAAGTAGAGGACGTGAATGACAATGCACCAGAGGTGACACTTACATCCGTGTCGAGCCCCCTGCCTGAAGACGCGCCGGTGGGCACTGTGGTGGCTCTCCTGAAAGTTCGGGACAGAGATTCGGGCGAGAACGGTCAGGTGTCGTGCGAGCTGTCGGGCGAGACGCCGCTGTCGATCGTGGCGTTAGCGGGCGGCTCGTACAAGGTGGTGACGGCGAGCGCGCTGGACCGCGAGCAGGCGTCCGAGCACCGCGTGACGGTGGTGGCCCGGGACCGGGGCCGGCCGGTGCTGTCGAGCAGCACGGAGCTGGTGCTGGAGGTGTCGGACGTGAACGACAACGCGCCGGTGTTCGAGGAGGCGGCGTACAGCGCGTACGTGGCGGAGAACAACGCGGCGGGCGCGCTGGTGCTGCGCGTGCAGGCGCGGGACGCGGACGCGGGCGCCAACGGGCGCGTGAGCTACTGGCTGGCGGGCGGCAGCGCGGGCGCGGCGGGCGCGGCGCCGCTGGTGTCGGTGGAGGCGCGGAGCGGCGCGCTGTACGCGCAGCGCTCCTTGGACTACGAGCAGTGCCGCGAGTTCTCGGTGGAGGTGCGGGCGCAGGACGGCGGCGCGCCGGCGCGCAGCTCCACGGCCACGGTGCGCGTCTTCGTGCTGGACCGCAACGACAACGCGCCGCGGGTGCTGTGGCCGGCGGCGGTGGCGGCGCCGGCAGAGGCTGCGGCAGTGGCGCCGTTCGAGGTGGTGCCGCGCTCGGCCGAGGCCGGCTACCTGGTGGCCAAGGTGGTGGCGGTGGACGCGGACGCGGGGCGCAACGCGTGGCTGTCGTACGAGCTGGTGCAGGCGTCGGAGCCGGCGCTGTTCCGCGTGGGGCTGCACAGCGGCGAGGTGCGCACGGCGCGCGCCGTGTCCGAGCGGGACGCGGCCAAGCAGCGGCTGGTGGCCGTGGTGAAGGACCACGGGCAGCCGGCGCTGTCGGCCACGGCCACGCTGCACGTGGTGCTGGCCGAGAGCTTGCAGGAGGCGCTGCCGGAGCTGAGCGAGCGGGCGGCGGGCGCCGAGGCAGCGGCGGCGGCGGCCGAGCTGCAGTTCTACCTGGTGCTGGCGCTGGCGCTGCTGTCGGCGCTGTTCGTGCTGAGCGTGGCGCTGGCCGTGCTGGCGCGGCTGCGCCGGGCCGGGCCGCCCGCCGTGCTGCGCTGCCTGGGCGCGCAGCGCTTCTCGGTGGCCGGCGCCGCCTTCCCGGCCGACTTCTGCGAGGGCACCTTGCCCTACTCCTACAACCTGTGCGTGGCGGCGCCGGCCCGCGCCGTGCCCGAGGCCGCTTGGCCGCCGCCGCCGGTGCCCGTGCTGTCGGCGGAGGAGCTTCTGGGCGCCGATTCCTGCGAGAAGCCGAGTCCGAAGAGCATCGCCGTGATGGAAGACGTGTCCGTAAATCACGACGCACCGCAGGTCTGTGAAGCGTTAGCTCCTTCTCTATATTCGGCTGTGCCGGGTTGTTGACCCTTTAGCCCTCATTTGCTCTATCTGGTGTCAATTGGGACTACTCATCTGTGTGTGCACTTAGCCGCGGTAATTTTTGGTTTCTCCTTGGTATGTGCTTCAGCTGAGTTCCTTTGAGTATAACTTCCTTTTGAAGGAGTAGCCGTGCTTTTCCTTGTTTCCCGGTGTGTGGTAATTGAGTTGCACTTTCCTGTCTCTGTGGCGGATGGAAATGAGGAAAGGTGTATCCTGGCTCCATGAAGATGTGAATGGACTTGGTGCCTCATTAGTCATAGGTTCAACTTCAGCAGAGACGTTTTGTCTTAATCAGTTGAACTCTGTAAAGTAGAATGTGTTTGCAATATTGAAAGCAGATTCTTACTTTAGGGAAGAAGAATGGCTGATTCTGCATTACGCACGGAATTGAGGAGAAAATAGAGAGTACTGATACTTGATGATGGTGCTTTTTTCATTCCAGGTTGATTTGTTCAGAAAGGATGTGCTTGGATCTCTCAAGGCCGTTCGTTAAACTTTGTTTTCTTCCTACTCGATTTAGAAAGCAAACTAATGTGGAAAGTTCCCTTCTCCATACTTAGGGAAGAGATTGTTGCCCATTTTGTGCAGAGGTACTGTAGTGACGCTAGCTGGCTTCCTTTATGAGCCCTAGCTGGCAGTTTCTCTTTGTCTTGCTCTTAGTGATCTTTATTTTGTAAGTCGGTGACAATGATTTCTGTTTTCTGAGATTTTTTTTTCTGTCCACTTGACATAGAGAGTTTGGCGAATTTAGAAGGGTTCGAGTATATCGAGAACAGCAAAGTTTTGCAATTCCGTTTACTAGGATGTGCAACTGAGATACGAAGGGATCACATATCAGGGAGATTGGCCAGACGACGATTTAGGCACTCGAATCAAGTCAGTTTGGACATTAATTTGTGGTCAGCACGGTTTCGAGAGAGCAGCTGTATTATAGTTCTACGGTTCTATAATTCTCTTCTTGAAAACTTATCGTACCATCGCGATTAAGAAATACTTACATTAATATTTCAGTAACGAGATTCAGCGCTTTACACATTGATTTCACCAAAAAATGAAACCTCGAATTACTTGATTAAATGCAAATCTGTATGAACTAAGGAAACACTGAGTTTATCTTAAGAAGGGATATCAAATATTTGAAGGTCTGAAACATTCCTTTGAAAGTATTAGGTGCATCTTTATTTGTTCCTGTAATCAATCCTGCAACAATTAGCCCCCTGAATCTTAGACGCATGCAGTTGTTCTCGTCCCGCTTGTGTAAATGAAGCTGATAGTTCTGTTTTTTCGGGATGCGGTATCTTCACTTTTTCTCGCGTAGAGTCTCTTGTTGGAGATGGTTATAAATAAAAAGGATAAGTACAGGGTAAAATACTTCTACTGTACCACCCCAGCGAGATGCCCATGGACAAGGCATTTCTCAGCACCGCTCGGTGCTGCAGTGCCGAAAGGAGGCTGCGGGCGCCGCTGTTGACCGAGAGGAGCGAGAGGAAGCTCGGAGCGCTGCAGCCCCGCCCGCTGCGGAACGGCTCGATCGGTTTATCGCTCCCTGTCCGACCCTGCGGCCCGATCGTCCCCGCGGTGCTGATCCATTCTTTAGTCAACGGAGGGACCGGCGGCTCCTTCCGCTGCAGAAGCTGAGAGAATTGAGTGGCAGTGGGAGTTGCATCGGCGGTGTTGCGGTGCCGGCGGTGCCGCTGCGGAGATGTGCGCGGCTGGGAGGCGCTGGGGCCGGCGGCAGCGAGCTCTGCTCTGGGCCGTCCTGCTGGCGGCGTGGGAGGCGGCGTGGGGGCAGCTGCGCTACTCGGTGCCCGAGGAGATGCCCAAGGGCTCGTTCGTGGGCGACGTGGCCAAGGACCTGGGCCTGCAGCTGCTGGCGCTACGAGACGGAAGAATCCGCATTGTCTCTGAAGGTAGCACTCAGTATTTCGCTCTGCACGGGAAGACGGGACATTTAGTGACGGCAGAGAGGATCGACAGAGAGCAGCTGTGCGAGCGTGTGCAGCAATGCGTGCTGCGCTGTGAGCTGATAGTGGAAGGACAGATGCAGGTTTACGGAATCCAGGTGGAAATCACAGACATTAACGACAACGCGCCCAGCTTCCGCGAGACTGAAACAAAGGTGAAAATTATCGAAACAACAGCCCCGGGGTCGCGGTTTCCCCTACCAGATGCTCATGACCCTGACTTGGGACGGAATTCCCTGCAGAGCTACGAGCTGAGCGGTGACGAGCACTTCTCGCTGGCCGTGCAGGCGGGCCCCGGCGGCGATCAGCGTCCCGAGCTGGTGCTGGCCAAGGCGCTGGACCGGGAGGAGGCGGCGTTTCACGAGCTGGTGCTGAGGGCGAGTGACGGCGGCGATCCGGCACGGACGGGCACGGCTCGGATCCGCGTGACGGTGCTGGATGCGAACGACAACGCGCCCGTGTTCAGCCAGGCGGAGTACACGGTGCGTCTGCCCGAGGACGTGCCTGTAGGCTCAACTCTTACGACGGTCAGGGCCACGGACGCCGATGAGGGGCTATACGGGGAAATTAAGTATTCATTTAAGAAAATCACGGAGAAATCCTCTCAGACTTTCCGGCTGGACAGCGACACCGGAGCGATCAGTCTATTGCGGAGTCTCGACTTCGAGAAAAGTGACTCTTACGAACTAGAGGTGCAAGCAGATGATGGGGGAGGCCTTTTTCACACAGCGAAAGTTGTGGTCACTGTGACAGACGTCAACGACAACGTGCCAGAAATTTCGGTGAGGTCGGCATTGAGTGAGATCTCGGAAGATGCCCCATCGGGTACTATAGTAGCCCTGCTGCACGTGAGGGACAAGGACTCCGAGCCTAACGGCAAGGTGCGCTGCTCGATCGACGGGGATGTCCCGTTCCGTCTGGAGAAGTCCTATGAAGACTACTACCGTGTGGTGACAGCGAGAGAGCTGGACCGAGAACAGGTGTCGGAGTACAACGTGACAGTACGGGCGGCCGACGGCGGGTCGCCGGCGCTGCAGAGCAGCGCGGTGCTTTGTCTGCGGGTGCTGGACGTGAACGACAACGCGCCGGTGTTCGCGGAGGAGCGCTACAGCGCGCGTGTGGCGGAGAACAACGCGGCGGGCGCGCTGGTGCTGACGGTGCGCGCGACGGACGCGGACTGGGGTCAGAACGCGCGCGTGCGGTACCGGCTGGGCGAGGGGCGGGTGCGGGGCGCGCCGCTGTCGTCGTACGTGTCGGTGCAGGCGGAGACGGGCGCGCTGTACGCGCTGCGCTCCTTGGACTACGAGCAGGTGCGCGAGCTGCGGCTGTGGGTGGTGGCGGAGGACGGCGGCGCGCCGGCGCTGAGCAGCAACGTGTCGGTGGAGGTGCAGATCGTGGACGAGAACGACAACGCGCCGCAGGTGCTGTACCCGGCGCCGGCGGCTGCGCTGGGCTCGGGCTCGGGCGGGGCGTGGTCGGGCGTGGAGCTGGCGCCGCGCTGGTCGGAGCCGGGCGCGCTGGTGGCCAAGGTGGTGGCGGTGGACGCGGACGCGGGCCAGAACGCGTGGCTGTCGTACGAGCTGGCCAAGGCGACGGAGCCGGGGCTGTTCCGCGTGGGGCTGCACAGCGGCGAGGTGCGCACGGCGCGCTCGCCGCTGGCCCGCGACGCGGCGCGGCAGAGCCTGGTGGTGGTGGTGAAGGACCACGGGCGGCCGGCGCTGTCGGCCACGGCCACGCTGAGCGTGGTGCTGGCCGAGAGCGTGGCCGAGCTGCTGGCCGAGATGGGCAGCGCGGCCGACGAGGCAGCGGCGGCGGCGGGCGAGCCGGCCGGGAGCCTGACGCGCTGGCTCGTGCTGGCCGTGGCCGCCGTGTCCTGCCTCTTCCTCGCCTTCCTGCTGCTGCTGCTGGCGCTGCGCCTTCGCCGCTGGCACCGCCAGCAGCTGCTGCCGCCCGCCAGCGGCGCCTTGCGCGGCGTGCCCGTGTCGCACTTCGTGGGCATCGACGGCGTGCGCGCCTTCCTGCAGTCCTACTCGCACGACGTGTCGCTCACGGCCGACTCGCGCAAGAGCCAGCTGCGCTTGTCGGCCAGCGCCAGCTGCTGCGACACCCTCCCGGCCCGGCCACTGCCCGACGAGCCCGCGCCGCTGCTCGGCGACGAGGACCCTGCCGGCGCCAGTCCCGTCGCTCCCACTACTCCCTCGGTGAGTTTCTCCGTCCAGATTTTCTCCACTGCACTTTCTCCTGGTTCTCCTCTTCGCTTTTCTCCGCCGTGATCTCTGACTTGCACAGGAGATTTTCCTTAAAAGCAAGCTTAAGTTTCTTTTGGCGACGTTCTGGAGGGTGCTGCCCCTTTCTGTCGTTCTGTGAAGGGGTCGTTCCTCGGCCTTGTAGTTAGTGAAGAAGGAGGGAGAAGGCTGCTTTTGGGAAGGTCTTTGTTAGTTCGGAAATTTGGGTATCGCTCATCTTCCAGGTAGTCTTCTTCTGTGTCACCTGTGCTGTGTAGAGTCTGTGTTCCTGTTTTTATTAAATCTTGTGAACTGATCTATCAGGTTATTAAGGAATTCACCATTTTAGCAGACTCATGTGTCGTCTCAAGAGCACATGTGCTTGAGTAGGTTGAATGTGTCAAAGAAAATGCTAATGGCTTTGTGTGGAACTTCTGTGCACATTGTTCTGAGCCTTTATCCTTCTGCATGATACATAGTGGTGGTCAGCAGGAAAAGTCATTGCGTCATCCATGCTTTGATCTTTGTCCCCAGGAGATGATTGGGCCGGAACCAAGTGGTCCTTGATGATGTCTGTGTGCCTGTTGTGAAGGTGAGGGATCCTCCTGAAGATGTGACTCTTTGAAAAACCTGTGGTTGTCTGCATGTGGATGAGGAAATGCAGGAAGCAATGGCAGAACTGTTTTTCTTTTTTTTTTTTTTTTTTTTTTTATGGTAGAGCAATATCAGAGGGAGCTGAATGAGCCTTGGCTATAAAATTTTTAGCATGGGAAGAGAATAGCCTGGATGAGAAGGGAGAGATTCAGGGTGCAGCAGGAGATTTAAGTGGCGCTTAGTTCTACCAGTGCCACGATTCCCTGACTCAGTCTCTCTTGGAAGCCTGCTGGGATTTTCCTTTTGGACCTATGAAGTCCCTTCAGAGAATTTCAGGGAACAGGCAAATGTAGCTTCCAGTTTACAGAGAAGTAAAGGTATCTGTGTAGAATTGGTGGTGGGATGAAAAATGATCTGAGGAAGTGGGCCTCCACTGTCACAGGTTTTGTGAATCTATGGGTGAAAGAATACCAGGGATGCTGTGAAGGTTTGGAAATGTGAGTCCTGTGAGTTGTGTGTGAAGGTCTACTGAAAGACTCAGTACGGAAAGACTCCTTCCCCTGTCCAGTTCCTATCTCTAGTATGAAGCAATGTGATGTTCCCAAGTGAGCTGTGAAGGGTTGGGGGGAGTGTTGGGAATGTGGTGTGTGAGGAGGTACTGGTGGAGACCTGGCATGTGTTTTGTTGGTCCTCAGGGCTTTTGCTGGCCTTAGGAAAATGAGTCAGGAGGAGTGTCCTGATTCTTTATTGTGTGGTTTCTCCTCAAATGGCCTAGTTTGGTTCCATATTCATTGCATCAAGAGTGGCAGTCACATATCTTGTGGGAAATCCGTGTACTGAAGAATGGGGATGTTGCCTTTGAGCTGAGGTTTAGATGACTGGGTCTTGGACCGAGCTGGTAATAATTTATGGGTTATCAAACATTTTGCACTTGTTGAAGTAATGGGGAGGAACAGAATAATCTTAGTTGTGATGCTTGGGATCTGAGGAGCTGTGCACACAGCTGTTCTTCTAATCATGTCTGTATGCAAAATTTGCTTTCAGGTTATGTTTGGACAGAGAGAAGTCTGTCTATGCAGAGGGAGGGCCTGTGCTGGAGTTCACTGTGATACAGCTCCGAATGAATGAATGGTGTCTGTTTGTGCCAGTAGTTAGATGAGGCCCACAGCTGTGGTTCCAAGCTTGTTCTTTATCTTACTGTGCAAGGCAATGACTGTGTGGGGTCTGTGTAGTGAACTCCTGTGTATCAATTACAATCGAGTTTTCCGTGTTGTGTGTACACTGCAGTTGCAAAATCTGAAATGTGAGGCCATGATTGATACTCTTCTGATGTTTTCCCAGTCTTGTCTGTGTTGATTATGAGGGTTTTATTTGAGGTTTTTTTTTTTTTTTTTTAAATTTGTTTCGGGTAGCTTTCTTCGCCCGTTTTTTTTGTCGAGGAGTGAAGTTGATCCTCATTGTGCCTGGCAATCCTGCAAATTCCAAATCATATCATTATCCAGGAGGGAGAGAATCTCTCATCCATACCTTGAAGCTGTACATGTAATCATAGAATCATAGAAACACAGAAACATAGAATGATTTGTATTGAAAAGGACCTTAAAGATCATCTCATTCCAATTCCTCTGCCATGGGCAGGGACATCTTCCACCAGACCAGGTTGCTCAGAGCCCCACCCACACTGACCCTGAATTTTTCATTCAACAAATACTATTTCATAAATACATGTTTCCCCAAGGTGTTGTTTTCTGTGTGGCCAATGTATAACCAAACATTTGGTATATGTTAATGGTGAAACTAAAGGCTGTGAATGCAGAGGAGGGTGAGAGCTGAGTTCTGTGCCTGGAAAATCAGTGAATCAGTGTGGGTTTGGCTGAGAAATGGTTTGATTTCATGCTTGAGAAAGAGGCTGATGAGAAGCTGATTAAAACGATGTTTAATAATGGTGCAAGGTGAGCCGGCCACGCAGTAGAAAAGTTGCTGAGGAGGGGAGTCATTCTTCAAATGAGCCCCCCTGTCCTATTCTTTAGTGTAAGACATGAGGCTTCCTTGGAGCATGAGACCTCAGTGACTTCCAGATTCTCTCAGGGATGAATTTTAAGGTCTGAATCAAGGCTTAGAAGACATCACTGCGAGCATCTCTAATGCTTCCTTGCCTTGTCTGATTCATGTGTTGGGTTTTTTGGCAGTTTTTTTCTTTGTTTTCCTTTTCCTTGATTGACTGTGCGTGTGGGTATATTTACTATTATCAACAATCTCTCATTTTCCAGCAATGTCTGGTGGTATTCTCTCTTGTTCCAGTGGGAGTGGAAGGCGGGAGATATGAGAGTGACTCTGTGTTCGGTTGCTGTTGGTAGAAATAGATGGAAATACGACTTCAGCAGATGTTGCATATTTGTGGAAATGAGCCTTTGATAAAGACAGGGAAGAGATTCTCTTTAAGCCAATGGTTTGATGAGCCATTCGCAAGTGGATGACTGCTCATCTTTAGCGTTGTTGTTTATCATTAGTGTGCTTTAGAATCCTTCAGTTCCTTGTTATAATGGTGGTGAGCAAAAGCACCTCACTTGTGGGTGTGGCTGTAGTGCATTATCATCTCATGATAAATGTGACCAATGAGGAGACACAAGCAAAACCTTCCAGTTGCATGACGTAGAAGAAAAAGAAGGCATTGGAGCTCTGTATGTGAGGCTAGAGAAGGACTCGTGCACGCAGCTGAAACAACTTGAATGAGTCAGAAAAGAAAGAGTAGGTTATTTTACTATGTTGGCATAGGGGCTGATTGCATTGCTTTAGGCTTATCTATACCCCAAATTAATTCATCCCAGATAATAAAAGGACAATTCAAGACATGTGACAAAGTACGAGAAAGCTGTGTAAGTCTTCCCTATATTATCGTTTATTGCTGCTGTAGATGTACACTGATTTAGTAAACAGCAGTTAAATTCAATTCTTCAATGCCCTGCCATTGTAATTTGTTTGTGACTCTTGATTGTGCCTTAAAGGAATGCCTTAAAGCATTCGACTGCACATCTCAGATAGAAACACCTTGGAGTCGCATTAAGCCAGGGCTTCTGCCCTCGCTGTTTGCAGTCGGGGAGAGCCCCCTGAGGCGGTGCAGGCGCTGAGCCCCGCCCAAAGCCGGGCCCCCTTGAGCGCGGCCATGCGGCGGCTGCAGTGTCGCGGCGGCGCCTCCGGGTGTCGCTGTTGGCCGCCGCCGAGCGGCGCTGGAGCCGCCGCCGCCGCAGCGTCCTGCCCCCGCAGGCTGCTCGCTCGCCCGGCGCCGGCCAGAGCGGCAGCGGCACCACCAGCAGCAGCAGCGGCGGCGGAAAGAGGCGGTGAGAGGCAGAGAGAGGCGGCTCGCTGACCTCGCTGCCTTTCAGCGGTATCTGTTTTCTCTTGCGAGAGCGGCTGGAAGGGAGGCAGGGCAGCGGCAGGAGGCAGGAGCGCGGCGAGCTGTGTCGGCGGCGGAGAATGGCGGTGAGGCGGCGGCAGAGGCTGGGGCCGGGCGGCGGGCGAGCGCTGCTGGGCGCGGTGCTGCTGTGCGTGTGGTGGCGGGCGGCGGCCGAGCGGGTCCGCTACACCATCGCCGAGGAGCTGGGCAGAGGCTCGCTCGTGGGGCCGCTGGCGCGGGACCTGGGGCTCAGCGCGGACGAGCTGCCGGCGCGCAAGCTGCGACTGAGCGAGGAGAAGCAATACTTCACTGTGAATGAGGAGAACGGGAACCTGTACGTGAACGAGAGGCTGGACCGGGAGGAGATGTGCGGCGCCACTGCGACGTGTTCTGTCAGCTTCGAGGTGCTGGTGCACAACCCACTGAACGTTTTCAACGTCGAGGTAGCCATCGAGGACGTGAATGACAACTCCCCGATCTTTAGGAAGTCCTTTTTGGACCTCGACATTGATGAAATGATCCCTCCTGGTTCTCGTTTCCCTCTGGAGATAGCTCATGATGCTGACGCCGGAAGAAACTCGCTGCTGATTTATCAGCTCACCAACGATCCTTCATTTACACTGGCCGTGACAGAGAACCCCGACGGAAGCAAGCAGCCGGAATTAGTGCTAGAGAGAGCCCTGGACCGAGAGAAGCAGAGCTCCTTTGAGCTGGTGCTGATGGCAGTGGATGGCGGGGACCCCGCGAGATCTGGGACTGTCCAGGTTCGCATTAACGTTACTGATGCCAACGACAACCCGCCCGTGTTCAGCAAAAAAGTCTACGAGGCGAGAGTAGCGGAGAATCTTCCGGCGGGATCTCTGGTGCTGGAAGTGCGTGCCACAGATGCCGACACGGGCTCCAACGGGCGAGTCTCCTACGCCTTCGGCAGCATCCCAGAAAGCATTCGCGCTTTGTTCACTGTCGACAGAAACAGCGGCGAGGTGAGGACGGTTGGTCCGCTCGATTTCGAGGAGAAGAATAAATACGTATTCGGTCTGGAGGCGACGGACGGAGGCGGGTTAACGGCTCACTGCAAGGCTCAAATAGATATCACGGACGAGAACGACAACGTGCCCGAAATTACCATTCTTTCTCTGTCGAGCCCAGTGCCCGAGGATGCCGCGACTGGCACAGTGGTTGCCGTGTTGAAAGTGCGGGACAGAGACTCCGGCGAGAACGGTCAGGTGTCGTGCGAGCTGTCGGGCGAGGCGCCGCTGTCGATTGTGGCGTCGCCGGGCGGCTCGTACAAGGTGGTGACGGCGAGCGCGCTGGACCGCGAGCAGGCGTCCGAGCACCGCGTGACGGTGGTGGCCCGGGACCGGGGCCGGCCGGTGTTGTCGAGCAGCACGGAGCTGGTGCTGGAGGTGTCGGACGTGAACGACAACGCGCCGGTGTTCGAGGAGGCGGCGTACAGCGCGTACGTGGCGGAGAACAACGCGGCGGGCGCGCTGTTGCTGCGCGTGCAGGCGCGGGACGCGGACGCGGGCGCCAACGGGCGCGTGAGCTACTGGCTGGCGGGCGGCAGCGCGGGCGCGGCGGGCGCGGCGCCGCTGGTGTCGGTGGAGGCGCGGAGCGGCGCGCTGTACGCGCAGCGCTCCTTGGACTACGAGCAGTGCCGCGAGTTCTCGGTGGAGGTGCGGGCGCAGGACGGCGGCGCGCCGGCGCGCAGCTCCACGGCCACGGTGCGCGTCTTCGTGCTGGACCGCAACGACAACGCGCCGCGGGTGCTGTGGCCGGCGGCAGTGGCGGCGCCGGGAGAGGCTGCGGCAGTGGCGCCGTTCGAGGTGGTGCCGCGCTCGGCCGAGGCCGGCTACCTGGTGGCCAAGGTGGTGGCGGTGGACGCGGACGCGGGGCGCAACGCGTGGCTGTCGTACGAGCTGGTACAGGCGTCGGAGCCGGCGCTGTTCCGCGTGGGGCTGCACAGCGGCGAGGTGCGCACGGCGCGCGCCGTGTCCGAGCGGGACGCGGCCAAGCAGCGGCTGGTGGCCGTGGTGAAGGACCACGGGCAGCCGGCGCTGTCGGCCACGGCCACGCTGCACGTGGTGCTGGCCGAGAGCTTGCAGGAGGCGCTGCCGGAGCTGAGCGAGCGGGCGGCGGGCGCCGAGGCAGCGGCGGCGGCGGCCGAGCTTCAGTTCTACCTGGTGCTGGCGCTGGCGCTGCTGTCGGCGCTATTCGTGCTGAGCGTGGCGCTGGCCGTGCTGGCGCGTCTGCGCCGGGCCGGGCCACCCGCCGTGCTGCGCTGCCTGGGCGCGCAGCGCTTCTCGGTGGCCGGCGCCGCCTTCCCGGCCGACTTCTGCGAGGGCACCTTGCCCTACTCCTACAACCTGTGCGTGCCGGCGCCGGCCCGCGCCGTGCCCGACGCCGCTTGGCCTCCGCCGCCGGTGCCCGTGCTGTCGGCGGAGGAGCTTCTGGGCGCCGATTCCTGTGAGAAGGCGAACCTGAATACTAGCGCCGTGACGGGAGATGTGCCCGCCGATCCCGACGCACTGCAGGTCTGTAAAGCGAAATCCTTCATTCTGCGCATTTAAGTCACACTGGTGGCACCGAGCTCTTGTGATTTTTCTCTCTCTGTCTGTTGGTAGTTATATTTTTTTGCATGAAGTGAAATATCGCTTCACGTGTGTGTTTTTGCATCAAGTGTTGCGAACGGGCGATTGCTGCCTAATCAGCTGTAAGATTCGTAGGCTCAATGCGAGGTCTTTACCGTTCAACCACTTTATAGTATATTTGATTAATGACAAATTCGGGCTCATCTGAAGGATTTTGTTTTGGAAAATTATGTTTTCCTAATTGTTACTTGCTATTAACGACAGAGGCGGATCTTTATTGTGTAGGATGTGGTGTAATTGGCAGGCTTGGAGAGTTTTCCTTCCCGGTAGTTTTTTATCTAAGGGATGTATTTGGACTAAACACGTTTTTTAGGTGAAGGCTGCTGTAAGAATGCTTAAACTGCTGTCTCGGATTAATTTAGGATTTATAAAAAACACTTTGTGGGAGTTCTAAAGTATCAGAGTGAGTGCAGTTATCCGTATATTGAGTAAAATTGTAATGAAAAAAATGGGAAGTCGTGATTGGAGAACGGGGAGTAATGCAGACATAATCAGAATAGTGTTTAATGTGCAGGTGCAAAATTGCAACGACCGTCCCTGCAGTGCTGGATTCGGTGACCATTGTGAACACGGTGACTGTTCATGAGTAGTTTTTCTATTCTATTACACTATTTTGATCTGCTGAAAGGATGTTCTTCACGCACGAGTCGTGTAGAAACTGTAACGGGTGGTAGAGCTTGTGCTTTCCGACGTAGGCAGTAAAACTCATGATACCCCCGACGAGCTGCCCGTGTGCGAGGCAGGACCAGAGCGCTCGGTGCTGCAGTGCCGGGAGGAGGCTGCAGGCGCCGCTGTTGACCGAGAGGAGCGAGAGGAAGCTCGGAGCGCTGCAGCCCCGCCCGCTGCGGACCCGCTCGATCAATCTCTCGCTCTGTGTCTCGCTCGGCCGCCGGGGGGTCGTGTCCGCGGAGCGGTTCTGTAGCAAGACAGAGGAGCCGGTGGCTGAAATACAGTGCGGAAGCTGGGATCAGAATCGGAACCGGATCTGTCCTGGTAGGCGGCGAGGAGCTGCAAAGGGAGGAGCGGTGCCGCTGCGGAGATGTGCGCGGCAGGGAGGCGCTGGGGCCGGCGGCAGCGAGCTCTGCTCTGGGCCGTCCTGCTGGCGGCGTGGGAGGCGGCGTGCGGGCAGCTGCGCTACTCGGTGCCCGAGGAGATGCCCAAGGGCTCGTTCGTGGGCGACGTGGCCAAGGACCTGGGGCTGCAGCTGCCGGAGCTCAGTGATCGCGGTGTCCGTATTGTCTCTCAAGGTAGGACGCAGTATTTCGCTGTGCACGGGAAGACGGGACATTTAGTGACGGCGGAGAGGATCGACAGAGAGCAGCTGTGCGAGCGTGTGCAGCAATGCGTGCTGCGCTGTGAGCTGATAGTGGAGGGGGAAATGCAGGTTTACCGAATCGAAGTGGAAATCGCGGACGTAAACGACAACGCGCCCAGCTTTAAGGAAATTGAGCTGGAAGAGAGGATGAGCGAGGCGACAGCTCCAGGGGCGCGATTTCCCCTGGCCGAGGCTCACGACCGGGACTCGGGCAGGAATTCTATCTTAAGATACGAGCTGAGCGGTGACGAGCACTTCTCGCTGGCCGTGCAGGCGGGCCCCGGCGGTGATCAGCGTCCCAAGCTGGTGCTGGCCAAGGCGCTGGACCGGGAGGAGGCGGCGTTTCACGAGCTGGTGCTGAGGGCGAGTGACGGCGGCGATCCGGCACGGACAGGCACGGCTCGGATCCGAGTGACGGTGGTGGATGCGAACGACAACGCGCCCGTGTTCAGCCAGGCGGAGTACATGGTGCGTGCGCCCGAGGACGTGCCCGTGGGCTCCACCCTCGTCACCGTCACGGCCACGGACGCCGACGAGGGGGTAAACGGGGAAATTAAGTATGCGTTTAAGAAAATAACAGAAAGAGCCTCGAAGATATTCCACCTAGACTCTGAAACGGGTGCGGTCACTCTGTTGCAGAGCCTGGACTTCGAGGAAGGTGACTCTTACGAACTGCAGATCCAGAGTCGGGACGGCGGCGGCCTTTTCGACACTGCCGAAGTAGCAATCACCATCACAGATATAAACGATAACGCACCAGTGATTTCTGTGCGGTCAGCGTTAAGTGAGATTTCTGAAGACGCTAAATCAGGCACGGTAGTGGCTCTGCTGCAAGTGCAGGACCAGGACTCGGGGCCCAATGGCGAGGTGCGCTGCTCGATCGACGGGGACGTCCCGTTCCGGCTGGAGAAATCTCTTGATGATTACTACCGTGTGGTGACAGCAAGAGAGCTGGACCGAGAACAGGTGTCCGAATACAACGTGACGGTGCGGGCGGCCGACGGCGGGTCGCCGTCGCTGCAGAGCAGCGCGGTGCTTTGTCTGCGGGTGCTGGACGTGAACGACAACGCGCCGGTGTTCGCGGAGGAGCGCTACAGCGCGCGTGTGGCGGAGAACAACGCGGCGGGCGCGCTGGTGCTGACGGTGCGCGCGACGGACGCGGACTGGGGTCAGAACGCGCGCGTGCGGTACCGGCTGGGCGAGGGGCGGGTGCGGGGCGCGCCGCTGTCGTCGTACGTGTCGGTGCAGGCGGAGACGGGCGCGCTTTACGCGCTACGCTCCTTGGACTACGAGCAGGTGCGCGAGCTGCGGCTGTGGGTGGTGGCGGAGGACGGCGGCGCGCCGGCGCTGAGCAGCAACGTGTCGGTGGAGGTGCAGATCGTGGACGAGAACGACAACGCGCCGCAGGTGCTGTACCCGGCGCCGGCGGCTGCGCTGGGCTCGGGCTCGGGCGGGGCGTGGTCGGGCGTGGAGCTGGCGCCGCGCTGGTCGGAGCCGGGCGCGCTGGTGGCCAAGGTGGTGGCGGTGGACGCGGACGCGGGCCAGAACGCGTGGCTGTCGTACGAGCTGGCCAAGGCGACGGAGCCGGCGCTGTTCCGCGTGGGGCTGCACAGCGGCGAGGTGCGCACGGCGCGCTCGCCGCTGGCCCGCGACGCGGCGCGGCAGAGCCTGGTGGTGGTGGTGAAGGACCACGGGCGGCCGGCGCTGTCGGCCACGGCCACGCTGAGCGTGGTGCTGGCCGAGAGCGTGGCCGAGCTGCTGGCCGAGATGGGCAGCGCGGCCGACGAGGCAGCGGCGGCGGCGGGCGAGCCGGCCGGGAGCCTGACGCGCTGGCTCGTGCTGGCCGTGGCCGCCGTGTCCTGCCTCTTCCTCGCCTTCCTGCTGCTGCTGCTGGCGCTGCGCCTGCGCCGCTGGCACCGCCAGCAGCTGCTGCCGCCCGCCAGCGGCGCCTTGCGCGGCGTGCCCGTGTCGCACTTCGTGGGCATCGACGGCGTGCGCGCCTTCCTGCAGTCCTACTCGCACGACGTGTCGCTCACGGCCGACTCGCGCAAGAGCCAGCTGCGCTTCTCGGCCAGCGCCAGCTGCTGCGACACCCTCCCGGCCCGGCCACTGCCCGACGAGCCCGCGCCGCTGCTCGGCGACGAGGACACTGCGGGCAGCATTGCCGTGGATCCCGCAGCTCGCTCGGTGAGTTTCTGTGTCCACATTCTTTTTAAGAATCTTCCCTCTTCTGCTGTTCCTGTCGTCTGTGTATTTCGTAGGAATATTTGTAGAGATGCAAGGCAAGGTCCCGTTCATCGGCACTCTGTTCTCGTGGTTCGTGCTGCGAGGAGGTGGACGTGGGCTCCGTGTTCAGCCTTAACTTGGGCGGGGTAGGAGAATGGAGGTTTCTCTTGGTTGGAGATTAATTCTTTGTGCTTTTTTTCTCAAACTGGTTTTCATTTCTTGTTTACTTCTCCTGTCGCGTGTAGTTCCTCTCAGCGTTACGTATTCTCATTGGAAGTGTTGCATTATATATCAGTGGAATTTCCATTTTTTGCCGGGTCTGCTGTTTCCCTGATAGCACATGTGCATGAGCAGATTGAAGTTCTTTTGGAACAACACTTAGTGGCCCCTTGTGGAACATCATTTTAAAATTTAAGCTTTGAGAATCATGTACCTTCCCATTTAGCCATGTGCTGAATTAGGATGCACAGTTACTGTGGTCACTGAGTTCTATTTGAGATGCATATCGCTTATATACTTGGGAGTATTTTATTTTAGCTAGCGGCGCATATTTCCTTTGGCTATCAGTGATCGTTCCCAGAGAGTGAGAGGTTTTGTGCACCGCTTCTTCTTCACTAAGGACAGACTGTAGATGTGGATTTCGTGTTGTGTAATATTTGGGCAGGATGAAAAATCTCTTGTCGCAGATGCAGGGCAGACTAAAAACTTCCCACCATATTTTGAAAATTCGAAAAGGTGTAAAGGTAGTGTAGAAATTCAGTGTGTCCTGGTTGTTCTATGGGTTCCTCAGTTGTAGTTCCTCGAATTTTCCTTCTTACTCTACGAAGGAATTACACTGATGATCTGTGGGCGGGGCCATTCCTGTGAATTCTTGTCTGAGTGTTTTGTGGGCGTTTAACTCCGTAGATACCCTTGTCTTTTACCTGCTACTGTTGTGATAATCTGGAATGTCAGACTGTTGAACCCTGCAGAGAAATCGAACTCCCCTCCCTGGTAAATGTACACGACCTGATTGTGTGGATGTTCAAGATGTTTTTTCTGGGGTTTGTTTCCATGTTCTTACAGATTATGAGGGTCAGAGAATACCGTGAAATTGTGCAGGGCTGCAGACAAGAGCTCTGTGGCCTGAGGGTGGAGGTCTGTTGAAACAGGAGAGACAGTGTTTGTGCTTTTCCTTGTTCAGTGTTCAGCCCTATTCTGTGCCATGTGATTTTCTCCTACCATGCTAAGTTTATCCTAAGAGATCTTAGTTTAGTTCTGTGGGTAGCCCTGAGAGCTTCCTCCTGTACGTTTAGAAGTTATTGTGATCGTTAAATTAATGGTTTAATTAGGTTCTTATGCAAGCGGATAAGGGAATGTCGGCTGAAGCCAACTCTGTGTTCATCATTAAGTACCTGAACTCTGTGCCTGACCTTAGTGCCATCATCATCCAGAGTCTGTGTTGATCCCGTCCTTTCTGCAGAGGGAAACCTCTCGCCTCGCTCCTTTTAATTGAACTGGTTTATAAAATGTTACTGGAAGAAATTCTCATCCTTGTCACACACACAGACTGAGAAGTGAAATACTATCCGCGGCAATGGGAAGCTGTGTTAGGATCCATTCCTTTTGTGGAGCCTCTTTCGGGTGGGGAAAGACTTGTTTGTGAAAAGGTGATGTTGGTGACAAGGTCTGTGTTTTTTTGATTCATGTATTTATTCGTGACCTTCTGAAGACTGTCTTGAAGTGTCTTCTTTTATTGATATTCCATCGTTTGGTCTCAAAGGGGCAGTTTTTTTCCCCACCATTTCGGATTTCTCTGAATGATGATTCTTGGGCACAGATGGAACCCTTGCATTCAGAGTAGGAGAGGGACACACTCTCCAAAGAACCCATGTGCTGGAGAAAGATGATGTTACCGTTGAGTGATATTTTGGTGACTGGATCAGGAATTGCGTTCCCAATGTCTTTAGCCTTTAACACATTTCATAATAGTTGAAATTATTGTGATGAGCAAAAAAACCGCTGTGCATGAATTCGTGTTGTGATCCTTGGGATGTGAGAAGTTGTGAGAGCAACTTTTAATAGTGTCTGTCTCCAAAATTTGCCTTCGTGTTGTGTGATGAAAGAGAGAACTCTGGCTATGCAGGGACAGGGCCGGTGTAGGAGTTCATTGTGGTATGGTTTGGAATGGATAAAAGAGACGTATAAAGTTCCATTTGTCCTGATATTTAGATGAGGGCGTCCTCTTTGGTTCCCAGAAGTTTCCTTCTTTAATGGTCCAAGGCAATGACTGTGGCTGGGGTGTGTGGTTTGGGGTCCTCTGTACTTGGTACAAGAGAGTTTTATTTGTTGTGTAGCTACGACAAGTGACAGAATAACAAACATGAATTTATACATTGTGGTTTCAGAAGAATTGTCTGAACATGCAGAACAAGTTGGGTGTGTCTGAAGGCTTAGAATGCAATTCGAGTACGATGTGAGACTGGCTTTGATGCAGGAAATTGGTGTGCCAAAAAGGTTTTTTTTGGAAAATCATTAGATTTCATGTCTGGTGTCTAGGCCTCTGCCTTGTGTTCTGTGTGATCCCTTGGCAGAAAGTAAATGACAGTCATCCAGCAATAAGGAAGCACGATGGCCAGATATAATGGTTTATAATTCCAGTGTGAAACATTTTTTTATTTGTTATTGTGAAAGAGTCAGAAATGGCCTTGCACTTTTTGACTGTAACGCTCTTCAGTGTGGAGACACAAAAGAAGAAATTTCATGATTAAGGAAAAAACAGTAAGTGTACTTCATTCCTAGCTTAGAACTCTATATTTTTCTTTAGGCTGATCTATTTCTCAGGTTAATTTTCCCATGTGAGGGAAGGAGAATTCAAGATACATGATGGAGACTGAACGGCTCTCAAAGATATCTCTTTCTATAACATCACAGAACCCTGACTGTAATAGATGTACCACTATTTTTTAAAGAGAAGGTGACTTCCTTTCCGTATTGCTCTGCCACAAATTCGTAAGTTTTAGGATTGAGTGGGATTAAAGTAGATGATCTGAATGCACGCAAAATCTCAGCTCACTTAATAACGTTTCTGCAGTCGCATTAAATATCTGCTTCTGCACTCGCCGTTTGTGACGGAGGAGATCCCCTGATCCGGTTCTGGCTCTGAGCCCCGCCCAAAGCCGGGCCCCCTTGAGCGCGGCCATGCGGCGGCTGCAGTGTCGCGGCGGCGCCTCCGGGTGTCGCTGTTGGCCGCCGCCGAGCGGCGCTGGAGCCGCCGCCGCCGCAGCGTCCTGCCCCCGCAGGCTGCTCGCTCGCCCGGCGCCGGCCAGAGCGGCAGCGGCACCGCCAGCAGCAGCAGCGGCGGCGGCGGAAAGAGGCGGTGAGAGGCGGCTCGCTGACCGTGCTGCCTTTCAGCGGTGTCTGTTTTCGCTGGCGACAGCGGCTGGAAGGGAGGCAGGGCAGCGGCAGGAGGCAGGAGTCCGGCGAGCTGTGTCGGCGGCAGAGAATGGCGGTGAGGCGGCGGCAGAGGCTGGGGCCGGGCGGCGGGCGAGCGCTGCTGGGCGCGGTGCTGCTGTGCGTGTGGTGGCGGGCGGCGGCCGAGCGGGTCCGCTACACCATCGCCGAGGAGCTGGGCAGAGGCTCGCTCGTGGGGCCGCTGGCGCGGGACCTGGGGCTCAGCGCGGACGAGCTGCCGGCGCGCAAGCTGCGGCTGAGCGGGGAGAAGCAATACTTCACGGTGAATGAGGAGAACGGGAACCTGTACGTGAACGAGAGGCTGGACCGGGAGGAGATGTGCGGCGAGTCGGCGACCTGTTCTGTCAGCTTCGAGGCTCTGGTGCACAACCCGCTGAACATTTTCCACGTCACGGTGGCCATCGAGGACGTGAATGACAACTCCCCGACCTTCAGGAAGGCAGTTCTGGATCTCGAGATAGGCGAATTGATCCCTCCTGGTACTCGTTTTCCGTTGGAGACGGCTCATGATGCGGACGAAGGAAGTAACTCCTTCCTGACTTACCACCTCACCAGCAACCCGTCCTTCTCACTATCCATGAAGGAAAAGCCGGGTGGAAAGAAGCACCCCGAATTAGTCTTGGAGAAGGCATTGGACCGAGAGAAGCAGAGTTCATTTGAGCTGGTGCTGACAGCTGTGGATAGTGGAGACCCCGCGAGGTCCGGGACTGCCCAGGTTCGGATCAACGTGACAGATGCCAACGACAACCCGCCCGTGTTTAGCAAAAGCGTCTACGAGGCGAGAGTTGCGGAGAATCTTGCAGTGGAGTCGCTGGTGCTGAGGGTACGAGCGACGGATGCAGATTCAGGCTCGAATGGACGAGTGTCCTACTCCTTTGGCAGCGTCCCGGATGCCATCAGCGCGTTGTTCGCTATCGACAGTGAGAGCGGAGAAGTTAGGACAGCGGGACACCTCGATTTCGAGGAGAAGAGTAAATACATCTTCAGCCTGGAGGCAACCGACGGTGGTGGACTCACCGATCACTGTGAGATACAGATCGACATCACCGACGAGAATGACAACGTGCCCGAGATCACGGTTTTATCCCTGTCGATTCCAGTGCCCGAGGATGTCCCGATCGGCACTGTGGTGGCCCTGCTGAAAGTGAACGATCCGGACTCGGGCGAGAACGGTCAGGTGTCGTGCGAGCTGTCGGGCGAGGCGCCGCTGTCGATTGTGGCGTCGCCGGGCGGCTCGTACAAGGTGGTGACGGCGAGCGCGCTGGACCGCGAGCAGGCGTCCGAGCACCGCGTGACGGTGGTGGCCCGGGACCGGGGCCGGCCGGTGTTGTCGAGCAGCACGGAGCTGGTGCTGGAGGTGTCGGACGTGAACGACAACGCGCCGGTGTTCGAGGAGGCGGTGTACAGCGCGTACGTGGCGGAGAACAACGCGGCGGGCGCGCTGTTGCTGCGCGTGCAGGCGCGGGACGCGGACGCGGGCGCCAACGGGCGCGTGAGCTACTGGCTGGCGGGCGGCAGCGCGGGCGCGGCGGGCGCGGCGCCGCTGGTGTCGGTGGAGGCGCGGAGCGGCGCGCTGTACGCGCAGCGCTCCTTGGACTACGAGCAGTGCCGCGAGTTCTCGGTGGAGGTGCGGGCGCAGGACGGCGGCGCGCCGGCGCGCAGCTCCACGGCCACGGTGCGCGTCTTCGTGCTGGACCGCAACGACAACGTGCCGCGGGTGCTGTGGCCGGCGGCAGTGGCGGCGCCGGGAGAGGCTGCGGCAGTGGCGCCGTTCGAGGTGGTGCCGCGCTCGGCCGAGGCCGGCTACCTGGTGGCCAAGGTGGTGGCGGTGGACGCGGACGCGGGGCGCAACGCGTGGCTGTCGTACGAGCTGGTGCAGGCGTCGGAGCCGGCGCTGTTCCGCGTGGGGCTGCACAGCGGCGAGGTGCGCACGGCGCGCGCCGTGTCCGAGCGGGACGCGGCCAAGCAGCGGCTGGTGGCCGTGGTGAAGGACCATGGGCAGCCGGCGCTGTCGGCCACGGCCACGCTGCACGTGGTGCTGGCCGAGAGCTTGCAGGAGGCGCTGCCGGAGCTGAGCGAGCGGGCGGCGGGCGCCGAGGCGGCGGCGGCGGCCGAGCTGCAGTTCTACCTGGTGCTGGCGCTGGCGCTGCTGTCGGCGCTGTTCGTGCTGAGCGTGGCGCTGGCCGTGCTGGCGCGGCTGCGCCGGGCCGGGCCGCCCGCCGTGCTGCGCTGCCTGGGCGCGCAGCGCTTCTCGGTGGCCGGCGCCGCCTTCCCGGCCGACTTCTGCGAGGGCACCTTGCCCTACTCCTACAACCTGTGCGTGGCGGCGCCGGCCCGCGCCGTGCCCGAGGCCGCTTGGCCGCCACCGCCGGTGCCCGTGCTGTCGGCGGAGGAGCTTCTGGGCGCCGATTCCTGCGAGAGACCGAACCCGAATAGTAGCGCCGTGACTGGGGAGGTGTCCGCCGAGCCAGACGCAGCTCAGGTCTGTGAAGCGAATTCCTTCCTTCTGCGCATTTAAGTCACGCTGGTGATAGCGAGCTTTTACGGTTTTTGCTCTCTCGGTCTGTTGGTCGTTATATTTTTTTCCATGAAGTGAAATATCGCTTCTTCTCGTGTGGCTTTTTGCATCAAGTGTTGCGAACGGGCGATTGCTGCCTCATCAGCTGTAAGATTGGTAGGCTCAGTGCGAGGTTCTTACCGTTCAACCGCTTTGAAGCACATATGATTCGTGACACATTCGGGCTACTCTGAAACATTTTCTTTAGGAAAATTATGTTTTTCAATTTGTTACTTCGTATTAACGAAAGAGTCAGACCTTTTTTGTGTAGTATGAAGTGTACACGACAGGCTTGGTATGGAGGGTTTTCCTTCCGGATAGTTTCGGTCAAAGTTATGTATTTGGACCAAACCCCTTCTTTTTGTTAAAGCTGCTGTAGGAATGCTTATACTACAGACTCGAATTAATTTTGGACTGAAAAAATGTCTTTGTGGGAGTCCTAAGCCATCAGCGTGAGCAATGTCAGGCAAATGTTAAGTACAATTTTAATGAAAAAAAGTGAAGTCGTGATTGGAGAACAGGGTGTAATACAGACATAATCAGAGTAGTGTTTAACGTGCAGGTGCAAAATTGCAATGAACACCCCTGCAGTGCTGGATTCGGGAACCATTGTGAACACGGTGACTTTTAGATTTCCTATTGCAAAACACTATTTTGGTCATGTGAAACGCTGTTCTTCGTGCACAAGTCGTGTGAAAAGTGGAACTGGTGGTGGAGTTTGCGCTTCCGGACCCATGCAGTAAAACTCGTGATACCCCAGACGTTATATTGAAAGACGGTTCCATCCCTGTTACGGATGATGATAGACATTTTCCCGGGCGGTAGAAATAGCATAATGACAGGAGACGTGTTACCTCTCTGTCCGTTCGTAATGGGTGTAGGATGAAACCAGAGCTCAGGTGGTCCAAAGCCAAAGCGGGAGGTCCGCGCTGGACGAAAAGCGATTTCTTGTTAGCGGTTATGTCCCGTCCCGCTAGCTGTCCGTGGGCGAGGCAGGACCAGAGCGCTCGGTGCTGCAGTGCCGGGTGGAGGCTGCAGGCGCCGCTGTTGACCGAGAGGAGCGAGAGGAAGCTCGGAGCGCTGCAGCCCCGCCCGCTGCGGACCCGCTCGATCAATCTCTCGCTCCGTGTCTCGCTCGGCCGCCGGGGGGTCCGCGAGCGTGTCCGCGGTGCGGAGCGGTTCTGTAGCAAGACAGAGGAGCCGGTGGCTGAAATACAGTGCGGAAGCTGGGAGCAGAATCGGAGCCGGATCTGTCTGGGTTGGCGGCGAGGAGCTGCAAAGGGAGGAGCGGTGCCGCTGCGGAGATGTGCGCGGCAGGGAGGCGCTGGGGCCGGCGGCAGCGAGCTCTGCTCTGGGCCGTCCTGCTGGCGGCGTGGGAGGCGGCGTGGGGGCAGCTGCGCTACTCGGTGCCCGAGGAGATGCCCAAGGGCTCGTTCGTGGGCGACGTGGCCAAGGACCTGGGGCTGCAGCTGCTGGAGCTCAGCAATCGCGGTGTCCGTATTGTCTCTCAAGGTAGGACGCAGTATTTCACTCTGCACGGGAAGACGGGACATTTAGTGACGGCGGAGAGGATCGACAGAGAGCAGCTGTGCGAGCGTGTGCAGCAATGCGTGCTGCGCTGTGAGCTGATAGTGGAGGGGCAGATGCAGATTTATCGAATCGAAGTGGAAATCACGGACATTAACGATAACACGCCCAGCTTTAAGGAAAGTGACATAGAGGAGACGATAAGCGAGACGACATCTCCAGGTTCACGATTCCCTCTGGCCAGGGCTCACGACCCGGACTCAGGCCGGAATTCCCTGAAGAGCTACGAGCTGAGCGGTGACGAGCACTTCTCGCTGGCCGTGCAGGCGGGCCCCGGCGGCGATCAGCGTCCCGAGCTGGTGCTGGCCAAGGCGCTGGACCGGGAGGAGGCGGCGTTTCACGAGCTGGTGCTGAGGGCGAGTGACGGCGGCGATCCGGCACGGACGGGCACGGCTCGGATCCGAGTGACGGTGCTGGATGCGAACGACAACGCGCCCGTGTTCAGCCAGGCCGAGTACACAGTGCGTGTCCCCGAGGACGTGCCCGTGGGCTCCACCCTCGTCACCGTCACGGCCACGGATACTGACGATGGGTTGAACGGGAAAATTAAGTACTCGTTGAAGAAAGAGGCGGACACGGCTATTTTCCATCTAGACGCGGAGACTGGAGCGATCACTCTGTTGCGAAGCCTGGATTTCGAGGAGGGTGACTCCTACGAGCTGGAGGTGCAGGCCAGGGATGGCGGAGGTCTTTTCGACACTGCCAAAGTCGCGGCCACCGTGACAGACATAAACGATAATGTACCCGAGATTTCTGTGAGGTCAGCCCTGAGTGAGATTTCTGAGGACACCCCGTCAGGGACTGTGGTCGCCCTGCTCCACGTGCAGGACCGCGACACGGGACCGAACGGTGCCGTGCGCTGCTCGCTAGATGGGAACGTCCCATTCCGCCTGGAGAAATCTTTTAATGATTACTATAGAGTAGTGACAGCGAGAGAACTGGACCGAGAGCAGGTGTCGGAGTACAACGTGACGGTGCGGGCGGCCGACGGCGGGTCGCCGGCGCTGCAGAGCAGCGCGGTGCTTTGTCTGCGGGTGCTGGACGTGAACGACAACGCGCCGGTGTTCGCGGAGGAGCGCTACAGCGCGCGTGTGGCGGAGAACAACGCGGCGGGCGCGCTGGTGCTGACGGTGCGCGCGACGGACGCGGACTGGGGGCAGAACGCGCGCGTGCGGTACCGGCTGGGCGAGGGGCGGGTGCGGGGCGCGCCGCTGTCGTCGTACGTGTCGGTGCAGGCGGAGACGGGCGCGCTGTACGCGCTGCGCTCCTTGGACTACGAGCAGGTGCGCGAGCTGCGGCTGTGGGTGCTGGCGGAGGACGGCGGCGCGCCGGCGCTGAGCAGCAACGTGTCGGTGGAGGTGCAGATCGTGGACGAGAACGACAACGCGCCGCAGGTGCTGTACCCGGCGCCGGCGGCTGCGCTGGGCTCGGGCTCGGGCGGGGCGTGGTCGGGCGTGGAGCTGGCGCCGCGCTGGTCGGAGCCGGGCGCGCTGGTGGCCAAGGTGGTGGCGGTGGACGCGGACGCGGGCCAGAACGCGTGGCTGTCGTACGAGCTGGCCAAGGCGACGGAGCCGGGGCTGTTCCGCGTGGGGCTGCACAGCGGCGAGGTGCGCACGGCGCGCTCGCCGCTGGCCCGCGACGCGGCGCGGCAGAGCCTGGTGGTGGTGGTGAAGGACCACGGGCGGCCGGCGCTGTCGGCCACGGCCACGCTGAGCGTGGTGCTGGCCGAGAGCGTGGCCGAGCTGCTGGCCGAGATGGGCAGCGCGGCCGACGAGGCAGCGGCGGCGGCGGGCGAGCCGGCCGGGAGCCTGACGCGCTGGCTCGTGCTGGCCGTGGCCGCCGTGTCCTGCCTCTTCCTCGCCTTCCTGCTGCTGCTGCTGGCGCTGCGCCTGCGCCGCTGGCACCGCCAGCAGCTGCTGCCGCCCGCCAGCGGCGCCTTGCGCGGCGTGCCCGTGTCGCACTTCGTGGGCATCGACGGCGTGCGCGCCTTCCTGCAGTCCTACTCGCACGACGTGTCGCTCACGGCCGACTCGCGCAAGAGCCAGCTGCGCTTGTCGGCCAGCGCCAGCTGCTGCGACACCCTCCCGGCCCGGCCACTGCCCGACGAGCCCGCGCCGCTGCTCGGCGACGAGGACACTGCCGGCGGCATTGCCGTGGATGCCGCCGCTCCCTCGGTGAGTTTCTGTGTCCAAATTGTTTGTGCGGCGCTTCCCTTTACTTCTTCTCTCTCGTGTATTCCTTTGGTCCGTGTATTACGTAGGAAGATTTGCAGAGATGGAAGGCAAGGCACCGTTCATGTGTACGCTGTGTTCTGGTGCTTCTTACTGCGAGGAGGTGGACGTGGGCTCCATGTTCCGGCTTGGATTTGGTGGTCGCGGTCGAAGAAGTGAGGTTGCGCTTGGGTGGAGATTGGTTCTCTGTGTTTGTATGAAATTGCTTTTCGTTCCTCCTTTTCTTTCACCTGAGATATGCATGTCCTCTTAGCATTCCGTATTCTCACAGGATGTGTTGCATTATATGCCAGTGGAATTTCCATTGTTTGCAGGGTCAACTGTTTCCGTGACAGCACATGTGCTTGAGCAGACTGAAGTTCTTCTGAAACCACACTTAGTGCCCGTGTGTAACTTCAATTTAAAGTCTGATAATCTAGTATTTACGAAGTTGTCCATGTGCTGAAGTAGGATGAGTAGTTACTGTGGTGCCTCGGTCCTTGTTAGAGATGCGTATCGCTTTTACACTTGAGAGTGTTTTGGTTTAATTAGTAGCGCTCATTTCCTTTGGGTATCAGTGATCATTCTCAGACAGCGAGAGGTTGTACATACTGCTTTTCTCTCAAAGGAGACTGATTGCAAATACAGATTTCGTGTTGCATAATGTTTGTTCAGGGTCAAAAATCTTTTTTTTTTGCAGATACAGTGGCGACTAAGATTGTGTTGCAATTTTTTTCTCTCCAAAATTCTAGGAGATATGAAGATGGCGTAGAAATTAAGTTTTTCGTGGTTGATTTTAGATCACTGTTGTGCTTCCAGGCATTTTTTCCTTTTATACTGTACGAAGAAATTTCAGTGACAACGTGTGGGCGTGACCATTGCTATGAGTTCCTATGTGAGATTTGTGTGAGCATTTTTCTCCCCAAATAAATTTCTTTTGTACCGACTACTGTCGGGACAATTCTAATTTTCACGCTATTGAACCTTGCAGAGAAATCGAACTTCCCTTTCTTGTAAATGGAAACGGCCTGATTGTGTGGATGTTAAAGATATTTTATCTGGGGTTTGATTCCATGTTCTTACAGATTATGAGGGTCAGAGAATACCGTGGAATTGTGCAGGGCTGCAGACAAGAGCTCTGTGGCCTGAGTGTGGAGGTTTGTTGAAACAGGAGAGACAGTGTTTGTGCTTTTCCTTGTTCAGTGTTCAGCCCTATTCTGTGCCATGTGATTTTCTCCTACCATGCTAAGTTTATCCTAAGAGATCTTAGTTTAGTTCTGTGGGTAGCCCTGAGAGCTTCCTCCTGTATGTTTAGAGGTTATTGTGATTGTTAAATTAATGGTTTAATTAGGTTCTTATGCAAGCGGATAAGGGAATGTCGGCTGAAGCCAACTCTGTGTTCATCATTAAGTATCTGAACTCTGTGCCTGACCTTAGTGCCATCATCATCCAGAGTCTGTGTTGATCCCGTCCTTTCTGCAGAGGGAAACCTCTCGCCTCGCTCCTTTTAATTGAACTGGTTTATATAATGTTACTGGAAGAAATTCTCATCCTTGTCACATACTCAAACTGAGAAGTGAAATATTATCCGCGGCAATGGGAAACTGAGTTAGGATCCATTCCTTTTGTGGAGCCTCTTTCGGGTGGGGAAAGACTTGTTTGTGAGAAGGTGATGTTGGTGACAAGGTCTGTGTTTTTTTGATTCATGTATTTATTCGTGACCTTCTGAAGACTGTCTGAAGGTTTCTTCTTTTATTGATATTCCATCGTTTGGTCTCAAAGGGGCAGTTTGTTTCCCCACCATTTCGGTTTTCTCTGAATGATGATTCTTGGGCACAGATGGAACCCTTGCATTCAGAGTAGGAGAGGGACACACTCTCCAAAGAACCCAGGTGCTGGAGAAAGATGATGCTACCGTTGAGTGATATTTTGGTGACTGGATCAGAAATTGCGTTCCCAATGTCTTTAGCTTTTAACACATTTCATAATAGTTGAAATTATTGTGATGAGCAAAAAACCCGCTGTGCATGAATTCGTGTTGTGATCCTTGGGATGTGAGAAGTTGTGAGAGCAACTTTTAACGGTGTCTGTCTCCAAAATTTGCTTTCGTGTTGTGTGATGAAAGAGAGAACTCTGGCTATGCAGAGACAGGGCCGGTGTAGGAGTTCATTGTGGTATGGTTTGGAATGGATAAAAGAGACGGATGAAGTTCCATTTGTCCTGATATTTAGATGAGGGCGTCATCTTTGGTTCCAAGAAGTTTCCTTTTTTAACGGTCCAAGGCAATGACTGTGGCTGGGGTGTGTGGTTTGGGGTCCTTTGTACTTGGTACAAGACAGTTTTATTTGTTGTGTAGCTACTACAAGTGACAGAATAGGAAACATGAATTTATACACTGTGGTTTCAGAAGAATTGTCTGAACATCCAGACCAAGTTGGGTGTGTCTGAAGGCTTAGAATGCAATTCGAGTACGATGAGAGACTGGCTTTGATGCAGGAAATTGGTGTGCCAAAAAGGTTTTGTTTGGAAAATCATTAGATTTCATGTCTGGGGTCTAGGCCTCTGCCTTGTGTTCTGTGTGATCCCTTGGCAGAAAGTAAATGACAGTCATCCAGCAATAAGGAAGCATGATGGTCGGATATAATGGTTTATAATTCCAGTGTGAAACATTTTTTATTTGTTACTGTGAAAGAGTCAGAAATGGCCTTGCACTTTTTGACTGTAACGCTCTTCAGTGTGGAGACACAAAAGAAGAAATTTCATGATTAAGGAAAAAACAGTAAGTGTACTTCATTCCTAGCTTAGGGCTCTATATTTTTCTTTAGGCTGATCTATTTCTCAGGTTAATTTTCCCATGAGAGGGAAGCAGAATTCAAGATACATGATGGAGACTGAACGGCTCTCAAAGATATCTCTTTCTATAATATCACAGAACCCTGAATGTAATAGATGTACCACTATTTTTTAAAGAGAAGGTGACTTCCTTTCCGTATTGCTCTGCCACAAATTCGTAAATTTTAGGATTGAGTGGGATTAAAGTAGATGATCTGAATGCACGCAAAATCGCAGCTCACTTAATAACGTTTCTGCAGTCGCATTAAATACCTGCTTCTGCACTCGCCGTTTGTAACGGAGGAGAGCCCCTGATCCGGTTCTGGCTCTGAGCCCCGCCCAAAGCCGGGCCCCCTTGAGCGCGGCCATGCGGCGGCTGCAGTGTCGCGGCGGCGCCTCCGGGTGTCGCTGTTGGCCGCCGCCGAGCGGCGCTGGAGCCGCCGCCGCCGCAGCGTCCTGCCCCCGCAGGCTGCTCGCTCGCCCGGCGCCGGCCAGAGCGGCAGCGGCACCGCCAGCAGCAGCAGCGGCGGCGGAAAGAGGCGGTGAGAGGTGGCTCGCCGACCCTGCTGTCTTTCAGCGGTTTCTGTTCTCGCTGGCGAGAGCGGCTGGGAGGGAGGCAGGGCAGCGGCAGGAGGCAGGAGTCCGGCGAGCTGTGTCGGCGGCAGAGAATGGCGGTGAGGCGGCGGCAGAGGCTGGGGCCGGGCGGCGGGCGAGCGCTGCTGGGCGCGGTGCTGCTGTGCGTGTGGTGGCGGGCGGCGGCCGAGCGGGTCCGCTACACCATCGCCGAGGAGCTGGGCAGAGGCTCGCTCGTGGGGCCGCTGGCGCGGGACCTGGGGCTCAGCGCGGACGAGCTGCCGGCGCGCAAGCTGCGGCTGAGCGAGGAGAAGCAATACTTCACTGTGGATGAGGAGAACGGGAACCTGTACGTGAACGAGAGGCTGGACCGGGAGGAGATGTGCGGGGAGTCGACGACCTGCTCTGTCAGCTTCGAGGTGCTGGTGCACAACCCGCTGAACATTTTCCACGTGGAAGTGGCCATAGAAGACTTGAATGACAACTCCCCGGCGTTTAGCAAGGCTTTTCTGGACATCGAGATAGGTGAATGGACACTTCCTGGTGCGCGTTTTCCGCTGGAGATTGCCCGAGATGAGGACGCAGGAAGCAACTCGCTACTGACTTATAAACTCATCAGCGACCCGTCATTCACACTGGCCGTGACAGAGAACCCCGACGGAAGCAAGCAGCCGGAATTGGTGCTAGAGAGAGCCCTGGACCGAGAGAAGCAGAGCTCCTTTGAGTTGGTGCTGATGGCAGTGGATGGTGGGGATCCCGCGAGATCTGGGACTGTCCAGGTTCGCATCAACGTTACTGACGCCAACGACAACCCGCCTGTGTTCAGCAAAAAAGTCTACGAGGCGAGAGTAGCGGAGAATCTGCCGGCGCGATCGCTGGTACTGCAGGTGCGGGCCACAGATTCGGACACAGGTTCTAACGGGCGGGTTTCGTACTCCTTTGGCAGTGTCCCGGAAAGCATCCGCACTTTGTTCACTGTCGATAGCAACAGCGGCGAGGTCCGAACGGTTGTTCCCCTCGATTTCGAGGAGAAGAATAAGTACGTATTCGGTTTGGAGGCGACGGATGGAGGCGGGTTAACGGCTCACTGCAAGGCTCAAATAGATATCATGGACGAGAATGACAACGCCCCGGAAATCACGGTGCTCTCGCTGTCGAGCCCCGTGCCCGAGGATGCCAACACCGGCACCGTAGTGGCCCTGCTGAAAGTGCGGGACAGAGACTCCGGCGAGAACGGTCAGGTGTCATGCGAGCTGTCAGGCGAGGCGCCGCTGTCGATCGTAGCGTCGCCGGGCGGCTCGTACAAGGTGGTGACAGCCAGCGCGCTGGACCGCGAACAGGCGTCCGAGCACCGCGTGGCGGTGGTGGCCCGGGACCGGGGCCGGCCGGCGCTTTCGAGCAGCGCGGAGCTGGTGCTGGAGGTGTCGGACGTGAACGACAACGCGCCGGTGTTCGAGGAGGCGGTGTACAGCGCGTACGTGGCGGAGAACAACGCGGCGGGCGCGCTGTTGCTGCGCGTGCAGGCGCGGGACGCGGACGCGGGCGCCAACGGGCGCGTGAGCTACTGGCTGGCGGGCGGCAGCGCGGGCGCGGCGGGCGCGGCGCCGCTGGTGTCGGTGGAGGCGCGGAGCGGCGCGCTGTACGCGCAGCGCTCCTTGGACTACGAGCAGTGCCGCGAGTTCTCGGTGGAGGTGCGGGCGCAGGACGGCGGCGCGCCGGCGCGCAGCTCCACGGCCACGGTGCGCGTCTTCGTGCTGGACCGCAACGACAACGCGCCGCGGGTGCTGTGGCCGGCGGCGGTGGCGGCGCCGGCAGAGGCTGCTGCAGTGGCGCCGTTCGAGGTGGTGCCGCGCTCGGCCGAGGCCGGCTACCTGGTGGCCAAGGTGGTGGCGGTGGACGCGGACGCGGGGCGCAACGCGTGGCTGTCGTACGAGCTGGTGCAGGCGTCGGAGCCGGCGCTGTTCCGCGTGGGGCTGCACAGCGGCGAGGTGCGCACGGCGCGCGCCGTGTCCGAGCGAGACGCGGCCAAGCAGCGGCTGGTGGCCGTGGTGAAGGACCACGGGCAGCCGGCGCTGTCGGCCACGGCCACGCTGCACGTGGTGCTGGCCGAGAGCTTGCAGGAGGCGCTGCCGGAGCTGAGCGAGCGGGCGGCGGGCGCCGAGGCAGCGGCGGCGGCGGCCGAGCTGCAGTTCTACCTGGTGCTGGCGCTGGCGCTGCTGTCGGCGCTGTTCGTGCTGAGCGTGGCGCTGGCCGTGCTGGCGCGGCTGCGCCGGGCCGGGCCGCCCGCCGTGCTGCGCTGCCTGGGCGCGCAGCGCTTCTCTGTGGCCGGCGCCGCCTTCCCGGCCGACTTCTGCGAGGGCACCTTGCCCTACTCCTACAACCTGTGCGTGGCGGCGCCGGCCCGCGCCGTGTCCGAGGCGGCTTGGCCGCCGCCGCCGGTGCCCGTGCTGTCGGCGGAGGAGCTTCTGGGCGCCGATTCCTGCGAGAAACCGAACCTGAGTTATGGCGCCGTGACGGGACAGGTTTCTGCCGACCCGGACGCAACTCAGGTCTGTAAAGCGAATTCTTTCCTTCTGCGCATTTAAGTCACGCCGGTGGTAGCGAGCTTTTACGGTTTTTGGTCTCTCAGTCTGTTGGTGGTTATTTTTTTTTTTCCATGAAGTGAAATATCGCTTCTTCTCGTGTGTCTTTTTGCATTAAGTGTGGCGAACGGGCGATTGCTGCCTCATCAGCTGTAAGATTGGTAGGCTCAGTGCGAGGTTCTTACCGTTCAACCGCTTTGAAGCGCATATGATTCGTGACACATTCGGGCTCATCTGAAAGATTTTCTTTAGGAAAAATATATTTTCCGTTTTGTTACTTCGTATTAACGAAAGAGTCAAATCTTTATTGTGTAGGATGAAGTGTACATGACAGGCTTGGTGTGGAGGGTTTTCCTTCCGGATAGTTTTGGTCAAAGTTATGTATTTGAACCAAACCCCTTCCTTTTGTTAAAGCTGCTGTAGGAATGCTTATACTACAGACTCGGATTAATTTTGGACTTAAAAGAGATATGTGTGGGGGTCCTAAGCCATCAGCGTGAGCAATGTCAGGCAAATACTAAGTACAATTTTAATGAAAAATTGAAGTCGTGATTGGAGAACAGCGTGTAATACAGACATAATCAGAGTAGTGTTTGAAGTGCAGGTGCAAAATTGCAATGACCACCCCTGCAGTGCTGGATTCGGTGACCATTGTAAACACGGTGACTTTTAGATTTCCTATTCCATAACAGTATTTTGGTAATGTGAAACGCTGTTCTTCATGCACGAGACGTGTGAAAATTGGAACTGGTGGTGGAGTTTGCGCTTCCGGACCCATGCAGTAAAACTCGTGATACCCCAGACGTTATATTGAAAGACGGTTCCATCCCTGTTACGCGATGATGATAGACATTTTCCCGGGCGGTAGAAATAGCATAATCACAGGAGACGTGTTACCTCTCTGTCCGTTCGTAATGGGTGTAGGATGAAACCAGAGCTTAGATCCAAAACCAAAGCGGGAGGTCCAGGCTGGACGAAAAGCGATTTCTTGTTAGCGGTTACGTCCCGTCCCGCGAGCTGCCCGTGGGCGAGGCAGGACCAGAGCGCTCGGTGCTGCAGTGCCGGGAGAAGGCTGCGGGCGCCGCTGTTGACCGAGAGGAGCGAGAGGAAGCTCGGAGCGCTGCAGCCCCGCCCTCTGCGGACCCGCTCGTTCACTCGCTCGTTCTGTGTCTTGGTTGGCCGCCGGGAGGTCCGCGAGCGTGTCCGCGGTGCGGAGCGGTTCTGTAGCAAGACAGAGGAGCCGGTGGCTGAAATACAGTGCGGACGCTGGGAGCAGAATCGGAGCCGGATCTGTCTGGGTTGGCGGCGAGGAGCTGCAAAGGGAGGAGCGGTGCCGCTGCGGAGATGTGCGCGGCGGGGAGGCGCTGGGGCCGGCGGCAGCGAGCTCTGCTCTGGGCCGTCCTGCTGGCGGCGTGGGAGGCGGCGTGGGGGCAGCTGCGCTACTCGGTGCCCGAGGAGATGCCCAAGGGCTCCTTCGTGGGCGACGTGGCCAAGGACCTGGGGCTGCAGCTGCTGGAGCTCAGTGATCGCGGTGTCCGTGTTGTCTCTCAAGGTAGGACGCAGTATTTCGCTGTGCACGGGAAGACGGGACATTTAGTGACGGCGGAGAGGATCGACAGAGAACAGCTTTGCCGTCTGGCGGAGAAATGCGTGCTGCGTTGTGAGCTGATAGTGGAGGGACAGATGCAGATTTATCGAATCGAAGTGGAAATCACGGATATTAACGACAACGCGCCCAGCTTTAAGGAAATTGAGCTGGAAGAGAGGATGAGCGAGACGACTGCCCCGGGGGCGCGATTTCCACTGGCCGAGGCTCACGACCCAGACTCGGGCCGTAATTCTCTGCAGAGCTACGAGCTGAGCGGTGACGAGCACTTCTCGCTGGCCGTGCAGGCGGGCCCCGGCGGCGATCAGCGTCCCGAGCTGGTGCTGGCCAAGGCGCTGGACCGGGAGGAGGCGGCGTTTCACGAGCTGGTGCTGAGGGCGAGTGACGGCGGCGATCCGGCACGGACGGGCACGGCTCGGATCCGCGTGACGGTGCTGGACGCGAACGACAACGCGCCCGTGTTCAGCCAGGCGGAGTACACGGTGCGTGTGCCCGAGGACGTGCCCGTGGGCTCCACCCTCGTCACCGTCACGGCCACGGACGCTGACGACGGTCTCAACGGACACGTGAAATACTCGTTGAAAAAAGTGTCCGACATGGCATCGGATATATTCCATCTGGACACTGAGACTGGAGACATCAGTCTGTTGCAGAGCCTAGACTTCGAGGAAGGTGGCTCATACGAACTTGAGGTGCAGGCACATGACGGTGGAAGCCTTTTCGACAATGCCAAAGTCAAGATCACTGTTACAGACATAAACGATAACGCGCCAATGATTTCTGTGCGGTCAGCCCTGAATGAGATTTCTGAGGACACCCCGTCAGGGACTGTGGTCGCCCTGCTGCACGTGCAGGACCGCGATTCGGGACCGAACGGTGCCGTGCGCTGCTCGCTCGATGGGAACGTCCCATTCCGCCTGGAGAAATCTTTTGATGATTACTATAGAGTAGTGACAGCGAGAGAGCTGGACCGAGAGCAGGTGTCGGAGTACAACGTGACGGTGCGGGTGGCCGACGGCGGGTCGCCGGCGCTGCAGAGCAGCGCGGTGCTTTATCTGCGGGTGCTGGACGTGAACGACAACGCGCCGGTGTTCGCGGAGGAGGGCTACAGCGCGCGTGTGGCGGAGAACAACGCGGCGGGCGCGCTGGTGCTGACGGTGCGCGCGACGGACGCGGACTGGGGGCAGAACGCGCGCGTGCGGTACCGGCTGGGCGAGGGGCGGGTGCGGGGCGCGCCGCTGTCGTCGTACGTGTCGGTGCAGGCGGAGACGGGCGCGCTGTACGCGCTGCGCTCCTTGGACTACGAGCAGGTGCGCGAGCTGCGGCTGTGGGTGCTGGCGGAGGACGGCGGCGCGCCGGCGCTGAGCAGCAACGTGTCGGTGCTGGTGCAGATCGTGGACGAGAACGACAACGCGCCGCAGGTGCTGTACCCGGCGCCGGCGGCTGCGCTGGGCTCGGGCTCGGGCGGGGCGTGGTCGGGCGTGGAGCTGGCGCCGCGCTGGTCGGAGCCGGGCGCGCTGGTGGCCAAGGTGGTGGCGGTGGACGCGGACGCGGGCCAGAACGCGTGGCTGTCGTACGAGCTGGCCAAGGCGACGGAGCCGGGGCTGTTCCGCGTGGGGCTGCACAGCGGCGAGGTGCGCACGGCGCGCTCGCCGCTGGCCCGCGACGCGGCGCGGCAGAGCCTGGTGGTGGTGGTGAAGGACCACGGGCGGCCGGCGCTGTCGGCCACGGCCACGCTGAGCGTGGTGCTGGCCGAGAGCGTGGCCGAGCTGCTGGCCGAGCTGGGCAGCGCGGCCGACGAGGCGGCGGCGCCGGGCGAGCCGGCCGGGAGCCTGACGCGCTGGCTCGTGCTGGCCGTGGCCGCCGTGTCCTGCCTCTTCCTCGCCTTCCTGCTGCTGCTGCTGGCGCTGCGCCTTCGCCGCTGGCACCGCCAGCAGCTGCTGCCGCCCGCCAGCGGCGCCTTGCGCGGCGTGCCCGTGTCGCACTTCGTGGGCATCGACGGCGTGCGCGCCTTCCTGCAGTCCTACTCGCACGACGTGTCGCTCACGGCCGATTCGCGCAAGAACCAGCTGCGCTTGTCGGCCAGCGCCAGCTGCTGCGACACCCTCCCGGCCCGGCCACTGCCCGACGAGCCCGCGCCGCTGCTCGGCGACGAGGACACTGCCGGCGGCATTCCCGTGGATCACACCGCTCCCTCGGTGAGTTCCTGGGGCATCACTCCATTCGCGGTGCTTTCTTCTTCTGCCTCCCTGTCCTTTTACCCGTTGGTCTCTGTCCTGAGTAGGGAAATATTCTCACACGGAAGGCAAAGGCTCGGTGATCAGTGCGCTTCTGCCTCTTGCTGCAGGAAGGTTGATGTAGGAGTCGGATCTCAGTTTTACGGTGTGTGAGGCCTTTAGCTGAATTCAGGCTCTTCTTTACTGGAGATTCTGTGGTTGAGACTTTGTCCAGGTTGTTTTATTCCGCTTATCTCGCCAGTATGAGGTCTGGTATTCTGTTGTATTTATTGCGTTGTGAAGAAGTGGAATTTTGCGTTCTTACAAGTGTCAGGTGTTGCTCGACAGTACATGTGCTTGAGTTGTGTGACAGAGTATTTGTGTTTCCCCATAGAAATTTTAATTTCGCGGTATTATTTTTAGCTTTGTACACAGTGCTATGGCTTTTTTTTTTTTTTTTCCTTTCAACCCCGTACCGTCGCATCATTATTTGCTCGTGGGTAGAGTGCCTCTTGATTTTATGGTATTTTATTAATTATCGTTGAAAATAGAATATGAAGTACACTGTAGTATGAATTTTTAACATAGGCCCTTTTCTCAAGTCTGTCTTTGGTTTACTTAATTATCACTCTCTCCATATTCCTTCCCTTTAAATATATTTAGGAGAAATGTAAGCCACTGTTTGAAATTGAACGTGGACCCGTGTTTGCCTGCTTTATTTTGGATTTGTTACATTTTTTCTTTGGAAATGCCCTCATCCAGCGTGTTCCTCATCCAGTAGTTCAGCAATGTCAACTTTGTGTAACATTCTGTGTTTTCCCGGAGTGCATTCCCTATCATTCTTCGAGTTTGCGTGCGGGAATTTCTTTGGTTGAGTAAACAGTGAGCGTCACACTCGGGAGTATGTGGTGGAAGAGTAGGGCAATTGATTTTTGCTGATGTTGTTAAATTTATGTGTTAGCACAAGTTTGTCATCTTGGTGGTGCATCATTGCTGTGCTCCTGCAGACAGAGTGAAAGAACTGGGTATTCCCAGTCAGAAGATTCAGATTAGAGAACATACACCTCTTTTTATGCCTTCAAACTATGGGTAATATCTTGAAATGAGATCGCATTGTCGCGATTTCTGCTGAGATTCATTATAGGTGATCCGGCACTCCAAGGAAAGTCGTGATAGACTTTGTATAAAGGGTTGTTAGTTTGTGTTTTTTTCGTCGACTTAAATCTTGTTTTGCATTTTCTCTCACGTAGCAGCGCTCGATCTTTCCATGCCAAGCGTTTAAAATCGATGCAACGCTTGAGGAAGAGAGTAATGTACATTATTAATGCATCGCTGGTTAGAAATGTTGCTTTTCCTTTGCGCTCCTTACCCGCCGCTGAACACAATCCAGAGTTACTGCAAGCACAGTGGTTTTGTCAGAACGACCTGATTGCTCACGAGAAGCCTCTTTGCCAAACAAAAGTTGATTTCTGAAGGACTGTTGGTGTTCTATGCACAATTTTTGTCTATTTTATTCTTCACGATTGTGCCTTTTTCAGAGAGATGTAAATACAGGTGGTGCTGTAGCCGAGGGTGTAGCAACAATAGGTGCTAATGTGCCTAAAGTTCATTTTTCAATGTTCATTTCTGAACACAGCTTTGCTCACCGGTTTGGACTCTTAGACATAGATGGGTGTTTTCATTGTGAACTGTTTATTGATTGACGGTTTTTTCCCAAAGTTAGTAATCCATTTTTGTATTTATCTCGGTTGTCGTACAACACAGAGTTTTCAATTAATTTAATTATTTGATAGCAGTGTCTAATTGATGTACTACAACAAAGGGTGAGAAAGGACGAGCTACTACTTAAATATTTTCTCAGTATTCTCTCTCTGAAGCCAGAGTGGTTGCTCTCACAGCAATGTTGAGGCTGAATGATCGTTTCCTAAAAACTATGAGATAAAAATTCAATCTTGCACTTTCCATTTTTGTTTCTTTCGAGATAGTGGCAAGAGTGGCAGAACTGGGAACCAAGTTATCATTAGGTCCCTGTGAATGAGCACAGTAATAGTTCATGGAGTTATTTCTTGAGGCATAGGAATGTTGGGAAAACCTGCTGTAGCCGTAATTTCGCAAAACCTGTTTTGTGCAGTGCTTGGAATGGTTCAGCTGATCGTAACGTGTCCTGCTCTCTACAAGGTCATGAAACAAGAGCTGTTGGTCTGTGGAGAGTCTTTATTTCGTTATTTCCTTTGGTTGTTGCAGAGAGGTGGATCAAATGTTTTTTTTTTTTTTTTTTTTTTTTTTTTTTTTCATAGACGTTGCTTCCAAGAGTGTTTTATCATTTCTGTTTTCTGACCATCCCGCGCCGGGTTCAGTGTTTTATCGTAGTGAAGGACACGTCAGTGCGCTTGAGCCATGGGTAAACTGCCTTCTCTAGTTGTGCCCTTCTAAGATTCCTTTTTGTGACTTTTTTTGGTCGTCTTTTTATCTCGAAGTGTCTGTCCTGGGAAAGATAGCTGACATTTCATGTATGCCTCGGGCATCACCACAGAGGAATAATAACCTTCTGTGTTTAAAATAGTTAGAGAATTTTTTTATTCTGAAGTATGAGCAGGAACACTTTTTCAGTCTGTGCACATTCTTAGATCTACTTAAGCTTTTTGAAGAAATGCTTGAGGAGGTGATTCTTCCCAGTTCTAGGACAAGAAGCTGTGGTAATCTTCATGATTTGTAAAACTGGGAACATATAAGGACAATCTGTTCTAGAGAATTAGATTTGCCGTTTTCTCTCAGTCACAGTTACTGTGAGAGGGATATAAAATAAAAGGAATATAAACAAGAATCTCTGGAAAGAAAATGTTGCTTCTGGTGCTTCTTTTCTACAAAGGCTTCTCGTCCCAAGTATTTTGTAGACGTTGTTGCACAGAGATGGTAGAAATGAAATAAAAGAGCTGGGTAAAGAGAGCCCACAGCAGTAATAAAAGGGAGAAGAATCTGAAAGGCATTTCATGCACAGTGTAACTGCTTATACTTACTTGTACTCAACTGTGCTCCCATGTACGAAGTCTGCGTGATCCTCCACTCCTCCGCTACACGTTCCCCAGCCAGACTCCGCCTTTCTGCTTCTGAACAGACCTCCTCGAGTCTCCTTTCCGCGGGTTTGAAAAACCTCGCCAAAATGAACTGTGCCTCGCGCTTTTCTGTCCCTGATGGATCTGAGCTGCCAGCCGGGGGAGACCCCGGGGGCGCGGCCATGCAGCGGCTGCAGTGTCGCGGCGGCGCCTCCGGGTGTCGCTGTTGGCCGCCGCCGAGCGGCGCTGGAGCCGCCGCCGCCGCAGCGTCCTGCGCCCGCAGGCTGCTCGCTCGCCCGGCGCCGGCCAGAGCGGCAGCGGCACCGCCAGCAGCAGCGAGAGGCGGCGCGCTGATCTCGCTGCCTTTCAGCGGTGTCTGTTCTCCCTGGTGAGAGCGGCTGAAAGGGAAGCAGGGTAGCGGCAGGAGGCAGGAGCGCGGCGAGCTGTGTCGGCGGCAGAGAATGGCGGTGAGGCGGCGGCAGAGGCTGGGGCCGGGCGGCGGGCGAGCGCTGCTGGGCGCGGTGCTGCTGTGCGTGTGGTGGCGGGCGGCGGCCGAGCGGGTCCGCTACACCATCGCCGAGGAGCTGGGCAGAGGCTCGCTCGTGGGGCCGCTGGCGCGGGACCTGGGGCTGAGCGCGGACGAGCTGCCGGCGCGCAAGCTGCAGGTGGCGTCTGCTGGCAAGAAGCAGCTGAAATACTTCACTGTGAATGAGGAGAACGGAAACCTGTACGTGAACGAGAGGCTGGACCGGGAGGAGATGTGCAGCGAATCGTTGTCCTGCTCTGTCAGCTTCGATGCGCTGGTGCACAACCCGCTGAACATTTTCCACGTCGAGGTGGCGATCGAGGACGTGAATGACAACGCGCCGCGCTTTCCTAAGGAAAATATCCACTTCGAAATCGTTGAGTCTACACCTCCTGGCGCCCGCTTTTCCGTGGATGTGGCCGAAGATCCGGACGTGGGCAGTAACTCGCTGCAGGGCTACGAGCTGGAGGCCAATAGGTACTTCGCTGTGGAGGTGAAGGACAGCCAGGATGGCAGCAAGTTCGTGGAGCTGGTGCTGCGACGCGCGCTGGATCGGGAGAACGAGAGCAGTCTGCGTCTGATGCTGACGGCGCTAGATGGCGGAGATCCGCCCCGGACTGGCACCGCCCAGCTCTGGATCAACGTCACCGACGCCAATGACAACCCGCCCGTGTTCGCGCAGGACCGGTACCGCGTCAGCCTGAGAGAGGACGCTGCCGCGGGATCGACGGTGCTGAACGTCTCTGCCTCCGATGCCGACGTCGGCACCAACGCCCGCATAGCCTATGGCTTCGGGAAGACGCCCGCCAAGGTACGCCAGAAATTTGTGGTGGATGCAGAGACCGGGACGATCAGTCTGCAGGAGCAGCTGGATTTTGAGGACACGCGAGGCTATATGTTGCTGGTGGAGGCGAGAGACGGAGGCGGTTTAGTGGCGCACTGCAAGGTGGAGGTGGAGGTGCTGGACGTGAATGACAACGCGCCCGAGATCACGATTCTGTCGCTCACGAGCCCCGTGCCCGAGGATTCGCCGACCGGGACTGTAGTGGCCCTGCTGAATGTGAACGACCCAGACTCGGGCGAGAACGGTCAGGTGTCGTGCGAGCTGTCGGGCGAGGCGCCGCTGTCGATCGTGGCGTCGCCGGGCGGCTCGTACAAGGTGGTGACGGCGAGCACGCTGGACCGCGAGCAGGCGTCCGAGCACCGCGTGACGGTGGTGGCCCGGGACCGCGGCCGGCCGGTGTTGTCGAGCAGCGCGGAGCTGGTGCTGGAGTTGTCGGACGTGAACGACAACGCGCCGGTGTTCGAGGAGGCGGCGTACAGCGCGTACGTGGCGGAGAACAACGCGGCGGGCGCGCTGTTGCTGCGCGTGCAGGCGCGGGACGCGGACGCGGGCACCAACGGGCGCGTGAGCTACTGGCTGGCGGGCGGCAGCGCGGGCGCGGCGGGCGCGGCGCCGCTGGTGTCGGTGGAGGCGCGGAGCGGCGCGCTGTACGCGCAGCGCTCCTTGGACTACGAGCAGTGCCGCGAGTTCTCGGTGGAGGTGCGGGCGCAGGACGGCGGCGCGCCGGCGCGCAGCTCCACGGCCACGGTGCGCGTCTTCGTGCTGGACCGCAACGACAACGCGCCGCGGGTGCTGTGGCCGGCGGCGGTGGCGGCGCCGGCAGAGGCTGCGGCAGTGGCGCCGTTCGAGGTGGTGCCGCGCTCGGCCGAGGCCGGCTACCTGGTGGCCAAGGTGGTGGCGGTGGACGCGGACGCGGGGCGCAACGCGTGGCTGTCGTACGAACTGGTGCAGGCGTCGGAGCCGGCGCTGTTCCGCGTGGGGCTGCACAGCGGCGAGGTGCGCACGGCGCGCGCCGTGTCGGAGCGGGACGCGGCCAAGCAGCGGCTGGTGGCCGTGGTGAAGGACCACGGGCAGCCGACGCTGTCGGCCACGGCCACACTTCACCTTGTATTGGCCGAGAGCTTGCAGGAGGCGCTGCCGGAGCTGAGCGACAGAGATGCTGTGTCCGAGCTGATGTCTGATCTGAACCTCATTCTTGTTGTGTCGCTCTCCATCGTGTCCTTATTATTCGTTTCCACGGTCATTTTTGTTTTTTTCTTTAAATGTCGACAGTCGAGGAACCCTCCTATTTTTATAACTTCTGATAAGGAACTATATTCCACCTTGGGCTCTAAAGCACCGTACAACTATTGCAGCAGCACGCTGCCTTTGCCCTGTTCCTACGAGGTGTGTTTGGCCTCCGAGTCGGGGCAGAAAGACTTCACATTCCTGAGACCAGGGGCAGCAGCCTTGCCTGCCCGTGTCCCGTCCGCTGATCCCGGCTCAGGCACTCATTCTGTGAAGGACCTTCCTAGCCCCGGGAGCTCGGCACAGGTGAGCTTCTGTCCTACGGTACCTCTCTGTGAGGTTTTGTGAATGTTTTTTTTCCTCCGTTCTGCTGTTGGTGATCAGTGGGGAACCGTCCGGTCTGAACGTGCCGGCGCAATGATTAATAGCTCCGGGGCGTGGGGATGTGAGTGAGTGGGTGTGGATGTGAGATCCCGACTCATCCCTTTGACCTGCCAAGCCTTATCCCTAAATTGCTGATTTTTCCCGAGGAGCGACGCAAATACCGTCAGTATTTCCGTCTGTCCTGGAGAACGACAGACAGGTGCGACTTTCACCGAACTGGAATGGTGAGGTGGACTCGGGGTGGGCCGGGAACTTAACTGTCGTGGAGTCTTGAAGCTGAGACAACCCTTTCACCTTGGTCTAGTGATATCTAATTGTGTGAGCCACATTTAGGCGCTTTCATGTGATAATGATGTGTGAGCTATCCCGACTTTTTTACTCAGCGGGCGCAGCCAGGCTCTAGCTCTCTCCTTTTCTGGCAAGCTCGGTTCTTTAGCGCTCTAAACTCATTTAAAAGGAGTTGTGTACACCCGTAACTCAACTTTTCCCCTCCGTCTGTAGAGCCGGAGCTGGTGCTTCCGCGTAGCTCCAAGCCTGGCAAGGAGAAGAAAGAGCTTTTTTGTTCCCTGCTGCCACCGGCTTCTCTGGAGCCTCAGTGGAGTCGGGGAAAATGCCGAAATGAGCGGCTCGGGCTGGGATTTGGCTTGAATCCGTCCCCGAAGGAATTCCTGGTGTAGGGGAAGGTATCTTTCCCCTTAGGTGTTGAACTTTTCCACTCGTCTCCCTCAAAACGGCGCTTTCAGGCGCTCTGAAGCAATATTCAGGCTTCCCATGAAGGTGGAGATGTAAAGTTCCCAGATTAATCGGGACACGGTAGATGGAGCTGTTCTGTTTCCATGCCTTTCTCGAGATCTCTTTTCCACTCATGTCTCCGTTGCTTGGCCATCCCACTACTGCTGGCATTAAACGGAGAAGGTACTCTGGTACCGATGGTGTGTGCATTCATAGGAAAGGAAATTACTTGAGAAATGCGGTCCCCACTTTCGAGAAATTGTGTGGTAAATGGCGTGTAGGAAAAACCTGAAATGGGCAGTGGCTGGAAAAGGATTCAGAGTATACAGTGATTGGAAAAAGGATTCAAAGTTTATTTCAGATATAAGTCGCTATTTCAAGATTTGGGGGGAAGAGAGCTGTGGATTTTTATAGTGGATTTTATTTTAGATTATATGTAAGAAAGAAAATTGGGGCTTGGTTTTCTGTGCGAAAAGAAGTGCTTTGGGAACGTTAGAAGACTAATATTGGGTTTTATCTATGTGAAACCCTATCCCTTGTGAATGCTATGTGAACTTTTATCACATTCTGTGGACAGGTGATAAGAATGATAAATAGCGCTGATAAAGTTTATGTTTTGACAGCGATTAATTAGGAGAAAAGGAAATAGCTGAGCATGTAGACAGGACAGATTGCGCCGATTCTTTCGATATTGCCGACTCTTCATGTAAGCGCAGAACTGCGTCTCTGGGTGGATCCCGTGTGCTTGCGGCAGCTTTTAGGATTGTGCAGGGCGAGGACACGCAGAGTCGAGATCCCTCTCGTTCTGGCGAATGTCACTGTCCAGCACTGTGCGGGTGGTTTGCAGCCCCTACGAGCTCAGCAACCACGATTTGGGAGTAACAAAAAACCCACCGCAAGTTTCCGAGCTTTGAGAGCCTCCACAAGAGAATGAAGGCGTGGGCGCTGATTTCCAGTCCGGTTTTTGCCGGACATCACCGTCCTTTCCTTATCAGTGTCGGCTGTCGGACGACACCTGGGCGCTGTGTCACAGCTGGATTTTCACAGGGTTCCCGGCGCTCCCTTATCAAGCTTTCTCGTCCTCTTTTCATTATCCCGTGACAGCCGAGCCGTTCTGCGGGTGACGAATGCCGGAATTTTGGTCATTTTATCTTAATGCGTGTGTGAAAAGTCGGAAAACCCGACACAGCACGAGTTGTTGATGGCAGCAACAACCCAAGGGCAGCTTTTCGACCAGGCACTGCTGGTGCTGTGACCTGCCAGGCTGTTGCTGCGCAGGAACAGGATCCGTTCCCACCCCGGTGAACCCGTACCGCAGGTCGCAGAGCGCGATTTCCCTTAGCCTGCCTGGTGGAAAAAAGTATCAGGGAACAACCCTGGAGATGGCGAGAGTAGGAGGGTGTATTAAACCGAGATTTGTCGGGGAAGACGCCTGCTGGGGTAGTGGTGGCGGTGGGGATCCCGCAGGAGGGGCGATGCTCCTGGAAATCTGGCGGCGGGAGCCGCCCCGCGGCGAGACTCTGTGTTGCGGCCGGAGGAGCTGCTCCTAATTCGGCAGCACAGAATCGGTGTCACTTTGCAGGCTACGCTGCTTTGGTAGAGCAGCGTCGTCGTGGCGCCTTGAAAGGGACTTCCCAGGAAGCATTTGGGTAGGAGGACCGACATCCGAAAGGTCCTGAGAAACACGGAGCTGGCGCATCGTGCCGGTGCTGGTTCTCCCTGGCACCCTGCGTACCCCTGAGGATCCTCCCCACTCATCCTCCCGCTCTCTCCACTTTCCCTTCCTATTCCTGCCGCCTCAATCCAGCCAGGTGTTCCCAGGACACGCACCCCAAACACTCCACGTCTCCGTGTCGCCCCTTTTGGCGTCGCTATCTCTGCCAAATTTTACACCTCCTGCCCGCACACGCAGTCTCTATTCCTGATTTACCCTGCCTGTATCAGCGCTCCCCCCTCGCGGCTGTTGTTATATCGGCGGGCTGCGCTCTCCCTTCGGGTTCTGCCCGCTCGAGCCCCGCTGTCCTCGGGCCGAGATGGCCGCGCTCCCTCCGGCGGGGCTCGGTGGCGGCGGGGCTCGGTGGCGCTGCGCTCTGTGCAGTTATTGGACGGGACTCTGTGTGCCGCTGTCGGCCAATGATGGAGCGGGGGGGAACTGGCGGCCCGGCCCCGCTCGGAGCCGGGATGAGGCGCAGACGGTCTCACAGAGACTCTGCGAGTGAGTCACCGCCGAGCCCGCCGAGCAATGCCCGGCTCCCCGCCGCCGCCGCCGCTTCCCGGGGCCGCTGGGCAGCGGAATGACGGGGCGAGCTGAGAGTTTCTAGCCGGGGCGGGGGGGCGAAGCGGAGAGCGCGGCCGTCCTGTGCGATGAACGGCGTTGCTGTAAGGAGCCGCGGGGTGACGACGGGGCAGGTACTGAGCCTCTTGCTTTTGTTCGTCGTTTCCGACTGGGTTTCCGCCGCGATTCGCTATGCGATCCCCGAGGAGGCGCGGAGAGGCTCCGCGGTGGGGAATGTTGTAGCCGACCTGGCGCTGGACCTCGGGCGGCTGCCGGGGCGCCGATTGCGGGTGGTGTCCGGCGGCAACAAGAAGTACTTCGGGGTGGATCTGACGAGCGGGGCGCTGCTGGTGAACGAGAGGATAGACCGGGAGGAGCTTTGCGGCGCGCTCTCTCCCTGCTCCCTGAGTTTTGAGATCGTGGTGGAAAACCCGCTCGAGCTGTATAGCGGCACCGTAGAGATCCAGGACATCAATGACAACGACCCGGTTTTTCCCAGCAGCCAGGCGAGGCTGGAAATCAGTGAGTCGGTGACTGCCGGAGCGCGCTTCCCGCTAGAGAGCGCGCAAGATCCCGATGTGGGAATTAACTCTTTGCAGACCTACCAGCTCAGTGCCAACCCGAACTTTGCACTCGACGTGCAGACGAGGGTGGATGGCAGCAAGTACGCAGAGCTGGTGTTAGAGAAACAGCTGGACAGGGAGGAGCAAAGGGAGCTGAATTTGGTCTTGACTGCGCTGGATGGAGGCAGCCCGCCACGGTCGGCTCACGTGCAGATCCACATTGACGTTGTAGATGCCAACGATAATGCCCCGGTCTTCAACCAATCCACTTATAAGGCGAGGGTGAGGGAGAACACTCCCAGTGGTACTCTGGTCGCCAGGATCAGTGCGTACGATCTGGATGATGGCCCCAATGGAGACATCGTCTACTCCTTCAGCAGCCACACCCCCGCCAAGGTACGAGAACTTTTTTCTCTGGACTCAGCCACAGGGGAGTTGAGGGTCAAGGGACAGCTGGACTATGAAGAAGCAAAGTTGTACGAGATTTACTTACAGGCTAAAGACAAGGGAGTCGTTCCTGGTGTGGCTCATTGCAAAGTGCTGGTGGAAGTCGTGGATGTGAATGACAATGCTCCAGAGGTGACAGTGACTTCTGTGTACAGCCCCGTGCCTGAAGACGCAGCCCCAGGGACAGTCGTAGCTCTGCTGAGTGTAACAGACTTGGACTCCCATGACAACGGCCTGGTGAACTGCTTTATTTCCCCTGGGATCCCGTTCATGCTCAGCTCCTCCCTCAAAAATTACTACACATTGAAAACAGAAGGAACCCTGGACCGGGAAAAGGCAGCAGAGTACAACATCACAATCACAGCCAAGGACTCAGGCTCACCACCCTTGTCTGCAGTGAAACACATCCTGGTGCAGGTGTCAGATGTCAATGACAACGCGCCCAGGTTGTCCCAGGACTCCTACGATGTCTATGTTCCAGAGAACAACGTGCCCGGCATCCCCATCCTGAACGTGAGCGCCACAGATCCAGACCTTGGGCGCAACGCCCACCTCTCCTACACCCTTTTGCAGGGTGACACCACTTTTGGCCACCTCTTCTCCATCAACAGGGAGAATGGCACCCTCTACCTGCTCACCTCCCTGGACCACGAGGACCAGGTGGAGTTCAGCATGATGGTGCAAGTCCAGGACGGCGGCTCTCCGCCTCTGGACACTAACGTCTCAGTCAGTGTGTTTGTCACTGACCTCAATGACAACGCCCCAACGGTGCTGTACCCTCACCCCAACACCACCACCACCACCTACACGGATGTGGTGGCACCAGGTACTCCTGCCGGGCACATGGTCACCAAGGTGGTGGCGGTGGATGCGGATGCAGGGTACAATGCCTGGATCTCCTACACCCTGTTGCAGGCCACTGACCCCAGCCTCTTCTCAGTGGGGCTGCACAACGGGGAGATCTTCACAGCCCGCCAGCTCCGTGAGGATGACGCTCCTGAGCACACCTTAATCATCCTGCTGAAAGACCATGGGGAGCCTGTGCTGTCCACCAGTGCCACCATCTCCATCTCTGTGGCTGAGATGGTCAAGGAGGTGCTCACTGACCTCACTGATGTGGCCCCTGCCAGTGATCCCAGGAGACATGTGACTTTCTATCTCATCCTGGCTGTGATTTTGGTGTCAGCAGCCTTCTTCATCACCATGCTGTCCGTGGGCATCTTCAAGTGCTACAAGTGGAGGAAGTCAAAAGAGCTGTACAACAGCTCCAGGAGTACCACATACAGGACACCAGGGCCCTTCCAGCACATCGATGCCGTGCGGGGCGGCTTCACACCACCCAGCTTCTACCACCAGGTCTATCTCACCACAGACTCTCGCCAGAGTGACCTCCTGTGTAAAAAGCCCTTCACTTCCAGCCCCTTGGGAAGCCGCCAGGGCACCATCAGGAATGGTGAGCCAGGGCTGTACCACCAGATTGTGGGCACTGCCAGCCGGCTCCCCACACCTGCTGAGGTAATGTAGCTCCGTCCTTGGCATGTCCCAGCGCTGGGCAGAGCCACGGTTCGTTCGTGCCGTACGCGTGCGGTTGCGTGTTGGGGTAGGGAGGGGTATCCAGTCGTGCCATGCCCCTGAAGAGTTCAGCTCTAGCTGAACAGGTGTTCTTTGGAGTCAGATGAGCCATCCTGAGAGCTGGTGACTTTTGCACTGTGATGAGCAGGATCAAGTGAGTCAGTTCATGTTGTCAGTGATGCGTCTTTTGGATGCAGTTGTGGGTACGCCTTGCATGAGTAACCGGTGGAGGCTGAGGTCAGCTTGAAACCACTTGTTAATCCTTGGCACAAAGTTTGTTGTTCATGGTATTTCCTTCTCTTAGCAAAAGGAGAGCCCAGGGGAGCACTTGCACTGCGGGGGAACATAATCTCTGTGTGTCGTGACTTGGTGGGGGCTGGAGAGGTGGTGGTGCGGATGGGGCTGGAGCTGGGGATCAGTGTCGCCTCTCACAGTGCAGCACACAAAGCTGAGGATGCTGCTGGTTCCTCTGACAGACAGACCGTGGTCACAGAGCAGTCCCACCCATCTGTGCTGCTCCTGGTGTTTGACTCCTGAATGGTTCTGGTTTTATTTCCATGGAAGTTCTGTGCTGAGGTTCGCTTTGGGGGAGGGGGTGGGATTGCAGACTGCCTCAGTTGCTTGCAGGGCTCTGCTGAGCTGGACTTTGGCTCTGAGCAGGGTGGTGAGTCCTCCACTCTGGTGTTGTTCAAAAACCCTATTACAAGCTCTGCATGATTTGTATTATGCTCTCTGGGTGATGTCTGATGTCCTGACCGAACAAACTGCAGGCTGGAAGGCGTTTGCGCATGGCAGCAGCTTCTGTGCTTCTCCCCCGATGCGAATTGTGCTGCTTAATTTGAAAGCTTTCAATTACAGGAATGCTTCAGTCTTCAGAGGTGAGGGCAGGTAGTGGATCCAGTGGAGGGGGAGCGTGGATCTGGTGGATTTCCAAGGTCATTGGTGCTGCTAATTTGTCCTTCCTGGGAGGCAGTGGGTAGGAGCGACCGGTTCCTCAGAGCAGAAGGAAGTGAGGTGCAGCGGAAACTGTTCATGGTTGTGAGGCTGCGTGTGCTGCCTGCTCAGAGTGGCCAAATCACAGATGGAGGCAGAAACCTCTCAGAATTATTTTATGCTTTTCTTCTTCTTCTTTTTTTTTTTTTCCCCTGCTTGCGTCACTGCTCAGACTCAGCATTTCTGATTTGTGGCAGGTGAGAATGGCTGCAGCAGCTGCGGGAGCAAGTGTTCCTCTGCATCATTGTGTGGGCTGTGCTAAGGCTGGGGACAAGGATGTCCCCTCCACCACAACGTCCTGGCAGGATGTCTCTGGTGGTGAGGGCAATAAATTATTTGAGAGTGGGAGTAGAAGGAGGGCAGCAAGCCTGAGCTCCAGCCATGACTCCCTCCTACTCCCCAGTACTGAACTAGAAAGGTGCTGGCAGTGAGAAAACCGCAGGGCTGGCTCTGGGCACTGGGTTTTCAGTCTTTGTGGTGATAACTGTGTCAAGCCTGCAAAGGCTTTACACCTCCTTGCTCTGCAGGGCACAGCCAGCCCTCACAAGTGGTGCAGTGGGAACGGTGTTGGCCCTGTCTGTAGCAGGTGACACGTCCTGCCATGAAGGATCCTACCCTGCAGGATTTTCAGTGATCCCTGGGTTGTCTGGCTTGGTGCCTTTCCACAGAGTGAGCTCTGACCCTGTGGAATAAGGAACATCTCCATCCTAGACACCCAAAACCCTTCCTGCCTTGTCACGCTGTCCCCATCCCAGGCTCTGACAGACCCAAACAGCAGCAGGATTCCCATGTAAAGCCCTTGCTCCTGCTCCTTGGAGGCTGAGCCATCTCAGGCCACTGAGTGGATTCTCCCAGGCTGTGTGGGCTTTGCAGGGGATTTGTGCTGAGGCACTGCAGCAGCACCAAACCCACTCCCAGGGGTGCAGCACCCTGTAGTGCCAGTGGAAAGCTCTGTCACTCAGCTGTACTGTCCAGGCCTGGCCTAGGATGGGGACAAGGCACATTCCAGAGCCAAGGTTACTGTGACAGTTTCCTGCTGGTGGCACCGTCCGGAGCCCTGGGGGAATGAGTACAAGAAGGAATTTGGTCTCTGTGTCTGAGGAATCCCTTGCCCAGTGTTTTTCTGCATTGTCTCTTTAAGGACGCCTTCTCCCCTCCTCCGGAGCCGGCAGTAGGTGGGACCTGGGCAGTGTTCACACCATTCCTAAGGTTCTTCCCGGTGTCTCTCCCTGACTGGCAGCAGGGTGGTCCCGCCTCACGGCTCTCAGAATAGGCAGCGAGGTGCTGCAGACAGGAGGGAGGACCCTCGACTGCAGCACCTTCGCTATCCCTGTCCTTGCCATAAGGATGCTGTCCCTGTCACCATTCACCGTGCTGGGCATCAGCATCTCTCACCTATCCCCCAGGTCCCTCTGGTGCCCAGGTGGTGGGGACAGGCAGGATCCCAGGCAGGATCCCAGGCTCTGGGTCCCCTGTCTGCCTCACCCCTGCAGCTCCCAGCCCCCAGGGTCTGTGTGCACCCAGGGGAGGGCCAGGGTGGCCTTCAGTGCACCGAGGGGACAGAAAGGGACTTTTTCAACAGCATGTAGTGACGGGAAAAGAGGGAGTGGTTTTAAACTGACAGAAGGTTTAGGTTAGATAACAGATATAAAAATTCTTCCCTGTGAGGGTGGTGAGGCACAGGTTGCCTAGAGAAGCTGTGGCTGCCGCATCCCTGGAAGTGTTCAAGGCTGGGCTGGATTGAGCTCTGAGCAACCTGGTCTAGTGGAAGGGGTCCCTGTCCATGGCAGGAGGTCAGAATGAGGTGATCTATAAGGTGTCTTCTAATCCAGGCCATTCTGTGACTCTGTGACTGCACAAGGCTTCTGCAGGGATGTGAACTGAAGTGAAAGTCTGCAGCTTGCCAGTATCATCTGGGACAGGCAGAGCAGGAAATGATTGTGCTCCCCCCGGGGCGGGTAAGAGCCCTGCTCCTGCCCTCAGGAGCCTGACTGCAAAGCTGGACCTGCCACAGAGTACTGAAGTGTGTGTGTGTGTCTGCCAGGTGGGAGGTTTGGGTTTCCTTCCCTCTGCCATCCTGACCTGGTGGTGTGATCCTGTGGTGATCTAGTGCTCTTATTGTCTGTCTCTGTGTGTTTGCAGTGATTTGGGTACTGTGAAGTCTGACCTCTTTCTCACCCCAGGGTGAGGAAGTGGTTTCCAGTGAGGTGTGCATTGGGAACAATTGTATTTTGGCTTTGAATGGCTCACCTGCTTTTGCTTTTCCACCTTCAGCCTCCCACATCCACGGTGGGCTGGCAGGGGTGGCATTCCTGTGTCAGTGCAAGGTCTCCTGGCCAGTGGTGGTACTGGTGGCAGTGATGCCTCACTCAGAGAGGCAATCATGGGGTGCAGGCAGCAGCCAAAGCAGTAGCTGAGGGGGAGAAGAGGGGTGAGAGAAGAGCCCCTGGCACCTCGGGGCTCTAACAAACACCTTTTCATCGGGCATGAAAAGTCCTTTGGCCTGCGTTCATGACAGCTGCCCTTTGTCTGTGGGCACGATGTGAAGCCACCATTGTGGAGGGGGAGCACACAGGGAGGGCTTGTACCTTGCTTCCAGGCTGCCAGGACGTGCAGTTTCCCTGTGAACGCAAAGCGAGCTGTCGGAGCAAGTGAGTCAGGCTGGCAGAGGGGAGGCCGGGGGTGGCAGCCCCGCTGTTGCCGGCTCAGGCCCCTGCTTCCCGCACCTCCGGAGCCACTGCTGGCCGAGAGGGGATGGAGCTCTCGGCCAATTGGGCGCCGATCTGAAGCGAGGGGGGGAAATCGGCTTCTTCTTTCCCCCCCCCCTCCCACCTCCGCGCTGGGGCTGTGATTCAGTTCCCCTCCCCCAGCCCACCCCCTCTGCTTGGAGGCTGACAGTTGGAGCCGCAGCCTGCCGGAGCCCCGGAGCTGTTTTCTAAGCCGTGGAAGAGAGACCCAGGGATTTATTCGCAGTTCCTCAGTGCCTGCTGTGTCCCGGGCCGGATGCGCACGGACATGGAGAGTGTCAGCCTCCAGCGATCCGCCTGGAAATGGCAAGTACTGAGTTTGTTTTTGCTCTGCGGCTGGGGCTGGGTCTCCGGGCAGATCCACTACTCGGTGGTTGAGGAGTCAGAGTTGGGAACCGTGGTAGGGAACGTGGCCCGGGACCTGGGCTTGAAGGTGGAGGAGCTGCCAGGTCGCAGGCTGCGCCTGGGCTCGGAGGAGAGCTTGCGCTACTTCGCGGTGCGCCTGGACAGCGGCACGCTGGTGGTGAGCCAGCGGCTGGACCGCGAGCGTCTGTGCGGAGCAGCTGCCAGCTGCCTGCTGTCGGTGCAGGTGGTGACAGAGAACCCCCTGCAGCTCTTCCGCCTGGAAGTGGAGATCCTGGATGTGAATGACAACTCCCCGAGCTTCCCCACCGCTCACCGCACCTTGCGCATCGCCGAGTCTGCCACGGTGGCTGCGCGCTTCCCCCTGGAGAGCGCGCAGGACCCCGACGTGGGCAGCAATGCTGTGAGCTCCTACCGGCTGAGCCCCAACTCCCACTTCTCTCTGGACGTCAAGCAGCAGCCGGATGGCAAACTCTTCCCGGAGCTAGTGCTGGAGCGTGCCCTGGACCGGGAAGAGCAGCCAGAAGTGCAGCTGGTGCTGACAGCTGTGGACGGGGGAAGCCCCGCACGCTCGGGCACGGCGCAGATAACGATCCAGGTGCTGGATGTCAATGACAACGCGCCCACCTTTGACCGCACCACATACAAGGTGAAAGTCCCGGAAAACACCCCCGTGGGGGCTGTGCTCCTCCGGGTCAATGCGTCTGACCCCGACGAGGGTCCCAATGGGGAGACACAGTACTCCTTCGGGGTTCACACCTCCGACTCGGTGCGGAGGCTCTTCACCCTGGATCCCCGCTCCGGCGAGGTCCGGGTGAGCGGGGCCCTGGACTTTGAGGAATCGCGTTTCTACGAGATCTACGTGCGAGCCCACGATGGAGGGGTCCCAGAGATGGAGGGCAATTGCGTGCTGCAGGTGCAAGTGGAGGATGCCAATGACAACCCCCCGGAGGTGCTGCTCACCTCCCTGTTGAATCCGGTGCCAGAAGACACCCCACCGGAGACTGTGGTGGGGCTCTTCAATGTACGGGACCGGGACTCAGGGGCCAACGGGGATGTGAGCCTGGAGATCTCCCCCGATGTGCCTTTTGCCATCAGGTCCCTTCAGAACCACTTCTCCCTGGTCACCCAGAAGAGCTTGGACCGAGAGTCTACCTCACAGTACGCAGTGGAGCTGATCGCCCAGGATGGTGGCTCTCCTGCCCTCACCACCACCCTCACGCTGCTCCTCAATATATCTGATGTGAATGACAACCCCCCACGCTTCTCGCAGCCCTCCTACGACGCCTTTCTCCAGGAGAACAACCCGCCTGGCTCCCTGCTGTGCACCGTCTCTGCCTCGGATCCTGACGACGGGGATAATTCCCGGCTTGTTTACTCCATAGAAAGTGGCCAAGTGCAGGATGCCCCCATCTCTTCCTTCGTCCACATCAACCCTGACAATGGTAATCTCTATGCTCAGCGCACCTTCGACTTCGAGCTGCTGCAGGTTCTGCCGGTGTCCGTGGTCGTGAGGGACTCGGGGTCCCCCCCTCTCTATGCCAATGTTACCGTCTACATCTTTGTGCTGGACCAGAATGACCATCCCCCCACCATCCTGCACCCCGCCGGTGACAGCGATGTGCTGGCACCCCAGAGGGTCCCGCTGTCTGCCCCACCGGGCTACCTGGTGGCCAAGGTGACAGCAGTGGATGCAGATGCTGGGCACAACGCCTGGCTCTCGTACCGGCTGTTGCCACAGTCCACTGACCCCTCCTTGTTCCATGTGTCGCTGTACACAGGGGAGGTGAGGACGGCTCGTGCCTTCCAGGACAGCGACATGGCAGTGCAGCAGCTCGTTGTCCTGGTGACGGACAACGGTGACCCCCCGCTCTCTACCACTGCCACCATCACCGTGGCCCTGGAGGAGGCAGCCCTGGAGGAGAGCTTCAAGCCTCAGGATTTCCTGGCTGGTGCCAAGGAGAAGCCGGACCTGACCTTCTACCTGATCATCGCGCTGGCAGCCGTTAGCACGGTGGCACTGGCCACTGTCACCCTCCTGGCCGCCCGGTGCCTCCGGCGCAGGGGCCGCGCCGCCGTCTCACCCTACTGCTGCTGCTGGCTCAGCGAGTCGCCCTCCCGGGACTTCTGCAAACACTCCAGCCCCAAACTGCAGCTCAGCTCCGACGGCACCCTTAAGTACATGGAGGTCACGCTGCGACCCACCGAGTCCCCATCCCAGCGCTACAGCACCTGCTACTCCCCCGGCTCCGTGCGGAGCGACTTCACCTTCCTGCGGCCCTGCCCAACCCCCGCCACGCTGCCCAGGGAGAGCGGGGCTTTCCTGCCCGCCGCCGGCACGCTGCGGGACCGCGGCCAGGTGAGCGGCACAGCCGGGGCGGGGTCCGGCGGCGCGGGCCCCGCGGGGGGCGCGGAGCGGCCGCTCCGGTTCGCGGCGCGCGGCGCCGGTGCGCGGGCCGTGATTGGCGCCGGTGTTGCTGTCCTGGGGAAGGAGCGCGGCGATTGGAGCGGCGCCGCCGCGCCCGCGGCCAATGGCGGCGCGGCTGCGCGGCCGCGCTCCCCCCGCCCCGTCGAGCCGCGTCCGCCCCAAACAATGAATGGGAGCGGCGAGCGCTGAGCGCGGCCCCCGGCGCCGAGGGCATCGCTCCCCGGCCGGCCACCCGGCAAGGATGCCGAGGGTAGGGCAGGCGCGCCGGTCCCTGGGGCTGCCGCGTGTCTTCTCCTTCTGCTTGTTCTTGCACAGCTCATCTGCTCAGATCCGATACAGCATCCCGGAGGAGCTCACACGGGGTGCCTTTGTGGGCAATATCGCCAAGGACCTGGGCACGGATGTTGCTAAACTGGCGGCAGCTAACCTGCAGGTGCTGTCGGATTCGGATTCCCAGTACTTCTCCGTCAATGTGAATACCGGGGTTATTATGGTCAGTGAGAGGATAGACCGGGAGCAGCTCTGCGGGCAGAACCCACGCTGCTTCCTCCACTTGAAACTTGCCATCGAGAACCCAGTGGAGTTTTACCGGATCGAGGTGGAGATCCTGGATATCAATGACAACCCCCCGGAGTTCCCCAGCGATGAGGTTTCCTTGCGCATCTACGAGCTGGCGTCTCTGGGTGCCCGCTTCCCTATCCAGCCAGCCCAGGACCCCGACGTGGGCACCAACACCCTGCAGACCTATCACCTGAGTGCCAATGACAACTTCAACCTCAACGTCAAGGCCCGCACTGATGGTGGGAAGTTCCCTGAGCTGGTGCTGGAGCGGGCTCTGGACCGGGAATTCAGAGCTTTCCACTACTTGGTGCTGACCGCTGAAGATGGGGGCTCTCCCCCACAGTCCAGCAAGATACGCATCACTATCCAGGTCCTGGATGCCAATGACAACCACCCTGTCTTTGACAGACCATCCTATGGAGCACGCTTGGTGGAGAACTCGCCGCTGGGCACCCTCGTGGTGAAGTTAAATGCCACTGATGTGGATGAAGGACCCAATGGAGACATCCGCTACTCCCTCAGCAGCCACAACTCCGCTGCCTTACGCCAGATCTTTGCCATCGATGAGCAAACTGGGGAGATTCGAGTCCAGGGCAACCTGGACTTTGAGGAGGCGACCGTGTATGAGATCGAAGTGGAGGCCAAGGACATGGGGTCGCCCACGATGGAGGAGCACTGCAGCGTGGTGGTGGAAATCACCGACGTCAATGACAACGCCCCCGAGGTCATTCTTACCTCCTTCTCCAGCACCCTGAGTGAGGATGCGCTGCCGGGCACGGTGGTGGCCGTGATACACGTCAGAGACAGGGACTCTGGCGAGCAGGGCAAGGTCCTGTGCCACGTGTCACCAGATCTTCCCTTCCAGCTGCGCAAGGACTACGAACACCAGTACTCGCTGCTCACCAGCACCCGTTTGGACCGGGAGCGTGTTGCCTACTACAATGTCACCGTCTCTGCCTCGGACCTGGGCAATCCCCCACTCTCCCGCCACACCATCTTGCCAATCACCCTGATAGACGTCAATGACAACGCTCCCCAGTTTGAGCAAGCGTCCTATGAAGTGCTGGTGGCAGAAAACAATCCAGTGGGCAGCGTGCTGGTTACGGTCTCTGCTGCCGACCCCGACTCGGAGCAGAATTCCCGCCTGTCCTACTCCATCCTGCGAGCTGGTGGGACAGACCCAGGCCTGGATCCTACTCGCTACCTCTCGATACATCCCACGAATGGGCAGGTCACTGCCAAATTCCCCTTTGACTATGAACAAACCACCTATCTCCAGTTCCACGTGGAGGTCTCTGATGGTGGCTCCCCGGCCCTGAGGAACAGAACACTGGTTCATGTTTTTGTGGTGGACCAGAACGACAACGCCCCACGGGTGCATTTCCCCAGGGCTGGGGAGGACTCTGCTACTCAGTTCCGAATTTCCCCCTCCATCGTCCCTCCTGCCCTCATCACCAAGGTGGTGGCAATAGATGCGGACTCGGGGCGCAATGCCTGGCTGTCCTACCACCTCGTGGAAGCCACAGACCTGGGGCTTTTCAGCGTGGCCCTGCGTTCCGGGGAGGTCCGGATCACGCGGGCTCTGCAGGAGACGGACGCCTCCGAGCACGAACTGCTGGTGGTGGTCCGGGATGCCGGGGAGCCCCCGCTCTCCACAGCGGTCACACTGGTGGTGCTGGTGGAGGAGAAGGGTCCAGAGGCCCTGCAGGGCTCCGAGGCTCGGGCCGCTGATGGTGGGGGCTTGCCCAGTATTACGCTTTATCTGATTGTATCCCTAGTGCTCATCTCCGCCGTCTCGCTGGTGGGACTGGCAGCGCTGGGCATTCGGTGCCTCCGGCGGGGCTCAGCACCTGCCAACCAGGGCTGCTGCGTGGAGAGCGTGAACACGCTGCAGCCTCCTCCCAGCCACATCTTTGGGCACTTGCACTATGAGCCTAAGAAGGGGGACACTGTGATGGGCGTGCAGGTGACAGCAACGGCACCCCCCGCCCCTCGTTACCGCTCCTGCTTTTCGCCTGTCTCGGATATCAGCGAGTTCATGTTTGTGAAACCCTCCGCGGATCCCACCCTGTGCAGCGAGGTGAGCTCGGGAGTGCGGTCTGCAGCCTGATCGCAACGCCGGTGCTCGCGGGGCTCGGCACCGAACCGACCGGCTTTGGGGAGGGGGTGTCCGCCCGGTAGGTGCCCGGTGCCAGCAGCCGGGCGGGGCGGAGCGGGGTTCCCGCTGCCGGGAGTCCCCGGCGCCCTCCCGGCGCTGCGGGGGCGGAGTGGCGGCAGCGGGGGAAGGGGGGGAGCTACGCCGTGCGTATTTTGGGGAAGGCGGTGAGATGGAGAAGGGGAGGAGGAGGGAGAGAAAAAGGAGGAGGAGGAGGAGGAGGGGGCTGTGGAGAGACGTAAAACTGTCACTCGGTCCATCCCCTCCGCTCGCCGACTTTGTGTGTCTTTGCGTATCGAGAAGCGGTTCAGCCGGCCGGGCTGCGCTCGCCCCCTCCCCCGCCTCTTCCATCCCTCCCTGTCCGGCTCCGGCGGCTCCGGCGGCGGCTTCCTCCCTGCACAACCCGCTCGGACCCCCCCGGTTCCCGCAGGGGTTCCGGCTGCCGGGGCCGGCTGCGGGGGCGGGGAGGAGGGGAGGGGGAGGCAGCGCGGAGCCGCCGCCGCTCCTCTCCGCGCTGCTCCGTCCGCACACCCGGCACGGGATGCTGGCGGGACAGAGTTTGCCATGGCAGCTCCCGCTGCTGCTCGTAGCTCTCTCCTGCCTGCCGGCTCCCAGCTGCGCCCAGCTCCACTACTCCGTGCCCGAGGATCGCGAGCCGGGCTTCTCTGTGGGCGACCTGGCCAAGGACTTAGGGGTGGAGGTGCGGAGCCTGGCCGCCCGCAACCTGCGCCTGGTGAGCGAGGGTGGGCAGCGGCACTTCCAGGTGGACCTGGCGGCAGGTGTGCTGCTGCTGGACAGCAGGCTGGACCGGGAGGCACTGTGTGGGCAGAGCCCCACGTGCTCTCTGCACCTCCAGCTCGTCATGGAGAATCCCCTCCAGCTTCACCGTGTTGAGGTGGACGTCCTCGACGTGAACGACAACGCGCCCCAGTTCCCCAAGCCAGAGGTGGTGCTGGAGATCACTGAGGTTGCCAACCCTGGGACTCGGCTGCCCTTGGAGGTAGCAGAAGACCCGGACATGGGCTCCAACTCCATCTCCACCTACGAGCTCAGCCCCAGCAAGCATTTTGCCCTGAGCATCAACGTGAGAGGAGATGGTGTTAAAATGCCTGAGATCGTACTTGAAAAAGCCCTGGATAGAGAGAAAGTGCCTGTTCATCATCTGACACTGACAGCCCTGGATGGAGGGAATCCTGTGAAGTCTGGCACTGCTAGGGTTACCATCCATGTCTTGGATGCAAATGACAACCCTCCTGTGTGTGACCCACCCATATCCAAGGTACTTCTGGAGGAGAATGTGCCAGTGGGCACTCTGGTCACCAAGCTGAATGTCACCGACCTGGATGAAGGTCCCAACGGGGACGTGGAATATTCTTTCAAAACCAGCAATAATGCACCAGGTAAATTCACCAAACTGTTCTCCTTAGATGCCCGTACAGGGGAGATCAGAACCAAAGCCCCTCTGGATTATGAGGAATCCAGTGCTTATGAGATTGCAGTTCGAGCCAGGGACAAGGGGTCCCCAGCCATGGAAGGCCACTGTCACCTGCGAGTGGAATTAATTGATATCAATGATAACAGCCCAGAGATCCTGCTGACCTCTGTCTCCAGCCCAGTGCAGGAGGATGCAGCCCCGGGCACGGTGATCGCCCTCATCGGTGTGAAGGACAGCGATTCCGGTGACAACGGGCAGGTCCGTCTGCAGATAGCCAAAGAGCTCCCGTTCAAACTGGTGTCGTCCTTTAAAGAGCATTTCTCACTGGTCACCAGCGCTCCCCTGGACCGGGAGAAAGCCAGTGGCTACAACATCACAGTGAGGGCTGTGGATTCGGGGTCCCCCCAGAGGGCCACACAAAAAACCTTTTATCTCCGCATCGCTGACGTGAATGATAACGCGCCGAATTTCTCCAGCCCTTTTGATACAGCTCATGTGCAGGAAAACTCCCTCCCTGGAACTTCTGTCTTTTCAGTGTCAGCATCAGACCCCGATGAGGGCAGCAATGCCAAGCTGTCTTACTCCATCCTGGACAATGGGATGCAGGATGTACCCATCTCAACCTACTTCCGAATAGACCAGGACAACGGCACCATCTACACCGTGCGAGCTCTGGATTACGAGCAGGACAAGGTGTTCCAGGTGCCTGTGGAGGTGAAGGATGCTGGATCTCCTGCTCTGAGCAGCACTGCTGTGGTCCATGTGTTTGTCCTGGATGAGAATGACAATGCTCCCAACATTGTCTACCCGTCTGTCCCCAAGGGCTCTGCCTTCCACCAAGCCATCCCAGCCTTGGCAGAGCCTGGCTATCTGGTAACTAAAATTGTAGCAGTTGATGCTGACAGTGGCCACAATGCCTGGCTGTCCTACCAGCTGCAGGAGTCTGCTGAGGCTTTGCCTTTCCAAGTGGAACGCCGCTCTGGAGAGATAAGGCTTGCACAGGCTCTCAGGGAGTCAGAAGATTCCCACAGGCTGGTGGTGGAAGTGAGGGACAATGGCACGCCGTCCCTCTCAGCCTCTGTGGTAATAGTCATTTCTCCGGAGGAAAACAGCGTGCAGGACTTCTCCAAGTCCTTGGACCTCCCCCAGTCTTCTCCTGAGGAAACCAACCTAACTCTTTACCTCATCATCTCCTTGGTGTCCATCTCCCTGGTGTCCTGTGTGATGTTCGGGCTGGCGGCTGCCCGGTGTCTCAAGGCTGGCAGTGCCAGCTGGACCTTGGCGGGTTGCTGCCGAGGGAATGGCCGCAAGCCCGCCTCCCATTTCCGAGGGCAGATGAAGCCAGATGGCTTCATCAAGTACCTGGACGTGGGAGGAGCAGGCTTGACCTCCCAGGCACAGAATTACACCTCTTGTTTCTCACCCATGTCTGAACAGAGCGATTTCCTCTTTGTAAAGCCCTTCAGCCATTCCAGCACTGCAGAGACCATGGCTGCCTATGAGCAGGTGACCAGCACCTTAGCGAGTCCCTGTGATGGGGTAAGAGTTTCTTACTGTCCTCTCTGCTGAGTGCAACAGTTTGTGATATCCAGGCCAGCTGGCTCCTCTCCGTCTGTCCTTCCTCCTAGGATGGTGGCCTCAGGGAACTCGTGTCACTGTCATCTCCTGGGAGGTGGCAGGTGAAAGTTTTGGCTCGGCTTAGTGGAGGTGGGGGAAGGGACTGGCCGGAGCTATGGAATCAAAGACTCTGTGTTTGTAGCAGTGGAGAGCTTTCCCTTCTCCCCGCTCGTACTTGCTTCTGTTTAAAGTGATTCTTCAGGTTTTTTGGGGGTTTAAGTTCTTGGTTCTGTTTAACTCCTTTTTCCTACATGGTACACGAAGAGGTTATCTGGAAGGAAAGTCTGCATGTGTCTCTTTTGCTCAGTTTTGGAGGTGCTTTGTAGAAATGTCTCATTTCTCAAAGCCCAAGTGTTATTAATTACTGACTGTGCCTTGGCAAGGGATCATTTTCAGCTTGATCATGTTGAGTGAGGAGCTGAATTCCATATTCAGCACTAAAATACTGAAATGTCAGGAGTGACATTATTCACAAGGATCCTGGTGACCTTATGTGCCCTTGGGCTTGCAGAAGCTCAGGAGCAGCAAGCTTTGAAAACTTGAGCTGTTTGTACTCAGATGCCTAAATATAGATGTAGGTGACTGTGTTTAGCTGGAGCTTTTATAACTTTGGGATATAAAAAGTAAAGCAATTTTGTGTCACAAATGCGTGCCCTAAATTTGAAAAATGGTAATTACAACAGGAATTCAAAAAATGGAAGGGCTATTCAAAATGTTGGGAAGGGTTTATCTAGTGCAGCATTGTGTGTCAGCGTGTGGAAAAATGCATATCTGAAATCTGGAGGGCAAGTCTTGAAACAGCTTCATTTGCATGCAGCATGGGGACCAGTGGGGCATCTATTTTAGGGGAGTAATTTATTCTAATATCTTCTTTCATGAGCATCATCAAAGCTGCAGAGAAATTAGTGAGAGCACATCGACTAAATAAAAATCTAGGTCAGCTCTACTCGTCTTCACTTTTCCTTAGTAATTGCATGTACAAGCAGAATAATCCTATAAAACTGATGTTCCACTATGAGCTGCTCCTTCCTAAAATAGCTGAGGGAAGTGTTGTCCTTTCCAGGTACTTTGTCACCGCTCTGGAGTTAATTAAGATGATCATGATTTTTCGGAAGTGTGTGTGTTTTCCTGACAGAAACAGTTGTGCTCTTTTAGTGCTTTCCACAAAGGCATGATTCAAACAGGAATATCCAAGCTTGCTCCATGTCCTTCCTTCCTTACAAAATGTGCATTGTCTGCTTGTAAAACAACACGGGGGCTTATTAATGAGCTTCCAAAGAGTGCTGCTGTGGCTGAAGGTTATTGTGTCTCCAAAACAAATGATGCTTTTTCCTCTTGCTGTCGGAAGTTTATTCTTTTCTCTGTGGACAGAAAAAATATTGTAGTGCTCCAAGGCCACAGCAGCTACGAAAAGTCATTCAGCTACAAAGCATGAGAGAACAAGATCTCAGGCAGGCCTTTTTAAGGACAGAAGGAGGAGAGATTAGGAAGATCTGTTACCATTTTACCTTGGAGTGTTAAAAGCATCTTCCTCAGTATCAATTAACTCTGCCACCCCCTCACACCCCCCTTCCTCCTCCAAGCTCATTACTGTGGTACCACTGCTCCTGCTGAATTTGTGCCCTTATCAGTTTATTTCATGCTTCATTTCTTTCACAGCCTGGTTTCCTGAGCTGCTTTTGGAAGATTATTCTCTGAACAGTTTTTGTCATGCTTTTTGGTATTCATGCTGCTTCAGAAATGCTCAAGAAAAAGGGGGAGGGGGGAGCTTTCTCTTTGTTCTAATTGATTTGCTTCACTTGGACAGAACATGCTGATATTCCAGACTGAAATAATCCAGGATCATTTTCAAAGGCAAGAATGGAGGTATTAAAACTCTCCTTTTTCTTTGCAGCAAGCTCAACCTAACACAGATTGGCGCTTCTCTCAGACCCAGAGACCTGGAACAAGTGGGTAAGTGGCTCTTTCTTCATTTATTTGTGGGATGAAGCTTTCTTTTCTTGGTGTGCCACTTTCAGTGCTGGAAAGTCCAAGAGTGGCAGCTCTGGCAGTGTCCTTGTCATTGATGGAGTCAGAAATGGAGTCAGAAATAGAGTCAGAAATAGGGCTGCTCCTGTGTCAGCTGTGTTTGGTGGGGGTGGGACAGCTGCTGTTGGCTGTGGTGTGTCTGGGTTTGGTGTCTGCACCTCAGGAACTGAGGAAAGAACTCCAGGTGAAGTCAGGAGATGGTTGAAGGATTGGGCACTGGGTTTCATAGAGAAAAGCCTCTTTGCTAAAGCAGATTCTGAGTATATAAATTCCTTCCTGAGTCAAAAATCTTAATTCCTCTTCTTTCATGGAGGCCACTGGAAATCAATCCCTTTTTACCAGTCATGGCACCTTGAGCTCTGTGCTGCTGAGGTGACACAGACCCACAGGATGGGTCAGGGAACCTCAGAGCTTCCCCTGGTGCCCCCTCCCTGCTCAGCAGGGTCATCCCAGAGCACCCAGCTGTGTCCAGGTGTTGGATCCCTGAAGCCTGGGAGTTTTGAGCTTTCTGTGCTTTCTGACACTGACCCCCAGGAGAACACTGCTTTACACCTGAGGCCTTGGACAAGGCTCCCAAAATTGAGTGATGGAGTTAGAATTACTGGTGTGTAGTTAGAATAGAGGTGTGTAATATCACATGGTGAAAAGTTTTGAAATTGGGTTTTAGAATATAGTAATAGCCAAGGGAAAAGGTGAAAGTTCTTGGGTGTTGTCTCTTTCTGTCTTCTTCCTTCTTCATGATTTTAGGTAGTTTTTGGTTGGACAGTCAGTGCTGCTCTGTGGGTCACAGGAGTTTGGTTATTGGGTCGAAAACATAAATAGTATAGGTGTTAGCTCTTTATTGGAATGTTTAGCTTTAAAAAACTTTGTAACTAGCTAAATTCGCTTCAATTTTGCCCACTTAGCTGGTGGCCAGAAGTGTTGCAGAACTCTCTGTACTTTAGATAAGATTTAATAAACAACCAAGAAATTAATCTCCTTTATGTTTTTAATCCTGACTCTGAGTAAAGAAAGAAAAACAACAACAAAAACAAGCCACTAATAAGGTGGTGCAGTTAACCCATTTACATCCAGGCAGTTCTGGGATATCCCAGAGGGAGAGGATGTTTGTGAGGGGTGGGTGAGGTCAGACAAGAAGCCCCAGCAGCAGAGCAGAGACCTCCCAAGTGAGTGTCCTGCTCTTGGGACTCTCTTGCCTCTGGCCCACCAAGATTTGCTTGTCTTGGTCCACAGTGAGACAACAGACAACAAAATGTTGTTCTTTGCCTCTCCCGTATTTTCTTGTGAGCAGGGACAGAGATCCCTTTGAAAGAGAGAACTTTCATTGAATTCCACCTTTCTCTGTGGATAGCCCAACCAGAGATTGCTGTGTATGAGGAGACTGGCTCCAGGATAACTTATATGTGAAAAGATTGTATCTTTTTATTCAGGGGTTATACTCCCTGAATAATCAGGAGTAAATTTGGGTGATGTGTTTCCTCATCTGGCTGGCTCAGGCTCTGTATTTCTGTGCTTTGTGATTCCACTTGGGCAGCTCCTGTGGGGGTTAAAATGGTAACATGGGAGTATTGGGTGCTGGATTTTGGTGTCAGAGCTTGCAATTAAACATCTGCAGCAGCTGCCTGTGCCTGACTCTTTCCTTGGGTCTGGCTCAATAATTCATCTTATCAGAAAATTAAGAGATTGCTATGGCCAACTTGTTGAAGTGATCAAACTTCGCTATTCCAGCTGATAAAGCTAAAATGGAGTGGGGGTTTGATGTAATTAGATAAAGTGTTCACAGTAGAAGCTGGCCTTGGACTTTAAAACAAAGCTATAGCTGCAATAGTTTTCTCAGAGGTCGGTTGAGTTCCCCATCCCTGACAACATTTTAATCAAGGAAAATCTTTCTAAGCATTTCCGCTCCAGTTCAAATGACAATTAACAAAGCCCTGCTAATGCAGAAGTGCTCTGCAGCTGCTGGAGTTGTGCTGCTGTGAGGAGGCAGCAAATGAGCCCCATCAGAGCAGGCTCTGCTGCTCCCTCTTCCAGCATCGTGCTGGGGCTCTGCAGGGCACAGAGCTGATGCAGTCCAGACCCCCTCAGCTCAGTGACAGGGACTTTTCCCGGGTCATGGGACAGTGACACTCAGCCCAGCTCCCAGCCACTGCCTGGATCTCTTCACAAACCCCATCCCCTTCCCAGTGCCTGAGACAGCAGCAGCTTGTGGCGTGGGAAGAGAAAGGGCAAGAGGAAAGGCAGCCCCAGCCTGTTTGTGGGGAGCTTGAAGGAGTGTGATATGTTAGATGGGCCATGTCACTGCTGAGGATGTGGGACCTGAGTGCCCAGGACAGCCCCTGGAACAGCTGCTCTTCCATCATAGCATGGTTTGGGTTGGAAGCTCATCCAATTCCACCCCTCTGCAAGGGGCAGGGACACCTTCCCCTGGACCAGGCTGCTCTGAGCCAGGGCTGAGCCCTGACTTTGGGAAGAGACTTTGCCCAAGCTCAGGCTGCTGCTGAAATAACTGGGAAAACTCAGTGGATTTTAATCCCTGCTGGTTTTTCCCACTTGCCCGTGTCCACATTTACAACAAAACGGCTCTTGCAGATTTTTTTCCCTGTTCCTTTCATCCCGTTTTAAGTTAAATGGAGGGGGATGTTTTTAATGCAAACTATTAAAGGATGGAAATAGAAAGTGCTCTCATATGTTCAGTGCCCAGCCCTGACATCTCCCTGCTGATCAAACAGGCAGCTCCTGGAACGCAGCCCACTCCCCATTGTGCTGTTCCCGTGCTCTTCCCAGCGTTTTGATGCCTGGTGTGAGAATTCCCCAGGCACTGCTCGCTAGCACAGGCATTAAAGAGGGGGCAAGAGCAGCTGCCTGAGCCCGGCTCGCTGTTCTCTCCCCGCTGTTCAACCTGTACAAATGTGTCTCCTGCTGGCAGGTGAAGCTCTGCAGCACCACGAGCTCTCTGAACTGCAGGGCTCTGCTTGGTACTAGGGGAGCACAGCCCTCCTTTTAGCTGAAAATAAAAAAAAAGTGCTCAAACGTGGTCAAACTCTGTTTGACCCAAATTAAAGAGTAATAAAGACACAGCAGCTTAGGACAAGTGTTTGGATGGAGCGTGGGGGGAGCCTGGCACTGACCTTAAACCAGAAAAAAGCCCAAACCCATGCTGGGATTTCTTCCTTGCTGTCTCCATGGGAGCTGGGGAAGAAACAATCCTGTCTTTTCTCACATAGCCCAGCCCATCACAACAAATCCCACATGGCTCTGGGCACCTGGAGCCAGGCAGAACAGGGCAGGGAGCAGCTCTTGATCTCATACATCACTGCTGCTCCAGGACAACAAAGGGAATCTGCTCTTTGTTCTGGGAGCTCTGGTGCACATGCTCAGCAGAGAGGAGCTCAGACAATATGCTCTGAAAATGTGGTAGCGAGGCAGACCTGAGCAAAACCAGAATTAATCTTGTTTGGGAGAAATAGGAGGATAGGATGATTAATTCAATGATGTGTTTTGTTTGTCTTATAAAAAATCACCAACAACAAAAACCCCCACACCCATGCTGTCGCTGGGCAAATGTAAATGAACCCAGACTGATTCCGAGCAGCAGATGCCATTCCCAGATAAATCAGATCAGTGGCTGTAGCTGAGATTATGGTGATGAATTGGCCAAAGTGGAGTAAATGAATGGTCCAGCAGCATCTCGGGAGATCCCTGCGGGATCATCCCTGTGGGGTTTCCCTGTGGGAGGAGGCTGGAGGTGTTTGGGAGGAGAGTACAGGGTCTGGAGTTGGAGAAAAGGACCCATCTTGTTGTTCTGGTTTGTTTTATTGTTCCCTGCATCTTCGTGGTGCTGCCTGAGCCTGGCTGCTCTTTGTTTTGGTGTCCGTGTGATGATTTACTCAGGAAAACACCGGGCTGGAGTCAGGAGTTCCTTCCCGGAGGATGGGGAGAGCTCTGTGTTGCTCACAGGTGGGCGTGAGAGGGTGAGACAGGCCCGGGAGGCTTCTCCTGGCAGCACTGAGGACGATTTTGGGCTTTGTGGATGGGCTGGGAGGAGATGGCAGGCAGGAGAAACACCCCAGAGACAGCGGCAGGGGACTCACAGGGATGTAGGAGCAGTGTGAGAATCCATGGCAACTCCAGGGGGGAGGAGCAAAGCACGGAGAGAAGATGCAGAATTTCCATTTCACACCCCCCTCTTCCATTTATTTTCTCCAATCCTAAATCCCCCTTTGTTAATGCTTCCCGAAGCTGTTGCTAGCCAGGTTTCCCCTCCCCGGCTGAGCACAGCCAATGGTGATGTTCACTTTGCTTCCCCTGTTTATCAAACAGCATCACAGCTGCCCTGTGTGGCCCCAGCCTTCATCCCCCCTCCCACAGCACCAGGGGCTTGGGGCTGCCACTGGAGATGCTGCAGCAAGAGACAGCCAGGAAGGAAAAAAGGGATTTTATTTTTTTTCCCCCCATTTCTTGTTTTATTTTCATGCAAGAACTTTGAGAGTTGGGCTATCAACAGGCTGCCTGTGTGTGCTGGGGGCTGGGGAGAGGAATAAAGAACAAGATTTAAGCTCTCAAAGGGTGTTCTTGTGGGTCAAAGCACGCATGTATTACCAAGGAGGGGCTTGTGGTGTGTTTTTGGGGTGCATGACTGTTGGAACCCTGAAATTTTTGAACTTCTGATCCCAAGGGAGTACTACTTTTGGCTTGAGGCCTTGGAGAAGGCTCCCAAAATGGAATAATAGAACTGAGATCACTGGTGTGTGCTTTGAATAGAGGTGTGTGATATCACATGGTGAAGGGTTTGGAGTTTGAGGTTTTAAAATGTAGAGATAGCTATGGGACAAGATGGAGGATTTTTCTTTCTTGTTCTTCCTTTTCTTAGATTTGGGTAGCAGTTTTTAATTGGGTAGAAAATGCCACACTGCAGGTCACAGGTGTTTGGTCACTGGGTCAAAAGTATAAATAATCTAGGTGTTAGCTTTTAATTGGACAATTAGGCCTTAAAAGACCTTGAAACCACTGAAATACATCACCCTTTCCTCCTTTTTAGCTTGTTAGCTAAAAGTGCTCTGGCACTCACTGTACTACAGATAAAAATTAATAAACAACTGAGTCTTAACATGAAAATCCATCTCTCCTGTTTTAATCCCAACTCTGACAGAAGAGGAAAGAAGATGAAAATTAATACAGGACAGTGTGCCAGGACAGTGCCCCAACCTGTGTGGCTGGGGGGGACATTCCAGAGCAGCAGAGAGGGAAACACAAACATTCCTGGGGGTGGATACCAGCAGAAGGACAACTGGCCACAGCTGCAGGCTTTGCCCACATCCTTCCTAAAAATAAATCATGGCAGAGCCAGGAGCCACAGGGGTGTCTGTGGGCGTTGCAAACGCTGAGGAATTTACTCTGTGAGTTTGTGTCGTGTTGTAGTGGATGCAACAGCAGGTGCTAGCAAGCACCAGTGGGGCTGTGCAGATAAACACTGATGGATTCTCTGCTCATCCACGGAAAATGTGGAAATGCCAGGCAGGGCTGCAGCTTCTCACTGACAGGAGCAAGAGGAACAGCATAGGGAAGTGCCACTGTGGGAAGATTAGGAATTAATTACAATTCTCACTCCCACTGCCATCCCAAATGCACCCCAGGGTGAAGCCAGCAGTAGTATTTGCTTTGCCAGGTGTGGCTCCACACTTTTTGCAGGTGAATTATAAAGTTGTAGCAGTCTCTGGGATAAAATTCCTGCTTTTTCTGACTGGGTTGTATTTGTTTGCCTGTTCAGTATTGAGTAGTAGTGAATCCTCCACAACTCCTGCAGCATGTGGAGGGTGGAGCTGATCTCAGCTGCCTCCCCAAGGCCTGGGGAAGGTGTGAGTGGAGTCCTGCAGCCTGAAAAACCACAGCAGCCTCTGGAAATCTATTGGAGGGCATCACTTTGAAGAACAGCCATAATCTAAGTGACAGTGTTCTAAGAGTGGGCTGTGAATCTCTGAGTGCAGGAGGAGTTGTGCCAGTGTTTCTCACAGAATTTCTCCCTGCCAAACCCTGGGGTTAAACAGCTCAAATCCCCAACTTGTGCCATATCCTGGGGAGCCTGGGAGAGATGTTGCCTTTTTGGGGAGTATTTGGGGTGGTTGTTTGTGTCCAGTGATGAACTCCACACCAGTCCCCAGCCTGCTTGTGTGGCTTTGGCTCAGCAAACACCTTGCAGGGAGCCACAGAAGCTCAGCAAGGGCCAGATTGTTTTATCTGTCAGGTTTGACCAGGGGGTTGTGAAACAGAAAAGGTTGAAGACAATTTAGAGCCTCATGGCTTGGAGGGGCTGGAGCATGTCCAGGGAAGGGAACAGAGCTGGGAAGCGACTGGAGCCCCAGGAGAGGCTGAGGGAGCTGGGAAAGGGGCTCAGCCTGGAGAAAAGGAGGATCAGGGGGTGTGGCTCTGCACAACTCCCTGACAGGAGGGGACACCTGGGAGATTTGAGATCTGCTCAGGGAACAGGAACAGGAGGAGGAACAGTCTCAGATTGCACCAGGGAAGGTTTGGATTGAATATTAGGGACAATTTCTTCTCTGAAAGGGTGCTCAGGTGTTGGAACAGACTGCCAGCAGTGATGGAGTCTCTGTCCCTGAAGGGATTTAAAAGTTGTGCAGATGTGGCACCTGGGTCTTGTCTTTGTGCTGCAGTTGTTAGTGCTGGGTTCATGGCTGGACTTGATCTCAGAGGACTTTTCCAACCTAGCAATTCTGTGATTTAATTACTGGGGTTTCCTATCAAGCCTGCAGACAAAACACTGCTTTTAGAGGACTGTGAGGCTGCTCAGAGCTTGGCTTTGCTCTGAGCACAGGCTGCAGCCTCATGGTGTAGTTCTGGAGTGGATTTGGGTTGCTGAGGCAGGCAGGAGCTGTTTTGATGCTGAGAACAGGACTTGTCCCTGGATAACTCCTCTCCCTCTTCCTGCAGAGCTGATCTGATCAAGGGATTGGAAGCTGAAGGTTTTTGTAGAGATGTGTCCTGTCCCAGCCCACCTCCCCTTCCACAGTCAGGGGACCACATCCTTTCAGGGTCCACCCTTTTGTCATAACAGCCCAAATCTCAGCAGATTTTGGGCTTCATTCTACCTCACCCTTTTAAAAACTATTTCCTTCCCTTATGGGCCATTCTGGGCCAATAATCCCTTTATCTGCATTTGTCATGGCCCTTGAAGTCTGAACCCTCCAGATCCTGCCAAGTGGGACAAAAGCTGTAAAAAGAAAAGGAAATATCCAGGTGATGGGATGTGTTTCTTATTGTGGAGAGCCCCCAAGAATATCAGGGGTTTCATCACTGGTTTTATGTATAGAAAAGCTATTTTAGGTAATTTAACAGGTGCTATGTGTATTAGTTTAATTTTTCTCTCTCCATCTGCTTCCTGCACAGCTGAGCACGTGCCATGGCTGGCTGCAGAGATGGATCTGAAAAATAGGCACAACAACCTTTCCAAAGAATTTCTCAAAATATCCTTCCTGGCATGGCTGGGACACCGGTGGTGGCAGGATGGCCTGGGGGAAATAATCACTGGTCTGGGCTCTGTGTCCTTCAGGAGCTCCAGGGAAGGAAACACTGCCCTGACCCCACTTTTAGGAACATTGTGGGTTTTTTTGTTCTGCCTTTTTCCAGCAGAGCAGCAATCCAGCAGCTCCACAGGCTGGGAGTAAAGGCTCTGCAGTGCTTCGGGAGGCTGGGAATCTCCCCCCACTCACACTTCCTCGCTAACATTTCCAATTGAGTCTTTGCAAAGTCACGATCTTCGAGCTGGGCTTCATCCAGGCTCCCTCCAGGCTTCGGAATTGCATTACAGAAGTGGCCGGGAATGTGAGGAGCCGAGGAGGGGCGGGGGAAGGGCGGCAGGGAAATGGTGGCAATTCTGGAGCTGAGCCCGGTTTGGGTTTTTTTGGGAGGCTGGGGGAGGGTGGTGGGAGGCTGGGGGCTGGCGTGGGAAGTAGGACAGAGGGGTGCTCGCCCTGGGATGTGTCCCCAAGGCTCAGGGCTGTGTCCCCAGTCACGGGGCTGTGTCCCCAATCATGGAGCTGTGTCCCCAAGCACGGGGCTGTGTCCCCAAGGCTGGGGGCTGTGTCCCCAAGCACGGGGCTGTGTCCCCAAGGCTGGGGGCTGTGTCCCCAAGCACGGGACTGTGTCCCCAAGGCTGGGGGCTGTGTCCCCAAGCACAGGACTGTGTCCCCAATAATGGAACTGTGTCCCCAGGGCTGGGGGCTGTGTCCCCAGGGCTCGGGGCTGTCCCTAAGCACAGGGCTGTGTCCCCAAGGCTGGGGGTTATGTCCCCAATCACGGGGCTGTGTCCCCAAGCACAGGGATGTGTCCCCAAGGCTGGGGGTTATGTCCCCAATCACGGGGCTGTGTCCCCAAGCACAGGGATGTGTCCCCAAGGCTGGGGGCTGTGACCCCAAGCACACGGCTGTGTCCCCAGGGCTGGGGGCTGTGTCCCCAGTCACGAGGCTGTGTCCCCGCACGCCTCGAGCAGAGCACCGGCAGGGACCGATCTGCTCCCTCCCACTTTGTCACTTCGCCAGCCTGGGAATGTTCGGGCTGAGATTTTGCTGCTGCTGCTGCCTCCGGCTGGAGCCGAGTGTGGGAGGCAGCGGGGGGGATGGGGAGGAAGGAGAAGTGCAGGGGGGAGCCTGAGGGAATGGAGCTGGAGGAATGGGCTTGAAAATGCCCGTTCTGGGTGGGGAGGGAAGGGCTGGGTGATGCCCGGGAAATTGGAACAGCATCCGGAGCTGGCGAGTAAATGGGGGTGAAAAGAGAATTAAATCCCAGTCACATCCCCTTGCCCCGAGTGGGGAAGCCTGGGAGCAGCCAGGGGGCTGCCATAGGAGCCAGAAAGCCCCAAATAAGAGAGGAGAGAGGATGCTGAGGGTGTCTCGGGAAAATCCCCAGCCCGAGCCCTGCCACAGCCCTGCCAGGCGCAGGTCTCGTCTTTGGGCTCTGAGCTGCCCTCTCCATCCCCCGGGGCTCTGACAGCGCTGCTCTGGCACGGATGAACTTCCCCAGCTTGTTGTGGCGCTGCTGTGACTCGTGTTTCCAGCTGCAGAGCAAGGAAAACAATTTTCCAGGAATCCATCGGGCGATTGTGCGAATAAATGTTTGCGAGGCCCTTGGCTGCCATAGCGACGAGCTCCATGGCAACCCCGCAAGGAAATGAATAATTCTGTGCTCGAAGTGGAATAATTTTGTGCTGGAAGTGGAAGATGAGCAGGGACCTGATGGCTGAGTGTGCTGCAAATTAGCTGATGAGCAAAGCAGCCAAGTGCCCCCCCGGTGTGGGTGCTGTGGAAGCGCTCGGTAATGGGGCAGGGTTATATGCAGTGGGGCTGCCAGAAAGGCTTTTTGTCTGGTTATTCCATCATTTCCATGTTTCCAGGTCGTGCAGAGGCTCTACCTGCCTCTCCTGAGCCAGCACCTGGCCTGTGCTCCGTGTCCACCACACCCCAAACATGCTGCACCTCTGGGTTTGTCTCAAATGTGGCTTTGATTCCTTCTCTCCACTTCTAGCTACGCTGGAAGCATTCCCAAAAATGAAAGCCAGCTCTTTTCTGAGCTTTGAAGTGTGGAGTAGAACTGAACAGAGAGAGAGAAAAAAAAAATCTCTCTTATGGGGGATGGGTTTTTAGAAAAACACCCAATTGAATCAACAGGATCTGTATTAAAACCAGCTTGGAGTATTTCCATAGGATCCAACCCTCCCATTCTGGGCAGGCTCGTGCAGCAGCATCCAGAGCTGGGGACGAGTGGGGAGCAGTGGAAGGGGGGTTCAGAGGGATTCAGGGGGTTCAGGGCTGTGCCCACCCCGGGCAGGGAAGGCTGCTCATTGTTGAGTCAGTGATTCAGAGCTGTGACTCACAGCCCCATCCTATGGGCGTGGAAGGCAGCCAGGTCTGGCCATCAGCTGTGAGCATTCTCCGCTGTGAGAAGTTATTTTTGGATGTTTTTAGATTACAGCCCTCGGGTTTTTGGCCTTTTTTTTTTTTTTTTTTTTCCTGTGCCTCTGAATTCTGGATGATTGCGCTGCAAGTAATTGAGACACTTGAATTTCCTGCTTAGAGAAGTGAGTTCAATACCTTTTTTTTTTTTTTTTTTTTGCAATGCTAAGGCATTTCTGAAATAGCTTTTCAACGTGGCATCATGAGGAGCAGGCACGCAGCTTTGTGCAAAATTCGGGAATGCTGGGTGCAGTAAGGATGAAAAAAAGGACATGGGGGGGTCAGGTTGAACATGAATCACCAGTGCACCCCTGCTGTGATGGAGACTGACTGGTTTTACTGGTCAGCTTGTAGCCAGCAGGACAAGAACTTGCCTTCAATTCCTCTGTGGCACTCACAGATCCACACCTGGAGCACTGTGTCCAGTTTTGGGCTCCTCACTGCAATAAAAGCAGGGCCATATGAGAGCCACCAAGGCAAGGTGGGAGAGGCTGAGACAACTCCTTCTGCTTGGGAGTGTGGGGCTTAGGAGCACTGCAGGACCCAGCCCAAACCACTGTAGGATTCCATGATTCATGCCCCTCTTCCAGTCTGATTTTGTCATCTCACAGGGAATTAAGGGTTTTTTGTGCCCCAGACAGTGGGGTCGTGGAGGAGCTGGTGAGGCTCATGCCAGGAGTTCACATGTTCATCCCTCACTAAGACCACAAGGAACAAAAAGGGGCTGAAATTCCACCCAGACCCTTCATCCCTCCCTTTCCAACCCATTCCTGGCCAAGTCTGGTGCCCAGTGGTGCCACCTCTCCTGTCTGTGCCTTCACAGCCCTGGGGCTATTGGGGTGGTGAGGGAGCTTGGTGGGGTCACGAGTCCTGGTTTCCTGAGCACAGGGTGAGGAATTTCCCTCTGTGCATTCCCATTTTCACAGGACACAGAGGCTGTGACAGGAGGTAGAAGAAATTTCTGAAGGAGTTGCCTGAAGGAGTTGCCTGAAGGAGGAAAGAGTCTTTTGGGAGGTGGAAAATGTGATGCTGGCACTGCCACATCAAAAAGGGAGTTGAACCCGAGCCTCTGATTTCAAAACAGAGTTCAAACCACTGGAATATTACAATTTAAAAAAAACACCCAAAATGTCTTGGGCACTTTCTTGTGCTTTCCCTTCCCCCATCTCTGGGTGCCACCATCATGTCAGGGCAGCTCCCAGCGCCAGGATCAGCGGCTGGGAGGCTCGGGGATGTTTCTGAGCAGCTTTCCCGAAGCCCTGAAAAACCTGGGAACCTCATCTTCCAGCTGGGGGTGGGGCAGGAGCTGCTGGGGTTAACGGTGGCTGAACGGGTTGTGGTTTGCAGTGGGGTTTAGGTTCCTAAGTCCTTTATTGGATCTAGCCTGGGGCTCTATTCCCAGCCCTGGCTGTGACATTAACAGGTCACTGGGCTGTCCCCACCTTGTCCTGCCGCGGCACCGAGGAGTGTCGGCACAAACATCGCGGGGGAATCAATCTGGGAGGCGAGCACGCCTCATTTCTGGATTTTTTTGAAGCCGTGCCATCACGGAGGGCGGGCGAGAGGGCTGGAAATAGTGCCCAGGGTGCCCTGGCATGGACAGAATTTCAGTATTTCATTATTTCATTGTTTCAGTATTATTTCAGGATGCTGCCGGCAGGGTCGTGGGGGGCAGCTTCGGCTCCATTCGTGGTTATTTGCATCCTCTAAAGATTAACTGGTGTGAGAGCAGCGCCCTGTGCGCGGCTGGGGATGGAGCAGGCACGGGGACAGAAGGGGAGGGATGGTCCCCTGCTCCTGGATCAGGTCCTGCACGTCTTTGGACAAGTTGGTAAAGACCAGATTTTCTGCAGAGCACCTGGGAATGTCTGCACAGCGTCCTTACAGTCAGATATTGTGTTTCAAAGGGAGTTTGGATGTATGCTCAGAATGGTTCGGGTTGGAAATGATCTCACAGATCATCTCGTTCCACCCCCTGCAATGGGCAGGGACAGGGGCTGAGCAGGAATTCAGGGGCTGAGCAGGAATTCAGGGACTGAGCAGGAATTCTGGGTCTGAGCAGGAATTCAGGGGCTGAGCAGAAATTCAGGGATTGAGCAGGAATTCAGGGGCTGAGCAGGAATTCTGGGTCTGAACAGGGTTTTGGGATCTGAGCAGGGCATCAAGATCTGAGCAGGATGTTGAGGTCTGAGCAGGGTTTGGGGTCTCAGCAGGGTTTTGGGGTCTGAGTGGGTGTTGGGGTCTGAGCAGGGTGTTGGGGTCTGAGCAGGGTGTTGGGGTCTGGCAGCTCCTGGGTTTAAGGGCTGGGACCACACCTCCGTGCCTTGAACACTTTCCTGGGAAATGGGGTAAGGTCTCTTCATGGGAAGGGTTTCCAACCCCTCATCCTCCCCTGTCTCACTTCAGGGGAGCTCCCAGCTGCAAGAACAGCCTCATCCCAAGGGTGAGCACACTGCCAAGGGGTAAATCCTGGAATTCCCATGGATGGAAAGGGCTGTGTGTGGTCAGAGCAGGGACTGGGAGAGGAGACAGCAGTGATCTGAGCAGTGAGGTCATTCAGGGACAGAGCAGAGGGGACCCCAGGATGCTGCTGAGATGTTTAGGAAGTGTGGAGGCTCTGGAGGGGCTCTTGGAGCACAGCCCTGAGCAGTGAGGGGTGGCTGAGCACAGCTGACACCTGGCAGACATGAAAGCAGGGCTTGTTACCCTGCACAGAGTGCTGATTGTAGCCTCGGCCACAAAACCTCCTCAGCCAAAGCCTGTCAGCATCCCCCGAGTTTTCCCAGGCAGATCTGTGGTGCTCAGCACCCCCAGCAGCCAAGGGGGAGATGCCCAGATGCTCCCTGCTCTCCTCTCCCTGCTGCTCCAGCCTCCCCAGGACTGATCTTGGACTCTTTTCAGAGCAAATTAATCCCAAATCTCACCACACCCTGGGGTTTTCTCACCCTCCATCACATGAATGAAGCTGCAGAACGGAGTTGTAAGCTGAAAGGACACAGGATCTGGTGCATCTGCACCTCTGGGGCTTCAGGACTGCAGTTTTTATGATATTACATCATAATGTTGGCAATGCATTACATGATATCCCATGGCAGGGGGTTGGAAATAGATGATCTTCACGTTCTCTTCTGACCCAAACCATTCTGTGACTCCACATTGGTGGGATTTGAGGAGATGAGATGCTTGGCTGTAGCCTCTGAAGGCAGCAGGAGTTGGGAAGGTGCTGCTGGAAGCACCACTGAGTCCCCAAGTGCTTTGGTGGTTTTTCTTCAAGAGCCTGGTGAGGGATGGACACCTCTGAAAGGCTCTTGGCTCCTGAGTGCTGTTTAGGAGGATTTCAAGCATGCACTGGTCCAGCCCACTCCTCCTGACTGAACTGGAGTAACTTATGTTTGTTTTCTTTTCCCACAGCTCCCAGAATGGAGAGGAAGCTGGAGCCTGGCCCAACAACCAGTTTGACACAGAGATGCTCCAAGCCATGATCCTGGCTTCAGCCAATGGTTGGTGTCCATCAGTGCTGGGAAAACCCTGATCCTGCCTCTGGGGCCATCTCGGGGTCGTGCTGATAGGCAGGATGCTGTGGGACTGATTTATCTGGGTTAGCTGGGCTGGCTGCAAAAGTTCTGCTTGCACAGATCCCAGAGCTGGTGGAAAAACACTGAGAGGGGTCAGGAAGGATCCAGGCAGAGGAGACACCTGGTTCCTGTGGGCAGGGACACCTCTTGCACCCAAACTCAGTTTGTTTTGTACTGAAACACCACCTGGCTCTGCTGTGCTTGTGTTACATGAAAGAGCCAGTCTGGACATGATGTTTTATAAACTACTCAGTTCCAGAAAGTCACAGTAAATTGAACTTGCTGGAAGGTGAGGAGGAAGGAAGGCTGGAAGTTTGTGTGTGGCTGGAGGCTGGAGCAGGGGAACAATGAATGCCTGACTCAGTATTCCCAAAAATCCCTGTGTGCAGAGCCCCTCTGCTGGACTCACCAAGGTTTCTCCCACTGGCTGCTGCTGCCTCCCTGCAGTTGTATTTGCAGGAGGGTGGTCTGGGGTCATTTTGGGTTGGTTTGTTCTGGTTTATGGCTGTGCAGAAGCCTGGGGCAGGGAGGGATGTTCCCACACACCCCCAGTCTCGGTGGCTCTGCCTGAAACAAAGACAATTCTCTGTGCTGCACTATGGATAAAGAGCCTGGTTTTCATAGAGCCTTTATTTATAAATACCTCCAAGTCTTTCCCCCCTTGATTTAAAAATAGAAGCACAGCCATAAAACCCCGTGCAAAATGCTTGGGATGTTTCCTTTGAGGAGTCTGAGGGAGGAGGAATGGCTTTGGTGTTGCTTTCTTGGAAAGCTGCTGCAGCTGAACTTTGCTGCTCTGCAGACACCAGGAGACAGCTGCTGGGGAGGGGGACCAAGGTCTGGGCCCAGGGAGTTGTTTACACTCAGAAGAAAGAAACAATGTGAAAATGTGGCTTTGCTCTGCAAAACGACCATGGAAAAACAGCCCTTGGGGTTGCACGTGGTTATCATCACCCAGTGTCTCCAGATCCGGTTCCCTTGCTGGTAAATAAAGCTGTTTTTCTGGCTGCTGCTCCAGCAATCCCCAGGATCAGAGCTAAGAGGGTCCCTTCCAGTTTAAGCACCGACTCTGATGGAGCACCGGGCCCTAGTGCAGCAAATCTGCCCCAATCCCCGAGCCTTGCACCCTCCCAACCCCTCCCAGGAGGGTGATGTAAATCAAATCCCTCCTAGAGATAATGGCTTTCCCTTTTCCATCCTCTTCGGGCCCTTTCTGTGCTGGATGTGTGCATGGGGACACAGCACAAGTTTTTTTTTTCCTTTTTTGTGTCACCCTCACTCTCTGTTCCTGTTTCTGCTCTCTCTTTGAGCCAATAGTGTTGATTGGAGCAGGCTTTGATTAGGGGCAGCGCTAATTGTTCATTAAGCTTTGTGCTGCCCATCCCTGGGTGTGATTTCCTGGCCATTTAAATAATCCTCAGCTTTCACTGTCACCCTCTGAGCTCTGTTTGAGCTCTGGGATGGACACAGTGGCACAGGTGATGCCTTGGGTGCATCCTTACCCTGGGCCAGGGGTTTTCCTTGGCTTCAGCAGGAGGCAGTGCCAGGCCAAGCCTGCACCATCCAGTTCTTTGAGAATTAAATCCTTTTCCCAATGGTTAAATCACCATCGCAAATCAGAATATCTGGGGACCTGATTTTCCACCCAGGGCTACTTTGCTGTAGGGTTCTGTCTCCCTTCCCAGCCTCCCTTCCTCTGGGTCAGCCTTGCAGCTGGCAGCAATATAAAAATCAGTTTGGAGCGATCTGAAAGGGCAGAGGCAGCTGCTGGGACAGCCCAAGGAGCACAGATGCTCCAGGACACCAGACACAAGGGCAGACATCCTGTCCTTAAAATACTCTGGCTCCCAGCGAGAATTTAGAGAGGTGCCACGGGGCGGTGGGAGGCAGCCCGGGGAGGTCCTTGTCCCCCCGGGCAGGGACACTCACGCTATTTTGGGTGCCCTAAAAGCCCCTCCAGCAGCTGCAGCAACACGTGCTCTGGGGCTGCCCCCGACCTCCCCTCTGCCCATGGGGCGATGGAGCCACTCGCTGGTTATTTTTGCCAATGCCCAAATTCTTGTTTTCCTCCTCAGGACCGTTTGGGATAATGACAGGCTGCTGGTAGAGAGAGGCTGAGCTTGACCTTTGTAGCAACAAGAGCTCAAGTGCTTTGCTTGGCAAGAGCACCTCGGTGCCCATTTAGAACCCTCTATTGTTCCTGTTCTCTTTTCTTTTCAGCCTTAATGTCAGTGTTACCTAGAAACAGCCGGGCGCCCTTACCCGGGACTGCCTGCCAGGCTGAGAGCTTCACCAGTGCCTTTTTCTCCTTTTTTTCCCTCCTTTTTCTCCTTTTTCTCCCTGGTGGAAGCTGTGCTGAGACTGCAAATTAATTTATGGGGACTTGGGTGCTGCCCCCATCCCCTCACTGCTCAGAGCCCAGGGCAGCAATACCCAGGGAAGAGAAGGTGCCCAAGTCCACCCAGCCTCTCACTGGGCTGAAGCAATCCAGAAATAACAATTTTCCCGTGGCTGGAGGCTGTAGTCCACCTGTGAGATGTTCCCTGCACATCTCCAGTTTTCCCATCCCATGGGGATAATTTTTAACACCTCCATGGGTGTGGGCTTGGGTTGGTTGCTAATGAAATAAGCTGCTGCTCAGTGGAGTGAGGATTAGCAATAAATATCACCAATTACAGCCACATCTCCCCAGCACAAGGTCCTCCAAAGCCCTGCTAGGTCTGGAACCCATTTCATGGAGACTCTGGAAGAATTCTCCTGTGGTAGATGCTTCCAGAGAGGGAAGTGAAAGGCATTTCCCCACGCTGGGTCGCCGTGTTTGTTCACCCCCACCCCGGTGTTTTTGGCCTCGCTGTGTTTTCCTCCCCTCCCGCTCCAACAGAGCAGCTGCAACTTTTCAAAGCTGCAGTTGCTTCATCCTTCCGACCCCTGCAAAGGAAATGTGCGCACAGCCATAATTCAGGGCGATGGTGGGATGTAGTCCAGCTTTTTGTCCAGATTTCTGGCCGGCTTAGCCACCTCCATCTGCTGAGGGAAAAGCAAAAGCAACACAGAGGCGTGCACAGAGCTGGTCTGGAGTGAGGGGAAAGGCGAGGGGACCCAGCCCACTACGGCTGCTCGGGGTTTTTCTTTGTTCCCCCAATCCCTCTGCCCGTTCAAGGAGGGAGCAGCACCCCTGGGTGTCCCCATCCTCCAGGAGACCCTGAGCAGCTAAAGGCTGAGATGAGAGCCACGGTCTCTCAAACAAAGGCTGAGTTTCAGCAAACCATTTCAGAGCAGGGCTGTGCGAGGATGTCCCAGTCTTTGGGTGTCCCCATCTTTGGGTGTCCCCATCCTCCAGGAGACCCTGAGCAGCTAAAGGCTGAGATGGAAGCCACGGTCTCTCATACAAAGGCTGAGTTTCAGCAAACCATTTCTGAGCAGGGCTGTGCGAGGATCCAGCTGCACTGGAGCAGAGCGAGCTCTTGGCAACAGCATCACTCGAGCCCTGCCATCCCCCCGTGCTCATTTCTCCCCCTGCCTCCCTGCACCCCCCCGTCTCCATCTGCTCTCCAGCACCCAGCAGAGCCCCAGCATTCCGGGGGGAGCCTGTGCCCCTCCTCGCTCCGTGCTGGAGCTTTGCATAGCGACAGGAATGAATTTGCCTTCCCCTCCCCCTGCTCGAGATCTGGACCATCAGACGCGCTCTGGCATTGATTTCCTTCGTGCTCGGCTTCCTAGAGCCATTTTGTGGTATTGCAGGGGAGGAGTTTTTCTTTCTCCTGTGTCCCGCTCCCTGAATAAACCTGGCTGGAGAAAAAAATACCGCGGGCAGGGTTTTAAACGCGGCGGAAAAATTAATAAATATTGGATTTCCTTTAATGCATCACTAATGGTGACTGCACAATATGTTTGGAAAGGGCACTTTGGGGGGAGTCTGTGCAGCACAGCCCTGTGGGGAGCTGAAGGGTGATGGTTTGGGTTTGACACTCTGTGGGGCTGCTGGGGGTCTCTAGCTGCCTTTAACATCCTGCCCTTCTCTTTGCTTTTTTCCCCCCGGCGTTCCCCACAGAAGCTGCTGATGGTAACTCGACCCTGGGCGGTGGCAATGGCACCATGGGGCTGAGTGCCCGCTACGGGCCCCAGTTCACCCTGCAGCACGTCCCCGACTACCGGCAGAACGTCTACATCCCGGGCAGCAACGCCACCCTCACCAACGCCAACGGCAAGCGCGACGCCAAGAACGCCGCCCCCGCCGCGGGCAACAAGAAAAAATCCGGCAAAAAAGAGAAGAAGTAGTGAAGAAGAAAAAGGAGACCTTAGAGCTACAGGGCAGCCGGCTCCAGCACTCCCCCCAAAACCACAGCCCAGGCCGGAGGACGAATGTGAAATTTTTTAATTTTTTTTTTTTTGGTGGTGCAAAAGTAGGAAATGCTGCGAATGTATCTCGTCATCATCAGAGCTGAGAGCAGGGGCTCGCTGCTCTCAGGTCTCGTGATGGAAAGCAATCCGGAATCTAAAGCGAACGCAAACAAGTGCCCTGTGAATAATGTTTTCTACAATCCCTCGGGTATTCCAATATGCAAGGGCGGAAGCTCTTTTGCCGTGTCTTTGGATCTAATTTGCTCCGAGCAAAGGCACGAGGCTTCGCTCGGCTTTGCCCAGTGTAAATAATTTTAATGTGGATCTTTTAATTTATAGCCCTTCAGCTATTTTTTGGAAAGGGAAAGGAAGTTCTTAGCTTAGAGCCCACGCTCCAGTTCTTTACTCTTAAATTTTCCATTCGTAAAATTCACCCCCAGTCAATGCTAGCGATGGATTTTGGAATTTGGAAGTTGGTAGGGAGTGCTTCAGTTCCTGCTTACCTGTCATCTGGGAAAAACAAAATTGTTTATATTGCATGAGTCAAAGGGAATATGGCAAAGCTGCATCCTAAACATTTCTTTTTTTAAAAATTTTGTTTGTTTTTTTCAAGTGTAACCACTAATGGCCTGAAATAAGATAAGGAAAAAGCCCTCCTGCTGTGTGAGGGGCAGGGAATTCCATGAGGAGCACGCCGAGGTGCGCGGCAGCTGCCCCGGCGGTTCTAGGGGTCTCCGAAGAGCAGACACATCTCAAACCTTCTTTTTGCAGTAAATATTTATATGTACAGTCGATGTTCTTATGGAATTAAGGCTAAGAGAGCCTCGCTCCCCCCACGGCCAGGCCTGGCCGGGTCCCCCTCGCCGGGGGGACACGGGGACGACGCTTCACTGTCTGCACACGGTGTCTGCATGCACGTCCCTCACCTCACACCTGCACTAGCGCCGTAGCTCCACGGACCCGCACAAATCCTCGCATGCCCACGTGGCGTGAACGCGCCGGCAGGCCCGAGCTCCGTGCCGGGGCTGCCCTGGGGAAGGGGTGGGAGGGGGTGGGATGGCTCAGGAGAGCTGGGGGGAACTCATTATTGCTTCTAGTTGGGACCCCAAAGGTTGTTTGGGGTGGTGGGGCGGTTCTGCCAGGCGGCTCTTGGGGTGGGACGCGCGGAGCTGCGGGTGCATGGCTTTGGGGAGGGTTGGTGGATGAGTAAGTGATGGTTGCTTTGGTGGCGTTTGGGGACCAGATCCGGACGAGGGAGCCAAGAGTTGCAAAATGCGGGGCAATAATTGGGGAAGTGTCACATGGGACCATGCAGGGCCAGCCTGGGGGAGGGGATGATCCCGCTGGCTTTGGGGTTTGTACCCTGTGGGGAGAATTGGAGGATGAGGATTAGAGTTTCTCCATGTGTCCATCACCAAAGCACCAGGCCAGCTTCCCCTAGCAAAGCAGCTCTGAGCCCCCGGGAGAGGCACATGGGGGTTTGTGTCGCCAGAGCCAGGAGAGGAGCTCTGGGGTGGCCAGGAAGGATCCACACCGAGTTTCCCATGGGGGTGTGTGTGTTTTTTTTTTCTTTTTTTAATCACTAACACGTAACTCACCCGAGCAGATCCAGGCTCTCCCCACCCCTGCCCCCTCCCCAGCCCCAGGGCAGCAGGAGCATCCTCCGTGTTCCATCTGGATCCTGCCACCTCCGGGTGCGGCTCCCACCCTGTCCCCTGCAGCTGCCACCTGCCCCTCCTCTAGAAACGCTGTAGCTGAATCGTAGTCTTTATATTTTTCTTTTTAATCTGCAATCTGAGGTAGCGTAGTGAGTGTCGTGTATTTAGTGGCGTGTTATTTTTAATCGCGGTAACTAACTTGTGGACATCAGTATTTTCAATTTTCTCTGTATCTTCTTTCCATGTGCTCTGTGCTCCGAGTGTACGTGAAATGAAACACGTTTGCCCTTTCAATGTGTCTAATATTGAATTATACTTATATATTATATATATGCTTATATCCTTCTTATATCCATATAGACCAACGTCGATGTGTTACACGCAAGTTTTATACTCTAATATTTATATTGCTTTTTTTCTTTGGGAAAAAAAAATAATAAAATGGTTTCTTCTGAATGAGTGGTGTTTATTCTGATGGGAAAAGGGAGGCACAGATGGGGTACTGCTGACAGGGGTTGCTCTTGGGTGCACCCCCAATCTCGTGTTTGTTCTGGTGGCACCTCCGTGTTCTGGTCACCCAGGCCTTTGAGCCGAGGGTGACACGGTTGTGGGTCATGACTGAGGGCGTGATGGGGTCGGCAGCTACAGCCCCAAGACGATCCAGCTGCCCCTCTCCATCCCTGGCAGGGTTCTGGTCACTTTTTCCCAGTCCTGGAGGATCTGAAGAAGCAGATCCAGCTGGGATTCCATCACCAGCAGGAATCCACTCTCCCCTCTCCAACCCTGATCTGCTTTCCGTGGTGTCCCCTCTCTGCGCTTGGGGACAGTGGGTGGGACATTCAGACATTGTGACTGAAGATCCCTGGCCAAGACAATCCTCCCACCCTCTCCCTGCGGGGGTCCAACACAGCGGAGGAAAAACATCCCGTGGTTCAGGGTGTCGCAACCCTGGAGGAAAAAAATCAGCTGCTGCTGGCCAGATGTGAGGGGGAGGGTGGAGGAGGCGGGGGCAGAGCAGTCCTGGAGACAGACAGACAGACAGAGCCTGGGATTGGGTGTTGGGGCTGGTCCCCTCTGTTAGTAGGAGGCTCCAGGAGTCCAGGTTCGGCTCTGTGGCCTCCATCCTCTGCCCCCCGAACCCCCCTGGTTTTGCCCTCACATGCAGAGAGCGCCCCCTGAGCCCCCCTTGCACTTCCCAAATCCCCCAGTGCCCCACAGAGACACCAAACCCCCGTCCTGTTGCACAGAGACTCCTGAAAATCCTCATGCACTTCTCAGAGGAACATCCCTCTCCCCAAATTCTCTTTCATCCCACAGATCCTGCTCTTCCTCCTCCCCGTCTCTCATGGGGACAGCCTTGGTCACATGGCTGGTCACACACACACGTGGGGGGCTCTAAACAGAGCATCCTCCTTTGGGACAGGCCACAGGGGACACCACGGGGGTCAGGGCAGTGCCAGGGCAGGGATTTGCTGCTCTGGGGTCCCTGTGACACCGTGTCCTCTGTCCCCAGCCCCGGAGCTGATGTCCTTCCCGTGCTGGATCACCTGGAGTGCAGCAGGGACAGCTCCAGGGGGTTGGTGGGGATCAATCCCATCGACCCTCAGCTAATGGAGAGCAGGGCTGAGCACGTCCAGGTGCCACCCGCGGGCTGTCCCCAGCGTCTGTCCTGGCTGGGGTGGCTTCATGGCAGGGCGTCCAGCATCACTGCCCGCTTGGCTGGTGATGTGTGGCCACTCTGTGCCTGTGATACCTTGGGTTTTAGCTTTTATATTTTTCAGAATCTCTGCTGCTTGGTCTGTAACTCTGAAACTTCATATTAGATGTTAGTGAGCTCTCTTCACAGGGGAGTCAGACAAAACAATTCCTTTCTAGTTGGAGAATCAAGGTAAACTGGACTGAAAAATTAGAAACAACAACGAGGGAAAGGGGGCAAAGCCAGGGGCTAAGACTTCATAGCCTGGGGCTGTGCTTGGAGAATTGACCCCAATGTGGAGATGAACCCAAACTTCTAAAAGTGTAAAACTCGTGCCCAGGATCCATCTGGGATTTGATTTGGGTGCAGCCCAAAGGCTCTTGCAGTGCCCAAGGTGGATCCTTTCAATAAATCCCGATTTTATTCCTTTTGCTCTGGCTGCTCTCTGCTCCAGCTCAGCCTTTCCAGGCTGGAGCTGAACGCTGAGGGTGAATGGACAACATGAGGGTCCCCAGGTGGGTGACAGTCACCGCTGGTGGTGAGCAAAGAGGCTTTGCAGAACTCCAGGGGTGGGTTTGGCTCGAGGAGCCACAGCCTCGCTGGTCACACCCGCGGTGTCCCCGCGTCCCAGCTGCGGGTGTTGGTGTCAGGATGTGCACAGTGCGAGGGGGCACATCGAGTTCCATCTCATTTCTCTTCTCTCTTGCACTGCAATCACCCCCGGGCGCGGCGAGAGCCAGGAAGGGGAAGCCGCGAACCTGGCCAATTAGCGCTGATGAAGGAAACTCGGTCAGCCGCGCTAATTAGCGGGGACAGGCGGGAGCGGGGACGTGTTCAGCGCAGCGTGGCGAGCTGGGGGAATTCCCGAGCTGAGGCGGTGACACGGGGGAGGGATGGAACAGGAGCAGAGCCAGAGTCACAGTGGTGACAAAAGGGACACAAGGAGCGCGGCAGGACAGAGCCCCCGGCAGGCGCTGGGGACATCGCGGGGTTTGTGGCACCGCTCCCGGGAAGGGACTTGGCCTTGGGAAGGAGCTCCTGGGATGGCAGCGAGGGAGAGGTGCGGGAGCTTTTTCACTCTCAGAGTGGTGGGAGTTAGTGAGTTAGGAGTTTCTCTGAATTTTTTGGGGAGAAATTAGGGTGCAGGACTTTTACTGTCATGCCTTCTTTCAACAAAATACCCAAGCACCTTTCACCTTTCTGAAGATCAGGCAAAGGCAATTGTAAGTGCCTGTCCTGACTGTCAGTTGTCAGGACGATTGCAAAGCCTTGAGTTATAACCCAACAAAGTCAGTGCCTGGAGCATGGGAAATGTAACCCCACAAGGGTGACTCTAGGGAGGGGCTGTGGGTTGGAGCCTCTGTGGAGCTGAGTGCCCGTGTCCCCCTCAGAGCAGGTGGGGATTCACCGGCAAACTCTGAGGTGCCCAGGCAGTCCCAGATGTTTCAGATGCTGGGGTGCTCTGAACATCCTTCTGATTTACCAAAATATGAGTATTGGTCTAAAACCGATACTCAGTTGTGATGGACAAAAGACTCTCTAACAATTTAAAGTTAGAAAGTGTTTATTTATTCAGCGCTGGGCAACAGTGTGCACTGCAAAATCACAGGTGGTCACAGAGTCTATTTATTGACAAAAGGTTCAAACTAATACATATTCAAATACCAGCCCCTCCCATCCCCTGTGTCCTATGGTAATTAGTTTGAATATCTATTAAGCAGCGTGGTTGGCTTCTTGAATTAAGTGTGGGGTCGTTTTTGTGGGGAGGGGTCTTAAAAGGAGGAAATAAGGTGAGTCTTCCTTGCCTTGAACTCTCAACCTTTTGGGGCAACTCCAATCTTTCAAAGAATGAGTTTCTGTTTGCAATTGTTTGTGTTCTTTGGACCTACCTACCAGTTTCATCCTTTCCCATTGCAAGCACAGCTGGGCAAACATAAAATGACAGGCAATCAATTATTTAAGGTTTCAGGTAACTGTTTCAAGCCCAGTTTCTTCTAACTTTTAACTAAAATCCTAATTTCTTTAAGATTAGTATTTCACTTCAACAGTCAGGAAGGGCTTGGGTTTTTCTCCATCCTGGTTCCCTCCTGCTGCTGCTCCTCCCTTTTCTCCATCTCCTTTCCCCAGCGCTGGGATTAGCTCAGCACCTCTCCCTCCCCTCCCTGTCATTGTCCTGGGTACAATCACTGCGTGGGACCTTCAGGGAATTCAGGGAACCTTCAGACTCCACACGCAGCAGGGCTGGAAGCTCTGGGTGGTACAGGAACAAATCCCAGAGTGGTGGAGACCTCTTTGTTCCCCCTCTGGGATGTGTTCCTAACTCACTTCCAGCTCCTGGCAGAGCTGGAGCATCCACATGCCACAGGTAATGCTGGTCCCACACCACCAACTTCTGGAGCCCTTGTTTGCAGCAGGTTTGTTTTGTTTTGTTTTCCCCCAATTGACCTTGAAAATCAAACCAAAACACAACAGAAAATTAAAAAAAAAAAAAAAAATTGAGCCAAGCCAGTTTTCCACTGGATCTGTGAGCTGAGCAGAGCTGTCACTCGGCCCAGGGAGGGCTGGATGGGGAGCTGGAATCTCCATCAGTCCCATCAGCAGCTCCTCCAGTCATGACTTCACTCAGCAAAGCAGGGGGGAGGGTGGAAATCACCAAAGAATCCGAGTTTTCATGCAGCTCTCTCTCAGCCCTTCCAAAGGCACCGGGGAGGTCACCCTGGGTGTGACACAGGCTCTGGGAGCCTGCCCAGAGCAGAGCCACCCCTGGGAGCTGCTGGCAGCAGGGGCCTCTCCTCCCATAAATACCCCAGCAGGGAGGGCAGCCAATGCCAGCAAAAAGCAACTGGAAATCGCAGTACTTGGGATATAAAACATCCAAAAGGGATCCAGGGGGGTGCGAGGTGAGGAGAGGGGGTATCCACAGCGGGGGATGGGGTGGGAAAGCCCCTCCAGCCCCCCGTGACATCCCCTGGGATTTTGGGATTTTAGGACTTTATTTCCCCTCACACAGCTGGTTCCTCTCACATCTCACATTCCTGGATGGGGGGAGAGGTGTTTCACCATCCTCCACATCCCTTCCTGCTCCATCAATCCACTTCCCGCTGCTGTGATTCATTATTATTTATAACAACAATAAAGCGTGCGTAGATGGAATAAAATCTGCCTTTTGCGGGCTGCAACCTCGTGACCGCGGGCAAGGAGAGGGCGGAGGGAGGGCCCTGCTGGCCCTGGGCTGCTCCCCCCGGGGCTCGGGGGCTGCCAAAGGCTCCTCCAGCACGTGGAGGAACAGGATCAACCCTCAGCCACTCTCTGGACAAAACAGGACGTGGTGGGATTTTGCCCTTTTGCAGCCTGTGTGACTTTGTGGTGACCTGCTGGGAGAACACTCTGTCTGTCTGTCTGTCTGTCTGTCCCCCTTTGTCCCAGCCATGCCGAGATCAATGTCAGGGAAGCAGCCAGAACCTGAGGTCATGGAAGAAGGGAGGGCAGGGAGGAGAGGCAGGGCAGCAGAGCCATGCTGAGGGATGAGGGCAAACCAAAGGTTCTGGGCACTGCTGTCAGGACAGAGCGGCTGGGAGGGCTCAGCTCCAGGGGACACCCCTGTAAGGGCCAAAAGGAGGGATGAGCGACTCCAGACTGGCTCTTTAAGATGCTGTTCATTGTATCCAGAGGACAAAGCAGTTTATTTATTATTTAAAATGCTGTTTATTGTATCCAGATATACAGCAATTCACGGGTCATGGGTGACAAGAGCCAAGCCCAGAGCTTTTTCAGCATCAGCTGTGGGTTTGTCTGAACCCCTCTAATTCTGGTTACAATGCATTAAATACTTTTATTTGCTAGTGCATAACAACCAATCAATACTTTTACTATTACCTATAGCCTATCACAACTACTAACATGACCATATTCGTGTTGCTGTTTTCCAATCACAAAAAGTTAGTGTGTCACAGTTTAAGCTAGAAGTTGTTTTTCAGTTTCTTTTGCAGTGGAAAATTTTGAGATTTTTTTTCTCTACTTGCAACATTGGCTTTATTGTTTGCTTGTGCAATCTTTTTCCTTGGTAAAAACATCTTTTGTTTGAAGTGGGTTTATCATTTGTTCTGGGCCATAAAACCCCTTCCAGCTCACTTTACCCTTTGCTTTCTAGTTATCCAGTAAGACTGGCTCAGCAATTCTTTTCTTCTATATCAAAACTTGCTTTCATTTCTATTCCTTCTTCAGATTCTACATTCAAAGATCTTTCTGTTACACACACATATCTGTGAGACCTTCCTGTCAAATCCTTATCCTTCCCAACACATCCCTGTGTGTATCCCCCTTCTCCTGGGCCCCCCACACTCTGCTGGAACTCGCTGTGGCCCCTGCAGTGCTGTGGGTGGCACTTGCCAGGGTTGCTGTCACCGAGCCAGCCCATGTACCGGGTCTCAGGGTCTGCTGCTGCCTCTTGTCCTGGTTTGGAGGACAGGAGTTTGTTAAGAAAGACAGGAGCCTCTCTTTGAAATAGAGAATGCAAACCCCCTCTCTCCAAATTATTATAATTTTGAAATTAAGGGGCTCTCAGGCAAAGATATGGAAATAGGAATAATAGTTCTTTACTAGGAAAGTGAAAATAGAAATACAGTACTACAAAGAACAATCCCAAACCCTGCCAGAGCCAGAATCCAAGCTGGCACCCGTCAGTCAGGCAGGGTGGTGGCAGCAGTCCCATTCCATGGTGGCTGCATCCTCCTGCAGTGACAGATGTGGCTCAGTTGGAGCAGTGCTCCTGTACAAGGTGCAGTTTCCCTCCCAAGGTGCAGTGATGATGTGGAAGGGTCTGGTTTTCCTCTGGGATCCAGTGAAAAAGGCTGCTCTGATGTTCCAAATCTCAGATTTTATCTGGGTGGGAAATGTTTGGCTCCTCCCCTGGGTGGAGCATCTCCCCATGGGATGATGGAATTTTATCAGCCATGCCCTGGAACTCAGTGGCCATGAACAGGAGAGATCTCCTGGAGGGAGGATGGGTTGTGGAAGGATAAAGGACACTGCCCCAGCTGATTTAACAAATGATCCATTAACAGGAGATATCCCCACAGAGATCAGGATCACTGCCCCACCTGGTATCAACAGATGGTTACAGAATTCACACTTTTGGTCACATTCTATATTGCAACCTAAGACACCTCTGCAGGCAGGAACATCCCTCTGCTCCCCCAGAGCCCAGGGCTGCCCCCCCAAACTCTGCCCCAGGCTCTGGGGAGCTGCTGGAAGCACAGAACCAGGCAGGGTTAATTCCCTCACAGACACCTCCAGCCTCCATTAACCACAGGGATTTGGGGCAAAGGCAGAGCTTTGCAAACCACCCCCACCAAAAAAAAGAAGGCCAAGAAAAGCCAAAATGCTCCTCTGGCAAGGTGCAGGTTCTGCCATGCCCAGTGCTGCCTGCCTGACCCTTCTCCCTGTGGCACAAAAAATGCTCAGTTGGGGAAGGGGGTTTTTGGCCCCCTCAGATGCACCCTGGTCTTTTCTTCTTTTCTTCTTTTCTTCTTTTCTTCTTTTCTTCTTTTCTTCTTTTCTTCTTTTCTTCTTTTCTTCTTTTCTTCTTTTCTTCTTTTCTTCTTTTCTTCTTTTCTTCTTCTTCCTCTTCTTCATGTGGTGGTAGTGATGATGATGATGGTGGAGGAAGAGAGAGGAAGAGAGGAGGGTGTCTCTTCCCAATGCAGGATTCCTGTTTACAAATTTTTACTAAAAACACGATTCTGAAGCATTTCTTCTTAACCTATTAGAATTCTAGTTTTTTAGTACGAAAGTTTACATATAATCTACACATATCTGTTTTGTATGAAAAATGTAAGCAAAAAAATAATATTTTTACTGTATTTTTATATTATTTTACCACATTTTTATATTATTTTAGCACATTTTTATATTCTTTTACCATATTTTTATTATGTCTAAAACCATGTTTTTAAGCTCTCACTGAGACTTGGTTTTGCTTTTCCAGGGTCTCTGGGAGCAGGAAAGGGAAGGGATCCTGCAGTGTTGGGGTGTGTTCCTGTCATGGGGGACAGGGATGTGTGTGCCACAGAGCCCAGCACATCCTGCTGGCCAAGCTTTGGGAGCCACTGCAGGTTTTGGTTCCCAGACACATCCTGGACACCTCCTCTCCTGCCCCACAGGGTGGGATTTGATTTGGGATTTCAGAAGAGCCCTCCTGGGTGAGCTCCAGGTGACACAGACTGGGCACAGGGAAGGGAGAGCAGCCAAGGGGTGCAGGAGGAAAAGAACCCCCCAAAACTCCAGAGATGGGGGAGGAGGAGGAGGAGGAGGAAGAGGAGGAGGGAGAATGGGGAAGGGTCTCTGGGTGCCAGGGGAGAGGGCCAGCCTGGTTCCCTTCAACCCAGTGCAAGAGATAATCCACAAGAGTGCAGGAAGAAAATGTGTTTTGTGCCATTAATAGCTTCAAAAATATTTTAAAATGGTGTTTTTTTTAATCTCTCCCCCATCCTTTTTTACCTCGTGTTTTAGCTTGTGCTTTAAAGTGTGCTTGCTAGCCCAGCAGTACGTGTAGGGAATTTATAAATCAATGGATATATTGGGGGGATGTGGGATTAAAATATGTGGAGCCTGGAGCTCTACACAGTGCTGGGGGGTGCCTGATGTTGTCAGAGACTGAGAATCCTCCCCCAGTGCTGCAGCACCCCAGGGTGATGAGGCTCAGGGGTCCCTCCCAGCCCCTGCAGAGATTTGGGGTGTCCCCACCCCCGAGGTCTCTCTGAGGCCACCCCAGCCTGGCTTCCCTCCATCCCCCTGGTCCCTGCAGTCAGGCCTAGTGCCAGGTTTAAACAATTATTTTTATCCTGGCTTTTTTTCCCTCTCTTCTTTTCACAGGGCACTGTGGGCCTCCCACTCCTCAATTAGCAACTTGTCATTGACAAGCTCATCAAAAGGCTGCTAAAAAAACCCAAACTGAGATTTGATGCAAACTAGGGCAATAATCAGGTCTGTGCCCTGGTTTTTAAATTATCCCTGCGTGTCCATGCCTGGGGACTCACTCCTGAAAGCCTCAGGGAGCCAGTGCTGCTCAGCTGGCTCCATCCCACACCTCTGCAGAACGGGGACTCTCGGGTGGGAGAGGGGCTGGGGAAGAGGCAGGGACATTTTGGGACACAGACCTGGCTGGTGGCCACTCTGGTGACCCCCACCTCAGTGAGGAGCCCTGCCTGGGTAGGAGAGGGTGGGGTTGGCCTCAAGGAGGGATTGGACACCCCTTGGAGCGCCCAAGGTGAGGTGCCAGCAGGATTTGGGCAGCAAAACTGAGAACTCAGCCCCAGAGCAGGAGCACAGCCCAAGCTGGGATCTCCCTGTGCTGCCCTGAGCTCAGAACCAGTCCCAAGGACAAACCCCTCCCGTGCCACCAAGCCAGGGCCACCTGGAGCAGCGTTTGTCCAGCCAAAGTGGCCATCTGGGAGAAGGTGTCCTTCATCCCAGCAGGGCAGCAGGGAGCTGCAGCCTGGCCCAGTTCTGGCTGGTTTGACCTCTAAACTCAGTCAGGGCTGGGCTGCTGCTCCTGTGTGACTGTAAGGACAGGGGGACACTCTGGGGGTCCCCAGGAGGGACACTGCTGTCCCAGAGCTGTCCCAGAGCTGTTCCAGAGCTGTCACACCCTCGGGGGCACAAAGGCTTTGCTGTGGCCAGGGCTCTGCTTGCTGCTTTGTCCCTGGGCAATGACAACTGGCAGGACAGCAAGGGTGGCTCCTGTCCTCCCCACTTGCCACCCACCTGGCTTTCAGCCCTGGTGACACCTCCATCCCCCAGAGGCTCTGAGACAGCACACCTGCCGTGCCAGGGTGGATTTCTGGGGCAGGGAGCAGCATTTCCAGCCTTGTGCAGGGATGTGGTGGCAGTGCCCAGCCCAACCCAGCTGTGATGCTGCTCCAGCTGCCCCCTCCAGCCTGGATGGGACCCCTGCAGCTCAGTGCCACGAGGCTCTGGGTTCAGCTCTGTACCAGCTAAGTTATGATATGGAGACAAAAATCACATTTTTGTACCCAAAATCATGTTTATTTCGCCATCTTTTTAACATGAAAGCTCTCACCCTGCTCTCAGAGCATTCCTTCCCCACAGCTGCAAAGCCATGAGAAAAAGGGAACTGGTACAAGGAAATAAAAATGCCAGGCAGGGCTCCAGGCTGGCCCGGATTCAGCTCACATTTCCCAATTTCTGTCTCATTTTAAAGCTTTCCAGGGCATTTGGCAGCTCCTGCCTGCCCTGAGCAGCCCTGGCACCTCGCCGTGAGGGTGGCACAGCTCTTGGCCCCAGCAGGAACTCTCTCACACCCCTGGTGCTGGGAAGGCAGCGGGACCAGTGCTTTAATTGTCCAGCCCCGTGCATCCTGTGCATTCCCAGTTCATCCTGTGCATTCCCTGTGCATTCCCTGTGCATTCTCTGTGCATTCCCTGTGCATTCCCTATACATTCCCTGTGCATCCCCTGTGCATTCCCAGTTCATCCTGTGCATTCCCTGTGCATTCCCTGTGCATTCCCTATACATTCCCTGTGCATTCCCTGTGCATTCCCTGTGCATTCCCTATACATTCCCTGTGCATCCCCTGTGCATTCCCAGTTCATCCTGTGCATTCCCTGTGCATTCCCTGTGCATTCCCTGTGCATCCCTTGTGCATCCCAAACATTCCCTGTGCATTTCTTGTGCATTCCCAGTGCATCCTGTGCATTCCCTGTGCATTCCCTGTGCATTCCCTGAACATCCTGTGCATCCCCTGTGCATTCCTTGTGCATTTCATGCATTTCCTGTGCATCTCATGCACTCTCTGTGCATCCCATTCATTCCTTGTGCACCCCACGCACTCCCTGTGCATTCCCTGTGCATCTCCTGCACTTCTTGCCCCCGTCACCCCTTCCTGAAGGGATGGGGAGGGCTCAAACCCTGTGTCCAGTGCTCCATTCAACACCCCTGCAGCAACAGGGGAGCTGTGGCTCACTCAGCTTTCAGCGGGGAGTCCCTGCACAGTAAATTCTTCTAAATCCAAAATTTCTCTCCCTTTTCCAGCACGGGAACGTCCCCACCTCCTCCCGAGGGCTCATCCCCGCTCGCTGCTCGGGCTCCGCTGGATCCGCAGCCCCTGGGATGGCAGAGGGAGCGCGTTGGGAGCATCGTGCCCTGCACAAAGAGCATCTCCGAGCGCTGTCACTGCCGGGAGGGGACCGGTGGCACTGCCACGTGCGGGGAGGGGCGCAGGGGACACGCTGTGCTCGGCTCGCTCAGCTTTGTGTTCGAGCTTCCGACCCGCCGTGTGATAACGAGCCCCAGACACGCCCCAAATGCTATGAAAAAATGGAATTATTATTGCTACTGAGATGTTGAATGAATATAAAAGCTCGGAGCAGTCTGCCCCAGTGGAAGGTGTCCCTGCCCATGGAGGGGGGTGGGGACAAGGTGAGCTTTAAGGTTCCCCCCAAACCCCAAACCTTTCTGGGTCATAGTGCTGCCCGTTGAGAGCTCTGGGGTTCTGTGGGGTTGGGGTGAAAACAGGGGGATGCCTGAACCCTGAACGTGCAGGTCTGACCCCGTGGTGGGAGTGTCTGCACTGCCCGGTGTCCCCAGTGTCCCCAGTGTCCTCAGTGTCCCCAGGGTCCCCAGTGTCTTCAGTGTCCTCAGTGTCCCCAGGGTCCCCAGTGTCCCCAGCGTCCCCAGAGCTCTCAACGGGCTTCTCCCCCTGCTTTTCCCATCACCTCGTTTTCAGAAGGAGGTGACAAGAATTGGAGCATCCTTGGACACTGAAAAAGGCAGAAAGCTGCTGCACCCAAACGAGCTTTCAGTAAATAAAATAGTTGCACTCTGGGACCTGTGCATGGTTGGGAAGGGTGGTTTGCTCCCCTCCTGGCTCTTGGGGATGTTTGTGGCAGGGTTTGGGCTGTTTTAGCTCTCCTGTCTCACCTTGGGTCTGTCCCTGCTGACAGCTGGAGGGTCAAAGGCTTCAGGCAAGGGGAGAGAAACCATCTGTGGTTCTGGGCAGAAAGGCAGGGACAGGGTAAAGCCACATCACTCAGTGCTGGGGTGACAGCTGGGGACCCCAGGTCTGATCTTGCAGGGTTCTGGCTCCTGGTGGAGTTAACAGTGAACAGCTCTGCCACAGCTTGTGCCTTACATATTTTAAGTTCTTTTCTTGTTCTAATTTAATATATTTATAACCATGAGGTAATGGAGAGATCCACAACAGCCCAGCTTCACCTGGGGCCGGCACAGAGCCTGGCTGCTGTCACATCCCTGATGTGAAAAAGAGCTGGGGAGGTGGAGAAGGGAATAGGACTGGAGAGAAGGCATTGGCACCCTCTGCTCTGGGAGAGTGAGAGTGGTTAGGTTTTTTTTTTTTAAATTGTTTGGACTTGGTTGTTTATAAAATCTCATTTAAAGTACAGAGAGCTTTTCAGCACTTTTAGCTGTCAAGCCAAAAGTGAGAAAATGGAGATGTATCTAGGTAGTTGTAAGGTCTTTTGAAGCTTAACTATTCAATTAAAAGCTGACATCTGTATTGTTTATATTTTTGACTCAATAATCAAACACCTGTGACCCTTACTGCAGTACTTTCCATCCAACCAAAAAATACTGCCTGAAATCATGAAGAAGAAGGAATTAAAAGGAAGAGACAGTGCTTAAGAACATCCATCTTGTCCTGTACCTATTACTGTATTCTAAACCCCCAAATTCCAAACCCTTCCCCATGTGAAATCACACTTCTATCCAAACCACACACCAGTGATTTTCACTCCATCACTCACATTTGGAAGCCTTCAAGACCAAAGCAGTGTTCTCCAGGGTCAGTGCCAGAAAGCACAGAAAGTGTAAAACTCCCAGGCTTTAGGGTGTCAACAGGAGAGTCCCCAGTGCATCCTGTGCATTCCCTGAGCATGTCCTGCATTCCCAGTGCATCCTGTGCATCCTCAGTGCATCTTGTGCATTCTGTGCCTTCCCTGTGCATCTCATGCACTCCCTGTGCATTCCCAGTGCATTCCCAGTGCATCCCATGCATCTCCAGTGCATCTTGTGCATCCTGTGCATTCCCTGTGCATCCCCTGTGCATCCTGTCTATTCCCTGTGCATTTTCTGTGCATTCTGTGCATGTCCTGTGCATTCCCAGTGCATCCTGTGCCTTCCCTGTGCATTCCCTGTGCACTCCCTGTGCATCCTGTACATTCCATGTGCATCCTGTGCATTCCCTATGCATGTCCTGCATTCCCTATGCACCCTGTGCCTTCCCTGTGCATTCCCTGTGCATCCCGTGCAATCCCAGTTCATCCTGTGCATTCCCAGTTCATCCCGTGCATTCCCAATGCATTCCCAGTTCATCCCGTGCATTCCCAATGCATTCCCAGTTCATCCCGTGCATTCCCAGTGCATTCCCAGTTCATCCTGTACATTCCCAGTTCATCCCATGCATTCCCAGTGCCTCCTGTGCATTCCCAGTGCATCTCGTGCATTCCCAGTACATCCCGTGCATTCCCAGTGCATTCCCTGTACATTCCCAGTACATTCCCAGTTCATCCCGGCCCGGCCCAGCGCTATGCTGGCAGATGCTGCCCCCAGGCTCTCACAGGGCTGTACCAGCACAGCCCCCCCAGCTCCCCCCACTCTTCTCCATTATCCCGCTAAGCCCAGCCTGGCCTGCCGGCGCTGTGTCCCAATAACCAGACCCAGACAGGGGTTTTTCCCCTTAAGAAGCCTTTGTGGCTTAAAGCCTGAGCTCATCCAGCTCATGACGCCACGGCCGAGGCAGGAACCCCGAATTAGAGCAGCTCGGGGCACGGGGGGAGAGGGCACGGGGTGACAGTGGCACTGCCCCGCCACCTCGGGAGATGCATTTTTACACCTGGGAGGAGGCGACCTGCTCAGGGATATGAAGCAGCAGCTGAATTATTGCCCAGGCGGTGCAGGCGAGAGGATTTAACTCTTTCAGGGCTGAAAATCTTCCCGTACTGCTTTCCCCAGCTCCTGAGGCACGTGAAACCGTGCAGGAGGAAGCTGTGGGATTGAAAAGTCTTTTGGGGACTGTAAATACCAACCACAAACCGAGCACCGCTCTCTCACCATCACCCCTGAAAATCCCCCCTCGTCCCTCCTTGCTGATTTGCCTCCTCTGCGAACGGGGGAGGATGGAACTGTGCCACAGGGGACAGGAGATGTCACTTCTGGCCCTAAAAATCAGCAAAGCAAGAGAACCGTGGGGTGTGCGCGGAGGTGGCTCTGCCAGGACCGTCACACGCAGGTCACACAGAGAGCCCCCAACCTGGGCATCTCCCTCCCCTTCCCAGACGTCCCCTGCTCCCGTGTTATTTTTTTTTTTTGGCTCAGTGTGGGTCGCAGCCCCTGGGGCGCTGGCAGCAGCAGAGATGAAGCATTTGGTGAGCGCAGACAACACAGGGAGCATTCAGAGCTGCCAGGCTTTGTGCGCTGAGCCCCCGGGGCTGCAGGAAGGGGGGTGAGGGGTCCCCCCAGCTGCCAGCTGGGCTGGGGCAGAGCTGGACAGGGCTCAAAGGAAGCAGGAGCCTCAGTCAATGCTCCGCTTGTCCTCCTGCCTCTGCAAAGCTTCCTCTGAGCCAGCGGCCCCTTCTCCCCTCCGGGCTTTGCTCTCCCACGGTCCCAATCCTCATCCCTGCAATTGCAGAGAGAGCTTCTCGCTCCTCCGGGCAGAGCCATCCTCCTCCCACAGCCCGGCTGACCCTCCCCAGCACGGCATGAACCCGGCAGGCTGCTCCTTCCTCCTTCTCTCCTTCCCTCCTTCCCTTCTCCCTCCTTCCCTTCTCCCTCCTTCCCTTCTCCCTCCTTCCCTCCTCCCTCGTTTCCTTCCTTCCCTCCTCCCTCCTTTCCTCCTTCCCTCCCTCCTCCTTCCTTTCCTCCTTCCCTTCTCCCTCCTTTTTTCCTCCCTCCTTCCATCCTTTCTTCCTTCCCTCCCCCTCCCTCCTTTCCTCCTCCCTCCTTCCATCCTTTCTTCCTTTCTTCCTTCCCTCCCTCCCTTCTCCCTTCCTCCTTCCCTCCTCCCTCCCCTCCGCTCCCTGCAGCTCCCAATTACTCCCTCACGCCCCCGCCGTCGCTCTCATCTTTCCCAACCTCTGAATTTTCTCACATCCTCCCACCCTTTTATTCCATAAATGGATCCCATTGCTTTTTTTAACCCGGACAAACCGTGAGGATCCGCCACATCCTGTGCAGGGGAGGGCTGGGAAGAGACAGCTCGGCTTTTAAACCTGCCCCTCCCAGCTCCATTCAACTCTTACTTCTACCGGGGACACGAACACCTCCAGTTGATGGTTTCACATGCCTCCTCCATTCCCCTTCCCTGAATTAAGCAGCTCCAGGGCTGTCCCGTTCCCTTTGCTGCCTCCCTCTGCGCCTGATCTGGCTCATGAGGTCCCTCCTCAGGCAGCAGAGCCAGAGCTGCAGGCAGCTCAGCTAAATTAAAACAAAGGGGAAAAAAAAATAAAAGCCACTGCTGTGGTTGTTTTTCCTTCCCCTCTTTCCTTCCCCAGGGATTTCTGGATCTCAAGGGGGCTTTGAGGTTTTAGCTGCTGCAGACTTTACATGGAAACCCAACACATCCACGTTTTGCTCCAACTGGAAATCAGCTTGGAGCATCCCTCTGCTCGTGGAGTTAAACGGGAAAAGGATCCAGGGCAGGAAAATCCTTTTGAGATCATCAAATCCCAGAATGGTGAAAGGAACATTACCAATCATCTCATTTCAACCCCTGCCATGGGCAGAGACCCTTCCCCAGCCCCAGGCTGCTCCAAGCCCTGCCCAGCCTGGCCTGGGACACTCCCAGGGATGGGACAGCCCCAGCTGCTCTGGGCACCCTGTGCCAGCCCTGCCCAATTCCTGCCCAAAATCCCATCCAGCCGTGCCATCCCCTATGTCCTGCCCCTCCATCCCTTGTCCCCAGCCCCTCTCCAGCTCTCCTGGAGCCCTTTGAGCACTGGAAGGGGCTCTAAATTCTCCCTGGAGCTTCTCCTCCCCAGCACTCCCAGCCCCCAGAGCCACCAAGCATCCAGGTGAGATCCCTCTGCATCCCTTCACTCTCAGTCTTTTGTTTTTCCCTACTGAAATATTGTCAGAAATATTCCTACCACTCTCAGCCTGCCTGATGTAATTTGTTTCCTGCCTTTTAACCAATTAACAACCGGGTTGAAGCCATGTAGGAACCTCCCCTCTCCTCCCACAGGGGCTCAGCTTCTTCAAGATCCCCCTTTGGAACTCCAGGTGGGTTTTGTCAACATGCCATCATCAGCAGGACAGGAAAACAGCAGACAACTTTAATAGCATTTTAAAAATGTTGTTTTATTACTTTAATAGCATTTAAAAAAAGAATATTTATGGCCTGAGCAAGGGATTGCTGGGCTGGAACCCCTTGCCCAATGATGCTGGGGTTTTTTTTCATCCCCAGCAGATCTGCTCGGAGATTGCAGTGGTTTTGGACAGGATTGACAAAACATTTCAGGAAACTCAGAACTTTCTGCATCTACCTACAGCACAAAGATTTCTGTCCCAGTGTGATTTTGTCACTGTCACCACAACCTGTGGCTGTGTTTGGGGTTAGAGATGAACATCACCAACTTCTGTCCCACAAAGCAGGGACTTTGGGGTGAGGGGAAATGTGTCTGATCTCTGCACCAGTGTGTGGTTTGAGGAATCAGAGTCCCCCCACACCCAGCTCCTGCTCCCCCCCTGGGCTGCCACTGATGGATTTGGGATCTCAGAATCCCCCACACTCACACCCAGCCCCTGCTCCCTCCCTGGGCTGCCCTGATGGATTTGGGATCTCAGAATCCCCACACCCAGCCCCTGCTCCCTCCCTGAGCTGGCACTGATGGATTTGGGATCGATTTTCTGCCTTCACTTCCCCGTGTGAGCAGAGGGCAGAGCTGTGGCGTGGAGGGGACAGGGAAGGACACAGGTTGAGTCACTGGAAGCACGGAGTAGCTCTGGGGGGAGGACAAGCACTGAGCCAGGCCAGGACACTGAGCCCCTGTGTGGTCCTGGCAGCCACTGGGGTTTTTGGGGGTCTCACACAGTGTGTGTGGGCTTTGGGAGCTGGGAAGGGTCTCTGAGGATGCTCCCAGTGAGAACTTTGGGATGAACTCATTCCAAGGCACTCCAGGGGTGTGGGAGGCTGAGGAAGGATGTTGTGACCTGGATCCTCACCTCTGTGCTTCATGCACTCCCCTCCAGCTTTCCTGCATTCTAGATTTCTAAAAACTCCTCCCTCGATGATGCTGCAGCTTTTCCCTCTCCCTGACCTCCCTCCCCCACAAAGGCTCCTCCAAGCAGCAGCCCCAGGGCTTTTCCCATCCCCTCCCAGGCTGGGGATGGAGCTGCTGGATGGGCACAGAGCCTGGGCAGGCTGGGAATGGAGATCAGAGCTGAGCTCCTCAGCAGCCGTGAGGAACAGCCACTAAAAATGGAGCCCTGTCTCTCTCTGCCCAATTAAGAAATGCCTAAATCAGTTTTATAATTTAGGCAATTATAATTTATAATATTTTTATAATTTAGACTTAAAATACCTAAATTATTTTTACTTTTAACCCAATAACCAACCACCCATGACCCAAAATGCAGATTTTTCTATTCAATCACACAAGATCCCTCAAACACATGAAGAGAAAGGTGAAGAAGGACAAAACCTCCACCCTAAAACCTCCACCTTGCTTTACATACTATATTCTAAAACCTTAAACTAAGTTTTCCTGTTGGAGCCCAGAAAATCTGGGATTTTTGAGCTTTCTGTGCTGTCTGACACAGTGTTTCAGGAGAACACTGAAGACTTCAAATTTGAGTGATGGAGTTAAAATCACAGGTGTGTAGTTAAACAGAACTGTGTGATTTCACATGGGGAAGGGTTTTAAATTTAAGGTTTTTAGAATTTAGTTATAGGTATGGGACTAGATGGAAATTTGGGTGTTTCTTTCTGTCTTCTTCCTTCTCCTTCATGATTTCAGGCAGTAATTTTTGGTTGGACAGTCAGTGCTGCACTGAGGGTCACAGGAGTTTGGTTATTAGGTCAAAAGCATAAATAATACAGGTGTTAGCTCTTTATTAGGCTGTTTGGATTTAAAAGACCTTGTAACCAGTTGGATTCAGCTCCATTTTGCTCACTTTTAGCTGGTAGCCAGAAGTGTTGCAGAACTCTCTGTACTTGAGATAAGATTTAATAAACAACCAAGTCCAAACACAAAAAATTCATCTCCTTTGTGTGTTTAATCCTGACTCTGAGTGAAGACAGAAGAAAATGAAGACAGTGCATTAATTAAATGGTGCAGATACCACCTCTACAAGTGTGTGAGGAAGAAAAAATACCTGTTAAGGCTCAAGGTCTTTACATTTTCGCCATGGGACATTACACACTTCTATCCAAACTCCACAGCCACAATCCCAGTTCCATCACTCCATTTTGGCAGCTTTCTCCACAGCCTCAGGTCAGATGCAGAGTTCTCCTGGGGGTCAGTGCCTGCCAGTACAGGAAGTTGAAAATTCTCAGTGGCAGGGTTGGGTCAGCAAGGCTGGGCTAAGCACAGAGCCCACCCAGGCCAAGATGCAGAAGAGCTCTTGCAGTCATGGAATTATTGAGGTTGGAAAAGCCTCTGAGACCATCGAGTGCAACCATGGCCTGGGCACTGAGCCATGTCCCCAGGGCCACATCCCTGTGGCTTTTGGACACTTCCAGAGATGGTGACGCCAGCCCTGGGCAGTTCCAGGGTTTCACCAATCTTTCAGAGAAGAAATTGTCCCTAATATTCAATCCAAACATCCCCTGGTGCAATCTGAGGCTGTTCCTCCTCCTGTCCCTGTTCCAGGAGCAGATCCCAAATCCCCCCGGTGTCCCCTCCTGGCAGGGACTTGTGCAGAGCCAGAAAATCCCCCTGAGCCTCCTTTTCTCCAGGCTGAGGCCCCCCAGCTCCCTCAGGGATTCTCCAGCCCCTTCCCAGCTCCCTCAGGGATTCTCCAGCCCCTTCCCAGCTCCATTCCCTTCCCTCAATGTTATTTTAAATCCCTGTTCTTTTCTGCATGTAACAGATGAGCAAAAATCCCACTACCAGCACAGGCTGTGGAAACTTTGGAGATTTCTCCTCATGCTTCTCCTGGCTTTTCTCCTTCTCCTGATCTTTCTCCTCTTCCTGTGTGAGAAATAGAAAAGTTGTAGCATCATCCCTTCTACCTCTCTGCTCTGATTTTCTTCTTCCAAATGCCTGGCTGAGAGATCTTCCTCTCTCACTCTTTTTACCCTGGTAGAAGGTGGTTGAGGCTGGAACCAGATGACCTTTAAATGTCCCTTTCAATCCCAACTCTTCAGTGTTTTTATGATTCCAAGAAAAACTTGGGCCTCATTCCTGGGCAGGAAAACAGAGGAGGGCACAGTGGAAGGTGCTCAGGGGTGGAGAAGCTATTTTGGATCTGGATTAAAAGGCTAGAACACGTCAGCAACCACAAAAATCCCAGCTGGCACTGTGGCCCATGCCATGGTTTCCTTGACAGCTGAGAGGAAGAACAAACACTGCACAATAAGAGCAGGTACTGCTTTGGTTTTTTATTTTTATTTTTTTTTCCATCCCTTCCTGTTGGAACCCAGAAAACCTGGAATTTTTGAGCTTTCTGTGCTTTCTGGCACTCACCCTCAAAAGAACACAGCTTTGGACTTGAGGCCTTGGAGAAGGCTCCCAAAATTGAGTGATAGAGTTAAAATCACTGGTATTTAGTTAAAATAGAAGTGTGTGATTTCACATGGTGAAGGGTTTGGAATTTGGGTTTTAGAATACAGTAATAGGTGCTGTATCCTAAACCCCCAAATGGAGGTTCCTGGGCAGTGGCTTCTTCTTCCTTTTTATTCTTTCTTCTTCTTAATTTCAGGTTATAGTTTTTAATTAGATAGTTCAGCCTTAAAACCTTGTAAAACGAGCAAAATCTAGCTCCACTTTCTTGCTTTTAGCATTTTAGCTGAAAGTGCTGCAGAACTCACTGTGCTAGAGACAAAAATTAATCAACAACTGAGTCCAAACACGAAAATTCCATCTCTGGTGCTTCAATCCTCACTCAGTGCAGGCAGAGGAAAAAGAAGCCACTGATGTGTGGTGCCAACAATCCCTTCCAGCCCAGGCAAGGAAAACACAGAGCCCATGCAGAGGTTTAGTTGCACTACTTAATTTTTTTCTTTTTTTTTTTTTCCTTTTTTTTTCTTTTTTTTTTTGTTTTCACTCAGAGTTAAAATTGAAAACACAAAGGAGCCGAAGTTCTTGTTCAGACTTGGTTGTTTATTAAATCTTATTTAAAGTACAGAGAGCTTTGCAACACTTTTAGCTACCAGTTAAATGCCAGTAAAACAGAAGTGAATTTAACTCATTACAAGGTCTTTTAAAGCTAAACAGTTTAATAAAGAGCTAACACTTATTTATATTTTTGACATAAGAGCTAAACACTTGTGACTTGCAGTGTAGAGCTATTTAACCAACAATTATCTACCTGAAACTAGGAAGAAGAAGGGAAAAGGAGGAACAAGGAAAGGAAGATGGGGTGATGCCCAAGAATTTCCCGCTTGCTCCATACCTATTACTATATTCTAAAACCCTCAAATTCCAAACCCTTCACCATGTGAACTCACACACTTCTATTTAATTACACACCAGTGATTTTAACTCCATCACTCAAATTTGGAGCCTTTCACCAAAGCCTCAATCCAAAACAGTTCTTTTGGGGGTCAGTGTCAAAAAGCACAAAAAATTCCAAACTCCCAAATTTCTGGATTCCAACAGATGTGTGAGAGCAGCGTGGCAGGAGCAGGGGTTGGATCCCAACCTCTGGAATTCCTCAGGGAACCTTTGTGAGCAGCAGCCTCTGCTCTGCTCCAGAAAATGCCGTTTTTTTCCTATTCCACAATAAACAGCAAATATTCCACGTCCAGGCACAGGGTGAAGTCCAGTGGGGGGATGGAAACACATCCAGCTCCCCCCTTTGGGTGGGAGGGAATGGATTAAAGCCCAGACTGCCCGGCAGCACCTTCCTCTTGGGGAACAGGAGCTGGGGGACGCTCCACGAGATTTTTGGGCATTTTCCTAAATCCTTTCCCTTCCTCAGAGCCCCCAGCTGGTTTTGGCTACCCACTCCCGCCGCTCCTCTCATCTCCCCCAGGGTTTTGTCCCTCTCTGCTCAGCCCAGTTGTCCCCTGGAGCTTCTCCCACCCCCTCTAATCCCCCTTTCACTCCCGTGCTGCCGCCCCGGCCCTAAGCAGATTAACCCGGGCGCAGCTGCTCGTCCTGCCCGGTGTCCCCACGTGCGGGGGGGACACATGCACGGCCACCACCCCAGTGCCAGCGCAGCTCTGGTGCCCTCTCCCGTCCAGCCCCAGCCCCGGAGGAGCTCCCCAACAGGGTGGGATGTGCTGGGAGCAGGCATTAGTAGGGTATTAGTAGGGTATTAGTAAGGTAGTAGTAGGATATTTCTCCCCCACACCAGGTAGCCAACCTCACCTACTGGTCCGGTTTGGTTTTTTTTTCTGTGTGGGAACCTCCCAAATTTGAAGACATCCCTCGTGGAGCAGCAACGAGGCAGATTTTCAAAGGCGATTAGAGCCCCAATCCTAAATATTCTAAATAAAATCCTGAAGAGAACGGCGGACCCCACAAAGCCAGGCGGGGTTTGGGAGCTCCGGGCACGGAGCGCTCCCCTCCGTGCATCCTCTCCGGCACCGAGGGGGTTAAGGCCGGGCTCTCCGGATCTCCGTTTCCGTGACAACATCTCCCGATGAACCCCAGAGCTCTGAAATCCCATTAAACATCTGCGAGAGGCTGTCCGTGCCGCCTGCCCAGGCTGCCACCTGCCGGCACCCCCGGCCCCACGGAAAAACCCCAAAACCACAGCTCGGGGACAGCACCGGCGAGGGGGTGGCTACCAGAGCCGGATTTGGGGCTACTGAAAGGGCTGAGAGTGCTGCTCCCAGCCCCGACCCCCCTGAAGCTTTGGGGTGCGCTGGGAAGGAGCCGGAGCCCAGGATTTGGGGTTTGGGGGTTTGGGGTTTGGGGTTTGGGGTGGCAGGGACGCAGCAAATCAGCCCAAATTCACCCCCGGGGGTGGGATCAAAGTTCTGAGGGCAGGTTTGGGTGGCTGGGATGCACCCTCGGGGTTTTTGGGGGTCTCACACTGCGATGAGGGTTTGGGGCGCTGGGAAGGGTCTCTGAGGATGTTCCCAGTGGGAACTTTGGGATGAACTCATTCCAAGGCACTCCAGGGGTGGGGAAGGCTGAGGAAGGATGTTGTGACCTGGATCCTCACCTCTGTGCTTCACACACTTCCCTCCAGCTTTCCTGCACTCCAGGATTTTTAAACCTTTTATAAAAATCCCTTTATATTTGATTTCAGGAATTCGGATTTTTCCTTCTCCGTGCTTCCACCGCTGCCTGCAACAGAAGGTGAGGAGGAATTTTGGGGGGTGCCCCACATTCCAGGGCATCACAGAGTCGTTGATTTTGGGAGAGACCTTTAATATCATCAAATTCACAGCACCACTGTGGTCGCCTCTAAAGCACCTCCACACTTTTTGAACCCTTCCAGGGATGGTGGTAACTCTGTCCATGATGCTCCTGCTCAACCAATGTGTTCCTGCTGTGGGCAGGATAATCGGAAAACAGGATTATTATCATACAGTTTATTACACAATATATTAAAAATTCATATATATATGTGATATATAAATCTAATTATACAATAGGGCTGTTCAGCTGTTGATATTGTTCTCCCCAGCTGCACCCCAAACTTTTAGAGCTTTTCCTGCCATTCCCAAATGCTGCTGAGTCGTTTTTATCCTGGGAAAAATCCTCTCCTGAGCTGAGGAAGAAACACGGAGCCAGCAGTGCCTTCTTCACCCCCCTCCCCATCACACACGGCTGGGATGGGAGGGAAAAGTCCCAGGGAATTGTAGCAGCAGGGGCCCTGGAAACTTTGGCACCAGGGGAATGCAGAGGGGCCACGGATGAAAGCTGACACAGAAAGAAAATGCTTTTTGGAGCTACAATTGCTGGCACAGCTGCTGGCCAGACCCCCTCCCAAAACCTGAAACGTGCCAGCGAGGGGATGGGAAGCATTAACTGGTTCGTTTGTGGGGTTTAACCCTTTCCATCCCCCAAACAAACCCAGATTCTTCAGGATTTGCAGCACCCTGGGGCTCCCCAACAGCAGCAGGACCTCACCCCTCCTCAGAAAGCTCTGAGAGGCAGAAACCACGGGCACATGGCTTTTCTGCAGGGGTAAATGTCCGGGAAAGAGGCCAAACAGCAGCCAGGGCAAACCCAGAGAGGTTTGATGCTCCTTGCAAAGGGCAGAGGCTCGGAAAGCCGCCGGCCTCGGCAATAAAAGAAAACGGAGCTTGGCAAATGGAGCAGCTGGGGGATGGATGAGGGGGGAGGGTGGGGTGTTGGGAGAGATGAATCAGGAAAACCTTATAAATAAAACCTTATAAATAAGATTGCCTCGCAAAATATTCTGAAAATATGGAAACCATAAGGGAGATTGAAATGAAAGCCATCTTTGAGATAGCAAACCTTAGTTACTAAATAACTCGAAGACAATAAAATGACCAGCCAAAAGTAATCCCCTCTTTGATAAAACAATGCCTTCTGCTGGAGAGCAAGTACAGAAGTCAGAGATGACCCTGCTAGCCTGGCAGAAGGGGTCCAAAGAGTAGTTTAAAGTGTAACACAGCATGGTAATGTAATGATTCTTATAGGCTGTATGCAAATGCTGTAGGAATGTATCTTGTATTAAAGTAATTAGTAAAAATTAAAATATTCAACACCAAAAAAAAAATTTATTGTATTATAACAAAAACTTCGCTCTCTTAGTTCTTGCTTTTACTCTCTTAGCTCCTACAAAGAACAGCATCCAATCTAAGTGAAAAGTTCCAAGGTGAAGTGACCAATTACACAAACTAATTTCTAACCAATTATCTTTCAAGGTGTTAGAGAGCAACCAAATTCTTAAGGAATTTGGCTCAGCCTTGGTGTCTAGGAGACCTTATCTATTACAGTAAGTTCCAGGGGCCAGAGGAAGATGGCTGTGGAGGAATTGTATCATCTACACCCTGGTTAGAGGCAGCAAAGCAGGGCAGGGAGGGAGGGAGGAATGTGAGAGCTCCCAGAGCATCTCCCTGCAGGAGCTGGAGCTGCCAGGAGCAGGGGATGAGTTTCAGCAAAGCCAGGAAATCAAGGCACAGGGACACTAATTGAGGCCATATGTTGGGAGCAAGGAATGCATCTGGTAGCAGCCACGCTGTGGGGACAGAGGGGACATGAAAAGTGACATTAACTCCTGGGACAAGCAGCAGGTTGGGTTCAGACCGACCAAAAATGCTGGGAGAGGTCACTGCTGCAGGTCTGTGGCTGCAGTGAGAGGAATGAGGGATTTGTCTTCACAATTAATAGATAAAACCAGCTCTGAGAGGTAAAAGAAGCAATGGGAAGGATTCCTCTGATTGATGAATGGAAAAAAAATATTTGTCTTTACAAACAAACTGCAGGTTTGCTGAGAAATGAAATTGGGTATTGAAAGATGAAAGAAACAATGGGGGGAAACCATGAATTCTGTAAGAATTAAAAATGAAAAGGGAGGGTTGTACATCAGAGGGGAATCTCAGGTATCAGTGTTTGGGAAGTCTGAGCCTCTCAAGTACCTCAGCAATGGGGAAAGAGAGGGAAATTGGGATAAAAAGGAGGCTGAGTCCTCCAAAAATCTGAGAGATCCCAGGGGATGCCCCATGGCCTCTCCCTTTATTGGGATAAAGCAAAAAGGACTCCTCTGTCTCCTTTTTGGACACAAACCTCTGGTGTTTGTGGGTTAATTTTCCTGACAGTTTCCAAACTTACACTCAGTAACATCTGAATTTCATGGGGAATGTTGCAAAAAGGTGAAGGAAATGGCAGCTTTATTACAGAACAACAAGGTTTGTTCTGACCCATGTCCCTGAGCTTGCACTGAGCCGGGCAGGAAAGTGGAAATATGAAAATATGGGCAGTGCCAGGAGTGAGGCCAGGTCCTCCCTGCTCCCCAGAAATTTGCCTGCCAGGGGAGGATTTACTCACAGACACATTTGGGGTGAGGAAAGAGCCACCTGGGGCTGCAAATTTCTGATTTTTGATTTCTGATTTCTGATTTTGCATGTCTGATTTCGGATTTCTGTCCAAAAAAGCCACCCCACTCCTTTAGATATTCCCAGGTTCAGGCAACAGCACTGGGAAAAGAATATTTCTGGCCTGTCCCCCTCCTCCTTTTTAAACCACACTTGAGTGAAATATGAGATGTGTGGCTGGAGCAGAGGATTCTGGCACAGCATCACGGCTTGGGAGGAGGGAAAAGAGTTCTGGTGCTGACACCCACTGAGCTTCCCAGGAAATCCAGGAGAGATGGAGAGCAGCAGTGCAGCTCTGAGGCTTTGGGGGGATGCAAATTGCTGAGTTTTGTATGGCCAAAAAGGCTTTGAGGGGGTTCTCTGTGTTAGTGGCTCCACATATTAATGGCTGTGTTATTTTTTTTCTTTTATTTTTCTTTTGCCTTCACTCAGAGTCAGGATTGAGGCACAAGAGATGGATTTTCAGGTTTGGACTTGGTTGTTTGTGAATTCTTATCTATAGTACAGAGAGTTCTGCAGCACTTCTAGCTAACAAGCTGAAAATATTGGTGGATCTCACTAGTTCCAAGGTCTTTTAAAGGCAAACAGTCCAATTAAAAAAACTAACATCTATATTGTTTATACTTTTGACCCAATGACCAAACACCTGTCACCTGCAGTGCAGCACTTTCTATCCAACTAAAAACTGCCTAAAACTAAGAAGAAGGAACAAGAAGGAAGAAAAACACAACACCCAAGAACCTCCATCTTGTCCCATACCTGTTTCTATATCCCAAAACCCCAAATTCCAAACTCTCTGTGAAATCACACACTTCTATCCAAACCCACACACCAGTGATTTTAACTCCATCACTCAATTCTGGAAGCTTTTTTTCCAAGGCCTCAGATGAAAAACAGTGTTCTTTTGGGGGTCAGAAAGCACAGAAAGTTCAGAACTCATCAGGGTTTCACATCTCTGGGGCTCAGTGAATTTTGCACATCACTGAGGGAGGTTCTCAGATAAAGATGGAGCTCTGCAAACCCAAAAATTGCTGCTCTCAGGACTTCTCCTCTCAGTAAAATCCCCTTTGTGCTGTCCTGAGGGAATCCAGCTCCAGAGTATCTCTCTCCTTGTCTGGAGCTCTCTTTCCATCTAGTCCTGCTGCCCTGTCCTAGTTTGGAGGACAGGTGTCTGTTAAGAAAGGCAGGAGTCTCTTTTGTTTAAATGGAGAATGTAAACTTTTTTCCTCTAAATTATTATAATTTTGAAATTAAGGGGTTTTTAGGCAAAGATAAGGGAATTAGGAATAACAGTCCTTTACTAGGGAAATTAAAATAGAAATACAGCACTACAAAGAAACAAACCCCAAACCCTGCCAGAGTCAGAATCCAAGCTGACACCTGTCAGTCAGGCAGGGTGTTGGCAGCAGTCCCATTCCATGGTGGCTGCATCCTCCTGCAGTGACAGATGTGGCTCAGTTGGAGCAGTGCTCCTGTACAAGGTGCAGTTTCCCTCCGGAGCTCCAGTGGTGATGTGGAGAAATCCGGTTTTCCTCTGGAGTCCAGTGGAGAAAGGGGCTCCCTTAGTGTCCCAAAACCTCTGTTTTATCTTGGTAAGAAATGTTGGGCTCTTCCCCCTGGCTGGAGCAACTCCCAATGGGATGCAGTAATTTTATCAGTCCCACAGTGGGACTCAATGGCCATGAGCAGAAAATGACTGGCTGGAGGAAGGATGGGTTGTGAAAAGATAAAGAACAATGCCCTAGCTGGTTTATAAAACACGGCCCATTAACAGGAGATATCTCATGTAGCTAAAGAACAATGTCCTGCCTGGTTTCAATGGATGGTCCATTAACAGAATATCTCCCACAGAGATAAGGATCACTGCCCCCAGTCTGAACAGATGTTGATAGAATAGATACCTTTGATCACACCCTGTATTGTAACTCCAGACATGCCCCAATCCCCACTTGCATCCCACCCCTGCCCAGTTGTTCCCTGCTGCTTCTCCTCCCTCCCCAGCCTTGTGTGGTTTCACCTCCTGCAGGACAGAAGAGACAGCTGGGAGGGGGAAAACCACACAAAAAGGGTTAAATCCTCTTTGGATTGGGGAGGGAGGAGAGTGGCAGAGCTGGTCAATGGGGTTCTGAGAAATCTGCTTCCTCAAGGTGCTGCTGGACGTGGATTTTCAGAAGAAATTCTTCCCTGGGAGGGCGGTGAGGGCCTGGCACAGCTGCCCAGAGAAGCTCAAGGTCACTCAGAGATGAGCCCAGAATCTGCTCAGTGCTGGGGTGACATTTGCACCTCCTGAGGGAAGGGTGGACAAGGAGAAATTGCCTCCTTTTGTCACAGCTCACATCCTCTTTGAAACCTTTTTCTCCCTAAAAGCAAAAGGATATTGCCAATTTTCCCCCATGGATTTGTCACTCTTATCTGTGTCAGCTGGGAAGTTCAGAATATTCCACTGTGCAGTCAAAATCCGTCCTCTTGTCCAGTTTGAGCTTTTCTTCAAGTCCTCAGCAGACACTGAACTAAAAAAAAAAATAAAAAAACAAGACATAAAAATAGAGAAGGACATTCCTAAAATATTTGCTGGAATCAGGATCAGTTTCAATCCCACAGCCATCAGGGCTCCAGATGTTCCCTCTGAGAATCCCTCTGACCTCCCTGCCAGGAGTGAGGCTCAAACAACCCCCTAAAAAGATAATTTACTCCTTCAGGCAATTTCTCAGCTGCAGATGTCCTGGAAATGTGGAAAGGAAAATGTCCCTTCCTGGCCTGGCTGTGCTCAGAGCACGGGCAAAGCTCAGCTCACTGATGCTCCTGCGCAGATTTCTGCAGCATCAATACACATCAAACTCTCCCCACGCTTCTTTTACAATGTTTTGGTCTGGGACACTCACACCAGAAATGATCTGAATGTTTTACCAGCCTCCAAGGTGAGGAAAAAAAGGGAATTCCTTTGGATTTGCTTGAAGTTGTTCAAGACTGAGCAGTAGAAAGATTCTGGGGAGTGAGAGCCCAGCTCCAGGTCAGCCTGGGAAGGGAGGGCTGGGATTTACTGATGGTTGTTGTGTTTTAGGAGAAGATTTGGAGCTGAATGTTGATATTAGAGAAGGTAAAGCCCAGAAGAGCTCTGGGGGCACAGGCAGGGGCTCAGCAGAGTTTTCAGGATGCAGCTGCGCTCGTATCCTGCTCCTGCTTTCCTTCCTCCCTCCCTGCCCTGACTCAGCCTCACATCCCCAGAACAATTTGTGTCCTTCCTCCCAGCCCTCACATCCGCCCATTGCATCCATCCATCATCCATCCATCATCCATCCATCATCCATCCATCCATCCATCATCCATCCATCATCCATCCATCCATCCATCATCCATCCATCCATCCATCACATCATCATCCATCCATCATCCATCCATCATCCATCCATCCATCCATCATCCATCCATCATCCATCCATCATCCATCCATCCATCCATCCATCCATCCATCCATCCATCCATCCATCCATCATCCATCCATCATCCATCCATCATCCATCCATCCATCATCCATCCATCCATCCATCCATTCCTGCTGGAGTAACTGAGACAAGGGCCTGCCTGAATCCTCCAGGCACTACCAGAGTGCAGGGATTGAATTAAAGTCCTTGGATGGATTGAAACATCAAACAACCCACACACAGAATGGCAGTTTAAGTAGAAGAATAAGTCTGAATATAAGTTTAGATGTAAGTTTGAGTTTTAGGATAAATAAATGAGTCAGTAAGTAAGTTTTAGTGTGAGCTGCAGTGTTTTTAGTAAGTAAAAGGTGCAGATGCCAGAGTAGAAGAACAAGTTCTAGTGAAGGTTAACAAACACACTGATGATTTCAGTGCAGGCTCCAGAAGCTCCTTCTCAGACACTACTGAGACAAAATAGAACTCCAGTGAGAATATTGCTGACACTTTTCAGCTGGAACAAGACTGATTGTATCTGTTGTTCATACGTATCCTAGCGTGTTAAGGAATTAGAATTCTCATAGGTTGAGAGGAAGTGCTTTGAATTTTCATGTTAGCTTGTTGGAAAAATCTTATACGAGATTATGTATTGGGGGTAGTTGGTGCTTTTTGCTTTTTGTTTTTTTGCTTTTTTTGTTTGTTTTTTGCTTTTGTTCAGGACTTTATGCTAAAACTTACCCTGGACTTTAACATCTAGGACTGTGCCTTTGGAGACTGATGTGTTTTTACAATAAATAACCTTTTTAGCAACTCCTAGCTGCTGTAATCCTTTAGAGATAACCCAGCACGAAGGGTTATTCCCTCCCTGAGCAGCCCAGCACAGCCACAGCTTCCTGAGGAAAAACTTTTCCACTCAAATAAAACATCTCAGTTTTGCAGACTCAGCAAGGAGCTAAAATTATCTTTACTTGGAGCTGCCAGGATCCAGCTCCCTGCTCCCCATCCCCAGGAAATGCTTTGCCTTCCCTGGGATCACCTCTGATGTGTTATTTTTTTTTTGTTTGGAGGTGGATGTGAGGAAATTCAGTCAGGAAAAAAAAATCAGGTCAGGAAAACAGGGCTGTGTGGGAAGTATTGGGAGCCTTGCCAGCCTGAAGGGTTTGCGGGAGCTGGAAATCCTCTGGGAATTCTTCCTGGGACCCCACCTGGAGCAGCCACGGCACAGGAAGGACCTGGAGGGGTCCAGAGGGGCAGGAAAAAGCTCCAGGGAGAGCTCAGAGCACTTCCAGAACCTACAGGGGCACCAGGAGAGCTGGAGAGGGACTGGGGACAAAGGGTTAGAGGGACAGGACACAGGGAATGGCTTCACTGCCACAGGGCAGGGATGGATATTGGGATCTTGGGCAGGAATTGTTCCCTGGGAGGTGCTGAGGCCCTGGCACAGGGTGCCCAGGTTAGAATTTAGGTAGATTAGGTTAGGTTTTAGGTGGGTTAATTGGATTCTAAGAAGCTTGGGTTAGATTTTAGGTAGATTATTTAGGCTTTAGGTAGGTAAGATTAGATTTTAGAAGGTTGGATTTGATTTTAGGAAGGTTAGAGTAGATTTTAGGAAGGTTATATTAGATTTAAGTAGGTTAAATTAGATTTTAGGAAGAAATCTAATCTAATCTAATCTAATCTAATCTAATCTAATCTAATCTAATCTAATCTAATCTAATCTAATCTAATCTCCTAAAAATTGAATCTAACCTTCCTAAAGTCTAATCTAACCTACCTAAAATCTAATCTAACCTTTTAAAAATCTAACCTAGCCTTCCTAAAATCTAAGTTAACCCTCCTAAAATCTAACCTAATTTACCTAAAATCTAATCTAATCTAATCTAATATTTTATCTAATCTCCTAAAATCTAATCTAACCTTCCTAAAATCTAGTCTAACCTTCCTAAAACCTAATTTAACCTTTTAAAAATCTAATATAGCCTTCCTAAAATCTAACCCAGCCTTGTAAAATCTAATGTTACTTACCTAAAATCTAAATAATCTACCTAAAATCTAACCCAACCTTCTTAAAGTTTAACCTAACCTTCCTAAAATCTAATCTAACCTATCTAAAATCTAGTCTAACCTTCCTAAAAGCTAACCCAACCCATTTAAATCTAACATAACCTTCCTAAAATCTAAGTTAACCTTCCTAAAATCTAACCTAATTTACCTAAAATCTAATCTAGCCTTCCTAAAGTCTAACCTAACCCACTTAAATCTAACCTAGCCTTCTTAAAATCTAATCCAACTTTCCTAAAATGGAACCCAGCCTCCCTACCCTTGTGTTGGGAGCAATATTTGGTTTATTTTCTCCTTTGAGGTCTCAGTTTAGGGAGCCCCAGCCCTGGGTCCTGCTCTCCCCATGCCCAGCTCATCCCCCATCATCCCCCAGCAAGGCTAAACAGGGCTGGGAAAACTGAAATACTCCTACAGGAGACTTTGGTTTAGTTCTGAAAATTTAGATTGAGATGGAGAAAAGGGAAAAAAAACCCCAAAAAACCACAATGAGATTTTCCTACTGACATTGCACAGCCAATTTTTTTTTTTTTAAATTTTTGGAATGAAATGTGTGCAGAGAAAATGACTTTTTCCCCACTGGAGGTTTTCCCATTTCAAACACCAGATTTCTGCAATGTGGACCAGCCAGGATTTCCATTAAAAAATTGAGATCCTCTGAGGATATTTTGGGAAGATAAATAGGGAGCTGTTAAATCTTCTTTCTTTCTTTTTTTTTTTTTCCCTGCCTTTAAAAAAAGCAGGATGGGGGTGTGAAGCCAAGCAACCACATTTCTGAACGAGATTTTTCTAGAACATATAGATTAAAAAAAAAAAAAAAAAAAGAAAGAAAGAAAGAAAGAAAGAAAAAAAGTTTGGATCTTCAAAATCCATCAAGTCCAAAATTCCCTCCCCATGTTGAAATGTGATGATGAAATTGCCTTCCCTATAGGAATGGAGTCAGTTTATCTGGAAATTTAATTTTGGGGGAAAAAAGCTGGAATTCAGCAGCCCAAGGGGAAAAAGGGAATAGTTGCTGTCCAGGGAGGTGAAAGTCACTGACAGCAATTTTTAAAATTTTATTTTAATTTTTTAAAAATTTTTGACAGAATTTAAATTCATCTCTGGCTGTTCCTAACTAAAAACCATTCCCAAGAAAGAGGATGGGGAAGAAAAGAGACTTTGGAAATAAAAACCTTGCTGCCACACAGGCAGGAGAGATTTTAAAGTGGTTTTTTTTTTTTTTTCCTTGGAAAAGCTGACAAAGCCAGGCCTAAGCCTAACCCTGAGCCCAGACTGTGCCCTAAGCTGCAGCTCTCTAAACCTCAGCTTAAAACCAGCCCAGCCCTGTGCTAGGAAGATTAGAAGAGTTAATTGAGTTAATTAATGCTCCTCTCCCTTTCTCTGCCCTTTCTTTGTGCTCTGACCTCACCCCAGGAGGGGACAAGGGGCGTTAAAACCAGCTCTAAACCTCGCCCAGGGCTGAGATTAAGGGGTCATGAACATCTGCTCCTAATTAAAGCCTGCTCCAATCAACATTTCCAGCCTTGAATCCACACCGGGGAAGTTCAGAGAGGAGGAGAAGGAGCTGGGAAAAAAGAGCTCTGGAAAAAGAAATTATTACTATTATTTTTATTATTATTTATGTTTCTCTTCCATGGGGAGTTTTCCCTTCTCTTTTCTTTTCTCTTTTCTCCCCTTGAAAAATGAATTTTTCCTGTTGTTGTTGATTACCACAAGCAGCAGACTCTGAGGATGAAAAAATGAGTTTATTTTTTTTTTTGGTAGATTTTAAAAGGTTTCATAAAAGCCAGTAGGAGACAAACAATAAAACAAATATATATATATACAGTTATATATTTCTATTAAAAATAAAATATGTATTGTTATAAATGCATATTATGGAATTGGCTTTTCACAAATATTAGGGTCAATATTGCATGTGTGGTGTTGAAATGGGTTGTAAGATAAAGTTTTCTTTAGAAATAACATAAACTGCTTTTCATTTCCTTTGTTTTTATCTGACCCCTGCTTTTTATTTCATTCTTTTTATCTCACCCCTGGTCTTTATTTTTTCTGACCTCTGCTTTTTATTTCCTTCATTTTATCTCACCTCTGCTTTTTATTTCTTTCATTTTTATCTGACCCCTGCTTTGTATTTCCTTCAAACCTGACCTCTGCTTTTAGGCAATCCAACCCCCCCCAAAAAAAACATAAAGGAAAGAGGGGGAAAATCCTGGGATCGACCCTCTCCTCTCCTCTCCTCTCCTCTCCTCTCCGACCCTCTCCGACCCTCTCCGACCCTCTCCGACCCTCTCCGACCCTCTCCGACCCTCTCCTCTCCTCTCCGACCCTCTCCTCTCCTCTCCGACCCTCTCCGACCCTCTCCTCTCCGACCCTCTCCTCTCCTCTCCTCTCCTCGGGATGTGCCACCCATTTCTGCCTGCCTGGTGGGGCAGGGATAGGGTGGGACTCTCTGCAGTGATGCTCTTCCTCTCGTCCTCCTTTTGTGCTTCTCCTCTCCCTTTCTCTCCCTCTCCTGCCCGGTGACAGCGCAGGGAGGGCGAGCATCCCTCCCTCCCCCCATTCCATCCCCGTTCCCTCCCCCGGGGCTCTCTCTGACCCATTTCCCCGGCACACAGAGGCAGCTGCAGCTCGGGTTAAAGGAAACGCGGCTCTGAGGGATGGCAGCGAGAGCAGAGAGTGCAGAGCTAGAGATGGAGGCTTTAAAATGTTCTTTATTGTCTTTAGTGAGGTTGTGGGGGAGCCCGGAACTGATGTGCTGGAGCTCTGATCCATTCATGTTACACACCATTATATATATATAATATAATACATGTAATAAAATAAATGTAATATAATGCAAGGCCTGTGTCCTGAAGGTATCAGTGTTTGGGAAGTCTGAGCCTCTCAAGCACCTCAGCAATGGGGACAGAGAGGGAAATTGGGATAAAAAGGAGGCTGAGTCCTCCAAAAATCTGAGAGAGCCCAGGGGATGCACCATGGCCTCTCCCTTTATTGGGATAAAGCAAAAGGGACTCCTCTGTCTCCTTTTCAGACACAAACCTCTGGTGTTTGTGGATTCATTTTCCTGACAACAGCAACTGTGGCAGCTCTCCTGGGGCTCCCCACACAGCTGGGGAAGGGGCAGCTGCTGCCAGGAGCTGCTGGTCACGGATCTGGGGCCGCCCAAACGTGCACAGACAGGAAGGAAAAAAGGAACAAGGACAGATCTCCTGAACAATGAAAACAGGAAAGTCCCTCTGGGCTGGGGAGCCTGGTGGGGGCTGAAAGCTGAGCTCAGTCCTGAGCTCATCCTGAGTCTGTGCTGAGTCCATCCTGAGTACAACCTGAGCCCATGCTGAGCTCCATCCTGAGTCCCATCCTAAGTTAATCCTGAGTCCATCCTGAGTCCAGTTCTGAGCCCAGTCCTGAGTCCATCCTGAGCCACATCTTGAGTCCATCCTGAATTAATCCTGAGTCCATCCTGAACCCATCCTGAGCCTATCCTGTGCTCCCATCCTGAGTCCATCCTGAATTAATCCTGAGTCCATCCTGAGCCCCATCCTGAGCTCCATCCTGTGCTCCCATCCTGCTTCCAGGCAGCTGGGGGGAATCTGCTCAGCCTCCTGTGGAGACAGGGCTTAAAAAAAGCAACGTGGCAGCTGCAGCATCCTGGGGCAGGGGGGGATGCAGGGACGGAGGGAGGGGGGCACCACCCAGCCTTGGGGGTCTTCTGGGGTTCTCCAGGCAGCATTCCAGCCCCAGTTCCACCTCCCCCCATGCCAGTCCTGTCCCTGGGTACCAGTGCAGCATCTTGGGGCAGGGAGGGATGCAGGGAGGAGGCCCTACCCAGCCCTAGGGGTGCCAGGGGGCTCCAGCCCCAATTCCACCTCTCCCCATCCCAGTCCTGCCCTCTCTGCATCCCCCTGGGTGCCAGTGCAGCATCCTGGGGCAGGGGAGGATGCAGGGATGGAATGAGGGGACACTACCCAGTCCTGGGGGTGCCAGGGATTCTCCAGGCAGCATTCCAGCCCCAATTCCACCTCCTCCCATGCCAGTCCAGCCCCTGGGTACCAGTGCAGCATCCTGGGGCAGGGAGAGATTCAGGGATGGAATTAGGGGACAACACCCAGTCCTGGGGTCTCCAGGGGTTCTCCATCCCCAATTCCACCTCCCCCCATGCCAGTCCTGCCCTCCCTGCATCCCCCTGGGTGCCAGTGCAACATCCTGGGGCAGGGGGGGGGATGCAGGAATGGAGAGAGGGGGGCACCACCCAGCCTTGGGGGTGCCAGGGGGGCTCCAGCCCAAATTCCACCTCCCCCCATGCCAACCCTACCCTTCCTCCCTCCCTGCATCCCCCTGGGTACCAGTGCAGCATCCTGGGGCAGGGGGGGATGCAGGGATGGAGGAAAGGGGGCAGCCCTGGGGTCCCCAGGGGTTCTCCAGCCCCAATTCCACCTCCCCCCATCCCAATCCCACCCCTGGGTGCCAGTGCAGCATCCCGGGGCAGGGGGGGATGCAGGGATGGAATGAGGGGGCACTACCCAGCCTTGGGGGTGCCAGGGGGTCTCCAGCTCTAACTCCACCTCCCTCCATGCCAGTCCTGCCCTCCCTGCATCCCCCTGGGTACCAGTGCAGCATCCCGGGGCAGGGGGGGATGCAGGGATGGAGGAAAGGGGGCAGCCCTGGGGTCTCCAGGCGTTCTCCAGCCCCAATTCCACCTCCCCCCATCCCAATCCCCACCCTGGGTACCAGCTCCCCCCTGTCCAGCCCCAACCCCCTCAGCCAAGCTCCCCCCAGCCCCTCCCGCTCCTCCTCCCTCCCTCCCCCACCCCGCTCTGACCTTTTTTCATTTCCTGCGTCAGGAGCAGCAAATGGAGCCTGCAGGGCAGGGAAAGCTTTCCCTAAGATGGCAGAGGAGCAGGATTTGCTCGCAGTGCACGAGCACCCTCTGCTGCTGCACGGACCTGGGGGGGAAGGAGCTCCCCAGCCCTGCTCCAAACCCACAGCACCCAAAAACCCCCAAATTTCCACAACTGGGTGATTAAAAATCATGGGATAGACAAAATATTTAATTTAAAAGCCCCATCAGTCTTGTGAGCCACTGAGTTGAGCTAATTGTCTCTGCCTGCCACCTATTTTACACTTTTATTTTCCTTGCTGAGTAATGGTCAAAATTATCAAAAAAAGAAAAATATTTTGTGTTAAAATCAAAATATTTCACTCACACAGCTCCTAAAAATTATTACTAACATGGCACAGAATTATAGAATTCTCCAGGTTTAAAAAAACCCATTAAATTTAATTTATTTGAAATTCTACATTGGGATAAACACTCAAAACTTGGTGTTTTCTCTCATGGGATGGCAAAAAGGATTAAAAAATGATCTAAAGGGAGGGCAGCACTTACCTGAAATGGGGTGAGCAGCTGTGGTCCCCAGGAAAGGTTCAGGAATTAAAGGTACATGGAAAACCCTGCAAGCTGCTCCCTGAATATCCAAGTTTTAAGCCAGGACTATGTCAGTGTAGGCCCAAACCCTGCTGGATCTGAGGCTGAAATTATTTTTGTTTCAATTTTTCAGCAGCCTTGAAGCTCTGAACCCCCTGAGCTCCCCTGGCTGCCTCTCTCTCCTTCCACTTTACACTTCTATTTTCCTTGCTGTGTTACAGTCAAAACAATAAAAAAAAGAAAAATATTTTGTGTTAAAATCAAAATATTTCACACACACAACTCTTAAATATTATTACCAGCGTGGCACACGATTACAGAATTCTCCAGGTTTGAAAAAACCCATTAAATTCAATTTATTTGAAATTCTGCATTGGGATAAACACCCAAAACTTGGTGTTTTCTCTCATGGGATGGCAAAAAGGATTAAAAAATGGTCTAAAGGGAGAATCAGCCCCCACCTGAAATGGGGTGACCCCATTTAGGCCTAAACCCTACAGGATCTGAGGCTGAAATTATTTTTGTTTAAATTTTTCAGCAGCCTTGAAGCTCTGAACCCCCTGAGCTCCCCTGGTTTCCTCTCCATCCAATTTACACTTTTATTTTCCTTGCTGTGTTACAGTCAAAATCATCAAAAAAAGAACAATATTTTGTATTAAAATCAGAATATTTCACACATGCAGTTCCTCAAAATGAATACCAGTACCCCACACAATTATAGAATTGTCCAGGTTTAAAAAACCTTTAAATTTCATTTTTTAATAGTTCCACAATAGGATGAGCACCCAAAACTTGGTGTTTCCTCTCATGGGACGGCAAAAAGCATTAAATATATAAAGGGTGAGCCTGAAATGGGGTGACCCCATTTAGGCCCAAACCCTGCTGGGTCTGAGGCTGAAATTATTTTTGTTTCAATTTTTCAGCAGCCTTGTCACCCCTGAGCTCCCCTGGCTGCCTCTCCTCCCTTTTTACACTTTTATTTTCTTTGCTGTGTTGCATTCAAAATCCTCAGAAAAATGGCAGCAATTTGTATTAAGATAAAAATATTTCACACATACAGCTCCTCAAAATGAATGCCAGTGCCCCACACAATTATGTAGCTTTCCAGGTTTGAAAAAAACTTTAAATTTAATTTTTTAACAGTTCCATGTTAGGATTGCACACAAAACTTGGTGTTTTCACTCATGGGATGGCAAAAATGATTAAATATATAAAGGGAGAGCCTGAAATGGTGTGACCCCATTTAGGCCCAAATCCTGCTGAACCTGAGGCTGAAATTATTTTTGTTTCAATTTTTCAGCAGCCTTGAAGCTCTGAATCCCCTGAACTGCCCTGGCTGTCTCTCCTCCCTTTTTACACTTTTATTTTTCTTGCTATGTTACATAAAATGCTCAGGAAAAAGAGAATATTTTGTATTAAATCCACACTCACAGCTCCTAAAAATGAATGCCAGTGCCCCACACAATTATATAACTATCCAGGTTTGAAACAAACTTTAAATTTAATTTTTTAGCAGTTCCATGTGAGGATGAGCACCCAAAACTTGGTGTTTGCTCCCATTTAGGCCCCAATCCTGCTGGACCTGAGGCTGAAATTTCCAAGGAAATTTGGCATTTTTTTTCCCCCAAGATAATTTCAGAAAGTGCCAAAATGTATCACTCAATAAAGAGGTGGAAAAACACAAAAAAACCCAGAATCTCTATTTTTTTTTCTTTTTTTTTTTCCTTTTTTTGTAGCAGCTCTGACTCCCCCTGCAAAGCTGCACAGGGAAAAGCATTACATAACTCCTAGAATTTATATAACTGCAAAAAAAACCTTCAGGGTTTTTTTGGGAGGGAGCAGAGCTTTGTGTGGGGTCAGGGTGAGGCCTGGGAGTGAATGAGGACACTCAGGATACTGATCTAAAAATTGTAAATATAAATATAAATATAAATATAAATATAAATATAAATATAAATATAAATATAAATATAAATGCTAATATAGATATAGATGTAGATACATATATAGATATACATATACATATACATATTTATATACATATAGAATAAATATAAATATAAAATAAATTTGATCTAGATCTAATTATATATAGATATAGATACAAATACAGGTATATAGATATAGGTATAAATATAAAATAAATATAAATATCAATATAAAATAAATAGATATAGATATAAGAGAGAGATAGATATAAATATGAGAAATATAAATAGAAATATTTTTAAAAATACATTTTACAACACATTAACTTGTTGCATATTTATAGTTTTTATGTATTGTTTAACTAGTTCAATTTTTTTTTTGAGAACTATTTAGCACGGACACTTTTTGGGTTGGTTTTTTAGAGTATGTGTGTTTTTTGGCTTGTGGTTTTAATTATTTTGTATTAGTTTTTAATTTGGGTGCTGGTCCTGGCCTTTTGCAGCCAGTGAGTGTTGGTATTTGTTGTGCTAGCTGTAGGGTTTTTATTACACAATATTATTTATTTTTATTTTAACTAAGCAGGTAGTTTAAGCATACTACTTTTAAAAAACCTATATCCAACTTTTGCTCTACAGAAAAGTTATTTTAACATTATACACACAGCATTTATTGTAACAGCTGCGAAAATCCAACAATGTGTCAGGGGCTTCTAACACTCCCGTCCCAGGCAGGGGAAAGAAAGACAAACATCCAAAAAATCCCAAAGAAAAGCACAAAAAACTCCTTGGGACAGGAGCTGAGCTGTTTGTTCCAGGTTTGGAGGAGGAAGAAAGGAGAAAGAAGAAAAGAAGAAAAGAAGAAAGAAGAAAGAAGAAAGAAAGAGGAGAAGGAGGGATGAAGAGAAGGAAGAAGGGGGGATGGAGGGAGGAGGAATAAGAAGAAGAAGGAGAAGCGGGGGATGGAGGGAGGTGGAAGAAGAAGAAGAAGAAGAAGAAGGGGGGTTGTTATAAGTGCATGACATTATTGGCTTTTCGCAACTATAAAAAAAATTAAAACTACAAGCCGCCAAACACGCATACTCTAAAAAAACAAACCCCAAAAAGTAGCCATGCCGAACAGCTCTCAAAACTTTTTATTAAACATAAAAAGCTATAAATACACAATCTATTATAAAATCTATTTTTAAAAGCGTTCCCAAAGCAACCGTGTGCTCTTAACAACTTCCCAAATACCCAACCGTTTTAACCCTTTACTTTATGTGTATTATCATTTTATTAAACCTTTTAAATTTTACCAAAACAATATTTTTCACAGGGATGGAGGGGAGAAGGAAGAAGAAGAAGAAGGGGGGGATGGAGGGAGGAAGAAGAAGGGGGGGATGGAGGGAGGAAGAAGAAGAAGAAGGGGGGATGGAGGGAGGAGGAGGAAAGAGAAGAGGGGGGGATGGAGGGAGGAGGGGGGAGGAGGAAGAAGAAGCGGGGGATGGAGGGGAGGGAGAACTTCCCGTCTTTGTCTGGGAAAGGAGGTCGCGGGGGGAGCCGGGAGGATGCCGGGGGATGCAGGGGGGGATGCGGGGGATGCAGGGGGGATGGAGGGAGGGATGCGGGTTCGCGTCACTGCCACGTCAGCGCAGCAGCTGATCCCGGCTCCCAATCCGCGAGCGCTGAGCTCATCCCGGGAGCGGCGCCAGCGCGGCTCAACTGCGCACACCTGGCGGGTGAAAATCACACTGCAGCGACACGGGGACAGTGGGGGGACAGCGGGGAAAGCCCCCTGGTGCACGGCCCCGACACCCCCAGCACCCCCAGAAGGGCAGGGATCCTTTCCAGGACTCCTCAGCCTAGCACGGGGTTCAGGATGGGGCTTCTCAAAGTTTAAATTGCACCAAAAAATCGCTTCTGAGTGGTGGTGTCCCAATGAGAGCATTGTGGGGCGGTGGGGTGGCTCCCGGTGGCTCCCGGTGGCTCCCGGTGGCTCCCAGCAAGCCCCAGGCATGCCACCAGTAACACCCCGAGTGCTCCTGGCAGTGGCAGCAGCCTGGGACAGGCAGGAACTGCAGCCCAGAGCTGGGTGCAGGTGGCACCTGCAGCTCCCCCAAAAGTGAGAGGGGACACGGGACTGGCACCAGGGGAGGCAGAGTGATGGGGACAGTGACACCAGTGATGGGGACAGCGACAGTAGTGATGAGGAGAGTGACAGTGTGATGGAGAGAGTGACAGTGTGATGGGGAGAGTGACAGAGCCATAGGGACAGTGACAGAGTGATGGGGAGAGTGACACCAGTGATGGGGACAGCGACAGTAGTGATGGGGAGAGTGACAGTGTGATGGGGAGAGTGACATCAGTGATGGGGACAGTGACAGAGCCATAGGGACAGTGACAGAGTGATGGGGAGAGTGACACCAGTGATGGGGACAGTGGCAGAGCAATGGGGACAATGACACCAGTGATGGGACAGCTACAGAGTGATGGGGACAGCGACAGCAGTGATGGGCACAGTGACACCAGTGATGGGGACAGTGATAGAGCGATGGGGAGAGTGACAGAGAGATGGGAACACTGACAGCAGTGATGGGGACAGCAACAGCAGTGATAGGGACAGTGACAGCAGTGATAGGGACAGTGACAACAACTCCTCACTCCCAGAACTTTCTCCCTGGGCCAGCCTGAGCTTGCTCCCCTCACTTCCCAGCACTTTCTCTGTTAAAGGAGCTGCTGCCTCCCAGGACAGCACCAGGAGCAGGATCTGTGTTGGGACTGGAGCAGGATCAGTGCTGGGGCTGGGACTGGAGCAGGGATCACTGCTGGGACTGGAACAGTGCTGGGGCTGGAGCAGGATCAGTGCTGGGGCTGGGACTGGAGCAGGTATCACTGCTGGGGCTGGAGCAGGGATTGATGCTGACAGGAAAGAGCTGCTGGCCCTAAAACATCAGGGAAAGTCAAGCAGGCACTAGCACAGCCTGCTCTGAGGTGTAAATACCTGCTGAAAATCTCAGAAAAGTTTGTGGGAATTCCCTCCAGGCTCTGATGAGTACAGGGAGGAATCAGGGGATGTAAAAACACTCCCCAGACCTGGCAGCACCTCAGCTGTGCTCACAGACTGTGTGTGAGGTTAGGAATGGGCTCAGCTCCCAGCAATTCCAGGGAACAGCCCCAAATCCTTTTCCCAGGGAGCAGGTACCTCACACATCCTGCAGAAATCATCCTCACAGAGTGCAGGCACAAAGTTCTCCACACAGGAACACCCATTTCCCAGCAGTGCTGTCAGTGTGTGTCCCCCAGCACCACTCCAGGAGAAATGAGGAGAAAAGAGTAGGGTGAAGGGATGAGAGCCACCAGCTCCTATCAGCTAAATCCTGATTTATTTAAAGAGAATATTTGCACAAGAGTGGTTAAATACCAGAGAAGGGAGCTCAGTTATGCTGAGAGAGGAACTGGGACAATGTTTGTCCTTGCAGGACTGCAAAATTCTCTGAACAATCCCTAACTTTTGGATTGGCCTTACCTGGGGCAGCAGGAATGGGTCTGAGCCCTCCAGAGAAGCTCTGAATCCAAAATCATCCTGTGATACTGGAAGGGCCCTGGTGAGCTCCCCCTGCTCCTTCTCCTTAGCAGAAGCTTTTGGATTGATCAGCTCTTGGTTTGTGGGCAGATTTCTCCATTTTTCCTGAGAATATTCCAGAGGGAGAGAGAAATTCCTGCTCCATCAGGAATAGAGGAGCCAGCACTGCAGAATCCCAAAGACCTCTGAGGTGACACAGGGGGGACACTGGGAGGGACAAGGAAGGGGAGGGAAGTTCTGGCTGGAGAAGATCCTGATGCCTCACCAGACATCTGTGAGCAGGAGGAGGAAATGCCAGAGCATCCTGGGGATCTGAGGGCACAGGAAAAACACCCAGGGGGGCTGGAAAGAAGTAGGAACAGGAATTTTGGGACTGGCAGGAAACCCCAAAGCTTCAGTGTCAAGAGAAATTTTGATTTGGGTCCTCATAAGGTGCTCACCCCCAGTTTGGGTGAACAAAATCCCTCTGCACATTCAGAGCATCTCCAAACCCTCGTGCTGGAACCCTGGAAATTGCGAATTTTGGGCTTTCTGTGCTGAGCCCCAGGAGAACACTATTTTTGACCTTTTGAAGGCTTCCAAAGTTGAATTACAGAGCTAGAATAACTGGTGTGCAGTTGGAATAGAAATGTGTAATATCACATAGTGAAAAATTAAGCATTTAAGGTTTCAGAATACATAATAAATAAAGCAAGATGCAAGTTTTAGGGTGGAGGTTTTGTCCTTCTTCACCTTCTTCTTCTTCGTGGGTTTGGGTGACATTGTGTGATTGGATAGAAAAATCTGCATTGTGGGTCATGGGTGGTTGGTTTTTGGGTTAAAAGTAAAATAATTTGGGTGTCTGTTCTCAATAGTTTGGCCTTAAAAGACCCTGTAGAGAAAGCTACATCTCCATTTGTGGAGCCTCCATAGAACTCCAGAGCTCCAGCTGCCACCTGGTGTTTGAGCACAGCTCTGCACAGGGCCCTGGAACAGAACTCAGAATTCACAGAATTCAGCCTGTTCCAGGTGAAAGTATCAATTCCATCAGGGATATTTGTGTAAACATCAATTCCCTCATGGATATTTCCAGGCTTGGGGCAGCCACAGCCCCTCTGGGCACCCTGTGTCAGGCCTGCCCACCCTCACAGGAATTCCTGCCCAATATCCCACCCAGCCCTGCTCTCTGGGGTGCCATTCCCTGTGTCCTGGCACTCCTGGTGAAGTTCCCCCTGCTTTTGTGTTCTGGTGCTTGGAGAAACCCCCTGTGGCAGCCATGGTTGTGACATGATGATGATTTTCCCAGCTCAGTTCTCCCTCCTCAGCTCCACCAAATCCCTCCTCACACAGGAGCTGTGTCAGACCTTTGTTCATCCTTCTCCACCCCCAGTCTAATTCTATCACAATTTATTTCTGAGGGATTTCTCTGGGCACCCATTGGAAGTAACCCTCACTAACTTCATGTTTTAGTGACAAGAACTACAGAACAGTGCCCAAAAGGGCTTTGGGACAGTGACAGTGCAAAGTGCAGAGGTTGTTATAAACTCACAGAAATAATTTAAAATAACTGCAGCAAAGATTTCCCCAATCATCTCTGCAGCTTCCTGGGAGGCACAACAGGAATGTCCACCCCACTTTGTCTCTTGAGAGGGAGTTCAGGGTGCTCCCCTCGTGTGCAGTGATGGCAAAAACTCACCAACATTTACTCTGAGGAGAATATCCTCCATTCCTTCAGTGGGTGACACTGCCCTGCCAGGGCCATGCTCCACCCTTGGGAGAACAGGAGCCAAAAAATGTGTGGGGATTAAACAGATGAACAACAAGTCAGGTAAGAAAAATACTGCCTCTTGTTTAATGTTCAAAGACATCAGTAAACAACCAGAACCGTACAGACAGAGGCTGGAGCCACCCCCACCTCCCCAAACCAGCACAGGTACCAGGTGAGGACTCAGGAGAAGGAGCAGCCAAATCTGGGATTGCAGGGATGGCCAAATGTCTGCTGGGTGAGGGCAGGAACAGAGCCCTTGGGGGAAGCAGCTTCCCTCACCCAGCAGCACAGCAACATCTGCTGGGGACAGATTCTGTTTCCTCTCAGAGGAACAGCCCAGATCTCTTGGTGCCACACACCTGGAAGCTACATCAGAGGTGCAGGACACACTGACCTGAGCAGCCAAACCTCTGTCCCACAGGGATTTAAACCTCCCAAGGAATAAGCACAACAGGGAGGTTGTGTCCAGCTCAGCAAAGTGCTGCACAACTCGTTTGTGAATGCAGATCTGGCTGTGGGGGGAAGGAAGGAACCTGTGCTCTGCACAAATCCTTCCATCCTGCTGCTCCCAGGACATCCTACCCCACAACTGCTCTGTCTTCTCCAATCATTCCTGGAGCTGTGGAGCTCCAGCTGCTCAGAAGGGCCATGAGGAGCAGCTCTGGGTGCAGGACAGTGGCGGGTACCTGAGTGCAGGTCAGGGACAGCAGGATGGATCCCGAGCTGCTGCAGAGAGGCAGAGATCGTAGGCACAGCTGCTCCAGCTCCCACCTGGCTGGCAGGAGCCTGCAGGGGACTCATGGAGAGTGGCTCAGGCTCTGAGGGCAGCCACAAAGTTGCCAGCCAGGACTCAGCATGGTTCCATTCCCACGGTGGTGACAGCCAGAACCGTGACACAGTGACAAGGAAGGAGCAAAGTCACCTCTGTGCCTCTCCAGGTGGCAGGAGCCTGCAGTGGGGCTGTCTCTGCTGCCACCATGTGCAGTCTAAGATGAAGAGAGGGCTCAACTGGCTCCTGGGGGCCCAGTTAAGTGCTCCAAGCATCAGGAGGACAGGGCAGAGCCCTCAGATCTCCACGTCGCTCTCTTTGTCGTTGTCGTGGTCACCGTCATAGAACTCATTGGGAGCTTCAGGCCTGGGGGAAGAGAAATCCCTGTCAGGGAGGAGACAGAGACCTGGAACCCTTGGGGACTGAGGGAATGGCACACTGGGAGACCACAGCAGCCCCTTGGGTAAAACCAGACACTCAGAAGTGACTTTACCAGAAGTGACTTCCCTGCCCACAGCAATGGGCTTTAAGGTTCCGTCCAAGCCCAAATTCTGGGATTTTGGTGCTAGGACTTGGATGGATTCCTCTGTATCCCCTCCCAGGGACAGGAAGGGAAGGCCACAGCTGCAGCCCAGGCTCTGTTACCTGTTGTAGTTCTCCTCAGAGCCCCTCTCCTCGGGGTCGGGCTCGTCCGTGCGGTCGTAGCTGAGCAGGTCCGAGGGGACGTCGTGGATCTGCACGCTGGGAGCGTGGTTCAGCATCTTCAGGTTCTCAAAGATGGTCTGCCTGATCTGATCCAGGTACTGCAGGCACAAAACACAGCCATCACTCAGTGGGATGTGCCACAGCTCTGTCACCTGCCTACATCGCCTCTGGGGTGGCCAAGAGCAACAAATTTGTGCAAAATTCACTGGTCAGAGCAGAAGGGGCTGGGGAGTGAATTAAATTATTGGCACTCAAGCACACAGGAAACACTGAGACAACCCAGTGGTTTTCCATTGTTTTTTTTTGCCCTGGGCTCCAGCTGGTTTCACAGTGAACAAACAACTGTAGGTTTACTGAGAAATGAAATTGGATATTGAAAGATGAAAGAAATAATGCGGGGAAACCACAAATTCTGTAATAATTAAAAATTAAAAGGGAGGGTTGTACATCAGAGGGGAATCTCAGGTATCAGTATTTGGGAAGTCTGTGCCTCTCAAGCACCTCAGCAATGGGGAAAGAGAGAGGGAAATTGGGATAAAAAGGACGCTGAGTCCTCCAAAAATCTGAGAGATCCCAGGGAATGCCCCATGGCCTCTCTCTTTATTGGAATAAAGCAAAAGGGACTCCTCTGTCTCCTATTTGGATATAAACCTCTGGTGTTTGTGGTTTAATTTTCTTGACACACAGGACAGAGCATCAACCACAGGGTTTTGGAAATTCAAAGCTGATATTGGAGCTCACCTGCCTGGAGTTCTGATTCTCAATCCTCGTGCTGACATCGGGGTGAAGGGTGAAGTCTGGAGCGAAGTACTCAAAGTATTCTGAGATGGAAGAGGCAGAGTTAGAGCACAGGGAGGGCCAGAAGCTGTGCAGAGAGCAGAGCTCACCCTCCCACCTGCCTGGGAGAGGGCAAAGCTTAAAAACCACAGAGATATTCAAGTCTGAAAGGGATTAGACAAAACAACAGAGCAGACAGGAAATGGTGCAAAAATAACAGCTGTGTCTGCCCAGCAGGAGAGATCACACCACAGGGACACCTCCCACTACACCAAACCTGGCCTTGGACACTTCCAGGCATGGCTGAGGCCACCTCCAAGGTCAGGAAGTGCTGTTCCAATAGAACATCTCAAAAATTTCAGCAGAGCTCACGAGGAAAAAAGGCAACTCCAACTTACCACTGTACGGGAGCTCGTCACTGATGGGCTCATCCACCAGCAAGGACGTTTCATAAGTCCTGCAAAGGTGGGGAAAGAGGAGCTCAGCTCATGGGAAGGGACATGGGAAATGCAGGGACAAACCCCACAGAGCCACCCTCAGCTGGCACAGGGACAGACCCCACAGAGCCATCCCTCAGCAGGAGGGACAAACCCCACAGAGCTGTCCCTCAGCTGGCACAGGGACAAACCCCACAGAGCTGTCCTTCAGCAGGCACAGGGACAAACCCCCCAGAGCCACCCTCAGCAGGACAGGGACTCACCAACACCGTGCCACATTCCTGACAGTGTAACCTCCTCCTCCCAGCACCAGCAAGGGGATGTTGAAGCTCTTCACATACTCCACACACTCCCTGCAAACCCCAAACAGGAAAATGCCAGAGTTGGAAGCTGCAGCAGGGGTTCACGTGTCAGAAATGCCCCCCTGAAGTCCAGCACTGCCATGGCTGCTGTGATACACCCAGAGCTTCCACCCAGGAATCAGCATCACAGTGGGGGTGGGAAGAACCTTGAGCTTCATCTCATTGCACCCCCTGCCATGACAGGGACACTTTCCACTGTCCCAGGCTGCTCCAAATCCTCCAGCCTGGCCTTGGGCACTGCCAGGGACACAGGGGCAGCCACAGCTGTGCCAGCCCTGCCCACCCTCCCAGGGAACAATTCCAGCCCAATATCCCATCCAGCTGTGCCATTCCTTGTGTCCTGTTCCTCCATTTCTTGTCCCCAGTCCCTCTCCAGCTCTCCTGGAGGCACTGAACCTTCTCTGGAACCTTCTCTTGTCCTGGTGAGCACTCCCAGCTCTCCCAGCCTGGCTGCAGCCCTCAGAGCATCTCCATCTCCACTCATTCTCAAACCCCCTCCAGGCACACAGATGTTAAAAAAAAAACCCCAAAAACTGCTGGCAGGCCAAAGCCAAAGCTCCAACCTCACAGCAGAGACTCCTCAGAGCCCTTCAGGTTTTTTCTGTGCCCAGCCCTGCTGTACTCACCCATGGCCTCTTATACTGAGGTTAAAACATCCCAACCTGTCACAGCCCAGAGAATCAGCACCACACTGGGGAACAGAAAAACAAGGGGATGTTGGCATTGCCCTCCAGGGGACAGAAGGTGACAGATTCAGCCCTCTGACCCTCTGAAGGTGTGAATGTGTGCACAGAGGTGTGCTCCCTTACCTGCAGGACTATGCAGGTGGGCTGATAGTAATCCACCACCTGGTTAATGACTGGCTGGAAGAGGTGCTTGTAACCTGTGGGGAGAGAGGTGGATTTGTCATGGCTGTACACAGCAGGAGGAGCAGCACAGCAGGAGGAGGCTGTGCACAGCAGGAAAGCCCTGGGGCCAAGGGGAAGGGGAGGGGACACCTACTCTGGTCATCGATGCCATCTCGGAGGGGCACGTTGAGACAATAGTACCGACCACTCTCTGCACCAACCTCATACATGTCACCTGCACAACAGGACAGTGACAGCAGCCCTGAGACTTCAGAGCTGTGCACAGGCCAGGTCTGAGCTGGCCTGAGCCTTTCCACCTCATCAGGATCCCTTTCTTACAGTTCTATTCCCCTCTAATCACTTTTTCCCCACATTTCACCCCGTTGCTTGAACTTTGTGATTTCTCTACTCCAGCACAGCTTCCAAGGGATTCTGAAGCAGGTTCCCACTGGAAATGAACCACCTACCTGTGCCAGGGAAGAAATAGTTGCCATATTTGTGAAATGACACTGTCATGACACGATCTGTGAGGTAGAAAGCCTCCTGCACGCCGTCCCCGTGGTGGATATCGATGTCGATGTATAGCACACGGGGGTGGTACCTGGGGAACAGACAACTCTGGATTCCAGGCATTCCTAAACAACCAAACATCATCTTCTGATGTGCTTGGAAACTGAGATTTAGAACATTTTCTTCAGAGGTGGTTAGAAATGGATATGAGAACAAAAATGTTTTTAGATGGGGCTTAGAAACATCTTGGAAAAGAATTAAAGCAAGGTGGGTGCTTAAACAAAAAGTTTTCAAAACTGGGTGCTCAAAAGTTGCAGATTTTTGTTTCCAACTCATAGTTAATCTTGAAGAGCTCCAGTGATTTGAATCAAATGAAAGGCAAGCTGGCATGGAGGAGGTGGAATTGGAGCACTGTGTCCCAGCTGGTGAGCACCAAAAATTCCAGGCTGGGCTAAAGTCACTGGAGAAGCAGCCAGAGACACAGAGACAGACAGAAGCAAACTCAAAATGCAGTCACCTGCTGCAAAAAGGATCCCGGAAACAGGCAACAAAAGAATTGGGACATAAATCATATCCCATGAGGGGTAACTGGGCTGTACTTGAGGCCTCTGGTGGATGGCATTGGGAAATGGGAGTGCAGGGATAGCCAGGGAAATCCTGAGGGTCCAAATAGAACACGAAATCCCAGTACATCCCATAAATCTGACTCTGAGAACAAGTAAACTTGCCAGCAGTAACCATTGTTTGATCAATTCCAGATCCTTTTTCATTCCATGACAACTTGTCTGAGGTTCAGTGACAAGGAGGGCACTTTGAAGTACCAAAAAAACCAAACCAACCCAAACCAAAAACAAACCCAAAAAACCTCACATCCATTCAAGAAACTGAACGTATTTCTGTAACTTTTCCTCTCAATCTGAATTTATTTTCCATTTTCTAAAATGAAAAATAACCTGACTCTTTTTCTATGGAGACCAAGTGTTCTTTGATCATGTGCAGCCCAAGTCCTGCTCTTAAGGTGCTCAAACCACTCCAGAAAGATTTGAGTCATTTTTGTGTCTCCAGTGACCCAAAACCTGCATTTACCTACACAAAGCTCACTGTGGCAACAAGGCTGAGACTCAGGAGCCCCTGAAATGGGATTGAAGAATTTTTCTGTATCCCCCAAGCTCCCTGCAACAAAATTGGGGTTCCAATGTTCAAACCCTTAAAGATAAGGATGGGACAAAAATGTTTTGGGGCTTCCTGGATTCCAGAAAGGCAAGTGAGGCAGGGAAAGAGAAAAAGCAGAGGGAGAGCACAAAGCAGCCAGCAGAATTCCATCCTTACTTGAGCAGCTCCAGGATGCCAATCACGATGTCATTGACGTAACAAAAACCCGAAGCCTGGAAGAGAGAGAAACCCCAAAAGCTTCAGAGTGAGATCAACACAGAGCCCAGGCCCCAAAGGCACAGTAATCCACACATCTGCCTCATTACCTCGAACTTTTTGGCATGATGGAGGCCCCCTGCCCAGTTTATGGCAATGTCACAGATCTGAGAGAGAAAAGAGAAGCGAGTTTAAAGTGACAAAATGGTGACAACAACACTGTGTCCTCCTTCCCCCTGCCCACCCCAGGGTGCACAACACCCTCCTGGCTTCTCCTCCTCCTGCAAAGCTCCAAAAAACCAGCACCTCAGCCCCCTCACCTTGTTGTTGAGCTGTGTTGCTCCCTGCAGGGAGGCCCCAGTGTAACGGGAGCAGAATTCAAAGAGGCCTGGAAACACTGGGCTGAAAAAGAAACCACATTGAAACCCTGAAACTCACTGAAACTCATCCCTGGCCCTCCTCCTGAGCACAGCCAGGAATCAAACTGCCCAGGGGTGACACCTGAACAAAGCTCTCTGTGAAAGTTAATTTGGGATCAGCATCACTCTGAGCCCCAGCAGGGCTGCAAACTCAGTGGGAAACACAGGGAATGTGATGGTGATTCCCAAAGCTTCCAAAGCAGCTTTGAGAAGGTTTCACTGCTCCCAGAGTCAGAGTCTGGGATGTGCACACAGCTGGGACATGAGACCCATCCTCAGGACAGGGTGGGACTGACAGAGCTCCCAATCCCAGAACGGTTTGGGTGGGAAGGGACCTTAAAGTTCATCCTGCTCCACCCTGCCATGGCAGGGACACCTCCCACTGTCCCAGGCTGCTCCAAAACCTGTCCAGACACTGCCAGGGATCCAGGGCACCCTCCCAGGGAACAATTCCTGCCCAAAATCCCATCCAACCCTGCCATTCCCTGTGTCCTGTCCCTCCATCCCTTGTCCCAAGTCCTCCCAGCTCTCCTGGAATTCCTTCAGGTCCTGGAAGGGCACAATGGGATCAGCCCTTCCCTTTTCCAGGAGAACAACCCCCAGCAGAGCTGCTCCATCCCCTGATCATCCTGGTGCCTCCTCTGCATTTGCCCCACCAGGTTTATGTTCTTTGTTAGGACAATTTTGGTTTTGAACTGGAAGCTCTACTAGAACAAGCAGAGCCTGCAACCCAACAAGCCCAAACCTAAACTCAAAAAGGAGCAGCAACATCTCCAGGGAAGGGAGAGGAATTCAGGGATTCAGGAATTCTGCATGTGGGAACTCTGAAAATTGAGTTTTGAACTTTCTGTGCTGTCAGAAAGTTCCCCAGAGGAGCACTGCTTTGGAACTGAAGCCTTGGAAAAAGCTTCCAAAATTGAATAATAGAGTTAGAATCACTGATGTGGAGTTTAAATAGAAATGTGTAGTATCACACAGTGAAAGGTTTGGAATTTGGGATTTTAGAATACAATAAATATTCTATAGTTTGAGTAGAATTAATATCACACAGTAAAGGTTTGGAATTTAGGGGTTTAGAATACAGTAAATATTCTATAGTTTGAATAGAAGTAATATCACACAGTGAAAGGTCTGGAATTCAGGATTTTACAATACAATAAATATTCTATAGCTTGAATAGAAGTAATATCACACAGTGAAAGGTTTGAAATTCAGGATTTTACAATACAGTAAATATTCTATAGCTTAAATAGAAATGTGTAATACCACACAGTGAAAGGTTTGGAATTTGGGATTTTACAATAAATATTCTATAGTTTAAATAAAAGTGTGTAATATCACACAGCAAAGGCTTGGAATTTGGGATTTTAGAACACAATAAATATTCTCTAGTTTGAAAAGAAGTGTGTAATATCACACAGTAAAAGGTTTGAAATTCAGGATTTTACAATACAGCAAATATTCTATAGTTTGAATAGAAATGTGTAATACCACACAGTAAAGATTTGGAATTTGGGATTTTAGAATATAGTAAATATTCTATAGTTTGAATAGAATTAATATCACACAGTGAAAGGTTTGAAATTCAGAGTTTTAGCATACAGTAAATATTCTATAGTTTGAAGAGAAGTGTGTAATACCACACAGTGAAAGGTTTGGGATTTAGAATTTTACAATAAATATTCTATAGTTTAAATAAAAGTGTGTAATATCACACAGTAAAGGTTTGGAATTCAGGATTTTACAATACAATAAATATTCTATAGCTTGAATAGAAATGTGTAATATCACACAGGGAAAGGTTTGGAATTTAGGGTTTTAGAATATAGTAAATATTCTATTTAAATATTCTATTCTATTAATTGTCCATTAGAATATAGACAAGATAGAAGTTTTAAGGCATTAATTTTTCTTCCTTCCTTTTCTTCTTAAGTTTAAGTAATATTTTTAACTAGACAGAAAATGCTGCACTGGGGTCATTGAGTCAAAAGTAAAAATAATTTTAATTGAACGGTTTAGCTTTAAAAGACTTTGTAACCAGCAAGATAAATCTCCATTTTGTCATTTTTAGCTTGTTGGCTCAAAGTGCTGTGGCACTTACTGTGCTATAGATAAGAATTCAACAACTGAGCCCAAACTCCATTTCTGGTGCTTTTAATTCCAACTCTAACTGCAGAAGAAAAATTAAAATAAAACCTTAACAGCTCCATCCCTTTATCCACACATGAGAGACTCAGGAGGGAGGGAGGAATGGGACATTTTTGGGTGTCTTGGGTTGCAATACGAAATATGACCAAAAGTATCTGTTCTATCACCATCTGTTAAACCAGGTGGGGCAGTGATCCTGATCTCTGTGGGGATATCTCCTGTTAATGGGTCAGCTGTTAAACCAGCTGGGGATGTGTTCTTTGTCTTTCCACAACCCATCCTCCCTCCAGGAGATCTCTCCTGTTCATGGCCACTGAGTCCCAGTGCATGGCTGATAAAATTCCATCATCCCATGGGGAGATGCTCCAGCCAGGGGGAGGAGCCAAACATTTCCTACCCAGATAAAATCTGAGATTTGGGACACCAAGGGAGCACTTTTCCCACTGGATCCCAGAGGAAAACCAGACCCTTCCACATCATCACTGCACCTTGGGAGGAAAACTGCACCTTGTACAGGAGCACTGCTCCAACTGAGCCACATCTGTCACTGCAGGAGGATGCAGCCACCATGGAATGGCACTGCTGCCAACACCCTGACTGACTGACTGGTGTCAGCTTGGATTCTGACTCTGGCAGGGTTTGGGGTTTGTTCTTTGTAATTCTGTATTTCTATTTTAATTTCCCTAGAAAAAAACTGTTATTCCTGTTCCCATATCTTTGCCTGAGAGCCCCTAATTTCAAAATGATAATAATTTGGAGGGAGGGGATTTACATTCTCTATTTCCTGCCTTTCTTAGCAAACACCTGTCCCCCAAACCAGGACAGTGGGGCAGCAGCAGCCCCTGAGGCACTCACCAGTCGTCACCCACGTTGAAGGCGTTGAGGCTCTTGGTGAAGCCCTGCATGTTGTTGGGGCTCACTCTCTGCAGGAAATCGATGTAATCCTCAGAGTGGAAGCGGCACATGTCATGCTGGGAGGCCTGGTAGGGCTTGAACACCTTGCAGAAACAAAAGCAGGAGTTATTTCCCATCCCAACTCCATTTTCTTGGGCTGCAAGGAACGCCAAGCTAACTAAGAAACAGCCAGTGTGAGGTATATTAAAATGTGCAAACACTGGTATTTATTCATTCAAATTATTTATTCATTTACATTGGTATTGGTGTTCATTTACATTATTTATTAATTTAAATTCAACAGCTGCTCAAAAGACAAAAGCAGGAGTTATTGCACATCCCAACTCCATTTCCTTGGGCTGGAAGGAATCTCAAGCTGACAAACAGCCTGTGTGAGGTACATTAAAAATGTGCAAACATTGGTATTTGTGCTCATTTAAATTCAACAGCTGCTCAAAAGACAAAAGCAGGAGTTATTTCCCATCCCAACTCCATTTCCTTGGGCTGGAAGGAATGTCAAGCTAACTGAGAAACAGCCTGTGTGAGGTACATTAAAAATGTGCAAATATTGGTATTTATTCATTTAAATTATTCATTCATTTAAATTCAACAGCTGCTGAAAAGACAAAAGCAGGAGTTATTTCCCATCCCAACTCCATTTTCTTGAGCTGAAAGGACTGTCAAGCTAACTGAGAAAGAGCCAGTGTGAGGTACATTAAAAATGTGCAAACATTGGTATTTGTGCTCATTCAAATTCCATGAAACCCGCTCTCCTTTCATTTTTTCCCTTTCACAAATCCATCTCCTGCCTCTCCTGGCTGCAGCTCTTGCCATAAAATTTCTTCCTACCCCATGGCACATTCCCCTGCTTGGGCAGCAAAATAATCCTTCCTTCACTAAGGGGGAATCCTTTCTTCCTCAGTCACCAATTTCCCACAGTTTTAAAACCTTGGTCTAGGGGTGGTTCTGGTCCCTCTGGAAGATTTTTCTACAATTTTAAAACCTTGATCTAGTGATGGTTCTGATCCCTCTGGAAGATTTACTGACAGGTTCCAAATTATTTGGGGGAACCTCCCAGACAGATGGAGGAGTTGCAAAAGTTTTGTTTCCTTTGGAAAGGGAATTGAGGGAGGTTGATGGACTCAAATCCAGGTTTTTGTGACAGTAAAGATTTGCCAGTTTGGCACTTAGGGCACATACCTCAGCAGAGGGGAATTTAAAAATTAACACCACTGGGAGAGGAAATTAAATTGAGATGTTTTCTGTGATTCCTATTTTCTCTTATTTAAAGCAACCACTTAATAGAAAAAGTGGAATGTGAAAATAACAGGGAAATTCCTCAGGACAACTGCACCATGGTCCTGTTTTCTGTGCTGAGCAGGAAATCTGCTCATTTTCAGAGCCACAATAAACCAAAACAAGCCCATCTCCTCCTCTCCTGGTGTTTTCCATGTGCAATTTGGTACTTGCTGCTGCCTCTGACAACTCAAACAGGGCTGAGGGCATGAAGCGTTTCAGCATCACAGTGGTTTCTTGTGGAAAATATAAACCCCCAAAAAAGAGAATTTCAAGATTAAAAAATGTGGAGCTCTGCCCACTGCCTCCTTCAGGTAGGGATTTGCTATTTAGAAGTGTTAGGTCAGAACATGATTTTGGGTGTTCCTTCAAGGAAAAGCTCAACTCCAGGGAAGTTACAGGTGCAAATCCACACATACACAGTGCCAAACACAAGCCACACACAGTGACATAAAAATCTGTAAGAGAAACTCTGCAAAAGCTCCCCACAGTCCCTGCAAGAGCTGCATTTCTGCACTGGATGTGCTTTTATTAGGGAATTATATTAATTGAGAAAATGTTTGCTGTTTAGACTTGAGAAAAGTTCTTTTCCTAAACTACATCTCTACATTTGCCTGACCTCAGCAGTTCCTTGGAATCTTCTCCAGCTGCACCAACAGCGCAGACTGAGCTTTCCAACCACTCCTAAACACTGCCACCCACCAGAGGAGCCCTGGGGGCTCAGCCCGGAGCCTGCCACACCCTCAGAGCTCCGTGCGCTGCCCTCCTGTCCCCAACCCCCGCCCGGCTGGGGACACGCGTGGCTTACGATCATTTTCTTGTAGAGGCCATAGTGCAGCACCAGGCTGTGCGTGAGCGCCAGGCGATGCGGCTTCATGGGGTGCCCCGCGCCTGGAACGGAACCGCGCGGGGATTAACGGGGCTCGGGGGGGGCACAACGGCCGCTCCCGCCGCCCGCCGCGCACCGCCACCCGCAGCGCGACCGCCCCAGGCCGGCGGTGAGGAGGGGAATGGCAGCGGGGAGGAAGAGGGGAGGGATGGAGACAGGGTGGAACGGGGAGAGGGGAGGATGGGCTGGGGCATGGCCTCGCCGCTGGGCCCTCGGCCGCAGCCTCACGGCGGCCACTCCGCCGCCCAGCCCCGCTGCTGCCCCGGCCGCGCTCGCACCGTAGTGGAAGTTCCCCACGTCTGGGTCGTAGAAATAGGCCACGGTCTTCGCCATGGCGGACAGGCGGCGCTCCTGCTTACGTCATCACGGCGCGACACCCGCACGGCGAGGGGCGTGGCCATCTTGAGAGGTGTACTGTCACTGAGGGGCGTGGCCATATTGAGGGGTATGGTCATTATGAGGGGCGTGGTTTCGGTAGGGGGCGTGACCATCTTGAGGGTGCGGTCATCGTGGGGGCGTGGCCATTAGGAGGGCGTGGTTTCGGGCAGGGGGCGTGGCCATTTCCCGTGTCCCCGCCCCCCCATCGCTCCCCAGTTCCTCCAGGCTGGTCCCAGTTGCGCCCAGCCCCTCCCGGCTGGGCCCAGGCTCGCCCGGGTGCTCGCAGCTGCCCAGAGTCAGCCGCAGTCACATCCAGTTGTGCCCCAGTCTCACTTGCCTGCCCTGTACCTGCTCCCAGCTGTGCCCACTTACTCCCAGTTACCGGCTGGACTTTCTCCCATTACCCCAGGTCGTCTCCCTAGTCATCCTCAGCTGCCCCAGTTATCCCTCACTACCCTTAACCTATTCCCAGTTCCCCCCAGCAGATCCCAGTTGCCCACTGGATTCTCTTCTCTAGGCCTGCAGCTACCTCCCAGTCATTCCCAGTTCATTCCAGATGCCTGCTGGCTTCTCTCACATAATTCCACATCTGCTCCCTCAGCCACCAGTCACTCCTCCCTCCCTCTCACCTACTCCCAGTGACTCCCAGTTAGCCCAGTTGGCCACTGGGTTCTGCTCTCTAGACCCACAGTTGGCTCCCAGTTACTCCCAGTTACTCCCAGTCTCCCCAGTGAGGTTTCCACACCTGGATGGGACTCATTCCCTTCTGGGGATGCAGATGAGGGACAGATGCAGATGCTGCTCACCCCAGTGGGGTCACAGAGAGGGGCTGAGGATGGGGACAGGAATTTGGGGTGAAGCTGTGCTGGGACAGGCTGCTCAATCTAGCAGGGTCACAGAGAGGATCTGAGGATGGGGACAGGACACTGGGATGTTCCCTGGCATCTCAGGGGATGCCAGGCTGGGATTTCCAAGGGATGGAAACCCCTTGGAAGCAGCAAGAGGAGCTTCGTGTCTGTATGGGATGGGGCATGGGGTGGCGGGAATTCTGTGCTGTGCTGACTGCAGGTGGAAGAGACAACATGGCAAGGTGTGATTAAATCATGGGGGTGTTAAATGACATTTCTGACTGTCCCCTGTGGGGATGCTGCCCCCTCCACACCAGTCCTTGGCTGGGTTTCCTTGTAGGATCCCAGCTCCAGCATGGAGCAAGGATCACAGGGTGGTTTAGGGGATAGGATTAGGCAGGGGCACTTTCAGAGGACACCCAGAACCCTCTCACCGTGACCCCACAGGGCACAGCTGTGGCTGGGGACACTCAGAGAGGTCACCTGGCACCCACAGTGTGAAATAACTGGAATTTAAACGTGCTGAAGCACACGGCTGTACTGGGAACTGTGCTGGGGACTCACGAAGCTCTGACGTCTCGTGTGGCTGCTCCCTCATGACGAGTGTCCTGTCCCTGCTCCACCAGCTGCTGCCACCAGATAACGCCTGGCTGGGGACATGGAGCCACCCAGGCATGTCCCAGTGCCCTGCTGGGGGAATGGGATGAGGAGAGGAGAGAGAAACACATCCCTGCTTCCAGCTGGGATCGCTTTGCTGGCTGAGCTGTGTTTCTGGAAGCTGGGTGCTGCTCCGGGCATCTCCAGGGGTGTTGGAGCACAGCAAGAGAAGCATTGGAGAGGGATATTTTTAGATGCTCTTTGTGCTCAGAGAGCAAAACCAGGCTGTGGTTGAAGGGCCATTAGCTGCTGGGCATGTTTGAAAAGCTGAAGCAGGGCTGAGGATTCGGTTTGACGCGATGGGATGGAGCAGCTTTGCAGACACCACAGCAGTTTGTAGCCTGAGCACCGAAGCGAAGATCCCAAGAGGAGCCTGGATCTGGGCAGGCAGCCAGAGTCAGGGTGGTTGATCCCCCAAAAGGACGTGTTCCCATCGCTTGTGGGGTGAGGTTTGCTCCAGTGGCTGCAGAAGAGGTGCAGGAGAAGAGCAGACAAGAGGTGAGCCAGCCAAGGGCCAGGGGGACAGGTGGCAGCACTGTCCCAGCAACCTCTCCTTGGTCACTCTGTCCCCTTCCTCCTGAGCCACCTTTTACCATGTCAGTGTTTCCAGGCAATGCCTGGAGAGGGACTGAAGCCTCCAAGGCTTCAGGGATGCCTGAGAGGGAAGGGCAGGGAATGGTGGTGCTGGAGGAGGTGGGCAGGCAGGGGGAAGCCTCTCCCAGAGCTCTGGCTGGACTGCCCTGTGTCTCAGATCCCCCTGCCTGGGCTGGTGGGGTCACACAGGATGGGACATGAGCTGGGATGGGGTCAGGAGGGACAGAGGATGCAGAGCCCAGACTGGAACTGGCCACAAGCCTCCAGCCTTCAGCCAGTCCTTGGTGTGGACCTTTAGCCCACGTGGCTTCTGTCCCCATGGCCTGCTCGGAAGGGACAGCTCTGTTGTGTGGATCCATGCCTCAAGTGCTGGCTGATTTTGGGGCACACAGGAGCCAGGGTGTTGTTTGTGGGTCACCTGCGAGGTGCTGTGTGGGACCATTACAATTCTAACGGGGTCCTGCAGTGGGACAAGGACCGAGCCCCTGCAGGGACACTGAAGCTGAGGTGGTGGCAGCAGGATGGAGACCGGGAGCAGGCAATCCCTGCTTGGGAGAACCAGGGAGAGAAACACAATCAGCTGGGATAATCCAGCTGCAGAGCCAGGAGGGAGCAGCTTGACAGCAACAGAACCCCCTCCTCATACTGGTTCACCCCAAAAAGGCCAGGGTTTGTGCTCAGACTGTGTCCCCAGCTTGTGGAAATGCCTTGACACCAGAGGCTGTGGGAAAATGGGAATCTCCCCTCCAAGTTGGGAGTCCTGCTCAGCCTGGCATGGCTGGAGTCAGGAAAGGGGGTGGGGAGCTGGAATGGGGCAGGGTGCAGCAATGCCCTGGGTGGGCGGGAACGCCCAGGAGGAGAAAAAGCGATTTTATTGTGCAGGGCAGCTTGCGTGGGCACGAGGAGAACGGGAATTCGCTCACCATGACTGCATCCCCTCAGGGCTCTGCAGAAACCCAGACCTGCCACTTCCCCCTCTGCTCACAAACAAGGGCAAGGAGCAAACCGCCTTTGAGGTTTTGCTTTGTGAGGTCTTCCTCCTTGCAGAAAATTGCATGATGTGGTACCTTGTTGGTCCAGAGTTTGGAGATCTTTGCTCCCCTGTGGCCCAGCAATCCGAGGCAGGAGGAAAAGTCTTGTTCTTGCCACAGATATTCCATCCTAGGGCCTGTGTCCCTGCCAGGACAGCAGACAGATGGGTGTCACCTGTGATGTGGTGACCTCCTGAAGTCACACTGGTGGAGGAGGCTCCTGAGAGCCAACTTGGTGACCTGTGACAGGGACAGGAACCCTCAGCTGAGAGCCTGCAGGAGTCACAGGTGGTCTCACAGCAAGGCAGGCTCCAGTGGGATAATTCCCAGGGAGGAATGTGTGCATGGATCGGTGGAGATCAGGTGGGAGGGATTTCGAGGGTTGTGCTCCTCAAGGTTTGGGTGGAGAACTGGCTGAAGGATGGAGAGGAACAGCTCTAATTTCCTCTAGTAAAGGAGTGGTGGGCAAAGCCTCCCAGAGTGAGGAAAGTGTGGTGGAGATGGAGAAGGAGGTCGTGGGACCACCACAGCTCCAGATTTCAACTGCCTTAGCCACTCCTCTTTTAGGAAGGGGGGAGACACCCGGGGAGCCTCCCGGGGCTGATTTTCCACCATCTCCTCCGTGCTGGGATCCCCGTGTGGGTGCCTCCCCCACGCTGCCGTGTGATCCATCCTGCTCTCACCGAGCCCTCACTTCCACCCTTCTCCCTCCCATCGCCAGGGCTCAGTGCCCTAAAAATCCAGGAGAGGAAGGTGCCAGGGGAGCTCGGGGCTGGCACGCGTGCGGCTGAGGTTATTCACCCCGGGGCGGGGGCAGCTTCCCCGAGCAGCGCTCCTGCGTGTCCTGCTGCATCTCCCCGAGCTCCTCTCTGCACCTTCCTCCGCCGAAACAGCTCCGGAGAGATTTTTTTTTTTTTTTTTTTTTTTTTTTTTCCCTGGGATCGGGACAGGCGGGTGCTCTTGTGGCAGAGAGCGGCAGAAGCAGCTGGCTCCTTCCCGGGGAAGGCAGGCAGGGAGCCGCGGCCCGGGGGCCGGAGGATGCTCGCCGCGGTGCCCAGCCGCGGGGATGCGGAGTTGCTAGGAGGCAGGTGAAGGTGAAGGTGGAGGTGGAGGTGAAGGTGAAGGTGAAGAGCAGAGCGCTGCGGAGCACCGCAGGCCCAGGTACCGCCGCAGCGGAGCGGGGGGGAACCTTCTCCGTGCCGGGGAGCGGCAAAGCGGGCGCTGAGCCCTTGGGAAGGGAGCGGGGCTCGGTTCTGCGGGAGGACGATGCGGGAGCAGCCGAGGGAGGCTCGGCCCTGCCTGCCGGTGCCGGTGCCGGTGCCGGGCCTCGGCCGCGAGTAGCGGAGGCTGCGGAGGGGCGGCGCGGCGCTGGAGGATGCTCAGCCATGCTCCGGCAAGGGCGAGCCGGGGGATGCCGCCCGCCGCAGAGCCCCGGGCGGGCCGGGGCAGCGCTGCCCTTGGGAAGCCGCCGGGAAGGGACGGGGCACAGCCGCAGCCCGGGGCCTGCGGGGACGCTGCCGCCGCCGCTGCCCTTGGGATGCCTCTTGCCGGGGGGAAGCGGTGTCCTTGGGAGACCGCGAGGAGCCGCCTCCGGCCGCTCCGGATCCTGCGGGGTTCCCGGGCAGCCACCCCCGGATGGGCACAGGGTGGGGGTGAGCTCTGACCTTCTGCCTTCCCCCTTGTAGATCCGCATGTCAGACTATCACCACCCCAGCGATGGGGAGTCAGACCCCCAGCACGGCATCACTGTGGTCTTCCTCCTCGTCCTCGTCTTCTTCATCATGGGGCTGGTGGGGTTCCTGATCTGCCATGTCCTGAAGAAGAAGGGTTACCGCTGCCGGACCTTCCGGGACGAGCTTGACCCAGATGACAAAGATGGGGTGGAGGAGCTCCAGGGTGGTGAGTGCTGGGGGATGGGGGCTCAGTGGGGGTTCTCCTTTTTGCCTGGTGTGAGCTGGTGCTTCTCATCCACCTTTCTGGGATGTGGGATGGGTCTGGGAGGGTTACCTGTCATGTATGACTGGGCTGGGAAAAAGGGCTGGAGAGGTGAGGGCAGCACGGTGTTCCCTGGGGATCAGGAGTGTGAGGGCCAGGATCCCTCTGATCCATGAGCTGAACACGGCTGGAGGTGACAGGGAGGTGGAAGCAGAGCCTGGTCCTTCCCAAAGGAGTGTTATCACCAAAAGGTAATTCTGATGAACATCCAGGACTTGCTGAATCCCCAGCTTCTCAATCACATCCCTGTTTCCTGAAGGAAAACCTCTCCCAGGTGGAGCATGAACTGTCTGCCTGCCCCTTGGGCATTAGGATGTCTGGCAGGGAGCCAGCTGGTGCTGGCTATTGGTCATATCTTCTTCTAGTCCCTGCTGTACTCATGCAGAGCAGAGAAACAGGGGAAGGGACCTGTAGGGAATTTTTTCCATTGCTCTGGGGTGGTTGGATTGGGAAGTCGCTGCCGCATCGAGCGTGGGTGCCTGGCCCAAGTGAGCTCTGTCATTCCGTGGTTTCCTGAGTCTCTGCTCAAGTGAGGAACACACATTCCTTCAGCTGCTTCCCAGGCTGGGAACAGCCACATGGTGCTCCAGAACTCCTCCAGCTCCCGTGTGCTGTTGGTGCTGGGGAGGATCAGCAGCTCCTGCTGCCGCTGCCTGTGCTTGGGAGGGAAACACAGCTCCTCCAGCTCAGCAGCCAGAGCTTCCAGGTGTCCATGGATGTGCTCCTCAGGCTTTGATGTCTTGGCTGTACATGGTATGGAGACAGTGTCAGAACCATCTGGGATGGGCTTTGCCCTCTGGAGACACCACAGCCCAGGGAAACATCTCCATGGGCTTCCAAGATCATGATAGCAGCCCTTGAGTCTTTGAGGCAGCTGCCTGCCAGACCACAGCTCCAACATGCTTCCAGGAACATGTCCCACTGCTGACCAGGCTGGAGGTCCATCCATCCATCCATCCATCCATCCATCCATCCATCCATCCATCCATCCATCCATCCCTCCTGCCTCCAACAGTAGCTGGAAGCAGGTTGAGGTGAATGCTGTGGGTGAATTCCACAGCAGAGCAGGCACCAGCCAAGATTCCTCAGAAGAGTCTTTTACCTTTTATTAGAAGCTCTGGGGCTCTCCCTGTCATTGTGTGTTGCCCATTTCTGTGTTTAGTGGGTCCCAGAGGGTTTATTTTCTGTGGATGTGCCCTGTTTACCCTTGGAGCCTTGAGCACTTGCAGCATCCTGCAGCCAGGGCCTCCAGGGCTGGACAAGGGCCCTCCTCTTTTGACTTTTTTGGGACTTTTTCTCCAGGTGCTCCCCTGTTCTGAAGGAGCAGCACAACCCCCTCTCCCTGCACACACAACTGCTGGCTCAGCCTTTCCTTTCCAGCATGAGGGATCTGCTGTTCCCCAGTGACTTCCCAATGTGACAGGGAACACGAGGCCTCTCCTGGGAAGGGATGAGGGAGCAGATCCCAAATCCCAGCCCTCAGTGCCACTCTGTTGTCTCTTTTCAGATGATGAGGACGAGAAGAACGATGACACTGTGGAGAAGATCGTGAGGTGCATCATCCAAAACCAAGGTGAGCGTTTCCATGGCTGGTTTGGAGCTGTGCTGACCACTCTGCCTGACACATTGCTGTTTTTCCCTCTCTCTTCAGCAAACGTGGAGGCCCTCAAGGAGATGTTGGGGGAAAATGAAGGGGATGTGCCAGTGCCAGTGCCCAGGTGAGGGAAGCTCAGTGCAGGGTGAGGGACAAGCAGCCCCTTTCCAGCTGCTGCAATGGGGAGTCCTGCTCTCCTGAGGGCTTTGAGGAGTGCTTCACCCAAGTGGAGCAGCCCTTCCTCATTCCCATCACCAGCAGAGCCCCCCCCAGAGCCAGGGCTTGCTGCAGTGGGGCTGCACCGGGGTGGGGACATCTCCCTGAGGTGACACAACCTGTCATGTCCTTCTGTTGCAGCCTTTGTCCCCACAGCAGCAGCCAGGACGGGGGCCCCCCTCACCACCACACGGTGCACCTGGGCTCCACGCAGGCGCCCTGCATCCACTGCAGCAGGAGGAAGAGGCACCCACTGCAGCGCCAGGGGAGGTCCAAGGAGGGCAAAAGCAGGATGCTGCCTGGAGAGACCACTGTCTTCTCAGTGGGCAGGTACCCAGTGAGCTTTACCAGGCATTTCCCTGCTGGGATGGGCTCTCCTCAGTCCTCCTGTTCCTTCCCCACTTCCCGCTCGCTGTTGTGCATCCAGCAGCAGCTCTGCAGCTGGAGCTGCTGAGGAGCCAGGTGGTTCCTGCACCTGGAAATGCCTGTGGTATGTGGCAGGCTGTGAGGCACCCGTGGCTTCCCTCCTTCCCCGGGAAGGTGACTCAAGCTGGGTTTTCCTGCTGAGTCAGTGCTGGGCTCAGCCCCAGCTCCGTGTCCTTTCAGAGCCCGCTGTCCCAGCCTGGTGCAAGCTGGGCCCTTGCTGCCCAACTGGGGGCTTTAGGGACCTCGTTGAGGGGGACAGAGGGGACAGCAAGTCCCAGGTACGAGTCAGGACCTCCTCAGAATGAAAGGGATGCTGTGCTGCTCCGGGTTGCTGCCTCACACGATGTCTGTAATTAGATGACACAGCAGCAGTGTGAGAATAGGGGAGTGTTCCTGATACTTCCACAAACGCTTTCCAGTCCCCACCTGCTTTCAGCTCAGGGCACTTCCTGATCTTCCTGTGGTCTCAGTGTAGTCACTAAGCTGTAGAACAGCCTGTGGGCTTGCCCAGGCTGCCCCATTCCCCAGCATGGCCACCGTGGTGAGACACAAAGCTCTGTCATGCTCAGGTTGTGCACAAGGTCTTTGTTGAGGAAACTTCATGTTGTGGTCCAGAGGGACAGTTCTTTCATGGGAATGCTGAGCCAGAGTGGGCAGGGAGCTGTGGAATGGTTTGGGTTGGAAGGGACCGCAAAGTTCATTCCATCCCACACCCTGCCATGGGCAAGGACACCTCCCACCAGCCCAGGGTGATCCAACCTGGCCTTGGACACTGCCAGGGATGGAACAGCCCCAGCTTTTCTCTGGGCACCCTGTGCCAGCCCTGCCCACCCTGCCAGGGAACAATTCCTGCCCAATATCCCACCCATCCCTGCCCAGTATCCATCCCTGCCCAACATCCCATCCATCCCTGCCCCATATCCCTTCCATCTCTGCCCAGTATCCCACCCATCCCTGCCCTCTGGCAGTGGGAAGCCATTCCCTGTGCCCTATTCTGTGGATTTTTCCACCACCACGGGCAGGAGCCTCAGCAGCTCAGGAGGTGAGCTGGGGTTTTCTGGGGAGCTGGAGAAGCAGGGAGACCTGCTGGACCTCCCCAGGCCAAATTGCAGCTCAGATCACATCTTGTGGCCACTGCCAGCTCCCCCTGTGCCCGTTGCTGTCCTTGGAGGTGGTGCCCAGCAGGCCAGGGCTCTGCACATTTCTTTACTCACCACTAATTCATTCCCTGGCTGGTGCCCAGCTCCATCCACTCCTCCCTGTCCTCTGTCCGTGCTCTTCCAGTCTCCTCTCAGCACTCAGAGTGCTGGACAGGATGCTCTCCTTTCCCAAAGGCACCTTCCCTCAATTCCTTATTTTTTTCCCTTTAACCCTCTGAATATCCCAGCCTTCTCCACAGGGCAGCCACCCAAAGCTTTATTTCCAATCCTGGATCTCTTTGGTACCAGCTCCAGCTGCTAAAGGACCTATGTGCCCATGAGGTACAATCCCACCTCCAAATTTTGCTTCTTATTTCCAAGCTGGCCCCTTTTTCCCTCCAGAACCTGGAGGATTTTTCCAGGATTGCCCTTCCTGTGTCTTATTTATGACAAATATCTTGAAGTACTTTAACTCAGCACTGATCCTACAAAACAGGGGTCCTTTAACCCACCTCTAGAGTTAAAAGCACACCCTCAGGTCTTGTTCTCCTTCATTTTTGGTGTTATTTTTGCCTTGGATGCAGTGGTTGAGGAATGAACCCTGGAATGAAATGGAACCCTGGTCCTGGTAGGCACAGGCTCATCTCTGAGGAGTGGAAAGGATGGGAGGTGTGGAGGTCCCCAAGATCCAGGATGGAGTATGGGGCACCTGAGGAGGCTTTTTTAAACCTGGAGAATTAGAAAAGGATGATCTAATCATCCTCTAACACTTCCCAAAGGCTTGGTGGAGTTTCAATGAAGATGGAACAAGACTCTCCTCAGAGATGCACTGGGAAGGGCAAGAGGCAATGGCCACAACTTACAACATTAAAATTCCAGAAAAGATGCAAGGAAAAACTGTTCTGAGAATGGTGCAGCTCTTAACAGGGCCCTGAAATGTGGAGGAATCTCCATCCCTGAAGATTTCCAAAACCTGACTGGACAGGGCTTTGGGCAAAGTGCTTGAGGGTGGGAGGGGGCCCAGATGTGAGCAGGAGTCTGGACTGGAGACCTCCTGAGGGCTTTTTGCACCTAAATTGTTCTAAACATCAGGGTTAAGTATGGTACAGATGATTTACACTTAGCTCAGTGCTTTCCCTCAACCAGCCAGTGGCAGAGCTGATCTATAAAACATCTGTGTCTGACCCTCTGTCCTCAGCCTCATCAGCCAGAGTGTGTCACATCCCACTGAACCCAAAGCCCAGGGATGCTGATGAGGCAGCCAGGGCTCCTCTGCCAGGGTTTTCCTCACCAGCCAGAATTTGGCTACATTATCTGTCCAGTCCAAACCCTTCCTGCTCTCTGAATCCACTCCCAGCTCTTCCATGACATTGCTCAATGGCATGACCAAGAAATGATCCTGTCACTTGTGTCTCCTTCCTGTGCCTCTTCAGGACCAGAACATTCTTTGGTCTCCCCAAATCGCAGTGCTGGTTTCTTATCTCCAAATATCTGGACAAACCTGAAAGGTCACATCTGCTGCTGCCTGGCCTGACCTGAGCTGTCCTGTTGGGAGACTTCTCTGGAGCTGGAACATTTCTCCTCTGGAACTTCCCAATCCTGAGCAGCTTTCTGACCCTGCTAGGGGGTTGGTGCTGTCCACAGGCTGGGCTCCTTCATCCTGCCAGCTCTGGCATCTGTTTTATCTTTTGGGCCTCTCTGCGTTTTCCTTTGGAACAGCAGCACAGCTTGACCTTTGTGTCTTACTCTTCTCACACCAGCAGTACTTGGACTTTCTGAAATTGTGCTTTGCAGCTGAGCCTCAGCAGAGCCAGGCCTTTGGCTTTTCCATGTGTGATCCATGTGGGTGAGCCCTGGGCTGCCCGAGGTCTCAGGGGTGGCCTTGGGGTCTCTGGCTGGTGGACACCAGCTCACTGTGGAGATTTCCTGTCTGCTGGTCCAGCTGGTGAGGAGGAGTCACAGTGTGTCACCACCAGCACAATCACAATTCAGACTTTCACAATTCCAGGCTTTGCTGACACCTTGCCCCTCCCAGGCTGAGGGAATTGAGACAGGAGAGAGCTCCAAGGAGGCTTTAGAGCCCCTTACAGTGCCTGGAGGGGCTCCAGGAGAGCTGGAGAGGGGCTTGGGACAAGGGGAGAGCGTGACAGGACACAGGGAATGGCTCCCTGCTGCCAGCAGGCAGGGTTAGAAGGGATCTTGGAAAGAAACTGGTGGTGAGGCCCTGGCACAGGGTGCTCAGAGAAGCTGGGGCTGTCCCTGGATCCCTGAAGTGTCCGAGGCCAGGCTGGATAGGGCTTGGAGCAGCCTGGGTGAGGGGAAGGTGTCCCTGCCCATGGCAGGGGGTGGGACTGGATGATCTTTTAGGCCCTTCCTTCCAACCCAAGCCATTCCATGAGTCTGTGATCCCTCGCTCCCCTCTTCTCCCCACGTGCAATGTTGCACCACCCCTGATTATTAACCCACCCTGTGAGGGTGTCAGAGCCATTTCTGCAGCTTTTCTCCTGCCCACTCAGGAGCTCTGAGTTGTTACCTGCTCATGGTGGAACCTTGGTGAACCACTCAGGTCCCCTCCACAAAACATACTCTGGCAGATTTTAGCCAAACAACTCCTTCAAACTTTGATCCCCATATCCAAATCTGCCAAAAATCCTGTCCCTGCCCTCACTGAGGCACGCTGTCATCCAGCTTGTCTCGGAGCATTTCCAAGAGCTGTGATCCACCTTGCTGCTGGATCGAGCTTCCCATCCTTGTCTTTCTGTTTGTTGTAGGGAAAAGTGAAGTTGGGGGCACTGAAAGGTTGGAGATCACGGGGCTGGAGGGAAGAAAAAGCCAGCTCTGTCCTGTCCCCATTGCAGGTTCCGTGTCACACACATCGGGAAGAAACCTCCGGTGCAGGAGCAGCCGGACGGAGCCGCTCGGCAGCCGAGCACGGAGGAGCTGGAGCGCAGCAGCGAGAGGCTCCAGCGGGAACGGGCTCCCAACGGGACTGTCCCCACGGCGGGGACACACGGTGGCCTGCACAACGGAGCCATCCCCACGGGCACCCCGAGCGGCAGAAGCGCCGAGCAAAGCCTGTCCGCCAGCCCAGCCGCCAACACAGCGGCCAGCTCCGGCACCCGCGACAGCCGGAGGGCGCCCGGGGGGTCCGGCCCGGGGGGATCCGGCCCGGGGGGATCCGGCACGGCAGGGTCCGGCCCAGCAGGGTCCCTGCAGGATGCTGGCTCTGCTCCTGGCAGTTCAGGTCGCCAGCGGAGGCTCATGAGCTTGCCAGCGCTGGGAGCATCGAGTCCCGACATCCCGGGAGAGCTGGCGAGGGAAGGAGCCGGCATCTGCCTGGAGGAGATGGGACTGGAGTCGGCAGACGAGGTGTCGGATATTCACGGGAGCCTGAGTCTGCAGGAGCAGCCTGAGGAGCTGGGGAGAGACGAGAGCAGCAGGAAACAGCCCGGAGGGGAGGACGGGAGGCAGCAGGTATGTTCCTCCTCTTCTTCATCCCCATGTGGTGCCCTGGGCTGGATTTCCCACTCGTTTTCCAGCGTCCCACCCTGCTTCAGACCTGCTGCTGGTTCCTCCTTTGTGGTTGAGCCCTTTGGGAACATCCATTGGGATTTTGAGCTGGAGAGCTCCACTGCTGCACGTGGTGTCCCCCCAAACCTTGCCTCGATGGGGGCCAGTAAGGAACAGGCAGCGACAGATTTCTCCAGGAGCTTTTCTTACCCTGAAGGCCAGGAAATGGTGAAGCCAAGTTGTCATTTCTTGGCTGTTTTTCCCCACTCCTGAGGAGCTGTGCCCACCCTGCCTGAGCTCTCAGCACCCTGAGGTCTCCTACTATCTCACCCAACCACCTTGCTGGAGGGGTTAGAAAGCTCCAGGGGATTTTCTCCCTGGAATTGCCTCTGTGCTGTTACCCGAGAGCAAACGAGGCTGGCAGTGGTGGTTCAGACACCCAGAATTTCACTCACACACTCATTCCTGGTTCTGCAGCTGGGAAAAGATGATTTTCATGGAAGGGGGCTGGGAGACACCCCCTGTGTCACATCAACAGCCCAAAGAGCTGGCCTTGCCTTGCCTCACAATGCCAGCAGCAGGGCACACTCGGAAGAAAAAGGAAGCCAAATGCTTGGGTAAAATTCCTGGCATGCTTCAAAGCCGTGGAGATCCCCTGGGGCTGGCTGTGCAGGAGCTCCACGGGCTGGGCACGGCCCAGGCACACACCAGCAGCCCTTGGCAGGGGGTGGGATGGGGCAGGACTGGGTCAGCACCAGAGAGGCCTGGGAAAGGAGCCTGGATGCTGATAAGGACAAAGCAGGATCCCACAGTTTCCCTCTTTGGTGGCCAGGCTGGAAGGTTTGAGCTGCTCCATGGCAGGATAGAGCTGATGGGCTCTTCCCCAGAGACCTGGGGAGGTGGTGACAGGTCCTGCTGTGTCCCACTGAACCTTGGGTGATCCCTCTGGCCCCCAGGGAAGCAGTGACGTGCAGGGCAAGCCCAGGCACACGGTGATGTCTGTCCCTGCACAGTGCCAGGCTCCTGCCCTGGATGCTGGAGTGCTCCAGGAGATGGGCTCCCAGGAGAGCGGTGATGGGATGTTTGTCACCAAGCCCTGGTGCCACTGGAGCCCTCCCCCACGCCCTCAGTCGCAGTCAGAGCCAGCACGAGGGGTGTTGGCTGCCACTCATCATGCCCTGCAGGTGGTGGGGAGGGCAGAGATGGCTGTAGTCACTCCTGGAGGCTCAGTGGGGTTCTCTCGGGTCACTGCTGTGGCCAAGGGGCACCCCCAGCCCAGCACCCGCTCCCATGGGAGTGCTGACACCCCTCCTCCATCCCACAGGAGCCCAGCGCCGCGGAGCAGGACCGTGTGTGACGTGAGTGCTTGTCCCCTGCCCCTGGGACAATGTCTGGGGTGGGAGGGCACTGCCAGTGTCACTGCCCTGGTGGCTCAGCTTGGAGAGGGAGAGAGGATGAACCCTTTGAGTGCTTGTCCCCTGCCCCTGGGACAATGTCTGGGGTGGGAGGGCACTGCCAGTGTCCCTGCCCTGGTGGCTCAGCTTGGAGGGAGGATGAACCCTTTCTCCGGGGGGTGGGGAAGTGCCCATCCACAGGCACAGTGACACCGGGAAATGCCACCTGCGGGCGGTGGGGAGGTGCCACGGCCGTGGGGACAACATCGGCCGTGGGGACAGCATCGTGCCTCTCTCCCCACAGCTCCTCTCCGCTCCCGGCTGGAGCGTGGACGGGAGCGCGCAGCCCCCGGAGCCCTCGGGGCTGGGGGGCTCTGCCGTGGGGTAGCCGTGCCCGGCCCCGGGTGGGCAGCTACGCGCTTGGCATGGCCGGAGCGACGCGCCGGTGGCACCGAGAACCGCGCTCGGCGCCAGCCTTCATCCCATTGGCAATAGGTACCCGAGTCCCACCCAGCGCACCCTCCCCGAGGTCACCGGACACCCCCCGAGGGACCCTCGGGGCTGGCAGGGGCAGGACAGCAGCCAGAGCCCGCTGCCCCCGCGGCCCCCCAGCTCCGGGGAGAGGATCCGAGGGGGCCGTGGCGAGGGGCAGGGATGGAGGCAGCGGCTTGAGCCCCCCACTCCCACCCCGGGGCGATGTGGGGAGCGCCCCCAGCCCCACCCGGCACGTTCAGCACAGAGCACAGCCCCCCCACCCCAGCCGGGCACCCCTGGCACGCAGAGTGGGCACAGGCACAAATCCTGCACCGGCAGGTCCCCGGGAGATGCTAGCGGAGAGAGGAGCTTCCAGCCCCATGCCACAGGCACAGGAGGGGCCGGAGCCCGGCCCTGGGGGCGGGATGGCCCCCGGCCAGGCCAGCCCCGGGAGCTTCGGTGTGTAACGCCCTGTACATAGACGAGCTACAACCATTAAAGCTGCTGAACCCCTCGCCAGGGCCAGCGGGATTTATTGGGAACAGCCTCCCCAAGCCCATTCCTGCCTGTGGGGGCTGGTGGGGTGCAGGGATGAGCTCCCCAGGAACAGAGTTGTGCTGGAAGTGCATGGGCAAGGCCAGGCAGGAAGGGCAGAGGCAAGAGGGGGGTGAGATGGGGCCTGGCTGTGGCACTGGGCACCCCAAAAAAGGGGGGCTGGGTGCTGTAGTGGGATGCAGGACCACTCTGCAAGCAGCACTGGGCAGGATGCAGCCCCTGGAGAGACCAGCTCGGGCCATGGGGCAGCACCAGCCCCTGCTGCTGGGACAGCAGGTTGTGGTGGTTTGCTTGGGCGAAGCTTTTTGGGAATGGGGGGCTGGGGGGGCCCACAGGGTCAGCTGAAGTGAAGCTCGGGGTCGGGCTCGGGGGCTCTGCCAGGCGGCGGGGGTGGTGCACGGAGCTGCAGAGAGGGACAGGAGAGGGAAAGGGAGAGGGAGAGAAGTGCTGAGGTCACTCATCCCCCTTCAGACCCTCCCAAAAGAGACAGGTGGCTCCATTACAGAAGGGCTGGGGCAGGTTTTGGGGTCACAGCATCCCAAAATGAAGGCACTTACTGGCCGTAAGCGCGTGGCTGCCAGGTCTGGAGAGCTCTGCCCGCTGCTCGTGCCATCCTGCCGGCAACCTGGGGGAACCCAGCAGCTCAGCCTGGCTTCTGGGGCTCTCCCAGCCCTTTCCCAGCCTCCCCAGCTTCCCCAGCACTCACCTCCCAGGGCTGGCTCAGGAGCAGGGCTGGGGACCAGGCTGGCCCCGGGCGCGAGGCCGGGAGGGGAGAAGGGTGGAGGAGATGGTGACGGCAGCTCCTGGGAAGACACAGCCAAGAGGGATGGGAATGGTGGGAAGGGGGAACGGTGGGAAGGGCATCTGCACCTTGTCATGGACCATGAGGGGGTTGCCCATGGCAGGGTGACACAAGGACCCTCCTGCCACCAACCTGGCCGGCTGCCTCGCGGGCCCCGGTGAGCTCCTCCACCACCAGCGAGGGGAAGACGCCGACGCGGCCATCGAAGTCTCCGGTCCAGAAGCCGTCGTCCACCTCGCCGGCGGCGCGGGGCAGCACCCGGATGATGGCCCCCTCAGGGAAGCTCAGCTCCTCGGGGCTCTGCCCCTCGTAGTCGTACAGGGCTCGCACCAGCCAGGCTGTGGGGAGGGGGCTCAGCACCCTCTGGATCCCATCCCCCTCCCTGGGGTGGGGGTGATGCCCAGCACTCACCTCCAGGCTCCAGCACCAGTTCTGCAGCCATGATGCTGGAGAGCTGGCGGTGCAAGGCAGAGGGTCCTGGGGGGCCGAGCCCAGCTCCTGAGTCACACCCCAGGGACAGCAGGTACTTTTCAGGGACGTAGCCGACCTGCCCAGCCTTGTTCCGAGCCTGAGGAGGCAGAAACCACGTGAACATCCCAGGCCAGCCTGGGGACCTCCAAAAGGTGTCCCCCAGTATGGAGGGGGGCTCAGTGTGCTCCCACCTTCACCCATTCCTCTGCATCCCCATCCTCGATGATCTCCAGCTCCTCACCCTGGCTGATGGACAGCTCATCTGCCTGGCAGCCCTGCAGGAGATGGGGACAAAGTGGCAGGGAGGCTGAGGTGGCACCCCTGAGCTGGCAGGGTGAGAGCCAGGCAGGGCCATACCTGGTAGCCAAAGATCACCCTGCAGGTGTAGGGGTAGGTGCGAGCAGCAGGCCCAGGCTCATCGTCCTCATCCGCCTCGTCACTGTCCTCGTAGTCATCGAACTCGGCGGGGTCCAGCCCCGTGGGGGTCTCCTCGCCTGTCCCTCCCATGGCCCCGGCCAGCCAGGCATCCACATCCAGCCCTGCCGCCCGCAGCAGTGCCAGCCGCGCCTCGGCCTTCACTCGGCTCACCTGGGGACACCACACATCGTCACAGTGTCCCAGCACCACACCCCCAGTGCAGCATCCCTTCCCTGCCCCTACATCCCCCACCCTGGTGGTGACAGACCCCAAAGCCACCCCAAGCTCCCTGATTGGGGCACCCACCTCTGCTTTCCGGATGTTTTCTTTCGCTTCTTCCATCTGCCGCTCCACGGCCGCCGCTTCTGCCTCCAGCCCCTGCTGCCTCCTGGCCTCCAGCCGCTGCAGCACCTGGGTGGGCACCCACAGCTCAGAGGGGGCTGGAAAATCCCCTCCCTGAGCCCCCCGGTGCTCTGTGGGGCAGGACAACCCCCACCTCCTCGCTGTGTGCCCTGTTCTTGTGGTCCCGGGCCACCCGCGTGGCCCAGCGCCGCGCCTCCTTCTCCAGGCTGGCCCCGTCGTCTGCTGGTGGCAGCAAGCGCACCTGGGCAAGGACATGGGGGTGACAAAGGGGTGGCTGGGCAGACCCCAGCTTGCTGTATGACACCCCTCCACTCACCTCCTCCACCCCGGCGAGCTGGAAGCGCTGTTTGGGTGCCAGGGAGAAGGCGGGGTGGTCCTGCAGGAAGAGGAGGAGATCCTGCTCCCAGCACACCTGCAGCAGGGGAGTAGCGTGGGGCTGGGGGCTCACCTGTGCCCTCCTGTCCCACCCAGCTCGTGGGGTGCTGCTGTTACCCGTGCAGATGCCTCCACAACACCCTGGAACCAGTCCCGGGTGGCCCTGCAGGTCTCCACCTCCGTCCGGCTGGCGATCGACAAATGCTCCCGGAGCCTCTCGTAGAGATCCCCGTCCAGTGCCTGGGGGAAAAGCAGGTGGGAACCCTCCCAGCACTGCCACATCCCCCCTCTGGCGCATCCCTGACCACCCAGGGCACCCTGGGGAAAGGTCTGGGCATCTCCTACCTGCATGGCCGTGGGCAGCTCCACACGCTGGTAATGCTCCAGGTGGGCAGAGGCAGACACTAGGGCGAAGCTGTACTCGTTCTGCACCCCTGCCAGCTGCCTCGAGTGCTCAGCCAGTCGTGCTGAGAACTGTGGGGACACAGACAGTGAGGCCTGGTGATCCACCCGCTCGGGTACCTTGCCAACCCCCCCACTCACCTTGGCACTGAGCTTTTGCAGACTGGCCTTGGTGTGAAATATCCGCCGGTCGCTCTTCCGGAGGCTGGCGAGGATGGTGGTGGGGGTGTAAGACCACCCTGCAACCACAGCAGCCCCCCAGCCCCACCTCATCCCCCACTCACCGCGCCTCCACGTCAGCTGCCTTGTCCTTGGCCACCTCACTGCTGCGCTGGAGGTGGCTGAACTGCTTCTTGGCCTTGTCCAGCTCCTTCACCGTCTCCAGCAGCTCCGCCTGCGCCTTCTGCAGCCGCTCGATGCCCTGCGGGGAGCGTCAGCTGTGAGGGGACAGCTGTCCCCACCGCCTGGGCACAGGGGACATGTCCTTGTCCCGGTACCTTCTTGAGTGTCCTCTCCTTGGCCAGGCGGGCGCTGCGGGTGGCCTCGGCAGCCAGGGCGCGGTAGGTGTCGGAGGCGGTGACCCGCACGTGCCCGGCGTGCGCTGTCCCCTCGATGACGCCTTTCCAGACAGCGGCCACGCTCCTGTGGGCACAGGGCTAACCCAGGGCCGGGTACTCCCCGCCCCTCGACAGCTTTTGGGGATGCCCAGCAGGATTTCCAGTGCCCCCAGTCCCAGCAGGGTGTTGGAGTTTGGGATATCCCACCCCTAAATCCTGGTGACACCTAAATCCTGGTTGGTGTTAAGCATCTCTCCAAGTTGGGAGGGCCATGGGTGGCCTCAGCTGCTTGTCCCCAGCCCTGTCCGTGTCCCCAGCCCACCTGGAGTCGCCGGCCTCGCCACGGCCTCGCTGCCAGTCTCTCTTCACAAACTGGCTCGCCAGCCTCTGCAGCGCCTGCGGACAGAGCTGGCATCACTGCCTGAGCCTGCTGAGCACCCCAGCACCCACCCCCTGCCTCTGGGCCCAAATCTGGGCTCTGCCCACCCCATGGACCTGGGGACACACACGTGTCCCCCCAGAGCACAGACACACACATCCCCATGGCTCAGTGTCAGCTCTGAGCTCCCATCGTGCTTCCAATGAGAAAATCTCTTTGTGGGGCAGCCACCACAATGAAAGGACCCCCAGTGTGGCTTTAGGGACAGAGCACCTGCAAGGGGACATCAGCAAGGGACACTGGCTACAGAGAAGAGCAGAGCAGCCCCAGCAAAGCCAAGCACAGCATGACCCCAACCCCGGGGGGACAGTGAGGGAGGGGACACAGTGACCAGCTGCAGGAAGAGGGGACACAATTCTGCTGCAGTATGTCCCTAAGGGACACTACAGGGCCATCTCACATCAAAACCAAACTCTGACATTTCAGAGCAGCGCCCTGCGATGACCCAGCACACAGCAGAGCCCAGCAGTTTCCTCCCCCCACAAGGTTTTCCCTCCAGGCTCTCAAAACAGCCAAGGTTTGGGCTCAGCAGAGCCCCCAGTGGGTGCTGACCGTGGTCAGAGTCCTCCTGGCAGGATGAGCCAGCTGCCACCACCCTCAGGGGCCAGCATGGAGCAGCCACGCTCGGATAATTTCTGAGGCTGCCCCTTGCCTGCGTGGGGCCGTGCCCAGCTCCTGCCCCAGACTGGCAGGACAGGACCTGGGCCTGCCCAGGACACTGATCCTGAACCCCATGGCACCTCCTTACCTGCCCGTACTCCCTGTCAATGGTGGCCCTCTGCTTGCTGTAGGACCTGGGGGGAGAGGGGACACAGAGAGGACACACAGAGGGGGGCAGGGATGGGCCATCCCTCGTATCACCCCCTGCCACCATCACCGTGCCACCATCCTGTCCCCATCAGGCCACCCCAGAGGGTGATGGAGCTCATGACCTCGAGGTGACAGCTCAAGGTGAGCTCTGCCCTGTCCCTGCCCAGTGCAATGAGCTGCCTGGTCACAGCTTGGGGACACACACATACACACGGGATGAGCTATTTCATCTCAATCTGGGGACACACACACACACACGGGATGAGCTATTTCATCTCAGTTTGGGGACACACACACACATATATGGGATGAGCTATTTCATCTCAGTTTGGGGACACACACACACATATATGGGATGAGCTGTTTCATCTCAGTTCGGGGACACACAGATATATGGGATAAGCTGTTTCATCTCAGCTTGGGGACACACACACACACATATATACGGGATGAGCTGCCTGACCAGGCTGTCACACGTGTGGGCCCTACCTGATGTCCTCCAGCAGCTCGGCGTCCCGCTGCTGTTTGCTCTGCAGGCCCGACAGCTGCTCCAGGAGATGGACCCGCAGCTCCTGGGTGAGCTTCACCTGCGGGAGGGTCCCGCTCAGCCCCGGGGATGCTCTGCGGGGATGCGCTGCCCCCTCGCCCGGGTACCCCCCACTCCCGAGCACCACCCAAACGCGGCCTCGCTTCCCCAGCCCCGTGAGGCTCCGCCGGGGGCGAGGTTCGGTCACGGCTGCAGGAGGGAGGACCCGGTCTCGGTGACCCGCCCAGTGGCCCGGCCCGGCCTGGCGCTCACCTTGCGCGGCGGCGGCTGCATCGCTGCGCTGCCCCGGTGCCGGTGCCGGTGCCGATCCCAATCCCGGTGCCGGTCCCGATCGCCGCCGCCCCGACCCGCGTGTGCGGAGCCCGGAACTGCCGGGCTCGCCCCGCCCCACAGGCCACGCCCCCACAGGCCACGCCCCCAAGCGAATCCCGCCCAATCAGACCCCGCCCCCAACAACAGACGGACACGCCTATGACCACGCCCCGAACTGACCCCCGCCTCTAACCCCGCCCCTTTGTTACGTGACGCCGAAGCCACGCCCATCGCGCACAGCAAGCCCCGCCCCTCGGGCCTGCAGCGCCGCCTGGTGGTCACTGCTGTACGGGTGGGCGGGGCGATGGGACACGGGGTCAGGGGGACAGAGGGACAGGGGACAGAGGGTGACAGGGGGACACGGGGACAGGGAGACACGGGGACACGGGGACGCAGGGACACGGGGACACAGAGACACGGGGACAGGGGGACAGAGGGACAGGGGACAGGGGGACACGGGGACAGCGGGACACGGGGACAGGGAGACATGGAGACACAGGGACACGGGGACACAGAGACACGGAGACAGGAGGACAGAGGGAGACAGGGGACAGGGGGACACGGGACAGGGAGACAGGGGGACAGGGGACAGGGATGTGAGAGGGAATGGACATGGAGATGTGGGAGGGACAGGGATGTATGACAGGGATATGTGGACTTGGGGACATGTGGATAGGGAGGCAGGGATGTGAGACACAGGGATATGAGAAGCAGAGACATGGGGACATAGGGATATGTGACACAGGGACTTGAGGACATGTGGATGGGGAGGCAGGGATGTGGGACACAGGGATATGAGAAGCAGAGACATGGGGACACAGGATATGGGACACAGGGACATGGGGACATGTAGATGGGGACACAAGGATATGAGAGACAGGGACATGGGGACATGGGGACATGAGATGACAGGGCCACGGGGACACAGGGATATGGGACACAGGGACATGAGGATGTGGACACAAGGAGACAGGGACATACATTGGTAACACAGGGACACAGGGATATGAGAGATGGGGATGTGGGGACACAGGATCACAGGGACATGGGGTGATGGGGAGCACTGTCCTCGGGCAGGGGGTCATGGGGACATGGGGAGTGCTGGGGCACACAGCACTGGGATCACTGGGGACTGAGTCCTTGTGCATGAGGATGCACAGGACACTGGTCCCAGGATGTGGTGACACATGGAGTCCTGCCATATGGGGACATGTGGGATACTGAGGGGACATCCCACATCACATGCAGGACACAGAGCCCCTGGCTTGGCAGGACCCTGCCATGGGGACACAGGCACAGAGCTGAGCAGTGGCGGCCACCTGGGATCATGAGGGATCCCTCACCAGTCCCTGTCTGTCCCCCTGTCCCTCTGTCCCCTCCCAACCCTCTCCCATCCCCTTCACCTCTCAGTTCTCTTTCTGTCCGGATTTTGTGTGTTCTGCACAGTTTGTGGCTGTCCCCACTGTCCCATTTGTCCCCTTCTTTCTCTTCCCATGACAATCCTGGGGTTGGCTGCACATGTCCTGTGTGACAAAGCACAAGGCTGGGTGGGGATGTGCCACTGGCTCTGCTGTTCCCCTTCTTATCTGGGAAAATCAGGAGGTCACCCAGCCACCCACTTTGGTGACAAGAAGGGAACAATACTGGGTGGCCCCATCTACATCAAGCTGTGACACCAGCTTGTCAGCCAGAGGTGGATCTGGGGATCCAGTCCTGGCAGGGCTGGGCAGGAGGGATGCCCAGCACCCTGCAGTGCTGCAGTGGGGCACAGCCACATGTCACCAAACTGGGAACCAGCTGCCACCTTCCTGTCCCACACACGAGGCACAAATAGCTCCGTCCTCCCCCTGTGCTTCTCCTCTCTGCCTCTTGCTCGCTTCCTCCTCCCCAGGAATGCAGTTGTGTGACCGCAGCTGAAAACTTCTCCCCGTCTCTGGTGTGCTGGCTGTCACTTTCTGTCGCCTCGTGCCTCGGTCTGGCTGCATACACCACAGGATTTTGGACAGGATGCTGCTGTGACGTGGTGGAGACAAAGGGAGGGTACCCGCAGGAAAGGGGGTTGGTGACAGTCCCGCCGTGTCACCAGCACTGTGGTATTTGTGAGGACCCGGCTGGCACAGCGGCCACTCTGCAGAGATGTCCTGGCTGGTGCTGTCACCTTCTGCTGCTGTCTGTGTCACCCTTCTGCTCAGCTGTGCCTGGCTTGGCTCTGCTGCCCAGCCCTCCTCAGGTAAGTGGCTTGGTGGGTCTGGGGGTGATGGGGTTAGGGCAGGGACACCTCGCTGGGACACCCCAATATCACATCCTGTGACACTTGGAGGCAGAGGCTGAGTGTCACAGGGAGAGTTTGGGCCCTGCTCTGCTGCCTTCCCTCAGTGTCCATGTTGAGACTCTGAGCGAAGACCCAGCCCAGCATTTCCCTTTTTGGCAGCAAAATTCAGATTACTGCTCTCGTAACCTGAATTTTCCATCCCCTGGATGTGGAGAGGGGGCAGACCTGGTGGATGTAACCAAAGCCCCCTGGGGTAGGGTGTTCTGGGAACCATCAGGATGGAAATTCTGGAGGTGGGGGTGACGTGCAGAGCCTGTCTGGTTTTTTTTTAGCGAGCCAGAAAAGGGATTTGATCCTGAGTTGTTTCTCTCGGGGCTTTCCTGTTCTTTGCACGCAGCGAAAAGCCCCGACTGCAGGAGGAGGATGAGATGTCTGTGGCTGTGGTGGGGAACTGGGCTGGGGCCATGGCTGGGACTATCCCAACCCCGTGCTGCTGCGGGTTTCCTATCTGGGCTGGGTAGGATCAGCAGCAGCAGGGATGAGGGAGCAGGGCTCAGAGCAGGGCACCCAGCTGGGCTGGCACAGGGCATGGCACAGCTCTGCAGGGTCACAGAGCCACCAGGTTGGAAGAGACCTCCAAGATCGAGTCCAACCCAGCCCAACCCCTCAGCTAGACCGAGTGCCACGTCCAGTCTATATTAAACACATCCAGAGATGGTGACTCCACCACCTGCCTGGGCAAACCATTCCAATACTTTATCATCCTTTCCATAAAATATTTTTCCTGATATCCAACCTATATTTCCCTTGGTGCAGCTTAAGACTGTGTCCTCTGGTTCTGTCACTTGTTGCCTGGAGAAAGAGACCAACCCCCATGTGGTTACAACCACTTTTCAAGAAGTTGTAGGGTGTTGGGGAGGGAGGGGACAGGGAGATGCCACCTCCTGTATCCAGTGGTGTTTCTGCAGGAAAGGGTGACAACTCCTGCTCTCCTGGCATGGAACAGGGAGATGCCACCTCCTGTGCCCAGTGGTGGCTCTGCAGGGAGGGGTGGTGATAGCTCCTGCTCTGGGCTCAGCCCCGTGCCTCGTGTCCCCGCAGCACAGGGCAAAGGGCGGGTTCCCTGCTCCGCCCTCACTCCCCAAGAGAAGAACGTGTGCTCTGAGGCCTCTGAGGAAGATTTTCTCAACAGCACCCTCAGCACTCGCCTCCTGCCTGCCCTCTACTCCGTGGTGCTGCTGGTGGGGCTGCCAGCCAACGCTCTGGCCTGCTGGGTCCTGGCCACCAACTTCAGGAGATGCTCCAGCACCACCTTCCTGCTCAACCTGGCCATGGCTGACCTGCTCTTTGTCCTCCTGCTGCCCTTCAAGATCTCCTACCACCTCCTGGGCAACCACTGGCTCTTTGGGGACTACCTGTGCCGCACCATGGTGGCCTTCTTCTACGGGAACATGTACAGCTCCATCCTCTTCCTCACCTGCATCGGCCTGGAGCGCTACATCTCCGTGGCACACCCGTTCCTGTGGAAGGGCTCCAGCTGGGAGAGGGGCAAGGTGGGCATCAGTGTGGGCATCTGGCTGGTGGTGGGGCTGGGCATGAGCCCTCTGCTTCTGCGCTCCCACACACACGACATCTCCAGCCTGAACATCACGACGTGCCACGACGTGCTGGGAAAAGAAACCCAAGGTTCTTGGCTACTATTTCCTGTCCCTGGTGGGGCTGGGCTTTGGCCTGCCCTTCGTGCTCATGACCATCTCCTACAGCTGCATCCTGGTGAGGCTGCTGGCCAAGGGAGGGAGCTACGGGCACGTGGTGCGTGTCCTGGCCCTGGTCTTCCTGGTCTTCATCGTCTGCTTCACGCCCAGCAACGTTCTGCTCTTCATCCACTACCTGCTGGAGCCCACGGGCTGCAACAACAGCACCTACATCTCCTATGCCCTGGCCCTGGTGCTCAGCGCCTGCAACAACTGCTTCGATCCCTTCATCTACTTCTACGTCTCGCGGGATTTCCGGGGCTGGCTCCGGGATGCAGGGGGTCGCTGCCTGCAGGGGCTCGAGGTCTCGTCGGGGAGATCCACGGAGAAAACACCCCTGCCTCTGAGGTCTAGTGAGCAGAGCCAGGGCTGCCAAGCTGTGTCCCCCTGCCCTGGGGATGAAGGAGTCTGAAATGTGTCCACCATGAAGGGTTGGCAATGGACTTGGGCAATAAATCCCACCCGGAGCTGAGACTCACGAGGATTTCGCCTCGTGATGACACCAGCGCTCCCCAGTCCCATGGGACACCCCAGCTGGGTGCCTGGCACCCTGATGTCCCCCCTGCCTGACCCTGCACCCCTCACCGCTCCTCCTGCAGTGACCAAACCCTCCAGAGTACAAATAAACCTTTATTTCTCCCTGCTGGTGGCAGGGACAGGTACAAAGAGCCTCGCTGAGGAGGGGCTGCCCTCCATCGCCAGGACGACATGCCAGGCACACACGGCCAGCCCTGCTCCTGCTGCTCCCCCTTTCCCCCCAAAACAGTGGTGTGCAAGAAGGGAAGGGGGATGGCTTGGGTTGTCCTGGCACTGCCCTGCAGGCCCCAGTGCTGGAGAGGGGACACGCTGGCACCCTGTACCCCCCTGCCTGGCATGGTGCCGTGCTGCCAAAAACATGCGGGCACCATGTTCCTGCTTTGTTTTCCCCTTCGCTTGTGTCCCTCGGTGCTGGGCTCGATGACAGATGTGCCACCCATGAGCAAGAGCTCAGGTGGCAGCAGTCCCAGCCCTCCCAAGAGGAGCTACCACGGCCCAACATCCTGCTCACCACTTGTCCCTTTGGTTCCCCATCCCACCTGGCTCCGGGATGAGGAGGAGGAGGAGGGTGGGGGGTTCCACCATGTGGGAGTGTGGGGTACCCATCATCTCTGCCTGCTGGGGTTCCCATCATCGCTGCCACCGGGCACGACTTGACCCCCAGGTCGGTGGCCACCCCTTTGGCACAGCGGGTCACGTCACCGGCTGGCCCGGCCCCGGGGGTTGGCCATCGCTCTTCCTGAGGATGACACTGCTCAGCTCCTGGATCAGTTTGTCACTGATGGGTGAGGGAGCCTGCAAGCTCCTCTTCCTGGGCAGCTCCAGGGAGCTCTCTGCCGTGGGCTGCTCCCGGGGTGCCTGCCTGCTCCCAGTCCCTCCCAGCACCACGGAAGGCTCCACGTTCCTCTCCAGGGAGGAAGTTTTTGGTGGGTGCAAGCCCCGGGGTTGGAGCTTTGTTGCTTTCCAGGTTCAAGCCCTTTCCAGGGACACGGCTTTGGTGACAGAGGAGCCTTGCACCCTGTGGGCCGGGCTGGCAGGCAGTGAGGAGCGCAGGGCAGTGCCTGAGGGCTGCTCAGGGAACGGGAATGGCTTCTTGGACCTGTCCACGGGGGGCACGGCCGCCAGCTCTGCCAGCAGGCCCTGCCCCAGGTCCAGCGCTGCCAGCTCGGGGAAGTTCCCCACTTCCTCGTAGACAGGATCAATGTCTGCCTCCTTCTCCTGCTGCTCCTCCAGGGAGTCCTGGTGGATCTTCATGGGCTGGGGAGGACAGGGGGCAGGTGAAGGGTGCTGCCCACATGGCTCAGCTGTACCCCGCTGTCCCCCCTCACCCTGCCCCCTGCACTGCCTGGGGTTCCCTGTCCCTCACCATGGGGCCGGCACCTCCAGCAGGTCCCTGGGCTCAGGCACTGCTGCCCTTTGTTCCCCATGGCTGAGGAAGGGGAGTTTTGGTGCCTGGGCATGGTCTGTGCCACCAGCTCAGCAGCCCTTGGCAGAGGATTCTGGGGTGGGTGGGCAGGGTGGATGTCATGCAGAACACAAATCCAGGTGAGGAGAGGTCCAGCCCAGTGGCCTTTTTTGGAAATAACCTCATGACAAGGCACACCTAAACCTCTTCCCTCACATTCCTTCCATTGATACCCTATGGGCAACGTGTGCCCAGCAGGAGAGGCTCTGGGAACTGGGCTGGACTAGCCTTGCCCACACTGGGACCACACAGGAATCCACATCCCCAGGCAGGGAACACGGAGAGCAGTGGGCACCCCGTTGTCTGCCACACCAGCTGGGCACATGGGACGCTGCAGGTGAGCCCTGGCACAGTGCAAAGCCAGCAGCAGATGCTCCACGTGTGCAGTACTTACAAAGAACATGGACAAAGTCCTTCGCGTGTGCAGGCGGCGCTAGAAACAGAGGAGACGGACAGGGGTGAGCACAGGGAAAGCGAGGAGCGAGGCCACGGGGGCCTGGGCAGGCAGGGGAGGGGCAGAGGGTGCAGGAGCCTGCAGGCACGGAGAGCTGCCACAGACACGGGCACGGACACGAGCATGGCACACACAGCACCCATGGGTGCCTCTCCAGGGCGGGCACAGGGTCTTGGGACGGGTACAAGGACCAGGATGGGTGCAGGAGCACTCTTTACCAGAGTCTGGTTGGCAGAGAGCATGGTGGCATCAGTGCTGTCCCCGTGCAGGGGCACCAGCGGCATGGTCCCGAATTTCTGCTTGGCGAGGTCGGAGGAGGAGCGTCGGCGCAGGACCACGGGGCGCAGGTCATCGTGCTGTGCACAGGGACAGGGTGGAGACACGGGTCATGCCCTGCCAGCCCCATGCCAGCTCCACCCAGCTGGGTGGCACGACCAGCCTGCACCCACCTGAGCCTTGAGGATGCTGGTGGTCCAGTCCCAGAGCTCAGCCTGCCCTGAGCACACCAGGTACCTGCAGAGCAAATAGTGGAGAAGCTGCCAGGGAGTGGGGACAGTGGGGCCGTGTCCCCTTGTCACCTTGTCACTTTGTCTGTGAGCCTGGGGCTCTCAGGTTCATCTACAGCCCGTGGTGTAAATCTCTGAAAATCTCTGCATGCCCAAATTGCTGCTTTAGGGCAAGCTGGGAGCTTTTTGGGCACCCAGCACCACCCAGGGTGCTGGTGTGGGTGGGAGGCAGGGACATGGGTGGCCACGGGACACCGCCATCCTGTGCCAGGGACAATGTGGCCCCTCCACTCTCTCAAGTGCCCCAGCTCTGTGCTGACCCCAGGGCTCCTGGCTGTCCCACTCCCACTAAAACTGGGGACACATCAGCCCCAGGACGGCAGGGGAAGGTACTCACAGCTGCTGCTTGTCCAGGGTCAGTGTGAAACCCCACCTGGAAAGGAACACAAGGCTCTAGGGCAGCACTGCCAGGCTCACACACAGCCTGGGGTCTGTGGGCAGCGGGGCAGGGCGCTGAGCTCGCCCCAAGGGCACAGGCTTTGGGTCCAGGCGGAGCCTGGGTAGTCAGCAGCTGGGTTTGGGTGCCAGGAGCAGGGACTGAGGGGTGGATATCTGGCTGGGAAGGTCCCACTTACTGAGCTGGTGGCTTCAGTTTCTTCCTAATGCCCATGTAAACCTTGGCTGCGTCCAGGGGCCACTCACGCTCTGGCTTGGCACTCTGGCAAAGGACATCCAGTGGGTCAGCCCGGCTTGGTGCCAGCCCCTCTGCCAGAAGCACAGCCACTCTGTGCCGCTGCTGTCCCCGGGCTCCTCCTCCCAGCCTCTCCTCCCACCCCGGGCTCAGATCCATCCCACAGCATCCCCCATACCCTCTTCTCCTTGAGCAGCAGCAGCCTCCTGTCGCGGATGACGAAGTAACGCTCCTGGAACTTGTTCCCCAGCAGCTTGGGGGGCTCCTCGCGGCATTTCAGCAGCCCGCACTTGGGGGTCTCACGCTTGGCACCTGCCCAGTGTGGGGACACGGGGGTCAGGGGGGCTGGCAGGGTGGGACTGCAGGGTGGGAAGTGAAGGGAAGCTCAGGCAGGGCTGTCTCCCTCTGGGGACACCCCGAGGGACCGTGTCCCCCTCTGTGCTCGCCTTACCTGTGAAGAGACAGCTGCCCTCGCCGATGGGCACCTTCCTGATCAGCAGGTACGCGGCGCTGGGCTCCGGGAGCTTGCACCACTGCAGGGCCTGCTCCAGCACCTTCTCCTTGGGGTGCAGGGGCCGCTCTGGGGACACAGGGACACTCTCACCACTGTGTCCCCTTCCCTGTGCCAGTTCCTGTCCCCTCTGCCACCCCCAGTACCTCACACAGAATTCACAGAATGACCAGGTTGGAAGAGACCTTTGAGATCATCCAGTCCAACATCTCAGCTAAACCGAGTGCCACATCCAGTCTTTTTTTAAACACACCCAGAGATGGTGACTCCACCACCTCCTCAGGCAGACCATTGCAGTAGGTTATCACTCTTTCTGTAAAAATTTTTTTCCTAATATCCAACCTAATTTCCCCTGGCACAGCTCGAGACTCTGTGTTCTTTGGTTCTGTCAGTGCTGCCTGGAGAAGGAGACCAACCCCAGCTGAGCACAGCCACCTTTCAGGGAGTTGTAAGAGTGACAAGGTCACCCCCTGAGTCTCCTTTTCTTCAGGCTAAACAACCCCAGCTCCCTCAGTTGTTCCTCACAAGGTTTGTGTTCCAGGCCCCTCCCCAGCCTTGTTGCCTCCTCTGGACGTGCTCAAGCATCTCAAGGTCCTTCCTAAACTGAGGGGCTCACACAGCACTCAAGGTGTTCTCAAGTCCTGATCCAGGCCAGGACTCATTTGCCTTCTTGGCCACCAGGGCACACTGGCTCATGTCACCTCCCCCTGGCCATGCCAGGAGCATCCCCCTGTGCCATCCCTGCCGTGCTCACCCAGCTCCCCGTTCTCCAGCGCCTCGAAGGTCAGCCAGATGTCCAGGCTGGCAGCCACGTTGCGCATCTCCAGCACCTGGTTGGTCAGTTCCTCTGCGGTCATCGTGGGGGACACCTGGGGCCAGACACACAGGGGGTGCAGGATGAGCCTCCTGGAACCCTGAAACCTGGGAGTTCTGAACTTTCTGTGCTTTCTGGTTCTGACCCTCAAAAGAGCACTGCTTGTGACTTGAGGCCTTGGAGAAGGATTCCAAAACTTGAGTGGTGGAGTTAAAATCACTGGTGTGTGGTTTGAATAGAAGTGTGAATAGAATAGAAGTGATTTCACATGGGGAAGGGTTTGGAATTTGGGGTTTTGGAATGTAGTAATAGGTATGGGACAAGATGGAGGTTCTTGGCTCTTCTTCTTCCTTCTTCTTGGTTTTAAGCAGTAGTTTTTGGTTGGGTGGAAAGCACTGCAGTGAGGGTCATGGGTGTTTGGTCATTGGGTCAAAAGTGTAAATAATACAGATGTTAGTTTTTAATTGAATAGTTAACAAGCAAGAGACAGCTCCATTTTGTCATTTTTAGCTTATTAGCTGCAAGTGCTGTGACACTCACTATACTATAGATAAAAATTAATAAACAACTGAATCCAAACACAAAACTCCATCTCTTGTGCTTCAATCCCAACTATGACAAAAGGCAAAAGGAAAAAGGAATAATAGCACCCTCTTCACTTGCTCTAGCACAGCCCTGCTGTGGGACTCACCTTCAGGGTGACGCAGCAGTCGGGCACCTTCTGCTCCAGGTACACCTCGATGATGAGGTCCCCTGCCTGGGAGAGCTGCAGGGAGAGCACTGGTGTGATGTTGCTGTGGGTGCTGAGCACATCCCACCTTCCCAGGGGTGCAGATGGTGTCCTGGGAAGCTGGGGCTGCAGGAGTCTCAAGGTGATGGGCACAGAGGAGATAATAGAGGGAACATCTTTTCCCAAATGTGGATATGGGGACCCAGGGTGGGCATGGGAGTGTCCCCAGCCCAGGGGTCCCTGATGTGGGGCCCACAAGCACATTCCCAGTACCTGAGTGTCCTTCCAGGTGGTGATCAGGCTGTTCTCCAGATCCATCTGGGACACCTGATCCTCATCAATCTGCCAGAGGAAGGGTGCACAGGGTCAGTGTGGAGCGGGATCTGGCTTGGGGACACAGGAGGGACACAGGGCCAGGCAGAGGTGTAGGGGGATCCAGGGGGGTCTGGATCAGAGCCAGCACAGCGAGGGCTGCAGGCCCTGCTTACATTGAAGATGCTGACGTAGTTGTCGATGAGATCTTCCATCACCTTGACCTCGTGCTCCCCTTTGCCATCTGTCTGGAAGAGGCTGGGTGCGAAGAGCAGCGACAGGTTCTTGGTGCTCATCTGGTTGAGGTCTGCACATTTCTGCACCCTGGCATGAGGAGCACAGAGGTGAGGGGCTGGTCCTGCTCAGGGTGAGGTTTCAGCCCCAGCCACCCTCCTGTGCCTCGTACAAACAGCCTGGACGTCCCCTCAGCAGTGGGAGCTTCAAACTGGGCAGTTCCAGTTTGGAGAGCTTCCCTCTGCCATCAAACTGGACAACGGCTCTGCCTCAAACTCTGACTCAGGGATGGCAATTGAGTGTTTTCTGGATGGCATTTACATCCTACAGGGTGGTGTCCCCTAGCCCCAAACCTCCCGTTGCTCCCCCTTGCTGCAGGATGATTTGGGAACGTTCAAGGTGTCCCAGACACATTCCAGCACCAGCTGTGTGGGTGGAGCATGGGGACATCTCTTAGAGAGAGGATCCAGCATTCCCAGACCCCACAGTGCTGGAGCAGGGCCCCACTGACCTGTAGAGGTGCCCAATGAGCGCAGCCAGGGTCTTGTGGTTGAGACGAGGCAGGCGCTGGATGAGCTCCTTGTACCGCTCCAAGCGCTGTGGCTTCGAGGAGATTTCTGGAGGCAGGAAAACCAGACCCTGGCTGAAGCCAGCAGATCCAGAGGTGACACCGCACCAAGGACCCATCCAGGGAACCCAGAGTGGAGCAGTGCGGATGATACAAATCCCCCCAAACTCTCAACACCAGGCCCCTGGAATGTGCTGTAAAAGATAAGGTCTCCTGGCTACCTAGAAGGACAAATGTTTAAGGAATTCAGTCCCTCTCTTATCACTTTGGAAGATAATTGGTTAGAAATCAGCTTTTGTAATTGGTTAGTTTATCCACAGAACTTCGACTTAGATTGGATGCTGTTTTTCTATACAACTTTCTATTGGTTATAATTTAGATCCTCTTTGAATCCCTAAATATGACTGTGCCCCCTTTGTCTAATGGGATCTTTGCTGGACTTCCTTCACAAAAGAAATAAAGATCTTGTGGAACCATCCTGCAAGGCCCAAGTCTTTCTCTGCCGACTACCAGAAGAACCAGAGACCAGCAGTTCACAGAGCAGGGCTGTGGGAAAGAGATACCTGCAGCCTCCTTCCACTGCGGGTGCAGCTCCAGGGTGAAGATGGGATCTTCCAGCTCCCGGAAGAACCTCTTGAGCACATCAGTGACGTCCTCGATGAAGTTGTCGCTGATGCGCAGCTTGACGTTGCGCGCGTCCCGCCGGAACTCCTCCATCAGTACCTTGATCCGGGACTTGGCTCCGTTCTTGCGGTAAATCCCCTCGTGCCGCAGCCCTGGGACAGAGACACGGGGTCACAGGGGCTGGATCCTGCTCGGAGGATCCCTCACAGAGCTGGTGGCCCCACAGCAGCACGTCCCGCCTGGATTGGCCATCCCGAGGTGCTGGAGGGAGCTGGGGTGTGCTGGGCTCACCGTACTGGGTGATGAAGGCGATGCAGGAGTCCACGATGATGGGGATGTCCCCCCGGCTCAGCTGCTGGTCCCTCAGAGCATTGCCCCTGCCCCCTGCTGACGCCTGGATGTCACTGTACCACGCCGCCGAGTCCGCCCGCGACAAGCCCTGCAGGTAAAATGTCCTGAGAACAACAAAAGGGCAGAAAAGAGGGAATGAGGGTTGTCACAAGGGCGGGTTGTCCCCTCCTGCCTGTGACAGGGAGAGAGGGCCAGCCAGGCTGAGTCAACCCACCCCACCCCACCCCACCCCACCAGGATTTGGGGATAATTTAAGATCTGGTTCAAATGAAGCTTTAGATACTGGCAGCCCCCACTTTTCCTGCAACTCGGCATCTCAGCACCTGCAGGCAGCTCTGGAACCTCTGCTGGAATCCCCCCCAAAATCCACCCCAAAAGTCCCCCCAAAAAATCCACCCCAAAAATCCCAAAATTCACCCAAAAAATCCCTAAATTCACCCCAAAAATACACCCAGGAACCCCAAAACCCACCCCAGAAATTCAGCAAAAAAATCCCCAAATTCACCCCAAAATTCATCCAGGAACCCCAAAATCGACCCCAAAAATCCCCAAATTCAACCCAAAATCCACCCCAAAAATCCCCAAATTCGCTCAGGAGGGAAGGAATGACCCCAGCTAGGGTTAGATGTAGCAGCACCTCCAACAGTGAAAACCAGCCCCAAACAAAGAGGAAAACAGTAAATGCACAATTTCCCCCTGCTCATTCTGCCACAGGGAGCGAGGGCCAGCCAGGCTGAGGTGGGGCCACCAAAACAGCCCTGCAAGCCCCTCAGTCACAGCCCTGCTGTCCCAGTCACTTCTCCATCAGGGATTTGGGATCAGCGTCGGCCCATCCAGAAGCGCCTTCGCTTGGCTCTTTCCCCATCACCCCCACAGCCAGGACTCACCTCCCCATCTCCACCAGCACCAGCAGCTCCTTCTTCTCCGGGGTGTCCGTGGCAGGAACCAGACCTGTGTTGGGGTGAAGCTGAGCAGTCAGAACCACGCGGTGCCAGCTGTAAGGGTCGGTCCCAAATTTCCCTGATCTGCCTCACGACCATCGAAATGACTGGAGACCCTGAGACTCTGAACCCTGAGACCCTGAGACCCCAGAACTTGCTTAGGACAGGAGTTACAGTAATTTCACAATTATAAGCCGTACCTAATTGTAAGCCGCACTTTTGTTGGCAGCGAAGTAATCAATTTGTAACAATCACGCGATCACGGGTTTTACTGGCAGGTGCTCAATTCATGAGCTCTGCTTGGCACTGTGGTTCGCACTTCCAGGTTGGGAAATTTCTGAATTCTGTTCATATATTGGCTGCTCCTGAGTGTAAGCTGCACTTCCAGGTTGGGACCAATATTTTAGTCAAAATGATGCGGGTTATAATCGTGAAATTACTGTGCTTGTGGATGATACAATTCCTCCAAAGCCATCTTCCCCTGGAACTTACTATAATAGATAAGGTCTCCTAGATACCAAGGCTGAGCCAAATTCCTTAAGAATTTGGTCACTCTCTAACACCTTGGAAGATAATTGGTTAGAAATTAGTTTGTGTAATTGGTGACTTCACCTTTAGAACTTTTGATTTAGATTGGATGCTGTTCTTTGTATAAACCTTTTTATTGGCTGCAGTTTCAATCCCCCTTGAACCTGTAAATATGACTGTCTCTCCTTTGTCTCTGAGAGAATCCTGCTTGACCACCCTTGGCATGAAATAAAGATTCTTGTGGAATGCATCAAGCAAGGCTCCGGTCTTTCTCTGCTGGCTGATGTGGGGTCCTGAGAGATGGCTGATGGATATCAGCACTCTCAGGTCCTGGTAAAACAACTACCAGGGACAAAAGGAAAGCTTACAGTTACTGGCCTGGCCGAGGTGGATGCTTGCCAAGGGACTGTTTGTAGGTGTGCCTGGTGCTTTGCCATGGTACCCTGCTCTGGAGCAGAGTGCTGGTCACAGCATCCTGTTCCTGCACCTGATTTTTGAAGCCACAGGCCTCTGAACACAATAGTCCATAAATCTCCCCACCTTTTGGCCAGAGGCCACTCGCCTTGGATAAGAACTATAAAATGATTACTTTCTGAAGAGACTTTTTGAGATTTCTTTCTCCCACAGATGGAAGACGCGTTCATTGGCAGGACAACTCGAGGACATCATCCCATCTGTTGGTAGCCATTCCCCCATCCTTTCTCTCTCTCCCTCTCCCCTTTTACTTTGTCTCCCTTTTCTGTCTCTCCTCTATCATAAACTAAGCTGTTGGCACTCAATAAAGTGCATTGTTGCTTGCTGCATAAGAAAACCTGAGTCCCGTGCAGTTTGTCTTTTGCACCCTGGGGTCGAAGGAACCATCACGACTCCCGCTCAGGTTGGGGCGGATCGTGTGACACCAGCCCCGGGCTGTGACACTCACTGAGCTCCTGCAGCCGCCGCAGGTTGATGCTGTCTTCGGCCCCGTCCTCCTCGGCGGGGCAGATGAAGAGGTGACCTTTCTGCAGGATGAAGAAGGCCCTCTGCCAGCGCTCGGGGTTCAGCATGCACTTGTAGCGCAGCTGGCCCACGCGCTGGAACTCGTAGCCCAGCAGGCAGTGGCAGCTCACGGGGGTGAACCACTGTGGGATGGAGAAGGAGATGAGCAGGGTGAGAACAGGGCTCTGCCCCTGAGGGCTGAGCCCCATGAGGATGGGGGTGGGTCACTGGGGACGGTGGGAGCCCCTGGAAAGGGAGGAGAGAGAGGGAAGCCAGGACAGAGTCTGGGGACACACTGGATCTGGCTCACCTTGCCGATGGCACTGGCCCAGGCTTGCAGTGTTTCGGGCCCATCAGTTCCCAGCTGCTGCACCTTTTCCCCAGTGAGGAAGAGCTCAAGGGTGAAGCGAAACCTGCAGAGGATGAAGCAGCCCATGAGGGCAGCCCTGTCCCTGTCCCAGAGCCAGAGCAGGCACTGCACGAGCAGGGAGCCCAGCCCTGGTGTCTGTGTGCCCCATGCTTTCTGGGCATGGCTGGGGGTACCTCTCAGTGGGGCCAGGGCTGGTGACTGCCTGGTGGGCTCTGTTGACCCCCAGGGAGATGAGATCCCCGCTGTCAATGTGGCCCAGGGGCTCGGTGCACTTCTCAGTGTCGAAGAAGAGCAGGGCTCTCTCCAGGGAGCACCACGTGCGCTGGAAGTCTGCAGGAACGGGGCATCAGTGGCACTGGGGTGGGCACCCTCTGACTGCCCTCCCACCCTGCCCACACTCACCCTCTTTGCTCTTCCTGGCCCCTGGGAGCTTTGAGGGGGCCGTGGCCCGGTACAGGTACCCGCTGTGTGTCACTGGTTGGGTGATCTCGTTGTAGACGCCCTCGGGACCCAGGTCCTGCAGGCGGGGGCTCCCTGTGGGACACACTACTGAGGGTGGGGTGGGAGCACCAAACTGTGGGTACCAGAGGGAGATCCCACTGGTACCCACAGGTATCCCACTGATCCCTGCAGGTGCAGGCATGGGGTTCCCTGAACAGAGACTCCAGAGGAACCCACTAATCAGAGATTGCAGAGGAATCCTTAACCCTGACACCCTGAGTGTCCCCAGCCTCGGGCCGTGTTGGAGGGGCAGCAAAGAGGAATTTTCTCCACCCCAGCCAGGTGGGGCTCGTGGGTTCTCCTTACCTGAAAGGTTCCTGGGCCTTTTGCTCTCTGGTCCCCACCAAAGGTCAGCCCCTGGGGCCACCTCGCTGACGGCAGGGTCAGAGGCCAGGGCAGCCTCTGAGGAGGAGAAGAACTGCAGGACGGTCTTGAGCAGGGTTGGTCCTGCCACGGCAGTGCACAGCGCCTAGGGTGGGACAGGCACATTCAGGGACCAAGTCCTGGCTCATGGAGACCCCAGCTGCCCCCCAGGGCTGCTCCAAGGCAGCCAAACCAGTGCACGACCTCCCAAAATCTGCCTGGCACGAGGCAGTGAGCGCACACAGCCAGGCAGGAGGTGCTGGCACCTCACACCAGGAGCTCTGGGGTGGCACCCAGCACCTCGAGGTGTCCCCTACCTGGAGCACCTCCTCCTGAGTGGCGTAGTGCGGGTGGGGCAGGCGGTACCGTCCCTCCCGGTACTTGCGGGTGATGAAATCCCGTCTCTGCTCGGCGCCGCTGTCCGGGGTGATGGCCTCGGTGGTGGGGAGCCGAGCGGCCCAGAACCGGTTGGCTCGGTCATTTCCCAGCACGATGAAGAGCTGGGGGAGAGTCCCGTGGTCCCCAGGGTCAGCAGGAGGAGCAGAAGCAGACTAGGGAGACCCGAGGAGCAGCCTGGCCCCTGAGCACACCTGCCCTGAGAGTCTCACCTGCACGATTTTATTGCACCCCTGAGTGCCTCACCTGCACGATTTCACTGCACCCTGTCTCACCTACACAATTTCATTGTAGCCCTGAGTGTCTCACCTGTATTTCATCGCACCCCTGCCTCACCTGCAGGATTTCACTGCACCCCTGTCTCACCTGCATGATTTCATGGCACCCCTGAGTGTCTCACCTGCACAATTTTATTGAACCTGAGTTTCTCACCTGTACAATTTCATTGTGCTCCTATCTCACCTGTACAATTTCATTGAACCTGAGTTTCTCACCTGCACAATTTCATTGCACCCCTATCTCACCTATATTTCATTGCACCCCTGAGTTTCTCATCAGCATGATTTCATTGCACCCCTGAGTTTCTCACCTGCACGATTTCATTGGACCAGACACTGGTGTCCAGCTTCAGGCTTTGCACCTTGGAAATGTTGGAGCCCAGGCTGCGGTGCTGCCCTGCAGGGAATAGGAGAATCAGCACCCCCAGACCAGAGAACTGAACCCCAAGTTATCCCCACACCCCCAGGATGCCCCCACGCCCTCCAGGAGCTGTCCCACCTGCACACTGCTTGCAGATGACCACGCACAGGTTGATGGATGCCCAGTCTGGACTCTGAGCCCAGCAGTCAGCGCAGTATTTGTTGGCTTTGTTGGACCAGATCTTCTCTGCCACCTCGTAGTCGTAGAGCATCTCGGCGATGGCCTCCTGCAGCGCCTCCATCCACTCCCGCTTCTCCCGCTCCGACTCTGCCACGAAGCTGGGGGCACAGCACGCCAAAACTTGTTTGGTTTGGTTTGGGGTGGATTTGGGAGGAAGATTTTGAATGGGTTTTTTTTAGGAAACAGATTTAAAGGAGAAGAAGGAAAGGGAAAGGGAAAGGGAAAGGGAAAGGGAAAGGGAAAGGGAAAGGGAAAGGGAAAGGGAAAGGGAAAGGGAAAGGGAAAGGGAAAGGGAAAGGAAAGCTTTATCCCCTGCTTCTCCTTTAATAAACTGGGTACAATTACTAATAAACTTTTAAAAGATGTTATTGGAACTGGGATGCAGAGTAGGATGAAGAAACTATGAATTATACCTACTTGGGACAAACTTTAGTACTTTTATAAACTTTTTATAAATCATTATTACTGAGCTCAGTACAATAGTTATTTCAATTTGCATTCTTTTACTGTAGAAACTACATGTTAGGGACACTACTGGAGTTATTTTTGGATAAGAAAATAATTTAGGGACCAGAAAGGTATTAAAACTTTAAAAAAGCTTAGGGATTAAGCTTTTATCTTGAGAGACATTATGAATTTAAACAATATGGTTGCTGGCTGCTTTATCTTAATACAGAGTAATTACAACTAAAATGCAATTAGAATAGGGATTTTTAATTTTTTTTCGTTTTTTTTTCTTTTTCTTTTTCATGAGGGGATTGCAGCAAGCAGCACGTGGGCCCAGCTCCCTCCTCATCTGCTCCTCCCTCCTCATCCCCCCGGCACACCAGGATACCTGAACGTTTTGGAGGGGGTGATGAGCTCGAAGCTGCGGCTCTTGGCCTCGCGGATGGTGGAGCCACGCATCTCGATGAAGCACATGGCAATGCCCATTTTGAAGAACTGCAGGGCAGAGGGACAGCGCTGGTCAGAGTGACACCGCCCTGTGGTGTCACCAGCACCCCAAGCATCCCATCCCTGCTCCCCCTGCCACTCTCTGAGCCCCCTCTCCTCTGACATAAAGCACCTGCAAATCCATGGTGGCTTCAAACCAAGGCACGTTCTGCCCCAAACCCCTGAAATGTGGCTGTGCAGGTTCCTTTCTTTTGGGAATTCCAGTCAGGGACACCCAAATACCAACCCAAACCAGCTCCTCAGGGCTGATGCTGCTTAGTGCACAGCAGGCAAGCTGCAAGGGAAGCGATGGAAATAAAACCAGGGGTGCTGAGAAAATTCAGCAGGAAGGAAGTGAGGCATTCTGCAGTGTGGGAGGTGACAGGGACCAGCTGTCACTGCCAGCCCCCCCTGCAGCAGGTGTGTGTGATTCTGTGGCATCAATCCAGTCCTGGGATGCACTGGGATGCTTGGTGACCAAGACCAAGATGATGATAATTTGGTGGAGGTGATGATGATTTGCTGGGGCTCCACTCCTGGTCCCCATCACTGCTGCCCTGGGCAGGATCTCCAGCTTCCTGCTCTGCCATTCCCTTTTTCCTGCCCACCCCTGCTCTCCCCTTGGCACCAGCCCTGGCTCAGCTCCCTCCATCCCTCTCATCCCTGTTGGGGTCTGCTCCAGCCACGAACCTGCTCACTCTTGTACAGCCACATCTCAGGCAGGCTCAGGGCTGCAAAAACCTTGGACTTGTGGCCCTTCAGCTCCAGGGTTCCCGATTTCTGGCAGTGGGCGGTGTTGGCAGGCCGGGGCCGGGACCCCACCAGGCGCTGCTCCATCACCTTCTTCTGCAGCGTGGAGCACCACTCATTCCTCTGGGCTGGGGAGCAGGCAGGAGGGACGGGGCTGAGCCCTTCCCGACTGCCCTGGCACGGAGCAGAGCACCCAGAAGGCAGGCAGGGGATGTTCTGGGATGCTCTGGCTGGAGAAGGGAGGTAGGGATGGTTCCTTAGGAAAACCTGGCCCAGGTTTTCACTCACCCTCGTTCTCAGCACGGAAGACAAAGATCCTGTGGCTGGTGATGACCTGGAACTTGTTGTCCTTGGTGGAACGAGCCATTTCGATCACAGACAGTGGGATCACTCCTTTGGGATAGGGCTCCTGGAACGAACCCCAGGCAGGGTTACCCCCTTTGCCCTTCCCACAGGGCACATCCATGACCTGGTACATCCTCCACATCCCACCCAGGAGCTCCAGGCATGACCTGGCACATCCTCCACATCCCACCCAGCAGCCCCAGGCATGACCTTGCACATCCTCCACATCCCCTGGGAATGACCAGATGTCCTCTGCAGCCACCAATCCACTTGTCATGGAAATATTTCCCTGTCCCAAACTTCAGAGAGGCCCTTCTGCCCCTTTTCCTCCCTGTGGTAACTCCTCTTTCTCTGTTCTGTGCAGCATCAACCCAAGTCAACTCCTCAGAGCTGATGCTGCTCAGTGCTCAGCATCTGCTCTGCTGGTGCTTCCTCAAAGCACAGCCAGTGGGCACCAGCAGCCCTGGAGGTTCAGGAAGGGGTGGATCCATGGCTGGGACCCCATTTCCAGCAGGATCTCCCCTTTCCTGCTCCCTGCTGGCAGAGGGACCCTTGCTATCCCAGACTCCCCATGGCTGAGGCTGTGATGTGCCACCCTGGTGTGGCAGAGCACTGCTGGCTCCTTCCAGAAGGACAAGGGGAGGGCATGTGGCAGCTCCCCAGCTGGTGTCGAGGTTCAGCCTCCCCACCCTGCACCACTCTGCCCTTTGGTACCTTCTCACTGCTGAAGTACATCAAGTTCTTGCCATCGAAACGGACGTAGCGCCTCTGGAAGACATAGTTCCTGTTGGGATGGCAGAAAAACTGTTGGGAAGGGGATGATTCCCCTCAGAGATCCTTCCTGCTCCACAGGGGTCTCACAGCACAGCTGGGGTACCCAAGAGGAGCACAGTGACCAGTGCAGCCACCTCACCTTGCCCAAGGGGGTTCATCTATGGGGGTGCCCCATCCCTGGAAGTGCTCCAGGCCATTTGGACAGGGCTTGGAGCAGCCTGAAGTAGTGGAAGGTGTGTGGGGGGGAAGAAAAGTAGTCTAAAGTTTTTTTTCCTTATAGTTTCTACTAATAAAGTTTAAAGTTTAAAGTTCCTCCTAATCCTATCTCACAGGAGGAAAATTTCAAATTTTCAAAACTATTGCATTAATAGGATTTGGGGGGGCCTGTCCTTGTCCCCGTCAGGGGGTGGAATGAGATGATCTAAAGGTCTCTCCCAGCCCAAAACCTGCTGTGATTCCACACCCACGTACCCCTGTGGGGACAGCTTGTCCAGCCAGCCCCCGAGCATGGTGGGCCGGGGCTCGCACAGCGATGTGAAGCTGGCGTAGGGGGAGATGGTGAGGTCATCCAGGACCTCGTCGGGGTACAGGTGAGCTGGCAGGCTGAACGGGGAGCCCTCAGCCCGCGGCGCCTCCACGGTGGAATAGCCCTCGTTGTCATTGTGGGCGATGCGCTCAATGAGGCGGCTCCGGCTCTCCTCGTCCTCGCTGCGGCCCTCACTGCTGCACTCGCTGCTGGTCCTGTGGAAAAGGGGGTGTGAGAGAGCTGGGCAGCACAGCAGGGTCCTGGGGAATCCCACCCAGGTCCTGGCACTGCTCCTGGCCTCATTCTGTCCTGCTTGGGCCACCCAGGTATCCTAGGTTACAATGTAAAGATGTGCCCAAAAGTGTGAATTTTGTCACCAGCTGTTAAACCAGGTGGGGCAGGGATCCTCAGCTCCATGGGAGATGTAACCTGTTAATGGATCATTTGTTGAAACCAGATGGGGCAGTGATCCTTATCTATGTGGGACTATCTCCTGTTAATGGATCATTTGTAAAACCAGCTGGAGCAGTGCTCTTTGTCTTTCCACAACCCATCCTCCCTCCAGGAGATCTCTCCTGTTCATGGCCACTGAGTCCCAGTGCATGGCTGATAAAATTCCATCATCCCATTGGGAGATGCTCCAGCCAGGGGGAGGAGCCAAGCATTTCCTACCTGGATAAAATCTGAGATTTGGAACATCAGAGCAGCCTTTTCCACTGGATCGAGAGGACAAGAGCTACCAGACCTTCCTTCAACAAAACCACTTCATCTGGAGTGCTACCACCACCCTAACCAGCGGGGTGTTGGGTTGTATGCTGACTCTGCCAGTGACTTTTCTCTTGTACTATTGGATGTATTTTATTTTTCTCTTTTTTTCCTATTAAATTGTATTTCTGACTTGGAGTTTCTCCCTGGTTTTGCTTTCAAACCATTACACCAGGGATGTTGGGGTTTGCATCTTCATGAGTGCTCGTGGCCACCAGCAGCCTGAGGCTCAGCCAGCCCTATATGATGGCACAAAGGCTCCTCTGCTTTAGGGAATGTCACAAGGGCCACCACCACACATCTCCTGATCCCTGGCATCACCTCCTTCCCCTGTTCACAGGCAGCAAAAGGAAGCCAGGCAGATCCCCAATCCCATATCCTGCTCCACACCCACCCCAGCTGCTCCATCCCTCTGCCCCTCCAACATTCCTGGCCACAATATCTTTGAAAAGGTGAAACTCCTGCCACGACACCTCTTGTGTCCAGTCAGAATTCTGGAGTTCAGACTTGAACCTTTTACTTCTATATTGTTAGTTTACTGCTGTATTTAATATATATTTGAATTTTACAAATACATGCATTATACTTGTGTATAATATGTGTAATATGCTCCTGCATCCACCTCCATCCTTGGGAGCCACGCTAAACCAGGCCTGCTGAGGCTTTCCAGCCATAACAATAAAAGGAAATTATAAAAATAAACTGCTAAGCCTGCCCCTTCCCATCAACCCTCTCAGCCAGGCATTTTTCTTTCCCTGGAAAGGAAATGTGCTGGGAAATGTCTGACAGTCCCAGGAGCTCACAAGGGGCCTGCCCAGGTGCAGTGGTGATGGACACAAAAAGAGTTGTGGCAGTTGGGACACCCCAGCACCCACAGGAGAGCATCCATGCCAAGTTCCACATCCAACAAAGACGATCCAAGACTTGTCCCAGCTTCTGTCTGAGGAGCACCTGAGCAAATTGGGCATGTCCAGGGGACAGGGTCATGAGGAGAACTGAAAGGACTCTTGGCCATCACTGCTTCAGCCACAGGAGCTGGGTGACATCCTTCCCCACGTGAGCTGTGGGAATCCTCCTCAGAGATGGGGACTTTTTTGGAGAAGAATCCCCCAGAATACGAGGAAGTGTCTCCAGTGTAAGTTCATGAGAAACTTCAGAACCAGGAGTAGGACCCCAAACACCTCCCCTGATAAATTCTCCCAACACCTGGTTTTGGGCACTAGGACAGGCACCTTCTGCCATCAGATGTCCCTGATGCACATGGGACAGGAGCAAGCCCTAAATCTGCCTGGGAAGATGCTGGAGCCATCCCAGTGGGGCTGAGGAGGTGATGGAGAGGGAGAAGGGGCTATTTGGCTCCAGGAAAGACAAGAAATGGCTCTGGGTGGCTTCGAGGTCGGAGCACAAGGAAAATTGCTGTTTAATTAGGACAACAGAGCCTTGTCAGGGTGACTCATCTGGCTGGAGTCCCAGCCTGGCCTGCAGATGCTTCAGGAAGGACTGGACAGGGAATGGTGTGGCTGGAGGACTCTGTGAGTCACAGGCAGCCTCGAGTGCCAGGCTTGAGTGGGAGGCAGACCCAGCTTGGAATGGGTCAGGGCAAGAGGAAAACGGGAAAAAAAATCCATGACAGCCCCTTCCTGAGCTGTGACTTAGAGCCAGTGAAACTGTGAAGACGTGGAGGGTACAAGCAAAGCCTGATCCAGTCCCCTGAGCCCTGTGGGGTGACAGGGACACTGCTGTGCCACCTCTCTGTCCTGCTGACACCGATGGCTGCAGCAGGGCACCAGCATTTCAGGGGCTGAGCATCACAGTGTGACCACTCCTGCTGCACCCTCAGACACCCACTCCCAGTTTGCAGGGAATTTTTCATTCCTTTTCCTCTTTCTGAGGATATTTTCTTGCTGGTGAGGTGTCTCTGCCCACCCCTGACACTGCCCACACCCTAAGCCAGAGAGCAGCATGGGCCAGACACAAACAGGGGAAGAGGAGCTACCACAGTAGGAAAAGGGGCAGAAGGGCCTCTCTGAAGTTTAGGACTGGGAAATATTTCCCATGACAAGCGGATTGGTGGCTGCAGAGGACACCTGGTCATTCCCAGTGACACCAGGGTGAGGACTGAGCTGGAGAAACACAAGGGGAGGATCAGGAGGTCCCAGGGAGGCAGCAGAGCTGGGGCCAGGCTGGCCAGGATCCCACAGCTCTGCTCCAGGGAATGATGGTGGGACCGGTGGGGCTGGGTGTGGGAGGAAAACACTGCAGCAGCTGCATGGTGGAGTCTGGGAGCACAGTGCAAAAGGGTCTCAAAGATTTTTCTGTCTCCTGTTCCACTCTCCACACCCCAGGCATGCTGGTGCTGGGCTGGGGGAAAAAATCTGTGAGCTGCTGCAGCTGATGGTCACATCCTGCCTCTTCTCAGTACAAAATGCCACAGCTGGACAATTCCCTGGATCCCAACTCCCTGGAAGCCACTGGATGCAGACAGGTCAGTGGCCAGTTCCTCTCTGACCTGATTCAGAGGCTCCACAGGAGATTTCAGTATTTCTGTTTACAGCTCTGGCCACATCAGAGCTGAAGGCCACAGAGCTGCAACTCACCTCGTCCTCTCTGAGCAACACAGGAAAAGGAACCCTCCCCATCCGAAATGGGAAGAGCAGCTTTCCTTCCTCTTTCTGAGATGCTATCAGGAGTTATGGAAAGTACATTTCAAAAGCGTTTTAAAGGTGCCCCTCACAATTTCACTGCTCACCGGCACAGTGACTGAGCAGCAGACACTGAGCTGGTGCTGCTGGAGCCTTCAGGGATTGCACAGTCCCTCATCTGGAGTTTAGAGCCATCTAATTTCTGAGTAATCCCCATCCCCCATGGTGTTTCCCTGTTCCCAGAGGGCAAATCCAGGCTCCTCTGAGTGTACAGGTGCTGCCCCAGTTGTGCACTCAGAAATCTCTTGCCAAGCTCTGTCCCCTCAGAGGCCACCCACCAGCACAGCTCCTCCTCATCCCCAAACCCATCAGCTCTTCTAGAGACTGCTGACACCATCCCAGACACTCCTGATCAGCCCTGCCATGGGGAAAACTGCCATCCCCTCTCAGGCTGTCCCCAGAGGTGTCCCCTGTATCCCCTGATGCCCAGCCCAGAGATGATCCCTACCTGCAGCCTTCTCGCTCCAGCTCCAGCTCAGACACAGCCTCGTAGCTCTGCTCAGAGGAGATGCCAACAGCCTGGGAAGAGAGGATGGTCACATCTCCTGTCCCCTGTGCCCTGCCACATCTCCTGTCCCCTGTGCCCTATCACATCTCCTGTCCCCTGCCACATCTCCTGTCCCCTGTCCCCTTCACATCTCCTGTCCCCTGTGCGCTGTCCCCTTGCAGTCCCAACAGTGCAGGGGCTCAGCCTGTGACCCTCAACCCAGAACAGAATCACAGATTCTCCTCAGCTGGAAGGGACACATCCAGTCCAGCTCCAGGCTCTGCCCAGACACCCCAACAATCCCACCCTGTGCACCCCTGGAGCGCTGTCCAAACACTCCTGGGCAGCCTCAGGGCTGTGCCCATTCCCTGGGAATGCTCAGGAAGAACCTTCCCCAGGCACTGTGGCACAGCTGGTGGGATGCTGAGTGACAGCAGAGCACAGCCACCACCCCCACAGTGTCCCCTTATTAGTGGCACTATATAATCTAAAAATCTAAAGAATTGTTTTTCCCACATTCCACTTCATCCAAACAATGCTCCTCAATTTGCATTTTCTGTCCCAAGTACCAACAAGCAAAAACCTCCATCTTGTCCCATACCTATGACTATATTCTAAAATCCCAAACTCCAAACCCTTCACCATGTGATATCGCACACTTCTATTCCAACTACACACCAATGATCCATCACTCAATTTTGGAAGCCTTCTTCAAGACCTCAAGTCAAAAGCAGTGTTCTTTGGGGGGTCAGAAAGCACAGAAAGTTCAGAATTCCCAGACTTTAGGGTTCCAACATCCCCTCACCTTTGGCTCCCGGGGTGGGACCACATGGCCAAAGATGGTCTCGCTGTAGGGGCTGACGGGCGGATCATTCACCTCTGTGGGCAGACATGGGGGAGGCAAAGGCATCAGGGGTGTCTGTGGTGAGGGAGAGACCAGCCAGGACCCCCAGTCCTTGAGAGGGACCCCCTGAACCCACCTCAGTGCAGCCCAACACCCAGGGCACCTGACACAATGACATAGTGACACAGGGACACAGGGACACAGTGACACAGGGACACAGGGACACAGTGACACAGGGACACAGTGACACAGGGACACAGGGACACAGGTGGGGTCGGGCTGTGCCTGGAATGGGCCACCCCAATCCCTGAGTGAGGCAGGAGCAGGGGCAGGGCTGGGGGATGGGCGGGGGCTCTGGGTTACCCCTCTCCCCCTTCCTCGGGGACATCAGGAGTCCCTGCTGTGCCCCGGGGGCTCTCACCTGGCTTGCTGCTGGGTCTCTGTGGGATGGGGGGCAGGGCCCCGCCGGGCCAGCCAGGACTGCAGGAAAACAGGACAGGGGTTACAGCGGCCGGACTGGGATCTGTGGTGTCCGGTCTGGCAGGGCAGGAGTTGCTGGGCGCTGCTCCCGAGCCTGCTTTGTCCCCTGGAATGTGCAGCATCCCCTCCCTGCTCCCAGCGCTCTCCCTGCTCCCTTCTCTTCCCAACACCGGGACTGCCAGGCTGTGTTTTGTGGTGCTGTGGGGCATCTCCCACCCCAGCACCTCCCCACTCGGACATTTCCCTCATTCCCAGCCCCAGAACCCTCACTCAGCCACCCCCTCACCCTGGGGACCCCCAGCCCGGTTGCCAGAGGGGCAGAGAAAGGGCAGCAGCCTCTCCCTGCATCCAGAAGGAGCCATCGGGGGGCCCAGGGCTGTCCTGTCATCTCGGAGGGATCCCAGCTGCCGCATCCAGAGCTCGGGGAAGGCACGGGGAGGGTGCTGGAAGGGATTTGTCTGCACCTGGGGTGGGTCCCGGGGGTGGGGGAGCCCCGCTGGATCCTCATCTTTGCCTGTTCTGCCCTCTCTCCCCTCCCAGGGATGACAGAAAGCTTTGCCTTACTCAGACTTGTCCTCGGGCTGGGTCTGCTCCTGCGGGGACAGAGCCGGGGGCTGAGGGACACCCTCACCCCGGGGCCCATCCTGCCCTCCCGGCTCCTCCGCGGGTGCTGCCGGGCGCTCGAGTCCTTCGTAGATGATGTTGGACACCATCTCCAGGCGGGCAGAGGCTGCCCTGGGGCACGGCGAGGGCTCTCTGCGGGCTGGGGCGGGCAGGGCAGGGCTGGCTGCGGGGGGACCCTCGTGGGCACTGCCAGGGCTGGGCTCAGCCGGGCCCCGGGCTCTGAGCCGCGGGGGCACGCACGGGACGGCCGGGGGGGATCTCTCCGCTGTCTCCAGGGTCTGGCCGTGGCTCGGGGGTGGCCGTGGCTCCTCCAGAGCACTGTCCCTCCCTCTCAGCCGGGATGCGATCACACCCATGGCCACTGCTGCTCCTGGATCAGCTCCAAAATCCGTGGAGCTCTCCCCTGGCACGAACCCCTCCAGTACCACAAAGGCTGATGGTGCCCTCTCGCTGCCCGGGCTGTGTGCTGGCACCGCGGAGCGTGCCAAGGGCACGGGCACTGATCCCTGCTCCGGCTTTGAGCGAGGGAAAACCGTCCTGGGTTTGGGAACCGGCTTCAGGGCGGGAGGAGCGGGGTCCTTCTCTACCTGGCTGGGCACGGTGACACGCGGCTGTGTCCCAAAGGCGTCACTAGTCCCTCCCGGCTCTGCTCTCATGGCATCCTTGCCCTCCTGGGGGGCACCCAGCAGCTCCGTGCCTGGGGAATGGGTGTCTCCTGTTGCAGGTCTCGCCCAGGATTGACTCAGCATCCGTGTCTGCTGCGCCAGGGTGAGGATCCTCTTGCGGTGCCCGGTGGCGGTGATGCCGATCTGCTGCAGGTGGTGGCTGTCCAGCGAGGTGGCATCTCTGGCCACATGGTATCCGTGCTGCTTGAAGACATCCCGGTACCTCTCCAAGTGGATGGTGGCCAGCCAGTCTGCAATATCCGAGTCAGGGCCGCACGGCGAGCTCATGGCCCTGCGGTGCCTCAGGGACGGATGCTCAGCCCATCATCTGTGCAAGGAGGGGAGAGAGGGGCTGAGGAGGCAGCAGGAAGGGAAAGGGGGTGGGTTCAGCTGCCGTGAAGGGTGGGAGCGTGGGATGCTCCCCGAGGTGTCGGCACCTCTTGCTGCACACCCCGCTCACCTCGCAGCTCCAGCAGCCCGCATCCTGTTGTTCCCCAGCCCCAGCCTCTCCATCGCTCCCCGGAGCCGGATCCTGAGCCGAGCCCGGGCAGGGACTGAGCCCGGGGGCTCACGGGGTGGACGAGCAGATGCCGAGGGCTGGGACGTCCCGGGCTCTGCGGGGGTGTCCCGGGCAGATACCGGGGGCAGCAGCGGGGCCCCTCCCAGGGGATGAGCTCCTGGGCCGGCCAGCTCGGGGAGGGCTCTGCGGCCGGAAGGGCCAGACCATAATCTCTCTCTCTCACTGCTGGCGAGGGCATGGGAGAGGTCAGCATGACTCACGGGCAAACAGAGGGGGGACAGACTCCCACCCAGACCCCGCCGGACCCCCCAGTGGCACATGGCCACAGAGGCTCGTGTGCCACCAGGGAGGACTCGCCAGCCCCGCCGCGGACAGAGCCTGCTGAGAGCCTTTTTCCCATGAATCACGCAGCTCCGCAGAAAACCATCTGTGCTGACTGTGCTGCCACTGGGTCTTTTTCCAGTTCCTCCATTTCCCTCTATTGTTCGGCTCAGGCTTCCTTCCTGCTGCCTGCACGCTCCCACGCATCCCCTGCCCCCTCCCGCAGGAGCCGCGTCCCCAACGCGGCCGGGAGAGCCGGGCTGAGCCCCCGTGGCCAGCACGGGCACGGCCCCGCCTGCCAGCCTGGGGATGCGTGGGTTGCCACGGGGAAGTGCCCTGGGAGGCTGCGGTGTCCCGGCCAGCACGTGGGGGACGCTGTCAGAGAAGGGGAGGGACAGTCACGGCAGGGGCTGGCACACGGAGAACAGGGCAGGGGGACAGCGAGCTGCCAGGCTGGTGTGGGATCTACCCGAGGCAGGGCAGCGATGTCCCGCAGGGATGTGGGCTGCGTGTTTGAAGGGCTGTACCCACTTCTGCCCGGCAGCTTTGGGGGGAAATGGGGCGATTTTCCTCCCTTCTTCATGGCTGTAGCACCCTGAGGGATCTGCGGTGGCTCTGCTCTGCCTGGGGCTTCCCCAGAGAGGAGATGGCTGCTGAGACCCCCCCGTGCTCCATGGTGCCGGGCTGAAGCAATTTGGGGCAGTGCAGCTCCAAAAAACTACCCACCTGAACCTCACCATCCCTGTGCCTACAAACCCATGCCCAGCTGGCACGGTGAGCATGGACTGGCCCTTCCCCACCGTCCCCAAAGCTGTCCCATCCATCTCCTGCCACCGTCGCGGTTGTCCCTCACCTGTGGCGCCCCGCAGCCCCCGGGGCCGCTCCGGTGGTGGGGACAATGTCGTGTGAGCTCCGGGGCCACCCCGCTCTGGGCTCCAGGGTGATGCCAGGGCAGTCCCGTGCAGGAACTGCTGCGGGCTCCTCAGCACCCAGCCTGCACCTCCCACTGCCGGTCCCTCCTCCAGGCCAGCCCTCTGGTCCCCATCCCTGTCCCACCCTCTGTCCTGTCCCTTCCCAGGCATGACGCTGTGCTGTGTCCTGTCCCTCGGCCAGGCTCTGCCTTCCTTTGGGCTAAACTGGGGAAAACAGGCTAAAATATTCGTGTTGATGGAGGGACTTGGGAGGGCTGGCACTGGGGTTGGCTAGATGAACTTTTGGGAACATCAAAACCTGGAAATGCTGGGGATGCAGTGCCTCATCCCATTTCTGGTGCCCCGTGGGATGTGGGGTGAGCTGGGGGGCAGGATGACAGGGGTGGAAGAGGAATCCAGGGGGAATCTCTCCTGCAGGGAGCCTGAGCTTTCCCCACAGACTGTGCTTTTAACACAACTCTTCTTGCCAGAGCCCCAGCAGGGCTGGCAGTTGGTCCAGCTCAGCTGTTACCCAACCCTGAGGGTGTCAAAGGCTGATATCTCGCTGCTGATGCCGTGGCTGATAACCCCAGAGCTTGCCCCAACTCCAGCAGGTCCTCCCCCACCCCAGCAGTGCCCCCAAAATCCATTGGGGCTGGTGTGGGGGGCCCACCCTGCACAAAGTCTGTGTGCACTTCAGTGGGGAAAGGCAAGTTCTCACCACAGGCTGCTCCTGCAAAGCAGAAGCAGAATTCAGCACGAGCCTGGAAAGGGTTTTGCCTTCCTCCCCTTTCCCAGCAGCTGACACGACAGGGAGTGACACAACCCCTGGGCTGGGCATGGCACAGTGACCCCATGGGCCACCCTGTGGGGACCCTCAGGGTGCCTGGGGCCCCTCAGGGTGTGCAGGACCCTGTGGCCATCCCTGCAGCTCTCAGAGGAAGCTGTTTGGCTCTGCTGTTCTTGGGAAGGCTGCTGAGGTCTGTGGTGTGAATGGGAGGGACAGAGCACGGCCGTGTGTGTCACCATGTCCCTCCTGCTGTGCTGCAGGCATTGCAGCAGTGAAGCACAGCCTGGCACCTGCACAGACACAATCCCAGGCAGGGTCGGGCTGGGAGGATCCACAGTGGCTCCTCTGGTCTGAACTCCCTGCTCAGACAGAGCCCAGGGCACAGGAATATCTGGAATGTCCCCAGGGGGGGACACTCCACAGCCTCTCTGCACTCCCTGCTCAGGGCTGGGCACTGCCCAGGGCACAAGTTCTGCCTCCTGTGCAGGGGCAATTCCTGGGATCAGCCCCTGCCCCTTCCTCTGGTGCCACTGCTGAGACCTGGAGCAGAGCCTGGGACTGCTCTGAGCCTCCCTGTGCACAGGGACAGACAGACAGGGACACACAGACACACAGAGACATCTGGGACACACAGGGACAGACAGGCAGGGACAGACAGGGACACCCAGGAATACCCAGGGCTGAGGCCCCTCTTAACTGGTGCTCCTCTCCAGGGTGAGCATCCATCCATCCATCCATCCATCCATCCATCCATCCATCCATCCATCCATCCATCCATCCATCCATCCATCCATCCATCTCTCCATTTGTTTTCATTCTTTCTTTCCTTCCTCCCTCCCTCCCTCCCTCCCTCCCTCCCTCCCTCCCTCCCTCCCTTCCTCTCCTTCCATCGATCCATTGATCCATCCCCCCCCAGCCATCAGCATTTGCTGCACCCTGGGACAGTTTTGTTTTGTTTTTTTTTTTGCTTTGCCTCCAGCCCCACCCATGCAGGATCCTGCTGGAGGATGGTGGGAGCGTCTCTGGGGAGGAGGACGGGGTGAGGGACACTCAAGGCTCATCTCCAGAGAGGCGATGTCCCAAGGGACAGCTGGAAATGTGGGGCTGGGACTGAGCCTGGAGGGTTTGCAGGGCACGGCAGAGAGCTGAGCCCAGGGGAGGATTGGGGAGGAGGAAACTGGAGTCCTGGAAATCTGCTGGACCTCTCCAGGCAAAAACCGTGCTCAAGGGCAGCTCAGGAGGTTGCTGGGAGGGCTCCTCGCTGGAATCCGAGTCCTGCTCTGCGTGGTGGGGCTAAAAGCTGCCCAAGATCCATCCATGAGCTCAGGAGATGCAGATCACGGGATCCAGGGATGCAGTCACATCCTGCCGCAGCAGGGACACGTTTGACACGGTGTGTGGCCAGGATGGGGCCCGTGCCACGCTCCCGCTGCCCCCGATCCATCAGGAGCGGCTGACATCACTGCCTCCGGGCTAATCTCTCGTCCAGCAGCAGCTTCCCGTTTCCTTTCCAATCTGTGCGCAGGAAAAGCGCCCAGCTGGGCTCTCGTGCGGGGCCGCAGCCCCCGCGTGTCTGGCTCTGGGCTACTCGGTCCCCCAAAAATCCCAGCGAGGGCCCCCGGGGGGCTCCGAGCCCCCTGCACCCTCGCTCGGGATGCCGAGCTGGTTCCTTGCCTGTTTTACCGCAGGAACATCAAGTAATTCCAAAAGGAATCACCGCGCTGGGGCTGCCGGCACCTCACGGTGCTCTCCAGTTTCACCCTGGCTCGTACTGGGAGCCAGGAGCTCTCCAGCATCCCAGTTCTGGATGTGGATCAGTGACAGGGACACTCCCTGTGCCACCCGGGCATTTCGGGTCACCCAGCTTTTCCCGGGGCTCCCTGCCACGCTCTGGGTGCTCAGGTAGCTCCTCACTCCCACTCAGGGCTGGCTAAAAATCAAATTCCACCCCGGCAGAGCCGCAGCCTGGATCCTGCCGAGAAACACGTGGGGAATGCTGAGGGATGAGGCTGGGTCCGGGCTCTGCCCCATCACGGCAGCACCCTGGGATGATTCCCCACAGTTCCCAGCTTTGCCAGAGTGGTTTTGGGGCAGCTTGGGGCTGGGATGTGTCTTCTTACAGGTAAATAATCCCTGTGTCTTTTTACAGGTAAAAACCAGCCTGGCTGTGTGCTGCACATCCCCCGTCCTCGTTTTCCACGTTTCCAGTTGCAAACCCCGGGATGCGGCTGTTGGGACAGCCAGAACCTGCTGTCCCCTTCCCAGCGCTGGGATGTCCCCCGAGGCGGCACAGGGGACATTTGTGACCTGACAGCGTGGCCAAAGGGGGACAGCAAACATCCGTGGCAGACGTTGGGGTGGAGAAAAGCTGCGGGTGTGGGGGAAGTGCACCCAGGGCAGCTCTGGAGGGGTGTGAAGCTGGGTCAGAGCGACCCCAAAAGCTGCAGTGACACCCCCAGACCTCGCACAGATCAGGCTCCAAGCCAGCTGGGGACAGAGCCCGGCATCCTCGGAGGGTGGGGGTGAGGAGTGGGTGGAAAATCCCCCATTTGTCAGCGTATTCCCACGGCAGTCCCTGTCTAGACCAACTTCCCGTTGTCCGGTGGAAGCTGCCCCGTGCCCACGCACGGAGGTGCAGAGCTCAGCATCCTGCTGTGGTCACTTCTGTCCCTGCTGAGCGTCACCCCACAGTGCTGGGGCTGCACGGACAGATGTCCCCTGTCCCCTCCTGTCCCACTCAGACCTGGGTGGGCTCCGTGGCAGCCCCCTCCCCATCCTGTGTCAGCCTGCTGAGCTCTTGCACACACACCAACCCCTTTATTGTTGTGCCAGGAACCGCAGGAACCACAGCAGGGGAGAGTGGGGACACAGGCGGCCCAGGACCCCACTGCCAGGACAAACCCCACAAACCTCCCGGGGAAGGGGTCCCCAGAGCCAGCTGGGCTAGAGCCAGCCTGCAGAGGTGAGCCTGGTGCTCAGGAGAGGAGCTCCCTGAGATGGGAGGGGTGGAGTGGGTCCAGCCTGACCTCGGGCTTAGCAGAACTGCACCTCAGGCCAGATGGGCTCATCGCAAACCTTGTGCTGCTGCAAAACCTGGGCAGGACCCTCACTGACCCCCCATTTCTGGGTTTTGGAGGGTTTTACAGTGGTAGAGCCATATCCTGGTGCCCACCTCAGCCTCTCTTGGAGCACCCACTGCCAGCTCTGTCTCCTGCAGGGACATCTCCACGGGCACAGGGAGTGCCCATCCTGCCTTTTCCCAGCCCCTGGGACGCAGATCCCCGCTGCCTGGCCAGGGAGGGAGGTCAGTGATGAAGGAGAGCAGATGTGACTTTGGGGAAGCAGGGAGCCAAACCCCCAGCTGTGCCCTCTGGTGCCGAGCCTGGGTGATGATGAGAGGATTCTCCCGAGCAGGGCCCTCAGGCCTCGTGGTCGCTGGTGCTCAGGTGCTCCTCGGGCAGCCCGGTCTCGTCGATGTTTTCCAGGGAATCCGCGTGCTGCACGGAGAGCTCGGCCAGGCTGACGCTGGGCAGAGTGTTCTGCTCGGGGAACACCCAGGGCTTGTACTCGGGGTCGTGCCGGCGCTTCCACTCCGGGTACTTGAGCCCGGCTTTGTAAATCTTCTTCATGGCCTGCGGGCACAGCAGGGAGGGGCTGTGGGCACTGCTCCCAGCTCCCCCATTGCAGATTTTGGGATGTTGGGAGGGAACGGGACGTGGCTGCCCCAGCGATGTGCCCAGTGAGTGCCTTGTGTCACCCAGAAATCATCCTGGGAGCCCTGCATCACCCAGCACCCATCCTGGGAGCCACGGATCATCCAGCACCCACCCTGTGAGCCCTGGATTGCCCAGCACCCATCCTGTGAGCCTCAGATCACCCTGCACCCATCCTGTGAGCTCTGGAGCACCCAGCACCCATCCTGTGAGCTCTGGGTCATCCAGCACCATCCTCAGAGCCCTGGGTCATGCAGCACCCACCCTGTGGGCCCTGGGTCACCCATCCTGCCCCCACCCAGGGGTGATTTGGGCAGCTCACCCCTGCTGCCCACCGGGCACGCATCCCCCTCCTTACCTTCGGTGCCACAAACTGCGACACGCGGTTCACCACCCACTTCGGCAGCGACCCTGCAAGAGCCCACAGTCACTCAGGGAAGCAGGGGAGGCACCACGAGCCCGCAGCACCCTCAGGGCTGGGGTGGGCACCCCTTCTTCCTCGGGCTGTGCCCATTGCCGGTGCCTGGGGGGTGATGGAGAACCCGGGGGGTGAGTTCGGGGTGAGCCCCCTGCCCTCCTGCGGGCACTCACCGCGAGGATCCACCTGCGTCAGGTAATAGAGGATGCAGGCACCGTCCCCGTTCGCCTTGATCAGGTAACCGGTCTGCAGGGACACGGCTCTCACGAAATCCTTCCGGGGCGGGTATTTCTGCGGGAGAGAGCGCGGGCACCTCAGAGCCTGCCCAGCCCTGCCAAGGATGTGCCAGCTCAGCCAGGGCTGGGGGCAGCCCGGGGCTCACCGGGTGCTTGACGCTGTAGTTGATGATCATGTAATCATTGCCCAGGGGCAGCCAGGAGCGCAGCGTGACGAAATCCCGGTTCTTCAGGGGGCTCGGGCACTTCCCTGCGGGCACATCCCGTTACCCCCAGCCCCCACGGCACCCGGGGCTGTGGGGCTGGGGGCTCGGGGGGGCTCGGGGGCTGCTCACAGGAGTAATATCCCACATCAGCGTTGACGGTGAGGCGCCCGATGTCGTAGGTCTCGATCATGTTGGAGTCCCATTTCTTGCGGTAGCTGGTGTCGTGCAGCACGTCATAGAGGGTCTCGGCCGGGACATCCTTGCAGGAGATGCGGGTCTGTGGGGACAGGGGCGGGGGGCGGTGTTGCAGTGCGTTTCTTTTTAATGGTATGTTGTGTTATTGCCCAAATTAACGGTTTAGTTCAAAATTACACCCACTCACCTTGTCGATCTATCCTAAACTACCTGTCAATCCTTGGAATTCCCCTTTGGAAATCCCCTAAAAGACGATATTTCATTAGTCCATGAGACCCAGTTTTCCTCCCTCATTGGACAACACCGTTATGAACCCTGCCCTTTACCCCTCCCCAGAATTTCTCCAACTTGCTAAGAATTTGTACCTTCCCCTTGAACCTCGCCCATATTTGTTGCACCTTTGTCATTTTTGTCTTTTGCCACGTGAATTCCCCAGAGTAATAAATCCTTTTCATCCTATGCAAAAGACCTCCCCCTCCTCCTTGGCTCCTTGGAACCGCAATCTGACAGCCAAAAAGGCCACACCTAAAGCTGCTGTTCCCGGGGTGTGACCCGCTCTGGGCACGGGGACTTTGGGCTGCTCTGCACAGTCCCAGAGTCACCGCCCCTGCGGCCAGAGCGGGGCTAGAATGACCCTCAAACAGATGGTCCAGGTGGTCCAGGCTTTGTTCCCTGCCCCATGACCTTGTAGGGCAAGCAAAGGGAGGCTCGTGTTGCTTCACGAGGGTTTGGGGTGTGGGGTCTGCTTATGGGGGATTTGTGGGGTCTGCTCCCGGGGGTTGTGGGGTCCCATTCCCGGGGGGAATGTGAGGTCTATTCCCGGGGGTTTTTGGGTCCTGTTCCCGGGGATTGTGGGGTCTGTTCCTGGGGGATGTGGGGTCCGCTCTCGGGGGATTTGTGGAGTCCGCTCTCGGGAGATGTGGAGTCGGTTCCCGGGGGATGTGGGGTCTGTTCCTGGGGGTTGTTGGGTCCCGTTCCCGGGGGATGTGGGGTCTGCTCCTGGGAGATGTCGGGTTCGCTATCGGGGGCTGTGTGGGGTGTGCTCTGGGGAGGAATGTGGGGTTCTTTCCCTGGTGGGGTCGGGTCCGCTCCCGGGAGGGGGTCAGGCCTGCTCCTGGGGGATGTGAGGTCAGCTCCCGAGGGGAGTGAGATCCGCTCCCGGGGGATTTGTGGGGTCATCTCCCGGGGGACTTTTGGGTTCTGCTCCCTGGGGGGTTTTGGGGTCCTCTTCCAGAGGGCTGTTGGGTCCTTTCCCGGGTTTGTGGGGTCCAGTCCCGTGGGAATATGGGCTCTGCTCTGGGGGATGTGGGGTCCGCTCCAGTGGTGTGTGGGGTCTGGTTCCGGGGGGTTTTGGATCTGCTCCCGGGGGGATGTCAGGCCCTCTCCCGGGAATTTTCGGGTCTGCTCCCTGGGGGATGTCAGGCCCTCTCCCGTGAATTTTCGGATCCTCTCCCTGGGGGATGTCAGGCCCTCTCCCGTGAATTTTCGGCCCCGCTCCCTGGGGGATGTCAGGCCCTCTCCCGGGAATTTTCGGGTCCGCTCCCTGGGGATGTCGGGCCCGGCTGTAACCGGAGCGGCGGAGCTGCCCGGCCGCGCCAGCCGTGCATTATTGATGAAGGCGGCCGCCCTGCTGCTCTCAGCGCCGGGAGGAGGGAGATGTCATCAGCTCCTCGTTAGAGCCCTTGCATCTTTGATGAGGTGCCGTGTAAGCCGAGACGGCCCTCGGAGCGCGGCAGGTCCCATCAATCTCGGGCAAGCTTTCCCCGGTGGCCCGGGTATGGTTTGTGCTGGACTCGTGCCCAGGCCGGGCTCGGAGATGTGCTGCAGTCCCCAGGGCACCGGGGGGAGGGTGGGAGCACCCAGCCCCCTCCTCCTGCTCTCCCTGCCTGCCTGCACCCTCCCAGCGGGCTCTGGAGGTGCTGCTGTGTCAGGGTGAGGGAGTTTTTCACTCCTGGAAACTCCATTTGTCACAGAGGGACCATGACAGAGCCGCTGGGATGGCGAATGCACAGAGCCCTGACCCGTCCACCGGGAACTCAGGTGGAAAAAATCCAAAGCTCCAGCAGCACAGGGAATCTCTGGGATAATGAACTCTCCCAGTTGATGAACAGACTGAGGCTCTTCTGACCCCAAGAGAGCTCGGGCTGGGTGGAATCCTCCATCCCATGGTTTGGGATGGGGCTCTGGGCAGTGACAACCCCTGCAGCAGGCCCAGGCCCTCTCCAGGGCAGGGAAAAATCTCATTATTGCACTGACCCAGGCTGGGGATGGTCCCTGACTCCCCTGGGCCTGCCTGGGGTCCCCCCTCTGTGGGGGACATAACTGCACCCCCTGCCAGGCCGAGGGTTGGACTCCAGGGGTTCCTGCCAGCCTGTCCTGGTCACTCTGAGCAACATCCACATCTCCAGTGCAGATCTCACCCACGTGGGGGCACACTGACTGCAGGAAGCTCTGTCCAAGGCTGGACCTGCCAGATCCCACAGAGCCAAACCTCTCCCTGCAGAGGGACAGGCACAATTTCCCCTTGGCAGGTCCTGGTTGCTGTCACCACTGCCCTCCTCCTTCAGGAACACATTCTCCACATCCTGCCCAGGGATGGAGGTGACACAGCAGCCCAGAGAGCCCCAGAGCTTCATTTTGGGACAGGGATGTGATGTTTGCCTCTTCCCAGGTGCCAGGGGCCTGCTACAGTCACCAGGACTTTCCAAAGAGGTGTTGGCCTGACCCCTCAGCACTCCCTGGCCCTGTGCATGCCCAGCTGGGTTAAACGCTCCCTGATGCAGCTGCAGAAGCTCTTCCCTGGCTCCTGGCTGCAGGGAAATGTGTTTTACAGCAGCAGCTCTGCTGAGAGTGCCCCTCCTGCACCTCCTGGCAGCAGTGTGTGCCCAGCTCCTCCTCGTGCCCAGGCTGCAGGAGAGGTGCTGCTGGGTGCTCTGTGCTCAGGACAGCGGTGGGAGAGCCTCTCCCAGAGTGTTGCTCCCTCCTCCCCACCTCCCCCTGCCTTCCCTGCTCTCCAGGCCTCCCCTGACACTCCTGGATGGATTCTCTCCAGCGGTGGCTGGCCTGGAGGTCAGATGTTCTGCCTGTCCTCGCTTTGGCAGATCCCAGCCCTGCCCAGGAGTTGGGAATGTTGGTGACCAGAAAAGCCAAAGCCCATGATGCCCACCCATGGGCTCACCCCGTGCCCTGTGTGCCCAGGGTCACCTGGCAGTGCCACTGGGGCTGTGTAGGTGTACAGGGTACCTGAGAGGTGGCTGAACCTCCCTGTCCCTCTGCAGCACCTCAGGTTCAGCTCCCAAAACATCACCCGTGGCTCCTGCAGGATCTCATCCCGCTGGGATGCACCCCAGGATGGCAGAGCTGGGGACGGGACACCAGGGATGTCTCTGCGTGTCCGGGGGCTCCAGCAAGGCATCTCCACAATGTAATCGATCCCAGGGCTTCCCGGCAGTGTCGGGATGGGGGCAGGCGCCACCTGAGCCCGCAGGGCAGGAGGCTGCAGGATCCCGGCAGGTAAAACCCGGGGCGGGCAGCAGGGAAGCACCTTTGGGAGGGTCTAACCTCGGAATTCGGGGCAGGAACACCCCCAGGCAGGCCGGGCTGTGCGTGTCCAGCACAGGGCAGTCCCCAGGGACCCTCGGGCACACGGCTGGGGCAGGGAAGCGTCTCCTTACCTTGATTTTCTGCACGGTGCAGCTTTCCTCCTGGCCCTGACTCCACACGGTCACGCCGGCCTTGTTGTACCGACAGTGCCAGCCCTCCAGGCTCTCGCACTGATCCCTGAAGGAGCTGAAGTCGGAGTCATCGGGGATATAAACCATCTCCCCTCCTCTGGACATGGGGCTGAGCTGCTGCTGCCCCCGGGCCCGGGCACTGCCTCTGCTCTGCCTCCCCTCTCGGCAAACCCAGCTGTGCCCTTGAGCTCTGCGCCCGCTGCAGCTCACATCATCCTGCCAGCCCCGAGCCCGGGCCCCCGGAGCTGCTCCAGGGCAGCCCGGGATGGGCAGAGAGCCGCAGGGAGCCCGGGATGGGCAGAGAGAGAGCCGCAGGGAGCCCGGGATGGGCAGAGAGCCGGGATGGGCAGAAAGCTGCAGGGAGCCCGGGATGGGCAGAGAGCTGCAGGGAGCCCGGGATGGGCAGAGAGAGAGCCGCAGGGAGCCCGGGATGGGCAGAGAGCCGGGATGGGCAGAAAGCTGCAGGGAGCCCGGGATGGGCAGAGAGAGAGCTGCAGGGAGCCCGGGATGGGCAGAGAGCCGCTCCAGGACAGCCCAGGATGGGCAGAGAGCCGCAGCCAGCCCGGGATGGGCAGAGAGCCGCAGCCAGCCCAGAGGGCTGCAGGGCTGCAGTTGCTATCGCAGCTGCCGGGAGCTCAGATGTCTCCCCGGGCTGCCTCAGCAGCATCACATTTCTCTCCGCTGCCTCTCAGCTCCTCTATTATTCAGCAGGTAGCAGCGCGCAGGTGGCTCGGCTTTCAGGGCACAGCTGCCCCCGGCTCCCCGAGCCCCCCGTGCTGCCACCCCTGCTGCCACCCTGCTGTCCCCTGGCAATCTCTGTGCCTGACTTTGCAGCAGCGGCTCGCTGGGACGATCAGCTGATTTGCTGGGAGCAGCAGCCGTGGATTGCGGGCCAGGGGCACGGGAAAGGACAGAATTTGTGATGGGGAAGTTGTTCCTTGCTGGGCTCACAGCGTGATGCACCCCCGGGGGTGTCCAGCTCCCGGTTCTCACCTTGAGCAGGACACCCCCAGCACAGGGAAGGTCACCCATGGCTCACCCAGCCACGGTCCCAAAGCTGTGCCAGCTCCCCAGTAAAAATATCAGTTCTGCTGCCCAGCCTGAGGGTGCCATGAATGTCCCTTGTCCTTTGGTACAGTCATGTCCGACCGAGAGGGACTGGCTCTGTCCCCAGGGCACCTGCAGGATGCTGGGAGACCCCAACCTGCCTCTCTGCCATCCCTGCTGCTCCTTTCCCAACCCCTCCATCTCTCCCAGGGCTGGGAACCACTCTGAGCACAGAGCTTGGGGTTCCCTGGTGCTGCACAGAGGACCCAGGTCAGGAACCACATCCTGCTCAGGGTGCAGCTTGTCCCATCCTCCTGTCCAGAATCTTTTCTGGGACCTTTCCCCAGCTCCTTTCACTGGGATCCTGCTCAGCCGCTTGCTCCCCAGCCTGACTGAAACCCGGGGTTGTCTTGATGATGTCCACAAGCTTTGTCTTGACTGGATTTTGGGGTTCTGGAACAAGACTCTGTAACTCTGTAACTCTCACCCCCCTTCCCCTTCCCTTCAAGGCAAGGCTGCAATTCCCTCCTCATCCAACCCCGTGATGAGCTTTGGGATCAGCCCCAGTGCTGACCAGCATGACCTGGGCACTGAGGAATGGGGGAAAACTCATGGAAAGGAGAGCAGGGAGCAAGCTGGAGAGCTGCAGCTGCTCCCAGAGCCTGCCTGGAGCTGCCCCTGCTGCTCCTCCAGGCACTCAGGCTCTCCATGGGGTGCTCCAGGGTGCTGAGCACCACGCTGGGTTAATGAGCTGCTGCAGTGGGAAGGGAGGGGCAGATCCTGGGTTGGAAAGACCTTGGGGTGGCCTTGGGCAGATTTATGGCCCAGAGCTGCTGCAGTGTGCTGTGGGGTGTGTCCCTGTGCAGGGGACACTGTCACCCAGGGACAGCCTGGAGGGACCTCCTGTGGGTGTGTGGGGTGGGCAGGACCCCAGCTGGGGGCTCTGAAGCTCCATGGGGTGACAGAAGGGAGGGCACCACAGTCCTGGGATGGAGGAGCCCCCCCAGGCTCTGTGGGAAGGAGCAGCTGCTTGCACAGCACTACTGAGGTGGAACCTGCTCTGCTCTGCACCTGAGATGTGAGAACATTTCTCTCCCAGCTGGAAACTTGACTGGAAAGTTCTTTCTTGCCCTCTGCAGCAGCCCCTGGGGTCAGTGCTCAGATTGGAAAACTGCACAGCCACCCAGGAGCTGTCACCATCACGTCCCCCTGGGCTGAGCTGGGTTCCACGTGCCCTTGGAAGCGTTCAGGGCTCCAACCAAACCCTTCACCCCCAGTTTTGGCTCTGGGTGTGGCTGCTGGGAGCTGCCCAAGGGAGGAGGAAAGGTCAGTGTAGCACAGTGGGGCCGCACGTTAATGCAGCCTCTGTCACATCTTGTTTCACTTCTCTTCAGTGACCATGGAGCTGCTGGGTGAGTCCAGAGGAGGCCACGGGGATGCTCCAAGGGCTGGAGCCAGGCTGGCAGAGCTGGGGGTGCTCATCTGGAGAAGGGAAGGCTCCAGGGAGAGCTCAGAGCCCCTTCCAGGGAATAAAGGGGCTCCAGGAGAGCTGGAGAGGGACTGGGGGCAAGGGATGGAGGGATAGGACACAGGGAATGGCTTCACTGCCAGATGGGATATTGGGAACATGTGAGGTGGGCAGGGCTGGCACAGAGCAGCCCCTGGATCCCTGGCAGTGCCCAAGGCCAGGCTGGAACACCCTGGACAGTGGGAGGTGTCCCTGCCATGGCAGGGCTGGGACTGGATGAGCTTTAAGATCCCTTCCCACCCAAACCCTGCTGGGATTACGATGATTCTTTGATCTCAGAGGCAATTTTGTGATGTGCCCTTGAGGTCTAAGACTCCCACCCTGGCAGCTGGAGCTCCATCCCCTGGGGCTGCTGTGAGCAGCAGGGTCCTGCTCTTGGCCACGCTGTCCCTGTCCCTGTCACACCAGCAGCCCCAGGGATCCCTCCATGCCCTCAGTGCAGCCTCTCAGGTGGGGTCAGGGCATGCAGGGCCCTGCTTGGGGCACAGGGAGGAGCACCCAGCCCTGTCCTGTCTCCTACGGGTCCCTTCCTCCTCCTGCTCCTCTTCTCATCCTCCAGGTCCCTTTTAAACCCTCCAAGTGTCTTTACAGACTGCAGGGCTGGGATTTCCATGCTGGAGTGGGCTTGCAGGGCATTGCATGTGGGTGTTCACAGCTCTATTAATGAGCTTGGGTGCCTCAGCAGGAGGAGTTCCCAGCCTCTCCAGAGCTGGAGAAGAACATCCAATCCCCTCGGCAGCCACTGCTCCGAGAATCGCCTCTGAAAGCCTCTGCAAATTGGAATGAAAATGTTTATCCTGCAGAAAATGGTTCTGCTTTGGCTTGGTGTGAACCACAACACTGACTCCCATCAGATCCTTGTTCCATCAGGGTTTATCCCCCAGGGAGTGAACAAGAGAGGCAGGGGAAAAAGCAGAAGTGTTTCCTGTCCCAGAGAAACGCAGCTGGAGCAGCCAGGAAGGGTTAGAGCTGCAGCAGGAGGTGGGGCTGGGAGGGGAGGATGGTCCCAGGGTGGGAAATACCTGAGAGACATTGGGGTGATTGAGGGATGCAGACAGAGGCAGGAAAGCCAGGGAAAAGGGAGATCCTGAATCAGAAATGGCATCCAAAACACTGGGACTGAGATCCCAAAGGTTCCCTGGAGCTGAGCCTCAGAGTCCCAGGACTTCAGGAGCTACCCTGGAATCCCAGAGGCTGCAGAACCCCACAGGGGCTCTGGTGAGGCCCCAAAACCTCAGAACTTCAGAAGCCCTGAGGGTCCCATGGAGATCCCAGAGCTGTGGGGCTGCAGTGAGCCACAAATGGGACCCCAAAGTTACAAGGACAAGATCCTGGAGAGACCCCAGAGTCCCAATGGGATCCCAAATCTGCAGGGACCCCTGAGTGCCTTGGGGACACTCCAGGGCCCTGTAGCACCAGGGACACCCCAGATCCCTGCAAACACCCCCAGACAGACCCCAAAGCTCTGGGCTGCAGGGACCCCTGAGTGCCTGGGGAGACCCCAAAACCCCAAATGAGACCCCAAAACTCCAAAATTAGGGCCTGGGGAAATCTCAGAGGGATCCCAAAGCCTTGGGGGACCCCCAGCTATGTCCCCGCCCAACCCAACAAGTTAAACCCCCCTAAAAGCCTTTGGGCAGTGTTGGATGCCAGAAATTGGAATTTTTGAGCTTTCTGTGCTGTCTGGCACCGATCCCCAGGAGAACAGTGCCTTGGCTAAATCTTCCAAAATTGAGTGATGGAGTTAAAATCATGGGTGTGTGATTAAATAAAAGTGTGTGATTTCACATGGTAAAAGGTTTTAAATTTGCAGTTTATATAATATAATGTATAAAATGAAATGGAGGATTTGGGGTGTTGTGTCCTTTTGGTGTTCTTCTTAATAATTTCAAGTAATTGTTTCTAGTTAGTGCTGCACTGCAGGTCACAGAAATTATTAGGTCAAAAACATAAATAATAAAAATATTAATTCTCTATTGAACTATTTAGCTTTAAAAACCTTGTAACAAGCTAGATTCATTTCCCTTTTGCTCACTTTTAGCTGGTAGCTAAAAGTATTGCTGAACTCCCTATACTTTAAATAACATTTAATAAACAACCAAGCCCAAACACGGAAAAAATTCATCTCCTTTGCGTTTTTAATCCGAATAAGGGATAAAAAAATCTGAATAAAAGAAAAAAGAAAACCCAAACAAACCAACCTACATTCAAGCCACACCTTTACAGGGCAGTGCCACCCCACTCGGCTGTCCCCCTCACGGGTGACATCCCCACTCGCTGGTGCAGTCTGGGGCTCGCCCGCTGGGTGTCACACGCGCTCCACGGAGCGCAGCGACAGCGACAGCGCCGGGAAAGGCACAGAGAGAGCAGGGGGACGCTGCTGGTGGCCGCTGATGTCACCAGCTCGGCTGAGAGGGGGCGATCTCCAGAAATGTTATTGTTAAACAGAGGATGGGGTGAAAATTTTCCTCCTCCTCCTCCCTCCGGGCGCTGCCATCGCATCCCTGCTGCCCCCGAGCCCTCCCGGTTTGGGGACAGAGTGGGGACATCCTCAGGCACCCCGAGCCCTCCCAGTTTGGGGACAGAGCAGTGACTTCCTGCCCCTCCGACCTCCAGGTTTAACACGGAATTTTTGTTGTCCCTTCGGGAGTTTCTGGTGTCAGGAACGGTGGCTGTGTGTTTGGGGGTGCACCCTCCCCAGCCGTGGTCTCCCCAAACTCCCTCCCTGCTCCCCCACATTTTTGCCATGCCGTGATTAATGTCCTGAGTCCCCCTGAACCCTCTGCCACTCCCTCCTGTCCCTGTACTGTCACCCTGTGTCCCGCCTTTCTGCTCTCTGTTCTTTGTTTTAACCAAATTCTCCTCCCCAGGGCTGCTCAGGGCACAGCCAGGCTCGTGTCCCTTTATTTTTTTAACCTGGAGCATCCCTCCCTGCCCATCCTGGTCCCCTGCACCACCCCTGGCTCCCCAGACTGCCCCCCTGCTGCCCCAAATTATCCCCACATTATTGCCATGCTGTGATTCATGTCCTGAGTCCCCCTGAACCCTCTGCCACTCCCTCCTGTCCCTGTGCTGTCACCTTGTGTCCCCCCTTCCTGCTCTCCTGCCCCTCACTCTTTTTTTTTTTTTAAGCTAAATTCTCCTCAGAGCTGCTCAAGGCACAGCTAGGCTCGTGTCTCCCCCTTTTTTTTTGCCCTGCAGCATCCCTCCCTGCCCACCCTGGTCCCCTGCACCACCCCTGGCTCCCCAGACTCCCTCCTCCACATCCCAGTCAGGAATTTGGCACCCACAGCCCCAGGCTTGCCAGGCCAAGGCTTATTTGCACAGAGCCCCAGCCGGGCATCAGGATGATTTAAAAGGACTGTGAAAAATGTAGTTATTTTTTCCCCTTTCAGCTGCAAGTCAATACTCGGGGAAGGATGTTTAATTATCTTTGTCACCCTCCTAAATCTCTTTATGAGAAGGTTTGGCTGCAAATCTCCACATCATTTCAAAGTTATTGGCTAGCGCGGCGCACAGCGACACAGTAAATTAGCGAGGGTGCTCCCACCACTGCCGGGCCTGCACGTGCCTGCTGCCCTCCTCCCGGGGCTGTGACAGCCTGGGTGGCACCAGGGGACCCCCTGCCAGCCCGGGGCTCGGGGTTGGAGTCCCCTCTGGGTGTGGTTGCCGTGCCCTGGTACCCGCCCCATCCCTGGGGATGCGGGGTGGAGAAGCCAGGGGGGCCAGGGGACAGCCAGGGCCACCCCAGAGGGACACCCTGCACCCTGAGCTCTGTCACCCAACCCCAGACCTCCCTCCCAGACACTTCCCAGCTTTGGGAATGCTGTCCCCAAAGCCAGGCTGTGGTTCCTTGGTGCAGGATCATGCTGGGATGGATGGATGGATGGATGGATGGATGGATGGATGGATGGATGGATGGATGAAGCTGAGGCATCCTAAAAATGCCGGGTCCACCTGGCTGCTCTGAGCCCCCTGCTGGGTTGAGACCCAGAGCTGCCATTCCCAGAGCAGGAGCCACCCCTGGGTGCTGCAGGGTGCTGGCCACGGGCCAGTGAAAATGCAGGCACAGAAAATGAGTGCTCTGCACCCATCAGCATCCCTGGAGGCAGCACCCAGCTCCTCACACAAAACCACCCGAGCCAGGGCCGGGCTGGAGGCTCGAGATATGCCAGAACAAAATCCCACCTTGCCGATAATGCCTTTTATTGGACTAGGTGACACGCAGGCTTTAGGGGGATAGCGGGAGAATCCTCTCGGCTCATCCGCAGAAAGGATTTCCTTTCACAGCCCTCCCGGCGGCTTGTCAGTCCCTGAAGAGTTATTTATTCCCTCCCGACGCGGGGCTGTGGCTGCCGGCAGCTCAACACGGCCCTGCCCCTCTTTGCTGCTTACAAAGATTACGCCGCCTCGGAATAAGCTCCGTGCAGCGCTGCTGCCGTCGCATCAGACAGGGGCTAATCAGAAAATTAGCAGGGAAAAAAAACTTTGTGGCAGGAATTTATCTGCGGCTGCTGCTGCTGCTGCTCCCACACCCAGCCCTCGGGGCAAAGCTTGCTTGGATTGCAGCGCTGCAGGATGGGGAAAAATCATCTCATCCCATCCCTGCCATGGCAGGAGCACCTTTCAGTGCCCCAGGGTGTTCCAGCACCATAAACCTGGTCTTGGAATCGAGGGGCAGCCACAGCTGCTCTGGGCACCCTGTGCCAGCCCTGCTCACCCTGCCAGGGAACAATTCCTGCCCAAAATCCCATCCAGCCCTGCCATTCCCTGTGCTCCCGATTCTGAGTTAACACAGCAGGAAAAGATCACAGCAGGTCCGGGTGTGAGCCAGGCTGGGAGAGCTGGGGGTGGGAAGGATCCAGGGAGGTCCTGGAGTCTCTTCCAGTGCCCAAAGGGTTCCAGGGGAGCTGGAGAGGGACTGGGGACAAGGGATGGAGGGACAGGACACAGGGAATGGCAGGGCTGGGTGGGATTTTGGGCAGGAATTGTTCCCTGGCAGGGTGGCAGGGCTGGCACAGGATGCCCAGAGCAGCTGTGGCTGCCCCTGGATCCCTGGCAGTGCCCAAGGCCAGGCTGGAGCACCCTGGGGCAGTGGGAGGTGTCAGCTCTGGCACTGGGAGCCATTCCCTGTGTCCTGTCCCTCCATCCCTTTGTCCCAGCTCCCTCTCCAGATCTCCTGCAGCTCCTTCGAGGCCACCCTGAGCTCACCCCAAAGCTCCTCCTGTGCCAGGGGACTGGCAGGGCTGTGCCAGGGGCGGTGCTGGGGGCAGGGATGTCTCAGGGTGATTAAAATGCGCCGTTTGTGGTGTTCAAACCCCGGCGTCAGGGAGAGTCACGGAGCACTGAGCTAGAAAATGGCATTTCCAGCCCCGGCCTTTGCAGAGTTCCTCAGTGCCACGGGCGTGTCCAGCGAGGGGACACGCACAGGGGGAGGGCAGGGACCCCATCCCACTGCCCCCCACCCTACAGACCCTCTGTGGGAGCCCAAACACAGCCAGAGGGGTAGGATAGGGACCCCACTGTCCCCAGCCCTACAGACTCTCTGTGGGACCTCAAACACAGCAAAAAGGGGACGGCAGGGACCTCTCCCCACTGTCTCCAGCCCTACAAGGATCTCAAACACAGCAAAAAGGGAAGGGCAGCGACCCCTCCCCACCGCCCCCAGCCCTACAGACCCTCTGTGGGACCTCAAACACAGCAAAAACGGGACGGCAGGGACACCTCCCCACTGTCCTCAGCCCTACAGACCTTTTGTGGGACCTCAAACACAGCCGGAGGAGTAGGGCACAGACCCCTCCCCACTGTCCCCACCCTACAGCCCCTCTTTGCCATGTCCCACACAGGCAGAGGGTGAGGGCTGGGATCCTTTCCACCACCCCCAGCCCCACAGCCCCTCCCTGGACCCCAAACACAGCGAGAAGGGGAGGGCAGGGACCCCTCCTGGGCAGGGACCCCTCCCCACTGCCCCCAGCCCCTCGGAGGGACCCCAAACGCAGCCACATGGCAGCTCGGGGCTCTCGCTGGGATGCCCGAGCCCCATGCAGCTCAGCGCTGTGTCACAGAGCTGTTGGTGGCACCGAGGGTGGCACGGGGACCGTGCTGCCATCGCCGTGTCCCTGCCCCGCGTGGCCACTGCCACAGCCCCAGTTTGGGAATGTCGGGTCCAGCCGTAGCAACAGTTACCACGATTTCCTTTCCCCATTCCCTTTTCCCGGCTCCATCGCCTTCCCACGGCAGCTCTGGCGCTGCCGGGGATGTGTTTACAGGCAATTAAAGCTCATTAATTGCACGCAAGAAGAAACAGAAGCCCCGCGGCAATACGGGAGGGGTGAGTCCCGCAGGGGACAGAGCCAGCCCCGGCCATGCCTGGCACATGCAGAGGGATGAGCGGGGTCTGCACCCCCGGGGTGATGATGGGGGACGCTCTGATGGGTGTCACCTGCTCAGCACCACTGTGGGGACATCACCCCGAGCACAGAGTGATGCCAGCACCAAGCTGAGGGGCAAAGGGGGGAAGCAGCTCCTCCTCCAGGGGGTACCAGCCTCACATTCCCCTCTCCAGCCCAGCGCTGCGCCCGGGGGATGAATTCAGGAGGGAGCAGGATCTTGCTCGAGGCTCTCTCCGCACGTGTCTGAGCAGAGCTGGCACCGGCAGGGGCCGAACCGCTGCTCCCGAGCTGGGGAAAACATCGGGAAAACATGGGGAAAACAATAGCGTTCGTTAGCAGGAGGAGAAAAACCTCGCGGGCTGAAATGAGGCTTTGATTGGGAACAGATGCAGGGGGGAAGGTACCGGCATGGAGCGGGCACGGGGCCAGGCGACAGCAGGGGAGGGAAGGGAAGGAAAGGAAAGGGTCCCTTCCCACTGTCCTGCCTGCTCCAGGGCTGTCCTGGCCGGGAACAGGATGGAAGGGCACCTGGGATGCACCTGGATGCTGGACACAGCTCTGGTTCAGGGATCCCCTCATCCCTGCCGTCCCCTGGCTGCCTGGGGTTCAGGGATCCCCTCATCCCTGCCGTCCCCTGGCTGCCTGGGGTCGCTCTGGGGGTGCTGCAAGCCCAGGAGGGATGTGGGACTGCGTGTGAGGCTGAGCTCTGTGCCCCACACGCTGCTGCAGGGCCAGCACGAAAAGCACAGGAAAATCCTGGTGTGGCTTCCAGCTCATCTTCCTCTCTTCTTCCTCCTCAGCCGTGCCAGGCTGAGACTAAGGGCACAGCTCAAAGTAAAGACTAACCACGCTGCTGGGATCCTGTGCCCTGCTGCCCACAGAGCCTGGTGTGCTGGGTCTGGGCAGAGGTGCCAGGGGCACGGTGCTGCCAGCAGGGCATGATGAGGGCTCAGCAGGGCCTGACCCTGTGTCAGCTCTCTCTCCTTCCCTCCCTCCCTCCTGCAGGGCCCTGATGGAGGTTTGTGAGGGGAGCAGGAGGTGCAGGAGGGGTGTGGAGTTGCCCCCATTCCTGATCCCTGGTTGCCATTCCCCGCTGGATCTGAGCTCGGGAATGTCTTGCCGCCATCAGGAGGGAGAAGAGAGAACCACGGTGCCCTTTGGAAGGCCCCAGATTCCCCCAACATGACCTGCAGAGGGTCCTCACCCTCCTCTGAGGCAGCACAAACCTTTTCCCCTCCCAGCTCCAGCTCCCAAGGCCGGCAGGCGGCCATGCCCTCATTCCTGCCAAGGGGAGAGATGCAGGAGGGTGGGAAGGGATGCAGAGCTCACCCAGCGATCCTGCTGGGTCAGATCACCCAGGTCACCCCACCAGGTCACCCCAGAGCTGGGGAAGCTTCCAGAACCACCCACCCAAGCCCAGATCACCCCACCAGGACATCCCAGAGCTGGGGGTGCTGCCAGGACCCATCTGGGAAGGGCTGACAGGATCAATACTCACATGAACCAGAGAATCCCAGGGAGTGGGAAGGGCTCCATCCACCTCTCCCCTGGTCGTGTGACAGCAGCACCAGCACCTCTGGAAGCTGCTTGGCCCATTTTAACCCTTTCCTGGCAGGGCTGGTTGCCAACAGCCCCCCCGTCCCCCGCGCTCCCCGCCCTCGGCAGCGGCTCCGGCGGGAGGCAATCGGCAGGAGCGCGCTGCGGAGCGGCGCTTTTCTTCTCTAATCTTCTTATTTCATTTTAGCATTTACAATACAGCCAGCCGGTAATCCTGACATCAAACACGCCACGCGCGCTTGCAAGCCGCGCCGACGTCAGGCTGGCAGGAGCTGCCAGCTCCGACGGCTGCAGATAACACGGGCAGGAAAGACAAGGAGAGCGGCTCCGGCAGCAGGATGAGCTGGCACCGAGCCCTCCAGAGCCCCTGGGCCACCCACAAGGTGCCCCTCGGGGGCAGGAGCCACCCCAGGGTGGTGAGGTTGGGGTGAGGTGGGTGCTGGTTGTGCAGGGAGGGTTTGAGTTGTGAGGGGTTGGTGGCGAAGTCACTCAAAGTGGCAGAGCTGGGTGACACTGCTGGTGCCCACTCACCCATCCCGAGAGCTGCATGGAGCTCTGGCATCCTGGGGAGCAGAGCTGGGCACCTTTAGGTGGCCCCAGTGCCACCCCAGGGCTCGAGGCTCTTCCCAGTCCTCACTGGAGCATCCTTTGGTTTCCAGGTGTGGCAGCTGGAGCTTGGCTGGGGGACCAGGGGAGTGCTGGGATGTGCAGGGCTGGGGGGACAGCTGTGACAGATGTGCAGGGCTGGGGGGACAGCGTGTGACACCCACACCCACGGGCCTCACCCTCGTGGGTGCAGGCAGAGAGCCAAGGGCAGGACAGCTCGTGGTGCCCATGAGTCCCTGTCCCCAGTCCCATCACCAGCTCCTCTCTGATGGACACCAGCTGCTGGCACAGCAATTCCTCAGCCTGGGCATGCTCAGTGGTTGTCCTGGATCCATAGAAGTGTCCAAGGCCGGGCTGGATGGGGTTTGGAGCTCTCTGGGATGGTGGAAGATGAACTTTGAGGCTCCTTCCAACCCAACCTGAATTATTCTGGGATTCTGTGCAACGCTTCCCTGCTCCCAGTGCAGTGACACAGATCCACCAGCCTCTGCAGAGCTCCTGGGGTGGCTTTTCCATCCCACCTTGGTGTCCTGAACTGATTTCCTGCTGCTGGGAGATTCCTGGAGTTCCCTTGGAGCTGAGATGTTCCTCAGTGCTGGATCAGGGGAGGGAAGCAGGAAATGATGAATCCCCTCTCAGGCCCTGCTGAGGGTGAGATCCCTGCCTGGATCCCTCTCCTGACAGGTACTGAGGGCACTCTGAGGCTTTGCCCTGTGCCCACACAGCTTCACCATCCTCCTCCTCAGCCCATGGAGGGGGAAAGAGCCCAGCAAACCCAGACAGCAGCAGGAGGTGTGAGGATTGAGCAGGAGGAGAAGGATTCGTGTCTCCATGCACACCCCAAAGCTCCTCCTTGCTCTGTGCTCTGGTGTGGGGTCACCTCCCACGGAACAGCCTCAGCTCTAATCCACGTCTCAATATTTAGGATTTAATCAGCACTGAACTAAGTAGCTCCTTTGTTTATTTTTCCCCCCCTCCTTTTAAGGCAGCGAAGAGCTGCGACTCAATAGGAATTAATTTGCCTAATTAGCGTCTTCGGGAAGCTCTCCCTCCTGCGCATGCCCCGACTGGGGGGGATTCCAGACTTTGGGGATGCTCTGTGGAGGCTGCGAGCTGCCCAGGATCCTTCCCTCACCTCCTCCTGCCCCAGCCACCATCGGGGGGTGCCCGTGGCCGTGGTGGCACCCCCGGGGTGGGCACGGGGCGGGGGCCGGCCCGGGGCTGCGGGAGCGGGCGGCTGCCAGGGAAGATGAATGGTTTTAATCACACCGCTTACAGGGCACCATCTGAAGTTTCGTGTAAGTTATGATAGCGACAGTTTGCACGAAAATTGTATTTCCAGGCTTCATTGACTGGCTTAATGAGAATCTTTACGTGTCAGATATTAAATTAAGAAATTAAAGAGCTGTTTCGGTGTGTATAGACTCCTTCCCTCGCACTGAGCTGCTTCTTCCAGATCAATCAGGAACGCGCCTCTAGAAAAGATGGGAGAAGCCTTTGATTTTCTGTCACCGGGGAAGTGAATCTAATACGCGTTGGCACCTAATTCATGTTTTATTAAAAGGCGTGAGGTGGATGCTGCCGGCCCCCGCCTCTGCCCGCTGCCCTCTGCGGGAGGAGGGAGCAGCCCCGGCACCGCCAGCCTCGGCTCTGAGCACTGCCTGGCTGTCACACGCGTCCCAAATGCCACCATCCCGGGGCTGGGGACACCGGGAGGTGCCAGGTGCTAACCAGAGATTAGGGTCAGCTCGTTGGAACCACCAGGTTGGAAAACGTTGCTGCTCTCTTGTGTGGCATCCCTGTGCTGGCTGAGTTTGGCCTGAATTCCCTGAGTTTTGGTCTCTTCCCTCTGGTTTTGCTGGGAATGTTGGGCCAACAACTGGCAGCTGGAATGGGGAAGGTGTCACAGCCATGGGGTGGCCAGAGGACGTGGAGCAGGGCTGGGCATGGACAGGTTCTTGGGCACTGTGAGCTGGATGGGGCAGAGAATCCCTGGGTGGATCAGACACTGGAGACAAAGAGCTGGCACAGGGATGTGGAGAGGGACCCCAGGGATCAGTGTCCCAAGGCAGGGACACCCAGTACAGCAGGGATGAGGACAACCAGGGACACCAAGGATCAGTGTCCCGAGGCAGGGACACCCAGGACAGCCAGGGACACCAGGGATAAATCCCCCTGCTCAGAGGCACGCAGGGATTCTGGAAATAACCCCTGGAGCAGGGACATGCTGGGACAGGGCAGATAAGTTGGGGACACCAGGCAGCTCAGTGAGAGCCCAGATGGGATGTGGCTGTGTTTCCTGATCCACCTGCACCCTGTCACGGAGGACCTTGGGGACACTTTGGTCACAAAAGGGGGACAGGGGCCCCAGTGCCTGCCCAGTGTGCTTGGATGGAGTCCTGGCACTCTCCCAGTCCCCTCACACACCTCCACCGTCCAAAGCTGCAGGTGAGGAGAGGAAGGTGCTGTTCCAAACAATCTGTCAGGGCAGGAAAAATCCCTCTCTGGGCCTCTGAGCACCACCATCCATCTTCTGCTCCCTGTGCCCTCCCTGGCTTCTCCTTGTGCGGGGAAACTTGGTGTAAACAGCTTAATTTGGGGCTAATGTGAGTGGTGACACCGTGTGCTGTGTCACCCATCCATTCAGCCAGCCAGGCCCCATCAGTCATTCAGGCCTTTCACTTTTTGGTGTCACAATCAGAGGGGATCAACCTCTCTGGGCTGGGCTTGCTGTGAGTCCCTCAGACCCATGGCCAGGGACCCTGCAGGAGCCTGGTCCCAGTGTCACCAGCCCTGTCCTCACTCTGTGTCCCCACAGGAGCCTGGTCCCAGTGTCACCAGCCCTGTCCTCACTCTGTGTCCCCACAGGAGCCTGGTCCCAGCATCACCAGCCCTGTTCCCACTGTGTGTCCCCACAGGAGCCTGGTCCCAGTGTCACCAGCCCTGTCCCCACTCCCTGTCCCTGGTGCCACTCACAGCGTTGCTCCCACATCCCTTGTGGCTGCCAAAGGGGACGTGGGAGAAGCCGGACCCGCGGTGCCCGCTCCAACAAGGGCTGAGTGCCAGGATTCCTGTAGGGATGATGCCCCCAGGCATCCTGGCCCGGCAGGACCTCGGTGCCGCTGTCCCCAGGCCATGGCCAGGCTGGCCGAGGTGCTGTCCCCGCCGTGCCAGCCCACCCCGGCAGCCGGGCACCCCGCTGGCCCTGCCTAAATGTCTCATTAAAGAGATTTGCGGGGCTGCTGAGCCGGGCTGTAATCTGGCGCTTACCGTTCATTTGTTCCAGCGTCTCAGGCAGTCGGCAAAGGTCGTTGGATCTTTAATTACGGGGAGACAAGCGGCGGGCGCAGCGGGGAGGAGGAAAAGCTGCGGGCAGGCGGCCCGAGAGCGGCGAGCGCGGATAACGAGGGGGATGCGCTCTGCTCTGCCCTCAGGAGCCGGCCGGCGACACGAGCCGCCTTGTCACAGCGCCCTTGTCACAGCCTGGCTGCGCAGTGACCGCAGCCTCGCCGGGCATCGCCTCCTTCCTCATCCTCCTCCTTTTTGGCGGTGCCAGCCGCGCAGCCCGGCTCTCCTCCTTCCTCCCGTGCCGTGTGCCCTGCCCTGAATGCACGGACAGGCTGTGCCGGGGTCACATCAGCTGCGACAGAATTCCCAGCTGGCAAAACCCCTGGGATGTGTTGGCATCCAGGAGCCCGCGGGTGCTCCCTGTCCCCAAAGCCGTGTGGGGTGGGGGTGGCTGGGGGTGCGGGGGGTGGGCTGAGTGTTCGAATCCCTGGGGGTGTTTCCCCAACGTCCCCATCCCACAGAATGTGCGTGGATGTGTGCACAGACACGCCTTGGATGGAGCTCTGAGCCACCCGGAGCGGTGCAAAGTGTCCTGCTCATGGCAGGGGGTGGAACGAGATCCTTCGAGGTCCTTTCCAACCCAAACCTCTCTGGGATTGCACATTTTAGGATCCAGGCTGAATGCGCGCACGCCTGGCTCGGTGTGTGAGCCCCGAGTGCCCCAGAGGCTCCCGAGGGTGTGGCGTGGCTCTCGGGGCTCCCGGGAGCGGCTGGCAGCAGGATGGGCTGCAGGGACTGTCACCCCATTGTCCCTCCCCTGCCTGCTCCGGGCTGTCACCTCCCGTGTGACACCTGGGATCAGCGCCTGACACCGGGAACGAGGCGCTCCGGGCTGCGCTGGGTTTGGGGTGATTGTCAGGGACCGTGACTGTGCTGTCACCTCTGTCCCCCTGCCCCTTGCTCTGCCTGGCCCCGTCCCCGCAGCCTGGGGGTGGCCGGGCGATGCCGTGTGCGCTCCCGCTGTCCCCCCCGCTGTCCCCCCCGCTGTCCCCCCCGCTGTCCCCAAGGGCTGCCAAACGTGCCGGGGGGTGCAAAGGCTCTGCCCTCCCGTGCCAGGGGTCCCCGCGGCGCTCGGAGTGCCCCCGGCACTGCAGCCTGAGTGACAGCTTGTCGCCTTAATGAGCCGCGCTGCCGGCCCCGATGGCTGACACCCGCGGCCACCTCCTCGGGCCATCCCCGGGGAGCTCCGGGCTGGCTGGGGGTGACACTGATGCCATCCTTTCTCCTGAACGTCACTGGGAAGCTACCTGGCTTTTCCTGAGCCCGGCAGTCTGGGGGTTCCAGGAGTGTCCCCTGCCTGTCCCCAGCTGTCCTGGGCAGGGCGGGAGGGGCTGAGCCCGCCGGGGCTGCAGGTCACGGTGGGCTCTGGGCACCCTGAGAGGTTCTGGGGCACAGCCTCCTCCTCCTGCCTCAGTCCCACCGTCCCTGGAGCATCCTCCTGCCTTGGCATGGATGTTCTGGAGCATCATTTGCCTCAGTGTCATCGTTTTTAGAGCATCCTCTGCCTCAGCATCAACATTTTTAGAGCATCCTCTGCTTCAGTTTCACCATTTCTGGAACATCCTCTGCCTCTGCATTTTTAGAGCATCCTGCTGCCTCAGTATCACCATTTCTGGAGCATCCTCTGCCTCATTATCACCATTTCTGGAGCATCCTTTACCTCAGTATCAACATTTTTAGAGCATCCTCTGCCTCAGTATCACCATTTCTGGAGCATCCTCTGCTTCAGTTTCATCATTTCTGGAACATCCTCTGATCAGTACCATCATTTTTAGAGCATGCTCTGCCTCTGCATTTTAGAACATCCTGCTGCCTCAGCCCTCCCCTTCTAGAGCACCCCCTTCAATCCCATCTCAGCATTTCTGGAGCACCCTCTGCTCAGTTCCTGCATCACTCCAGCTGTGCCCACGGTGCCAGATCCAGCTCCCAGCCCCATCCTTTTCAGCACTGAGAGGGCTCATCCCGTGTTCCCCTCTCCCATCCCTCTCCCTTCCTCCCATGTCTCCCTTGAAGACTCACATGCCTAATCCTCTTGTTAGCCTCTCCCTTCATCTAAAACCAATATGCAGCTAAAGGCTGGAAATAATTAATTGATCAATTAGATAGAGAACTGTCTGTGCTTGTAGCACAGGAGGAGGGGGGGCTGTGCCAGCACACCTGGGTGTGCTCTGTGTCCTCTGTGCCCACCCCTGGGTGTGCTCTGTGTCCCCACAGGAGGGGACAGGCCACCAGCCTAGGTGACCATGGGTGCAGGCCAAGGCACCTCACGCCTGTGCCACATGGTGTGACACAGTGACACCAAAGCTGGGAGGGAGCAAGAGCTCCAAATCCTACCCAGGAGGGGCTTCTTCACCCTGGCATCCCCAACACTCCCCTCCTCCTGGCTGCTGCTGTGCCTGGGTGCTGTCCCAGAGCACACATTAGGGTGCTGAGTGCCTGGAGGGGTCCCTGCTGTCACCACAGGGGTTCCCAGCTGTCCCCGTGGGGTCCCAGCACCCCGAGGGGGGGCTGCCAGGGAGGCTGGGTGCTGCAGGGAAGTAAATAATGCAGCAAACCCATGTCTGCCAACCCCCTCCTCCCCGAGCTTTGAAAAGCAACACATTACCCTGATCTCCAGACATGAGTTTTTGTCACCAAACAGGGTGATGAGGAGACTTTGAAGCAAATACAAACACCGGGAAAGGGAATACATAAGAAGAGAGTCGCGTGTTCTCTTCAGAAAACAATTGCGGTGTCAACTACATGGAGCAGCTCCGTGGAGGGGGAGCTGCTAACCAGGAAGCTGACAGCCCCAAACGCTGGGAATTATCATCCAAAGAACGAAATCATCCCCCTGCTGACAGGGCTGCAGCATCTTCCCCTTTCCAGGTCACCCAGGGTTCCCCTTGCCCCACACTCTGTGCTCTGTGTGTCCCCCTTCGCACCCCATCGCTGTCCCAGTTGGGGACAGATCCTCTCTTCTCCCTCCTGTGCTTTGTCCCCTGCATGCACAGTCGTGTCTTGCACACCTTGCACCTCCCCCTGCTCTCTGGACACGCTCACACCTCTCCCAGGGCACTCACACCTTCCACACTCCCACCCCACACCCCTGCCGTGAACTCATTCCCTGTGGTCCTGCAGGTCCTCACCTGGGTGTTCCTTTTTCCCTGACACCCTCCCTGGAGCTCCCAAAATAACATTTACCTGTGTAATTTATAGTCTGGGAGATGGCATTTCACCGTCTGGATTGCACCTGGACATTTAACATCAGAATTCGGGCAGGATTTGGGGGTCTGTCCTTAAACCAGGCCCTACTCTGGAAGGGTTCAGGACAGCCCTGGGGAGCTCAGCTTGGGATTCTGCCCCTTCACCCCCTTGGGGGGCAGCGATGATACCTTGGTGTGGGGAGCCCGGGGATGTTGGGGCACAGGGTGGCACCTTGGTGCAGCACAGGGCACCTCCTGGCCTGGAGCTGCAGCTGCACTGGTGCTGCACACGCTGCAGGTGAGCACTCACACCCTGCACGAGCACTCCTCTGCTCACACCCATCCCTGCAGGAGCAAATCTCACTGTTCACATCCATCTCTGCACAAATATTCCTACTATGCTCACACCCATCCCTATAGGAGCAAATCCCACTGCTCACACTCATCCCTGCACAAATATTCCCACCCTGCTCACACTCATCCCTGCACATGCACTCACATCCTTCTCACACTCATCCCTGCACAAATATTCCCACTCTGCTCACATCCATCCCTATATGAGCAAATCCAACTTCTCACACTCATCCCTGCACAAATATTCCCACTTTGCTCACACCCATCCCTGCAGGAGCAAATCCAATTGCTCACATTCATCCCTGCAGGAGCAAATCCAACTTCTCACATTCATCCCCACACAAATATTCCCACCCTGCCCACACTCATCCCTGCACAAGCACTCACATCCTTCTCACACTCATCCCTGCATAAATTTTCCTACCCTGCTCACACTCATCCCCATATGAGCAAATCCAATCTCTCACACCCATCCCTGCACAAATATTCCCACCCTACTCACACTCATCCCTATATGAGCAAATACAACTTCTCACACTCGTCCCTGCACAAATTTTCCTACCCTGCTCACATCCATCCCTATAGGAGCAAATCCAACTTCTCACACTCACCCCTGCCCAAGCATTCCCACCCTGCTCACACTCATCTCTGCAGGAGCAAATCCGACTTCTCACACTCATCCCCACACAAATATTCCCACTCTGCTCACACTCATCCCTATATGAGAAAATTCAACTTCTCACATTCATTCCTGCACAAATATTCCCACTCTGTTCACACCCATCCCTGCAGGAGCAAATCCAACTTCTCACACTCATCCCTACAAATATTCCCACCCTGCTCACACTCATCCCTGCAGGAGAAAATCCAGCTGTTCACATCTGTCTCTATATGAGCACTCCCACCCTGCTCACACTCACCCTGCAGCTGCAAATCCCATTGCTTTCACTCATCCTTGCACAAACACTCAAACGCTGCTCACACCCATCCCTGCACAAATATTCCTACCATGCTCACACCCATCCCTATATGAGCAAATCCAACTTCTCACACCCATCCCCACAAATATTCCCACCCTGCCCACACTCATCCCTGCACAAGCACTCACATCCTTCTCACACTCATCCCTGCACAAATATTCCCACTCTGCTCACACCCATCCCTATATGAGCAAATCCAACTTCTCACACTCATCCCTATATGAGCGCTCCCACCCTGCTCCCACTCAGTGTGAACTCCCCTCTGGCCCTGCATGCCTTGCACACTCACTCAGCCCTGCACACCCCTCCCCTCCCAACCCCCCTCCCCTCTCAGGAACACCCCCTGTGCCCTCCCAGAGCCCCTTGCCCACGTTCCCAGTCCCAGCTCCCCGATCCCCCTGCCCATGCCTGGCACACGTGCATCCCTGCCACCCTCCCAAACGTGCTCCAGGTGCTTCTCAGCCCTTCCTGCACCCCAGGACCCCAAACCCTGCTCATTCCCCCACATCCCTGCGGACCCCTGTCCACATTCCCTGCTCTGCTCATCTCCCATCATCCATCCATCCATCCATCCATCCATCCATCCATCCATCCATCCATCCATCCATCCATCCATCCGTCTCCTGACACCTTCCCTCGCTCCCTGCCGTCTCCCTTCTCCTCCCTCTTTATCTCTGGCTCCCAGCTGCTTCTCGCCCCTCCCTGCTGCTCCCTCCATCCCTCCTCTCCCCATCCCTCGCTCCCGCCGCGGTTATCGCTCCCTCGCACACATCCCTCCCTCCCTCCCTCCCTCCTCCCTCCTTCTCCTCATCCCTTCTCCCCTCCATCCCCACATCCCATCCCTCTCCATCCGCCTCTCTCATATCCAGCCTCGGGACCGCCACCTGTCCCCGCGTTCCAGGGCTCACGTGTCCCCTCGGTGTCCCCTCGGTGTCCCGTTTTACCCCTCTGCCGCTGCCTTTAAAGTTTCAATCAGGCTCGGCAGGGAGAGGCGGGGAAGGCTGCGCCTCCCGCTCCCAGCCCCGCGACGCCGCGCTGCCACTCTGAGTGCTCCCGCCTTATAAATTTTACATTATTACCCTCTTTAAAGTATATAAAATAACTATTCATAAATTATTGAGGGGAAATTTAAAATACTACAAATGTTTATAAATGTTTATCAAGAGGTCTTCAGAAGTGAGCGAGCGGAGCCTGAGTGACTTCCCACGGCTGGCAGGAGCACGGAGCCGCCCCGGCCCTGCCCGAGGGGGGATTTGGGGACAATCCCCAGCTGGGGGCTGGGGCACAATCCCGCAGCCTCCTTCATTCCTGTCCCCGAGGATGCTGAGGAGCAAATCCCGCTCTGTGCTCGGTGTCTGAGTGCTGGTGGGGCTCCGTGTTGGGGGTGATCCCACCCTGGGGCTGTCCCTGGGCAGGGACACACTGCCCGTGCTGCTGGGGACACATCATGTCCAGCTGGGACGTGACCTGATCTGCTGGGGACACGTTGTGACACAGCAGGGAGAGGCCCTGACACACCAGGGACAGGTCCTGCCCTGCTGGGACATGATCTGTCCCACTGGGGACACATGGTGACAGACCAGGGACAAGTCCTGCCCTGCTGGGACATGATCTGTCCCACTGGGGACACATTCTGACAGATCAGAGACAGACCCTGACATACCAGGGACAAACCCTGACACACGAGAGGCAGGTTCTGCCCTGCTGGGGACCTGCCCTGTCCCACTGGGGACACATTCTGACCCATTGCCATTATGTCCTGACACACTGGAGACTTTTCCCAACCCACTGGTGACAAGTCCTACCTCACTGGGACACATCCTGACCCACTGGTGACATGTCCTACCTCACTGGGACACATCCTGACCCTGCTGGGGACACATCCTGACCCAGTGGAGATTTTTTCTGCCCAACAGGAAACGAGTCCTACCCTAGGGAGACATGTCCTACCTTGCTGGGGACACATTCTGCCCCTCTGGGGACACATTCTGCCCTTCTGGGGTCATGTCCTGCCCTTCTAGGAGCATTTCATGACGTCCTAGAGATACATCCTGACACCCTAGAGACACATCCTGACACCCTGGGACACGTTCTGACATCCTGGGGACATGTCCTGGTGTCCCTGGGGCTGGCCCAGTGTCCCCAGTAAGGGACAAAGGGTCACACAACCTCTGTGTCCATGCTTAGCAGTGCTGGCACCTGCTGGGAGCAGGGACAGGTGGCACAGAGCAGAAAAAGCACAGCCCTGGAAGAACCATGGCACAGTCCTGGAATAACCATGGCACAGATCTGGCACAGGCATGGCACAGATCTGGAATAACCATGGCACAGTTCTGGCGTGACCATGGCGCAGTTCCAGCACAGATGTGGCACAGGCCTGACTTAGTTATGGCACATTCCTGGAATGATCATGGCATGGCCCTGGAATAACCATGGCACATTGCTGGAGTAACCATGGCACAGATCTGGCACAGGCATGGCACGGATCTGGTATAGACATGGCACAGTCCTGGGATAACCATGGCACAGTCCGGGGATAACCATGGCACAGATCTGGCACAGGCATGGCACAGTTCTGGAATACCCATGGCACATTCCTGGAATACCCATGGCACAGCCCTGGAATAACCATGGCACATTCCTGGAATAACCATGGCACAGTTCTGGAATAACCATGGCACATTTCTGGGATAACCATGGCACAGTTCTAGAAGAACCATGGCACAGCCCTGGAATAACCATGGCACAGCCCTGGAATAACCATGGCACAGTTCTAGAAGAACCATGGCACAGTTCTGGAATAACCATGGCACATTCCTGGAACAACCATGGCACATTCCTGGAATAACCATGGCACAGTTCTGGAATACCCATGGCACAGCCCTGGCATGACCATGGCACATCCCTGGCACTGTGACCAGCATGCCAACCCCCTGCCCACCCTCTGCTCCTCCTCTCACAGCGCCCCAGGGCTCACCCACAGCCAGGGCGATGCCAGCCAGCTGCCAGGGCAGGACCCACCCACCCAGGGTGACCAGGGCAGCCTTGTCCCCTGCAAATCCCACAACCCACAAGGCCACCGGGAAGGGACAATGCCCGGACTGGAGCCCGTGGCCACCACGGGGTGGCAAAGGAGCTCTGCTGAAGCCCGGAGCGTGCGGGAGCCGGGCGGGGATGCTCAGTGATCCCGGCGCTCCCGACGAGAGCTGCCTGCAGGGATTGTGTTTAAAGCGCCGGCTGATTGGGGTAATCATGGGAGCAGGGAGTGCATTAGCTGGGAAGGTTTATAAAGGGAAATTAAAATAAAATTGGATGTGACAGAAAAGTACATGGAAAATTAGGATAAGAATATGAATATTTATGGCTGCGGGAGCACGCACGGGGAAAGTGCTCCCGTGCTCCAGGCCACCCTCCCTGCCGCGGGGCTGGGGCAGGTGCTGGGGGTGGCACCTGGCTGTGGGCTTGGGGACAGCCCTGGTGGACACTCTTGGTCACTGCTGGTCACTGTTGGTCTCCACTGAGTCTCTTTGTCAGGCACTGCGGGGTGGCGGAGGCTGTGACAGCCCAGTCGTGCTGCCACACATCTCCCATCACCCAGAGGTGTCTGCAGGGCTGGCACGTCCCAGGGCTGGTGGTGACACCCGCACAGGGCCACACAGCTGCTGTGGTGGCACAGGGACGGGGACACACACAGCTGGTGGCAGCCACGAGGGGGTTGGCACTGCACGATGCTGGCACACGGCAGGGCCGCTCCTGCAGGAATTAGGGCACTGGGACAGAGCCCGGGCTGCCAGGGTGACAGGACACAGCTGTCCCCTGCTCCGCGGGGCTTCCACCACAACCAGGGACCCCCAGCCACGTGCAAAGTGCCACCACCCCGCTGGGGACACCACGAGCGTCCCCACCCCAGCCAGAGCAGCGCTGTCCCAGCATCCCGCCCACCCTGCCGGACCCGGGGGGCAGCCACCCCCCTGTCCCCTCCCGCTGTCACACTTAGAAGCCATTAAAATAATTGAACGCTTTAAATATTCAGCGCTCGGCTTAAATATTCATCAGCGAAGTTATTCTGATTGCTGAACTGCATCAGCACGGGCTGGGAGATGGCTCCTCTCAGCACAGCCCCCCCGGGCACCCCTGCACAGCCGTGTGCACCCCGGCCTCACGTGGGCACCCCTGGGCACACACGGCCCTGCACACGTGGGTCACACATGGACGGGGCCACGCGTGGGGAGGGATGCGTGGAAAAACCCCCAGAGCAGCGGGGGTGGGCTCTGGGAACGCTGCAGGGCACTGGGAGCACGTTTTGGGGGGTGGTTGTGCCATTTGGGGGGTGGTTGTGCTGTTTTGGGGGGTGGTTGTGCTGTTTTGGGGGGTGGTTGTGTCATTTTGGGGAGTGGTTGTGCTGTTTTGGGGGGTGGTTGTGCTGTTTTGGGGCTGATTGTGCCGTTTGGGGGGTGGTTGTGCCCCACACCCGAGCTGGCGTCCCCTGGTGAGGCTGGGGGAGGTTCTCAGTGCCCTTGGATGGGTTTGCAGATCCACCCATCCTCACTCTTCCCAACCTGGCTGCTGGGATGATCTCCAGCTCAGCAGAGGTGGCACCACAGATTCCCGGGTGGGGCCGGGGTGTGGAGTCTCAGCACGGCCCTTAAATCCCATCCAGTGCCACCCCTGCCATGGCAGGGACATCCCAGGCTGCTCCAACCCCAATGTCCAGCCTGGCCTTGGGCACTGCCAGGGATCCAGGGGCAGCCCCAGCTGCTCTGGGCACCCTGTGCCAGCCCTGCCCACCCTGCCATGGAACAATTCCTGCCCAAAATCCCATCCAGCCCTGCCATTCCCTGTGTCCTGTCCCTCCATCCCTTGTTCCCAGTCCCTCTCCAGCTCTCCTGGAGCTCGTTTGGGCTCTGAGCTCTCCCTGGATCCTTCTCTCCAGGTGAGCACCCCCAGCTCCCCCAGCCTGCCCCAGATCAGAGGTGCTCCAGCCCTTGGAACATCTCCATGGTTTCCTCTGGGCTCAGAACAGCTCCACACCATTCCTGGAGGCAGCTCTGCAGGTGGGGTCACCTGAGAGCAGAGCAGAGGGCAGGAATCCCTTCCCTTGACCTGCTGCTCCTCTTTGGGTGCAGCCCAGGCTGTGCCCAGTTCCAGCCATGCCCCTCTTCACCCACAGCTGAATATTTTGGCCTTCAGCATGGCCAGAACTGGGCAGTGGGGAGAAGAGCACCAGTGGAGCATCCCTTGCAAAGCTGGAGGTCAAAAGGGGACCCTGAGGGCACAGAGAGCTCTGCTCCATGCTGGGAATCTCAATCTCATCTTCTGAGGGGTCTGGCAGCACCCTGGAGTAACCCTCTGTTAGGAGACACAAGGTCCTTGCTGCACACCCTGTTCCTGGAATGTTCTCTGCTCCAGGCTGGGAGAAGAGCAAGGGGAGGAGAATCCAGAGCTGGCATAGCTCTGAGAGTGTCTGGGAGGAAGAGATGCCTTGGAAACAACTTGCCAGGGGCAGTGAAACCTCTGGCACCCTCAGGAGATGGGTGAGACCAAAACCAACACCTGCTTTCAGGAGGATTTCCTACCTCACCGAGGTGGGAGCCTGCAGAGGGCTGGCACATCCTCAGCAAGGAGCCACCTTCCCATCTGGAGCGTGGTGAGAAGCAGGACCTGATGTTTCAGCATCTTCAGGATGGGGAGAACAAACTCACACAGTTCAGCACCTTCAGGATGTGGAGAACAACCTCACACAGTTCAGAACCTTCAGGATGGGGAGAACAACCCCTCACAGTTCAGCACCTTCAGGATCTGCAGAACAACCTCACAGTTCAGCACCTTCAGGATGTGGAGAACCACCCCCCACATTCCCTCCAGGGAGGAGCTAGATTCTCGTAGGGTGAATCCTGCAATCCCAGCCCTTACTCTGGCTGTTGTTGGTGGCTAAAAACATTTTTATTTTTTTTTTGTCCTCTCACCCAGGGCTCTTTTCTCTCCGGCAGAGCTGGCAGGGAGGATATTCCACGTGGGCGCTGGCATGTGAGAGGTGGGAACGGCCCCGGCAAAGCTCCGCAAACAGCCCTGATCAAATTGTTCCTCAAATACCTAAAGCAGGCTTAGGTTTAAGCAATCTGGCTCCAAAGACGGCTCCCGCATACATTCCTCGGGCTGGGGCTGCATCTTTAATCCCGAGGAATCGCGAGCTTTGCAGCCGCATTTGTCATTCAGATTTGCAGCAGCAGCAGCCGAGGCAGGGGGGCAAGGAGGGATTTTGGGGGGTCCCAGCACCCCGCTGCTGCCACACCCCAAAAAAGCCGAGCAGGGCTGGCTGTGACTCTGCACGGCTGCTGAGCGCCGGCAAGGAGTCGCTGGTTTTATCTGATATGATTTAATCAGCCCTATAATTAGATTAATTTGTTGATTTGATAGCAACCCATTTCTCGCTGTTAGATTTGTTTATGTGTGTTTTATGCTCCAGTTTGGCAATAAAATAGGAACTGAGGAGGTGGAGAAAAATCCCTCGGAATGCCCAAGCTCTGACCCAAGGCTGGATGTGTGCATCCCGGGAATCTGGGGTGGGGAGGGGGCAGCTGCAGCCAGCAGCCTGGCACAGACTGGGCACCCAGCCTGGCACCAGTCCCACTCCAGCCACCTCACCGCGTCCTCAAGCCAAAAAGGAAAAATAAAAGTTGTTCAGCGGGGGAGGAGAGGATGCAAAGCAGAGGATGTCTGGCAAGGCAGCGAGGAGAGAGCTTTGGAAAGCTTTGCTCCCTCCTCCGGGCTCTGCTTGGCACGGCAGGGCACAGCCTGGCACGGCACAGCACGGCCTGGCAGCCAGCAGCTGCTGCTGATGGATGAGGATGGACAGAGAGCTCCTGGTGCCGTCAGGAGCAGCACCGGGACCCCTCAGGGCCGGGAGCATTCCCAGCCTCACACCTTCCCATGGATCCGGCGGAACGGGAGGTGCTGCCTCACCCAGCCTGGGGACAGCAGTGTCACCTCCTGCCACCCCAGCAGGTGATTCCTTGCCAGGCTGGCGGCGCAGACACCGGGCAGGAGAATTCCAATTAAAAGCGAGAATTCGGGGAGGGCCGCGGGCAGGAGGAGGGGAGGCAGGAGCGACACGGAGCGGGGTTTGCGGGAGAAGCCGGAGCGAGGAGCGCTTTGATGGGCATCGCCTTTGATCAGAGATCTGAATGCAGCCCTCACGTTTCCCCGTGTGAGCCCGCTGCCTAATTACCACATGGCAGGGCGGCTCCGAGCCCTCGGCACGTTGCTGGAATAGATTTCCCCGGTCCAGCCTGGAGAAGGACATCGATCCTGCCCACAGCCGCAGGCTCATGCTAAACATTGCGTCCTATCGATTTTTTTCCTTCCCCCTTTTTCCCGTTTTTTCCCCTTTTCTCTTTTCTTTTCTTTTTTTTTTTTTTTTTAATAAGAATTTTCTTTATTTTCATTAAATCATTAATCAGGGAGAAATCTACATTTTTATCATTTCTATGGCTGGAGAGGAAGAGAGGAAAGTTATATTGCCATAGAAACCGTTCCCTACCATTCTCAGCCTCCGAGCAGTCCCTCTTGTGCTGTCTCTTGTCAAAAGGCGTAATTGTTGCTCCTGATCTTCACTGCTCAATTAGCAGTGATGTCTCCCTTCAAGTTAATTGCTGGAGATGGGAGGAAGTAGGACAAATGTAACCTTTTAGATGAAAAGATCTCTCCCCCCTCCCTGCTCCTTCCCTGCCTTTCCTCGCTGCAGGCACTCCAGGGCCCCTCTGCTGGGCTGGGGGAGCCCCCCCGGCCTGGCCCTGCTCCTTCTGGAGACCCCTCCCCACCTCCCTCATCCCCTCATCCATGGCAGGACCCCTCTGTGCCCCCCCTGGGGTCCCTCTGCCTCTTCCAGCCTCTCCCTGTCACCTCCTGAGCTGGGACAACCCTCCTGGATTCTCCATGAGGACTGGTCCAGCATCCCGTGCTGCAGCAGAGCCTGTCCCCCCGCAGGGACAGGACCTGGCCGGTACTAAAAACTGGTGACAAAACCGGGCTGAGGTGGCAAAACAAGCGGGAGGGTTTCATCCTGCAGAGACAAACCTTTGTTTGATGGGAGCAGCTACTCCAGGCAGGAGGAGGGCTCGGAAACGCTGCCTGGACTGAGGGTTTGTCACCCTCGAGGGATGACAGACGAGCCAGACAATGCATTAAGGAGAGGAGGAGTGTGGCAGCTGCCTGGACCTTGGCAGTCTGAAGAGGAGCCCTTAAACACTGACTCGAGTGTCTGGAAGCCACAAATCACCCAGGGCAGCGTGGTGTGCAGGGCACAGAGACAGGTGGCACTGCCTGGTGTGTGACAGGAGTGGGGACAGGACAGCCTGCTCAAACCTGTGGCACAGGAGCTGCTCCTTGAACTGGGTGAGCCCCTGAAGCTCAGGGTGGAGGGGAAGGATGTGTGGATGCCTGCAGGGTGTGAAGGCATCCGAAGGGCTGTGACAGGCAGGAGCTGGACACAAGGGAAGGTGTCAGCACCCATGGGTGACTCTGGGGCACCCTGTCAAGCCTGGAAGACACCAAGGTCCAGGGCAGGTCCAGGCTGACACGAGGAGAGCTGATGGTGCCTCCTGCCAGCCACAGTGTCAGGGAATTGTGGAATAGTTTGGGTTGGGAGGGACCTTAAAGCCCATCCAGTGCCAAGAGCAGGGACACCTCCCACTGTCCCAGGGTCCAGCCTGGCCTTGGGCACTGCCAGGGCTCCAGGGGCACCCTGTGCCAGCCCTGCCCTCCCTCTGAGCACAGAAAGTGTCACCAATGTCCTCAGACACCTCTCCCCTGCAAGGACCCTGCTGCTCCCAACAGAGCTGGAGCAGGGAGAGCCCTCACACCCCCCAGTGCCTCTGCCTGAGCTGCATCCAGGAGCTCCCAGCTCCTCAGCCAGGACTGTGTGCAAGGGGCCTCTCATCCAAGCTCTTGTTTTGGGCAGCGCTGCTCCAAGTGCCAGATCCAGGCAGAGCCTCTGCTCCAAACACCCCGAGGATGCTCTGAGGAGTCACTCCCAGGTCTGGGGCTGAGCTGAGGCAAATCCAGCTCCTCCAGCAGAGCCAGGGCAGCAGGAGGCCGAGCCAAACCTGCTCAGCACAAAGCAAACCTCGCTGTGGCTCTGAGAGGAGCCTGCTGAGAGGCAACGAGAGCATGTTCAGCCCTGCTCTGCTTTGGGGTTCCACCAGCTCCAGGCTGGTTAGATTGGACAGATTTGGCATGGAATCATGGAATATCCTGAGCTGGACCCACAGGGATCATGGATGCAGCTCCTGGCCCTGCCCAGACCCCCCAGCAATCCCCCTGTCCATCCCTGGAGCAGCCTCGGGGCCGTGCCCGTTCCCTGGGGAGCCTGGGCAGAGCTCAGCACCTCTGGGGGAGGGAAGAACCTTTCCCTGCTCTCCATCCCAACAGCCCCAGCCATTCCCTGGGTGTGTCCCTGTCCCAGAGCAGAGCTCAGGGCTGTCCCTGCTCTGCCCTCGGGAGGAGCTGCAGTTTTGGTTGGGATTGAGGTGTGAGGGTGAGAAGTTGTGAAGCGGGGAGAGCCCTCACCTTGAGGTGCTGGTGAGGGACGTGGACAGCTCTGCTCACACCCAGAGCTGGGGTAGGAGCTGCTCTCCAGGCCTCAGTGATGGCCCCCAGAGCTGGTGGCCTCTGGCTGATTGTCCCCTCCACCCTTCTGCCCTGTCTGACAGCAATTCCTCATTTTCATGGCCCACGGTGGGACTGGGGGAGCCGAATCCAGACCTGGCTCACTCTCCTGGCTCCTGAGCAGATCCACCCTCAGCCCCTGCTCCAGGGCCATCCCTGCCTTCCCAACCCACGGCCACCATCACATCTCAGCTTGGGTGTGCTGTCCTGAGCAAATCCTGCCCCAGTGCTGCCTGTCCTGGCTCCTCCTGGCTCAAAACCCATCCCACCCCCGTGCATCAGCCCCAAACCCTGCCCTAGCCATGGGATGCTCCTTCTGCAACACCTGGGAAGCTCTGGAAGGTCTTTAAACCAGGATAAAAGCACCGTGTGAGGCAGAAAAGTGACATTTCAGGGCTGAGCACATGGAGGAACCACTCGAGGACACTTCCCTGTCTCCGGAACGTACGGAGGAGCAATTTGGGCTCCGCTCCTGCTTCCCTTCCTCTGGATGCAAACAAGCCCTTAACATTTCAGCGAGTGGAGACACGCGGGGTGCCGAGAGCTCACTCCAGAGCAGCTTCCCGGGAGGAGGCTGGAGGGATGAGAGCATCCCGAGGCTGCGGGCAGCTCCGTGCCCATCCCCTGCCCCCGGCTCCACGGCTCCGGCTGCAATTAAAGCTCACCCCGAACGTTGCATTAATGTCAGGTTTGCATCTCATTTCCCCAGCGCCAGGTAAGGAGGGGCCGGCAGGCTTGGAGAAGGATCACACGTGGCAGCTTTTAATAGAAACCCGCCCGCCTGTCACTGGCGGCTCATCATCCCTCTTGAAACGGCTGCTAATTACCAAGGAGCCGTGTTTGTGTTTCGGGTGTGACGTTCCCCTGTGCAGCCCCGCTCCCCCTCCTCCTGCTCCGCACCCGGGCTGGCGGCAGCGCCCGGGGGGCTCCGGGGGAGGTGGGAGATGCAGGGTGGGCTCCAGAGGGGCTGTGAGGACGCGGTTCCTTCAGGGATGGGCTCAGGGCTGGTTGGAAAATGGCTCCTCCAGTTGCTGCCTCCTGCCTTCCCATTTTCCATGAAGGACAATTCGTTTGGAGCTCTGTGTGGTGTTAAACACCATGAGTTAAAGCTTTGGGATCGCTCCTGTCACCCCCATCCCATCCTGGTGATGCTCTGCTGGACCAGGACACTCCTGTGGACACCAGCTGTGTCCCATGCCATGCCCTGTCCCCTCGGACATGCCTTGGGCTGTCCCCAAGCTCCTGAGGACACTGTGATGTCAGTGGTGGCACCATCAGCTCCTCTCTCCTCTCTCCTCTCTCCTCTCCTCGTTGATTCCCAGGGATGTGCCACCCTTTTCTGCCTGCCTGATGGGGCAGGGATGGGGTGGGATGTGCTGCAGTGATGCTCTGTGGGGCATGGTGACACCCATGGGTGTCTCCTTCACCTCTCACCCGGGTTTGGGACCCCCTCTGGGGCAGGAAGAACCAAGGGGCTGAGGAGAGGCATTGGAGAGGGTTGGGAAAGGAGCTGGAGCCATTGCAGAGGTGTCCCTGGGAGGTGCAATGCTGAGTGACCCCCAGCACCACATGAATCACAGCCTGGGCCCCTCCTTGTGCCCAGCCTGGTGTGGCACTGAGTGCTGGAGCACCCCCACATGGCATCCTGGGGCTGGGGGACAGGAGCTGAGTCCAGTCCCAGTGCAGGGATAACATTTTGGAGATCGCTGGGAGGGCTCCTCCTGCTCTGTGCCAGCCCAGGGAGCTCCCTGCTCCTCTGCAGGGTTCTCCCATACTCTGGGGGCTCAGCTTTATCCCAACAGAACCCATTCCGTCCTCCCAGCAGCACCAGGGATGCTGTTGGGCTGGGAGAAGGGCGGGAGCTGTATGGGAGCCCCCCAGCTTTGCCCAGCCAGCTCCCTGAGATCGCGGTTTGGAAAGGGGCCAAGGCAGGTGCCTCGCTGGCTGGGGAGCCCACTCGGCTCAGGGAGAGCCATCCCGAGGCACCCGGAGCCCTCAGGGCTGGCCACCTCCTGCTGCCACCCGGCTGAGTGACAGCTCCCAGCCCCCCAGCCCACCTCCCCCCTTGTCAATCCACTGGGGAATTATTTATCCTGACAATAGCAATTGTCTGCACGGGCCCTTCCCCCTCTCCAGCACCTACCCCAACAAAGGAAATCATCCTGATATGAAAGGGAAAATTAAATTACCCCAATAAAGACTTAGTGCTGCTTTAATGACATCACCAGACTCAGGCGCTAATTAGCTGAGTACAAAGGAAAGCTAAATGTGAAAACGTGAATTTCTGTTCCCTTTTCTCCTGTCGTACAGTCTCGGGAGTGGGAGTGTTGGCAGGCACGGCAGGAGGAGCTGCTCCCACCCGGCCGGGCGTGCCGGGCTCTGGCAGCCGGGAGCTGCCCCTGCCCGGGGGGAAGAACTCCGGCAGTTTTTGGGAGGTGGCTCCGGCAGCTGGCACCGCTCTGGGCACAGCCGGGGATCCCCGGGCTGCCCGTCCCCGGCTCCTGCTCGGTGCCATCACTTTGTGGGCTTGTCTCACCCTCACACCTGGCGAGGAGCAAAGCTCACACACACCTCAGGTCCCTGTCCCCTCGCTCTGGGCCAGCAGTGGCTCTGGGGACATGTCCCCAGCCCGCTGGCACTGTCGCGGTGCCAGCCCCTCTCCTGAGCTGTGCCACCCTGACCCTGCAGCACACCCATTTCTGTTTGTACCCGGGTTTGGCCGGGGGTGACAGAGTGGGGGGACCCCCGGATGGCCAGGGGACAGCTGGCCACGGGGAGGGAGAGCAAATAGCCCAGGAGCAGCAAGAGCTGGCCCTGGGGCTGCCCCCTGGGACCACAGCGCTCCTGGGGAGACGGAGCGAGCAGAATTTTGCATCCACTGTCTCCCTCTTTATTTGGGGCTGGTTCTCCTTGCTGGAAGTGCTGCTACATCCAACCCCACCCGGGGTAATTCCTCCCTCCTGGGGTTGTGAGGGGATTCCAGAAGAGGCTCCAGAGCTGCTGAGAGGCTGAGCTGCTCCCGCTGGTCACAGGAAAAGGAGGGGCCGGTAACACATAAAACTTCAATTTAACTAGATCTGAAATTATCCCCAAATCCTGGATATTCCTGCTTTCACCCTGAACCCCACCTCAGCCCCTCGGTCAGCGCTCGCAGCCCTTCCCCAGCACATGGGGCCATCCCAGAAGGACTGAGGGGACATATCCTGGCCTCTGTCCCCATCCCCTGCTGAGGCCTGGCTGGCAGCGCCATCGCTCTGTCCCGGTGCCACCAGTTGCTCCCAGCTGGCCCCGTGGGAGGCTGGCCCCGGGGCACGCCCTGCAGCCTCTCCGCCGGGTCTCAGGTGAGGTGACGTCTCTGGGGACCGGCCAACCCCCCTGGGGGGTCACTGCCACCCGCCCCTCTCGCCTCCCGCGGCCGGGGTTCCTCCGGGAGGGACGGGTGTGAATGGCTCCGCGCCTCCTTAAAATGACATCGCCGGTCTCCATGGCAACTCTTCTCTGCCTTTCGCCTCAGACCAAGAGCATCATCCGCTCCATCATCCCCGCAGGCCAGGGCCCGCCGTGCCTGCCAAAGGGCTGCTGGAGGGATGCTCCGGCCGTGGCACCCCCGCCTCTGCCCTGCTGGCCCTGCTGGCCCTGCCAGCTCTCCCTGTCCTGCTGGCTGCGACATCCCAGCCTGCAGCCCCCGCCCCATCCCCGGCCTGCTCGGCACAGCCGTGACTGGTGGCCTGTCCCCATCCCAAACTCTTGCAAACCCATTGCTCCACATCCACCTCCTCCTGTGGGCAAGCTGGGCGAGCTGCGAGGCCGCCAAGCAGCCCCGGAGGAGCGGAGGGGGCTGAGCCGCCGATGCCGAGCTGCCCATCAAGGGCTCAGCCCCCGCTGCCGCCACAACGGGACGGGAAATTGCCCGACCCTGCGCTGAGCATGGTCCTGACCTCAGGCATGGCACTGTCCCCTCCTGTCCCTACAGCTCTCCGAGCCGCGCTGGGATGGCAGCAGAAGGGCAGGGGCGGCACGGAGCCCTGCGGATGGAGGGGTGGAGGGATTGAGGTGGGAGGGATGGATGGATGATGGATGGATGATGGATGGATGGATGGATGGATGGATGGATGGATGGATGGATGGATGGATGGATGGATGGAGGAAGCATGGGTGAGGCAGGATGGAGGGATGGAGGCAGGACCCTGGGAATGGGGTTGAGGATGATTTTCCATGGGGATGCACGCGGGGAGGAGGAAGAGGTGCTCACACAGAAGTAGCACAAGGGATGGGGACATGTGTGGGGGGAACACAGGTCCTTGTGGGGACATACTGGGGGTGTGGGCTGAATTCAGGGGTACAGGGGGCTGGCACACACGGATGGAGCAATGGTAGCACTTGTGTGTGTACTCAGGTCCATGTCCCCTAATGCCACATTGTCCCCTCAGACATTCTCTCAGCTCTTTCTGTGCCTGCAGAGCCCCAGCACTGCCAACTCCTCAGGGACCTTCTTCCTCCTCCTGCTGGCTGCCTTTTCCCTGATACCCTCCCAGCATCTCCCTGTGCTTGCTCTGTCCCGTTCTCCCCGCGCTGGATCTGCTCAGAGCCGCCCCCCTCCCCTCAGATCCCGGCGTGTGGCGCGGTGTGTGGGTGTGTTTATTTATAGGTCTGCTGCAGAGCCCGGCTGCTGCGTGGGGCCTGCAGCCCCCCACCCTCCTGGGCTCCTTCCCTGCTTCCCAGCCTGGGCATGCTGTGCCCACTGTCATGGAATCCTGGAATGCCAGGTGGGAAGGGAGCTCAGGAGGGTGGGGGATGCTGTACCCTCCCACCTGGGACAGCCCATGCCCTGGCTGTCACCTCCTTGCTCCTCTCATGGGTGGCTTTTATAAACAGCCAGGGCCTCAGAGTGGCTCCCGTGCCAGGCAGGAGCTCGATGTGCCCCTGCCTGGCATGGCTGGGAGAGATCCTGCCCACAGGGTGCCCGACCCCTGCTACCTCTTCCTCGGTGGAAGACTGATCCCAGTGTCCATCCCCCCCTTCATTATTGCTCATGTTTTAATTCCTCATCTCAACTAAGCAATACTTGGTTCGATAGAGTGAACTAAGTAGAAAATCATAAGAAAGGGTAACAAACCCCTATTATTTACATTGCACCTTCTGTACCCAAACCTCTCAAAGCCATCACAAACTGAAATCCTCAGTGACAGCACTAAAAGATGAGACATGAAATGCAGTCTCTTGTGGCATTTTTGCCCCATGTCCTGGCTCCTGTTCCAACCCCTTCCCCAGCTCTCATCCCAACCCTCTGGAGCTCCCCACACCCCATCCCTGTGCTCCAGCTCCTCACTGCTGCAGCTCTGCACGGCCTGCAGCATCCTCAGCACCCCCTGATCTTCCCCATTCTCTGTTCTCGTGCATTTTGGCAGCCAGATCTCCCTGAGTCCCCTCCTTGCCCAGCAGCACCTCCCTGGCACAGCTTTGCCCGGTGCCAGCTCTCGGTGGCCGTGAGCGCTGCTGAGTTCTTCTCATTCCACCCCTGCCATGGGCTGGGGCACATTCCACCATCCCAGATTGCTGCAAGCCCTGTCCAGCCTGGCCTTGAACACTTCTGGAGATTGATTTACAGGGGGCATCTGGTACCAGGGATGGGATGGCTTTGGTGTTTTCTCCCTGCAGCCCTGCTGCAGCCTCCAAGGGGCCACACGTGTCCTGTGGTCTCCTCCACAGCCTCACTGAGGTTTTTGGAGCACACCTGGTGCTCCCGACTTCTCCTGGCCACCCTGTCCCTCCCTGCCTGTTCTCTGGGCATGAGGAGTCTACTGGTGCCCAGGGGCTCAGGGATGTGCTAAACCAAGGCTCTGATGTCCTTTGGATTGCAGGGAGACTTGGAAGAACCCCACAGGGACCCTGAGGAGAGTTTTTGGGTGCTGTGGTGCGGCTGGGTGAGGGCACAGAGCTTTAAATCTGCATGCCCTGGGATGCCCAGTGGGGCACTGGCAGCTCTCAAGCTGGTCAGAGCATTACTGGAGGCTCAGCAGATCCAGCTGGCATCCAGGGTGGGTCGTGGGAGAAAGGGCCAGGCAAGGCAGGACCTGACATCAGCTCCCAAAAGGAAACGGGCAAGAGGATGGGGCTGGGAATGGGGCTGCGTTTGGGGTGGTGCCCAGCACCCTGCAGACACAGTAATTGGTGCAGGGGGGCGTGGTGGGGCTGGCAAACTGTGCCCTGCTGCCAGAGCTCCCTGGCAGAGGATTGAGCTGCCAGCCCCTGATGCCTCGATGACAGCAGCCACCAGATCTCCGAGGGCACCGTGCCAGGGCCAGCACGTGGGATGGGGTCTGGCCGCCACGGCCCGGCCCCGCACTGCCTGGCCTCTCATTTGTTCTCATTAAGGGCTGGCAGGGTGTCTAATTAGGCGGCGTGAGTGCCAGCGCCCCGCTGACAGACACCTGTGCAGACAGCCCTCCTCCTCGTCCCGCCTCGTAATTACCCTGCTGGCTGCTGCCGTGCCGCCCGGCAGGACCAGCTCAGCCTCGGCAGGACCAGCTCAGCCTCTCCGGGACGTGGCACCGCGCCAGCCCCGGCTGGCACCGCCTCCCCAGGGCGCTCCAACCCCGCAGCGTCCTCGGGGGCATTGCCCTGCATCCCGTTCTGATGGGTACCACCAGCGCCCAGCCATGGTTGGGTGTCCGAGTCACCCCACGCATATTTTGTGTCCCTTATTCCCTCCTGGGTGCCTCAGAGCCATGGATTGGGTGAGTCCTGCCCGTGCCCAGCCGTGGGCACCCACCCGAGCAGCGCACGGGCACGGCGAGGACAGGGCTGCCCGCGCGGCCTCGTGGACTGTGCAGGGATAACGAGCCAGCGGCTGCTTTAATTAGATTAATTGGCTCCCATTCGGCTCCAGAAGAGTTGTCAGGCTGCAAGTGTGTTCCTGCTGTACCTGGCTAATTACGGCACCGCGGCCGCCACTCGGCAGCGCTCACGGCCACCGAGAGCTGGCACCGGGCAAAGCCGTGCCAGGGAGGTGCTGCTGGGCAAGGAGGGGACTCGGGGAGATCTGGCTGCCAAAATGCACGGGAACAGAGAATGGGGAAGATCAGGGGGTGCTGAGGATGCTGCAGGCCGTGCAGAGCTGCAGCAGTGAGGAGCTGGAGCACAGGGATGGGGTGTGGGGAGCTCCAGAGGGTTGGGATGAGAGCTGGGGAAGGGGTTGGGACAGGAGCCAGGACATGGGGCAAAAATGCCACAAGAGACTGCATTTCATGTCTCTCATCTTTTAGTGCTGCCACTGAGGATTTCAGTTTGTGATGGCTTTGAGAGGTTTGGGTACAGAAGGTGCAATGTAAATAATAGTGGTTTTTTTTCCTTTTTTACGATTTTCTACTTTGTTCACTCTATTGAACCAAGTATTGCTTGAGATGAGGAATTAAAACATGAGCAATAATGAAGGGGGGGATGGACACTGGGATCAGTCTTCCACCCTGAGGAAGAGGAAGCAGGGGTCGGGCACCCTGTGGGCAGGATCTCTCCCAGCCGTGCCAGGCATGGACACATCGAGCTCCTGCCTGGCACTGGAGCCACTCCGAGGCCCTGGCTATTTATAAAAGCCACCCATGAGAGGTGACAGCCTAAAAATAAGCGGCTGGGCTGGGGTGATGAGGCACTGCTTCCCCACAGAGCGGAGAGTGGGAGGCAGCACCAGGGGATATCTTTATCCCTCTGATCCCCAGGCTGTTATTACGGTGCCCACTGGGGCCCACGCACTTGACCCGAGTGCTCCAGGGCATTGTGTCCTCCTGGAGGGACAACCCAGCCTTCCAGGAGTGCCACCGGGCTGGGCAGCTCCAGAGGGAGATAATGGAGCTCAGAGACCCCTACCCATCCCCAGCAGCACCCCACAAACCCCTGGGATCAGGACACGGGCACCCTGAGCTGTGGGATGGCAGCACTCCCTGGGGTGCCTCCCAAGAGACACCAGCACGCAGGGATGTGTTGGGAAGCACATCCCACACCTGCTGTGTGCAGAATCCTTGGTACAGGGATGCTCTGCGTGCTCTGGGGCACTCACCCACGGCTTGCAGGGGCAGGAGGGCACCCCTGTCTGTGCCACCCGTGCCAGAGCTGTCCTGGCATCCCTGGCAGACCCGTGGGGGATTGTGTGAGCTCAGCAAGGAACCCCCCAGCCCCACTGCAGCTCCCCAGGATACTCCAAACCCCAAACAAACCCTACCAGACCCCAAGCTGCCAATCTCCCGACCACAGGGCACAGCCCTGAGTGCCAGCAGCGCTCGGGGACGCTGCCCAGCCCCTGCCACATCCCTGAGCGATGCCCGCACAGCCCCCAGCACAGGGTGACGGCACTGCCGGGCGACAGACGCGGACAGCGGGCGGGAGGAGAGCGGGGAGGAGGCGAAAGCAGCCGGCTGCATCCTCAGGTGTGCGTAGGACACGTTCAGCGGGGAGCTCGTTAGCCGAGCCATCAGCAGCCCTTGCAAAGAGCTGACGCGGCTGCAGCACACACATCCCGGGGGCTCCCAGGGGATGCTGCGCTTCCATTCGTGCCGCACACGAGGCCCCCGGAACAGACGCAGCTCGGATGGAGTTATTTTTTTTCCGCTGGTGAATGTTAATCCCGGCTCAGTTAATGCCTCTGCAGCGCCTAGACAGGACCATCCTCCGCCCCGACTCCGGGCTGGATCCCACCCGGAGCGTCCCAGGGCTTCGCTGGGGATGGGGTGGGTGTCAGGGGGGTCTGGTAGCGCCGGTTCTGTTCCCGAGGTGGATGTGGAAAAGAGCGGGGTGGTGGGAGAGCAAAAAGGGATTCCCCAGCTGGCGAGGAGGAGGAGGAGGATGTAATTGTACGGTACAGATTGAGCCTGTCAGGCGTCCCTCCGACAGCGCATCCCGGGGCACCTTCACCGTAAATAATAAAGAACAACCCGGAGAGGAGGGGATTAACAAGGACAGGCGAGGCACTTATTCCCTAATTGATGGGTTCGTGTTCCTGCGGAGGCTGCAGCCGCAGCCACCCTGATGGCATCGAGGGGAGCGGGAGCCTCCGAGCCGCGGAACTGGGGAGAGGCAGGCAGGGAAATGCAGGCATGGAAAACGCAGGCAAGGAAATTGAGGCAGGGAAATGAAGGCAGGTAAACCAAGCAGGAGAAATGCAGGCAGGGAAAGGCAGGGATGGGAAACCAGGCAGGAAAATGAAGGCAGGGAAACCAAGCAGGGGAAATGCAGGGAGGGAGATACAGGGAGGGAAATGAAGGCAGGAAAACGAGGGCAGGGGAAATGCAGGGAGGGAAATGTAGGGAAGGAAATACAGGAAGAGAAATGCAGGCAAGGAAATGTAGGCAGGGAAAGGCAGAGAGGGGAAATGAAGGCAGGGAAATGAAGGCAGGAAAACACAGGTAGGGAGATGCAGGGAAGGAAATGCAGGCAGCAAAATGTAGGGAAGAAAATGCAGGCAGGAAAATGCAGGAAGGGAAAGGTCAGCAGAGAAATGCAGGCAGGGGAGATGCAGGCAGGGGAAACCAGGCAGTTCCAGGGCACAACAGGATCTGGGGCACAGCACCAGCGCAAAGAGGGGATGAGAGCCCCATCCCACAGGATTCACCATCCCCTGGATTTTGGGGTCCAGCCAAGTCTCAGTGTTTTTCCTCTCATCCTTGATTTAACCCCTTTTCTACAAAATCTTCAGAGGAAGGACCAAAATCCTGGTGCCTTGCCCTGTCCCTTGCTCACAGAGGCTGGGATGAGATTGTTCCACCTGCTTTGCCCTGATTTGGGGCATCCCAGCTGGGCAGGAGCAGGATTTGGGGTCCCAGACAGCTTGAATTTGCACGTGGGTTTAGCTGAGCTAAAAGCAGCTCTGGGAGGAGGCTGGGCCACTTTGGGAGATATAATTATGTATAAAAAAAGCTTCTTCTGGTCCCTGCAGGGAGGGGCTGTGTCCAGCTCTGCCTCTCGGGATGTGCTGGGACCTGCTGGGACCCCAGGGCTGGCTTGGCCACTGGGGGGGTGTCCCCTCGTGGCCAGCAGCGGGGCTGGTGCCTGTTCCAGCAGCATGGCCTGGTTCCCGTCCTGGATTACCCTCTCCCCACCAGCGGGAGGGGGAAGAGCTCCCCGAGTGCCAGATGGTGCCATTTAATTCCTTTTCTGGGTGAGGCTGGAATCTGTTTGTGCCCGTGTGAGCGAGCAGGACCCCGGGAGAGCAGCGCAGGGAGCCTCAGCCCTCGGGCACAGCAATTTCCTCTCTGGAAACAGGAGCAGAGCATCCCCCAAATCACCTGAGCTGCAGACTCACGGGGCAGTGTGACCCCAGCTGCTCTTGGGGGGGTTTGCCCTGGTGATCCCTCTGCCCTGTCTGCAGCCCTGCCAGCTTCCCTGGGAGCTGAGGAAGAGGAGGGGGTGAGGAAGGCAGGGAGGTGTCCGTGGAGGCAGCGGTTTCCCAGGTGCTGCTGCCAGATTGCTGCCCGTGGCCTGCACTCAGCTCACAATTATCTGGGGTAATGGCAGGGGAGGGTGACCCAGATAGCGCGGGGAGGAGGATAATAAGGAGGCTTTGGAAAAAGGGAAATGAAGGGGGGGGACATGAGAGAGGGAGGAGAGAAGCTCTGGGATGAACCTTGAGCTGGGATGCTGATCCAGCAGCGCTTGGAGCGTCCCCATGGCCCCATGTCATCCCTGATCCAGGTAATACACCCCTGGTAAGCAAAAATATTGCTGGATCGATGGCCCCCAGGGTTTGGGGTGGAACAGGGGGCAGGCAGAGGACAGGGCCGGCAGCTGTGTCCCAAATGGAATTTTCCTTCCCCTGTGAGCTGGGATGAGTGGAGAGGGGGGCTGTGCTGTGTGCTGGGGTGCAGCTCTCAGCCAGCACAGAGCTGTCCCCAGGTGTCACTGGAGGGCACCTTGGGGACAGCACCTGCAGGGCAGCACAGAGGGGCCTGGGGCTGCTGCTGCCCCTCCCAAAGGGCCCACGCAGCAGTTCCATCACCCAGCCAGAGCGAGATTCCATTATAAATCTCCAGCCCTGTGCCATCATCCCTGCTCCACGAAGAGCTGAGGAAGCAGAGGAGCGAGCCAGCGCTCGTCCATCACACACAGAGGTGTCCCCACGCTGCTGCCACCTGCTCTGGCCACCTTGGCACTGCTGTGGCTGCTTCCCAGGGGGAATTCTGCCTCTTCCTGCCCCTGGCCTGCAGCTCCTCTCCCTCAGTTTTCCCCTCTCACTGTCCCCTCTCCAGCAGGATTTTGGAGCTGATTTTCTGAGCCCAGGAATTCAGGGGACTGAAAGAGGGCACTGCCCATCTTCATCAGGCTCTTCACTGAAAATCAAAGAATCCAGGAATGCTCCATGACAGGAGGACAGCCCTGACTTGTCCCCAGCCTGGTGACAAAGAGGTGGCACATCCACAGCACAGAGCAAGGCTCCAGCATCTTTGGTGCTCAGAGCTCTGAGCTGCAGCCCCCAGCGAGGCACAGGGTCTCATCCCAGCCTTTATTTGGGAGCAGAGTCTGACCCTGCCCAGGAGGAGCAGCAGGAAAGGGGCCCTGTGCTTCTGCCCCCACGCGGGATTTGGGCTGGGAAGGAGTTTGCTGCTGTGGGAGATCATCACTCCAGAGCCTGTGAGCAGCAGCAGCACTCCCAGCAATCCTGGCTCATCCCCGTGTGATATTTAAGTGGCAGAAAAGAAAATAAAGCAGGAGAGGGTGGGATGAGGATGAGCTGGAGGGAAGGGAGGAGCGGCCCCCCCTTCCCTCCCACACCTCCCGCATTTCTGGGGGTCTGGGTGGGCTGGGGTGACGCTGGTGGGGGGCCAGGCTGGGTTTTGAGGGGGGGGACACCAGGGAAGGAGGACGGCGTGTTCTGTGACAGGCTCGAACGTGACTCAACGTCACCTACTTTCCACCACGACAACTTCTGCTGCTTCCTCTCCTCCCTGCAAATCTGGGGCTCGGGGAGCTCCAACCAGGCTGTGGAGGGGGGTTAAGGGTAGGGCTGAGGAGGAGGAGGAGGATGAGGATGAGCTTCTTCCTCCTTCCCTCCCCTCCTGAGTCACCTCCGAGGGCGCGTCCGCCCCGGGGTGGGGAGCACCGAGAGCCCTGCAAAAGCCACTCTTTTATTAATTGAATATTCAATTTTCAAAATAACCTTGAGGAACTAAATGAAGAGGCTGGGAAGAGATAGCTAATTGTCAGCTGCACCTGCTCGGCACACAACCATGAAAATGCTGCTTCCAGCTTCCTTCCAGCCCACTCACACGATTCTGAGGGTTTTTTTTTTCCCCAAACAGTTTGTGTCACTGCAGAGGGCACAACAACCTGGCACTCTGGGCACCAGTGTGGGGTGTGAGGGGGAGATGGGGCTGGGAGAGCTGGCAAGTGGCTCATCTGGCCAGGGGGTTGATTTTTTGTAGGGCTGGGAGGGCAGGGGGGATGTGTGGGTGCTGAATCTTGGGGTGCCACGTTGCCAGTGTCCCCAGACTGTGCTGGCTCTGTGAAGGATGCAATGACCAGGATTGGGGACACCCCAGCTTGTCCCCAGAGTCACCAGGACAAGGCTGGGGCCCTGCTATGGTGCTGATGTTTCTCCCTCCTTCCTTTGGGCAATCTCCCCATCCCTGCAGCAGAGCCACATCCTGAGGCTGCCCTCACTCTGGGAAAGTCCTGGTGTCCCTCTGTGCCAGCTGTGTCCATCCATGGGGCAGCAGGATGGCTCTTCCTGGGGGTCCTGACCCCCCCAGCCTGGCCCTCCTGGGCATCCCAGGGGGTTCTAAGGTCCTGGGGGTGCTGATCCAGTCTGAGCATCCCCAGTGTGGTCATTGAGGGCTCCTGAGCCCTCCAGTCTGGGTGTCCCAGGGCTCCTGAGCCCTTCCAGCCTGGACATCCCAGGGTTTTGAACCTTTCCCTCCCAGCTGGGCATCCCGATGGTTCTCATCCCCTGAGACAGTTTTTTATTCCAGGTGGTCTAAACCTCCCATTCCTGTCCAAACTGGGGGTTCTGAGCACCCCTGTCCTGGCAATTTGGGATTCTGACCCTCCCTATCCCGGTGATTCAGGGTTCTGACCCTCCCCATCCTGACTGAATTCAGGATTCTGACCCTCCCCATCCCGGCCACTCCCGGGCAGAGCCTTCCCTGCCCACCCAAGCCGGGAGCTGCGGGTGCCGGCAGGAGCGCGGGGTCACCTCTGCGAGGACAGGGACAGCAGGACTGCTCTCCCAGGGTGGCAGGGAATGGGCAGCACCCTCCGGGACGCTCCCGGCCCCGGGGGCAGCCGCTGCCTCTCCTCCGACTCGCTGGCTGCCTCCACACTTGGCTGCATTAATAATCAGCCGGCTGATGGGGAAGGATTTACCAGCTGTTTTTCATGACTCCATTGGCCTCAGATAAATCAGGGAGGGGGTGTCGCGAGGCGCTTGCCAGGGGCCTGATGGATGGTGCCGAGCGAGCGGATCGCTCACACGCTGACACTCGCGGGCTCTGTCAGGCTGCCGGAGAGCTCACGATTGATTAATGGCCCCAATCAAGCGCGGAGGAATCGCCGGGGTGGTACCGAGCCCTCACCCCACTCCTCAGCATCGCCCCTCGCTGGTTCTGCCGCTGTAAGGACCCCCTCCCTTCTTCCCCAGCTTGCCCAGTTTGCCCAGTTTGCCCAGCAGCCGGGCTGGCGTGGGCAGCTCCGGCAGGCGCGGCTGCAGGATGGAGATTAGCTCCAAAGAGCTGAGCACACACAATATTTCCAAAGCAATTGCAAGCGAAGCAGGGAGCAGCTGTGGGCTGAGCAGCCCTGCCTCCCTCAATACCGGCAACATCTGGACGCGGCAGCTGTGCCGGAGAGTGAAACCTGTTCGGGGCGAGGGGGAAGGGTGCGGGACCCCATGGCTGGTGATGGGAAACCCGCCTGCGCCTCCGGGTCCCTGCGGGCTGGAGAATTCTCCAGAGGCGCCATCCCCTCCCTGTGCTTCAGGGTAGGGCGAGGGGGGAGCCCCTCTGCACCCACAGCTCCGGGAAGGGACCAGTTCCATTCCCTGGAAATTGGGGAACCCCTCTGCACCCACAGCTCTGTGAAGGCACCGGCCCCATTCCCAATTCCTTGGGAACTGGGGGAGCCTCTCTCCACCCACAGCCATGGGAAGGCACCAGCCCCATTCCCTGGGAATTGGGGGGGCCCCTCTTGCACCTCTGGGAAGGCACCAGCTCCATTCCCAATTCTCGAGGGGAGCCCCTCTGCACCCAGAGCCCTGGAAAGGCACAGCCCCACTCCCTGGGAATTTGAGGAGCCCCTCCTGAACCTCTGGGAAGGCACCAGCCCCATTCCCGATCCCCTGGGAATTTGGGGAGCCCCTCTGCACCCAGAGCCCTGGAAAGGCACCAGCCCCATTCCCAATTCTCTGGGGGAGCCCCTCTTGCACCTCTGGGAAGGCACCAGCCCCATTCCCTGGGAATTGGGGGGCTCCTCTTCACCTCTGGGAAATCACCAGGGGTGATGTTGTAGCTCAGGGATTGCAGTTGGATACCAGAGGCTGCTGTAACCCCAAAAACGAAGTCCCCAGCACATCAGGCCTTGGTACTGGTGGTGGGAGTGCTGGAATGTGAGCCTTGGGTGGCTGGTGCCACCTCCCAGCCCTGCATGGGGACGGGCACAGCGAGCTGCTGGCACACAGGATGCTTCTGTCCCTGTCCCTCTACCCTGCTCTGGGGCACCAAGGGGCAATCCCTGTCCCCACTGAGCCTCACTGCCCTTCTGGGGACAGTCCCGAGGCAGAGCCCATCTCCTGGTGCCAGCCATCCTGACTGTGCCAGGGTGGCACCAGGGAGCAGCTGCGTTTCACAGGGCTTCCAGCAAGAGCCTCCTGGAAGCCAAAACCACTGAATTATTCCATAACAATGAATTATTCCATAAAAATGAATAATTCCATTGAATTTGGGGGCAGCAGCAGTGGCACAGGTGGCATTGCTGCCTCTCTGGGCACAGCAGGCTCTGTGCTCCCTGTGCCTCCCAACCCCTGATGGGCTCTCTGTGCCCTGGGGGATGGGATGTGTGGGTGCAAGGGGCAGGAGAGGAGCTGGAGTGGCTTTTCCCCAGCCATGCCAGGGGACAGCTTCAAGCAGGAGCCCTGTGGACACTCCCAGGGGCTGGGGACAGGGCCTGCACCTCTCGGTGTCCCTGGCTGCGGGCAGGCAGTGCCATCCCTCCCTGGACAGAGCAGCACAGAGCCAGCTGTGTGTGCTGCCCAGGTGATGCCAGGGCTCTGCCAGGGCTTTGATCCCAATCTCTGCCTGCTCTGGGCTCTGATCGCTGCTGCCTCGTGGCTCTGCACGGGGCTGGTGAAATATTTACAGCCACTCCCCTTTGAAGTGTGCTGTGCTCCCAGCCCCTGCCCTGCGGCTCCTCGGGGCGCTGAGCTCGGTGCCACGGTGCCAATCCCATGGGATCATCCCTGGCACATCCCACAGAGCCCCTCCCGTGCTGCTCAGGGGGGCACAAGGAGGCCAAAGTGCAAACCAGGGGCATCTCCCACCCTTGGGGCGCTGTGCCTGTGGTTCCTGGAAAGGCTGAGCTGGAGCAGGGAGCAGCCAGAGCAAAAGGAATAAAATCGGGATTTATTGAAAGGAATAAAATCAGGGTTTATTGAAAGGACCCACCTTGGGCACTGCAAGAGCCTTTGGGCTGCACCCAAATCAAATCCCAGATGGATCCTGGGCACGAGTTTTACACTTTTAGAAGTTTGGGTTCATCTCCACATTGGGGTCAATTCTCCAAGCACAGCCCCAGGCTATGAAGTCTCAGCCCCTGGCTTTGCCCCCTTTCCCTCGCTGTTGTTTCTGATTTTTGGGTACCAGTTGTCCTTGATTCTCTGGTTAGAAAGGAATTATTTTGTCATTCCCCTGTGAAGAGAACTCACTAACACCTAATGTGAAGTTTCAGAGTTACACACTAAGCAGCAGAGATTCTGAAAAACATAAAAGCTAAAACCCAAGGCATCACCTGCACCACAGCCAAACATGCTGGCTGCATCCAAGGCTCCCTGCTCTCATCCCTGGCACCAGGATGGACTGGGAGCCTCACAGTGGGAAATCATGGAATGGTTCAGGTTGGAAACACCCTGGGCCACGCTGGTGTGACATGGTGACAAACACAGCACGCACAAACACAGGGGTGGCACTGCCTGGGCCATGCTGGTGTGACGCAGGGACACACACACACAGGGGTGACATTTCCTGGGTGCCCACACTGCTGTGACACCCCGGGAAGGTGCCAGGTCCCTCGGACTCCTGTGCCCAGGTCAGGCAGTGCCAGCCCAGCACTGTCACCTCTTTAGTGACCAGCAGTGGCTCTTCCAGCAGGACCAGCAGAGGATGGAGATGCTATGGGATCACTCTGGGCACATCCCAGGGGTGTGGTGGGGACAGCCACAGTGCTGTCCTGTCCAGGAGGGCACAGGGAAGGATGCACCAGGAATTGTGTCCCTCCCACAAACCATCAGAGTTCTGCAGCGCTGCTGAGGCTGCAGCAGCAGGATTTGGGGAGAAAAGGGAATTTCCTGCATGGTGCAGGGGGTTACAGAGCATCAAAATCCCCCTGGGCCAGCTCAGGCCAGCTTCACTAGCCCTGGCAGTGGTGACACTGTCAGCAGGACCTTTCCCAAAGGTGGCCCAGGGTGTTGCCAGGCGGGTGAGCACCCCAAAGCCTGTCAAATATCTCGGTGGCTGTGCATGGAGAGCTTTCCCAGCAGCCTGGGAGCGCTGGCACATTTTTAGACGTTTTGTTCTCCCTGTAAATCCGTCTGCGGGAGCGAGCGCGCTCCATTGATTCTGTGCTGTGCTGTGCTGGCAGCACCTGCTCGTGCTGCCTGAGAGGGACCCCGCACTCAGTGCCAGGCCTGGAGCACCCCCTGGCACCCAGGGAGGTGACAGGGACTGGGGGGTGTCGGGGCTGTCACCTGAACGGGCTGGTGAAGCGGGGTGGGCAGGGAATAGGGGAGAGAAGGGTGGGAAGGAGGAATGTGTGGGAATGGGGGTGTGGATGTTCCCCCAGCCTGCAGCTGGGCCACGCTGGGTGGTGACAGCCGAAGTCCCCAGCAGAGGAGGGACCAGGAACGCCAACAGCTCCCGAGCTGGCACTGGGTTCTGCTCTGGAGCTGCTGGAAGCCTCTGGCTGGGCAGGGTGACGATGGAGCTGAGCAGTGCAGGACAGGAACTGCAGGTGACCCAGCTGGATGCGGTGACAGAGGGTGACACCAGCCCTGCGACCCCGCGGTGCCACTGCCACTGCCCCAAAGGCTATGGGGACGGCGGGGGCTCGGCGGGGACGCGGCGGGGCTGCCGGGGAGCCGCTCCCCCGTTCCGTAATTGCGGAGTGTTTGCTGCGCTGCCGCTTTGCCATGGCAACGCTGCCTGGCGCGCCGGCAGCATCGCAGCACAGATTGTTCCGAAAGGTCAGCGCCGAGGGGCGGGGGGCTCCCAGCGCTCCGGGTTTGGGAACCGGGAGAGGGAAGGGAAGCACAGCCCCTGCTCGGGAATTGATGCCACCAGGGGATGGAGCGGGGCCGGGGATGAGCGCTCCAGGGTGGCCGAGCTGATGCAGAGAAATTTGGAACAGTGGGGACACGGCTCTGTGGGGCAGCCTGTGGGACTGTGGGGTAGCAGCAGCTCCAGCCCCACGCTCCGGGTTTGCTGGGAATTAAAGGTGACCCAAAGCAGCGCTGTCCGGACGGGTGGCAGTGCCACCGCTCCCATTTCCCCAGGGAATGGGTGACTTCCTCCTGTGCTTGGTGACTCCCGGCACAGCCAGGGGTGGAGCAGCCCAAAGGTCACCGCCGAGGTGTGCGGGGTTCCACATCGCTCCGGGTTTATGAACCGGGAGAGGGGAAGGGAAGCACAGGAATGCTCCTGTGCTCGGGAATTAATGCCACCAGGGGATGGAGCGGGCCCGGGGATGAGCGCTCCGGGGTGGCTGAGCTGATTCAGGGAAATTGGGATGTGGGGTGTGGGGCAGCCTGGGGATCACGGGCAGCCCCAGCCCCACGCTCTGGATTTGCTGGGATTTAAAGGCGACCCAAAGCAGCGCTGTCCATAGGGGTGGCAGTGCCACCAGTGCCCGCTGCCCCAGGGAATGGGTGACTTCCTGCACAACCAGTGCCCACTCCCATCCCAAATTTGGGAGGGATACCCCACGGAGTTTTGGGAGCCGTCCTGGCTCTGGATCAGGTAGCTCAGCATGAATCCTGTCAGCCCAGCGCTGCTGCTGTCTGGGTGCCCACCTGGACACCAAGATCCTCACATTCTCTTTTCCAGGACTCCCTCCAAGCCTCGCCAGCACCCGGGGAGCCATTGGGGTTAAATATTCAGGAGCACTCGCTGTGCACATTTTGTAAAGATCAAGCGGCTCCCAGGCCCGGCAATTCCCTTCCCCTGCTGCCGGGGATGCGCTTTAATGAGTTTGCAGAATGATACATTTTTAAAGTCATTATTTCCGGCCATGTTCAAAGTCCCAGCGTTTCCTCTGCTCCAGTTGCTCCGGTGGCCGCTCCTCTGTGCCCCTCCCTGGGGGTCAGGGAGGGGACAGGGGGTGTGGGGATGGAGCAAGGAGGGGACCCCAGTGGACCCCTGAGCCATCCCCTCCCTGAGCTGCTGCAGGGCTCTGCGTGGCTGGGGGTGCCTGGGGACACTGATCCTGTCCCTGTCCTGCCTGGGGACACTGATCCTGTCCCTGTCCTGCCTGGGGACACAGGGGCAGTGGTCCCTGCCCTGCTTGGGGACATGGATCTTGCCCTGCCTGGGAACATGGGGACGCTGATCCCTGTCCTGCCTGGGGACACAGGGACATGGATCCCTGTCTCATGACGGAAGGAATATTGATCCCTGTCCTGCCTGGGGATACAGGATCAGTGATCCCTGCCCTGCCTCATGACAGCAGGAATATTGATCCCTGCCCTGCCTGGGGACATGGGAACAATGATCCCTGTCCATCCTGGGTCTCAGGGATGCTGATCCCTGCCCTGCCTGGTGAAAATTGGGGTATCAGTCCTGTCCTTCCTGGGGCCATGGGACACTGATCCCTGTCCTTCCTGGGGCCATGGGTCACTGATCCCTGTCCTTCCTGGGGCCATGGGTCACTGATCCCTGTCCTTCCTGGGGCCATGGGACACTGATCCCTGTCCTTCCTGGGGCCATGGGTCACTGATCCCTGTCCTTCCTGGGGCCATGGGTCACTGATCCCTGTCCTTTCTGAGGCCATGGGACACTGCTCCCTGCTGTGCCCCACAGCAATGGGCAGGGGATATGGATCCCTGTCCATTTAAAGGCCAGGGGGGCACTGATCCCTGCCCTGCCTCAGGGTATGGACACGTGGATCCTTGAGCTGGCTGGGGCCATGAGGGCGTGGATCCCTCATGGCAGTGGGGACATTGATCCTGTCCCTGCCTGGGGACACAGGGACACTGATCCCTGCCCTTCCTGGGGATACTGATCCTGTCCCTGTCTGGGGACACAGGGACATGGATCTCTCTCCTGTCTGGGGACATGGGGACATGGATCCCTCTGTGCGTGGGGACACAGGGACGTGGATCCCTGCCCTGCTTGGGGACACAGGGACACTGATCCTGTCCCTGCCTGGGGACACAGGGACACTGATCCCTATCCTTCCTGGGGACACAGGGACGTGGATCCCTGCCCCGCCTGGGCCATGGGAAGATGCCGATCCCTTCCTCGCTCGGGTGACAGCACAGCCCAGCTCCCTTGGCAGGCTGCAGCAGGCAGGTGCAGGGGCAGGGGCCCAGCACTCCCTCAGAGCCCCCCAGCAGCGGCCCCCTGCTAATTGTGGGTCTGCCTGCACTTAATGACAGCCTTGGGAGCAGCCGGAGGGAGCAGCAGCTGGGAAGTGCCATGGGAACCACCCCAAAGCTGGGCAAGGGGCTCTGGGACCCAGCAGCTGCTTCCTGCACCCTTCCCTCCGCACCATCCCTGCTCCCAGCCCCTCTCCAGGCTCCCTCTCTCCCCCTGCCCACCCTCTGCTTCCTGCTCGGGGAGTTTTTGCAGGTTTGACCAGATATTTCAGCTCTGAGACGGCTGAAATCTGAGCCACTGAGGCTTTGGAGCAGCGGCTGGGGGTGAGACTTGGTGTGGAAATTTGGGGACTGGTGATGCCACCCTTGATGTGCTGCTCTCCTGTGCCACCTGCACGTGTCCCAAATCCTCCCAAATCCTCCACCTGGATGGCAGCTTGGCCACGAGCTTTGTGCTGGCAGGTTCTGCCAGGACAGGGAGGATTTGGGTGCACCAGGGGTGACCCCTGCCTCCTGCAGGGTCACCTCTGTGCTGTGGGACGCCTGGGGGGGTCACCCCAATTCTCATCCATGCCACAGGCTGGGAATGGGGATCAGTGCCTGTGTGGAGCTGCAGGGAGGGCAGGGCAGGTAGGGGATCCTGGGGATTGTCACCTTCTCCCTCCCCACTGCCAGCCTTTGGCCAGTGGAGAGATCCTGGAACACACCAGGATGTGCTTTTAGGGACATCCCTTGGCTTTAGGGACATTTCTCAGCTTTAGGGACATTACTCAGCTTTAGGGACATTGCTCAGCTTTAGGGACATTCCTTGGCTTTAGGGATATTGCTCAGCTTTAGGGACATTTCACAGCTTTAGGGACATTCCTTGGCTTTAGGGACATTGCTCAGCTTTAGGGACATTGCTCAGCTTCTCCAAGGCCTTGGAAGCTGCTGGATCCTTAACCTTCCCCACAAGGAGTCTGGCAGTTTTGGGAGGTTACTTTGGGCATGAGGATCTTTGTAGGTCCAGGGAGGGGACCTGAGGCTTCCTTGTCACCTGCAACCCACACAGTGTCCCCACAAGCGGTCCTCAAGGTGAGAACGTGAGAATCACCTGGGAGCCTGGTCCCTTGGGGACACCAGGGTGACAGCAGGGTGACACACGTGGCTTGTGGCACATCCAGAGGGACAGTGGCCTGCAGTGGTGCTGGTTGGGACATGGCAGATGGTGCCCTGGGGGGACAAGGGGTGACAGGGCTTGCTTGGGATTCCCTCCTGGCTGCTCAGCACCCCTGGGAGGTGCCCAGGCTCCTTGAGCCACCCAAAACCAGGGTGGCAACACCAGCTCTGGGGCTGTGGAGGGATTTTGGGGTGCATCCCATCTCTGCCTGTGCGCACCGATGGACAGTGCTGCTCCAGAGGGGTCGAGGCCATCAGGTGGGGGCTCTCTTGTCCCACGGATCCGGGTCCCTGCGCGGGCTGGGGACACCCCGAGGGCTCTGCAGCCACAGCTCGAGATGGAGAGATAGCAGCAGCGCCTCCGGGCCCTCGGTAAATTATCTCGCCTCGATGTTCATTAATCAACAATTCTTATGTAAACAGACACATCCCGAGCTCTGCTTCCCGTCACCTTGGCAACAGCACAGAGCCGACCTGGCTCGGGATGTGCTCCGGGCTCCCACCTGGGCCACAGCCCCGCCTGAAACTTTTTGCCTGCTCCTTTTTCCTCCCACAAGGAGCCTTCAGGCCCTGGGACCTTCTCAGCATTGGGTTCTGGGCCTCCCCATCACTGAATCCTGGGCCTCCCTGCTGTGGGATCACTGACCTCCCCACCATTGTAACCTGGACCTTTGAATTGTTGGATCCAGCACTAAATCCTGGAATTCCACATAATTTGATTCTGGAGCTCTCCATTGCTGGATTCTGCACCTCCTGATCATGGGGTCATGGATTTCCCAGTCATGGGATCATGGAGCTCTCCAGAACTGGATTCTGATCATGGGTGGGGTGGGATGGGATGGGATGGGATGAGATGGGATGGACCTTTCCAGCACTGGATCCTGGACCTCCCAGTGATGGGATCATGGAGGTCTGCAGCAGTAGATCCTGGACCTGCTGATCATGGGATCATAGATCTCTGCAGCACTGGGTCTTGGACCTCCTGATCATGGGATCATTACCTGGACCTCCTGATGATGGGATCATTAAATCCTGGACTTCCTGATGATGGGATCATTAAATCCTGGGCCTCCTGATGATGGGATCATTAAATCCTGGACCTCCTGAACATGGGATCATAGATCTCTGCAGCACTGGGTCCTGGACCTCCCCATCTCCAGCACCTGGAGCAGGGAAGCAGCACCTGACTGCATGGCCAGGAGCTGGAGAGCACATCCCACAGGGATGGCTGCTGGATGCAGGAATTTGGCAGTGCCCCAAAGGCACAGCTGGGCTCACAGCTGGCGGGGCAGTGACCAGGGGGTGCATCCCTGAACCCCTCCCCAGCCATCCATCCCCTCTCCCTGCTCATCCCTGCCTGGAGGCTCTCCCTGGGAAGCTCTCACAGGGGATATCTTGTCCTGCTGTGTCCTCTCTCAGGACAAAACCACGTCCCTGAGCTCTCTGAGGATCCAGCAGGAGCTGCAGGGCACTGCTGCCTCCCGGGGCTGCCCCCCAGCAGGACAGCCCTGGCATGGAAAGGGAATTTGTAGGAGCTGATAGAAGCCTGAGGAGCTCAAGTCGTTTAAGGTTGAAGAGAAATGTTAAAGACAGCAGGAAAAGCAAACATTAGTGGTAGCCATGCGGCTGAGGGGAATAGGAAGGGCTTTTACAAATATATCAAGGGGAAAAGGAAATACTGGAGAGTCAAGACAAAGTAGGCCCATTAATAAATGAGGAAGGATATTAAATTAATGATGATTCTCAAATGGCTGAGTTAGTGAACTACTTATTGAGAGCTGCCTTTAACAAGAACAACAAGGCAAAGTGGCTGAGACAATCAGAAAGCAGCCAAGGGTGCTGGAATTGTCCTACATGGAGGAAGGGGAAAGGGACAGCTGGGAGGCAAATCCCAGGGCTGAGCACCCCATCCATGTCCTCACTGGCAGAGGCTCAGGGAATGAGGGTCTGGAGCAGCCAAGGCTTGGCAGAAGGCCCAGAGTGAATAAAGGGTCTGGGGGGACCCTGGATCCAGAAGGGAGAGGCCCCAGGTGCAGCCCTTGCTGTGTGGATCTGGATTTGGGAACTGCTCCTGTGGAGCCTGAACTGAAATGAGGAGAGGGAAGGGTTCAGGTGGCTGGGCCTAAGCTCTCCTGGTTCATTTGTGTTTGTCCCTGGACAATCAGCCCCTCCAAGCTGCCCTGCTGTTGTTAATCCTCCTTTTCATTGGTGGCTGCCCAGCCAGGCTGCTACTGTGCCTCAGGAAAAGCTCTGGGAAGGAGAATTTGGGTCCTATAAAGAGAGAAACCTCCAAACCCCCTCAGCTGCTGCTGGCTGGAAAGGGCTGGTTGGATGCCAGGATGAAATCAGGGCAGGATTGATCCCTGCTCGTGCATCCCTGGGCACTGAGGATCAGGGATCTGGAGCACGGACACCCTGAGGGGTGGCTGGGACAGTGTCCCATGTGAGGGATGTGTCCTGGTGTATGTCCTAAAAACTGGGAAAGGTGTTTGGTGTCCACATGGGCATCCCTGGCTGGGTCCTGTGGAGTGGGATGGGATCCATGGGATGGGATAATGGGATGGGGTAATGGGATGGGATAATGGGATGGGATAATGGGATGGGATAATGGGATGGGATCCATGGGATGAGATGGGATGGGATGGATGCACACCCTCAGCAGTCCCGGACAGAGATGTGGGACCTCTCCCGAGGCCCTGGGGCTCAGCACAGCCCATCCAGCCCTGCCTGGAGGAGCTGCAGGATCCCCGGGGCTGCACAGGGATCAGGATGCTCCTTCCCCTGTCCCAGCACTCCGGGAGCTGCCCCTGGCCGTGCCCAGCCGGGAGCGCATCCCGTGGCCGTGCCATCTGACAAAGGGCTCTGTGGGGGACAATGGCCGGGAAACGAGGGCCCTCGTCAATGTTTTATGGGCCCGGGGCTCCCCAGGGTGTGTTTACGGGGCAGTAAATGAAAGCACTCAGCCAAGTGACATTTGTGTTCTGCAAATGCGATTATTATGCATGATTAGCAGCCAAGTGCGCTGCAAAACCCACACTGGCGGCGGGGAGGGGCCCCGCCCGCGGCTCCGCGCCCCGGGAAGCTCCTGCTCCCCACAAAAACCTCCCCACGGGGCAGCAGCGAGGAAGAGCTGAGCTCCAGCACCAGGAGAGAGATCCCAGCACCGCCCCGCTGTCCCCCGGCCGGCGCTGGGCAGGGACCGTGCCAGCCGAGGAGTTCAAAGATTCCCTTCCCAGCTGCCAGCCCGACTTTCCAGAGGAATGCATCCAAACCCACTTTTTAGCTTTAATTATTTATCTGTAACCAATTTGGCAGGAAAAGCAATTAAACGAGTGGGTGATTAATGACCTGCTGATTTGCACAGGTACCTAATTTAAATGTCTATATAATATGTAAGCACATTTTGGAGATGCTCTGACGGCTGGGGTCAGTGCCTGGCTGCTGGATGGGTGTTTGGGGGGTCACTCCTTGCTGGAGCAGTGCTGGAGCATTCCCTGCTTCCCAACAGCTCCAGAGCACAGAGGGGGTGTTTATCCCAAAAATTCCACTGGATTTTCTCCTGGTGCTGCTGCCTCTCATCACATCCCACTCCTCAGAGTGGGACACACTCCCTGGTGGTGCACAGCAGGATTTCCACTTTTCCCATGGTTTTTTTCCGTTCTGGGGTGAGTCAGGGTGGAGGCCAAGGGCTGCCAGACCCCAAAGTGTCTCCGTGTCCCTGCTCAGCTCAGACACCCTGGGGATGGAGCTCCCCACGGGGACAGGGAGGAGCAGGGAGTGGGCCCATTGTTGAGATAAAAACAGTAAATCCATTAATCTTTGGGAGCACAATCCACCGTGCAAAACAGAGAAAGGGAAAGAGACACCTCATTTGTTACCAGGTGCATTGTGAGAGTCAGGTTCTTTAATTATCTCACCAAATTCTACAGCCCATTCATCAAGTGCCACCGCCAGGCTGCCGAGATTGCCACCCACAGACCATCTGGGCACGGCCAGGGTGCTGCCAGCCCCTGGGCACGGTGTCCTGCAGGCACAGGGGATGCTCCTCACCCCTGGAACCCCCTCGGGGCTCTCTGCCCAGAATTCCTCCTGGATGCACAGCCCAGCCCAGCCCTGCCCGATGTGCGGTCATGGAATCACAGAATGATGGAAAATCCGGGGTTGGAAGGGACCCACAGGGATCATTGATCCAATTTCTGTCCCTGCACAGCCCCAGCAATCTCACCCTGTGCCCTGAGAGCGTTTTCCAAACACTCCTGGAGTTCTGGCAGCCTTGGGACCTTTCCCTGGGCCGCCTTGTCCCCTGCATGGAGGGACAAGGGACATCATTGTGTCCTTTGGGCTTATGGAAAAGGGGGAGAGTTAATTTTCCACAAGTAGGCAGTGATAGGACAAGGGGGAGTGGATTTAAACTGAACCAGGAGAGATTTAGATGGGATATGGGGCAGGAATTGAGCAGCTGGGGTGGCAGCCACAGCCCTGCTGGCAAATTCCTGGGAATTTGGGGCTCCCAAATTGTGCACAGCCCCATGCCCAGCACCCCTGGCCAGGGGCAGAAGGGCTCTGGAGGGGCAGGAGGGGATGGACACAGGGAAGCAGAGGATGGCCATGGCAGCAGGAGGGAGGAAGATGGAAAGGAAAAAAGGATCTGAGGTGCTGAGAGGGCGGAAGCCTGTCTGGGATTCATCAAAAGTGAAGTTGGAGTGGTTTTAAAATGAACCAAGAGAGCTGGGCCCCCAGGGGAGACCCCTGCTGGGATAAATGATCCATCTGGAGAAATCCAGACAGGCCAGAGGTGGCTGCAGCCCAGGGGTAGGGCTGAGGTTTGGAGTGTCCCTAAGCAGGGCTGCTCCTGCACCCTCTACCACTGCTCCCCAGAATCCCTGGGGGAGCATCCCAGCTCCTGGAAGCTGCAGATGGAGCTGGGCTGGGAGTTCTCAGGGAGGGCTGCACCAGGATCCTGTCCCCATCACCTTCCCCCAAAGCTCCTGGGAGGAAAAGTGGTTCCGGTCCATCTGGAGTCCAGATCGGCTGGGCTGGGTGAGTAATGCGGGAGTGGGAGGGAAGGCAGAGCCAGCTCTGCGATTCCCAGCAGCAAGGAGGAGAGAACAGACTATCCTGGGAGTGCAGATGGAGCAGGGAGAGGGGGCTGGGACTCCCAGGCCTCTGCTTCATCCCTCTTCCAGGGGAGGAGCCACCCTGGAGAGGGCACAGAGTGATGTCCCATGTCACAGCTCTGTGGTGGCACTTCAGCTGAAGCCAGGGCTGGGAGAGCTGGGAGTGTTCACCTGCACAAGAGAAGGTTCCAGAAGGAGCTCAGAGCCCCTTCCAGTGCCGAAAGGGGCTGGGATGGAGGGACAGGACACAGTTGGATGGGATTTTGGGCAGGAATTGTTCCCTGGCAGGGTGGGCAGGGCTGGCACAGGGAGCTCAGAGCAGCTGTGGCTGCCCCTGGATCCCTGGCAGTGCCCAAGGCCAGGTTGGACATTGGGGTTTGGAGCAGCCTGGGACAATGGGAGGTTTCCCTGGGACAGTGGGAGGTGTCCCTGCAGGCCAGGCTGCTCCACGTGATGGAGCTGGATCTGCTGGGAGCCACCCTGGAGAGGGCACAGCACAGGGGCTGGCTGATGTCCCATGTCACAGCTCTGTGCTGGCACTCCAGCTGAAGCCACAGCTGGGGCCAAGGCAGGGAAAGGAGCTGAGGATGCCCTGAGCAAAGCCTTGCCTTCAGCTGGAGTGCCACCACGGAGCTGTGACATGGGACATCACTGGGTGGTTCCTCCCCTGGAAGAGGGATGAAGAGCTCTCCCCTGCTCCATCTGCACTCCAGGATACTCTGTTCTCTCCTCCTTGCTGCTGCCAAGGGTGGGAAGGAGCTGAGGATGCCCTGAGCAGAGCCCTGGTGTGGTGTGAAATCCCGAAATCTGCAGCAGGCGCCGCCTCGCCGAGGCCACGCGACACGGGGGGACGTTCTGATATCACCTCCCTGTCCCCCAGAGTGCCAGGTGAGGTTATCTGAACTCCTGGCACACAGCCAGGCTGCCCCTGGGTGCAGCTGGCACCCAGCAGGGCCAGGAGCAGCGAGTGTCCCCTCTGGGTGTCACCGTGTCCCATCGGCATCGCCCACCCCAACCTCGGTGACTTTGGGACAGGGACACGGAGCTGCCATGTGGTGTGGCACTAGACATGGCCCACAGGCACCTGATATCCTGAGGGGAATGCCTCATCCAAATGTCCTCCAGCCCCTGCTCGAGTGGCAACGTGGTGCAGAAGCCGAGTGTCTCTTGCTATGAATATTGGTTCTTTTCTCTTCTTTTTTTAATTTTTTTTTTTTTGGTCAAACGAAAACATTTCTGCAGGGAATGACTGTGACTGATTACATTTGTCAGGGTTTTTATCAAGCAATTGAAAGAGCTGGAGATTTTTTGGAAACCAAATAAGTGAAATATTTTGGCTGGTCAAAATTGTTTCCAGTAAAAAATCCCCAGAAATCGCAGCGAGAAACGGTTGTAGAAAATTTGTGGTGCAAATTAAAATGTGTTTTTCCAAGGGAAAACAGCTCCAGGGAAATAAATTTCTCAGCACCATTGGTGGAAGGATACTCCATGCTAAGACTTCTCCCCTTGGGGTGCCAGGCTGGGGACAGAGCCTCCAGGTTTTGTCCTTGCTGCAAAATGGCCGCACTTTCCCCCAAAATGTCACCTTTGGGCCACAGGGGTGGGAGGAGGGCTCCAGGAGGAGCGTGGTGTCCTGTGCACAATGGAGGGGATGTGATGAGGAGCCCCAGGAACGCTCAGGAGATGCCTCAGGAATGGGATGTCCGCAGAATATGGGGCAGGGTTAAATATTCCCCAGAATCAGGCTTGAACCTGCAGGAGGGGAAGGCAGGAGGCAGCAGGAAGGTGCTGGAGGCAGAGCTGGGATCATCACCAAACCCACCTTGGGCTGAGATTTGGGATCTCTGCATCCCTTTGGGATCTGTGCCACGTTTCCCAAAGCTCCTGCAGCACTTTTGTGGCCTCCTTGTCTCTAAGCCCTGCCTGTCCCCAGCGTGGCCCTGACCCCGGCACAGGCTGAGCTCTGTGCACAACGAGCTGAGCTCTCCGGGTAAAAATAGCTCATGACCATGCAAATCTGCGGCTGGATTTTAATGCAGAGGCAAAGAGGTGCTGGCAAAGCTGGCACAGGAGCCATTCCCACCTGGAATCTGCACTGCACAGCCTGCTGGCACCTGCTGGGAGGGGGGATTTGTTGGGCTGGGTGGCAGAGGGTCAGAAAGTCCCAGTGTATCATGGGGGAAGCTCCCAGGAGGAGGAGACGGATCTGGGGAGGGTGATCCCCCTTCCCAGCATGGCTCCTGTGGGTGCTGGAGGTAATTCACCACAAGGATGGGGAATAACAGAGCCAGGCTGTGCTCCTGGCACCACCACAGTGCCCAAGGAGCTTTGACCACCCCAAAAACACCATCCTGGACAGGGCTGAGCACCTGGAGCTTTGACCACTCCAAAAATGCCATCCTGGGACTGGCTTGTGCAGCTGGAGCTTTGACCACTCCAAAAACACCATCCTGGGACTGGCTTGTGCAGCTGGAGCTTTGACCACCCCAAAAACACCATTCCAGGACTGGGCTGAGCACGTGGAACTTTGACCACCCCAAAATCACCATCCTGGGATAGGGCTGAGCACCTGGAGCTTTGACCACTCAAAAAATGCCATCCTGGGACTGGGGTGTGCAGCTGGAGCTTTGATCACTCCAAAAATGCCATCCCAGGACTGGGCTGAACACCTGGAGCTTTGACCACCCCAAAATCACCATCCTGGGACTGCGCTGATGAGCTGGAGCTTTGACCACTCCAAAAACGCTATTCCAGGACTGGCCTGACCCAGGCAGGTTCTCCAGCCTCGGTGCCCTGTGCCCCCTAGAAAAATCCATTTGCCATCGCTGCTGCAACCCTGTGCATGTCAGAAATACGGCTCCTGCGGGCACAGCTCCAGTCAGGAAGAGCCAGAGCACTCCACGGGCAGAGAGAGTCATGTGAAAAATGCTCTTGTTCCCTCTTAAGATGCTTGGAAGCAGCCTGAGGGCTTTAGCACTGTGCCGCTTTGGTTTAAGTTTCTCTAATGAGGTTTGCCTTCTATTACTGTCAGGGAACATTTTTCATTGTTGAAGCCACTGTAAATGCAAAGCCTTAAAAATGAGTTTCCATTTCAGATCTGACAGCTCAGCTGCTAATGTAAAATAGAGAAAAACCACAGATCAGGCTGCCTTTTAGTGCAATTAGCCCTCCAAATGGAGCAATTTACATTGGCACACTTGTGTATCTTCCTGCAGAAGGCAGGCAAAAAAGCCTCATTACTTAAGCGCAGACCTTTATGAGCAGAAATGAGGGGAAGAGAGGAAAAACACACCAGGGCTGGGAGCGCCGGGCTGTGCCTCCTCCCTGCGTGCCAGGGAGACGCGGGGCTGGGCTGGGAGCTCTGCATTTGCACATGGAGCTGCCTCTGGATTTGCTCATGGAGCTTCCTTCCCTCTGCCTTGGCACACGGAGCTGCCTTCCCAGCCTTCCCAGCAGTTTTCCCGGTGCCACTCCTGCTGCACGTGCCATCAGAGAGCCCTGGGCATGTTCCTGGCTGGGGGTGTGGTGGCTGGGATGGTTCTGTGTGCCACACGCTCAGTTCTGTGCCACACTCTCAGTTCTGTGTCACACACTCAGTTCTGTGTCACACTCTCAGTTCTGTGCCACACTCTCAGTTCTGTGTCACACACTCAGTTCTGTGCCACCCACTCAGTTCTGTGCCACACTCTCAGTTCTGTGTCACACACTCAGTTTTGTGTCACACTCTCTGTTCCCTGTGCCACAAGTGCCACCATCCCTCCCCTGCCACAGTGGTTGATGCATTACAGGATCTCAGCAATTTTTCAGACCCTGCCAAATCCCGCAGGGTTCTGTTGTCCTTTATGTCACCTGTGCAGGTGACTCTACCATGGAGCTGTGCCAGTTCTGGTGACCCTGTGCCACCCCACCTGGAGCTGTGCCAGTCCTTGGTGACCCTGTGCCACCCCACCTGGAGCTGTGCCATGCCCTGGTGACCCTGTGCCACCCTGCCTGGAGCTGTGCCGTCTTGGTGACCCTGTGTCACGTTGCCATGGGGCTCTGCCACACCCTGAAAGCCACACCACCCACAAAGGGCTGTGTCACCCTGCCTGGAGCTGTGCCATGCCCTGGGGACTCTGTGTCACCCCACCTGGAGCTGTGCCATGCCCTGGTGACCCTGTCCCACCCCACCTGGAGCTGTGCCATGCCCTGGTGACCCTGTGCCACCCCACCTGGAGCTGAGCCATGCCCTGGGGACTCTGTGCCACATCACCCTGGGGTGCTGCAGGATCCCAAAACGCATTCCCCGAGGAGCTGCCGTTTGTTTGGCAGCACCAGCCCCGTTTGCATCCTCGCTCCTCTCCTGGGCTCCCTGCCTGCATCCTCAATATCCACTCAAGGCCACGGCCCCGCAGCTCTGGCCTCTCACAGAATAAATTCAGGTTTCTTCGAGGCCTCAGAGCTCTGATTCCCTCCTTGCTCTGGCCTCCTCCTCCCCTTCCTGGCTCCATCTCTCTGGGTAATGAGGTTGGAATGGCTCCATCCAGCAGGGCTGTGAGGAGCCCCTTCTCTGCGAGGGCTGAGCAGACCTTGGGCCCCAATCCAGCTGCTGCCAATTCCAGAGGCCCCTCCATGCATTTATTAATCCTGTTTGCAAGGACAAGAGGGAGGAGGAGGAGGCAGCAGGAGGGAAGGACAGACAGCCGTGGGGCAGCCTGGGAGCACCCAGGGATGGACTCTGCTGGCAGGGACAGGGATGAGCTGGAGCTGCGTGGATGGGATGTGCCACGGCTCCAGGCAGGGATAAATCAGAATTAACTGGGCAGCTCCTGAGCTGCTTTGAACTGGGAATGGCCTGGCTGTGCTGGGGGCTGCAGAGAATGGGGCTGAGCCTGGAATGGCCACTGAGCCCAGAATTCCAACCTTTGCAGTCCATGCCATCAGCTGATCTCTCTTCCTGGGCATCCTGCACCCCAATCCATTGCTGTTCTCACCCTTCCAGCCCCCAGCACAGGGGTTTGATCCGTGTGGCTGGAGCTGCAGTGGATCCTGGCAGGATCAGCCCTGCACCTCAGGGCTTTTGGCATCCCCTGGGGTGGTGACAATGGCTTGGGGGCACTTCCCAAAGCCAGTGAGGAGCTGGGCTCGTGCCTCAGCGTGGGGGGCACGGAGAGGTGGAGTCAGAATGTGTGACAGTGATGGCTCACAAGCAATTCCAGAAGTGTGCACTGCCCCCTTTGGCCACCAGACCTGTCTCCCAGCCCCACAGGATCCTGTCAGGCTGACACCACACATTTCCCACACACCTGCACTGTCTGGCACCGGTGACACCGCCTTTCCCCAGCTCCTCTGACATGCAGCCCTGAACAAGGCTCTCTGTGGCACTGCCTGGCACGGATGGCAGGGCCGACCTTTTCAAGCCACAGTGTGACACCAACCTGCTCTGCTCACCTGAAACCTCCCTGCTGCTCATCCCCGGCCTGGCAGCTCTGGAAAGGCTGAGCTGGAGCAGAGAGCAGCCAGAGCAAAAGGAATAAAATCGGGATTTATTGAAAGGAATAAAATCAGGGTTTATTGAAAGGACCCACCTTGGGCACTGCAAGAGCCTTTGGGCTGCACCCAAATCAAATCCCAGATGGATCCTGGGCACGAGTTTTACACTTTTAGAAGTTTGGGTTCATCTCCACATTGGGGTCAATTCTCCAAGCACAGCCCCAGGCTATGAAGTCTCAGCCCCTGGCTTTGCCCCCTTTCCCTCGCTGTTGTTTCTGATTTTGGGTACCAGTTGTCCTTGATTCTCCAGCTAGAAAGGAATTGTTTTGTCACTCCCCTGTGAAGAGAACTCACTAACACCTAATATGAAGTTTCAGAATTACAGACTAAGCAGCATAGGTTCTGAAAAATATAAAAGCTAAAACCCACATCCCATTCTTCCCACCTCCCGCTCCCTATCCTCACCTAGGGCACCTCCACCTGCAGAAATCCCCTCCTCATCCCCTCCTCTCTCCTAGCACAGCCCCCCTGAGCTGTTGGAATCCTGAAATCTGGGAATTTGGAACTTTCTCTGCAGTCAGGCACAGACCCCCAAGGGAGCACTGCTTTTGACTTGAGGCCTTGGAGAAGGCTCCCAAATTTGAATGATGGAACTGGAATCACTGGTGTGCTGTTTGAATAGAGGTGTGTGATATCACCTAGTGAAAGGTTTGGAGTTTGAGGTTTTAGAATATAGTGATAGCTATGGGACAAGATGGAGGGTAGATTTGGGTAGTATTTTTTAACTGGATAGAAAATGCTGCACTGTGGGTCCTCGATGTTTGGTCATTGGGTCAAAAGTATAAATAATCTAGTGTTAGCTTTTAATTGGACTGTTTAGCCTTAAAAGACCTTGTAACAAGTGAAATACATCACCATTTCTTCAATTTATAGCTTGTTAGCTAGAAATGCTGTGGCACTGTGCTGTATATAAAAATTAACAAACAACTGAGTCCGAACACAAAACTCCATCTCTTGTGCTTCAACCCCGACTCTGACTAAGGAGAAAAAAGAGAATGAAATACTGAGCCACCCATCCCAACCCCCCCGGATGCCGCAGGTGTCCCAGCTCCGCTTCCCATTGTCCCCCCCCCCCCCCCGCTTGTTTTGTCCCTTTGCAAGGTTGGAAATGTTTCACTTCCCGTCCCCATCGCCGCGCTATCGCCGCTTTTCATTCCCACTTTTGTCTGACGCAGCCCGCTTTTCTGAACAGGCCTCTGCTCTCCTGATTGAGGGATTGTCTCCTTGGGTGGCTGCGAGAGTATTCTTCACAGCCTGGAATTATGATTCAAATGGCTCCATTTTCAGTGTGCTCTTGCAGCTGGTTCAGCTGCTGATTGTTTCCCGCGTGGCGGAACCGGCCCGCTCGATGCCGGAGCATGTTCGGCATCAGGGGGGCTCGGCCCCAGCCGCCCCTCACACCTGAGCAGCCCCTGCTCTCCTGCTCTCAGATCAATTCCTCTTTATCTGCCAGGAGCGGGCTGATCTCGGCTTCCCCGCGCTGCCTGGAGCTGCTTTTTTATTGAGGGTATTGATTTGGCCCCTTTGGATGGCGGTGAGTGTGAGATGCTGGTGGGACATGAGATTAGCAGAGCGCTCCTGCTGTCCCTCACCTGCCGGGCAAGAGGAATTTCAGGAGTTTCAGCAGATGGAGGTTCATTACCTGGCCTGCAGGGACACCTCCCACCATCCCAGGCTGCTCCCAGCCCTGTCCAACCTGGCCTTGGGCACTGCCAAGGGGCAGCCACAGCTTCTCAGAGTCTCCCCTCCCAAGCATCAATGCCTTCCCAAAATCCCATCCAACCGTGCCATTCCCTGTGTCCTGTCCCTCCAGCCCTCTCTCCAGTCCCTCTCCACCTCTCCTGGAGCCCCTTTGGACACTGGAAAGAACTCTGAGCTCTCCCTGAAGCCTTCTCCTCTCCATGTGAGCACCCCCAGCTCTCCCAGCCTGGCTCCAGAGGGGCTCCAGCCCCTGGAACATCTCTGTGGCCTCTCTGGACTCACCCAGTTCATGCCCAGTGCTGCCTCTCCTGATGGTTTGTTGATGCCACGCTGGCAATGGGCACAAGTGTCAACATCCCCATGGATCCTGAGCCAGACTTCACTCCAAAGACTCCCAGAATCACTCATGGCTCATCCACACATCCCTAGACCTGCCCAAAGAAGAGTCCAGCCTTCCCTGAGGGCTCTGCAGCTCCCTGGGGCTCCCCATCCCAGTGGATTTAGATGCCATCAGTCCCAGGTGACATCTGGGTCAGGATCCCCCACCTGGGGGTGGCCTGCGTGGGGTCAGAGCCAGTACTGAGTCAAGGAGTTCCCTTGCACAGCCATGGTCCTGCCAATCCTCCTGCCCCAGGAGCTTCCCATTGCCTGTGGTTACTGCTGGATCCTCACTGTGCCCTCTCCAGCTTGGATTTTTAACTCTTTCCTTCTGTAAATCCATCCCTGTCCTCCCCAGGGACACACCAGAGCCATCAGCCCCTGCCTGCTCCAGTCCCTGCTGCCCTGGGCACCGCTGGAATCCTGTCCTGGGGGATTTAGGATCCTGTCCCATGCCCTGGGCACTGCTGGAACCTCTTCCTGAGGGATTTAGCATCCTGCTCTGTGCTAGGGACACTGCTAGAACCCATTCCTGTGGGATTTAGGATCCTGCTCTGTGCCAGGGGCACCACTGGGAGCCCTTCCTGTGGGATTCAGGATCCTGCCAGGAGCTGTGGGATGAGGATGGGGATGGGGTGGAGGGCAGGGATGTGGGACAGGGATGGGGGACAGGGATGTGATACAGGGATGTGATGTGGGACAGGGATGTGATACAGGGAGGTAATACAGGGATGTGAGACAGGGATATGGAACAGGGATGTGATGTGGGACAGGGATATGGGACAGGGATGTGATGTGGGACAGGGATGTGATGTGGGACAGGGATGTGATGTGGGACAGGGATGTGATGTGGGACAGGGATGTGATGTGATACAGGGATGTGGGACAGGGATGTGATGTGGGACAGGGATGTGATGTGATACAGGGATGTGATACAGGGATGTGATGTGGGACAGGGATGTGATACAGGGATGTGATGTGGGACAGGGATGTGATGTGGGACAGGGATGTGATGTGGGACAGGGATGTGATACAGGGATGTGATGTGGGACAGGGATGTGATGTGGGACAGGGATGTGATGTGGGACAGGGATGTGATGTGGGACAGGGCGCTTGTCTCGGGGCCTGTTCCTTCACACAGAACTGTGGATGGATCCGTCCCTCTCCTGGCACCAAAGCTGAGAATTCTGAGCTAAAACCAATTCCATGTACACGGCAAGGGGTGGCTGCATTTTTCATGAGCCAGATGAGCAAACAAAACCAGGCTTTTCCAAGCGGCAGGAGCCGGCCCCGGCGCTCATGGTCACTGCGCAGCTGAGCGGGGAGCGGCTCTGACAGCCCATCGTGTTCCCGGGATCCACGAGCCGGATCCAGCCTCACTTCCCAGCCTCCAGCCAGCTTTTCACACCAGCAGTGGCGGCGGTGGCCACGCCGGGGTCCCAGGAGAGGGGTGGGGACAGCGACACCGGCGCGCTCTGCTCCAACATTCCTGTGTTTCCCTGCTCCTGACATTCCTCCTGCCTCGCTCCCCCAAACCTGCTCCTCCCGAGGGAAGAGCTGAGGGACTTGTTGCTGGTTTCGTCCCTTTTCTATTTATTTTTTTTTCCTGATTTTGAACACAATTAATTAAAACCCAGCGATGGTGTCCCAAAAGACGCTGTGGAAAAGCAGAAAGCTGGAGCAGCTCAGGGATGCCCCTCTGAGCTCCACCACGCTGGCAGAGGGATGTGGGGCTCAGTTCTGGGGTGGTGGCACAGAGGGACCCTGCCAGTGTCCCCCCAGCCAGGTCCCAGAGCTCCCAGGGTCTCCCCAGAGCAGCAGATCTTTGCTGAAGTCTCCAGCCACGGCATGAAACTGTGATTCAATCAGGGAATGGCCACATCCTCAAAGCTCCAGGAGCATTTGGCCACCGTTCTCAGGCACAGGGTGGGATTTTTGGGGTGTCTTTGCATGGACTGAGGATCTCTGTGAGCCCCTTCCAGCTGGGGATGTTCTGTGGTTTCATAATTCCATGATCTGCCAGCCATGCTGGGCACTCAGGACCATCCCTCTGGGGTGTGGTGGCAGCTGAGGCACAGCCAGACCAGGGCTGAGTAACCACCACACTCACCAGGCTCAAACCTTTGATTTTGGAGCCGTCTAGACAGGAGCCCCATCAAAGCCCAGCAGCTGAGGGAGAGCACTGGAGAGAGCTCTCAGCACAGCCCCTGCTCCTCAGAGCTGCCTCCAAAGCCTTCTGACTCACACACTAATGAGCAGCTTCCCTAAAAACTGCTGGAATTGCTGCCAGAGCCCCAGGTGAAGGGCTGGGAGCCTGGGCAGTTGTTTTTGTCCTGCAGAAAGAGGGGATTTGGGCCTAGGTCTCAATGGATGTGATGGAGAGTGGATGGGACTGGGGTTTGTGGTGGGGTGGGGTTTAACAGGGATGTGGTGTGGGGTGACTTCACCCTCCTCACTGCTCCCCTTTGTTCAAAGTGAATCCTTATTTTAAGGATAAATAGAAACCAGAGCCAGCAGGGAGTGAAGGGCCTGTCCCTTCTCTCCTGGTGTGTGCCCAGCACCGTTCCAGAAGAGCCTGCTCCATAAATCCAGAGAGGCAGGAATCCCTGGGACCAGCATCAAGGATCTTCCCCCATTGAGACCCCGACCTGTGAGGAGACAGGATAATCCCAGCTCGGGCCATTCCAGCTCTCCCAGCAGCCCTTGATCCATTTGGAGCACTGGGAGGAGCACGCAAGGCTGGGATTTGGGGTCCCTGCTCGAAATTCCACACTGGGAGATGGCTCAGTGCCTGCAATGGGAATGTCCCAAACTCTGGGACTGGGACACATTCCCAAACTCTGGGACTGGGACACATTCCCAGCTCCAGGGGTCACATCTCCTGCGGGTATTCCAGCCCTGGGTGCCTTCCCTTCATCCCAGCTGGGTGGGTGGGTGTGCCCAGCGAGCCAGCCCTCCCCAAACGGCTGTGACAGGTTTGGGGCTGCTCTGCTGTCACCTCCTGGCCAGGGGACAATGCTGGGGCTTTTCTCCTTGTGCTGACAGATTGTCAGGGACCTTTCCTGGCAGGTTGGGCTGGTTTTGGGGAGCAGCAGCTCAAGCAGGGAGTGTCATGGGTGCCCCTCTGTGCCTTGCACAAGCTGGGGACACCCCTGTGGGCACCCGTGCCAGCTGAGGGGCATCCTGAGAGCCCCAGGAGCCCAGAGCCTTCTCCTACCCCTTGTTTTTGGGGTGCAGAGGCACCACCACAGTGGGGTGGTGTGCTCAGAGCCTTGGGGACCCCGAGGACACCTCCCAGTGCCACCACAGCAGATCTGGGGGGGCCCTTAGCAACAAGGAGGTGACTTGGTGCCCATTCAGAGGGAAGTGGAGCTGCTGGAGCCAGAGTAAATAATTAAAGCCGGAGCTGCAGAGGAGAAAGGCGAGATAACAGAGGCAGCTCAAGCAGAAAACCTGGGATTCGCTGTCTCAGCTCTCCCAGCACGGCCACCCTGGGGGCTGTCCCTGTCGTGTCCCCAGTGTCCCCGCCCTCCCTGGCCACCCTGGGGGCTGTCCCTGCCATGTCCCCAGTGTCCCCCCCTCCCTAGTCCCCGATTTGCCATCCCCCTTTTCACATCTCGCTGGTTTTCACACCGTGCTGGTGCTGCTGCATCTTGGCCCATCCATCCATAACCCCCCTGGGGGCCTTCCAGGGCAGCCACCACCATCAGCCTTCATCCTCCTGCTCCTCTTCCTCGTGCTGGCTGCCCCCCGTGGCCCAGGGCAGCCCCTTCCCCGTCCGCGCCCATCGATCCGCCGTGTTTTGCTGCTCCCTCCCGCGCCTTCGCAAATGTCAACTTTTTTCCCTCTGACAAAGAAATTTTGTGGTAATGACTCTTTGTGCCACTTCTAAATCCCCAATTACATAAGGAGCAGCAGCACAAAGCCATTCCCTTTGGTGGAAATCTCCGCGTAATCCCTTTTCCAGAGAAGCAGCCCGCCAGTGACACGCTTCTAACTCTTTGTTTGTTCTTTTGGATCAAATCTAACTGATTGCCGTGACTAATTAACTTTCCCTTTCTTCGGGCCTCTGTTGTCTTAATTAATTTCGCAAATGCTTCATTCCCAGCTCGCAGGCAGCTCCCAGGCTCGGCGGTGCAAAGCACCGGCAGTGGGGCCGCGCTGACCTTGCTGCCAGTGGGGTTCCACAGCAGGCAGGGCCACCCTGGAATGTCCCCAAGTGCCACCAAGCCCCTGGGTGGGCTGCAGGGACCCCTGGGCAGCGCTGCTGGGGTGTGGTGGGGAAGGAGGTGGCTCCTTGGAGGTGTGGATGAAACATCTCCTGCAGGTCCTCTCCACTTCCAGCTCCTGCCACATCCTAATTTTTGCCTGGGGTATTTCCCTCTGAGTCAACACCCAGGTGGGGAGAAATCCAGCTCATAAATCTTAGAATCTGAAAGGCTGGAAGGGACCTTGAGCATCATGTCAACCCTGCCATGGGCAGGGACATTTTCCACTAGATGGGGTTGTTTGAGGCCTTCTCTAACCTGGCCAGGGATGGGGCATCCACAACCTGCCTGGGCATCCTGTGCCAGGGCCTCACCGCTCTCACAGGGAAGAATTTCTTCTTCAGCACAGAGTTTCTTCTTCAGCACAGAATTTCTTCCTCAGGATAGAATTTCTTCCTCAGTAAAGGATTTCTCCCTCAGTAAAGGATTTCTCCCTCAAAGCCTGGTGAAATCCTGCTGCAAAGGGCTGGTTTGGTGACAGCTTGTCCAGTTTTTACCCTGCAGGATCCTGGCACGGTGGTCACCACCATGTCCCCAGCAGCTGCCACCCCAGGAACCCCCAGCACCACTGGGATCTGTATCCCACGTTCTGCAGAGATGGGCACGTGGATCTCAGGTTAGTTCTGTGCCCTGGATGTGGATTTTAGAGTGAGTTCTGTGGATCTCAGGTTAGGGTTTGGATTAGGGTTAGGTTAGGTCCTGGATGTGGATCTAAGGGTTAGTTCTGTGCCCTGGACGTGGATCCCAGGGTTAGGGTTATGGTTAGGGTTGTGTTAGGCCCTGGATGTGGATATCAGGGTTAGTTCTATGCCCTGCATGTGGATTTTAGGGTGATTTCTGTGCCCTGGATATTGATTTTGGGGTTAGTTCTGTGCCCTGGATGTGGATTTAGGTTTATTTCTGTGCCCTGGATTTGGATCCCAGAGTTATGGTTAGGGTTAGGTTAGGCTCTGGATTTGAGTCTCATGGTTTCTTGTGTGTCCTGGATCTTGATTTCAGGGTTAGTTCTGTGCCCTGGATGTGGCTCTCAGGGTTATTTCTGTGCCCTGCATGTGGCTCTCGGGGTTAATTCTGTTCCCTAGACGTGGCTCTCTCAGCATTATTCCCCCAGGCTGGGTTTTTCCCAGACAAGGCTGAGTTCAGCTCTCAAACCCATCCTGTTGTTGGGGCAGCACAATGGAGCTGCATATTCATGAAGGCTCTGCATTACACAGGGCTGCTGGCAGAACTGAGATCTTATCTGCTGCTTCCAGCAGCCCTTGTGGTGGCTCTTATCAGCCCTTTGCTATCTGGGGACTGCCCTGGATGAATAAACACCGAAGTTCTTCCTCTCCAAGGCCCTTGGGCTGTGGAGTGCAGCAGGGGATGCTCGGGGGAGATAAAGGGCAGCAGCCTGGCTGAGATCCCTGCCAGCCTTCCTGTGCCCCCAAAGTGGGGCTGCTGGCCCTTCCTGCCCTATGGGGGGGTCCCAAACCTCGGGGGAACCCTGGGGGGACATGCTTTGGACACTGCTGCAGCCCTGGATGTGGCAGCTGTGTGGCCACCATGCCCCACGTGGCAGGACCGACCAGAGGAGCTGTGCCAAGGGAGGGGCAGGCTGGACATCAGCAGGAATTTCCCCAGGGAAAAGGTGTGCCGGCTTGGCAGGAGGTTTGGGATGCCCATCCCTGGAGGTGTCCCCACTCACTGGGGACAAGGTGGAGATGAGGCACAGATTGGCCTCGGTGGCCCTGGAGGCCTTTCCCAACCTCGGTGGCTCTGGGATTCTCTGTTCTGTCGGAGCTGCCCCTGGCACAGACTCCTCTGGCAGAGCTCCAGCACCCTGGAATCGATAGTGGCACCAGCCAGGGGGGTGAGAGGGGCCAGGCAGAGCACTGTGAGCTCCGGGTCGGGGTTGAAGGGGTGACCCTGCTCAGCATCGAGGCCTCTGGTAGGAAATGAAGGAGCTGGAGGAAATCCAGGAGCTCGGAGCAGGGAGCCAATCACCCCTGCAGGGTCTGGGAGCTCGGAGGGACCGGTGCTGTGGGAAGCACGAGGCATTACTGGAAGAGCAGACGACTCCTGACGGCTGCCAGCACAAACCCCTTTGCAGAGGGTGCCTTGAAACCCATCTGCAATCAAACCCTGCCGTGCTTCCCCAGGGTCAGGCAGGCTGCAGAAATCCAGCAGCAATCGCTGCCAGTCCCGGCGGATCCGTCTGGAGCACCCAGCCCTCACCCCAGGATCAGACACCGCTGCCAGCTCGCTCCTGAAATCTTCTGTCACCTCATAGAGGGAGCGGTGGCCTCTGGGGACAGCAGCCCCAGGCCTGGCTCCAACGGGGGCTGTGGCTTCACAACAAAGGGCTGAGGACAAATTTGAAAAGATTCGCTCTCCCTTTGTAGAAACCTTTGATTAAACCGTGGCAGCAGGGATTGAGCTGGTGCTCATCTCCCTGGCCTCCACCCCCTCCTACTTCTTCATCTCCCTCTCTTCTGCCTTTCCTGCCTTGCCTCTTTTTCTCCCTTCGCTTTGGAAGGGAGCAGATCAATAAATAAATAAACCCAGAGAAATGTTATTTCTCCGGCGAGAGGCGCCTTGAAGTTCATCAGAAATAACAATCCCGACCTCCCGTGCATGCGCAGGGCAGGGAGAAGGGATGTGATTATTCCCCAGGGAAAAAACAGCAGCACAACACGTTGGACCTGTTCCGAGGGCGCCGGGCTGACAATTCACAGCAGCCTTTGAGCTCTCACTCGGTGCCTCCAAGAGTTTTGACATGAAAGGGCCACCAGTCAAATGAACGGAAGGATCAACTTGCAGGATTAAATGTCCTTGTCACAGACCCATCAAAACACGGCGTTATTTTGGAGGGACAGGTCGTTCACAGCAGATTAAACCTGATGTTCCAGGGGATTTTTGGCAGGTGGAACGGCCGCAGGTGGCACCAGTGCTGCAGGAGCAGGGGTGGCTGCTGTCCCCACGAGGAAAAGGATCCGCCTGGCCCTGCAGGGAGAGCTCCAGCCGTTCATCTGCCATGCAAAGGAGCATGCAAAACCCTGGAGTTCCTCCCAAATCCACCCAAAGCTTCCTCCAGAGAACAGGGAGCTTGAAATCCGGAGTTTACAGCGAGTGGTGAGATGAGTCAGGATGCAAAAGCTTTCATCTTGGGGCTTGACCGCCCCAGAACAGCCCCAAATGGGGAGAGTTTGCTGCAGACATTCCTGGGGGAACACACACCAGCAGAGACACGAGGCTGGGTGTGTTCCTGAGAGCAGACACGTCCCTGTGTCCCACTCAGGGACAAACCTACAGGGCAGAGCAGGAGGGTGAGGGCTCTGTGTGGGACACAGCCCCAGCCCCTCCATCCCTTCCTCAGAGCCTTGGTGAGGGCAGGCAGGACCCTCCTGTGCTTGTCACACCCCAGCAATGCCCCAGGTGAGCTCTGGCGTGTTTGGCTAAATGAGGGAGCAGCTTTGGGATGGGGAGTGTCTGCCAGGACACATCCAACGTGTGGCAGCTCCTGAGATGAGGTGGAACAAGGGAGATGTTGGTTGTGAAGAGCTCAACCAGCTCCTTCGCAGCTGCAGCTGTTCATGGGGGCTCAGCTTGGATAAAAGCATTGGAATTACTGCCCAGGGAGGTGGTGGAGTCACCATCCCGGAATGTGTTGAAAAAAAGACTGGATGTGGCACTTGGTGCCATGGTCTGCTTGAGATGTTAGGGCATGGGTTGGGCTTGATGTTCTTGGAGGTCTCTTCCAACCCAAAATTCTGTGAATTCTGTGAAAAGGAATTGTGCACAGGTTTGGGGAGCTGATCTGAGTTCCTGGCAGGGGCTGGGAGCAGAGGGGAAATTATCCAGTCCTTTCCTACAGGAGATGTCTCAGCCAGCAGCTCGTGCTGTCAGTCAAGAAAATCCTTGTGTGGAGAGTCCAGCCCATGCCCTGTCCCAAGGAATTCTGTCGGCAGCAATTCCCGAAGGTTTTCCCTGAGGACTGAGCCCAGCACAAGCCTGGGAGGGGTCAGAGGGAGCTCTCCTGTTCAGCAGGAGAAGTCAAAAAATGGAAAAATTCAATAGATGTGAAAATCACAGTGAAGGGGTGGGTGGGGATTGTCCTGATCAAGAAAATCTGTGGATTCCCCATCCCTGGAAGTGCCCAAGGCCAGGCTGGACGGGGTTTGGAGCAGCCTGGGATAGCAGAAAGGAACGAGCTGTGCTTTGGGGTCATTCCTGCCCAAACCATTCCATGATTCCGCGATTCTGTGACCTTCACATGGAGCTGTTTGAGTTTTGAACCCTCCGAGCCAGCAGCAGAATCCCTCGTGGGGCTCCTGGAGAGCCCTGCAGCGCTTTGAGCAGAGAGAGAGAGGCAGGAGGGCACAGGTGAATTTTCCCCTGATTTTGTCCTTTCCCTTCGGGAAATTATTTGGGGTATCAGGCAGCATCTGCAGGTGTTGTGTTCTGAAATTCTCCTTCCTGCAGAGGAATTCCACGTGGTCAGGTTTCCAAAGAACTTCCCTGGGGTGATTTACTGCCAGGAGCACTGCAGGTCCCTCCTGTCCCCTCCCCGAGCCACCTCTGGGGCACAGAGCGCTCAAACCATGGCAAAACCAACGAAAACCATCAAAGGTGACCCAAAAGTCATCAAAATTCATGTAAAATTCATCAAAATTCACCCAGAGTTTCCCAAAATCAAATGAAATCATCAAAGGTGACCCAAAATTCATCAAAATTCATCAAAATTTACCCAAAATCAGCCAAAATCAAGATTACCCAAAATTCATAAGTTAACCCAAAATTCTTCAAAATTCACCTAAAATTCATCCAAATTCATCAAAATTCACCCAAAGTTCATAAAAATTCACCCAAACCCATAAAAATCTAAAAATTCAAAATTCATCCAAAAATACATCCAAATCATCAAAGTCGGCCCAAAATGCATCAAAATTCATCCAAAATTCATCCAAATTTCACCCAAATTTCACCCAAAATTCTCCCCAAATCATCCAAATTCACTGCAGAGCTATGGGACATGACTGGGCTGATTTCCTGCAGCCAGCCTGGGTTTCACCCAAATTTCACCCAAATTTCAACCAAAATTCATCCAAATTTCACCCCAAATTTATCAAAATTCACTCAAAATCATCCAAATTCACTGGAGAGGTACGGGACATGGCTGGGGATGATTTTCTGCAGCCAGCCTGGGTTTCACCCAAATTTCACCCAAAATTCACCCAAAATCATCCAAATTCCCTACAGGACATGGCTGGGGATGATTTCCTGCAGCCAGTCTGGGTTTTACCCAAATTTCACCCATATTTCACCCCAAATTCACCCAAATTCACCCAAATTCACTATGGAGCACCTCTGGGGATGATTTCCTGCAGCAAACCTGGGTTTCACCCAAATTTTACCCAAATTTCACCAAATTTCACCCCAAATTCACCCAAATTCACTATGGAACATCTCTGGGGATGATTTCCTGCAGCCAGCCTGGGTTTTACCCAAATTTCACCCAAATTTCACCCCAAATTCACTATGGAACACCTCTGGGGATGATTTCCTGTAGCCACCCTGGGTTTTACTCAGATTTCACCCAAATTTCACCCCAAATTCACCCAAATTCTCTATGGAACACCTCCGGGGATGATTTCCTGCAGCCAACCTGGGTTCCAGCCGTGCCCACAGGTGCTGCAGGACACCTGGATCTGTGCTGTGCCCTAAAAACGAGCAGCTGGAGCCGCTGCCCTTGCTCTGAGTCCTGCAGTGCCAGCAGCTGGAGGGGATCCGTGGCACCCCGCAAGGCTCACGTCCACACAGGCCGACAGAAAGAGCAGGGAAAAGGCCGGATGAGGAGCAGGGAGCTGGGAAGGGCAGGGAGAACAGGTCTGAGCAGGGGCTGAGCCTCAGGCAGGGCTGCTCTTATCACAGCTCCCCCAAATCGCTCCTGGAACTCTGCACGATCCCTGCAATCCATGGGGGTGGCAGCTGGGTCTGCTTTGAAGGGACAAGGGCAGGACAGAGCCAGTTTGTGCTTTGCAGCATCAAAGGGTGGCCTAAGCTCCTCTCTGCTCCCTCTCCAGCCTGCCCAGCTGGTTTTGGAGCCTCAGGGATGATCACAGCCCCTCCTCCACAGCTCCTTTTAATGAGATTTTGGTCCCTCACCCCAGGGAAATGCTCAGTGTGGTGCTGTCGCTGCAAAGGTGCATCCCACAGGGATGGGGTGATGGTCCCTGAGGAATGATGCTGCTGGAATCCTCATTACAGGATCCCAGCCTGGTTTGGGTTGGGAAAATGGGAATTTAATGGGAAAACAGGAATTTCATGGGACAATGGGAATTCCATGGAAAAACAGGAATCCTTGTCACAGAATCCCAGCCTGGATTGTGTCAGAAAAATAGGAATCTCACTGGAGGAACAGGAATCCTTGTCACAGAATCCCAACCTGGTTTGGGTTGGAAAAATGGGAATTTCGTGGAGGAACAGGAATCCTCATCACAGAATCCCAGACTGGTTTGGATTGGGAGGGAAATTAAATCTCATCTCATTCCTCCTCCTGGCATGGTGGGGACACCTTCCACTACCCCAAATTGTTCCAAGCCCCATCCAACCTGGCTTGGGACACTTCCAGGGATCCAGGGGCAGCCACAGCTTCTGTGGGCAAACCTCCCATCCAGACCAGGCTTCATCCCATTTCCATGGGTAGAAACACCAAAAAAAAATGTTAAAAACCCCAAAACCTAAAAACAAACCAACCAAAAACAAAACAAAACAAAACACCCCCCCCCCCCCCCAAAAAAAAAAAGACAAAAAACAAAGAGAAAAAAAACCCCTACAACCAAACAAACAGAAAAAAAAACAGGGGGTGAAAGATGTTCAGGGTCTACACAACCAGATTATAAAGCACTCTCCCATTTTCCACATTCCAGCAAGCAGAGGGAAGAGAAGCAGCGTTTCCCGCTGGCAGGCAGGGCCAGCCGTGGCACAAACATCTCATCTGCGCCTGCAAAATGAGCCTGTGCAACCTGGAAATGAGGCAACTGCCCATTAGGCTGATGTGGCATTAATGCTGCACCTCCTGGAGACTGGAGAGAGGTGGGACAAGAGCAGGGTGGGGGCTGCTGGGACACCCCCAGTTGCGGCACCTCACCCCTCTTTTTAACCCAAAAAAACACCCCCAAAGCTCCTCTCCTTCCAGCACCGCTGGAGTGGCAGTAAATGAAACACTATTGCCTGATTACAGGCAGGATATGGCTCTAAATTGACTGGTTTATAGTCCTGGGTAATTTAATTTTTTCCTTCAGTGAATGGGTTGCCATATGCCCACAGCCCTCGCTCGGATCCGGGCGCAGCTGCTCCCTGAGCACAGTTCCTGTCCCCATCCCGGGCTCTGCCCCTTCCTGCAGGGAATCCCTGCCCCAGCAGGCACAAAAACCACCCTGAGACTCTGCAGGGAATCCAGTCTGTGGGAGGGTGGTTGTCCTGGTTTGGAGGACAGGAGTTTGTTAAGAAAGGCAGGAACCTCTCTTTGAAATGGAGAATGTAAACCCCCTCCCTCCAAATTATTATAATTTTGAAATTAAGGGGCTCTCAGGCAAAGATATGGGAATAGGAATAACAGTTCTTTACTAGGGAAATTAAAATAGAAATGCAATATTACAGAGAACAAACCCCAAACCCTGCCAGAGCCAGAATCCAAGCTGACACCCGTCAGTCAGGCAGGGTGGTGGCAGCAGTCCCATTCCATGGTGGCTGCATCCTCCTGCAGTGACAGATGTGGCTCAGTTGGAGCAGTGCTCCTGTACAAGGTGCAGTTTCCCTCCCAGTGGTGATGTGGAAGGGTCTGGTTTTCCTCTGGAATCTGGTAGAAAAAGCGTGCCCTTGGTGTTCCAAATCTCAGATTTTATCTGGGTAGGAAATGTTTGGCTCGTCCCCTGGGTGGAGCATCTCCCCATGGGAGGATGGAATTTTATCAGCCATGCCCTGGGACTCAGTGGCCATGAACAGGAGAGATCTCCTGGATGGAGGATGGGTTGTGGGAAAGATAACGAACACTGTCCCAGCTGCTTTAACAGCTGGCCCATTAACAGGAGATATCCCACAGAGATCAGGATCACTGCCCCACCTGGTCTCAACAGCTGGTGATAGAATAGAGACTTTTGGTCACATCCTGTATTGCAATCCAAGACAATGGTCCAGCACTGGATGCAGGGTGTGAGGCTGGAATTGTCCCACAAAGGATGGCTGAAACTGCTCCCTGGAATGCATCCAAGGCTGCTGGAATCCCAGGGAATTGGGATAGAGGCTTCATTTTGGGGCTGTAAAAAACTAAAAAATCCTCTGGTTAGGCATTGATCCAGCTCATCTCCCTGCAGGCATCCCCACCCTCCCAGGGCGGCATCCCCAGGGCTCAAAACTCTGCCAACAGCAGAAGGGTTTTTGGTTTTTTTTGGAGTTTTTGAGCTTCAGTCCTCTGGAAACTGGGATGGATGGTGAGGAAGGAAAGCAGCAGAGTGGTGAAAGCCCCTCAGCCCTGCTCAGCCTGGCAGTGCCTCAGCCCTGGATTCAGATCATTCTTTCCTCAGGCTGTTTCTCCAAGTGGATCTCGTTCCTCCTGCTGGCTCACTGAGCTCCTCTCTCCTCCTTGGGATTTTGAGTTCTTCCCCCGTTTGGTTCCATCTGCAAATCCCAGGGATGTGTTATTTAGGAGAGCGGCGTCTCACTCCTTCCAGCCAGCGCCTCTTGGGAATATCACTTTTGTTTCTGCCTTAAAAAAAAATCCCTCTACATCTCTGCAAAACTCCTGATTTCTCTCTGGTTGTTTTTTCACTCAGTTGGGCGGAAACATTTTGTGTGACACCAGTTCTAGTGCAAATTCTGTGAACCAAGGAGGGGGAGTCCCTGGGGACTCCCTGCTTCATTCTGGCTGCTTCCACACCCACCATGGGATGCCCCCAATTCCCAAAACCGGCTGAAAAATTGTGGGAAGCCTCATGGAAAAAGGTTTTATGACTCACTGCGCGTCCTGTGTGAAGGCAGACAGGACATGGCACCTCTGGTATTTTCACAGCCAGCATCAGGCACAGTTAACCCCACCCTTGAGCAGGTCTGGGTGTGGTCATTGAGGACATTCCCACCTCAGGGTCTATGAAACACTGGAATCTCTCAGTTCCTTGTGTCCCTGGCCTTTGAGAAGCCTTCTGGTGATGCCTTCTGAGTCAGAGAATAATAAAAAAAAGTGATAAGTAAAATCGTTGTCCTAAAGCTGTGAGACCTTTAGGACTCAAAGCTGTTTTCTCAAGTGCCCTGAGGGCTGTGAAAAATTCCAAATATTGCTTTGAAACCAGAAAGTCCCTGCAAGTCCCTCACAGCTGCTGCTTCTGTTTGCTCTCTGTGCCAGGATTATTAACGGAGGTGTTGAACAAGCAAAGCCAGCCCTGCTCCCTGGAGCTCCCCTGGCACTGCCTGATCTTTGTGACTGTCCTTTGTCCTCGGCTTTGGGGGTGGGCAGTGCACGGGCACAGATGTGGAGATGGAGCTGTGGACAAACATCCTGCAGTGCCTGAGGTTTTACTGGGCAGGGTCATCATCCTGGGGCTGTGTCCCCATGCCTGTGTCCCCATCCCTGTACCAGTGTCCATCCCTGTGCCAGTGTCCCCATCCCTGTACCAGTGTCCCCATCCCTGTGCCAGTGTCTCCATCCCTGTACCAGTGTCCATCTCTGTACCACTGTCCCCATCGCTGTGCTACTGTCCCCATCCCTGTGTCAGTGTCCCCACCCCTGTGTCAGTGTCCCCATCCCTGTACCAGTGTCCCCATCCCTGTACCAGTGTCCCCACCCCTGTACCCGTGTCCCCATCCCTGCACCAGTGTTCCCATCCCTGTACCAGTGTCCATCCCTGCACCAGTGTCCCCACCCCTGGGCTATCTGGAGGTGAGCAATGCCTGGCACTACTGCTGTCCATGGCACAGTGTCTTTGTGGCTCCTTTGAGGATCTTGGAGCCACCACGTTGCTGTGGGAAGATGAGCTCAGCATCTGCCCTTCCTCCACATGGAATGGTTTGCGTTGGAAGGAACCTTAAAATTCATCCCATCCCACCCCTGCCACAGCAGGGACACCTCCCACTGTCTCAGGCTGCTCCAAATCCCAGCATCCAGCCTGGCCTTGGGCACTGCCAGGGATCCAGGGGCAGCCACAGCTGCTCTGGGCACCCTGTGCCAGCCCTGCCCACCCTGCCAGGGAACAATTCCTGCCCAAAATCCCATCCAGCCCTGCCCTCCCTTCCCTGCTCCGGCCCCACGGGAGTCCCTGAGCACCCGTGCCCTTTCCTGGAGGGGACAGGAGCCTCCACCCCATCCGTGCCTCCTGCCCATCCCTGCCTCCACCCCATCCCTGCCTCCACCCCATCCCTGCCTCCTGCCCATCCGTGCCTCCTGCCCATCCGTGCCTCCTGCCCATCCCTGCCTCTCCTGTGCCAGGGCAGTGCCGGGAAGCTGCCACCTCCCCCGGGCTCATTAATGTGGAGAGCGTGCGTGCCCCGCTCCCCGTGCATCGATCTGATAAATGAGGAGCTGCCGATGGTATTTTCTACCCTTTTAAGTGTTAAAATAACATTTTAGTGAAATATGAGCAGGTCAGAGCCGGGCTGGCCCCTTTCATCTCCCAGCGCAAAGCAGCTGGGTGGAAGGGAGCTGGCGCTGGTGAGCACGTGTGTCCCCAAATCCAGGGGGGTGTCCCCAAATCCATGGGGGATGTTCTCACATCGGGGGAGCATTGTCAGCCCCTGGATGGGAGTGGTTCCTTCAATTCCCAGGGTTCTTGTGCATCCCTGGGGCCTGCCTGGAGCTTCCTTGGGCATGCCTCACCTTCCTATCCCAAAAATGCTTCCCTTTCCTATCCCACACATCCTTCCTATCCCACACATCCTTCCCCTTCCCATCCCACTAATCCTTCCCATCCCACTAATCCTTCCCCTGCCCATACCATAAAAACCTTCCCTGAGTATCCTCTCCATGCCCACCCCATCCATCCTTCCCCTGCCTATTTAATGCACCTTTCCCCTGCCCATCCCATAAAAACTTTCCCTGTACATCCTTTCCTTGCCCATTCTGTTCCTCCTTCCTCTGCCATCCTGGACATCCTTTCCCTTCCCCATTTAATGCCTCCTTTCCCTGCTCATCCCACACATCCTTCCCTTGCTCATCCCATCAAAACTTTCCCTGTGCATCCTTTCCATGCCCATCCCACCCATCCTTCCCCTGCCCATTTAAAGCACCCTTTGCCATCCCATCCCTTTCCCTGCCCATCCTGTGCCTCCTTCCCTGGCCCACCCCAAACATCCTTCCCCTGCCCATCCCATAAAAACTTTCCCTGTGCCTCCTTCCCCTGCCCATCCCATAAAAACTTTCCCTGTGCCTCCTTCCCCTGCCCACCCCACCCATCCTTCCCCTGCCCCACTGTGTCCCTTTCCCTGCCCATTTCCCCCTTTGATTCCCTCCTCCCCGTGCTGCCAGGGAAGCAATTCCCATCTCATCCTTGCATCTCCTCTCTCCACCCAGCCGAGTCCAGCCTCTCCTCAGGCTCCAGCCCTGCTTTCCACCCTGTTGCCCGATGTCTTTTCCCTCTCCACATCCCTGGAGTGAGATTGCTCCGCGCCCAGGGTGAGAGCAGGAGAAATATGTGGTGCGATGACATTTGGGTTATGCATGATGCTATTAAAATATGATAAGAACGCTATTAACATTAATAATCCTTTTCATTGTATCATTTAGGGAGCAAAACAAGCCATTAAATATTACAGAGTCATTGGGGCTTTGATGGCTTCAGGGAGGGGAACATTTGGCCGGATTTGTCTCTGGAAATACAACATTTTCTCTGGGAAATGGGTTGCTCTGGGCTCGGCATCTCCAGCAGCTCCACGGATCCAGGAGGGTCTGGGATGTGCCAGGATGGGATGGAGGGTCCCAGGTGCCAGGTGAGGCAGCAGAGAGGGAGGTGACACCCCTGCACCCTTGTTGGAGCACAGGGAACAGGCCAGGATCCCCTGGGAGGGTGCAGGGGCTGACTGGGTGTGAGGAGGCTCCCATGGAGATTCCTTGAGGTGCTCAAGACAGGAGGAGGCTGCAGGGATTGGGAAGGGCTGCTCTGCCCCGTGCAGGGCTGCAGTTAGCTCTGAGTACCCCTGTTCCACTTCAATCTCCCCTGCCTCCTCCTCAGGGCTGTCTGCAGGGTTACAGCAGAGATTCCCCAGCATTTCTCCAGGCTGGAATCTCTCAGCTTGGAGCAGGCTGCTGTTTGCACACCAAACCTGCTGCCAGCCCTCCCACACCACCTCACAAGCTCACTCTGATTTACCCAAACCTCAGCATAAATCTCCTCTCCCTCCAGCCCTGAAGCTCATCCGTGTGGGAGCTCCCTGGACGCTGAAGCATTAGCTCTGAAACGCTCAGGAAGGCACCTCACTCAGGCAGCTCCCTGGAGAGGAGCAGTTCCTGCATCCCTGATGCTCTGCCTGCCCTGGCTGTGCTCAACCCGAGGCTTTGGCAGCACCATCCACTGGGGAGAGGCCAGCAGGGATCTCTTTCAGCTGGGTTTGGGACAATTGCTCAGTTCCCAAACTCCACTGCCTTCCCCTGCTGCAGGAACCAGCACCTGCTGCTTGCCCAGCCCATTCCCAGCATCCAGCTGTGCAAAATCCAGGCTTGGGATCAGCATCCTGCTCCAGTCTGGGAGCTGGGAAACTTTTTGGTACCCCCAGGCTCCTCAGTGCTGCTGCTGCTGCTGCTCAGGGCCAGGCTCAGGATGCTGGGCAGGGAGCAGGAGCCAAGCCAAGGCCCCTGGGCTGCTCAAATGCCACCAGGGACGTTGTTATCCAGATATTTCCCCGTGGTGACAGCAGCAAATGAGGGAGAGAACAGAAAAATGTGCCGAGGCTTTGACAGGACTGTCAGAGCCCCGAGTGAGCGCTAACAAGGACGAGTGTGGGCTCTTTAAACAAATCACTGTCATGTTGCAGGCGTATCATGGTTTAACACAGCCACCACGAGTCACCAGGAAAGGTTAAAGCAAGAAAGGAAGAGTCAGTTCTGCGAAATGTGTCAGAGCCGAGCTGTCCTGGGGACTGATCGCCCCAGGGCCGGAGCCTGGAGTCCTTGGAGCATCCTTGGTGTGGGGCTGCTGTGGTGGTTGGGATGAAGGGTTCCCTGTGGGTGTGGGACAGGATCTGCACCCTCAGGGACCCCTGACAGCCAAACGCAAGCACAGAGCTCCAAACCCAGTCCTGGGATGGGTCAAGGGGGTCACCAGGAGCTCTGGGGTGGCCACACCGAGTCCCAGGGTTTGTCTGAAGAAGCCTCTCTGCCTCTCTGCCTCTCTGGCTGGGTTGCTGCTGGCCAGGATCAGTAATTCAGGAAGCCTGGAGTGGCTAGCTGAGCTCCCCGTGGGCTGTGTGACCTGCAGCAGGCTCCTGTCACTGGCCACAGTCCTGCTCCAGCCCTCCCAGCCCTGGGCAAGGGGAGAGGGCCCAATGTGCAGGGAATTCCTGCTGCAAACCCATTCCAAACCCAAACCCTGCTGTCTGTGCCCCGTGCCACAGCGGCTGCCGGGAGATCTGGGGCTACCTCGGAGGCTGCCAGGGCACATCCACAGAGCTGCTGCAGGAATCCCCAGGGAGCCTTCCCAGCCACCTCTGCTGAGCAAACACCCCGCTAATCCGAGCCATAACTCTTTTGGAAGTGTGAGGAATGAAATCACAGAGGCTGCTCACAGACACCCAGGGTCAGCGCCCGCGATCCACGAGGAGCTGGAACCGAACGTTCCTCACCAGGAAAATCATCAGCCAAGGTCACAGCAGCAGCTCCAGCTCCAACCTCAGCACTCTGCTCACGTGCAGCCCATCAGGAGAGGAAATCTCTCAAAAACAGCCCCCAAAGATCCCAAAGCCTCCCCAGCTCCTCTCTCCATCACAAAGCCTCTCCCTGAGCGCTGCATCAAACTTTAATGTCTCCCTCTCAGTCTCACAAAGGCTGGAGCTGCTGCCTGGAAAGGCTGAGCTGGAGCAGAGAGCAGCCAGAGCAAAAGGAATAAAATCGGGATTTATTGACAGGATCCACCTTGGGCACTGCAAGAGCCTTTGGGCTGCACCCAAATCAAATCCCAGATGGATCCTGGGCACGAGTTTTACACTTTTAGAAGTTTGGGTTCATCTCCACATTGGGGTCAATTCTCCAAGCACAGCCCCAGGCTATGAAGTCTCAGCCCCTGGCTTTGCCCCCTTTCCCTCGCTGTTGTTTCTGATTTTTGGGTACCAGTTGTCCTTGGTTCTCCAGCTAGAAAGGAATTGTTTTGTCACTACCTGTGAAGAGAACTCACCAATACCTAATGTGAAGTTTCAGAGTCACACACCAAGCAGCAGAGATTCTGGAAAATAGAAAAGCTAAAACCCAAAGCATCAGTCCCTGTTTTCACAGTGGTTTCAGCCTGGCCTTTCACGCTGCACAATCCCCCAAACCAAAGGTCCTCTGCCAGAACACAGCACCTGAAGAGGATGTTCCTGTCCCATGTGGAGCTTCCACAGCTCTGGGTCCCCCTCAGCTCAGTGGGATTCAGCCCAGCAGCCCAGTTCTGCTGGGTAAAACAATTGGGCACGTTGCTAATCAGGCAAATGTCATTAGGCAAGAGGCTGTTGTAGGAGAGATGGAGGAAAAGCTGATGTGGGATCAGAGCTCACTCCTCCATCCTGCTCCACAGCAGATGCTGGGGGTTCTCTGTGTTTCCAGAGGGAAAAGCGCACAGAGCCCATTCCCTGGGGCAGAAAACATTGTAGGGAATTCAGGCTGAAAACCAAAAATGAAAAAACCTCAGAAGGATGTGAAGGAAATTACTCCAAAGTGGTTGCAAGGCCAGACTGAGCCCTGCAGGCAGGGATTTCCCAGCTTTGAGAGGGCAGTTTGGAACTGTCAGAACAAAAAGGGGAGCGTGGAATGTGTGGCTGGGCCCAGCTGTGACAGTTCCCTGCCCTCTGACACCGGGATTTTCCCTTTGGACAATGTGTCCAGAGGGGCAGGACAGGACTCAGACATGGCCTGGGCACAGCAGGCTCTTCCCAGTCTGTTCCCTGCTTTTGTCCTGCCCAGGAACAGGGCAGCAGCAGGGGAAGCGCTGGGGTGGCTTTGGTCTGTTTTTTTGGGATCCCACTGCAGGATGTGCCACAGGGTTCAGCTTGCAGCAGCCTGGAGATGCTCCCAGCTCCAGCCTGTGCCTCTGGAGCCATCCCAGAAGCAAGATTCCATGCAGGGAGGGTGTTGCAGGGACCCTGAAGGATAAGCCTGGCAGAACAGAGCATTCCCTGGTCTTATTTTCCATTTCCTTGCCCTTGGCTTCCATTCCCTGCCCTTATTTTCCATCCCCTGGCCATGTGTTCCATCCCCTGTCCTTGTTTTCCGTCCCTGGCCATGTTTTCCAGCCCCGGCCTTGCTCTCCATCCCTCAGATGTGAATTCTCTGGATGTCCTGTATCCCATCCTGGCTCCCAGAGGGATGTTTGAACCCACGGATTTCAGGGAATTTGAGCCCCTCTCCCTGTTTAGTGCCACAGTTTTGCATTCCGGGCTCCAGAGGAGGGAGCAGCAGGGCAGGGCAGGGCAGGGCAGGGCAGGGCAGGGCAGGGCAGGGCAGGGCAGGGCAGGGCAGGGCAGAGCAGGAGAGAAGGGAGGAGTCCCTCAGACTGTCCAGCTGCATCTATCCCCATCCAGAGCATCTGGATTTGTGCAGCTGGCAGAGCAGTCCCGTGATCCCAGCGAATCAGAGATTATCGAGGGGAAAACGCGGGGCTTAAGTGGGATCGGGAGGAGGAGAGGAGGATTTGGAGCTGGTCCGATGGGTTAAGCCACTTGTACCGGCTGAGATTAAGACAGGAGGAGTCTGATTTAGACTGGAAATCTGCTGCAGCCCCTCGGGGCCCTGGCCGTGCATTCCAGCAGCTCGTGGTGCAGGAATGCGACAGCTTGTCCCGAACCGAGGCAGCTCAGAGGGCAGGAGCGAGGCTTGGAGAGCTCCTTCCCCTCCCTGGGGCTCCTGGCGTGGTTGGAAGTGCCCGCACCTCCTTCCTCACCATCAGCATCAGGCTCCATGGCTTCCCACTGCATCTGGACAAACCCCTTGCTTTGAGAAGATGGAAAGGGATGGAAGGAATTGGCATTTCCTGCTTCCCTTTCCCACCGGGATCCATCTCCAGCACTGCCACGGTGCTTCCCTGCCCCTTCCCTTGCTCCAATTCCCTTGAAATTCCATCTTGCAGGAAGGGCAGTGGATGCAGCCCTGAATCCCAGGGAGATGCTGCACTGTTTCCCAGGATCTCTGCTCTCCTCTCTCCTGCTTGCACAGCCCCCAGCCCCACCAGGCTGCTCCATCCTTGCTGTGGGATCCCTGCTCGGATTTGGCACAGCAAATTCCAGCCCTGGCTCTGGGAACATCCCCCATCCCAGTGAGAGCCGGGACCTTGGAGCTTTTTCAAGGGTGAGGATGAGATGAAGGAAACTGGAGCAGAGCCAGAGATGGGAGGCAGGGGCTGGAAGCAAAAAGAGCAGCCAGGAATGACAAACGTGGCACTTCCCAAGCCGTGTCCCCCCGGGCTGCTGTGCAGACACATCTGGGAATGGGTCCCAGGAGCTTCCCCCGGGTGCTGGCAGAGAGAAGCACAAGGGACCTTGAGCAGCTGAGAGAGGAGATGTGAAATTATCCCTGCAAGCAGCCCCGGTGTCTGGTGGTGGCCAAAGTGGCAACAAAGCCCTGCCCGTGGCCACCATGGCCAGCCAGGCACAGCCAGCAGCCAGCCTGGAGCCGGGACTGCCCTTCCCCACCCTCTGGATGCGACAGGACACCCCCTGTGCCACTGGGAGAGGCTCTGGGTGGCAAATCCCCAAATCTGCCTTTCCCAAATCCCTGTTGGGCTCCCTGTGAACCCCCCTGGCCCTGCCCGGCTCTCATGAGCTTGTGGAGGAGTGCACTGAGCCTGAGGGGTGAAAAATCCACATTTGGGTTGGAACGAAGCCCCAGCAGCACAGGGATGAGGTGCCAGCAGCCCTGGAGATGCTGTTGGATGCCCCATAAAAAAACGGGGGATCAGAGCAGGGCAGGGGATGGGGCTGGAGCCTGCACCCCCTCCAGGGATGGGTTTGGATCCAGGTTTGGATCCTGCTTGTCCCTCTCTGTGCCCTGAAGGATCCCTGAGCTGGGGGACACCCGGTGGGGTAAAACCATCCAGGCCACACCACATTCCCAGAGAAATCAGTGCCATCTCAGCCTTGTGCTGCTTCCTGAGGGGAAAGGGAAAAACATCTCCTGAGAGGGAAGGGAAAAATATATCTGGAGAGGGAAGGGAAGTTCCGGGAAGGGAAGTTCTGGAGAGGAAAGGGAAAGGGAAAGGGAAAGGGAAAGGGAAAGGGAAAGGGAAAGGGAAAGGGAAAGGGAAAGGGAAAGGGAAAGGGAAAGGAAAGGAAAGGAAAGGAAAGGAAAGGAAAGGAAAGGAAAGGAAAGGAAAGGAAAGGAAAGGAAAGGAAAGGAAAGGAAAGGAAAGGAAAGGAAAGGAAAGGAAAGGAAAGACATCTCTGAAGAGGAAAAGCAAAGGAAAAAACATCTTCCGTAGGAAAAGGGAATGGGAAAACACCTCCTGAGAGGAAAGGGAAAGGAAAAGCATCTCCTGAGAGCAGGGGAGCAGGAGCACCAGAGCCAGCAGCGGGAGCTGCACTCTCAGAGAGGAAGGAGACCTAATGAGGTGCTTTATTAATTGTGTTGTGAACTTTTCCTTTAATGATTCTCCCCGCAACTCCCTCTAGTTAAAGCTAATGGCCTGTGGCATGTTCAGCAGATGGATTATCCAGAGGTGCCCAGGCAGCTGCACAGGGGTGTGGGGCTGCCAGACGCGGCTGCCAGTGATCCAGGGGGGCTGGGAAAACCAGTCCCGGCCCCAAACTGGTCCCAGTATCTCCTGGGTCTGGGGGATTTGTGTCCCATGGGACACCCTGTCCTGGCCCCAAACCGGTCCCAGTATCTCCTGGAGGTGTGGAATGAGCAGCAGCCAGAGGGGTTCCCCTCTGGGAGCCCCAGTTTGGGGGATTACTGTCCCATGGGACACCCAGTCCCAGCCCCAAACTGGTCCCAGTATCACCTGGGTCTGGGGGATTTGTGTCCCATGGGACACCTCAGTCCCTGCTCCAGGACAGCTTTTCCTGTTTTGGGGGTGACACAGAGCCTGCTTGGCCTCTGCCTCATTGCTTATATTAAATATAACTAACTAACTAAATTGAAATATGTATTTTAAATAAATCTTAAATATATATTTCTATTTTATATAATATATATTCAATTTTAAAAATATATTAATTATTTATATATATCAATTTTATATAGTCATATAAATATATGTAATTATATATAAATACAAATAATGATTATATATTTATATATTAAAATGTCTATATTAATATAATATATATTATATATAATGTATTTTATATATTATATATTATATTATATATTATATATTATTACAGGACAGGGAGCAGTGGGGCTGCACTGCTGCAGCTCAAGGCCCATGTGGCTGTTCTCTGCAGCTCTGCTGCATCAGACCCTGCTGTGCCTCAGAGCTGCATCCTGCCCTGCATCCCTTCCTGCATCCCTTCATTGCATCCCTTCCTGCATCCTGCCCTGCATCCCTGCCTGCATCCCTTCATTGCATCCCTTCCTGCATCCTGCCCTGCATCCCTTCCCTGCATCCCTTCCCTGCATCACTTCATTTCATCCCTTCCTGCATCCCTTCATTGCATCCCTTCCTGCATCCTACCCTGCATCCCTTCCCTGCATCCCTGGCCTGCATCCCTTCCCTGCATCTTCCTGCATCCCTTCCTGCATCCCTCCCTGCATCCCTTCATTGCATCCCTTCCTGCATCCCTTCCTGCATCCTACCCTGCATCCCTTCATTGCATCCCTTCCTGCATCCCTTCCTGCATCCTACCCTGCATCCCTTCATTGCATCCCTTCCCTGCATCTTCCTGCATCCCTTCCTGCATCCCTTCATTGCATCCCTTCCTGCATCCTGCCCTGCATCCCTGCCCTGCATCCCTTCCCCTTCTCTCCCATTTCCCCTCCCCTGCTCTCCCCTTCCCCTGCCCCTTTCTGGCTGCTCTTTTCCCAGGGAATTTGGGCACGGGCGGCTCTGGCCTCATCCCACGCCGCAGGCTGAGCAGCAGCAGCTCGGGGAATCAATCAGCATCGGCTCCGGGAGGAGCTGGAGCTTTGCTCGTGGGAGTTTGGTTCATTTTTAAAGGCGTTGCTGGGGAAGGCTGGGCGCTGCCGCCCGGCCACGTCCCGCTGTGACTAACGGGGCCGTGTTTGTGTTTAGCGCTGCCATTAATTGCTGCTGGGAGATGGGGCAGCGTGGGCTGCGCTCTGCGGGGTGACTCAGCTGTCCCCTCCTCCTCGTGTGGCCCCAGCCGTCCCCAGCTCGGTGCCCGGGGTGGGAATTCCCTGCCCAGCTCCCACAGGAGGAGCCGATTGCTCTGCGCTGAGAGCTCAGAGCATTTCTCACCTTGGAGCAGCTTTCCTGCAGAGGCAGCAGCCTGTGCTGTGTGGGGGGGTTTGTGTCCCCTCCCCTTTGGATTTTGGAGGTGCCCAAATCCCAGGAGTATCTCAGGTGGGGTTTTCCCTCCATCTGTGTCCCCCTGGTGTGTTCCATGCAGGCTCAGGAATGCCAGGGGGAGCCTCAATCCCTCCCCCACGGTGCCCAGGGAGCACCCGGGCTGCGGGGATGGGCTGGAGGCGGGGAGGGGATGGGGGCAGGACCCCCCAGCTGGGGCAGCCTGCAGCACAGAGGGCTGGGGGCGCAGGGAGCCAGCAGAGAGCTGAGGAGGGACCACCTTAGAGCAGGGGAAGGGACAATTTCGGGGGTTGAGGTTCAGACGGGCGGGAGGGTGTTACAAAGCACATTTCCTCTGCACCGCCTCTCCCTGAGCAGCTCCATGGAAATGGAGCCTGGGATGGATGCTCAGGTGCTCTCCTGGCCACAGACCTGCTGCAGGCTGGGGAGGGCTGAGGGGTGGCTGCAGGGCAGGGGAGCCAGCCTGGGATCCAGGGATGAGCCGGGAATGGGATCAAAGATGTGCTTTGGAGAGGGGGGCACGTGCAGGGCCTAGAGCCACCCAGAGCTGGGCTGTGTGGGGACCCCTGAGCTCTTTGGGGTTCCTCAAAGACCCCCAGAACCCTCCTGATGCCCCTGTAGAACCCCTCAGGAGGGCAGGGATGGGAGGTCCCTCCCTCCCTGGGATGGACATTCCCCAAAGCAGCTTCGTGCTGGAGTTGTGACTTCAGAATTCCAGCAGCTCGTGGTGACCAACCCCACAGGACACACCTTGGCCATGCCCTGCTGGATCCCAGAAACCTGTTTTTTTTTAATGAGCTGTGTTTTCTGACACGGAACCCCTGAAAATTTAACCTAAGACCTTAAGAGAATCTTCCAAATTTGAATAATAAAGCTAAAATCACAAGTATGCCATGAAATAGAAGCGTGTGCTTTCACATATAAGGAGTTTTACATTCAAGGTTTTTATAATATAATAATACATGAGAGACAAAACGAAAAATTTTAAATAATAAACAAAAAAAAACCCCCAAAAAATAATAGAAAAAAATTAGAATAGAAAAAAAAAAACTAGTAGGAAAATTTTAAATCTCTTTCAATGCCTGAGCTCCCAGCCATCAGCTCCATGTCCCACCAGTGATGCCACCAACCCAGGGTGGCCTGGAGCAGCCAAACCCTGCTCGGTTTTGGCAGCAGAGCAGTGAAACCCCCCAAGTCCTGTCCATAGGAAGGCAGAAGGAATTGAGGGGTTGTGGCCACCCATTCCCTGAGATCCTGATTTCCTGCCTCTGGAACACAAGGCAGCTGTGTTGTCAGGTTTTCTTTTTTTTTTTTTTTTCTCCAGTAGCTGGAATTTTGCTGAATGTTTTGCCCTGGATCAGCTGGAAATAGCTGCAGTTAACAATTCCTTCACTGGGTTTTGTCGGGGAGCTGTTGTTGCTGCTGCCTTGCATGGGAGGGGAACAACTCCACAGAGCCCAGAGCTTCCCAAAGGCTGCAGCTCACTGGGGAGAGCCCTTCAAAGACAATTTCCACTTCCCGACCTCGCTCCTGGCATTTCTAAAGTGCTGGATTGTGCAGAGCAATCCTATGGAATGAACTCTCCCATTATCCCAAAGCCTGGCCCAGCCCATTCCCACCTCTCCTCAGGGATGCTGCTGGAGCTCAGCACAGCCCTCGGAGGATTTTGCAGTTTTTGGAGCCTCTGAGTGCAGCACCATCAATTCAGGGATGGGAGAGCCCAGCCCAGGCTTGGCTGCTGTCTGTCCATTCCCGCTCCTACTGCCACAGCTGATGTTTTTTCCATCTCCTGCTCTGTGTCTTCCCATTTCCCGCATGGGGAGCAGGGGTTTCATTACCAGCAATGTCCTTTCCTGGCTGCCCTCGTATTTATGGCAGTCCTTCTTTTTTATAGCCAATTTTGTAGAGTGCCCAGCAGTTAGCTCGACTGCTTCCTTTCATTTCGGCATTATTGCCAATTTCCTGTTCCCCGGGCTGAATTTATCACTTCTTTAATTGTTTGATAACTCCAGGAACCAGCTGAGAGTCACCCTGCCCTGTGCCAGCCCCTTCCCCGGGAGAGGGCTCCTCACTCCCACCTCCAGCACGTCTTGGTGAGCTCTTGCCACATCTCTGCGAGGAAGATTCCAGCCTCAGAGCCATTCCCAGCCTCTCCCGGGTGCTTTTGGCCTCCTTTCCCTCAGTTTAATTTGCCCAGCCGAGTTCAGCAGCCGTGCTTTGGTGCACTGCCAGTTGATCCTGGGAATCCTTGCAGCGTGTGAAGAGCTCCGAGCTCGTCCTGCTACAGTGTCACTGCTCAGGGCTGTGGCCTCAGCTCAGACCCATCCCAGGAGCAGGGTGTCCTGGTTTGGAGGACAGGTGCCTGCTAAGAAAGGCAGGAGCCTCTCTTTGAAATGGAGAATGTAAACCCCCTCCCTCCAAATCATTATAATTTTGAAATCAAGGGGCTCTCAGGCAAAGATATGGGAATTAGGAATAACAGTTCTTTACTAAGGAAATTAAAATAGAAATACAGCACTACAAAGAAACAAACTCCAAACCCTGACACAGTCAGAGTACACCTGACACCCCGTCAGGCAGGGTGTTGGCAGCAGTCCCATTCCATGGTGGCTGCATCCTCCTGCAGTGACAGATGTGGCTCAGTTGGAGCAGTGCTCCTGTACAAGGTGCAGTTTCCCTCCAGAGCTCCAGTGGTGATGTGGAGGAATCCGGTTTTCCTCTGGAGTCCAGTGGAGAAAGGGGCTCCCTTAGTGTCCCAACACCTCTGTTTTTATCTTGGTAAGAAATGTTGGACTCTTCCCCCTGGCTGGAGCAACTTCCAATGGGATGCAGTAATTTTATCAGTCCCACAGTGGGACTCAATGGCCATGAGCAGAAAATGACTGGCTGGAGGAAGGATGGGTTGTGAAAAGATAAAGAACAATGCCCTGCCTGGTTTATAAAACACGGCCCATTAGCAGAATATCTCCCACAGAGATAAGGATCACTGCCCCCACCCTCAACAGATGGTGATAGAACAGATACCTTTTATCACATCCTGTATTGTAACCCAAGACACAGGGCCAGGTGGGAAGAACCTCCCCAGGTAGGTTTCAGTCCGTGACACCCCCTCCCTGCCTGACTTTGGGCTGAGTAGGGGAGCAGAGGATGGATTCTGCGGGCTTAGGACAGCCCAGCTCTTCCCAAGGATAGCAATAATGGCTGTGCTATGGAATGAGACCATTCCCCACCTCAGCTGCTGGAAAGCTCCAGACTGGCAAGCCCTGAGAGCTCTGCAGAGTCCCTGGGGACTCTCTGGGTACCTGGGTACCTGCTGGGCTCCAACAGCAACCCGGCTGCTGCTTCCAACCCCTCAGGCCCAGCAGGGACAGCTGCAGACCAGGACAGTGGCTCCCTCCCGACTGTGGGCCTTGCTGGGAAGCTTCCAGCTTTTCTCCTGGCTTGGGTTGGAGCCACCCTTGTCCTGCCTTCAGTGCTGGCTCTGGGTTTGTGGAGCCTCTCAAAGCCTTCTGACTGTGTTTGGATCCTTGTTCCCTCCCTGTTCCATGGGATCCCCAAGCCCTGGATCAGCCTCCTGGCACAGGGTCTCACCCTGCTCCCAGTGCCCTCCCCAGATCTGCAGCGAGCTCGGCTGTGGGACAGGGCGGATTCCTGGAGCCCAGCCCCAAGGCTGAGCCCCCAGCTCCTCCATTTTTCCCACATCATGGCATTCCAGGGAGGTTGTGTCTCTAGGAAGAGCAGTTTGAGGACATCAGTGTGCAGAGAGGTTTGGGTTCTGGGCAGAGGCACAGACCACCCCATGGGGGGTGACCCCTTCCAGGGGCTCCACTCCACCCTATCAATGACACCAAACCAACACCACGCCAAGAGTTTCTGCTGGATAATGCCCCAAATTCCCAACACCCCAAGACATCCAGGGCAGTGATCACAGCCCCGAGGTTGCCAAAACTCCAGGAGGATTTGGACACTGCCCTAAAGCACAGGGTGGGATTGTTGGGATTGTCCTGTGCAGCAGCAGAGCTGGAATGGATGCTCCTTGTGGGTCCCTTCCATTTTGGGCTATTCCACAATCCATCAGCCCAGCTGTGCTGTCACAGAGCATTCCAGCTGTGCCTCCCAGGAGCTCCACACTTTGTCCCTGTGCTGTCCAATCCTCATCCATCCCACTGGGGCCAGTTTGTTGCTTCTTTGATGCATGAATTAAACAGCCGCTGCTCACCCAAGGTCCTGCCCCATCCTCTCTGTGTCCTCCAAAGCCACCCCGGTCCTGCAGTGCTAGAGGTGGCAGCTCCCTCTGAAAGGGAATTTGGAGTCACAGAATTACCAGGGGGCTTCACGCCTTGCATTGTTAGTGCTTGTCAAATATTTATGAAAAAAACAATCTGGGGATAATTAATTCAGCAGCAATGGCAAAGCCCCGGCTGAGATTTATTGGATGGGATGTGATTGGAGCACGGACAGAGCTCTGCCAAGCCCAGAAAAGTGTGTCATCAATAATAGATTTGTCAATAGATGAAAACATCAGCAGATAAACTAGTCTTGAGTGCCACCTGGCCAGCACATCCCCGCAGTCACCCTGGCAGACAGCTCCCGGTGCCAACCTTTCCCGGCTGGAATCCTGGGGATCTGCAAGAGCATCTCCAGCGAGCTGAGGACAAGGGATGAGACGCAGCTCCAGGCTGTGCAGAGCCCCAGCGCTGGCCGAGTGCCACCATTCCTCCCTTTGGTGTCACCGCCCGTCCCCAGGGCAGCCCCGGCTCTGGCATTCATGGCACAAAGGCGACCTTGAGCGCCGAGGGGTCCGAGCCCTTTCCCTGAATAGCTCCGTGCCCGCGGGGTCCCGCTGACCCCAGCCCCGCCGGCCGGGGGGCTGCGCACACTGAGCCCATTCACGGGGCAGAAAGGGGCCCTTGTTCCCTGCAGACAGAACCGCAGGGCCCCGAGCAGCTGCGGCGACGCGGGGGCCACCAGGGCCACCAGCAGCCCCGGGCTATGAGCGGCCCGGTGGCTCCGGCGGGGCTGCGTCGGGAGTCACCCCGTGTCCCCAAGGCTGGCAGCTGCAGCAGGAGCCCCACAGCTCCTCAGCAGAGCCTGGGAACGTCACCCCGGCAAGGTGGCAGTCCCCACGCTGAGGGGACACGGGACAGCACAGCCCGGACACAGCGGGGATGGCTCAGGTGGGAGCAGGAGTGAGATCGGGGTGACCCAATCCAGCCTTGCAGCCTCTCCCCACTCTGAACATTCCCAACATCCATCGTGCAGCCGCGCCTGGGACAATTCCACGGGGCAGGAGATGCCGGAGCGGGCTCTGTGCCCGCTCGCCCCGTGGCCACCGAGGCTCCCCGGCCGGCCGGGCCGCTGGCTCAGGCTGCTCCTCATCCATCTGCTCTCCTGTCACATCCCCGTCTCCCTGATTACTTTAATGAGGATAATGATTCACACCTGGGCAATTCAAACCCGCTAACAATAACAATTTTAATTAGTTTCCACTACAAATCTGAAACGTCGTCATTAACATTTAAAGCGCTGGCGATTGGCAGCTCCGCGAGCGCCGGGGCTGGGTGGGAGCTGTGGGAGGGGTGGGCAGAGCTCCGGGCTGCAGGTGGGATGGGGAAACTGCTGACGGGGTCAGGGCCGAGCTGCCACACGCTGAGGGTGACACTGAGCTGGTTCTGCCACCCCCAGCCCACCACGTGGGGGGAGGGAATTGGATCCTCACGGCTCTTCAGTGGGTGCTGGCAGGGACCAGCACTGGTGGCACTTTGGTTGCACTTTGATGGCATCTGGGCTGCTCGCTGGGAGCCTTTGGGGACAGTGCAGGAAGGGGACATTTGTCACCCAGGCAGGGACACCTACCTGCCCCACGCCGGGCACAGGAGGAAGGATCGTGTCCCAAGGGCTCAGCCTGCTGCCCCAAGGCTTTCTCCAACCCCAAAAGGCATTTTCTCCCTCTAAAAAAAGCTTTGTTACACACTCCCCACAGCAGCCACGGGCACTGGGGTCAGCCTGTCTCGGTGCCATACCCCTCTGTGTGTCCCTGGTGCCAGTCCTGCCGTCCCTGTGCCCTGGCCATGCAGGGACACCCTGGGGGCACCGGGCAGGGCTGCCAACAGCATCTCCTCTCCCTGGAGACAGGGATTGGGAATTCCTGGAGATTCGCAGCGTGTGAGTTCAGTGAGCAGCCCTGGAGGGCACAGCCCGTGTGAGATCATCGCGGGAGGGGTACACAGAGAATTCCCTGGACCATCCCAGGTACCATCACCGGGATACAGGGATGGGCTCTGGATGCCCAGGGCGGTGTCTGGGGCCCTGCCCTCCCCACTCCGCTGCAGCCTGGCACAATCCAAGGCAGCTCCGCGTTCCCAGGGTTCGGTTTTCCTCCACTGGAGGCATCCATGGCTCGGGTCGCGGGCTCTGCCCTGGCCCGGCTCGCTCAGGCGTGTGCGGCTGGGGACCACACCCCGGGAACTCGCTCCAGGCGCTGCAGGGAACACGGGGAAAACACAACAGCGATGCTGCCGAGCTCCAGCTGCTGCTGCTGGGATCCCCGAGGGTCCCAGCTCACTCTGTCTCTGCAGAGTGGAGCCTTTCCAGCCTTTCTCCAACAGCTCCCGGCTCTGCCTGTCCCTGGAGGGAGCTGGGGAAGGAACAACAGCACAGAGCCCAGCTCAGGCAGCCTGACAGGGATCACATCAGTCATTCAGCCCGGCCTGGACCCCCGGGATGTGCTCAGCACGATGTGGGGTGGCACTTGGGAGGTCTGTGCCACCCCAGGAGCCTCTTCCCGAGGCAGCAGCAATGAGCAGCCGAGCTGAAGCTGCGGTTTCAGGGACCCAGCAGCCCCCTGAGGATGCTCCAGAGAGGGGGGAGCTGGCAGAGCTCTGCCCACGGTGCCCCAGGGTGCAGGAGATTGCTGGCTGTGGATGGAGATGATAGATGCTGGCCAGGAAAGGGTGACCTTGGGGTCACCCTGGGGGCTGTTTGATGTCCTTGCAGCTCCTTGCTGGAGTTTGTTCATCTCTGAATGCAGGAGGAGGGAGCTGCCTGGTTCCTGCCCTGCTGAGAGCTCTCCCCAGCCTGGGGAGCACCAGGGCTGGAGCTGCTGCCCTTCCCTGCTCTCAGGGACACGAGGATTCTTGAAGGGCCCTGGGCTGGAGGTTCCTGCTGACTGGGAAGGGAACAGGGACAGTGGGCAGTGGGCAGCAGCCCAAGGCCACCATCAGCCAGGACAGCCCCTGAGTCACCCACAGTGCTGGGGAAGGGCAGGTTGTTCTGGCAAATCCCAGTCCAGCCACATCCCAGAGGTGTCTCTGTCCGGGGACAGGGGAGGGCTGGGGACCTTTCCTGCCTCTGGAGCAGACAGAGCCACTGGGCAGTGAGTGTGGGCAGGGCCTGGGCAGTGCTGTCCCCCTCATCCTGCTGCCTTCTCCCCTTTCAGTTCCAGGTGAGACCAGCACCTCCAGGCAAAGTGGGCAGCTTGGTCCCCTAACAAACCCCTCTGAGTCCCCTGGGCAGACTCGAGTGACACTCAGGGCTTGAGACAGAGCGGTGGCATCACAGCTGAGCTGTCACCAGGACTGTCCCTGCAGCCAGAGCCCTGCCTAACCCAGGCTCAGCAGCTGCTGAGGGGCAGAAAGCTTGAGTGAAGATTGCAGGCTTCCTCCCCTCCTTCCCCCAGCTCCACCGGCTGTTGTCTGAGTGTAAACAAGGTATTTAATATGCACAGGCACTCATTAGCATCTCCTGCTTCCAACAGCACCGTGTCTGCAGCTGGACTCGCGGGACGTGTCACAGGAAATCTCTACACACAACTTTTAATTACAGACAAATGGGGGGACACGCTGGCACTGCCAGCCCCCGGTGCTTCCTGCCAGCCCCGCTCTGTGCCCGCTCTGGAGCAGCCCCTGGGGGTGTTGGGGGCTGGGGGGGGGTCCCAGGGCAGCAGGGACTGAGGGAACACTGTGGATGGTGGTGGCAGGAGGGGGGCTTTGCTCACTCCAGCACCGGTTCCCATCCTGGTACATCCCAGGATGTACTGGGGTGATGCAGGCTGGGGACTCTGTGGGGCTTTAGGGGAGAACCAGCTCATTCTCAGGGAGTTTGGGCACATGCAGGGTGCAGGAAAACCCTGGAGGAAGAGCTGGCTGGATCACAGATCTGTGGAACTGACACCTGGAAAGGCTGAGCTGGAGCAGAGAGCAACCAGAGCAAAAGGAATAAAATCGGGATTTATTGAAAGGATCCACCTTGGGCACTGCAAGAGCCTTTGGGCTGCACCCAAATCAAATCCCAGATGGATCCTGGGCACGAGTTTTACACTTTTAGAAGTTTGGGTTCATCTCCACATTGGGGTCAATTCTCCAAGCACAGCCCCAGGCTATGAAGTCTCAGCCCCTGGCTTTGCCCCCTTTCCCTCGCTGTTGTTTCTGATTTTTGGGTACCAGTTGTCCTTGATTCTCTGGCTAAACCAGAATTGTTTGGTCTAACTACCATATGAAGAGAACTAATATGAAGTTTCAGAGTTACACACTAAGCAGCAGAGATTCTGGAAAATATAAAAGCTAAAACCAAGACATCAGGGCAGCTGTGGATTCCCCTGGTCTCTTGGGAAGGCCAAAGAGACCAAATTGAGGAAGCTGGGCTGGATTTTGGATTTTGAGAGCACAGAAAACCCCCTGGGAGGGAGTCCCACCCCAAACCCCCATCTCCCCCCATCTGTGAGGGTGACAGCTGGTGACAGCCAGCCCCGAGCTCAGGGGACATTCCCTGCTCCTCCTCCAGCTCCTCATCCCCCTGCAGCTCCATTCTGCTGCATCCTCCCCCGGGACCACCCCGCCAGGAGCAGGCAGAGCTTGGGTTCTTTTTCCTTTTGCTTTCAGTTAGAGTTGGGACTGAAGTACAAGAGGCAGATTTTCCTGTTTGGACTCGGTTGTTTATTAATTTTTATCAGTAGTACAGTGAGTTTTATGGCACTTCTAGCTAATAAGTTAAAAGTGAGGAAACAAGGTCGTTACAAGGTCTTTTAAAAGCAAATAGTCCAATTAAAAGTTATCTATATTATTTATACTTTTGACCCAATGACCAAACACCTGTGACCTTCACTGCAGTAATTTCCATCCAACTAAAAACTGCCTAAAACTAAGAAGAAGGAACAAGAAGGAAGAAGACCCAACACCCCAGAACGTCCCTCTTGTTCCATATTTTAAACCCTAAATTCCAAACCCTTCACTGTGTGATATCACACACTTCCACTCAAACTGCCCATCAGTGATTCTAACTCTACTACTTCAATTTGGAAGCCTTCTCCAAGGCCTTGAGTCAGAAGCAGTGTTTGTTGGAACCCAGAAACCTGGGAGTTTTGAGCTTTCTGTGCTTTCTGACACAGAGAACATTGCTTTTGACTTGAGGCCTTGGAAAAAGCTTCCAAATTTGAGTGATGGAGTTAAAGTCATGGGCGTGTAGTTAGAAGTGTGTAATTTCACATGGTGAAAAGTTTTGAATTTGGGTTTTTAAAATATAATAATAAATATGGGACAAAAAGGAAGTTTTTGGGTTTCTTCCTTCCTTTTCCTTCAAGATTTCAAGGAGTAGGTTTTGGTCACTGAGGGTCACAGGTGTTTGGTTATTGGGTCAAAAGTATAAATAACATGGGTGTTGGTTCTTTATTGGACTGTTTAGCTTTAAAAGACCTTGTGACTAACTTGATTCATCTCCATTTTGCTCACTTTTAGCTGGTAGCTGGAAGTGCTGTAGAATTCTCCGTACTTTAGATAAGATTTAATAAACAATCAAGTCTGAACACAAAAAATTCATCTCCTTTGTGTTTTTAATGTGTTTTTAATCCTAAAATCCTTCCCTTCCAAGTGAAGACAGAAAAAACAAAGACAAGCCACGAATTAGGTAGTGCAGTTACCTCATTTCCAGTGTTGTTTCGGGGGTCAGAGTCAGAAAGCACAGAGAAATCAGAAGTCCCAGGCTTCAGGGTTCCAACAGGGGGTGAGGTGTGGCCATGTCACAAATCCTGGGTGCTCTCCCCATCCCTGTGGAAGCTGGGGGTGCCCTGGAATGAGCAGAAATGCTGGAAAAAGACACCCTGTCCATCCAGCTCCCTTCATAGGGGAGTCAGACAAAACAATTCCTTTCTAGCTGGAGAATCAAGGACAACTGGTACCCAAAAATCAGAAACAACAGCGAGGGAAAGGGGGCAAAGCCAGGGGCTGAGACTTCATAGCCTGGGGCTGTGCTTGGAGAATTGACCCCAATGTGGAGATGAACCCAAACTTCTAAAAGTGTCAAACTCGTGCCCAGGATCCATCTGGGATTTGATTTGGGTGCAGCCCAAAGGCTCTTGCAGTGCCCAAGGTGGATCCTTTCAATAAATCCCGATTTTATTCCTTTCAATAAATCCCGATTTTATCCCTTTTGCTCTGGCTGCTCTCTGCTCCAGCTCAGCCTTTCCAGGTGTCAGTGTAACCGGGGATTTATGGAAAACCTGGGAATTCTGCACCACGGTGGGCTGGGAGCTGCCACTGCCTCTCCACAGGGACCACAGCTGTCACCTCTCCAAGGGCTGACATCCCCATTCCTGCGAAGAGGCAGCGAGGGGACACGAGCTGGCCTGGCAGGAGGTGGGATCAGGGCTGGCTTTGGCAGGTTTGGGACAAGCACAGACAGATTTGGGCTGTCCCAGCCTGGAGGAAGGGGAAAGCCGGGCTGGAAAAGCTTTCCCAGGGACGCTGCACTGGGGGAACCATCAGGATTTCCATGTGTGAGAGGGAGGGCTGTGAGGGTCTCAGGCTGGCCAGGGGGTGACAAAAATGCTCCGTGGCGCTCTCCATGGCAACTGCGGGGCTGGGAGAAGGATTAAGGGACACGCTTGGGCCGTGCTGATCCTAAGCCACTGCCTGAGGGGCTGGGAGCACCGTGGGTGCCTTGGTGTGCAGGCTGGAGGGGCATCCAGCGGCCAACATCTGTCCTGACAGCAGGGATAGGCTGGTGTGGGGACAAAACCCTCCCAAAATCTGCCGTCAAGGCATCCCCAGCACCATCCCTGCCCTGATGGGGATGAGCCTCCTGCTCCCTGCAGTTCTTTCCTGGCTGCCAGGCGGTGTGCGAGCATCCGGAGGAGCCCCCGCAGGAGCAGAGGTGTGTGAGCCAGGCAGGGAGTGCCTCCCTCGCCCCACGTCACCAGCGGTGACCTGGATTCCTCCCTGAGACACGAGCCCGGTGACCTCAGCCATAAACAAAGCAGCGGAATCAAACCAGGGCAAGATAGATGCCTGTTTTATAGGCTTTTTAAAAGCTTTTGACTCATTCTGGCAGGCAGGACGAACCTTAAATTGCCGTGTGATGGAACCGGGGGGGGTGGAAATCTTCTGGCAGCGTCGATGCCGCGCACCGATCCATCAAGGGCAGGATAAAAATAAACAGCGTGGAAAGGGGCCCTGGGGCTGGCAGGAGGAGCTGCACCCCGGATTAACCCCTGCACCCCCACCCTGCAGGAGGGATCAGCAGGATGGGGGGCTGACATCTCCCCCTGACAGGATTTTCTGGTGGAAATGTCCTTGGCTGGGATCCCAGGGCTGCTCCTGCGTGGCCTCCTGGGACTCACGGCAGATTGGTTTAGAAAATAGACCTGGGGTTAATGTCCTGCTCGGAGGAGGGAGGGGGAATATCCCTAAATGGATCTGGGCTGTTCCAAAGAGCTGCACGAGGCAGATGAGCACATCCTCTGCCACGGAGGGCAGCACAGGGAGCCTCTCCCAGGCTGGGAGAGAGGGGCTGGGTGTGGGAAATGCAGGTGGAAATCCCATCCTGGAACCATCCCGGGTGTGTGAGAGGGGCTGGGTGGGGCTGGAATCATCCTGGGTGTGTGAGAGGGACTGGATGTGTTGGATGTGGGAAATGCAGGTGGAAATCCCACCCTGGAACCATCCCGACTGTGTGAGAGGGGCTGGATGTGGAAATCCCACTCTGGAACCATCCTGGCTGTGTGAGAGGGGCTGGATGTTGGAAATGCAGGTGGAAATCCCACCCTGGAACCATCCCGGCTGTGTGAGAGGGGCTGGGATTTGGGATTTCCCCACCTCTCCCCTCCTCCCTGCTCAGGAGAAGGGACCTGCTCGCTGCTGCAGCCTCGGGGCACAAACCTGCAGTGATCCCAGCAGAGCCCACCTGCCCTCAGCACCCAGGGGTGCCATCCCGGGAGCACCCACTCATTCCTGCTCCAGGAAAACGGGTGGCCCTGGGGACACGGGGCAGGCAGAGCCCCGTGCCAGCCCGCATGGAGCAGCTGTGACATCGGACAGCGCAGCTCGGGGAGGGCTCTGGAGCGGCTCCCGATGCATTTCTAATTCCTGCTTATCGGCAGAGCCTGTCGGAGCTGCTCTCCCGGCCCCGCTGCAGAGCTCTTACAGCAACAGCTCAGCTTCAGAGCCCTGGGCTTTGCCTGGAAATCCTTCCCACACCCCCTGCCCCTCTGAGAGGGAAGCTCCCAGCGCAGCAGCTGCCTGCCTGTGCCTCTCCCTCTCTCTGTATCTCTAAACAATGGTTTAGGATGGAATTTTGGTCACTGCCAGGCTCTGATGGCATCGCTGGGCAGGTGTCCCCGTGCTCCACAGGCCTAGGGGATGAAGCAGGGCTTTGTAGGACGAGCCCTGCTACCCAACCCCAACCCCAGGGAGACATTTGGGAGGTCACAAAAAGTCCTCAAAGGAGAGGACAAATGACACACCATCTCTGCTGGAGGCTGTGGGCACGGGGATGGATCTCAGCACTTTTCCCTCCTGTTCTGGGGTGAAAGAGAAGTGAGGGAGCATCCCTGGCACCCCACACCTTCTGAGATGGATCCCATCCCTTTTCCTCTCAGTCCAATGGTGGAAGAGCAGTGAGGGAGCATCCCTGACATCCCACACCCAGAGATGGATCCCAGCCCTTTTCCCTCTCATTTCAGTGGTGGAAGAGCAGTCAGGGAGCATCCCTGGCACCCCACACCCTCCAGCTCTGCGGGGTGAGGAGCTGGGGGGGAAATGGCTCCGTGCAAAGTGCTCCGAGGCTGCGGAGGGAAGTGCCCTCTGCTCTGTCATTAGCGCTAATGGCTCTTCTGCCGGGGATATTCAAACAGCCACAGCTCCATTTTCATGGCAAATCTCCCCCCTCGCACACCGAGGCCCCTCCTCGCTGCGGTCCCGCCCGCCTGGGGCAGCTCGGGGACCCTCGGGCTGAGCCTTTGAACAGCAAAAAGTCCCAAAACTGCTCCAGCAGCTCGTAGGGAGCCAAAAACTCCCTCGTGCCGGGAAAGGGATCCAGGTAGAAAGGGGGGACAGGGACAGGACAAAGCCACGGGGACAGGAGCTGGCAGTGCAAAACATGTCCTGGGTGGCACCCAGCCCTCGATCTGAATTTCAGGGATTCATGGAAAACGAGAGGGAATTTTTATTTATTTTTTTGGTAATTTTTCCCCCTTAGTAAGCACGGAGTTTATGTGAAGTCGAAAATTGACTCGATAAATATTTCAGGCGGTGTTTTAACGGCGTGTGCAGCCTTCAAAGGCTCTGAGGGGAGCAGCTTCAGCCTGCCAGGCACTGAATCGCTCTGGCCAGAGCACAGCACGGCCCCGGCTATGACACTGCTCCCAGGGGAGCTGCTCCAGAGGGATAAAACCGCTTTTCCTGCGAGCCGGGAGGGCTGGGAGCGGGGATCTGGAGGATGCAGAGCTGGGGATTTGCAGCACGGGGAACAAGAGGGGTCTGCGTGCCCTGGGAAGCCTCATGCGGGTCCTGCAGGGGGTTTGGGAGGGTGAGGAGCTGCTGTGGGTGCTGCGGGGGGTTTGGGAGGGTGGGGACCTGCTGTGGATGCTGCAGATCCAGGATCCAGCCCGGTGCTCCGTGCTGCTGCAGGATGAGCTGAGCAGCGGCAGGGGAAGGTTCGAAGCCCCGGGGGAATCCTCCTCCCATCTGCCGGGGAGAGGGAGGCAATTCCCGCTTGCAGAGCCCTCCCCACCCGCCCCTGCTCCGAAATGGCCCCACGGGCATGCTGCCAGGCAGGGCTGGCTTGGCTGGCTCGGGCTCTGCAGCTCCCGGCACCGCTCGCATGCCCAGCCCAGCCGGGCACAGCCAGCCCGGCTCCATCAGCAGGGATCCTCTTTTGGGGCACCTGACCCCGCTGTGACCCCTCTGTCCCCGCTCCCTGCCCGTCTTCCCAGAGCCCAGCAGAGCTGGGAATGCTCACAGCCAGCCAGACAAGCGGAAAGCGCTCCTCTGCATTTGGAAATTAAACGGGAGCTTTAAATATTGCTGAGGCCAATCGATGGCGTGGGCAGGAGCCCAGCGTGGCCTTTGCCAAGGGGAGAGGGCTCAGCCCAGCGTGCCCAGCCCTGCTGCCCTCACCCAGTGCCCCCCACATGGCCCTGAGCCCTCCGAGGTGACAGCAGGGTGGCATCGCTGCCCCGGTGCCGATCGGTTACAGATCCGCGGGCGGGCGGGGGGCAGGGAGCCGCGCTCCGGGATTAGAGCAGTTTGCTCTGGGATTAGAGCACAGTTTAGCCCTGGCACGGCGCAGGAACCCCGCTCTGCCTCACTGAGCTCCCCGGGATTAAAGCTTTGTTTCAAGGGATTAGGGCGATTAGGAGCGCGGGGTTGTTGTGGGATGCGGGGCTGCTTCGCTGGGGCTGTGCAGCAAATGGAGCCAAAAGTGGGGCTGGAGGGCTTGGAGGGCTTCAGAAATGCCCCAAAATTCTGCTCCCATCTCTGAGGGCTGCTGGTCCCTCATGGGTCCCTGCCCAGGGTGTCAGGGCCACGCACAGAGCTGGAGTTGCCAAGAACCAGGAGCTGGAATAACCAAGGACCAGCAGCTGGAATTTCCAAGGACCAGAAACTGGAATTGCCCAGCACCAGCAGCTGGAATTTCCAAGGATCAGCAGCTGGAATAACCAAGGATCAGAAGCTGCAATTGCCAAGGAGCAGAAGCTGGAATTGCCCAGGACCAGGAGCTGGAATTGCCCAGAACCAGCAGCTGGAATAGCCCAGAACCAGCAGCTGGATTAACCAAGGCCAGCAGCTGGAATAGCCAGGAACCACCAACTGCAATTGCCAAGGACCAGCAGCTGGAATTGCCCAGCACTAGCAGCTGGAATTGCCCAGGACCAGAAGCTGGAATTGCCCAGGACCAGCAGTGGAGCCTCCAGCCCTGTGTCTCTGGTCGCTCCAGAGCTGGGGGCACTGGCAGCATGCTGGCCCTGGCAGCCCTGCACCGTGGTGGCAGTGCCAGGGACACTTGCCAAGCTCCCCCATCCCAGGGCTGATCCCGTTTTTCTGCTCTCCCTGCTGTGTTGCTGCCCAGCTCCCTGCTCTGATCCAGCCACGAGCGCTTGGATCCGTTCCTTGGATCCTCCCAGGCTGCTCCAAGCCCTGTCCAACCTGGCCTTGGACACCTCCAGGGATCCAGGGGCAGCAACAGCTTCTCTGTGCCTCCCCACCCTCCCAGGGAGGAATTTTATCCCAATATCCCATCTAAACCTACTCTCTGTCACTTTGAAGCCATTCCCCTTGTCCTGTCAGCCATTCCATGGATGGACCCCCAGCTCCTGTGTCACAGCCACAGGCATTTGCAGAGGGACAATTTGCATCCAGGGAAATTTTCTTTGCAAAGGAAATGTGTCAATGCTGCTCTGGGCACTTCAGACCTTCAGCAAATTGGGACATCAGCTCTTTCCTGGCCATTGTTGGTGCCTGGCTCCTGCTGAGTGCCAACCAATTCTTTGGGAGAGGAGGAGGCAGTTCTGGGATTGAGCATGCAGAGACAGAACGGATTAGGAGTTCTGGGATTGAGCATGCAGGGACAGAGAGGATTTGGAGTTCTGGGATTGAGCACGCAGGGATAGAGGAGCAGGAAGTGCTGGGATTGAGCATGCAGGGACAGAGGGGATTTGGAATTCTGGGATTGAACATGCTGGGACAGGGGATTTGGATTTCTGGGACTGAGCATGCTGGCACAGAAGGAATTTGCAGTTCTGGGATTGATCATGCTGGGACAGAGGGGATTTGGAGTTCTGGGTTGAGCAGAGGAGGGGCTGGGTGGGTGGGTTTGGGGGTGAGCAGGGATGCTTCCCATCCTTTCCCCTCCTCCAGCCCATGAGCAGAGCTGGGTTTTTCCCCTGCCTGCTCCCTCTGAGCTGGCGCTGTGCTGGAATGGATTGATGTGGAGGAGAGACAAATGAGTGACTCACACACACTCGGGGAGGATAAAAATACTCGGGCCCCGTGTGTCCCACCCGTGTGGGGGGCCTGGGAATGCTGCAGGTGCCATCCCTTCTCCCACAGCAGAGCCAGGACAAGTCCTCAGGGATTTGACAAACCCAGCGCTGCTCTGACCCCAGGCAGCTCCAGCTCTGCTGCCCAGGAGTGCCAAAGATCAGGGGCCACGTGCCATGGGGATCAGGTGGCCTTTGTGTCCCTCAGCAGGCAGAGGGTGCCAATAAACCTGGGGAGCACCAAGGCAAAGTCAACAGCTCGTGTGATCACTCAGGTTGTGCTCACAGGGCAGGATTTGGTCTCCTCTGGCCTCTGGAGGGGTGGCACAGCCTTTCTGGGCACTGCCAGCCAGGTGTGCCCAGCTTTTAATGTCTCTCCTCAGTGTGCCACGTGCAAGGGTCACAGCAGGATTCCCCGTGCCTGCCTCACTTCCCTGTTCCCAGGGGGAGGAAGGAGGTTTGAAAGCAGAGACTTGGCTTCATGTCCCTTCCCTTTTGCAGGGTCATTTTTGAAAATGGGATATTTTGCAGTATTTCCCTGCTTTTTGGGTGATTTCTGACAGGAGAATGCCTGTTGGAGAGGGCCCACACTGCCAGGAGCACCTGGGATGATCCCTGCCCATCCCTCCCCTTCCCAGGGACCATCCCTGCAGGGCTGGTGGGGGACAGGGGTCCCATGGCCTCACAGGGAAATGTCACCCCAATGTCCCTGGCACTGCCACACAGAGGAGCACAGAGGGCACAGAGGGCTTTGTGCAGGTCACAGCAAACCTGCAACCCTGGAGGGACAACAATCATTGCTGAGATGTGGAAAAAACACAAGGAATGGTGAGAATAAAAAGGGAAAAATCTTTAAAGAAACCCCTTGGGTGAAGGTTTCCAGCTCCCACACTGGGGGATCTCCCTGTCTGAGCAGGGTGGGGGCTGCTCCTCTGCTGCCACTTCCAGGGATCCACAGGTGCCCCACAGCACCCTCAGGCACGTGGGCACAGCACCCAGCTCCCAGTGGGCTCACAGCAGGGAGGATGGGGGCACTGGGGGGTGGGGATGGGGTCTCCTGGCTGATTTTCCACCCAGGGAAGGAGCAGGAGACTCTTCTGGGTTTGGGAGAGATCTCAGCTCCCTTCAGGCTCTGTAGGGTCCTTTCCACTCCCCCAGAGCTTCCCCGACCTGCAGGTGCCCACCACAGGTTATTTTTTGTGAGTGAGTGATGCTGGAGAGGCTCAGAGGATTTTGGACCAGAGGGGAAGTGCTCAGAGCATGATGTGAGCACCCCAAAGCCAATGTGAGCACCCTAAAGCAATGTGAGCACCCCAAAGGGAATGTGAGCACCCCAAACCCAATGTGAGCACCCCAAAGCCAATGTGAGCATCCCAAAGCCAATGTGAGCACCTCAAAGTGAATGTGAGCACCCAGAGCGGCCCACCAGAGCCACCCCAGTTCCAGCGCTGCAGAAATGTCCCTGCTGTCACCTGGCAGGCTCCGGAGATCACGTTCCTGGCATTTCGCTGGAAGCTGAAGCAGGAGCCGGGCTCTGGCAGGGATCCCAGCACTCTGCGCTTTCCTGGTAGCGGGGTGGGAGGAGGAGGAGGAGGAGGAGGAGGAGGAGGAGGAGGAGGAGGAGGAGGAGGATGCTCCTGTCGGGATGAAGCCGGCTGGGGTGGGAGGGGGTGGGAAGGCAGTGAGGGCGGACAGCAGGGTGGGAACGCGAGGCAGAATTCCCGAGGGAGGGAGAGGTGGGATCTCGGCAGGTGCAAATCCCGCTCCCTCTGCTCTCAGGAGATTCACCGCAGAGATTCACCAGTTCTCTCTGGCATTGCCCCGGGGCACCCAGGGGTGCCACTGCCGCGGGGCTCCTGGCATTTCGTGTGTCCCGTGTGTTGGGGGGACTCTTCCCGCTGCTGCCCTGGTTATACTGGGACAGCCTTTGGGGCAGCGTTGGACTGGAGCAGCTTCCTTGCAGAAAAGTTAAATAGAAAAAAAAAAAAAAATAATAAAAATAAATTATAAAAATACATTATAAAAATAAATGATAAAAAATAAATCCCCAGAGCTAGTTAAAATATACAATATAAAAGATAATATAAAATATACAATAAAAATGGACTATTTTTAGGCAGGATTAGTTCCTGGATGGGGATCCGACCCCCCTGGTAGTCTGCTAAGGTGGCACTACCAAGGGACAGCACTAAGGGGGTGGGACAGGACCCCCTGAGCTGGCAGGACACGCACCAGGACACATCCCAGGGGGGTTTGCACCCTGCCCAAGGCAGCGAGGAGGGGCAGAGCCACCCCATCCCCACCTGCACGCTCATGGAATGCCAGGGAAGGAGCCTTAAAGATCATTTCTCTCCAAAGGCTGCCCCGGGCAGGTGATCCTGCCATGCTGACTCACGGCAATGCAGACATGAGTCAGATGGGAGGAAAAAAAACCCACTCCTTTTCCCTTTTCCCCCCCCCCTTTTCCCTTTTCCCTTTTTCTCCCCCTTTTCCCTTTTTCCCTTTTCCCTTTTCCTTTTTCCTTTTTCCCTTTTCCCTTTTTTCCCCCGTTTCCCTTTTCCCTTTCCCCTTTTCAGTGTCCTTTCCTCCCTGGATCTCACCCCGAGCTCTCTGGCCAGGGGAGCAGCTCCCAGCTCCCTGTTTATTCCTGGGGGAAACGGGAATTCCCCGCAAATGGGAGGGAATTTATTTCCCCCAGGGCTCCCCCAGTACCAACACCCCCCTCACCGTTCCTGCTCCTTCCAGACACATTTATTTCGTGGGAATTTCAGCCCACCTTGGGCTTTCTCAGCCCCCGGCGGGTTTGCAGGGATGCTAAACCTCACTTCCCACCACTCCCGCATATTTCTCCTCCAAAGCCGGGCTCAGCTTGGCAGGAACAGCCGGCACTGCTTGTTCCCGGCTCAGCTGGGGGATGAAATAGGGATGCTGGGATCAGCCTGGGCTGAAGGCTGCTGGCTCCTCATGGCTATTTACTGCCCTGCCAGGCTCCTGTGTCAGCTGCGACACTGGGGATTTATTTCCAGCCCAGAAAGCAGCAGCGTTTCCACATCCACCGGGGTGGATTCGGGAGTGGAGGGGTGCTGTGGGGCTGGAAATGCCCCGAGGGGTGTTTGTGTGCTCTAGCAGCGGCACAAGCAGCTGGGAGGGTGGAGCAGGGACAGGAACTGCCCTGGAATGAGCCCGGTGAATCAGAGCCTTTCCCAACCTGCTGGAGCGAACACGCCAAGGGAGCAGCTCAGATCCCGCCCCGATCCCGGCTGGGGATGGTCCTGCTGGGGAGAACCTCACCTGCTCAGGTGGGAAAACCTCCCCACAGCCAGGAGAGACCTCCCCAGGCTTTCCAGGAGCCACAAGCAGCCAGGCTGGTCCCCACCGTGCCACCCTTCAGGATGGTGGCTGGGGGAAGAAGAGAAAGCCTAATTCTGTTTTTTTCCCCCGGTGTCCATGATACCCGACACAGGCAGCAAGAGCAGAGGATGAGTCAGTGCCGTGCAATGCAGCTCTTCTGCAGAGCTTCCTGTGCCTCCGGGATTGCCACGGGCTCAGGGTCCTGCCTCGCTGTTCTCCCTTCGGAGAAATTCCTGCTCAGTGGGAAATGCGGGATCCTCGGGGTTTGGATTCCCCCGGGGCAATCTGCTCGTCCTGCTGGGGCTGGGGTGAGCTCGGGGGGCCCAGATCTGGAAAACACAGGATCAGGGCAGGAAAGCCTGAATCCATGGAGGAAGGGGAGGAAGGGTCACATTTGGGGTGCAGAGCAGCCCAAGTAAAACCATCCTGAGCAGGAGCCTCTGCAGCTTCCGGGGGGCTCTGGCTCATGGATCATGGATTGGTTTGGATGGAAAGGAAAACTCATCACCTCCCACTGTCCCAGGGTGTCCCAGCCCAAAGTCCAACCTGGCCTGAGGCACTGCCAGGGATCCAGGGGCTGCTCTGTGCCAGCCCTGCCCACCTCACATGTTCCCAATATCCCATCTGGCAGTGAAGCCATTCCCTGTGTCCTGTCCCTCCATCCCTTTGTCCCCAGTCCCTCTCCAGCTCTCCTGGAGCCCCTTTATTCCCTGGAAGGGGCTCTGAGCTCTCCCTGGAGCCTTCCCTTCTCCAGGTGAGCACCCCCAGCTCTCCTAGCCTGGCTCCAGCCCTTGGAGCATCCCCGTGGCCTCCTCTGGACTCACCCAGCAGCTCCAGGTCCTTCTGGAAACCCCAGAGCTGGGGGCAGCTCTGCAGGGGGGTGGGCCCTGCTCACGGGGTGCTGCTGCAGGGGGCTGTGAGTGCAGCTCTGGGTGCAGCTCTGAGTGCTGCTGTGGGTGCTGCAGGGAGCTCTGGGTGCTCTGGGGCTGACAGGACACACGTTTAGGGGCTGCTGGCTGTGGGAATGAGAGGAGTTTTCTCCCTGGGCACTGGGAGCAGGTTTGCTCTGTGGGTCTGGCATGGATGTGGCAGCATTTTCATGCATTGCTAATCTGTAAAATCAGGGTGAAAATCTCTGCTGAGTTGTCCTCAAGTCGAAGGGTTGGAACAGAGGCAAAGCTCTTCTGCTTTGCTCCTTTTCCATGGCTCCAGATCCGGCCCGAGTGGGCAGATCCCTGCAGAGCCAGGCACGGAGCTGAGAGGTGTTTTCTGCTTTCACACTCTTTACACTGCAATGTGTCCTCCAGGATCTCAGGTTTTCCTTTTGGGGGATGAGAGGCAGCGTGGGACCCATTGCTCCTCGTCACATCCTGTCCCCAGGAGCTGTCCTGAGCCAGGGGAGCTGAGGGGAGCAGCTTCCCACAGCTCCTGAGATCCAGGAATTCCAGTTCCTCCTGAGCCTGCAGGACAGCTGGGGACAGGCCTGCTCAGACAGGACACTGATGGTGCCACCACCCCCCAGACCTGGGAATGCTGGACAGGACACTGATGGTCACTCAGGAGCATTTCCCCACCATCCTCATCTCTCTCTTCAGGCTGCTCTGATGTCCCTGTCCCCACCCCACAGCAATGCCTCAAAGTCCCCTGTGCCACCACCAATGTCCAATCACTGTCCCTCACCCCTCTGCCAGCAGCTCCAGTGGCTTTCCCCTGTTCTGGTATTTGTGCTGTCCCGCTGGGGAGGTGGCAGACAACGATGTCGCCTCCCCTTTTGGGGTTTCCCCAGGCACCCATCCCATTCCAGCAGGGACAGTTCCTATTCCCGAGTGTGCAGGGTGCCCAGCCCTTCTCGGGGTGGCTCTGCCTCCCTGCTGGCAGGTGGCCCCGCTGGGCTCTGCTGGCAGCCGTCAGGGGAGGGTATTTTTAGCTGTCCCCTCCCTCTGTGGGTGGTGTGTGGCATTTATTTGTTGTGGAAGTGTTTGGAGATGGGGTGGCAGGCGGCACGAGCGGAGGCACGGAGATCACACGGGCTCAGGGCACCATCCTGACCCCAAAATCTCTGGCTGTGGGGTGGTCCCATGGGCTCTCCCCCCTCATCCTGAGCCCAGGGCTCTGCCCAGGTCAGAGGGAAGCTGCATGGCTGAAATGCAGGAGACCCAATGAGCTGCTCAGGTGAACTTCCAGGGTCACAAATCATGGAATCAGGAAGTGATTTGGGGTGGAAGGAACCTTGAAAACCATCAAACCATCTCATTCCATGGCAGGGATGCCACCCACAAGCCCAGATTGCCCAGGCCTCACCCAACCTGGCCAGCACAGGTAAATCAATCCATGCAAGCCGTGCTCAGGCTCTGTGTGGAAGCATTTGTGTGTCCTCCTCCTTCTCCACGTGCCCATGCCCAAACTGGACCCACTTTTTCTCATGCCAGAGCCTTGACTCAGCTCCTGGCATTCCCAGGCTCCTCGGTGCCAGCACACAAATCTCCACACAGCAAACACCTTGGAGCTGTGAAATGATGCCCTGCAGGAAAATGCTCCCCAGCCTGTCAGGTGCCATTCCCAAAACTCCTCAGGCTGCCTGCAGACAGCAGGAATCCTCCCTGCAAGGATCACCAATTCCCTGGCACTGGGAGAGCCCTGGATGCAGCTCTGAGATGGGCTGGAATGTTGTGGGGCACCTGCAGGGGGTGATTCCAGGCTCATCCGTGGCTGTCACAGCTCAGACCCACACGTGCTGCTCCCACATCCCCGCAGGGGCTGCTTCCCTGTGAGCATTCCAAGGTGTGGCACGGCAGGGCTGCAATTCCTGCAGCTGGAATCCCTGGTTTGCTGTGGCAGCTCCTCGTTCTGGAATTGGGAACCTGGAGCAGAGACGGGGGAACATTCCTGGGACATTGGGAACCTGGAGGAAAGGCAGGGGAGCATTCCTGGGAAATTGGGAACCTGGAGGAAAGGCAGGTGAAGCATTCCCAGCGTTATTCCCAGCTGTGGGAACTGCTCACTGGGAATGGAGAGTGGGGACAAAGCAGAGCCTGGGGAAGCAGCTGCCAAATTAAACTTTGGTGACTTTTCCCAGGGCTGGACAGGAGGGAGTTCCCCCTGCATTGCTGCCCCAAACCCTCTGTAGCTCATCCTGTGATAAGATCCTGGAATGATGGAATGGTTTGGGTTGGAAGGGACCTTAAATCCCATCCAGTTCCACCCACAGGGTCACCTCCAGTGTCCCAGGTGGCTCCAAGCCCCATCCCTAGCACACCTGTGTGTCACACATCCATGGGACACGGCTCTGGGGACACCCAGCCATGGAAAAGCCGCTGTGCAGGGAGCTGTGCTGCCCCACAGGGCAGAGAGCAGCAGGGGTGGCTGAGTCACTGCAGCCCAGACACCGTGGGAGGGCCGGTTTCGGCTCCACCAGGCTCCCAGTATAACCAGTAATGGCTCCTGCTGGTGCCTCACTGCCAGCTGCTCCACCCTGCAGCCTCCCCCTTGCCTGGGAGGAGCTGAGGGTTCAATTTGTGCTTTGGCCTGTGACATTCCCGTGGGGTGGGAGCTGACACCTGGATCCCTGTGTGTGTCCCCTCAGGAGCTCAGTCCCTGCCCCAACACCCCCAGTGGCCCTGGGCACTCAGCGGGGTGGCACAAACGGGGCAATGGCCAGGGTGTCCCCAGGGCAGGCAAGGGCCAGGAGCAGCCAGGGAATGGCACAGGATCACGGAATCATCAAGGCTGGAAGAGCTCTCTGAGATCCTCCAGTGCAACCATTCCCCTGCAGTGCCCAGGACACCACTGAGCCCTGTCCCCAGGGGACACACTGCGGGGTTTGGGTTCTACAGGGATGGGCACTCCACCAGTTCCAGTGCCTGGCCACTCTTCCACTGAAGAAATTTTCCCTAAAATCCACCCTGAGCTCTCCTGAGGCCATTCCCTCTCCTCCTGTCCCTGTTCCTGGAGCAGATCCCAAATCCCCCCGGTGTCCCCTCCTGGCAGGGACTTGTGCAGAGCCACAAGGGTCCCCCTGAGCCTCCTTTTCTCCAGGCTGAGCCCTCCTAGCTCCCTCAGGGATTCTCCAGCCCCTTCCCAGCTCCCTCAGGGATTCTCCAGCCCCTTCCCAGCTCCGTTCCCTGCCCTGGACATGCTCCAGCCCCTCCTGAGGGACCAGAGCTGGACACAGGGGACAGGCCCTGCCCTGCTCCTGCTGTCACACTGGCTGGATCCAGGTGACCATGGCCTCCTTGCCCACATGGGCACCCCTGGGCTCGTGTCCAGCTGCTGCCACCAGCACCCCCAGGCCTTTCCCACTGTACAGTTCCCAGTCCCTGTGCCCCACAATGGGGTTTTTGTGACCCAAGGGCAGGGCTGGCAGCGATGCCCCACAGGTGAGGGCCGAGCAGGCAGAGAAACCTCCCTGAGCTGGTGCCGTAACCGTGGAGACCACAAAGATAATTGGGGAGAGAGGAGCACGCTGCAAGAGGCACCTGCTGCTGAATTCAGCCACGGAGCAGCTCTTTGAGGCTGCAGCCGATTTCCACATCAAAAGAGGAAGCTGAGAAAAGGCAGCCCAAAGGTTGAGGCTGAACTGTGCTCAGGTCCTGGCCCAGATGGCAACTGGCCTCAGCAGATGGGGTGGGACGAGTTCCTCGCTCTCAAAGTGCCTCCCCGTGGAGCCTTCAGCCCTTTATAGGCTGTGGGGAGGATGGGCACCTCCAGAGGACAATTTGTGACATCCTCAGGTGGCTCTGAGATAAGACTGCAGGGCTGTGGATGTCTTGGCTTTGTGAGGGAGCAATCAGTGGGATGAAAGCTGTCCTGGCCAGGGATCCCACCTGTGAGGGGGAGCCACCTCCTCTGAGGCCTCTCTGCCATGCTGGGCTTGTTCTGAGCTTTTTGTTTTGTGCTTTGTGCTCCTTGTCCTCGTCCCAGGGATGGGCACTGCGAGGGGAACTCAAAACTCCACCATCAAACATCTCCACGTGCCCACCCCAAGCAGGATGGAGGGAATTCCTTCCGAGCCAGGCAGACAAGAAACTTTCTGCAGAGTTCTGGAACAAACCAGAGGTTGTCACCAGAGTTTTTCAGGCTGAAATCTCTTTAACACAGCAGATTTCAGAGCAGTTCCAGTTCCAGTTCCAGCTCCTTCTGCTTGTAGAATTGGGGCTGGGGCAGATGCAGAAGGAGAAGCAGAGAAGCTGTTCCACCAGGGATCTCTCTTTGATCCACCCTGAGCTGGGGACAGAGGGAGATGCAGCAAACCAGGGTGACAGCAGCAATTTGCACAGTCTGTCAGCGGGACAAAGGAACAAATAAAGGACCAGGATGGAGATCCTGGCATTCCCAGGAGCAGGAGGAACAAATCTGGGGCCAGGATGGAGATCCTGGCATTCCCAGCAGGAGGAGGAACAAATCCAGGGCAGGGATGGAGATCCTGGCATTCCCAAGATTAGGGAGGAACAAATCTGCGGCCAGGCTGGAGATCCTGGCATTCCCAGAAGCAGGGAGAACAAATCTGGGGCCAGGCTGGTGATCCTGGCATTCCCAGGAGCAGGGAGAACAAATAAAGGACCAGGTTGGAGATGCTGGCATTCCCAGGAGCAGGGAGAACAAATCTGGGGCCAGGCTGGTGATCCTGGCATTCCCAGGAGCAGGGAGAACAAATAAAGGACCAGGCTGGAGATGCTGGCATTCCCAGGAGCAGGGAGAACAAATCTGGGGCCAGGCTGGTGATCCTGGCATTCCCAGGAGCAGGGAGAACAAATAAAGGACCAGGCTGGAGATTCTGGCATTCCCAGGAACAGAAGGAACAAATAAAGGACCAGGATGGAGATCCTGGCATTCCCAGGAGCAGAGGAACAAATAAAGGACCAGGATGGAGTTCCTGGCATTCCCAGGAGCAGAGGAACAAATAAAAGACCAGGATGGAGATCGTGGCATTCCCAAGAGCAGGGAGAACAAAGGGAGAACAAAGCAGTGGCCGGCTGGCCCCGCTGGGCACTAGCCCACATTAGCAGCCTGCCTGGAGTCTGTGTATTAGCCGTGAATTAATGTCCTGCAGAGACTGGGAACCGGGATCATGCGGGGATTAAAGAGGCATTACCCCTTTGTTAAAGCTGATGTTTTTGGGATAATCTGGAAGCTTTAGCTAATACATTATTACAGAAACTCCTTCAATCACAGCGGCAGACAGTAAGCAGATTTGGATATTACTGCATAACTGCAGGGCTGCTGCTGCTCCTCCCTCCTCCCCTTCCTGGGCAGCACCACAGCCCTGCCACACCTGGGAGCTCCCCAGGAACCTGTGCTGGCCTTGTCCTGGAGGAGATCCATGACATGGGCATCCTGGAGATGTCCAGCTGAAGGTGCTCAGGGCTGCACTGGGCAAATCAGCAGCTCTGGAGACACTCCAGGGGTTTGTCCATGGAGAGGAGCACTGGGAGCTCCAGCCTGGATAAGTGGAACATCAATCAAGCAGTGGAAAGCATCCTTGGAGCTGGAGGAAGCTGTTGCTGTGGGCACATTTCTCCCTCAGTGCTGATGCCCCAGTGGAGGTTCTGCTGCTTGGAGCCCAGAATTGCTCCCTCCTGTTTGCTCAGGAACCTCTTGAACCCCAAACTGCTCCCTCCTGTTTGCTCAGGAACTTCCTAGACCCAAAACTGCTCCCTCCTGTTTGCTCAGGAACCTCTTGGAGCCCAAAACTGCTCCCTCCTGTTTGCTCAGGAACTTCCTGACAGAAGGAATCCTTCCCTCATGCCATCAGGGACAGCAGCCCCAGGATTTGGGGCTCATGGGAGGAGCCATTTGGATGTCACTTGTCCCTGTTCCTGGTGGTCCAGCACGTGAAGGACTTCATGGGTGGCTTTGGCACCACATTCCTGAGACTCCCTGGGGCTTTGTTGGAGACACATTCCCAGTTTTCTGTCTCTCCCCAGGTGTGACCCCACCCTTCCCTAAATCCCAGCAGTCTGGGAGGTCAGGGAAAGCTTGTGTGTCCCATCCTGCACGGATTCCTGCCTGCTGGCACAGCAAACTGCAGCTCAGCACTTCCCAGCCCTCCACAAAGGCTTAAGGAAATGGGAAAGGTTCTCCCATGGAATCATGAATTGGTTTGGGTTGGAGATTAAAGCTTCTCTCATTCCAAGCCTCTGCCACAGGCAGAGACCAGGATGCTCCATCCCCATAAACTTGGCAGGAGCCAGAGCTGGATTTAATCTCAGTCCCTGCCCTAAGTTTGGCTCTGATCCTGCTCCCAGGGGTGCTGTGACCCCCACAAGGCAATCCCAGAGACACTGAGCCCTGCCTGGGCTCGAGGGAAGAGCAGCTCTCCCTGTGCCACATTTCCTAGGAGGTGGAGGTGGCTCAATCCAGACCTGTGGGGGATTGGAATGGGATGGGAGCAGGGCTCGAGGCTGCTTAGCAGAGCTTTGGGAATGCTGGGAAGGGAAACAGGGAAGGTTCAAAGAGCTCTGATGGCATGGGAGGAAATAGGGAATAACCCACAGAGGGCAGGGTAAAAACATGGGATGGAAATCAGGAAGCACAGGGAGCACAGAGTGGGGAAATGTGGGGGAGATTTGGGAATGCACAGCCAAACCTTGGGACACCCTCACGCAGGAGCAGAAGCCACGTTCCCAAACTCCTCCTCTGATGAGACTGAAGGTTCAATCCAAGCAACAATTTGGGAAACTTCTAGAAACTTCTAGATCAAAGACTGGAGAAAAGCCTCGCAGCTCTCTGTGTAACATGGGGCATCACTATTTTACTTTTTATTTTCTTTTTTCCTCTTCAGTCAGAGTCAGCATTGAAAGCACAAGAGACAGAATTTCATGTTACTTATTAATTCTTATCTATATTACAGTAAGTACTATAACATTTATAACTAATGAGCTAAAAATTTTAAAAAAAGACAATGTATCTCACTCATTGCAAAGCCTTTTAAAGCTAAACAATTGAATTAAGATCTAACACCTAAATTATTTTTACTTTTAACCCAATAGCCAAACACCTGTAACCCACGGTACAGCATTTTCTATGCAATTAAAAGGTACTACATGAACTTAAAAAAAAAATAAAAACCCAAACAAACAACAAACCCCTCCACCCTATAACCTCCATATCATTACTGTTTTTAAAACCCCAAATTCCAAACCCTTCACCATGTGAAATGACACACTTCTATCAAACTACACACCGACAATTCGAATTCTACCATTCCATTTTAAAAGCCTCCAACCAAACACAACGCTCCTCTAAAAACCAACACCAAAAAAATCCCAAAATTCAGAATTCCAGCACTCCTTCCTCAGAGCTGGAGGATTCAGAGCACAAAACTCAGCAAATCCCCCGGCCCGGATGACACATCTGGAGCCCTCCAGACGCGGTGCCGGAGCTCTCAGCAATCACACACAAATTTCACATCCTCCAACGACGGCCCCGGGGGCACTAAAGGCTGGGCCTACATTTGGAAGCAGGCCCCGGGGTGTGCTCGGCCTCACAAACCAATAAGCTTCAGAACAATTATGCAGAAGCGTAATTAGAAATCTGGGCGAGCGGGGGCTCCTGAGCTGCCGGAGCCGCGCTGCAAAGCAGCTCCTGCTCTCCAGGCTGGGTTATTCCTGGGGCAGGCACGGTTTGGGGCTGCCATGGAGAGGCTGGCAAGCAAGGAGGGCTTGAGCAGAGCTCAGGGACAGCAGGACCCGGTTTTAGCAGGGTTTAGGATCTGCTGAGCTCCTGAAACCCATCCTGAGAACTGCCAGCAGAGCTCAGGGACAGCAGGACCTGGTTTTAGTGGGGTTTAGGCTCTCCTCAAACCCACCCTGAGAGCTGCAGGTCCCTTCCAGCAGAGCTCAGGGCTATCAGGACCCAGTTTTAGAGAGCTTTAGGATCTGCCAAACTCCTGAAACCTACCCTGAAAACTGTCAGCAGAGCTCAGGGCCAGCAAGACCCAGTTTTAGAGGGGTTTAGGCCCTCTTAAAACCCACTCTGAGGGCCGCAGATCCCTTCCAGCAGAGCTCAGGGCCAACAGGAGCTGGTTTTAGAGGGCTTTAGGCCCTCCTAAAACCCACCCTGAGAGCTGCAGATCCCTCCCAGCAGAGCTCAGAAGACTCAAGGCCAGCAAAACTCAGTTTTAGAGGGGGTTAGGCTCTGCCAAACTCCTAAAACCCACCCTGAGAGCTGCAGGTCCCACCCAGAAGAGCTCAGAAGACTCAGGGCCAGCAGGACCCAGTTTTAGAGGGGGTTAGGCCCTGCCAAGCTCCCAGATTCCACTCTGAGAGCTGCAGGTCTCTCCCAGTAGAGCTTAGGAGGCTCAGGGCCAGCAAGACTCAGTTTTAGAGGGTTTCAGGAGAGCCTGAAACCCACCCTGAGAGCTGCAGGTCCCACCTAGCAGAGCTCAAGGCCAGCAGGACCTGGTTTTAGAGGGGTTTAGGCTCTGCCAAGCTCCTAAAACCCACCCTGAGAACTGCCAGCAGAACTTAGGGCCAGCAGGACCCAGCTTTAGAGGGGTTTAGGCTCTGCTGAGCTCCTGAAACCCATCCTGGGAACTGCCAGCAGAACTCAGGGCCAGCAGGACCCAGCTTTAGAAGGGTTTAGGCCCTCCTCAAACCCACCCTGAGAGCTGCAGGTCCCTTCCAGAAGAATTTAGGAGGCTCAGAGCCAGCAGGACCCAGCTTTAGAGGGGTTTAGGCCCTGCCAAGCTCCTAAAACACACCCTGAGAGCTGCAGATCCCACCTAGCAGAGCTCAGGAAGCTCAGGGCCAGCAGGACCTGGTTTTAGAGGGGTTTAGGCCCTGCTGAGCTGCTGGAACCCACCCTGAGAGCTGCAGGTCACCAGCTCAGGGGGCTGCAGTGCCAGGAAGATGCTGCCAGAGCTGGGGGTTTGCTCCTGGTGTCTTTTCCTCCTTCAGGGCACCTTTTGCACCTCCCCATACCCAGCCACCAACCTGGGGACACCTCAAATTGAAATGGGAAGTGTTCAAAGCCAGGCTTAGAGCAACCTGGGCTAGGAGATGTTTGCCAAAAGGGTAATAATAATAATAATAATAATAATAATAATAATAATGGTGTTCAAGATCCCTTCCAACCCAAGTAATTCTGTGACTCCATGGTTCTGAAAAATGTGCAGATGTGGCACTTGGGGACATGATTTCACAGTGAGCATGGTGCTGCTGGGCTAACTGTTGGACTTGGTGACCTTGGAGGTTTTTCCAAGCTTAAACAATTCTCTGATTCTGGGATCTAAATCTTGCAGAGCTGCCTCACATCGGTGACATCAGCCAGGAGTTAAAATCACCTCATTGCCTTAGAAAACCTGGCTGAAGGAGAAGGGAATTAAATTCAAAAAGTCCCTGGCAGTCCCCTGAGGCACTGGGGTGTCCCTGCAGGGCTGGGGGTGCTGCCTCCCACTGCTGCTGCTCTGGGGTTTATTTTTGCCCTGCTAACAACAGGGTTGCAAACCCAAACTCACTTATGGGATCCTCTGTATGGTTTCCTCCCCTCCTGCTTTCCTAAAGAGGTGGAGTGGCACGGAAAGGTCCACAGGGGTTTAAATACCTGACTCAGGCTGGGGAAAAAAAAACCAAAAAAACCCCAACCGAACAAAAAACCAGCTGAGAACTACTTTTCTGTAATATTTTTGGTGACAAAGCTGCCTGAAAAGCAGCTTTGGGATCATCCCGCCGCCCCTCTTTGTGTGCCCCGGTGCTTTGGGGGCAGCGGGCACAGGGGAGCGTTGGTGCCCCAGGCTGTTCTCGGCAGAAAGCAGAGCAAGCGCCTCCCTGCAGGGTTCCTGTGCCTGCCTGCTGCCCCGGGGCGTTCGTGCACCTTCCTCTGGGGCTCTGGCACCGGCGGCACCTCCGGGACTGCGGGCTGGGAGTCCCCGCTGCAGCTCCCTGAGCATCAGCCCGGGAGGGGAAATCAGGAGGGACCCCCGCCCTGGCTCTGGTGGAAAAGTAGGACAGGTCTCGCAGGGTGTGCCGTGCTCCTGCCATCAGTGCTTCTTCTATCAGTGCTTTTTCCATCAGTGCTCCTGCCATCAGTGCCATCAGTGCCTGTTCGTTCTGCCTGTGCCGTGCTCCTGCCATCAGCGCTTCTTCCATCAGTGCTCCTGCCATCAGTGCCAGCATCTCCTGCTCGTTCTGCCTGTGCCATGCTCCTGCCATCAGTGCCAGCATCTCCTGTTCATTCTGCCTGTGCCATGCTCCTTCCATCAGTGCCATCAGTGCCATCAGTGCCATCAGTGCCATCAGTGCCATCAGTGCCAGCATCTCCTGCTCGTTCTGCCTGTGCCGTGCTCCGTCCATCAGTGCCAGCTCATTCTGCTAACCCTGCCCCACCAGTGTGATCCTCAAATCCGGCAGAGTCCCCGATTTTGCCACCCCCGCATTGAGCTGGGTCTGTCTGGAGCCTCCCAGGGCGGGTGTGGGGTCACACAGAGCAGATGTGGGGCAGGGAAGGGGAATGGGAGGTTCCCAGCTTAGGGACAGTCCCTTCACCCAATTAAAAAAAAACAATCATGGTGCTCAGTGAGGGACCTGCACCCCTGGGTCCCCAGGAGGGACTGGGAGGTGATGGAGACCCTGATGGACACCAGGGGATGTGGTGGTGGTGTCCCTGCAGGGCTGGCAGGGGGGTGTCACAGCAGTGATGGTGTCATAGCAGTGGTGTCACAGCAGTGATGGTGTCACAGCAGTGCTGATGTCACAGCAGTGATAGTGTCACAGCAGTGCTGGTGTCACAGCAGTGGTGTCACAGCAGCGATGGTGTCACAGCAGTGATGGTGTCACAGCAGTGATGGTGTCACAGCAGTGGTGTCACAGCAGCGATGGGGGCACAATCACTGTGTGCTCCCCATCCCTCTTTGGTTTTGTGCAGCTGCCCCATCCCACATCTCTGGGAGGTGACACTGTGGGTGTCACACAAGGCCAGGAGCTGTCCCCTGGAGCAGCCCAGTGTGGGCTGTGGGGCAGGGAAGCACGGAGGGGCCCAGATCTCCTTCTGCCCTGCATTTCTGGTGCTGGCTGTGCCCTCCTGTCACCGGGCCACCCCTGTGTCACCAGTGCTGCCCCTTCACCTTGCTCACCCTCCAGAGGGGCTGAGCAGCTCCCTGGCACTCCACAGCACCCTTGGTGTGCTCTCAGCCCACTCCAGCTCTGAGTGGTGCTGCTGCAATCAGGCCAAGAGGTCTCATTGTGTGAGAAAGCTGTGATGAGATTCACTCCAAAAGTCTTGCTGTGAGCCAGGCCAACACTCTCGGGTGATTTTCCTCCCTCTGCTCCTCTGCCCCTTCACTTGGTGTGCCTGGCACAGCCCTTCCCAACCCTGGGGCACTAAACCTTGGCTCCACGCTGGGCACAGCTCTGTGGGGTTTGCTGGATGGGGAGACCATGGGTTCACTTTCCTGCAGCTCCTCCCAAAGCTCCCTGTGACCCTCCCTGTGCCATTTCCACACCCAGTCCTGATTTCCTGAAGGCTTTTGGGCCAGCTCCTGGTGGTTTTGCCAGGGACCTCAAGCTGAGGTGGCTTGGGGATCTCATCATCCAAATTGTCTCACTCATTTTACTCCTTGCTGTGGAGAAGATCCAGGCACCAAAAGGGCTCCTGCTTCCTGACCTCCACATCCTGCAGCTCAAAGTCTCTTTTGTGGTTGAAGCCTTGAGCCAGGATGAGGTTGGAGGGTCAGGGCCAGGCTCTGGCCACAGGAGGGGTGACAGGAAGAACATGGTGAGACTGTCCCCATCATTCCCAGGCTGTCCCAAGAGCCTGCTCCATGCCCTCTCTGAGACCCAAACCTCCCTGCTCCCAGTCCACACACATTCCTCCTGTTTCCAAACCAAGCCCCTGGGCAGCAGAGCCCAGAGCTGGGAGCAGCATCAGGGCTACCAGCCCATCATCCCTGCAAGAGGCCATGCCATGAATGCTGGGAGGGGACACAGGTGCCCACCCCATTCCCCAGACTCACACAGCCTCTCTGCAGGTCACCCCACCGCATCCCCGACCTGGCAGAGGGCAGGACCCAGTCCTGTGGCAGCAGGGCCAGCTCCTGTCCCATGCCAGGCCACCAGAGATGCAGCAGGGCCAGGTCCTGTCCCGTGCCAGGCCACCAGAGATGCAGCAGGGCCAGGTCCTGTCCCGTGCCAGGCACCAGAGATGCAGCAGAGCCAGGTCCTGTCTCGTGCCAGGCCACCAGAGATGCAGCAGGGCCAGGTCCTGTCCCGTGCCAGGCACCAGAGATGCTGCTGGTGGCCATGGACTCGTTTGTCCGCTCAGCTCTCTCAGCCCGTGGCTGCCAGGCTGCCAGGCATGTGGGCTGCAGTCCCTCCTGGGGGCCCTTGCACCGTGCCAAGGGAGCTTTTCTTATCTTCACAGGAATGAAAACCTTTCGGAAATCAAAGTGCTTGGGTGGCTTTGAAGAGTTTCCTCTGGAGATGAAACGAGGCTGTTTGTGAGCGCCAGCACTCGCTGCTGAGCTGCAGCTCCTGGGGACACCGGGGGCTACTGGGGAGCACTGGGCAGTGGCCTGGGCATGCCCTGGGCTGGGCACTTTGGCCACTCCAGGCTGGAAGTTGCCCCTCAGTGCAGAGCCCACCACACCGAGCTGTTCTGACTCATTCTCGGCTGGGTATTGTGCACCATGAAAGGGAACCAACAAAGGGATGGCAGAGAGGATTATGTGGAGATGTTCAAAGCACACCCTGCACTGCCAGGGGCTGCAAATCCTCCGGTCCCCAGGACCCACAGGGCCCTTTGGTGAGGGAAAAAGGAATTAAGGGCCAGCAAATGAGCCCGAAGAAAAACTGTCCCTCTGGAGGAACCCACCCAGGCTGGTCTGATTTGAGTCGCTGGATGTGGAGGGGCCAAGCTTGCACTGGGCTTGGGGACAGATGTGGGCACGTGAGGTGGCACTCAGCAGCACAGGCTGGAGCTGCCAGCCTGCCCTGGGGAGCAGAGAACGCCTGGCAAGCCGGTGTGCATGGAGATTATTTGTTGTTTGATATTTTCCCTTTAATGTGTTTGCCCTAAAATAAATACACAAAAGTTCAGGGTCCTGCAGGCTGTGGCTGTTAGGCATGGTGCAGTCAGGGATTGCTTTGGAGTGATCCATGCTGTTTGTTTACCAGGATGGGCAAAGTCTGCTCTCCCTGCTTGCTTCCACTTCCTCAGGATCCTTCCCCAAAGCTGCCTCACCCCCTTCCTGCCCAGCCCTGCCACCCTTCCCTGCTTCCACAGCCTTCCTGCTCTGGGCAGGGCACGCTGGGGTGTGTTGCAAAGCCCTGTCTCTGGAGACAAACAGACTTTGTCCCTCTGGAGGGAAGCAGGATGTGCTGTGAGCTCTGTGTGGCACCTGGGCACAGCTGGGAGCGATGTCTCATTCCCAGTATTCCACCCACTGCAGCCCAGGTCAGCTGTGGCACTGTGGCACACAGCTGGCACTGTGCCCCAACCCCAAGAGAAGATCCCCACCAGGATCTGCCCCTCCAGCCCTGCAGTCCTCCCACACGGCTCATTCCCTCCCTCAGGATGTGCTCTATCTGATCTTGGCTGGCCTTCCCCGTGGATCCCAGCTTGTTTAGCCCTGCATTCCCCTTCCATCCTCTCTCCAGCACCTCTGGATTTTGCCCTGAGGAGCGCTGGCTCCAGGATATTGCAGAGCAAACACAGAGAGCAGATAAAGGGGCAGCATCAGCCCCTGGAGCAAACACAGCCCCAGCCCTGCAAAGGTCACTCAGGTCCCTGGCTGCTGCCGCCACTTCCCACCCCAGCCCCTCGCTGGCCCCGTGCTCCTGCCACGTGCCAGCTCCAGAGGGACAATGTCCTCCCCCCAGACCATTCCCAGCCCGTGCTGCCCTGCTCCCCCCCATCCCAGTGCCAGGGATCTGTTCCTGCCCTGCTGGTGCTCGTGGCACCTTGGCTCTCTGCCCCTGTCCCCTGCTGTCCCCATGCACTGACCCTGTCCCCAGTCTGTCTGTCCCTGCCACCTCCTGCCAAAGCCACGTGCACGGTCTGGCTGTCCCCACCACAGTCCCTGACCTGCTGCTGTCACCCAGGACCCTCCCACGGTGCCCATCTGTCCCTGAACCCTCCAGGACTCGGCTGTCCCCGGTCCCTCCACACCGGGGATGAGCCTCTGCCTTTCTCCAGCTCCTCTCCTGCCCAGCCCAGGCTCTGCGGGCAAGTCGCAGCCTGAGCAGAGGTTTCTGTGTGTCCCATCCCCGTGCCAGTCACGGGCAGGGCAGGTCTGGTCTGGTCTCCCATCCCTGAGTCTCCTCCTGCTCCCTTGGACTGCAGGATGCTGTGGAGGGAGGTCACGGAGGCAGGATGTGGAAGCCTCCCTTCCCCGGTGCCTGCTCGCTTGTCTCCAGGGCTGCTCCATCTCCCAGCAGCAGCTGGAGGTGGGATTTAGGCAGGAGACCGTTGGACCCTAACAAAAGCAGGAAATGGGTGTAATTCTCCTTCGGAGGAGGAATGAATAGCAGATCCCCGGAGGAGGCGAGGCCAGCTCAGAGAGTGGCAGTGCTGTGAGAAACTCGGCTCATTCCTTCTGCTTCCTGAGAGCTTTCCCCTTCCTGCTGCTCTCCAGCCTCTCCCAGCTCTGCCAGACCCTCGGCAGCTCCAGGACCTGAGTCCAGGCCGGGGTGCTTGTTCCCAAACCTGCTCCTGGCAGGTCATGGGGAGCCCGGGCTGGGGACAGCCGAAGGGACCAGGGGACCTGGAAGATGTGATTTAGTGGGTGACATCCCAGTTTTGGACTGAGATGAGTTTTAAGGCCCCTTCCAACCCAAACCATGCTGGGATTCCATGACTCTGTGACCCCACACCTCATGTACAGCCCTGCTCACTCCTTCCTTACACCCAGGAGCAGGAATGTGTTTTGGGAATAGAGTGCCAGGGATGGGAGGGAGCCCAGACCGCAGTGTTGGGAACAGCAGGAGCTGCCCCTTGGGGGTGGCTTCCAATCTGGGGAAACTGTTGGAGCATCCCACAGGTTTGCAACAGCCTGGGAGTGCCAGGGAAGCTCCTCTCCAGTCTGAATCCCAGCATCAGCTCAGGCACTGAGCACCAAAACTCAACCAGCCACCAGGGCCTCATTTTGGGGCCCTGCTGCTTCTTCTTGAGGAGATATCTGGTGCCGCAGAGGATGGGTGGGGATTGGAGAAACCTCCCTGAACCCTGGAGCGGGGGATTGATTAATCAGTGCTGGAATAATTGCAGGGCACTGCAGACATTCTGTTCCCGAAGCTGTGGAGGCAAGGGATGAAGTGGAGGATGGGGCCAGGGAGGTCACTCACCCCAGCCCGTCCTCGCCTCGGCCTCAGAGCTGCTCCCAGGATTAAATGGTTTCTTTTTTAAAGGGAGATCTAATCTGGTGACAAAAGCTGCAGCAGTACTGTGAGCCCATCATCTCCCCGAGAAAAGCCTCTCCAGCCTTCAAATGCTTTCACCACTTGGCTGCTGGATTTCAATCTCAGGCTGAGTCTGCCTCTCTTCAGCTCCAGCCCTGCTCTTGTTCCTGCTCAGTGTGGGATTTCAGGGTTCCCCGCTCTGTTTGCCGTGTGGGAGGACACAGGCCAGGTGCTCAGATCACCTGATAACACAGTTTTAGCAGCATCACACCCCCAGGCCCGGCTTTTCCAGCCTGTGGTGGTGTCTGTGGTGCTCCTTCCAATTCTGCCGGGTTCCCCTGACATCCCCGAGTGTGGGTGCCAGACAAAGAGCTCCAGCAGGGCGCTGTTCGCTGATTTGCAGCCCCCACACACCAGTACACAATGATCCCTAATTACTCTTTCACAGACAAATCTGCATCACTGGACCAGGCAGATATTCCTGGCAGGGTTTAAACTTAAAGCTCCCTTGGTTTCTGGTTAAAAGCCAGGATTCCTCTCCCAAGCCTGTATGGGCATGTCCAGAGTCACTGCTTTCCAAGATCCAGCCTGAGGGCTTCAAATCCAACCTCCAGCCCCAGACATATTCTGGATATCTGCAGTCCAACACCCCCTGACCATTTCACCAGGTGAAAACATCCTCTTCCCTTTCTGTCTCATCGCTCTGGGTGTCATTTTCCAGCTTTCCCAGCACAGATTTCATCTCTTCATCTCCATCATTGATAAAAATGTTTCATAGCGGCGGACGAAGCGCGGGGCCCCGGGGGAGGGAGGTGGGAATAATGTTCCTTTCTGCTCTCTCCCCATTAGCAGCCCCCTCGGAGATCTGCCAGGGAAGCAGTTTGAATCCATCTCATCTGTGCCCTGTTAATTCCTTCTAATGCAAGTTTTAATCAAAATGTCAGGTGGAAGGAAGTCAAATGCCTGGGAGAGATCCGAGTGTGCTCTATCAACACAAGTGCCTCTCTCCCCCAGCCCGGTGATGCTGTCACACAGAGACAGCAGTCTGGGTGACAACCCTGCTGGTCCTGCCACCAACACTCCCGAGTCTGGGGATGTCACATCACCAGGTGGGGCTTGTCCCAGGGATCCACGTGTGGATGGAAACCCGTGGGACACCAACACCGCCTCCTGAGCAATGCCCTCGCCCCTTCTCCAAGCCTAGACCCACCTTCCCTCCTCATTATCTGGGGAATGGGGCTCCCTGAGGGAGGGGAGGAGCTTTTTGGGATGCTCAGCACCAATGTCCATCCTGAGAGCAATGGTGGAGCTCATGTGGCCCTGAGGGACAAGGCACAGTGATCCTGAGGCTAGGGATGAGCTTTCAGGGCTGGATGAGGAGATTGGAGATGCTCAGCCCCAGTGTCCATCCTGAGAGCAATGGTGGAGCTGATGTGGCCCTGAGGGACAAGAGACAATGGTCCCTGAGGATGGGGAGGAGCTTTCAGGGCTGGATGAGGAGACTGGAGATGCTCAGCCCCAGTGTCCATCCTGAGGATGGGAAGAGTTTTCAGGGCTGGATGATGAGACTGGAGATGCTCAACACCAATGTCCATCCCAGGAGAAGCTTCCAGCATGACCATGGTGGAGCTGATGTGGCCCTGAGGGACAAGGGACAGTGATCCTGAGGCTAGGGATGAGCTTTCAGGGCTGGATGATGAGACTGGAGATGCTCAGCCCCAGTGTCCATCCTGGGAGGAGCTCCCAGCCCACGTGCCCTGGGATGTGGGGTGGGCTGAGCGCTGTGGGAGGACCAGGGCTCAGGGGCTTCCCTGGCTTGCAGGATCTTTCATCCTCCGTCACCACAAAGCCAGGCCAGATCTGCATTTGCAGCAGCCCACAGAAGCTGCCTCTGTTGTCTTATTTTTGTTATTTTTGAGAGGATATTTTAGCGCTGAGCACATTCCCTCCTGTTGCCATGGCAGCCGTGACAGGGGTTATATACCGTGAGAAAAATACCAAAATTAATGAGTGAGTGAAAGAGCAGCCAAGAGAAAAACAAGGTTAAAAAAAGAGTTAAAACAGTAATAAAAACAATCTCCCAATAATTTGGCAGCGTGCATCCCACAGGCAAGACGGGCTGTGAACACGCGGGCCCTGCGGCTGCTCTGTGGATCCCAGCTGGGTTCTGTGCCCGCATCCCGTGGCTGGATCCTCACCCTGGTCCGAGGGATGAGCTGCTCCCACCCCATCCCACCGAGGATCCGGATGGGGCTGCACCCACCCAGCTCCTTCCCCCGCAAACCTGCAGCCCTCGGTGACGCAGGAGGCGAGCGGAGGAGAAGTTCTTTAATGTGCTCATTTCCTCGCATTTGGGTTTTGAGGATCTTTTTGTTTTTAATTGTAGAAACAAGCGGATTGTCAGAACATCTGTGTTATTAGCATTTGCTGCCCAAATCCGAGCTGCTGCTTCTCCTGCAGAGCCCAGAGCTGATGAGAGAGAGAACAGAGGAGCCTTTGAACTCCTTGCAGCAGACGGCAGCCAGGTTGCTGCGTGTGTGCGTTGGGGAGGGGGTATTTATTCTCTTGTAAGGTTCATTTGCTCGCCGTGTTTCCCTTTCTTCTCGCTTTCCCAGAGATTTAGCTGCATGCTCTTCCCTCGCAGGCTTTGTTCTTCTGACAAGGCCCCACTGGCACCACGAAGCTGCTGCCTCTGTGTGATGCCACAAGAGCCCAGCACGGGGTACCTGGAGCAACCCAGCACGGGGGACGCGGAGCTCGGGGCAAGGCAGAGCCTCCAGCAGCAGCTCCGGGGGCGGTGGCACTGCCAGCCCTGCAGGGTCTCACGGAATTACTCTGCAGACAGAGCTGCAGCCTGAGGCTTTCTTGTTGCTCAGACTGGCTCTGCTTTCCTGGAATGGTGAGGACAAGGTGAACATGGGTGACTCATCTGGAGCTGGTGCACATTAGGATGGAATTCTTTCTTCCTTGTGAGGGTGGTGAGGCACAGGGTTGCCCGGAGAAGCTGTGGATGTTCCATCTCTGGAAGTGTTCAGGGCAAGGTTGGACAGGGCTTGGAGCAGCCTGGGATAGTGCAAGGTGTCCCTGCCAGGTAAAGGTGGAACGAGATGGTTTTGAGGACCTTTCCAACCCAAACCATTCTGGGATTCTACAACAACGCCCAGGAGAAGGAAGTGCAGGGAATGGCAAAGCTTCCTGTGTTGCCAGAGGGCAAGGAGCACTCTGGGAGGGGCTTTCAGAGGCAGTGGGGTGGAGGAGGAAGAGCAGATGGACGAGGTAGCCCGGAGATGCCGGGCCAGCAGTGGCCTGGACATGGTGTCCCCTCAGCTCCCTGTGACAGAGCTGGTTCCCAACGCCAGGACGCTTTTCCCCTGCATTCCAAGAGCCTGGATCTATCCCTCAGAAACGTGTGTGAGCAGAGGCTGGGGTGACAGTCACCAGTGTCCCACAAATCAGAGATCCATGTGCATGCCCAGCTCCCCGGCACTCCCCGTGCTGCTGCCGATCGACTGCCCCGTGACTCTTGTGAAATGCAAACCTTTGGTCCTCAGCAATCTCTAAAGTTTGCTGTCCCTGCTCCATGGGCAGCCTTGGATCCACGGGGTCATTCCCTCAGTTTCTCCCTTTGCTCCAGCTCTCCGTCCCTTCAAGGAGGGCTGCCAGTTACTGATCCATCAAACCTCCCCTTATCTCCTCAGAATTTCGCTCCCTCTCCCTGCCCAGCTCACGCTGGATCAGCAGGGCACAGCCTGACAAACCCCACAGCTCCTCTCCCTGCCCCAAAGGTGGGCTCTGACCTTCCCTGCCTTCTCACTTCACATCTTCTGCTAAATTGGCTTCATGTGAATTGACACTCAGAAAAAAAAAACAAACCCGCGCACGGACGCGGAGGAGCCGACATCTCTGCAGGAGCAGAAAGTCTGGGAGGAGAGCTGGGCTCTCCATCCTCAGGGGTGACTCTCCAGCCCCCTTTTCCTGCCTGGCGGGATGCCCCATGCCACGGGGCCGAACCCGCTCGCCACCGGGGCAAAGCGGAGAGATCTGGGAGAAAAGCACGGCAATTTTTGGGGGGAAAAACGGGGTGATTGAGGGGGTGAGCTGGAGCCGGGCTGCTCCGAGCAGGCAGGCGCAGCCTCTAGATGGTGCAGTCATGCAGCCGAGCTGAGCATGTGTGCAGCGAAGGGCGCTGCGCAACAGGTTGGCGTAGCTCAGCGGGGAGACGCGCTCCCATCCTCGCTGCGGCGGAGCGGGAAGGACTTTCCAGCATCCTGGCGACAAATCCGCGCTGCAAGCGGCCCGGAGCGCGGGTGAGGGGCAGCGCCACGGGCTGCGCGACCCTCGGAGCGTGCCGAGGGCTTTGGCATGGTCGGGTTGCGGCTCCAGCCCCTGGCAGGCAGCGCGGAGGCGGCGCAGGCAGCGGGGGAAGGGGCAGCGCTGTCCCCACAGCGAGGGGACTTTGCTCGGCCAGCCAGGGTGAGGGAGAGCAGCTGGTGAAGGGCGCTGGGAGCTCTCTGGGTGCTTTGGGGAGCCGCAGGTGCTCCGTGCCTGCTGCGCCCCGACACCCCGCGATGAATGAAGCCGTGATTCACCGAGGTGTGACGGCAGCGCACGGCGGCCGCTCCAGCCCCAGCCGCAGCCAGAGAGGAGCTTTGCAGCCTGGCCGCAGCCCTGCCGGGCAGGGGGGGCGCCGAGGGATGGGCACAGCCCCCCGTGAGCTCAGTCCCACGGAGGGACCCTCCCGGCCGCGCTGGCCCTGTGCAGTGGGGTTGTGGGGCTGTGAAGCGCCGGCTGGAAGAATAAATGAACGAATTAATCATTAAGAGCGCCGAGAGGGGAGTGAAAAGGGAGAGCCGAGCCGCACGAGTGCGGGCGCGGAGCGGAGGGGTCCCCGGGGTGAGGGGATCCGGGGGCATCCCCGTTGTGCACGGGCACGGCGCTGGGCGCGGTGCGGGCACCCAGAACCGGGCGGCTCTGCCCGGCAGCCGCTGCCCGCTGGTCCCGGCAGCCCGGCCGGGCTCGGGATCTGATAAGGAGCCGGAGCTCCACCTCCCCGTGGTGGCGGCGGCGAGAGGCGGAGGCAGCGGCGGGCGGGGGGGGAAGGGGCCGTGCCTGCGCTGCGCTTCCCCTGCACATCCTCACACACACCGAGGGACGGAGGCGGGCACGGACCGAGCTGCCCACCGGGGCTGCCTCCAGCCTGAGCCGCCGCTCCGCCGAAGGAGCCGCAGCCCCGGCCCGGGGAGGGGGGCGGTTCCCACGGGACATTTATATATTTTTTGCCCCCCCTCCCCTTTTTATTTTTTCTTTTTTTTTTTTTTTCTTTCTTTCTTTCCTTTTTTTTTTTTTTAACCCCCCATTTGGTTTTCATCCGTGGATAACGCTCGAGAGGAGCCGGGGGGGTGGGGGGAGCCCGGTCCCGGCGGGAAGGAGGCGATGGAGACACCGCGGGACCAGCGCGCAGGGGCTCGGCACGGAGCGCAGCGCCAGCACCATCCAAGTAAGAGCTGCGGCGGGGCTGGGACCCCCGCCCGCGGCCAGGCAGAGCCGCGGGGGGGTGCGGGATGCCCCGCGCCGGAGCTCGGCGCTGTGCGGGAGCGCGGGGCCGGGCGGCGGCGGGAGCGGCGCTGGCGAGCATCCCGCTCCCGAGCATCCCGCATCCCTTCGCTCCACTCCGCCGGGCTGCGCGGGGCTCCGCGGCCAGCGGGGCGGCTCCCGCTTGTCCCCGGTCCCGCCCGGCGCTGCCACTTGTTGTGCGGAGCGGAGCGGAGCGGAGCGCGGCCAACCCCGCACAGCGCAGCGCAGGGCGGGCGGTGGGTGCGGGAGAGCGGCTGTGGCGGGCGGTTCGCGCGTGTTTCGGGGTGTTTATTTTTCCGCGTGGGGGTGACCCTGGGTGTGTGCGCCCGCGGGGTGCGCGGCTGCGTGGGAGCCGCAGAAGTTGCGGGCGAGGCGGGAGCCGACTGGGAGCGGGGCTGTGCGGGAGCCGGGAGCCGGGAGCCGGGAGCTGGAGCGGCAGGACGCGAAGGGCTGGCGGGGTGTCCGAGTGGGTGCGTGCGACACCGGGGTACGGGGACGCGAGTGGGGTGCGCGTGTCTGTGTGTGTGACGGGGTGTGCGTGCGGTGAGTGTGTCAGCCGGCTCCGAGTGTCAGGCTGTTCCGAGTGTGTCAGCCGGCTCCGAGTGTGTCAGCCGGCTCCGAGTGTGTCAGCCGGTTCCGAGTGTGTTAACCCGCTCTGAGTGTGTCAGCCGGTTCCGAGTGTGTCACCGGCTGTCCGTGCCTCTGCCGCGGGCGGTCCGTGTTTCCCGGTACGCGAGGCTGAGCGCGAAGCCGGTGCCGGCGGAGCGGCTCCCGTGGTTTTTTTCACGGGTGTCTGAGTGTGTGTGTCCGTGTGTGTGTGCGCGTGTCTCTGTGCGTGTCTCGGTGCTGCCAGAGCCGCCTGGGGGAGCGGGGGCTCCGCTCCCCTCCGTGCCCGCAGCCGGAGCCGGCGCCAGCCGGAGCCTCAGCCCGGGCAGCGCCGCGGGGACCGGGGAGCCTCGGCCGCGGCGTGCGGCAGCGGAGCCCGGCCTCCATCCTCCCTCCCAGCCGCTGCAGACCATCCTCCCAATCCTCTCCATCCTCCTCCGGCGCGCTGCGAGCCCTGGGGACACCCTGCCCTCCTTCTCCAAGGTCCCCCCGACCCTCCCGGCTGCATCCCCGGAGCAGAGCCGCTCCCGCTGTGCCCAGCTCCCAGCGGCCCTGCCGGGGTGTTTCAGGCCCGCGACATTTTTGTCTTGCCCCAGGGTCCCTCTCCAGCCGGGCTGGAGGGTGGGATGGTGGCGGGAGGGGACAGGAGCCCGGAGTGGCTGTGGGGGACCCACGGCTGGGAGGATGGAGGTGCCACTCCGGGGAGGCTCTGACAGGTCTCTGCCTCGCTGGCTGCCAGAGTTGCGAGGGATGTGGAGAAGGCAGCAGGAGGAGGGAGGGCCCTGGGCTTTGCCGGCTTTTCATCACTGCCCAGCTTCTCAGGGATGATTTTGGAGTGACGCTGTTGCCAGGCCGGTGGGGTTCCTCCTCGCGGGGTGCTCTGGCTCCGGGCGCTCGGGCCCAGCCTGCAGAAACGCCGAGCAGCCGCAGTGGCAGCCGGGGCTGGAGCAAATCCTGGGACGTGCCGCGGAATACCCAGGATTCAGCCCATCCGTGCCTTCGGCGCAGGACTGACCGTCAGCGGCCGTGCTCTCGGCTGCCAGATCCCTGATCCCCGAGCTGGGATGAGCTGTTTGCTGCTTGCTGGGGTGTTGCTCCAGCTCCGGGTGTCGGAGCAGGGCTGGGGGGAGCGCAGGGGGGGATTAGCACTCGTGTGCTCGGTGCAGGGTTGGGACTGACTTGTAAGCCGTGGCTCCGAGCCACGCAATCAGCCGTTGGGAGCGAGGAGAGGCTGGACTTTGGTGTCCATTCCCGAAGCGGTGCTGCCTCCCGTGGAACGGGGCCAGGAGGCTGTGGGAATCACAGGGAGCACAGACTTGCTCAAGCAGTTGCTTAAATTCGCGGCGCTTTATAGCCTCTCTCTCATTAAGACTTGTTTTTTTTTTTGGTGGGGAAGGCTGAATTCTGTCGGATTTTGCATGCCACTGTCCTCCGAGAGCTTCCCAGTCATGCATTAAGCAGCGTGACTAACGCCTCTCTCATGTGGTTCAGTCTCTCTCACACTCTCCCCGTAGGGAGAATTGTGTGTGTGGAGGAATAGTTGTTTTGGGAGGGGTTTTTATTTTTAAGTGCTCGGTGCTTTGCCAGCAGGTTGGAAAAAGGTGCCTGGCACCAGAGAAGAAAGTGTGGGATGGTCCTTAGATCCCATGGGAAAATAGCCTGGTGCCTTGGACTGGCCCCTGGGAAGCCTGAGTCTCCTGCACAGACGTGCTTGAGGAGGCTTCCTCCTCCTCCTCCTCACACCCAGCTCTGGGCTCTCACGTCTGCGCTGTGTCATTCGCACCCTGGGGTGCCGAGCAGGATTCCTGACCCTGCTGATTCCTTATCCTGCCGAGCTCAGGGCCCCTTGTGCCTTCCAGCACTGTCCCTCAGGCTCCCAGCCCGTGTCCTCCTTCCATCTCCCTGCTCTGCAGGGTTCCTTCCTTCACCTGCAGGGATGGGGCTTGGGTTCACACTCCAGCCCTGTTTCTGGAGCAGAAATCCTGGGTGCTGAGCACCTTTGGGTGACACCCTTCCTCCTCCGGGCTGGCACAGGGCTCCTGGCGTTTCCAGCTGCTGGGCCCTCCCTCCCAGCTCCCTCAGCCATGTGAGGCATCAGCGCTGCCTTGAGACTTTCCCCTTTCTTTCCCTGCGATCTTTCACCTCTCACCAGGGCTTAGTCAGGATGTGGCTACGTCACCAGCAGCCAGGGCCCTGCCCAGTGCAAACAGCCCAGTGCAAGCAGCTCAGCAGCGGGCACGGGGCCTCTCCCAGCCCGGGAATCCTCTGGGAGCCCTTTCCCGACAGCTGGAGCTGCCCATGGTCCCTGTCCTTACTCACAACCATCCCCAACCGGAGCGCGGGGCTGAGGGAGCTCGGGGCTGATGGAGCTCGGGGCTGATGGACCTCGGGGCTGAGGGAGCTCAGGGCTGAGGGAGCTCAGGGCAGGTTCACCCCGTGGAGGAGGATGTGGGGGGTCCGGTGTGGGGGTGTGGCAGACACGAGTGTGACCCAGGTGGCAGTGCCCCCGCAAGGGTGACATCACACACATGCACCGGGGGCATGCACACACGCGGGCACACACGTTGTGTGGGGCACACACACGTGCAGGAGCGCGATCTCACACCTGGGGCACGGGCCTGGAGCGGGCAGGGATGTGCTCCTTGGCCAGTGTGACACACCTGGACACCCTGGTAGGGCACAGGTGTGATGTGTGTGTTACCCACGGACACACAGCCATGCTCCGGGCAGGTGCATGCCCCTGGAGTGCTCACAGGGCACAGCAACACAGACACACACGTGTGTGCACACACTGCATGTGTGATGCACAAATCTGCTGTGTTTCTGCTGGGCTCCCGACCTCCTCCATCCTCAGCCTAGTCCAGGGATGGAAGAGGGATGGATTGCTGTCCTCATCCCTTCCTGCTGGAGTTACACATCCCAGCGCTGGTGTGGGCAGTTCTTCATGGCCTCAGCCAGCTGGGAATGGCTCTGCTCTGCACACGAAGGAAGTGGCAGGACAAGGGGACAGAGGAGAGCTTGGCTTCAGGGCCACAGTCTGCTCTCCAGGCACGGAGATGTGTTTTCACTGCGGGGGCAGAGCTCATCTCTTCTGTGTCCCCATGTCCATGGAGAAGCAGAAGGGTGAAGGGACTGGGAGCTGTTGGCTTGTGAGAAATACCAAGGAGGACAGTGCAGGGTGTTCCACTTGCTGATGAGCAGTACAATGCCAGGCTAACCAGGATTTGGGCACTTGCTCTGTGGCACCGCTTGCCCATGAAGCATTTGCTTATTCTTGGGTGCAGAATATGGAGAGAGGGAGCGATGGGAGCGGTGAGAGCACGGTGATGCTGCGGGGCCTTGGCAGATGTTTGTGGCTATTAATTTTAGGGCACCCAATCCCTGGGTTTTTGGGTGCCAGTGAGCAGTGTTGAACCCCTTTATGCTCACAGCTCAGCAGAAGCTGTGTGGGTGTTCCTGGACCCTGGAGGAGGAAAATGTGTTCCCAGAACGGAAGCCAGGGAATGGGAAAGCTGGTGGCCAAACACAGCACAGATAGGGGCTTGGTGGCAGGGCATGTGGCTTGGCACAGGAGGGGACACTCTGTGGGGCTGGCGGTGTGCCTGGCATGGCCTGGGCAGTGTGTGGGCACAGGGAAGAGGTGCCAGTGGTGGGGGCAGCTGTGCAGGGGTGCAGCAGTGCAGGGGTGTCTCTGCAATGCAGGGGGGCAGTGCCACTGCAGAAGTGGGGTGGGCACTGGCACAGGGTGGGCACCCGGTGCGTGCCATGTCCCAGACTGGAGTGGGAGGGAATGGGAAGGAACAGTGTGTCTGCAGTGAGGAAGGGAACAGGAGCTGCTGGCGCAGGGTGTGGGGTTGCCTAGTGACTGTGCAGCGAGGGGGATGCTGCGCTGCCGTTGCAGTGTACCGGGGCTGGGCACTGCTGGGGGCTGCCCGGGGGGTTCCTACACTGCAGTACAGCCTGGGCAGGGAGCTGGTGTCCCTCTGACTGCCAGGGACAGCGGGGATGGCAGTGCTCCACAGGCAGCGCAGGAGGGATGATGCTCAGGGCCGCTGCATCCCTGCAGTGCCGGGTGGGTGGTGCCTCTGCACCTCGCAGTGTGAACTGGCAGTGCCACTGTGCTGGCAGTGCAGCAAGGGCAGCGCTGCTCTGTCCCTGCCACAGCGGTGCCCCATGGCCCTGCAGTGCTGGAGGGGTGGCAGCCCCGCATCCCTGCAGCACCCCATGGCCCTGCAGTGCCCTGCAGCCCTGCAGTGCTGGATGGGCAGCAGCCCTGCATTCCTGCAGTGTCCCCAAAGCGATGGCTGCTGCTGTTCCTGCAGTGCAGGCAGTGATGAATGGGAAGGAGCTGTCTGCTGGCAGTGCCCTGTGTTCCTGCAGTGCTGGGTGCATGGCAGCCCTGCATCCCTGCAGCAATCCATGGCCCTCCATCCCTGCATGGGTGGCAGCCCTTCATCCTTGCAGTGCCCTGTGTTCCTTGCATGGGTGTCAGCCCTGTGTCCCCTCAATGTCCCATGTCTCTGTAGTGCTAGGTGGGTGTCAGCCCCACATCCCTGCAGTGCCTTGTATCCTTGGGTGGGTGTCAGCCCCACATCCCTGCAGTGCTGGACCCCGCAGAGCAGGCAGAGCTCCCCATTTGGTGCTCCATTTTCTGCAGTGCTGGCAGCTGCATGCAGTGCCCATGTGTCCCTGCCGTGTGTGGCAGGCAGTGCCCCTGCACTGGTGGCACACAATGCTCCTGTGTTTGGGTGGTGAGAAGCTGTCTCAGAGTCTGGCCGGCTCCCATCGGGTTGTTGGCAGCAGGCTGCCTTCAGTCCACCCTGTTAGTGTGCCTCGTTGGGTCTAATTACAGTTGGTGTGGTGATGAAGAGGGTGGACAGTGGCAGGAGTGGCTTCCTGCAAGTGGCAGGGCTGAGGTTTCAATGACAGGGTTACTCACTCCAGCAGGGCGTTGCAGGAACTCTGCGAGCTGGGACGGATCCTTTGGGGCACTGGAGGCTGCCAGGAGCCAGCCCCAGCAGCCCCTTCCCTTTGGGAGCCGTGCCAGGACCGTGTGCAGTCCCACAGTGGGGTAAGCCAGGGAAGTGGGCTGATCCCTAACCTCCGGTGTCTGTGTCTCCTCCAGCTCCCCTGCAGCGCAGGATGAACCCGCTGGCATCCTGCCTGGGCCTGTGGCTCCTCTGCCAGCTCCCTGCCCTGGCCTCGGGGACACGAGTGATCTACAAAGTGCAGGAGGAGCAACCCCCCAACAGCCTCATAGGGAGCCTGGCCTCTGACTACGGCTTACCGGACATGGGGCACCTCTACAAGCTGGAAGTGGGGGCCCCATACCTGCGTGTGGATGGCAAGACTGGGGACATCTACACCACAGAGACCTCCATTGACCGGGAGAACCTGCGGGAGTGCCAGCACCTCCTGCCCGGAGACCCCTGCTACCTGGAGTTTGAGGTGTCCATCACGAACCTGAACGCCAACAGCAGCCCGCGCCTGCTCGAGGGGCAGATCGAGGTGCTCGATATCAATGACAACACCCCCAACTTCGCCTCGCCCGTCCTCACCCTGTCCATCCCTGAAAACACCAACATTGGGACGCTCTTCCCCATCCCCCTGGCCATGGACCGCGACTCGGGCCCCAACGGCGTTGCCTCCTACGAGCTGATGGCGGGTCCGGAGGCGCAGCAGCTCTTTGGGCTGCAGGTGGCCGAGGACCAGGATGAGAAGCAGCCTCAGCTGATCGTCATGGGCAACCTGGACCGGGAGCAGTGGGACTCCTACGATCTGACCATCAAGGTGCAGGATGGGGGGAACCCCCCGCGGGCGAGCAGCGCCCTGCTGCGCATCACCATCCTGGACATGAACGACAACGCGCCCAAGTTCGAGAAGGCCCTGTACGAGGCAGAGCTGTCTGAAAACAGCCCTGTGGGGCACTCTGTCCTCCAGGTGAGCGTGGGGGGGCTCTTCTCACTGCTTCCCCTCCTGCCTGGCTGCAGGGACAGCCCAGGAGCCGTGGTTCCTGCAAGGAGGAGGGCGGGTTGGGTGGAGGAGCCCACAGTGTCACCTGGGGCCAGCAGGCAGGTCCCAGAGATGTCACATCTGCTCGACTGAGGTTGGAGAGGATGTGCAGGAAGGGACAGCCGGAGTGGGGCTGCAGGACGCGGCTGAGGGAGCTGCAGGGAGCAGGGTTCTGGGACCTCAGGGCCACCGGGATTCTGGCTTGGGGCCAACACGGTCTCAGTGCTGCCCGCAGACAAGACATAGAGCTTTTCATAAGTTGCATTCCCTTGGCTGCTCCATGGAAACTCGGGAGGTGGGGGACAGGGAGCATCCCTGCTGCCCGTGTGCAGGGCTGGCCATGGCTCTGGAGGTGCCCTGCTGTCTACAGCAAGCGGGGGCTCTGCCTCATTGCGGGCAGCGCTGCAAACCGGCCCGGAGAGCCCAGAGGGTTGGATCTTGGTGGATTTGGCTTGGAGGGGGCATTGAGATGATAGCAGTCGACATCTGTTTATCTGCAGCTGCCATCTTAATAAGCGGAGCGCGGCCAGCTCTCATCTGCCTGCTAATTCTGATGTGAATTTTTTAAGAATTCATTTTTCACTGTTAAGAGAATGGGAGTTGGAAGCAGATAAGGGAGCTGCATGGCCGGGAGGAGAATGGGCTGAGACGCCGCTGCTGCCATTGCTCAGCTTTTATCTTTCAGGGGGAAAATGACTTCCGCCTGTTTTGTGAGTGGAGGTAAAAGGTGGAATTTACATTTAACAACTTTCGTTCTCCATCCAAATCTGCTGAGCAAGATAACGGCGGAGCAGCAAATGGTGCAGAGAAGAGGCTGCTCAGAGAGCCGATTAGGGAGGCAAATGTTAGACAAACCTCATCTTCTTTAGAAAGCAAATAATAGTCATAGATGCAGGTTTATGGGGATGCAGGGCTCCTGGCGGGTGGGGATGGACGGTGCTGTGCAGGGCTCAGGCAGCCCCAGCCCCTTGCTTGGTTGCGTCCCCGGATGTCTCGGCTGCAGCTCCGCACATCGTTGCCTCCCTCCTCACCCTCACCTGAGCCAGGCAGCTGCTCCAGCCCCTCCTCGGCGGCACAGCTGGAGCTGTCCCTCCCTGCTGCTGGCTGGGTCTCAGCGGCAGGGTTCCATGGTTCCAGAGGATTCCCTGCGTGCCGGAGCCGGCCGGGAGGGGAGCACAGCCAACCGGCCCAGCCGGTTTCTCTGGAAGAGCGAGGCAAAGCCTCTGTGCCTGAGGGCGGCTCCCAGCTGCTCTGCCGGTCCCAGGCTCTTTGCCCCACAGTCCTTGGCCCCAGAAGAGGAAATCGTGGTTTTTCCCCCCCGGCTGTCCTGGTTTGTGGAGGGACTGGCTCTGCTGTGCCCTTGTCCTGCTGACCGATTGTCCCTCTGTTCCCCAGGTGAAAGCTAACGATTCAGACCAGGGTGCCAACGCTGAGATCGACTACTCCTTCCACCAGGCCTCGGACATGGTGCGGCGGCTGCTGCGCCTGGACCGCGCCACGGGGCTCATCACCGTGCAGGGCCCCATCGACCGCGAGGACATCGGCACCCTCAAGTTCTCCGTCATGGCCAAGGACAAGGGCGCCAACCCCAAGAGCGCCCGCACGCAGGTGGCGGTCACCATCAAGGACATGAACGACAACGCGCCCTCCATAGAGATCCGCGGCATAGGGTTGGTCACCCACCAGGATGGCATAGCCAACATCTCGGAGGACGTGCCAGTAGAGACAGCAGTGGCTCTGGTGCAGGTGTCCGACCGAGATGAGGGTGAAAATGCCGTGGTGACCTGCGTGGTGGCCGGTGACGTCCCGTTCCAGCTGCGCCAGGCCAGTGAGACGGGGAGTGACAGCAAGAAGAAATACTTCCTGCAGACCACCACGCCGCTGGACTACGAGTCAGTGAAAGAGTACACGATTGAGATCGTGGCCGTGGACTCGGGGAACCCGCCCCTCTCCAGCACCAACTCCTTGAAGGTGCAGGTGATGGACGTCAATGACAACGCCCCTGTCTTCAGCCAAAGCTTCACTGAGGTGGCCTTCCCTGAGAACAACGAGCCCGATGAGCTGGTCATGGAGGTGAGTGCCACGGACGCTGATAGTGGCTCCAACGCCAAGCTGGTTTATTCCCTGGAGACAGACCCCTCCTCCAAGGGCTTCTTCACTATTGACCCTGACTCCGGGGAGATCCGGGTGAAGGCTGTGCTGGACCGAGAGCAGCGGGAGCGCTACGAGTTCTTGGTGGTGGCGGAAGATAAGGGCACCCCCAGCAAGCAGGGCACAGCATCTGTGGCCATCAACGTCATGGACAGGAATGACAACGACCCCAAGTTCATGCTGAGTGGCTACAACTTCTCAGTGATGGAGAACATGCCGCCCCTCAGCCCCGTGGGCATGGTGACGGTCATCGATGCCGACAAAGGAGAAAATGCCAGGATCCAGCTGTCAGTGGAGCAAGACAACGGGGATTTTGTTATCCAAAATGGCACCGGCACCATCCTCTCCAGCATCTCTTTCGACCGGGAGCAGCAGAGCACCTACACCTTCCGACTCAAGGCGGTGGATGGTGGGGATCCCCCCAGGTCTGCCTATGTGGGGGTGACCATCAACGTCTTGGATGAGAATGACAATGCTCCCTTCATCACCTCCCCCTCCAATGCCACCTACAAGCACATACTGCCCCACACCAGCCCCGGCCAGCAGGTGAGCAAGGTCAAGGCAGAGGACATCGACTCGGGCATCAACGCTGAGCTTATCTACAGCATCACAGGAGGAAACCCCTTCGAGCTCTTCCAGATCTCCCCACAGAGCGGGGACATCACTCTGGAGAAGGAGATCCTGCGCAAGCACCACGGCCTGCACCGCCTGGTCGTGCGCGTCAACGACAAGGGCAAGCCCTCACGGCATGGCACGGCTCTGGTGCACTTCTACGTCAACGAGACGCTGGCCAACCGCACGCTGCTGGACACGCTGGTGGGGCACAGCCTGGACACGCCGCTGGACATCGACATCGCCGGCGACCCTGAGTACGAGCGCAGCAAGCAGCGCAGCAACATCCTCTTTGGGGTCATTGCTGGCATCGTGGCCGTCACCCTGGTCATTGTGCTGGTGGTCCTGGTGCGCTACTGCCGGCAGCGCGAGGCCAAGAGCGGCTACCAGGCGGGCAAGAAGGAGACCAAGGACCTGTACGCCCCCAAGCAGGCCAGCAAGAGCGGGAAGAGCAAGGGCAAGGTGAAGAAGAGCAAGTCTCCCAAGCCGCCCAAGCCCACGGAGGATGAGGAGGAAACGGGTCTGCAGAAATCGCTCAAGTTCAACCTCATGAACGATTCCGTCAGCGACAGCCCCCGCATCCACCTGCCCCTGAACTACCCTCCGGGCAGCCCGGACCTGGGCCGCCACTACCGCTCCAACTCGCCGCTGCCCTCCATCCAGCTGCAGCCTCAGTCACCCTCCGCCTCCAAGAAGCACCAAGTGGTGCAGGACCTGCCGGCCACCAACACCTTTGTTGGCACCGGGGACAACAACTCGACGGGCTCCGAGCAGTACTCGGACTACAGCTACCGCACCAACCCCCAGAAATACACCAACAAGCAGGTAGGAGAGCTCATCCTGAGGCCGGCAGCGGCCCCCCCGCTGCACCGGGGAGCCATCTGGACAGAGGTGTGGGAGTGAGCGTGGACTGGCCCCCAGCCCTGCATGCGTGGCCCAGGGGGCTGGCATTGGACTACCCCGGAACCAAGCCACAGAGCCTGGGCGTGGTGCAGGGAGGGGATGGGGACGGTGTGGGAGAGGTCAAAAACTGTCGGAGTCTTTGTCAGAGCGCCCGGGGCTGGGTCCTGGTGGCGCTGCCTGAGTGACGGTGACGCGAAGGGCGCTGCATGTGTGTGGCTCTGCATGTGGGGCTCTGGGCAGGGAATGCCACTCGCCTGCCTCCCCTTTGGGGACTGCTCTGGGAGCACCAAGGAGGGCGATGCCCACCCTCCTGTCCCTTCCTCTGCTTGGGCTGGCTCATGGGGAGGAGGGACTGGTCGTACTCCTGCCACAGCTGGGTTCCAGCCCTGCCCTGCTCCAGGGAGCAGTTGGGAAGGCTCTGGCCTCACCTGGCTCTGCTGGTGCGGCTGAACTTGCCACCATCCTGCGCCAGGGCGCCTCAAAGGGAGCTCTGCGCCCGCTGCGGCTGCCCGGGCAGGTGGGGCTGGGTGGAGGCGCAAAGCTCTGCCTTTTTCCCAGGCTCAGGCTCCGGCTTCCCCCAGGCTCGGGCCCTCTGCCACAGCCGGCGCGGTGAAATCCGGGCTTCCCTTAGCATGAGCGCCGGGCCTGGAGCTGTGGCTCTGCGGGAGAGGGCTCGCAGGTCCCGGTGGCACGGGAATGGCCCATCCGTGTGGCGGGGCTGGGGCTGTGCTGGGGGTCTGGGGACAGGGGCACCGGGGTGTCTGCTGCGCTCGGGTCACTGCTCTTGGTGTCGCCGGGGGGTTCTCTGCGTGCGGGGCAGGGCAGAGGCAGGTCTTGGCTGCTCGCTGGTGTGCACTGGAGCTTGGAGCTGAGCCACGAGGTCGTGGGCTGAGCGCGGAGCTTGCAGGACCTTCTTTCTCAGGCTGTCTGGCCACTTAGGAGCTTGCACCACGTTTCTGCTTTGGCACTTCTGTCCTTAACCAGCCAGGGAGGGAGAGGGGGAGCGAGTGCCTGTGGCTTTGTCTTCTTCCTGGGGCCCCGTGGGTGAGGACCACCCACTCCCCCCCCGTGCTGTACCCCCTGTGCCCCATGAGACCCCTGCCCCCCTTCTTTGTACCCCGGAGAGCGGCAGGCTGGGCTCCTGCCGTGGGGCTGAGCTCAGCTGCCCTGTTGGATTTGACTTCAATAAAGTTTTCTATTTTTGACCGGTTGTGCCTTATTTTCCCTGCTGCCCCTGAGGAGGCTCTCACTCCCAGCAATTTCCCAGGCATATTTTCCATGTCCTTGGCCACTGGAGCACTCAGGCTCTGTGGAGGCCAGAAGTGATGCTCACGTGGACTGGCCATCTCCACAAACCCTCCACCACACCCCAGCATGGTCATTCCAGAGGCCTCATGGTGCTGACCCTTCATCCCCAGGTTGACATGTCCCATGTCCAGTCACCTCCTGGCCCTGTGAAGATGTTCCTGCAGGACAGGGCTCCCAACACCTGCACACATACACACAGGTGTGGATGTGGACGCAGACTGAGCCACAGCCAAGCCCGCCCAGCTTTCATTCCATTTCACATCAACATCCTCCCTCCAATCTTCTCCTGGTTGATCCCCACATCCTCTTGAGCCCCACCCACGTCCCACAGCCAGATCCCTGTGCCTGGCTAGCCTGACCCAAATCCCTGGCAGCCGCCGTCTCCCGCCCGCCGCAGTGCTGCAATGAGGGCGCACGCGGTTGCAGATGGAGCCTTGGCGTGTCAGCAGCACCCGGATCCCGGCGCTCCCCCAGCCCAGGAGGCGATGGGAAGGAGAGATCCTCTCAGGAAGGCTTGCTGGAGCCAGGTGGCTCTGCCCTGAGTGGGATCTCCTGGCGGGATGGATGGGGGTGATGCCAATGCCGTGGGGCTCGCCCTGGGTCTTGTCTCCAGCTGTTTGGAGCAAAGATGGATCCTGGCAGGCAGGAACAGTCCGACACCCCTCTCCCACCATCCCACTATCCCATCTCAGGCACCCCCTCCCTGGCCACCCATTCCTGTTTCTCCTGGATTTTCTTCCAAGCTGGGGCACCCATCCCTGCTCCTGTCACACCAGTTCACTTCTTCCCCAGGGCCTCCAGTGGCCTCGCCAGGCTGCCGGGGCCGAGGAGCTCTGGCGCTGGGAGAGATTAGATCAGCCGGGGAAACCAGTGGTTCTGGCTTCGGTGGTTTGAGCCCTGTGCCAGCCTTGGCTCTCACAGCCTCCTCGTTTGTTTTGCTAACAGCATAAGGTTTTATCTTGAACCATCCAGGAAGTGTCTGGGCCTCCTGGGCAGGCAGGGCTGGGACCCGCGGGGAGATGCGATGGCTGCAGAGGAGGGAAGGAGACACCAGCAACCACCTCAATAACTGCTCCCCGCAGGGCCGGGCAGGGCAGTCTGGGGGCTTGGCTCAGCCCTGCTATCTGCTTCCCTTTGGGAACTTTCTGAGAGAAGTTTCCCTTCCTTCCTCTTTGATGAACCTGGGGTGAGAACTCAGGCGCTGGCGTGGGGAGCGGCTCTTTCTTCTGCCTGGCTCCCAGGCTCCATCCTTTTTTAGCGGGAGGGGATATTCTACATCCTTTCCCAGAAGTGCCCCGGGTCCTTACAGCCCCCCACCACCTGGCTGGAGCGGTGTGAACTTGAGGGTGCTCAGCAGAAGTTCCTGCACCTGCCTGCGGGCTCGGAGCGCGGTGCAGCATTAATTACTCTCTGCGGGAGGGGAGGAGAGGAATATTGCAGCTGTAATGGATAGAAATGAAATCGTCTTGTTTGAGAATTTAGCTCCGAGTCTCCATAAATTGCAGGTTTAGGTGCTGGCAGATGTCTGGGAAAGTCTCCCACTGTCCTGGGTCAGTGGGTTTTCTCAAGGTCGTTCACGTGGAATGAGCTGATAAATGGATCCAGCAAGGAGCTGCAGATGGAGCTGAGGGTTCATGGGGGACCTGCCCTGCTTTTGCCCAGTTTCAGAGGGATGCTGTGCTGGGAGCAGTTCCTCTGCACTGTGAATCAGCTCCTGCTCCTGGGATCGACTGGGCTTGGCTCAGATTTCGGCCGAGATGGAATGAGAGCGGTGTGGTTGAGGGGCTGCGGATCCCTGGATCTGCTGGTAAGAGTGGCTGTGTCGAAGCCCAGCAGCTTGTGAGCATCACTGGGGTGCCTGGGGGAGCAGGGGGAGCACAGGGTGGGGAATGGCTCATTCACTGTGCTGGAACATTGGTGAGGATGCTGAGGGCACCAGGGGCAAGGCAGGAAGGTGCTGTGGCTCCTGGCACGTCTGTGCTGGGGACTTGGGTTGATGGCAGGGAGTGAGAGCACCGTGGGGTGTTTGGGACCTCAAACATGAGGAGAGAAGAGCACAGGCTGGCTGTGCATCCAGAGACAGCGTGGGTGTGCTGCAGGGGGAGGTGACAGCGGGGTGTACCCAGCCTGCGCCCCTGCGTGGGAGGTGACAGCGGGATGCTCACTGCCAGCGCCCTGCGGAGGTGGCACAGAGGACAGCACGGTCTGTGTGACGAGGGGTGGCAGGGACACACGCACAGGCTGTGTCCCAGCGGGAGAGGACGCAGGGGATGGTGGCACAGGGCTGTACAACCCCTGTCCCCAAGGAGGTGGCAGTGGGGACTGTGCAGCCTGGACTGCGGTAGGAGGTGGCACAGGGGGTGCACAGCCCCAGGGAGAGGGGCACAGGGCTGTGCACAGGCTGTGCTGTGGGGAGGGTGGCAGTGACAGCAGGTGACAGCAGGGTGGGCAGCCGCGGCCAGGTGACAGCGCTGTGGGCAGTGTCTGTGGGGAGATGGTGACACTTGCTGTCCCTAACCCATCAGGGAGGTCATCAGCTCTGTCCTGCCTGGCTGTCCCTGGCCCCACCAGTGCTGGGGACCTTGTCCTTTCTCCCCAGGCTCATCCAGCCCGTGCTCCTCTCCTGGGGCTCCCCATATGGGGCTGGGTGACATCCCTGCCATTCCTCCCTGCCCTCCTCTTCCTCTCTCCCTCACAGCCTCAGCCTCTCCCCTCCCTGCTTCCTTTGGAGCTCAGCCTTTCCTAGCCTGGATCTGAGGAACTCCTCCCTTTTCCTCCCCAAATCTCCCCTCTGCTTTCACAACTGTCTGCTCCTCTCCACCCTCTCTCCTGATCTCTCCCTTCTCCCTGGCTTTCCCCAGTCTCTCCTGACCGTGCTGGCCCCAGCACAGAGGGATGCTGAGCCCTCCCAGAGCAGGGCTGAGCCCCTGGCTGGCCGAGCTGTGGATCCTGGGGGATGAAAGCCCTGGCTGTGTGTGCAGCTCCAAGCCTCCCTGATTGATATTCCCAGCACTGCTCTGCCCGCTCGGCCGGGCTCTCAGCTGCAGTGCTGTTCCCTGGAGCGGGGCCCAGCCCTGCAGGCTGCTTCACCCGACACCCAAATCCTGGGGCAGAACCCGGGGCTGGGACAGGGAGTGTCCCCGAGGTCCCTGTGTGTCCCCTCAGCCCACAGAGCACCCAGAGGCTGTGGATGGGGTGGAGCACAGAGGGTGGGATGCAGCTGGAGGGGGTGGAGGGGTGGGGTGTTCCCAGGTGAGGACAGAGCTGGGATGTTCTGGGATGGGGTAGAAGGAGGTTGGAGTAATGAGAGGGTGTAGGATGTAGGACAGGGTGTTGTGGAGGGAATGAGGGTGAAGGAATGCCTGGAGCAAAGGGCACAGAGTGGCTGGAGCTGTGTCAGGGCTGGGGAGGGCAGTGGGACAGCAGCCAAGAGACCCCTGAGCTCGTGGCCAGCCAGGACCCCCAGAGTGAATCCCCCCGTGTGGGGCCATGACAGGGCAGGTCCCAAAGAGCCCCTTTGTGGTTTGTGGGGTGTTGGACACAGCCCCTGTGGTGCCCTGGCAAATGTCCCACTGGTTGGCACATCCTCTGGAATGCTGAGCCCTGTGCCAGGCCCAAGTCACCTTCCTGCCCCTCCGCCCTCGTCCCCACACCCCTGTCCTGTGAGAGCACCTGCCTGGAGCCCTGGGCACGGCCCAACCCCAGGGCATTGCACAACCCAGCTCTGCTCCTGGCAGAAACCAAGATGGTCACTGGAGATTATTCCCAAAGAGGCTTTTCCTGCTGTGTCCTGGTCCTTCAGCACCCCACAAAGCACTGACAGCTCAGCTGAGGGTTGAACAGGGCTGAGGAGGTCACCCCTGGCCTCATGGAGCCCCTTTTCTCAGCTCTGACTGTGGGTCCAACCTGGCTAAGCTCAACCTTGGCTTCATCTCTGGAGTCAGACCTGCAACTCAGACTCACTCAGCTTCCCCCAGCAGGTCCTTCCTTGCCTTTGTCTTTTGTCCTGACCCTTTCTGTACTTCCACAAAAACGATGGAGATAGATTTTACACAGGCAGAGAGTGATAGGACAAGGGGAAATCTTTTCAACTAAAAGAGGAGAGATTTAGATGGGATTTTGGGCAGGAATTGTTCCCTGGCAGGGTGGGCAGGGCTGGCACAGGGTGCCCAGAGCAGCTATGGCTGCCCCTGGATCCCTGGCACTGCCCAAGGCCAGGCTGGATGGGGTTTGGAGCATCCTGGGATGGTGGGAGGTGTCCCTGCCCATGGCATGGGATGGAATGAGATGAGCTTTAAGGTTCCTTCCAACTCAAACCATTCCATGATTCCATTCTCTGACTTTCTGAACTTTTCTGCACCCTTGAGGAGCTAGTTTCCACACCCTACCTGGAGTAAAGGCTCCTTTTCCCAGCATGATTCCCAACCCAACTCTCTCGAGAGGAACAGGAGGTCAGGCAGAGGACCAGAAAGAAAACAACTCCCCCACATCCCTTAAAAAAAACATTCCTGGTTGTTTTGCATCAATGCCTTGTGTGTTGGAAGCTGTTTACTGCCTCAGCCCTTCAGCTGCTGGCAGGGAAGCGTGGGTGGGTTTGTGGTGGCAGCGTGGGCTGTGACCTGCCAGGAGAGCAGGACAAAGCTCCAGCACCTCATCATTTCCATCCCTGTGGCACTCACAGCGAGGCCTTGTGGCTCCTGCCCAGAGATCCCTGAAGATGCCCCTTTCCCAGGATGTAAACATCCTCCTGGCTTGCAAAACAGCCGGTCTGATCTCCTGGCTGCACGTGGCTCGGGGATCCCGGCACGTTCCACCGAAATCCTGATCCATCCTTTGGGGAGGGCAGCCAATCCCCACCTCTCTCCCTGGGAGCTGCTCCTGCCCTGATTCAGCTCCTCAGAGACTCCTTGAAAGGCCCCAGCAAGCTGAGAGCCTGCAGCTATTTTGCTCCCAACACGGCCTGGTTTTCACACGCTGCCAGCTCCCCGGTGCTCAGCACAGACCTGGCCCTGCTGGGGGGGCACCTCGGGGCTGAGCTCTGCACTGACATCCTGCTGGAAGTGTCCTGTGATGTTCCCCTCACACTCATCCATTCATCTTGCTGCTGGTTCATCAAAAGCACTCGAGCCCTGTGGAAAGCAAACCCCACATTTCAGATGCTGGAGGAGCCCTTCGTTCTCTTTCAGGCTCTGTATTGGGATTCCAGGCTCTGTGAGTGCCTGGAGGAGCTTGGGTGGGTTTTTTTCCAAGGATTTCAAGTGGATCACAGTTTATTGGGGATTATCACGGCCTGGACAGCTCAGAAACCTTTGCTGATGTGCTGGAATTTTGTCTGGAGCCAGGATCTGGTTCGGCCAAAGATGTGACAGCAATCCTGGGATTTGAGGAGCTCGTCCATCCCAGGGTCCTGTGCCAGTGGGAATGGGAATTGCAGCAGTGCAGGAAAGATCAGTGGCCCTAAGAAACCTCCCCATGACTTGTCCTACCTGTTTGATGTCTCCAAAGTTTGTCTCACTGGTATCTCCATTCAGGGGGAGGTGCAGACCACTAAAGCGAGGGCTCTGCCCATGTCTGCAGTGTGTGGGTGCCCAGACCTCTGGAACAGGCACAATTCCTTGGGCAAACAGGAAAAGCTGCTGCCCTTTGCCTGTGGAAGCAGAGCTGGTTGCAAAACAGGTTTGCCCTCAGAGGAAAATTTTCAATTTGGAAGCAAATCAGGAAGAACTGACAGTTTTTCCCCCTTTTCCCCAAGTCAATCAGAATATATATTATATATAAATATATATTTTTTTTCCCTAGTAATTTCTCAAGGCGTGATTCTGCCTGACCTTTAAGAGTTGAACTCCACAATTAATACTTGGCTGGAGTCCTGAAGTGAAAGGTACCTTTGCAAGAGCATCATTTTTTCATTTTCACATGTCAGCAAAGATCTTCCCCCCCACGCCCCAACCCTGAAACAAGGAGCTGGCTTGAATAATGATCTGATTTCAGCAAATTGACAGGTTTTCCGTGGAAAGGCTTCCATGGAAGCATGGTTATCTCTTTTATTTTTATTTTTTTATTTAATAGAGAGCCCTGATTCTACAGCTTTGCACCCCCTGCCCTCCCCAGAGCCTTCAACCCTCCCTGTCAGCTCCACTGGGTGCAACTGGGAGCCAGATTAGCTCATTATTTTCCCAGCATTATTTCCCCACTCTGCAGCTGTTGGATTCCTCGAGGGTTTTATTCAAGTGTTGCTCCCAGTCCCGGAAGCTTTTTCTCCCTGGGATCTTCAGATGGTTTTAACGTGATTATGAGGCCTCCTACTGCGGCCAGGGCAATTTCCACTGCACACCAACCATCTCCAGCATGGCTCCATTATCAGCTGGATGGTGACAGCCATTCCAGGACAGCACCAGGCCAATTTAGACATCATTCCATAAAGATTATGACCCCTTTCGATTTTACTGTTTGCCCTTCCCATGATTTATTCCGGCGTTTTCCTTGCCCGCCTTCATTTCACCCAAAGAAAAGCCAAATGGCACCTCCTGGATGGGCTCAGAGCTGGGATAGGCTGAGGGTTAGGCAGGCTCTGTCCCCAGGCTGCCTAAATGGGTTTCTAATTGCGTTAGATCTTGCTCTGAGTTAGATAAATTCGATCTGACCAGGCAGGTTGGCACCGGGCTTTGGCGGCTTCTTTGAGCATCATGCAAATTCCAGGAGGCTTCAGGGCACCTATGTGGAGTCAGGCCGCATTTTCCCTGGATTTATTCATTAAACAGTGCCTCGGGAGCTGATGTCCATTTGAGGCTGGCTGCTCTGCTATCATTATTTCGGCAGGACTCGGAGACTGGCTCTGCTGACTGCAAGGTCAGCACTCGCTAATTGTCAGCTGAGCAGGCACTCAGGACGGGGAGCAGGTGATTTTTTTGGGGTGATACCTGGCTGTGGGAGGTGGGATCCCATGGATTCCTGCGTGGTTTTGCTCTGGTTGTGGATTCCTCCTCTGGTTTGTCAGCAGTGGGTTGTTGGGAGCTGGGTGCAGGGATTTGTGGGCAGACACAGCCACCACACCTGTGAACACCAGGGACAGAGCTGACCCCAGTGGCTGTGGTGGAGGTGACCCCAGTAAAGTCAGACTGGCAGGTCACAGATTTGGGCTCTAACTGTGCTCCAGGGTTCTTTGGGAGACACCACCTTCAGGGACAAAGCCTTGGGAGGGCCTGAAGGAGTGTTTTGAGTGAAGGGCGGGTGTCAGGGGTGTGCACTGACCACAGCTTGGCTGGGAGGTGGGGCTGTCCATCTCCCCCCTGCCCAAAGCAGGCAGAGCCCCCGGACCTCATCCCTTCCCTCTATTCCTGTCTGTTGTGCATCCTGGGAATGCTGAACCACCTCAACACCTGGAGATGCTGGGGCAGGGCAGGGAGGGACCCTGGGGCAGACAGGACCCCCAGGCCACCAAGGGCAGGAGCAGGGGGGACTGTAGGTGCCAGGAGGTGACACCAAGCCAGAGCAGTGCTTGCCTTGCCCCTTGTCCCTGTCCCTCAGGGTGTTGCCGTGCCAGGAAACGCCCTGAGCTCTTCTCATCACCTGCAGGGTGAGTGCAGAACGAACAGGGGGTGTTCCTGGGGGACTTCTCCTCCAAAAATCAGTGCAGTGGCCACACAAAGTGCTGCTGGGGGGTGGTGGGAAGAGCTGTCGCAGCTCCATCCTCTCCCCAGCACAGCAGCAGAAGCTCTCGAGCTGTAAAATGGACGAGCTCAGCCTGTGTCCTGCTTCCTGGAGCTCGAGCGTTGCCCTGTGTGGTTTTGGCAATTCAGCTCCAGCTTTCCTCCAGGCCTGCCCTGGTTTCCATGGACATAACATTCCCCTCAGCCTGCTGCTCCCAAGGCTGTGCTGCACTGCACCGGAGCCCCGCTCCTTGCCAGGCAAAGCAAATAATTCCCAAGCCTCCACCCACGGAAAACTGGCTCAGGGTCGTTCCAAGCACGATCCCTGGGCTTGTCTTCCTCTCTTCCTCTGCATACCCAGGGATGTTGCATGGCTCCAGGTTGGTTTGTAAAGGAGAGGGGTTGATGAATCCATCTGAAGTTGAGCAACTCCGGTGCCACAATGGCTCCCTTGTCACTTATTTTGATATTCCGGGCGCTGGCTCTGACATTGCCTTTCACTCCCGGCCCTGTGAGTTGCTGCATTGTGGCGGCTGTTGGGGAAGCAGCTCCTTTGGCAGCTGCCTGAAAGGAGGATTCTGGCGTGTGGGGAGGCACAGGAGCTGCCAGAGGAGCCCTGGAGCCTGGATCCCGCTCTGGGATCAGCAGCGAGCCGGTTAACAAGGGTTGGATTTTCCCCGCTGTGTGCTTGGGAGGGGGAGCAGGGTGGCTCCCTCCATCCCTGCCAGCAGGAAAAGGGTACCCGGGGTGGATTTTGTTGTTTCCTTTGTGAACAATGGAATTTCTCCTGCTGCTCAGTCCCTGCTCTCTGCACAGGCGGTGAGGCCATGGGATTGTGGGGACGTGGTGACATCCCAAATTCCTGGCACTGCTCAGTTTGTTATCCCTGGGTTTAACGAGGAGAATCAGGCTGGTGCAGGTCCTGGTGGGAGCTGGAGATGTTTGAGTGAGGGAAGGAAAAGGCAGGAGGGAGCAGAGGGGCTGAGAAGTGTGGGGTCCCCTTAGCCCCATCCAGCATCCCTGAGTGGGAATCCTCATGGAATCATTAAGGTTGGAAAAGGCCTCCAAGATCATCGAGATTTGGTGTCACCCAGCCCAGAGCACTGAGTGTCACCTCCAGTCCTTCCTTGGGATGGGGATTCCACCACCTTCCTTGCGATGCCTGGCCATCCTTCCCATGAAGAAATTTCTCCCAATACAATTTTTTCCTAACGTGCCCTCGTGGCAGAAGGAACCAGCACAGCCAGGGATTGGTGTTGGGGTGTTTGGGATGTGCAGCCAGGACTAGGGGACAGTCCACGAAAATTCCTCACCAAAACAGGTTCCTGCTACTGCCAGACGAGCCCCAAACATGGAACTGGGGGTTTTAGGCTGGTTTCCCTGTGGCTGGAAAACTGGGGAAGAGCTGGAAAGGGAACAGGGAAGGGCAGCAGGGATGGAACAGGAAGGGCAGTAGGGATGGAAGGAGCAGGGAAGGGCAGCAGGGATGGAAGGAGCACTGGGAATAGCAGCAGGGATGGAAGGAGCAGGAAGGGGCAGCAGAACTGGAACAGGGAATGGCAGCAGGGATGGAAGGAGCACAGGGAAGGGCAGCAGGGATGGAAGGAGCACTGGCAATAGCAGCAGGGGTGGAAGGAGCACTGGCAATAGCAGCAGGGATGGAAGGAGCACTGGCAATAGCAGCAGGGATGGAAGGAGCACTGGCAATAGCAGCAGGGCCAGCCAGACCTGCCCGGTGTCTGCAGGATGCAGAGCAGGACACAATCCTGGATTTGTGGAACTGGAAAGGGGCAGAGTGAGGAGCAATTACTGCTGTTCCCTCACATCCCTGCAGGGTAGGAGAAGTTCAAGGCAAAGTGAGCAGGCAGCAGAGGCAGGAGCAAAGGGAAGAGCTTTTCCAGCGAGCACATGGGCCAGGAGTTCATTGCTGCAGAATCCATGGAGGCCGGAGCAGGCACGGACGCCAAAAGGCAGGAGAGCACTTCAGAGAGGATGGGGGAGAGCTGCCAGTGATTCCTCCTCGGGAAAAATCCCTGAGCTGTGATTTTCCTGGGGATGAACATCCCCATCAGAGCATCCCTGCGGGGTGGAGGACAGGGGCTCTGTCCCTCAGATGTGGCACAGGTGTCCCCATCAGGAATATCACAGCGAGCACTGGCGAACCCTGAAAATGAATTTTTTTTTACCCAAAGCCACAATTTCTGAGCTGAGAAAACAGCTCTGCCCCAAATCCCATTGCAGCACAGTGGCAGCAGTTGGAAGTAGGAAACCAATAAATACTGGGGGTAAAAGGAGGGAGTTACAGCAATTAGGAGAAATTAGTTGTTCTGGAGTGTATAAAATTAACAAGCAAAGCCAAAGACATTGGGGGAAAATCAATTATTACAAAGTCAACACAATAAGTACTTTAAAAAATGTGCTGGGAAGAGGTGGAATTCAGGAACTGTCAATTCCAAGTGGAGATTGCACAATTGTTAATTATGGAGAAAAATGCAAAAGTATTGACTAAAGAGTTGGAGCAATTTGGGCTGAGACATAACAGCGTAGGATGTGGGATCAGCCCATGTGTTGGGAACCAACAAAGGCGTTCCAAATGCAGATATTTGACATCATTGAACGGAATAATTCACCGAAGAGTGGGATCTCTGCTCCAGAGGTTCCATGGAGCTGGGACGGGCAGGCTGGGAGGGCAGGGATGCCACGAGCAGCTGGAAGAGCTGTGCAGTGCTCAGTGTCCTCGGCAGCCCCAGGGAACAACTGGATTAATGGCTAAAGCAGGAATGGCTGATGGAAATAGCACTGACGTCAGTCACTGTGGCTGATGGCAGGGGACACTGGGCACTGGCATTACGTGACAGGTCTGGCTTTTAAACCTTTCCTTAGGCATGGTCTCTGTGAGGAACAGGGGCTGCTCCAGGCGTTCCTGCGGGGCTGGAGAGGCAGAGCTGGTTTGTATTGGGTACAGAGACTGATGGACAGGCCCAGTTGGTAATGGGGGTTTTATCGTTATCATCATCATTATTTTTATTATTTTGCTCTGAGGTTGGACATCAGGAGGGATTTCTCCATGGAAAGGGGGGTCAGGCATTGGGAGGAGCTGCCCAGGGATGTTTGGAGGTGTCCAAGGAACACCTGGATGTGGCACTCGGTGCTCTGGGCTGGGGATCAGGCACAGCTTGGACTCAGTGACCTTTCCAACCTGGGATTCTTGGCATTGTGAGGCAGGTCTGGTTTATCCAGAGCTTAGAGAAGGAAAGCTTGGCTGGGATTCCTGGTGGAGCGAGGTTCTCCTGGAGCTGCTCCTCGGCAGCGGCGCCGTGCCCGCTGCCATTCACCGCCGCAATCAATGGTCTGGAAGGAAATCTAAAATCACTGCTGATAAACCTGCGGCTGCCACGGAGATTGGTGGAGTGGGAGACGGTGCTGGGGACGGAGCAGCCATGCAGAGCAATCCACATTGCTTGGTAAACCATTTAAACAAAGCGCATTTGAAATGCAGCGCGTGGAGAAACGGGGAATGCTGGCGGATATCCTGGGAAGTGCCGAGCTGAAAATGGATTCAAGGGTCACGCTGCATGAGTAGCTCAGGGTTAAGAGGCTGGCACAGACCTCAGGTGGCAAAACCTGTGAGCTTGGAGGGGCAGGAAGGAAAGGTCACCTCTGATGAGGAACAGGGGAAAACTGGGGCAAGCAAAGATGAGGGCCCCGAACCAGATTTGCTGTTTGCAGGTTGTGACTTGGACCTGCTGTGTTTGACTCCTCTAACAGAAGGCTCTGCTGTTCTGATTGCACTGCACAAGCAGCTCCTTGTGCAGAGGCTGCTGCCTGCTCAAAGCCTCTTTAACCTCCCCCAGAAAGGTCACACCAAACCCAATTTCTGCGAGTCAGGGCCGGACAAATTGATTCCGTGCTTTTCCATGATTCCAGAGCGGGGCTGTGCAGGCTGGAGAGCTTCCCAGGGCACAGAGGGAGGGGACAGTCCCCGTACCAGTGCCACTCTGCCCCGTGGGGCTGCAGGGCACAGGTCTTGGGAGCCCTGCAGTGAGAGGAGCCCTTTCCAGGGAGGTGACATTTAAAGGAGGTGTTTCTCAGGTAAAAGCTGCTGTTCCAGAGCCCCCTGGGGAGGGGGGTGGGATGGTGGCTGTCACAGGATTTGGGAGGTTGTTTATTTGTGTTATCACAGCACCCCGAGGAGCCCAGCTCGTCTGGATGGGCTGGTGCAAGCAGGGAGGGAAAGCTGGAGCCTGGAGTTCAGGATGGGCTGTGCAAGGCAGGAAATTGGTTTCGGCTGGGGGGAGAGGGTGCAGGGGCTTTGCACAATCCCTGTGGGCTGGGAGGGGGCTCCAGAGGCACCTGGGCAGCGCTGCCTTGTCCTCACCTGTGCTCTCACACCAGGGGTGGCACCCTCTGCTCTGGCACCCCACTGGCACAGGGCGCCTGTGCCCCAGCCTGGCAGTGCCCAAGGCCAGGCTGGACGGGGCTTGGAGCCACCTGGACTGGTGGAAGGTGTCCCTGCCCATGGCAGGGTGGGACTGGGTGAGCTTTAAGGCCCTTCCAACCCAAACCATGCCACAATTCTGTGATTGCACGTGGTCAAAGCTACCACTGTGGGTTTTTTTGCCCCACTGTTGACTGCTGCAGGTCGAGGTCACTCCTTATCTGCCAGTGGTCCCAAGCAGAGGGTTTTTCTTTCCAGCCTTTGCCACCCTTAACCTTTTCTTCCCTGAACCAGTTTTTCTTTCTTTTTTGAAATATTTTGTCATGGTTTCTAAGGCCTGCTTGTCTGTGCTTCTCTGCTGAAGTGGGGCACTTCTCCTCAAAACCGTGCCCAGCTCAGCCCCCTGGCTCCCAGCCGAGCTGGCACACCCCAGCTCGTTCACACATCCCAGCCCTGATCATTCCTGAGGGGAGTTTGGCACCGTGGGTGGATCCCCAGCCCAGGATGTGCAGGGATCCTCAGCCAGCTGTGCAGATGTGGCAGATCCATCCCACACCTGTCAGTTAATGAAAACACAGCCCAGCAATGGACTCAGGACACAACCTGCAGATTTAATTTGATCCATGATCCCAGCTGAAAAGGCTGTCTGCAGGAATTCCTTTGGGAATAACACATTCCAAATGATTTGCACCCACATTACCCAGGCAGGGATGCACTGCACTGCACCTCCGCTGTTTGCTTGCATTACTTATGAGGAAATCAGCTAAAACAGTGTCAAAAAAAACTTCCTCAAGTCGAGCTAGAACATTTACTGCTCCTCCTCCCTCCACGAGGCTTGCTGTCTTTTCAAAGGAAAGAGTTCAATGGCTTGACATGTTTGTTTGTGACAAACCTACAGTGGCTGTTACTCATTTCCTTGTTATCTTGTAGGTACTTACAAAGAGTTCTTTTATCTGCTTCAGTATTTTTCCAGGAACTGAAATTAAGCTAACTGTTTTATAATTCTCCAGCTCTTCTTTTTTCTCATCATTAAAGACAGGCGCTATTTTAGCTCCCTTCCAGTCTTCTGGAAGCTCCCTGATTCTCTACATGTTCTTCAGGAAAAAAAAAATCTTTGGGGGAAAAAAAAAAAAGCAGCCCTAACAGCTCTGAAGTTACTTAAATCAGGTCTCTAAGCATCTGTGGTGAATTTAATCAGGTCCAACCAACCTTAAAGCAGCTCATCTAAATGCTCCCTCTGTGTTCCTTCCCTCTGTTCGTCTCAATTCCTTCCCCTTCCTGGCCGGTGCTCGCTGTGTGTGGGACGCCTGATTGCCACTGATTTGTAGTAAAGACACCAGCACAGTAACAACAAAAAAAAGGTATTCAGCCTAAACGATGTGCTAGCTCCTCTCTGGCCTCATCACCTTCAGATTCCCATCAGATAATTCCTGTCTTGGGCTTCTTCCCCCATTCCTGGTGCAGAAATGTTGTGGTGGCTTTTTCTCGCTCTCGGTGGTTGCATTCCATCCCCTGCTCTTGCCCCTTGAACTCGAGCTGCCCTCTCCTCTCCTCGGTAATCACACCAAAGGAGGATTTGGTGGAAGGATTTGGAGCGGGATAATGATGTGGCTTAGTGGCTGCTGTCAGGGAGCATGAGGCAGAGCTGGGGAGGGAAAGTGTGAAGTGGGGTCTTTGAACCCACTTTTTGTCCAAGTTCAAAGTGGGTTTTGTGTGCTTAACACAAATGTGGTGCTGGGGGTGACCCTGGGTGGCGAATCCTGAGGATGGGAGCTGGGGTCAGGCCCGGGGCTGGCAGGGGAGGGAGGATGTGGCCACGGCTCTGTGCTGGCCAACAGAGAGGTTTTGAGGTGGCCGTGGCCACATGAGGCTCTGGGGTTGTGTCAGGAGCCTGCTGAGTGGGGACAATGAGGGCGGGAGCTGTCCAGAGCCATCCTGCCATGGCAGGGGACATCTGGGTGACAGAAGAGGCTGGGACAGAGCTGTGGAGGGAGTGATGGGTTGGGGGGAACACAGGGACCGTGCACAGTGTGCTCCCTACATGTGGTGGGGGTTCTTGGCTGGATGGAGCCTGGTGCTGGTGAGGGTGGCTCTGGGGGCTGAGGATGGGGTCAGGCTGGGTGACCCCACCCTTTGCCTTCACCTGCCAGGTGGGTGACGCAGCATCTTCTCTCTTGTCTGCAGTTACCTCATCGCCGAGTGACGTTCTCTGCAGCCAGCCAGGCTCAGGACCTGCAGGACCCCTCCCAGCACAGCTACTACGACAGCGGGCTGGAGGAATCCGAGACCCCCAGCAGCAAATCTTCATCAGGGCCCCGCATCGGGCCCCTGGCCCTGCCCGAGGACCACTATGAGCGCACCACGCCCGATGGCAGCATCGGGGAGATGGAGCACCCTGAGAACGGTACGTGCCCGCCCCTCGCGCCTGTCCCCTCCCCTGGCACCTGTCCCTGAGGCTCCTGGTCCTCCATGATCCATGTGCCCGGTGTGGGGGGCATGGAGCTCGGCTGGGACACTCTTGGCTTGGCGGGGATGGGAGGATGGGGAAGAGAGTGGCAAGGAGTGGTGGGGAGGGGAGAGGTGGGGGAGGGAGGGGAGGTCTGGGTGAGCTGTGGGGTGGGAAGAGTCAAGGAGACAGGTGGGTGTGGCAGGGGACAGGTGGGTGTGGCGGGGATAGGTGGGTGTGGCAGGGGATAGGTGGGTGTGGCAGGAAGCAGGTGGGTGTGGCAGGAGATGTGTGTGGCAGGAGATGGGTGTGACAGGAAGCAGATGGGTGTGGCAGGGGACAGGCGGGTGTGGCAGGAGATGGGTGTGGCAGGGGACAGGTAGATTTGGAGCAATGCCAAGAGAGGGCCTGACAGGGTGGTCTGAGATGGCGGGGCGAGCAGAGGAGCTGTATCCCAGCCCATGGGGAGCTCATGTGCTGCACTCAGGGGTCCCATAGGTGCTCATCCTCACCTCAGAGGGACTGGGGTGTGCTGGAGCTCCTCACATGTGTTTGGGGTCGGAGCTATGGGAGGTCCCGGGGGGCAGAGCAGGTTTAGTGGCACAGGCTGGAGTGGAGTCTCATTGAGCGTGGTGGTGGTGGTGGCAAACCCCAGAGCGACGTGTCCCTTCACCGTGTCCCTCAGGTCACCTCCCGGTGGGGTCCAGCTTTCCCTGAGAACCCCTGGAGGTGGCTGTGGTGTCACAGCTGCTTCACCCGCCGTCGTGCTGCTCGTGCTGCCCCTGTGCTGCCCCGCCTGGCTGCAGCCCACCCCCCCAAGCTGTCTTCTCTGGCCAGCTCCCGTTGCTTCCTTGGATTTGGCTCTGGCTGTGCACATAACATCTTCTCTCCTGTATCTGCTGCCTTCTGTGCTCGTGTCCCCAGGGGAGGTGGCTGTGGAGGTGGCAGGGTGGAAGAATCTTCTGGGAGGGAAGAGGAGGAGGTGGCAGAGGGTTCTCCTGAAGTCTCCTCCTGTTTCTGGGAGCATCCTTGACTTTGGGACGGGTGTGTGTGTGTGATGGGAAGATGGCTGAGCGTATGTTCAGCTGGTTTTTACGAAGCTGCAAACCTGCTGGGTCCCTGTGATGTGGAGCTGGACAGGTCTAGTGGAACATCTCTTCCCAAATCCCAGGTTATTCCTGGAGTAGCGCTGGAGTTCTCTTTGTTAGAACCTTTGGAACAAGGCATGGTGCGGTTCCCAAATCCATCTGTTGTACCCTCCTGTCCACAAGTGTTGTGCAGATCACTTTGTCCCCAAAAGTGCCAGTCAGTCACCTGGGAAGAGCAGTTTGGAGCAGTTCCTGGAGCCCTGACACACTGGAACAGTGCTGGGCTTCCCTGAGAACTTTGGAAGAGAGGCTGGAAGGGTGGTGGTCAAGGAGATGCCTCATGGATGAGTTGATGGAGATGGTGGGGGTGATGGACCTGGGAGAGGAAAGGTTGAGCCCCAGAATGTGACAGAGGTGATGAGGGAGGAGCAGGGCTAAAAGCAGAAAGAGGAGGGAGAGAGAGGAGCACCTGGAGGGCAGAGAGGGTTGGCTTGGGATATTCCTTGGAATGTTCGTTGTGTGCCCAACGAGGATGAGCAGAGCTGAGGGAAGCCAAGGGACACAGCCTGGAGCCCCCAGGAATGGCTCCCAAACCTGCCCTATAAAGCCGTAAACCAGCTCCCTGTCTTGGCACGGAGTGCCCTGTGTGTGCTCACCTCACAGGAGAGCAGCAATCACCCAGGCCCATGCACCAGCAGATCCATGTGTGAGGATCCCAGGGAATAACCACAACCTGCTCCTCTCTCCATCCCCCACAATGTCCTCTCTTGGCTCCCTTCCCATGCCAGGGGCTGGGAATCAGGCTTCAGTGGCTCCAGCATCTGTCCTGACCTGTACTGGGGAGCAGAGGCCATGGCAGTTCTTGGGAATCTACCAGCATTATCCTGATCTGGTGCTCGGCAGATAATCTGGCACGGCAGCCAGAGGGGACCTGAGGAGCCAGGGTCAGGGTTGTGATCCTCTAAGGGGATCTGTGAGGGGACCCTGGCCCTGGGACAGGTGATTTGGGGTTTAGGAGGCACTGGGGGTGTTAGACCAGCTCACCAGAGTTGTGTTTGCTCCATGCCCTGCCCGAGCTGTGGCACATCCACCTCTGTGCTTCTCATCTGCCCAGAGAAGGATCTTGACTTGTTTCCCACAAAGACTCTCCAGTCATGTGAGACCATTGTGACCTTTTGGGGACTGTCCCACCACGTCCTTGCCTTGGCTTCATCAGCAGCACCTCAAAGAGATCAGATCTTGGGTTTTTGGGCAGATTAAGCTGTTCTTGACCTCCTGATAAACCGCGGAGGCGCGCTGGATCTCACACCCCCATCCCGCGGCACGAGCGCTGGGCTGACACGACTGTGCATTTTCTCAGCTTTCATCTGGTTATAAATATCCAACATAACAGGGCTTCCATTGCTTTCTCCAGGAGATTATCCCTGCAGCCGAACCAATCTGATAAGCAAGTATGCAAGGCTATTTATAGCTTTTCAACTGGAAGACAGATCCATGCCTTTTCTTTGTAGATGGTTCTTCACTTGATTAACACACATCTCAGTGTCCTCCTTTCTTGGACCCTTTCTGCTGTGCAGACTGCAGTAAAATGCTGTATTGCAGGGGCTGAGGCAGGCCCTTTGCAGGAGGAATTACGCTGTTCTGGTGAGGACTTCTTCAGGAACTTGGCACTGGCATGGCAGCTCCTCAGTCACCCCAGGCGTTTGTCATCCCTGCTGTTTTCCTTCCTGCCCACTGTTTCCTCCCCAATATTCCCCTGCCCTGTTCCCCACCTCGGTGGGGCACAATGAGCTGGGAATGAAGCTCAATCTCCCATTTGTGCTTTTCCCAAAGACATCTGTTCCCCCCAGATCCCAGATTTGCTTTGGTTGGAAGGAGCCTGGGAATGCTGGTGCTCTGTGGAGGCTCTGCCGTAATGGGGACAGTGCCAGTCACTCTCCACTGGCCATCGAGGGAATTTAACAGGATTTCAGGGCCAAATATGAGCAATTTAGGAATTGTCACACAGAGCCTGTGTCCCCTCTGTCCCTGTGTGGTGCAAATGATTCTGAGATTGTGATTTATTGGATGAGGCGTTTCTGATTCGTGTTTTTCCACCTCCGAAGTCTGTTTTATGGCTGTTATTTAAAGTGGGGGACCCCATGCCATTTTTAATGCCTGCAGTTACAACCCTGCTCGAGTATGGAATTAACAACTTTGAGCTTTCCCAACACTCTCTGATCTGCACTTCCCAGATGTTCATGGCTTTATCCTCGCAGTTCCAGGGAAGAAACTCTGCCGTATGAAATAGAAAATTGCAATTTGCATTTTTTGGAGGTGGCTACTTGCTCTGGGTTGTGGGAATCCAGGACATCCCTCTGGGTGCCCTGGGTGGCTTGAGACCCTGGCAGGGGGCTGAGGAGCCTTGGCACAGTGCCCAAAACCCCTGTGCCTTTGATTTCTCTCCCTGGGAAAAATTACCACCCTTACAAGAAGAATTACAAGTCACAGAAAATAAGTAGAGTGTAAGTTAGATTATTATAAGGTGAAAAAGTAGGTTTTTAAGATTGTTTATAATAAGGGTCTGGGGTCAAGATGGAGGAATCTGGGTGTGTTCTGTCCTTTCTCTTTCTTCCTAGCATCCATCTTTTAGGTGATGTTGGCACTTTTAGATTGGTTTGGAATAGGACCAGACTGTACAATATAAGTGACAGGTATTGGAAGATAATTGTAAATAATGTTTATATAGTTTTTAGTATAAAAAGATAATGCCATCCCAGGGGTGGGCAGTGTGCCTGGGGCTGACCTGCTGAACGGACCTGGGTTGGTCAGGGAAAGAACTTCTAGATTAGATAAAATAAACACCTCTGGAAACAACAGAAGAGTCTCCTGACTCTTTCTCCGGTGCTGGGGCTGGAACAGAGAGACTCTAAAACAACACAGGTGGTTGGCTCAGGTTCCAGAGACACCACCAACCACATGGGTGACCCTGGGTGAGCTGGCAGCTCCTCCTCCCTCTGTCGTGTCGGGATCCTGGTGTTCCAGAGTGCCAGGCAGGAATCCTTGGCTGCTCCCAAATGCCAGAGCCCAGGCTACTGCTGACGTCCGAGGTGGGAGCAGAGCTCAGCTTTGGGATTTGTGGCAGAGCCTGGTTTATCTCCAGGGTTTTGCCAAGCCCAGCCTTTTCCTGGGGCTGTCTGAGCCTCTCCCAACACCTGGGCACAACTGGAGCAGATGGATGGAGATGCTGATTCCAGGGTTTGGCTCCTGGGCTCAATAAAACCTCACTCGTGGAGGTTTTCCTTTGTTTCAGGGAATATTTAGAAGGATGCACTGCAAAACCAGAAGGAGCAGCTTGTGTTCCCTGTGTGTGACACGACCATGAAATCCCAGCCCGTGATTTGGGAATTTCCCACTTTGGTAGCACAGTATGTGGGAGCACAGGTGAGCCCTCCCAGGGCAAGGTCCTCTCTGCCCCCAGTTTCACCAGTCTACGCTTCAATTCTGCTTCAGCTCCTCCCATTTCTTCCCACAACACCAGAATTCCCTCTCCTGGTGCGTACTCGGAGATCCCATTCAGGCAACTCAACATTTAAAGATCTCTTTGAAAGAAAACTGAGTCAAGTCCCTCCCTGTGAGCAGAGCCAAGGCAAGAGATTTTGGCAGCTGGGTCTCTCTTCCTCTCCTCCCACCCTTCCTCGCGCTCCTCCCGGCCATTGCCATCTGCTCCTGCCACCACCACAGACCTGCAGCCTCATTCCTGGGCAGCAGCAACATCTGGCACATCTTGGATGTGTGTGGTGCTTTTTGGCAACCCTTGCAGACGCAGTCTGGGGAGAAGTTTCCCTCCTCCTCTTTGCTAATTTCTGATTATAGTTCAAGCCTTCCGTTCCTCCAGCTCATTTTCCTCTCTGCGTGGTCTCAATTTGCCCACAAGCTTTTGGTGGGGTGGATGTGTCCAGGTGATGTCCCACAGCCCCCCAGCAGCACTTGGTGACATCCACAGCAGCTCCAGGTGCAGGGATGACATGTCTGGGAGTGTTTGTGTTCACACTGTGACCGTGGCACGGGAACATGGCTGCACCTGGCTGTGTGTGCGCCCTGCAGTGCTGTGGGATCGTGGAATTAAGGAAAGGACCTTAAAACCCATCCAGCCCCATCTCCTGCCACGGGCAAGGACACCTTTCCCTATCCCAGATTGCTCCAGCCTGGCTTTGGACACTTCCAGGGATCCAGGGACAGCCACAGCTTCTCTGGGAAATCCATTCCAGGGCCTGCCCACCCTCCCAGGGAGGAATTCCTGCCCAATATCCCATCCAGCCCTGCCATTCCCTGTGTCCTGTCCCTCCATCCCTTGTCCCCAGTCCCTCTCCAGCTCTCCTGGAACCCCTTTGGGCACTGGAAGGGCTCTGAGTCTCCCTGGAGTGTTCTCAGTGCTGAGCACCCCCAGCTCTGAGCTCCTTGAGAAGGTGGATGGCTCAGAGTATTCCCAAACCAGCCATCCCCTTTTCCTGCTCACCACGAGGATGGATTTGCAGCCCTGGGCAGTCACTGCCTCCTGCCTCTGCTTTAGTGCCAGTCATGAGCTGCTTTTTAAGGTTCTCACTGCGATTGTTGTTCAATTCCTCGCAGCCAACAGATGGGAGAAAAAAATTACATTCTGTCTCCTTCCCTGGCACAGAGACTCCTCTAGATCTTAAAAACCATTCTCTTTTTCCTACATTATCTTTAAATGTCCCTTTTGTCTTGCAGAAAGAGTTCCAGGCACATTTGCAGCCTGTGGAGTTGGGTTTGGTTTTATTTTTCAAATGTACCATGCAGCACTTCTGCTTTGTTGCAGAGGCTGAGGAATGCTTTGGAGTGGGATGTGGGATTCCAGCTAGATCCGTGCCATTCCTGCTCTTTGCTGACCTGGGTCCAGCAGGTCACACATCTGCCCAGCTGAGCTCGGGTCTGGCTGCTGCTTGGACTCCTCTCTAGCTGAGACATTGTGGGTTTGGGGTTTTTGGAACTGATCTTCAACCCTTTTTAACTCTTCAGGGCTGGAATTCATTTTGTCCTGTGCAGCAGCTCCCACTCCTGCCCGGGTGTAGGGTGCCCACATTCTTTGTGCCCGTGTTGTGATCCTCATCTGCCTCAGGAAATTCTCTCTGGGTCCCTCAGTGATCCTCAGTATTTCTTCAGAAGAAATCTGGAGCTGGTTCATCCCCCAAAACCACCCCTGCTTTGCTTAATCACTGCTGGGAAAAGATTTTTATCAGGACCGACAACATCCAGCAGATTGCAAATGGCCCTGGATTACCCCATCCCAGTTTCAACATTTCTGCCTGAGCTGTAATTCCAGCCCTGGTTCCTTATTTTCCATGTTTTTCAGAGGCTGTGTCTGGGCAAACTCTTACGCCAGAGCTGCTCGGGGCAGGGCAGTTGTCCTGCCACGCCAGCCAGGTCACCTCCCTTAATTGTCCCCAGGAGCCCGGGGTAAACAGGGGACGGCTGCTCCCCTGCCCCAGGAGCAAGAACACAGCTCCCAGCCCCAGAGAGTGCCTTTAATCCTCTCAAGACCTTCTAAGAAGGCTGCTTCTTGCTTCAGACCATGTCCAAAATAGCTGGAATGATTTATCTGCCTCTCTTGCCTGGCAGGATTACGCAGCAGCACGCACACAAGGGTGTCCTCGAGTTCTCCAAAGATCCTTGATGGATCCTGGGCATCTTTAGAGGAGTTCTTTGAACAACCCAAATATCCCTGTTGGATTCTGGTTGCTTTTTCCCCCGCTTTCTGTCCCTGAGCCTATGTGGTGTGATTGTGAAAGGTCCAGGCAGTGCAGTCACTCAGAGTCAAAGCCCAAGGGACAAAATCTCCGTATTTTGGTGGGAAGCTCCTTCTCTTGGAGCATATCTAGGTCCCCATGGCTCTGTGTGTGCTTGATGCATTCAAGATTGGATTTTGGGAATTTTCTTCTGGTCCTTGCCACCCTAGGCTGGGCTGGAATCTCTTCCATTCCCTCTTGCTCTCTGTGGCGAGCTGGTGGAAATCCGTGAACGCCCTCCGGCTTGTGTTGTGTCCTTCACATTCCTCCTGCCCTGAATTTACTGGGTGGAGAAAATTCGATCATTTTTCCTGATCTTTATTGCTGTTTCCCCTCTGGAAGCCCTCCCCAGGATGCTGCTGTCTGTGCATGGTGAGTGCACAGCTCGGGGAGGTGACCCTGCCCTCCCTGTGCCGATTTTCTGGGTAAGCCTGCAGAGACCCCAGGCCTGGGAAACAGGCTGGGAGCTGCTGACCCCAAACTCACCCCGCTCCTTGGAGCCACTCCTAGGCTCGGTCAGCTCCATGGCAAACTTCCCTGAAGGGAATCAGCTACAAACAAATGGGAATATGGAAGTTTTCAGCTAGGAACTATAAATGAGATCGTCGAGGGAAGGCGACTTCTGCTGTCCCAGGGAAGGGACGATTTCCCATCTCCCGACAAGGGAGGCCAAAGTGTGTCATGGAACTCCTCCAGTCCAAGGCAGGAACGTTTTCCATCACCCTGGGAAAGGGTTCTCACCTGGCAGAACACGACCCCAGAGACATTAAAACAGGGAACCCAACCCACACAGGATTTGGCATTTTCCTTTTCCCTGGCAATGGTTGCAAATTCCGATGCAAATGCCCATGCAAATGGTCATGCACAGCTATTCTTATCTCTGGGCCAAATCTCAACATCCCTTCTTTGGTAGAAAGTCGATTTTCCAAAAATAGATTACGTCAGCCTCCAACTATTCGTGGCTTCATCTTGAGTCTGTTAAACCCTGTTCCAGGAAGAGTTTTCCAAATTAGATCCTCGATGGGAATGGGAGGGTGGGGCCCTTCTTTGCTTGTCCCACTTGTTCCTCTCCAGTGAGGACATTTCCTCGGAGTGAGGGTTGGGTGAAGCTGCTTCAGGCGCTTCTTTTGTGATCCCCAGCCCATTTTAAAACACACACTTGAACTTGGAACTCGCTGCCATTCCTTTGGACAGGTAGGGGACAGCCAGGAATGGGAATGATGATTCAAATCATAAAATCTGTGTGTTTTGGGAGCTGAACAGGCAGGTCTCTCCTGTCCCTCTTGGTTGGCTCACCCTGTCCCTGTGCCCTCCAGCTATCCCAGCTCCGTGCTCAACTGGACAGGGCAGTGACCAGGCTGAGGTTTTGCTGGGTCACATTTTTTGGCTGCTGTTGCTCTTCAGACGGAGCAGTTTTTCCCACCCTGCCTGCTCCGTGGCTCCACAAAGAGCTGAACTTGCAGGAAGCCAGGATTCTGCGGGAGGCAGGGATTCTGAGCATGGCATTCAGCTTTAGAACACGTCTAAACCAGAAAAAGCCACTGAGTGTAAAAGCAACAGACAGGCAGGATCCCTCAGCAGCCCCAGACTATTTGTTGTTTTCAAAGACCTGCTTCCTTAGAAAGCTCCTTTTGAAGTAATTTGACGTGCCATTTCCAGCTCCTGTGTGATCTACCGCAGCTATTCCCCCTTTATCTGCCTCCCAAGGCTCAGGAATGTCTCCACAAACCCGCCTGGCAGTGCCTCTGCCCGTGCGAGGGACCTGCATTAGTGGGGGATTTAAACCTGATGCCAGAGGAGCTTATAAAGTTCCCATTTGAGCTTCTCGTGGACTCCACAGCACAGTTTCCTTCCCGTCAAAATAGCAGGTGGCTGAGTTTGAGGGATGGCTCAGGTGTGGATTCCTCCCGTGGAAAATCCCTCTCGCCGGCAGGAGATAGAGGATGAGGGATTCATCCCTGTCCCTGGTGCAATCAATGGGAGCTTTGCTGTTGAGACAGGTCAGGTGTCAGTCTCAGTTGTTGGCTCTTCCCCGGGATTTGATCCTTTGTGCTCTCACCATTAGAGAATCTCTCTTCCTGTCTCCTTCCCACGGGCTCTCATCCATCCTGATTTGAAGTCCCCTCCGTTAAGTGGCTGGAACGCCGGCGCTCCGCTTCCCCGGCGGAGAGGACACTCCATAAATCTCCCATTAGTCATGGATGTGGCCAGCCATCCCAGGGATAGGCTGCTGTGCCTCAGAGGTTATCAAACCGTGGCAGTCCCCGCGTTTGCCTCTCCTTTCCCCGAGCTCAGCTCCCTGCCAGCATCCAGGGCTCATTTCCCGGCAGCTGAGGCGGCCACGCTTTGCTCAGGGGCACAACAGTGGTGCTCAGTCCGTGTTCACTGGCCAGTGTGGCCAGAGCTGGGCTCCCTTTCCAGCACCTCTGAGTAGGACTAGAGGCTTCCAACAGGCAGGAATGGGGGAATTTATGTGTTGGTGGCCGGAAGGCTCTGTTTTCCCAGGAGGGACATGCGGGGACGTTGTCTGTGTGTGCAGTGGGATGGAGAGGGGTTCCCAAATGATTCCTGTGGGACATTTCAGCCTGAATCCTCATGGAAAAGGAGGGCTGAACCTCACTGCAGGCAGCATGGAACCTGCCAGGGTGTCCTGGACACAGAGTTCTACCTGGATGCTCCTTCCAGGGCTGTGTCCCTAAAAACAAACATCCAGACCTCATTCCTGGGCTTGGGGGACAGGAACAGGGAAGGATCCCCACAAAGTGCTCTGTTCCAGGGCTGTGTCCCTAAAAACAAACACCCAGACCTCATTCCTGGGCTTGGGGGACAGGAACAGGGAAGGATCCCCCCAAAGTGCTCTGTCCAGGGCTCTTGTCTGAGGGAGCTCACATCAGAATGAGCTGGATGATGAGGGCTCTGCTTTGGTGGCTCTTGGACATGCTTGGATTTACACTTGGCACCTTTGCTCCAGCACGAGGCTGGGGTTGTCGGGCTAAAATACCATCATTTTTCCAAGGATTTGGGGTAGACTGGCAGGGATGCTGTGGATCAGGAATAAATCAGCTCAGACCCATGGGGGAAAGCCGTGACTCTCCTGTAGCCTGTGTTTTGTACTGCTCAGATATAAAATGTTGTTCCAGGGGTGAGCCCTCCGGACAAGGAGCACGGGAGAGGCTGGGGAAGGGATGCAGGGTTCCTGGGAACAGCAGCTCTCCAGCAGCTGTGTGTGTCTGGGTTAGTACAGCCTGCCTGGACATGAGGAGGCAGCAGGAAAAGGAGGAGGGGGTCAGGATGTGATCCCTGCTCAGGGATGTCGGAATGGCTGTCATGTTGTTTTATCGCTGCCGAGGAAAGAGAAAATGGAGCAGGGAATGCAAAATGACAGAGAGTGAGGAGATGTGATATTTGCCTGATGTATTTTGCTGGTAATTAGTGTAATGCCAATTAGACAGAAGTAATCTTTTTTTTTTTTCCCTTCTTCAGCTGTATAAATTATTGCCAGCTCAAACCGAGATATTAAACTCGGAGTGATGTGGAGATCTCTGCTCCTTGAGGATCTCTAGATGAAATTACCCAGACAACAGGGATCTTGACAAAAGTAAGGCTGACTCTATCCAGAAAGAAAACGAATCAAAGCCAGAGGAATTTTTGTATTCCACGTCTGGCGTCTTGCTGCTTATTAGCCACACAGGAAGGGGCCCCCACAGAGATGCAGCAGCATCAGTAAGAAAAGGCAAATATCTCGCCTTTCCTGCAAACAATGCCACTTGCAGGCTATTGTTCCCGTATCAGCTTCCCTGAGGAGCAGAACCCGAGCCCTTCCCGTGCTCGGGCTGCAGGCAAACCCTGCCCAAATTCCATTTGTCATTCCCCCAGCCCTGTTTTCTCCCACACCGGGACAGCAGCGCCGGGGATGTTTTGCCTCCGGGTCCCTTGGGATGTGGAGCTCTTTAATGATGATGTACGGCTTCCTTCAAAGGGTCAATTGGTGGTCTGGACCTCTCCAATCGCGGATCCCCGGCGCTCCCTACCTGGGCGCTGCTTTGCTCCGTGGTGCACACGGATTTTCCCTCGCACGAGGAGCAGACCCGCTCTTGCCGTCTCCTCCCTTTGGAAAAATAACCGCGAAAAACGATGCCCTTGGGCCGATTCGGGGAATTTTCATCCATCTCTGTCGGACCGTGAAATCCAAATCTTCTCGTGATCATCCTGGTGCTGCGCTCTGGGCAAATCCCCTTTGCCAACCTGCCTCTGTCGCGGCGGGGGGATGATGCATCCCGCCTGGATTTTGGGATTTTGTAATCCTCGCTGCCTCTTTAAAGCGTGTTTTATTCATGGCAGCCTTTAGGACTGCCTCTGGCGGGCCTCCCTCGAGTGGTGCAAACTTTATTGCGTGTCTCTTGTAAACTGCAGCACCCAGGGGTAGCTGGAGTTTGATATTCCCGACCGGAAGCGATTATCAATCTTTTCCCCACAAGGGCTTCTTGCTGCCATCCTTAAAACAAACACAGGGCACAGCAAAATTCATCAGGATAGGGTTTTTTTCCCATCACCAGGCTGCCCCATTCCTAAACTTCCCCATATGCCGTGTTTGCTCCTTCAGCTGGATGCTTTGGTGCTGATCTCTCCCTGTTTTCCGTGAGAGGGGGATTTCTCCCCAGTCCTGGCAGATCCTTTCAGTGCTTGGTGGGCAATCACAGCAGGAGTGTAAACGCTCCGATTCCAGCCCCGGGGTTGATTCTTTGGGGTGAATTTTGCCTGCTCCTGCCACGTGCCAGCTGCAAAACCTGTCCCCGTGGTGCTCCCACTGCAGATTTTCAGCCTCGCAGTCTGTGGGCGTCAGAGGCGTCAATAAGGAGCGTTTTCAGCTGCTCTGTGGCACGGCTGCACTGCAGAGAAAGGGGCTGAGCAGTCCAGGGGTTTCAGGCTCTGGATCTCAGAGCAATCAGTCCCGTATGATGTGGGATCATTCCCACAAAGTTCCTGGAGTGTATCCCTGCTCTAACGCTGCCAGGACTGGTGTGTGCTGGATTTCAGGTGGGTTTGGTTCCCCAGGGCTGGGTTTGGGATCCAGAGCTCCATCATGGACTGACATTTCCCCCTCACCCTGCATTTAGTGCCCGTCCCTTGATCCTTCTCACAGCCACCAAAAATTCCGGCAGGGATCTGCCTCTTGCCCCTCGGGGTCTGCAGGACAGCTCAGGCAGGCTCAGGACAGGCTGGGACGGCACGAGGCTGGAACTTTCCTCGGAAGCAGCCCAGGAAAGACCCGTGGCAAGGAAACAAAGCATCCGCATGCAAATCCATCCTGTCATTTCCTCTCCCGCTTTCCTTGGGGTTTGGCTTGACTCCCTTCCAAGGGCTCTTCCTTCTCCCTGCTCTGCTTCCCTCCGAGTGGTCTGGGTTGCCTTTGTTTGCAGATCCCCTCCTCGAGACGAGCCCTTTTCATAAACTTGTGATTTCTTTTGTCACTTAAACACCTCCCGGACTTCAAAGGCCGGGAACAGCACTTGGCTCTGTGGCTCCCGGCCCCCCTGCTCCAACGATTTCCCTCCATCCATTGTCCTGCCGGGGAAGGATTATTAAATTGTTGATGGAGCCGAACAATGGTTCTGTTCAAAGGCAGACATGCGAACGCCACTTCTTTTCTCCTTGACACAAGAGCTTTAATACCCGGGAACAATGAGAGGCAGCCACCAAGGAGCAAACACTGGAGAGGGCTCACAAAGCCAGGCTGGTATTCCCAAATCCCAGTGCACATGAACTGCTGCTCCTTGGAGTGCTGGAGGTGAGGTGAGAGGACTGGCCTTGCCGAAAATTTATTAGAAATAATCCATATATTGCCCATTAATACTGACTTGGGTGATTAGGATGTGAGCAGGGGGTGGGAGAGGACCACCCTTGGCAGAGAATCACGGAATTGAGGTTGGAAAAAACCTCTGAGCTCATCGAGTCCAACCACTCCCCCAGCACTGCCAAGTCCACCACTAACCCCTGTCCCCAAGTGCCACCTCCACATGGCTTTGAAGTCCCTCCGGGGTGACTGGACAGCTCTGACCATCCTTCTGGGAAGAGTTTGTCCCTGATGTCCAACTTGAACCCCTCCTGGAGCAACCCCAGGCCACTCACCCTGTCCTGATGTCCCCTGGCTGCCCCCTCCTGTCCTGGGGAGTTGTGCAGAGCCCCCAAGTGTCCCCTGAGCCTCCTTTTCTCCACCTGAGCCCCTTCCCCAGCCCCTCCCCGGGCTGGTGCTGCCATTCCCAGCCAGGGCTGCTCCCGTGGCTCCATTATGAGCACACACATTCAGCTCCAGCCGGGCTGGAGCAGCTCTGGGAGCTGCAGTGAGGATCCTTCCCTGCTCTGCGCAGCCTCAGGCTCTGACATTTTGTGTTGTACAGGCTCTGTTCCGATCGCTTATCGCCTCAGCTGCTTCCCAGCACCACAGCTTCAATTTTCCATGCTGGGTTTCCCTCAGGTTGATTTCTTTTTCTGTTTTTTCCTAAGTTTGAGCAGAGCTGTTCCAGCTGGTTTTGGAGAACAAGCCGTGCTGTCTCAGCCCTGCTAACAAAATGATGATGAAAATTTCCTTTCAAGATCCATTAGCTTAACCACGCTTTGGGAGGGAGGTGTGGAATCTGGCATGGGAGCTGCCAGCAGAGGCTGGGGGCTGTTTGTCCCAAAATGTGCCCTGAATGTGCTGCAGAACACATCCCTGGGGAGCTGTGCCCACACTGCCCTGTGTGGCCTCCAGACAACAGCATGCCCAGGGTTTATCCATGGGGGAATGTGTGGATATGGATTCCAACTGCCACAGAGGAGGTTGAGATTGGATATTAGGAAAAAAATCTTTCCCTGTGAGGGTGGTGAGACCCTGAGGTTGTCCAGAGAAGCTGTGGCTGCTCCTGGAACCCTGGAAGTGTCCAAGGTCAGGTAGGAGAGGGCTTGGAGCAGCCTGGGATCATGGAAGGTGTCCCGATGAGCTTTGAGGTTCCTTCCAACCCACATTATTCTGTGATTCCATGATCCTGTGATCTGTGTTCACCTTTGGAGACCAGCAAGGGTTTGCTCTATTGCTTCATGGACATCCATCCTGTGTTCCTTAATTTCTTGATTCCCATCCATCCACGTCTTGGTGGCTCCCTCCTGGACATTTCCCAGAGCTGTGATCCCCAGGTTTTGGGATGCTGGGCGCCAGGATTGTCCTTTTCCTCTGGGAGGGTTGAGCATGGCTGACTCTGCTCTGGGACTTGGGGTCAGGGTGCACCTGAGGGTGCCTTGCTGGGACCCCAGGGGTGCCCAGGTGGGCAAGGAGGCCATGGGCACCTGGCCTGGATCTCAACCAGTGTGACAGCAGGAACAGGGCAGGGCCTGTCCCTGGGGGACCTCGAGGGCTGTGTCCAGCTCTGGCCCCTCAGGAGGGGCTGGAGTGTGTCCAGGGCGGGGAATGGAGCTGGGAAGGGGCTGGAGAATCCCCGAGGGAGCTGGGAAGGGGCTGGAGAATTCCTGAGGGAGCTGGGAGGGCTCAGCCTGGAGAAAAGGAGGCTCAGGGGGCCCTTGTGACTCCCTGCCAGGAGGGGACACCGCGGGGATTTGGGATCTGCTCCAGGAACAGGGACAGGAGGAGAGGGAACGGCCTCAGGAGAGCTCAGGGTGGATTTTAGGGAAAATTTCCCCATGGAAAGGGTGCTCAGGGATTGGAAGTGCCCAGGGAGGGTTGGATCCCCATCCTGGAGTGTCCAAGGAATGCCTGGAGGTGGCACTGAGTGCTCTGGGTGGGGACAAGGTGGGGATGGGGCACAGCTTGGGCTCAAGGATCCTGGAGGTCTTCCCCAACCTCAGTGGTGCTGGGATTCTGTGGGAGAGCTGCTCTGGCGAGATGGAGCCAACCTGAGGTGCCTCCCACCAGGGCTCATTCCCAGGCTGTACCATGGCCCAGCTGGAGCAGAGCTGTCCCCACATCCCCCGCCGTGGCTCAGGGGTGCCACACTGGGGTCCCTCACTGCCCTCCCAGCCCCCAGCCAGCACAAAGGGACTCTTCCTTTATCTCCTCCCCACTTTGATTGTCCTTCCAGGGGTCTGTTCCCTCCCTTCTGCTGCTCTTCCTGGCAGAGCTGCCTCAAGCTCCAGTGCCCTCCGTGATGAGCTGCTGGCAGCCAGGGAAGCAGGGCTGCAGCTTTAATTAAATGATAAGGGCAGAGCCCCGGAAGTGGGGAGATAAGTGCACTGGTGTCTGCCACCACACTTGCCCAGGCTCTTTCTAATTAGCTTTGAGAAGCTCTGGACAGGCAGATTAACCCCTGCAGGTGCTGGATGCAGCAGGAGGAGGGCCCAGGGTGTGGTGCCATGGTTTGGGTGGGATGGGGCTGCAGGGGACCCTCTGTGCTCCCCCCAGCCAGAGCAGAGGGGACAGGTCAGGGACGATCAGACCTGGCTTTTCACAAGGTGAAGCTCCAGGATTATGTGCTCAGGTTCCTCCTGGGAGAAAGATTTGCTGTTGTGACATCTCCCTGCTGGGCTGGGGGACTGTCCCCAACCCCACAGGGCACAATCCTGCCACAGCTCCCTCTGGAGCCATGACCAGTGATGCTCTGAGAGCTGGGGACACGGGGTAAGAGGAGCACTGTGTGTCACCAACCCCTGCCAACATGGACTGGCAGCTCCCCAGGGCCTGGTGCCACCAGGGCCACCACCCTGGGCTCGGGGCACTGTGTCACCAGGTCAGTGGGTGGTCAGAGTGGCACTGGTGACTCGGCTCCTGGTGGCCCAGCCCCTTGTGGCCACACTGGCTGGCAGCACAGAGTACCCAGAGTGTCCCCAGGGAGTTCTGGGGTGGCCATTCCTGTGTCCCCAAGGTGGCCATTCCTGTGTCCCCAGTGTGGCCATTCCTGTGTCCTCAAGGGGTCTGGGGTGGTCATTCCTGTGTCCCCAAAGTGGCCATTCCTGTGTCCCCGGTGAGCTCAGCCTGGAGGAGGGGACAGCCCACCCCCAAAGACCCCCAGGGGCAGGATCCCTGCATCCATCAGCCGAGGCAGGCGGGAATGCAGGCAGGAGCAATCGCGGAGGAATTTGGGCAGCAGGAATGCGCATCCAAGGCATGCATGAGCTGGCAGCCCCCGGGGATGGCAGGTGCTGCCCGCTCCCCTGGGATTTACAGATTTACATAACCATCATTAGCCCGTGCCCCAGCCAGGACAGCCCTGGGCTCCCACCTGTCCCAGCTCCTGAGGCAGGGAAGGAAGGAGGGCAGCTCCATTGCCCGAAATTCCACGTTTTTAGGATTTCTGTGAGCTCCTAAAGGAATCTCGGGTGTTGTTGCTCACCTGGATGCTGCAGGGGCGAGGGTTTGGTTATTCCGTGGGTTTGTTTGGACTCCCCAACCTTCGTGGATTGTGGAATGTCTCTCGTCTGTAGGACAGCCAGAGGAAAATGCTGGGATATTAATGGATTCAGGATTTCATTCTGGAGCTGGATGGGGTTGTTTTATGCAGTGTGAATGAGGAGGATTGCCCAGCAATGCTCATTCCTTGCCTTTGCTTTTGGCTGCTGCGAGTTTTAGCTGCAAGGAGCCGATTTTTCACAGAGGGCACGTGCCAGATACCAAATATTTTGAGAAGTGCCAGTGAAATGTGCCCAGATATTTTATTTCCAGAAGGAGGAGAGAAAATTGCTGCTTTTCCTCATTAGGAGAGCAACACCTCCCACCCTCCAGCCTCTTTTTAGAGGAGGAATTTTCTGTCATCTCTTGACCCTTTCCTTGTACCTTCCCCAGTTTCTGCAGCCGCTGGGGCAAAGTCTCACTGGCCAAGCAGCTTCTTCCCTGTTCAATCTCCCAGGTGGTTCTGTCCTCTCCCTGGAAGCCCCAAAGGGACCCCAGGGGAAGTATTTCCCACCAGAGTGTGACCCCAGTCTGCATCACAAAGCTCTTTCAGGAGGAGAATTAAGGCAGCCTGGACAATCCTAATTTTGGCATTTCCTAACCTTTGAACCTTGTAATCCTATTAAGGTGCTTCTTAACATAATTATTCAGCAGTTTAATGTAATAATTCTGCTTTTTATAGTCCAGTGAAGGTTGAAACCCTTCTGTGCCAGGTTAGGAGATCATGGGGATGGCACCAAAAGCTGTTCTAGGGGGTTGAATTTGTTTTGCTGGGTATCACAGGGAAGCTGTGGAGTGATGGGGATTTTGGGAGCCCTCAGAGTGTGGCTGAGCCCTGCAGGGACAGGCTCGGTGTCAGGGAACATCCATCTGGGTGCTCTGCCTGCTGTTGCTGTGGCGATGTGGCCGCTGTCACACAGTGCCCGCGGTGTGACTGCAGCAGGGAGGTGGCTCCGGCACTCGGGGAAAAAACAGATCCCCTGGGAGAGGGGAAAAGGGGAAACAGATCCCCTGAGAGTGGGGAAAAGGAAGAATAGATCCCCTGGGAGTGGGGAAAAGGGAAAACAGATCCCCTGGGAGTCGGGAAAAGGGAAAACAGATCCCCTGGGAATGGGGAAAAGGGAGAACAGATCCCTTGAGAGTGGGGAAAAGGGGAAACAGATCCCCAGGGAGTGGGGAAAAGGTAAACAGATCCCCTGGGAGTGGGGAAAAGGAAGAATAGATCCCCTGGGAGTGGGGAAAAGGGAAAACAGATCCCCTGGGAGCCAGAAAGGAAGAACAGATCCCCTGGGAGCCAAGCAAAGCTCCCCAGCCCCCAGTTCTGAGCCTGCTGGGTGCATTTGCCCACATCCATTCCTGAGATGGGTTCCCCTCGTTTGCAGCTCTGGGATCTGCCCCAGGGGCTGGGGGCTGCTCCGTGCTTCCCTTCAGGGCCAGCTCTCCGTGCTGCTCGGAGCTGCTGCTGCTCAGGGGCTGGAGGGGAGATGCTGGGTGTGAGTTCCATCTCCTGGCTCCGGAGCCCAAAAACCCGTCCGTGCGCTGGCAGCATCCTGCGGAGCTCCGGGGATGCTCGGGAGGAGCGGATGTTGCTCCTTCTTGCCCCGGGAGCTGGAGGTGTGGCTCGGAGACGCAGTCGCCTCCTCGGTGGGCAGTGCCGGGTCGGGCTCCGATACCGGGAGCCATCTGGAGCGAGGGTGGGAAGTTTGGGAAACCAGCTGGCTGGGTGTTGTAGTGCTAGAATTGGTCCCGCAGCCGTCTGGCTGGGTGTTGTAGTGCTAGGAATGGTCCTGCAAGCCGTCTGCACGGGGAGGGGGTGAGGGAGGGAAAGCTGGGGCTGGGAAAAGCTGGGGCTGGGAACAGCTGGGGCTGGGAACAGCTGGGGCTGCGAAGAGCTGGGGCTGGGAAAAGCTGGGGCTGCGGGGAGCTCCGTGCTGGGCTCGCAGCTCCCGAGCTTTCCGTGCCCGCCGCTCCCTGGAGCAGCGCTGTGGGGCCGGGCAGCCCCCAGCAGCTCCAGCAGGGATATTAACGAGTTCAGGGCTTGTCCACCTGCGAATTTGGGCCAGAAATGGGTGAGGAGCTGTGGGACGGATCCTGCGTTCAAAGGGGATCCTGGGGAATCAGCCGTCAGGATTGTCCTGCTCTGCTCGGGGCTGGGGCAGCCTCACCTTGAGCTCTGGGACAGTTTTTGGTTTCCACAACACCAGAGAGACCCAAAGCTGCTCCAGAGTGTCCAGAGGAGGGGCCGGGGCTGGGGAAGGCTCTGCAGGGCCCCCGAGGAGCGGCTGAGGGCCCTGGGCTGGTTCAGCTGCAGCTCAGGAGCTGAGGGCACAGCTCAGGGAAGGAGGGAACGGCTCCAGGGGTTGGGATGCAGAGCAGGGAAAGGTTCTTCCCTCCCCTAGAGGTGCTGGGCTCTGCCCAGGCTCCCCAGGGAATGGGCACGGCCCCGAGGCTGCTCCAGGGATGGACAGGGGGATTGCTGGGGGGTCTGGGCAGGGCCAGGAGCTGCATCCATGATCCCTGTGGGTCCCTCCTAGCTCAGGACATTCCATGATTCCCTGCTGGGATAATGCACTGGCTGTGCCCCCCTCATTTGAGGACTGAAGGGGGATTTTGCCTCTGAGCCTTGTGAGGGAGATCCTGGCTCCAGAGCCACCTGCAGCACAGCTCCCCTCTCCCAACAGCCCTGGCAAGGGGAAAACGTGTTGGGAATGAGCCAAAGAGCTCCTGTTCCCTGCAGGAAGATCCTGCTGGGATGGGATGGGATGGGATGGGATGGGATGGGATGGGACGGGACGGGACGGGACGGGACGGGACAGGACAGGACAGGACAGGACAGGACAGGACAGGACAGGATAGGAATAGGATAGGATAGGATAGGATAGGATAGGATAGGATAGGATAGGATAGGATAGGATAGGATAGGATAGGATAGGATAGGATAGGATAGGATAGGATAGGATAGGATAGGATAGGATGAAATAGGAATGGAATAGGAATGGGGCTAGCCAGTGTAAGAACACGGGATGCTGGGCTGCACAATCCCAGCTGTTCCTCAGGCTGTGTGAGCAGGGAGGGGAGCAGCAGCACTGGTGCCTGGAGGAAGCAGCTCGGCAGGGAAGTGCTATCTGGAGGGAGCAGCGCTGTAAAACATGGCACCTGAAGGAAAGGGCTCCAGTGCAGCAGCACTGCCTGCAGGGAAGGCAGCAGCGGGGGGAGGCAGCACCTGGAGTGGCAGCAGCACAGAACATGGCACCTGCAGGACGTGCCACCATGGGGGACCCTACCTGGAGGCAGCAGCGCCGTGGGGGACAGAGCTTCCTGGGAATGGCGCTGTGGGAAATGGCACCTGGAGGGAGCAGCGCCGTGGGAGAGCTGTGCCTTCAGCAGTGCGCCGTGGGGGACACTCCTGTGGGGGACACACTGTGAGGGACACACCTGTGGGGGATACACCTGTGGGGGACACACCTGTGGGGGATACACCTGTGGGGGACACACTGTGGGGGACACTCCTGTGGGGGATACACCTGTGGGGGATACACCTGTGGGGGACACTCCTGTGGGGGACACGCCTGTGGGGGACACTCCTGTAGGGGACACTGTGGAGAGTGGCGCTGCGGGACAGTGGCTCCTGTGGAGAATGGTGGCACGGCAGGATGGGGCCTGGCAGCAGCAGGATTGCCTGGAATGGTTCCATGGTGCAGGAGAACAGCACCAGGAATGGTGGAATAGGGAACAGTGCCCACTGCCAAGAGCTGTGGAGCACGAAGGGAGAACTGGTTGCACAGGGAGGGGGACAGTGCTGCTGGGGGGTGATGTCACGGGAGGCCACCACCCTCAGGGACATCCCAGAGGGCTCTGCAGAGCCCTGAGGGCTTGCAGTGGGAGAAGGGGCATTTCCAGGTGGCCAAGCTGCCTCTCCTGGGAGCACTGCCCTGGATGAGGAGAGATCTTTGGGATTTTTGGTGTAATGTGGGCCCTGCTCTGTCCCTCTGTCCCCAGGGCCAGCACAGCTCAGGGCTTTGGGGCTCTGCTTTTGGGGCAGCTGCCTGGAATGAGTTCACCCCAGGGAGGGGAGGAGGCTCTTTCTGATCCCAGCTTTGGGAAAGCATCTGGTTTTCCTCCCAGCTGCTCTCCCCACACTCCTGTTCCCCTTTTCCCCACACTGACGAGCCTCTCCAATCCCTCCTGGCATTCTGTGCTTCCCTCCTCCCTTTTCCTGAGCTTCTCTGCATCCTCTGCCGTGCTCTGCTCTGTCACAGCCCCACTGCCTCCCCTCCCTGAGCTGCTCCAGCACATCCCCTCCCTTCCAAGACTTCTGTGCTGCATCATCCAGCCCTGCTCTCCCTGCACTGACGCAAGTGGAAGACACAGGAAGACCAAACCAGGCTGGGGATGTTGCAGAAGGTGGCATAAAAAACTCGCTCAGGGCTGGCTCAGCCTCTGCTTGGAGCTCCCAGGCTTGCAGAGGGCCAGGGAACCTCTGCCTGTCTCCTGGAAATGCTGCTGGCTGAGGCTGCTGCTTTTGTCTTGTTCCTAAAGAGCCCCAGAATCCCTCAGAAAGGTTTTGAGGGAGCCCTTTGTTGGGATGAGCTCCTGCCCTGGATGGGGAGAAAGGGAGACAGGAATAATCATCAGCAGCAGCACCAGCTCGTGCCTCTTCCCAAAGGAGCCAACCTGGCATCTATGAGAGCGTCCTGGTGTAAAACCCCCAAAAAACCAAAGGGATCCTAACTTTTCCTGCCCTGGATTCATTCCTAAGGAGGGGAGCACCTCGAGACAGCTGACAAGGGGACACCAGAGAAGGGCAAATCTGCAGGAAGGGGTGATGAGAGGGTTGTGAATGCCCAAGCAATCACTTCCCTGCCTGGGAAGCACAGTTTGGTGGCCTGGAATAACCAGGATGGGCCAAAGCTCAGGAAAGCAGGGCAGCTGCAGAAGGCTTTACTTGGCGTGGTCAGGATACCAGATACCAGAGAGGGTGTGGCTGTCCTCTTCATCCCTGGGAATGCTGTCACGTTCCAGGGCTTCAGAGGCACAAAAGTGCATTTTGGGTGGAGGAGGGATCTGAAATCCTGAGTATCCTTTGTGCACCCACTTTGTGGACCTGCTTCCTCACCACCCCACAGAATTGGGGGAAAATTGGGCAAAATTCCTGTCCAAGAGGGATTTGTGCTTGTCTGGTGGCACATGGGAGTTCCTGAGCCACCAGCATGTGGTGGGAATTAGGCCATGGGGTCGTGTTTTCCCTCAGTCCCAGCTATTCAGGAATTCTACTCTGCCCCGTTCCGGGCTCATGGCACCGAATCCGCTCCTCAGCAGCTCCACAAGCAAGGGGACAATGCTGGAAAAAGCCTTCAGTGCCAGGAGCAGACAATGGGAAAAAGCAGAATAAAAGACCCTGAACACAACGTTCCTGCTTGATCCTGCCATTCCCAAGCTGCTGCTGGCACAAGGAAATCTCCGTAGCTTTGTTCCCTGCAGAGGTGGATTTTATTTCAGTCCTGCCAGTCCCTTCTGTGGGCTCAGCAAAGCTCCTTCTGCCCCAGGAAGAGGGGATGGCTCCCATCCACTCCCCTGGGAGCACAGAGCACCAGGGCCTTTCTGGAAGAGGAAAGGATGTCCAGGAGGAAAGCTGGTGAGGAAAGGATGGTGATAATTCCTCTTGGAGAGGAGTGAAAGACGACAGAACACACCTCAAAGTGACCAAGCCATTGCATGGCCACCATCCTGTGGATCCTGAAAGGAAATCCCGATGGATCCTCTGGGATTCAGATTCAGGGATGAAAAGGGAGCTGTTGTGCCTCTGGTTTTGTATCTCACATGGGAGAGAGAATGGAGGCAGTTCCCCAGGAAAGGAGGCAGCTGGTGCACGGCCAGCCCCAAGGACGTGCCCTGCCAAGCCGTGCTCTTGTGCTGCCACCGCCACTGCCGTGTCCCCTGTGCTGCTTTTGTGCTACTGCTGCTTTTTGTCCCCGCGGTGCCAGCATGGCTGTCCCCCGCGTGCGGTGCGCAGGGCGGAGCATCCTCTGGGATGTATCCATGTGTGTATGTGTATCCATGTGTGTATCCCTGTCCATGTGTGTATCCATGGGATGTATCCAGGTGTGTGTGTGCACAGCCCCAGCCCCTCCGCCCTCCTGTCACCACCCTGGTGGCTTCGTCCCCGTGTGAGTCCCGCCAGGGCCGCTGGGCTGCAGGCAGGAGCAGGATAAAGCTGGAGCATGGAGAAAGGGAGGAGGAGCAGCGGTGGCCCAGCGGCCTCCAGGAGGCTGGAGCAGGGCCAGGAGGAGCGGGGAGCAGGGGGACAGGGGGTGGCAGAGGCTGAAGGGGGTGTGGAGGCCGGGGCTGTGCACTGATGTGACGCTGTCGTCCTTTTTCTGCCCCTCATCAGAGTCCCCTGAGCGGAGCAGGCTGTGAAGGGGGGCTGCCAGCAGGTATGTCCGTGTGGCTCCCACCAGGATATCCCAGCTTCCAGGGGGAGCTTCCCGTGGGCACCAGGGATGGAATGTGGGCACAGCCCCCAGGGGGAAACTGGACTGCCTTTGGGGACGGTTTTGGGGCAAGATGTGCTCACACAATGGTTGGCTGCTGGTTTCGCCCCTTCATCCATGCTGGTGTTGAGCATTCCCAGCATTGTCTGGAGCCTTCTCCTGCATCCTGTGTGTGAAAGCTGTGCCAGGGTGACTCGGCTGTGTGACAGTCCCAAACTGGTGGCAGGAGGGCAGGAACCTCGCCATGGTTCTCTGGTTTGCCTCTTCCCAGGGTTCAGGGAGCGCCCGTGGCTCTGCCCTGCTTTTGGGATGAGGGAACTGTAGGAATTGTGTTCAGGGGGTGCCCCACATGTCTCAGGTGCCCAGAGCTCCTTAGCACCTCCCTCCATCAGTTTGTCGGTGCAGAGAGCTCCATAGCAGTGGAGAGGATTTTTGGGAACCATGGGGACATCTGGAAATCTGAACAGCCTCAAGGTGATGAGCGGCCCCAGCATCAGCACCAGGCTGGATCTGCTGGTGGCAGCAGGCAGTGACGTGTCCAGGGGCACTCTGTGGTGTCCCAAATTGGGGCGGGGATCAAGGAATGGCTCGTGGCTGGGATGGCTCTGGGAGAGACACTCAGCTCTGCATGGAAGTGCCAAATTCCAGCCTCAGAAGCCTGGTGACAGGTGCTGCATGTGCCAAGGACAACTGGCCAAGGCCCAGGGACACCCGAGATGGCTGGTGTGTGAGGACACCAGTCCGTGGACTGGTGTAACTGGTGCTCAGTGTCCTGGCCGTGCCAGGAGCGGGGAGCTGTGGTGCCCTCGGATGCTGGGCTGCCTCAAGGGCAGGGGCTTGGCACACAGGGCATCCCTGGCATCTCCAGCCTCTCTCAAGGTGGGCATGGCTTTGCCTCCGTGTTCTCAGGGATTCCAGGCTCCACAGCAGACCAGGATTTACTTCTGGCTGGACTTGTGGCTCCTGCTGAGGGAGGCTGGAACATGGCCTGGAATGCCAGGTGGGAATAGGGCAGGGATGCCCGAGGATGCTACCCAGGACACATGGCTGTGCCTCGGGGCTGAGTCCAGGACACTTCTGTCTCTGCACAGTGAAGCCATGGATGGTTCCCAGTGGGAATTCCTGGAGCTTAGCAGGTTCTAGGCAGTGCCTAAACTTCTGGGATGACAATCCTGGTGTGGCAGCATGTGTCCTGCTGAGAAAATCCAAACTGTGGAGCCTCTCTGTGCAATCCTGGTCTCCAAAGGGGCTTGGGCAGCTCTACCCTGTGCTCTGCCTCCTGTTTGTGGGTTTGGGTTTCCCTCCCAGCTCTGCCTTGGTCTCTGGCTGTCCATGGGTCTTGATCCCTGGGTGTCTGTGGGTCCAGCTCCCAGGTTCTGGGAACACTCCCAAGACCCTGCAGGCCATGGTGAGGAGAGAAATTCTGTGGAACAAGGGAATCTGGGAATGCCCGGAGCTCAAAATGGCTGCCCTGCACTGAGGGGAAAGACAGGCCCAGAACCCACGGTGAGGGGGAAAATGGGCCCAGAACTTGTGGTGAGGGAAAGAATGGGCCCAGAGCCTGTGGTGAGGGGATAAATGGGCCCAGAGCCTGTGGTGAGGGGCAATTCCAGGAAAAAGTAGGGAGCTGGGAATGGTGGGACTGCTCCTGAGACCTTGCAGGCCACGGTGAGGGGAAAAACGTTTGGACGAGGGGAGTGCAGCTCCCTGCCAGCATGGGTAGGATGGAGATGTCCGGTCCCTGCTGCCCATCCCCATGTCCTGAGGGGTAACGCCGCTGTCCCTTGTTCCCCGCAGATCTCCGGCCTCTGCCCGATGTAGCCATGACTGGGACCTGCACCCGGGAGTGCACAGAGTTCGGCCACTCCGACACCTGCTGGATGCCCGGCCAGTCCTCCCCCAGCCGCAGGCCCAAGAACGCCCTCAAACTCTCCACTTTTGTGCCTTACCAAGACAGAGGGAGTCAAGAGCAAGTCGGGAACGGCAGCCCCAGACTGTCGGAAGAACGCAGCACCAAAATGGCCAACCTCCGCCTGCTCCCCACGTACAGTGCCTTCTCCAATAGTAGCCATGAGCCCTGCAAGGACTCTCCCATGGAGGAAATTCCTCTCACCCAGACCTCGGACTTCCAGCCAGCCACCACCCCCTCGGCGCAGACCACCAAGAGGGAGATCTACCTGTGAGGCTGGGCGTGAGGGGCAGGGAGCAGAGGCCAGAGGAACATTTTCCACTTGGATGCTTTATGGCCCCGCTTCTCCAGGCAGGGGGCTCTGCGAGGAGCAGGGCAGGGCGAGGCAGGGATGAGAGGAGCGCCTTTTGAACCCCGTGTTGCCCTGGGGCTGGGGGTGGGTGGACGGGGAGGATGGAAAGCATCCCGACCCCGATTGCCGAGCATCCCGAACTGCTGCTGGGGAGGGCTGGGCAGGCTCCTGGTGCGGAGGGCACGGAGAAGGGAGAGAAGGGCTTACGTACCAAAGGTCCACGCAGAGCTGGTGGAGTTCCTGGGGCATAGGACGAGGGGTGTCCCCGAGCACGGGGGGAGCCAGCTGCCTGTCTCTTTGCTGTAGACTCCTGTAAATACGAATCTTATAGGAATGACATTCAAGTCCTGCCTGATCGCAACTTTTTATTGTCCTTGAAACGAAAAAAAAAAAAAAAGACGTTTAAAGAGAAAGCAAAACAAAAAGCAATGAAAAAAAAAAACAGACACAAAAAAACAAAAAACAAAAAAAAGAAAAAAAAAAAAAAAAAAATAAAAAAAATAACAAACCACAGGGAGCAAGTTCCAGCTTTGAATGGTTCCTGCGTGGAAGAGCCCCTGGGAGCGCAGCGTCCGGCCCGCACTCATGTTCTATATTGTAAATAGAGATGTGATCAGTCCCTGAAACAGCAGCTGGGGAGCTGGAGGAGAGGGGCAGCATCCTGGCCGGACTGTAGGGACTTTGCTGTTTGTTCAGCATGGATCTCTTTCTGAACGTTGTCACTGTGCCCACAAGCTGCAGGGTCCCTAGGGACTGCCCGGTGCCATAGGTGGGGGCTGCTTTGGGGGTGTGTGGGGGTCTCTGGTGGTGGCCCTGCGCCTGGCGGGTGGAGGAGGGGTGGGGAAGCCCCCAGCAAGGGACCGGCTGGGTCCGGGGAGGGGATGTCCCCAGGAAGGGACCGGCTGGGTCCGGAGAAGCCCTCAGTGCACCTCTGCTGGCAGGGAGGTCGCCAACGGCTCTGGCTCTCAGCCCATCGCCTCAGGCCTCCTCCGGGGCAGGGGATGCCCACGAGGCCAGGCTGTGCCGTGCCCTCGACCTCCATCCCACCCGCCTGTAAAGCCACCATTGCCTTTGTGAGGAGGAGCTTTGTCTCAGGGTCACACCGGGGGCCACCGAGCCCCTGCCCGCTGGACTCCCGCTGCCCTTAGGCCACAGGGCCACTCTCACGGGGTCCAGCTTTCTCTTCCATTGTCAAAGGCCCACCGGCCTCCCCGGCAGGTCCCCGCTGCCCCGGCCTCCTCAGCTCCCGTGCAGGGTCCCCGGCGGGGTGGAGGCAGAGGAGCCCCTGCCCCTCACAGGGCTCCCCACAAGGGAACCCCTGCTTCTGTCACTGCTCCCTTGGCAGCTGGGGTACAGTGCTGGTTTTGGGGTGCACCCCTGGCAGGAGGGGTCCGGGCCACTCGCGCCTCATTGCTGGGTAGCCCTCGCCAGACCTCACCCGCTGGGCCGCGGGAGGGGCCGTGCTGCACCCTTGTGCTTCCCGTCTCCAGCTCTGGCATCTTCCTGGGGGAGCGAGGAGGGCAGGATGGAGCATCCTCTGGCCCCGCGGGGCTGGCACAGGGCTCTGCTGGGCTCTGGGGGCACAGGGACCCTGCAGGGCTGGGCTGGGCCGGGGCAGGGCCTGCCCTGCCATAGCTGTAGTGCCTGTCGGGACCCCCCTGCCCAGCCTCTTCCCCTCCAGCACCCCGCTCTGAGCAGCTCCTCTCCCTCAGTTGGGGTGGTGGCAGGACCACCCGAGGGGACACGGTGCCAGCCGAGCCCGGGGGACAAAGGAAAGGCGGCAGAAGGCGCCTGCTCGCTCCCGCTGCCTCGTGTCCCTCGTGCCCCTCATGCCCCTCGTGCCCCTCGTGTCCCTTGTGCCCCAGCCCTGCCTTCCCCGAGTGGCACTGCTGCCACTCTGCGGCCCCGGCACCCAGCGGTGCCACCTGGAGGAGGCAGGACCCTCCTCCCGGCTCCCACTGCTGCTCCTGCCCGGCCGGGTGTCCCTGCAGGTGGGCAGGATGATCCTGGGGGATGTCCAGCCGCCCGCCCGGCAGGGATTCCTGCTCTGCCCCACGGGGCCACGTTCCCCCGCTCTGGCTGCCTGAGCAGGTGCCGCTCCTGAACTTGTTTTTATTGTAGCTCTGTAGTTTCAGGGCCAAACTGGGCAGAATGTGCAATTTGGCCGCGCTGGCCACGATCTTTGACTCCACTGCCAACTCGGCTGCTCACGCCTCCCCTGGGCTCAGGCAGTGGCAGTGTCCAGTGCCCCCTTGGGGACCCCTGGGAGAGCCACATCCGAGGGGGGCTTGTCCAAAACCACCTTATCCCGGCGGGTGGGCTCCCTACCTTGTGCTGGGGTCTCCAGAGGGATCCCGAGGCTGGAATTCCTGTGGCTGGAATTGCTGTGTTGTCTCCTGGAGCACCTGGCGATGTCCTCAGTGCGAGCGTGGTGTTGGGGGAGGGGGGAGTGCAGAGGGGTCCCTGAGGGATGGGGGTGGGGATAGGTTTGGGGGTGCTTTGGGGGTGGGTGGGTCCTGTGGGGTGCACAGATGGGGGTTTGAAGGGAAGCACAGTGGGGCCAGGGTTGGGTGTCTGGGGGTGCAGAGGGATTCTTGGGGCAGTGGGTGGAGGAAGGCCAGAAAGGGCAGTGGGACCAGTGGGGTGCCAGGGGTGCAGTGGGATGGGTCCCTGGGGAGGAGAGGGCGCTGGACATCGGTCCTGGGAGAGGGGTTTGAGGGGATTTATCCCGGGGGGAAGCTGCCAGTGTGGCTGGGGATCAGTCCTGGGGGAGGGCGAGGAAGAGGTGCTGTGGGAAGAAGCTCATTTGCACAATTATAAGCCAGAAGGATAAAGCCTCTGTGCGCGTGGGGGGAGGACAGCTCCCCACGGGCTCCAGTCCAGACAAGCACAGGGAGGAGGAGGAGAAGGAGGGTTCACTGTATCTCACACTGCACTAGGACAAGCCAGGGGGGAAAACCAAAGGTGGGAGCCAGGGAGCAGGCGGGCTGCGTGGGAAGGATCTAAGCGACCCCTTTGTAGCTCTTCAGTGTTGGTTCTATTTATACGAGATTTCATTTCCTTGCTTGTGATGCCTTGTTTTTTGTACAGTTTTATGTACATGCAGGTGTAGCTTTTCTAAAGGAGAAATCCTATGGCAGAGTAAAGTACCCCCACTATTTTTCAGATGGTGCCCTATGTCTAAGGCGACGCCTCTTGCTAAGGTTGTACTGCTCAATGTGTGATGCATTTCCCTGTGCGGGGAAGCCTTCGGGCCTTGGGCTTGGTTTTCCCCGGGCGCTGTGAGCACAATTGATTCCCTTGTAACTCTTTCTGTTCGGAGCCGTGAGCATGACACCGTCGTGATCCCCCCTTTCCGTTCTCCCCATGTTCCGTTCGTTTGCTGAGCTATCAAGATGACCAACTCCATTGTAATTAGCCCTTCCTAAAGCTTTACAATAAAAGTGTGAAAACCCGGCTGTCTGGGCCTGGCTGCTTCCTGAGCGTCCTTTGGGGTTTCCCTGCCTTCCTGCCCTGCTCTTGGCTCCCTGTTGTCCAGCTTGAGGATGTTCCTGCACAAGGACAAGGAGGATAAGCCCCCAAAGCACTTTCCCACAGACCAGACTCCTTCAAGGCTGGGTTGGATGGGGTTTGGATCATCCTGCTCCTGTGGAAGGTCTTCCTGCCAGCCCAAGCCATTCCATGATTCTGGGATTGATTTTATCATTGAAACCCAAATATTTCAATGAAAAAATACCTCCAGCCCTGAGGCCACCCACGCCTGTCGCCAGCCAAGGTGGGAATCAGAGAAAATCCCATCAAAGCTCTTCAGACCCCCTTCCATCTCCACCACCACTCCTTGGAGACTTGCTCAATTTCCCACCATCTCCTTTCCCAGGCATGGCTGAGGGTTTGGGGGTATTTCAGACCCTTTGGAAACATCTGGGTTGCTCCAAACCAGGGCACATTTGTGGCTCTTCCCACCCCAGCTCCTCCAAACATGCCTGTGGGGTTTCCCTCCCTGGCTTTGCACAGGATCCCAACGATCCTGAGCTTTCCTGGCTTGGGGTAGAGTTGTTCCCCTCTCTGGTGGGTTCCATACAGCTCTGGCACATCTGGGCTCACATACAGCCTTGCACATCTCCCTGCTCAGCTCTGGGCTCGCTGTGGTTGGATCACCGGGCAAAGATTCCATCCCAGCCTGGAGAACTTCAGGAAGGAAAAGCTCCCACATGAAGACGAAGCTCAGCCTCCCCTCCCCTTTGCAGAGACTCCTTTTGAGCCATCTTCTCCCCAGGGCTCTGCAGGGTCACCAGAGGGGATCATCCCTCGTGGTGAGGGCTGGGGGCTCTCAGCTGCCCCTTGGGCAGGGATGGGAGCAGGGAGGTGTGTCCAGGCATCCTGGGCAGCCCAGAGCCCTTTGCTGCCATCCAAGGAGAGAGGATCTGGGTGCTGAGGGTGGTGCCAGGCTGGCACAGATGGCACAGAGGGTGACCAAAGGGTGTTTTCATAAGCACAGACAGTCCCAGGCCCTCCCTGTCCACGCCCTGCAGTTGCTCCTCACACTCCTTCCTCCTCCTCCTCAGCCATCCCGGTACACCCAGAGCCCTCCCTGACCCCATCTGCACCTCCTTCCCCTCTCTGCCGGCCCTTTCCCACCCACTCCCTCCCCTCCCCGCTCCCTCCTTGCCTCTCCTCCCCGTTCCTGTGCTCTCCCCTCACCCCACATCGGCACACGAAGCCTTCCCACTCCTCCGGCACAGCCCTGAGCTCGCATCCAGCCGGGCTGAAGCCTCCGGTTTCCATGGCAGCACACATCAATTACCGGCTGGGAAGGGGCCTGCGGATGCTGCGGGTGCTGCAGCTGCCCAGCACGGCCGGGGGCTGGGGCACAGCATCCCATCAAAAGCACCCTAAGGATGGGATCTGGTACCCACAGAGCCCCAGAGAGGGATGGAGAACGGGAATGGGCACAGGGATCCCATCAGCACCACCCTGGCTATGGGGTCTGGTACCTACAGAGCCCCACAGAGGGATAGGGAACAGGGATGGGCACAGGATCCCATCAGCACCACCCTAAGGATGGGATCTGGTACCCACAGAGCCCTGCAGGGGGATGGGGAACAGGGATGGGCACAGGGATCCCATCAGGAGCACCCTTAGGATGGGATCTGGTACCCACAGAGCCCTGCAGGGGGATGGGAAATGAGAATGGGCACAGGATGCCATCAGCACCATCCTCAGGGTGGGATTTGGTGCCCACAGAGCCCCACAGAGGGATGTGGACAGGAATGGGCACAAGATCCCATCAGAATCACCCTAAGGATGGGATCTGGTGCCCATGGAGTTCTGCAGGGAATGGCAATCAGGAATGTTCCACCCCAGGAATCTCCCACCTGCCTGGGCTCCATGGAGTGGCTGCTGTGGCCTCGGTGTCCCTGCTCAGTCCGTGGGGATTCACTCCTGGCTGGAGTGGAAGAGCTGGCAGCTCCTGGCCGCCCTTGGTGGCTCCCCTGGTGCTGGGGCAGGCTGGGCTCGTGCCAAGGCTCTGCTGTGACCTGGCTTTTCCAGGTACAGCTGCTTTAATTGGGTCCTGGCTTACAGCAGGAGCTGGGAATGCGCCAGGCCAGGGACATCCATTTTGACGGGAAATTTAATTTCTGTGCTCCCGAGGGCCTGACCCTGCAGCCCCTCTGTCCATCTGCCTGCACAGACCTGGCTGGGTCATTTCCAGGCCCTGCATGGTAATGGCCATGAGCTTTGGGATCTCTTGCTGGCTCCTGCAGTGCAGTGGCGCCATTTCCTCCCTGACTGCCTTTCCTGAGGGTTTTCCCAGCAGGACTTTGCTCAGCCCTAAGCACTGGGATGTTTAAAGCTGTGTTTTTAGTAGCCACAGGAGCACAGGAGAGTTTGGGTTGGAAAGGACTTTGGAGATCATCTCATCCCATCCCTGCCATGGCAGGGACACCTTCCACCACCCCAGGCTGCTCCAAGCCCTGTCCAAGCTGGCCTTGGACATTTCCAGGGATCCAGGGGCAGCCACAGCTGCTCTGGGAAACCTCAGGGCCTCACTCCCATCACCATCTGTGCTTGTGTGCTCCCTTCTCCAAGCTCCTCGTTCCCAGAGCAATGGGCATTTCTGGGAAACAGGGAGCCAAGTGGGATGCTCAGAACAGCCTGATCTATCCTCACAGAATCCTTACAGAATTTCAAAGATGCTGAGGTGGTTCCTGGACCAAGCAGCTCCAGAGTGAGCCAGCAGAGCCCTGCCCAGAGCTGGCTGAGCAGTGAGCGCCCAGCAGGGTGGATTTTCCCTCGGATGAGCAATGGGACAGCTCTTTCTGCTGTGATGATGGCCACAAATCCCTCCTGGCATGGAAGCAGAGCTCTGCATCACCACTGAGCCAGCCTGGTGCTCAGGGTAGAGCTCCAAAAGACCCGAAGAGCTGACATCACTTATTTTTAAATTTTTTTTTCCCCCACGAGATATGTTTTATTCCACGATTCCCACAGACAGCAGTGAAACCTCCAGAGCAGGACCATGGAGAGGGCAGGGAGGGGCTGGGAGCAGAGCCCGGAGAGCCGGAGGAGCAGGAGCAGAGCTCGGGGGAGCCGCTCCCTCCTTCCCCCGCTGGCTCCGGGACGTGCCCAGCCCCGCACACCCCTGCCAGGCACTCCGCTAATAGGATGAGCGAGAGACAAGCCCGCGGTGGCCCCGGAGCCTGGCCCTGCATATGTTGTGGTGGCCTCTGGGGGAGATTGGATATTGTGCTCCAGGAGAAGCCCCTGTAATCGTCCGCAGGATGATTGGGATTTGCGGCAGCTCAGAGGAGGCAGGGGGGCCCAGCCCCAGGCAGTTTGCTCGGTGTCTCTGCTTGTCTGGCACTCTGATGAAGGGGATTAGGAGATTTAGAGGCAGCCCAGCCCCCTCTCCGGGGGGCTCTGCAGCCGGAGCCCCAGCAGAGCGCACGGCTCCGTTTATTGATGGCGACAAGGCTGGGGGGCTGCCAGAGCAGCGAATCGCGGGCAGGACTCTGCTCCTCTCCAGCGGGGAATTGTCATCCTCCAACACAGGGAGGGGCTGCATGGCCAGGTGATCATCCCCCACATAGCTGCTTCTATCCCCAGAACTCTCACCCCACTTTGTGCCCATCCCTCATCCCCAGAGCTCTCACACCATCCTGTCCCCATCCGTCATCCCCAGAATTCTCACCCCACCCTGTACCCATCCCTCATCCCCATCCCGCATTCTCCTCATCCCCAGAGCTCTCACCCCACCCTGTCCCCATCCCTGCCCTGCTCCCAGTCCCTCCCAGTGCCAGGACCCCCTCTATCCCAGTCTGAACCCCCAGGCTGGCCCAGCCCCATGATTTAACCCCCTAAGGAGTCACAGCTGCCTGGGCCGGGCTCTCCTGCCCATCCAGCCGAGCTGAGCCCGGCCCCAGCCCGGCCCAGCCCCTGGAGCAGGCGGGGCTCAAGGGGCTTAGTGAGAACAGTCCTAATGGGATTAGCGGGAATGGGAGCCACGCTCTGCTCCTTGGAGAGGGAATTGTGCCTGCCCTCCCTCCCCGGCTCCCTCCCTGCCTGTCCATCAGCCCAGCAGGTGCCAATCACATCCCAGCACCCGCATTCCTGGGGAAGGGCAGCTTTGGGGAACTCTGAATTAACGCCTGCCATGGATCCCATCTCCTTTTGAGTCCCACCTGAAACAGCCCCAGATTGCAAAGCTGGACTCCAGAGAAAGAAGATTCTTCCCCAAAGCCTGTAAAAAGGAGGTTTTAAAAGGGGTTGGACATCCAAGCCCTCCTCAGTTCCCTCTTTGCAGCAGCCTTGTCACTGCTCCAGCACTGCAGGGACGCTCTGCAGACCCAGTTTGGCTTTCTGGGAAGGATCCCATAGGAAAAGAAGCAGGCCCAGTGATTAATCAGGGTTGTAATAACATCAAGGAATTCCCCATAACCCACTGTGGTGTTAACCTGCAAACACAGGACAGAGATTTCTGTTCCTCTGGCACTGCCACACGTGGGATATGGGGCAGGAATTGTTCCCTGGGAGGGTGGGCAGGGCTGGCACAGGGTGCCCAGAGCAGCTGGGGCTGCCCCTGGATCCCTGGCAGGGCTCCAGGCCAGGCTGGACATTGGGGTTTGGAGCATCTGGGATGGTGGGAGGTGTCCCTGCTGTGCCAGGGGGTGGAACAAACAGATTTTTAAGGTGGCTTCCAAACCATTCCATGGGATGAGGCAGAGCTGAAAGTGATTCCAGGACTTTGGGCAACACCTCTGGAATCAACTGGCTTGAATCATTCCTCATCTTCCCTGCATCTGGAGGAGCCATCAGGGAAGGCTTCCTTGCCCACTCACAACTCACGTCCTGCATGGTCACACCACGTTCCAGGGCAAACTCCAGCAAAACCCACCCAGAAATCCAGGAAAAGCCCCAAAACTCGGCTCTTTCTACCCAAACCCAGCAGGGGGGTGCCAAAGGAGGATGTGCATCCCTGGGGAATGGATAACACAGGCTGCCTTGGCCTGGCCCTGCACTGAGGGCGCTCCAAATGTGAGGAAAAGGGAACACGAGGCCTTCAAGGAAAGCCTGGAAGGAAGCAGAGGGCTCTGTGCCAGAGGGACTGGGCTGTAAGGGAGCCAGGAGAGCGGGGATGGATCTGCAGAGCGCTGGGAAGGGCTGGTGTGCAGGGCAGGGACGTGGGGAAGTGCTGGGAAAGTGCCAGGAGGGGTGGAGCCTTCTTACCCTCCTCATTCCTACCCTAAATCCTTCCCTGTGCTCTCCATCCCACACCAGTCACTGCTCTGCTCCTGGTTCTGGTTCTCAGGGACTGTGGCAGGTCCTGATCCTCCATCCCCACACAGATCCCAGCTCCCCCCACACATCCAGGACTCCCTCCAGTGCAGATCCTGCAGGATTTATCACAGCGGGAATTTCTATCAGGGTCAGGCATACCTTTCCCAGGAAAAGGGAGATCTGCACATCCCAGCCCTTTTCAAGCTTGCTGGAAAGGATGGAACCTTTTCCAGGGCCTCTCTGGCTGCCAGGGGGGTCTGCCCTGGCACAGCTCCCTCGCTGGGAGGACCAGCTCATCCCAAATGTGATGGCACCACAAAAACCATCCTTGGGGTGAGGTGGGTGGGGAAGGACAGACAATTTCCAAGCAGGAAAAGCCGAGGAGGGGCTGCTTTCCACAGCCCCCCCGGAGCCTGAAAGCTGCTGAACTGTGCTCATGACTCAAATGTGCAGGAGATGGAGAGATGATCGAATCCCACTCGCTGTTCCAGGGCTCCGCCTCTGATGGATGCTGGAATCTGCGGTGGCACAGCCTCCAGCCAGGGCTGAGTGCAGCAGCAAGAAACACTGGGACCGTCACAGGTCCTCAGACAGCCTTGGGGACACGGTGGGATCCCACACGGGTCATAGATGTGATGGAAAATCAGCCCCACCTGAGCCCTTGGGACGCTGTCCTGTATCTGGGTAAAAATGGGCTCGAGATCCTTACCCTGCCTGGGAAATGCCAGGAAACACCAAATCCCACAATTCTCACCCTGGGGCTGGGGGTGTCACCTCCAGCTTTCATCCCTCGTGTTCCCTCTCCTCCCATGGATCCCATCCCATCCCAATCCCATCCCATGGATCCCATCCCCATCCCATCCCATCCCATCCCATCCCATGGATCCCATCCCCATCCCCATCCCATCCCCATCCCATCCCCATCCCATCCCCATCCCATCCCATCCCATCCCATGGATCCCATCCCCATCCCATCCCATCCCATCCCCATCCCATCCCATCCCATCCCATCCCATGGATCCCATCCCCATCCCATCCCATCCCATCCCATCCCATCCCATCCCATCCCATCCCATCCCATCCCATCCCATCCCATCCCATCCCATCCCATCCCATCCCATCCCATCCCATCCTTTCCTCCTGTGGAGGAGCCATGGGAAGGGAAGGGAAGGGAAGGGAAGGGAAGGGAAGGGAAGGGAAGGGAAGGGAAGGGAAGGGAAGGGAAGGGAAGGGAAGGGAAGGGAAGGGAAGGGAAGGGAAGGGAAGGGAAGGGAAGGGAAGGGAAGGGAAGGGAAGGGAAGGGAAGGGAAGGGAAGGGAAGGGAAGGGAAGGGAAGGGAAGGGAAGGGAAGGGAAGGGAAGGGAAGGGAAGGGAAGGGAAGGGAAGGGAAGGGAAGGGAAGGGAGGGGAGGGGAAGGGAGGGGAAGGGAAGGGAAGGGAAGGGAAGGGAAGGGAAGGGAAGGGAAGGGAAGGGAAGGGAAGGGAAGGGAAGGGCAGTCACACACACACAGTGTCCCCGTGTGTCCCCTGGGCAGGGGTGGCAGTCACACACACACAGTGTCCCCGTGTGTCCCCTGGGCAGGGGTGGCAGTCACACACACACAGTGTCCCCGTGTGTCCCCTGGGCAGAGGTGGCTGTCACACCAGCCTGGGCTCCCCCCGCTCAGCCCGAGGCGGGTGCCGGCGCTGCGCGGGGCCCGGGGCCCGTTATTATTCTTTATTAGTTTTCCTGTCCGTCTGACATATTCTTTATCACTCTGTCTCAATCTTTCACTCATCCTCCTGCTCTCGCTCAATCATCCCCGATTAGTTTTTCTGTCTGCCTCCCATTCCCGGATCCCTCATCAACCGCTCCCTCCCCCTCTCCTCCCCGCTCCCCTCCCTCCCTCCCATCCCCTCTCCGGCTCAGCCCGGGAGCGTGGAGCTCTCAGGAAATGCGGGGCCATGGTGGCTCTGCTCCAGCTCCAGCTCCATCCCTGCCCTGCGAGCGGTGCCGAGTGCCTCCAGCCCAGCCCTGGCGGGCTCGGTGCTGAATCGGCTGCAAATGGAGCCCAGAGCAGCTCAGGAGGAGCCAACATCTCCTTGGATCCCCTTGGATCTGCTCTGCTCCTGTTTCCCCATCCCTCCACTCCTCCTCCAGTCCATCCCAGCGCTGCCTGGTGCCTCATTCCCATTCCCCTTCCAGTGGAAATCCCTGAACAGGCTGGTGCTGGAGGATGCCAATAGCCAGGAGAGGCCGTGGCTGACATTCCCAGCTTTCCATGCCTCTCATCCTCATGACTGTGCTGCTGCTGCCGGGATGTTCCCACCTGCACAGCCCTGCAGTCACCAACAGAGCCAGGCAAGCATGCTCAGGGAGGAATTCTTGGCTAAAGGCAGAGGATGGAAGCAAAGGATGGATGCAGAGGATGAAGCAGAGGGTGGAACAGAGGATGGATGCAGAGGATGAAGCAGAGGATGGATGCAGAGGATGAAGCAGAGGATGGAAGCAGAGGATGGATGCAGAGGATGAAGCAGAGGATGAAGCAGAGGATGGAGGCAGAGGATGGATGCAGAGGATGAAGCAGAGGATGAAGCAGAGGATGGAGGCAGAGGATGAAGCAGAGGATGAAGCAGAGGATGGAAGCAGAGGATGGATGCAGAGGATGGAGGCAGAGGATGAAGCAGAGGATGGAGGCAGAGGATGAAGCAGAGGATGAAGCAGAGGATGGAAGCAGAGGATGGATGCAGAGGATGGAGGCAGAGGATGAAGCAGAGGATGGAGGCAGAGGATGAAGCAGAGGATGAAGCAGAGGATGGAAGCAGAGGATGGATGCAGAGGATGGAGGCAGAGGATGAAGCAGAGGATGGAAGCAGAGGATGGATGCAGAGGATGGAAGCACAGGATGGATTCAGAGGATGAAGGCAGAGGGTGGATGCAGAGGATGGATGCAGGGGATGGATTCACACGTGGCTTCATCCTCCAGCAGAGAGGACACAAATATTTCACCTCATCCTGCTCCTTTTGGGAGCCAGAGGTGTAAATCTGCGGTGCTGGAGAACTGGGGAAAGTGCAGGGGCCTGGCTGTGGCCATCATGGAGATGGGATCTGCTGGGCTCCTGTCCTAGAGCAAAGGGGTGCCCAGAGGACCCTCAGTGCCACAGCAGCCCCTCCTTGGGGTGAGGGGTGACCTGAACTGGGACAAGCTCGGGATTTCTGCCTCTGAGCTCGGCTTTGGGCAGGACCCATCCTCCAAGCCTGATTTCCCTCATCCCAGCCCAGCCCAGAGCTGTCACCCCTGTCACCCCTGTCACCCACAGCCCCAGAAACGCCCATTCCAAGGGTGGGGCTTTTTTATTTTTCCCAAGGGGTGGGAGCCCTTCTCAGCAGGACCCCCGTGGCACCGGGGCTGCCGTGATGGATGTGACAGGAGCGGGGGTTGCCAGGAGATAACATCATCCTCCTCCTCCTTTCCTCCTCTCCTCCTCCTCCTCCTCCTCCTCGGGCGCTGCAGCCAACGCGGCTCGGCGCTGGTGAGGTAATGCTGCTCCGGCCTCTCCCTGCCAGCATCATCCAGGGAAAAAGGAAAAAAAATATATTAAAAAAGGGGGAAAAGCCTTTTGTGCCATCCCCGTGGCCACCCTCGCTCTGCCTCCCCTGTGTCAGGGAGGGGTCACAGAAAGCAGCGCCCAGAATTTCCCTCCTGCCCTTCCCGGGGCATCCCCGACCCCCAGCTCGGTGATGGGAATATCCAGAGAGGTTTTCATGGATCTGGGAAGGGGAGGGGGAGGCACAGCGCTCCTCACGAACACAGAGGCTCCCGGAATAAATATCTGGCTACAAATTATCTGCTGATCTAATAAAAAAGATATTACCTAGCTCTCCAAACCTGGTTTCAAATTATTCCTCCTGCTCTGCTCAGTAGCCTCCTGGGAGATCACTGGCAGGTTAATTTGCTATTGAACGGGTCCCAACTGGAATTAGGCTCCAGCCTGGCTCTGCTTTCACTTGACACTTAATGAAAGTCGCTGTTATTCACTCCTGCCTCTGAACTTTATGCACTGCACCACCTTTCACAGGTGGGAAAGAGCTGAGCGGGAGATTTTCCTTTGCATCCAACACTTGTGAGCCCCAAAAGGTGCTGAGGTAGAAAATAAACTGAAATTTGTGTGCTTTTCCACGGGAACTTGGTGTGTTCCTAGCAGAAGTGGCCTTTATCTGGGGACTGTCATTTTGATTATTTTATATCTGAGCAGTGCCCCAGAGGTGTGCATGGGAAATGAAAACAGATAAAGAGCCTGAACGAGGCACAGAGGCCCCGAGAAACAGCAGGGCTGAGGGGGGGACACCGAGGGGGGGACACCTTAAAGCCACCAGTGCTGCTCCTGGCAGGGAAGGGGATGCACAGAGCAGCTCCATGGTGCTGGAGATGTGCCTGGCCTGGGAGTGATCCCAATGCCACCCCTGGAATGGTGTCCTGGTGATGATAGGACAGGAATAATCCATCCCTGTGCATGGGTTTCTGCACAGAGGGACCCCATTCCCTCATCCTGGGCTCACCCAGCCCAGACATCCCCAGGAGCAGCTCCCTGCAGGGTCTGGAACAGCACAGACCCCACAGAAACCCCAATCCTGGCAGCTTCTCACCTTTTCAGGTTTCCTGTCCCATCCCACCTTCCTAACCCTGCTGCTCCCCTTGCACAGCCCCGTTTTCCCACCATGTTCTCCTTGCCCCATGCCCTCATCCCAGGTTGTTCCCACAGAGCTCCTTGAGCTGCACCATGGGCCAGGAGCTTCCCCTGCTGCCCAGGCACCGTTTGGTTGGGCTCAGCCCCATCCCTGTCCCTGGAGAGCCATCATGGAGGGCAGGACCAGCTGAGTCAGCAGCTCTGGCATTCCCTATCCCCCCTGACCCCAAAACTCCAGTGAACAATTTCCAAATTTCCATCTCCCTCTGTTTCCACCCTTCAGGCACTCACAGACAGTGATCCAGCTCTGCCAGCGTGATTGATCAGCAGAGCTGGACAGATTGAGTTCATGTAATCCTAAATCCCATCCTCCAGCCCCTCAGCATCTCCCTGGTGCCTCTCTCGTGGCTGTATCTCCTCGGGACAGCTGTGCCTCCAGCTGTGCCCCAGCTGTGCCCCCAGCTGTGCCCAGGCAGGCAGGAGCCGGGTGGGAATGCTGCTGGAGCCCTGCTGCGTGTGGGCTGACCCTGCAGGGTCCCTGAGGATGCTTGGGGAGCTGATGATGCTTGTTCTGGGAACGAGGAGGGGCTGGAGAGGCTCTGCAGGACTGACAGGATGGGATTTGGGGATTTGTCAGAGGAACTGAGGGACCTGGGCTGCTGAACCTGCTGAAGAGGAGGCCCAGGGTTCATCTTGCAACTGCTGCAAGGGTTTCAGAGAATCCCAGAATCAGCCAGGCTGGAAAAGACCTTGGAGATCACCAAGTCCAACCTGTGCCCTGACACCCCCTTGTCTGCCTGGGTCTGCTTTTCTCCAGGATAAACATCCCCAGCTCCCTCAGCCCCTCCTCACAGGACTTGTGTTCCAGACCCCTCACCAGCCTCATTGCCCTTCTCTGGATGGGCTCAGCCCCTCCATGTCCTTCCTAAATTCAGGGGCCCAGAACTGGACACTGCACTCAGGGTGCTGCCCAACCAGTGATGAGCACAGGGAAAAAAGGGGATCACTGCCCTGCTCCTGCTGGCCACACCATTCCTGACCCAGGCCAGGAGCCCCTGGCCTTCTTGGCCACCTGGGCACCCTGCTGGCTCATGTCCAAGAGGCTCAGATGTGATGGGTGTTCCTCAGTGACCTCTTGAGACCCAATTTTACCTCCTGTGCAGGGATGGGTGATGAAGGAGCTGCCAGAGCACCAGGGTGGGATGAGGAGCTGTGGAACACTCTGGAATCTCCCCTGTCTCCATCCCCTCCTTGCCACAGGACCCCACTGTCCCCAGCCAAGCTCCAGGCACTGGAAGGCTCCTCCTCATGCCACCCCCAAAATGCCACCCTTTCCTGGTGACACCTCCCAGCAGCAGCCCAGGGATGGGGGGGACAGGGAGGGGACACAGTGCAGGGTCTGTGCCTCGCTGGTTTATTAATTCCAGCAAAATTCCAGCCCTGGGGCTCTGCCTGGGATTGTCTCCTGCAAATCCAGGCCAAAATCCCTGCTCTGGGCTAAACCCAGCAGTGGTTCTTGTATTGCTGGGGAAAATTATGCAAAATGCTGAGAAGCCTGATGGAGATGAGGATGGGACTGATCCAGGCTGGCTTCCCTGATCCTGCAGAGAGCCAGCAGGTCGGAGAGTGGGATCTGTGCTGCTCCTCTGGGTCAGGGATTTATTTGGGGGATCTTGGATGTGGGCAGAGCTCCCTGGGGGCTGCAGCTCCTCCCCAGGGGCAGCTCTGGGACAGGGACAGCACCCAGGGAGTGGCTGGAGCTGGACCAGGGCACATTTTGAGAGAAGTTTCTTCCCCCAGAGGGTGCTGGGCACTGCCCAGGCTCCCCAGGGAATGCCACAGCTCCAGGATTATTTGGATACCACTCCAGGGATGCTCAGGGTGGGATTTTGGGCAGGTCTGGGGGCTGGATTGACAATCCTTGGGGATATTCTGTCATTCAGTGATTCTCCCATTCCTGTGCATTTTGTCCAGGTGCCATGGGAATCAACACTCCCATTCCAGAACCTACAGCTGCTCTTCCCATCTCTGTACCCAGTGAGGACTTTCCACCCTCTCCTCTGATTTTCTGCATCCCCCAATGTATCCCCAAACCCAGAAACCCAGAGTGACTCCACTGGCAGCAGCAGGACTGAGCTGGCAGCTCCAGGGGAAAAAGGCAGGAAGAGCCTTGTCCCCAATTCCCTGGAGAGAGGGCAGGAATTCTGTGGGTAATTCCTGCAGCAAACCCCACTGCAGAGCTGAGGGTGCTGGGCTGGCCCCCTCTGTCCCCACAGTCCCCTGGGGTGCTGCCCCAATCCTTCATTTTTCCAGAAGTGTCCCTGGCTCTGGGCTCTCTGTTGTTATCACTTCTATCACCGTCCTCTCATGCAGGCTGCTCTTCTTCCCTTCCCCAGCCCCTCGGGTAATTTGCTGCTCCTCTGTAACTCAAACAACTCAATTGTGGGGCTCTGCTTTATTCCTGATCCCACCCCAGGCCCTCTGCCCTGCTCAGCTTCACCTGCCTTTCCTTGAGATTCAAATGTGACAATTTGACAAGATTTCCTTTGTTTTCTGATTGTCCACAGGAACTCTTCAGCTTCTCTTCTCTCCCTTTCTTTTTTCCTTTTTTTTTTCCTTGGTTAAAGGCAGATTTTTAAGGCTCTGCAGTGCTTCAGCCATTTGAGAGTCATCATTAATTTAATCTTCTTCCTAATTTATTAATGGCTCCTACTTTCTCACCAGCATTTGAGACTCCCCTGGTATATTTGCAAAACCCATCTGACTCCCCTTCCCCTCTTTGGCAGCATGAGTTCATCTGCCTTCCCTGCCCCCTGCAGCAGGCTGTGTGAGTCACTGTCCCCCTGTCTCCAGGACATCACGTCCCATCCCATCAGTCCCAGCCCATCACAGCTCCCAGCAGCTCTGCTGGCTGCTCTTTCCCTGCTCCCTGCGAGGTGACTTGCTGGAAGCTGCCCTGTGGTTGTGGGAATATGTCAGGCTCTCCTCATCCCACCCCAAAAATACCACCCCTTCCCTGGTGACAGCAGCCCAGGCATGGGGAGACAGGGAGGGGACACAGTGCAGGGTCTGTGCCTTGGTTTTTTAAATTCCAGCAAAATTCCAGCCCTGTCTGAGCAGGTACAGCAGCAGTAGACTGGAGAAAAAACGAGCCCAGGGGTGCCCATGTGGGCAAGGAGGCCATGGGCACCTGGATCTCAACCAGTGTGACAGCAGGAGCAGGGCAGGGCCTGTCCCCTGTCCCTGGGGGAACTCGAGGGCTGTGTCCAGCTCTGGCCATTCAGGAGGGGCTGGAGTGTGTTCAGGGCAGGGAACGGAGCTGGGAAGGGGCTGGAGAATCCCCGAGGGAGCTGGGAAGGGGCTGGAGAATTCCTGAGGGAGCTGGGAAGGGGCTGGAGAATCCCTGAGGGAGCTGGGAGGGCTCAGCCTGGAGAAAAGGAGGCTCAGGGGGCCCTTGTGGCTCTGCACAAGTCCCTGCCAGGAGGGGACACCGGGGGGATTTGGGATCTGCTCCAGGAACAGGGACAGGAGGAGAGGGAACGGCCTCAGGGGAGGTTCAGGGTGGATTTTGGGGAAAATTTCCCCATGGAAAGGGTGCTCAGGGATTGGAGCTACCCAGGGAGGTTTGGATCCCCATCCTGGAGTGTCCCTGAATTTCTGGAGGTGGCACTGAGTGCTCTGGGTGGGGACAAGGTGGGGATGGGGCACAGCTGGGACTGGATGATACCTGAGAGCTTTTCCAACCTCAGTGATCCCAAAATTCTGGGGAATGTCTCCTAATGAGCCGTGCCCTGGCACACAGAGCCCCCAGCTGATGAATGGAGGACACAGAGAAGCAACCAACACCCCCAGGGTGGGAGAGGAGCCCTGAGACAGCAGCAGAGAGATTCACTGAATCCCTCACTGGCTGCTGCTCCCTGCAGGCCACGAGATTCCAGGTCCTGACCTGCTCCAGGGGTGGCTCCAAAGGTTCCCAGCCCTTGGAATGTCATTGCTGATCCACTGACGGCCAGGCTTGTAGGAACTGGGGCTGAGGGCTGGGAGATGGATGCTAAAATTCTGGGATAGTTCATCATGGAATCATGGAATGGGATGTTAAAACTTTGGGATGGTTTATGATGGAATCATGGAATGAGTGTTAAAACTTTGGGACAGTCCATCATGGAATCATGGAGTTTATGTTAAAACTCTGGGATGGTTTATGATGGAACCATGAAGTGGATGTTAAAACTCTGGGATGGTTTATGATGGAACCATGGAATGGATGTTAAAACTCTGGGATGGTTTATCGTGGAATGGGATGTTAAAACTCTGGGATGGTTTATCATGGAATCATGGAGTTGATGTTAAAACTCTGGGATGGCTTATCATGGAACCATGGAGTGGATGTTAAAACTCATCTCATTCCACCCCCTACCATGGCAGGCACACTCCCACTATCCCAGGTTGCTCCAACCTGGCCTTGGACACTTCCAGCTTCTCTGGGCTTCTGCTTGGATCAGACTGGGAGGTGCCACTGCTGGGGACAGTCCCAGGTCCCAGTGCCACCTGCCCTGCATCCCCCTCACCCTGCCATGATCCCGAGGCTGGGATCCAGCTGCTTCCTCCCTGGAGCACATCCCACATCCTCAGAGACCACGGGGAATGAGAGGAGCTGCAGCTTCCCAGGAAATGCTGAGGATGTGACTTTTCCTCCCCAATTTCTTTATTTTTTTTTCTCCCTTCATTTGCAAATGAAACAGGCCCATCAAAGTCTGAGTGTTTTCTGGAGATGAAGTTCGGGAAGTGTTTCTTTTGGATTAATCCAAATGTTCCGTGTCAACAAAGCCCAAATACGTCACTGCAATTTGGACTGTTTCAAACACAAGTAGAAGGAGCACTTAGATTCAATTTTGTTCCTAAATGTCATTTGGAACAGAGAGAGAAATTCCTCAGCCTGCAAATGTTGGAACAGACATTTTGATAGCATAAGGATACTTAATCCTATTAAAATAAAATAAGATGGGAATAGACATATTTTTTTGATTTGGGCAAAATCACCATAAAAAGATAAAATCCTAAATAGTTTGAGAGAGGATGTGTGCTCCAAGGAATGCTCTGGGCTGGAGGCATTTGGGGCTGTGGCAATGACTGGATCATGGAATCCCAGACTGGTTTGGGTTGGAAGGGAATTTAAACATCAGATCCATGGGCAGGGACACCTTCCACTATCCCAGATTGCTCCAATCAGTGCCCAACCTGGCCTTGGACACTCCTAGGGAAAAAGGAAATTCCCTTTTGGGGACAGGCCGTGAAATGCTGATCTGTTGAGCAAGAAATGTGCAGCATTGGATCTCATCTTGGATCCCACCTTGGATCCTTCATTTCCAAGCTGGGCACCCTGGAAGCTCCAAGTCTGTCCCCAAGGATGGCTCCAGATGGAATGATGAACTCTACTTCACCCCAGAGCACAGTCAGATCAGGAGAGAAAAATATCATCATCCTCATGGCGAAGTTGTGTTGGCAGAGTGCTGGGAATGAGCAGAGCAGAGCCTGGCTGGCAGCAGCTGGGGCTCCTTTTCTTGGGATTTTCTCAGGATCGTGGCAGATTTCTCCCTGTATTCCCAAGGTGGGAATTTCAGCTCCTCACAGCTGCAGTGCCTGTCCCCACACCCAAGTTTGTCACCTTGTCTCCAACCCTCTGTGGGCTCAGCCACCCTCATGAGGTCTCCCGCCCCTGGAAAATTCCCTCCTAAAACTCCTCATTTCCCACTTCTCTTCCTCCAGCTCCCCAGGTTTTCTATCTGTTGACCAAGACATTGCTTAAAATATCTTTTTATTTTTTTTCTTTTCTCTCCCCTCAAAATTGCACAGTTTCAGCCAATGTGTTTTGACTGCGCTGATGAGGTTTTTCATGGAAATTGCTGGCAGCTGGAAAATGCAGCCCCTGCCTAGGAGGGAGCCAGGGCTGTGTCCCAGCCAGCCTCAAGCCAGGAGCATTCCACTTCCCTGCTCCCTGCAGGTGATGGATTCGGCTGGGATCCTGGGCTGCAGCCAGCCAGGAGCCCAAATCCCATGGGAAATCCTGGAATTCCATCAAAAGTCTGCCATGCTGGTGAAGCTGAGGAGACACAATTCCCATATCCAGCACCTCCACTGGGAGTGGGATGAGCAAAGCACCGTGGGGCACTCACAGCATCCCCACAGGAGAAGAGGTGGCTTCCTGCTGCCCCATCCCATCCCTGGAACCGGGCAGGAGTGTGGCTGCAGCCAGAGCATGGCCAGACTCGTGTCAGGGCGTTCACTGATTTTTTTTTTCCAGCTGGAGAAAAGCAGGAATTGGCATCCCTTGGATTGGGATGGCCTGAGAGCAGCAGCCAAACACGAGCAGTGAGCAGACAGCGAGGAGAGCGAATGATGGATGGGAGAAGAGCATCCCTTGTGTAGGAAAAGGGCTGGATTTCCATGGGAAGCAGCAGGAAAGGACGCCCAGGAAGAACCTCCCCATGTCCCAGGGTGGTGACACGCTGGAGTCACACTGGGTGCTGGAATGGGAATGGGAATGGGAATGGGAATGGAGAATGGGAATGGGAATGGAATGGGAGTGGGAGTGGGAATGGGAATGGGAATGGGAATGGGAATGGAATGGGAATGGGAATGGGAATGGGAATGGGAATGGGAATGGGAATGGGAATGGAAATGGAAATGGGAATGGGAGTGGGAATGGAATGGGAATGGGAATAGAATGGGAATGGGAACGGGAATGGGAACGGGAACGGGAATGGGAATGGGAATGAGAATGGGAGTGGGAATGGGAATGGGGATGGGAATGGGGATGGGAATGGTGGCTGCTGGGGAAGCTGCAGGAGGGCACAGGGATGTGCTTTGTCCTCGGCACCAGGACCACATCCCACAATCCACACTCATTCCTGAGCTCTCCCTGGGGTCAACAGGGATGGCAGTGCTGAGCTGGCAGCTGGAAGATCTTAAGGACAGCTCAAGGTGAGGCTCAGCAGGTTCCTGGAGCTCCTTTCCAGCTGATGTGCATCCCCCAGGATCAGGCTGTTCCCTCAGGATGTTTGGAAAACTCTCTGCCTTGGATGGGTTTGCCTGAACGAGGCTGAGGCAGTTTGGGATCACTGGAATGGCACTGGGGCTGTTTTCAGCAGAAAGCATGGAGAGAATGTCCTCCAGGGGAGGAGGAGAGGCCATGGAGGGAGGATGTGAAGCTTTGGGCCTCCCTTCAGGAAATCTGGAGACAGGGAGGGGTTCTTCCTCCAACCCACCCCCTCCAGATAACCCTGGAGCTCTCTCCTGACACTTCCCCCTCTCTCCACCCCACACCCGGCTCCTGCCCCACGCTGGCAGTGGGGCTGTGTCACTGTGGGCAGCCCGGCTGTCACTGTCACCAGCCTCCTCCAGGAGCTGCCAACCCTCACTCCCGACCACAGAGCTGCTCCAAGGGTGATGGAGTGGAAGCAGGAACAGCTGGCACTGGGATGAGCCACACTCGGTGTCCTGCCAGCCCTGATGGATCTCCGGAGCTGTCAGCTCCGTGGAGCGGTGACACGTCAGCCCTGTCACCTCAGCACAGCCTGCAGGGAGAGGGGACATCTCCATGGACCAGGGGGTGTCAGGGATGTGTGCCCTTTGCCACCCACAGCAGAAGGCACCCAAGGAGTGGCCAGGGAGGGGAGTTGGCCACTGGCCATGCTGACACGTGAGGTTTGGAGCAGAGCCGAGTGATGTAGGGGAGGTGACACATTTTGATAGATGTCCCTTGTGCCCAGCTCGGTGCCAAACCTCTGGGAAGAGAGCAGTGACAGCATCACCCCAGCTGGCTCATTCCCAGAATTCCAGAGCTGCTGAGGTTGGGAAAACCCTCCAGGATCATCCAGCTCCAGCTTTGCCCCATCCCCACCTTGTCCCCAGCCCAGAGCACTCGGTGCCACCTCCAGGATTCCTTGGACACCTCCAGGATGGGCAGCCCCTTTCCACCCTTTCCATGTGGAAATTCCTCCTGGATTTGTGCAAACCTGGAGCCCGGGGTTCACATCTCTGTGGGTACCAGAGCCCTCCCAGAGTCACACAAATGTTCAGCAGGTATTTCTGGAACTCATCCTCTTCCCTCTGTTATTCCAGGACTCCTGGCTTTTCCAGCCATATTTTCCTTTGTGCCACCCCCCAGTCAGAGCATTCTCCTCCATCCCCTCCCTGGAGCACTCTGGGGTGGCAGAGCAATCCCAGGAGGCCAAATTCTTCCAAGTGTGGGAAGGGGGAGAGGCTTGGAGGGAGCAGGAGTGGCAAGACTGGCACTGGAGCTGAGGGATTTCTGTCCCCAGGAGCTCCTGGAGCTCAGCTGAGCCTCCTTTTCCCCCTCTGCTCCAAACTGAGTTGATGATCCTTCTCTGAGGGACTTCTCATGCTTTTCATGTCCTGGAGCAGCTCTGGAGTTCCTGGATCAATTCCTGAGGCCCTGACCCCACGTTTGTACTCCTGAATTCCCTTCCAGGTCTCTTCCTGCAAGTCTTTGAGGTCACCCAAGTTCTTCTGTTTGATATTCCACTGCTGCCATCACCAGCTTCTCCTCTGAATCCCCAGCAGGTTTTATCAGCAACCTCCTACCTTTTGTGCAAAGATCATTAGTGGGAATATTAAGGAAAATCAGAGCCCAAATGGATCTTTGAGGAACTCCATTAGCAGCCTGCCTGCAGCTCTGAGCTTGCTGGTTTAACTCCATCCATTGCCACCTCCCCTCCGGGCATTTCCCAGCTTTCCCAGGTTCCTTTCTCCATTAATCCCCATCCTCACCAGTTTAATTAATAATTTCTTCTGTGCCTTACATCAAATGCTTGACTGAGGTTCAGGGAGATGAGATCTCCTGGAATTCTTTTGTCTGGGAAAGCAGCTACTCTCCTATAAAAAGCCAACCTGCCATGGAGTGCCTCTGGTAAATCCATGTGGGATTTAATCCCTTTTTCTATTTATTTCTGTGCTTTTAATTACAGTTTCCTTTAAAGTCTGTCCTAAAGCCCGGCCTCTTGCTCAGGTCAGGTCTCAAGCTGTCTTTTCTCCAGATCCTGTTTTTCCCTGTTTTGGTCAGTCGGTTCGTCATCTCAGGGAAAAAAATTCCTGTGGGCACACGGTGTAGGAGAAGGGAATTATTGGGAATCCAGCCTGGGCAAGGCTGAACAGCTTGGAGAAGTCTCCCAGATGTGACTCACCCTGGTGGAATGGGGAGAATGGAAATAAAAGTTGTGTGTTGGGATCAGAGCAGTTTAATAATTGAAAATGAAGTGAAATGCAGTAATAATGGTAAATAGTGATGGTAAATAATAATGGTAAATAAGAATAATGGCTAATAATAATAATAATAATAGTGATGACAATAATAAGAATAATAGTGATAATAATAGTAATTATTATAATGGCAAAACCCAAGTGAGGCACAAAACAATCTCTCACCATTCCCTGACTGATGCCAGCCTCCCTTCCAGAACCCAGGTCAGCCATTTCCCAGTAACTTCCCCAGTTTTTACCCTGGATCTGATGCTCCAGGTGGGGAATTCTCTTTGGTCAGTCTGAGCTCTCACAGCACCGCTGTGCCTGGCCAGGGACAAGGATGAGAAGTGTCTTGGTTTGCAATACAGGATGTGACCAAAAGTGTGAATTCTGTCACCAGCTGTTGAGACCAGGTGGGGCAGTGATCCTGATCTCTGTGGGATATCTCCTGTTAATGGGCCAGCTGTTAAACCAGCTGGGGCAGTGTTCTTTGTCTTTTCACAGCCCATCCTCCCTCCAGGAGATCTCTCCTGTTCATGGCCACTGAGTCCCAGTGCATCGCTGATAAAATTCCATCATCCCATGGGGAGATGCTTCACCCAGGGGGAGGAGCCAAGCATTTCCTGCTGGGTAAAATCTGAGATTTGGAACATCAGAGCAGCCTTTTCCAGTGGATCCCAGAGGAAAACCAGACCCTTCCACATCATCACTGGACCTTGGGAGGGAAACTGCACCTTGTACAGGAGCACTGCTCCAACTGAGCCACATCTGTCACTGCAGGAGGATGCAGCCACCACGGAATGGGACTGCTGCCAACACCCTGACTGACTGACGGGTGTCAGCTTGGATTCTGACTCTGGCAGGGTTTTGTTTTGGTTTGGTTTTCTTTGTTTTACTGTATTTTTTTTCCTAGAAAATAACTGTTATTCCCATATCTTTGCCTGAGAGCTCCTTAATTTCAAAATTATAATAATTTGGAGAGAGGAGGTTTACATTTTCCATTTCAAGAGAGTCTCCTGCCTTTCAGACCAGGACAGGGGACAGCTCTGGGTCTGCTCCCAATCCAGTGACAGCACCATGAGACCAGAGGCTCTGAGGGTGCAGACTCTTATCCCTGCACACTCCAGGCCAAGCTTCCATGGAAAATGTGTTCCCACCTCTTGGTGATGGATAAGGACACCAAAATCGGAGCAGCAGCCACAACCCAGTGCCCAAAAGGTACAAAGGCACTTTTTGGGTTGGACACCCCCTGTATTTCCCATTCCAGCATTTCCATCTCCTCATGCTCTGTTTTCCTGGCACAGCTGGGATAGCTCAGAGCTCCCTGATGGATCCATGGAGAATTCCCCTGATCCCACTCCCAGCAGCTCCACTCTGAGCTTGCTGTGCCACCTACCTCCCACAGGCCATCTCCCCTCTTCCCAGAACTCCTTCCTGAATTTTCTGTGAGGCAGAGACCAGGGAAAAGGCTGTTTGTGTTTCTGGGATGGGTTTTATTCCACACCATATGTTTAGCAGCAGATGCTTCCTATGGGAATGTGACCAAAGCAGGGACACTTTTCCCTGACCCTCTTTCCACACTGTGCAGACCCAAGGGGAAAAGGCAGAGCAAACATTTGGATCAGGAAGCTGCATTTGCAGCCTCCCAGCCCTTTCCCCCTGCATTCCATGTTTGCAAAGCTCTGGTGAATAAACAACCGTGTCCCCTTGCCAGCTTCCATGGATCCCAGGAAAACTCAAAGCTGATTATAAACAAATGAGGTGGAATTTTCGGTCAGTTCCCAACGCAGCCTGAAGTGCTGAGAACATCACACGCCTTTGAACTGGGGGACTTTGAAAGGGTCAGAGGAGTTCCTGGAGTTTCCCCAGAGCCTGGATTTTGGACACCAATTCCTTCTGTGTGCTCTTCAGCCAGGAGGAATCCACCACATCTTCCCAATAAAAGGCTGGAAATGCCTTTTCACTGGAGCAGCTCCTGAAGTCGGGAATCACAGGAAGCTCCAAAGCAGAGGCTGCTCATGGGGAGCAGCTCCTGCCCATTCCAGGAGCACATCTCCACCCGTGGGTCCTCTGCCATTTCTCCTCCTGTCTACCACGTGAGGACAGGGAATGTGGAAGCACAAAATCCCGGGATCAATGAGGTTGGAAAAGCCCTCAAGGATCATGGAGCCCCAGCTGTGCCGCATCCCCACCTCATCCCCACCTCCAGGTGACACCTCCAGGGATGGGGATCCAAACCTCCCCGGGCAGCTCCAACCCCTGAGCACCCTTTCCATGGGGAAATTCCTGCTGCTGTCCACCCTGAGCCTCCCCTGGCACAGCCTGAGGCTGTTCCCTCTGCTCCTGTCCCTGTTCCCTGGGAGCAGAGGCTGCAACCTCCAAATGCACCAACACATCCCAGTATGAGCACCTGGAGGAGCGGGATACGGGTGGAAAATTCACCTTCCATGTCCTAGACAGATCCTTGTCTCTTCTGGAGTTTCTGCAGAAGACTTGGGTATCTCTGGAGTTTTCAGCCACATTTTTCTGGGGCTAAACCAAGTTCTCCAGGCTGGAGATACAAAATTCCTGCCCAACCTGGAGCGTGGAGCACGCGGAGCACCGGGAACCTGCTGTGCTGTCCCCGCTGGGTGACATCCCACGCCTCAGTGTCTGCAGGAGCAAATCCCTGCAGGGAAAAGGGAATCTCGGGTACTGCCTGTGCCGTGCTGGCAGCAGCTCCAGGGCAGGGCCTGCAGCAGGGAGAGTGTCCCTGAGGAATGCTGAGTGGGCTGCCTGTGCCAGGAACATCTCCTGCCTCGGCTAAAGGAGCCTGGCTTTTGTCACTTCCCATTACTCAGCCAGAAAAATCGGGGTGTTGAAATGTCCATCCTTGTCCTGCTGACTCCTTTGTGATCCCATCGCCACTTCCACATGGAAGCCAGCTGATCCAGCAGGTCACAGGGATGTTCCCTCCATCCCAGCATCCCTGTGCACATCCCAAAATTCACCTGGGATGACCCCACGGGCAGTGCCAGGGTGGAGCCAGCCCAGGTGTGCTTTGGATCCCACCCCACAGTTTAGGGATCGCTGTGCCCTGCTCTGTTCCCATGGATGGAAATTAAATCCCATCACCCATGGATGGAAATTAAATCCATGCAGGTCTGAAGAGTCTGGATACCCCAAGCAGCAGGGAGCTGAAATATCCAAATATCCAAATATCTTGGGAAGTCCAGCAGGGACCACCCCAGGAGCTTCCCGTGCTCCCTCCAGCCCTGCTGGGCTGCACTTGGAGGTTTTATGGATCTGCCAACATGAGATCCCTCACTGCAGCACAGCCCATCCCTGCCTGGATCCCTGCATCCCTCCAGCTGTCCTGCCCATCCTGCTGCAGGAGCCCACCCAGCACCCTGGGAATGCTTGGTGCTGCTTTCCTTTTCATTTCCAAGGTGCTGACAGCTCCCCTTTGTCCCTCCATAGGAATTTTTGCTCTGGGCTTTTCCCTCTGTTCTCGTGAAACAGAATCGTTTTGTGCCCAGCCAGGAACTCGGAGCTGCTCTGAGGTGACAAACACGGCAGCAGCAGCAAATGTTGTCACTGCAGCTCCTGGCTGCAGGCTGCCCCCGCTGCCCACGCACAGCCCCGCTCCGTGTCACCACTGCTGGAGTGTCACCGCTGCAGGGGACACAGCCTGCTGCTGGCTCACCTGCCAACCTGCTCCCGTCACCCAGAGGTGGAATTCGACAAAATCTGGGGCAGTTCCTCCTTGTCCCCATCTCTCCCTGCAGCACCACAGGGAGTTTTACCCTGGGGCTGTGCCTCAGCTCTGCCCTGGCCCTGTGCTCTGCACCCCAGCCCTTGGCATTTCTCACACATCCACTCCCAGCCCTGCTCAAGCGGCTCCAGGCACTTCCCTGATCCATCCTGGCTCCTGCCTGGATTGATGGGGTGGCCATGGGGCCATGCCCACATTCCCAGGCTCTGCTCTCTCCCTGAGCAGGGCACTGCCTGCCCGTGACGTCGGTGACACCGTGGCCTGGCTGCCTTTGAATTAATTCCATTCATTTCACAGTGCCAGGGTTTCACTGAACCCTTTTCCTTATTTTTCACATGACTGCCAATCTCTGCTCTTGCACTGCCGAGTCCAACAATTTCTCCAGCTGTCCAGAGAGGCCATTAATCAAATGAGAGGGACGTGAGGGACATTGGTGTGCACAGCCCGTGGGTGTCACCGTGTCCCTGCATGGCTGGGCTTCAGCTCCCCAGCATGGGCCTGCTCTTCTCAACCCTCTGTGCCACCCCAAAACTTCTCACCTGCGAGTTCCAGCCCTGCAGGCCATCCTCTGTCCCAGGCAGCACGCAGGGATCTGGGCCAGCCCTGGAGAAATCAGTCCAGGGAAACTTCTACAGCAGCAGCAGCAGCAGGGCTTGGCTGCTTGGACTAAAATCAGCCTGCTTCACTCCCTGCCTGCTTCACTCCCTGCCTGCCTCATCCTCTGCATTCTTCACTCCCTGCCTGCTTCATTCCTTACCTGCTTAATCCTCTGCATTCTTCATTCCCTGCCTGATTAATTCCTTACTTGCTTCATTCCTTATCTGCTTCATCCTCTTCCTCTTCATTCCTTGCTTCTCCATTCCCTTCCTCCTCTTTCCTGCCTCTTCATCCTCTGCCTGTTTCATTCCCTTCCTGCTTCATCCTCATCCTCTTACTCTTCATCCCTGTGTCTGCCTCATCTCCCTGCCTTGCCTCATTTCCCTCCCTCTTCATCCTCCTGGCAGCCCCATCCTCCTGCCTGCTCCATTCCCTGCCTCATCATCCCCTCCTCTTCATCCTCCTGCCTGCTCCATCCTTCTGCCTGCTCCATCCCCTCCTCTTCATCCCCTGCCTGCTCCATCCCTCCCTCTTCATCCCCTGCCTGCTCCATTCCCTGCCTCATCATCCCTTCCTCTTCATCCCCTGCCTGCTCCATCCCCTCCTCTTCATCCCCTGCCTGCTCCATTCCTTCCCTAACTTCCCTCCCTCTTCATTCCCAGCCTGTGCTCCCATGGATGTGGAAAAGCAGGGCTGCCACACCTCACCCAGGTTCAGCACTGCCTGTGCTGTGGCAGCCCCCAGGTTTGAGCACCAGGCAGCTCTCCAGGCCCTTCTCCAGTGCCAGGCAGCCCAGGCCATGCTGGCTCCTCTCCTGGTTCCTGGGAGATGTGCTGGGGTCAGCCCTTCTCCCTTTTTCCAGTCAGCTTTGGGCACTCGGAGCTGCCCTTGAAACTCTGCCTGAACAGCTGAGCCCTGGGCAGAGCTGCTGCTTCCAGGCAATTGGTTCTGACCCTTCCTCACTCTGTGTCTCCTAGAAATCCCCTGGACAGGGCTTGAACTCCTTTCAGCCTTCCCAGAATTTTTTTTTCAGCTCTTTGCTTTCCTCTCCATTTAGGAAGAAGAGCTCCCACGGACACAGCTTTGTGTGCCACTTGCCCTCCTTGCAAAATTGTCTTCCTGAGAAGATGAAACCAGACACAGGTCAGACTAATCAGGCCAGAGGTGGGATCTTGAGCCCCGTTAATCACCCTGGGCTCCTCCTGCAGCAGCTCAGGGGTGTGTGCCAGACTCTCTCAGACGTGTGGTGCCTGGGAGTTTATTTTCCTCTGCAGAGAGTGCGAATGAAACGGGAATGAGTGGTGAGAAGGGAGCCGCGGACATCCAAAGCCAAGTGGGAACATCTCAGCTCAGGTGTCTGAGCTCATCCCTGCTGACACTCACACCCTGGCACAGCCAGCAGCTTTTCCAGGAATCATGGCACAGTTTCCACACCTGAGAGGGGAACTCGACACCAGAGGATTGATTTTCCTGCGGGCTCTGAGCTAAATGGATGAGCTCTCCCCCTCTCCCGTCCCACGTGTCCCTTTTCCAGAGGCACTGCCTGCCTTCCCAAGGAGCAATGTTCTTTTCTCCCGTGCTCGGGAGGACCTGACAGATTTTGCCTGGTGGTGGAACAAAAAACTGGGGGAGAAAGCCTTGGATGGTCACGCAGAGGGGAAAGGCAACAGTGAGCTGGGAGAGGACACAGATAATGGAGAGAATTCTGGCCTGGAGAAGCACAAGGACAAGGAGCTGGGAGTGTAAATATGGGAATGGTGGGAAGCAGCACCAGGGGATGGAGGTGCTGCACTGCAGGGAGCTGTAGAGGAATTGTCCTGCTCAGGTGAGAGCTGCAGAGCTGCCCCAGCACAGGGAGGAGCTGCAGCTGCTGCAGCCAGCCCAGAGGAGGCTCCAGGATGAGCAGAGGATGGAGCAGCTCTGCTGGGAGGAAAGGCTGGCACAGCTGGGATTGTTCACCTGGGCAGGAGGAGCTTTGGGGTGAGCTCAGGGTGGCCTTGAAGGAGCTGCAGGAGAGCTGGAGAGGGAGCTGGGACAAAGGGATGGAGGGACAGGACACAGGGAATGGCAGGGCAGGAATTGTTCCCTGGCAGGGTGGGCAGGGCTGGCACAGGGTGCCCAGAGCAGCTGGGGCTGCCCCTGGATCCCTGGCAGTGCCCAAGGCCAGGCTGGACATTGGGATTGGAGCAATGGGACAGTGGGAGGTGTCCCTGCCCTGTCAGGGATGAGCTTTAAGCTCCCTTCCAACACAACCCATTCCCTGATTCCATGTCTGGGATCTCTGTGTGGGGAGGAGATGCTGGCTGAGGTTCCTGTCCCTCACAGTGCCATGAACAGCCCCGTCCCCCTTTCCCCTTCTCTCCAAGAGGGAAGTGCCAGAGCAGGGAAGCAGAAGGCTCCTAATTAAAGCAGATAAAAGGAATCAGTTTCCTGTGTACAGCAAAGGCATAGCTGGAGGGACTCAGGGCCATGAGGAACTCCAGGGGATGTGGATTTAGCAGGGATCAGAGGAGGGTTAGACCTGGAAAACCTGGAAATGGGTTAGATGAAGTCCCTGGGGACACCCTTGGATGGAATCACACATTTGGCTGAGCCAGGAGAAAATCCTGCATTCTCTGGGCCTGAAACCATCCCCTTGTGGCCCCAGGGGTCTGCAAGGACAGGGATCCCTCCTGGGAATGTGACAGGACTTTGTGTGCAGCCTGGAGGTGGCTCAGACAAGAGCCCAGGAGGTGCAGCTGAGCCTGGGAAGGGAGCAGCAAACCTGGATCGTCCCCCTGGAGGTGGGAGCTGTCACCACTTCCCTGGGTCCACCAGGTGCCTCCCCCTTGCTGCAGGATTCTGGGAGATTTCTGGGGAAAACTGCTGAGGTGTGGAGAGGGAATGGCTGTGCAAAGCACAGGGAACAAACAAAACCTCGGGGGAGAAGGGATACTCAGCCCCTTGGGGCAGGAATTTCCAGCCCTGGGCACAAACCCCACAGAGAGGGAACCCCAAGAGTCCAGCAGGGATGGGAACACCCCTGGCACAAGGGTCAGGCTGCATTTTCTCTCTTCCTGCTGCTGGAATTGGTGCCTGTTTGTCCTGATATCCCTGGGATGAGCCCTGACCCATCCTCGTGGGAATCTGGGAGCCTGGAGAATCAGTGCTGATGATTTTTTCCCTCTCAGATCCCCACACCCAGAGCCCCTCAGAGCTGCCTCCAACCAAGGGCAGAGCCAAAGGGCACTGTGAGCCCCACTGCAGGGAAAACACCCCCACAAAAAGCTCCAGCAGCAGCAAATCCAAAGAAAATGCTTTGCAGACACAAACAGAACATTGTATGAGAGAGCTTTCAAGGCCAGAGAAAGGCACACTAATAACTCTTGGTAGGAGCTGTGACCCTGGTGATGAAAGCACCAGTGTGGCTGCTGGAATTGCAGGATTTTCAAAGGCTCTCAGGGTGTGGCAGGCACCCACAGGAGGGGGGAGATGGGAATGGTGAAATTTGGCTCCTTTGGCACTGGGATAAAGGAACTCTTTCTAATCCCAGCAGAGCAGGGGTGCCCAGGGGGTTTTATGGACATTGAAATCTCACACCAAGCAGCAACCAAAAGGCAGCAACAAACCCTGTGGATGTCACACACTGCTCCCAGCTCACTGGGGAGAGTGGAACCCATCAGCCCTGACCTCTGCTGGGTTTCTTTTGGACCCCAAACCACTGCAGATTCCCATTTGGGGCTGTGAAGCTATGTTATATTATTTTTTCCATTTTAATGGGCATTTTCTATGCCCACATCTGGTTTTGATGTACACTCTGAATGATTTTTTGGTTTTTTTTGTGCCAGACCAGCTCCTGGTTGTGCCCCAGTGCCATGGGGGCTTTCCTTGACACCTGAACACCCAAGGAGCGAAATCTCCTTGCCCATGGTGGCAGGAGGGTGGGATGGGGAATTCCCACCTCCACGAGGTGTGGGTGTGCCCCTGAACCTGCCAGCAGCGCCCTGGGCACGAGAAAATCCCCACACCCAAACCCAAACTGATCCCAACAAGCTGCAGGTGGGAGCAGAGCTGGCAGCAGGCTGGGATGTGCCCTGTGCCACCCTGGTGTGCTTTTTAGTGGGAATTAACAGGAGAATGGGGTTGTTTTTCCTGGTGGTCTGGTTTCTCCCCGGGGGCAGCTCTAAATGTGTTTTATGGTGATGCTGCTCGGTGCAGCAGGGCTGGGAGGGCACGGAGCTGTGGCTGAGCTTCAGAGCAGAACTTCCCTGCCAGGAGAAGCTGCCGAGGAGCTGCTGTTGCTCTGACAACAGCCAGAGCATCCCCGGGCCCTGTTTTGAAGAGGGGAAAAGCTCTGGGTGAGCTCCATGTGCCCACCAGCTCCCCTGAGGGTTTGGGGGCACATCTTGTGCTTTTCTTCACCCCAGCTTTCCCTCTGTCCTGTTTTTTGGAGCGAGCCATGGGGTTTTAAAAGCTCCTGAAATAAGTCTCTCATTCCCAGGTGTTCCCAGCTCAGCAAGGTCCCTGTGGAGGTTCCCCTAAACCTGAGCAGGTTTTTTTGTCCCCCAACCAGGAGACAACTGGTGAGACAATTTTTTCTGTGAGACAAAGAGAAGTGAAACAGGGAGATCTCAGCATTTGGGTCATTCCTTCCCCATCTGCACCAGGTCCTGTTAAACTTCTTGTCACCCAGTGTCCCCAAGTGATGGGACAAGCTGAGTGCGAGCTCTGCTCCAGGTTCCACACGGGGAAAAGCAGGATGAGATCCCACCTCGGGGACACTGCCAAACCCCGGGATCCCGCTGGCTCTGCTCCCCTCTGCAACACCTGAGTGGTCCCAGCTTTCCTGGCACTGCTCTTTCCCCGATTTGCTGCTCCTCGACATCCCGATATCCATGGAGACGCGGCATCACCTCCGCCGAGCTTCCCTGCGCACAGCACAGTGCCCTCTCCTCCCTGGCAGCAGCGAGCCGCACATTCCTGACCTCCGGGCTCAATTACTGCAGCTCATTATCTCCGGGAAGGGAGCCAAGCAGGCTGAGAAAGCTTCCACTGGTGCAAACTGCGGCAGATCTGCGTGCTCAGACGCCCGGGGGTTGCATCCATCAGCCTGCAGCTCCTGCTTCCTCAGCCCTGCTTCCCGAGGAGCTGCCAGGCTGGGACAGCACCCCCAGGGCCAGGCACGGGCACCGGGACTCCGGGATGTGGCTCCCGGATCCTGGATCCGGATGGGGCAGCCGTGGGCAGAGGGATGCTGAGTGGATGGAAACACCGAGGAGCGGCACAACAAAACCTCAGAGAGTGTGGGGACAGTGAAAAGCCGTGATCCAGCATGAAGGGATTCATCAGACTGAACTCCAGCATGGACCTGGCTCCCAAGGATTCCTGCTGAGTGCACAGTTCCTGCTGGAGGCAGAGAAGGGCAGCGTGGCCCTGCCAAGCCATGGATGCTCCAGCAGAGCAGCCAGTTCGTGCTGCTGTTGACTCAGGACATCTCCTGCAGGACGGGAATTGCCATTGGCACACGGATGCTTGGAGCTTCCCAAGCTTTGCCTTCAGCCTCACCTTCCTCCTGCCTCTCCGGGGAGAAAACTGGGACACCCCCGGAGCAGCAGTGCCCCCCAGCATCCCCCTCACCCCTCGCCTCCCTGCTGCCCTCCCCCAGCCTCCCGAATCGCTCTCTGCGAGTTTATGGGCAGAACATTTTGTTTGCAAAGTGCTGTCAGATGCGACATTAAGAGGCGCCGTAAATCAGCGCGCGGGGGCCTCTCCAAGCCTCGGCAGATGAAAACCTTTTATCACAATTTGGATCTGTTTGCACTGGTATGAAAATTATGGCTCCAGTTTAGCATCAGCTTCCCATTATTCATGTCCCTGGGAGCAGCACCGGCTAAATTGGATTGTTTCAATCCCTGCTGGCCCTGAGAGCCTGGCAGGTCCCACCCAGCTCCCCATGCTCGCCTTGGTGGCTCCTCCCAGAGGGATGTGGGTGGGAAGGAGGCTCCTCCACCTGCGCCTGCTTGGAGGAAGGCTCGGGGATGAGGGGATGCCAGCGAGGATGGAGCCATTTCTGCATCACCTCAAGCTGGAACAGGCACAGTCCCCACTCGGAGGTGCCTCTTCCCAAGGTGGGAAAGGCCCCAGCTCCGGGCACATCCCTCCCTCTGCTCCATGCCCAGGCACTCTCAGCTTCCTGGGGAGTGTTTGGGAGAGGGGACAGTTCAGGGATGTGGATGGAGCTGGGAGGAATCAGGATGTGCCTCCTCCCCATCCTGACAAAAATGCCAGGGGGGGTTCCCTGGATGTCCTGGCCTGGCACAGGCTGGTTTGCACCTCCCAAGGAACCTTTGGGATGTGACCAGGGTGTTTTCCGAGCTCCCCAAACACCTGGAAGTTCATCTCACCCCAGCACCACTGTCCTGGCAGTGTTGGGGTCCACCTCAAACACCGAGGTTTATTTCAAAGGCTTTCTTTGCAATAAATTAAGCCAGAAACCTCAGCTGAAGGGTGGTGAGAGGCACCATCAAAGCCTGGTTGAAAATGTTGGATGTTCCTGCCAGGCTTCGCTCAGCTCCACAGGAGGAACAATTAAACTTCCCCCTGGAACAGTCTGGGACCATCATCCATGGGGAACATCCTGTTGAGCCTGGCACTGTGGCTCTCCCTCCGTGGGCAGCATTGTCCCCAAGCCCTCAGAGTTCTTTATTCCTTGTGGGATGGAGTTCAAGCAGCAGCTGCACAGACCTGGCTCTCCAGAAACGAGGAGCTGGCACAGGGGCTGTCACATCAACAGCCTTTGTGGCACAGCTGGGGACATCTATTTTCCTTTTTTGCACCTCGCTGCTATTGCAATTGCACATATTTATTTTTATTTTTTTAGATAATCTGGCCAGATGCTCTCCCAACAAACCTTGGAGTTTGTCATAGCAAAGCAGAGGTGTTTTAATTTTAACTCAATCTCAGAGTGGCTGCTCAGGGGACAATGTCAAATCCCTCGGGGATTTCTGTGCCACAGGCTGTGGGGAGCATCCCAATAAACATGGGTATTACTCGTGTTTGGGGTTTTTATTAATCCTCACCCCATGCCTCCCCTCAGGCCATCCTCTCCTCCAGCCAGGCCCGTTTGAGAGGTCCCTGTGTCCCTCAGGAGCAGTGGGGTGACTCAGACAAATCCAGCTGTGATGCTGCGAGTCCCCAGCGCTCGCTGAGCTCTCCCGAGCCTTGCAGGCTGCTCCCAGCCAGCCCAGCTTTATTTCTCTCCCATCCATCACTGATTTGCCACACTGTCAGAGTTCAACAATAGCAGTAATAATTAACCATTTAATCTGACTCAAACACTGGGGCTTGTTTGCTCTTTCTGCGGATCAGATGGGAAACATTGCAAAGATCAGATTCTGATGTTCCCCGGTTTCGTGTTAAGTGTCTTGACTCTGCAAAATTGCTGGGAGTCTTTCATTTTGCTCTTTAAGCTCGTTAGTCCAAATTAAAAACGGCATTCATTCTAATTTCAGCTGCTTGAAATCCCTCCAAGATCAGTGCTATTATTCTTTGGAATGCCTTGGGAGCAGAGCAAACACCCGGAGACATTTCCTCGCATTCCTGATGTCCAAACGGCTTCAGCCAAGCCACAGCTCCTGTCACCCACCTGGCCAAGGAGGGAATTCCCATTTCTGCCATGTCCTGACCCCCTCTCCTCAGGAATCACATCCATGGATGCCTCCCTAATGGTATTTATGACCTCAGGATGAGTTGCTTTGGCTTTGCTGTGGGTCACAACTCCTGAATTTTGTCCTGCTTGGCTTTAGGTGGAGCTCCAAGGGAGAAGGTGACGATTTCTTGTGGTCACTGCTTGAGTCACCTGTCCTCCCAGGGGACAGCACCAAGCTTCTGTGTCCTGGTTTGAAAGACAGGTGTTTATTAACAAAAGCAGGAGCCTCTCATGAAATGGAGAAAATGTAAACCCTCCCTCCAAATTATTATAATTTTGAAATTAAGGGGCTCTTAGGCAAAGATATGGGAATAGGAATAACAGTTCTTTACTAGGAAAATTAAAATAGAAATACAGTACTACAAAGAAACAAACCCCAAACCCTGCCAGAGCCAGAATCCAAGCTGACACCCGTCAGTCAGGCAGGGTGTTGGCAGCAGTGCCATTCCATGGTGGCTGCATCCTCCTGCAGTGACAGATGTGGCTCAGTTGGAGCAGTGCTCCTGTACAAGGGGCAGTTTCCCTCCCAAGGTGCAGTGATGATGTGGAAGGGTCTGGTTTTCCTCTGGGATCCAGTGGAAAAGGCTGCTCTGATGTTCCAAATCTCAGATTTTATCTGGGTAGGAAATGTTTGGCTCCTCCCCTGGGTGGAGCATCTCCCCATGGGATGATGGAATTTTATCATCCATGCACTGGGACTCAGTGGCCATGAACAGGAGAGATCTCCTGGAGGGAGGATGGGTTGTGGAAAGATAAAGAACACTGCCCCAGCTGGTTTAACAAATGATCCATTAACAGAAGATATCCCACAGAGATCAGGATCACTGCCCCACCTGGTTTTTAACAGATTTGACTTGATTTGTGACTTTTGGTCACATCCTATACTGCAACCTAAGACACTCTGCTGCTTCCCAGCCTTCCCACCCTGCTTGCTTTGCAATTCCAGGCTCACCAGCAGGCTCCAGCCTCACCCAGGTGTGAAGGGACTCTCACAAACAGCTCCTTTCCCACACAGCCAACACCTCCTTGTTTTCTCCCAGGCATTTATCTCCTGCTGCAAACGCTCCTCTGAGCCTCTCCAGCCCTGTCTCCAGCAGGGGAAGCCGAGCGAGTCAGGCAGAGTTCCCAGGCTTTTCCTAAGGGATGTTCGGCTCCATTTCCTGAACTAATAAAGCTGGGCAGGGAGGGAGGCAGCAGGAGCAGAGCTGTGCTCGGGATCAGCCTGGCAGCTCGGGAGAGACCCCGGCAGAGGCTGCAGGGAGATCCAGAGTAATGAACACCAAATTCCAGGAGTGGGGAGAGTCCCAGGGATGCCTTTCCAAGCTGAATTCCAGGAGTTGGGAGAGCTCTAGGGATGCCTTTCCAAGCTGAATTCCAGGAGTTGGGAGAGCTCCAGGGATGCCTTTCCAAGCTGAATTCCAGGATCGTGGAAAGCTCCAGGGATGTCTTTCCAAGCTAAACCCTCCCTACATCCCTGGAACATCCCCTGGTGTTCCAGCCCAGGGATCACACCCAGACCCATCCCAGCACTGCCCCGCTGGGAGGTTGTGAAAGAAGGTCCTGGATGCCCAAAATTCCAGCCTGGCTTTCCAAACCTCCCCCTGGGAGCCACCCTTTGCTCCAGGATGTTTCATCCCAGGCTGTATCCATCCACAAAATAATTCCTCACTCTTTCCTGCTCCCACCATGCTCCACCTTATCCCAGAGGGGATTTGTCCTGGGAAAAGGCAAAATCTGACCAGGGAGGACTTTCCAGCCTTGCCCAACTCCAGAGGAGCTGAACGAGGAGGCAAAAGTACAGGAGGGGTTGGAAGGATTTTTCCAACTTCATTTCCAGCTGGATGAAGGAGAAGTATCCAAGGTAGGAGGTGAAAGGCAGGAAGGTTTTTGTTCCCTGGGATGCTCCAGGAAAGGTGATTTAGAGACCATAGTCTGAAGCCTCCAAGCCTCGTGGAGCCTTCCCAGAAGCTGGGAATTTGGAGGCTGAGATCTCAGTGCAGTTAATACCTATTTTAATACCTATTTTACATGTGCAGTTTCTAATATGTTGCCACAGCCTCGGAAATGTTGTGACTTGGAAGCCATAAAAGCTGGAAGGAACCTGCTAATTGAGAACAGAGCCAGGCTGTAAATCCCAGGAAAACACCAGGGCTGGCAGGAGACAAACCCAGGCCCAGTGAGAGAGGGAGGGGGAGAACTCAGCTGGAGAGTCAGGAAGGAAATTAAAGAGAGGGAGGAAATGGGGCTGGGGGGGTCCCCAAGGCAGGCTGAGCCTCAGCTACCACTGCAGGTTGATTTGGGGAATCAAAGGAATTGATTCAGATGGAATTGCCATTAGGAGAGGGAATTGAGAGCAAATTGATGGCGTGAATAGGAACTAATTGCCACAACCAGGGAGATTCACCCAAAGAATGGCACAGAAAGAAAATATGATATTTCCCATCTCCTGCTAGAAAAACTGGTGCTGGAAATGGGCAAAGGGAGGGAAGGGATCAAACGTGGCCCAAGGGGGTTGGGTGGGGTTTTTTTAGGATTAAATAGGATGTGGAGTCTCACAGAGGAGTGGGTCAGACTTTGTGTCAGGAAAACAGAAATGGGGCTGTGGGGTACATGAATAAATGGGTTCCAATAGGAAAAATTTCCTTTGGTGTCTGGGGAAGGAAATCGTGCATCAAGAATCCGTGAATGCGCACTGAAGGGATCAAGTCCTTCTCACTGCACCTCATTTCATCCCAATCCACTTGGCTGGAGTCGCTCCATTCCCAAATTTTCTTTTATTATTTTTTTTCTATGGGCACAGGGGGATCTGGTCAAGAGAATTTGTTGGAATTTTCAAAAGGCTTTTGGGCAATGTCCCTCATCAGAGACTCAGAAATGAACTTGGGATGGGTCAAAAAGGAAAATCCTCCCCAGGCAGCAGGAAAAATGGGACTGAAAGTGGTGTGGAGCATCTCTGTGATGAGGAATGGCTTGAGGAAACTGTTCAGCCTGTTCAGGAGAAGAGAGGGGACCTCGATAAAATCTGTCCCTGTGCTGAGGTGAGAGCCCACCTGCAGAGCTGCCCCAGCACAGGGAGGAGCTGCAGCTGCTGCAGCCAGCCCAGAGGAGGCTCCAGGATGAGCAGAGGATGGAGCAGCTCTGCTGGGAGGAAAGGCTGGCACAGCTGGGATTGTTCACCTGGGCAGGAGGAGCTTTGGGGTGAGCACAGGGTGGCCTTGAAGGAGCTGCAGGAGAGCTGGAGAGGGAGCTGGGACAAAGGGATGGAGGGACAGGACACAGGGAATGGCTCCCAGTGCCAGAGGGGACACCTCCCACTGCCCCAGGCTGCTCCAACCTGGCTTTGAGCGCTGCCAGGGATCCAGGGGCAGCCACAGCTGCTCTGGGCACCCTGTGCCAGCCCTGTCCACCCTGCCAGGGAACAATTCCTGCCCCAAATCCCATCCAGCCCTGCCATTCCCTGTGTCCTGTCCCTCCATCCCTGTCCCCAGTCCCTCTCCAGCTCTCCTGGAACCCTTTGGGCACGGGCAGAGACTCCAGGGCCTCCCTGGATCCTTCCCAGCCCCAGCTCTCCCAGCCTGGCTCACGCCCGGACCTGCCGTGATCTTTTCCTGCTGTGTTAACTCAGAATTGGGAGCTGGGCAGTGGCTCAGCCCCTTCCTGGCCCTGGCCCAGCCCGGGGCTGATCCCTCTCACATTCTGCTGCCCTTGGTTTGTGGTGCTGTTTTCTCGCTGTCACATCCTCCCCTTGCCCTTGTGGGATGATGATTTTGCCACCCAAAGATCAAATTTTTGATTCTCGCCATTCTCACAGTGAGAATGTCGTGCTGCTCTCCATGCCCCGGAGCTGGACGTGCCCGTGGCAGGGTGAGGCTGTGCTGTCCCTCCTGCTCCTCCCGCCGGGATTTGTCAGGGATGCTGCGACAGCTCTTGGCAGCATCCCTCTCCTCCTGCCTCGCATTTCCGTGCTCTGCTCCCACCAGGGACCGCCCGCAGCCCCTCTCCCAGGCTCCCGGGGTCACCCTTTCCGCCTCCTGCATCCCTGCCTGCTTCCCAGGCGCTCCAGCACCCAAAGCCGGGGCAGCGCCGCTCCGCCTCAGCATTCCAGGCAAATCCCAGCCTCTCCAGCCTCGCAGCCCGAGCAGCGCCCGGGCCCTGTCGCTGCAGGGCATTTGTGTTGCAAGAGCGTTTTGTTCATGCTAAATTAATCTGCCTGTACGTTCAGGGTTCCTGGATTGGGGAAAAGGCTGCTCCTGGTGCTCCCTCCGCTGAATGCTGAGCTCGTGGCCAGCGGGATGAGGGGTTTGGGGCTGTGACTCCACTCCCGAGTGCAGAGGGATGGGAAACGCCGTGAGGGAGGAATCGGGGACTCTGCAGCAGGCATTAACCCTTGGAAGGCAGGATGCTCCGAGCCCTGGTGCCTCTCACTCCCTGGAGCAGCAGGGAAGGGGCTGAGCCCCTGCCAGGGATCCGTGGGGATGCTGCTGCTGCTGCTCACGAGCTTCCCTCCCCATCTCCAGCCACCAAACTGCATTTCCTAGCAGCAAAACAGACATGAAATAACGCTTGGATGTCAGAGCAGGCTGTGGGGGAGGTTGTGGCAGAGGGGAGGAGGAGCAGCTGGTCCATCCAGGAGCAGAGGGAGGGGAGCAGAGGGTGGGCAGCGGGGCTGGGGGAGGTTGAGGCCAGGGCCAGATGTCCTGGAATGAAGTGACCTCTGCTGTGACTCAGCTGAGTGGCTCAGCTTCAGTCCCTTCTGGAGCACTCAGGAGCTCAGATTGCAAACCCCAGCGAGACCTGGAGGGGCAGGAAGGGCAGCTGGCCCTGCCACCCTTCCCTGGCACTGCGGCGGGGTTTGATCCGTGCGTGCTCCCGGCTCCGAACGGGAAACACAGCCAGAGCTGTCCCGGGGGAACACGAGTCAGAAGGGATGGACAAATCCCAGCAAATATCTGCTGCCTGTCTACAGAGGATAATGACACGTCCTTGGAGTCCCCCAGCGCCGATCCCAGCTCAGCCAAGCCTCCGAGAGCCACGCTGAGCCTGTCCCCGGCTTCCCACTCCCAATTCCCACGGTGCCATTTATCCCAGCACGCTTCAGGAAGCAATCGGAGATTCCCACAGGCAGCAGCAGCAGCAGCTCTGCTCCACCAGGGCTGCAGCCGTGTCCTGAGGCAGGGGCAGGCCGGGGCAGGCGCTGCTCACACGGATTTAGTGAGACCACCCCTGGATCCGTCGCTTCCCAGAGGCTGCTGGTGCCGACGTGGAGCGGGTGAATCCTACTAGAATCAAATCCTGCTGGAATCAAAACCTGCTGCTCCCTGCTCCATCCCCCTCAGCCCTCTCAGCAATGCATCAGGAACTTTGCTTCCCCCCCCCTCCCCAGGTGCCTTTTGTGCTCCACTCCCGTTTGATGCTCCTCACTGGGAGCCATCCAGGCCAACACCTGAATTCCCACCTCTGCAGCACCTGCGGGGTGAGGGGAGGCAGGGGAAGGAGGGAACCTGGCAGAGGTGAGCAGGCTCCCTACCTGGAGGCTTTGCCATCGTTTGAGAGGAAATTTGAGGGGTAATGAGCTGAGCAGAGCAGAGGGAGAGGCCCCGGGGGCAGCTCGGAGGCACAGAGGGATCTGCAGGGATGAGAACAAGGAGGGAGAGGCAGGAACAGAGGAGGGAGGGTGAGAGGGAGCACGGGGAAGAGGCCACCTGGGAAGGCTGGGAAGGGACATCGACAGGGACTGCAGGAGGGGGAATCCAGCCTGGATGAACAAATTGGTTCGGCTGGAAATGGGAAAAAACCTGGAGATCAACAAGTCCAACAGCACAGCACTGCCAGGGCCACCACCGACCATGCCCCCAGGTGCCACATCCACATCCCTTTTAAACCCCTGGGCAGCCTGTTCCAATGCTTTGGAGAAGAATTTTTTTCCTAATACTTAATCCAAACCTCCCCTGGTGCTTGTCCTGCCTTGTGCCTCCCCCTGGTCACCCTTCATGGCAGAGCGGCACAGAGGGGACAGTGCCACACCCCACACAGGGCACTGCCACCCCCTGAGTGTGTGCCAAGGATCAGCTCGTGGAACAGCACCTCGGGGAGCCCCGAGGCTGGGCTGCTCACCTGGGGTCCTGCAGCACCTAGAGCGCAGGGAAATGAGGAGCAGGAGGTTCACACCCCCCTCCTGGGCAGCATTCCGAGGGAAGGGATGCTCACAGAAGGCCCCCAGACACAGCAGGGATGGCAAGGAAGGAGGCGTCCCTTCCTCCATCCCCGGGCCATTGTGCTGCTTCCTTCCTGCTCCTTCAGGGCTCAGAATTGTCCCAGGTAATCCAGGCCCCAGCTGCTTCCTGCTCTGCCTGGGCCATCGCTCAGGAGCGGGAGGGAAGGAGATGAACAGCGTGGGATTGCACTCCTCCACAGCAGCCAGAGCACAAATCCTCCTTCCCGGGGTTTCCTGCTGCCTCTCTGCCGGCCTGCTCCCATCAGTTATCCCAAACAGGGAGCACTCGGCTAAAACCTGCTAATGGGCTGCAGGGGAGCGCGGCGCTGGCTCTAATTAAGCGCCTGACAGCTCCTCTGTATCGGGCAGGAACGAGCCTGGCGTGCCCGAGGTGCGTGTGACACCTCCTCCTGGAGCTCCCATCCCTGTGGATCCCAGCTGGAGAGGGATGGGGACCCCAGGGCTGGCTGGGACAGGCAGATTTGCGAGTGAGGAGAAGCTGCAGCGATGCTGGGTGCCTGTGCTGGCAGTGCCTGGAGCTGGGAGATTATCCCTGGCGTCCTGGCAGGGAGCTTGGAAGTGAGGCATGACCCCAAAAATGGGATTTGTGGGGGTTGGGTGCTCCCCTGCACCAGGAATTGGAGGTATGACCCCAAAAATTGAATTTCTGGGGGTTGGGTGCTCCCCTGTACCAGGCAAGGAGCATCAGGAGGGAAGGAGAGCCAAGAGCAAGAGGTGCCTCCAACACTGACCCTGTTGGGACTGACCCCAGGGGATTTCAGGCTTGCAGGATTGGGGCTGGATCCAGAATTTCCATGTCCCAGCTCATCCAGGCTGCAGGATTAGGGCTGGATCCTGCATTCCCTGTCACATCCAGGCCGTAGGATTGGGGTCCATCCAACCCAGCCCCCCATCAGTGGGCAGTGAAATCCCTCCTGAGGAATCTCCAGCTGCTTTTCCAGGGATAAACACGGCCCTGCCGGGTTAAGGAGGGGCAGAGGAGTCCCAGCAGGGGCTCAGCTGCCATCTGAATACTTTGGCTGAGGGCCTGGGCCACCAACATGGGGCAATTCCAGAACCCTCCTTCCCCAGCTGCAGACTCCACCCTCAGTCTGGAAAAGTGTGTCAGCACTAAAAGCCTCGACAAATTCTTGGGAGAAAAATTTGCCGAGTTGGATTGAGCAAAAAAACACAACAACCCTGGTGGGAATTGTCTGTGAATCACATGGCAGGAGCCAGGAAAGTCTGGGGGAATCACAGGATCACAGAATGGTTTGGGGGGGAAGGGACATTAAAGCCCAGCCAGTGTCACTCCTGCCATGGCAGGGACACCTCCCACTGTCCCTGTTCAACCTGGCCTTGGGCACTGCCAGGGATGGAACAGCCCCAGCTGCTCTGGGCACCCTGTGCCAGCCCTGCCCACCCTGCCAGGGAACAATTCCTGCCCAAAATCCCATCTGGCAGTGGGAAGCCATTCCCTGTGTCCTGTCCCTCCATTCCCACTCCCTCTGCAGCTCTCCTGGAGCCCCTTTGGGCTGCTGTGAGCTTGGAAGCTTTTCCAGGATGCACAGTGGATGTTTCCAGAACCATTTCCAGCTCCTGGTGCCTGCACCACGCTCGCCCTGGGCCTGGGCTCAGCCTCTTTACTTTCACCCTGATGGATCCATGAATGCATTCAGTACTCTCAGATGTCTTCTCCCAATTCCTTCATGCAGCACCTTTTTCCTCAATCTCCAGGCCAGGCAAACACCTTCCCTGGTGTGGAACTGAACATCTGGAGCTGGAGATGTGCTGGCTGCCTCCTCTGGGCTGGACTGGGCTGGGTTGTGCTGCTGTTGCTGGAATGTTCCCCGGTGCTTTCCAGCTGCTGCTCGGGGCTGTGTCCGGGCAGGATGATGTCCTGGAGGTGTGCAGGGATGTCCAGGGCTATCAGGCTTCCTGTGTTTTCCTTTAACGCTCCCGCATCATCCTGGGAGCAATCAGCGCCGTGTTCCAGTGTCATTGTTCTCCCAAGGATCCCGCTCTGTTCAGGGTCAGCTCTCCGGGTCACATCCTTTCAGGAAGGTTGGGCTCTGCATCCCTTTGTCTGCTCCTTCCTAGAAGGGCTGAGCGAGCTGCTGCGGTGCATTTTCCTCCTTTTCTTCCCCGTTCTCTGTTTTTCTCCAGGACTATTGATCCGCGGCCCTGCGGGATGCTGGGGGAGCGCGGTCCCCGTGCTGTGCGCTGGAAAGAGCTCCCGCTTTCCCCCGCCTGGGCTCGGATCGAGCAATTGTTTTCTTGTTTTGGGATCCTTCCCACCCCATCGCCCCGGGCTAAGGAATTGCTCCGCCGCCCTCGTGAAACTTCTGCGGCCGCCTCGGCGCTGTTTGAAGCGCTGCCATAATGTTTGTTTAAAAACACATTAATTAGCTTTGGGGTGATTGGGGTTTGCAGGGCTCTCTCTCGCGTTGTTCTGCCCGCTCTAATTTGTTCTATCGATCTTCCCGGAGATAGGAGCGGGAGCCAATGGGCGGCAGCTCCCGCTGCTGTCACACCGCACCATTTGTTTACAGCGGGGCTGGTGGCCCCTGCTCAGCTCAACAGGGCCGGGTTCTGCCTCCCAGCCCATCAGCCGATGGTTTCCCACCCCGTTTCCACCCCGTTTCCCTCCCGTTTCCATCCCGTTTCCCACCCCGCCGGGTTTCGCGGAGCGCCCCGCGCTGCGCCCGGCGAGCCCCGGGCTGTCCCCGGCGCGGCTGCGGCTCCTGCTGCGGCTCGGCTCAGCCCTGGGTTTCCATGGTAACCCCCAGGCTCCTTCTCCGACTCCAGGTTTTTTTTTCAAAAGCGAACATTTTCGTTTCCATCAAAAGAGCCTTTTCTGCCTCCCCCAGCTCAGCCCGAGCCCCGCCTGGGGAGCGCGGTGGCCGCGGCCGAGTCTCGGGGAGCTTTTCCCGGTGCCCACCTGAGGTCGAGCCTCGGGAAGCTTTTCACGGTGCCCACCTGCCCTCAGCCTGCTCGGGACTCCTGCCCTGAGCTCCTGCTGTGGGCCAGAATCGAGCTGATGCAGCACCAGGCTGGCCCCTCGCTGTTTCCATCCTTTTTTCCACAGAATTCCCCATTTTTGGCTCATTATCCCTTTCCCAAGTGCCCCTCTGCAGCAGGAGCAGGGTGATGGTGCAGCTCCAGCACCATAGGATTGGGATCTTTACCAGCCTCTCCCTTTCCTACAGAATTCCTCATTTTTTGGCCTCAAGCCCCTCACTGCCTCTATCCCTTTTCCCCAGAATTCCCCATTTTTTGACCTTTCTACCTCAATATCCCCTTGCCCAAGCATCATTGTGCAGCAGGACCAGTGTGGTGGTGCAGCTCCATCACCACAGCACTGGGATTTTCACCAGCCTCTCCCTCTTCCCCAGAATTCCCCATGTTTTTGGCCTTTCTACCTCAGTATCCCCTGTCCAAGTGTCCCTGTGCAGCCCCAGCACAGCAGCACTGGGATTTTCACCATCCCCTCACCCCCTCCGTGCTTTCCCTTCTCTTGGACGCCCATATCCCTCCTGAACAGGACCAGGATGAGATGCTGGAGCATCCCAGTTCCTCTCCACCCCTCTGGCAGCAGCACCTGGCTCCTCACATCCCTCCTGTGCCTCTCCCCACCTGGCAGCCGCTCGGGGAGGGCTGTGCCCGTTTTTCTGCCAGCAGACACAAAGCATTCCCAAACAATGGCCATTGCACAACTCAGCCCTGCATTTAACAGCGTTTTACAGGCAGAATAAATCTCAGGGACTCCATAAATCTCAGGGCTGAGATAAGAAATGTGAATCCAGAGCCTGGCGTGGAGTAAATCCTGCCCAGCTCCAGGACACACGAGGAGCATCCTGTATTTCACACCTGCCTTGGAGCCCAGAGGGAGATTTATGGGATTCAGGAATGGCCTCCACGCTTTGCAAAGGCTGGAGAACACTCCCAGTTGCCAGGCAGATGGAAAATGAGATTTCCCAGAGCAGCTGGCAAGATCCACTGGAGGAAAACTCCCTGGCTTTGGGCAGTTCTGGGCCAGTCCTGCCACGTTCTCATTCCTCAGCAAAAATTCCAGCAAATCCCAGTGGAGGGACCTGAACCCTGTGGCCCCACATCTCCTGTCTCAGCAGGGCAATTCCTCTGTATTCAGGGATTTCTCATGGACCACCAGGATTTTTGATGTGGGAAGGGTTTAGCTCATCCTTCTGGAAACATCTCTGAGTGTCCTCTCCTGAATGGGCACCAGAACATCACCAGCCAGCTGCACTGTGGGGAGAGCTCTGGGAAACGCTCCCTCCCATGGATTAACAACGGCAGTAACCCCCTCCTGCCCAAAAAAACTGGAGAATTCTGTGGAAAGAGGTGTCCAGAGCTCCTCACCCCTCCTTGGAGCCCTGAGCAAGGAGCACCACAGGAAGGTTTTGTAGGACAGTCCCCTGGATGCTTTGCAATCCCAGCAATGCTGTGGCTTCTCCTGTGGCTGGCATGACATCCTGATTTCCCAATTTTTCCAGCCCTTTGGAAAGAGCAGATGACAGGAAATGTCAGCCCTTTCCAGAAATCAGCGTGCCATGGGGTGGCTGTGCTGGAGGGAAACTTGGGATCAAATCTTGGGAAGGGATGGAGGGGGAGCAGAGAGGGGGGAGGGATGTGCTCCAACTTTGCTCCTCTGATGTTTCAACCACTGGAAGGGAAGGACTGGGACAAAACACTTGCAAGGAGACAAAAATACCTGAATCCAGGTGCTTTTGGGAAGGTGGGGATCCCTCAGTGGAGGCAAGGCCAGCATTCCTCACTCAGACTGGGTCAGAGACAGAGCCTGGAATAAAAACAGCTCCAGAGCTGAGCTGTGGTGTGGGAAGATCTCTCCCAATGCATTTCCTGTACCTGTGGGTGCCAAAAGCCCTGGGAAGGGTGGAGGTGCTGGGATATCAGCTGGAAAAGGAGCTGCAGGCAGGTCCTTCCTGCTCAGGGCCACAGGATTCTGAGTATCTTCCAAAATAGGATTACAACCAAGAAATAGGGCTCCCTAATCCATTCTCTCCCCAGCACAAATCAGGCTCGGTGAGCGGCTCAGGTCAGGGGAAGCACTAATCCCTGCAGCACTTCTGGGAGTGCCCAGGTTCTGCAGCACAGGGAAGGCAAAAACCCCAGGAACAAGCCAAAGTTCCAGCAGTGAAAGAAGAAAATGGGATCTAGGGCTGACACCTCGAGGAGCTGGAACAGAGACTAGACAGAGTTAAAAGGAAAAAAATGGAATTTCTTGAGAGGCCTTCAAAGGTCACACCTGATAGTAGCAGTGCCACTGCCTGGATGGCTCCAAGGTGGAAGCAAAAGAGAGTTTGGTCAGGAGATCTCACATTTTATTCCAATCTCACAAGTTTTATTCCATTTGCATACAACTGTCCAATTAGCAGCCTCAAATCATCAAGTTTCATCCTCCTTGCTTGCTTACCCACCTCTTTTCACATTGTTTATGCTCAGGCTTGAAGTTTGAAGAGGTTGTCCTTGAGTCCCCAGCTGGAATGGAACTGTTTTGTCTTCACCACCCTGTGAAAAGATCCTTAATACAAAACTAAAAACTGCACACCCAAGCAGAACAGAAAAAACCTTCAGGCATCAATCCTGGTTGTGTCCAGCAGGGAGCTGGAGATGGGCTGAGCTTCCCTTCCCTCCTGGCAATGAGGGATGAGGGTGAACCCATGGAGCTCCAGGAGTTCTGCCCCCAGCACTGGGATTGGGATTGGGATTGGGATTGGGATTGGGATTGGGACTGGGACTGGGACTGGGACTGGGACTGGGACTGGGATTGGGATTGGGATTGGGATTGGGATTGGGACTAGGAAGGGATTGGGATTGGGATTGGGATTGGGATTGGGATTGGGACTGGGATTGGGACTGGGATTGGGACTGGGACTAGGAAGGGATTGGGACTGGGATTTGGGATTGGGACTGGGACTGAGATCGGGATTGGGATTGGGATCGGGATTGGGATTGGGATGCCCCGCATCTGGGTGGGATCACTGGGAACACCAAAAACCAAGCACGGGAGGAGCAGGGCAGGGCGGAGGTGTGGGAACCACGGCTGGGAATATCCCGCGCAGTGCCCCGGAGTTGGGGAAGGGCAGGGCGCTGCCTCCCCCATCCCAGGAGCCGCGCGTCCTGAAGGGACAGTGACAATTCCTGTGACACCCGAGCCTGGCAGCCGCAGGGACAGCGTCCTGGCTCTGGTTTCACAGCTCCCTCTCCACCCTCAGCACTATCTGATGCCATGCAAGCATTCCCAGGCTCCAGGAATCTTTGGCCCATCTCAGTGCCGTCTCGGATTCCGTGGTGCTGCAGGAAAGCAGAGCCGAGGGAAAGGGCGAGAGGTGAGCAATTTATCCTTTCACCTCTTTTTTTTTTTTTTTTTTTTTTTTTTTTTTTTTTTTTTTTTGGTTTGTTTTTTTGTTTTTTTTTTCTCCCCAAGCTCGAAGCGTCCCAGGTTGGTTGGATGGGGCTTGGAGCACCCTGGGATAGTGGAAAATGTCACTATGGATGGGCTTTTCCCACTTCAAACCATTTTGGGATTCTGGGATCCCAATCCCTGATTTCCCCGCACTCCCTTTGAGGGGTGGAGGAGCAGGGGATGGGCTGGGGAGTCTGGTTGTGATGGGAGCGGGGTCACTCCATTCCAGCAGGGATGGGAGCAGGATCCAGCTGTCATTCCCAGCGGGCACAGCTGGATTCCCCCTGGCAGAAATCCATCCGAGAGGGGAGGTTCCCGCAGCGCTGCCCCAGCCCTCACTTTTCCCTTCCCGCAGCTCCAGGATCGCCTGGGCTCCGTTCCCAGAGCGTTTTGTAGGGGCAGATGGCTCGGAGCAGGAGGCAGGAGCGCATCCATGGAGGAGGGGTGGGGAGGCAGAGCTGGGCGAGTGTTCGAGGCACCACGGAGCTTTGCGCTGCCACTGCAGCCCCAGCACCCTCCCTGACCTTTCCCTGCTCCCGGACCTGCCAGCAGAGCCCACGGACCGAGCCGGGAACGATTTCCTGCTGATCCACCAAAGGTTCTCGGGAATGTCAATGCACTTCTCTCGTTTGTTTGTGTTTTCCACACAGCAATTAACGGGATTTCAGCGAGTCCTTGCATTTAGCAGGAGCCCTGTGCTAAATTCGGGTCAATTTGGTCCGTGTTGTGTTTGAAAATGGGATCATATTTCTGTCAGGTCTGCAGCAGCACACGGGGCGTTTATTCCAACCTCATCCCGCCTGGAAAAGGGTGGGAAGGATGGGACACGGCTGGAAAATTGCCAGGGAAAATAAAATTCCATGGCGTGGTTTGAGCAACCGAGAGGGGCTGTGCTGGCTCAGGGCTCGGGAGCAGCCCCAGCACCCAGCCAGAGGGGTGGCGACATCAAATGTGTGGTGGTGACATCAGATGTGGGGTGGTGACATCAAATGTGGAGTGGTGACATCAGTTTTGGGGTGGTGACATCAAATGTGGAGTGGTGACATCAGATATTGGGTGGTGACATCAAATGTGTGGTGGTGACATCAGACGTGGGGTGGTGACATCAGATATGGGATGGTGACATCAAATGTGGGGTGGTGACATCAGACCTGGGATGGTGACATCAGATATGGGATGGTGACATCAGATATTGGGTGGTGACCTCAGATGTAGGGTGGTGACATGAGATATGGGGTGTCCCCACCTCCCAATGTCACCACTCCCTCAATGTTTCCATTCCAAGGTTTTCCTCCCAAAGGTGCCCTCCCTGCTCCAGCTGTGCTGGAATTCCACATTCTGGGCTTTGCTGCAAAGCCTCGTCCTGAGGAAATCCTCCCTTGGCATAAAGCATCCAACCTTTCCCACTGAGGGCTCTCCAAACTCCCAGCTGCAGGAGGATCACCCCTCATCACCTGAGAGATCCTAAAGGACCTTCTGAAAGCTAAGCCATCCCAGGATTCACAGAGCTCTGGGAATTCCCCATGTGTGTCTCAGCTCCCCACACATCCTCACACCCTCTGCTGGCTCTGCCCACCCCTCAAAAAAGCTGCCAGGCCATTCCTGGAGGGATAACAAGGTCCAGGTTCTGCCTCTCCACCCCCCTGTGCTGCTTCAGCTCCCCAAATCCTCCCTTTCTGACCAATCCCCAGGTGTCTCCCACCTTCCCCCACTTCTGGGGAGCAGCAATTCAGCTGTGATGGAGCAGCATGGACAAGGGAGACTTCTGAGAGGGGAAAATTTAGGACCAGGGGCTGTCAGTGCCCACCAGGATTTTGGAAACCCTCCCAGCCCAAACAAGAACAGGAACCCAAAGGGGCATTGCAGTCCCCTGGGATGGAGTCACCAAAGGGCAGTGCCAGGCCAAGCACAGCGAGGTGAGGAAGGACAAGGAACAGATCCCCAGCCAGGCTGGATATGGAAAAAACAACACAGGGTGGCTGGAAACCACTGGGAAGTACCCCAAGAACCAGCTTAGCAAAAAGCAGGAAGTCCAGTGTAAAGATTCTTTACAACCTCTTTTATTTTTATTCTCACTGCAGCAAAACAGAATTCTCCACGTTTTTTATGGTTCTCCTGTGTTTTGCTAAAATTTGAGCACTTCAGGCACCTCGAGCCCCAAGCTCTGGCCAGCTCAGGGCCCTTCCTGCTGTCCCCACAAACACAGGGTGTCCCAAACACTGGGGCTGGGCTGGGATATTCCCATTGCCTGCCATGGATCAGACCTCAGGGATTTTCCTGGCAGGCAGGTCCATCAGCTGGCAATGATCCATCATTCCTCCCTCCTTCCTAATTCCTGCTCTGATGGATGCAGCCAGCCCTTCTCCAAAGCTGACATTTATAGCACCAGTTTTCTCCGGATATAAATATAACCTGGATGCGTTGGAGTAGCAGGAAAATCGTTTAAATGTTCCCTTTGACAGCGAGTTTGAAGATTGCTGACACTAAAACCACTTACTGATATTGTTCTGTATCATCCTGCACTCAGCCTTCAATCATCCTCATTACAGGTGTGCAGGAGCTCAGCATTCCCACCCTTCCCAGCCCCTCCCACCTCCTGGCATCCCAGAGAGCCGCGGATTCCCACTGGAATGTGGAGCAGAACCAACAGATCACAGGGGAGAGGGATTGCCCCCCTTCACTCTGTCCTTGTGAGACCCCGCCTCCAGCTCTGGGGTCTCCAGAAGGACCTGGAGCTGCTGGATGAGCCTGGAGAGGCCACGGGGATGATCCAGAGCTGGAGCCCCTCTGGAGCCAGGCTGGGACAGCTGGGAATGCTCACCTGGAGAAGAGAAGGCTCCAGGGAGAGCTCAGAGCCCTTTCCAGGGCCTGAAGTGGCCCCAGCAGACTGGAGAGGTGGGAACACAAGAACCAAACCCTGGAGGAGCTGGAGAGGGGGGAACACAAGAACCAAACCCTGCAGGAGAAAATGGAGAGGTGAGAACACAAGAACCAAACCCTGCAGGAGCAGCTCTGAGTGACACAGACATCCAAGAGCGAGCTGGCCCTGAGAAATTGTCCTAAGCTCTGGGGACACAGCAAAGGGGACAAGCTCTGCCTGGGACCACACAGATGAGGCCAGGCTCTGCTCTCAGGTGCTGTCATGCTCTGCAGAGTTGTGTTTTCCCTCCAGGATGAGGGGGATGCCAAAGTCCTCTCCCAGCTCAAGGCCCAGGGATGCTCCAGGTGCATTTGGGGCCGTCCTTGTGAGGAGATCACTCAGAGCTGCCCGTGCCTCTGGTGATGCCAGGTGATTTCTGCCCTGCAAACACGAGGAGCTCTGACATCTGCTGTGTTTTCTGCCTGGCTGCTCCTCCTGTGCCAGCCGGGCGCGATGGGAGGTGACACGCGCGCCGGTGTCGGTGACACGGGGTGGGAAAATCGCTGCTGCTGAGCTGGCAGGGGGCAGGGAGGGACACAGGGGCACACAAACACCTGGAGGAGGGGAAAGGAAAGGCACAGCACGCAGAGCTTGTGCCTCAACCGGAGTGAGGGGTTAGGGGATGCCAAAGGGAGCTGCAGGTCCCGTCCCTGGGGAGCGAGGTCGGGGAAATCCTTGCTCCAATTTTAAACAGCAAGGAGAGATCATGGAATTGCAGGATAATGGAATGCCAGAGCAGGTTGGAAGGAACTTAAAGCCCATCCAGTCCCACCTTCCACCACCCCAGCCCCGTCCATCTGCTCCTTGCTCTGCCTTTCCATGGTCCTGCTGGTGTTTCCCATTCCCACCCATGTCACAGAATTCCCCATTTCCCCAGCAGAGCCTCTCCAAGGGATCCAGGGAGAGGATCCAGGGCCCTTTCACTGCACCTGGCCTTGGTTTCTCACATCCAGGGGATTTCTTGGCCTCATTGGGAGGTGTGGGAGTGAGCCCAGACCCCCCAGGGGACATTCCCATGGGACACTTTGCACCTCTGGGTGCCAGTTGCTCCCAAATTCCAGCTGCCCTCTGGCAGGGACACGGCGTGGCCTCACTGCTGGGACACCCCAGCACCCAGCTGTGCCTGGGCAGCTTTTCCTGAGAGTCAGGACATGGAAAACACCAGCTCAGGGACACAAATGCATCCCTTTGTTCCCCCTGGGACCATCCCATCACCTCCATTCCTCCTCTGGGATGCAGCAGGAGATAAAAGCCACGGGAGATGCTGAGCAGAGCTCTGAGGCCTGGAAAAGGGGAATGTTTTTATTGCTGGATTAATAATTTATCAGGACAAACTGGAATCCAGGGCACTAAGAATCTCAGAGATTCCCACAGAGCTGAGCTTGGCCACTCTTTACCCTGCTTTTGGGGGCTCCCCACCTCGTTCCTCCCCCTCCCTGATTTCCAATTTCTCTCCTCTCCCAGGCAAACCTGCAGTGGGAATTTCCACGTTCATTTCCCAGCCTCAGGAGAAGCTGGCTCCTGAGGAATGATAACCTGGCCAGGCAGGCTTGGCACCAGGAAAGGGACAATTCACAGCCCAGACAACTTTACCTGGATGGAATTAATCCAAAGCAGCAGCAGCAGCAGCGTCTCCCCAGCCCTGGCAGCACGAGATTGGCACAGCTCCTTGATAACAAATTGTGCAGAGAACAGCAAGAAAAGGGGAAAATCCTGGCTTTGATGTGCTCTATCTCCCATCTCCAGCTCAGCACGGGATGAGGGTGGAGATTGCAGGCAGGGAGGAAATGGGTTGTGCTGGAAAAGGTGGGGAAATTGGAGAGAAGATTAGAGGGACTGGCTCTCATCAGCTCAGCTGATTCACTGCCCGAGCAAAAATTTGGGGAGTGCTGAAAATTCAGCTTAAACAAAAGGCAGGGAAAAGAGCAAAGGGCCCCAACTCCTTGTGGCAGAGCAAGAAAACCCACTTGGAAAAGAGAAATGGGAATCTGAGTTGCTGATTAAGGGGTAACTCATTAGTTATCAATTAGGGTTAAAGCCAGTGCTGCAGGAACTACCTGGGGTAGGTGATGGAATAGGATCAAGGAGTCCCAGAGTGTTTTGGAATTCTCAAATCCCATCTCATCCCACCCCTTCCATGTTCAGGAACAATTTCCACCATCCCAGGTTGCTCCAAGCCCCATCCAGCCTGGCCTTGGACACTTCCAGGGATCCAGCTGCTCTGGAAAATCTGACCCACCAAAAATTCAGCTCCCAGCCCTGTCAGCTCCTTTCTTTCCTGGTTTATCCCATGTGGAATTTGGGTTTTCAGTCCCACTGCTCTTTGGAGGGAGCATTTGAGAGCTCGGTGCTGGAAGGGCAGTCCCAATTTCCCAATTTCCAGCCGGGATTTCACAGTCCCTTCCCCCTGTTCAGTGCCACATCAATATTCCCCTGCAGTGGCACTGGGGGTTATTTTCCTTCTGTTCTGAACAGCAGCCGAATTCCTGCTCAGCCTCTCTGAAATATTGCTGTGAAAATCAAGGATATGAGCTGACTTATCAGGAGAGAAAAATGCCACAGGGACTAATGCCAGGCTCAGGGACTGCACAGCCAGGGAATAACAGAATTCCTGCTGCAAGGCAGGAGCCTGGAGCACAGGGGACTTTGGGAGCATTACCAGGAAGGTACAAATAAGCACCTCCCAAGAGCCAGGTTTTTTCCAGCCCTGCTGTCCATTCTTAGGGAGAGTCTCCAAAGGGATGCTGAATCCTTTTACCCATGGGATTTTCCTTCTGGCAGTTTGTGTGCTCAGCTCCTGTCATCTGAGGGAAATTTTTTATTGAGGAATTCAGAGCAATGAGCACAGAAAATCCCATTTTTAGGGCACACTCCCACCCCACAGGATGCTGTGGCCACGGTGCTGGAGGTGCCAGCAGCAGATTTGGTTGGAGGTTTGTGTGCAGGCACAGAATGCAGCTGGGGTTTGGGAATGCAGCCACACAGAGCAGGAGCAGTGTGCATTATTCATACACAGGTAACACGGACACCAGGAGAACATTCAGCTGTTAAATGTTGGAAAACAGGAAAAAAAGAGAGGTTGTTGCTGTGTGAAGAACTCTGTCCTGCAGATCCCTTTTATGCTGCAGTTGTGCTGCCATGAAAATGAAGCAAAAAAAGCAGCGTTTTGGAGAGGTTTGGGGGTTGGGCACCCTCTGTTCCCATGGGAAGATCCAGCTGGTGATCCCAGGGGTGCTGGGGACGTTTCCATTCTGTGCTGAAGGAAATCAAGGTGGGATTGCCCCAGGCTCAGAGCTCAGCCTTGCCCCACCCTGCCCACGACCCCTCTGTCCCCATCCCTGACCACACCAAGGCTGGAGCACCTCGGGTTTCCCAATCCAGCCGAATTCCAGCATTTCCCTGAGTAATTTCCTGCCCCACAGCGGGGGGACACTGCTGAACCAGGGACAGGGCACTGCCTGGGGGTGCAACTCGGGGTCCCTCATCCAGGGAGATCTGGGGGCCAGAGCAGCAGGATGGGGACAGGAAAGGGACAGGGATGAGACAGGGACAGGGACACAGGGACAGGGGCAGCAGCAGCACAGGGCCATCGATCCCAGGCCTGTCAGACCAGTGGTAACACAACAGTCAACAAGACACAAGCCCTGAGGCAAACCTCAAATATTAAATTCCCCAGCAGAGCGGAGTTCCCGGCTCTAATAATTATCCCTCTGCAGCACAGGCCCTTGAAATCTTCTGATGGAAAGTGCATAATTTAAGAGCAAGGTACTTGTATTGTTGTTAGTGGTTAGTGGTGAGATCTGTGCCAGGTCTGCTCTCCTTTAACATCTTCATTTGATCTGAAAGAGGGAGGGTAAAGAGCCTGTTAATTAAATTTGCAGAGGATATGAAATGGGAAGGTGCTGCAAATCCTGGTGAGGACAAAGAGCTAAAAGATAATGCACTGGGAAAGAAGGGTCAGGCCTAGGAAGGAAATAGCCAAATGAAATTCATTCTGAACAAATGCAAAGTAATCCAGCTGGGGAAATATAATTTAACACCATGGAGACTGGGAGAGAGACATTTGGAGAGCAGTGATAGGGAGAGGCCTGAGGGACAGCAAATTCCAGCAGGATTTGGGCACAGACAGCACCCAGGCCTTTCTGAGCCAGAAAACAGGACAGGTTTGTGTCACTGTGTCACTCAGTGCCACCCTGCCAGGTGTCAGGGGGATGAAAGATCCCAGGAGTTCAGAAAAAACAGGATATTTGTGTTTGGGAGCATGGGGGATGTGACAGAAGCCCAAATTGCCAATGTCCCCTCCCCAGGGCACAGCCACGGCTGCAGCCCCACCCTTGGGTCAGGGTGAGGAGCTGAGAGGTCCAGGACAAGAGCTGGGGGGGGGGGTCCCATCCCAGGCAGGTCCTGGAATGTCACAGCTGCTGTGCCTCACCCTGCAGCCAGCACAGCAACACTTCTGGGGTCACCTTTGGGGTCACCTGTGGGGAATTCGGCCTCTGGCATCTCCCTGTCCATCACCCTGCACAGGGACACTGCTGTCCCTAATTTGTGCCTATCCTAATTTGGGACCAGCTTGAGCATCCCTGCCCTGTCACCACACTCCCCTCACCCCCTCTCCCTGCCTCTCCTGTTACTTTTTAACTTCTTTTTTCTCTTCACCCAGAGTCGGAATTTCATGTTCAGACTCTTTTGTTTATTAATTTTTATCTATATTAAAGTGGGTGCTGCAGCACTTCCAGTTAACAAGGTAAAAATGAAAAAATGGCAATGTGTATCTCTCGTTACAAGGTCTTTAAAGGCCCAATTGTGCAATTAAAAACTAACACATAAAATATTTTTACTTTTGACCCAATGACCAAACACCCGTGACCCGCAGTGTGGCATTTTCTACCCAATTAAAAAAAACAAAAACCACCCAGACCCAAGAAGAAGAAGAAGAAGGTGAAGAAAGAAAAAAACCTCCCCTCTAAAACCTCCATCTTGCCACTGCATTCTAAAACTTTAAATTCCAATTTTTTTCCCCACATTTTATTCAAACGACACACCAGCCATTCCAGTTCCATCATTCCATTTTTTGGAAGCTGTTTTGGAATCCTCCTTTTCCTTTGAGGGGTCAGCCCAGAAAGTTCAAAATTCCCTCTTTTCCAGCATTCCAACACTCTCCTGCCCTGGGGAGCCTCGGGACATGCTCGGCTCTGCCTCCGTGCCAAAGTCACAGCTCTGTGGCCACTGCTAGCCCTGGGCAAGCTGAGCTGGCCCTGTGCCCTGTGCTAGCCCTGGGCAAGCTGAGCTGGCCCTGTGCCCTGTGCTAGCCCTGGGTGAGTTCAGCTGGCCCCCTGCCCTGTGCTAGCCCTGGGCAAGCTGAGCTGGCCCCGTGCCCCCCTGGGCAGCCCTGGCACACGTCTGGGGAGATGTGGGGGGCACGGCTGGGGAGGAGGGGGCAGAAAAGCAATGCAGCGTTCATTAGCCTCACTCCGCCTGTCCTAATTGCCTGCTGAGGCTGAAACGATCGTGTTAGAGGCTGCTCTGCCTAATTATTATTGTTCTTTTAAAGATAACGGGGGAGGGGGAGCAGGGGGAGACAGGAGAGGGGAAGGCAAGAGTGAGCAGGAGGGCAGGGGGAGCAGGATCGGAGATTGTGTGATGGCTGGGAGGGAATAAACAGGTTTGGAATTGGGAGGGAATAAACAGGTTTGGAATTGGGAGGGAATAAACAGGACTGGAATTGGAAGGGAATAAACAGGACTGGAATTGGGAGGGAAGTCTGGAATTGGGAGGTGTGTGATGGCTGGGAGGGAATAAACAGGTTTGGAATTGGGAGGGAATAAACAGGTTTGGAATTGGGAGGGAATAAACAGGACTGGAATTGGAAGGGAATAAACAGGACTGGAATTGGGAGGGAAGTCTGGAATTGGGAGGGAATAAACAAATCTGGAATTGGGAGGGAATAAAACGGGTCTGGAATTGGGAGGGAATAAAGCAGGTTTGGAATTGGGAGGGAATAAACAGGTCTGGAATTGAGAGGGAATAAACAGGTCTGGAATTGGAAGAGAATAAAACAGGTGTGGAATTGGGAGAGAATAAACAGGTCTGGAATTGTTTCACCCTCTCTCCTTCTTCTCCTGCCCCCTCTCCTCCCCTCTCCTACTGCTCATTTCCGAGTGATCAGAGGGAGAATAAAAACCCATCTCGTGTAATAGAGGCCGAGGATTTAATCTGCGTGCCTGGGACTTCAGTAAAGTGCAAACATCGATCCGAGCCGGTGGGCAAAGAAAAGGAATTTACAGACCAATAAAAATATATTAAAAAAACTTCCCCTGCCCTCAGCAGGGCTGGGGTGACTCGGGGGACTGCGGGGCACCCCGGGGCGGTCCCAAGCCCGGGGGCAGCCGGTAGCCCCGGGAGCCCCGCCGCTAGCCCAGGGGCTGAGAAGCGGAGGGTCTGGCAGCCAGTCTGACACTTAAGGAATTAGCTCTGCATCATTTGGAGTTTTCTGCTCTACTAATTTTCAGCCGGCTCCTCATTTGGGTGGGTATTTTTTCCCCCCACATTTTAAAGGGGCAGCATGGCGGGACTCGGGCAGGGCTTGGTGTCAATTCTCCCCTCCTCTCTTGGCCAAACCAGCGCGGTTTTATCTCTTCATTTATCTCTTCTCTTCATTTATCTCTTCTCTTCATTCCCACATCATGCTTCCTTAGCTCCCAGCTCACCTGTTGTGAGGTTACCCCCGGTGCTCTCGGTGCACCCTTTGTGCCAGGTTATCTCTAAATGATTACAGCAGCTAGGAGTTGCTGAAAAGGTTATTTATTGTAAAAGCTCATCAGTCTCCAAAGGCACAGTCCTAGGCATTAAAGTCCAGGTTAAGTTTTAGCACAAAGTCCTGAACAGAAGCAGGAGCCATCCCTGGGGGTCCCGGGGAGGTCGGTGCTGCTGCCGGAGCTCCGATCTTCTCCTGGGGTGCTGGAGACTCTGCAGGCACGGCAAAGGGATGGCAAAAAGTGACGGTAAAAAGCACAAAGCACCAACTCTCCCCAATACATAATCTCATATAGGATTTTTCCAACAAGCTAACATGTAAATTCAAAGCACTTCCTCTCAACCTATGAGAATTCCAATTCCTTAACATGCCAGGATATGTATGAACCACAGATACAATCAGTCTTGTTCCAGCTGAAAAATGTCAGCAATATTCTCACTGGAGTTCTATTTTGTCTCAGTAGTGTCTGAGAAGGAGCTTCTGGAGCCTGCACTGAAATCATCAGTGTGTTTGTTAACCTTCACTAGAACTTGTTCTTCTACTCTGGCATCTGCACCTTTTACTTACTAAAAACACTGCAGCTCACACTAAAACTACTGACTCACTTACTTACCCTAAAACTCAAACTTACAGTAATTTCAAGATTATAAGCCGCACCATTTTGACTAAAATTTTGGTCCAAACCCGAAGTGCGACTTATAATCAGGTGCGGCTTATATATGGACAAGGAACGAAAAGTTACTGTTTTAGTTTGGAGGACAGGTGTCTGCTGAGAAAGGCAGGAACTTCTCTTTGAAATGGAGAATGTAAACCCCCTCCCTCCAAATTATTATAATTTTGAAATCAAGGGGCTTTCAGGCAAAGATATGGGAATTAGGAATAACAGTTCTTTACTAGGGAAATTAAAATAGAAATACAGTACTACAAAGAACAAACCCCAAACCCTGACAAAGTCAGAGTACAACCTGACACCCCATCAGGCAGGGTGTTGGTAGCAGTCCCATCCCATGGTGGCTGCATCCTCCTGCAGTGACAGATGTGGCTCAGTTGGGGCAGTGCTCCTGTACAAGGTGCAGTTTTCCTCTGGAGTCCAGTGGAGAAAGGGGCTCCCTTGGTGTCCCAAAACCTCTGTTTTTATCTTGGTAAGAAATGTTGGGCTCTTCCCCCTGGCTGGAGCAACTTCCAATGGGATGCAGTAATTTTATCAGTCCCACAGTGGGACTCAATGACCATGAGTAGAAAATGACTGGCTGGAGGAAGGATGGGTTGTGAAAAGATAAAGAACAATGCCCTGCCTGGTTTCAATGGATGACCCATTAGCAGAATATCTGCCTTTGAGATAAGAATCACTGCCCCCACCCTCAACAGATACCTTTTATCACACTCTGTATTGTAACATGCGGCTTATAATCAGGTGCGGCTTATGTATGGACAAAGAACGAAAAGTTGCCAACACCCGGAAGTGCGGCTTATAATCGTGAAATTACTGTACATCCAAACTTAAACTTCTTCTTTTACCTAAACTGCCATTTTATGTGTGTGGGTGGTTTGATGTTTCAATCTATCCAAGGGCTTTAATCCAATCCCTGCACTGGAGGATTCAGGCAGGCCCTTGGGTTCTTGTCTCAGTGACTCCAACATCCTGTGGCATCACCCAAACCCTTCCCTGGGCAAACAAACCCACCCAGCTCCGACTTTGCCCTTTGCTGTTTGCTTTGGACTCTGCTCCTGCCGCCTGATGAAAGCACAATTTCATCCTCTGTTGACTCAGGGTGCACTTTAGATTTTTTTTTTTTTTTTTGATGGGGAGGACGGGGGGATGTTTGCTCAGAGCTCTGCACTCCCCACAACCAGGGCACAGGGAGTGGGAACATTGCCTTGGATTGGGAGAGGGGGGAGCAGGAGGCATTTCCAGCTCTTTTTCCATCTGTTCTAGGCTCAGGACAGTGCAGCCCACCCTGCCCGGCACCAAGCAGTCCATCAGAAACAAAGGGAATCAATGAAATTTTTAAAAATTTTAATAACAAACAAAAAACCCCAAAAAACAACAAAAAACCCCAAAAAACCCACCAAACCAAACCAACCAACCAAAAAACCCAACAAAACAAAACAAAAACAAAAAACCCTCCAAAAAACCAAAAATGCAAAAAAAAACTTTAAAAAGCCAAAAAAACCCCAAAAACCAACCAGCTAAAAAACAATCCCAAAACAAAACAAAAACAAACAAGAGGACACAGAATTCCAACAATCTTTCCTTCCCATCCTGCCTGGCACCGAGCAGCCCATGAGAGACAAAGGGGATCAAAGAAATTTAAAAACATTTTAAACAAACAAAAAACCACCCCAAAATACAAAAAAAAACCCCAACCACAAAAAAAACCCCCAAAAAGCAAAAAACAAACAAAAAACCCCCCAAGCAAACAACAACAACAAAAATAAACAAAACCCCCAAAAACCCCCCAAAAAAACCAAAAGACAAAACCCAAAAAACAACCAGCTAAAAAAATTGCCCAAAAAATCAAAAGCAAACAAGAGGACACAGAATTCCAACAATGTTTCCTGTATATTGTTTTGGTTTTTGATTAACTATTTTTTATTTTTATTTATTTTTTAAATTCAAAGTAATTTTTTTTTATTTATTACAAGGATTTTTTGGTTCATTAATTGTTATGATAGGTTTTTTTTAATGGTTTTTTAATGTATTTTTGACAGTGTGGTTAAAATTGTTACACATTTTAATATTTTTTTAACTCTATAAACCACGGAGTTTATACTAATCAGTATTAACATTGCAATTAGCAGAGTGTTTCAAATTTTGGTTGTGTTTGGTGACTATTTAAAAAGTGAATTTTATTAATGATGATGTATGTTATGTTTTCATTTTTGCATAATTTTGTGTATTTTTTTGTATTATGATAGATAGTAACTAGAATTTTTTGTCTATTATTATTATTATTATTATTATTAAATTAATTAATTATTTGGATTTTTTTGTGATGACACAAGGACAGGGGACAGGAGCTGTCCCTCCTGCAGGAAAAACTGGAAAGTAAATTAATACGATTATGCAGATGTTGATTTATTGTTTACTTTAATTTTAATTATATATTCTAAGACTACTGTCCACACATTTCTTGATTGCTGTTTCTATGCTGTTGCACCAGATTTTTAGGTACAATGATTGGTTGTTGTCCAGAACTTCGCCACCCACCTTTATTTTTTAATTTTTAATTTTTAGTTTCTTTTTTTTTTTCTAATTTAGTATAGTTTCTATTTCAGTAGCCTTGATGGATTTTAACAAGTTGTAGGAAAACACCTAAACACAGCTCATTTTGTGTATGAACTGAGAAATATGGAGAAAAATGGCTAGGTGTAGGAAGATACAGTAAAATTTGGAGAAAAAAAAATACAGTAAAAACCAGTAAATACAGTAAAATATGGAGAAAAACAACTGGGTATGGGAAAATACAGTAAAATATGGAGAAAATAAGCTTATATAGGTATGGGAAAATACAGTAAGATATGCAGAAAAACAAATACAGTAAAAAAAGAGTAAATACAGTAAAATATGGGGGAAAAAAGCTAAATATAGTTTTGCTGGTGCACAAAATACAGACCATGGCCCAGATTTGTTCAGAATTACTCACAAGGACAGCAGCAGCCCTGTGGCACAAACCCCTCTCTGTTCCTCACCCCCTCCAGCCCTGCTGCCCCTCTTTATTGATATCAGTGTTATTATAAAGTTGGTTTTATAATTTATTTATAAATTTTATTGTAAATTGTCCCTTATCCACACATTTTGAGGTGAATTTTCCCGGTAAAATCATCCTGGAGTGAAGCTGCCAGTCCTGTGGTACCCGCACAGCTCGGACCATTCCTTGGGCAGGCTCTGGGTCACCCCTGTGGTGAGAAAATTCCCTCTCAGAGGAGCAAATTTGCTTTAATTCCCCACTTCAGGCACATTTCCGAGCCGTTGTCCCTCCTGTGTGAGCCCTCGGGGCAGGAATTGGCTCCAGGCTTCCCTGGAGTGGGCAGAGAGGGGAGAACTCAGAGCCCCTTCCAGGACCTAAAGGGGCTCCAGGAGAGCTGGAGAGGGACTGGGGACAAGGGATGGAGGGACAGGACACAGGGAATGGCAGGGTTGGATGGGATTTTGGGCAGGAATTGCAGGGTGGGCAGGACTGGCACAGGGTGTCCAGAGAAAAGCTGGGGCTGTTCCATCCCTGGAATGTCCAAGGCCAGGCTGGACACTGGGGTTGGAGCAGCCTGGGACAGTGGGAGGTGTCCCTGCCCTGTCAGGGGTGGGATGGGATGAGGTGTAAGTCCCCTTCCAACCCAATCCAACCCAACCTAACCCAATCCAACCCAATCCAACCCAAACCAAACCAACCCAACCCAACCCAACCCAATCCAACCCAACTCAACCCAACCCAACCCAATCCAACCCAATCCAATCCAACCCAGCCCAATCCAACACAACTCAACCCAACCCAATCCAACCCAGGACAACTCAACCCAACACAACCCAATCCAACCAGCCCCCAACCCAATCCAACCCAATCCAATCCATCTCAACCCAATCCAACCCAATCCAGCCCAGCCCAACCCAACCCAACCCAGCCCAACCCAGCCCAACCCAGCCCAACCCAACACAACCCAACCCAACCCATGATTCTGAGAGTCCCAATATTTTCAGATGCCTGTGACATCTCTTCCCCACCTGTGAGGTGACAACAGCCCCTTGTTATTTATTCCCCAGGAATTCCATTCAAATGAGAACAAGCTAAAAAAAAGAAAAAAAAAAAAAAGAAAAAAAAATGGAGCTGTGTCTTGCTCGTTACAAGGTCTTTTGAGGCCCAACTATTCAATTAAAAACTAACACCTGTATTAATTATACTTTTGACCCAATGACCAAACACCTGTGACCTGCAGTGCAGCACTTTCTATCCAACTAAAAACTACTGCTTAAAACCAGAAGGAACAAGAAGGAAGAAAAAGACACTGCTTTAGAACATCCATCTTGTCCCACACCTGTTACTACATTCCAAAACCCCAAACTCCAAACCCTTCACCATGTGAAATCACACACTTCTCTTCCAACCACACACCAGTGATTTTAACTCAAATTTGGAATCCTTCTCCAAGGCCTCAAGTCCAAAGCAGTGTTCTTTTGGGGGTCAGTGCCAGAAAGCACAGAAAGCTCAAAACTCCAGACTTCAGGATTCTTCTTAGCTCAAGAGGAAGCACCTGGCAGAGGAGCCCACCCTGGCAGCATTCCCAGCTGCTGGAAGCTCCTCCGTGGCCATTTTCTCTCGGGGAATGGCAGCCCCTGCCCTGCTCCCCGTGCCAGCTCTGACTCGCTCAGTCTGGCGTTTGTCACTCGGCATCTCGGCCGCTGTCACTCGGCTGATCCCGAGAGCTGCTCCAGCTCCCTGGGGATGCTGCTGCATCCTTCCCGACCGCGCAGGGATCATCACACCAGCCAGGGCTGCACGGGGAGCAGAGGCTCCTCTGGCCAGCACTGAGTGATTAACGAGGGTGCGGTAATTGGGGTGATGTCCCTGTGCCCGGTAATTGGGGTGATGTCCCTGTGCCTGTCCCGTGTTTCCGTGCTGGTGGTTGATGGCTGAGGGCTGTGTGCTCTCCCAGGAGGTGATAACACACCACAGGGGAAGGCTCTTCCCTTTGTTCGCCTTAAATGAGTTGCTGGATAATTTCATTTTGTTCATACACAATGAGAAGTCGGAAATAATCACTCGCTAATCACTTTGCCCGTGCTAGGATTGGCTTGCAAAGCTCTCACGGCTCTTCACTCCTCTCTCTTCAAGGCCAGAGCTTTTGTTGTTTCCATACCAGAGAATGTCTGTTCTTCCTGCTGGGATGATGCTCCTGGTGCTCCCAGAGGTGCTGCACCCACCCAGGTGTGTCACCTGCCACCCTGGACATGTCACAAGTCCACCAGGGCTCTGTTCTGGGGTGCACCCTTCCGTTCCCTTGTTGGGAGAGGCAAAGCAGAGCCCACAGTTTTCACCCCTGGCTGCCAGGAGGGACCTGTGCACAGGGAGAGATCCTAGAAATCGTAGAAACACAAAAAATCACCTTGTTCCACCCCCTCCCAGGGCAGCGACACCTCCCACTGTCCCACCCCATGGATGGGTGGGATTGGCTCTGGATCTGGTTGATTCCAGCAGCTCTTCCCTCCCTGGCCACCTCCATCCCCACTTCCAGCACCTTCAGTGGCTCCTGTGTTTCCAAAGGAAAAGTCTTGGAGCAGCAAAGCCCTGGAATGTGTCTGAGGCTGCTGCAGGCTCTCAGCTCTCCTTCCCAGCAGTGGGAATTTCTCTCTTTGGACGGCCCAAAAGCCTGTTAGGAAAACCTGAGTCACTGGGATAACCCTGAAACCTTTCCCATTTCAGATGCCTAAAGGCCTGATTCCACCCTGGAACTCACACATCTCCTAAAAATCCCTCAAGAAGAAGCTCATGGAAGAAGATTTTTGGGGATGAGAACTGGGAGCTCTCCATGTCCAACCTCTTCAAGGAGCTGGGAAGCAACTGGTGCTGAGGGATGTGCCCCAGTTCGGTGCTTCTGGAACCATCCCTCCAGTCCTGCTGCAATTATCTCTTGTTTAGGTGTCCCTGAGGAATGACAGAAACTCATTATCCCCCGAGCTGAGGATTTGGATGCACTGGGGATGTCAAGGAGGATTTTGGAAGCGGAGCCCCATGAGCTGAGAGCTATCCGTGCATCCACTGATCCCTGCAGCTCCCCTCGCCGAGGCAGCAGGAACAAATCCAAGGGAAAGCAGAGCACAGGAAAAAGCTCTGGAGGGGTTAACGTGCTCTTGAGCATGGTTCAGTGCAATTGTCAAAAAATCCCTTCTGACAAATTGCCTCAGAAGAGAGGGAAAAAAATCTAAAGAGCCGAGTGCATGGTAATGATTTCTGAAAAGTTCCCCGGCACCAAAATGGCCAAATACCATTAGCAAAGCAAATCGTGTTTTGTGCACATAATTCACACCAGAACACGGGATCCAGGCCCGTTATCAGCGGGACATGAAGCCAAGTCAGCCAGAAAGCTCTGCCTGACTCTGGCTGGGCTGAGGAAGGGCTCAGCCTCATCCCTGCAATCATCGGGAATGCTGCAGGGTTCTCCAAGCTCAGTGTCCTGTGGGATGTTCCCAGCTCAGTGTCCTGTGGGATGTTCCATGCTCAGTGTCCTGTGGGATGTTCCAAGCTCAGTGTCCTGTGGGATGTTCCAAGCTCGGTGTCCTGTGGGATTGTCCAAGCTTGATGTCCTGCAGGATGCTCCAAGCTCGGTGTCCTGTGGGATGTTCCAAGCTCAGTGTCCTGTGGGATGCTCCAAGCTCAGTGTCCTGCAGGATGCTCCAAGCTCAGTGTCCTGTGGGATGTTCCCAGCTCGGTTTCCTGTGGGATGTTCCATCCTCATTGTCCTGTGGGATGTTCCATGCTCGGTGTCCTGCAGGATGCTCCAACCTCAGTGTCCTGTGGGATGCTCCAAGCTCAGTGTCCTGGGGGATTGTCCAAGCTCAGTGTCCTGCAGGGTTCTGCAAGCTTGGTGTCCTGTGGGATGTTCCCAGCTCGGTGTCCTGGGAGATGCTCCAAGCTCGGTGTCCTCCTCCCCGTTTGGGGCGTTGCCTCTCAGGACATTAGCACTTCCCGACGCTCATTTTCAAAGGCTTTTTGATCCCGCACGGAGCCCCGGGCTGGCTCTTTGCATGTCCCAAACCCCTCCCGAACCGGCCGAGCCCGACGGATAGCCCTGCTCCACCCCAAAGCTGCTGCCCCGGACACTTTCCATGGCGTGGCTCTAACACATTCCCAGCACGCCAGGAAAAACAATTTTCAGGTGATGCTTTTTGGAGCAGCCTCCAAATATTCCCTGGGTTGGGAATATTCTGATGGAGCTCCTGGATGGAAACCAGCGCTGCCCGCTTTTCCAAACCATCCACCATGCAAATCCTGCTTTTGAGATGGAATAAAAGCCATCTGCGGCTCCACAGACCCGGATTTGTGGCTCAGCCCTGTGAGACCCCGCGGGTTGTGGGTCAGGGAGGCCTGGACCTGCTCCTCCTTCTCCTCTTCTTCTCCCGACCCAGCAGGGCACGGAGGTGAGAGGAATAAGGATTTGTCTTTCCAAATAAGCTGTGAGTAGATAAAACCAGCACTGAGAAGTAAAAGAAACAATGGGATGGATTCCACTGATGGATGAACGGAAAAAGATGTTTGCCTTTGCAAATAAACTGTAGGTTGGCTGAGAAATGAAATTGGATATTGAAAAATGAGGAAAAACCATGAATTCCATAAGAATTAAAAATGAAAAGGGAGGGTTGTACATCAGAGGGGAATCTCAGGTATCAGTGTTTGGGAAGTCTGTGCCTCTCAAGCACCTCAGCCCATGGGGAAAGAGAAATTGGGATAAAAAGGAGGCTGAGTCCTCCAAAAATCTGAGAGATCCCAGGGGATGCCCCATGGCCTCTCCCTTTATTGGAATAAAGTAAAAGGATTCCTCTGTCTCCTTTTTGGACATCAACCTCTGGTGTTTGTGGGTTAATTTTCCTGACAGAGGTGTCGTGCCAGCCCCGCCGTGTGCCAGGACGCCAGCCCAAAGGGCAGGGCTGGGCAGCCGGGCTGGAATTCGGTCATGGAAAGGCTCTGGAATTCATTAGCTGTGCCCCAGGCCAGGCAGGATTGTAATAAACACCTTCTTTGAGTCCTGTAGGTAGAAGTTACATGAAAATTACCTGCTTTAAGAGCGCATTAGCATTTCAAAGGCAGACATTAGGAGACAGCCGAGCGCGATGACTGCGCGCTGGCAGGGCTCCGCTTCGCCTCTTTATGCACCCTGACGCTTTTCATCTCCCCACGGCGTGTCGTTCCCAGCTGGATGGGCCACAGGGAGCTCCCAAACCACTCCCGAGGCTTCCCGCGTGGGGTCGGGAAGAAACGACTCCAGCAGGTCCTGGTGCTGCAGGATTTTGTGACACTGTCAGGACTCTGTGACAATGGCAGGACTTTGTGGCACTGGGAGGATTTTGTGACACTGTCAGGACTCTGTGACACTGTCAGGACTGTGACACTGGGAGGACTTTGTGGCACTGGGAGGATTTTATGACACTGTCAGGACTGTGACACTGCCAGGACTCTGTGACACTGGCCAGACTTTGTGTCATTGGGAGTACTCTATGGCACTGTCAGGACCCTGTGGCCCTGCATAGGGGAGCCCAGAAGGTGATTCCCTAACCCAGCGGATCCCAAACCCACCAGGGAACGGCACAAAGGCACAGCTCGGATCTGTGCCTTGGGAACCTTCAAACAGGGCAGCCCTGGTGACAAACAGCCCCTTCCCTGGCACTTCCCAGCTGCAGCTGGTGTCCCAGGACAGCAGGGCGCTGTTCCCGGGAGCAGGACGCATCCCGGCTGTTCCCGGAGCAGGATCCCAGCGGGAGATGGGGATGCCCATAGGGCAGTGCCCAGGTCAGGGTGGGGCGAGAACAACGCGCAGATACCTCGGATCAACACAGCTCCGAGCTCAGCAACAGCCCCCGGCATTTCCAGGGAATGTGGAGTCTCCCTGAGCCTCATTTTGTGCCAGGTGCCACTCGCAGGTGACCCAAACTTCCTCCGGAGCCGCGTGTGCCGAGCAAGGCGAGGGAAGGCAGAGTTATCTCCTGCCAGGGTAATTACTCCTTGTTTTCCCAGATAATACTCCAGGAATTTGAATGTGGCCATTTTTCCTGCTCCCGCTGCAGCTCTGAAGATTGTGCTGCTGTCATCTGCGAGTTCTTATCGCTTATCTCTGCTCTTTTATCTTTGCCACTCATTTCAATGTGTTTAAGGCTCAGCGCAGCTCCCAGGAGCTCAGGGCTCCTGCTGGGTCTCAGCAGCTGCTCCAAGGTGCCAAAACTCTGCCGTGGAGCTGGAATGTGCTCCAAGACCTTCAGCAACTCCTTTATCAAACAGGAAATAGCCTCAGTCCTCCCTTTCCGGGTTTTCCCTACAATATTTGCTCTCCTGGCTCTGGCAGTCGTGCTTCGCACTGAGGCGCTGCTGGATCTGGGCCTGGCACGTGGGGCTGGAGCTCTGGGGGTGCTGGGAGCTGGAAAATCAGGATGTTGGGGGGCTGTGGGGTCAGCCAGGGCTGTTTGTAGGGCCAGAGAAGAGTTTGCAATGCAAAGTGGGGCTGTGGGGGGCTGACCAAGGGGGTCAAACCCTCCTGGGATCCCACAGAGGTGGCTCCAACCCCATCCCCATCCCCATCCCCTGCCCTCTGACACCTCCATCTCCAGCCCTGCACATCCAAACCTCTGGATAAACATCTTTACCCTCTGGGATTGGTTCCTGTTCCCTTTCTCTGTGCTGGGGGAGGCAGGGTGGAAAATTCCATGGCTTAAACCCCCCTTCCCATCAGGAGATGCAGACCCAGACCCCATGCCCAGAGAATTCCAGGATGTGTCTCCCAGAGCTCTGGGGAGGCTCTCCATGCCCAGGGAGATCCAGGATGTGTCTTCCTGTGATTCAGACCCAGACTCCATGCCCAGAGAATTCCAGGATGTGTCTCCAGATCTCTGGGGGCCTCTCCATGTCCAAGGAATTCCAGGATGTGTCTCCCAGAGTTCTGGGGGTGCTCTCCATGTCCAGAGAGATCCAGGATGCATCTCCCAGAGCTCTGGGGGTTCTCTCCCAGCTCTGGCTCCCTGTGTCAGGCTGGATTTCTCCGTGGGGAGCCCGGAGCAGTTCCTGTGGCACGGGATCGTTTTCCACACATCCCACTAGCACACAAACCCTGCCTCGGATTCCCAGTGCTCCCAGTATCCCAGCAGTGCTGGGGGCTGCTGCCCACGCAGGGAAAGGATTGGAGCACCCTTTGGCTCGGGAGCAGGATGTTCCATCCCTCCTTCAAATTAAAAAAATCTCCTGTGCATCCATCTCCTCTGCCACGGGAGGCATTTCCCAGCCGCCATAACGGATTGGGAGCCGGCAACCAGGAGATAAAATAATTTACTAATTGGAAGTGGCACCAAACATTTTGCCTCTTGCCCTGGCTGTGATCTCGGGGGCAAGTGGCTGGCAGCTCTCCAGGAGACAGAGCCAAGGCACCGAGGTGGCCGAGGTGGCGCTCAGGGAGTCCCGCCCCGTTGTGTCCCCAGCGCTCTGTCACCTTTAATTACACCCAGAGACGCCCATCAAAGGCAGAGCCGGTGCAAGGCTGAGGAGGAGTGACAGGGCTGGTGCAGAGGAATTTCACACAACAGCCCAGGCATTTTCTACCTCACTGACTCGTTTTCCCTGTTTCCTTTCTTTTTTTTTTTTTTTTCTTTCTATTTTTTTTTCCGGATGGCTTTGCACTTGGCAGCCCCGGGCACGCTGGCACTCAGGGAGAGCACGGCCTCCTCCAGAGCCAGGAGAAGCCAAAAATCTTCATTCACTCATTTCCTCATTCATTCCCTCCACAACATCCGTGGAGTTACCAGAGTGGTCACAACAGCTTGGTGGCATTGGTCCCTGCTCCCAGGTGGTGGCCCCAGGCCAGCGTGGCACCCCTGGGCACCTGGGGATGACACCTGGAGCTAGGGCTGCCTTTCTGCAGCTGGACAACATCTGGCACTGTCCCCACCACCCTGCCCGTGTGTCCCCACAGAGGGGCTGCCCAGAGGCTGTCACCTCCTCCTGCTGCTTGGTGAGGGCAGGGATCCCTCTGATCCCTGAATTCCCCCTGAGGATCCCTCTGATCCCTGAATTCCTACTGAGGATCCCTCTGATCCCTGAATTCCCCCTGAGGATCCCTCTGATCCCTGAATTCCCCCTGAGGATCCCTCTAATCCCTGAATTCCCTGTGAAGATCTCTGTGATCCCTGAATTCCCTGTGAGGATCCCTCTGATCCCTGAATTCCCTCTGAGGATACCTCTAATCCCTGAATTCCCTGTGAGGATCCCTCTATCCCTGAATTCCCTGTGAGGATCCCTCTATCCCTGAATCCCCTGTGAGGATCTCTCTAATCCCTGAATTCCCTCTGAGGATCCCTCTAATCCCTGAATTCCCTCTGAGGATCCCTCTAATCCCTGAATTCCCAGCGAGGATCCCTCTGATCCCTGAATTCCCAGCGAGGACCCGCACAAAATCATTTGAGCAGTGGTCTCGAGGCAGTTGGAGCGTCCCTCCCTGGGACATTCCAGATATTCCCGTGCCCTGTGCCCTGGGATGGCTCTGTTGGAGCAGGGAGGTGACACCAGACCAGCCCTTCCCAACCTGACCCAGTCTGGGATTCCACAATCCCGCGATTTCCCACCCGCCGATCAAACACAACAAAGACACCAGCGGGGTTTGTGGCTCTGTGACATCCCCAAGCGCAGCAAAACCGGCAGGGAGAGGCTCAAAGAAACCCTCGGTGAAGGTTTCACCCAGCCTGGCGCTGGTCCCCGACAGCACCGGGGTGAGTTCATCCAAATTCCCGAGCCACTCCCGGCTGGATAAATCCTTGTCTTGAGCACCCAGGGGAGAGCACAAAGGCTGCGAGGGAGGTGACGAAACCGAGCACACCAAAAGCCTCCAGGGGCTTTTGTGTTTTGGAGGGACGCGCAAACAGCCACAAAGAATGGAAATGAAGCAATTTAAAGCGCTCCGAACGCTGCTCGGTGATGGCAAACACACGGCTCGGAAAGCCTGAGAACGCAGAGGGAAGCGAGTGTTTATAAATTCCGAAATTCGCTGGTGATGAGAGGGGGAAGCTCCGGGCAGGGATTTCCCCCAGGAGAGGATTTAGGATCCAATCCTGGGAAATATTTGGATGTTGGAATGGAGATGGCTCTGAGCTCTCTGCTGGGATTTGCCCCTTGACTCGCAGGCTGCTCGGGGCAGGACACGCGGGGTGGCCACACCCGCTGCCGAATTTCCCGGGACAGCTTTTCCCGAATGTTCAGCTCCTCCAGGACCCTCCGGGGCGCGTTCGCACGGGGGTTCTTCCTAAAAGGAGAGGCAAAAAGGGGAGATGAAAAAAGAGATGGGGTCAGTGCGAGCTCTCCAGCGAGGCTGAGTCCGGGTTAAATCCAGAGTGGAAACAAATTCGGTGGGATCCAGGGAGTGGAGAGGAAAAGCAGGGAAGGAGCAGAGAGCATTTTCTCCCTGCTCCCTGAATTTGTCTCCAAACAAATCTCTGCTCTGGATTTATCCCCACAGAGAAAATCCGGATAAATCCAGAGCGAAATTCAGTGAGATCCAGTAAATTGAGAGGAAAAAGCAGGGAAGAAACAGAGAGCATTTTCTCCCTGATCCCTGCATCTGTCTCCATGCTGTGTAACTCTGGATTTAACCCCACAGACAGAATCTGGGTTAAATCCAGAGTGGAAACAAATTCAGTGGGATCCAGGGAGTGGAGGAAAAAAAACAGGGAAGAAACAGAGAGCATTTTCTCCCTGCTCCCTGAATTTGTCTCCATCCTGTGTAACTCTGGATTTATCCCCACAGAGAAAATCCGGAATAAATCCAGAGCGAAATTCAGTGGAATCCAGGGAGTGGAGAGGAAAAACAGAAAAGGAACAGAGAGCATTTTCTCCCTGATCCTTGAACTTGTCTCCATCCTGTGTAACTCTGGATTTATCACCATGGAGGGAAGCCAGGTTAAATCCAGAGCGGAAACAAATTCAGTGGGATCCAGGGAGTGGAGAAAAAAAAAGCAGGGAAGGAACAGAGAGCATTTTCCCCTTGTTCCCTGAATTTTTCTTCATCTTGCTCTGCTCTGGATTTAACCACACAGACAGAATCTGGGTTAAATCCAGAGTGGAAACAAATTCAGTGGGATCCAGGGAGTGGAGAAAAAAAAAGTAGGGAAGGAACAGAGAGCACTTTCTCCCTACTCCTTGTATCCCGGTGAGTTTGTCTCCATCCTGTGCTGCTCTGGATTTATCCCCACAGAGAGGATCCGGAATAAATCCAGAGCAAAACTCAGTGAGATCCAGGGAGTGGAGATGAAAAGCAGGGAAGGAACAGAGAGCTTTTTCTCCCTGCTCCCTGAATTTGTCTCCATCCTGCTCCGCTCTGGATTTCTCCCCACAGAGAGCAGAGTGGCTGAGGATGGATGGGGGCGCATCCCTGCTGTCACAGCTCCTTCCCCAGGTGTTCCCCAGGTGTTTTAGCAGGTCCCAGCTCCCCTGGGAAGCGCAGACAAAAGGTTCCTGGATCTGCATTTCTGCAGCGCTTATCGCGGCGGAGCCTCGCTGCTCGCAGCCCTTTCCTCCAGAAGGGCAGAGTGTTCCTATTGTTGTTCCACAAATCGCTTCCCCTGCCAGTTCCTTCCCTTCCAGGCTACCGAGTGCAGCTTTGGCTCGGCTCCCTCTGGACTAATTTGATGAGAGATAATTATCTTGTTAATACCATCTTATTTTCTTAAGTCCCAGCCTCTCTTTTATTAATTCTGTCAGTCGCGGGTTGTGTTGCTCTTAGGTCCGTGGCTTTTCAAAACACTCCAGCAGGCACTTCTGGGAGAAAGTCGGCAAAAGAACAACTTCGCTGGGAGAATGTAAATATTGACATTTTTTTTTTTTTTCACAATGGAGGTTTTTAATCGGCTCCTCCTCGCAGGGTTGGCCGCCGTGGGAACCGCTGGGGTGCGATGGGGCTGCAGCTGGAGATGCTCGGGGTCTGCCGCTCCCTCGGGAAGCGCAGGAGGGGAGCAGGGGCAGGAATTCCGCCTGGAGGGAGCGGGAGGTGCCTCAGGACGCGCAAAACGAGGAGCGCTGTGCCCTGTCCTTGTGCTGAATCAGCTGAGTCCAGCAGGAAAGGGATGGAAAATGGGAATGGAGTGTGGATGTGGGATGGTTTGAAGGGGAAAAGTGCATTCCCACTATCCTAGAACTACCCATCCTTCTGCTAAACCTGTTGAATCCAGCAGGAAAAGGATGGAAATGGGAATGGAGTGTGGCTGTGGGGTGGGCCACAAAAATCCAAGTGGCCTTGCAGAATGGTAATGGAGCTTTTCCCTGCAAACCACCCCACATCCACACTTTATTCTCATTTTCCATCTATTTCCTGCTGCATTCAGCAGATTTAACACAAGGATGAGTAGTTTTTGGATAGTGGGAACAGAGCTTTTCCCTGCAAACCACCCCACATCCACATTTTCCCATTTTCCATCCCTTTCCTGCTGGACTCAGTGGATTCAGCACAAGGATGGGCAGTTCTTGGAGAGTGGGGCTGGAGTGTGGATGTGGGGTAGTTTATAGGGAAAAGTATTCAAAACAAGGCACTGACAGTAAATTCTTCACCTCTTTTTTTTTGAGGCTGGTGCTGTCTGTGGTGTTAAAAAAAGGCACAAGGAAGGAAAATCCAACCATGAACCACCAGATTCACCCTCCTGGAGTTCTCCATGTGCTGGCTGCTGCCCCTCGGGGCTCTGCACATGCTCGGCCATTCCCAAGCCTGGATTCCACACATTTCCCAGATTAATTCCGGCCAATTTGTCACCAAGGCAGCTCGGCAGGTGGCAGGGCCAGCAGCCATCAAAGAGCTCCAAAAATCGGGAATTCTCATCCCCACCCCTGAGAACTCCGTGAATATTCCAGGCATCCATCATTTTCCTGTTGGTTATCGTTTTCCATCACGCGTCTCCCGTGCATTTTTAATTGGTTAATTACTTTATTCATATACTAAGCACACCCTCAAGCTCCAATTATTATCAGCATTAAGTGCTCTGTTCGTGCTGTAAATCTTTTTCCCCAAATTCTCTGTGGCCTTTTCCCAGCCCACTCTTCCTCCCTGCGCGGTACCTGCAGCTTCCTCAGCCTCGCTCCGTCCCTCCCCTCATTAGTTTATTATCTCCACCTTCATTAGTTGATTATCTCTACCTGCTCATCATCCCCCCAGCTCCTCATTTCTCCACTGCAATTCCATCCCTGCCGCGGCAGTAATTCCAGGGAAAACACTCCCGGCGGCATTCCCGGGCAGTGAGCATCCCCTGCCCGGTGTTAATGAGCTGTTTGTTCACACCTCGCCCAGAGGATTGAGCCTTGTCCTGGTTTGAAAGACAGGTGTCTGCTAAGAAAGACAGGAGCCTCTCTTTGAAATGGAGAATGTAAACCCCCTCCCTACAAATTATTGTAATTTTGAATATGGGTATAGGAATAACAGATCTTTACTAGGGAAATTAAAATAGAAATACAGTATTACAAAGAACAACCCCAAATCCTGCCAGAGTCAGAATCCAAGCTGACACCCATCAGTCAGGCAGGGTGGTGGCAGCAGTCCCATTCCATGGTGGCTGCATCCTCCTGCAGTGACCGATGTGGTTCAGTTGGAGCAGTGCTCCTGTACAAGGTGCAGTTTCCCTCCCAAGGTGCAGTGGTGATGTGGAAGGGTCTGGTTTTCCTCTGGGATCCAGTGGGAAAAGTGCTCCCTTGGTGTCCCAAATCTCAGATTTTATCTGGGTAGGAAATGCTTGGCTCCTCCCCTGGGTGGAGCATCTCCCCATGGGATGATGGAATTTTATCAGCCATGCACTGGGACTCAGTGGCCATGAACAGGAGAGATCTCCTGGAGGGAGGATGGGCTGTGGAAAGATAAAGAACACTGCCCCAGCTGGTTTAACAGCTGACCCATTAACAGGAGATATCCCACAGAGATCAGGATCACTGACCCACCTGGTCTCAACAGATGGTGACAGAATTCACACTTTTGGTCACATCCTGTATTGCAGCCTAAGACATGTGTTCTGGCTCGGTTTGAAAACTCCGAGGAGGAAATCCAGTTCTGTTTGGGAAGAGATAGGAAGCACTGCTCAATCCTGAGGAACCGGGAGCCTTCAGCTGGAGGGAGGATCCAGAGGCAGGGTGGGCACGGGAGCAGCAGGGATCAACCCAGGGAGAAAGATTTGGGGGATTGGGGGAAAAGAGCTGGACCTGGCCTGACCCAGAACCTGCAGGGCAGGGGAAATTCTGTCCCTGTGCCGTCCCAGAGCTACCCCAGCACAGGGAGGAGCTGGAGCTGCTGGAGCCGACCCAGAGAAGGCTCCAGGATGAGCAGAGGATGGAGCAGCTCTGCTGGGAGGGCTGGGATTGTTCATCTGGACAGGGGGAGAGCAGGAGCGGTGACCCTGCCCCTGCTCGTGGCTTTGATCTGCAACAACAGAGTCAAACTCCCCCAGAGACCCCTGAACACTCTTGGGAGAGGCTTTTCCAACATTCCCACCCTCTGAATGCTCCTGGAGGGGCTTTTCCAACATTTCCATCCTCTGAACGCTCCTTGAAGGAGCTTTTCCAGAATTCCCATCCTCTGATCATTCTTGGAGGGGCTTTTCCAACATTCCCATTCTCTGAACATTCCTGGGAGATCTTTTCCAACCCTCCCATCCTCTGAATGTTCCTTGCAGGAGCTTTTCCAACATTCCCATCCTCTTTCCCAATTCCTGGAACTCTCCCATCACAGCAAGGCACCAAAAATGTCCAAATGTCCCAGCAGGCTTGCTCCCCTCACCTGCAGGACACATCTCAGAGGGATTTTTGCTTTTCCATCCCACTTTTCCTGCTGGGCAGCTCAGCCCCCTCCTGCTCCTTCCCATGGGTTCGTGTCCCCAAGCCAAACCTCGTGCCAGAAACGGGGTCAGCACAGAGGTGCCCTGCCCTTTCCCATGGCTCTGTGATCCCAAAATACCCTGATCCCCACCCAGCTGGCAGAGCAGGCTCCCCCACAGGGGCACTTTGTGTATTTAAAGCTCTGTAATTCCGTGTGCAGGATTAATTATCCAGCTCCTACTGTTGCCATGACGCTCCTTAAAGCCATCAAAGCCACCAGAGCGCGGCCCCACCCTCGTGCTGGGCTCCAGCCCCGGGCTCCTGGCTCACCTGCCCCTCTGCCCAGCACATCTGCACTTTGGGAAGTTGTGTCCAATTCCCAAGCTGCGTTCCAGACTCCAAACGTGCCCATTTTTAGGTCAAATTGCAGAATGACTGTTTCCTCAGCGCAACATTGCCCTATCTTTAGAAGCTAAAAGAGATGTTTAAAGTCAGAAGGAGAAAGAAAGGAAGAAAGAAATGAAGGGGGTGGGGTGGATAAACACACCCTGGAAAAGACACAAATATGAGATCAAAAGGGAATGAGCCAAATTCTGAATAACCTGATGTCTGCAGCATTTACATCCCTCAGAGCTGACACCTGACAAACCCCACAGGCAGCGACAGAACAGAGCTGGGAGCTTCCCCCACAGCCCAAATACTGCAGGAAAGCCTCTCACACCTCCCAAAACTGCCAGGAGTTTCGATTCTGTTTCACCTGCAGTGAGGGTTAGTGCCAGAGAAAGGTGGATTTGTGCTGGGAAAAGCTTTTTCCAGAATTCCAGAGGGACTTTCCCCTCTGTGGCAGCACTGCTGGGTCCCTGCAGGGTGTGGGGCTCTCATTTGTGGGGTCTGAGCTCAGCCCAGGGCACAGCAGCACCTCCAGGACTGGATTTGGCCCTAAAATTCTTCCAGTCCCTCTTAGGATGAGGGGAATGGGGCAGGAAAAGCTGAGAGAGCTGAGATTGTTCAGCCTGGAGGAGAAAAACTTTGGGGAGACCTCATGGGGACCTTCCTGAAGGAGCCAAAAGAAGATGGAGAGAGATGAGTTACAAGGACCGGGACAAGGGGGAATGGCTTCAGAGCATGGAATATTAGGGGGAAAAAATCCTCCCTGTGATTTTTTACATGAACAGACAGTGCTAGGACAAGGGGCAATGGTTTGAGAGTGAAAAATGAGAGATTTGGATGGGATTTTGGGCAGGAATTGTTCCCTGGCAGGGTGGGCAGGGCTGGCACAGGGTGCCCAGAGCAGCTGTGGATCCCTGGATCCCTGGAAGTGTCCAAGGCTGCATGAAGCAGTTTGGGATAGTGGGAGAGGTGAAAGAACTTCCCAAATCTTTCCTCTGTAGCTCCAAACCATCCCCTTTTGTTAAAGATGCTGTCCCTGAGCCTTTTTCTCATTCCCCCAGAGCTTTCCCTTTCCCAGCTGGGCACAGGGAGCTGCAGAGCTGTTGTGGAGAGAGGTGGAGCTGGAATTTGTGCTCCTGAAATGCCAGTCCTGAGAAAGTTGAGCCCTGGAGCAGCCTGCACCCTGTGCCAGGGGCTGTGAACCTGGCTGGGAGCAGCTCCCAAGGCTGTGCCAAGAGCCAGGCAGGATTTGTCCCCATTTTATTGGTGATGAAGGAGCCTCCTGTGCGAGGGGAAACTCCATTTCCAATCCATCTGTATCTATATCTAAAGAAGGCTTCATTTTGCCCATCTCTGCTGCAGATTCCCAGGATAAATCGCTGCCATAGCTTAGCTCCCCACTCCATTCCACCCCATCCAAATCCCCTTCATTATCTCAAGGAGCAAGGTGACACCAAGAGCTTGTCTGGGGGAATTTATGGCCCAGTGGAGACTCTTAGATCCACTCAACCCCATTAAAACCTTCTCCCCTATAAAACATAAACCTTATTAGGCACCTCTGCCTCCTGGGGAAGGAGCACACTGCAAGGATTGAATCCCTGCTCCTGCCTTTGTGCAGCCAGTTTTCCTCACAGTTTGCTCACTCAAACAAAACAAAATAAAAAAAAAACAACGAAAACAAACACACCCCACTGGCCAGAACCAGGCTTTTGTTCAGGCCTCCTCCTGCCACAAAGCCTGGAAAAAGGGATTTGGGGGTGGAATTGTTGTGAAATCCGTGTTTGGGTTTGTTTAAAGGCATTGAACTAAAACAAATTTACTCCCAAAATCTCTTTAAAAAAACGTGACCTGTGATTCCAACAGCACATGCTGAGCCCTGACCCTTCCTCCAAGCTGCTCCAGATGTGTGAGTCTTCATCCCAGAGAGGAATTTCTGTTCCCATCACGGCTCTGGAAGCAGAGAGGGGAGGGATGAGGATGCTGGGGAAAGCTGCCCTGCACATTCCCACCCCTCCACATCCCCTCTCCCTGCAGCCTCATCCCTCACCTGAGGGGACGTTCCTGGGGCAGACAGCCCTTCCCAGCTGGGAAGAACTGGAAAATCTCACCCCTAAGGAGGTGATTCTGCTTTTCTCCCACATTTTTGCCCCTTTTCACCCCCCAGCTGCAGGCTGTGCCCTTCAGGAGTGCAGGTGGCAGCTCTGGGAGCTGCTGGTTATTTCGGGTAAATCTGTTTGTCTTTCCCTCTTTTTGCTCCTCATTTCATCCCATCCCTCTGTTGTTTGCTGTGCTGGATTATGCAAATCCAAATAAAAACCAATTTTGGAGGCAGGAAGGTCAGCAGAGCCGGCTGTGTCACCTCTGTGCCACCCCACTCAGGGGTGGCTTTGTCCCTTCCCTGTCCTGGGAGTGCCCCAGTTCCTTCCAGCATCCCAAACCAGGGACAGCCCCCGGGTGGGGTCACACAGCTCTGATCCCAAATATCCCACACCCCTCCTGGGCCAGCACATCCCGGGAAAGGGGAATTTCCCCAGGGAATTGGGGTGGCCCTGCTTTGGGATATGTGGGTTTGTGCCAGAGGGACGAAGGAGGAAAGTGAAATCCCAGGAGAAGGGAGAAGCAGAAGACCTGTGTGGATCACAGAGGCATTCCTGGAACTGGAGAATTCCAGAGGCAGTGGAGAAAGCTGTGAACACCCCCAGGTGACTCAGCTGCAACCAGAGGTGGCTCCTGAAGGCACGGAAATCAGGATGAGCTGATGTCCCCGAGCAGGAGCTCAGGGGTCACTGATCCTGGAGAAGCTCAGGGGTCACAGATCTGGAGGAGCTCAGGGGTCACTCACAGATCCTGGAGGAGCTCAGGGGTCACTCACAGATCCTGGAGGAGCTCAGGGGTCACTCACAGATCCCAGAGGAGCTCAGAGGTCACTGATCCTGGAGGAGCTCAGGGATCACAGATCCTGGATGATCTAAGGGTTCTCTGATCCCGGAGGAGCTCTTTCCTCTCTCTTTCCCAAAGCCAGAGACTTTTCCCCACATCCACCCACAATTCCTGGTTAGGGCAGCTCCTTTCACACCACATCCAGCTTCAAGACAAGGCTCCAAGGAGGATCTCCCACCTCCTCCACAGGCTGTTTGTGACTAATTCTCTTCCCTGCTGGAATGTGCCTCCTTTGCAGGTGGAATTTGTCTGATTTCAGCTTCCAGCCACCACGTCTTGTTACACCTTTGATCGCCAGATTAAAGAGCTCTCGAGTCTCAAAGAAATTCTCTTCTGCTGGGGACTCCCAGCCTCGTGCCAAGCAAGGATTCAAAGTGTTTTTCATTAAGCCTTTCATTAGAAACGCAGGTGTCTGGCTTGGTGTCTTTTTTAAAATTTCATTGATTTTTATACCTCTTTCCTGGATTGTTTCCCTGTTTTCAGTAAGTGTGACCCTGGAGCTGGACACTGAGCACACCCAGAGCTCTCCTTAAAGGAGTTTGTGGTCCCACAGAACTGGGATTTTTTTTTTTTCTTTAGGAACTTCCCGTTCAGAACCCGCTTCCCTCCACTTCCCTAATCCATGACCAGCAGCGTGTGGATGTCTTTGTTCCTGGAAGTGTGGATCTCCATTGCACTGCCCCAAAATTCAGGCTCCAGGAACAAATTCAGCCTCCAAAATGCTGCCCTGGCCATGTTTATCTTCCTGTTGGGCTTTGTATCCTCTTTAATTCTTATCTCTGCAGCTTGTGCGCTCCCCTCCAGGTCATGGATAAACACTCCTGGCTCTCCTCAGGAAAACCTGGCACTGATCTGATAATTTGGCCTGGGAACTGCTGAGGGGGATCCTCCCAGCCCTGAGGAACACAGAATTCCCTGCATCCCAACGCACGCACCTTCGGGATGGTGGCTCACACATGCTTTGGTTTGAAAGACAGGAGTTTGTTAGAAAAGGCAGGAGCCTCTCTTAAAATGGAAAATGCAAACCCCCTCCCTCCAAATTATTATAATTTTGAAATTCAGGAGCTCTGAATAAGGGAATAGGAATAGCAGGTTTTTTGCAAACACCAAAACTGAGGGAGAAATTTTGTATTTCTGGGTGAAAAATTCCAACCTCTAAGTTTTTGATTTTTTTTTCTTTGCTCAACCAGCTAAAGGTCACTGGGTCACTCCAGAAGAGCTGGAGCAGCCTGGCTGCCCTCAGGAAGGACAGGAAGGAGCCTTGCAGCAAAATCCTGGAATTCCAGAAGCTGGAGATTTCCCAGGAATGGCTGCTGGGGCTGAAAGTGAATTTGTCATTGTTCCACCGCAGCTCTGCAGCCCTTTAGGTGAAAATGAGCATTTCGAGGCAGCCCCTCAGACGAAGATTCCAAACTGCTCCTGCAATGCCAAGATTAAAACAATAACATTTTCTACCTGGGAGCTCCAAATGGGAAGGAGCAGCGCGGGGAGCTCTGCTAATGACGGCAGTAAATTGGATCAGAAGGATTCGCTCATTTTGGGAAGAGAGATGGAAGAGCTGGGGCTATTCTCACTGGCACTAAACTCATTACGTTGTTTACACTGCACCTTCCTGCTCCACGCTGGGAATCTTCCTTGCCTGGGATGTTCCAGGCAGGAGGAGCAGGGAGAAGTCAAGGATTTATGGGGATGTTTGATCCCTGCTGTGGTTTGTTTGGGTTTTTTAATGTGGGGCTTGTTGGGGAAATCCTGGGTGCAGGGAACCCCCCTGGATTGAGGAAATCCAGGATGTTGGGATGGTCAGTGCTGGGTGACAGAGCTGGGGACAAAGGCTGATGGGCAAAAGGGGAGGAAAGGTGTGATGGATGTGTGATGTGACAGGGAGAGAAAATCCCAGCATGGCTGAGGTTGGAAAATCTCTCAAGGATCATCCAGGATTTCACGGATTTTCAGTTTTGGATCAGTGCAGTCACCCTCCTCCTGCTGGCTCCTCCCAGTGCTCCCAGCTCCAGTGTCCCAGCCCAGCTCCTGAAGGGCAAAACCTCAGCAGGGCCAGTCTGCTCCAGGGAAGGCAAAGGTGTTTCCTGGATTCTGTGACTCCAAGAGAAGACATTCCTGCCTCTTTCCCCACTGCCTGTCAGAGGAGGAACTCTGTGAAAAACCACTGGAAAAAGGGAAATGGGATATCCTGAGGTTCTTCCTCCATCCCTCAGGCACCTCCTGCTCCTGGAGAAGCTCCTTTGGCCAATGTGCCCCCACACCCATGAATTCCATATTTCCCTGCTCCAAGCCCACATTCCTCATCCACATCCCTGCCGGGCTTTCCTCAGGGTCGTGCTCAGGAGGGAAGATTTGCTCCCAGCCTCTGGCAGGGCCATATAACAAAATCAGCCTGCAAGGTTCCTTACTCATCTCATTATACACACAGAGACCCCGGGCAGGCACAGATAAAGCAAAATAACAGGAAATGATTGCATCTCTTAAATCCCAATAAAATATCTGCAGGTGAAATCACTGCAGCAGCTCACTGTGGGGTGGAGAGAGACACCATGTCCCACCCAGTGGGACCAGTAGGGTTAAGGACCAGCCCAGAGGTAGCATTTAGAGAGCTCAGGGCTATGTGCATGGCAGTGTGACCCCTGGGGGTGGTTGCAGTGGCCATGGCACACAGACTGGGCAGATAATGATGCACTGCAGTGGATCATGCCTTGCCTGGGAGGAATGCTGGAAACCCAGCTGTTATAGCACAATTCACTGGTGATAGCACAACTCAGTGCCTGAGCACCCTCTCCTCTGGCCAGTGGAGCAGCAGCTCTCCACTGAGCCCCTGTCCATTTTCTGTCTGGGATATGGTGAGTTAAATGGGGTTTTGGTACTGGTTTTTCCATGTCCCAGTGAGTGCTGGCAGAACAGATAAAGCATAACCACTCTCAGGTTTCTCAGCAGCTTCCAGGCTGTCCGTGTGCCTGCAGGTGTGGAGCAGTGAGCTGGACATGTCCCTGCAGCACAGGGACAGCACGAGGCTGCACAACTGGAGCTACACCCAGTGCTCCCAGTTCAGCTCCCTGCTGCTGGTGTCTGGTCTTTGTGGGGCCCCATAACTCCTCCTCGGGGGAGATGGCTGGGATCAGCATGAAGTGGGGCTCCCTGGGGCTCATGAGTGCTGGGTGAGGGGGTTCCCTTCATCTCAGCCTTGTCCTGACTCCTGAGCTTGGGGGTTCCAATCCCAGCTCCAGAGGCGAAACCTCGCAGACAGCCTTGGCTCTGCTCGGGTCATTGTTTCAGATTCTCCTGGTGACAGATACATTTCCAGGGAGGTTTTTGTGCCTCAGTTTCCCCTCGGCTGCCTGGGCTGGCAGCTCCTGCTCCCAGGGCAGCAGTTAAAGGAATCATGTTGGAACAAGGAGTTGAATTCCAGTGGCTGTGCCCGTGTAAGTGCTGAGTGCTATTAACAGCCACCAGCAGCTCCCCTTCCTGCCTTTGCCTCGGGCCATTCCAGCCCAGTGAAGCATCTCCAGCAGCGCTCCCTGGCAGTGCAGACCTCGGGAGAAGCTGGAAATCTGGAGCTGGGAGCCCAGCAGGAAGTGCCTGGCTTTATCCAGGGTGATGGTGCAGGAGCTCAGGCTGGCTGGGAGGTGGGAGACAGTGAGGGTGAAGGAAGGTGGGATGTGGAGACACTAGAGGGTGAAGGAAATATCCCCCAGGAAGCTGGGTCAGGCAGGAGGGGCAGATGCAGCCCCCAGATCTGGATGGCTTGGGGAGGACATGACCAACCTTATTTTTGTTGGTGGTACCTCCTGCCCTGTGGCCCAAATCTGCTCCAGATCCCCAGCCCTGAGCAGGCAGTGCCACCCCAACCTCTCCCTCATCACCATCCCCATTCCCAACCTTCCTCCCAGAGCTGGATCCTGCCTGGAGACAGATGATGTGCTGGGCAGCAACAGCAAAGTTTATTAAGTTGGGGTGGGAAGCTCAGGCAGGCTGGGTTCACAATTAGGCTCCCAAAGGCAAGATCATAAAGCATCCAGACACTTGGGATACGGGGCTGATTACCAGCATCCTTCATCATTAAATATTAACACCCAGGCTGCTTAAAGGCCAGTGAAAGAATTATAGAATTTAATACCTATCACGCTCTATCAATAGGCCGGGAGAAATATGGGCCTTGCGCCTGTGTGGGTTTTTTTTTTTTTCAGGCTTCAGAGTAAACTGGAAGTCTGGCAAAATTAAACAGCACAATTCTTGCTGGGGAGCCACTGGGAATTGCAAACAGGGAGCACCAGGGATCAACCATGTTTGATATGCTGGGGGAGCGAGCTCATTAAAACACAGGCGCTGGGGCCAGAAGGAGAGGAAATTAAAGCATAATTTGAGAAAAGAAAGCCATTTACAGAGCATGGCTGCAGCCCAGCCTGACTGCTCCCAGTGACTCCAGTCAGCCCCAGACCGGTGGGATGGGTTAAAGGAAGGTTTGTACAATTTCTAAAAACCTCTGACTATGCTCCCAGTGATCTCAGTCAGCCCCAGACTGGTGGGATGACTTAAAGGGATTTTAGAGCTTTCCTATGCTTTGCCATACTTTTCCATGCCTTTACATGCTTTTTCATGGTTTTCTGGGTTTTTCCATGCTTTTCCCATGCTTTTCCATCCTTTTTCACTCTTTTTCATCCTTTTCCTTCCTTTTCCTTCCTTTTCCATCCTTTTCCATCCTTTCCCATCCTTCTCCATCCTTTCCCATCCTTTTCCATCATTTTCCATCCTTCTCCATCCCTTCCCATCCTTCTCCATCCTTTCCCATCCTTTTCCATCACTTTCCATCCTTCTCCATCCTTTTCCACACTTTCTGCACGCACACCCCTGGAAATGAGAGCACTTGAGCTGTCCGAGCCCTGCGGTGACAGAGGCAGCAGCCGTGTCACCTGCACGGGACACAGAGCCTGGAAAAGGGTTTGGACACAGGGTGTTCATGTGGAAAACCACAGGAATCTGCAGACAGCTCTCCTATTTTTCCTGCAGGAACCTTGCCCTGCCCTCCTTTTCACGCCACCGCTGTCACCTCCGCTTTCCCCTCTCTCCTCTTGACTCTCGGCCCGCGGCACTCACTGGCCCCGCTGCTGTGGCAGCCCCCGCGGCTCCTTCGACCCCAAAACCAGGCAGCAAAGCTCTTCCAGAGGCAAATCCAGGCGTGCCTGGCCCTGGGGAGGCTGATTGAAATAACTAATTAGGTTCTCACAGCCCGTTGGCTGCGCGGGAATAAGAGCGGATCGCGCTCTGTGCTTCCTAATGAATCCCGCTCAACGCTTCCTGATGGTTTGGTTAAGGGAATTTGTGGTGGCTCCAGGCTCTGGAGCCCAAGCAGCCCAGCCCAGCTGCTGGGGAAGCTTTGGATTCTTTCCCAAATTCACCTTCCCTGCTGCCATGCAGGATTTTTGACGTTTCCCGTCACGGAAATTCCATCTCCTGGCGCCATCCCAAACAATCCCCTTTTCCCTGTTTGTCCTGTTTAGCTGCACACAGATGGTTCATAGTTTTCCCTCTTTTCTGAGCATCTCTCAGGGAATTTCCATCAGGCGGATCTCCCTTCCCCCAGCCCAGCACAAACTAGACCTCTGTGCTCACTCCCCACATTCCCAGGCCCCACGAGAGCTCTGATCCCACAAAAACTGAAGGATCCAACACCTGCTCTGCTGCAGGAAGTTCCCCTAAACTCAGGAGTGCTACCTGTCAACAGCAGCACTGAGGGAGGGCTCTGAGACAGATTGGGATGAAATCATCTCTTTTAATTGTTATTTCCAAAGCCGGTGATTTTTCCTTCCAAATTCCTCATTTATTCCTCCTTGCTCCATTATCTCTTAGTTGGGGGGAGATTGAAGGTTTTTTCGTCCCTGGCTGTTATTTTACAGTGGTTCAGGTCATCCTAACTTCTGGGAATTGCTAAAATCATGTTTCTATCTCCAGCTCCATTTTCATTCCCACCCTTGACTTTTCCCAGTGTTTTATTCTCCTCCAGTGCACGTCTCTTTCCCCAGGGAATTGCCAGCGAGGCAATAAATCACTGCTAGTTCTCCTCCCCGCTCCTCACACCTCTTCTTTAAACAAATTTAATTTTTCACACATTCATTCCTTTATGAGGAACGCTTTGGGTTTTAAAATATTTGGGTTTTTTATTTTTTCCCCAGTCACACCATTCTTCCCACTTGGAATGGAGCATCCCAAGCACTTGGAGCTGACATTGCTTTCACCCCCCTCCCTGCTTTATTGCAGCATTTTCCTTTGAGCTAATCGCACAAAATATCCCTTTTTAAAATATTTTTTTTTGTCCTGCACACCCCTGGCTGCAGCAATGCCTTCCACCACAGCTCCTCTGCTCACTATTCTTTCCCTACAAACCTTCAGAAATTCCAGGTTGCCCCCTGCTATTCCATTTTGAGTGGAAGTTTTGTCACCTCGGCTCCTCGAGTGAAGTCCCACTGGCTGGAGCTTTTCTCCCTGCCTCCCTCACTCGCTGCAGGTCTCTCTTTTTGACTCAATTACGGGGCTTTTAAAGATTCCTCCGGGAGCTGTGGCTCTCCTGGATTTTAATATCCCACCCAGGACAACATTCCCATTATTTTATTACTTCTACCACTCTGATTAATTTACTACAGGCAGAACCAGTGGCTCTCACAGCTCAGGCACATCCCTGCTCCAAGCTGTTTACCCCAAGGTATCCAACAAAGGCAATAATTGCACACAGAGGCTGTGCCTGGATGCTGGAACACCAGGGGAGCCTCAGGTTGGATATCAGGAAATATTTCTTCACTGGAAGAGTGGTTAAACTTTGGAATTGGCTGCCCAGGGATGTGGAGGGGTCACAATCCTGGGAAATGTTGGCCCAAAAAAATGAGTAGAGGTGGGATTACTGTGATGGATTTGTGGGTGTGCAAGGGTGGACTCGGTGATCTTGGAGGGCTTTGCCAACCTCAGTGATTCCATGAGTGGGAAAAGCATTCCCAGCAGGCCAGGGAGGAATCCTGTCCTTGTGCCCAACCCTGGGGACATCTCTGGGTGCTGTGCCCAGCTCTGGATCCTCAGCACAGCAGGGCCAGGAGCTGCTGGAGCTGAGCAAGGGCTGGAGCATCTCAGTGCCCAGGAAGGGCTGAGGGAGCTGGGGCTGCTCAGCCTGGAGAGGAGCCCCAGCTGAGAGGGGCTCAGCCCTGGGTGTCCCTGTTTGTCTCTGTCTGTCTGTCTGTCCCTGTCTGTCTGTCCCTGTCTGTCCCTGTGCACAGGGAGGCTCAGAGCAGTCCCAGGCTCTGCTCCAGGTCCCAGCAGTGGCACCAGAGGAAGGGGCAGGGGCTGATCCCAGGAATTGCCCCTGCACAGGAGGCAGAACTTGTGCCCTGGGCAGTGCCCAGCCCTGAGCAGGGAGTGCAGAGAGGCTGTGGAGTGTCCCCCCCTGGGGACATTACAGATATTCCTGTGCCCTGGGCTCTGGGATGGAGCAGGGAGGTGGCACCAACTGAGCTCCTCCCAGCCTGAACCTCCCCAAAGGGATTTCAGGGAATCCTGAAGGAATTCCTGATGCTCTCAACTCAGTTCTTGTGTCTCATTCCAGCCCTGCAGCTCCAGCCCCAGTGGATGAAAGCTCTGGGCAGTGTTTGGGCACCTCAAAGCATCCAGAGTGACCCCAAATTGTCCTGATGTGGTGGAGACACCCAGGGAAATGCTCCAGGTGGGATAACTGAGGAGCAGTGCACCCTGTACCAACCTGAGACTCTCCCAAAAATCCGCAGCAGAAATTGGGGGGAAATCCCTCTCTGAACGATCCAGTGCTGCAGGCAACATCCCCCAAAAACGAGAGCCCAAGGTGAAGAGATGCCAAAGGAGAAATTCCAGAAAGGGCCCTTCCTCTTCTCCAAGGGAAAAAAAAGAAATATGTGCAGTCAAAGATGAAATGGCAGCTTGAAGAGGCGTTCAGCCACACTTCAAGGAGCAGCTCCAATGCAGAAAACAAGAAAAGAACATTTCTGAGAACTTCAATTAAGTACAAGGTACCTTGGAATCATTCCCATCCGTTCCTTAAATTTTCCAGACTATCTTTTTCTCCTTTAATTTAAGCACGGCTCTCAGAAAGGCTTTGCTACATCAAAGATACTTTTTGTCTCCTTTGTTCAAATGGATAAATTTGCCTACGAAAATTAGAAATATCATCAACAGTGGAAAATAATTTATTTGTAAAAGGAACTAACTTTTGTTTGAACTAGAGCTGGGAATTGAGATAATGTCTATGAATATGTGGAATGAATAGATGGAAGTATGTGAATTTATGGAAATACATGAATTCTCCTTTGCTGATAGAAAATTACAGTCAGGGCCCATCTCAAGGCAAATTAATATTCAACATAATCTCATTCCCACACAGGAGCCCAAAGAGACAATTGATCTTGTTTGCACTGAAATCAATGGAAAAACTCCCTGAGCTGGGCTTCCAAGGAGGAGCAGCTCCAGCAGGACACCTGAGCTGCTGCACATCCTCACATCCTCATCCTCCCAAAAGCTCTGGAGCCTCTCAGAACTCATCATCCCATGCCAGGTCCGGGTTTTTTCTGCTCTGAATCTCTCAGAAAGCTCTGTGGAGCAGCAGGAGGGTGTGCTCAGCCCTTTGGGGCTGTGTTCTCCACACCTTCAATCCCCTCTCAGAAAAGATGTTTTTCCTTCCTCACTGCTGCTCAGCCCTGGCAGGAGCAATATTGCCTCTACCAGATTTGATTTTTCATTCCTCTTTCAAATGCATTGATTTTTTATTGCTCAGTTCCGAGGAGGAGGAGCTGAGGCACTTCTTTAACATCCCAAAGCTGCCTCAGGAGCTGCAATAACTCGGAGCTCTGGCTGTTCAGCTGGAGCTGGGCTGGTCCTGCCAGCTCAATGTCCCCAGATCTGCTGAGCACAGGAGGAATGTGGCATCTCTCAGCCTCCTGGGACAGCTGGGAGCGTCAACCAGGACTCAGAATCCTTGGACACACATTGGGAATGATCATTCCCCCCACCAGGGCTGAGTTATTAATGATTAAAACCCAACCAGCGCTGTCCAAGTCAGCTCCACACAGCCCAGCCATGCTAAAGGCAGGCAGATCTTTTCCCTGGAATTAGAGCAGATCCCAAACTGTGCATCCCAGAGGAAAAACCTGGACAAAAATTCCACTTTGGCATGGTGGAGAATCCCACCTGAATGGAGAAGGGCTGTTCTGAGGGGGACAAACCCATTTAGGAGACCCAGAATTGCCCACCAGGCACTGCCAGCTCCCAGCAGGTTCTGATCCTGCTTCTGCCTCTCATCTTGCTTCTCCTGCCTCTCATCCTGCTTCTCCTGCCTCTCATCCCTGTGGAACAGGCTGGGCTTTGTGCAGGAAGGACCTGCTGCTGGCAAAGCTTTCCTCCCATGGCTGAGGGGGTAAACAAAGCAGAGCAGTGGCAGGAAAAAATCGTGTTTGATATGGCAGTCAGGGAAAAATCAGGGTGGAATAAGGCACTGGAATAATGGAAGCTTCTTGAGTAGGTTCAGGTTGGATTTTGGGAGGAAATTGCTGCCTGGGACGGTGGGGAGGGGGTCCAGAGAAGCCCCATGGTCCCTGGAAGTGTCCAAGGCCAGGCTGGACAAGGCTTGGAGCAGCCTGGGAGGTGTCCCTGCTATGGCAGGGGGGGCTGGATGAGATTTAAAGTTTTTCTAACCCAAACTCTTCCATGATTCCCTCAGCACTGCCAATCCCACCGTTGTCCCCTTTTCCTGGTGGTGGGAGGCAGAAAATTTCATCAGTTTTCTGAAGAAAACATCAGTTTTCTTTAAGAAAGGGCAGAAGGAGCTGGAGGCAGGGAATGTGCTTTCCAGAGGAATCATGATAAACCCTGGAATTAAGGGGATGTGGATTTGCTGGGAAGAATCAGCACAGCTTCTCCAGGGGAAATCACATCCCATAAATCTGTGACATTTCTTTGGAGGTGGCAACACCGGTCCTGGCAAGAATTTGCCAAAAAATTCCATTTAAAATCCTCACAAAAGGCACTTGGAGACACTGAGATTTTAGGGAATGCCTCCACGGATTTAAGAGTGGTCAAAAACATGACATGAGGGAAGGATGAATGATTTGTGCTCCAAACCAGGCATGGGGATCCTTGGAGGCCTGTCCTGGGATCTGCAGCGTGGAACTCTCATCAATGATCTGGAAAAGTGGGGAATGATGAAGTGACAGTGTTTGCCTATGCGACAAAATTATTCAGGATCATGAAATCCAACAGTGACAGCGAAAAGCTCTGGAGGATCTGCTGAGAATGAGTTCCTGACAATAAAACAGAAGGTGAAATTCAGTGTAAATACATGGCAGGTTAGGGCAGGGAAAGGGGAAAAAAAAATCCAGGGTGGGAATGGAGTTTAAACAATTAAATGAGCTGGAACTGTTTATCTCAGAGTTCCCCACCTGGGAAGGTGTCCTGGGAATTCTGCTCTGGAAATACATGAGTTCTCCTTTCCAAAGAGCCAGGAGGATGTTTGGGACAGGAACTGTCCCCAGAGCCACAGGGACATCCATGGGCAATCTGAGCTTTGGGTCCTGGATGTGTGGCTGATCCTGCACCCCATAAAGGGCACAGCAGGAAAAGACAAAAACGGGAGCAGGATGATGTTAAAAAATGGAACAGGCTGAGGTGATCCAGCTTGGATGGGCCGTGGAAGCCTGTCCTGGTGTTTTGGGGACAGAAAATGGGAATTGGTGATTTCCCCTTCCTGCCATTGGGACAAGGAATCAAAGCTCAGGGAAGCAGATGGGTAATGGTGAAGCAGAAACTTTTTACAACTTCCAGGGCCTGAAGGGGCTCCAGGAGAGATGGAGAGGGACTGGGGACAGGGGTGGAGAGACAGGACACAGGGAATGGCAGGGCTGGATGGGATTTTGGGCAGGAATTGTTCCCTGGCAGGGTGGGCAGGGCTGGCACAGGGTGCCCAGAGCAGCTGTGGCTGCCCCTGGATGTCCAAGATTGGACACTGGGGTTGGAGCAATGGGACAGTGGGAGGTGTCCCTGCCATGGCAGGGATGAGATTTTCAACCCTTTTCAACCCAAACCATCTTGCAAATCCCCTTTATGATCACTCTGCCTCCAGTGAGGCATCTCCAGGCCCAGGGGGTGCAGCTCCAAGGTTCTCCTGAATTTCCCACCCAAAACAAAGCAGAATCTCCCCAAAGTGCTGCCATCCCCAACCTGACCCCCCATGGGAGAGGCAGGAAATGAGCATGGCCAAGGAATTCTCCCCTCTTCTTCTGTGAGGCAAAGAGGAAAAAATATTATTATCATTTTTTATTTAAATCTAAAGACCAGAATTATTCAAACACCAACGTGTGACAGGAGAGCAGAACTCGGAGGAGGAGATGAAAGAATGAGCTGAGAGGATGCACAATGAGAGGCCAGCTCTGCTGCCAATCCTGCTGAATTCCAAAGGCTCCATCTCCTCCTGGGATGCCCAGGCACCACTCATTCCCCCTCTGCCTCTCTCTCCAGTACAAGCTGTTAAATCCCTTCCCTTCTTCTTTATTTTCATTTTCCGGGGAGACACAGTTAGGGGTGATCCATCAGAGTGAAAAACCGAAACCTCACACGGCGTCGAGGAGAAGAAAGGAGATTTTATGTGAATCAGCAGAGAGGCTCCACATCAAAAGGATGTTTTTCCATGGATAAAGAGCAGGATTCCTTCCCCATCCCTGCCCAGATTTGCACTGACACCGGGAAGACTTTCAGGCAGGCACGCTTTGTTTACTTAAAAGCTCAGAGGAAGGGAAAATGTCACAAGCGCTCATGTAGAGCTGCGTGTGCTCCAGTCGGACACCTCCAGCACGGCTCTTTGTAGGAGCAAAACCCTCCCCACGGGCCGGGGAGCGCTGCACAAATCATCTGCCCAATCATTTATGGCCCTGAATTATTCATGGCCAGGCAAATGTGTTCACAAGCAATTCCTGGGAAGGACTGCGAGCTGCGCTGATGCTGGGGAGCGGGCAGGTTTTCCTTGGGTCTTTGGATCATGTTCTCCATCCTGGGATCTGCTCCCATAGATGGGAACCCCAGTGTGTCCCTCAAGGGTTAATTCCCATCAAAATCACTTTGTGGGGATTTCATTTCATTCCATTTAATCTTTATTTATTTTTCCTTTCTTCAGGCTGGCAATGGAGCTGCAGAACTTCTTCCTTCTTCTTTCCTTCTTTCCTTCTTTCCTTCTTTCCTTCTTTCCTTCTTTCCCTCTTTCCCTCTTTCCTTCATTCCTTCTTTCCTTTCTGGAATTCTTTCTGGAATCCTTCCTTCCTCAAATCCTTTCTGAAATCCTTCCTGGAATCCTTCCTTCCTTCCCTTTCTCTGCACAAATACCTGCCTGTGGCATCTTTTGGGGACAAAATATTTGGGTTTTTTTCAGGATCAGGCACAGCAGAACAAGCCCAGCTCTCTTTAGCCTTGCATGAGATGCAAAATCTAAGGAGAAGCAACAGGTTTCCTATAAATATCTATAAAGATGTGAAAAGTTTCCTTTAAATATAAATATAAGTATTCCCAGGAGAAATGTTCTTCCCCTGCTGATGCCCAGATCCCCAGGAAATAAATTGCCATTTCTGGAAATTACTATTTCTGGAAATAACCAGTTCTGGAAATTACAATTTCTGGAGATGAACATTTCTGGAAATAACAATTTCTGGAAATAACAATTTCTGGAAATTACCATTTCTGGACGTAACCATTTCTGGAAATAATCAGTTCTGGAAATTACCATTTCTGGAAATAAGCAGTTCTGGAAATCACCATTTCTGTAATTAAGCATTTCTGGAATTAACCAATTCTGGAATTAACCATTTCTGGAATTAACCAATTCTGGAATTAACCAATTCTGGAAATAACTGTTTCTGGAATTGCATGCTGCTTTTCCACCAAGAAAACTCACAGAGGGATCTGGGAATTTTCAGCCCATGGATTCCAAGAGGAAATTCCCCCTTTCCCTGGGGATGATCCTCACCAGTTCAGGAGCTGCTCTGGCCATGAGGAAATTCCCTCTGCGTGTCCCATCCTCGCTGCTCATGCTCACTAATTACCCCGAGCGCTGATGAAATATGATTACATTTTTCTCCTCATTAAGAACGAATCATAACTCACAATGCATCAAATTGTTTTATTCCTTTCCTCCCTGTTTGCTTTGGAATTCCTCTCTGCCAGTGTGGGTTTAGCTCTGCCTGGACCCTGCAATTTTAATGATCTAACCCGACAGCGAGCAGGCTTTAATTTAAACTTTTATTAATGGCCACTTTCCGCCCTCAAAGACTATATTAAAATTGCTTAATGGAATTGCAGATTCTAAATACCCCACTGCAAGGCCCACTCGTGCTGTGTGGAATCCAGAGCAATCCTATCCATCCTTTTATGGTTTGGAGAGGTCATTTGATTTTTGTGTACTTCCCCTTGGAGATAGCGCTGCCCCAGCCTCCAAATTTGAAAGAAGAAAGATTTCCCAAAAATCACATTTTTCACAATCATTACCCTTCCACAGGCAGCTTCAATTTAATTTCTTTGCCTTATTGAGTGGATTTTTTTGGGAGGGGGAGTCTGCTGGGGTGGGATGGAAATGAATTCCTCAGGCAGCATCAAAGGGTGGTGGGAACGACAGAATCCATCCAGGAACAACAGAATCCATCCAGGAATAACAGGATCCATCCAGGAATAACAGAATCCATCCAGGAATAACAGGATCCATCCAGGAATAACAGAATCCATCCAGGAATGACAGAATCCATCCAGGAATGACAGAATCCACCCAGGAATGACAGGATCCATCCAGGAATGACAGAATCCCTCCAGGAATGACAGGATCCATCCAGGAATGACAGAATCCCTCCAGGAATGACAGGATCCATCCAGGAACGACAGAATCCCTCCAAAAACTGTCAGGAAAGGAGAGGAGAAGAGGGAGGAGGATGCAGGGATTCATTCAGAGGTGTAAAATGACAGGATCAGGACAACCTTTGTCATATATTTATATGTATTTACATATATTTATATATTTTTATATAATTATACACATATGTATGTATTTCTATATTTTTATATATTTTTATATTTTATATATTTATATATAAAATATATACATATATAGCAATAAATATGTATTTATAGATATTTATAGATATTTACAGATATTAATAGATATTTACAGATATTTATAGATATTTACCAATATTTACAGATATTTATAGGTATTTGTAGATATTTATAGATATTTACAGATATTTGTAGATATTTATAGATATTTACAGATATTGATAGATATTCATAATTATTTACAGATATTTATAGATCTTTATAGATCTTTATAGATATTTGCAGATATTGATAGATATTTTATCGATATTTACAGATATTTACAGATATTTTATAGATATTTGTAGGGAACCTGTTGCTTCTCCTTAGATTTTACATCTAATGCAACGCTAAAGAGAGCTGGGCTTCTTCTGCTATGCCTGAACTCGAAAAAAACCTAAATATTTTATCTCCAAAAGATGCCACAGGCAGGAGTTGTGCAGAGAAGGATCCCTCTGGCCACGACTCGGGAGTTTTTCACACCCCTGTTAGTCCTGGCTCTGTTAGGCCGGGCTTTAATGGTCTCTTCACACAGTCTCCCTTTCAATGCGCAGTGAAGGGGATCCCCACCCCCATCCTCTATTTTATTTTATTGAAGGACTCAGCAAAGGCATCAGCACCCCCAGCCCCATTGTTTGCCTGAGGAAATGCCCTATTAATCATTTGTTGTTCAGATTTAATTTCTCACCACTCTCCCCTCTGCATTTGCTGCTGTTATTGTTCCTTTCTGCCGCTTCCACGTTTCAGCCGCGCTGTGAAAAGGCAGAAACAACCTCGGGTTCTCAAGGAAGGGAACAATCCATCAGTTCTGCTCACAATGGGGATCTGCAGGAGCAGCTGCCTCTGCTCTGAATATCCCTCTAAGTCCCAAAGGCTTGACCAGGGGACAGAAAAAACACTTATTCCCAGGGAAAAGAGGGAGGTGAAGGACACAGAGCAGGGAATTTTTCCATTCCGGCTCTTTACAGCTGAAGCTGCTCCTTTGGTTTCTTTTTCCAGGGATTGAGTGTTGGGTGTGACCCACCTGGTGCATTTGGAATATCAAACCTGGGATAAAACAAGCTTTGGAGTCATTTTTCCCCTAAAGATAACCTGGAGAGTTGAGTGGGGCACAGATCCTTAAAGTCAAGGAAAATCTATTTTCCTCTTTAGGGGCAGGGCCAGGATCAGACCCTGGAGTTCCCACCTGGCAGGGAAATGGAGCTGCCACAATCCCTGGGCAGGGGGAATATCTGGGAGCCCTGTAGGGCAGATTTGTAGGATTTTTGGTTTGCTCCTCTCCAGTCGGGCTGGGCCAGCTCATGGTGCAACACAAACCAGGCCTTGGGTGGCTTCTCCTGTCCCCACCTCTCCACCTGCAAGGAACAGCAAAAAACCTTTTTTTTTTCCTGAAATTCTGCCAAATTCCAACTCCCAGGACAGCGGGAAGGCTCCCAGCCCAGCTGTGACAGGGATGAGGGAATGTTTAATTTCCTCATCCATGAGTCCTGCTCCTCACAAAGTGACAACCACCTTCCTCTGGCTGGATATTTGCCATGGGAACGTGCAGCCAAAAAAGTCACCTGGACCTGCCTGTATTCCCTAAGGAAAGGCTGGGAGAGCTGGGATTGCTCACCTGGAGAGGAAAAGCTTTGGGGTGAGCTCAGGGTGGCCTTGAGGGCCTGGAGGAAATGTGGAGAGATGATTTACAGGGGATAGCATGGCTGGATATTGGGAAGGAATTCATGGGTGGGGATTGGTGGGAATGGATGATCCTTGGGGCAGAATCCAACCAGGATATTCTGAGATTCTCTGATTTTATGGCTCTGCTGTCCCATGGGTGCTGTGCTGCTTCCTTGGGGCACCCTCAGCAGCTCCATCCCCTTCATCCAGTCCCAGAATTGCCTTTCTCTCATGCCATTTCTGGGATTTCTGCCTCTTCTCTTGGCACAGCCCGGGAGTTTCTGGCTGGGTGTGAAAGGTTTTCTGCTCATTGCTGACCCTCACCCAGCTGTGCAGAGAGCCAGGTCCCAGAGCAAAGCTTATCACAGGAGCCCTGGGGTGCAGCCCCAGAGAAATGGAACTTTGGGACTCCAAAGCATCCCTGGCAGAGGTGACACCTCTGTGACACAGCTGTGAGAGCTGTCCTGGCACAGCCCAGCCCGTGGCAGAGGCAGCAGAGGGGACAGAGCTGGGCACAGAGCTGGCACCACAGCCAGGACTGAGGCTGAGCAGGAGCAGGAGCAGAGCTCAGCCTTGCAGAGACACCCAGAGTTGGTGCCCAGAGGTTCCCAGAGCAGCTGGGGCTGGCCCTGTATCCTTGGAAATGTCCCAGGCCAGGTTGGACATTGGGGTTGGAGCAGCTGGGACAGTGGGAGGTGTCCCTGCCATGGCAGGGGTGGGATGAGCTTTAAATTCCCTTCCAACCCAACCCATTCCATGACTCTGGGATGATCCCAGTGCTCCATGAGCTGAAATCAATAACCTGGGATTCTCCATGCTGGGCATTCCTGGCTCCTAGGAGTTGTTTCTAGCTCCATCCCTGTGGGATCCATCCCATCCCCACCCCGTGACCTTGCCCTGTTGAGCCTCTCACCTGCTTCAGCATTCCCAGCTCATCATTCAACACCCACACCCCCAGGATCCATTTAATTGGAATATTTATTCCATTTACTGCCTCCTCCCCCCCAGCAGGGCCTGGATTCAGGAGTGGGATAGCAGTGAAGGTGGCGTGAACAGCGAGTACAAAATTTATCTTTTGTGCATATTTGTGTGTTAAAGTTACAGATCTGCTTTTCCCCCCCTGTTTGCAATAGCGCTGCTCAAATATTTGTGGAGCCCGAACGCGGCCTAATTGAAATTCACTCGAATTCAAATTAATATTCATGATTTTTTTTTTCCCCCCCCTCTCTCTCCTGCCTTCCACTCTTCACTCTGAAGGGAAGCAGCTCCCTGCTGCGGAGGGGACAGCTGGAAGCTGGGAGGCTCCTGGGAGGCTGAAAATTTTGGCAATTCCCACCTGGAATTTCTCGAGGCAGCCACGGGCTGGATGTCAGGATTGACAGGAGGGTTTGGAGCTCCGTCAGGGAGGGCTGGAATTCCATCACTGCTCACTCCACCTGCTCCTTGTCCTTGGATCCAGCTCCATACTGCCCTTCTCCAGCGGAATTCCAGCAGCACAGAGCTGGGACTTCTCCAGGAGGGAAGGGCAGGGATTTGGGGCTGTCTGGGAGTGGAGAGGGATTTGGGGATGGGTCTCAAACCTCAACTGTGTGAATTCCACCAAAGGTGGAGCCCTACATCCCCACAAAACATCTTTCCCCACTTTTCCCTGTCTAGCCAGCCTGCTGCTCCCTGTCTGCCAGCAAGGAAATCTTGCAGGGCGAGATCAGAGCCAAACCTCCTCCAGTCACCCAGGAAACCAGGACGTTTCTCTTCTTCTCGGGGAAAACATGGAAATTAAATTGGAAGCGCTGCATGGATGCAGCTCTGCCCAGATAAACTCGCAGGCTGTCAGCTTGCAGATGTTCCTGGCTGCTGGAACATCTTTCTCAGGCTTTTCCCAGCATCCCAGGGATTCTGGAAGTGCTTTCCATCCAGTATTATGGGATTTATTTTTATTTAACCCCAGTTAAGCACTAGGGTGGAAATATTATAAACTCTGTATTTAGCAAGGAAAATGCAGGAATGGGGAAAACTCCCCAGGGGTATTGCAATGTCTGGCAGGTCCTAGGATGGAATTCTTGGCTGGGAGGGAATTCAGGGTCCCCAGAGGGGCTGAATCCCTGGAAATTTCCAAGGCCAGGTTGGAGCAGCCTGGGATAGTGGGAGTTGTCCCTGCCCATGGCAGGGGGTGGAACAAAACAACTTCTCACATCCCAAACCATTCTGGAATCCCAAAAGTTTGAAATACAAGCCCAGGACAAAACAACCCAGCTGTCAAGTGCCCATTTCTCCCCTAAAAATAACCTGAAGGGTCCAGTGGGGCACAGCAAAGCATCCCAGATGATTTTTCCCAAATTTGGGGTTTGGCTCCTGCTGCCCCCATGCACAGCCACAAATAAACTTCATTTTCCATTTGGTTTTTAATCTTTTTAGGCCTCATGGCCAGAAATCCCAAAGGAAATGGAGGCAGGAACACAAGGCAGCTCCTCAGGTGTGGGATCAGCAGCAGATCCAAGGTCTTTGCAGGACAGAGACTTTATGGCTCCCAAGCCATCTCCCTGCCCTGCCTCGGCCAGCACAACAGGAGGTGAATTTATCTCTCCTCTAAATACCAGCAGAGCTGAACAGGGATTTTTAAAAGTCACCCAAGCGCTCCAGCCCTCCTCGTGCCTCGGAGGCATTTGCAGCCCACAAATTGCTGGCAAGGTGCCCCAACCCCTCAGTTTGTGTTTCCACACCGGGTGAAAAGGACAGCGAGGGATGCCCAAATATCCTTTGTTTCAGGGCTGGGATTTTACACCAAGTTTCTCCTGGAAATCGTTATCCAAAGCAGAGCTGGGCTGCAGCTCAGGGGGCCCTCAAAGGCAGGAATATCTCCTCTAAAATCACAGTCAAAGAACTCCTCAAAGGCTTGAAGCCCAGACTCGGTGGGGGAAGAGTCCCAAGCTGGAAAGATGTGTCCAGGGGGCAGAAATCCCCTGGAATGTGGGATATCCCCCTGGAGATGGCTGTGGGGTAATCCAGGCCAGCAAGGAACTCCCTGTCCCAATGCCATCCTGCTTTTTTTAGGAAAAAATTGTAACTGGAGGCAGAACAAGCTGGTTTTTAGGGAGCAGGCTCGAGGGGAATTGAATCATTCCGTGTTCTCTGTGAGAAAGAAGCACAAAGGGATCTGCCTCCAATCCGAATCTTTTTTCTGCCTCAGTACCTTTTCTATCTCTCCACTTTAGCTGTCTCCTCTGGGGAGATTCCCACAGCAGCTCCAGGCTGGAGGTGCAAAACCCAGGCAGCTCCTGGGCTGCTGCCACCTGAGCTGAAACCCTGAGGGTTCTCACAAGGGCTGGAGTGGTTGGACAAAGAGGGAGGGATTTAGGGTCAGAGAGGAGAATTTAGGTGGGATATTGGGAAATGTGAGGGTGGAGGGGCCTCAGGGTGCCCAGAGAAGCTGGAGGTGGCTAAGGCCAGTTGGAGCAACCTGGAATGTGTCCCTGGCCTTGGCAGGGGTGGGACTGGATGGGATTTAAGGGCCTTTCCACCCAAACCATCCTGGGATTCTGTGAAATGGGATAGAAGGAGCCATGCAAGGTGAGATGGATCCCGTGCTTCCCTCAGCATCCCAAGGGTGGATCAGGAGCTTCACCCTCCTACAGCACCGACCACAATTCCCAGAGCTGGCCCCTCCCAGGCAGCATTTCCAGGATTTCCTGGGCACACACACAGGGATTGCTGCTGCCCTGCCACCCTCTGACCCCACGGGAGCTTTCCCAGCAGCATGAACACTGCAGCTCATCCAGCCTCGGCATGATGAGTTTTCCTCATCCCTGAATGTCCCGTGCAGGCCCAGGCACTCAATATTCTTTAAATTCCCTATTTGCAGCAGCACCTCTTCATTTGATCCCTTAATCCTTCCTAGCAGCTCACCTTTATTACCAGCCAGGAGCAGGTCGGGAGCAGACTTCTCCCGACATCCCCTGAGGTGAGAACTTATGAAATGAAATCATTTCACTTCTCAGCTGTGTCCTCATCTTCCTTAATTGTTCCCTTTAAACTCCCGGGGAGCCGGCAGAGCCGCCTGGTTCCTTTGCAGCCTTTCCTCTTCCTGCCAGACTTGAATTATCCATTGTTTGTTTCCATTCCTTGCTATTCCTTGCTCTTTCCTGTTTCCCCTCTTTCACGCTGCATTTTCTGTTCCTTGACCTTGTGCGGGTTGGGTTTGCAGTTTTTTCAAGGGCCATTGTGTGGCTCAAACACCTTCCTGAGCTCTGCTCCTCACCTGCCTTGATCCCTGCCTTCCTCACGCCCCTCTGGAGCTGAGCTCCCTGCTGGAATCTCATTAATTGCAATTAAAGCTGAGCACCTTGCAGGAGGTCAACCCCGAAGAGCGCCCACGCCAAATTTTGGGGTTTAAAATCTTTATTTTTAGGAGCTCTTACTGGAATCTCTCCGCCCTGAGGTTGGCGTCAGCGTGGCAGGGCTGGAGCCTCCTCTTTGCCAAGGATAATGAATGTAATTAAATCCTTAACGAGTGGATCCAATTCCAGCCCAATTCCTCCCAGAGCGGAATGAGCAGATCTCCGAAATTCTGCTCCGCGCATTATCGAGACTTAAAAAATTACGTCTTATTCATCTATTGATGACAGTGGCCTCTTGGGTGTAAATTGAAGCAATTACGAAGGATCATGCAAATTAATCAATTATTTTCAGATTATTACACTCGAGCAGAAGTCTTGCTCTTCAATTTAGTTAAACTTTGCCTCTGAGTCAATTTTCCAACCTCCAAATTAAGCTATTTATTAGCTCAGAAAATGTGGGCAAAGGGGAAAAAAAAAGAGTTCCACTCAGGAACTGGACCACACAAGGGAGGGTTTTTTGGAGGGTTTCATGCAGACACTGAGGTGTTTGAAAGGTTCATCCCGGTGTCAGGGGGATGTCTGGGATTTTGGAAAATTTGAGTGACAGAACCCGGCTCTGTGCACGAATCTCAGAGCAGGAGCAGCACGGGGATCGCAGTGGTTGAATCCCAAAGATGCTGGCAGTGAGGACAGAGGGGACACCACCCTCCAAGGGGACCAATGTCCCTGCTCCTGCTCGCCTTGGGTGCATCCTTTGGGAATGCAGCCCATCCTCAGCTCTGGGAGGAGGTGACACCAACCTGCACCCCTCAAAGCACCCCAGATGCTCCTGTCCAGCTCCCAGCGTACCCTGGGTGCCTTTAATTGCCCATCCCTAATGGATTATCACGGCTCTTCCATGGGAATTCCAAGCAGAGCTGAAAGGAAATGAAATGAGAATTAGGAATGGAGCTCAGGGCTCTTCTCTGGGATCTCACCCTGTGCTGTAAAAACACCTGGAAAACTCTTCCCATGCTCTGCCCACATCCAGGCTGAGGGGTTGGGGGGTGGCTGGAAGCTTTGGAGTTTGGATTTAAGTGATTCTAAACCAGCTTTGGGTTTATAGCTAATAAGACATTAGTATGCTAATTAAATTATCCACGGAGTGGTATAAAGAGGCCTTCCTGAAGTTTAATGGCTGTGTAAAAGGTAACTCTACTCGCCATGTAATTAATTCATGGAACAATAAATGGAAAATTAGATTCTTATTAATATCAGAGAGGCTTTTCCCGCATCAGGAGTGGCAGGGGGGAGGATTGGTCATTTCTGCTTTCACTGAGGGTCGGAGGAAATGGCAGCTCCTGAGTGCAGAGCTCCATCCCTGAACCCACAGGATCCTTCCCGTGATCCCTGCAGGAAGTTCCACATCCCACAAGATCCCCCTGCACCACACGGGGCCAAGGGAAGCATCCCCACACTCAGGGGAGGGATGAGGGGTTGTTTAAGAGCAGCAGGACAGGAGATTTAGCTCAGGAAAAGCAGCGCTGCCCTGGACTTGAGCGACCAGGAAAAAAAACCTCTGGAAAAAACTGCTTATCACAAGTTTTCCAAGCACAGGGAGGGATGCACAGCTGTGGGGTTTTGCTGGGGGTGAAGGAATTCCAGAGTGGTTTGGGTTGGGAAGGACCTTAAATCACATCCAGCGCCACCCCTGGACACGAGGCAGCCACCAGAGATTCCCAGTTTGAGGACAGGGATCACAGTTTGGGGACAGGGATCACAGTTTGGGGACAGAGATCACAGTTTGAGGATAGGGATCACAGTTTGGGGACAGGGATCAAAATTTGAGGACAAGGATCACAATTTGAGGACAGAGACCACAGTTTGAGGACAGGGATCACAGTTCTGGGACAGGGACAATAATCTGAGGACAAGGATCACAGTTTGAGGACAGGATCACAGTTCTGGGACAGGATCACAGTTCTGGGACAGAGACCATAATTTGAGAACAAGGATCACAGTCTGAGGACAGAGATCACAGTTTGGTGACAGGGATCACAATTTGGGGACAGGATCACAGTCTGGGACAGGATCACATTCTGAGGACACGGATCACAGTCTGGGGACAGGGATCACAGTTTGGTGACAGGGATCATAGTTGGGGACAGAGACTGTCCCAAGCTCTGCAGGGCCCTGCCAGTGCTGGGGACACACCAGAGTGTCCCCATGGGGACATGTCCCCGTGCCACCCCTGCTCCAGGAGCTTTCCCTGTGTCCCCTCTGACCCCTGGCCCAGGCTGGGGTAACTTCTGGAATTCCACCCCTGGGAATGGGTCCCAAAGTGCTCTTTGGCTGCCCAGGGAGGTTTGGAATTGGCTCCCTAAGGAATGACAGGACGTGTCACCACTCAGGGATGGGACAAGGAGCATCTGGTGATCTGGAGCTCTTTTCCAACCTTGGTGGCTCTGGGGTTGGCAGGGCAGCCTTGGGGGCAGTGCTGGCTCTGGGATCCAGGCTGTGCCTGAAATCCCTCACAGCTCCCAGGGCTGGGAAAGAGGAAAGCAGAGAGGCAAACAAGGTCTTGAGCTGTCACCAAACCTGGGACATTCACAGTGGAGGAGGTGGAAGCCTGGTTTATTCTGCCCCTGAACCCAGCTGGATCCAAAACTCTCTCAGGCTGTGAGAAAATCAACTCCCCTGCAGGGCATGGAGTGTGACAAGGAGCAGCACACCTGGCCCACGGTGCAACCAGCATCCTGGTGTGGCAGCCCAGGACATCCCTCTGGGTGCCCTGGATGGTTTGAGACCTTGGCAGGGGGCTCAGGAGCCTTGGCACAGAGCCCAAACCCCTGTGCCTTCGATTTCTCTCCCTGGGAAAAATTACCACCCTTACACGAAGAATTACAAGTCACAAAAAATAAGTAGAGTGTAATTTAGAATATTACAAGGTGAAAAAGTAGGTTTTTAAGATTGTTTATAATAAGGGTCTGGGGTCAAGATGGAGGAATTTGGGTGTGTTCTGTCCTTCTTTCTCCTTCTTCCTAGCATCCATCTTTTAGTGATGTTGGCATTGCTGGATTGGTTTAGAGTAGAACCAGACTGTACAATATAAGTGATAGGTATTGGAAGATAATTGTAAATAATGTTTATATAGTTTTTAGTGTAAAAGATAATCCCACCCCAGGGGCAGGCAGTGTACCTGGGGCTGACCTGCTGAATGGACCTGGGCTGGGCAGGGAAAGAACTTCTAGATGAGATAAAATAAACACCTCTGGAAACAACAGAAGAGTCTCCTGACTCTTTCTCCGGTGCTGGGGCTGGAACACAGAGACTCTAAAACAACACAGGTGGTCGGCTCAGGTTCCAGAGACACCACCAACCACATCCTGGCACCACCCCAGCCCTTAGCAGGGAGAGCAGGGGCAGTGCAGAGCATTTCTGGGCTTGCAGAAGCGTTTGCAGAGCATTCAGGAGAGCGAGATCTCAGTCCGGAGGATCCCAGGCCCGGCACTGCCCAGGAATTGCTCTGCAGGAATCAAAGGGATGTTGGGGTGGGAGAAATCCCCGACAGCTTCATGACCCCACAGTGGCTGCAGCGTTTCTGAGCTGCCAGTGGATATTATTTTGTCTTTTCTCTGGTTTTAATTTGACTGTCCCTACTAATAAATTATCCTATTAGGACAGAACCGCATTTTCTGCTCTCGCAGCCTTTCTCTTTCTCTCCACAGAAAGCCCATTCAGGCAGATTTCACATAAAACCCTTCACAAATCCCTGGCAGATCATTCTCCATCTCAGAGTGGAGAGGAGCAGAACTCATTTCCTCCCCAGCCCTGCTGCAGCCTCGGTGAGGTGCAGAAATGTTCATGGCCAGGGGAGCTGAGCACACCGGGGTGGCACTTGGGGACAATCCCAGCCTGGCTCTGCTCAGCCCAGGTGCTGCTCTCCCCTCCAGCAGCTTTCAGAGCCCCCTCTGAGGGATTTTCATGGCTTTTCCTGGGTGGTGAGGATTCCTGGAGGGAAAGGGATGCAGCTGGAGTGTTCCTGCCTGCCCCCACTTTTAGAAATCTGGTTCCAGAGGGATGCTGCAAAAGGCAGGAAAACCCTTGGGAAGTGCCTTCCCACCCATCTCAGCTGGGGCTCTGCCACCCCTGGGAGTGGGGAATGGCACCTCAGTGCTGCCCATGGCTCTTTCCCTTCATTTTGGGATCTTTTTGCTGCCCTGAAGCTGCCCTCAGGCTCCAACTGGGCTGCCCGAAAACACCTTCCAGGGTTCTCCTCACCTGCCTGAGCTCAGCTTCTCCAGAGGCACAGGGAAAGTTTGGGATGAAATCTCAGACGTTTCCCTTCTAGTTCCAGAAAGAAATAAATAAAAGGAGCTGTTATCTCCTCCCAGAGAGGGGAGAGCAGCTTTATCTCACTTGATCTTCTGCTGGTGAAGTCCCGTTACATTTTATTCCATTTCATCGCTGTGTTCAGGTCCCTTCCTTCCCTCTCTGCTCCTGCTTCCTCTGTCCTAAACCCTCCATGTTATTTTAAGCCTGGCCTAAGACTTCAGAGTTCAATTTTTCCTCTTCACCAGCAGCAAGGCATTTCTTCTTCACTCACATGCTCCTAATGGGATGATCTCAGATTTATTAAAAATATTTCCCTTCTCATCACCTGTGACCCCATTCCCTCCTGGCTGCTCTTCTGTGGAGTGCAGAGGGAAAAGCCTCAGGAATCCTCAGGACTTCCAGCCTCTGGAATAACTTTAAAATCCTTCTGTGGAATCTTTCCAGGGCTTGTTGTGACTCCCTGCCTGCTGGAGCAGTGGCAGATCCAGGGTGGTGCTGCTCCCTCTCTGCAGGGCACAGGGACGATCTTGTCACAGGATTTGTCACCGAATTTCAGACCAGCCACGGGGAGCTGGGCTCCAATTTGGAATTTTCTCCTACAGGGAAATTAATTCCTCCTCCAAGTGCTGATGTCTGGATAATTTGCCAGCAGCCCCAGCAGATTTGCAGCCAGCAGGAGGCTCTGGGCAGTGCCAGGGAGCAGAGGGTCACCCCAGGCCAAGGGAGGGATGGAGCTGAGGGCTTGGAAAAGCTCCTGGTGCCACCAATCCTTCAGGAGACAATCCCTGGGTGAGGAAGGATGGAGCTGAGGGTTGGGGTGGTCCTGGTGCCCCCAACCCTTCAGGAGACAATCCCTGCGCATCCAGCAGGAGCCTCCTCCCTGCCAAGAGGTTTTGGTCCGAGTGCTTGACCTCTCCCAAATTGTTCCTTCGTGCTTCTTTCCCTGGAATCAGCTGGATCTGAGGGGTTTGGGAGGTCCAGCTCCCAGCTCTGGGACACCACCACAGCCCCAGGTGCTGCTCCCACAACAATTCCATACATCCTGCCCCTTTTCAGGGTTTTCTAACCTGCAAACTGCTTTTTGTTGGAATCTCAAGGGGAAGGCTTCACTTTGGAAGCAGAGAGCCCCAGCATCTCAGTCTGGTGAAATGGAATTTATTCCAGGAAATTTCCAGGAATTTTACTCTGGGGAAAATGGGATAAAAATATGAGATGGGCTTAAAATCCCGGCCAGGAAGGAGAATTGGGTGCTGAGCCCACACAGGATGGAGTCCCATGGGGGGGTTGGACAATCATAGATCCCTGCCAGGGCATTCCAGCATTCCCAGCTCCTCTGGAAGCCCCAGCTCAGCACAGCCTGGAATTTGCTCTCCCAGAATATTGGGATTCCCTGGTCCCAATGAGGTAGTGGAAAAACCAGCACAGACCCAACCTCGTCCTCCACCTATGAACAGCACTTGGAGAAAACTTGAGAAACGGGATTTCAGAGGGAATTTAACCAGGTTAGGAATCATCCTCTGCTTTTCCATCCCTTCCCCACCCCGGGAAAATGAGGATTTTCCTAAATACCAGGAAATTCCCTTGCTTGGCAGCACAGGGAGACATTTGGGTTGCCCGGAGCTCCTGATCAGAGCCATCCCTTCCAGCCAGCCCGAGGAGGAATGTTTGGAATGTGATCTTCAATTAGGAGCTGTTAATTGGCAGGATTGCTGCTCCCGGGACAGCCTGGCACAGGCTCAGTGGGAGGGGTTGAAGGTGCAGGGAGAACTGGGAGGAACTGGGAGAAAAACACAGTTCCAGAGGTGATTCCTGTGGAGAATGTACCCAGGGAACTGATGGAGTCACCATTCCCAAAAAACACCACTCCAAAAATTACTCCTGTGAAGAACCTGCCCATGGAACTGCTGGAATCACCATTCCAAAAAAAAAAAAAAACCAAAAAAAACCAAACAAACAAAAAAAAACCAAAAAAAAAACCAAACAAACAAAACAAAAAAAACCCACAGCTCCCAACGTGATTCCTGTGGAGAATGTACCCAGAGAAGTGGTAGAAACACCATTCCCAAAGAACAGCACTCCAGAGGGTGATTCCTACTGAGAATGTACCCAGGAAAGTGCTGGAGTCACCATTCCAAAAAAACCACAGCTTCAAAGGTGGTTCCCATGGAGAACCTGCCCAGGGAAGAGGTAGAGACACCATTCCCAAAAAAACATCGCTTCAAAAATGAATCTTGTGGAGAATGCATCTAGGGAAGTGCTGGAGTCACCATTCCCAAAAAAAACACCACTCCAGAGGTGATTCTTATGGAGAATGTACCCAGGGAAGTGGTAGAAACACCATTCCCAAAAAATCACCACTCCAAAAATTACTCCTGTGGAGAACCTAACCCAGGGAAGTACTGGAGTCACCATTCCCAAACAAACAGCACTCCAGAGATGATTCCCATGGAAAACCTGCCCGGGGAGCTGATGGAGTCCCCATCCCTGGAATTGCTAAGGGAACGTGTGGATGTGGCTCTTGAGGACTCGGTTTAGTGCTGAGCTCTTGTCCTTGGTGATCCCGAAGCTCTTCTCCAAGCTCAACAATTCCATGAGATGATAAAGGTCCCCAAAGGCAGGGAAAACTCCAGGAACGTGGGAAGGGAGCACATCCCAGATGAAGGGAGGGGGATCCTGATCTCATCTCAGCTCCAGAGCTGAGCACTAAACCAAAACCCAGAGCAGAAATTCCATTTTTTTTTAAATCCAGGTGTGTTTATCCAGGTGAATCCCTCATCCACACAGTGCCTTTGGAGCTGCTTGGTGCTCCCTGACCTTCAGAACTCGCTGAGAGTCCTAAAATCCCTGTTTAAAGAGCCACAAATGTAAAAATTATGGAGAAATAGCTGGAAGCTGGGGGAGATGGAGCAGATCTTGCCCCTGGACACCTGAACTCACGCGGAAACAGCGACATTTTATCCCTGAAAAGTGTGAATCCCATATTTCCATGCTTTTTCTGAGGTATCCGTTGCACAAAGGATTATCCCAACCTCCCAGCATCATCCCAGATGTCCCTGAGAGCTGGAAGCTGCTCCATGCACAACAAAGCGTCCCCGCTTGACGTGACACAAAGAAGGGAATTCCAAGAACAACCTGTCAGGAAAAAAGGGCTTTTTTTTCCCCCACTAATTGGACCAAAGATGTTTGTTCTACTCCAGGACCTCGTGGCCCCAGTTGGAACAGATGAAACCGAGTTTAATGTTCTCATTAAAGCCTCAAGGTATTTTTATTCACCTGAGAAAAAATCTCGTTTTTATTCCGCAGCTGCGTGGGGTGAAAAGTTCTGGGAATAAAGAGGCGGCTGAAAGGTTTTCCTTTCAGTGCTCCTGCCCCTCTCTGGGTCGCTTGGCACTGGAAACTCCACAGGGGAGCAGCTGCTGGGAAGGGGAAGCACAAAATTATGGGGAATCCTCCAGAGCAGCACAAATCTGTGGGTGGTGACAGTGCTGCCACGTGGAAAAAAAACCTGGAGCTGCTCCCAGCCTTCCCAAAAACCGGAGAGCACTCGGAAGGGTGGGAGGAAGGGGCACAGCCCCTCCTGCTCCCCTCTTGGGGGGCTCTGGGTGATGTGCAGGGTGAAAAGGACATTTCCTGCAGAGGTGGATCCATGGATGATTGATTCCACATCCCTGGAAGTGTCCCAGGCCAGGCTGGATGGGCTTGGAGCAGCTGGGATGGTGGGAGGAATGGCATGAGCTTTAAATTCCCTTCCAACCCAACCCATTCCATGATTCTGGGATGATCCCAGTGCTCCATGAGCTGAAATCAATAACCTGGGATTCTCCATGCTGGGCATTCCTGGCTCCTGGGAATTGTTTCCAGCTCCATCCCTGTGGGATCCATCCCATCCCCACCTCGTGACCTTGCCCTGTTGAGCCTCTCACCTGCTTCAGCATTCCCAGCTCATCATTCAACACCCACACCCACAGGATCCATTATATGGGAATATTTATTCCATTTACTGGGACATTTACCAGGGATGGGATGAGATGGGATGGGATGGGATGAGCTTTAAAGCCCTTTCCAACCCAACCCATTCCATGACTCTGGGATGATCCCAGTATGCCATGAGCTGAAATCAATAACCTGGGACTCTCCACACTGGAATGCACTGGGCATTCCCGGCTCCTGGGAATTGTTTCCAGCTCCATCCCTATGGGATCCATCCCATCCCCACCCCGAGACCTTGCCCTGTTGAGCCTCTCACCTGCCTCAGCATTCCCAGCTCACCATTCAACACCCACACCCCCAGCATCCATTAAATGGGAATATTTATTCCATTTACTGGGACAGTGGGAGGTGTCCCTGCCATGGCAGGAATGGGATGAACTTTAAAGTCCTTTCCAATCCAAACCATTGGATTGGAAAAGCAATTTGGGATTTCAAGACCCCCAGGTTCTTGTGCTGTGGGTGTGAAAAGTTCTCCCACTCTTCCAGGCTGTCCAAACAGCTCCTCTGCATCTTTTTTATTTTTTTTTTGGAATGCCTGAGAGACAGTATTTTTTGTTTGGACTCAGCTGTTTATTAATATTTATTTATGTTGCAGTGAGTTTTACAGTACTTTTAGTTAACAAGTTAATTTTTTTTTTAAATAAGGCTTTTTAAGGTTAAATTATTCAATTAAGAACGGTCGCTTAAATTATTTTTACTTTTAATTCAATAATTAATTACTTGCGATTCGCAATGTGGGACTTTTTATCTAATTACAAAATATTACTTCAACTTATGAAGAGGAAGGTGAAGAAGAAGGACAGAACATTTGTCTTAAAACTTCCATTTTGTTTTCTGTATATTTTCCATATAATATAGATATTTGGAATATATACACATATATGAGGCCCTGAGTGACCACGAGTGACCACAACGACCCAAAAATATCCCCAAAATGCCCCAAAAATGACCCTGAGTGACCCTGAGTGGCCACAAGTGACCACAATGCCCAAAAATGCCCAAAATGACCCAAAAATACCCCCAAAATGCTCCAAAAAGCCCTAAAAATGCCCCCAAATGACCCTGAGTGAACCTGAGTGAGCACAACAACCAAAAAATGCCCCAAAATGCCCCAAAATTATCCCAAAAGTGACCCTGAGTCACCACAAGTGACCACAAAAACCCAAAAATGCCCCAAAAATGCCTCAAAAAGCCCCAAAATGACCCTGAGTGACCACAGGTGACCAGGCTCAGCCCCAGCTCTGCCAGCAGAGAAGCCAAACACCCCGGGCAGAACTTTCTGGCAAGCCCACACGGATTGTTGTGCCCTTGAAGCAAGGTCGGGCTGCGTCACCCCCGCTCAGAGCGCGGAAAAGCAAATCCGCGGCGTTCCGCAAATCTCCTCCTGTGTCAGGCTCGTTCCTCCCCAAGAATTCATTTCAGAGGGATTCAGTGGCATTGACAGAGGTGCCTCCGGTAATTTCCCTGCTCATCTTCAGGATGTAACACTTCATCCCCGGCTCTACGAGTGGATTGCTCTGCCGGAATTGTTTTGCGATGTGGCTGCTCCCCAAAGCTTGTTCCCCCAAAAGCAGAGCTGGTTTGTGGCTGTAAATAAAATCCCTGGGAGCTTCGTGCGGGTGCTAGAGCTCCTGGGGAAAATGGAGCAGGGCTGAGGGCGTCACTGAATCCCCAGTAGGGCTGGAAAAGTGGGGAAAGGAGAGGAAATCTCGTTTTTGCTGAGGTGAGGAACTGCCTGAGGAAAGAGGGGTAAATCTGTCCCACCTGGACACTCCTGGTGTCACTAATGTCCCTCATGTTCTGGTGTCCCTGAGGCTCTGGATATTCCCAGTGACTCCCTGATGTTCCTGGTACCCTGGACATTCCTGATGTCCCTCATGCCCTGGACACTCCTGGTGTCCCTGAGGCCCTGAACATTCCTAATATCCCTGATGCCTCAGACATGCCTGATGTCCCTGATGCCCTGGTGACCCTCACGCCCTGAACATTCCTGGTATCCTGGACATTCCTGATGTCCATGAGACCCTGGACATTCCTGGTGTCCCCTGAGATCCTGGACATGCCTGATGTCCCTCATGTCCTGGTGTCTTTGAGACCCTGGAATTCCCAGTTTCCCTGATGCCCTGGACACTCCTGATATCCTTGATGCCCTAGATATTCCTGGTGTCCCTGAGGCCCTGAACATTCCTGGTGTCCCTTAGACCCTGAACATTCCCAGTGTCCCTGAGGCCCTGGACATTCCTGATGTCCCTCATGCCCCAGACATGCCTGATGTCCTTCATGTCCTGGTGGCTTTGAGAGACCCTGGAATTCCCAGTTTGCCTGGTGCCCTGGACACTCCTGATGTCCCTCATGTCCTGCTGTCCCTGATGCCCTGAACATTCCCAGTTTCCCTGGTGCCCCGGACATTCCTGCTGTCCCCAGCACTGTTGGACACTCAGCAGCCACGTGCAGGGCAGTTTCCCTGCGGGGTCACCCATCTGCCTGCTCCGATTCCTCGCCGTGTCCTTATTGCTGCTAATCCCTCTCTAAATACTTTCCTTACAAGGGCTGACAATCTTGTCAGCTGTCCCCAAGCACATCTGTCCCCGTGGGATTGCAGGGATTGCTGCAGCCCCCTGTGCTGCATTCCGAGCTCCTGCATCCCTCCGTGCCCAGGACAGGCTGGGATGTGTGAAATTGGGAACTTTCCCCACCCCTCGTCCTGCTCTGCTCCAGGTTTCTGTCACGGGAAGCCCCCTGGGATCCCATTATTTCTGCAGCAAGGCTCGAGCTCGGATTGCTGCCCAAGGATCTGGGAATGGGAGCCTCGGGAGGGGGTGGGCACAGCTAAACCCTTGCCATCCCTGCAGCCCCATCCCTGGAGGGCTCCTGGCAGACAAATCTCCCAATTACAGCAGCGGGAGATGGAGCTGAGGACATCAGGAACAGGAACACGGGCTGGGGTTGTGCTCTCCTGCTGCCAGCAGCACCTCTCTGCTCCCGAGCCACCAAATCTGCTCCTCCTGCCCTGCTCCACACACCCCGGTGCCACCAGTGCCACCCTGCAGAGTGATCCCTCCATCCCCAGGGTGCTGGGATAGGGGAGGGCTGGGCTGTGCCAGGTCAGTGAGGTCAGAGCTACTGGGCACCCCTGGGCATCTCTGGACATCCCTGAGATCCCCCTGGGCATCCCTGAGATCACCCCTGGGCATTCCTAGGCATCCCTGGACATCTCTGGGCACCCCTGAAATCACCCCTGGGCACTTCCTGGGCACCTCCTGGGCATCCCTGGGCACCCCTGGCACCAGCAGCTTCCTCACCAGAGGGAAATCCGATCCCTCAGCATCCTCTGGGTGTTCTGGGACACACTGCCAGGAGGAAAAGTTTGGGAGGCAGGTTAGGAGTGGGCACAAGCTCAGCAGGAAGCGAAGGTGATGCTGGGTCTGACCTTGAGGAAAAACACCTGAGCGGAGGAAAACAGCTGGAGAACAGCTGGAATGGGTTGGGAAATGACTGGGAAATTGCTGGAAAACAGCTGGAATGGGCTGGAAAATAGCTGGAGAACAGCTGGAATGAGGCTGGAACATGGCTGCAATGGGCTGGGAAATGGCTGGAAAAGGGCTGGAAAAGGCTGGAAAACAGTTGGAAAATGCTTGGAATGCAGCTGGAAGATGGCTGGAACGGGCTGGGAAACAGCTGGAATGCAGCTGGAATGGGCTGGAAAACAGCTGGAAAAGGCCAGGAAAACAGCTGGAACATGGCTGGAATGCAGCTGGAATGGGCTGGAAAACAGCTGGAATGCAGCTGGAACTCGGCCCCCAGCATCCAGCAGCACCAGCTTTATTCTCCAGCATCTCCACCCCAGGCTGAGCCCCCTTTCCCAGATTCCCACTGAGATTTGCCCTGGACTCTGAGGATTAATCCGAGCCCTTGGGGGAAGGGGGTCACTTCTTAAAGCTGGGAAAGGCATCCAGGAGTTAAAATCCTGCTTTCCCACCAGGGCCCCAGCACAGCTCGTGACAAGCCAGGCTGGAGTCTGGCAGAGTTTGTACCAGGGTTTTTTGGAGCAGCTATTCCTTCCAAAAATACGGAGTCATTCCTTTGAAGGGAAAAAAAAAATAAAAAAGGAAAAACACAGGAGCTGTAATCTCCTCTCTGCAGAGTTTCACCTTCTGCTGCTCCCAGCGCTGCCACTGCCAGGGATGTGGCAGGAGAGGAGCAGGGGACAGTGCTGGTGGCACAGGGACAGGGTGGTGGCACAGCAGGACCACGGTGGCAGCGAATTCCCAACAAAATGTGCTCCACAGCCCGTGCAGGCCGGGTTCAGGTGCTGATTCCCACATTTTGGGGCTCTCCAGGGGTTTTGTGCTGGGGTCTGAGCCATGAGAAGCTATCCCTGGCACTCAGCTCCTCTCAGAGCTTTTCCTGAAGTTTGGAGTTTGTAGGGACAGGAGCATCCCGGGGCTGCAGCGTTCCCAGCTGCCTTCCTGGGGATTCTTGGAGCTTTTCCACCCAGGGATGCTGCTCCTGGCTGATTTGGCTGTGGAAAAACTGGGATGGAGGGCAGAGAGGCAGAGGTGCCCTGGGTTCCATTCTCTGAATTCCCTGAATTCCATCAGTTCCCTGAATTCGCTCAATTCCCTCAATTTCCCTGAATTCCCTAAATTCTCTGAATTCCCTGAATTCCATCAATTCCCTGAGTTCCCTTAACTCCCTGAATTCCCTCAATTCCCTGAATTCCCTCAATCCCATCAATTCTCTCAATTCCCTGAATTCCCTGAATTCCATCAATTCCCTGAGTTCCCTTAACTCCCTGAATTCCCTCAATTCCCTGAATTCCCTCAATCCCATCAATTCTCTCAATTCCCTGAATTCCCTGAATTTCCTCAACTCCCTGAATTTCCCTGAATTCCCTCAATTCCATCAATTCTCTGAATTTCCTGAATTCCATCAATCCCCTGATTCCCCTGGTTTTCTGAATTCCCTCAATTCTCTGAATTCCCCGAATTCCCTCAATTCACCAAATTCCCTGCATTTCCTGAATTCCCTCAATTCCATCAATCCCCTCCATTCCCCGAACCCCCCAATTCCCCCCAATTCCCCGCATCCCCCGCATTCCCGGCTGTGCCGTGCCCCAAGGCCTTTCCCACAAGGACATCTAGTGGCACGGGGACACACGGCACGCGCCACCTCGGCCACCGCGTCCCCGCACCCCGAGATCCCCCCGAGCTCCTCCGGGGGACACCCAAGGCCGGGTTGGGCTGCGTGCAAACCACGGGGTTGTAAAAACAGAAAAACGTTTGGGTTGTAAAGCCTCTGGGTTTTTTGTTTTGGTTGTGAAAGCACTCTGAGGCCATGGAATCGTTAATTCCTGCTTAAAGGGGAATGAGAAAATGTGAGGGATTGCAGGGGGGTGTGACAGCGATCCCTGCTCCTCTGGGGGTTTGGCGATGGGACAGTGGCACCAGGACAGCACAGAGCTCTCCACGGGGCAGAATTCCTCAGATTTCTCTGGAGAACCGGGGGAAGGATGAAGGGAAAGGTGGGAAAGCCTTGATGACCACAAAAAGGGGGAGGAAGAGCTCAGAATTCCCAGAATCTCAGAGTTACTGAGTTGGAAAAGCTCGGATCTCCGAGTCCAAGCTGTGCCCCATGGCCACCTTGTCACCAGCCCAGTGCCACCTCCTTGGACACCTCAGGGATGGGAGTTCCAGCACCTCCCTGGGCAGCCCAGAGCTGGCAGAGGCTTGGAATGCACCCAGAGCTCCCAGAGAGCTCCCAGGGACAAACCAACACCCAGAGCTCCCATTCCAGCTCCCAGGCACAAACCAACACCCAGAGCTCCCATTCCAGCTCCCAGAGAGCTCCCAGGGACAAACCAACACCCAGAGCTCCCATTCCAGCTCCCAGGCACAAACCTGGGGTCACAAACAGCCCCTCAGGCACTCCTGTGGGACACAGAAAGTGCCTGCTACCCCAAGCCTTTCCTTTAGCCAGAATTTTCATTCCCCTTTTAGTTTTTAAAAGCTCCAACCCCCTCCCAGAAGCTCTGATAAGTGGAATTTCGGGTCAGACCACTCCAGTGCCCTGTTGGAGCAGCAGGGGAAGGTCTGAGATGCTCCAGAGCAGAACATCCCAGGGATTTACAGGACCCGGCTGCCTCCAGCCCCAAGCCCCGAGGGGGAACGTGCCGAGCAGGGAGCAGGGAGAGCCCCGGCAGGCAGGGGAGTGCATCCATCTCTTTCCCAAACAATCCTCTTCAGGCTGTAATGGCCATGGATGGCTCGGGCTTGAAGAGCATTTCCATTACAGCGAGGGCATCATCTCCTGCCTTTATTCAAATGAGAGCTGTAATGAACTCGCTGCTGCCTAATTCAGACACTCCTCGAGCTGCTCTTGCTTTTGGTTTTGTTTTTTTTTTTTGCTTTGCCATTTCATGGTCAACGTTTATGCATTGCTGTCAGGAAAAATTGCTTTAATTTTCCATTCTGTTTCAACAGCCTCTGCGAAAAACAAAAAGTATTATCCACTGAAGAGCTGTGAATTGACTCCATCTCATATCCAGGAGCAGAGCTAACACCAAAAGGCATTCACTTGCATTTTTAATGTGCAGATGAAGTCAGAGAAATCACTGACTTAGAGGCTGCTTCGTCGAATTTTTCTTGCTAAAGCATCTCCTGTACCCCCCACTCTGAGTCCTGCTCCTCCAGAGAACGGAGCTGTCACTTCTTTAATGATTTCCAGTGGCTACCAGGAACATTTTAAGGCTTAACATGAGTGATGTGGATGAATGAATTCCCAGACTTTGTCTGGCTTTTCATTTACAGTGTCACAATGAGCCTGGGCTGCTTTTTTTCCCTCCTTCTTTACCTTTTCACTGGCTCCTAACACTCAAATCCTGCCTGGTGCCTGAAGGATTTGATGTCCCCTGAGACCCCAGAACCCCCTGTGCCCCCTGATTCTGTCCCTGTGCTCAGGTAGAGCCCACTTGCAGAGCTGCCCCAGCACAGGGAGGAGCTGCAGCTGCTGCAGCCAGCCCAGAGGAGGCTCCAGGATGAGCAGAGGATGGAGCAGCTCTGCTGGGAGGAAAGGCTGGCACAGCTGGGATTGTTCACCTGGGCAGGAGGAGCTTTGGGCTGAGCTCAGGGTGGCCTTGAAGGAGCTGCAGGAAATGTGGAGAGAGAAGATTTACAGGGGATGGAGGGACAGGACACAGGGAATGGCTCCCAGTGCCAGAGGGGACACCTCCCGCTGCCCCAGGCTGCTCCAGCCTGGCCTGGGGCAGTGCCAGGGATTCAGGGGCAGCCTCAGCTGCTCTGGGCACCCTGTGCCAGCCCTGCCCACCCTGCCAGGGAACAATTCCTGCCCAAAATCCCATCCAGCCCTGCCATTCCCTGTGTCCTGTCCCTCCATCCCTGTCCCCAGTCCCTCTCCAGCTCTCCTGGAACCCCTTTGGGCACTGGAAGAGACTCCAGGACCTCCCTGGATCCTTCCCACCCCCAGCTCTCCCAGCCTGGCTCACGCCCGGACCTGAAGTGATCTTTTCCTGCTGTGTTAACTCAGAATCGGGAGCACAGGGAATGGCAGGGCTGGATGGGATTTTGGGCAGGAATTGTTCCCTGGCAGGGTGGGCAGGGCTGGCACAGGGTGCCCAGAGCAGCTGTGGCTGCTCCTGGATCCTTGGCAGCGCCCAAGGCCAGGCTGGATGCTGGGATTTGGAGCAGCCTGGGATGGAGGGAGGTGTCCCTGCCCATGGCAGGGGTGTAAATAAAATTCTCTTTAAAGCCCCTTCCACCCCAAACCATTCCATGATTCCACAGGTTAAACACAGCCTCCTTAAATCCCTTCCCCCTGAACACGAGCCATCCAAGGCTGTTGTGTTGCCCTGGAAGCAGCAGCACAGGCAGGATTTTTCCAGCTTCCTTGATTGCCTCTCCCAGCACATCCTCCTGCACTCCCAGAGCTGATCCCAGCATGGCCAGGTTCGCCTCTGCTGCACCAAAACTCGGCTGCAGCTTTGGATTGTTCTGGGATCCCTGCAGAGAACACCTCAGGAAGAAATTCTCTGTCTCAGCCCTGTGCCCTGGAGGAATTTTGTTGTTGGTTTTGCCTTGGGGAGCAGCTCACTGGAGGCAGAGCTGCCTGCAAACCCCTTCCTACCAGGATTTGCTCCATGGGGCCTCTGGGTGGGCGAGTAATTCAGCTGGGGAGCCTCTGCTGCATCCAGCAAAACAGCAGATTTGTCTCACCACAGCTTTTTCCTTGTCTCACTTTAAATATTCCTGTTTTTTCCAGGAAAACACAAGAAGGGATGTGTGCCTGAGGAGCTGCCATGCACCAGAGATCTCCAGCTTCACCCAGGTGAGGGGTGGAGGAATTTTCCCTGCTGGTCTGGCTGCCCTGGGATTTGGGGGCTCCAGGAAAACATAAAAAACAAAAGCAGGACATTAAATTTGCTCCCATTCTTCAATTTTTACTCCCTGTTTTGCCATGCCCTGGTTTGGATTTCTGGGGATGAGGAATTGCTGAGTGTTGCTCCTGCCCTCCCTGCCAGGGCAGGGGTTTGAGCAGCACCTTGGGAATGTGGCAGGACAGACCCTGAGGAGCTGCCAAGTTCCCAAAAAAAACCTGAGCAGCTCCTTGAGGTGTCCTGCGTGGCCAGAGGAGGAGAAATATGGGGAAAGGATGAGGAATATCCCAAAATGATAGGGAATATGGCCAAAGGATAAAGAATATCCCAAAAATATTAGGAATATGGAAAAAGGATGAGAAACATGACCTAAGGAGGAGGAATACGGAGAAAGAACAAGGAATATCCCAAAAAGATATGGAATATGGCCAAAGGATAAAGAATATGGCAAAAGGATAAGGAATATGGTGCCAAGACAAGGAATGTGGTGAAAGGATGAGGAACATGGCCAAAAAATGAGGGCAATGCCAAAAAGATAAGGAATATAACAAATAGGTAAGGAATATAGCCAAAGGATAAGGAATATCCCAAAAAGATAAGGAATAAGGCCAAAGGATAAGGAATATGGTGAAAGGGTAAGGAATATCCCAAAAAGATATGGAATATCCCAAAAAAGATATGGAATGTGGCAAAAGGATAAAGAATATGGTGCAAAGATAAGGAATGTGGTGAAAGGATGAGGAATATGGCCAAAAATGAGGACAATGCCAAAAAGATCAGAAATATCCCAAAAAAAGATAAGGAATATGACTAAAGGATGAGGAATATAGCCAAAAATGAGGACAATACCAAAAACATATGTAATATGGCAAAAGGATAAGGAATACAGTGAAAGGATAAGGAAAATTATAAAAAAAAAATGAGGAATATGGCCAAAAAATTAGGACAATGCCAAAAAGATAAGAAATGCCCCAAACAGGTAAGGAATACGGCAAAAGGATGAGGAATATAGTGAAAGGATGAGAAATATGGTGAAAGGATGAGGAATATGGTGAAAGGATGAGGAATATGGTGAAAGGATAAGTTCTGCTCTGTGTGAGGGACACCTGGCACTGAAATTAAACCCCCAGGGAAGGAATTTCCCATCCTGCCCCGCTGAAGTCCTGCGTGCAGACCTGGAAAAAGGAATTTCCCTCCATTCCCACATGGATGAAGAGCCCCTAACTTGTGTTTGGATGGGAGCAAATCTTCCAGCTCTCATTTTAGGATGAGTTGAGCCCATCTCCAGGTAATTCCAGCAGCTAATTACCTTTCCTGTGAAACACTGGTGGCTTAACCGCCACTGGAATTATTCTTCCTTCAGCTCCACCTGTCAGCCACCGAGTCCTGCCTTTGTCTGCTGGATTAAAGGACCCTCTGCTATCAAAAATCTCCTCCCTGAAAGTACTTAGAGCCCATGATCAAGTCACCTCTCAAGTTGCTCTCTGATGAGCTAAATAGATTGAAGTCATTAAGCCTATCATCACCCAGCAGGTTTGCCAGACCTTTTCTCAGTCTTCCAGCTCTTCTCTGAGCTCCCTCTAATTTTTTTTTTTAATCCGTGATAAAAGTGTGGATGCCAGGATTTGATACAATAGCCAGTAATGCTCTCCTTACACTTTTCCATCCTAAGAGCCCCTCAAAATACAGGACTGTCACATGAATTAGAAATTGGACTCGTGTCCTGCTTGTCTGGCTCCCTGAGCCCCCATCTGCATCCCCTGGATTTGCTGAAACCTTCCCAAGTCTCCTCAAGGGGTGACATCTTTTGTGTCCCCCTATGGCACATGGATCCTTCCTATCCCACCTACAAACCTCCTGGAGCAGGGATTTCCTCCCACTGTTTCACACCTGGATGTAAATCATGGAATATCCTGAGTTTTAGAGTTTTACCCACACCTTTGGTGATTCCCAGCCCTCTGATTTATCCAGGTCTCCCTGCAGGGCCTCTCTACCTTTGAGGGAGCCAACATCTCCTCCTAATTTAATTCCCAAACTTCCTCATTATCCCTTTGAGTCCTGCATCTGAGCAGTTTATGAGGAGTTGGGCCGAAATGGATTTAATTGTGGATTAAAACCTCCCCCACCGCACTGGGTTTGCTCTCGGTGTTGGGGCATCTCCTCAATCCCAGGAAGTTCACATGGAATGAACAGGAAAACTGAGCCAGCCCCTCTGCTGGAGCCCTGGTTTATCTCAGAGCAGGGATTGAGCTCAGATTAAACGAGCCCAACCTTGATGTGCACCACCAAAACATTCCAGCTGTTCCCAAGAGTTTTCCAGCTGCTCCTTTCCCCTTCCAGCACGGCTCTATGTAGGACAAACACAACCAGTGCATGAAATCTCCTCTCCCCACCCCTGTCTGAGGCCACCAGCCTGGTCCAGGGTAATTAATGTGCTCCTCATGTGCTCCAGGTGTCCTGGGAGAGCAGCTGTGCCCTGTCCAGCTGGGCTGGAGCGCCTGGGGATGCGCCAGGCTGGGAACAGGAATGTTCCAGGGATCCCCAGCAGGGCAGGGCAGCTCCTGATCCAGTTCCAGCCCTTCCCTTTGTGCCCTGCTTGCTCCCTGAGCCCCCATTTGCACCCCCTGGATTTGCTGATTCCCAGATCTCCTCATGGGGGTGACATCTTTTATGGCTCCAGCCTTGTCCCTTTATTCCTAAAAGGCTCATGGATCATAACCCACCTACAAATCCCAGCTGATGGAGCAGGGTTTCCATCCCCTCGATGGAATCTCCTGCTGTTCAGGAGAGCTCTGCCTCTTCCCTGGCATTTTTAGTGCCCTCCCTGCTGCCTTGGGGTGCCAGTTCTCCCACTGTGACATTCCCAAGCTGTGCCCCTCGGCAGGAATCGAGTTTTGGCACTGCAGCCACATCCTGCTGATGCCTTAAGTTTTAACTTTCATATTTTCCAGATTCTACCCTGCATTAGGATATAACTCTGAGCTCCACACAAAGTGTTACAGGTTCTCCTCCCAGCTCAGGCACACAGAACAATCCTTTTCCAGCCCCAGAACCAGGGACACACTGCAGCTCCAGCCCCAAAAAGTGCAAACAGGGAATTGAGGAGAGAATCTGGGAGGGTGGGACTGCAGAGCCTGGAGCTGGAATTGGACAATGAACTCCAATATGGAAATGGAACAAAACTGATAAAAGTGTGAAACTCGTGATCCTGGGTCCATCTTGGGTGTAACCTCGACCAGGCTCTTGCACTGCCCAAGGTGAATCCTTTGAAGGATTTTAATAAATCCCAGCTTTATTCCTTTAACTCTGCCCAGCCTGTGTTCCAGGTCAGCCTCTTTAAGCACCAGTGCCCTCCCAGCTGCCTGGAGATGCCACTTCTCCCCTCTGTGACATTCCCAAGCTGTGCCCAACGCTGCTGGAAATCCAGAGGAAGTTTGGGGTCCTGTGGATGCCCAGTGATCATCCCTGTGTCCTGCCAGCTGGGGGGAAAACCCTGGCAAATCCCATGGGGATGGCGGCAGTCCCTCCACAAAACTGACCCAAAAATGGAATTTTGCATGCACAAATGTGAATAGAAAATGGGAATATTTTAGTAGGAAATGTGGGAACTGGAACCTGGTGGTTGAGTGGGAATTGTGGGGTGTGGAGGGAATGGCAGGACAGGAACATGGGAATGGATGAGCAGGTCCAAGACCTCAGGACATCTCTGTGGTTTTCACTGGACTAAAAGTCCACAAAACACAGCCAAATATTTTTTTTTTCCTTAAACCCAAATTGAAATGGACTCAAAATGTTTGGGTCTCATGCACTGAAGCAGCAGGGACGTGCTGTCCTGGCTTCCTCCTCAGGAAAATCATCTTCCCTGTCTGAAAACCACCCCAGCTGCAGGGATGATGATGGCACCAAGCACCAGGGGAATCTTCCTCTGAGGAAAAAGGAGCATTACACAGAAACACGCCCGAGTACAGTCAGAGCTGAGAGTACATTCCAGGAATAATTCCAATTAAAAATATTAAGGCCATGTGTTGTTGTCACCCAAACACTCCTCAACTGCAGCCACACCATGCAATAATCAATTAAAGCACTCCATTGAAATGTAATTAATTGGTTATTTAGTCTCTGGTTGCAGATTAGGGTACAATTGTTGAACAATTCAACAACATCTGAGATTATTTGTGCTTTGTGAGGAGACTTTGCCCTTCCCCTGGGCAGCCTCAGATATTGGATTTATCAACATTTTGATACCACACTCCAAGCCAGTTGTTTTCCCTACCCAAGGCCCTCTCCAAGCCCCTGAAATCCTGGGAATTCTGCTGGCTCTCCTGTTTGAGAGCATTTTGCCAAGGCAGCTTCGCTTCTTACAGTCCCTTAACAACATCAACATCCCTCATTTCCCTGCAAGCGCAGCTTTTTGTGGATATGGCCCAGTAAAAACAGTGCCAGACAAAGGAAAAAACTCAGCAATGAAGAGCAGCGAAATAAAATAACCATTTCTTATCTTATTCCATTCCTAACTTCACTTCTGGCTCTATTTTTGGCAGTTTTTGCCACAGGAACTTTGAAGTCCCTGCATTATTCCACACGAGACACCTGAAATATGCCATCCACAGTGCCAGGTTTGTTACTGGAGGTGCCATTAATCAAAAACCCCTTTGATTGTGCAAGGTCAGGAGCCTGCTCTGTATTCCAAAGGGAAATGCTGCACGTTTGGGCAGGATGAATTCCCTCCTTCCCGGGGACGTGTCCAATCGAGGACAATGGGGATGTGCTGCTGAAAGAGCCACCCTAAATCTCCTTTCAGGCACTGCTGGGACAAAACCCTAAGTGATCACAGAGCCCGAGTAATGAGAGGCAAAAAGTTGCAGTGGGGTAATGAATGGTGGCATTCCAGAGGTGCTTCCTGCAGGAATGCTGGCCTGAAACACTAATCTTAAAGAAATTAGGATTTTAGTTAAAAGTTAGAAGAAACTGGGCTTGAGATAGTTACCTGAAACTTAAATAATTGATTGCCTGTCAATTTGTGTTTGCTTAGCTGTGCTTGCAATGGGAAAGGATGAAACTAGTAGTTAAACAATTGCAACCAGAAACTCATTCTTTGCACAACTGGAGTTGCCCCAAAAGCCATTTGTATTGTCATTAATAGAAAAGGTCAGGGTGAGGAAGACTCGCCTTACTTCCTCCTTCTAAGACCCCTCCCCACAAAAACGACCCCAGACTTAATTCAAGAAGCCAACCATGCTGCTTAACAGCCATTCAAGCTAATTACCATAGGAAGCAGGGATGGGAGGGGCTAGTATTATGAATATGAATTTGTTTGAACCTTTTGTCAATAAATAGACTCTGTGACCACCTGTGATTTTGCAGTGCATATTGGGGGTTACCCCACCCTGCTGCCCAGTGCTGAATAAACATTCACTCTCTAACTTTAAATTGTTAGAGAGTCTTTTGTCTGTCACAGTTGAGTATCGGTATTAAACCAATACTCATATTTTGGTAAATCAGGCCCACACAAAGGCACTCTGCATCGCAGGCAGGGCTCTTCCCCTCCTGCTCCATTTTTAATCATTAATTCCAAGGAATCAGCTGTGTCCCCATCCATCCCTTAGCACATTTTCCATGAGGATGATTTTCCAAGGATGTGGACGGGGGAATGGATTTGAACTGAGGGTTTAGATGGGATTTTGGGAAGGTTCTTCCCTGGGAGGGTGGGCAGGGCTGGCGCAGGATGCTCAGAACAGCTGTGGCTGCTCCTGGATCCTTGGGAACATCCAAGCAAAGGCTGGAAATTGGGGCTTAGAGCAACCTGGGACAGTGGAAACTTGAAGTTCCCCTCCAACCCAAACCACTCCACGATTTCAGAACTCTCTGCCTCTAAAATCCCGTTCCCCACTCCAAAAGTGAACCTGCAGCCCTGCTCTGAGCTGCTGCTGCTGTGACACCACCTCGGTTTTTGGGCTGAGGAGAACCACGAGGGTTGCTCGGAGAGGTTTGGCACCCTGAGCGTCCCATCTGCCTAATCACCCGGGATTGTAGGTCAGGAGCCAGGCTCCCCACGGGGTCCCTGCTGCTTGGCATGCTCCGCTCATCCTCCCCTCTCCAATCACCGCGGCAGGCTCCCGAGGAGAGGGATGAGAGCCATGAATAGCAAAGAGCAGCGCCGGGGGGAGGCTGCGATGCGCTCGGCACGAGGAGCCGCAGAAAATTCCCACTCCAACGAAATCAGGGGGTATTCAGCAAGTGAACAAAAGGTGGAAATTCGGGAGAAATTGCTTCCCTCCAGGGCATGTGATCAGAACTTCCCTCTCCTGCTCTCTGTGCCCTGGGCAGCAGCTCCTTGTGTGTCCTGGGAGCATTGTCCGTGTCCTGGAGGATTGTCCATGTCTTGGAAGGATTGTCCATGTCCTGGAAGATTGTCCATGTCCTGGAGAGTTTCTCCATGTCCTGGGAGGATTGTCCGTGTCCTGGGAGGATTGTCCATGTCCTGGAGAGTTTCTCCATGTCCTGGATAGTTTCTCCATGTCGTGGGAGGATTCTCTATGTCCTGGAGGGCTTGTCCATGTCTTGGAGGATTCCCCATGTCCTGGAGAGTTTCTCCCTGTCCTGGGAAGCTTTTCCTGTCCTGGAGGGCTTCTCCCTGTCCTGGGAGAATTATCCATATATTGGAAGGATTATCCATGTCCTGGAAGTCTTCTCCATATCCTGGAGATCTTCTTCCTGTCCTGGGAAGCTTCTCCCTGCCCCATCTCCTTGGCAAATTATCACCATTTTACTCCTCCTCCCCACTAATTTTCCCACCATTTCTCTCTCTCTGCTCCCTTTCACTCCTCGATTGTAGATTCAGAGCTCCAGCAAGAACATCCTCTTCACCAACTGCCCCACCAGGCCTTGCCCAGATGTTTGCAGCTGCTTTTCCTGTCTCCTCTGAGAGCAGAGGGAGCTCAGGGATGCCCTGGAAGTCCCCAGATGGGACATCTGTGCCTGTGCTGCTGCCTCAGCCCTCAAGACACCTCCATCCCCTGCAGCAGCGCTGCAGCAGAATAAATGGGTGGATAAATAAATCATCAGGGCCCCAAACACAGGCCTTGATCCCAGAAAAGTTATCAAATATTCATTTGCAAGCAGAAAAGTAAATAAGTGAGAGCACAGAGGGAGGACGGCGTGTCCTCGCTTCAGTCCCAGCACTGGGCACTGCTCAGGGGTGACCCTTGGCGGCCAACGGCTCTGGTGGCCCAGCAGGACATGGGGCAGGAGCCACCAGCCCTCTGGAGAGGACAATCCTCCTCCAGCTCCTGGAGAACCTGCCAGGAACCCCTGCCCCGGCGTGGATCACCCCTGCATCCTCCACACTTTGCTTGGGGTTGTCCCGGTGTCTGAGGACCCCATCCGTGGTGTGACCACCCCATCCACAGTGTGACCACCCCATCCGTGGTGTGACCACCCCATCCACGGTGTGACCACCCCATCCACAGTGTGACCACCCCATCCACGGTGTGACCACCCATCCATGCTGTGACCACCCCATCCACGGTGTGACCACCCCATCCACGGTGTGACCACCCATCCATGCTGTGACCACCCCATCCACAGTGTGACCACCCTATCCACAGTGTGACCACCCCATCCACAGTGTGACCACCTCACCCACAGTGTGACCACCCTATCCACAGTGTGACCACCCCATCCACAGTGTGACCACCTCACCCACAGTGTGACCACCACCGCCATGCTGTGACCACCCATGGTGCGCCACACCAGGGACACAGAATTGTCCACCCCCCGGGAGGGTTGGAGGACATCAGCAGCTCCATCCCATCCTGGGGACAGCATTTCCCACCCAGCACTTCCTGCTGCTTTTCCTTCAGCACTTCCCTAAATCCAGGCACATTGTGTTTTCATTTCAGCATAAGGAATTGTGAGACTGGATCCAACAAAAAAGCAGCAGCTGCCTTTCCCTGCTTGCTGCTTATGTGGGAGTGGAGCAGCCAACACCATTCCTAGCACCTTTTAAATTCCTAAAAAATCAGGGATTTAGTTCTGCAGAGAGGCTCACAGCTACAGATTTCCTGCGGGTGGATTCACCTCTCTCCCTTCTCCAGGCAAAATTCTTGTCTGGATTGTGATGGAACAACACCTGTGTCAGCTCCTGTGAATTCCTGGGGAGGTATTTGCTGCTCTTCCTCCAATCCTGCATCCTGGTGACAAAGCAGATGAGGGAAAAATCTCATATTGATTTGTTTTTAATTTATAATTCCATTATTGTCTGTCACAGCTGCAGAGAAAAATTGGGAGTGCAGCCAGGACATCCTGACAATCCTTGATTTGGAATCTTCTGTCTCAGCTTCTCCGAGGGCAGGAATCCAAGTGGCAGTGTCAGCTGTGCAGGGCAGTTCCTGGGTCAGACAGGGAAGAAGCTGGATTTGCTGGGTCCTTGTGGGATGATTTCCATGGAAATGCGGTTTTATTGGACTCTGCAGCACCCCAGTCCTTCTGTCCCATGTCCCATCCTGTCACTGTGGGTGCCACAAAAATCCCAAAACCAAACCCAAATCCTTATCAGCTTCCCAAATTATTTCCAACCATCCCCACCCCACGTGCCTGGGACACTGAGGATGCAGGGTGAGCATCACTGGGGGTCTCACCATGGATCCAGGTGGTTCCATGGGCGCAGGGGAGGTGCTGTCCCTTCCCAAGGTGCCCCCGAGGTGCCCACGGAGCTGCTCAGACCCCACATGGAGCAATGTCCTGTTTTTGTGGCTTCCTGGGAAGCCAGATATTTTTGTGTTGCAGACAGAGCCCTGTAAAGTCATTTAGACAATAAAGGAGTGACAGGATTTCCACAGGAGAAGAGATTAAGCAAAGTGGGATTATTTTGTTCGGCAAGGAGATGATTAAGAGGTGCCATGATTGAAGTGTTTAAAGTGGCTCAGGGTTCTTATCAAATTAAGCTGTGCTGGAGATGGCTGGGCAGCCGTCACTCAAGGGCACAGAACTTTGCTGCAGCCTCTCCCATGGTGCAGGGGACGGTTTGGGATGCAGGGGACAATCCTGGATGGACACAGTGCCACCAGGGCGAGGTTTGGGTGGGCTGGAGAGCTCCTGCTGGTGACCTTAGCCTCGGCACCATCTTGGACATCACCTTGATTCCCCTCCGTGCTTTCACCTGGATATTCTCCTCCCCCTCAGCACTCCTGTCCTTTCCTTCTCTCCTGAGAATTCCTGACCATTCCTGGCCTTCTGTCCCCTCTGCTCTCCAGGAGGCATGAGGGATGTGCTGAAGGTTTGTCCCTTCTCTGCATTCCTGCCCTGCCCATCACTGCCTGGGCTTTTTCTTGTCTCCCCATCCTTCTTGTGCCACCTGGGATTCTCTGCTGTGCCCAGCCATGCCAGTCCTCTGTGACCTTCAGAGCAGCTGGGGTGGTTTCCTTGGATTAGCATGGGATAATTGCAGTGGAGAGGGCTCGGTGAAAACCCGAATTTCTGTTCCGGATCACAATCAGATTCACAGCTCTCACCCCTAATTACAAAATTGCCTCTTCAGCCCTTGATGAGCTGCAAATTCCTTGATGGATTCACCTTGTTCCATGTGCTCCCGGTCCACAGCAGCATTTGGATGTCGAGTGGAGCACTCCTCACTTCTCTTCAATGGAATTTCAAAATCAGCCCCCTCTTCCCGAGGAGTGTTCAAGCCTCAAGTGCTTCCAGCCCCGCTATTGTCAGTGCAGAAGCTGCTTCTGAGCTGTTTTTGGTCCCTTTTTCCACCTTCTCCAACTGTTTCTCCCAATTCCAGGGGATTTCAACTCTGCCTGCTGGGAGTGTTCCTTCTCCTCTCCCAGGTTCCTCCTGGACCCGTTTGGTGCTGGTACTGCTGGGGGGACCTCGAGGGCTGTGTCCAGTTCTGGGTCCTGCAGGAGAGCCCTGGAGGGGCTGAAGCATGTCCAGGGAAGGGAATGGAGCTGGGAAGGGGCTGGAGAATCCCTGAGGGAGCTGGGAAGGGGCTGGAGAATCCCTGAGGGAGCTGGGAGGGCTCAGCCTGGAGAAAAGGAGGCTCAGGGGGCCCCTGTGGCTCTGCACAAGTCCCTGCCAGGAGGGGACACCGCAGGGATTTGGGATCTGCTCCAGGAACAGGGACAGGAGCAGAGGCAACAGCCTCAGGGGAGGCTCAGGGTGGATTTTAAGGAAAATTTCCCCATGGAAAGGGTGCTCAGGGATTGGAGCTGCCCAGGGAGGTTTGGATCCCCATCCTGGAGGTGGCACTGAGTGCTCTGGGTGGGGACAAGGTGGGGATTGGGCACAGCTTGTATTCCATGATCTGGGAAAGCTTTTCCAACCTCAGTGATCCTGGGATTCTTTAGGCCTGACCCACAAGCCAGGCACAGCTGAGCATCCACCTGGACCAGAGCATTTCTGCTGCTGCTGTGGCAGCTCAGGGGGTCAGAGGTGGCTCTGTGGGCAGTGACAGCCCCACTGCCACCAGCAGTGTCACTCCAGCCCCCTCCCTGCACAGCAGGTTTGTCCCACCTTTCCTCACGCCCACCCACATCCCAAAACACCTCTGGGCTTTGTCTGAGGATGGGAACAGCTGGGAAAAAAGCTTCCCTTTGATTGGCAGCAGAGTTTGTGTCCCTGAGAGCAGAGGCACCGTTCACTGGGATGTGCTCCAAGCTTCTCCTGTGGAGCCATCCTGGCTGGTTCGGGGAGGATGGATAAACCCTTCAGCTGAGCTCTTCCACATCTGCACAGCCTGGCTGCAGATTCAGGCTGAATCCTTGAAAAGGGCACCGGAGCACCAAGCCTGGCTCTGTCCTGATGGGCCGGGAACAAAAGCAATTATGAGGCGAGGTGGGAGCAGGGCTTTGAGCTCGGCTTATCCCGCTGATTATGGGATCATCTGCCAGGCCTGGCCTCTCTGCCAAGCAATCCCCTGGCCACAGCCACGAGCCAGAGAGGAGGAAGCTCGGAAAGGCCAAGCCTTGGCAGCCCCTGCAGGGCTGGAGTTCATCCTGGCTCCAGCCAGAGCCTTTCCACGCCTGGAGCTGCTGGGAAGGAGCCGCCAGGGGTGGCAATTTTGTGCTTCTCCCCACAGAATTGAGTTTTTTTGGCTGGGATGTTCATTTTGGCTCTCTCCAATCTCCTTTTTATCCTGACAGAGCTCCACCTTCCTGTGGACAGCACCTCCACCATCCCTTCCTCACCCTGAAGCCATTCCTAGAGCATGCACAGACGCACATCCATCTTCTTCCTGCTCCTTGCCCAGCTTTTTCCTTGCCTCTCCCCACTGGGATTCCACCAGGAGGAAGGGAAGGGGGTCCCTCAAACCCTCCTGGAGGATGGCAGAGGAGCAGGAGGAAGGGAAGCCATTAGGGCAGGGCCCTTCCCTGTCCCCCTTGCCCCCGGTGACATTTGGAGTGTGGATGTCTCCGTGTTGGGAGCTCGTTTCTCCTGGAGGGGAAGGAGGTGCCGCCAGCAGCAGCCACGGGGACGCAGCTTTCCTCTAATGAACTAGAAAATAGTTTCCCTTTAATACTGATTATCCTGGAAGGCAGCTGAAGGGAATGTGATTTCCATAGCGATGAACCCCGGGCACGGCAGCAGCACGGGCTGGGCTCAGCTGGGATGTTGGGATGTTCTGGAGCATCCCAGCCCGGGCAGCACGGGGGTGCCTCTGCTTCCCAACAGCTGTGCCCCGATCCTGCAGCTCTGCCTGCCTCTGGAAGGGCTTGGGGCCGGCTGGGAGGGGTTGTTGTACCCCTGAGACTGCATCCTGTGTGTCCTGCCTCTTCTAGCCTGGTTCTCCATCTCTCCTCAGCCTGGTTCCCCATCCCTCCTCAGCCTGGTTCCCCATCCCATCTCAGCCTGGTTCCCCATCCCTCCTCAGCCTGGTTCCCCATCCCTCCTCAGCCTGGCTCTCCATCCCCTCTCAGCCTGGTTCCCCATCCCCTCTCAGCCTGGTTCCCCATCCCCTCTCAGCCTGGTTCCCCATCCCTCCTCAGCCTGGTTTTCCATCCCAGCTCAGCCTGGTTCCCCATCCCTCCTCTCCCCCCTCAGCCCAGCTCCCAGCTGTGATGAGCTGGATGCTGCTGTCACTTCTCTGCCATCCCATTCTGAGAGAATTCTGGAATCCTGACTGCAGCAGGCAAATCTGTGGCCAGGGAAAAAAATAAGCAGGGAAAATCCAGCTGGGAATAAAAATGAGAAAGCCCCCAAAGCCTGGGCTGATTCTGTCCCTGTGCTGAGGTGAGAGCCCACCTGCAGAGCTGCCCCAGCACAGGGAGGAGCTGCAGCTGCTGCAGCCAGCCCAGAGGAGGCTCCAGGATGAGCAGAGGATGGAGCAGCTCTGCTGGGAGGAAAGGCTGGCCCAGCTGGGATTGTTCACCTGGGCAGGAGGAGCTTTGGGGTGAGCTCAGGGTGGCCTTGAAGGAGCTGCAGGAGAGCTGGAGAGGGAGCTGGGACAAAGGGATGGAGGGACAGGACACAGGGAATGGCAGGGCTGGATGGGATTTTGGGCAGGAATTGTTCCCTGGCAGGGTGGGCAGGGCTGGCACAGGGTGCCCAGAGCAGCTGTGGCTGTTCCATCCCTGGAAATCAGCAGGGGATTGGATTTTACACCCTGGAAAAAGCCTGCCAGGATCCTCCACCACGAGAGTGTTTGCTCCCAGCCAGGGTGCAGATGGCTCCAGCATCCCAGAACATGGCCAGGATGGGTTTGGGTGGAGGATCTGGGATGGTTCCTGCACGTTCCCTCCCGTGTCTGTCCCCACAGCAGATTTGTGGCACTCAGGTTGCTGCTCCTGGCCCTGCCACGCTCAGAACAGATGTCCCTTCTCCACAACACATGGACACACCATGCCTGGCCATATGGGACAAATTATGGGATGCACAGATGAGGAAAACAGGGAATCTGGGGGTGCAGAACATGCCAGGGGAAGCCACAATCCCCCAGCACTGGGAGCAGCCGGGTTGGGAATCAGCATTCCCTGCCTGGATCAGCATTCCCTGCCTGGGTCAGCACTCCTGCCTCCCTCAGATGGACGATCTTGTGGGCTAATAACCAAATCAAATATTCAGGAGCTGCTGCTCTGCCAGAGGCACTGCAGAGATGGATGCTGGAAACCTGGGAAGCTCTGACTGCACCTGGAGCTTGCAGGGCTGGGACAGGGAAACGTGGCTGGGCTCAGCTTGGAGGGAGCCCAAAGGATTTGGGGAAGGGGATTTGTTCTCCCAGTCCTCCAAGGGGAGGAATTTCCTGGCAGGGAGGGAAAACAGGCAGGGATCTGCTTTTGGAGGGAATAATTTGGGAATGCAGCTGCCCACAATCCCATCCCTGCTCCCTGGATCCTTGTCCAGGTTAAACCAACACATGGTGCAGGAACAGGGAATTTCAGAAGACCCTGACCACAGCAGGAAACTCCTCTGGGAAGGAATCCCTGATTTCCAAAATGCTCTGTCAGGACTGGGGGCCTCTCACACCCACAGGGACCAACAGCACCTGGTGACTTCTGTCCGTGCCAGCCCCCGGGTGTCCTGAGGGGACACAGCCAGGGACAGGAGGCTGCAGGGACAGAACTGTGCCAGCCTGGCACAGGAAGGGAGGCGCTGCAGTGTGTGCTGGCAACCAGTGGCCAGCCAGGCAGCAGGAGAAACCCTGGGGGTGGCAGAGCTGGGCTCACTCCTGCTCAGCTCCAGGGCATCCCTCGGAGCTGCGTCACCTCTGGCAGTGCCACAGCCTCCTGGCACAGCGCTGGGCACAGCTGCAGCCAGGGACAGCGGCCAGTGATGGCCCTGGCACGGCCACCAGTGCCCAGGGGTGGCTGGTGAGGCAGGGCAGGGGTCAGCCTGGTGCCCGTGGGGGCTGGGGAGCTCGGCAGATGCTGTTGGATGTTTTTGGAGCAGAATCCTGGATCTGAGCAGCCCGAGGGTGACCAGAGGGGACAAAGCAAGGGAGGGAGCAGCTGCTGCACGTCAGAGGTGGGACACAGGGAAGGGAGGGATGGAAATCTGGTGCTTTCCTGCCTCTCTCCTGAAGAGTGACAGGGACAATTTTTCCCAGGAGGATGAGATTTGAGGAAGTTCTCTGCTCTTTTCTTGCTCCTAGCAGGAAAACCACACCAGCTGAAGAGTTTTCCCACCGCAGAAGGCTCCAGGGATGTGCAGGACACAAGATCTCCTCAGGATGGTCCCATGGCATTCCCAGCTCCATTCCAGGTGCTCTGCCAGGCTTCAGCTGGGTGTTCAGGCCACGGCTCCTGCCCAGCCCCAGGATCCCAGTGGGAATCTCTGCAGCACCAGCTACTGGGAGCTGATGAGCAATGAAAGGATGAGCTGTTTGGAAATCCCACGGCTGGTTTATTGATGCACAGCTCTGAAAATAAGTCCAGAGACAAGGACAGGGCTGGGCTGAGGGTACAGGATTATGTCTAGGACAAAAGGGGGCAGTTCAGGGGTTAGGGTCTGATGGGGACAGGGCAAGGAGGGGTTAGGGATAGGGAAAGCCAATGGGGACTGACAGGGTGGGGCAATGAGACAGAACAGAACCAACAGAGATGCAGGGAGGGGAGAACGTTCCAGGGGTGTCCACAAATGGAGATGGGGGTGGGCAGGGCCAATGGGACATCAAAGCTGAGGGGGAATTAACATATGGGTGCAAAGGGTTGTGGGAAAGAGACTTCTCTCTCCACAACCTGAATGAAGGTTGAGGGAGGACTTAAGGGAACAATTTTTAATTTTTGTGCTGATTCTGTAAGGGATGTTTTTCTCCCCCCCCCAGGTTCTCTTTGCTGGCTCTGAGTCTTGTGGAACTGGAGCAAATTCCACTAGGAACAGAAACCAGGATCAGTTTTTTTTTGGGAATTGTCATCCCACAGCCCTTCCCTTGTGAAGGATCATCTGCAAAGCCTCACAAACCCTTCCCACCTTCCTGTCCCTGGGGATTGAGGATGGAGCATCCCTGAAACTCCCCAGTTTCCAGCAGCAAGGAATCAGCCAGAATTCCAGGTGAGATCCCAGATTCCAGGGCTGGAGGGGCTGTGGCTGCTCCCTTTTGGTTCTAGGCACGCACAGCCAGCTCTCCGCTGGGACAGGGGCCACTGGGATTTATCCAACACATCCCTCACCGTGGCTCCTGGGGGGATTTGGGTTTGGGAAAGGATTTATTCATAAAGCCACGGCAGCAGGAAAGCAATCCTGGTCCTGGGGGCCCTGCAACGTGTGGATAAAGCAAATTAGAGCCAGGTCTGCGTGTGGAGGTTATAAACAAACACAGCCCGGGTTCGGAATGGGGAGGGAGAGAAGGAGTCAGAGGTAGAGAGGAAAAGGCAGAGGAACAGGGAGGGGAGAGCCCTTTCATAATTCATCATTCCTGAAATAAAAATAAGGCTGGAATCATGTTTTGGGTAGAAGGGAGAGCGCGTAGGAAGTGTGTACTTGCCAATCTGCCAAAAAAAAGTTGCTTTTTATTTTCTTAAGAAGGCAATTATGTATTTTTGTCAGCCACTTCCTACTTTGAAGCAGCTGAACCTGCTTTGCTCAAACTTTCCCAAACAATTTGCCCTGAGGCTGCTGCCAGAACTGCAACATTTACACCCCGAAGATGAAAGGGGGGGAGTGCCACGGCTGTGGCTCCGTGTGTGCAGAGCAGAGGCACCTGCAGAGTGCTCCTGTCTGCCTACCCAGCCCTTCTGCACAAAGCTGGGGATTTGGGAGCCTCCCTTTGCCTTGGCTCAGCTCAGGAGCTCCTCACAGGGATGCTGAAATGTGATTCCAGAGCAGTGCCTGATGCTGCTGCTTCTGGAAGCTCCCGTTTTTTTGGGATAAGGAGATGGAGCCCAGCTGGATTTGGGTCCTCAGCACACGCTGGGCAGGGAAGGAGTTCGGATTTCTCAAGGTTCAACGTTGATTTCATCACTTCCACAGCGAAATTTCATGCCCAGCTGAGTGCCTGCTCCACCCTAAATCCCTGCCCCTCTCCTGGGCTCTCTTTGGGAATCTCTGCCGGGATTTGGGATTGATGCCATGGGGCTGAACTGGTTGTACCTGGGTTTCCCAGGCAGCCCTGGCAGGATGGGCAAAGTTGGGCTCCTGTGTCCCCAGCTCTGCTGTGTCACTGTCCCTTAGAGGTGTCTCCTGTCTCTGTTGTGAGGGACAATGGCATTTGGGGCTGCAGGTTTTCACCTCCAGCAGAAAATAAAATGGTGAGATTAATTCTCACCTCAAGGGCCTTGGGGCGCTCTGGTTGCAGCGGCCAATGTGAGAAGGAAAAGGCTGAGCATGAGAGGGAAGGGATCCTTCTGGCCCCACAGGATTTAGCAGCACCCCAAGACCCCCCCAGCTCCAGGTGAGGCAGCATTCCTGCCCCAGCTCCCTGCCCCACCCTCTGGAATATCCAGTGCTGCCCATAAAGTACAAACACCACGGATATATTCCTTGGAAAACCAGGCAGTGCCTGTGGCTGGGACAGCTCCCAGCTCTGCAAACACAGCAGGAATGTTGATATTCATGATATTCCTGATATTCCTGTCCAGGAGCAACAGCTGGGCACTGAGGTCACCTGATAGTGGCATTAGGAGCAGCTCATGAGGAAGATGCATGGCTGGGGCTGGCAGGAGTGACCTGGCTGTCCCCAGCGTGTCCCTGCCTGTGGTGATAACAGGATCTCCCTCCTCCTGGTCCCAAACTCTGCCCTGACCCTGCCTGCCATGGGAAATCTGCCACATCTGGCTGGGCTGGTGTGCAGAGAGTCCCAGAGTGGGGTGGGAGGGTCCTGAAATCCCATCCAGTGTCACCCCTGCCATGGCAGGGACACCTCTCACTGTCCCATTGCTCCAAACCCAATGTCCAGCCTGACCTTGGGCACTGCCAGGGATCCAGGGGCAGCCACAGCTGCTCTGGGCACCCTGTGCCAGCCCTGCCCACCCTGCTAGGGAGGAATTCCCTCCCAAAATCCCATCTGGTGATGGGAAATGGGCGAGGAAAAACAAACAGGATTCAGCTCAGCACCACATCGTGAGGGGATCACAGAGCACTGAGGTTGGAAGAGACCTTCAAGGCCATCCAGTCCAACCACCCACCCAGCACTGCCCTGGAAGCCCACAACCATCACCCAGCTCTGTCAGAGAGCACCCAGCACTGACCCTGGAACTCCCAACCCCCAAAACCAGCACCCAGCACTGCCCCTGGAACTCCCAGACCCCAAAACCAGCACCCAGCACTGCCCAGAACCCCTAAAAACCCCAAACCCAGCACCCATCACCGCATCCAGACAAGTCCTCAACCCCTCCGGGGATGGGGATTCCCTACTCCTTGGGCACCCTATTCCAGTGCCTGGCCACCCTAAAAATGAACATTTTTTTCCCTAATCTGCTCCAAATCTCCCCTTTCTGGGGCCATTTCCTCTTGTCCTCCCACTGCAGGAGTGGCAGAAGGGACTGGCCCCACCCCAAGCTCCTGTCCTGGATCCAAAACCCAAACTGGCAAGGACAAGCCTCGATAATTAATAATTCCACCAATTAGAGCTGCCCTAATGAGACAGGAGCTGCAGAATCCGTGGTGCAAAGCAGGCCTTGATTTCCCAGCCCAATTTCTCTGTTTTCCTTCCCATCAAACCTCTTCCTGCTGCGCCTATTCCTGGAAAAAACGAGGGAGCCAAAGTGGGGAGAAGGGAATGATCAGGAGGATCCTGGAGAGGGAAAGGCAGCCGTGAATGCACTTCATGTTTGCAGTAATTAAGGAACTGTCGAAATTCCTAAATCCCAATTTTGAAATCGTTTGGTTGACTTGACACGTCCAAGTCCCCGAGCTTTTAATTCAAATATAAAGCTTGATTGGCAAATTAAGAGAAGGCTATGAATGAAATTAATGAAAGATTAAAGACCAGCAGCTCACGCTGATATAAAAATTACCCCTCCAAAATAGGTTATGCAATAATTAGGATAAGTTGCCACTCTGCTAATATTAATTCTGATCTAACATTTATTCGTCGATGAGATTTACTGATTCCCAATGAAGTCCTAAAAATTCCCTACAAGTGTTGGATCTTTGCAGGCTCTGTTAATCACCTTTATTTTCAATTCCCTAATTTTTAAAATTACCATAAAGCGAGTTTTCCTTAATAAATTGTGTCGTTGAGCACTTGAATTTGCAGTTGCACTGAGGGAAATGAGATCCAAGAGCTATTAGGAGGGGGAATGGGAATTTGATTAACCAAAATTACCTGTACAAGGCACCTGGACCCCTCCAAATTGCTCCTATTTCCATGTCACGCTCTGCATCCAAGGAAAACTTAGGGAGGGACAATCGAGGGAGTTTGCCTCACCAAAAGCTGCAGCCTGTGGAATTTTGCAGTCAGAATTTGGGAATTGGTGTTCACAGGTGGCAGGGGGAAGAGGGAATTGTCCTCCAGCTGGGATTGGGATTGAGTATGTCCCATGAATTTGGCAGGACAAGGTGACCTCGGAGAGGATGGAAAGGAAAACCTTGGTACTCCTTCTCCCAAATGTAGATTTGTGGCCAAACTCAAACATTATTCACACTTTCCTCATTTAATGTGGATATTTTTCCATCCAGCCACCTTGACTGCACATCAGCAGCGTTCCCCAGCTGAGAATAACCCAGGATTATTTTAAATATTTTTTTTCCCCCATAATTGTGTTCAGCTTTATCATTACCTGGAGTCTGCTCCGCAGCACTTCCCCGAATACGCTGGAATTTTTTATGGACTCCACGATTTATGCCTCGGCTTCTCTCTCTGTCTTGGCTGTGGCAGATGAGAACTGAATTCCTCTGTTTCTGATCACTTATTCTTGGTTTATAGTGCAATAAAAAATAAAAACAGCCCAGTAAAATACTGTAAATAGAGTGGGTGCAGCTGCATATCTGTGGTTTTTGTGCTCAGATCAATGCGTGGACACATCCTCAGCCCTCTGAGTTTATGATGGAAGGAGCCCTCCTGCTCCTGCACACAGGAAAAAAAAAATTCCTCGAACCTCAGTTCCATCTTTACAGAATGGTTTGGGTGGGACATGTTGGTGATGCCATCCAGCCTGGCGGTGTCTGGGATATTCCCTGTTCTCCGCTGCTCCAGGCACCACGTGGGATGTGGGAGGGGACAAGTGGCATTTCCTCCACTGCTCTGAGGACCCCCAAAAATCCAAGGCCCCCCTCACTCCATCCTTGCTCCATAGAGCTCTGAACTCCACCCACTTCCACTGAATCCAGAGCTCCCAAACTCCCCCCAGCCCCTCTCCAGAGGATCTGTCTTGCTTTGAAAGACAGGTATTTGTTAAGGAAGGCAAGAGTCTTTTTGGAAATGGGAAAATGTCAACTCCCTTCAAATTATTATAATTTTGAAATTAAGGGGCTCTCAGGCAAAGATATGGGAACAGGAATAACAGTTCCTCACTAGGAAAATTAAAATAGAAATACAGTATTACAAAGAACAAACCCAAACCCTGCCAGAGTCAGAATCCAAGCTGACACCCATCAGTCAGTCAGGGTGGTGGCAGCAGTGCCATTCCATGGTGGCTGCATCCTCCTGCAGTGACAGATGTGGCTCAGTTGGAGCAGTGCTCCTGTACAAGGTGCAGTTTCCCTCCCAAGGCCCAGTGATGATGTGGAAGGGTCTGGTTTTCTTCTGGGATCCAGTGGAAAAGGCTGCTCTGATGTTCCAAATCTCAGATTTTATCTGGGTAGGAAATGTTTGGCTCCTCCCCCTGGGTGAAGCATCTCCCCATGGGATGATGGAATTTTATCAGTCGTGTACTGGGACTCAGTGGCCATGAACAGGAGAGATCTCCTGGAGGGAGGATGGGTTGTGGAAAGATAAAGAACACTGCCCCAGCTGGTTTAACAGCTGGCCCATTAACAGGAGATATCCCACAGAGATAAAGAACACTGGCCCACCTGGTTTAACAGTTGGTGGCAAAATTCATATTTTTGATCGCATCCTGTATTGCAACCCAAGACAGGATCTCACTTTATCCACCCTCAGGACCCCTCAGGTTCCCAGAGCACCTCCCAGTATCCTTCCCCCTGCATGGGAAGAAGCTCTGCTGCTCTGCTGGGCTCTCATCCCAGACGTGCCCCTGGAGAATCCTCCTGGAGAAGCTCCTGCTCCAGAAGGCAAAGCTGAAGAGCATCACTCCCTCACAAATGGGAGATCCATCACAGAGCTCTCCAGTGTGCACTGGCACAGGGAAGAACCTCTTCCCATTTTGCACTCCGAGCTCAGGTATTAAACACAGATTTGTCGGAATTCTCTTGTTTCAGGTGAGGCAAAGACACCTGGCAAGAGCTTGGCGCTCTCCTCACCTGGAGCAAATGATTCCCAGCCCTGGAGGAGCAAGGAGGCTCTGGGAAGATGCTGGGGAGCAGTGGATGTGAGTCACTGCCAGGATAAAGACATCTAAATTGGCTCGAGATTCCTGCCAGGACTGGGAGATGAATCAGGACCGTCGTGACCTCTCCATGTGTCTGGCAAGTTGTTCTCTTGTTGCCTCGTGAACAATCTGTTTTCCCGGACCCAAAATAACAATGTTGAGGAATAAAGTGCTTTTTTTCTCCTCCACTCTGGGTGAGTCACTGAAGGGAAAGGAGGAGGAGTTCTCCGTGTAGACGTGGAGCAGGAGCTGGGAATTCTGACAGGGAACAGTCAGGGTCGAGGGTGGCACCCCTGCATTACTGGGGTGGCAAATAGCCCTAGGTGGCCCAGCTGACCCATCTGCCAGCCCCTGGTGGTGTGCACCTCTTCCTCCCACATCATCTCCCGCTCTTGCTCCTGTCATCTCATCCCAAAAATTGTCTGGCACAGATCCCGTGGTAAACGCGCTGCTACCAGCCCCGTGCCAAAGCTTTCCCTTCAAATCTCAAACATGAGCAGGTTGGAGCCTTGACATTTTTCAGCAACTAAGCCAAAGTCGACGGCAAATGATATTTTTACCTTTTTTCTCCCTGCCCTTTTCTTCCTGTGTGTCTGTTTGCTTCTCTCTTCCTTTCTCCAGAAAAACAACAGAAATTCCAAATCCAGCATCACCAACTCAATAACTGCCCTTTCAACGTGTCCCTGTCTGTGGTGACTCTGAGAAAAGGGGCTGGAAGGTCCAAGATTTGCCCTGGGAGACTCTTTAAAGCAAAGGGAGAGCGTTTCAGTGATAAATTTCACGTTGAAAGCCACGTTCTTCTCCCTCGTTTTCAGAGGAATTTTATCGGCACTCACTGACAGCTCAGCTCTTGCACGCCTGTTTGTTTGCAGTGGATGGATGCCAGCTGTAACTTAGATCCACCTAAATATTGCATGGAAAACCAGGATTGCTTCCCTTCTGTGGCCACCCCACAGGTGCCAGGGGCAGGGTGGCTCAGCAATGACATTCCTGCAGGAGCCCCTTGGGCAGCACAGGCTCACATTCCAGGGAAGGTTTATATCCCTTTTTGTTTTCTGCTTATTCATTACAAGAACCAAAAATAATCTGCAGCAACCTGAGAGGTGAATGTGGTTAAAGAAGGGTTTGCGCCCCTTCAAGGGCCTAAAGGGGCTGCAGGAGAGCTGGACTGGAGACAAGGGATGGAGGGACAGGACACAGGGATGGCTTGAAGATGATGGGGGAGAGATTTAGTCCCCTGTCCCAGTAGGACAGCACAGTGTGGGTTTGGCAGGGATGTGGCACAACGGACATGGGGTGCCTCTTGCCACCCTCCAGGGCAGCCCTGAGCCAGCACAGCAGGCACAGCCAGGCCAGGAATGCTCCTGATTAATCCTGGGATTTATAGTGCCCATAAAATCTGTTCCAGTGACATATTAATATCCCAATTAATACTCTGCGACAGACATTTTAATGGAACTAATTCCAGGCTGGATGAGCCTTTTGGAGGGATATAAATGGCTTTACATGGTGCTATTGATCCCTGTGGCCACAGCATTCCGCAGCAATTCCCTCCATCCATCCATCATCCATCATCCATCCATCATCCATCCATCCATCCATCCATGCATCATCCATCCATCATCCACCCATCCATGCATCATCCATCCATCCATCATCCATCCATCCATCCATCATCCATCCATCCATCCATCATCCATCCATCATCCATCCATCCATCCATCCATCCATCCATCCATCATCCATCCATCATCCATCCATCATCCATCCATCCATCCATCCATCATCCATCCATCCATCCATCATCCATCCATCCATCCATCATCCATCCATCATCCATCCATCCATCCATCCATCCATCCATCATCCATCATCCATCCATCATCCATCCATCATCCATCATCCATCCATCCATCCATCCATCCACCCATCCATGCATCATCCATCCATCCATCCATCTATCCATCCATCCACCCATCATCCATCCATCCATCCATCATCCATCCATCCATCCATCATCCATCCATCATCCATCCATCATCCATCCATCCATCCATCCATCCATCCATCCATCCATCCATCATCAATCCATTATCCATCCATCCATCCATCTATCCATCCATCCATCCATCATCCATCCATCCATCATCCATCCATCCATCCATCCATCCATCCATCATCAATCCATCATCCATCATCCATCCATCCATCCATCCATCCATCATCCATCATCCATCCATCCATCATCCATCCATCCATCCATCCATCATCCATCCATTCATCATCCATCCATCCATTCATCATCCATCCATCATCCATCATCCATCCATCATCCATCATCCATCATCCATCCATCCCTGTTATCCCAGGAAGGTCCACACCTTCAAATCTTTATGGGATTTTTTTCTTGGGGTGCACGGTGAGGAAAGAGAAAAGGGAAAAGAAGCATCAGCCCTGTAGGATGGGATGGGATGGGATGGGATGGGATGGGATGGGATGGGATGGGATGGGATGGGATGGGATGGGATGGGATGGGATGGGATGGGATGGGATGGGATGGGATGGGATGGGATGGGATGGGATGGGATGGGATGGGATGGGATGGTTGGCTCCAGCAGATCCAACTCTCTCCTGGTGCTGGGCAGGGATGGGAACATGATTTTGTCAGGAATGCCCCACCCTTGGCAGGCCTTCCCACGTGGCTGCAGGGATGGGGCCGTGGTGCTGTTTCCAGCTCCGGAGCAGGGTTGCCACGGAAACCGATCCTGTTGAGTTTTTTCCCAAAGCCAGCCCCTGGCATCAGAGCTCCCATCCACAGTGTCCAGGGGGAGATTCCTCCAAACCCAGTGGATTCACTCCCCCCACTCACCCCACAAACACAGCAGGGCCCCCCCAAGCCCTGGGTGTGAGCCCAGCCATGCTGTCCTAATGCTCAGCTTTCCAGCCCATCCCAGAAATCCACACAGGATAGATACCTTGGCAGGATTTCCCACCCCACCTCCACTCCTTGCCTTCAAACTCTTCCCTTGGCAGCATCCTGCTGCTCCTTTCCCTGCTCCTCACCCTTGATCCAACACCAGATGCTCAGGTAGTGGAGGAGGCCATGGAAATCCCTCTGGAAAGAGGGAGAGGGTCTGGGAATGTGGAGGGAGGGCAGGTGGGATATGGAAGGGAGGTGTCTCCAGGCAGAGCAGTCCCTGCCTCCCTCCTTCCCTGCATCCAAAGGCTGCCTCTCCATTATTCATCCCCCTTCAGGGGAACTCCCTCATCCCAATAAAAATGTCACAAGGAATGCACAAATACATCCACAGTACCCGGCACCAGGAGTTCCATGGTGCTCGGGGAGCTCTGCTGCTCTCTGCACTCCTGGGCTGTCACCTCAGTTCCCCCTGAGCTGGGGCACAGATTCTCTGACATTCCAGCTCCCCACAGGAGGCTCAGGGAGATGCCTGAGGTATCCTGGATATCTGGGAGCTGGACATCTCAGCTCCCTGCATCCCAAATTCCTGTTTGGCTCTGCTGCATCCCAAAGGTTTTGCTGCCTTTCCCCATCACTTTCATTCCTGTGCAAAGCCTGGGATGAACCTCCCACATAGCCCAAATTCTGCCCTGCAAACCCAGCAGAGATGCACAAATCTGTCCCCATCAGCCATGGGAGACATCCAAAATTCACTTCAGGGCTGCCCAGCGCAGCTGTGGCTGCCCCTGGATCCCTGGAAGTGTCCAAGGCCAGGCTGGATGGGGCTTGGAGCAGCCTGGGACAGTGGGAGGTGTCCCTGCTCCTCCATGATCTCCCATTCCAGCAGTTCTGGGTCGAAGGAAGCTTCAGGTGGCATTTGGAACCAAGCCTGCATGGAATGTGGGCGTGGGATCCCTGGGGATCCCAGAGCAGCCTCTGTTTCCATTTAGGAGCCACCAGATCCTGGCAAAATTCATCTTTTGGGTGTGGAGGAGTGCAGGGAACAGCCAGACCCTGCCTGGTGCAGGTTGTTTGTACTGGAGCACAGATCATGGCACAATCCATGGGAAAATCCTTTGCCAAGCAAAGTCTCCAGTCCATGTGAGTCCATCCTGCTAAATCAACATTGGAATTGCTGCTCTCTGCCTGGGATGGCCAGGGAAAAGCAGTGGAAGGGCTGACTTGCCTCTAATCTGTTTTTCCCAACAAATAGTCCCTCATTTGAAGGAATTCTGGGAGTTCTATCCTGACCAAACCTGCCAAAAGCCAACATTCCCTTTGCCAGGCCAGCCCTTTTTCCCTGGGAATATTTCCCTGTTTTTCCAGCGCTTCCAAAGTACAAGGCTCTGTTTTATCACTGCCATCGCCAAATTTCAACATCTCTTTGCCAAAGAGAGCTCCTGGACCAAATTGTCCATGATTTTCCTGCTTTCCCAGTCTGTTTTCCTGCTGGGAAAATGCATTTGTTTGCTCTCAGCACTGGTGCCCCTGGAAGAACTCCGGGCCAAGCTGATATTTTGTTCTTGGAGCTGTTTTATTCCTCTCAGCATAAACAGCATAAAACCCTCTGGGAATGGGAATAATCTGGGATTTGATGGACTGTGTACAATGATACAGCATGTGAGTGACAGCCCAGCCACGGGGATGTTCTTTGGGAGATCTTGTCCTGCTTGCAGGAGGATTCATTTGCTTTGTCTTGGTGATTTTTGGATAAATCCAGCCAATGGCAGTAAGCCGGGATAATTGCTGTGTGTGGCTCTCCCCAGATCCCATAAACAGTGGGAATTTTGGCAATTCCTACAAGGAATCAAGTGGAGATGTCCAGTTCTGCTGGAGCAGGCATTGAGACCCTCCCAGCACAACCTGGGGCTGATTGTCCCTTGTGGCCACTCCAAAAAACCCTTTGGAGCAATCCCATTCCCACTAAAACCCGCCTGTGCCTTTGCTGGGGACTGGGGGTCGTAAACCACCTTCTCAACCTCGAATTTTTGTGTCCTTTAATTCAAAGCTTTCAGGTCCAAAAAGGCCAGGAGCGATGGTTTGCAGAAGTTGCGATGATTAGCAGAAGTTTTAATGAATCCTGATGGATTTATTATTTGTCTTTTGGACCGATAGATCCCCAGGGGTTGTTTATTCCGATGTCTTGGAGCTCATATAAAATATTTTATTGCTGTGCTTACATTCCTCTATAAAATATTTGCAACACTTCCGCCTGGACTAAATCAGGGCAGGTGAAACTCTAAATTTTGGGGAATATGAGGTCTCATGTTCATCCCCCTCAGGATGCTGTTCCAACCTTGGTGATGCTGTGCCCCCTCTCCCCATTCCCAGGGGGTTTTGGGAAGCACAATCCCACTCCCATTGGGTGGGAAGTGGCTTTTTTGGGGGGGAAAAGGTGTGCTCAGAGGCAGGGATCAGCATCCCGAGGATGCCGGGTCAGCTCCGGGTGCTGATTTGCAGCTCGGGCAGAGGCAGCTGCGCCTTTTCCGTGAGATTCGTGTCAGCGTTTGGCAAAAATAGCATCAGAGCCACTCTGGCTGCCCAGCCCGGCGTCTGGAGCCCGCTCCTCCCGACAGGAGCCAGGGAATTGCGTGGCTTGGCTGAGCCAGGTATTTCGCTTCTATTTTTCATGCCCAGAATGCGGCTGTAAAAGCCGATGAATTCCCGGTGTGTGTCACCTGGGCAGGAGCAGCGGGGGAGGCGCAGCAGGGAGGGGACAGTGCTGCGATGGGAGCTCGGCTGGCACTCCGGCGTCTCTGTTCGCACGGGAAAGGGGAAGGAAAAGCTCGGGAAGGCTCCAGGGCATGGGAGCATCCATGGGAGCATCACTGCAAGGAGCAGCCTGCAGGCAGGGCAGGGAGGAGAGGCCATCAGCGCCTGGAAAAGCTGGAGCCAGAGTCTCCAGCTGCGGCAGAGAAGGTTGTGAATCTTCCAGTTAGTGACGGTCTGTATGAATTGGGGATGTTTTTCTGATTGTGTGGTGACCAAGGAGAGCCACCATGAGCTGAGCACACGTCCAGGGCTCCCACGGACACAGCAGGAGTCAAACCAGGCTGTGTGCTCAAGGCAAACAAACAGCAGAGAAGTGAAAACAATTGTAAAAGCCAAAAATGATGTTTGCACTCACAGGCTCGTGGAATTGTTTGGGTTGGAAAGAACCTTCAGGCTCATTGTGTTCCACCTCTTGCAGGGACAGGGACACCTCCCACTGTCCCAGGCTGCTCCAAGCCCTGTCCAGCCTGGCCTTGGACACTTCCAGGGATCCAGGGGCAGCCACAGCTTCTCTGGGAACCTTGTGCCAGGAGCAATTCCTTCCCAAAATCCCATCCCTCTGGCAGTGGGAGCCATTCCCTGTGTCCTGTCCCTCTATCCCCTTTCCCCAGTCTCTCTCCAGCTCTCCTGGAGCCCCTCCAGGTCTCCCTGGAGCCCCTTCCTGCTGCTGTGAACAAAAGAGCTTTGAGGGACTGGATCCAAAGGCCCAAACACCTCCAGCTTGGCCTTGGGATGAGCTGAACCAGTTTTTTCCTTTCCTAGACGGTGTCTGGCTGGGCTGGGCTGGGTTGAGCTGGGTTGGGCTGGGTTGGGTTGGGCTGGGCTGGGCTGGGCTGGGTTGGGTTGGGTTGGGTTGGGCTGGGCTGGGCTGGGCTGGGTTGGGTTGGGTTGGGCTGGGCTGGGCTGGGCTGGGCTGGGTTGGGTTGGGTTGGGCTGGGCTGGGCTGGGTTGGGTTGGGCTGGGCTGGGCTGGGTTGAGCTGGGCTGGGCTGGGCTGGGCTGGGCTGGGCTGGGCTGGGCTGGGCTGGGTTGAGCTGGGCTGATTCTCCCCAGGGAAGGAAGCAGAGAGAGGGAAAGGGAGATTAAAGCCTTGTCACTGTCCATCCTGAATCTGAGACATCTGCCAGGTGTTCCTCGCTCCCTCAGAGCTTTCCCAACCCTCCTGGAGAGCCTGGGAGCTCCCAGCATCCAGTGGTGACACGGGGAAGGACGAGTTTCCCCTGAGTTTACCCAGGACTGGGAAGCCTTGTTGAGTTTGAAATAATAACAATTTTGTGTGAAATAATAACAATTTTGTATGAAATAATCACGATTTTGTATGCGTCTGAGTCTTTCTGCCCAGCGTGAGCCAATCTAAAGCCGATCTCATTTATCAATTAGCATTTGTAACGTCCTTATCACCATGGAATCAAAACACTGTAAATGGATTAAGGAATAAGCAGGATGCCTGGGGGAGTCAGGAATTCATCTCCTCGGGATTGGGGGTGATCTCATCGGGGGGACAGGGACAGGCACAAATTTTTGATCCTGTACAAAATTGGAGCAAGGGGTCATTGGAAATAATTAGAGTTATTAGTCTGGAATTAAGAGAGTAAATTTTTGATCTGGACCTGAATGTTCACAGGGGGAGTTATTGTGGAAAACCTCATCCTCTGCTCCCTGTGCTTCTGGTTTATCCCAAATCATCCCCAGAGCCTCCCCTCGCTCTCAGCCCAGCCCTGTTTTCCATGGGTCCATGGAAAACAGCCCTGGAGTGGTGCCAGGCGGATGCTGCTGTTCCCAGCCACTTTGGAGGGAAGGATTGCAGCATGAGGAGGGTCCTGCTGGCTCCAGGAGGAGCAGGAGGTGTCCCCAGGAGCTCAGCAAGGTCACCTTAAAGGGAATTATTGAACTGCATCCCCTTCCCAACAGGGGGAAGCAGAAGTGGGCACGGGGACAGCTGTGCAGGATTAGCGGGGTCTGTCCTAACCCAGGGTGTGTGTTGAGAATATTTTAGCTGAAGAACATTTGGAATTCAGGATGTTTTCTCATTCCATCCCTGTGGCCCCTGATTCTGTCCCTGTGCTGAGGTAGAGCCCACCTGCAGAGCTGCCCCAGCACAGGGAGGAGCTGCAGCTGCTGCAGCCAGCCCAGAGGAGGCTCCAGGATGAGCAGAGGATGGAGCAGCTCTGCTGGGAGGAAAGGCTGGCACAGCTGGGATTGTTCACCTGGGCAGGAGGAGCTTTGGGCTGAGCTCAGGGTGGCCTTGAAGGAGCTGCAGAAGAGCTGGAGAGGGAGCTGGGACAAAGGGATGGAGGGACAGGACACAGGGAATGGCAGGGCTGGATGGGATTTTGGGCAGGAATTGTTCCCTGTGAAAGTGGGCAAGGCTGGCACAGGGTGCCCAGAGCAGCTGTGGCTGCCCCTGGATCCCTGGCAGTGCCCCAGGCCAGGTTGGACATTGGGATTGGAGCAATGGGACAGTGGGAGGTGTTCCTGCCACAGCAGGGGGTGAAACAAGATCAGCTTTAACCTCCCCAAACCATTCTACAATTCCATGATTCTCCCCTGCCAGCTCTCCAGGCAGCTCCTGGTGTGTCCCAGCTCAGTGGGAATGTGGCACTGCCACACCCTGGTGGCACAGGACAGTCCCCCCCTCGCTGTGCCCAAGGGCTGCAGAGGCAGGAAGGGTCCCAGGGCTCCTGCAGGTCCCAGGCTGAAAACCCCAACCAGGCATCCTCGCTGCTGGGAAGGAGATTTTGGGGAGCAATCCAAGCCCAGCAGCACCAGCACTGAATGAAAGATGGCAACTGTGCCACGGGCAGGGCTGTGCTGGCTGCTCCTCTTCCCTCATGCCAGAGCAGGAATTGCAATTTATTTCTGTACTGCCCAGGGTCAAGCAGAGACCAAGAGCTGTACAGCTGCCCTGTGCCCTGGACAAGTGACCCTCCCCAGTGGAACACTCCTTTCCTGTGCCACACAATGTCACCTCCAACTGCCAGCACGAGAAAAAGCATAATGAGCCTTCATCCCTGCCATTATTATGCTGGGGATGCGTTAAAATAAGAATATTCATGAGAAAGCATTTGTTTATCCAAGTAGCCTTGAGCATTCAGCAGTGAAGGGCTGGACTGGCAGTGGCCAGCAGTCAATATTTATCCAACACTAACAGAGCAGGAATGGTCATTTTGGACATTCCAGAGAAATCAGGGTGGCTCCTGCTGCAGTGCCAAAACCCCTCCGAGGTTTGTTCAGTGCTGAATGTCACAGCAAGGACAGGAGTGCAGGGCATGCTCGGGGTGCTGGCACCGAGCGTTTTCACGCTGAACTGGTTCAGAGCTGCAGGTGCCAGCTGAAAACCCCGGGGTGCTCGTTCCTGCTGGATGAATTCGGCTTTTCCAGCCGTGGATGGGCTCCCACACGCTGGGCCAAGCCCTGTGGCCTCACCAGAGCGCTCCTGGAGCTCCCTGGCACTGCAGCAGCTCCTCCTCCAGCCGGGTTTGTGGCACCATCCTTGATGTCTCCATCCCCTCCTCGGCACTTGGATTTTTTTCTCCTCTTTTTTCCCCTTTGCAGGGATTGCAGCAATGTGGCTTTGCCTTGGGTAAGGGATGAACATTTCCTGCCATGCCCAGACCCCTGTCCCTCAGCCAGCAGCAGGGCCAGGCTGCCCAGGAGCAGTTTTGCTGGCTGGAAAAGCAGCAGAGGACAGGAGGCACATGGCTGAGATGGGCACACAGAGCAGGAGCAGGGCAAACAGCTGGGAAGGGGCTGGAGCAGGGGGTCCGATCCCAGCCATGTGGCAGGAGCAGAAAAGGGCACCAGGAAAGAGCTGGAAAATCCAGAGCTCAGCCCTGCATCCGCATCCAAACCTTTCCTGCAGCCCCTGGACAGCTCCAGGCTGCTGAGCATCCCTCACCACACCTCTGATGGATCCCGGGACCATCCCCAGCCTTCACCCTTCTTCTTCTCGAGCCTCAAGCCTGGAGTTCACATTTTCTGGGATCTCTCTTTGTGTCCAAATTGGATTTTGCTCTCTGGGAACCGTGCCTGGAAAGACAAGGGGCAGCAGGAGGGGGAAAAGCCCAGAACAGCTCCGTGGCATCTCTTGGCAATTTGTGAGGAGTGAAAGACGGGCCAGAACAGCCCCAGGCCTTCCCTGATCCTCCTTTTTTCCCTTTGTGAGTGCACAAGCCTTGCTCCAGCCTCAGGCTGACATTCCCAGGTTTCCTGCAGCCCACAGGGGGCAGGAAAATGGGATCCTTCTGTTAACAGCTCCCCGTGCCCCTGCAGCAGCTCCTGGGTGCTCAGGAATGGGACGGGATGGGATGGGATGGGATGGGAGGGATGGGATGGGATGGGATGGGATGGGATGGGATGGGATGGGATGGGATGGGATGGGATGGGATGGGATGGGATGGGATGGGATGGGATGGGATGGGATGGGATGGGATTGAGGCTACCCTGTGAACAGGGGAGGCGCAGCCAGCACAAACATCCTCAAACATCAAGAGGGTGGCACAAGCTGATATCAAAATCATGGAATCACAGTCTGGGTTGGAAGAGACCTTAAATCCCATCCCATGGATCTCATCCCATTCCGTCCCATCCCATGGATCCCATCCCATCCCATCCCATCCCATGGATCCCATCCCAGCACTGAAATGAGAGGTCCCATTGTCCCTTCAGGGACAATCCATGGGTGCAGCACCCACGGGTTTGGAGCCAATTCCAGGCATTTCCCACTCTGAAGGAGATGCTCGGTCTGTGTGGATCCACCAGGCTCTGCCTCGGAGCAGCCTGAGGGGAAATCACCCTGAACGCCATGGAAACTGCATTTCCTCTGGAAAACCCGGATTGCACTCAGAGCTCAGCCCATTGAAAGCTCGAGCAGCTCCATCCTTTGCAGGTCAGGAGTTTCAGCAGCTCGAGTTTCACTCCGTGCTGTCTCCTGCTCCTCCAGCCTGGATTTCGTGTTGGAGAAGCTCCCTGGCCCCAGCTGAAGGATAATAATTGAATAACATGCAACATTACACTCCCAGGTTTCATTCATTTTCGCACCCGCAGCATCTGTAAAATCTAAAATGAGGTCTCATCTCCAGTCTGTCATCCTGCCCAGCAACAACACATTCCAACGAGGAGGGAGGACATTGCAAATCCAAACCTGTGAATTACCTCAAACCATCTCATTCAGGATTTGATTCACATCTCAGGGCACAGCTCCCACAGTAAATTAATAAGATATAAGCTTGTAATATTTTCAATGGCTTGAGATGGCAGCATTTTTCATTTCAATTAGGGGGAAGAGCACAATTGGATTCCTGAGCCTTGGCTAGGAAGGAAACACGTTATTCCCTCGGGGCAAGGACTTCAGCAGCATCCAGGAGCCTTGGAATCTTCTTGGTCAGCCTTTAACTGGTGGCCAGTGGGAGCTGCTGGAAAGGATTTATTAAAATCCCTCCCCAGCAGGGAGGGGGGATCACACCTGGCACTGCAATCTTGTTCCTGCCCTCCTGATTTCCCGAAATTCCTCCCTGCAGGAGCTGGGCAAGGTGGAGGAGCTGCCCTCAGAGGTCTGCACTGAGCCCCAGATTCCTCCCAGAAATTTGGGGAGCTGTTCTGGGATAATTTTTGGCATCTGAGAGCGCTGATGCAGCCACTTCCAAAATCCAGGTGGAGAAAACATTGAGGTTATTTTGGGTTTAAAAATTGCTTTTCTCAGCCCCTGATGCTTCCTTTGGTTCTCACATCCCTCTATGGGTGAATCTCAGCTGGATTTGGGGAGCAGCAGGGACAGTGAACGCCTTGTCCTCGCTTTTCCCCCTTTTTTTTTGGTTTTTATGAGGTCCTTGGACCTGCCAGAAACCCTCTGGAATATTAGGACCACGGGAAAAAACAGCCAGGGGTGTAAAATAGGAGAGCAGCTCAGCTTTGCAATGATTTAGGCCATAAATGCTGGAATGAGAAGCTTTTGGAATTTGCAAAACAGAAAAAAACCCCCACAGTTATCAAAAATCCCTTCTCCAGTTCACGTTCAGTGCCTGGCAGTAGGAGCTCACCAATTTAACATGAAATAAAGCCAAGCTTTAGCTTTAAAACACTGGACTAAGCCAGGCTCAAGGCTTAGGCTGTGAATTTTTGCAGAGGACAAGTCCCGGCCTTGCACAGAGAGCAGCAAAACAAATCCACAGAGTTCAGGAATGAGGGAATTCCTTCTTAAAGAGGAAAAAAATCCACAAAAATCCAACCTGTGGGCTCAGGTGGGTCCATCCATGAATTTGATTCACCAGGCAAACCAACAAACACTATGGTTTTGGATGTGCCAGTCACAAAATTCCCTAAAAACACATATTATTTTGTGCCTAGAGCTCCTGGATTGGAGTTTCTGGATCCTTGCACAGCAGTTTTGGGTCTGGAAATGTCTCAGGGAGGGTGGGAATGGATCCTGCTCTTCTCTTTTGAATAATTCCAACCAGAAATGAGGGAAAATCCCTCTGTTTTCCACATTTACTCAAAGAAATCCACTCTAAAACAGATTAGGGAGTCAAAACTGGGGCATTTCCCAAGAATTATTTGATTCAAATTTGATTAAAGGAGAGAAACCAACAAAAATCATGGCTGATTGCGAAATATCCTAAAAATTCACATTTTCCAGAGCTCCTCGACTGGAATTTCTGGATCCTTGCACAGCAATTTTGAATCTGGACCTGTCCCAAGCACTGGGACAGGGAGGGTGAGAATGGACCTTGAGCCTGCTCTTCCCATTTGAATCATTCCAACCAGGAATCAGGGAAAATCCCTCTTTTTCCGCGTTTACCCACAGAAATCCACTGAAAAACAAATTAGGGAGTCAGAACTGGGGCATTTCCCAAAAGTTATTTGATTCAAGTTTGATTCAAGCAGGGAAACCAAAACTAAAAATCACAGTCTTGGACATGCTGATTGCAAAATTCCCTAAAAAACCCCGTATTTCCACATGCCCAGAGCTCCTGGATTGGAGGGTCTGGATCCATGCACAGCAATTTTTGGGTCTGATAGTGGCTGAAATGTGTCTCAGGAACAGGGACAAAATGGACAAAATGTTAAACTCTGATCCTGCTTTTCCCATTTGAATAATTCCAACCAGGAATGAGGGAAAATCCCTCTTTTTACCCACAGAAATCCACTCAAAAACAAATTAGGGAGTCAGAACTGGGGCATTTCCCAGGCAAATTTGATTCAATCAAGCAAAACAACAAACTCAAACTGTTTTTTGGGAAAAAAACCCCAAAAAAACCAAAACACCAGCCCCAGTTTGTGCCTGGGACAGTGACCACGAGGAGCAGAGATGTGGCTACCAAAGGCCCTGCTCGGGTATTTCCTATTTTCTCAGGGATGCTCTGGCACGTTTTTTTTAATTTTTTTTTTCCAGGAGCAGCTCAGCAGTTCAGCTAAAGCTTCCCTCCAAACATCAAAGAGCTGGAAGAGTAAAACCCATCAGAATTTTCCTAATCAAAACCACGCGTAATTGTCAAGGCAAGGCAGATAACAGAAGTCGGGCAAGCTCTGTGAACCCCCAGCTTCACTCAGACTTAGCAATTAAGGAGCTGCGAGGCTGAGGAGGGGGGAAAGTCGGAGCTCTCCAGCACCAATTAGCAGTTAATGAACATCAGCAATCCCCCTGGAGATGGGGGAAATGAAACCAGGACCAAAATGCCACCCGCGATTTGAGCCGGCCTAAAACCGCGCATCCGCTGCGGGGGATGCTCTGTGCCCCTGGAAAAGGAGGAAGGCTCGGAATTCCGTGCAAGGTTGGGTTGGAAGGTTCAGAATTCCATGGAAGTGTTGGTTTTCCCAGGTCAGGCAGCAGCACGAGGGAGGGAGGGAGCCTGGAATAATTTCAGCAGCGCTGCCATTCCACGTGAAATCAGAGGCTGAAAGGAAGTCAGTCAATTTAAACCCGCTCCTGAAGGGGAATAATTAAACACTCCAAAGATGTGGGAGAATTTTAAGCAGTCAGCGAGGATTTAAAGGCAACATATCATTCCTAGCTGGAATAATAATAATAAAAAAAAAAAAATAAAAAATGAAAGAGGGAATGTCGGCAGACTGAAGGGAGCCTCAGTCAGTCAGAGCAGGCTCGCCTTGGCAGCCTGGCAGGGATGGAAGCGCTGCAGGGAAGTCTCAAAAATAGCGGTGGAGAACCTGGGAGGTGATGGGAAAGTGTGTGGGACAGGGAAATTAAAGCATTAGTCTGGAAAGGGGTGGAAGGAAGGGAAAAGAGGGAGGGGAAAGAAAGGAGAAGGGGGAAATGGGAAACAAAAAGGGAGAGGGATGGGAAGGGAAGGGAAGGGAAGGGAAGGGAAGGGAAGGGAAGGGAAGGGAAGGGAAGGGAAGGGAAGGGAAGGGAAGGGAAGGGAAGGGAAGGGAAGGGAAGGGAAGGGAAGGGAAGGGAAGGGAAGGGAAGGGAAGGGAAGGGAAGGGAAGGGAAGGGAAGGGAAGGGAAGGGAAGGGAAGGGAAGGGAAGGGAAGGGAAGGGAAGGGAAGGGAAGGGAAGGGATGCTGGTGCTGTAGGTGTGTCTGTGGCCGTCCTGGGATCTGTGCAGGAACATCTCCTGCCAGGACATTCTACAGAGGAGGCAGGAAAAGCTCCGTGGGGAAGCAGAGCAAGGAGATTTCCAAGCCTAGGAAAACACTGCAGACTGCTGAGTGCAGCGCACTACAAAGGGAATTTCAGATCCATCCCAGGCTCCTGGATGACAAAAGCACCAAAATCCTCATTTCTGGGGTTTTCTGGTTCAAGGAAAAAGAAGTCTCAGAGTACAGAGTGGAGGCACCCCAAAAATACCCCATTATCCAAAATTTTTATTGTCACAGAATCCCAGACTGAGCTGGGGTGGAAAAGACCTTAAAGCTCATCCCATCCCAGCCCTGCCATGGCAGGGACACCTCCCACTGTTCCAGGGTGTCCCAGCCCCAGTGTCCAACCCAGCCTTGGGCACTGCCAGGGATCCAGGGGCAGTCACAGCTGCTCTGGGAATTCCATCCCTGCCCCTGCCCACCATCCCAGGAGGAATTTCATCCCAATTTCTCATCCCTCTCTTCCAACATCCCTTCCAGAGCCCAAATCATCCCGACCACACCATCAGGCAGATCCCTGGAGCAGAGGAATTTGTGCAGGGAATGATGAGCCAAAGGTTCCTCGTGGCAATGAGAGTTAAATTGTCGCCATCAGTACCCCAAAGGATTTCCATGTGCAATGTGGATTACAGGAGGGTGCCTCTGTGAGCATTACTCAGAGTTCAAAGAGTTCAATCTCACAACTCTGTGAAGGAGAGATCCAAGACTCCAAACATATCCAAAGCCTCATCTCAGCACCAGGCACCTGGAAAGAAGAACTCACAGCAAACAAGATTTATGTGCACCGAGGAAATCAAAGCTCTGTGTAAGCTTTTTGGGAGGTAATTAATATATTTTGGCATTTGGGCACATCTGACACAGCAGAGAATGTGCTGGACTCTGGCAGAATCCAAAGGGCTGAGTGGAATGACCAGGAAAGAAACTCACCCTGAGCTTCCCACCCCAAGCAGGTGCTGACCTAAATAGAGATGAGGAAATGGCTGGAAATATCAAAGGTTTTGTGTTCAGGGAACTTCTGCTCTTTCCAAATCTCTCAAAGCACCACAGAACTGTTAAAATTGGCAAATAAGTGAGAGTTCTTGGGAAAGGTATGAAGGAAAGGAATTATGCAAATGTGCAGATGATGGGAACAAAGATCTGGTGGGAGGATGGGAGAAAGGAGCCTGAACTCTTCAGAAGTCCATGACTTTCCCTTCAGAGGGGTAAAAACAATCTCCTGGAAGATCACACACCCAAAAATAAACACATCAGACAGTTCCTGGTGAGGGGGGACGAACATTGAGCAGAAGCAAAAAATAAAAATATCTCCAGGCATCCCCCATTTGTGCATGCCTTCAGAGGGAGCAGGGAAAGGGTAGACAAAGCAGCGTCTGGGGCACTGTGAGGACACAGTGCAAGCCCCAAAAGTCTTCCCTGATTCTTCCAGGGCTTGGAAGTTTCCTGTCCTGCTGCCACATCCTGACCCTGCTGAGCTGGAGGGGTCAAAGGAGGGGCCAGGCTGGGACATGACCAGTGGTGATTGTTGGGGTCACAGGCGTCAGCTCTTCCCAAAAAGCTCCATGAGGAATGGACTAATTCAGGAGAGGGATGAGGGATTCCCTTTGCTCCTGCCTTGCCTCCCAGTGCAGGAATTTTTCATGGAAGGGGAATGAATGCAGGATCCTTCACCCTCTGCAATCCCATCCCAGCCCTGCTGCTGCTGCTTTGGTACTTGGTACTCCATCCCAGAAGCTCCATGATTTTGATCCTGGGATGGTCAGGACATGGAGAAAATCCAGTGGGAGGCTCCTCAACACCCTGGATCCCTCTGGAGTTCTTGGGAACTCGTGGCTGAGCTGAAATAGCACCATATATCCTCACCAGGCCCAGGAGAAACCCTGAGAGCTGCTCTCAGAATTGTAGAAGTGTGGTTTAGACTGGAGGGAACCTCAAATCCCACCCAGTGCCATGGCAGGGACACCTCCCACTGTCCCATTGCTCCAATCCCAGTGTCCAGCCTGGCCTTGGGCACTGCCAGGGATCCTGGGGCAGCCACAGCTGCTCTGAGGACCCTGTGCCAGCCCTGCCCACCCTCCCAGGGAACAATTCCTGCCCAAAATCCCATCCAGTCCTGCCATTCCCTGTGTCCTGTCCCTCCATCCCTTTGTCCCAGCTCCCTCTCCAGCTCTCCTGCAGCTCCTTCAAGGCCACCCTGAGCTCAGCCCAAAGCTCCTCCTGCCCAGGTGAACAATCCCAGCTGTGCCAGCCTTTCCTCCCAGCAGAGCTGCTCCATCCTCTGCTCATCCTGGAGCCTCCTCTGGGCTGGCTGCAGCAGCTGCAGCTCCTCCCTGTGCTGGGGCAGCTCTGCAGGTGGGCTCTACCTGAGCACAGGGACAGTGTCACCTCCCTGCTGTGGGATCAGCCCAGGGCTGGGGGTTTTGGGTTGGGGCAGGTCCAGCTCTATCCCATCCACCACCCTCGAGCTCCCCAGCCTTTGGGGACTGTCCCCTCCCTTCCAGGGCCACAGCTGGCAGTGCAGTGGTTTCATTTCTGCAGGCACTGGGGCTCAGAAATTGTAAATATTTTTGGCAGTGTCCACGGTTGCTATTGCCACGCACTCCGCTCCAATTTTAGTTCCTGTCTCCCACTCCAGCACCATCCAAATGCTGGTGGAAGGGGGTTAATTTCTTAATTTAGGAATCATTAGTGAGAGAAATTGCACCGCGCAGCTGTCTCAGGTCTTTAGGAAAATGCCTGCAGCAGCTGCAGATTTGTGATTCGCCTTGACCAGCTCTGCTCTCATCCGTTTGACACCAACAGCAACAGTCATTTGGGGTCAATTAAATGTTTTCTTCTTTGTTTATCACCATAAGTCTTAATAATACATCTGGCAGCACGAGTCCATCTGAAGAGGAGGCCACCACATCCATAATGGATGGGAACTTGCAAATCACAAAGGAGGGGATAAACACCACAAGGGCTGGCGTTCCCAGCTGAATTCCTGCTCTCCCCAGCGCTCTGCGGCTCACGGGGCCTCGCAGCAGCTTTGGGCGCAGGGTTTGACGTCTGCAATGAGTGCACACATCGGTTTTAATTGCTTTTCCGTGCCCCTGAGAAGGCAGCGCTGTCAGCACAAAGCTGGGGGTGATTACACAGCAGAACAGAGGCTGCTGCTGCTGCCTGCCCCACAAAATGCCAGCCAGGAGGGAGCCAGCTTGTGCTGGGAAGCCTGGAATCCTGTGGAATTCCTCGGGAGTTCTGAGGAACTCAAAAAAAACCCTCCTTGTTTGCAGGAGTTAATTCCCGCGTTGGTGCCGCTGCTGCCGTGCCCTGCAGCTCTGCAGCAATCTCTCCTTCATTGGCTTCTTCTTTCATTTAATAACCCCGCACTTGGCCTTCCCTCAGCACTGGCTGATCAAGATTTCGACGCTGTCTCCCTCAGCGTTCTCGTTTGGAAGTTCAGGCTGGATGAAAGCTGGAAAATTGGCCGGGGATCGATGGCTCCACATCGGCTTGGCAGCCAGGAATCAGCAGAGCCTCGGGGGTCAATAGTGGGGCCAGGATGGGTCAATATCTTCATCAGGAGCAGACAGAGCCACCCTCAGCTGCTCTGGGGGCACCACGGGGTTAGAGAGGGTGATGGACACAGCTCCATTCCTGGAGGAGCCTGAGGATGGGAGAGACAGGAACTCCACGGAATTCAACAAGGGCTGTGGATATTCCTCATGCCTGGCACCATTCCAGGCTGGGAATGACAGGGTGGTGGGGAAAACCAGCACAAAGTCATCCTGAACAATTCAAACTCCATCCTGGGCTGAGGGAAACATGGATGGGGATGGTCCCCATCCCCTCATCAGCTTTGGGGACACCATGAGATTAGGGGGTGATGGCCACAGCTCCACTCCTGAGGGACCTGAAGGAGTCTGAGGATGGGGTCAACAGAAATTCCACAAAAAATGAGGATTGTCCTCATGCCTGGCACCATTCCAGGCTAACAAACCAACCCCAGTACCCTCATCCTGAATAATTCAAACTTTATCCTGCAAGGGGGAAAACATGGCCAGGAGACTGCAGAGGGTTCCCATCCCCTCATCAGCTTTGGGGACACCACGGGATTAGGGGGTGATGGACACAGCTCCACTCCTGAGAGGTGTGGAGGAGCCTGAGGATGGGGTCGACAGGAATTCCACAAAAATGTGGATACTTCTCATGCCTGGCACCATTCCAGTCTGGGAATGATGGTCTGCTAGAGAAAACCAGCACAATCCTGAATGACTGAAACTCCATCCCGTGCTGGAGGAAACATGGATGGGGATGGTATGGAATTTGAGAGGGTGATGGACACAGCAAACAGGGGAGCTCCACTCCTCAGGGACCTGGGGGAAGCTGAGAATGGGACCAACAGCAACTCCCAAGGAGTTCCTGGCACCATTCCGGGCTGGCAAAGCAGCCCCCAGCACCCTCATCCTGAATAATTCAAACCGCAATCCAAATCTTGCATGGGGAGAACAAGGCCAGGAGATTGTGAAGAATTCCCATTCCCACTGCTGGGCAGGGCATCACAATTTGGGTACCAGCAGTTTTGGGGCCCTGAGGTCAAGGGTGATGTGGGAAAGCAGGGATGAGACAAGAGAGGCCACCAAGGTGTTTGTAGGCTCTAATCCGTAGGGTCCATATGCTTTTCTTTTCCACAACCTTTCATTTCCATGGGAAAGGCTAGAGGACACAGGTGGACAGCAGTGGGCTCGGGGGTGACCCACCTGTCTCTTTGTCTTGGTTTGAAAGACAGGTGTTTGTTAAGAAAGGCAAGATCCTCTCTTGAAATGGAGAATGTAAACCCCCTCCCTACAAATTATGATGATTTTGAAATTAAGGGGCTCTCAGGCAAAGATATACGAATAGGAATAGCAGTTTATTAACTAGGAAAAATTAAAATAGAAACACAGTATATAAAGAACAAACCACAAACCCTGCCAGAGCCAGAATCCAAGCTGACACCCATCAGTCAGGCAGGGTGTTGGCAGCAGTCCCATCCCATGGTGGCTGCATCCTCCTGCAGTGACAGATGTGGCTCAGTTGGAGCAGTGCTCCTGTACAAGGTGCAGTTTCCCTCCCAGTGATGATGTGGAAGGGTCTGGTTTTCCTCTGTGATCCAGTGGAAAAGGCTGCTCTGGTGCGCCAAATCTCAGGTTTTATCAGGGTAGGAAATGCTTGGCTCCTCCCCTGGGTGGAGCATCTCCCAATGGGATGGTGGAATTTTATCAGCCATGCCCTGGGACTCAATGGCCATGAACAGGAGAGATCTCCTGGAGGGAGGATGGGTTGTGAAAAGATAAAGAACACTGCCCCAGCTGGTTTAACAAATGGTCCATTAACAGCAGATATCTCCCTGGATAAAGGATCACTGCCCCACCTGAATTAATAAATGATCCATTAACAGAAGATATCTCCACAGAGATCAGGATCACTGCCTCACCTGGTTTAACAGCTGGTGATAGAATTCACACTTTTGGTCACATCCTGTATTGCAACCCAAGAAAATCCTTCACCTTCCTGAAGGACAACAGGAGCAGGGAGACCTTTCCAGGGGGGTCAGAGCAGCACTGCTGCACCTCAGAAGCTACTGAGCTCCCAGAGGAGCAGTGGAAATTCCCTCTGGAGCTTCCCAAGACTTGGCTGGACACCACCACGACCTGACCAGCTGCAGGCTCTCCGTTTGACCAGGAGCTCCTCAGCAGCACCTCCACAACCCCTCAGTTCAGGTGGGAATTTGGGAGGTTTTCCATCATTATTGTGGGCACCCTGTGGCCCCCCCTGCTCACCCATCATGCCAGCTTTCAAAACCCAGCCAGCTTCCCCTCCTAATCCCCACCTAAGTGTCCTCCAGCCAGCTTTTCTGCCAGAAATTGGGATCGTAATGTGCTGTAATCACATAATTCCTGTCAGGAAAAGTAAACAGGGATGGCTGAGTGATTTCCAAACAACACACTAATGGCCAAAGTAGGGGAAAAAAATCCTCCTGCTTCACTTCTCCTCGAATTTTTCTTAAGCCACTCTTTTGCTGTTCATATTTATTGTAGGTTTTTGCCTCATTTTTAGGTTTATTTACCCCGAGCTAATGAATAACACAGTGAACATATGCTATAAACCACCATTAAGATGAAATTTGGAGAAAAGAAAATTACTTTAGTGGCAGAGCTGAGAGGATGTGCAACCACTAAATGCCCAGCGCTGATATTTGAAGGCTTCTTAGGAGAGCTCTCTTGGGATTTCTCGGTCAAATAAAATGAGGTATTTTGTAGGAATTCTCCTTTCAAAGTTACTCCTTTTTCTAACAGTCTGATGCAGATGCTGTTCTGAAAAAAAAAAGTCAACTGTGGACTTTTTCCATCTTGAAGGCTTTGAATCTCATTTTTCCTGATTATCACAGCTGTTCCAGGCAGCAGGGTGAGCAGTGCCAGCAGATGAGACCTTGTACTCCAATTTTAGAGGGGGTTTGGGCCATCTTGCAGCAAACTCAAGCATGGAAATCTACAGACATGGAAAAAACATTGGGGGAGAATTTAGTTTGTGATTTCAGAACAAAAGTTGCTGAAAATCTGGGGTTTTCAGTGGAGCTGTGAGTGACTCATTGTCAGAAGGAAAGGTCCCAAGAAGGCTTTTCCAAATCACATCTGTCCAGTGTTATTCCATTTTTCATTAGGGACCTGGCTGCTGCCCCGTGGAGGATGCTCCCTAAACAAGCTGGTTTTGTGTGGAAGGAGCTGCAAATGTTTGGAGGACGGGGTTAGAGTCCAAAATAAGCCTGCAAAGGATAATTTGTTGTTGAAATGATACCATCCAGCGGGATAAGGGGGAGTGTCCTCTGTGATTGCACTCACTCCAGAGGAAATCCTGGATTTTGGGAGGGGCTGGAGTCCATTCCAGCAAACATCTGTTGCCTTCCAACAGACCTTGAGAGCCTGGTGGCCATAAAGGGAAAAAAAAAACCCTTCAAGAAACAGGCAGGGAAAGCTAATCAGGCTCCTAAACCTGCCAGCTGCAGACAACGTTCCAACCCGGCCCAGAATTTTGTAGGAATACAAAACACGGGCACAGGGCGAGCCAGGAACAGCTGGAGCCACCAACATTAACTCTGGAATCAAAGGTGGAGCTGCCACAAAGCCTCGGACAGCAGCAGGAGGAGCTGCCAGGCACCCGTGGCACGGCTGGGAACTCAATCATCCTGGCAGGAGCAGCTTTGGGAGGGCACCTGAGCTCGGATCAGGCTCGTGGACACGGAACATTTGGACCAAAGGGCTGGAAGGAGTCTCCAGACACAATTCCCGTGCCTTTCCTCAGAAGTGCAGCATGTCTGAGCGCACACAAACCTTCCCTGAGCGAGCCAAAGGTGTTGCTTGTTTGTGGCAGTGAGATCTGAGCTGGCCTCTGAACAAATTTTTGGAAAAGTTATTCCCTGCTTTTCCTGCTGGGGAGGAGCAGCCACATCTCTGAGGCTCTGCAAGGCCAGGCTGAGTTTGCCTGGGTGGATTTTGGGGTGATCTCAGTTATTCATTCCTTCCCTCAGCCTGAAATTGCTGCTCGTGATTCCAGAGCCATGGAATCAGTCACGGACCAGCAGGCGCCTCTGAAACTGAACTTCTGGTTTTTACTGGGAGAGGGGGAAGTCCCAAAAACTGGGATGTGAATGGGGTTTTCTTGGGATTTCAGGTGGCAAAGTCTCAAAAACTGGGATGTGATTGGGGTTTTATTGGAATTGCAGGTGACAAAGCCCATGGAGCTCAATGGTTTGACAGCTAGAGGGGCTGGAGGGAGGAGCATGTTCCTTGGAGAACCAGTGATTCCTCTGAGGTTTAAAAGAGATGCCAGACTTAACTCCTTAGTTTAATGGATGCCAGTCTTAAGTCCCTAGGTTTAAAAGAAGTGCCAGTCTTAACTCCTTAACTTCCCTTCCTTCCTTGCTTCCTTCCTTGCTTCCTTCCTTCCTGGAATCCTTCCTTCCTTCCCTCCTTCCTTCCTTTCTTCCTGGAATCCTTCCCTCCTTCCCTCCTTCCTTCCCTTCTTCCTTCCTTCCTGTATTTCCATCCTCCCCTGGGTTGTGCCTTCCAGAGCCTTTCCCAGGCTTGCTGTGGCTCCGTTTATTGCAGCAGGGTCAGGAGGATTCCCTGTGAGCCGCCCTGTGCTCTCAGAGCTCCCAAACACCCTCAGCCCTGATGGGTGTAGCACCAACTCTTTGTGTTTCCAAGCTGATTTATGCCAGCCTTGTTTCCTTTCTTTTCCTCCAGCAATGCACAAAAAGCTCTGGTTTCATTTCCTCCCTTTCATCCTGGCATTAGCTCTGCAAACATCCTCCTTGTTTCCTCCTCCAAACTCTTTGTCTGGCAACCTCGGCTGTCTGGGACCAGCATTTTGTTTTCTCTGGTCACAGCTGCTGCTTTGTTTGTTCATTAAAGACACTTTGCTCTCTGCTGTGATCCCACAGCACTTTCTTCTTTGCCACCAGGGTCCTAAACTTAATGACAGGGGAGTTTTTTCTGGAGGCTAAACAGGAGACTCAGGAAAAGCATCCAGCTCAAGAGGTGCTTGTACCTGGAGAGGCATCCAGGAGAGCAGGGCTGGCTGTTCCAGCAGCAGTCAATGAGAAATCTTTTTTTTTTCTTTTTTTTTCTTTTACTCTTGGTGATGATAAATCTTTTTTTTTTTGGAGCTGCACTTCTTACACCACTCCTGGGCTTTGCTGAAAGCATCTTGTGCTGCTCTTGAATCATCATGGAATGTTTGGGGTGGGAGGGACCTCAAGGTTTGTCTGGTTCCACCTCTAGCCATGGCAGGGACACTTCCCACTGTCCCAGGCTGCTCCAGCCTGCCCTGGGACACTTCCAGGGATCCAGGAGCTGCTCTGGGCACCCTCAGGGCCTCCCCACCCTCCCAGGGAACAATTCCTTCCATACATTCAACCCGAACTCTGGCCTTCTGAGCCACTCCCTCTTGTCCTGTCCCTAAACTCCTGATGATCTCTGTGCTCCTGAGATCTGAGATCAGTGCAATTCTGCCCTGGCAGCTCAGGGATGCTCCTGCAGAGCCCAGGCAAGGCAGTTCCATGTTCTCTCCCCATCAGTGCAGCCTCTGGTGCCATCCCCAGCTGCCCCTGCCCCACCAGGAGCTGTCCTGGGATTTAAACTGAAGCTGGGCTGCATCAGGAGCTGTGTTAAACCCTTTATAGCTCGGGAAATAAGCTGAGTTTGGTGTGGAATGTTGCCTCTGTGCTGTTTCATCTCCCTGCCCTTGCATGAAACCATCAGATGAATGAATTGCAGGCAGCTCTGGGAGATGCTCTGCTTATTCCTGCCTGGCCCTCTCCCTTTGGAGAGTGTTCCAAGGGTTCTAGGCAGGCTCTGAGCAGCTCGTTAGCACAGTCGAGTGAGGAAACACCGCCCTGCAAAGTGCAACCCAAATTAAAATTCCAGGGATGGAGCAGAAGGGCCCCTGGCATCCCCTTTTCCACAGCCAGGGCAGAGATCAGGTCTCCAGCCCAGCACAGCTGCATCCTTCAGCTCCCAGAGCGACAACTTCATCCCTTCTGATGTCCAGAGATTTCCTGGGAGGAGGTTCCAGAGCCTTTGGAATCCCCCAAACCTCCTCAGCTCTCAATTCACCCAGTTCTCCATTCCCCAGGCTGCTTCTCCCTGTGTTTCCAGCCCTGGATCCACCTCCCTGTGCTGCTCCCATCCCCAGCTCTCCCTGCTCACCATGGAGAGGAATGTTGGATTTGTCTTTCCAAATAAGCTGTGGGTGGATAAAACCAGCACTGAGAGGAAAAAGAAACAATGGGATGGATTCCACTCATGAATGGAAAATGATATTTGCTTTTACAAACAAACTGCAGGTTTGCTGAGAAATGAAATTGGGTGTTGGAAGATGAAAGAAACAATGGGGAAAAACCATGAATTCTATAAAAATTAAAAATTAATTAGGAGGGGAAAGGGAGGGTTGTACATTAGAGGGGAATCTCAGGTATCAGTATTTGGGAAGTCTGAGCCTCTCAAGCACCTCAGCAATGGGGAAAGAGAGAGGGAAATTGGGATAAAAAGGAGGCTGAGTCCTCCAGAAATCTGAGAGATCCCAGGGAATGCCCCATGGCCTCTCTCTTTCTTGGAATAAAGCAAAAGGACTCCTCTGTCTCCTATTTGGATATAAACCTCTGGTGTGCTTGGGGCTGCCCACACCAGTGGCACTTTCATTCCCTAGGCTCCCAGGCCAGGAATCTCCTGAGCTCCTCCTGGCAATTCCCACCTGTCACAATATGGACACACTTGTTTCTTCATGCAGAAAGCTGAATCTTTATTTAAACAGCTCCAATTTATAGGAATGTCAGAATCCTCTGTGTTTGAATCAAACTGGGCAGTGATGCAGTGAAACTCAGCTCCTTGGCTGGCTGGTGTTCATGTCCATCAGCTTTTCTCTTTTTGGATAGTTTATGTTTTTTCTTCACGGATTCTCACGGGATGGACTTCCTATTTTTGCAGGTGTGAACTGTTTTCTCACAAGAATGGATTGTTATGCAAACTGATTCTTATTCTTACAGCTCCTTTCTCATGGGAGCTGAACAGGCTAGCTTAGCACAGCAAGGTCCAAGCTGTGTTTTACAAGGCCTTTCTTTGGGAAGGCCCCAAGCTCCTTGAAGGGAAACCCCAAATTTTACCCTTGAGGTTCCCTCCTCTCCTGCATCAGGAGATGATCCCTGTCTATCCCTCACCTGGTTTTGCTGAGCATCCTCCCAATCCAATGGGAAAAGCCCCCCTATTCCCAAATCCCATTTTTCTGGAGCCCACCAGCTGCACCTCCTTCCTCCCAAACCCTCCCAGCACGGTGGGGCAGGATCCTTAACAAGAAATTCCAGTTTCTCTCCCACCCCTGCAATGATTTCCAGCCCCACCCTTTTCCTTCCTCACCCCCCACCCAGGCTGCAAGGAGCCAGATGAGGAGACCCCACAAATCCATTCTCCTTCCCCATCCCAGGAGGGTGGGAAATCACAGAGGGAGAGGAACAGGAATCCCTTTGGCACCTGGATGTTTTGGGAAAAGCACATTTAGATGTTGGAGCTACGAGGAGCAGCCACTCTGAATCAATCCCATGGGATGGTGATGTGGATATTCATGGAGAAACGCTGAGCAGCACAATTTGGGGTGTGGGATCTCCAGGCCAGCACTGGAGGAGCCTCAGGGAGTTCAGATTTTCTGGGAACGCTGGGAACTGCAGGAGCAAAGCTGCTCTGGATCCCACCTGCTCCAGGCTCGGAGCAGGAGAATCATCCCAGCCACAAAACCACTGGTGCAGCACACCCCAGAATGACACCCTCCCAAAATGTGGCTTTGGATAGAACTCTAATGACGAGTCTCCCCCTCCATCCCAGCTTTCCTCCCTTCCCAGCAGCCATCCATGGTGGCTCAGTGCCACTGTGGCTGTCCCCCTGTCACCTCGGGGTGCTCCCAGCCAGCCCCAAGCCCATCAGGAACAGCAGCAGAGCTCCCCGAGCTGGTGCTGCTCTCCTCCTGCCTTTCCCTGGGCATGTGCTGCTGGAATTTTAAACAGATTATGTAAGTGGCTCTCGCTTAATCCAGCTGAACTCTGCTCTCCTCACGGCAGCGAGATCAGAGCAGCTGCTGGGAGATGAGCAGGGCTCTCCCCGTGCATCTGGCCTGCAGTGGGTGACAAGGAGGGGACACTTGCCAGGCCACCACACTTCACCAGCTGCCTCTGCAAACCCTCCAGAGCGCAGCACAAGAGCTGCTGCCACTTTCTGCGGATTCCTCTTCCTCCTTCCCTTTGTTCCTCTGCATCCCAGAGGTGCAGGACATGCCAGGGGATGTGGAAGTTCCACAGTGAGAGAGCAGTCCTCTCTCTCTGTGTGCCTCTCCCTGCAATTTATAGAGTTTACCTTTTTCATTCTTTCTCCTGAAGGCTGACATTTAAAAATGTGTAATTGTGTTTATCCCTGGCAAGCTGTGAATGGCTCCCCGGGCTGGCCGTGCTTCCTGCGCCGCTGGATAAATTACACTGACAAGCCCTTATTACAAAGGGAAAAATAAGTTAATGGAAAAGCAAAGCAGAAAGAGATGCATAAAAATCCCCGAGTGGCCGAGTCAGCAGAATTGCCCCCACGTGAGAGTCATTGCCAGGGTTTAATTAAACAGAGATCGATCGTGGGGCTGAGGGGGAGCCGGGGGGGTGCACGTGCAGGCCACGAATTGGCACTTTTGGGCTGGATTTATTTTTTTGATAGCCAGGAGTTATTGATATTTCACTGAAGGCTGCCCTGGCAGCGTGGCTCGGGGAGGGAGAGGTGCCCCCAAGCTTCCTGCCTTCATTCCATCTCATCCCAGGGATGGCTGGCAGCGAGCTGGAATGCCTGCCTGCCCCTCGGGAGGGGTTTGGGGGATGCAGAAAATCTCTGGGGGTTGCAGAGGCTGGAAATGCACCTGGCTCGAGGTGTGAGCTGCAAATCCACAAAACAGCACTGGGAAACTGGAATCACCTTCCCAAAACAGCTCAGGATGATTTGGGAAAAGGCAAATCCACACAGCAGCACCAGGAAGCTGGAATCACCTTCCCCAAAACAGCCCAGGATACCTGGAAAGGCTGAGCTGGAGCAGAGGGCAGCCAGAGCAAAAGGGATAAAATCGGGATTTATTGAAAGGATCCACCTTGGGCACTGCAAGAGCCTTTGGGCTGCACCCAAATCAAATCCCAGATGGATCCTGGGCACGAGTTTTACACTTTTAGAAGTTTGGGTTCATCTCCACATTGGGGTCAATTCTCCAAGCACAGCCCCAGGCTGTGAAGTCTCAGCCCCTGGCTTTGCCCCCTTTCCCTCGCTGTTGTTTCTGATTTTTGGGTACCAGTTGTCCTTGATTCTCTGGTTAGAAAGGAATTGTTTTGTCTGACTTCCCTGTGAAGAGAACTCACTGACACCTAATATGAAGTTTCAGAGTTACACACCAAGCAGCAGAGATCAGAAAAATAGGAAAGCTAAAATCCAAGTCATCTCCAGGATGCTTTGGGAAAAGGCAAATCCAGATAGCAGCACTGGGAAATGGGAATCACCTTTCCAAACAGCCCAGGGTGCTTTGGGAAAAGGCACCTCCAGGTGGAGGAGCCACCCCGAGTCACTCCCGAGGGATGGTGACATGGATATTCCAGGAGAAATGCTGACCAGCACAATTTGAGGGATGGCATCTCCAGGCCAGCCCTGGAGGAGCTTCAGGAGCTCAGAGATCCCAGGAATGTTGGGAACGGCAGGAGCAAAGCTGCTCTGCATCCTGCAACCCCTCCCTGCTGATTGCTCCAGGGGCACAGAGCTGGGTCAGAGCTCCAAAGGGACCCCAAAATCCTGCAGGATCCCTGTGGGATCCAGGCTTGGAGATAGGGAAAACTGGAAAAGTCCCTAATGCAGATCCTGAGGAAGAGCTGCTGGCTGTGGGGTTGGGAATTGCCTGTTCATGGCACATCTGGCTCTGTCCTGCTCTCTGTCTGACCAGCTCTGCATCCCTGTTTTTCCATAGCCTCTGGGGTGAAATGCCAGCCAGTCCTGGAGGAGAATCACTGCTGGGAATGCAGAGCAGATCCTAAGAAAAGGACAGAAAGGCTGGGCAGAGGTCGGAATGCTCAGCTGGAAACATAAACAGGAGCTGGGAATGTTTTCCTGGATTCCTCCCGGGACACTGAGCCCCTTCCCATCCCCATGGGAACCACGGACACACCGACAGCACCAAGACATTTTGGTGAATATGTGCAGAATGAGAGTGAGCTCCACATCCCCAGCACCAAAACATTTTGGTGAAGATGTGCAGAGTGGGCTCCACATCCCCAGATCCATTGGAATTCACCCACCTTGGGAGCAGAGCAGGGAAGTCCCAGCTGTTGGAAATTCCACACAGCTCCTCCCACTTCCACACATTTTTCCTGCCTAATTGGAGTGAGGCAGAGCTCGGGAAGGAGCTGGACAGGAGCACTCCATGATTCATTCCTGAGGGAGGGATGCAGGGATTGCTCCCTGGGCTACCAGTTGCACCAGTCTGCTTTTACTGGGCGTAGAAGGAGGAACCTGTTATCTCCAGGCACCCCCAGATGTCATTTGAGTACACAGGATGAGAATATTCCCATTTTGTTCTGTTTCAGGTGTAGCTGTGCTGCTTTTCCACACCTCCCCCTCAGCAGCAGCCAGGCTGGACTCCTGTAAATGTTAGCTGAGACTCAATGGAAAGGAAACAAAACCCCCAAACAAAACCAGAGGAATAATTCCTGTTTCTGTGCCGCCTTCAGATCAGTCCCACAGCCCCAGCATCTCCCAGCTAATGACTGAAAATCCCTTTTCCTTGCAGCCCAGACACCAATCAATACTCCACAAGCGATTTCCGGGGCTCAGCTCGCTCGTTAAAGCCCAAACTTTCACATTCCTCGGGAAGTGGGTGGCACAGTCAGTCACAAAGAGCCCAGCAGGACACTGCCTCTACAGCTGGAAAGCAGGAATTATCCAGAAAAAGCTGTTTTCCCAGCCTAGGGATGAATCCTGAATCCCAGAAAGCACTGGAGAGGTTTCAGGAGAGCAGCAGGTCCTGGCATTGGCACCCTCCTGCTCCAGGAAGTGATGGAGAGCCCATCCTGATCTCAAAATTTGCTTGTCCATGAGCAGGGAGTGTTCCTGGCAGGTTTGCTCCACGTCTTGGATGTGGCCCGAGGGGCTCCAGCATCACCCACCCACCCAGCTGCCATCCCTGCAGGAATTCTGGCCCCTTCCTCACCCAGCAGGAGCAGGCTGGAGCAGGAGCCTGAATCTCCCACCAGGGATGGTGGCTGGGCTTTTCCAGCAAGGAAATTCCTTTCTTTTAACGTTGCTTTGCTTAATTACTGTGGGATACATCCGAAAATATGAGTGCCACGAGCCTTTGAAGTTCAGAGAGCCCCGAGCAGGTGCCATAATCCCCTTATCCTAATCCTGATGGCCAAGATACGTTGGCTGCCATTTCTCCTGGTCGAGGCTTTAAATCCAGAGTTGTCATCGCTTTCCTGGGATGAGATTTGGGATCCCGCTGACCCACGTGGTGTGCATGGACACCTTGGCTTGGTTGGGGCTTGTTTTGATCTCTCTGAAATCTGGTGTGAGCAGCCTGGAGGGCAGTGGGGGATTTTCCAGTGGAGAAACATCAATCCATCCCTGGGAACGGCCAGAGCTGCATCCTGGGGCTCTGGGAGTGGAAAGGAAGGATTCCAGGAAGGATTCCAGGAAGGATTCCAAGAAGGAAGGAAAAAAGGAAGAATGGAAGGATTCCAGGAGGGAAGGATGGAAGGATTCCAGGAAAGATTCCAGGAAGGATTCCAGGAAGGAAGGAAGGATTCCAGGAAGGAAGGATTCCAGGAAGGAAGGATTCCAGGATTCCAGGAAGGAAGGAAGGATTCCAGGAAGGATTCCAGGAAGGAAGAAAGAATTGCAGGATTGCAGGAAGGAAGGAAGGAAGGAAGGAGGGAAGGAAGGAAGGATGGATGGATTTCAAGAAGGATTCCATAATTCTAGGAAGGATTCCAGGAAGGAAGGAAGGGTTGGACTTGTTGATCTCAAAGGTCTTTTCCAACCAGGTTAATTCCGTGATTCTGTGGTTGGAAGAAGGCTTGGGGTGTCTGGAGGCCTCAATCTCCTGCCCCACTTCAGCTCGAGGGCAGTGCTGTTCCCAGCAGTGCTTTCCACCTGGAACAAGCTCCCCCAGAAACACCTGGCTCTGCTGCAAGTCCCAGTCTGGCAGGAGCTGCCAAAAGTCAAGGCTGGATGGGAGCTAAGCCCTTCCACCAAATTCCGTAAGTGCAGAGTGGTGAGTTGTTACTGTATGTGGTTCCGATGGTCACAGGAACATGGCGCTCACTTACAAGAGCAAGAAAGAGCATTTATTCAAGGAAATCTTAGGTTTAAATAGTGTACATAATGCAAAATAATTTATAGAAAGTTCATTAGTCAGAGGAGCAATACTCCTTTAGAAACACATTCTGTGACTAACATCACGTACTCTGCAGGTGTGTAATCTGTGTTTTGGGTTCCTGTCCTTGAGAACCCTGAGAGCAAAGCTCATCCAGCTTAGGAAAAATCCTGGCTGGATTTTCCTAGGTCTCAGACAGTTGCCCACAGTGAATGAGCTGGGAAATAAAGTCAATTGTGGGGGAACAAATGAAGCATTCACTGCGAGAGAGGTGTGCGAGCTTTCACAGCTCACAAAATGTCTTCTCTCCCTTTCTTTTTGTTCCCTTTCTCTTCCCCCAAATTAAATTTCCCTTGAAATCAATGTATTCCCGTGGAAATTCTTTATTACGACAAGCTGCCATTGAAATGCCATTTTCTGCTGGCAATGCTCTGTTGGTTTGTCATTGACACGCTTCAATTGCTGCTCCCAAACAGCGCCCAGGGCTCATTCCCCTCATCCTGCCCTGGCATTTGTGTCCCCACAGCTCCAGGGGCTGCGATCCAGCCTGGAGGGATTCCTCTGGAATGTCTTGATGCATCCTGGGTGGAGAAGACCCCCTTCCAAATTCCTGAAGCTCTTGTGCTGCTTCATCCTCATTCCCATGAGGAATTATGTGCTGTCCCAGGCTCTCCCCACCCTGCACCCAGGAGAGACTTGAGGCCTCAATCCTGAGTGCAGGAGAGGCTCCAGACCTGCTGAATTTCCTCTACAGGCACAGGAATCCCTCCTTGAACCCCCATCTCCTGCTCCTCTGGCCATGGATTTGCATCTTCTGCCTTTGCATGGCAGCCACGAGATTTCCCAGGCTCCGGAGATCCCACGGGCTTGTCACCAGACTGGTTTACAGCCAGACTGACTGGGTTTGTCCCAAAATCCCTGTGGGAATCACACGCTGGGCTCCCTGTGGTTTTTAACCCAGCAAACCTGGATAAACACCCCAGCTCCTTGGAGGGGGATCACAGCACTCCCAGCTCCAGCACCACTGGAAGCCCTGGAATTGTTGTGCAGGGAGAAAACATCTCCAGTGTGTCCTGTCCATGGCTGGGAGGAACTGGGACAGCAGAGGGGGTGGAGAGGGGACAGACATTTCTTTGTTCCTTGAGATTTCTTTGTTCCAAGAGAATGGATTTGACCAGGAAATGGGAGAATTAGATGGGATACTGGAATGGAAATCCTCCTTGGCTGCCCCTGGATCCCTGGAAGTGTCCAAGGCCAGGTTGGAGCTGCCTGGGACAGTGGGAGGTGTCCCTGTTGGAATGGGATGAACTTTGAGGTTTTTTCTGACCCAAACCATTCCATGATTCCATAAAACACCTGATGGACAAATTGTCCCTCAGAGGGACATCCACAGCATGGAGAAATGGGTGGGAGCTTTGTGCTCCTAGTGCACACACAGAAATTCAGGAATTTTCTCTCACCTGAGAGGATTTTATTGGGAAGGGCGTTGAACACTTGGAATTCCACGAGAGGTTGTGATGTTCCCATCCTTGGAGATTCCCAGATGCCACTGGAAGTGGGAAACCTGCTCCAGGAGATCTCCAGAGGTCCTCTCCAAGCTCAGCTGCTCTGGGATTTGGGAATATTTGGTTTCTGAGCCCCTGTTTGTGGCTGCTGTCCCCAGGCCCTGATGGGAGAAGAGCTTTTCCCAACTTCCCATGCTTGGGAATTTCTCTGGTCCCATCTCAGCGCTCCCTGTGCAGAGCTGGAGGGAATTTGGAGTGAGGACATGGATTTGTTGAGCTGGGGCTCACCTTGCCCTCCCACATGAGCAGGATCTCCCCTCTCCAGGTGTTCTCCTGCCTTTGCTGTGGAAGCATCCAAGAGGAATAAAACCTCTTCTTTCCACACAGATCCTTGAAGCAGAGCTCCCAGTTCCTCCCCAAATCAGGCTGATGTCCATTCCAGCAGCAAATTTAATCTGAAATGCTCCAGAGAGGCTGCAGAAGCCACCCTGCCTTTCCCTCAGCCAGGAATCAGGAGGGAGCTGTTTATTCCCTGCAGGATTTACTCTGGAAGTGCAATCCCAGTTTTCCTGGGAAGGGAATGCTACCCATGCTGAGCTTTCCCAGCCTTGGGATCCAGTTGCCATCCCCAAATCCTGCAGGAACCTGCCCAGGCTCCTCTGGCCACACCAAGATCCAGCCCTGGGGGATTCATTCCCACACAGGAATGATTTTTATCCCCTTGAAGTGGTCCAAGATAATTTTTCCTCCCATTTTCCCACATTTCCCTGATCCTCTGCTGGAGCAGCTCTTTTCCTTGGAAGAAGAAGGGTTTTGGAATTTGTCCACCCAACAAACAGAGCCAGTTTAAAAGCAGCTCTTTTCCATGCAGATACACTCAGCTTCAGTTTTATTTTCAGGCTTGGCAGTGCATTAACAACAGAGAAAAATATCCCACAACCGAGGAATCAGCAGCACTCAGCTGGGATGGGGCAGGAAAAGGGAATAAAACCAGGCACCACAGAAAAAAATAAAACCAGGCACTACAGAAAAAAATAAAACCAGGAACCACCAAAAAAATAAAACCAGGCACCACAGAATTGCAGTTTTCCCTGGCAGGCAGCTCAGCAAACTCTTTATAGGGGTCCTTTCTCTGCTGATGGAATATTTGCAGTGTTTTTTGCATGGTTAATCACCATTCCTGGGTGTTTTTATCCCAGTGTTTGCCTCAGGAGCTGGGAATCCAGGACTTCCCACTCCCTTTGTGCATCCCTGGGCAGAGAAACAGGCTCAGGTCCTCACCTGAGGGCCAGGAATGAAAAGGAGCCCAAAGAAAATAAAAAAAATTCCAGTGGGGAATGACTGGTTTTTATTTCACACATTGCTTTTTCAAATATAGGCTCCAGCTTACTTAAGGCAAAGTTCAAGTTAATATTGATATTTGAAGGAAGCAGCACTTTCATATTAATCAGCCACTATTAAATGTCTGTTAGGAGACAAAGCTCGTGGGCTCTGGCTCCAGACACGTTTTCAAATGGTTCAGGCTCACTTTGATCCTTCTTAATGACAGACAACAATTAGAAAATGGGCTCAGAAACTCTTTCCACGCACAGTTTGCAGGGGTGAGGGTTTTTGGGTTTTGTAATGTTGGCAGACAATATCTCCAATAATATTCCCATTTCTGGGAAGCCAAAAATGCCCCTGTTGGCTCCTCCCGCTCCGATGTGTCGGGTTTGGAGGGGAAATGGTGACAAAATGTGAGGGGCTCTGAGGGGTCTCCCTCAGAAGGGGATCCCACATTCCTGCCCTGCTCCAGGCTGCACACCTGGGAAGGCATTTAGGGGGTGAAAATTTGGGGTTGGACATTCTTGAAGGATTTTGGGAGTGCCACATTTGGGGCTGGACATCTGTGCACGATTTTAGGGGTGCCACATTTAAAGCTAAATATCCATACAGGATTTTGGGGGTTGAAGATTTGAGGCTGCACATCTGGCAAGGATTTTGGGTGTGCCACATTTGGGGCTGGAAATCCTTGCAGGATTTTCTGGAGTGCCAGATGTGGGGTTGGATATCTGTGAAGGACATGGGGAGTGAAGATTTGGGGCTGGAGATCTGTGCAGGATTTTGGGAATGCCACATTTGAGGCTAAACATCCATACAGGATTTTGGGGGTGCAAAATTTGGGGCTGGACATCTGGGAAGGATTTGGGGGTGTCAGATTTGAGGCTGAAAAGTTTTGCAGGATTTTGGGGGGTGAAGGTTTGGGGCTGGACATCCCTACAGGATTTTGGGCGGTTTATGACACTGAGCCCTCCCCAATTTTCCCTCTTTGAAATCAGGAACGTTTCATTCTGCTCCATCTTGGCATCTTTTTAGTCTCAGGTTTGCTGGTGGCTCATTAGGGAGCAGCTAACGAGCTTTGTCTGCCCACAGTGGATGGGTGCAAAATCCCTGACAAATCTCCCGTTTTTCCCGGTATTTCCCAAGGTCGGGGGTGAAATTGGTGTGGACGGAGAGAGCAGATAAAGGATTTAAATGTAGATAAAGGCTCTTTGCTGAGGGGGTGTCAGGGAAATTCCAGAGGTGGAAATGATCCCGATCCTGCTGAGAAACCCCACAAATCCTGTGGAGAGCGCACAGAACCCTCCTGCCCTAAAACCCACCAGGTGCAGCCACATCTGCTGGAAGTGTAGGAATGAAAATCCCCAAATTCCATCCACACCGAATGAGAAATTTGGGTTGCAAAAGCAGGGAGCTCCTGTGCAGCCTCCCAGGCACAAAAGCTGCTCCTTTCAGCTGCCCAAACGAGCAGAGTGAAGGGAAAATTATGGTCATTAAACTCCTCTTTCACCTGAAATGCAACCTTTTATTTGGATAACAAAGACATTTTTGCATTTGATGGGCGCTTTCAAGCGCGGCACTTGGAGCAGTGACATCGAGAGCGCAACCCCAGCGTGAAAAATCAAAATGTAGAAGCGACTCCCAGGTCCTCCATGCCCCTCCCAGCCGGATTAATTTAAAACCAGCTCTAATCGATCTGGACCTGACTCAGCTGCCTCTCGCAGGACTCTGTGATGGCACAGCTGGGCTGGGAGCTCCACGCTCAAATTCCAGAGGCAGGAGGAGGAGATGGGCTGGAAAAATCCAAGGTGGCATTTGGTCAGAAATATCCAGCTCTGGCCTCACCTGCTGCAGCAGCAAACGAGGCCCCTGCCAGGTGCAGAATTGCAAGCCCCAAGTTTTGTGTTCCCATCTAAAAAAGGGGGGCTCTGGGGATGCTTCTGAAGCAGTTTTGGTTCACAGCTGCTCTATTTGCTTCTCTTTGGGTGGGAAGGATGCAGGAGTGCAGAACTCACAATTCCAGGGTCTAAAAACAGGATTGGAGGGGCTGAGGAAAATGCTGCAACCTCCTCAAAGCCTGCAAGAGGAAGGAAAATGAATCCACAAACACCAGAGGCTGATGTCCAAAAAGGAGACAGAGGAGTCCCTTTTGCTTTATTCCAATAAAGGGAGAGGCCATGGGGCATCCCCTGGGATCTCAGATTTTTGGAGGACTCAGCCTCCTTTTTATCCCAATTTCCCTCTCTCTTTCCCCATTGCTGAGGTGCTTGAGAGGCACAGACTCCCCAAACACTGATACCTGAGATTCCCCTCTGATGTACAACCCTCCCTTTTCATTTTTAATTTTTACAGAATTCATAGTTTTTCCTCATCTTTCAATACCCAGTTTCATTTCTCAGCAAACCTGCAGTTTGTTTGTAAAGGCAAACATCTTTTTTTCATTCATCCATCAGAGGATTCCATCCTGTTTTTTCTTTTACCTCTCAGTGCTGGTTTTATCTACCCACAGCTTGTTTGGAAAGACAAATCCAACATTCCTCTCAAAGGGAAACAACACCCAGCCATCCTTTAGCCCATGGGGTTCGCTGTGTGTCCCAAATCCCTCCCCAGGTTGGTTTGTGGGGTTTGAGCCCCTCCAGGTGCAATGGGACAATGCAGGGAGCCCTCCCCACCTGCAAACTCAAACATTCCCTGCCCCTTTCCCTCCTCTGATCCCCTCTGCTCCTTCCCAGGCTGGGAATTGGGAAAATTGTGGAACTCTGATGAAGGTCCCCGAGCTGGGATTCACCCAAGGGTGAGTTTGTGTCTTAGCCTGAAGTTCTCACCTGAGCCCAGCCGTGAGGAATTCTCCCAAAAGCAGCGTCCCAGATGCCCAAATAAAAGCACAACATGGATCCTGCTGTTCCTTGTGCCACTCAGAGATGTCCCAGTGACAGCACACAGCCTCGGGCTGGGCCAGGGGAGCTGGGGCTGGACAGCAGCAGGAATTTCTCCATGGAAAGGGTGCTCAGGGATTGGAGGTTTGGAGGTGCCCAAGGAATTCCTGGAGGTGACACTGAGTGCTCTGGGTGGGGATTGGGGGGATTCCATGGGCTGGGAGGGCTTTTCCCACCTCAGTGATTTCCTGATTTTTGTGTGCACAATTATCAGTGGCACAAATTCCATCCGGATTTCTCCAGGCTGGAATTGCACACCTCCAGTGCAGGGAGGGACAAAAGGCTCTGGGATGGTTCTGGGATCAGGTGCTGAGCTCTGAAAGTTTTTTCCTTCCTGTCTTAGCCTGGGCAGGACCAAGCCCAAATTTAGGAGCACCAAAATCTCACTGAGAGTTTTTTCCCTCCTGTCTGAGCATTCCCCAAACTGGGAGCTGCCCTTTGGGGAAATGTCCTGCACTTCCCCACAGCTTTAGAGCTTTAGAAACAGGAAAAAAAAACAGGAAAAAGAAACAGGAAAAGCTGTAGAAACAGGGAAAAGAAACAGGAGATGCTTTAGAAACAGGAAAAGCTTTAGGAACAGGAAAAAGAAACAGAAAAAGCTTTAGGGACAGGAGAAGTTTAGAAACAGGAAAAAGAAACAGCAAAAGCTTTAGAAACAGGGAAAATAATCAGGAGAAGCTTTAGAAACAGGAGAAGCTTTAGAAACAGGAGAAGCTTTAGAGATAGGAGAAGTTTAGAGACAGGAAAGCTTTAGACACAGGTTGTTATCAGCAGCACGGGGCTATCCCAGCTCAGATCCTGCAGGAATGGGGGACAGAACCCCCTGGGAATGTGTTTGATTCCATAAAAAGCCCTGTGATGCTCCCAACCCCCAGCAGCAGGGAGGGGAAGCTCTCCCTGTGACATTAACCCCTCATGCCCAGAGTTTTGCCTTTCACCAGAAGCTTTTGGGGAGCTGGAGGTGTCACTTTGGCACTCCCAGGAGCTGTGGGAAGGGGAATGAGACCCCAGATCTGTGCTGTGTGGCCCCTCCTGGGGGGCACTGCTGGATCCAGCCTCTCCCTGCTGTCCAGGAGGGAGGCAAGTGTCCCACGGGAAGATAAACCAGAGTTTAAGCCCCGCTTAAAGCTGTGTAAGACCTTAAACCCTCGGTGTCACCCAAGGGCTTAAAGGCCTTAAGGCTGCAGTGAGTCCTGAGTTTAAGGAGCTTAAACCTCCTGCTCCTTGAAGGGCAGTCCCAGAGCATCCCAAGGGCTCCCAAACCCTCTCAGAAAAGTGGGAATTTCTTCCAGGCTGCTCCAAAATCTCCTGCCTGGGATCAGTGCAGGAGTGTAATGGGGGTGGTGGTTTTTGTACTACTTAATTAGTGGTTTGTTTAGTTCTTTTTTTTTTTTTTTTTCCTTTTTTTCTGGGGGTGGTTTTTTTGGGTTGAGGGGGTTTTTTTGTTTGTTTTTTTGTTTGTTTGTTCGTTTGTTTTTATTATTATTATTATTATCATCATTATCGTCATTATTATCATTATTATTATTTAGAGCCAGGATTAAAAAACACATGAAGGAAACAGAATTTTTTTTTGTGTTCAGCCTTGGTCATTTATTAAATTTTATAAAAGTACTGAGAGTTCAGCAACACTTTTAGAAAGTGAGCAAAATGGAGATGAATCCAGCTAGCTGTAAGGTTTCCTACAGTTAATCAGTCTAACAGGGAAGTAATACTTATATTATTTATATTTTTAACTCAATAATCAAATTCTTGTGGCCTTCAGTGGGGCATTAACTGTCTAATTAGAAACTACTGCTTGAAACTGTGAAGAAGGAGGATGAGCAGCCAGAGAGACACCACCCAAAATCTGTCCTCTGGTCCTGCACCTATTACTATATTATAAAACCTCAAATTCCAAACCCTTCCCCATGTGAAATCACACGCTTCTATTTAACTACACACCCATGATTTTAACTCCATCACTCAAATTTTGGAAGCCTTCTCCAAGGCCTCAGCTCCACAGCAGTGTTCTCCAGGGGGTCAGAGCCAGAAAGCACAGAAAGCTCAAAAATCCCAAAGGTTTCTGGGATCCAACACAGGACATCTCTCCTTCCTTCCTGGAATCCTTCCTGGAATCCTTCCTGAAATTCTTCCTTCCTTTCTTCCTGAAATCCAATAAACTTTCTATAAATTGTTTTGCACCACATATACTATTTAAACCTATGATTTCCTTGAATTAAGGCTCTTTCTTGCTCTTGTAAGAAAGTTGCCACATTACTATGCCTGTCACCACTCAGAACCACATACAGTAACAACCCCACAGATCCTGAAGGTGCTTCCAGCCCAGGCCATTCCAGAGCTCCACGAGGGACACGAGCTGGCTCTGTCCCCTCTGAGCCACCAGCACGTCCTTGCCCAGGCCCAGCTGCGGCGTCTGAGCAGCACAGAGACAATGTCCTCCCCTAACTGGGTTAGAGGAGATTGGATTAGCAATTTCTGAGTTAGTAAAAGTCTAAGGATGGCAGATAAAACAAAGTGTGACAGCCTAAGCAGGCGCTGTCAGCGGGGATTGATCACGGCGCTAATGGCCAGCGACAGGCACACATTAATAACACAATAACCCAGCTCGGGATATTGGCACCATCACAGCCCTTTAACCTGGCAATAACTCACGGGGAAAGTGCTCCCCATGGCACAGCCAGCGCGGCTGGGGCTGCTGCTGCCCCCTCCCACCTGGCAGCAGATGGAATTCCAGGAGGTCATTGGTTCTGTCAGAGAGCTGGAATTCCAGGAGGTCATTGGTTCTGTCAGAGAGCTGGAATTCCAGGAGGTCATTGGTTCTGCAGAGAGCTAGAATTCCAGGGGGGCATTGGATCTCCAGAGAGCTGGAATTCCAGGGGGGCATTGGTTCTGCAGAGAGCTGGAATTCCAGGGGGCAATTGGATCTCCAGGGAGCTGGAATTCCAGGGGAGCATTGGATCTCCAGAGAGCTGGAATTCCAGGGGGGCATTGGTTCTGTCAGAGAGCTGGAATTCCAGGGGGGCATTGGTTCTGCAGAGAGCTGGAATTCCAGGGGGCAATTGGATCTCCAGGGAGCTGGAATTCCAGGGGTCACCATCCCTGCCAGCAGTTGGAATTCCAGGAGGTCATTGGTTCTCCAGAGAGCTGGAATTCGAGGGGTCACTGGTTCTGCCAGAGAATGGAATTCCAGGGATTACTGGTTCTGCCAACACCTGGAATTTCTGTGAGGTCACTGGTTCTGCCAACAGCTGGAATTCCAGGGGTCACCATCCTTGCCAGCAGCTGGAATTCCAGGGGTCACCATCCCTGCCAGCAGTTGGAATTCCAGGGGTCACTGGTTCTGCCTGGCAGATGGAATTCCAGGAGGTCTCATGGGCTCTTCCAGCAGTTGGAATTCCAGGGGTCATCAGCTCTACCAACAGTTGGAATTCCAGGGGTCACCAGCTCTTCCAGCAGTTGGAATTCCAGGGGTCACCATCCCTGCCAGCAGCTGGAATTCCAGGTTTCACCAGCGCTGCTGGCCAGGTGCCAGGTCCCATCCCGAGCCCCAGTGTCCCATGGCCGGGCAGGGATTTCTCCAGGACACCCCTTTGGGGTGAGGGCACAGCTCAGGGAGGGACCAGGAGATGTGCAGGGATGATTCCAAAGTGGTGGCAGGGAATGGGGAATTTCAGGAGTCAGGGAAGGTGGCACTTCAAGCTCAGCACTCAGTGAAGGGAGGGAATTGGACAGCAGGTGATTGTGGGGAAATTTTGGGAGTTTTTTCCAAGATATTCTGAATTTTAGTCACACAAACCATTCCCAGTTTGTCTGGAAGCCTCCTGCTCCTACTCCAAGCTATGGTGGAAGAAGAGACATCAGGGAAATAACAATTTAAAGAAAAAAAAAAAAAAAAAGGACTGTTTAGAAAACTAAAAGCTGAATTAGAGACTCAATTTTTTTGAAAAATGTAACTTAAAATTTGGGGAGGGGTGAAAAAAAATAAAGCCTGTCTTCAGGCAAAGAGCAGCCCCTGGTTTCCAAAGGCTTTTCCAGAAGCTGCTCAGTGTCAGAGAACAGAGAGGGAGGAGAGATGAGGAAATATCCCTGCTGTCTCTCCACCCCCGAGCAGGAGCAGGCCCTGGCTCCCTCCCAGCACTTCCATCTCTTGGCTGAGCTCGGTCAGAGCAACGCTGAGAGCAATTCCAGGGATTCAAAGGGCAGCAAGTCCCAAGTGAGAGCAGGGCTGCGGCACTGGGATCTGCAGAGGAGCTTTTCCTTTTTCCTTTCTCCTTTCCTTTTCCCTGTTCCCAGTGCTCCCTGCATCCCCTCATCCATCCCTTCCAGGAACAAGGGGATTAACCCACTCCTGCTGTGCCAAAAATTCAATTTAAGGACACAAACTCCCCAGAGCTGTTATAAAATGCATTAATTCCAGCATGGAATCTTCTGCCCCACCTCCCAATCCATGGCTGAGGTGACCTTTCCTTGGAGTGGGGGCCACTTGTTGCCAAAACATCGAGTCAGGGACTATCAAGAGGAAAATTTGGGAGGCTGGGGATGTTATTTAGGGATGTGGCAGCGTCCAAGAAAAATACAATTCCTCCTCAGAAGGAGGAGAGAGGCAAATCCCTTCTTTCCCAAGGAGCTTCTTCCACCTCTCTTTGGGGCAGAGCCTAAAACAAATACATTAAAAAAAAAATTTAAAAGAAGTGGAAATCTCTGAGTAATTCCCCTGCAAATCAGAGCCCTGAAAGATTTGCTGCCAAACGAGCATTTCCCAGAGTAAGGGACGAGAACATCCCGATTATCCCGATTTTCCAGCACTTTTCCCAGCAGAGCTGCCCCAGCCAGGGCTTTGCTGCAGCGTTGCATGCGAGGGCCATGCATCACCAGCAGAAGAAGGGAGGGCTCCTCTGGCTGGGCTTAATTAGAATAATGAAGCTGTGAGTGTGATGGGGGAGGGTGGGGATGCTGCGGCTGTAATTGGCAGGGCTCGGGAAGCAGGAGCAGCCATATGGAAGCAGCAAAGTGAGGGGAGTGAGTGACAGCCCGGACCTGTGGCGCTCTCATTAATTCCAACAGCAGAGCCGTGATGGATGTGGCAGCTCCCTGCTGCTCCTGCCTCGCTCCAGAGAGCTGCTGCTGCAGCCAGGCCCGGGCACGAGCAGGGAATGTGGGCAGAGAGGGACAGCAGGAAGGGGGAAAGGTTGTGGGGTGAGCTGGGTGTGTGGGTTCAGGTTCCTCCTTTTGCTCCCAGTAAGAGCAGACTGGTGCAACTGGTGCCCCAGAGAGCAATCCCTGCATCCCTCCCTCAGGAATAAATCTGGAGTGCTCCTGTCCAGCTCCTTCCTGAGCTCTGCCTCACTCCAATTAGGCAGGAAAAATGTGTGGAAGTGGAAGGAGCTGTGTGGAATTTCCAGCAGCTGGGACTCCCCTGCTCTGCTCCCAAGGTGGGTTTGGTGCTTTGGGTTTTAGCTTTTATATTTTCCAGTATCTCTACTGCTTAGTGTGTGACTCTGAAACTTCTATCAGGTGTCAGTGAGTTCTCTTCACAGGGGAGTGACAAAACAATTCCTTTCTAGCTGGAGAATCAAGGACAACTGGTACCCAAAAATCAGAAACAACTCTGAGGGAAAGGGGGCAAAGCCAGGGGCTGAGACTTCATAGCCTGGGGCTGTGCTTGGAGAATTGACCCCAATGTGGAGATGAACCCAAACTTCTAAAAGTGTAAAACTCGTGCCCAGGATCCATCTGGGATTTGATTTGGGTGCAGCCCAAAGGCTCTTGCAGTGCCCAAGGTGGATCCTTTCAATAAATCCCAATTTTATTCCTTTCAATAAATCCCGATTTTATTCCTTTTGCTCTGGCTGCTCTCTGCTCCAGCTCAGCCTTTCCATGCACCCTGGGCCGTGTCCAGCCTGGCCTCGGTGACCCCTGCAGGGTCTGAGCAGCCCAGCTGGCTCTGCTGTCCCCTTGGTGGCCCCAGTTTGGCAGCACACAGGCCTGGCTCATCAGAGCCCTTCAGATCCCTCTGGGAGCTCCAAGCTGGAGGTGCAGGAGTTGCTTGAGCCTCAGGAAAGCACAGCACAAATCCCAGGGCTGAGCAGCTCCAGCAGAAATCAGCTCTGATCCTGGGCAGGAGCTCTGCTTTGGAAGAGCAGCAGAGAAATTAATTAGAAGGATGTGCCAGCAGTCAAACACAGCCACCCTGTCAGCTTTTCCCACACATCTCCCTTCCTAAAGGTGCTTCCAGGGGCTGAAATGCAGAATTAAGCTGGCTGCAAGGCTGTGCTGCTGTTTCCAAGGCTCTGCAGAGCCAGCCTGTCTTTGAGCAGATGAGAGGAGCGCTGCTGCCTCGCTCTCCAGAGCTCCACAGGTCCTGCATGGGTGGTAGAGAGCAGAAGGCAGCGTTTGTTGGGCAGTCAGGAGAGCAGAAATGACATGATGGCCCCTGATTTGTCCTCTGTGGCCATCCCAGCGAGCAGCAGAGGGATGGGGAGCAGGGATGTGCAGGGAAAGGAAAGGCTGTGGTGGTGGGATGCTCTGAGCTCCCTCTGAGCTGCAGGGCTCGTGGGCAGGGGACAAGGAGCCCATCACCCACGGTGGCCATGGTGCAGGTGTCCCCAGCACAGCAGTGACAAACCCCAGGGGTGTCTCCCATGTGGCTGCAGGCTTGGAAATGTGCCTAAGAGGGAAAAGGAACGGCCTCAGGGCAGGGTCAGGGTGGATTTTAGGGGAAATTTCCCCATGGAAAGGGTGCTCAGGGATTGGAAGTGCCCAGGGAGGTTTGGGATCCCCATCCTGGAGGTGTCCCTGAATTCCTGGAGGTGGCACTGAGTGCTCTGGGTGGGGACAAGGGCAGGACTCGATGATCTGGAAATGTTTTCCACCCTCAGTAACCCTGGGGTTCTCTGGGAGGGTCAGATATGGTGGCCAAGCTCAGCGCCCTCAGTCTGGGGAGGCAGAGGCTCCTCCAAAGCCTCACTGGAGCTGCTGGGTGCCAGGGCTGAGCTGAGCTGGGATCTGACTCCTCCCTCACCTTTTCCATCCTGCTTTGCCACCAATGGATGGAGGAGCAGCTCCTGAAGGGCTGCTGGAATTCCCAGATGAATTCCCTGCTCCCATCCCTGGAAATGCACAACCCTGGGTGGATCCTGCTGTCCAGTGTCCCATGGCAGAGGTGACACTGGGCACTGGGCAGAGCCCACAGGCAGGGGAAGCAGCACCAGGAATTCGTCCTGACCAGGATTGGGACACCAGGAATGGGCCTGGCATGGCTGAAGCACCCAGAAAGTCCTGGATTCATGGGAATTCTTCACCTCTGCCAAAATGTTGTCACCTGGCCAATGTGACAGCCTGCATCTCCTGGGCACTACTGGAACAGAGGGGTCATTTTCTATTTCTCCTCCCCACCACTCCTGCCCAGAATTGTGTCATTTCTCCTGCTTTGAGGGCTTCCACACCCAGGTGTCCAGAGCTCTGCTGCAGCACGGCTGAGAAAAGCTCCAGAAGGGTCCAGAGCTGATCAGGGAGCTCGGATCAGAGTTTTCAGGGTGGGCCAGGCCAAGAAATCTCCATCATAAACCCAAGCAGGGCAACCATCACCACCTGCCCGAGCCTCTGCCAGCCTCTCCTCCAGGCTCAGCATCCCACAGTGCTGTCATCATCTCTTCTGCAGGCACTGAAGGCTTTTTTTCACTTTAAAGCTTTTCTCTCCTCAGTCTGGGGCTTTATGAGCCTCCCTCACTGTGCTGGATAACTCTGTGCTCCTAGCAATGCCTGCCTGCCCTGCTGGGAGGGTGGATTAATACCAGGGTGAATTTGGGCATGAGGACACTCCCCTCATTCCCAAATGATGATCCCTCTGGGGCTCCACGATGTTCCTGACTCCAACCTGGGAATGTTTTGGCTGCAAACAAGCCGGGTGATGTGGATCTGCTTCTTAATCACATCAGACTCCTCAGGTTTCCGAGGCAAGTTCAAAATTCCTGTCTGCAACACACGCTGCTGCATCTTTGTGTGGAAAACATTCCTGTTGGCAGGCTCTGCAGGAGTGCTTGCAGAGAACAAATATCAAAGTGTGACAAGCAGGGCTGATTACAAATAGCAGGAACATTTGCAGAGCACTGCAGAGCCAGGCCCACGCATGAGGCTCCAGAAGCTGCTCCCCAGGGATTGTCCAGCTCCTGAAGCTGCTGTCCATGGGAAAATCACCCCAGAGGGGGGCAGGAAGGGGTGGGGTGGAAATATGCATCATTAAATATTAGTGGGGAGCAGAATTTGGGTATTGCTGCAGAATTTGGGTTTCACTGCAGATTTCATGGAGGATGGATGTGCAGGATTTGTTCTCATGCTGCGTTTTTAAAGCTGGAAGAAGTTCAACAACCTATCCATGAGCTGGCTGTCCAAAGGCAGGAAAATCACCCCAGAGGGGGGCAGGAAGAGATGGGGTGGAAATATGCACCACTAAATATTAGTGGGGAGCAGAATTTGGGTCTTGCTGCAGATTTCATGGAGGATGGATGTGCACGAGTTGTTCTTGTGTTGCTTTTTTAAAGCTGGAACTGGTTCAACAACTTATCCATGAGCTGTTTCTCCAAAGGCAGGAAAATCACCTCAGAGGGTGGCAAAAATGGATGGGGCAGAAATATGCACCAGTAAATATCAGTGGGGAGCAGAATTTGGGTCTCACTGCAGATTTCATGGAGGGATGGATGTGCAGGAGTTGTTCTCACGCTGCTTTTTTAAAGCTGCAACTGGTTCAACCAACTGTCCATGAGCTGATCACCCCAGAGGGTGGCAGAAATGGATGGGGTGGAAATATGAACCAATAAATATTAGTGGGGAGCAGAATTTGGGTCTTGCTCAGAATTTGGGTTTCACTGCAGATTCACAGAGGGATGGATGTGCACGAGTTGTTCTTGTGCTGCTTTTTTAAGGCTGGAAATGGTTCAACAACCTATCCATGAGCTGGTTGTCCAAATGCAGGAAAATCACCTCAGAGGGTGGCAGAAATGGATGGGGCAGAAATATGCACCAGTAAATATCAGTGGGGAGCAGAATTTGGGTCTCACTGCAGATACACAAAGGGATTGATGTGCAGTTCTTCTTGTGCTGCTCTTATAAAACTGGAACTGGTTCAACAAGCTTTTCCCATCAGGGCTGCAGAACCTGCTCCATCACTGCAAATCCCACCTGAAAACACCACAGCTTGTTCCTACAACAAAACAACCCCGCTTTTGGTTGTGTTTCTGGCCACACTTGCAGTGCTGGGGTTTGATATCTCTGCAAAGGATTTTGCCTTGGGGGTTCTGTTTGCATCCATGACAGGATTTTTGGGAGGATCTTGGTGCTCCAGGATGGTTTTGTGGGAATGGTGAGGTAATGCAGAGAATTTGTCCCTGGGAGTCAGGGATGGGGTGGTGGTGCAGTCCCAGCACCCCAGCCTGCTGGCAGCTCTGGGATATCAAATAAATGTTCACGGACAATTTTCAGGGTCTGCATTGTGCCATCTGTCAGAGCAGCTCTGGGAGCTTTTAATTATGGTTTACACTCTGTCTTCAAGCACCTGCATTCGTTTTTTCTTTTCCTCCTGTCAATTATTGATGGGGATTTGCTAAAAAGTGCCTTAAATTCCACTTTGTGCCCTTCCCCTGCAGGAGCAGAGATGGGAGGAGGCCAAAGTGTGCAGGAGGGGAGGACACTTTTTGCCCAGCCACTTCCCAGTGGGGGCTGAATTCCACGACCATTCCCGGGTTTATCTTTGGAATAATTGTCTGAGGGACTTGTTTGGGTGAATGATTTGCGAGGGAAAAGGGATCAGAGCAGATTCCCAAGGAGGAGGGAGATGTGGATGGGGAATTCTGCCCCACCTGCAGAGCTGCCCCAGCACAGGGAGGAGCTGCAGCTGCTGCAGCCAGCCCAGAGGAGGCTCCAGGATGAGCAGAGGATGGAGCAGCTCTGCTGGGAGGAAAGGCTGGCACAGCTGGGATTGTTCACCTGGGCAGGAGGAGCTTTGGGCTGAGCTCAGGGTGGCCTTGAAGGAGCTGCAGGAGAGCTGGAGAGGGAGCTGGGACAAAGGGATGGAGGGACAGGACACAGGGAATGGCAGGGCTGGATGGGATTTTGGGCAGGAATTGTTCCCTGGGAGGGTGGGGATGGAATTCCCAGAGCAGCTGTGGCTGCCCCTGGATCCCTGGCAGTGCCCAAGGCCAGGCTGGAGCACCCTGGGATGGTGGAGGTGTCCCTGCCATGTCAGGGGTGCAATGGGATCAGCTTTAAGGTCCTTTCCAACCCAAACCCTTCTGGGATTCCATGAAATCCCCCCTGAGCCGGTGACTGGAGGAGCACAAAAATCTCAGAGTGAGATTTCAGGGCTCACACAGAACCCACCCTGCACCTTCAGCAACTCCTCCAACCCCAAACCTCAGCTCTGGAACGCAGCACTCCCTGCCCAGAGCTCCCAGGGTGAAGGTGTGGCCTCCAACACTCCCAACAAAACCCAATTTCTCCGATTTTCCTGCTCTCTCCAATCGCAGCGTGCCCGTGGAACAATGAGGGCACAGCCCCAAAAAGGGTGGGAGCAGCGAGCTGCCAGCTCTTCCTGCATCCACGAGCCCGCAGCTTCCAGGAGCGATCTCTTGCCAATCCATATGGTGTTGTGTGGATGGGAAATGTCACGGAACATAACGTCCTGATATGTTTAAAAATAAATCGCTGGGACGGCTGAAAAAAAAATAAATGAGTGAAGGGAGGGGAGTGGTGGCGGCTTCTGCCGGGGATTAATTCTGTTGGGTTTGGGGAGAGCTCGCTCAGGTGTCAGAGTCGGTGTTGGTTTGATAAACTGGGGGGTTTGGCTCCTTTCTCGAGCTGGGGAACGAGGTCAGTTTGTTAATTAATTTATGCAAATTGCTGCTTCCTTCTCCTCTGTCTGAGCGTTAGTGACACCTGTCTTATCTCCTCCCAGCTCATTGCAGGGAGCGGGCAGGGAAGCGCGGGCACGGCGCCAGCAGAACTTCCAGAATCAACCCAGAGAGCTGCAGAATGATCCCAATGAGTATTGATTATTGATTGGTATTTACACATTCTGATCAGAGCTGCTGCTGGGCTCCCACTCTGTGGTCGGTGGTGTCTCTGGAGCCTGAGCCGACCACCTGTGTTGTTTTAGAGTCTCTGTGTTCCAGCCCAGCACCGGAGAAAGAGTCAGGAGACTCTTCTGTTGTTTCCAGAGGTGTTTATTTTATCTCATCTAAAAGTTCTTTCCCTGCCCAGCCCAGGTCCATTCAGCAGGTCAGCCCCAGGCACACTGCCCGCCCCTGGGATGGCATTATCTTTTATACTAAAAACTACGTAAACATTATTTACAATTATCTTCCAATACCTGTCACTTATATTGTACAGTCTGGTTCTACTCTAAACCAATCTAAAAATGCCAACATCACCTAAAAGATGGATGCTAGGAAGAAGGAGAAAGAAGGACAGAACACACCCAAATTCCTCCATCTTGACCCCAGACCCTTATTATAAACAATCTTAAAAACCTACTTTTTCACCTTGTAATAATCTAAATTACACTCTACTTATTTTTAGTGACTTGTAATTCTTCTTGTAAGGGTCGTAATTTTTCCAAGGGGTTAAAATCCAAGGCACAGGAGTTTGGGGCTCCTGAGCCCCCTGCCAGGGTCTTGATCCACCCAGGGCACTGAGAGGGATGTCCTGGATTCCCACAGCACTCCAGCATGGAGCAGGAATATCGACACAGGAACATCAGGATGAGCTCATGGCTGGGAAAATCCACCCCAGATTCCCTCCATGTCCTTCCACCTCAATTTCCCTGTTCTGGATGATCCTCCCAAATCCAGAATTTGCTTCCCTAAGGTCCCTACAAAGCTAAAATTCCCTGGTTCTGGGATCCAGCAGCTTCCCTGAGCCCACCCTGCTGTGGTGGGAGTTGTCCCTGACCACTGAGATTAGACTGGATGGCTCCCAACCAAATTATACTGGGATTTTTCTATGAACTGGGCTGTAAATTAATGGATTCATTATAATAATAATTCAAAAATAGTCCAGATTCCTGCCTCAAAGGGGTGGGAATAGGGAAAACAGGCTGGGAAAAGATTGCATTGGGAGTGGTGCACCCTAAAGTTTCTCCCATCCTCCTCCTCTCCCTGTTTCTGGGTTATTAGGGGAAGTCTTCAAGATTCCCAAAAAATCCCCCCTGCATTCATTTTAGTAACACCCCATGTAGCTTGATTTAATTTTATTTTTTAAGGAATTTTCCCCTGGTTTTGATGATGCAGAAGAAAGAAACCAAAGCTGGGACAGCAGGAAAAAAAATCCCAGCAGAGGGAAGGGAGTTGGGGAATGTTGGTGAATTCAGACCAAGGCACCAGCCTGATCTGAATGCCAATTTTTGGGGTTTTCTGATCATTTCATCACCCAGAAAGGACAAAATGGGCCAGCTCAAGCTGGGCCCATGCAGATATCACAGGAAAATCCTGTTTTCCTGGTGGAAGATGCTCCAGAACCAGTCAGTACATGACAAATGCCTATTTCCAAGATAATTTATCACAATTTCCTTTGGATGTTTTGTTGCTTTTGTGAGAGATTAAAAAAAAATTACAGGCTTAATTTAATTAAAAAAAATATTTGTGTCCAGCATTGCAGGCTTCTGCACAAAAAAAAAAAAAGTACAGATTTTAAACCAGTTCTAGGTTGGTCATGTGCTTTTTGTGGTGTTTTTTTTTTAAGAAAACCTGATTTGTTCAAAACCTCAAAGCCTCCAGCATCGTATCCAAGATGTTCTCCATGTTTTATTCCCTTCTTTTTTCATATTTTTTTAGGAGGACTATTTGAAAATTTGGCTGGGGTGAAAAAAGCAGAATCACAGGAGCCCTGCGTGGCATGAAAGTTCCTTTTCCTGGCAAAATCCAGCCGGGATATGAAGAAGCAAAATCCCTCTTTTCCCAAGGAAAATATCCAGGATTTTTCTGGGTCGTGCTCCTGCTCCTTCCTCTTCCTCCCTGGGGTTCCCTCCTCTTCCTCCCTTCTCCTGCTGCCCCCCAAGGTCCAACCTGGCTGGATTTCCTCCCAACTCCCTGCCTGGATCTGGGGCTGGGATGGCTCCAGAGCTTTCCTGCCATGGGGATGAGGATGAGGATGGGGATGGGGATGGGGATGGGGATGGGGATGGGGATGAGGATGGATGAGGATGAGGATATGGATGGGGATGAGGACAAAGATGAATATGAATATGAATATGAAGATAGGGATGGAGATGAGGATGAAGACAAGGCTGAGGATTGGGATGAGGATGGGGATGAGGAGGAGGACGAGGATGAGGATTGGGATGAGGATGAGGATATGGATGGGGATGAGGATGAAGATGAATATGAAGATAGGGATGGAGATGAGGATGAAGACAAGGATGGGGATGGGGATGAGGACGAGGATGAGGATGAGGATTGGGATGAAGATGGGGATGAGGAAGAGGATAGAGATAGAGATGAGGATGAGGATTGGGATGAAGATGGGGATGAGGAAGAGGATAGAGATAGAGATGAGGATGAGGATTGGGATGGGGATGAGGATGAGGATGAAGACAAGGATAAGGATTGGGATGAGGATGAGGAAGAAGATGCACACAGGATGCAGCTTAGGGAGGTGTCCCCGTCACTTTGAGCTCCGTGCTGGCCGCAGACCCCGCAGTGTCGCTGTCCCCAGAGTCACTTTGGGGACAGGGCTGTGCTGAGGGCCAGCAGTGCCCAGCGCTGCCTGCAGCTGCTCCCTCAGGTGTGTGAGCACTGCTAGAGCTGTCCTGGTGTCCATCCACCCCTTTGTGTCCTCCACCCACCCATCCCAGGGCTTTTCCTCAGGCTCCTGAGCTGGATCTCCACCCCTCACGGGTGCCTCATCCCTGAGCGCTCCCAGCCGGGACCAGCCCGACCTGCGCTCCCGAAATAACTCCCAAATGAAAAAACTCCCTCTTGGGGAGGATGAAACAGAAAAACCTTATAAACATGATTGCCTGGCAAAAAATTTTGAGAATATGGAAACCATATTCTTATGGAAACCATAAGATAAGATTGAAATGAAAGCCATCTTTGAGATACCAAACCTTAGTTACTAAATAACTAGAAAACAATAGAATGGCCAGCTGAAAGTAATCCCCTCTTGAGTGAACAATTCCCCCTGCTTGCAGACAGTCCAAGGGTCAGAGAAGACCCTGCTAGCTTGGCAGAAGGGGTTCAAAGAGAAGTTTTTAGGGTTTAAAGTGTAACACGGCATGGTAATGTAATGATTCTTATAGGCTGTATGTAAATGCTTTAGGATTTACATATTGTATTAGATCGGTTGTGAAAATTAGAATATTCAACACAGAAGAAAATTTATTGTATTGTAACGGGAACCTCAGTCTCTTAGTTTTTGCTCTCACCACACTCTTAGCTCTCTGAGCTCTTTCTCTTACCCCCCTCCTACCTCTTTCTCTTACTCTCCCACTGCCCTGCTCCGAGCTGCAGTTGGCAGATCCAGGCAGGGCCTTTTCATCCACGCCCTTTTACAATAAACCACAAGTTCCAAGACCTGGCTTTAGAGATCTCTCTGTCTGTCCTGACCGTCCTGCACACCTACACTCCCTGCAACTCCCGAAATAACTCCTGAAATAAGTCCCAAAATGAAATAACTCCTGAAATGAAATAATTCCCGAAATGAAATAAATCCCGAAATAACTCCTAAAATGAAATAATTCCTGAAATAACTCCCGAAATAAATCCCAAAATACTCCCAGCGCTGCGCCGCTGGCGGATGCTCCCTCCCGGGCTGCTGGAAGGGGCTCAGCACCCCGAACCCGGCGCTCGGAGCGAGGTGTGAGACTGTGGGAAGCGTCTGGAGCTGCGCTGCGCCAGCCTGGCGGCAGCTGCCAGCGCCCGTATGGCTCTGCCCACATGCGGGCCCTGCGCGGAGCCTCCCCCACGTGCAATATCAACAGAGCATTTCTGCATTCGTTATCCCGGCCTTGGTTGGAATAAAAGGCAGGCGGGGGGAGGCAGAGCCGGAGTCTGGCGGCTCGGCTCGGCTCGGAGATGCCGACAGACAGCGGGAGCACACACGCAGCCAGGGCTGTGTTTGCTTTGCGCAGTGCTGCTAAAACATGTTGCCATCGAGATTCCCGAGCACCACGTTTCTAAAATATTCATTCCCCCAGCCCAGATTGCCTCCCGAGGAGCAGGAAGCCAGGCAGAGACAAGAATCTATCTGGCATCCCCTTGTGGCTTTGCTTCTCCCTGCTGCCATGGGAGAGCGAGGAGCTCAAGAAAAGGAGAGCCCAGAGCTCGGGGACTGCTGCCAGGCCTCGAGGGTCCTCACAAAGTTATCCCCTCAATGTCCACACCATGGAGCCTGGGATGAGCAATCAGGGATGAGGGATCCAGAATAAGGGGAGGAGGAATCAGCAAAGAGGGATCCAGAGAAAAAGGATAAGGAATCAGCGATAAGGGATCTGTAATAAGGGGATGAGGAATCATTGATGAGGGATCCAGAATAAAGGGAGAAGGAATCATTAATAAGGGATCCACAAAAAGGGGAGAAGAAACTATAATAAGGGGATGAGGAATCAGTGATAAGGGATCCAGAATAAGGGGAGAAGAAATCCATAATAAGGGGATGAGAAATCAGTGGTAAGGGATCCATAATAAGGGATATGTACGGAATCAGTGTTGAGGAATCCATATAAAAGGGATGAGGAATCAGTGATAAGGGGATAAAAAGGGGAGAAGAAATACATAATAAGGGGATAAGGAATCAGCTATGAGGGATCCATGATATAAGGGGTCTGTAAGAAATCAATGAGGAATCCATAAAAAGGGTGATGAAGAGTCCAGAAAAAGGTGATAAGGAATCAGTGATGAGGGATCCATAAAAAAGGAATGGGGAATCAGTGATGAGGAATCCATAACAAGGGGATGAGGAATCAGAGATGAGGAAACCATAATAAGGGATCTGTAAGGAATCAGTGATAAGGGATCCATAAAAGGGGGATGAGGAATCCATACTAAGGGGTCTGTAAGAAATCACTGATAAAGGATCCATAAAAAGGGGATGAGGAATCCATAACAAGGGGTCTGTAAGGAGCAGCCACACGAGCTGTAATGAGGAACAAGAGCCAGCAGCGTGGGCAGAGCCCCTTAGTGACACCTCAGAGTCACCTGGGCACCTTCAGAGGTGTCTGAGCTGTGGTCAGGGGCAGGATGGACACACAGGAGAAGCTCTCCAGAGCAGACCTGCTGTTCCTGAGGTCAGGAATTCCATCCCCTGCACGCTCTGCTGCCCTTTGGGATCTCCTTTAGGATCTCCTCCAGTGCCCCACTGCTGTCCCACGGAGATGTCACCATCTCGGTGGCTTTAAGAAAGAAAAATGCACACTCTCTCTGCTGACCCAGTCAAGTTTTATTGTCCCTGAGATTCCCAAAGGTCACATTTTGGAGCGACTCCAGTGCAGAGCATTGCCCGAGGCGGCAGCAGCTGCTCCAAAATGACCCGGTTTGGGGGCAGGGGTCCCGTTTCAAAGGGCAATGTTAGGGGCAGCTCCAAATTGCCCAGTGCAGATGTTCCTGCAGCCCAAACCCCGGCGTTGGTGGGTCAGATTTCATTGCAGAGCGCAGGATGCTCGGCGGACATGGAGCAGTTTGTCTCTGGTTATTGTCCGGGTGATTTCCAGAATGGATTAGCAGAGATTAGCCCGGCACTGGGAGAGGCACCAGCTTGCTCTGCACGCTCCGCAGGCGGAGGATTCCGCCTGGAAATGGGATGATCTAATAACAGGGATAATTGCTGCTTTATGGACTCTAAGTGCTGCCGTGTCAGGGGCTCGTCCGCCTCGACAGCGAGGCCATTGTACAAAATATAAATGCCCCGGTCACCCCACAGCTCTCGGTGACAGCCAGTGGCCCCGCAGTGACATCCATGGGGACACTCAACACCTGCACCACGAGATACCAGCAGCGAATTAATTGATCCAAGCCCTTCAAGCTGCTTTAAGGGGATCCCCCTGTGCTAATATTGCTGCTCCCCCACCCCCCAGAGTGATGCTGGAGGAGGGGAAACTGAGGCAGGAGCGGGCTGGGGTTCCCTTATCACCCCCCCCCTAATCTCCGTGCTTTCATCTCTGATTCCCTCAGGGTAAATTCAGGGCTCGACAATTAATTTCTGCTGGGTGTTTTGCACTGCTCAGGAGCCAGCCAAGCCCATACTGTGAATATTACAAAGCTTTTTAGAACAGGAGAGCTTGGCAATTGCGACAGCACTTTTGAATCATTCATAATTTTGCACAGGGGCAACTTCTGTAGGTGTCTCGTTTCCTCTATGTTCATAATGTTTTAGGACTAAAAATAACAAGGAATTGCTGTTGGAAATGTGAACGAGGAATTAGAATTGCCAAGGAGCTCGGGAGTCAAACTGTACTGGGGGACATCAGAGCCTTCCCACAGCCGCAGCTCCAAACCAAATTAATCCCGGGTTAGGCACAAGGAGAACGTGTGGCTGCAAAGATTGGGAAGCAGCTTCCACTTCCCATGCAGAGGAGTGAGAAGGGGATTTTTGGGATAGTTGGAGTCTCCTGTCCCGTGTGAGGCTGCTTGGGTAAAAATCCTGGAGAGATTTAAATATCTCCTGTGGATATTGGAGGTGCAGAGAGGCTTTGCTGGAGCTGCCTGGGACATTCAGGGGTGGCAGTCCTGGAGCTGGGATTGGGCTGCAATGAGCTGGGACACTGCAGGAAAAGCTTTGGGACAGCATAGTCAGAGCTGGGAGAGCTGGGAGTGGGGAAAATCCTTGGGGTGGCAAAGGAAAAATAACTCTGCCCTGGGCTGATCCCACAGCAGGGAGGGGATTCTGTCCCTGTGCTCAGGTGAGAGCCCACCTGCAGAGCTGCCCCAGCACAGGGAGGAGCTGCAGCTGCTGCAGCCAGCCCAGAGGAGGCTCCAGGATGAGCAGAGGATGGAGCAGCTCTGCTGGGAGGAAAGGCTGGCACAGCTGGGATTGTTCACCTGGACAGGAGGAGCTTTGGGGTGAGCTCAGGGTGGCCTTGAAGGAGCTGCAGGAGAGCTGGAGAGGGAGCTGGGACAAAGGGATGGAGGGACAGGACACAGGGAATGGCAGGGCTGGATGGGATTTTGGGCAGGAATTGTTCCCTGGCAGGGTGGGCAGGGCTGGCACAGGGTGCCCAGAGCAGTTGTGGCTGCCCCTGGATCCCTGGCAGTGCCCAAGGCCAGGTTGGACACTGGGGTTGGAGCAATGGGACAGTGGGAGGTGTCCCTGACATGGCAGGGGACTGGAATGGGATCAGGTTTGAATTCCCTTCCAACCCAAACCATTCTGGGATTCTCTGGCCAGGATTGCTCCGGGCTGGGCTGAGCCAGAGCTGCCCTCAGCCCCCTGTCACTGTCCTGGCTGGCTCAGAAGGAGCAGCTCAGCCCCCCAAAGTGGTGGAGATGCAAAGCAAAGACCCCCCTGGGACCCCCTTGGGTTTGGGATTCCTTTCCAGTGTTCAGATCCCTCCCTGCCTTGCCCAGCTCCCCAGCCCTCAATGGCAGGGCTCTGCTCCAAGCCCTTGCCTGGTGATTTCTGTGCCGAGCTCTCCTCTGAGCCCAGGGGATGAGGAGAATTCACGTCCTGGAAGTTTCAGCCTCTTCTTTCAGAATTAATTTTGCAAGCTCCTCCTTGGCCTGAGCTCTCTGTGGGCTCAGGCAGAACAGGGCCAGCGAGAGGGGAAAGTCATGTTGCTGGTTAAATCTCCAAAGCAAAAATAATCCATTTTAATGAAGGTTCACAATCTGCAATGAATGTGAAACAATGTTGTCAGCTAAGCTGTTGCATTATTCACTTTTATTTGTACAAGGTCCTTCCATTAATATTTGACTACAAGAGAATGCAATTAAAAATTTTCTACTTGAATAAACCTCTCACCACGGTGTTGGTTAAAGGATAAAACCCTTTTAGGGTGGTGGAGAGGGGAATTTAGCAGGCTGGCACGTGGGTCACACCAACTCTCATCCTCCTGCACCCCAGGTTTCATTCCCTGCTCTCATTTTGTGCCTTCCCTTCCATCCCCGCCCCACATCAGCTCCCCTGGATCCCGAGCATCCCAACACAATCATTTCCTTCAGAGCAGAGCCAAGACAGGCAGGGAAGGGAGGGGGGATGTGCAGGCAGGTGGGAAGCACCCCCAAGCCCCAATTCCCAGAATTTTCAGGCTGAGGCAGAGCCCCATTTTCCCGGGAAGGAGTGGGGGCTTTGCCTTCGTGTCCAGGGGTGTTTGCTGGCAGGGAGAGATGATTTATTATTTAAATTTTGGCATGCATGGCTGGGCAATGAATTAGTTGTAATCTCCCAGGATGGGAGGGGGAAAAAAAACCTTTTAGGATCAGGGAAGAGAGTTCAGACACGAGCTCAGCTCATCACAAAAGGGAAGATGTTGGGGAGCAGGGACACGAGGATGATATGCAAAGCATGGAGTCACACACAGAAGGATTAGGCACTAATTCCCATCCCAGAGCATCCAGGAACAAAGAGCCTGCGCTGAAATTAAAGCCACAGAGTTTAGGTGAGCACAGAAGGTTGAAATTTGGCCAGGTTTGTATGGATTGGGGGCAGGGAAGAGGACAGTCCATGAATCCTGGCTCCTCCAGGGAGCTGGGAAGTGGCACCAGGAGATGGACATTCCATCCTGGAGAATCCCACACTCCCTCTGGGGCTGCTGGGAAAAGCACAAGGCAGGTTTGGGAGCCTGGACTGGGTGGAATAGAAGGAGAAAATCTGTGGGGATAGGAGGAAAAGGAGCCTCTGACTCCAAAAATGAAGTCGGGGAGGGGTTTGGAGACTCTTTTGGAGGAGGAATGTGGGGTGGAGACAGCCAACCTTGGGGCAGAGAATGCGGGAGCATCTCCAGGAGCAGGGGAATAACCTTGGAGAGTGATTTCTAGAGGGAAAGAGCCCTCAGGAGAGTTTCCACCTCCCCAGGGACCTGCACACGAGCAGAGGAGAAACCAGAGAGGATTTTGGGGAATAAATGCTCTGGCTCAGCTGATCCAGGGCCAGCACCCTGTAGGTTTTTGGTTTTTTGGGAGAAGATCTGCCAGGGCAAGCAGTGGGCAGAGATCCAACCCCAACCCTGGCAAATCCTGGCTGATCCCTGTGGGAATTCCACACCCTCACCATGAAACCCCACCCAGGAACATTTGCACATCTGCATCTCCCTAATGGTTGGATTTGATCATCCTAAAAGTATTTTCCAACCTAAATAATTGGGATCTGTCTCCTTTTGGGACCAAGCCGTGGCATAAAATCCTGCAAGGAGGATTCAGGGGATATTCTGGGGGTTATTCTGCTCTTCCCTGGCTGTTTGTGGGGAAGGTGGCAGCGACATCCAGACCTCCAGAAAAACCACTGGCACCATCTCTGGGCTCTCCTGAGGGGCTCTGGCTGCACCCCTGGAGATTCCACATCCCGCTGCAAGCTCATCCAAGCCCCAGGAATCTGCCAAGCAGCACCTCAAGGAAGGCCTGGGAGTGCACAGAGAGGAATCTTCACTTCACTGCGATTCAACTCTTCCCAGATAAAATAAGGATTAGGAAGCCCATTCATCTTTGGGAGTGCTGCAGCAAATCAGTCCATTATTTGTGTCCCATTCATGTTATCTGGGCCAGGGAGATGAATAATTCCATCCTCAGCAGCAGATTTGTACAGAAGACAAGGGCCCAGCCCGAACAATCAGGCTGGAGTGGGATGCTGAGGGAGGGCTCATGAATTGTGTGCCAGGATTCCAGCCTGGAGCTCTCCCAGGATCAGTGGGGTGCAGGTGAATCCCAATCCCAAAGCATTCCCAGAGAATCATGGACTGGCTTGGGTTGGAATGGTCCTTAAAAATCACCCAGTGCCAGGATAGGGACACCTCCCACTGTCCCATTGCTCCAACCTGGCCTTGGACATTCCAGGGATCCAGGGGCAGCCACAGACACAGCCCTGCCCACCCTCCCAGGGAACAATTCCTGCTCAAAATCCCATCCAGTGCCATTCCCTGTGTCCTGTTCTTCCATGCCTTGTCCCCAATCCCTCTCCAGCTCTCCTGGAAGTGCTGTGAGCTTTCCCTGGATCCTTCTCCTGTCCAGGTAAACACCCCCAGCTCTCCAGCCTGGCTCCAGAGGGGCTGGGAAGGGGCTGGAGAATCCCTGAGGGAGCTGGGAAGGGGCTGGAGAATCCCTGAGGGAGCTGGGAAGGGGCTGGAGAATCCCTGAGGGAGCTGGGAAGGGGCTGGAGAATCCCTGAGGGAGCTGGGAAGGGGCTGGAGAATCCCTGAGGGAGCTGGGAGGGCTCAGCCTGGAGAAAAGGAGGCTCAGGGGGCCCTTGTGGCTCTGCACAAGTCCCTGACAGGAGGGGACACCGCGGGGATTTGGGATCTGCTCCAGGAACAGGGGCAGGAGGAGAGGGAATGGCCTCAGGAGAGCTCAGGGTGGATTTTAGGGAAAATTCCCCATGGAAAGGGTGCTCAGGGATTGGAGCTGCCCAGGGAGGGTTGGATCCCCATCCTGGAGGTGTCCAAGGAATGTCTGGAGGTGGCACTGAGTGCTCTGGGCTGGGGATGGGGCACAGCTGGGACTGGATGATTCTGGAGGTCTTTCCCAACCTCAACGATTCTGGAATTCTGTGAATTATTTTCCTTTCATCCAAACCCCTCTCCTCATCACAGACCCGCCCTCAGAGTCAGAGGCAGAGCCTGGAAAATTCCAAGCATCTGGAAAAGGCAGGGGCTGGCCAGGAGCTCCTGTGCCATCCCCACAGCTGCTGGGAAGGCCTAAAGGTGCTAAAATCTGATTATTGAGGATTGGGGATCGCTGCACTGCTGCTCAGGGAGATTTATCCCCCATCTGTGCTTGTTTTCACTCTACCTCATAAATATCCCCTTTTAAACCAAAACACCTCCATCTACAAACCTGTTAGCAGAGCTCTGGCACTTCCCAAGGATTTTACCTCCAACATCCACGTGTTAATCCCCAGAACAAGCTGGGATTTCTCAGGCTCGAGTTTTCTCCTCTGCTAAAAAACAGAGAGTCCAAAATCTTCCAGATGCCCACGCAGGTGAGAGCCAGTAATCCTGGGAATTTGAGAGAGCGATTACAAACTGAAATTCCCTTTTGAGATGAGCACACCAAGGCTCGGAAACCTTTGCTGTGCGTGTAGGGAAGGGGGGAAAAAATTTGAAAAAAAAATGAAAATTCACCAAATCCCAAAGCCCTGCGAGGCAGTAAGTAAAGTTTGGCAAGTTCCAAACGCATTCCCTGTTGTTCCAAGCTGTTCCTGTGGCTCCCCAGAGGGCTGGTCCATAAAGGATAACAACCTTTGCCTGCTGGGAGCTATTAGCTTAAATGGGAGCGGGCTGCTGCAGCATTTAAGGCTGATTAGAATGGTGTCATTGGATTTGTATGCACTGGGATCCGTGCAGATGGATTTCACAAAAATTCCGAGAAATTACATCCAGGAAAGGGAGTTAAGGGGATGTCTCAATGCGAGGCAAGCGCTCGGCTGACTGAAATTGCAACTCGAGGAACAGGAGGGAAAAAAAAAAAAAATAAAAAGAAAAACACAAGGAAGTTAAAATGAGGGTGGGGAATTTGGGATCAGAATTCCAGGCTCTGGAATCCACTGGAATGGGCAGATGGATTAAGGATCAAAATGGCCACGTAGCTCTTCCTTATTCTTGCATTAAATTCAAATTATTTTCATTAATGCGAGCACATTAAACCATTGCCACGGTGCATGTGGAATGGCACAAAATCCGGGATGTGTGGTTGCCCTCCATGCAGGTGTCACCCCTGGATTAAAACTCCTCCCATCCCAGCATTTCCAGGCATTCCCAGCTTGGAAACCCCATCAGCTCAGGTAGCACCCCCCCAGATCTCCACATCCTGGGTAAAAGCAGGGAATTTGTTGCTGGATAAAGCCCCTGACCCAGAAAAGCAGAATCGGCCTCTTACAACTCATTTGTCTCTCTTTGACTTGCAAATCTCGGCAATTTTCCACCCCAACCAACTCAGCTCTCACCTCCCCCTGAGAGAGCAAAGCAGCTCCTGCAGCATCTTCTGCTCGAGGTTTTTGGTTTCTCTCGAGGCTCCTTTTGGGGTTTTTCTCCCCCCTGGAGCTGCTGGAACATTTCCAGACACAGGGGATGGAGCTGGGCTTCCCCAGGCACCCCGGGGATGCCACCAAGGGCCACTGAGCCAACCCCAGGGTGCCCAGCACAGTGCACCCAAAGCTTTCCAGCTCTCCTTGGTTTCCAGAGCCTCTGATGAGCTTTTATTCATTAAAACAATCGCTAATGAGCCTGGCATTCATCAGGCAGGCTCAGTCTGCTCCCTGTGCCCAAAGCCATGGCCTGGGCCTGGAGGAGATGGACCAGGGATGTTGGAAAGGGGGAAAGGACAAGCAAGAGTCTCCAACTGCCTGAAACAACCTGATGGTCGTGGTCATCTTCATCCCACCGTGTTCATCTTCATCTTCATCCCATTGTGTTAATCTTCATCTTCATCCCATTGTGTTCATCTTCATCCCACCGTGTTCATCTTCATCCCGTCACCTTCATCTTCATCCCACCACATTCATCTTCATCACCTTCATCTTCAGCCCATCACCTTCATCTTCATCCCACCACCTTCATCTTCATCACCTTCATCTTCAGCCCATCACCTTCATCTTCATCCCACCACCTTCATCTCCATCCCACCACATTAATCTTCATAATGTCCATCTTCATCCCATCCTGTTCACCTTCATCCCATCACCTTCATCTCCATCCCATCACCTTCATCTTCATCCCATCCTTGGGAAAACCTGGGATACAGAGGGGCACTGCAAACCTCCCACTAATTCCACCACCAGGGCAACATTCCTTGATTTTCCAGCCCCACCCAGGCCCACTTCCCCAGCTCCAAAATGTTTGACCCCTCTTTCCCTCTCCAAACACTCCCTGTTCGGATAAACAGCGCCTCAGCCCCCAGTATAATCCTTTTTCAACATTTAACAAAATCTTTCCTTCTTAAGGCTTAAGGAGAAAAAAAAAAAAAAAAAAAAGAAAGAAAAAAAACGCTTTCCCTATTTAGCAACATTCTTGTGATGTTTATTGGAACGGGCTGAAAGAGCTGAGGTTTGAAAATTAGGATCTGGCAAGGAAACAGTGTCCTCAGGGGCCAGAGAACAAACCTCTCTGGGAGGAAAGTGATGGGACCAGCCTTTAAAGGCTGGAAAATTGCAAACCAATGTGCTCAGCAGTATTTTCCTTTATGCAGTTCTTTTATTCTTAAGATGAAAATTGCTCGGGACAAAGGCATCGGGCTCATACCTGGGACAGTGTGCTCCTTCCTCTGCTTTTCCCTGTGAAAATGTGCACTGCTTTGAAGAGCAGAGATGTTCAGCACGAAGCAAATGCCAACGTGACCATTTTTAATGCAAATTCGTTGCCATCTCTGCCTGGGAATGTGTGACAGTGCCTTGGCAGGGCTGTCACTCGGGGAGGAACAGGGCCTGCGGTGCTTTGTCAGGATCAGAAAGTGCCTGGTTGGGTTTCCAGCCTCTGATCCCACCTGGACACCACAGCAAAAGCGCTGCCCAGCCCTCCCTGGGACTCACTGCTCTGTCACTCCCCGCTTTTAATGAGTGGGCAAGGCTGGCGCTGGTGGCGTCACTGCGAGGCTGCTCCTGGGGACAGGGCTGCCAAAGTGCCAATGCACAGGCAGGGGCGGACAGAGGTGTCCCAGTGTCCCTTGTTTGGGTAGGGATGGACAAGTGTGTCCCCCATATCCCTTTCTTGGGTAGGGATGGAGAGAAGTGTCCCCAGTGCCCCTTTTTTTGGGTGAGCAGGGGTGTCCCAGTGTCCCTTTTTTTGGGTCGGGATGGACAGAGGTGTCCCTTGTTTGGGTAAGGGTGGACAGAGGTGTCCCTTGTTTGGGTACAAGTAGACAGAGGTGTCTCCAGTGTCTCTTGTTTGGGTAGGGATGGACAGAGGTGTCCCCCATGTCCCATTCTTGGGTGGGCAGGGGTGTCCCAGTGTCCTTTGTTGGGTTAGGGATGGACAGAGGTGTCCTCAGTTTGGGTACAGGTGGACAGAGGTGTCCCTTTCTTGGGTAGGGATGGAGAGAAGTGTCCCCAGTGCCCCTTTTTTGGGTGGGCAGGGGTGTCCCCCTTTCCTGGCCAGGGGTGGCCAAAGATGTCCCCAGTGTCCCCTTGCACAGGTAGGAGCACTCAAAGGTGTTCCCAGCGCTCCCCGTTTGTGTCGGGGCAGGCACCGAGCCACATCCCGCACCCCCAGCCCCGTCCACAAAGGGTTAAACCCTCCCTGCTATTCCCGGGGCTGGGAATTGCGCTGGAGCCGCTGTCCTGGCGCGGGGCCGTGCATTTCCCAGCCCCACTTCCCACACTTTCCCCGAGCTCGGCTCCACCGGAGCATCCCCTCCCCGCCCACGGAGCAGCCGGGCCGGAGGTTTCCACAGCCCCCCAGGGCCAGCTCTGTCAGCCACAGCTGGCCACAGCCCCCCAGGGCCAGCTCTGTCAGCCACAACTCGCCACAGCCCCCCAGGGCCAGCTCTGTGAGCCACAGCTGGCCACAGCCCCCAGGGCCAGCCCAGCTCTGTGAACCACAACTGGCCACAGCCCCCCAGGGCCAGCTCTGTGAGCCACAACTGGCCACAGTCCCCCAGGGCCAGCTCTGTGAACCACAACTGATCACAGCCCCCCAGGGCCAGCTCTGTGGGGCACAACTGGTCACAGCCCCCCGCTGCCACCCCTGTGCCTGGCTGGGGATGCCCACCCCACCCAGAGTCCATGCGCCTTTTCCATGGAATTCCATCCTCCATCCTCCCTCTGTGCACACTCGGGGGGAGCAGCTCCTCTCCTGGCACACAAATCGTGGATTATTGGGATCCTGGAATCATGGAATGGTATGGAATCAGTGTTAAAGCTCAGCTCACTCCACCTCACGAGTGGAGTGACACCTTCCACCATTGCACCACTTAATTCATGGTTTGTCTGGAGTCCCTTCTGTCTTCACTCAGAGCCAGGATTAAAAAACAAGTGAAGGAAATGGATTTTCCCGTGTTCAGGCTTGGTTGTTTATTAAACCTCATAAAAAGCACAGAAAGTTCAGCAATACTCCTAGCTGTGAGCTAAAAGTGAGCAAAATGGAGGAAGATCCATCTGCTACAAGCTGTTAAAACTACACAGTCCAATAGAGAATTGAAACCTTTATTATTTATACTTTTGACCCAATAACCAAATTCCTGTGACCCTCAGTGCAGCACTGACTGTCCAACCAAAAATTATTATCTGAAATCATGAAGAAGAAGACGAACAAAAGAGACATCACCCAAAATCCTCCATCTTGTCCCATACCTATTACTATATTATAAAAACCTCAAATTTAAAACCCTTCACCATGTGAACTCACACACTTTTATTTAACTACACACCAGTGATTTTAACTCCATCACTCAAATTTGGAGCCATCTCCAAGATTCAAAATCAGTGTTCTCCTGGGGGTCAGAGCCAGAAAGCACAGAAAGCTCAAAAATCCCAAAGGTTTCTGGGATCCAACACCAAGGTGCTCCAAGCCCTGTCCAGCCTGGCCTGGGACACTGCCAGGGATGGAAGGGCACCCTGTGCCACTGTCACAGCTGGTCACTGTCACATAAAGACACCTGCACATCACCCCTCCCATGGGTGACACCACCCCTACAGGAGCTGGAGGAGCCCAGGAGCTCCTGCTCCACCTTTGGGGCTCCAGACCATTCCCTGCCAGTTCTCATCCAGGCTCACACCCTCCTGCTGCCCAGGGGTGACTCCAGAAATGCCCATCCTGGCTGCAGCTGCAGAGGGAACACGGGGTGTGAGGATTCAGCCAGTGATGGTTCACCATTCCCAAAGCTTGGGAGGATTAACTAATTCTTTCTCGTTAATTAGCCCTGTCTGGGCAGCAGGCGTGGAGGAAAGGTCATTTTACACCTGGGCTTTGCTGTGGAAACAACATTCCCAAAGCAGGAGAGAAAAGAGCCTGGGAACAGCATCCACTGGTGCCCCCTGCCAGGACAGAGTCCTGCCCGTGGGTTTTGGTGACCACCCCCAGACCAGACCCACCCAAGGTGATTTTCCCACCCGAGGATGGGAGGACAGCCACAGGAACCATTCCTGCTGCCCAGGAAGGCCATGGGAAGCGGCTGGGAGAGCACAGCAGGGCAAGGAGCAGCCGAACTGGAATCCCACGCTCCTGGCCATTGAATGCTGCTTATTGCAGCCCTCAATCCTCCCTCTCCCTGCAAGACAAATGTGCTGAGCGCTCCGTGGGCTCACCCAGCCCTCCCCAGCCCCGCTGCAGCCAGCAGGGAGTTTTGCTGGGGGGCAGGATAAGATTGTGCAGATATAATAACTCCATCCATCACCGGCGAGCGGCGCCTTGGAAATGGCTCGGCAAGTTTGGCAGCTCAGATGCCACCAATCTCTCTGACAGGCAATACCAGGGTGCCCTGGAGGCCTGGGGCGGCTCAGGCAGGGCTAGGGGCACTGTGCCAGCAGGGACTGTGCTGCCCCATGGCGGGAGGATGGAGAGGGAGGCTCTGCCTGCCCAGAGAATCCCTGGAAAACGCTCAGAGCAGTGGGAGAACAAATCTGGAGGGGTTCATTCCCCAGGAATGGGTGATGGTCTGAGGCCAGAGCACCCACAGCTCCCATGGGATTCAGCCTCCCACAGACTTTGGGAGATAAAAATCACAAAATCACAAAATCACAGAAAACTTGGGTTGGGAGAGATCTTAAATATCCCATCCCACCCCTGCCATGGCAGGGACACCTTCCCCTATCCCAAGTGCTCCAATCCCAATGTCCAGCCTGGCTTTGGACACTGCGAGGGATCCAAGGGCAGCCACAGCTGCTCTGGGAAATCCATTTGTGGCCTCCCCACCACAATTAGTGGTGGTTTGTAAAGTGATCTGAATTCCATTCTCCCAGGTGACTGATCACTGTGACATCAAGGCCACAAGAAAACTTACTTGTGGAAAAATCTTCATAAACTAAAGAGGAAAGATTTTAAAGATGATAAACTGAGTTATTTTCTGTATGTTTTCAGTGCAAAAATAAAAGAAAATAAGGGGGGGGGAGGAAAAGTAGGCTAAAGTTTTATTCCGAATTTTTTTCTTAGTGTCTAATAATAAAGTTTCTCTTTATACCGTTCAAAATTAAGCCAGTTTTACCTTCCTGCTAATCCTATCCCACAGCAAGAAAATTTCAAATTGGCGAACCAAAACCACTAAAAATTCCTTCCCAATATCCCATCCATCCCTCTGGCAATGGGAAACCATTCCCTGTGTGCTATCCCTCCACCCCTTGGAAATTCTCTCTCCTTCTTCCTTTGTATATTCCTGCAAATACCCAGACCCTGTGGTTGTACTGCCCGTGGAACACCTGGATTTGTGAGGATTTGGTGCATTCCCAGCTCACTCACACACACAAACTGTCCTAGGTTACAATGTAAAGATGTGCCCAAAAGTGTGAATTCTGTCACCAACTGTTAAAAACCAGGTGAGGCAGTGATCCTGATCTCTGTGGGAGATATCTCCTGTTAATGGGCCAGATGTTAAATCCAGCTGGGTCAGTGTCCTTTATCTTTTCACAACCCATCCTCCCTCCAGGAGATCTCTCCTGTTCATGGCCACTGAGTCCCAGTGCATGGCTGATAAAATTCCATCATCCCATGGGGAGATGCTCCAGCCAGGGGGAGGAGCCAAGCCTTTCCTACCTGAATAAAATCTGAGATTTGGAACATCAGAGCAGCCTTTTCCACTGGATCCCAGAGGACAAGAGCTGCCAGACCTTCCTTCAACAAAACCACTTCATCTGGAGTGCTACCACCACCCTAACCAGCGGGGTGTCAGGTTGTATGCTGACTCTGGCAGTGCTTTTTCTTTAGTACTATTGCACGTATTTTATTTTCTTTTCCTATTAAATTGTGTTTCTGACCTGGAGTCTCTCACTGGTTTTGCTTTCAAAACCATCACACAAACGCAGCAGTGGTCAGTGCATCTCTCCTGTTCCCTCCTGACTCACAGAAATACCTCCCATCAGCCAAAACTCTCAAAGGAATTATGGATATTTTTAAAGGAAAAGGTGCTCCAACTGCATCCCACATTTCTCCCAACCCTTGGGAAGTGCAGTCCTGCTGCCTTGGATTCAGGAGCTTTATTAACCCAAATTCCCTGTCCTGATTCCCTCTGCTGATTCCCATTCCCATTTTACAACCTCCTGTGCGTCCCACCCTGGAAATTCCAGGACACCAGTGAGGGACAAAACACCCAAGGGCTGGGGAGATTGTCCATTCCCAACTCAGTTTTTTGGCCCACAGCCATTTTTAGGGTTTTGGATTTCTTTTCCCAGTTTTTAATTACCAAGTTGGTACAGAAAGAACATTGAACCCTACTAGTTTTGCTCCTATCTGGGTTTTTCATTATAAGCCTGGCATCTGTGGAAGAAAATCCAAGGAAGACTTTGTCTTTCCTGACACAAACCAGCTTTCTCAGAGCTTAATAGAAATTTGAGTGAGGCTCTTGCTGCCAAGGATGCAAAAAAAATTGATTTTGTGCGTTCAAATTCACGCCTTATTTTTTGCAAAATATTTTCTGAGGGTGAAATTTCCCGTGCTTGCTTTCAGCAGAGTTTGCAGGAATGTGTTGAGCTGCTTCTCTGTAAAACAGTGATTACCAATGTTCATTTTCAGGATTAAAATAAAAACAACAAACAAACGATTCTTGTCATTCCACAAAGAATTAGGGAATTGTTGCAGCTTCCTACACACACACAGTGTGAAAGGATTTTTCCACAAAATCCTTGGCACACCTAGGCTGGGCTGAAGGCAAAATAAATAAATAAGTGTATGACACAAATAATTATCAAAATGCCTCGGAGCAGCCCATATTTCAGCAGAGTAATGAAGGCAGGTACTCATTGTGCTCTGTCAAACCAAACAACTCACTTTTAGTATTCCTGCAGTGCTTTCCTCCAGGTAAGCACTATATTTACTTCTACAATGTTAGGGAGGCACTACATTTACTTCTATATTCCCCCTGCTTTTTATATTTTAGGGGAATGGCTTTCCAGGTGCATTAAATATGGGGATGAAGAAGCATTACTTGGAATATGTGAGGTTTTCTGGTGCTGGGAGCACAGGGTAAAGGTGTCCTGCCCAAGGGAGAGCCTTCAGTCAGGAAAATCTGACTGAAATCCAAGGGTTTGGATCAGCTCCCCCACCTGAACGTGTGGGGAGAGGCAGAGGGAGAAGAGGGGAGAGGTTTTCAGGCCGAGGAGAAGGAATTGGGTGAGCTCTTACAAACACAGAGGTCACAGAATCCCAGAGTGGATGAGGTTGGGAGGAGCTCAGCTGGTGCCACCTCCCTGCTCCTAGAGCCCAGGGCACATAAATATCTGGAATGTCCCCAGCGGGGGACACTCCACAGCCTCTCTGCACTCCCTGCTCAGGGCTGGGCACTGCCCAGGGCACAAGTTCTGCCTCCTGTGCAGGGGCAATTCCTGGGATCAGCCCCAGCTCCCTCAGCCCTTCCTGGGCACTGAGATGCTCCAGCCCTTGCTCAGCTCCAGGAGCTCCTGGCCCTGCTGTGCTGAGGATCCAGAGCTGGGCACAGCACCCAGAGATGTCCGCAGAGCTGGGCACAGCACCCAGAGGTGTCCCCAGGGCTGGGCACAGCACCCAGAGGTGTCCCCAGGGCTGGGCACAGCACCCAGAGGTGTCCCCAGAGCTGGGCACAGTACCCAGAGGTGTCCCCAGGGCTGGGCACAGCTCCCAGAGGTGTCCCCAGGGCTGGGCACAAGGACAGGATCCCTCTCTGACCTGCTGGAAAAGCACCCCAAAATCTCATTGTCCTCTTTGGCCAGAATTTATTATTCCTGTCATTTTCTTTGCCTGGAATGGGAGGGAAGGACTTATCCTGTGCTCCTTCTGAGTAAAACCTTCCACGCCTGGAAGTGCTGGATATCCTTCTCAATCCCAGCTGGATTGGAAGTGCAAATGTCCTGGACAAAGGTTCAGGCAAGAAATCTCATGGGACATAAGGTGAGCAGCTGAAGGGGAGCAGTGTAAGGACTCGCACATGCAGATGTGGCTGGTTTGGACTGGGCAGACTGGGAGGAAGAGCTCCAGAGCAGGCAGGGCAGGAGCTGAGCTCTGGGAAATCCATCTGGGAATGCCCACAGGGACAGCACATAAAAGATGGACAACACCATAAAACAGAGCACAAGCCTGGAACCCCCCATCCTGTGAGCATCCCTGGAAACCAGCAATGCACAGCAGGACACGGGGTCACCATTCAAGGACTTTTGGCAGAGAAACTTCATTTTTAAGAAAATTGTTGTTTCTGCACAGAGCATCCTGTGTGCATTTGTTGTTTGGGAAACGAGCCCTTTCCCAGGGGCTCTGCTCCTGCTGGGAGCAGCATTCTCATCCCTGTCCTGGAGCCCTGGAGGAGCCCACGAGCAGGAGGACAAAAGGAGGAGTCGGAGGGCCAGCCTGGGCTTGACTCCATTTACAGGATCACAGAATGACAGGATCACAAAATGACAGAATCACAGGATCACAAAGTCACAGGATTCACAGAGTCACAGGATCATAGAATCACGGGATCACAGGATCACAGAATCACAGAATTCACAGGATCACAAAATCACAGGGTCACAAAATCACAGGATCAGAGAATTCACAGAATCACAGGATCACAAAATCACAGAATCTCAGAATCACAGGATCACAAAATCCCAAAATCACAGGATCACAGGATCACCAGGTTGGAAGAGACCTCCAAGATCATCAAGCCCAACCAATCCCAACACCTCAACTTAACCATGGCACTGAGTGCCACACCCAGTCTTTTTTAAACATCCAAGGATGGTGACTCCACCACCTCCCCAGGCAAGGCATTCCAATACTTTATTATTATTTCCATTTAAAAAATTCTTCCATTCATCCTTTGCAATTATTTTCCTCTCTTCTCTTCCAGTGCTGCTTCACATGAGGAGACAGAGCAGGTCAACACCTCACATGGAGATCTGTCCTCAGCAGCAGGGACAAGCCCTTTTCCTAAAAAACCCTAAAAAAATTCCCTGAAAGAACAGGCTTTATGTGGCAAACAGCCTCTGATGGAAGGATGCAAACGGGAGAGGCTGTGCTGGCTCTTTCTGCCAGTGACCTAATGAAGCAGGAGAAGCCTGAGCGAGCTGTGGAGCAGGCATTTACATAATGTTTGTGTGCAGCTCGGGCTGTTCCGCTGGGATGGCTCTGCAGGAAGGACAGGCTGTCCTCCTGGAGGTGCCACTGGGAAACGGACTCTCCTCCCAGGCTGAGGGACAGCTTTGGATTCCCTGTTCCCAGGGAAATCAGGGAGACATCGCTCAGGTCACTGTGCCCTGGGCCAGCAGGGAGCACCCAGCACCTTGCCAGCCACGTTCCAGCCTGGCATTCCAATACTTCATTATTATTTCCATTAAAAAAACCTCTTCCATTCATCCTTTGCAATTATTTTTCCTCTCTTCTCTTCCAGTACAGCTTCACATGGAGAGATAGAGCAGGTCAACACCTCAGATGGAGATCTGTCCTCAGCAGCAGGGACAAGCCCTTCTCCAGGCACATCCCAGCCTGGCATGGGTGGGATCTCTGTGCCAGGGGACAAGTGGCAGCAGCCAGGCTGGCCATCAGGAGCCACCAGCCCAGGGAGGACAATGAGGACATGGAGAATGAAATGAGTATTCCAAAACTCTCCCAGTTTGGAAAGGTGGGAGCAGGAGGGGTCAGGGAATTGTTGGAGAGGTCACCAAGGATGGCCAGCCTTGGCACGAGGTTGGTTTTGTAGGAAATGATCTTTTGATCCAGTTTTACTTAATAAAACCAGAGAGAAGCAGCCAGAGTGTCGCAGTTTGATTGAGGAGTGTAACAGAGGGAGTTAATTACTTACTGCAACCTGAGGCTGAAAAACCAGCCAGAAATCAGGGATTGAAATGCTGCTCTCGCCAGCAAAGCGTGGGAAAAGCCACGGGAGCGGCAGCAGCCCCATCCCTGGGACAGGGGCACGGCCATCCCTGAGCTCCACGGGGCTGGAGCCGTGCCCAGACCCCAGTGCCATCTGCTGCACCTGCAGGGGGCTCACACTGACAAACTTCAGCTTCCCCGCACTGACAAACTTCAGCTTCCCCACATGGACACAACTTCAGCTTCCCCACACTGACACAACTTCAGCTTCCCCACATGGACACAACTTCAGCTTCCCCACACTGACCAACTTCAACTTCCCCACACTGACAAACTTCAGCTTCCCCACATTGACAAACTTCAGCTTCCCCACACTGACACAACTTCAGCTTCCCCACACTGACACAACTTCAGCTTCCCCACACTGACACAACTTCAGCTTCCCCACACTGACAAAATTTCAGCTTCCCCACGGACAGGAGCAGCAGAAACCCAGGAGCTGAGAAAGGACACCAAAATGGACTCTGATTTTAATTTTTCAAAGGCTTCTATACTTAGAAGTCTCTTGTTGGCCCTCAAAGTGGACCTGTTACTCTCTGCTCTTCAGATGATTTATTAATTACAGGCAGAGTTACGGCAGAGCTGCAGCTCCCCCAGTCCTGGTGATTTGTGTGAGACTGGCAAAGAAAAAAACTTCGCCCTCTGCAGAAATAAACCCCACATGCCCAGGCAAACAGAAAAAAAAAAGGGAATGTCATCCTTAAAAACTACACCCAAACACACACAAATATCTATTCATATATATATGTATTTATATATAGCTCTTGGTGCTGTGTCTCATGCTTCAGGACTGAAGTTATTTTTGTCCTTTTCATAAATGACCATGGAAGAGCATTTCAAATGAAGCTCAAAGAATAACATCCTTTTGTTCCCAGGAACAGATACAGCCAGAATGGACTTGGCTGAGAAATAAAATCAGGCTTTGAAAGGAGGAGACAGAGCAAAGTTACCTGAATAGCTGCAGACTCAGAACTTCTCCCTGTCACTGCATGAGAGATTTGTCGAGTTTGGAGAGGGCTCCGGGCTCCCATCTTAGGAGGGACACAAAGAACAGTAAAAAGTTTCCTCCAAATTCCCAAAAGAGGCATTTGGTGCTCTTCTGGAAGTGTTTAAATGCTGGGAAGGCCTCTGGAGATGTGTTAATTATGGACAACCCAGTTCTGGCCTCATGGATGCTCAGCCATGGGAGATGTTTCAGTTACAGCAAGGCAGACACAGCAGAACTCCAATCAATAGGTGGATCCTTTATTCAACTCAAAGAGAGAGCCAGGACTGGAGGGAAAAGATTGTATTGGTTTGGCCTGGATAAATCAAACAGCAGAGCTCGACTTTATTTCTGCAGGAGAGAAGGTTCAGAGAATTCCAGATAGGTTTGGATTGGAAGGAACCTCAAATCCCATCCAATCCATCCCTGCCATGGCAGGGACGCCTCCCACTGTCCCATTGCTCCAAAATCCATCCAGCCTGGCCTTAGGCACTGCCAGGGATCCAGGGGCAGCCACAGCTGCTCTGGGCACCCTGTGCCAGCCCTGCCCACCCTGCCAGGGAACAATTCCTGCCCAAAATCCCATCCAGCCCTGCCATTCCCTGTGTCCTGTCCCTCCATCCCTTTGTCCCAGCTCCCTCTCCAGCTCTCCTGCAGCTCCTTCAAGGCCACCCTGAGCTCACCCCAAAGATCCTCCTGCCCAGGTGAACAATCCCAGCTGTGCCAGCCTTTCCTCCCAGCAGAGCTGCTCCATCCTCTGCTCATCCTGGAGCCTCCTCCATGGCTCCAGCAGTGGGATGAACACAGGGATTGTGGTCACGACAAGCATTTAGGATGCTCTTGGTGTGAATATGAGCATCAAACAGGCTGAAGAAAGGAAAAAGTTGGGATTTGGAATTGTTTGGGATGGTTATCCTGCATTATTAACCCCCAGTGGGGTCTGTACCCCCTGAAACCCCCTCCCTGCTTCATGTGGAGCTCCTGCAGCCTCAGGGCCCCTCTGCACATCCCTGGGCTCAGGACCAGCTTTATGTGAAGAAACCACTGCAGATAATGCATCTTGATTTGTTTTGGAGGAATTAGATTTGAATTCCCCCAGAAATTCAATGAAACTCCTCTGTAATAGAGAGCAGAGAGCCCACACAGAGCATAACATCCATCTTCACAGTACCAGGCAATTCCAGACTCAGAGGAAGTTTTGGGGAGAGGGGGACTGAGTTAGAGCCAGGTCTTGAACCAACAAGGACTCAGCCTGACCTGTGGCTCCTAAATCAGGCTTTGGAAAATACAGGATTTAGAAAATCCTGGCCTGAGAAAGCTGCGGAATCCAAAAGGTTTCACTGTAAGAGCCGAAGTTAGGATGTGAAATTCCTTTCCAAGAGCATCAGCAGGAGGAGGAGCAAATAAAAGCTGTCACTGTTATTTTTCTTGTTGTCATGATATGGTTCCAAGTGAAAGCAGAGTGGAGTTTTTTGCATCAGAGGATAAAATACAGTCTGTAGGTGTTGGGGAAGAAAGGGAAGGGAATCAGCACCAGGGGAGGAGGGGAAGGCGAGGGGAAGGTTACATAAAACTGCAAAGATGAAACCATTTGGGGCAAGGAGGGGCTCAGGAAACTGGAAAGCCACCAAGGGGGGAAGGTTTGAGCTGCTGGGCTTGGGGATTTCCACAGGGGCTGTCCTGGTGTGGGAATACTCAGAGAGCCACAGCATTCAGGTTGGAATTTCTGACTTCCCCAGGGGGTGAGGAAGAGGATGAATTTCTATTTCCTTCAGGGGATGAGGAGGATGAATTACTATTTCCTACAAGAAGGAGGAAGAGGATTTCTGTTTCCTATAGGGGATGAGGAAGAGGAAGAATTTCTGCCTTCTGACAGGGATGAAGAGAATTAATTTCTATTTCCTACAGGGATGAGGAAAAATAATTTCTATTTCCTACAAGGGATGAGGAAGAGGATGAATTTCCAACTTCCTACAGGGGAAGAAGAAGAGGATGAATTTCTGTTTCCTACAGGGGATGAAGAAGAGAATGAATTTCTGACTTCCTACTGAGAATGAGGAAGAGGATGAATTTCTATTTCGTACAGGGAATGATGATGATTATGAATTTCTATTTCTTACAGAGATGAGGAAGAGGAATTTCTGTTTCCTACAGGGGATGAGGAAGAGAATGAATTTCTGTTTCCTTCAGGGAATGATGAATAGAATGAATTTCTGACTTCCTACAGGAATTAAGAGGATGAATTTCTATTTCCTATAGGGGATGAGGAAGAGGAAGAATTTCTGCCTTTCAACAGGGATGAAGAGGATGAATTTCTGTTTCCTACAAAGAATAAGGAAGAGGATGACTTTTTGACTTCCTACTGAGAATGGGGAAAAGGATGAATTCTCTTTCCTACAGAGATGAGGAAGAGAAATTTCTGTTTCCTACAAGGGATGAGGAGGATAACGAATTTCTGACTTCCTACTGAGAAGGGAAAGAGGATGAATTTCTATCCCCTGCAGGGTTTCAAATGCAGCCCCAAAGCCAAAGGGAAATTTTCTTGCTGATTCCATCCCCACTGCCAGCTGGAACATGGGACAAATCCTGCTGCCCCTGTGGTGTCCCTCAGCAGAATTCCAGCTCTGGGGACACCAGGCCATGGGACAAGTGTCCCTCTGGGGCAGGACAGGGATGCTCAGCCAGGGCCTGGTGTTAAGGCAGCAGCAGAGATAAAAACCCGAGCAAAACCACAAAAAGTGCAGAGCGCGGCTGAGCCGTGGGGCAGAAGGGAAAAGCACCGCACAAGAAATTGATTCCATTAAAAAGTAATCTCAAATTTAATAAAAGTTATGATTTGATTACAGCCGTAGCACCGCAGGGCAGGGGAGGGAGAGGGGGAGAGCTGGGGGGAGGCAGCGGCGAGGGGAGAGCGGCTCAGGGCTCCGAAGGGCTCTGCAGCCTGGGCGTGCTGGCTACTGCCTGGCTACTGAATGGCTACCTCTGGCTACCTCCTGGCTACTGCCTTCATTCTCTTCATCGTTCCCTGAAGGGAAGTCAGAAATTCTTCCTCTTCCTCATTCCCTGAAGGAAATAGAAATTCATCCTCTTAATTCCTGTAGGAAGTCAGAAATTCATTCTATTCATCATTCCCTGAAGGAAGTCAGAAATTCTTCCTCTTCCTCATCCCTGTAGGAAATAGAAATTCATCCTCTTAATTCCTCTAGGAAGTTAGAAATTCTTCCTCTTCCTCATTCCCTGTAAGAAATAGAAATTAATTCTCTTCATTCCTGTAGGAAATGATAAATTCTTCCTCTTCCTCATCGCCTGTAGCAAATAGAAATTCATTCTTGTCATCATCCCTGCAGGTGAGTGTGACTGGAGCCTCTCTGGGGACACCTTTGGGAAGGTGACACCAGTCAGAGGCTGGTGGGGGTGCGGGGAGGGGCTGGTGCTGACCCAGACCCCACATTCTCCTGGGGAATGCAGGGAGGGTGGGAATGGCCTGGGAGGGAAAGAGGGACCAGGCTGGGGAGATGGTTTTGCCACTTGAGCCCAACTTGAGAACTTGCTGGTTCCCAGGAGGGTTTTCCTTGCCTGATCGATGTCCTAGTTTGGAGGACAGGTGTCTGCTAAGAAAGGCAGGAGCCTCTCTTTGAAATGGAGAATGTAAACCCTCTCCCCCCAAATTATTGTAATTTTGAAATCAAGGGGCTCTCAGGCAAAGATATGGGAATTAGGAATAACAGTTCTTTACTAAGAAAATTAAAAGAGAAATACAGTACTACAAAGAAACAAACATTAAACTCTGTCAAAGTCAGAGTACAACCTGGTACCCCATCAGTCAGGCAGGGTGTTGGCAGCAGTCCCATTCAATGGTGGCTGCATCCTCCTGCAGTGACAGATGTGGCTCAGTTGGAGCAGTGCTCCTGTACAAGGTGCAGTTTCCCTCCGGAGCTCCAGTGGTGATGTGGAGAAATCCTGTTTCCCTCTGGAGTTCAGTGGAGAAAGGGGCTCCCTTAGTGTCCCAAACCCTCTGTTTTTATTTTGGTAAGAAATGTTGGGCTCTTCCCCCTGGCTGGAGCAACTCCCAATGGGATGCAGTAATTTTATCAGTCACACAGTGGGACTCAATGGCCATTAGCAGAAAATTACTCACGGGGGGAACGATGGGTTGTGAAAAGATAAAGAACACTGCCCTGCCTGGTTTCAATGGATGGCCCATTAGCAGAATATCTCCCACAGAGATCAGGATCACTGCCCCCACCCTCAACAGATGCTGATAGAATAGATACCTTTTATCACACTCTGTATTGTAACCCAAGACAATCGATCAGAAAGCAAAGCCCCAGCTCTGCTGTGCTAAACAGAGAAATAAACTCAGATTTTTGGCCTGGCTGGGGTAATGCAAACTCTACATTAAAAAAAAGGAATGAACTGGTGTGGTCTGTGGCTGGAACCTCTGGTTGTTGCTCTGTTCTCATGGATTAATTTGGCAGCTGGAAATGCACATGAAGGATCTCTGTGTTTACATAACGTTGTTCTAGGTGAAAACCTTCCTTTAAATGCAGGTAACAAGCAGTGGCTGTGAGTGCAGACACCTCTGGAAAGGAGGGAAGAGAAATTAATTAATCCAGCCCCAATTATCTGGGCTTTACCTTTTAAGCTGAGCTATTACATTATTTGAAAGTCTAGTTAGGGAAGTAAAGAACAAAAGAAGAAAACAGGCAAGTGTTAGGGCTCAAAGAAATCTGATAACAGGAATTGAAAGGGATCTAATGCTGGTGTAAAGCCTGCTGCTAAATGGGAGCGATAAAATTGATGGCAGTGTTGCTGAAAAGTTAAATATGCTCCAAAAATATTTCTGCTTAGTAATTAAAAGAAGCCAAAAGGATGGAATATTGCAAGTTTAAGGAGCTAAGGAGTTATTTTTCATTCCAAACTGTAACTGTGGTGGTTATTAAATTGTATTATTGAGGCAAATGCATTTAAATTAGAGTTGCTGTGCACTGGGCTTTGGAGAAACTCCTGGGGAACTTGGGGTTTAATGACACATCCTGTGGTAATGTGGAATACTGGGAAAGCTCCAGTGAGGGCTGAAACAAAGAGCAGAACCACTCTCCTGAAGTGATTTTGCTCCTCCATAAAATAGCAGGACAGCTGCTAAAAAGATAGAGCTGATAATTAATTGAGAACATTATTGGAGCAGTTTATTAGGGCCACTCAGCAGGATTTTCTGAGTGTTTCTGGTGAATTATTGAGGATCAGGCAGGATAACCCTGGGAGGGACTTCCCAGCATCACACATGGAGCTGGAGGGTGGACAGCAGCAACTCTGAGACAGGAATTAAATCCAGGGGTTCAGAGGAACACCCAGGAGCTTCACAAGGCACAGAAAATCCTCCAAGGTGCTTTAAAGCTCTTAATTCCAACTCTAAAATATCAAACTTCAAAAACAAGGAGAAGGAGATTGTGGATGTGCTGCAGCAGCAACAAGAGGGGCTTGGCCCAATTAAAAAGAAACCTCCAGGAGGCTTTTGAGAGAACAATTCCATGTCAGAAAGAAGGTGGGAGACAGAAAGGCATCCCTGTGATCCTTGGTTTAAGGAAAATCTCCCCGCTGATGCCAAATCTGGTGATCAGGTCACGATTCCCAAACCAAATCTGCCTTTTCCTGCTGCAGCTTGATGGGATTACAGAAGGAAAAAACAAAAACAACTCCAAACCCCCAGTTATACATCCCATGTTAGAAACAGGAATTCTTCCTGAGCTGTGGAATAATTAATCCATGTCCTTGTGTCCCCTTGAATAGACCCAGATGTCCCCCAAGCCCCCACATCCAACCCAGAGGTTCAGAAGAACACCCAGAAGCTTCACAAGGCACAGAAAATCCTCCAAGGTGCTTCAAAAGCTCTTCATTCCAAATCTGAAACACCAAATTCTGCAAAGCCCAGTGAGTCAGAGGAAGGAAGGAGGGCTGTGGATGTGTCACTGCAGCAGGAGGGGATGCAGGTGACAATTCCTGCCTGGCTCCCGTCTGCAGGAGGAGGAGTGCTGGGGTGGGTGTCCTGAGGTGTCTGGGGTGGGTTTGGGGAGTGCCTGGTGTTAGAAGTACATGACATATTGTTGGCTTTTTGCAAATATTAAGATAAATGCTATATGTATAATGTTAAAATAGCTTTTCTGTATGAATGTAAGGTTTTCTCTTTTCTTCTAACAGTAAAAGTTAGACATACGTTTTTTAGAGATAGTGTGCTTAAACTACCTGCTTAGTTAAAATAACAACCCATAAATGTGTGATAAAAACCCTACAACTAACACAACAATTATCAACACTCACCAACTGCAAAAAGCCAAAACCACCACCCAAACTAAAAAGTAATTTAAAAAAAATTTAAAACCACAAGCCAAAAAAGCATGCATGCTCTAAAAAAGCAAACCCAAAAACAGCCATATTAAACAGTTCCCCAAAAAAAACTTAAAAAAACCTATAAATATGCAACCAATTAATATATTATAAAACTTCTTTAAAAGAACGCTCCCAAAGCAGCCGTGTGCTCTTGGCCAAGCTCCCAACTGTTTTAACCCTTTGCTTTATGTTTGTCTCCTATTATCTTTTTATGAAACCTTTTACATTTTACCAAACCAGTAAATCGTGTTTTTCACGCTGGCCTGGGGAAAGGCTCTGCCAGCCCCAGAGAGGGAGCTGGGCTGGCTCAGATGGAGCCAGGGCTGCTTCCAGCAGGAAACCAGAGCCTGGGACTTGCAAAGCTCTGTGCTGGCACAGGAGCAGCTGCTGCCTCCTCCTGCTCTCCTTCCCTCCCTGATCTGCTGCTCTCAGGGTGCTCTGACTCAGCCTGGGAGGGGAAAGTGGAGCTTCAGCACTTTAATCACAGGATCCTGAGCTGGACAGGATGCACAAGGATCCTGATAATGCTTTGAATTTTAGCTTTTATATTTTCACACTCTCTACTGCTTGGTTGGACAATTAACCCCAAATATGTAGATGAACCAAAAACTATAAAAGTGTAAAACTCGTGCCCAGGATCCATCTGGGATTTGATTTGGGTGCAGCCCAAAGGCTCTTGCAGTGCCCAAGGTGGATCCTTTCAATAAATCCCGATTTTATTCCTTTCAATAAATCCCAATTTTATTCCTTTTGCTCTGGCTACTCTTTGCTCCAGCTCAGCCTTTCCAGGCACCCTGGGCTGTTTGGGAAGGTGGTTCCTATTTCCCAGTGCTGCTGTCTGGATTTGCCTTTTCCCAAAGCATCCTGGTGATGCCTTGGCTTTTAGCTTTTATACTTTTCAGAATCTCTGCTGCTTGGTGTGTAACTCTGAAACTTCATATTAGGTGTTAGTGAGTTCTCTTCACAGGGGAGTGACAAAACAATTCCTTTCTAGCTGGAGAATCAAGGACAACTGGTACCCAAAATCAGAAACAACAGCGAGGGAAAGGGGGCAAAGCCAGGGGCTGAGACTTCATAGCCTGGGGCTGTGCTTGGAGAATTGACCCCAATGTGGAGATGAACCCAAACTTCTAAAAGTGTAAAACTCGTGCCCAGGATCCATCTGGGATTTGATTTGGGTGCAGCCCAAAGGCTCTTGCAGTGCCCAAGGTGGATCCTTTCAATAAATCCCGATTTTATTCCTTTTGCTCTGCCTGCTCTCTGCTCCAGGACTTGAGACAGCTCCCAATTCTCCCCCTCATCTTTTTTAAAAATGTGTTGTTTTTTCTCAGCTACATGAAGCACAGGAGTTCTCAGCTCTGTGCAGAGGCTTTTTATGAGGTTTTTAAGGAAATCCTCATCCAGATTTGCAATTTCTCCTCCTGCCTGGAGCTGAGTCACTGGAGCTGCAAGCTGTGGTCAGCACAGACATTTGCATCTGAGATTCTGGTTTTATCTGTGAAGCTGAAGCCTGGTTTAGAGTTGGGGATGGCACTCTTTAGGCAAAGACCATAATAATTGGGAATTGTGGCATTACCTGAGCCCTGCAGAGCTCAGAGGTGAGCAGGACAGGGAGCTCTCAGCTCATGGATGTGGAATTGAACTCCTTGTTCCTGCTGGAACAGAATTGGGTTAGGAGTAAGATTGTCCTCAGCAAATCACAGGGATTTTCTAGAGAGGGAACATTCCCTGCAAGATCCCTCTGTGTTGATGGCTCCAGAGAGAACTGGAGCAGCTCTGCTGGGAGGAAAGGCTGGCACAGCTGGGATTGTTCACCTGGGCAGGAGGAGCTTTGGGGTGAGCTCAGGGTGGTCTTGAACGAGCTGTAGGAGAGCTGGAGAGGGAGCTGGGACAAAGGGATGGAGGGACAGGACACAGGGAATGCCAGGGCTGGGTGGGATTTTGGGCAGGAATTGTTCCCTGGGATGGAATTCCCAGAGCAGCTGTGGCTGCCCCTGGATCCCTGGCAGTGCCCAAGGCCGGGCTGGACACTGGGTTTTGGTGCACCTGGGACAGTGGGAGGTGTCCCTGCCATGATAGGGGTGGAATAAGATCAGCTTGAAGCTCCCTTCCAACCCTTCTGGGATTCCATGAGCTTTTTTTGATCCTCTAAGGATTTATTTACAGCTGTGAACTGGAGCAGCTCCTCCCCACACCAACCTTTCATCCCGTGTTCCACAGAAGTTTTTGTTGCCCCATCTCCCATCACACCCCTTCCCCTCACCTCTTCCAGTCAATAAACATCATGGGGTGCTGGAATGGGACCTCCAGGACGGGTGGAGGAGTTGAAATTTAGAATGCAGGAGCTGTGAGTTGAAATTGCCTTCATCAAAACAATTAAACCTTGGAATGTCCCCAAAATGCAGAGAGGAGGAGGGGCTGAGCTGGTGAAGGATCAGGGTGCCAGGACATCTCATCTCAGCCCCAAATTCTGCATGCAGTGAGCACAAACGCCACACCTCCCTGATACTGAGGCTGTGGGGTTCGGAGAGAGCATTTCCTGGCCTTGAATCCTCACCCCAGCAGCCCTGGCCCTCAGGACACGGATTTTACCCCACTCACCCCTTCTTAGTGTAGGCACACATCATCACAGGGTGATAATATAAAAGCATATCGATATGCTTTTATTGCAGAGCTCTGGGAGTCAGGGGTACAAACCCAAATCTGACTCCCACATGGATTCCAGAGGGACAGGTTTTTATACCCTTTTCATTATATAATAATTATTAAACCCATATTGTTCTATTGTATGCATTGATCTTATCCAAGCATGGATTCTTGTGATTTCCATCAGGTCCCCAAACATCCTTTCTCATGGTTCTTGTTACCATTACACAATAATATATCCAATTACCAAACAATTATTACATTTAACAATGATATTATTTATCACATGATGATTCCACAGGTGCAGTTTCCCATGATCCCATAAAGACAAATCCCAACATTCATTCCAGCGCTTGGTTTCCTTTCCCAGTCTTACCAGACCCAACCTTTCTTTCCACCCCCTGAATCTGTTTTATACAATTCCCATGATTTTAGAAACATTTTTAACCCTGTGCCATCACCATCAGTGCAATGCTCTGTGCAGGAGAAGGCTTTTCATTCCAAATGAGGGGGTGGAACACGAGTTTCTCTCCCTATTTCAGTATCTTTGGAGTCCTGGGGAAATGTGATGTTTTATCAGGCCCTGATTTTGCTGCTGAAGCAAAATCCTGCCTGCCACTCACTTCTGTGCGGGGCTGTCACAACACTGCTTTGGACCTGACTTTTTTTATTCATTATTGATCATGGGAAATTGTTTCGAGGAGAGGGATGTGATTTATTTATCAGCCAGGCTTGCAGTGGAATGTGATTTGTGCTGGAGTCCTGTTCCCTGCATTGTGCTCTGGCAAATGTGATGAGGCTGGGGAAGTAGGGCAGCTTTGATGCTGAGGACTCGCTCTTAAAATCCCAAAATCTGCTGGAAAAGGGCTGCACCCTCCTGCCGTGCCTCATTCCTGCTGTGCCAGGAATTTCCTCTGGAAATCTCTGCTCCCCCTCCTCCTCTGGGGGCAGCAGGGAGAGCCTGGAGCACCCCAAACCCTCCCTTATCCCATCCCATCAACATCATCACCCTTGAGAAGCTCATGGGAAGCGTTTTAGGCAGAATAAACTTTTTTTTTTTTACAGCAGGAATGGAATGATCTCTGTCATAAAGGTTATTTGCTAGCCAATAAATCGATATTTTTAAGGGCAGAGTCCAGTGTCATTCTGTCTGTCAGAGCTATCCCTGACTTTAGGATTTTAGGATTCAGGATTTTTATATGGTAATGTGTTTATCCTCGCCGTGAAGTGAGGGTTGAGGGGGGAAATGGGATCTGAGTACCCCCAGCTGAGCAATATTCTCCGGCATTTGAGGCACCCACAGGAGCCTGTTCCATCCACAGCTGATGGGAGGAGGGGGCAGATCCTAGAACTGCTCTTATAATCTGTAATAATCCCAGCCTGGCATTGATCCTGTGGTTTTTTTACCCAGGGCAATGCCATCCTTTCATTTCCTCTGTTCTCCCTTCACTCTTGATTTGCTTTTTTCCCCCCAAATAAAAGTCTGGAGTGTCCTCCTGCTGCTGTTGTCCCCAGGATTTTAGTGGGAACATTTGAAAAATAAATACCAGCCAAGGAGCACATTCCCTTTTATTACAGCTGTTCTCTCTGCATATGCAATGGTGAATTAACTCCATTTCCATGAGTCTCTCGATTTTTATGTAGCAGTGGAGAGGAGCTCAGGCCATAAAACTTGTTTGGTCCTGTCCACATTCGTGTTCTCAGACATCTCAGGACACCCCAGCTGCTCCTCTCTTTTTGTGCAGCTCCCTTTCAGTGCATTTCCATCTCATTTAATTCTCTTTAAAAGCCAGAAAATCTCCCCCAATCTGTTCCTCTGCCTCTCCCCAAGCCTGCCTGTTATTGTTGGGGAGTTCTAGCATGACACTGCCTCAATAAAGGCAATTTTCTCCTGCAAACACGTTATCATCACTGCTCCAATCCATTTACTGCTTGAGAACCTCTGGGGCAGAGCCTGCTCTGCTCCACTGAGCACCACAGATAGACCCTGGCTGCTCCTAAAGCTCTCAAATTGCTGCCCTGCTCCACTGGCTGGGGCATTTTGGCCAAACCTGTGGCTGCTAAGGAAACATTTTCCTCTTCCTGGAGCTTTTGTGACCTGATCCTGCTGCATCCCTGGCTTTATGCTGGTGGATGTGCAGGCTCGGGCTCGGCGCCTCGTTTATTGAGTTACTTTTATGGCAGCAGCCTCTATCCCTCTGTCTTAATCTCATTTTATGTCTTTTTTTTTTTCCCCTCTCCCAGCCTGCACAGCAGTATCTCTGATATTTAAATGCCCACATACATGATCAGTAGATCTTTAGAGCAATATTTTTATTTAGTTAATGCAGGGCCTGGCTCCCTATCCGAGGAAATCTCACGCTCACATCTCACAGCTCTTCTGCAGTGGCCACAATAGCAATAAATGGGTTTATTGCTCTTGTCAGAGACATATGTTTCAAGGCCAGCAGGGCCTTTATGATTATTTGGTTGGAGATTATGGATTGCTCAGAGCAGAACTCAAAGCACTGAGTCAAAATTAATAATGTGGAGGGGACCTGGCGTGCTCTGAATCTGGGGACACACGGACGTGCCACTTGAGCCTGGCTTGGCTGCACTCCTGGGAGCCCACAGAGCTTTCCCAAAGCTCCCAGAGTGCTGGGGGTGACAGTTCAGTTTGCTCTGCACTGTGGAAATGTCAGGATAATTTGCAGTTTGTGTTCCTGCAGCAGCAGGACCCAGGCAGGACGGGGACTGCCAGCAAGCTGGAGAAAAGTCTCTGTCTTGGGTTGCAATACAGGGTGTGACGAAAAGTATCCATTCTATCACCATCTGTTGAGACCGGGTGGGGCAGTGATCCTGATTTCTGCGGGAGTTATTCTGCTAATGGGCCATCCATTGAAACCAGCTGGGGCAGTGTTCTTTATCTTTTCACAACCCATCCTCCCTCCAGGAGATCTCTCCTGCTCATGGCCACTGAGTCCCAGTGCATGGATGATAAAATTCCATCATCCCATGGGGAGATGCTCCACCCAGGGGACGAGCCAAACATTTCCTACCCAGATAAAATCTGAGATTTGGAACATCAGAGCAGCCTTTTCCACTGGATCCCAGAGGAAAACCAGACCCTTCCACATCATCACTGGGAGGGAAACTGCACCTTGTACAGGAGCACTGCTCCAACTGAGCCACATCTGTCACTGCAGGAGGATGCAGCCACCATGGAATGGCACTGCTGCCACCACCCTGACTGACTGACGGGTGTCAGCTTGGATTCTGACTCTGGCAGGGTTTGGGGTTGTTCTTTGTAATACTGTATTTCTATTTTAATTTTCCTAGTAAAGAACTGTTATTCCTATTCCCATATCTTTGCCTGAGAGCTCCTTGATTTCAAAATTATAATAATTTGTAGGGAGGGGGCTTACATTCTCCATTTCAAAGAGAGGCTCCTGCCTTTCTTAGCAGACACCTGTCCTCCAAACCAGGACAGTCTCCCAAGCATTCCCCAAATCCCTGCATCCTTCGGCTCCTGCAGACTCGATATTTTTTTGCTGGGAGCTGCTGTTCCCAGAGATGCCATTTCCAAGTGACACAGCTCCCCCAAAAGCTCCTTGCTCAGGGGGTCTTTAAAGCCTCTCTGCTGCACTCAGGCCCCGCTGAGCTGTGCTGCTGATTATGATGCTCTGCAAAGAGTTGTTTCACAACTATGATTTTCCAATTACTTAAATCACCTGGAACTGAGGAATAAACCAGAGCTCCCTGTTATTTCTCTCTCTTTTTTATTTATTTTTTTTTTCCATGCTCGCTTTGAAAGGAGTTTTCGGTCCTGTTTTTGCTCCCTGCAGAGAGCACTGCCTGATTCCTGGGGGCTACCTGGATGCAGGTGTGCCCCCAGCCCCTCTCCCATCAGAGGTGGGCTCCAGCTGAGATCCAGGACATTCCTGCAGGGATCCAGGTGTCTGGAGGGCTGTTACAATGCTTCACAGGGCACAAGGACACATCAGAGAGCTGAATTTCAGTGCCCTCATCTCCAGCTGGATTTCTCCTGTGGGGAGAGGGGGATGTTCCAGCACCTGCCAGACCAATTTTTTGGGGGGAGGTCACAGCCAGGAGTTTAAAAAAGTGACCCAAAAGGCAAAAAAAATGACCCACAGGGGCACCTCTGCCTGCTCCAGGCTGCTGGGACACAGATCCAGAGCTGCTCAGAGCTTTGGGATGGTTTTGCTCAGGATCTCATCCTAAATGTTAGATGGAAAACACACCAAGAGGGGTGGAAAGGGGGCAGATTGGACAGAAGGGTTCCAAAGGGTTCTTAACAGCTCTTCCCGTGCACATCATGTCCCTGCAGGCAGATCCTTGATCCCAGACTTGGTTTAGGCCATGGATCTGGGGATTGTAGCAGCCACTTCTCATCCTGGATCTTCCCCCTTCCTCCCAGGCCTGGCTCCTTAACCCCTGTCTCTCTCTGTGGGATCTCTGACAGGTTTGCAGGTCCCCAGCATCCCAGCCCTGATCCAAACTCCTTTTAGGAAAAGGAGACAGCTGGGAATGTGTCTTTCCCACACGAGGTGCTTCCCACAGGCCCTGGTGACAGCACAGGGTGGGTGGGTGTGCAGTGGGTAAATTCCCATGACAACTATAAATTGTCTGTAGTGGATGGGGAGAGAAAACTGGATCCAGATTTAATACAAAGCCAGGTTATGCAGATTTCACCATTCCCAGCCCTTTCACAGGATACACTCATTAAAGGCAGCTGGAAGTTGGAATTACCTATGCAGAGCAGTTCACCAGATTGTTGCTTCTGTGAGAACAATATGTTATAAGCCACATACCAGGGAAGTTGTTTTAATTAACCAATTATCTATTCCGAGTTCCTCGTAGCTCTCTTTATCTCTGTTCTTTAGCTACAGTACAATATGGAAATGAAGGTAAATGAAAGCACTTTATTAGACAAAATAGAACCAACCAAGAAAATAAGAAGTTACAATGAATAAAACACAGGCCACCCAAACATGCCTGGAACATGTGAAATCGGGAAGTTTAATTGTGGAACATGGATATGAGGAATTGAATCAGTTCATCCACGGGCAGGGTGAGCTGCACCTGCAGTGCTGGAGGAGCCCCTGGGAGGGTTCAGATCCCACACAGCACCCCAGGAATTAATTTCTGGCTGCAGCATCCCAGCTGTACCTGTCCTGTCCCACATCCCTGGAAGTGGGAGCAGCACTGAGCGCTCGGGGCTGGCATCCCAGTGCCCTCCAAGCCTCATTCCCAGTGGGATCAACCTCATTCCAGTGGGATCAATCAGAGCACAGCTCAGGGGAGGCTCCATTCCAAACCATGGGATTGGAGGATCCCTCAAATCCTCATACTTCCTGAAATAGCCTTGGGGGCACTTAGGGAGCAAATCCCACCAGCTCCAGGAAGTTCCTCATTCCCTGGACGAGCTTTGGACCAGCAAGCTGCCAGGCCAGGCCTAACAAATCCCCCACACCCAGGACTGAAGATTTGCCTCTCTCCAGGGCTTTTTTCCTGGGGTGGGATGATGTTGGATAACCAGGACCTCCTGTCCAGGTTGTGGTGGCTCAGCATGGTCATAGCACCACCTCTGAGTGTCTTGGCTTGCAATACAGGGTGTGACCAAAAGTGTGAATTCTGTCACCAGCTGTTGATACCAGGTGGGGCAGCGATCCTGATCTCTGTGGGGATATCTCCTGTTAATGGATCATTTGTTAAACCAGCTGGGGCAGTGTTCTTTATATTTCCACAGCCCATCCTCCCTCCAGGAGATCTCTCCTGTTCATGGCCACTGAGTCCCAGTGCATGGATGATAAAATTCCATCATCCCATGGGCAGATGCTCCACCCAGGGGAGGAGCCAAGCATTTCCTACCCAGATAAAATCTGAGATTTGGAACATCAGAGCAGCCTTTTCCACTGGATTCCAGAGGAAAACCAGACCCTTCCACATCACCACTGCACCTTGGGAGGGAAACTGCACCTTGTACAGGAGCACTGCTCCAACTGAGCCACATCTGTCACTGCAGGAGGATGCAGCCACCATGGGATGGGACTGCTGCCACCACCCTGACTGACTGACGGGTGTCAGCTTGGATTCTGACTCTGGCAGGATTTGGGTTTGTTTTTTGTAATATTATGTTTCTATTTTAAATTTCCTAGTAATGAACTGTTTTCCCTATTCGTATATCTTTGCCTAAGAGCCCTTTAATTTCAAAATTATAATAATTTAGAGGGAGAGAAGGGATTTACATTTTCCTGCTTTCCTTAGCAGACACCTGTCTTTCAAATCAAGACACTGTGACCACAGGCTGGGGCTTTTTGTGCCAGCAGGGTTTTGGCACTGAGAACAGATGCGCTGAACAACCATTAACAGGGAAATCCAGGAAAACTGAGCATGGATTCCAGGCTGTTCTCCAGCTCAGAATCGCTCCCACTCCACAGGAACTCCTCTCCTTGTAAACCCTGGACAGTGCTAAACCCCCAAGTCCCTCACAAGCCTCTCACTCAGGTGAAAATCACTCAGGTAGGAGCTTGCAGAGGAGAATTTGGGCACAGAGAGGCATCTTGTCACTTGGGTAAACGAGCCTCTGTGTGGGGCTTATCACCTGGAACCAGCAGGGGAGGGAGAGCTCCAGCTCCAGCTGCAGTGCCAGGGAACGGTTTCCCAAGATAAACCAGGAGTGCATCCAAGGATTTTCTCTCCAGGTGATACCAAAGTCACGTTGCTGTTACTCCGCATCTTCCAAGGCCGCTCCCTAAATAGGATTGCAGAGGAAGATGATGGGGTGCTGGTTGTGGATGTGATTTCAGGATTGATTTAGGGTTGCTCCCCCAGCTTTCCCCAGGATGTTTGGTGCTCCAGGGAGAGGAGAGCAGAACAAGGGGTGTGGGTTTAGTCAGCCCCTCCTGGGAAGTGCCTGAGGCTCTGGTCAGAGGGGTTGAAGGGAGGAGATTCCCTCCTGCTCCGTCCCAGGCAGGGAGCAAAGCCCGTGCTGTGTTTTGGCTGCTCTGGGAATGCAAAAGGAGGAGCATCCTCAGTTTGGGTGAGACAGCTCCAGCCCTCTCTGCCCTCTAATTAATTGTGCAGCTGGAAATCCTGCTGGAATGGCTGTTAATTGAGGCCCTGGCCAGTAATGATTGTTGGGAGGGCAGCCTCCATGCCCTGCTGACTGGAGCTCACCCCCGGCTGTCCTCAGCCACCCTTCCCTGCTGTGGTCACAAATTGTCCTGGCCTGGATTCTCCATTTCAAAGCCACAACAAGGTCCCTGGGGATTCTCCTTCTCCCTGTCTGCAGGGAGCCAGGAGCTGTGGCTGCCCCTTCCCTGGTTGTTATTAGGGCTGGAATGGGAACGTTTCTGTGGAGCCAGGGATTTACTGTTGGTCTGATGAGAGCCTGAGCAGTCTAATCAAATGTAACAAACTGTTATTAGACCAGTTCCAATAAAAGGGCTAGGAATTAACATGGAAAAGGATCATCAATAACAGCCATAAAATGCCTGGGATTCATTCCCTGGGATTCATTCAATCCCTGGGATCTGTCTTACCCTCGTGCTGACCCCAATCCTCGAGCAGAAAACACCTCTGGGTGTCCCAAAGCTCGATGGCAACCAAAACTCCACCAGGACGAGCTCAGGGTGGCTGCAAGGGCACCACCAACCTCCAGGGATAAATTATTGGGAAGGGTTGGTTGGGATGGAATTTGATTTGGCAAAGAGCTTGGAGAGCTGGGATGGTGGAAAATGTCCCTGCCCACTGAACTGGATGAGCTCTGGTTCCTCCCAAACCAGTCTGGGATTCCCCTTTCCTGAATATCCAGTGCTGCTGTGGATGTTCTTCCTTATGCTAATAATAATAAGAATATAATATTTTATTTCTGTTTAACATTTCATTGCTTCTATTTAATAGGTTATATATTAAAATTAATACCAGCACTTTATTTTCCTGCACTTTTATGGGTTCTCCAACATTAGAGCCAGCAACTTTTGAGAAGATTTCTTTTCAAAGTGCTATTTTGTCAAAAATTAAGCCTTAAACTGGAGTAGGACTCCTCAAATGCTGCAAGAATTTAATCAAGGAAAGACACAATGATAATTTTCAAAATAACCTTTCCTCCCATAACTTTTTATTCACGGCCAACAATGACACGAGGAGTTTTTTTAACGCTGAAATTCCGTCGGGACGATTTGTTGCAGGTGGTTTAATCCAGTCACAGCCACAGCTTTGAAATGTGGCAGGTTCTGATGTTTGAAAGGTGCGAGGACACGGAGGGAGCTGCCTTTTGTCTGAAGTTCTTCTGCCTTTGGGCTTTGAGTTTGCTGATGCTCCACGGGGACCGAGCTCGAGCGATTTGAGATAATTGTGAAATCTGAAAGGGCTCCCTGACGCCTCTGCTCTTCCCCTCCTGCTCCAAATGGCTGCAAGAGGGATTAACTCCGCTCTGGAATTGTCCCTGGCTCCCTGATTTTAGTGCTGGAAAATTACAGAGTCTGGTGTTCCTCAGACTCGGGGCTGGGGTTACAAAACTTCCCGAAATTGGTGCAGACAGCCCCGTTTGCAGCTCCCTCCGAGCTCAGAGGGGAGAGCTTGTTTTAATGACATATTGCAAGTGTTCACATTACCCAGGCAGCTGCAAAGTGCCCTCCATTTTAGGGAAAAATAATGGACTTTTTTTCCAGGGAGAAGTGCATGTTTATATCTGCAGGCAGTAATTAGAGCCTGGTGAGTCAAGGCTCTGCAGAGGAACGGGGAACAAACCAAACCTGTGGGGAAAAGGAGCTGAAAACTGCTCGAGTGCTTGTTCTGGGATAAATTTAACCTTCCTGAAAGCCATCCAGGCAGAGCTTTTCCCACTCTGGCTTTGGCCAGGTCTGTTCTCCGTGACTTTGGGGGAGGGATCCTGGTGGGCAGCAGCTCCTTGGGATGGAATTGTCCCAAAAAAGGGGCCCCCAACCCCTCTCAGAGCTCCCAGAAAGGGCTGGGTCACCTCCAGGGGCCTTTGGAATGTGGGAGACTCCTGGGATGGAGACTCTGAGATCTTGGATGGATCCATCTCCCTCTTTTCTCCCCCACAGCAGTTCCAGCTCCTGAGGGTGCCCTCGGGCTGCTCCAGGCATTCCCGTCCTTCCCTCCCCTCCTTAATATTGCCAAGTTTCACACCAACTTTTAATAGCTGATCCAAAGGGGCTGGCAGGAGGAGCAGCCAGGCTTGACCAGCACTGTTAAATGGTGATTTTATCCATGTTCACACAGGTGCAGGAGGAGGGAATGGGGAGTACATAACATAAACCAGATTTTTTTCCCCCAGTTTACAGGAGTTTGAGATTAAAGAAGTTTGTGGAAGCTGGTAGGATAAATGAGATGGGAGCTGCTGAGAGATAACAGAGGATTAGTGGGGGCTCAGCAATGACAGAGAGCAGGTCTAGGGTGGGAATTGTCACCCTGGAAGGTGGGGGGCTCCACGGGGCAGAGCTGACACTGACACTGGATAAAGACCAGTCCAAAAATTCTCTCTTTTCTCCACGAGCAGGGATGGCCACTGTGGTTTGCACATCAAAGAGTGGTGTAACAACCACTGCTGCACTCTGCCACTGGAAATTCCCTTTCATTTCTCTCAGCCAAATCTCGTGTCCTGAATTTGTGGAGAAATCCAGGCGGGAACATGAATTCTGCATTTCTCCTCTTCATCACTGCCCTTTGAGCACCCTCATAAACCCATCCTGCTCTTGCATTTCTCTGCACTATCTACAGAGAGAGGCACTTAACCAAACTATTTCCTTTTCCTGAGCACTTCCCCGCTGCTCTGTGATCAGATAAAAAAAGGGTTTGTCCCCCTCTCTCCTTGTATTTCACCTTCCTGGATTTCTCCAGCACTCTCTTTTCTCTGGAATATTCTTTTTTTTTGGGGCAGAGTTCTCACTCATCCTGCAGCCCCTTGGCTGTTCCCACCCTTCTCCTGCTGCCCCCAGACCACACAAATCACTCTGGGGGTTTTCTGTGAATTTGGGGCTGATTAAAGGCAGCTCTGAAGAGCTGCACAGCTCTTCTCCGGGAAGATATGCCTTTCCCAAAGTGTTTTCCCCAGCTGTAAGATCTGTGACAAGCAGAGCCATTTCCTGAGGAGCACGAGGATGTGCCACAGACCCCCCGATGCCCCCGGGCTAGCTCATGGCCTCGAGCACAGGGACCTACTTATCTGCTGCTGTGGCTGCTTTTAAAAGCACTAAAACACACCAGGAAAATGCAGAGTGCTTGTGTGGACAATTAATTTGAGCTTTACAGTGCCTAAGAGTTCTTCTGGGTGCTGGCAGAGCGACTCAGAGCTGGGCTGGGTAGTGACAATCCTGTCACTGCTGTGGTTAGGCCAGCCCAGGTTTCTCTCCTTGGTAGTTTTGGGGGTTTTTTTTAAGATTTGGTGTGTCCCAAGAGCTCAGCCCAGCTCAGAGGCTGGTCCTGCTGGTCAGTGAGTGACCCAAGGGCCATCAGCTGAGAGAAGGTGACAACACTTCCCCACCTCACCAAACCCCACAGGCTCGTGGTTCACCTTGTCTGTGTCCCCCAGGGCTCTCCACTCCGGAATTCCCAAAATCCACAATCCTGCAAGGACCTGTCCCTGCGATTCAGGACACACAGGGGACAGGACACACAGGGGAGGGGACACAGAGGGGACAGACACAGAGGGGACAGGACACAGAGGTGACAAGGTCCCCTGGCAGGGTCTGAACACAGACTCTCAGCTGGGGTAGTTTTCAGTGCAGGCTGGAAAATTTGGTTTATCCAGGGGCTTGGTTTGTGGCATCCATTATGGCCAGAGAGTGCTGAGGTTCCTGTCCTGGATTCCCCTTTGCCTCTGGATTCTTCCTTACGGAAAGCCCCTGGCAAACAGAGCAGAGGGTTTGTAGGAGCTCCACGGCCATGCCAGCATCTCAAACCAGGGTGTGACACCCTGCAGAGACCCCTCAGACCTGTCCCTGCCTGAGATTTAAGTGGGATTCCCACAATGTCACCTCCTGGGCCACCACAGGCATGGCACCACCCCTTCCTTAACCTGGCCCTGGTGTCTGCAGGCTGCCCTGAGGAGCTGCAGCACTAGAACAATTTTGGGTGCTCAGAGGCTGCCTTGACATCTCCCAGCATCCCTGAAACTCCAAGCTGTGGCAGGGGAACTGTTCATTAAAAACTCCTGGATCTGCAAGGGCAGCTCTGCTGCCAGCAGTGACAGCTCCAGCTTTGCTCTTCTGTCCTGCCTTGTTTCCATTGAGAGTTCCCTGGAAATCTGCACAATTGGAGACTGCTAGGTGATGGATTCCTGGGCCAAGGGGCCTTTCCTCCTCGCCTGGAAGGTCTGGCAGGTATTATTTAAAGAGCTAATGAATGTTAATAGGCACATTATTTGCAAATCTTGAAGTGGAATATTAGATCAGGGCTGCTGTGTGTCGAGGTAATCAGCTTTCCCTGGCTCTGGCTCGTGGGGGGAAACACCCTGCAGTTGCTTTGTTGTGTGCTTTTCAGATTAATATCCTTTTTCCAATCCAGCAGCTTTTCTCGGGGTGTTGGAGCTGAAGGAGCAGTGGGTTCACACGCTGCTGCTTGATGCCTGACCAAGGGCTGGTCCTGCTCGAAACAGAGCGAGATCCCTGCTTTGCTGTCTGCTGGGAGGGGGGAAAAGGGGTTTGGGAGGAGACAGGGCTGGGCTGTACCCTCCCCAGCAGCATCCCTGGGATGGAGAGAACACCTGAGCCCACCTGGATCCTCCCCGGGATGGGCACAAGGAGCAGCTCACACCAAGAGCTCCCAAATTTCACTTGGCTGCTTCCTCCTGCTCTTCCATCCATGGCCTCCTCCAGCTTCCCCAGCCCACACCTCTGGTATCCCCCAGCCCACATCGCCCTGGACACCTGGCTGCTCTCAGGTTTGAGTCGTGTTTTCCACAAGAGAGGTTCCTCTCCCAACCGTCCTGGGCACATCTGGATCAGGGGGCGCAGCCTCTGCCAGCTGTGACCCAAAATGCCTGGCACAGGACACACGTGGTGTCCCTCAGGAGGTCAAATGAAAGGAGAGGAGAAATCACAGGGGATTTCCCAAATGGTTTTGCTGGAGCTTTTCCTGAGCAGCAGACAAAGAAGCGAAGCTGCTGCACAAGGAGCAGCACAGACCTGGCTCAGGTGGTGCCAGGCTCCCCAGAATGGGGAGTTGGGAGGCTGGGAAACCTGTGGGTGACAGGAAATTGTGATCCAGGTGTTCCTGCTGGGAACAGCAGCACCAGGAGCTGTGTGGGAAAATTCCCCCAGGTGCAGCACAGGTGAGGGATGGGGGAAAGGTTACTCTGCCAAAATAAACCAGCAAATTGATGATGAAAAAAAAAAAAGATCCACCATCTACTTCTGTATTTCCAGATGAATTCTGGATGAATCCAGCAGATTTCTGCCTGGGGAGGGGAAGATTCCTGCTCTGCAGCACACCTGCTCCAGACTCCTGAGCATCCACCCATCCTCCACAGCTCATTGGTGCCAACCTACTTTGTATTAACAGCGATTCAAATGTTAACAGCTGCTGTCCATGTTCGTCAAAAAGCAGCTTAATACAAATATATGATTATTGTATGAGCATTGTATAAAAGATACTTGCTTGTGTCTTAAGCTAAAACAACAATATACACTTTTATCCAATCCTGATACGTTTATAAATATATTTAAATGGGTATAAATATTTATAAATAGTTTCTGTAATCTTCTGTAATTAGGCTCTAAGCTCTGTGACAGACAGCATCTGTTTGATCTGCGGGTGCTCTCCGTGTGTGTGCGTGGCAGGTCTCTCCAATAAAAGTGTTGGAGGCAGGAGATGACTCTGAAGGGAGCCAGGGAGGAGGAATCCCAGACCTGGAGCAGGTTTCAGGTGCAGGAAAAGCTGAGCAGAGCTCAGTGAGCAGCCAGAGCAGGGGGGTGCGAGGATGAGCAGCCCAGGGCTGGTGTGGGAATGCTCAGTGAGTTATTGGCAGCTGGAAGCTGGGCTGGGAGGACGTGGTGGGTGGGAAAAGTGAGCATAAACCCTTTTTTATTTCTCCTCATAACTCTCTTTATTTCCTCTCTGCTTGACTGTCGCTTTGAGCTATCTTTGTTCCAGAAGGAGAGGAAGTAACCTAACACACAGTCAAACAAAACGGGCCCTTCTTGCTCTGAAAGCCTTGTGGGAATGCTCCTGCCACAGAGGAGGTGGGGTGGATTTTCTCAGGGCTGTGGGAGCAGCAGGACAGGACAATCCATGGTCACACAGGGCCACCAGGAGCTCCCAGGGGTGGCACCCAGGTCCCAGAGCAGCAGGACAGGACAATCCATGGTCACACAGGGCCACCAGGAGCTCCCAGGGGTGGCACCCAGGTCCCAGAGCAGCAGGACAGGCCAATCCATGGTCACACAGGGCCACCAGGAGCTCCCAGGAGTGGCACCCAGGTCCCAGAGCAGCAGGACTGCCTCATGCTCTCCCTTTCCCAGCTCAGCACAGACTGACGTGGCTCAGGGGGCTCCTGGAGTTCCCAAGTAGCAGAGGGGGATCCTCAGACCAACCCAGGACCCCAGGGAGTGGCAGGACCCCAGCCAAGGGCTGGCTGGTTGTGTTTGGTGAGAAGAACAGATACTGAGCACTGCAGATTTCTGAGGACAGCCCTTTGTGCTGGAGAATGGTTTTTGGGATGGTGACACAGGTCAGGCTCAGCGGGCACAGGTGAGATGGGGAGCAGGAGGAGGACGAGGAGGGGCAAAGTTTGCCTCTCCAGGGGTGGATTCTGATCCAGTTCAGCTGCTCCTGTCTCCCTGGCACTGCAGGGATGTCCCGGCACCCACAGGCACCGCTCTGTGCCCACCCTGGTGGTGCTGGATGTGTCCCCTGCCCTTTGTCCAAGCAGCCCCACTGTGTTCCTGCTTCAGGGGAGTGAGGAGAGCCTGTTCTGCCCCTGGGGTTGGGGTAAAATCCTGCTGGATGCACCTCTGCTTCATCCAGGCTGAGGGAGAGAGGTCTATGGGATGGAGACAACGCTGGGAATGGCAGGGAGAGAGAAAGTGGAGCAGAGCAGAACAAAGCCAGGCTGAGGCAGGAGCCTGGGGCTGTGCAGGGAGTGGGAGAGCATCCAGCAGAGCCGGGCTAGCTGTGCCAAAATGCTGGGAATTGCTGAGATCCACCCTGGTGCTCTGCTCCTGAGCTGGGCACTGTGCTGCTCCGTGCCCGGTGATTGCCATCCCCAATTCCTGCGTTTAAAAATGCAGCAGAGCAGACTGAAAGGAAAAAAGCATCAAATTGCCAGAGTGATCTTTGCTTTGCAGCTTTGGCTTGGGCCCTGGCTGTGTATCTTTAATCTTCCAGAAGTCTTTAATCAGGAGAAAATCTGGTTTATCCCTAAAGCCCAGAGTCTGAGGCTGTCAGTGCAAACAGAATCCTCGGGAGCTCCAGGAGGGGATGGAGCAGACACGAGTGGAGATGTGGCTGTGGCTGCCCAGTGATCCCAGCAGCTCCAGGGACAGGCCAGGAGAGGAGATGCTTGAGGCAAGAACAGGGGGAAAATGAAGCTGTGACAGCTGTGGATGAATAAACAGCTTTAACAGGGAAAAGGGAAATGCTGAGGAATGTTTCACTCAGCTGGAGTGCAATTTGCTGGGTTTTGTAGGACAGAATCACAGGTGGGGTTGAAGCTCATCCCATTCCACACCTCCCACTGCCCCAGGGTGCTCCAACCTGGCCTTGGACACCCCCAGGGATCCAGGGTGTTTTGGGTTACAATACAGGATGGGATAAAAGGTATCTGTTCTATCACCATCTGTTGAGGGTGGGGGCAGTGATCCTTATCTCTGTGGGAGGTATTCTGCTAATGGGCCATCCATTGAAACCAGGCAGGGCATTGTTCTTTATCTCCATGGGATATCTCCTGTTCATGACCATATTTTATAAACCAGGCAGGGAATTGTTCTTTATCTTTTCACAACCCATCCTTCCTCCAGCCAGTCATTTTCTGCTCATGGCCATTGAGTCCCACTGTGGGACTGATAAAATTACTGCATCCCATTGGAAGTTGCTCCAGCCAGGGGGAAGAGCCCAACATTTCTTACCAAGATAAAACAGAGGTGTTGGGACACTAAGAGAGCCCCTTTCTCCACTGGACTCCAGAGGAAAACCGGATTTCTCCACATCACCACTGGAGCTCCGGAGGGAAACTGCACCTTGTACAGGAGCACTGCTCCAACTGAGCCACATCTGTCACTGCAGGAGGATGCAGCCACCATGGAATGGGACTGCTGCCAACACCCTGCCTGACAGGGTGTCAGGTTGTACTCTGACTGTGTCAGGGTTTGGGGTTTGTTTCTTTGTAATTCTGTATTTCTCTTTTAATTTCCCTAGTAAAGAACTGTTATTCCTAATTCCCATATCTTTGCCTGAAAGCCCCTTGATTTCAAAATTATAATAATTTGGAGGGAGGGGGTTTACATTCTCCATTTCAAAGAGAGGCTCCTGCCTTTCTCAGCAGATAACTGTCCTCCAAACTAGGACAAGTGACTTCCTGTTCACAACTAAGAACAAAGAGGAAATGGGAGAGTCCTCAAACCTCAGGACAGATTTTTGTTTGTTTGTTTGTTTGTTTTTTGGCATGGACAAAGCTTTTCCCTTTATTTTAGGAGGGCAGAATCACTTTCCAAACATTTTCATGCAGTTCCTGGCAGTTTTCAGCCATGATAAAAACCTGGGAAATGATGGGAAATGAGGAACAATCCCAAAACACAGCAGAGGGGAAGGTGCTTGGGTTATCACTGTGATAATTGATAAAAGATTTGTGTTAATCATAAAAATATCAGGCTTTATATAAACAAAATTACAAAGGTCTGAAATGAAGCATCTCCCTCTGTGCTCCCTCATTCCCTGTGGAAAATGTGGAATCATTCCTTGGAAGTGCAGTGAGGGAGGTTGGGAGCTCTCTTTAAACGTTGTAATTCTCAGCACAAACTTCCCATTGCTAAAATTATTATTTGGTACTGTTTTCTCGTGTAGGTTTATTTGGCACCACATAAAAATGAGATAAAGCTCATTCTAGGAGCAGCAATCCCAGCTGGAGTGGGAAATTCCAGGAAAAGGAAAATCCTGCAGGTTCTAGCCCAGCTTTTGGGTTTTCTGTGGAAATCAGAGGGACAAAGACCCCAACCCATGAGAGCCAGCACAGAAAACAGCAGAGGAGCAAATGCAGGATGGGGCTGGGTATTAATTACTGCAGTTAAAGAGCAATTAATATTAGAAAATAACTCACTCTGTGAGTTTAAATTCAAAACCAAAGCAAAAGGTTGAGGCTACATCAGCACCCACCTCACCAGGTGACTTTTAAACATAAAAATCATCAAAAATCTGAGGCCCAGGGGCTGCAAACCAGCCCAAAAATGGGGAGAATTCCAAAAACTCCATGTAAAAAAACGGCTGGAGAGAAGACAGGAGAGAATTCCTCCTTGGGACAGCCAGGGCAAGCAGTGCCAGGTTTAATCCTGAGCATTTGAAATGCATTTTTAATTTTGAAGGGCTGCTCTGTAAAAGTGTCTGGATGTGGGGACATTGCAGGAATTTAAAAATAAACCAGTAAAAGTTCATGGCAACTTCATTTCTAAAAGGCTCCCCACTTGAAAGGGGAGAGGCTCGTTAAAAAGAAATTAAAAGCAGCCACCGAAAGGGTGACATTTTTCCAGGGGACACAGACATTGTTTAAAGATCTTCCATTAGAAGATGAGAGCAAACCTACACAATTATCAAAAGAGACCTTAAAAGGGCAAAAAATTAGCAGTTCTCATTAAAGAGCAGAGCAAAGGAGGCTGTCGGGGTAAAACAGCATCCTGCAAAAAGTGGAAGTCATGTTCAGAGGAGAAAAATGAGAAAAGTGAAAAAGACAAAGCTGTGACAGCAGAGACAAATCTTTTTTTTTTTTTTAGCTGTAAAAATCTAATGTTAAACCCTAATAAATCTAAAAATAAATGGAATAATAAACACTTTTTGCAAACCCCTCCCCCAGAGTGGAGGATCCATCCCAAAATCAGAGGTGTCTGAGGAGGTGAAAATGGGGAAATTGAAAATATTCCAGGGAGCAGCTGGAATTCACCCCAGAAGGAAAGAGGCATTTGGTGGTGAGGAGCAAGGAATGAAATAAAATAAAAATAAGGAAAAAATAAGTAAGTAAAAATAAGTTTTAAAAAGTTTTTTTAAAAGTAAAAATAAGTAAGTAAAAATAAATAAAAATAAGTAAAAATAAGTAAGTAAAAATAAGTAAAAATAAGGTGGTTCCAGAGGAGCTGGAGGTGGGGAATGCAGGGATGCTTCCAGCAGCAATCCAGGGATGGCTCAGCCTGTGGAAAATAAAATAAAAAAGGAAATCTAAAAAAAATTAAAATAAAATATAAAATTAAATTAAAATAAATTAAATTAAAATAAAATAAGATAAAATAAAATAAAACAGAGACCTCAGGAAGCACAGGGATAAATATGGGATAGTGGGGAAGAGCTTTGCAGCTCAGAGTTTCCAGGTGGGAAAAACTCTGGGAAAGTTTCCAAAAGAAGTGAAGAGTGCAGTGAAAAAATGTAGTTTTTAGAGAAAGAGAAAATTCTGCTCTGCCTCATATCTGTGCAAGAAACACAATTCAGGAATAAATCAGCAGAGCAAAAGTGCCCAGAGAGGCGCCCAGGGGTGGAGCAGCAGCTCCTGTGGGAGTCACTGAGACAAGGGGGACAAGAACCAGAGTGCAGGGATTAGATTAAAGCCCTTGGGTGGATTGAAACATCAAACCACCCACACACAGAATGGGAGTTCAGGTAGAAGAATGAGTTGTATAATTGTCAATGTAAGTTTGAGTTTTAGGATAAATAAATAATATATAAAAACTATAAACAAATAAATACATAAATAAGTACAGTAATTTCACGACCATAAGGCGCACCGGGTTATAAGGCGCAGTGTCAGTTTATGGTACATTTCCAAACTATTTCCATATATAAGGCGCACCAGATTATAGGGCACAGTATGAGTTAACAATAAAATTTCAAACTATTTCCATATATAAGGCACACTGGATTATAGGGTGTACTTTTTTTTTTTTGCAGCATTGATCCACGCGCAGCTTTCACAAATTCCTGAAGGAATCGCGCAGGTTTACTGGCAGGTGCTCAACTTGCAAACATTTTTCAGGGATCGACGTAGCCTTTAAACGCAGCCTAAAAAGAATCAAAACACTAAAAAAATATAAACAAGAACAGCATCAGCTATGAAAAATCAGTGACAAAACAGAACAAAACTCAGTCTCTTTTCCAGTCACCAGTCACAAGTTCTAGTGAAGGTTAACAAACACACTGATGATTTCAGTGCAGACTCCAGAAACTCCTTCTCAGACACTACTGAGACAAAATAGAACTCCAGTGAGAATATTGCTGACATTTTTCAGCTGGAACAAGATTGATTGTATCTGTGGTTCATACATATCCTAGTGTGTTAAGGAATTGGAATTCTCATAGGTTGAGAGGAAGTGCTTTGAATTTACATGTTAGCTTGTTGGAAAAATCCTATATGAGATTATGTATTGGGGAGAGTTGGTGCTTTTTGCTTTTTACCATCACTTTTTGCCATCCCTTTGCCGTGCCTGCAGCGTCTCCAGCACCCCAGGAGAAGATCGGAGCTCTGGCAGCAGCACCGACCTCCCCGGGACCCCCAGGGACGGCTCCTGCTTCTGTTCAGGACTTTGTGCTAAAACTTAGCATGGACTTTAATGTCTGTGGCTGTGCCTTTGGAGACTGTTAAGATTTTACAATAAATAACCTTTTCAGCAACTCCTAGCTGCTGTAATCATTTAGAGATAACCTGGCACGAAGGGAGCACCGGGGGTAACCCAGCAGCTCCAGAGCAGGAGAGGGAGAGGAGAGCAATTAAACTATGAAGCTGCTGCTGATAATTATTGAATATTCTGAGTTCCTGGAGCTCCCAACAGGAGCAAAATGTGATAGCATAGGGTAAAAAATGGTTCTAAAATCATGGAATTGTGTAAAACAGATTCAGGGGTGGAAAGAAAGGTTGGGTCTGGGAAAGGGAACCAGGCTTGGGAATGAATGTTGGGATTTGTTTTTATGGGATCAGGTGAAACTGCACCTGTGGAATCATCATGTGATAAATAATATCATTGTTAAATGTAATAGTTGTTTGGTAATTGAATATATTATTGTTTGGTCGTAATAAGAATCATGAGAAGTGATGTAATGGTAACAAGAATCATGAGAAAGGATGTTTGGGGACCTGATGGAAATCACAAGAATCCATGCTTGGATAAGATCAATGTATACAAAAACCAATATGGGTTTACTAATTATTATATAATGAAAAGGGTATAACAACATGTCCCTCTGGAGTCCAGATTTGGGTTTGTACCCCTGATTCCCAGAGCTCTGCAATAGAATCACCTGCACACAATCATCCTGTGATTTTGTGTCTGCACTAACAAATGTGCAAAATCCCCTGGGAGGGTGGAAGAGTCCTGCAGGAAGAGCCTGGAGAGGAGAGGGGAGAGCTCAGAGCTGGCTCTGGATTAAAGGGAGGCTGGAGGAGGATTTGTGCCAGGAACTGGTGCCAGGACCAGGGGAATGGGTTAAAACTCACAGAGGGGAAATTTGGAGGGGATATTGGGCAGGAATTGTTCCCTGGGAGGGTGGGATGGATTTTTCAGGATCCTTGGGAGTGTCCAGGTCCAGGTTGGACAGGACTTGGAGCAGCCTGGGATGCTGAAATTAAATAATCTTTAAACTCCTTTCCAATCCTGGGATTTGTGATTTGAGCTGAACCTGCCACAAGCCCAAACCAAGCTCTAACTCAGGAAATGTCACTTTTTCCTTACCCACATTGCAGGTACAGTCAGGGGAAAAAAAAAAAAATCGCCTCAGTGATCTGTGATAGCCTAAAAGTAAATTGAGTGTGGAAATTTTTCGGGGGAAAAATGTTAAACAAAACAGAAGAGATCAATTTGTCATTGCACAGATCAATATTTCACCTGCTCCTTAACTGCTGTTTGCAGATCTGTTCCCTCCACTGAAGAAGGAAAAAAAAAAAGACAGGAAAAAAAACCAAAATAAACTCTAGAAAGGAGAAAATATGGAGAGAGAAGTGGGGAGATAAGGGTTGAGGGATGTCTCAGACTCTTCACTCCCAAATGTGAGTGATGGGCACAGGGAGATAATTCACATTTCCTGCAGCTCACAAATTGAGATACAGCAGGAAAGACCTGGTTTATTCAGGTTTTGTGCCACCAAAATTTATCCCTGCAGGGTTTGGGGCTCTGGGCCACCTTGGCCACCCCACACCTGGCCAGGTTTGCTTCCCTGAATTCTCCTTCTTCTTCATCTTTGAATTCTTCAGGAGTTTCCTGGAGTGGCTGGGCTGGGCTGAGCTGTCCCTTGGGTCTGGGTTTATTTAATCCCGACTGGAAACAGAGAGCCTGCCTCAATCTGAGCTGGAAAACCAGGATTTTCCTGCTGGAGCAGAAATTCTGCTTTTCCAAGAGCATTCCCCACTGGAAACCACACCTTCCACCACTGAGAGGGGAGAGTGGAGCTCATGGTTTAAATTCTTCAACAGCCTTGGAGGAAAATGGTTTAAAATTCATCTCCAAACTCTGGTGGAGCTACACCCAGGATCTCTGGGATCACAATTCCAGGGATGCTGAGCAGGGCAGGAGGTCAGCAAACACAGCCAGGGAAAGCAGGGGAAAAAAAATTCAAAGGAAAAAATCTAAACCCCAGCAGGACTCAAAGAACATTTCCACTGCATTTCCACTGCAGCACTGAAGGGAAAAAAAAATAAAACTAAAAAGAAAATTAAAAATTTAAAAAAACACCCCCCCCAAAAAACCCACATTTTGTATTTTGTATTTTGCTTTCAGTTCTGCCACGTTCAGGTTTAAAGCACAGAGGCAGAATTTGTCACTGCACTGTCCTGAAAATGGTTCAAGCAGCATTTGTTCAAGGTTAAAGAACCCAAAGTTGCTCTTGTGCTGAGTAGGAATAGAGAGATTTTCTGCATGAAAAGGGAAATACGGGAGGCTGTGAATGGAAATGGAAATGCTGAGATGCCACTGAGGTGCTGGGGATGGGGAATCAGCCCAGACCCGAAAATAATTTATTTTCTGCACTGAAATTTATTTCATTATTTGAAAATCCGTGTGAGCAAAGCGAGGGCAGGCAGGAGCAGCACTGAGCTCCAGGGAGAAACTCAGGGGGACACAAAACCACAAAAATTCCCAAATGTCACCCCCTGAACTGAACAAAAACAGCCCTGGAATCATGGAAAAGTTTGGGATGGGAGGGATCTTAAATCCTGGGACACCTGCCACCACCCCAGAGGTTTGGAAAAAAACAGAGGGTTTTTGTGGGGGGAGGAACAGTAGGTTTTGGGGTTTTTTTACTATTTAAACTTATGGGATTATAGTCATTTTAATATTTCATATTTTAATATTTTCTTTTTGGTATTTACTTATTTTAATGCTAAAATTAAAGTTATTTATAGGTAATTATAGTTATTTATAGTAATTTATAGTTAGTTATAGTTAGTTATAGTTAGTTATTCATAGTTATTTATAGTAAATTATAGTTATTTATAGTTAGTTATAGTTAGAACAGTGGCATTTATTTTATAATATTATAATATTATAGGGAACAAGACTCTCTTTTTTCGAGTTTAAAAAAGGAGAAATTTTAGTTTATCACCTTTCTTTGGGACTTGATTTTTTTGTTTGTTTGTTTGTTTGTTGGGGTTTTTTTATTGTTGTTTTTTGGGGGCTTTTTTGTTTTATTTGATTTTGGTGTTTTTATGTAGTTTTTGTGTGCATTATCATTTTGGGTTTTTTTGATACTGGGAGGAATTCTTTCCCAATATCCCATTTGAGTTTCTCTTTTTCCAGCTTAAAACCATTAAAGATGCAGAGTCCTGCAGGCTGATATTAATTCAGATTTATGGATTTCTAACCACTGCAAACCGCGATGGAGGAATTTGGAGGATTTTGGGGGGCCAGAGCAGCTCCTGCCACAGAGATCCCAAAGATTAAAAATCCCATTTGGATGCAGGAATTTGGCAAAATCTGCAGTATTTAAAGCTCTCTCTCTGCTGCTTCACTGGAAAGCAGAAATTTCTCAGATTCTCCCTGAAATAAATGGCTTTTGTTTGCCTTCCTTCTTGACAGGAGTATTTATGGTGATCACAAAGGAAAGATCACAACAAAAAAAAAAATATAAAAAAAAGAGAAATGAGCCAGCCTAGAGATAATGAGTAACAAATCAGGAAAAGGAGGAAGATAATGGTTGTGATTAAAAATTCGACACTGGGAAATAAAGAACAATGGATGTGAGAAGCAGAAGTATCCATTAAAAAAAAAATTAGAAAAAAAAATCCATATCCAAATGCATTATGGACAACAAGAAAACATTTCAGAATAGGCTGGAACAAAAGAAATTCCAGCAAAACTCCAGGTTGTGTTAGGGGCAGGAAAATGCCATCAATAACCATGCAGATGATGCAGAAGAGCCCAAAAATCTGCTCTGGGGAACAATGGAAGGAACAGATTTGCAGCTTTTCCATCCCCCAGCATTTTCCACCCCAACGGCAGCAGCTCCCAAATTGTGCGCGGCTTTAAAAAAAACCGCGAGGCTGCGAGCTTAATTAAGCGAAATAATTATTAATTTTTAAAAACTTGCAATTAATTTTTAAAGCGGTTCTCACCTGCCAGATCAGCCAAGTTGTTTGGAAATTTGTGGAGGGAAACCACTGAATATTTCACAAGAATAAAATATTTTACACGAGGTGAAAAATGGGGTTGGGGTTTGTCACCAGTCCCCAGCTGGAAGTGCCACTGTCCCCTAAACTTCTCCTCCTCCCCTTTATTTGAAGCTGGGCCTATCCTATAAACCCCCCTCCTTTGTTTTTCCCCATGGCATCAAACATAATTTTTTATAAGCTGGGGAATAAAAATTGTTTCCAAAAGTGTCTTGTGATGCTGGGCTTTCTCTCTGCTGCTGGAGCTGATTGTCCTTGTTATTCCAGGAAAAGTTTGGAGCTGCTTCATTTGTTGGTGGAAGGTTTGATGCAGGATTTGGGGGATTAAGGGTGATTTGGGATGTTCAGGGGTTTGCTCTGAGTGAAATCACCACAGCTCCAGCAGAATATCAGCAAAATTAATTAATTAATTAATTAAGTGCACTTAATTTTATTGTGAATCTTGAGGCCTTACTAGGGATTTCATGTTGATTCAGGGAAATGAAGATTCTGCCTCTGCCTGTGAAACCAGAGGAAGCCAAAGGAAAATCCAGGGGATTTGGGAGCTGTTTTTAGAGAATAACTCCCTTGAGCCTTGGTGGAACCCCAGAATAGTTTGGGGTGGAAGGGATCATAAAACTCACGGCGTGCCACCCCTGCCATGGCAGGGACACCTCCCACTGTCCCAGGGTGTTCCAACCTGGCCTTGGGCACTGCCAGGGATCCAGGGGCAGCCACAGCTGCTCTGGGCACCCTGTGCCAGCCCTGCCCACCCTGCCAGAGAACAATTCCTGCCCAAAGTCCCATCCAGCCCTGCCATTCCCTGTGTCCTGTCCCTCCACCCCTGTCCCCAGTCCCTCTCCAGCTCTCCTGGAGCCCCTGGAAGGGCTCTGAGCTCTTTCTGGAACATTCTCCTCTCCAGGTGAGCACCCCCAGCTCTCCCAGCCTGGCTCCAGAGGGGCTCCAGCCCTGGAGCATCCCCTCTGGATTTGCTCCAGCAGCTCCAGGTCCTTTCTGAGCTGGGACCCCCAGAGCTGGAAGCAGGAATGCAGGTGGGATCTCTTTTCCAAGCATGTCCTTCCTTCCTGCACAGCGCTTCCATCAGTCCTTGGCCAGGCTGGGAATGCTCCAGGAGAGGGGTGAGAAATTGCTGGCAGGATTTGTTGGGATCTTACTGGGGTGGGAAGGAACATTTTGCAATCCTGGACCTTCCTACGACAACCTCCAGGGTGGTCAGCTGGAGTCCAGCACCCAGAAATTATTGAAGCTTTGCTTAATCTCTGCCTAATTGTGCAGTGAGCTGGCCTGGAAGGTCCCAGCTCTGCTGGAGAAGGGATTGACCCCGCTGGAGATGGATGGAATGGAATGGAATGGAATGGAATGGAATGGAATGGAATGGAATGGAATGGAATGGAATGGAACACCATGGAATGGTGGGAATGGCTGGAGGGACATCAAACACCCCCAGGGCAAAGCCAGGGCTGCAGGAGGGAGCTTTAAGCTGGGAACACTTTGGTGCCCTCGGCTCCTGGTGCTCAGGAACCACGGGGAATTCTGTGATTTTCCAGGTGTTTGGCAGTGGGGATCGTTGTGGGCTGCTTTCAGATTTTTGGGAAAAGTGCAATGCCTGATCCAGCCTCAACCCCCTCTGGCTGTGCTTCCCCTTTGCTAGATTTGAAACACCGAAAGGAGGCAGATCCCAGGCTGTGAACTGGGATGGGAAAGTGAAGCTTCTGCTCTGCTCCAGGCTCAGATTTGGGCAGGAGGAGTTTCAGTCCGGTGGAACCCGTGGGTTTGGGGTGCAGGGGGAGCCAGGGAGAATCTGGAATTGCTGATAGGAGCTTTATCCCCTCATTCCCAGGAGCTGCAGCTGCATCTCCCACCCCATGGCTCCAGGACCCTCAAGGGCAGGACAAGGGATAAATCCCAAAAATGTCAGAACACCTGGCTGGGGAGAGCAAAGGCAGAATTTGTTCTAGAAGAGGCTCAGGTTAGAGGCAAGAATAAAGAAATACAAGGAATCAATTTTTAAATGGATTTGCCTGTGCTTTAGGCTGGTTCCCAAAGCTTGGAGTAATCCAGGGAACAAGGTAATAAATTGTTGATATATTTGTAGTGCAGAACAGGGCTGAGGTCTGGTGAAATCCTTGGCTGGGGAGGTGAGGAATTCTCCCGAGCAGCTTCCATTCCTTCCTTGGTGGTTATCATCAACTTCTGGTTATTTTTTCCCAAAAAGGTTTCCCATTATTTCTAACTCAGTGTTTATTCCCTGGGGTATCTGCCCTGCTCCAAAGGCAGGGAAGGAGGATTTTCCTGGAGGCTTTTCCTCTGAGGTTCCAAGATCAAAAACCAAGCTGAGGGAAAGAACCATCCTGCTGGGAAAGATCATTTCACTCTGGATTTTCTGTACTTGACAAGGTTCAGGTGCTGTGATAACCCCAAATCCACAGTTTTGGGGTTTGCAGTTGGCACAGAAATCCTGGGAATGAAACATCTCTGGCACCTCCAGGCTTTGCTGTTCCTCCAGCCCTCCAAGGGGAGCAACTGCAGTGCCAGTACTGAGCACAAAATCAACATTTTCCTGATTTCTGTGCCAGTGCCAGCAGAATTCCCAGGATTTTGGCTGTTTGAGGGGCATCTTTCCCACCCCTCTGCCCAGGATTTGAAACAGGAGACCCTAAACTCCCACCCAAGCTTTTTCCAGGCTGGATCCCAACCTCAGACAGAGCAAAACTGTTTAAAACAAGCTGAAAACCCCCATTTTATGGACGGACCCCTGAGGGCAGCAGGAATTTCTCCCATCTCTCTCCTTGGTACCTGGCTGGTTGTGCAGGTGCAGCCAAAGCTCCTGGGCCCCTGGAGGAGGGAATTTTCATCACCCACGATGTTTCCTGCCCTGGGAAATGCTGAGTTTGTTCCTGAAAACAACAGGTTTAGGGACGTCAGCGCTCTGGGTGACAGCAGAACAACACAAGGGGTTTTTTCCACGTCCTTGGGAGTGACAGCAGAGCCAGACCAGATGGATCAGAAGCATTTCCAGCTGAAGAGTTTGGTTTCCAAGCTTTGGATTTCAGATTTGTTTTAAAAATCCCTGTCTGAGGAGAAGCAGGAGCATTCCACAACCAGTTCAGTGTTGTCCAAAGCAGGAATTCTCCATTTAAAATAACCACCAGTGACCCTCTGGAGCAGCCCTGCCATGCTCCCTCCTGTCAGGAATTGCCAGGAAAATCCAAACCCTGGGTTGGGAAGGCTCCTCTCCATCTGCACTGAGCTCCTTTCCCAGCTCAGCTTTTGCCAGGCCCTGTTTGCACCCCTGCTCTTCTGCCCCGTGGTTGTTGCTGCCAGCTTGCTCTTATCCCATTTCTTATACAGGTTCTTCTATTTGGATTTATTGCTTCTTTCACCTCTTATCTCATCAAGGCACATTTCTTTATTGCTTCTGTGATCAGCGTGGCTTTTTGGAACACACTTAGGGCATCTTTCAAAACTCCAAATTAATCACCCCAATCATTCTCATAATTTTCCTGCCAGTCCCTAAAAGTTTTCAGCAGAGCTTTTCCCCACAGGTATCCAAGCCCAGGCTGGGATTGTGTTTGGGCAGAGCAACGAAATCAGGGCCTGGAGGATGAAAAAGGGTTTTGTTTGGTGATCAGTGCGTTGGGAAAGGGGCTGAACCAGCAAGACTGGGGAGGTGAGGAATAGTTTGAGCTGGGAAATAATCAGGATAAGTGTGTAAAGCTTTGAGGGCTGTGGTGAGGAGCCAACCAGGATGCCCCAGGAGCCCAGGAATGGCTCTGTTGTTGTTTTCCCACCACTCTGTCATGTTCCCAGAGCACCACCATGAAGAGAAACACAAAAGCAGGCAACTCATAATGACAAAAATAAATAAAATTCATAATAACGCAAATTAGGCACATCGTTAACCCCAAGTGCTACTCTGGAATGGACAGAGCTTCTGCAGGGAAATCATACCCAGGTTGTGCCATGACAATATTCCTGAAGGACAGGAATCTCTGGTGGCCATGGACCTGTGGTGACCATGGACCAGTGGTGGCCATGGACCTGTGGTGGACACAGACCTGTAGTGGCCAGGGACTGTGGTGGCCATGGACCTGCGGTGGCCATGGTGCTGTGGTGGCCATGGTACTGTGGTGGCCATGGTGCTGTGGTGGCCATGGTACTGTGGTGGCCATGGATCTGTGGTGGCCATGGTGCTGTGGTGGCCATGGATCTGTGGTGGCCACGGAGGAGCCCCCCAAGACCAGCCCAGGCCCCTCCCTTTGTCCAAGGGGACACGCAGGCCCACCTGGATTTTTTATTCTCTTCTCCTTTTTATTCTTTTTTAATTCTCGATTTCTGAGGAACGCAAAGGAGGGGATGAGGTGTTGGATGTCTCCTCCCTTCCAATTCCTCCCCTTTCCTCCTGCTCATTTTTTTCCTTTTCAAAGAAGAAAGAATCACTTTAAACTCTTTCATCAGCTCCCCCTCATCAAAGTGGGCTCAGCCTGAGTGGGATTTCCCAGCCCCCTCCCATCTCCCAGCTTCCTAAAGCTGCTTTAAAGCGCCTTAAACCCTTCCTGCGCAGAGTTTTTCCCTTGCAAAAATTAGACCTCATGAAAATAAATAATTCCCAGAGGAAATTTCAATTTGATTACAAATATTGACTTGCTCGAGGAAAGCTTTTTTAAAACAAAAATCCATTTGGAATCAACATTTTCAAATTAAACATGTATGTTCGCTCTGTCAGAGTACTTAACTTGGAAAAATACCAATTTTCTTTCCAGTGGTTGGGGATTTTAGGAGTTTCTCCCACCCATAGTTGGTTTTTTTGGGTGAGAGCCTTGAAATCAGGCGAAGTCGGGAAAAGATTTGCTTTCATTCCGAGGGATTAAAAAAAATGCAATGTGAAATGTTGTAAATCATTTTCATGCCTCTAAAAAAAAAAAAAAAAAAAAAAATTAAAAATAAAGCAAACCTACAAATGCAGAAATATGAGGATTAAAGCTGGAGATGCCTGAGCTGGCACAGCGGGTGCTGCAGCTCTGAGGGTCCCCACGACCCCACTGCTCCCAGCCCCAGCAGTTTGGGAGGGATTTTGGCAGCCAGGAGATGGAAAAAATCCCTCTCAGCGTTCTCAGATCCATGGAACAGCATCAATGGAATGTCTCAGAGCTCTCAATGAAAATTCCTGAACTGCCCTAAGTCATCGATTTCTGGAATGGTTTGGGTGAAAAGGGATCTCAAAAATCATCCCATCCCATCCCTGCCATGGCAGGGACACTTCCCACTGTCCCAGACTGCTCCAACCCCAATGTCCAACCTGGCCTTGAACATTCCAGGGATCCAGGGACAGCCACAGCTGCTCTGGGAATTCCATCCCAGCCCTGCCCACCCTGCCAGGGATCAATTCCCACCCAAAATCCCGCCTGATTTTCCCTTTCCATTTCAAATTCCCAGTTCAGTGACCAGTTTGACCAGTATGAGTCACTGAGGCCAGCTTAGGCTCCACACCCCACCAAAGCTGCACTTCAACCCCGCTTAACAAAACTAAACCCAGCTGTTCACAGCGTGGATCTTTGTTGTGTTTCCCCCAGACTCTTCCTGTGCTTTCTGTGATCCCTCTGCTCCTGGGAACAAGGGAGTTGAGCTGAAATATTTGGAAACCTCCCCCAGTCCAGGCCAGGGAGCACTCAGGTGTGAATTTCCTACTTTTGCCACTTGAAAAATGCAGGAACAAATCAGCTTACAGTAGTTTCACGAATACAAGCCGCACGGAGTATAAGCCGCACTTCCGGTGCCTTGACAATGTTGCTGTCTTTGTCAATAGATGAGCCGCACCCCGAATATTAGCCGCACTTTCGTTCGTTGCGAGAATCCGTGCGCAGCTTTCACAAATTGGCCAATTAGTAACAGGATCGCGGCATAGCGGGCTTTACTGGCTCGGGGCGGGGCCAGGAAGGCTCAGCCCGCTCATGGTTGCCGACAGGGCCGGGTAGCCCAGCTCAGCGCCACGGCTCGGCGGGGCTGGCCGGGTGGTGCTGCCGCTGCCGCCGGGCTCGCTGGCCCCCCTCTCCCGTCAGCACCGCCCCGCTGCCGCGTTCCCTAGCCCTGCCGGCGGGCTGCCGCCGCCGCCGCCCGGCTCGCCAGCCGCGCCGCGCCGCGTTCCCTAGCCCTGCCGGTGGGCTGCCGCCGCCGCCGCCAGGCTCGCCGGCCGCCCCCTCCCGTCTGCACCGCCGCCGCATTTCCTCGCCCTGGCCGGCACTGCAGGCCCCCGCACCGCCAGGCTCCCCCACGCTGCTGACCCCGATTCTGCTGGGCTTCCCCTGCTGCCAGGCAGCCCCACCTGTCGGCCTTCCTGCTTCTGCCATGCTCCCCTGCACTGCTAGCCCCAGTTCTCCCGGGCTCCCCCGCCCTACTGACCCGGCTCTGCCGCCCCCCTGCCCCGCCCTGCTGGCTCAGGCTCTGCCGCCCGCCCCCCACACTGCTGGCCCCGCCTCTGCCAGGCTTTCCCACCTCTGCCGGGGCCGGCCGGGCTCCAGCTTGGCTTGGGGCTGCCGCGGGCTCTCACTTCCGTGTTGGCAGCTTTTAGAATTTTGTTAATAGATTAGCCGCCCCGGAATATTAGCCGCACTTCCGGGTTTCCACCAAAACTTTGGTCAAATTGGTGCGACTTGTATTCGTGAAATTACTGTAACTTCATGCAACGTAGGAGCTGTGTCAAGGGAGAGGGTGAATTGTTTTTTACTGCAAGAAAAACCCGGTTTCCTGCTGATTTTAGGAAGAAGAAGGAGCTGGAGGAACAGCTGATGTAGACACACACTTGTCCTGGGAGAGGTCCTGAGAGGGCCCAGCCTTCAGCCATTGCCTCTGCCAAAATAAAACCATTAATTCAAATAAATCAATTCATTAAAATAAATCAATAAGGGATCGTAAGTGGCCATGGCAAGAGCTGGGGGCTCTCCTGGAGCCTGGATCGGGGGCAGAGGGGTTGAGGGTGATGGGGTGAGGCAGACTCTGATCAACCAGGGATGAGTGCAGACACTGGAAAAGCTTTTAGGGAGCACTTTGTGAATGGATGCACACGAGAGATGACTGGTGACAAATGCAGCGAGCCCTGGGACACCGGGCAGTGTCCCCACAGCCATTAGTCCCAGCAGGAGATCCAGGAGCAGCATTCCCAGCATGAAAGCAGGAAAACAAACGCTGGGCAATTTTCTGTGCAATCCCAGCCAGCCCAGTAGTGCCTGAGCCTGGCTTAACCCACAGCAGCCCAGCTAAGCCTGAGGAGCTGCTGTGACCACATGGTTGGTGCTGGCCCCTCTCTGTTTGCCCCGAGATTCCTCGATCCTTTTGCCAAATAATTGTGTTTGAACATCATGCAGATGTGATGACGCTGCTCAGGACAAGGGATGTCACCAATGGGGACAGCTCTTCGGGTTAATTAATCATTTGTAACCCGACCTTTGTGGGGATGAATTATTCACCAGCGCTCCTCAACCAGCACCACACAGGATTTGCATCCAGCGTTTTTTAGCCTAAATTTTCCATTTTTCCACAGCTGAGGGACAGGGAGAGCCATGCCCCTGGCTGTCCCCTCTGAGTGGGATGCTCCTGCTTGCCCAGCACTTAAACCACAGCCAGGCTCAGGCTGGACTAAAGCCCAACCTGTATTTCCCCACCTGTATTCCTCCCTTAAAGCCTGACTGACCTTAAACTCTCTCTCAGACTCCTCTCCAGGAGCTTGACATTTAAAAGTGCAGTGACAGAAAATAACTTCTTCTAAAAATACGTGTAACTTATTTACCAGCAGCCAGGAGAGGAGGAGAGGAATTCAGATGAAGACACAGACTGACATCACACCTCTGGCTGCAGCTTCTGCTGGGGGCAGAGCTGCTCTCTGTGCATTCCAGGCCTTTCCCCACATCCCAGCCTGGGAATGGCTGGGCAGGGACAAGGAGGAAAGGGATCCATCCCCATTTTCCTTTCCCCTATATCCAAACTTGGGAATGGCTGAGCAGGAGTCAGGGATAAAGAAAAAAGGGATCCATCCCCATTTGCCTTTTCCCTATATCCAAACCTGGAAGTGCCTGAGCAGCAACAGGGATAAAGAGAAAAGGGATCCATCCCCATTTTCCTTTCCCCACATCCAAACCTGGGAATGTCTGGGCAAGGATCAGGAGAAAAAGGATCCCCATTTGCCTTTTCCCCTATATCCAAACTTGGGAATGGCTGAGCAGGACCCAGCGATAAAGGAAAAAGGGATCCATCCCCATTTTCCTTTCCCCCATATCCAAACCTGGAAGTTTTGAGCAGGAACAGGGACAAGGACAAAAGGGATTCCTCTGCACCTTCCCAGGCTGCAAGGCTCCAGTTTTGGGGGAGACAAGAAGCTGATTTAAGATCCCACAGCCTCCAAAAGTGGGAGGCAGGAAAAGACAAACCACTACTTATAGGGAAAACGTGCCATGCATGGTTCTTTGTCAGGTTACAGAAAAGAAGGAAGAAAAAAAGAGAGAAAAAAAGAAATCAAAGGCAAAACACAGCACAAATGTGGAAAACTGCTCATTTCCACAGGGAAAAGCCTTCTCCACCCCATGTCCCCCAGGGGAGAGCAGCTCCTGCCCAAACAGCTTCTCACCCCCTTCCCCACCCAAAAAAACTCCAGCACAACCCTGGGGGATTCTCCTGAACGTGAGGCGTTCATGTATCTTTAATTATTGTTTCAGCCACATAAATCCATGCAGAATTAAAATTCATGATGGTTCTAGGGTACAAGTGCAAACAATTTGTTCGGTAAACTTTGCTCTAATTGGCATTCTGAAAATTTCCTGTTAATCAAGCCCCCTGGGCTCGGTTTACCAGTGTAGCTGTGCCTGGGAACGCTGGTGCTGGGAGGGTGCACACTTTCAAGGGTCTTTAGACGATATTAACTCACACACTTTGTCCTCCTGTTCATTTGCAAGTCATTTTTGAACAACCTGCCCCAGCCCTGTCTTTCATCTCAAAGTTGTTACCAGGAGAGGGAGAGCATTTGTTAAACCTGAGACTAAATCAGAGCTGGAACATCCCTGAGGGCGCCTGGAATTCCTCCCCTTGGGATTTCCACTGGATCTTGGCTCCAAGTGGCCACTAAAAGATGTTTGGGAAGCTGTTGGGGAGGATGAAACAGAAAATATGATCAATCCTATAAATATGATTGCCTGGTAAAAGATTTTGAGAATATGGAAACTATAAGCAAGATTGAGATGAAAGCCATCTTTGAGATACCAAACCTTAGTTACTAAATAACTGGAAAACAATAGAATGGCCAGCTGAAAGTAATCCCCTCTTGAGTGAACAATTCCCTCTGCTTGCAGACAGTCCAAGGGTCAGAGAAGACCCTGCTCGCTTGGCAGAAGGGGTTCAAAGAGAAGTTTTTAGGGTTTAAAGTGTAACACGGCATGGTAATGTAATGATTCTTATAGGCTGTATGTAAATGCTATAAGATTTATACATTGTATTAAGATTAGTTAGTGAAAATTAGAATATTCAACACAGAAGAAAATTTATTGTATTGTAACAGGAACCTCACTCTTGGAGCTCTTTGTCGTACCCCTTGCTCTGTTATTCTTTGTTTTCTTTCTGCCCTGCTCTGAACTGCAGTTGACAGCTCCAGGCAGGGTCCTTCCACCCACATCCTTTTACAGTAAAGCACAAGTTCCCAGACCTGACTTTAGAGATCTCTCTGTCTGTCCCAACCGCTCAGCCCACCATTGCTTCTACAGGAAGCTCTGCAAAAATGGGGATATGGAGGTGTATGGATGATACAATTCCTCCAAAGCCATCTTCCCCTGGCCCCTGGAACTTACTGTAATAGATAAGATTTCCTAGATACCAAGGCTGAGCCAAATTCCTTAAGAATTTGGTCACTCTCTAACACCTTGAAAGATAATTGGTTAGAAATTAGTTTGTGTAATTGGTCACTTCACCTTTAGAACTTTTGACTTAGATTGGATGCTGGTTTTTGTATAAACTTTTTATTGGCTGCAGTTTCAATCCCCCTTGAACCTATAAATATGACTGTCTCTCCTTTGTCTCTGAGAGAATCCTGCTTGACCGCCCTTGGCATGAAATAAAGATTCTTGTGGAATGCATCAAGCAAGGCTCCGGTCTTTCTCTACTGGCTGATGTGAGCTCCTGAGAGATGACTGATGGTTATCAGCACTCTCAGGTCCTGGTAAAACAACTACCAGAGACAAAAGGAAAGCTTACAGAGCTGGGGACACTTTGAGCCAAGGATGTGAAGGTCCTGAAGAGCCAAGGAGGGGCAGAGCTGCTTTTCCATCCCATCCCATGCAGGAGATCCAGGCTCTGGAGCTCCCCACCCACAATCCAAAAAAATTAACCAATTCTGGATCTCTTTCCCACCTTCCCCACTCAGGGGTGTATTGGGGTGGTGTTTGCACCACTCAGTTCATGGCTTGTCTGAAGTTTCTTCTGTCTTCACTCAAAGCCAGGATTAAAAACACGAAGGAAATGGATTTTGTGTGTTCGGGTTTGGTTGTTTTTTAAATCTTATCAAAAGTACAGAAAGTTCAGCAGCACTTCCAGCTAGAAGTGAGCAAAATGGAGGAAGGTGCAGCTGCTACAAAGTATCTTAAAGTTAAACACTCTAATACAGAATTAACACCTTTATTATTATTATATATATATTTATTATATGTAATATTTTTAAAAATCAAAAAATTTGCGATAAAAAAACAAAAATAGTCCAAAAATCCAGTGAGATTCCCGGGATTTCTGAGGAAAAAAATGACAATGGGGTACGCAACATTCTGAAGGAAATCCGACTTAAAATGGCTGAGAAACTCCAAAAATTGCACACAAAATAACCCAAAAAATCCAAAATTTGCATTGAAAAACCCCAAACCTGTCAAAATTCCAGGGATTCCAGGGATTACTGGGGGAAAACCCAGAAAAAATTCAGCCTAAAGACCCATAAAAATCCCCAAAAATCCACACCAAGAAATGCAAAAATCTGCAGAAATTGCACGAGAAATGGCCAAAAAGTAATAATAAAATAAATTATTAATTAATTGTATAATTATATATGTTTGTTATATATAAATATATTCATAATATATAATATAATAAATTATTATTAAAATGTATCACCTAATATTGATATATTGATTATTGAAACTCCTGTGACCCTCAGTGCGACACTGACTGTCCAACCAAAAACTAGTGCCTGAAACCATGGAGAAAGGAGGAAGATGAGCACCAAAAAGAAGACATCACCCAAAATCCTTAATCTTGTCCCATACCCATCTCTATATTATAAAAACCTCAAACTTAAAACCCTTCATCATGGGAAACCACATAACTCTATTTAGCTACACTCCTGTGATTTTAACCCCATCACCCAAATTTTGAAGCCTTCTCCAAGGCCTCAGAAAGCACAGAAAGCTCAAAAAAAACCCCAGGATCCAGCACAGGGTCAGCACCAGGAGGATTTCAGGAGCTTTCAGCCATCTCCGCCTTGAATTTTCCAGCGTTATCAGGCCAGTCCCTAACTCTCATCCCAAGGGATTTGGGAACAGGAGAAGCTTTGGGTGATGGAAATAACAAAATAATGATGGAAATAACAAAATAACGATGGAAATAACAAAACAATGAGCGGCTGACAGGGCTCAGGGTTGTGCTGGAGGATCCCTCCTGGATGGGAATGTGCAAGAAGGAAACCCAGGAGAGCTGGTAGCTCCCAGAAGAAACCAAGGATGGTGCACAACAACAAACTGCTGCCCAGGAGAGCTGATAAGGAGCATAATTACCAAATTTTCACAACTATAAGGTGCACTTAAAATCCTAAAATTTGATCAAAATCCAGAAGTGCGCCTTATAATCCAGTGCACCTTATATATGGAAATAATTTGAAATTTTCCTGTTAATTGATACTGCGCCACACCTTTCCCAAGCAAAAATGGGTTGAAGTGGATTCACCTACGTTGTTTACATTCAGGGATTGTTGGGCATGGTGATTTCGACAATTCGAACATTTTTGACCACGATAAACCAATCAAAGAAAAGCTCTTGCCTACCCAGGGATGAAGGCGTTGCTGTTGGGGGTGTTAACGGGGATGGACACATTTCTTTCATTCTACGCGCTTGTTGACCTCGACCCCGACCTTACGTGGTAGTAGCATGCTGTGAAATCAGAACTCCTGTAAGTCCAAACTGACTTTGAAATGGCTCCACAAAGGAGACTTGCTTACAAGGAAGATTACTGTGGCCGGTGGTGTCTCTGGAACCTGAGCTGACCACCTGTGTTGTTTTAGAGTCTCTCTGTTCCAGCCCGAGCACCGGAGAAAGAGTCAGGAGACTCTTCTGTTGTTTCCAGAGTTGTTTATTTTATCTCATCTAAAAGTTCTTTCCCTGACCAGCCCAGGTCCATTCAGCAGGTCAGCCCCAGGTACACTGCCCACCCCTGGGGTGGGATTATCTTTTTATACTAAAAACTACATAAACATTATTTACAGTTATCTTCCAATACCTATCACTTATATTGTACAGTCTGGTTCTACTCTAAACCAATCTAAAAATGCCAACATCACTAAAACATGGATGCTAGGAAGAAGGAGAAAGGACAGAACACACCCAAATTCCTCCATTTGACCCCAGACCCTTATTATAAACAATCTTAAAAACCTACTTTTTCACCTTATAATAATCTAACTTACACTCTACTTATTTTTAGTGACTTGTAATTCTTCATGTAAGGGTGATAATTTTTCCCAGGGAGAGAAATCAAAGACACAGGGGTTTGGGCTCTGTGCCAAGGCTCCTGAGCCCCCTGCCAGGGTCTCGATCCACCCAGGGCACCCAGAAGGATATCCTGAGTTCCCACAATTACGACTTTAAAACAAAGTTGTTTAAAAGTTTAATAAAAGTAAGTGATTTTACTCTGTATTTTTTTAGTGTTTTGGTTCTTTTTAGGCTGCATTTAAAGGCTACGCCAATCCTTGAAAAACGTTCGCAAGTTGAGCACCTGCCAGTAAACCCCGCGATCATGCGATTCCATCAGGAATTTGTTTGTTTGCCAAAGTTGTGCGCGGATCAACATTGCAAAAAAAAAGTATGCCCTATAATCTAGTGCACCTTATATATGGAAATAGTTTGAAATTTTATCATTAACTGACACTGTGCCTTATAATCCAGTGCACCTCGTGGTCGTGAAAATATGGTAGATGGAATTACGGGGTCTGGGAGCTGGAAAAAATCATGTGGAAAAAAGAGGAATAACACAGGTTCACACAGTGGGAACTGCCGACAAATAAATCAGATGTAAAACAGAACAGGAAAATGTGGAGGGTTCTGAATGGCTGGGGAGGGAGAGCAGACTGAGCATTTCAAACAGGGATTTGTCCCATCTCCACTGCTGCAGTCTTTATCCAGAGGTTAATTGTGGATGAAAGGTGATGAAACTGCTTTGAAGGGAGCTGTGGGCAAGGCCAGAGGAAGGGAAGGAGTTTGGAGCCATTTGGATGTGTCAGATATATTCAAAATGAGAGAATCTGATAAAAAAACCACCCTGGGACACTGAACCCTTGTTGGTTATCTTCAAACTGAAGAAGGTGCAGAGGTCCCTGGAGATGAGAGAGGCACCTTTCTTTGAAGAGGATACTTAAAATTAAAAAAAAAGAAAAAGAAAAAAACCTGAATAATCATCTTAATCTAAATTCCCTGAAAGGGGCTGGAGGAAAGGCTTAAATAGCAACTTGTAAAAGGATGAATAAAATCAAAGAACACGGATTTGTCAAGAGTCAGTCATGTCCACCCAATTTAATTTCCTCCTCTGATGAGGGAACAGGAGGACCTGATGATGGTGAGCAGCAAACCCACGAGTGAGGAGGAATTTTGCATTTTCCCACTTAAAAAACACCCTGTAAATCCAATCAGAGCTAAACTGGCAAAAAAACCACTCCTGAGGAGAAGGGATAAGGGCACCAGGAGGTTCTCCAGGAGCTTGGGGCTCTCACCCTCCCTCTCCAGCCCGGCAACCCCCAGCTTTGCCCAGCAAAGTTGAGGCCGAACCTTTGTTGAGCTGATTTTGAGCCCCTGTGTTGGTTTATCCTTCATTTCCCCTCAACATCAAGAGCATTTCAGCAGAACCACCTCGATGTGGTTTCACCTGGTGCAGCTTCAGCGACTCCAAAAAATGCAAATTCCGAAAAAAAAAACCAGGCTGGAAAAGCTGAGTGGAGCTGCACTCCTGCAGGGCCAGATGGGCTGAGGGATGGGGACTTGGGAGCTGCAGGGATGGCAGGAGGGGAAGCTTTTGATATCGTTTCAAACAATGTGTAATTATCAGGTAGCTGAAAATTAGCCCATCTGTGCCTCGGGAGAAGACAATGGGAAGTTGTGTGTTACTAATGGCTGAATAGCGCTGGCAGCACAAGACAGGAAATTCTCAGGCAACTTATTTTTTATTTTTTTCCTGCAGGTAATGTAATTACACGGCATAATCCCCAAATCTCCCGACTTTTTGGTGGGGTTTGATAAAGCTTAGGAGGTCCCTTTGTGCTGCAGCAGCACAGCTCTGGGGGTTGTTATAAATTATATAATTCACAGATGTGGGTTGTTGTAAGTGCATGACATATTGTTGGCTTTTTGCAAATATTGGGATAAATGCTATATGTATAATGTTAACTTTTCTGTATGAATACAAGCTTTTTTCTTTCTTCTGATAGCAAAAGTTAAGCAAAAGTTTTTTTTAAAATAGTATGCTTAAACTACAGTCTTAGTTTGGAGAACAGTTATCTGCTGAGAAAGGCAGGAGCCTCTCTTTGAAATGGAGAATGTAAACCCCCTCCCTCCAAATTATTATAATTTTGAAATCAAGGGGCTCTCAGGCAAAGATATGGGAATTAGGAATAACAGTTCCTTACTAGGGAAATTAAAATAGAAATACAGTACTACAAAGAAACAAACTCCAAACCCTGACACAGTCGGAGTACAACCTGACACCCCATCAGGCAGGGTGTTGGCAGCAGTCCCATTCCATGGTGGCTGCATCCTCCTGCAGTGACAGATGTGGCTCAGTTGGAGCAGTGCTCCTGTAGAAGGTGCAGTTTCCCTCCGGAGGTCCAGCAGTGATGTGGAGGAATCCAGTTTCCCTCTGGAGTCCAGTGGAGAAAGGGACTCCCTTGGTGTCCCAAAACCTCTGTTTTTATCTTGGTAAGAAATGTTGGGCTCTTCCCCCTGGCTGGAGCAACTTCCAATGGGATGCAGTAATTTTATCAGTGCCACAGTGGGACTCAATGGCCATGAGCAGAAAATGACTCCCTGGAGGAAGGATGGGTTGTGAAAAGATAAAGAACACTGCCCCAGCTGGTTTATAAACCATGGCCATGAACAGGAGATATCCCATGGAGATAAAGAACACTGCCCCAGCTGGTTTCAATGGATGGCCCATTAGCAGAATATCTCCCGTGGAGATCAGGATCACTGCCCCCACCTTCAACAGATGGTGATAGAATAGATATCACATCCTGTATTGTAACCTAAGACAACTACCCACTTAGTTAAAATAAGAGCCCATAAAAATGTAATAAAAACCCTACAACTAACACAACAATTATCAGTACTCACCAAAAAGCCAAAACCACCACCCAAATTAAAAGTAATAAGAAAAAGATTAAAACCACAAGCCAAAAAACACACATGCTCTAAAAACGCAAACCCAAAAAGTGGCCATGCTAAACAGTTCCCAAAAAAAGTTTAACTATACATAAAAATTATAAATATGCAACAAGTTAAGGTGTTGTAAAACGTATTTTTAAAAGCATTCCCAAAGCAGCCCGGCCGTTTTAACCCTTTGCTTTATGTTTGTCCCCTATTATCTTTTTATTAAACCTTTTAAATCGTGTTTTTCACATGGATGACATAAAACTGCCTTGGAACACCCAGCTAAAGACAATCCCAGGTTCTGCTAAAGCAGATTGTGAATTCCCACCTGCCTCTGCCACAGCAAAGCACAGCGCCTGGGACTTTATTTTGGATAAAATTTCCTTGCCTGATCCAGATCAGAGCACACACAGGCAGCAGGTCAGGTCAGATTTAGGATCCCTTTTGTTTTCTCTGTTTTTGGGGAATAAAATAAAATAAAATAAAATAAAATAAAATAAAATAAAATAAAATAAAATAAAATAAAATAAAATAAAATAATAAAATAAAATAAAATAAAATAAAATAAAATAAAATAAAATAAAATAAGCCCCCTGAATTCTTTAAATGCCTCGAGGATCTGCTGATGAGGTCTTTGAGGGTTGGTGAAGCAAAACTGGAGTGGCACAAACCTCATGCAAAGAGTCCAGGCAGGGTAAAGAGCCGGTGATTTTTTATATTCACACTTTTGTCTGAGGAATAACTAGGAGCAAATTGCTTTTCCCCTGCCTGGTTGGATATATTCAAGGTGGGTTTTTTTCGCTTTTTCCCTGCCTGGTTGGAATTATTCAGGGTGGGTTTTTTTCCTGCTGATTTTTGCTATTCTCCCTTTGCAAAGGTTGGCTCCTGAAGGTGGCTCAGCCCTGAATGGAAAGCAAAGGTTGCCTTCACCTCCAGTGAACTCTGAAGAGATGGATTTTGAGGAAAGCAAAGCTGGGAGGTGACATCTGCTGGGCTTTGGGGAGGGTGGACGTGGCCATTCCACACTGGGACATCCCAGCCCAGGTTGCACTGATGCTCCTTGGGCTCATCCTCTGCCACACCGGGGTCCAGAACAGGCAGCAGAACGGCTCCTGCTGCCTTTTGTCTGGTAATCTGAGGTCAGGAAAACAAAGTGCTTCCTCTGAGCTCCCGTGGTGGGAAATGCAGCCAAGCTGCAGCTCAGAGAACAAAGCCAGAGCTGGCACAAACACAGCAGCTCCTTAAATGAGTTTGCCATTAGCCGGAAGGGCTGCAAATTGAAGCGAAGATAAGCCCCTTAGCGTTTCCCTTCTTTAATCCCAGCCTCATAAAAGCAGAGATGTGTTCCTATTCAGTGGGCTTTATACAGAGGCAGGTATTTCATTTACCCAAAAAACCCCTGGATCGGATAAATTATTAATGTTATTTATAAAGGCAATTCTGCCATTCAGCAACTTCTTTTGGATCCCTCCGCTTAATCTCGCTGCTTAGCATAAGATACACTCCAGTTAAAAGGCAAAATCACATTCCCTTACAAGGCCTGCAAAATAAGGGAGCTCGGAGGTGCCTGGGAAAGGGTTGTAGCTGAAATTCTGCTCTAAAGATTAATACATTTATCAGTGGCAAACATAAGCCCTGATTTCCACTTGCTCGTGCCCTCCCTGTGTGGGGATGGGACTCAGTCACACAGCAAGAGCTGCTTAAGCTGCTCAGGGACAGGCTGGAGCTCCCAGAGCCTCTGGGAGGCTGCCTGGGGCTGGGAGCAGCCCTAGGGGCAGAATTTGGGGATCACTGAGGTTGGAAAAGCTGTCAGGGATCATCCAGTCCCAGTTGTGCCCAGAGCACTCAGTGCCACCTCCAGGATGGGGATCCAAACCTCCCTGGGCAGCTCCAATCCCTGAGCACCCTTTCCATGGGGAAATTTTCTCTAAAATCCACCCTGAACCTCCCCTGAGGCCTTTCCCTCTGCTCCTGTCCCTGTTCCTGGAGCAGATCCCAAATCCCCGCGGTGTCCCCTCCTGGCAGGGACTTGTGCAGAGCCACAGGGGCCCCCTGAGCCTCCTTTTCTCCAGGCTGAGCCCTCCCAGCTCCCTCAGGGATTCTCCAGCCCCTTCCCAGCTCCCTCAGGGATTCTCCAGCCCCTTCCCAGCTCCCTCAGGCATTCTCCATTCCCTTCCCAGCTCTGTTCCCTCCCCTGGACTCTCTCCAGGCTTTTTCCTGAGGTGCCCAGCACTGGACACAGTCCTGCAGGGGTGTCACAACTCAGCCATCGTTTCCCTGGTGCTGTCCCCAGCCTGGAGCACTCCTGGGCTTGTGTGACCCAAGAGCAGGAGCCAGCAAAGCAAATCCATCCCCTCCTTGACCTGTGCTGCACACCCAGAGCCACAAACCCAGCCCTGCAGGCTCAGCCCTGTCCCACCCTCAGCCAGGCACCGGGAGAACCACCAGGAGGAGTGGGGAGAGGAGGTGGGATGCTCAGAACCCCAAAACACATCCTCAGACAATCCAGGAGAGGGTTACAAACACCCAGCACTGACTGGTTTGGGGTTAAATATCCAGGAATGGCTGTTGTGGGGTTAAATACCCAGCAATGGCTGTTTTGGGATTAAACCAACACCCAGGAATGGCTGTTTTGGGGTGAAACCCCCAGGAATGGCTGATTTGGGGTTAAACAAACACCCAGGAATGGCTGTTTTGGTGTTAAACCCTCAGCAGTGGCTGCTTTGGGGTTAAACCCCCAGGGATTGGCTATTTGGGGGTTAAACTCCCAGCAGTGGCTGATTTGGGGACAAACCCCCCAAATTTGGGAAGAGCAAAGGCAGCAGCTGCTGTAGGAGATGTTGTCCAGCCTCTCCAGCAGCTCCTTGCTCCCACACCAGTTCCTCACTGGGAATTTCCTCCAGGCCACCCCACGATTCCAGCAACATCCTGGGAGCTGCCACGAGGGCAGCACCCATGGGAAAATTCCCCATGGAAAGTTCCCAAAACCCTTTTCCAGGATTTTCCAAGGCCACACAAGAAATGGAGCAACCAGAGCTGGCTGAAGTTTTGTTGCAGCAGAATTTGAACCCACAAGGAGCATTTCTGTTTGCTGAACTCGCCCAGCCTGCCCACAGGAGGGTTCTGGCAGCACTGTGTGTGTGTTTTCCATGCGTTTTCCACGGATTTCCCCAGCCCTAGGGATGTTCAGGATGGGTTTTTCCTCCTGGGCTGGGTGTGGGGACAAGCAGGGCTCAGGGGTGCCACCTTTGATCATCCCCTGGCACCGAGGAGCTGGAGATGTCTCAGAGAAATTCACTTTTATGTCAAAATATCTTAATAAGATTTTAAGTTGGTTCAGGGAGCTGGAATGAAATATTTAACCAGGGCATCACAGCAGCATTTTATTCTCATGAAAATGCTGAGATGCCATTTGCAAATCAGGAATGTTTTTGAATTTTGCTTTGAAATCGCAGCGTCTTCATGTAACTGTTTTGTGCAGGGGTTTTTTATTTATTTTCCTTTCCAGGAAAAAACAAATCATGGGGAAAAACAGCTGAGATCTCAGGGATCTCCTCACAAATCAGGTATCTGCTCTTGAGTGCTCTGGCCCTGTTGTTGCACCCAGCATTCAAATTCCATCATCTTTGTTTCTGACAACGAGACATCGAGGTTGGAGAACTCCACTGGGCATTAGTGCTGCTCTGAAGGGTTTGCATGATTTGAGATAAATGTCATAAAAGGAATAGCAAGTTCTGCTGGAAAAGCACAGCTGTCCTACTTTTTATTTAATATTATTGGGGCAGTTTTCCTTTTTTTTTTTGGTTTTTTTTTTTTGTACAGATTATTCACTTGCAGCTCTTCATTTCCATATATATATAAATTATATCTTATTAAATAGAAGAATCCAGCTTGGTTCAATCCCTCCTCAACACTTGGATACTTTTTTATCCCACTCCTTTCCCTGCTCCAGGCAGGTACCCAAATCCAAAATCTCTGGGTCTGGGAGTGGCTGAATTTTGAAACATGAATTAAACTATTTCCAAAAGGTAAAGTAGGTTTTTTTTTAGGCAGTTCTGGCCACACACAGTATCTGAGGTTCAAATTGTTCTTAAGAAAGGGTTATTCTATAATAGTGACCAAAATATTCTTGAATTCAGCATCTTAGGATCAAAAAGCCCCAAATCCCTTAAGATGTCACCTGACTTTAGAAAAAAAAATAAATAAAAAGAAAAAAAAGACCTTGTGATTTGTACACAGTTTATTCACGGGGGTTTTTAATACAAAATTCAAAGAACTGCAAGGAGAAATTGTTGGCAAGCAGCATAAAAAAAAATGCTTAAAAATAACATATGAAAGTGTCAGAAGGAATGTATATCATTTATCCAAAACACTGAGGATCCAAAATAGCTGAGAGAGGAGGGGAACCAGGAAAATCCTTCCCAACCCAAGGCAGGTCTGAGCACAGAGAGCAGCCAGGGCCTGTCCTGGCCAGTTCATGCTCAGAGGATGTCAGAATATCATAAAAAAGGCAGGGAAAGGACAGAGCTGGGAATGTTTTGGTGAAGGAGAAGGAGAAGGAGAAGGAGAAGGAGAAGGAGAAGGAGAAGGAGAAGGAGAAGGAGAAGGAGAAGGAGAAGGAGAAGGAGAAGGAGAAGGAGAAGGAGAAGGAGAAGGAGAAGAAGGAGAAGAAGGAGAAGAAGGAGAAGAAGGAGAAGGAGGATTTGGGGAGGCCTTGTAGCAGCATTTCAGTCCCCACAGGGAACTTCCCAAAAAGATGGGCAGGGCCTGGAGGGACAGGACACAGGGAATGGCTCTCAGTGCCAGAGGGCAAGGCTGGGTGGGATTTTGGGCAGAAATTGTTCCCTGGAATGGATTTCCCAGAGCAGTTGTGGCTGTCCCTGGATCCCTGGGAGTGTCCAAGGCCAGGCTGGACAGGGCTTGGAGCAGCCTGAGATGGTGGGAGGTGTCCCTGCCATGGGATTGATCTTTAATGTTCCTTCCAACCCAGACCATACCACAATTCCATGAAATCTGGGATTTCTTCCCCCGCAAAAGCAGATCCTGCTCAGGGATATTCCCACCATCCAGAGGGATCCAGGGCAGGAAATACCTGGAAAGCTGCACCCAAGTGGTGCCACCTCCCTGTGCTGAGTCCTGCTGCTTCAAACAGGGAGGCCAAATGTGATTTTTGATTTTTGATTCCCTCTGCAGTGCTGAGGCTGCAGCTCCTGCCTGGCTCCTGGGAGGCTGCCAGGGAGAGGGAAGCACGGGCAGAAAATGAATAGAGAAGAGATTGCAGGTAATTATGTTTCTTAAGCTGTTAACAGGATTGGCCATTTGATAAATGAGAGGATTTGGGAATGTTTTGTCACTGACAAGGCATTGTGAGATCCGGGTGGGAATGGGAAGGTTTCTCTTCCACGAGCAGGAAATTCTCCCGGGATGCTCAGGCACCGTGAAATCCATCTGAAACCTGGATGCCAACACAGGCAGCACAGAGCCAGGACTCAGGCTGAAAAAACCCCAGCAGGTCTCTCAAATGTGGAATTCACTCGGGTTTGGTGCCCCTTCTGTCCTCAGAGGGTTCTGCTCTCTCATGGTGAACCCCATGTGCTTCCATGTGGATTTTGGTGCCGCCAGGGCCCCTCAAATCCCTCCACTGCTTTGCAGAGCTCTGAATCCCTCTGCTTCCCTCAGCTCTGGGTTTGCTTCTGTGTTCCCTTGATGGCAAGGGAAGAGGAGAGGCAGGAGGGAGAGCCCAGCCCTGCTCAGACTGAGCCCCTCGGGAGGATTTGGGTACCCCTAGAGCTCCTCTGTTTCTTTTGCAGCACCCTCAGAGACCCTGATGTGATTTTTTAGGGTGTCCCAGCGCTCCCAAGCTGATTTTCCCTGGAAATCTGGGCTTTGGTACTCTCAGAATCTCAGTCCCAGCCCACAGAAGAGGCTGGGGCAGCACCCAAAATTTGTTTTTGCACAGTTTGTGTGCAAAAGCAAAGGGAAAGCTCTCCCAAAGCTCCCCCACAGCTTTTAATTTCTGTGCTTTGGATGTTTTTTAGCAGCCAGGCTGATGCAGGAGCTGTGGACAGGCTGAGGATGAGGAGCAGGAGGGCAAGACCTGCTCCAGAGATCTGGTACAAGTGAGCAATGCATTAAATAAACCCAAAAAATCATCTTGTCTCCGCCTGTGGCTCTCCCCACTTTTCATTTCCAAGAGGAAAACCTATCCCAGCGTGGTGGATTCCTGCTCAGGCCTCCCTGAGAGTGAATCCCCAGCCAGGAGCTGCTCACAGGGGCAAATGAGGGCAGAGCCCAGCTCCTGCTCCTTCCAGCAAGGTCTCTGCAGAACAAGGTCACCCACTCTGTGTGAGTCTGAAATGCTGGCCCCAAGCAGCTTGGAGGGGGTGAAGGAGCAGTTTATTCTTAGCAATAAACACCCAGGAAAAGGGAAATAACAGCAGAGACACCCCAGGCACTTTTCCTGTATGAACAGTGAGACTGAAAACTCGGTTTTGACCCAGCCAGGGGCAGGTGTGAGCACTGGATTTGTGGATTTGGGGATTTGTGCCCCTCTGCTCCAGCACCCCCAGTGCAGCCAGAACTCCAGCCCCAGCTGGGCAAGGCAGAATCTCTGCCAAAGCTCAGCCCAAAGCCCAGGGACATTGTGGCCACCATCAGTGGTTCAAGCACTGAAAAAGGAAAATGGGTTTCCAACCCTCTTCCTAAAGGCCTGACCCCCAGAGGCAGCCTGGGCCATTCATTAACACCTTGCTCCTAATTAATTGTCTGTCTTAGGAGCTGGGCACTGAGCAATGGGCAAAATGGGACAGGAGAGAATTAGAATTTCCTGGAGCCATGGAATGGTTTGGGGTGGAAGGGAGATTAAAGATCCATGGCAGGGACACCTCCCACTGTCCTAGGGTGCTCCAACCTGGCCTTGGGCACTTCCAGGGATCAGGAACCCTGTGCCAGCCCTGCCCACCCTGCCAGGGAACAATTGCTGCCCAAAATCCCATCCAGCCCTGCCATTCCCTGTGTCCTGTCCCTGCATCCCTGTCCCCAGTCCCTCTCCAGCTCTCCTGGAGCTCCTGGAAGGGCTCTGAGCTCTTTCTGGAACATTCTTCTCTCCAGGTGAGCACCCCCAGCTCTCCCAACTCCAGCCCAGGCTGGGAAGGACAGGAGCATCCTTGGGCACCACAGCACTTGACAGAACAAGCGAGAATTCCTCGTTAATCTACCGGAAAGAATTTTGGAGCAAGGGGAAGGAAGGCACATGAATATGCAGTGGGGAGCTGCTGGCTGCTGCAATGGCTCATTAGAGCTGCACAGCCCCAGCTCCCCCTGAACGTGGCAGGACGTGCCACCCCACATGGGCTTGCCTGGAGAGGCTGTTTCACAGGAATTTCCATGGAATTTCCATATTCCCCAGCAGCCAGCTCGTGTGAAGCAGCACAATGCAGTCAAAAGTGGATTTAAAAGTGGATTGCAGGGAAATAATTTTCAAGTTCCAATTGGAGAAGAAGGATGCCTGAAATGTTCTTGCTGGAGTCAGAGCATCTTAACTTTCCACAGGATTTTTTTAATGGGGAGTGTCACTCACAAGATAATTTTATGTACCTGAATAAAATTAATCAAAGGCAGTGGAAGAAAAGCAGCGCGAGATTAAATATCCAGAAAATAAACCCAGAGACCTCTTGGCAGGAAGGATGGGAGGGAAGGACTGGGACTCACACTCCATCTGCTAATAATGAAAATGAAGAGACTTGGTAGAGGGAGAACAAGGAAAAGCCCTGCAGATTGGAAGTAAGGAAATAAAACTGAGGATTTTCAGGTGCAAAGAACACGAAAATCATCCTGGGGCTCTCCCTGCTCATATCTTGTGCTGTGGGAAAGCCCAACAGAGAGGGCAAATAAACAGACTTTTCCTAGCTAATTGTCGTTTATCAGCTCCTGGCCTGTGGCCACCAACATTCCCAGTCCAAAGCAAACAGCAGTGGAGTGAGGGAGAGGACACGGGGCTGGAGGAGCACACGGGGATCTCTCCAGGCAGGAATTCACTTTTCATTTTCCCATCCAGTCCCAGGGATCAGCCAGGCCAGGGGGACAGGGCTGGGAGCAGCCTGGGCTAGGGAAGGTGTCCTGCCCATGGCAGGGGTGGGAATGGATGAGTTTTAATCCCAAACCATTCTGGGATTCTGTGACTCTGTGAGGGAGGAGGAGAGAGCAGCTCTGATAAAGGAATGGGGTTTGGGAAAGGGGATGGAGCACAGGGCACAGCAGAGCCTGGGGAACATGGAGGGGTTTGGAAAGTTCACCAGAACTTCAGGGGTAATGTCCTTTCCCTGCAGCCCTGCTAGGGATGGATCAGGATGCCAGGGGCAGAGCACAGAGCCCTGAGCTGAGGAGGAGAACAGCCCTGCAGTGTCCCCAGCCCCTTCTATGGCCTGGGATCCACAAATAAAGGGGGCTCTGGGCTCACCAGGATGTTGTCACCCTGATAAAGACTCGAATTGGGCCGAATCTGGAGGCACAGGGTGGTGCTGGGCTCCATCCCACAGTCCCCAAAGCACCAATTTTCCACCTCTCCAGATTTTCCCAGTCCCACCTGTGCCTCTCCAGCTATTTCTGTTTCCCTTCCTACATTACATCTGTTTGTGTTCTGAATCCTCCCTCCTGCCCGGGCTGTGGCTCTGCTGCACATCCCAGCCCCTCTGCTCTGCCCTGCAGGGCAATCCTGCTCCTGCCTCCAGCCAGGAACGGGGCTGGTGCTGCTCAGCATCACACACTGAAGGGAGACAGCCTCAGAACACATTTCAGAGGAAAAGAAAAAAAACCCTCAGCTTTTTCACTGGGATTATTCCTTTCCTAAATGTCAAGCATTTCATTCAAATGTCTGGCTTGGCAAATTTGGCATTGCTATGGGAGGGGGAATTATTTACATAATATATATAAAGAAATATATTTAAAATTGAATCCCAGAATGGTCTGGAGTGGAAGAGAGCTTAAAGCACCCCTACCAGGGTACCTATCCAGTGCCACCTCTGCCAGGGCAGGGACACCTCCCTCTGTCCCCAGGCTGCTCCAAGTCCCATCCAACCTGGCCTTGACACTTCCAGGGATGGGGCAGCTTCTCCCCACCCTCACAGGGAACAATTTTTTCCTTACATCAAACCAAAATTTCCCCTTTTTTAGGCTGAACCCTTCTCCTACCGCTGCAGTTCCTGATGGATAACACATAATAACACATTATACAGAGATAGATATGTATCAAAAACCCTGAAAAAATGGTGTCTTTTCCCTAATCCTCTTGCCATTTCACCTGACACTTTAAAAAATATCACAGAGTCAAACACTCAGCGTGAAACCTTAAAAAAATTGACTGGCGTGGTCAAAGTTTGGTGATGACATCAGCAAAGGAAAACAAAGCCCCAAAATGTCAACGACTGCCACGACACGGAGCTGGTGGTAAATCAATCTCCAGGAAAAACTCCTGACCTACATGAGCAGAAGCAGGAAACAAAGAAACCTCAAAAGAAAATCCATGGCTGACAGAGCTTAGCACAGGGAAGTTGTGTTTGCAGAAGAAATCCTAGCAACAGTGCGGGGTCACTGCTCGGTGCAGACAGGAGAATTGCGAGGATTATGCAGAAAATGCAGAAGGGTTCAAACAGACTTTGAGTCGGTGTTTGGGAGCAGGGATGATTTGCTTTCATTGCTGGAAGATGATGAAATGCAGTCTATTAGGGGCTGAGAGGGATGTTAGGATCTCTGAGCAGTGAGGAGTTTGAAATCAGCTTTGGGAGGAGCTCTGGGCCCTGCTGATGCTGAATGTTCAGATCTGGAAATGCCCAACTTACCAAAACCTGCTCAGGCAGAGGGGAAGCAACAGGAATCAATGAACCGTGGTGTACAGGTATGAAAGCAAAACCAGTGAGAGACTCCAGGTCAGAAACACAATTTAATAGGGAAAAAAAGAGAGAAAAATAAAATACATGCAATAGTACAAAAGAAAAACCACTGCTAGAGTCAGCATACAACCTGACACCCCGCTGGTTAGGGTGGCAGTAGCAGTCCAGATGAAGTGGTTTTGTTGAAGGAAGGTCTGGTACCTCTTCTCCTCTGGAATCCAGTGGAAAAGGCTGCTCTGATGTTCCAAATCTCAGATTTTATCTGGGTAGGAAATGTTTGGCTCCTCCCCCTGGCTGGAGCATCTCCCCATGGGATGATGGAATTTTATCAGCCATGCACTGGGACTCAGTGGCCATGAACAGGAGAGATCTCCTGGAGGAAGGATGGGTTGTGAAAAGATGAAGAACACTGCCCCAGCTGGTTTAACAAATGATCCATTAACAGGAGATATCCCACAGAGATCAGGATCACTGCCCCACCTGGTTTAACAGCTGGTGACAGAATTCACACTTTTGGTCACATCCTGCTTTGGAACCCAAGACGCCTGGGAGGGAAGAGCAGCTCTGGGCCACAGCACTCTCCACTTGCAAGTGGAACTTGGAGCCACGTGGGATCAGGGGGTCACAGAGTGGGGATGATGCCTTGGGAGGCTGCCTGGAACAGAGGCTGGGCTGTTTTAAAGGAATAAAGCAGGGATTTATTTAAATCCCTCAAAGGATTCACCTTGAGCAGTGCAAGAGCCCAGCTGTGGTTACACCCAGAGTCATGAGTTTCACACTTTTATCAGTTTGGGTCCATTTCCATCTTGGAGTTCATTGTCCAATCCCAGCTCCAGGCTCTGCAGTCCCACCCTCCCAGATTCTCTCCTCAATTCCCTGTTTGCACTTTTTGGGGCTGGAGCTGCAGTGTGTCCCTGGTTCTGGGGCTGGAAAAGGATTGTTCTGTGTGCCTGAGCTGGGAGGAGAACCTGTAACACTTTGTGTGGAGTTCAGAGTTATAACCTAATGCAGGGCAGAGTCTGGAAAACATGAAAGTTAAAACTTAAGGCATCAGGGAAGGCAGGGAGGGACCAGAGGGCTCAGCTGATCCCCTGCTCCAGCAGGGCCATCCCAGAGCACAGGGCACAGGACTGAGCTCAGAAGGTTCTGGAATATCTCCAGGGAAGGTCCAGCTCTCCTGACAAACTGGAGCCACCCTCATTCCCAGGCTGGTGGCTCTGAGGTATAGGGATGTCACCTGGCACTCACCCAGACCAAAGTTTTCTTCTCCATAACAAAACTTTGACTTCTCAAAACTTTCTGCTGGAGGTAAGGAAACAGGAAAAAAACAGGAAAAGCTCTGGGCTCATCCATGCTCAGTTCTTGCCCACATGCAGGAGTTTCTAACCAGGATTTCTGCGAAGCTGTTCAGGGCTGCCCACTGGTGCCAGTGCCTGTGCAAAGCTGGTTTGTGGCCATGAAATGTCCCAGGACGGGCACACAGAGCCAGGAGAGCTGTGCTGGGGCTCTCAGAGCCAGGAGCCCTCCCTGTCCCAAACCCACACCTCTGCTGGCTCCACCTGCCAGCTCCAGAGCTGCTCTGAACAAGTTTAGTTTGCTCCAGCAAGAAGTGAATTCAATCATTTTCCATTCACTTTACACCCCTGTGGAAGCTCCAAAGAGCTGAGGGGGCTGGAGAAGCTTTAAGAGAAACCAGAAGCCTTTTCTGCTTTGGGGTAGCACCAAAACCACCCCAAACCCAAAAGTTTTGTGTACAAAAGCTCCTCTTTGCAAATGCCTGAAGTTCTCAACCCCCCCAAAAGCGTTGCCCTCAACAACGCAGAGCAGAGTGGAAGTTGTAAAACACTGTTGGATCCCCCATTAATGTAATGAGGCTTCACCAGAAAACAGAGGAGCAGAAAGAAAAAGATTAATCAAAACCCTGCGTGAATTTATTTATGGATCACAAAAAATGTTTCCAGAACATCCAAGACATGGTCGAGGGATAAAGTTAGATGAAGTTGGGATTTATCTCGATTACCTAACCTGGCATTAAAATCCTTTCCACTGATCAGCAAACAGAGGGATAAAAAGATTTTAGAGACATTATGTAGGTCTGGAATAATTCCCAGTACGAGTTCCTATAAGAAGAGGAATTGTGGGAGGAATACAAATATTAATCAGAAGAAAAGGTTCTAAATTGGGAAACTGCTCTGGCAATGAGACAAAAGTCTAAGTCATTAGTGTAACAACCTCTAATCCCTATCAGAGCAGCCAGTCTCATGACAGAGATGGACGTGAAATGGCTTTCTCCATAAATATTTCAGGTTTGATTAATTCTAACTTTCTATGTCTGGACGTAACAAATATGTTGTGAAACATATCATGAAAAAGCAGAGCCGTTTGGCTGAACAATCCAAAACCGTGCAGAAACCTCATTTTCTAGGAAATGGAGAAACACATTTTAAAGCTGTTTTCCTCTTAACTCCATGCAGAAAATTCCCCAGTGTCCAACTCTTTAAAATAACTTCTCCCCAAAAGCAGCAGCCTATCTAATTAAGTCCAGAACCATGCTACCAGTTTGACCCCGATTTCAATTGGCAGCTCCCTGGCAGGCACCAAAATACCTTATTAATTTTTATTTTTTTCCTAGGGATAGCAGTTCTGATTTATAGTGAAATGAAATAATAAAATAAAATAAAATAAAATAAAATAAAATAAAATAAAATAAAATAAAATAAAATAAAGAAGTAAATATTTTCTGGGTCAGAAAAGGCAAGAAATGCCAGGGAGGGTCCTACAGTGCCAGGATTCACAGGGAGTATCAGGCAGTGAGCTCAGAGTCCTGCTTTGGTGACAAGTCCTCGTGTAAAGCAGATCATCCCTTCCCAGAGACTGAAGCACATCCATATGCATAGCAAAGCTCTGAGATTACTCCCAGCACTCTCTTTTTTCCCTGTAATTACAAATCTTCTCCTTTCAGAGCCTCTAGAAGAAATATTCTTCAGTGTAAGGAGCTCCATGACACCCCCAGGGTTGTGACAGCTCAGCTGTGTTGGGGCTACACCAGATCAGGGTGGATCCCACCCATTTTTTTTTTTGGGAAAAAGGGGTTTTTTTTGGGAAGCTCCATCTGTGCCAGGCTCCTGGGCAGCCTAGTGGTGGTCAAAGGGCACTGGGGACAGAGTGAAAACTGCTCAATCTCATCCTGCAGAGAAAGGGACCTGTAATGGTGATCTCTGGCTGATACATAAAGCAGAAATAAATAAATATTCCCTAATAAGGCAGGAATTTCCTGTGGGACAGGGGAGCTGTTTTCCTCCCAGGCTCGTGGCCTTGGGCTGTTCTGGGAGATGTTGGAATTTCCTCCAGCAGCACCAGCACAATGTACAGGAACTTGAACTTGGAGCTGATGGATAGGATCCCAGAATATCCTGAGCCAGAAAGGATCCTCAAAGCCCAGCTCCTGACTCTGCACAGGACAACCCCGAGGATCTCACTGGGAATAGTTCCTGACTTTAATAAAATAATATCCTCAGAGTATTGAAGGATTTTGGAAAAGCAGCTCTGGGACAGGAACACACCCAGGGAGTGGCTGGAGATGGGGCAGGGCAGGGATTTTGGGAGAAGTTTCCTCCTCCAGAGGGAATGCCAGAGCTCCAGGAGGGTTTGGGCAGCACTCCAGGGATGCTCAGGAGGGATGGCTGGGGTTGGACTGGATGCTCCTGGGGGTCCCTTCCAGCTGAGGATGTTCCCTGGTCCTGTGGGTTTGCAGCTCGACCTACTTTCCAATGAAGTTGCCATCCAATTTCCCCTCATTTGAAGGTTTCCACTTCTGATGTTGTAATGGGCTCCTTATGTAACGCTGGAGTGCAGTTTGAAGGCAGCTGCATTAGATCCCAATTTTGCTTTTAAGCAGCAATCCCAATCTAATTAAATCATCATTCCCCGAGTCTGCACCCTGCAGATGAGGAATTCTGCCTCCCAGAGCTCTCTGTGTCCTTCCCAGCTCCCCCAGCCAAACCCAAGCACACAGCAAATACCTGCATCCATTCCAGAGCAGGTGGAACACCCAGGGGACAGCTGGCACAGCTCCCCACAGGAACAAGTGTTCCTCTAAAGCACGAAATGAAGGATGAAAACACAGTTGAACACGGGAAACGAAAGCAGGGTGGGGAGAGGGAAGTCTGGGATCACCAAACACAGTTCCAGGCTGGACCAAGGGAGCTGCAGTGGCAGCCACATCCGTGATTCAGCTCTTCCCCATGTGGAGGAGCTGGAGATGCCCTGCAGGACGTGTGAGCTGCTCCTGTGAGCTGCTCCTGTGAGCCACTCCCTCCCAAACCTGCGTGTTTGGGTCATTCTGGGCTGTGCTCAGGCTCCCCTCGGTGACAGCAGCTTTGGGACAGGGCTCACCATCAAGGAATGAGGAGAGGTGGCACCTGGTGACATGGGGACCCAACCAAAGGCTGCCCTTGATGGCCCTGGAGGTCTTTTCTGACCTTCATGATTTTGTGACTCTCTGCTGATGGAGCACCCCAGGAGTTTGGAGGGAGCCACACAGCCTGGGCTGGACCATTTGAGCCATCTCAGCCTTCCAAAAGGCAATTCCTTCTGCAATTCCAGCTCCAGGCTGGCAGAATCAATCTCTGGAGGGGCTGCACTGCTCATGGGTGGGCTCAGCCCCCAGGGGCTGAAGGTCCTGGCTGCAAATTCTCCACATTCCATGTCTTGGGCATTCCCTCTGCAGGGAATGTTGGATTGTGGCTGGCATTGCTCCTCCCTCCTTTTCTAAACCATCTCCACATGATTCCTCTCTCTGCTTTTCCCTCTCCTTCCTCCAGGTCCATGCTGGAGCACCCCATCCCTCCTGCTCCCAAAATCCAGCTGTGCTTCTCTCATGCTGTGAGTTCCTCACTCCCAGGGTCTGCTCTATCCCAAAAATTGCCTTTGTTGTCTCCTCACCTGCTCCAGGTCCCTCTGCCTGGCTCCTGACAGCTGAAGGAGCCTCCCTAATTCTTTTTGGCAGGACAGTGAGTCCCCATCAGCCTCCCAGGAATTCTTAATTCATTTCTACTTTTGACCTGCACACCAGCCCGAGGCAGTACAACCCAGTAATCAGTTATGTGAGAACATCTGACTTTCTCATTTAGACCTGATGCCTCCTAATTTCATGGGGTATCCTGAACTTTGCCTATTATTCTCTTAACTTTTCCTATTTCTTCTTTTTTTTTTTTTCCCAGCTAGCAGATCTCAAGGTTTCTGTCCCATGTCTGTTTCCTGTCCTCTTCCCAAACCCATCCTGTCCTCACCTACTTTCTGTGGGTGGAATTCAGATTAAAAAGCTTTGATTTCCTCTTGGAGCTGCTCTACCTCATAGATTGACACCTCCAGGTAGAAACCTAAATTTAGGAGTCTCAATCTCTGAGCTAAGGAACTCCCACCCATCCTTTTCTAGCTCTGTTTTATTCTTGATGGAGTCAGGACGAACAGAACTGCAGATATTAATCAATAGGTGGGTTTGCCAAACATTTATACAGTGACATGATCACATAATCGTGTTTTCCTTTTTTTTCCCTCCTTTGCTAAAATTTTCTTTCTCATTCAGCTGGAATATTTTCTTGCTGGGACCACTGCTCCAATGTTTTCATGGGATTTTTCCTGCAGCAGCTCCATTTCTGAGTGATAACAATGCTCCTAAATTAAGTATGATATAGAATTGAGTGTGGATATTCAGCATTTCTGAGCTCTGACTTCCACCTGCTGCTGCTGACAGCCACAGGGACCACCAGCTTCCCTTCCCAGGTCACACTGGGCTGTCCCAGCTGATTCTGTGTCACCCCCAGACCCCTGATGAGCTCCTATCGTGGCTCAGAGCTCCTTTCCTGGGCATCCCTCCCCCTTTCTGTCCCATTTTATCTCAATCTGATTTCCTCACAGAGGACACCTGACTGCCTCAGCTCCACCACTGGAGGAGTCTTTAGGGGAAGACTTATTGGCATTTGTTTGGGAGCCCCTGTGCACTTTATCAGCTGCAGCAGCCTCGCCCACGAGCTGGGTGACATCTCCAAAGAGCTCCAGGAGATGGATGAGACACGGCCTCCTCCAGCAAGAGCTGTAATGACTTCTCCAAAATAAATCACATTTATGAAATTGCCTCCTGGTTCTCTTCTTTATTATTGTAGTTTTTACCCACTTATTCAGGCTGGAGGGAGATTTACTGAGCCCTGCTTTTCTCCATTTGTCCTGGAGACCTTTTCCTCAAGGCTCAGGACACATTTGCCACTGTCCATCCCTCTTGCAGCGTGCCCAAGTGCAGTGACACTTTCCATGCTACATTTAGCTTTCTCTTAATCTACTGTTTGAGGTCTTTCAGAGCTCCTGATCGAGTATCATCTTATCTTGTTGCTTTCTGACTGCTGCTTTTATTGATTTGTTCCAAAATGTCCTCTGCTGGAACTTCATTTAGGGACAATTCCTCATGCCCTCCTCTGCTCCACCACTAATGCAGCCCTTCCCATCCTTCCCCTGTAATTTCTTCCCTGTTATTACAGTTTCCTACCCTTCTGCCAAGTTTCTGAGGCATTTATTATGTCAATAATTTCCTTTGAGATCAGTCTAGTTCACCTCTTTGGGGCTCCAGAGTTACAGCATTTGTATAGATATATTTTTACATTTTTTATTGATCTCATTGCCCATTTTTCACGGGACCTGCTTAGCTGGGACTTTAATTGCTGAGCCCATTCTTTGCCATTTCCTTCCTTGATGTTATTGATCTGGGCTCCTTCCATTTTTCCAAATCACATGAATTTTCTTCTTTCTCTTGGAAGAGATCTGGAGCCATGTGCAGTTGTTTATTTGGAGAGTTTCCCCGACTGCCAGCCATAAAACTCCCTCCTTGCTTTGGAATGCTAAAACCTAGTTTGCAATGTTGATTCATAGAGCTTATCTCCCCTGTAAAAACCACCTCTCCAACCACTCAGAATCTGCCTGTCTGCTGCTGTGACAATTTATAACTCAGTGATTTCACTTCCAAGTCTCTTCCCTGCTCACTGCTGACGTGGGTACCCACATCACTCACAGCACCAGCTCCCTCTAGCACCCACTGTGGACACAAAGTCCAGCAGAGCTCAAAGCACTGCAGAAAATGAAGCTTTTTTCCCCTCCCTGTGTTTCAGTAATACATTTCATCAACACCTCCTGGTTTGAGATTTCGGTGATTGCTCACTCTTGTTAAATTTTTTATTTTCTCTAATTCCCATGTCTGTTGCTGGCACGCTTCAGGCAGGCAGTTGGGTGTTTTTTATATATTTTGGTATCTGTTTCCTGCTTCATAAACGTGGTACAAAGCACTTGTTTCTATTTATCTGTTGATTTTTTTTTGGATCACCTTCTCCTCCAGCTTAGAAAACCTGATCCTGACCTTCCCAGTGCATCCTGGTTTTAGCACAGACTTTGTTAAACCACACCAGTGATTAATGAAACCACTGCCCAGAGCAGGATTCCAGCCCAAACTCCAGCCCCACTGCAATAAAAACCTGTGGCCAGCTCTGAGCTGCCAGCACCAGGAATTTGGGGCAAGCAAAGCCCAGCCTTGCTGGGAGCCCACCCAGAGCCTCTGCTCATGGACCTGCCCTCCCAAAAACAATAAATCTGTGCCTTGGGCCATTGCTGTGCCTGCACGAGGCACTGCCATCCATCAGAGCAGATGGGCTCTGCCTCACACAGCAACAAGGTAAGTGCTGGGCCCAGCCAGAAATGCTGGGCACACTGATCCACACCATATTTCTTTAGTCTGCTTCTCAGAGAATCATGTGGAACAGTTTCAAAAGCTTTCCTAAAGCAAAATATGTCCCATCTGCTGCCTCCCCTTCATCTCCTAGACATTATTTTCTCAAGGAAAGAAATGTCTGTGTCTTTGCCTTTCTACCTCCTATTTGCTTCAAATTGATCATGTAATTTTATTTTTTTTTTGGGTCTTGTTTGTGAGAAGAGTGGTGCCTCCTTCCTTTCTCAAAGCAGTGAACTGTGTTTGCCTTTGGGCAGAGCTCAGTGATCCCACCTGCCTGGCGGGAGCTTCCAGGGCAGCCACTAATGCTCCAATAATTGCTGCAGCTCCTGCCTGCACTGCCCACATGGCTCTGCCAGCACAGCCCCAGAGCTGCTGATCTGGGAAGACAAAGAGAGAACAAATCTGGAGCACAAACCCAGCTTGGAAGGACGGGAGGGACGAGGCTTCGCTCGCCCTCTGCTCTCCTCTCACAATAAACAGTTTAGCCCAGTGCAGAACCACGCACCCTGAAGTTCATCCTGTTCCACTCCCTGCCACAATTCCGACCCTTCCAGGCTGCTCCAAACCTTGGACACCGCCAGGGATGGGGCAGCCACGGAACACGGGGTTAAATCAGCAGGGAGCTGCCAGCTCCAGGGAGGCTCTGGCTGGAAATCCACCCTGAACTGAGAATTTTTGGTTGGGTTCAAACAGCAGGAGCACGGAGCAGCTGCACAAGTGCTGACAGATTTGCTGACTTCCAGGGAAAGCTCAAAGGGCCTCTCCTGAGACACCTGGGTGGGAAATGCAGGGGAGGAGCAGCAGCTCCTGCTGCATGTCACACATCCTGGAGGGAAATGCAAGGGAAGGACCCTGGAAGGCAAAGTCAGGCTGCTGGATGAAGATTTAGCCCCAGGGTGCTGCTGGCAGCTTCTCTGAAATGCTCCCAGCTCCACACACTGCTCCAATTAGGCACAGGGGGAGGAGATGCTCTCCGGAGCTGATGGGCTCCATCAGAACTGCACAGAAATCAGGCTCTGGGAAATCAGGCTCAGGAAAACACAGAGGATGTGTTTAATTAAGTGGGAGCTGGGGGAAATCTGTCACGAGCTGAGGGTAAACAGATTGCTGAGGGTTGGTACCACACAAATGCTCTGTGCATGCAGCCAGCGCAGAAGAAGAGCTTAGCACAGATAAAAAGTGAAATTTTATATGTCAAAATGGACTGAGAAGCTAAACAGAGCTGCCCCCTTAATTAAGAACTATAAATACATGTATATAAAAATGGGGTGGTGTTGAATTAAAGGAAAAAAATCCAGATGAAATAAAACACAGGTAATAAAATCAGCAGCAAACAGCAAATCCCGGTGACAAACCCAACAGAGTGCTAAAATAGATGGCCATAAACTACAGGAAAGTGAGTGTAAGTCATAAAAGTGAAAGATTCTTTTTTTATATCAAAGAGAATGTTTTAAGGAATCTAGTCAGAGCGAAATTCTTACTGGAAAAGACCCTACACTGGAAGTGTCTGGCAGTGAGAATGTAAATATATGAGCAGAGTTACCCCATCAGTCACCAGAGAAAGGAGACTGAGTGCTCAACGCTGAGAGGTGAAATACCAAACGTGGGCCCCTCTATTATTCATAAAATAAATGGATATAATGGCACAAAGGGGAGAGGAAGGTGAGAGAAGCAATTTCCAGGAGCAGGGGCTGAGCTGGCAGAGCCCAGAGGCTGCAGCAGGAGAGAGCTTGGGAGCAGCTCGGGGATGAGCAGCAGAGAATTTGGGCAGCTCATGGGGCACAAACTCCTCCTGGAGTGCAGATCCCAGGGCTCCCCACCATTCCAGGGGAGGTGGAATGGGAGGAGGGGTCAGAAATGAGGAATTCACCAAAACAGAAATCCACAGAATCAGAGAATTCACTGGGCCGGCGTCTTGGGTTACAATACAGAGTGTGATAAAAGGTATCTATTCTATCAGCATCTGTTGAGGGTGGGGGCAGTGATCCTGATCTCTGTGGGAGATATTCTGCTAATGGGCCATCCATTGAAACCAGGCAGGGCAGTGTTCTTTATCTTTTCACAACCCATCCTTCCTCCAGCCAGTCATTTTCTGCTCATGGCCATTGAGTCCCACTGTGTGACTGATAAAATTACTGCATCCCATTGGGAGTTGCTCCAGCCAGGGGGAAGAGCCCAGCATTTCTTACCAAGATAAAAACAGAGGTTTTGGGACACTAAGGGAGCCCCTTTCTTCACTGGACTCCAGAGGGAAACCGGATTATAGCACATCAGCACTGGATCTCTGGAGGGAAACTGCACCTTGTACAGGAGCACTGCTCCAACTGAGCCACATCTGTCACTGCAGGAGGATGCAGCCACCATTTAATGGGACTGCTGCCAACACCCTGCCTGACGGGGTGTCAGGTTGTACTCTGACTGTGTCAGGGTTTGGAGTTTGTTTCTTTGTAGTACTGTATTTCTATTTTAATTTCCCTAGTAAAGAACTGTTATTCCTAATTCCCATATCTTTGCCTGAAAGCCCCTTGATTTCAAAATTATAATAATTTGGAGGGAGGGGGTTTACATTCTCCATTTCAAAGAAAGGCTCCTGCCTTTCTCAGCAGACACCTGTCCTCCAAACTAAGAGAGCTGGGGGAAAATCCTTGGAGATCATCGAGGCCAGCAGTGAGAGCCCCAGCACATCCAATCCTGAGCACCGAGGAAAGATTGGAGTGGGGGCAGAAAAGAGCCATAAAAAGGATATGAGGAGAGCAGAATGTGTTTCTGGGAAGCTTAAACAGCTCAATTGTGGGGCAATTCCATGAGAACTTTCACAAGGGGGAAATATCAACCAAGGCTTTTTAATCTTGCCGAGACAGAAGAAAGACTGAGGACTGAAAAATGAAAGTGATTCAAAGCAGAAATGAAACCCACATTTTTTAACAGCACTGATGATTAAATTTGGGAACAAACTACCACCTGAAGTGATGGATTTTGCAACTCTTGACATCTGGAACATATGTTCCCGTGAAAAGTTCAAGTTTTGATAAATAAGGAAATTTTTTTTTATTATTTTTTTTTCCTTCCCTGAAAAATAATTTTGTCAGAAAATTCTTCGCCACTGTTCGGGTTTCTTGTCTACTTAAAAAAGATAAAAGATGAGACAGAGAAACAGCTTTGTACGTTGAAAGTTGGTCAAAGTGATAATAAAAGCAGAATAATGGAATTCCTAGATAAGGAGTACGATATGGCACGAGTTAATTATGGCAGCGACTGTAATGAAAATTTTGCATCACTAATATTCCAGAACTATTTGAACATTTCTTTATAATAATGATCAAAAGGGAACTGCTTGACATAATCTACTTGAGCACTCGAGAGCCTTCTGATAGTGGTTTTTAATCCCAAGGAATCCTGAAATCCTGGATGCTCCCTGAGGCAAAGCACAGCCAGGGCACCTGATGTCACAAGCAGGAATTTCCTCGTGCCAAGGTGTTAAGTGGCATCGTTCCAAGGATCATTTTTAATTGCAATCAAGGCACCAGGAACTCTTGCACAAGTGCTTTTAACGCGCCACAGGGATGAAAAGCGACACAAGCTGTGGAGCATCATTAACCACACCAGGGCCATTAACAAATGTGAAATGTGCAGGCTGGTACAGCTGGGTGGGATTCAGGAGCTGGGCTCTGCATCCTTGGATTTTTTTTTTTTTTTTTTTTTTTGAGAAGAGTGAAACTCATGGTGAATTAATAGGATGTGAAGCATCACTGGAAAAAAAAAAAAACAACAACAACTACAAAAAAAAAACCACAAAACGGATTCTCTGGGGATTTTTTTATTGGCCTGAGAATTGTGGCACCCCTCAGTAAATGTCAGGCTTATCAGTGCTGTGAGTAAGCATCAGTTAGCTCTCAAACGAGCTGACTCTGTTCATTTTTCTCAGAACTGTGTGTAATATTCTCCTGGCAAGGAACAGCTCTTTTAGTAGACTGCAGCACAAATTTGTAAAAGGAGCTTGTCTCAGCTCTGATCCGAAAACCAAAAGAGATCCAGATGAGATGCCTGTGGAAAGAGCTGCCTTTTGACTACAAAGCCCAGATCATTTGGAGTTAAAGCCATGCGAGGAGTACAAATTTCTCCTTTTCAGATCACAACACATGCACCAATTGTAAGAAAACTTTCTTCCCCAGCCTTGTTTACCCACTTCAAATTACATCAGCAGCTTGGAGTGTGTTTTTGACCCGTGAGTGGTTAATGACATCAATCTCTCCGATCCATATTCATCCCTTTCTAAAGCCCCTCTCCTTATTTCTCCCATGTATTTCTCCTCTTTCTAGTGCTCGCCCGAGCCCCAGCGATCTCGTGGTGAGATCTTCATTAGCATTCCAATAAAAATTCATTGTTTGGTGGGGAGAGGAGCCATCACAAGTGTTTACATTTTGTGTTCCTGGCAGAACAGAACAAAGCTCAGCAGAGGCTGCGCTGGGTCAGGGGAAGGTTCCCGATCCAGATGTTGAGGGAAAGGTTTGGAGAACACGCCGGGAATGCAGCAGCGCTTTCCTGGAATGTTATTCTCTTTCCCAAAGTGTGTTTTGGGATCTGGGGAGTCACACTCCTTGGGTTTTACTGTTGAGCAGGTTCTGCTTTAACTTCCCTCCATTAACTTCTCCCTCTGCCCCCCGAGCACAGCAAACCTGGAGCATCCTCAAAATCCCCTGGGGAAGGATTTTACAGCTCCACCACCAGCTTTGTCAAGAACCAGCGACCACATGAGGCTGATTTGGGAGAGAGGGCTTGGAGAGAGCAAGGAGGATGGGAGGGAGACTTGGAAAATTATGATGAGGAAATTGTGCCTGTCCCATGTGCAGGACTGGGCACCAAACAGAGAGAGGGGCTGGGATGTGTCCAGGGAAGGGACAGAGCTGGGAAGGGGCTGGAGAATTCCTGAGGGAACTGGGAAGGGGCTGGAGAATCCCTGAGGGAGCTGGGAGGGCTCAGCCTGGAGAAAAGGAGGCTCAGGGGGCCCCTGTGGCTCTGCACAAGTCCCTGACAGGAGGGGACACCGGGGGGATTTGGGATCTGCTCCAGGAACAGGGGCAGGAGCAGAGGGAACGGCCTCAGAGGAGGCTCAGGGTGGATTTTGGGGAAAATTTCCCCATGGAAAGGGTGCTCAGGGATTGGAGCTGCCCAGGGAGGGTTGGATCCCCATCCTGGAGGTGGCACTGAGTGCTCTGGGTGGGGACAAGGTGGGGATACGACACAGCTGGGACTCCATGGGCTGGGATCTCTTCCAGCCTCAACAATTCTGGGATTCTCTGCTCATATCCAGGACAGGTGGACAGTTGGTCTCACCACCCATGAGATCATTTCTTGTTCTTTCAGGACCCTTTCACCTGCTCCAAATGTGTGAATTGTGGCTTCTCACTAAAAAAAATTCCCAAATACATTGGGGTTTATGCATTTATGCTGTTTTTTTCCTTATCATTTCTCCTCCATCTGCAGCTCTGCACTTCACTCCTGGGGACCTTCTCCAGGATTGTTGTGACATCTCCCAACTTCCATCCCTCCTGCAGGGAAACTGATTTAAGTGACAGGTTACACACTGTTGTAGCTCCATAATTGCATATTTGTTTTCCTCCAGAGCTCTTGAGTGATTACCAGATGGTCTTGGTAATTCCTGACTCTTCATCTTATCAATTAGTCCTAAAATGAATTTTATTGTCATTTAATTTGAGACGGTTCCTTACACTTGTCCCCATAAGTTTGGTTCTCATGGGAGAACAACCTCCCTCAACTACAGACAGCACCAACACAAAACTCACTTTACTTTCCTCTGCTACAGGAAATCCTCTTAGAGGCTGGTTATCTGTTTACCAAACCTTGGAAAAACAGGGTTCTGGCCATTTTGAATATATTTTTGCAATATTTTTATGATTCCTTTAGTGAATTTGCACCTCAACGTTTTCCCATGCCTGCCCTACAGGTTTAGCTTCACAGTTAATGGGTTTTTGATTTTTTTTCCCTCCATAGTTTCTTTATTTGCTCAGAAACCTCTGATTTGGAATGCTGTCTTTCCAGTCTGCTGTTGGAATATTGCCTTTTTGGTCCCTTGTAGAATCATTTCACTTAGTGATATATTGCTCTGAGCTTCAGATAGGGTGGGTTTATCTCCTGTCTCATCTCCTGCATCCTTAGAGCAGCTCCTTTTAATTTCCTTTTAGGAAGCTCCTGCACTTTTGAATAGGTCTCATTTTTAAGTTTGGTGGTGCTGTGAGCGAGCTGGGGGGGTGAAAATTCAAATATTCCTCAGATAATGTCTTGAATCCCCCTGGAAAAAGAGAGGGGAGTTCTCCAAGGTTTCCAAAGGAAGGAGGAAAGGATGTGCAGCACCTCCAGCTGGAAAGGGGAGCACGGGGAGGAGCAGGAGCAGGGACATGGATGCTGGGAGAGGTGGGCAAAGGAAATTCCAGCATCCAAAAGGGGCTGGTAAAAGACAGGGAAGGAATTCAGAGAAGCAATTCCCAAAGGAAAAATTCCCAAAGGGAAATTTCTGCTCAAAAGCAGGAATGGAGCTGTGGCAGCAGAATGATGTGAGCTCCACACTCAGCTGGAGAAGCTCCTGCAATTCCAGGCTCCCTGCAGCCACACACAGAGGGGGTCTGGGGGTCACACGTGGCCATTCCTCAGCATTCCAGCTGTGCAACATCTGGGGGGGCTGTGGGGAGCTTGGGGTGAGAGCCTGTGTGCACCCCCCACCACAGCTCCCAGTGCCCAGCAATTCTGGATTCCAGCAACTCCTGGCTCAAAAGTGCTGCAAAAGCACCCCTGGATCTTTTCTGGAGGAAAAAAAACCTCACAGCCACAAAGGAAGGGGTGCAGTGTGAACCATGCCCTGCCTGGATGTGCCAGCACTTGGCCAAACTTGGCAGCTCTGGGCTCATCTTTTATTGTATTTTCATTTAAATAGACACACTTAATTCTTACTCACACAGCACTAAACACTCCACAAGTGCCAGTAGCCCAGGTGCTCTGAGTGTGGCACATCCAGGCAGAGCATGGCCCACTCTGCACCCCCACTTTGTTCCTTTTTTGTTGGTTTTTTTTTTTCAGAAAAGATCTAGGGGTGCTTTTGCAGCACCTCTGAGCCAGGAGTTGCTGGAATCCAGAATTGCTGGGAGCTGTGGTGGGGGGTGCACACAGGCTCACTGGGGTCAGTGTGAGCCAGGCCCTGCTCTCCTGGAGCCTTGTCCCTGCCTGGATGTGCCACACTCAGAGCATTTGGGCTACTGGCACTCGTGGAGCATTTAATGTGAATAGGAATTGTGTGTCTATTTAAATAAAAATACAAGATGTGCCCAGAGCTGCAGGTGCCCAGCCCCTGGGGACAGGCTCCCTCCTCCTGCAGACACAATTCCAGGCTGCAGTGGCCATGGAATAGCAAGCAGGCAGCTGGCAGATCCCACAAAAGAACGTGCCAGATGTTGAGCCCCACCAGGGAGCCACTGTGCTGTCCTGCTGCTGTGCCTCCTGGTGGGCTGGCTCCTTGCAAAGAGAGCTGGAAAACAGGGCTGGCTTGACAGCTCCTCAAAATTGGTGCTACCACAGGTTTGTGGAGCGAGCAAACATCAACAAGGAATAAATCAGAGCTGGGAGAAAGGCTGCTCTCCACTCTCCCTCCAGCGTGGCTTGTTTACACTCTGCACTGCAATCTGAAAAATGCCATCTCTAATGAATACTAAATAGTGGGAGGCTTCTCCTCAGCAGCCTGGTGCTGGGGCTGATTGCTGTGCAGGAGAATGTGCTGCTGAGAGCGGGGGCTTGGCTGTGCCTCTGCCTGGTGCAGTCATAGAAACTGTCAGGCTCAGGTGGCTCTGTGATCTGCAGGCAGCCTCTCTGCCTGCACCCTTTCCTGCCTGCCCATTCATTTTTAAAAGGTTCCATTGTTGCTGTGGCTCAGGTCTTGCAGCCAATTTTCATGTCATTATTATTTCTGTCGCTTTAAAATTTATCTGCTTATGCAATTTTAATATTTTTTATTTATTTATTTATTTTTCTTTCTCCCTAAACCAATTCACAGTAATATGTTAACAGCTGCCTTGTAGTGGAAGTCACTGGGAGTTAATACTCCTGAGCCCTCTCTGGTAAGAACTGACTCACCTCAGTGTTATAAATCTGCTCTACACTCTCCTCAGAACATTCACACAGATCTGCTTCGTCACCAGGAACATTCCCAGCCCTGCCTGTGCAGGGGACATTAAAAAAAAGGAATACCAGCCAGCAAGAGCACTTCTGCTCACACAAATGGCATCAAAAATCCTCCTGCAGCTCCTTAGGCTGGAAGGATGAGGGAGCAGAAGGGGATCTCTATTGTAGAAGATGGGGGATCAGAAAAAGGAAGAATCACAACAAATGTGAGCCCCTGCTCACATTTCAGTTTCCCTGCATGGAATATCTGCCTCTGATTGGGGATTTTGATGACATTTGTGGTTTTTCTCCTCCCTGTGAGGGTGGGGAGGCCCTGAGGGTGCCCAGAGCAGCTGTGGCAGTGCCCAAGGCCAGGCTGGACATTGGGGTTGGACACTGGGGACAGTGGGAGGTGTCCCTGCCATGGCTGGGGTGGCTCTGGATGAGGCCCCTTCCACGCCAAACCAGTCTGGAATTCTGGGTTATTCCAAACAATTCTTGATTCCCATGGTGATCATTCTACATAAAAAAAAAAAACGCAGAGCAGAAAAGGCACTGCCCCAAAGGCTTGTTCGTGCACACACAGCTAAGAGTTTGTTGGGTGAGATCTTTTTTCAGGCAAAATCAGTGTTTGTGAACAACAACAAATCGTTCATCCCAGCTGCAGTGGTTCCTCTTTCTTCCTCCCCTCATCCTCTGGAGTGCTCACATAAATATGCATGCACTTGCCACCCACACAGTATCAAACACTCCACAAGTGCTCCAGAGCCCAGGATAATCCCTTGTTTTGGAGGGATCAAGCCTGCAGCCCCGTGTGTGCGGCGAGCAGCAGGTTCCAAAGCCCAGCACAGGGGCACTCCTCACTGAGCTGTGCAAAGGTCACCCTGTGCTGTGATTCAGCTCCTGTCAACACCCAGCCTGCAGCAGGGCTCAGGAAACACTCTGCAAACAAGAGCCAGGCTCTCTGGGTTAAGAGGTGATGAAATTTAGTCTAATCTCCAGCTCTGTTTTCTTAGATGCTCACTACCAATCTGTTACATCAGAAAAGTCAGTGCACCCCAAAATTGGGTTTCCCAACCTCTTCTTTCACAGCTTCTTCTTTCACATGTATTTGTTGTAGAATCCCAGACTGGTTTAGGTTGAAGGGAGCTTAAAAATCACCTCAATCCTCCATCACCTTCCACCATCCCAGGCTGCTCCAAGTCCCAGCCTGGCCTGGGATCCAGGGGCAGCCACAGCTGCTCTGGGCACTCCTCACCCTCCCAGGGAACAATTTCTTCTCAATTTCTCATCTAGCAGACAATTTCTACAAGGCTGCTCAGACTTGCAGCTCAAACTGTTCAGAATTCTCTCAAGACTGTCTTGAAATCTCTTTTTAAAGCCGTGCTGATTTGCATCATCATTTCTCAGACTGAAATGAAATAATTTCTTTGTGTCAAAACATTCCTTCCACCACTCTCTTGAAAACCACTTGTGACTCTGTGAATTATCACAGGAATTTCACATTTGGTACAGTATTTCTCCCAGAGAGAGGTTGGGATCTGCTGCCTTCCCAACTGTCCACAAAGCTCTCACACTTTCAAACCCTGGGAGCTGTCCACAAATCAAACAGGACAAGTAAGATATCAAAAGATTTAACACCCAGGGAAAGTAAAACAGCAGAATAATCAGAATATTTTCTAAGTGTATAGGAACTAACAGGGAGATGAGTGCTTGTCTACATGAATCCCTCAGGAGCAAAACAAGCTGATGCAACCCAATGGATGAGAGTTTGTGGATGAGGAAGAAGCAGCAGGTCCCACACACCTGAGGCTCCTGGCATTGTCCCAGGTGACATCCATGAGTGAAGAATGCCTTGGCTGAAATCCTGGCACAAATCTGTGTGGAATCTGCAGCCTAAGAGCAGTTTGCAATGGCTCACTGTGAAATGCAAAGGACAAATTGGATGGGTACTCAGCTGCTCAGAAGATCCATTCAATATTTTATTGATAGCCTGGATGAGGGAATGGACTGTGTGTTTATTAAATCTGCCAAGATTAAATCTGTGAAGAGCAGCTGTAAATACATGGGGGAGTGCAGAATGAAAAACTTTTGACAACTTGGACAAGTCTATAAGTGCAGAAGGCATCTCAGTGGTAAAAAGCAGAGTGGTTTCACTCAGGCAGGAGTAAAGTGCACAAACACAGGACAGACAGCAGCTGGCAGAAAGCAGCCTGGAAAAACAAACAATCTGAAGGTTCTGCTGGATCACAGGCTCTCCTGGGGTTATTCTCCTCAGCACAGACAGGGGATTTTATCCTGAGCAGGTATATTAGCAGAATTACCTGCCAGACATTTCCCAGGTCCTCTGAAGCACCTGAGCACAGAGGCACGTCCAGCTTTGGGTGCTGCTCCTCAGAAAAAAGCAGCAAGGCAAGGAAAACACGAGCTGAATGAAGGAATGAGAACAGGAGGTGCTCAGCAGAGAGCAGAACAAGAGGAGCAGGAACAGCCCAAACAGGTCAAAGCCTGCTGAAAATGCAGGTGAAACAACTCTGCACACCCCAGGAGAGGCACAAGCAGCTCTGATTCTGCTGTGGAAGGAGGAGATGGGCTCAGTGATCAGCTGAGAGCTCATCTGGAGTTTGGAGTTTGTCTGGCCTGATGCAGCCCAGCAGCTTCACACAGCATTTCTATCATTTCTGCATTAACATCATCGTTTAGGTCAGAGCTTTGTGTTTGTCTTACCAAGTCTTGTGAGACTCCCTGTCTCACAAACACCTCACAAAATGCTATTTGCCAGACCAACATGACTCACAGCTCATCCATCAGAAGCCATTTTAATAATTAGTCCTCAAATACTAATCCAATAAAATCTCTGTACCTCGATTTTCCTTCCCAAGCAGCCGTGGGCAAAGGGCTCTGTAATCCTTTGGCACTGCTTCTCTCAGACTCCCAGGATCCAGCTCAGAGCTGCTGGTGCCAGTCTCCCACCCCACTGATAGAATTTTAGAAACTGCAATTTTAGGAAGCTCTGTAGACACCTTGGTGCTCTGTCTCAGCTGCAGATTCTCACAGAGACACCAGGTCACTGCTGCTGCCTCCAATCCCTGGCACAAAGGCAGGAGCTGCTCTCCCTGAGCCCATTCTGACACCAGAAGAAAAACTTCAAATACTTTAATCTTCCCCAGATTACCCCTTTCAGTGATTCTACATCCTACATCAGCCATATATTCCTGTTGTTAGTGCAGTTTTCTCCAGCCATTTTCCCATGGAAAGCAGTTTAAGCTGCACTAACACGACACCTTCTGAGCCAGATGAATTCTCAGGGTGTCAGGGAAAGCAGCCCTGCTTTATCAAACAATTATAATCAATTACCAATATTGATCAGAAGCAGCTACAGCCCAGCTTCCTGCAGGATCCATTGAATTAAATGGCTGTGCTGGAAGAAGAGCAAGGATCCCCATGAAATCGTGCAGTTTCTGAGATTTATGAAAGCACAGCTCGATTTCATTGGCATTCCATCAGTTAAATCAACATTATATAAACCCTTATATATAGGGGTGCTTATATAAAAGAAATCATGCAAGTCACAGACCTCGTTAGCTCTGTGTACCCTTCCACCACTGCTAAATTGAGTTGATATGTCAGGGAGTAGAAACCCAAAAGATTCCTGATTTATCATCTTAATTCTTTACATCTCCCCTCCAGATTTCACAGCTCTGTCATTCTCTCCTCCATCCCCATTACCTTCTTTGTAACATATTGGCCTTCTCACTTTTACTGAATAATTCCTGGTCTATTATATCTATAATTATACTAATAATTAAGCATGCCTTTTCATCAGCTAGCAGCTAATTACTTCTGTTCCTACCCAGCTTGCTCAGAAAACAGTCAATTCATCTGTATCCCCATCACTCTGGCTGTTGCTAAGCGCTCAGTGCCACTCAGCAGTGCCACTGTCACCGTGTGGGGTGGCTCAAGATGCTCTGCAGCCCCCCAAGTGCTGCTGCCTCTCACCCTCACAGGGGTTTCACACCTCAGAGAAGGTTACACTCCTCCCTGCTGAGCCCAAGCAGCTCTGGAGCTGGCCATGAGCAGCTCCTGCTTTCTGCAAGGAAAAGCAGAAATGGAATCGCAGAGACGAAAATAATTGGATTCCAAATCATCCTGTACCAGCTTGGGGGTCAGAGCACACCCAAAGTTGTGTTAGATGGGAATTGGAGTCATGAGGGCTGAACCCTTGATTATTTGGATTTCTGGGAAGCTTTTGGCACAGGCAGAGGGATGGAGCACTTCTATGAGGAAAGGTTGGGAGAGCTGGGATTGCTCACCTGGACAGGAGAAGCTTTGGGGTGAGCTCAGTGTGGCCTGAAGGAACTGCAGGAAAGATGGAGAGAGGTGATTTACAGGGGATGGAGGGACAGGACACAGGGAATGGCAGGGCTGGATGGGATTTTGGGCAGAAATTGTTCCCTGGCAGGGTGGGCAGGGCTGGCACAGGGTGCCCAGAGCAGCTGTGGCTGCCCTTGGATGTCCAAGATTGGACATTGGGGTTGGAGCAATGGGACAGTGGGAGGTGTCCCTGCCATGGCAAGGGAAAATGGGGTGAGTTTTAAGCTCCTTTCAACCCAAACCAGTCTGGGATTCCAAGGTTCTGTGATTCCCTGGTGTGATGTGACAGCTGTAATTGTCATTATCCAATTGTCACTGTGCCTCTGTTGCTTCCACCAACACCCTGCCCCAAATCCCTCCTGCCACTTAGTACCAAACCTCAATGACCTGCTGATCAATCAGCTCAGACTGGTTTTATTTCCCCAATTTTCTGTCATGTGGTCCATCACAGGCTGCAGACAGAAGTGGATGTTCCAGGGCAGGAATTTCCACCATCACCAGCTTTGGCTTTGCTTCCTTGCCTGCTCCTCAGGTAATGAAATCAGGAAAATTGCCATTAGTGAAATGTTAATGGCTGGGGTTTCCAGCCTTCCCAGACACTGGGTTAGGCTAAACCCTTAATCCTTTTATCTGACTCATGACTGCACCCTCTGAAATGAAGCATTGCTAGCAAATGAAATGGTTGTGCCCCATTCCAGCGAATGGAAAATTGGAAAATGAGGGAATTTGTTACAGAAAACACTCAGAGTGGCAGCCAGAAAGGTAAAATGTTTTCAGATGGCAGGTAGACTATTTTAGGATTTTATATTGGAGGCTCAAAGCAAATGCATATAACCTGTCAAAAAAAAAAGACTTGAGAGGAAAACAAAAAGCTTGCATCATAAAACAGCAGGATCAGGGAGGCTCTTGGAAGTTAAAAGGTATCCTGCAAAAAGCTGAAGTTGTGTCTGAAAAAGGAAATCTGAAAAGAACATAAATTCTGGCAGACTAAATGTAAAAGCACAATAAGATAGAAGGAAGAAAGAGTTTAGAAGCAGTTTGCTAAAGAAATAGAAAAGGATGTTATAAATCCTCCTTGAACACATCAAGAGCCAGGATCTTGCAAGAGCCACGCAGGTGTGGAGGGAGCACTCAGAAAACACGACGCAGTCACAAAAATCCCAAATTCTTGGGGTTTTTTCCAAACCTCTGTTCACCTGGAGAATGCTGCAAACTCTACAACTTGTTTGTAAGGCCCCCACAGAAGGCTTGTCTTAATTGAGGGGTGTTAAGTGGAGATTAGGAAGCAGATAAAAGGAATAACAACGTTTCACTGGGCGCCGGATGGAATTCACACGAGGTTTTTAGAGAATATTAAATATGAATCATCACTCAGCTAATACCCTGAGTATGTAACCTTTTGCTGAGAATTGCTGTGATTATCAAAGGACTGGAAGGTAACTAATAAGAAATCAGGTTTTTAAAATGAATTCAAGAAGCCTCAGACCACTAAGCCCAAGGTCCAGATGGGTCACGTTGGCTGAAGCCCCAGCAAAGAACAGAATTAGTGAATACATGAATAAAAGTAACATGTTAAGGAAAAGTAAACATGACTTTTGTAAAAGGAATCCAAGCCTTCTAAATCTGCTGGAATTCTTTGAAAGAGTCAAAAGCATGTAAATAGCAGAGCTCCAGCTGAGAATTTTTCCCTGCATTTCCAACTCACCCCAAGCTTCCAGAAACCTCATGCATAGAAGGTCTCATCAAAGGCTTTTAAATAAACTAAAACAGCCAGGGACTACAGGTAAGGACCTCCCAGAGTTACAATTTAGCATTGGAGAAAGGAGATTATCCTAAAGGATGAGTTTTCACAGTGGAAGATGATCAGCACTGGAGTCCCACAGGGATTTTGGTCCACAGTGTTCAAGGTGCTCAGAAATGATTTGAAAAGTTGGGGGGAAAGCGAAGAAGTTTTCTGATAGAAACTAAATTAATTAGGATAATATTTACTGCAAAAAGAGTTGAAGGTGCCACGACATTGAGCAAGCCTCATGGCAAAGTGGAAGATAAATTTCAGCCCTGACAACTCTAATCTGCTTATCCACAAAAAGCAACGTTTTACACGCAGAGCAGTGGGCTCTGAGCTAGTTTGCACAATTTAGGAAATGCACCTCAACACTGGAACAGCTTGTTCTATGAATATATGACCCTGCTGCTCAAGAGCAGGCAAAAAAAAATTAAAAAAAATACAAATTCCAAAGTTTTGAATTCTTAGGAGAGAAAAGTGCAAAACCCTTGTTTCAGATTCACGGCGGCTCCGCTCCTCCAAGAGCATCTCTGGTACCCTCACCTGAGACAAAAAGAATCTGTTAACAGCCAGAAGAAAAGCGACATGGCAGGATGACAAACATGGGGAGTACAAAAGTGCTTTCATGTGAGGAGCAGAGTTAGCATGAATGAGAGGAGGAGAGGGAAGGGATGGCTTGGCATTTGTCACAGGCCAGGTGCCAGCGAGGGGAGACGGACACGAACACGAGCTCTGCCGTGTGCCTCTTTGTTCAGCTGCTGCAGCCTTCATCTCCTGTCACACAACACCTCCCAGGGTTTTGGGAGCACGGTGACAGCTCCCTTTCCTAAATAATCTTGGTGTGCTCTCAGGGAGAGGGAGGGGGAAGGAGGAATGAAAGGTTTGCAGCACTTTCTGTGCCCAGCACCTCGAAATCGCCGCTCATTACAGCTCTCCGCTTCCTTTCCCAATTCCAGAATTAAAATAAATTAAATAAATAACATAATAACCCCACCACCACACATACACACACACACAGACTTAGGCTGTGCTTAACATCTGGCTATGGTGACCCAGCTGTTTCTTGCCAGCCCCTTCAGGGATGTGTTTTCACACAGCTCCTCTCACCTTTTCACACTTCTCTCATTTCCCAGCTCCTCTGAGCGCTGTGGGTTCAGGCTGTTAACTCAGCTCTGCCTTTCAGTCACTTGTGCACTGACTTGTACCAGTCAGTCCCAAACCTGGTAACAGCCTCAAACTCCTGGTGAGCCATTAACACCCCCCCAGCAATCATTTGAATCGCCACCGGGTGTCTGGAATTCTGGAGCTGCACGCACACTTCCTTCTCCCCACCATATTATTGTCCCATTGTGCATTTTGGAGTTTAGCTCTCATTAAAAGTAATAGAGGGAAATAGTCTGTGGCAAAGTGAATGTGTTTGTTTTCACAGTTCACCTCCTGCTCCTCTGCACTCAGCGACAAGACCACAGCTGCTGCCATGGTTTACTTACCTGAGGAGTGCAATATTTAGCTGGAGGGACACTGGAGTTTTCTGTTTGTTAGTTATCAGGTCAACAGCTCTCACCTTATCACTTCAGTTTCCATTCCGTTGATAAAACCTGTCAGCCTTCCTTGAGTGCTTCCAGGCCCTCAGAAGAAATCACATTAAATTGGTACAACCAAGTAAATCTGGAAGGGAAGTGCTCCTGCCTAACCAAAGGGAAGGGGGGAGGGCTTGGATTTCTTTCCCTCTTCCTCCTTGCACAGTTCCAGTGTCCGAGTGCTCGGAGCTGTGTTGAAATCCTCCCTGAGGATTCAGCAGTTCAAGTCAGATCAGGTCTTTGACTGTGGCCCAGAGGAGATGTCTGCGGAGCGAAACTGATATGTTTAAGTGCAAGAGACAATAATCATTTCTTCAAGTAGAAACTAAAAATACCCACAAGAAAGTGGAACTCATAATGGAGATTTTAAAGATCTGTGACACACCAGAGCCTGCACAGGGGTTTTAATGAGAGGGAGGCCGATTTAATTGGTCAGGGCCAGCAGTGCCTGGCTGGGTGAAGGGCTCTGAGGTCTCACTGAGTGCCCGCAGCGTCCCTGGACCAGCCGGTGTCACAGCACGGCCGCGTCACAGCCCTGACAGCCAGCATCACCCACATCACAGGCCCAGGCACCAGGACAAGGCACTCCAAAGGAGGAGAAGCACTCAGAAGGAGGAGAAGGCACTCCAAAGGAGGCAGGAGCTGACAGAGGAACATTCCCAAAGGTAATGGCAGGACTGACGATCTCCACGTGCTGCTTGCTTCATCACAGCTCCGGGCACACAGCTAGAGAGCCCAGTGAGTTTTAAAGCCTGGTAAGCCTGGCTTAACAAGGACTTGCTGAGCACCTCAGTCTGGATTCACAGCAAAGCCTGCTGGAGTGTTTGTGGAAGGCCAGAAATAACCTGCGTGGACCACTCAATTACAGACAATCAGCAGGCAGAGCTCCCCGGCCTCGTGGCACGGCTCATCAATCAGCTTTGCTGTCACCGTGTCTCTTCTCATAGCAGTCACCAGAAGGCTCTGAGCTCCCTCCCAATCCATGTGACATTTACTGTCAGGGGCTGTCAACACCAAGAGATTCTCCCAGGGCCTCTGAGTTCATCACAAAGCAACAAGATCTATCCCCAAAGCTTCTCCCAGTTCCAGCTCTGGATTACAGTGACTGACTGAGGGGCTTTGCAGCTCTCAGGGAAGCAGCAGCACCAGCTACAGCCCAAATATCTTTGTTTTCTTCTTCTCTTTTCTTGTGGTACAACTGCTCTAAGAGAGGTCTCAGGCGTGTGATTAATTAGCCTTCCTCAAAAATATCCCTTATAAACTTATTAAGAGAAAGTTGAGATTGTTTACTTGGAAATTTCGTCTTCCCATCTTTAGCATTGATCCTGCCTCCACTCTGTTTAACAACACAGTGACCTAGTGGAAAAAATGTATAAAACTTAATAAATTGCAGTTGGCAGTATTGACAGAGTGTGTATATGCACATTTGGGTTTGTATGAACGCATTATAAGAAATCTAATAAAGTAAAACAAACACATTTGCTTTGTCTGTGAGCTGTGAAACGAGATATCCCCTGTAATTACACTGTTTGAAGAATATCTGGTCAAAGGGGGGTGCTGAGATTTTTGGCCATAAATTTCTGGGTTTAGATTAAAAAAACAACAACTATTATCTATCAAAGCTTGCATGGTCCACTAAGTTACTTCGCTCAGGATGCAGAAAAATAAAAATGCAGATGAAACCTGAAGTTAGCAGGAGGCCACTACAAGACAAGAGGAACCAGCTCCAGAGAATAAAGTTCCAGTGCCAAATGTGCCTCAAAAAAATAATCAAAACCTTGGAAATACATTCAATTTTTTTCTGTACTTTGAGGGGGGATGAGCATTAATGAGTGTCCAAACCAGTGACTGAAAGAGTGATTTCAACTACAAAGGCTTTTAAAAGAACTCACAATGTGTATAACCTTCTAGAACTTCCATGTCTATTTTTAGTTTGCTTTCCACAACCAGCCTGCTTCCCTCTTCCAACCAAAATAAATATATTTCTTAAGGAGCACGGTATTTATTTCCCTCAGGAGCAAAGTATTTATTTTCCGAGCATTATCATGATAACAAGCAGAATTTTCTCAGCCCCTTCTCGTGTGCTCTGTGTGCTGCTAACCCACTGCTGACCAGCAGCTGAGCCCAGCAATCCAGGCTGCCTTCCATCCAATTTCCAGCTCATTTACCCCATGGTAAATGCCCCAGTGTGGCACAGCCCAGTAAACACCACCCACTGCTCTCCCCTTGTGCTCTGAGCCAGTCTCATCACAGAGAAAATCAGGTTCTTTTGGCATAATTGTCCTTAAATCCATGCTGGCTGTTCCCAATCTTGCTTAAAACAGTGAGAAAGCTTCCCCAACACCTTCCAGAGAGTCAGCTTAAATCAAATGGTTTAGAACTGTCCAATCCTTCTTCTTATAAAATCCCAGAGTGGTTTGGGTTGGGAGGGACCTCAAAGCTCACCCAGTGAGTCATGGCAGGGACACTTCTCACTGTCCCAGGCTGCTCTGTCCAACCTGGCCATGGACATTTCCAGGGATCCAGGGGCAGCCCCAGCTTCTCCAGGGCCTCACCCCCCTCCCACGGAGGAATTCTTGACTGAGTGTGTGCTGTTTGCCTTCTCCCAGTCAGCAGAATCCTCTCCTGATTGCTGTGACCCTGCAGTGACATTGGCCACTTCCCCCACCGCCCCTGGGTGCACAGAGCAAAATCCCAGCAGCAGCAGGCAGGGAACTGCAGCCAGACTCTGCACCTGCAGCCACCCCTGGGGCTGGTCACCTCCTCCTCATGTCCTTCCCACTGTGCCTTCAGGCTGCAAGGACACAAACTGGCTGAGCTGGCCAAGCCCAGCAGCAGAACCTCAGGTGGAACAGCCTGAACATTCTCCTGCCTCTCTCTCTTCAACATTTCCTCCTTCAGCCACGTTCCTGCACAGCAGCCCCCAGCTCTGAGCTTTGCCAGCTCAGCTTTGTCTTGCTCAGGCTCCTTCACAAAATGCCAGGGGCCACAGTGGTCACCTGGTGCCACCTCCCTGCTCCATCCCAGAGCTCAGGGCACAGGAATATTTGGAATGTCCCCAGGGGGGGACACTCCACAGCCTCTCTGCACTCCCTGCTCAGGGCTGGGCACTGCCCAGGGCACAAGTTCTGCCTCCTGTGCAGGGGCAATTCCTGGGATCAGCCCCTGCCCCTTCCTCTGGTGCCACTGCTGGGACCTGGAGCAGAGCCTGGGACTGCTCTGAGCCTCCCTGTGCACAGGGACAGACAGACAGGGACACACAGAGACAGACAGACAGACAGGGACACACAGGGACAGACAGAGACAAACAGGGACACCCAGGGACACGCAGGGACACCCAGGGCTGAGCCCCTCAGCTGGGGCTCCTCTCCAGGCTGAGCAGCCCCAGCTCCCTCAGCCCTTCCTGGGCACTGAGATGCTCCAGCCCTTGCTCAGCTCCAGCAGCTCCTGTCCCTGCTGTGCTGAGGATCCAGAGCTGGGCACAGCACCCAGAGGTGTCCCCAGGGCTGGGCACAGCACCCAGAGATGTCCCCAGGGCTGGGCACAGGGACAGGATCCCTCCCTGACCTGCTGGAAAAGCACCCCAGGATCCCTCTGGCCTCCTTGGCCACTTGGTCCTGCCCTGCAGAGCTGCTTCCTTCACCATCCATCCGTCCTTGATTTTCCTTCTCCAATGTCACAGACACAACCACACAACTGTAGCTCCTGTTGAATCCTCACAACAGGAATCCAAACAGACCAGCTCTGCTCCTGCCTTGCCAAACACAGAAAAGACAGAGAGCATCCCTCACCACCTGGCTGGGGACTTGAAAGCAAACCAGGACCAAAGCATTAAAAATTCAGTGATCAGCTGAGAAGACCGTGGATGAACCAACACCAACAAATGCAGGTTCAGTTTTTGGAGCATTAATTAGTGGTATCAACCTGATGAGCGAGAAAATTAAGGCAAGATTACAGAGTGGAGATGCTGATATTTCTATTTTGCATGTAATTTTCATCCCCAAACAAACTGTAGTAGCTTAGCAAACACCAGTCTACTAACATGAGACAATTACAGACACATTTAGTGAAACAGGCAACTAAATGACTTTGTAATTACACTATTAAACCAGATCTGGGGTGAAAAGGATAAAGGATTTGTGTCCCATATGATACTACAAAAACAAAACAAAACAAAAAAACAAAAACTAAACAAAACAAAACACAAAAAAAAATTAAAAGCTGTGGAACACCAAGAGAAATTTGGTGGTTTAAAGCAAGTGTTTAGGCTGATGAAGGAGAGCCATTATGGATCTTCCACAGCTGGAATTAAACCTGCAGCCATTCGAGCATAAAGCACAGCTAATACTGAACAAGAATTCTGAGCTCATAACAGGAATTACCAGCACAGAAAACACCACATTCCAGAAAGAGACAACTGCTGGAATGACCAAGAATTTCTGAGCCTATGGAACAAAGAAATAAATGAGAGTGTTCAGCTGGAATGAGCAGGGCAATATTCCTACTCCTGGTGGAAAACCAGGGTGAGGAGGACATGAAGCTGATTTTTCCTCAGGCTGGCATGGCATGGGCTCTGCTGGGTGCAGCTCTGGCTAAGGAAAGTGCACTTTATTCAGTTTATAATGCAATAACAGCAATCCTTCAGCACTCCCCACTATTAAGGTGTGGATGATATATAGTATTCCTGTATTTTGTCACCCCCAGGGCTCAGAGAGCACTCACAGACAGCCCAAAGCTGCAGGAACAAGCTGGGTATGACAAGCCTGGGCTGTGTTTTCCATGTTTTCCAAGGAGTTGTCCCCCATCCCAAACATCAGCAGATCCCCAGGGACTCTCCCTTTATCCCAAAACAGATTCTTTCCCCTTGTGCAAGAGTCTGATCCAGACAGAGTCGAGGTATTTGATTTATTTACAGTTCCCACTTTAGCAAACAAAGGCATCAGTGTTCACTGGCTACATGTCACTTAGCTCTCCTATTAATTAGTATTCTATCTTCTGTTGGTTAATGAGTCTCTCGCTTCTCATGCTAATTAGTCCCACGCTCAGCCATTCTCTTCTTTTGGGTCAGTGGTTTCTTGGGCCATGGGTCAGTGCTTGTGACCTGCCCCTGCTGGAATTATCTTCTACCCACTCTGAGCTGATTTCAGCCCCGTTGCTGAGTTGGCTTTAACAGTTTCTTCCTTATCTTGTGGTCTATAAATTCTGCCTTGTGCCCACCATCAGTGGCACATCCTTCTTGCCAAGCTTGCTCAACCTCCCTGGGGTGTGAGGTCACTGAAAATTGTCCAGCCCTTGATACCTTGGCTCTTAGCTTTTCAATTTTTCAGAATCTCTGCTGCTTAGTGTGCAACTCTGAAACTTCACATTAGGTGTTAGTGAGTTCTCTTCATAGGGTAGTGACAAAACAATTCCTTTCTAGCTGGAGAATCAAGGACAAAAATCAGAAACAACTCTGAGGGAAAGGGGGCAAAGCCAGGGGCTGAGACTTCATAGCCTGGGGCTGTGCTTGGAGAATTGACCCCAATGTGGAGATGAACCCAAACTTCTAAAAGTGTAAAACTCGTGCCCAGGATCCATCTGGGATTTGATTTGGGTGCAGCCCAAAGGCTCTTGCAGTGCCCAAGGTGGATCCTTTCAATAAATCCCGATTTTATTCCTTTTGCTCTGGCTGCTCTCTGCTCCAGCTCAGCCTTTCCAGACAACACCCTAAACCTCAGCAATTCAGTAATTTGTCCTTCTACCACTCGGACATCACTTACAGCTTGTAAGATGCTATTTGTTCCAGGGATTAAATCTCCCTTCTTGTTGACATGGCTTGAAAACATACAAAGAACAAGCACCAAAGAACATCCTTCCTTAATTTTTATTTATTCCACATTCTGCAACAAAGAGGCAGCACGCTGATTCATAACTCCCTTCTCATTCCCTTTACACTCTGGACAAATTATTAACTATGAAATGTCAGCATCATTAGCAAGGTGACTCCACCAACAAGCCTTCCGAACACCTGGACATGGCGTAGAGCTTGTGAGCCGCAGTTTCACGGATAAAACCACCCTTCTTGATTAGGTTGCAAAGTAGATAGAGATCCAACACCCTTTATTCAGAAATATTTTATATATTCCACATTTTGCGGCCCGCTGTGCGGCCGTGCCCTCAGCGGCGGCCGTGCCCCCACGGGAGTCTCTCCATGGCGGCGGGGCCGCTCTGTGCCCGCTCCACAAAGCTCCATCCCCGCTCCACAAAGCTCCAGCCCCGCTCCACAAAACTCCATCCCCGCTCCATCCCCGCTCCACAAAGCTCCAGCCCCGCTCCACACCGCCCTTTCCTCGCTCCATGGCGGAGTTACCGCTCCGCCCGCCCTCCCTTCAGCCTCCCTTCATCCCCCCTTCATCCCCGCTGTGCCCCGTGTGCCCGCTGTGCCCTCAGCCCCGGCCGTGCCCTCACGGTTCCTCCCGCGCGGGCGGCGCTGTGCGCGCTCCATGGCGGCGGGGCCGCTCTTTCCCCTCTCTATGGTGCTGCCGCCGCTCTATCCCCGCTCCACACCGCTCTTTCCCCGTTCCGTGGCGGTGTTACCGCTCCGCCCGCCCTCCCTTTAGCCTCCCTTCATCCCCGCTGTCCGCGGTGTGCCCGCTGTGCCCTCAGCGCCGGCCGTGCCCCACACCGTGCCCGGCCGCTCTGTCCTTCTCCGTGCCCGTCTCTATGCCCCGCGCGTGGCCGGCGGGGCGGGCGGGATGTGGCGGCTGCTGCTGTTGGGCCGGGGCCGCTGCGCGCCCACCCCCGCCCGCCCCGCCTGTGCCCCGGGGCTGGGTGGAGGCCGCGGGCACAGCCCCGAGCGGTGAGTGCGGCTCGGGTGAGGGCGGCTCGGGTGTTCCCCGTGAGGCGCGGCCTCACGGTTGTGCGGTTGTTGTTGCAGGGAGCCCGCGTGTCAGGATGGCCCGGAGCGAGGAGGAGGAGGAGCAGGACGGCGGCAGGCGCTGCCCGGCCTGGTGCCCCGCTACTCCGTGCGGGAGGCGGTCACCTGGGTGAGGAGCAGCGCCGGGGGCGCTCGGGGCCGGGGGGAGCGGGGCATTCCCCTCACGGTGTCCGCTCTCCGCAGGGCGCTGTGGGCGCTCTGCTGCTGCAGCTGCTCCGGCAGATCGCCTGGCTCCGCTCGCTGCCGGACTCCCGGACACAGCCACGGCTTCCCTGGCGTTCCTCGCTGCCCCCCAGGCCCGCAGGTCAGCGCTGTGGCCCGGGGAGGGCCGGGTGGGCTTCATGGGTGTTCTGAGGCTGGGAGAGGCTGGCAGGGGCTCTGGGCCCTGGGAGAGTGTCAGGACAGTCTCTGCTGTTTAACGGGTCGGTGCAATCCCGCTCCGTGTGCCTGTAAACCTTTGTGTTCCGCACGAACTTTCCCCCGCTTGTCCGTGCGGTCAGAGGACACCGGGAACGCGCTGCTGTCGCCTGGAGCAGACACACTCTTTGTGCTCTGTGTTACAGCGGTGGCTGAAGCCTCATCCAGCTGTCCTGGCGAGCAGCTGGGCTCGCAGATCCTGCAGGAAGCAAGTGCAGAGGCTGTAGCAGAGCATTCCTCCTCAGGCATCCCCTCAGGGCGGGGAGAGAGCCAGCCCTGGGCAGAAGCAGGTATGTGCCATGTGCTGCGGGGCAGGATCCTCGTGGCACAAGGAGCTGGGAGCTCCTCCAAGGCAAGCTCGGAGCCAAGGAGTGTGTGTAGCCATTTATTGACACCTGGGGAGGCAGGTGAGAGTGGAAAGGCAGGATTTCAGAGAGATGAATCATTGTCCAAAGACAGGAGGGAAAAACCTCTTGGAGGCAGAGACAAGGCTGGGCTGTAGCACAGGTGACAACAGCTTTGCCAAGGCTGCTCTGCCTTAGCAGAGTGATTGCAGCACCCAGTCCTGTTCTTTTACTGTGGACAGATGTTTGCAGCCAGAAGGATTCAGGAGGATGCTGCAGCACTGATCTGGTGTACATGGTCTGAAGCTGAAGGAATTATTCCCTTCCTGCAAGATGAGGATGCATTTCTGAGCTCTTCTGCCATTAGATAAGACAGTGGAAGGAGGTATCAAAGACATTATTAAAATGAGTTTTATAAAAATAGAAAGATAGACTCCAACAAAATTGAAGTCTCACCCAGGAAAGCTTGTCCTACATAGGGAATTGAAAGTCACACCAAGGAAGATCAGATGAGGCCCACAGCTCAGGAGATACAGAAGCACTGACAGTGGCCTCAGGGAAGTTGTTGGGAGCAGGAGCCTGCTAGAACAGATGGCAAGGAGACAACATTCAGTAGTGGTGTACAAGAGCACATCAGGAAACCAGCCCCAGATGTTGGCTAAATCACAGGATCACAGACTGGTTTGGGTTGGAAGAGAATTTAAAGCTCTTATTGTTGCCTGCCATGGCAGGGACACCTTCCACTATCCCAAGTGTTCCAGGCCCTGTCCAGCCTGCCCTTGGACACTTCCAGGGATCCCTTCCAGCCACAGCTTCTCTGTGCCAGGGCCTGGAAAGAATATAAATAATGAAGGTGCTGCAGCAAAGGTCAGAGCTGCTCCCCATTTTTTGCTTCCTTTCAGAATTTTGGCTTCCTTCTGTGCTGATTTCAGCTACTGCCCATCACTGCTTATCAAACCTTCTCCTGCCAGGGGTTACCATTGCCATCAGTTGGCAAATGGAGCATTTTGTTTCCATGTCTCCTAATTAACTCCAGGAAAACAGCCAGGTTAATTTACCTAAACTGCCAATTAGACTGTTTAACCCATCTGCTTTAGCCTGGAGTGTGTTAAGAAGCACTTCAGCACTGGCAGGTGACTGGACACAGACCTCTGGGAGGAGTGGTGGGAAGAAGGGGAGACAGCAATGCCTGCAGTTGGCACAGCTGAACGTCCTGGAGTGAATGTGTGTCTGACAAACAGCTCCTGCTGAGAGTCAACAGGAAGAGCTTTTGGGCAAACTGATAAATTGAACAGTGACAAGTCACTAAGGCCACGTGGTCTTTGTTCAGCTGCTCCTCAGAAGCTGGGAGATCACTGAGCCTCCAAGGATCATCTGTAATCCCATGCTCAAACCTGCTCTGTGGCCAGGGGAGTGAGCACTGACAGATTGCACAGCTTGGCTTTTAGAAAGGGGTGGGTGGGTGTTGGTTTGAGGCACAGAACTGCAAAAAAAGGTGATTCTGGATTGATAAAACTGTGCTGCAGGATAGAGTGTCAGAGGCTGGGATGAGTGGGCTTCAAAGGTTTTGGAAGGATTTAGGAAGCCATTTCTCAGGCCAGCTTGCTCCCTTGCAGAGACTTGAGAGAGTTGTAAATCTATTAAGACTTCTTTGGAGAAGTCAACGGGCATGTGGAGCAAGATAATCCAGCTTTTAGCTTTCCCAAAATCATCCAGACAGGACCTGAACCAAAGCTATCTAAAGAATTAAAGCTGATGTGAGGGGTTACTCATGGGCTGGTAACTCCTTAAAGCACAAGGAGGCTTTCACAGTGGAGAGCCATTACTGTAGGATTCCCCTGTCCTTTGTTAAACCTGTCCTGCTCAGCACAGTTAACAGTGATTTGGAAAAAAGAGGTGACAAACGAGGCAGCAGAAGCAGCAAATGGCACAAAATTCTTCAGGACAGTGAAATCTGAAAGTCAGAGGTAAAGATTGCAGGAGAAGCAAAGCCAGGGTAATCCCCAGGTGGGTTAAAGGAGTGTGCACAGGGGAGTGTGGCTGTAAATACACAGCAGAGTGAGGAGTGTCAAATTCATAATTGTCTTGCAGAGGGAACATTTAAAGTCACTGTGGATGTGCTTTTGATAAGGTTAAGTCAGTGCTCAGCAGCAGTGAGGCCAATTAAATGTTAATTATGGGGAAGGAAGGAGCTGAGGACAAGGCAGTGCTGTAGGTTCATGTGAGTCTGGGATGCAGCCACGTCTTGAACACTGATGGAGAAGACAGTGTCTGAAAAACAGGGACAGAAATGCAGAGAAAAGATGACAGGGAGACAATTACATCCAAACACAGACTGACTCTTCAGCTTCCAAAAAAAAAAAAAGTAGCAGAGAATGTGCTGGTGCTCTGTCAAACTAAAAGTGTTGAGAAAAATAAAATAGGGACAGTCTTTTTCATAATCCTGGTATCAAGAGGCAGCACAGAAGGGTCAGGTAGCAAGTTTGGAAAAAAGCAAAAGGCATTTTGTGTTTGGCCAGTGCCCAGGGAAATTGTGGCACTCGCTGCTGCGGGCCAGAAGTACAAATGGGTTCCAAGAAGTGATTAGGTAAAATTACACTTTGAAATGAGACTTAATTGGTCCAGCCAAGCCTCCTGCTCAGATCACAGAACAGCTGATTGCTGGAAAGTTCTGCCAGGGAGAGCGTGACTTTATAATCCCTGCTCCTCACCCTTCCTGCCCAAGCATCCCCAGCTGTCACTTGTCACAGATAATGTATGTCAGAAATAATTTGATTTTGCTCCATGCATAAGTCCTCGGGTTACATTCCACATTATGTTGTGCATCCATTTTGTGGGAATTTATGGAGAAAAGTCAGGGAGGAAGAGATTTGGTAATCTACACTGAAGAACCTGAAAAAAATGCAGGGTTTTGTCATGTGAGAAGTCCTGGGAATGTTTCTGTGGCAAGTAAAGCTTGATCATCCCTTTCTTTCACTACATTTTGCTTTCTACAGAAAAACCTGCCTGAGGTACAGGATTTTTTTTCCCCCTGGTGTTTAGCTACTGAAGGAGGGTGAGGCTGGCAAAATGAGGATGCAGCAGGAAGCTGGGGAGAGCAGAAGGAAGGGAAGGACAGACAGCAGGCAGATGATGCAGGGGAATCTGGTAGCAGAGCCTTGCCATGAGAGCAGAGCTCAGCAGGGTGTACCTCCCCTGCTCCAGTTTGCTGCTGCCAGCAGTACCAGGGGATCTTCTGGGGACAATTCCATGTCCTTCCCCTTTGTCTGGATGTTCCAGTTCATTCCCACACTTGCTGGTGCTGGTCTCCCTGCACAGTGACAAAGATCTGTGGGGTGAATCTCAACCTCTCAGCTCTCTCCAATTTTATTGGAGCACAGTAGGATCAAAATCTTCATTTAAAAAGAAAAAAAAAACTTCAGGAAATTAACTTAAAACTTGCTTTAAATAGCATTCTGGATATTGCTGCAGCAAGTCCTCAGCTCTGTGTTCACATCTTATTTTTTCCATGCAATTCCTGCCTCTCTCAGAGGCTTTTTGGTGGAGGTTGAAGGCACAGAGTGAGCAAGCAGGTGATTACAGCCAGTCTCAGTGTTCCAGCAGCTGAATGATGCCCTGGGGAGTTGTATTTTACCCCTGGCAGAACTGTAAAATTCGTTATTTCAATTCTGAGATTACAGACATTGCAAAAGTGTGTTTTCATTTCAAAGCACAATGAAACCAATTGGAAACAGTGAAATTTTCCACGAGGCACAAGCGCTGGATTTTGGCCAGCTCTTGTTGTGACTTCGTTCTCCTGGATGTTTTGGGATGAGCAATCTAGGCTGTCTAGGAGAAGATTATTAATTCCTCATTTGGAGCTAGCTGTGAGCAACACTTGATTAGTCCAGGATGAAGAGTGAAGAGAGACAAAAATATTTATTAACTGCTGAAGATGTGAGCGTTGGGCACCCAGAGTGCTGAAAGCTGCAAGACTGCCTGGAAAAAAAAAATAAAAGTGCAGTCATGTTGCATCCTAGCTTGGGTTTGAAACAGTAGAAATAAAGTTGCACAGAAAATTCCACCCTGATGTGTGGAGATGTGAGTGAGGAGGGGTTTCCCATGGTAGAGGGGCACAAGGTGCTTTGCAGGCTGAGAGAATTCAGAATTAGTGGCTGTTTATTTTTCATGGTTCAGTGGTTTGTCCAAATTACAGCATTTTCACAGTAAACCAGGAGCCTCTGATTGAGGAGTAGACAAAATGTACAGTTGCTTGAAAGTGTGGATGTACTAATGCTGTTTAAACAAGCAGTGGGAGAATTCTGAATACAGACCATTTTTTGCCATGGGATCTGCAGTTGTTTGTGTGGCAAAAACTCAAATTACATCACGAGGGAGATACATGATAGAGCCTTACAGTGAGAAATATCAGATAATTTGATGCCTGCTCTGCAAAGAAACAGAAAGCACAGCTAATAAATTCACAGATTACACTACTTTTGGTGGAATGCTGCACAGGAATCATGTTTGCCACAGTGATCTTGCTTGTTGGGTGAGTGGGGCCTGTCCAGATAACACACATTTGAATACAGCCAGAGGGGAAATGTTTGGGAATAATGAGGCTGTGGCTCAGTGCAAGGAGCACTCCTGCCTGCTGCACACCTCATTGCTGCTGCTCATGGAGCCAAACAGTGCCAGGGATCGAGGAATCAGGCCCTAAAAGGACATTTTTTTACTTGTGTTGGCTCTCACACAGTGACAGGGAGGGCACAGCTCTGGCTCCAGCACCTGGAGATCAATATCCAGTGGACTCCAGCTGCTTTATCCAGCAGGTTAAAAATCCTTGGCCTCAGGCTGTTCTCTTTGTGGAGCTCATTGTCCTCTCACAGTAAATGCCACTGGAAGCACTGCCAGCACAATCCTGCTCTGAGCAAGGTGGCTTGGCTCAGGCTGGAGATGCTCTGTCAGATCATTCTGATTGAAACTGGTCTCAAAGTGGCTGTCCCAGTGTCCCTGAGAGGGCTGCTCATGCCCTGGCAGAAGCAGAACTGTACCCTGCAAAGAAATGGCCTGGAGAAGGAGCTGGGCAGGCAGCAGCTCAGCTCAGCTCAGGGCTGGCTGGGAGTTCTGATCCAGGTATGAGGGGGCAATGTCACCCCTCCTGTGACACTGCTGGGAGGGGCTGCACCTCAGTAACCCTGTTGGAAATTCAGGAATAGCAGCAAAATGTCATAAAATTAACCAAGGCTGGCAGGAAAGCGCTGCAGTTGAAAGACATGAATGGTTCAGTCCTTTTAGAGTCACAGACAGGAATCAAGAGGGGCTGATTAGTCATGTCAGGACTTTCAAAAGGAGGAATTGGCTTTTTAGTAAAGAAGAAAAAACCTAGAAGAGCCAGTGCCTGGGAGCAGAAACCCAGAGTAGAAGTACTTTAATTTGAAATGAAGCACAGAGGTTTAAAGCAGTGATTACAAGTTACTGGAACATTTAGGAGAAGCAGGAGATCCTCTGCTTCTGGTGTCTCCAGCACAGCACCAGGGGCCTTTGTGGAGGAGCTGCAGCCACACAGGGCTGCATTCAGAGCTTGCTTTTGCTCCAAAGGTCAGATTGGTTGGGATTCCTCCTGCTCCTGATGTCCCTGACTGAATGGGAGATCAGACCTTGAGGAAAGAGCTGTGGAGAAGAGAGGATGAGAAGAGGTAAAGATGCAGCACTGCTAAACTTTGCTCTCTTTTTTTTGATTTTTTTTAATGCAGGGGAGTTCCAAATCCCTGTGAGCTCCAGGGTGGGGCCAGTTCTCCACAGTGCAAAGGTAAGGTTTCATTTTCCACCCCCTCTGTCTGCAGGAACATATCCCAGAGCTACCCCAAGCACAGCCTGAGCAACCCTCACTCACAAGGAAAAAAAAAAGGGAGATGGGATATACTGAGCTCTGCTTTAGCCACAAAATTCCAGGATTTCCAAACGTCCTTCCCCATCCTTTGAGGTTTCTGTAACAGCACTGCTAGCAGGGAAGCACTGAAAGAAAATGGTGACAAACACCAAACCAAGCAACCAGACACAAAAAAAATAAATTCAGCAGCACCAGTGTGTTATGTGGATTTGCATTTTGATGCAATCTTGCACTAGGTGATTACATGCTGTTGCTATTTTGGTGTTTACCAGACAACCCATGACTGGGGAAGGTGGTGTCACTCCAAATGCTGCAAATCAGGGCTGGCTCTTGTCTAGTAAAGAGGGAAGCACTTGGGGCTTGAAGAGAGTGCATCAGCTCGAGAGTCACAAGGCCATAAATTATATTATTGTTCTTGTTGTGATTAAACCTACCAATTTTTTGCAATTCACATCTTAGATGCAGATAATTCCCTTTTTAAAAAAATTGCTCGGCTGAGCAATCGCTCAAGGGCACTGCGAGCAGAGAGGAGGTAAACTCAGTTTTAGCAGAGTGAGGTAAATTCAGTTTTTAGCAGAGTGACTTCCTGCAAAAGGCACCAAGGAGGAATTTGCTTGGTCTGCTGAGGGGCTGAGTGTGGATCTTCCCATCCTGGGAGGTGCAGGGCTGGAGGAAGAGCCTGGAGCTGGAGAAGCCCAAGGGGCATTTCCCCATTCCCTGAGCCCCCTCCCATAGCCCAGCAGAGAAGGATTTGGCTGTGCCCTGCAGGGTTTCAGCAGCACTGGGCAGTGCTCAGTCCAGCTGAGGGGGGTTCAGCTAGAATTGGGTGAAGCAGTGCAAAGGGGTGAGGATGTTTTGGCAGGGACTCTGCTCTGTGGGGTAATGTTAATTTTGGAGGGGGGAGTTATCTTAGAATCGTGGAAGGATCCACAAGGATCATGAATCCAGCTCCCAGACCTGCACAGACACCCCAACAATCCCTGGCAGCAGTGTCCAAATGCTGCTCCTGAAGCTCTGGCAGCCTTGGGGAGCCTGTTCAGTGCCCCAGCACCATCTGGAGGAAGAAACTTCTCCCTAAATCCATCCTGAGCCTGCTGGCCCAGCTCCAGCCATTCCCTGGGTGCTGCCCCTGGGGAGGAGCTGCAGCCTGCTGTGAGCAGGATCAGCTATTTGCTGAGTTCTGCAAGGCCTGCTGATGCCTGAGAGGCTGCACCAAGCTCCCTGGCCAGAGGGCAGGGCAGCAGTGTCCGTCCTGTGAGGTGGCTGTTAGGACAGGGAGGTTTTTGTGTGGACACATGACCTCACCCTCCTGATGACTGAACTACCACACAAACAGCTCTCACTGCTTGCTTTCCAAGCAAGAATCTCCTCTAGGCTTGGTTTGATTTAGCTGTCTTTAATAGCTTTTTTCTCTGACTCCTCAGGGTGACCCAGCTCAGCGAGGGCATTTAGAGGAAGCCGCTTTCCAATTGCAGCAGATTTTCCGGATTGATATTTCCATTGCCTTGAATATCCTTGGTAATGTGGAGTTGGTTTTGTTTTGCCCTTAAACCACAGGTTTCTCATTCTGGAGGACCTCCAAATGGTTGCAGGTCTTGTGAAAAGGCAGGGATGGCAAATACCCAAGCTGAAGCCTCCTTTCAGCAATTTTAACTGTGATTGGAGAGATTTATTGCCCTTTGTCCCATAGTGCCACCTGATTTATCTCAGCATATTTCAATCCAGGCTTGCTTGAAGCCTGCACCGTTGTCCTGACATCTGTAGTTGGAAATTAAGCCATCTCTGTCTTTTTTGCAACACAAGATGTCATATCCTGGTATCCTTCTTTTATTGTCTGAGCTCACAGTTTTCCTGGCAAGCTGAAAAAGCAATTGCAGGATTGCAACTCTAAGAAAAGCAGAAGGAAGATGCAATGAGCTAAGAAAAGTCCCTGCCCTATATACACCACTAGTTGCAGCACTGAAAAGCAAGTTGTTTTTGTGTGAGCCATACGTTGTGTTAGCCTGTGATCCCTCTCTGCCACGAGCCCAGAAAAATCCCTAAAATGCAGTGTTGCCATTTTTCTTACAGAAACTGTGGAGTGAGGGTTGGTGAGCCAGCTGGAAGTGGCCCAGAGCACTTGGTGTGAGCCAAGGAAGGCCCAGTGGCTGTGGGGGAGGTTGCTGCATTGGAGGCTGGGTTGTGGCTGGGTACTTTTCCTTGTTTTCCATGGTTTGAGGCTGTGTTTTCCTCAGGCATCCAGAGCATGAGGGCGGGGCACTGCCGGGTGGCCTTCACCTGCTTCAAGCTGGCAGCAGATCGAGGCTACAGCAAAGCCCAGTTCAACGTGGGGCTGTGCTATGAGCATGGCAGGGGCACAGAAAAGGACTTGGAAAAGGTACTCAGGGCCTGGGGGTGGGGTGTGGGCAGCACACAGCAGCAGAGGGATCTGTGCTGGGTGCCTGGAGCCTCCTTCCTTTTCCATGGCTGGCAAAGTCATGGCATATCCTGAGCTGGAGGGAAGCCACAGGGATCATGGATCCAGCTCCTGGCCCTGCACAGACAGCCCAACAATCCCACCCTGCATTCCTGGGGGTGTTGTCCAAACCCTCCTGGAGCTCTGGCAGCCTCGGGGCTGTGCCCATTCCCTGGGGGCTCTGAAGAGTCAATAGAAAATGCTGGAAATAATAAAAATTGCAGCTTTGCAGAGCTGCTTTCAGTGTCAGCAGTCCCCTCAGAGAGGTGCTCTGAGATCCCTTTCCCTCAGCTTCTGAGCTTCTCCAGGTGCACAGGCTGTGCTACCAGCACCCAGCGGGGTTCCAAGGAGAAACTTGTCATGTTGCTGTATTTAAGACACCACTGCACATCCCAGGGCTGCTCACATCTCCAGTTTGGCTCCTGCAACTGCAGCCTGCCACCTAGTGCAAGCTGGCCAGCAGCTGCTGCACCTGGGAAGAGCTGCAAGGGCAGCTTGGTTTGAGTCATGGCTGGCCCAGTGCCACCCCCTTCAGCTTGGGGACTTTGAGTGGAGCAAGGCAGGGATGGTTCCAGAGCTCTGGGGTGGTCACAGAGCACTGACCCAGCTGATCTCCAGCAGGCAGGGATGGTTCCAGAGCTCTGGGGTAGTCACAGTTCACTGTCCCAGCTGATCTCCAGCAGGCAGCGATGGTTCCAGAGCTCTGGGGTAGTGGCATTCCACTGTCACCTAACCCAGTAGTGGTGTGGGAGGGCTCTGGAGAGAAATGCAGCTTGTGATGGGTGTAGACAGAGAGGTTAAGGGCTAAGAGAGCCATACCATGTTGAGGCTATGCATGACCTGGGTTTCTCTCTCTCAGGCAGGTTTTTATTACTGCCAGGCAGCCAGCAGCCGTCACCCCATGGCCCAGTACCGCTACGGCAGGTTCCTGCTGCAGCACGGCCCTGGCAGCCCCTGGGACAGGCAGCACAAGGCTCTGGCACTCCTGGAGCAAGCAGCAGGGGCTGGCATCACAGAGGTTGGTGTCCACAGGTCACAGAGCTCTGACTGAAGGGTTGGAGCCACATCCCAGCAAGCAGCATCTGTGGCACTGGGAGGAAAAACCTTCTAATGTATTTGTCCCTGCTCACAGCAGAGGGATTGGAACTAGAGGAGCTTTAAGGTCCCTTCTGACCCAAAGCATTCTCTGATTCTCTGTTGATATTCCTGGCAGTGTCTGGGAGCCAGCCCTGCCTGCAGACAGGGCCACTGTGCCACATGTTGCTTGTCTGTTGTTAATGGAGCTCCTACATGAAACGTTTGGCTCGGGAGAGCTGTGAAAACACAGCTCAATTTTCATCTCCTCTCAATTCCAAGAGTACAGGTCGCTGTGCTGGAGGAACTTGCAGTGCTTGAAGCAAGAACAGATCTTCATTTTGTATCTGTGACTTGCTGAGATGACTCATCTGTGCAGATCTGTGTCTCCTCTCCTCCTTTCCCTCTGCAGGAGATGCATTTAGGCACGTGCCCTCTCATCCTGGGAATGCCAGGCTGGCAGTGCCTGTGCCTCCTGGAGCTCAGGGGGTACATCTGCTGGATCTTGGGGACAGGACAATGGTGGGAGCCACTCCCTGGCTGTGACTCCCACAGCCAGTTTGAAATGATTCTCTGGCTCTCAAATGTGATTTCTTTGTGTTTACTGTGTCATGCTGCTCTTTCTTAGGGCAGCCCTGCCTCTCCCAAGAGCCTTTGCCCAGGCAGGGTCCTCACCACATTGCCACAGTAACCCCAGCATTTGAACAGCTTGAAAAATCAGTTAAAAATGAATAATTCATATCCTGGCTGATCGGGACTGTGTGGTTTTGTTGCAGGCACAGGCTTTTCTTGGGGTGTTCTACATGAGGGGGCTGCAGCCCCAGGAGAAGAGGGGTCTGAAGTACCTGCTGCAGGCAGCAAACAGTGGGGTGAGTAATCCTGCCAGGATGGTCCTCAGCTTGGGATCTGCAGCTGCAGGATTTCAGGGTTTCCTGGAAATGGGAATGAGTGTCAGGATTTCACTGCCCAGGGTGAAGGGACAGAGTGGAGCCTCTTGGAGAGGAGCTAGAGCCTGGGCACAGACCCTACAGAGACAGCCCTGTTGGGCTGGAGCAGTTCCTACAGCACCGGGGCCTGTATCCAGCTTCCAGGATTGTGCAGCTTTCCCTTTATGGAGCATCTACACCCTCTTCAGTCAAAAGCTTTCACTACTGCATCACTTGGAGAACTTCATTGTGTTTATCTCAGATCTGTTCTTCAGAATTGGCACATTGTTTCTCTCCTTTTACAGAGAGGATGGAAAGACTATTTCTGGATTTGTTTTTTAATTCAGGCACCTTAAACTCTTGAAGCTCCATTCAGCCTTCCCCCATTTTTGCTGTTTCTTTTCACAGGGTAAGATCCCCAAGAATCTTCTTTTCCCAAGTGGCCCAAGCTTCTCTTTCTTGAAGGGCAGTGCCACAGTGTGGGCACAGCACTGTCCTGGACCCCCACCAGCCTTTAGAGGAGCAGGAGTGTGGATCCCCTGTCTTGCAGCCAGGCTTCTGCATCCCACAGTTCTGTTTCTTCCCATTGTCCCCTTGTTTTCAGCTGCATTGTAATGGCCAGGGTTTGTTGGTTTTTTTCTGAAGAACTTGTTCATTTTAACTTCAGTTCCCACAGCTTTTGTGCAATGGAAAATAATGAATAGCTGTTGCCTGTTCTGCTGGCTAATAGTTGTGGTTGTGGTGCCCTTTAGTGTGTCCTTTCTGAGTCATTTCTTTTGCAGGCTGCAGAGTGCTGGTTTAGTTTGTGTCTCCGTGTAGTTAAGCTGTTCTACTTTGCTTGTCAGTCTCCTGTCTATTTTTCTAATTCTCCTTTGACCACTTTAAGATGCTCAGACTAAAAGTGGACTCAGGATGGAGGAATGCTGTGGATCTCACATAATGAGCTCCTCTGCTTTGTTCTGCATTGCCTTCCAATAATTCCTGGCCCTGCTTGCCCTTTGCCTGGCACTGAGCAGTGATGAGATGGTCTCAGGGAGCTGGCACAGTGTGAAACCCACATTTCTACTTTGCATTTGGCAATGCTGTTTCCTTTTTGTGTTGCCCACTCCTTAGTTGTGTGAGATTTTCTTTAATTAATTCTTTATAGGAAGTTTTGAATGGCATAACATCATTGTAAACTTTCCCTCTTGGGTTTTCACCCTCTTTCCAGCATGGAGACACTCCCAGTCTGGTGGGACAAGGCCTGACTTACCACAGCAGCTCAGATATCACAATGCACAGTATTTAGTCCTAAATCTGCTGAAGATCTCTCCTAAGCTTCATCCCTGGTTTCTTATTTCCAGCCTGGAGTCAGAGGTTTATGCTGAACAGCATCACACTGAGTTATCCCATTAAACAATGATTGGCATTTACTGGTAATGCCCTAACAGCCCCAAATCTGGCAGCTCCTCAGCTGCACCCCTGGCATGTTTTGGTCAGAGTTCTCAGACCCCAAGCATCTCTGCTGCTCAGTGGGTGCTGTGGATGCCCCAGAGCCTTGAGGCTGATCTGGGCTCCCTGCATGTCCCCATTTTCCTGGGAGAAGAGCTCCATGGGCAGGTTCATTTCCCATTAACCTGGAGCTGAAATTAATGTTTAATTGGCTGAAGGAACTGGATATAGATGAAGCAAGGACAGCACCATTCAGTACAAATCCAGAAAAAGGAAAACAGCACAAAAAGTCATGGATTCAGCATTTCTCTGGTTCTGTCTGCTAGAGCTGAGCTGGGAGCTCTGACAAGTGTTTTTCTAACACCAGAACCCTGTTCTGCTTTGTTTCCCACTTTTTATCCTCCTGATTTCCTACATACAGCCACAGAATATAAACCCCCAGTAAAGTGTTCTGATTTCCAAGGGTGTCCCAGTCCCTTCTGCCCTGCTCCTTTGGGGATCTCCCCTGGCTGCAGTCCTGGCTCTGAGGGGTTCATCCTGCAGAGATGGTGCTGCAGCTCTCCTCATTGAACCCTATCTCTTGTCACAGCTGAAGTGCCAATCCTTCAACGTGTTTATCTCATCTCCAAAGGAGTTTATTGCTGTTATAAACCGAGACTTGCAACATTTTGCAAAGCACCCACTCACTGAGTTCTTCACTTGCCTCTACCAGCATCCCAGACAGCAACACTTGCAATATGTTCTTTTCTCGTGGCTTTATTAAAACTTGCCTATTACTTGGGGTTTTTTTTCTTTTTTCCTTTTTTTTTAAAGCCTTGTTTAGATCATGTTTCTGGCAGTCACAGTGCTCAGGTTGTGCTGCTGGCTTTGTTGCTGGAAAGGTCTGTGTGACCATCCATGAGTCTGTGCAGTCTTTTTTATGTCTTCAGGAGTGTTATCTTGCTTTCCTGCTCTCTGAGACCCTCTGCCTCCCATTGGATCTCAAAGATAAAGTGCACAGCTGACACATAAACATTCATGGGTTTGGATTTGGCTTCACTGCAGTGCCAACCTTTGCTTTCTAGTTCATTCCCAGCAGTTACATATGTCTGAGTGGTTCAGGTGCTTTTTCTCTAGTTCATGTTTGCTTCATTTACTTCATCTCTGCTGCCTGAGATTTCTTCTGGACTAGAATGGGGCTGAGCAGGAGGGTGCTGCACTCTTGTGTTAAAGGAGAATTTCCCAGCCCTTGGCAGGAAGTGCCTCTGTGCCATTTGTGATGTTTTTCCAAGACTTGGGCTTGAACTCTCTTGGGGCAGTCTCAGGGCGTGCTCGGAGTTTGGGTGGGATCAGGATGTGGTGCTGCCCAGGACACCTCAGCCCTGACCTCTGAGACAACTGGGATGCTCTGCAGGGCCAGCTGCTCCTTTGTTCTCTGCCACAACCCTGGGTGTTGAAGGGAAATCAGTGAATTTAATTTTAATTGGAAAGGGATAGGAAGGAGCAGGGCTGGAGATTCTGCTTCTCTCCAGGGGACTAAACTGCTGAAGAGACCGAGGGATGGAGCAGTAAACTTAACAAAGTGACCAAATACAGAGCAGTGAGCTCTGAAGCAGGTGCTAAAGTCTCTCTGTTTGCTCTCCTGTGCCAGGATGCCCAGAGCAGGTTCCATGTGGGTGTTTGCTACGAGCAGGGCCTGGGGGTGCAGCAGAGCCTGGCAGAAGCGCTCAGGCACTACCGGCAGTCGGCAGCAGCTGGCAACAGGCAGGCCCAGGACAGACTGCAGGCCTGGGAGCAGGAGCTGCAAGGTACCAGGCCCAGCAGGGCACCAGGGGCTGGGGGGGGTTGCATGGGGAGGTGATTTGGGGAAAATGGGGCTTGGATTGTCACAGGAGGGGTGGCACAGGGCCACAGAGCAAAGGAGTTCTGTGTGCTGGAGGGAAGGCGTCACTTCTCAGCTCTTTCCAGCTGTTCCCATAGTGTGATGTGTCACAGAATCACTTGGGACATGATCATGACATCACATCAACTGTGTACTGGGGGACACCAGGCCAGCATCACCAGCTGGGCCAGCAGGGATTTTCCTGCTTTGCTCTGCCTCACCTCCAGAACTGCAGGCAGTTCTGGGCACCACAGTATAAAAAAGACATTAAACCTTTAGAGAGTGTCCAAAAAAGGCCATGAGGATGGGGAAGGGTCTGGAGGGGAAGCCTTGTGAGGAGCAGCTGAGGACACTCGGTTTGGCCAGCTAGAGGAGACTGAGTGCAGAGCTCACTGTGGTTTTCAGCATCTTAAGGGGCAGCACAGCTCCAGCATCTGCTCCCTGTGACCAGGGACAAGACCTGAGGGAATGGCTGGAGCTGTGTCAGGGCAGGTTCAGGCTGGATTCCAGGAAAAGGATTTTCACCCAGAGCGTGGTTGAGCAGTGGAACAAGCTCCCCAGTGGAGCAGTGGGTGCAGCACCAAACTGTCTGAGTTCAGGAAGCATTTAGACAAAGGTCTCAGGTGGGATTGTTGGGGTGTCTGTGCAGGGACAGGAGTTGGACCCTTCCAGCTCAGGGTGTTCTGTGATTCTGTGGTTGTATGATCATGTCCAGCCTTTGCCTGTCACTAATCCCTTGTTTGTCTGTACTTTCAGATGTGCACACAAAGCATCTATTCCCTTCAGGATTAAGAACCTCCTCCTCCAGCCCCAATTTCTGGACGATTGAGCCTGTGTGTGCCCAGAGCAGGCAGGCAGGACAGTGTGGCCTCAGCCTGCCCCAGTCCTGGAGCACAGGCAAGCTGCACCTGATGCTGCTCAGCAGTGCAGGGTGGAGCCATGCCCTGGGAGCCAGGACAGTGCCTCTGGAGCTGCAGGGCTGGGAGCCCCAGCAGTTCTGGCAGTAGAGCAGGCACTAAGTGACACAAGCAGGCAGGAGGGCAAGGAACCAGGCTGGCAGGCAATGGAAGGACAAAGCTCTCTCTTCATGCAACAGGAGGTATTTTTAAATACCTGGGGCTTGAGAATAAACCTTGTGATATCTCCTACATCACCAAGTCCTCTGCTCCTCTTACCTTCCACACAGGGATGTTGCTTCTGCACATGCATTTCTGTATCAGAGCCAGGCTGTGACTGCCCCTGGATCCCTGGAAGTGTCTCAGACCGGGTTGGACAGGGCTTGGAGCAATCTGGGACAGTGCAAGGTGTCCCTGCCACGGCAGGAGGTGGAACAACATGAGCTTTAAGGTCCTTCCAGCCCAAACCATTTTGTGGTTCTGCACCAAGTGGTTCTGATTCCAGTAGCCCTGCATGTCCTGCTCATGGTCCCCCAGGGAGGTTTACAAGCCACCATATGGGGACATTGGCAACTAACCCTGACCCACGCCCTCAGGCAATTTCCCCTCTCTCCAAGGCAAGTCCCCACAGTGCCCCTGCTACCAGCACAGTTATACATGATGGCAGTTTAATCTGCTTTCCATCCTGGGCAAGCAAGAGTGAATTCTCATCATTAGGGCCCAGTTCTTTATGGGATGTGACAGATCCACCTGTTGCAGCAGTGAGGTGACATCTGTCCAGGGCCATCCTGCACCATGTCAGCATCCTGCTGTCCCCACTCCTGCTCCTGCAGCCCTGGCAGGGAGCTGCTCCCACAGCACTCCTCTCTGGGACACAAAGAACAAGGTTTGCCTCACAATCCGTGTTTGCTGAGCACTTTGCCAGCTCATTTTCAGCAGAGTGGATAAGGGATGCTCCCAGGGGGAGGCACCACTGGCAGCAGCAGCAGCAGGCAGCTGGTGTGATAATTTCTTCCACTGGGGCAGCTGAATCCGGAAAGAAGCATTTGTTCACACCAGTCTGAACTGGTTCAAGGGCATCTGTGCAAACTGCCCAGCTTCCTGTGGCCCTGCTGCTCTGTGGAGATCAGGCTCTGCAAAACAAAGGCAACGGCCCCATCCTGAACCTCTCCATGCAGCAAGGGAGGGGCACAGCCAGCCCTCAACACATCTGATTGTTCTCCTGCTCTGCTCTCTCCTTCTGCTCAGACCAAACTTTCTTAGAGCATTTCCTTTATCAAGCAGGATACAAGGAGCAGGAAATTCCTGGGGTGGATTTCCTATGCTGTGACCATCCAGTGCTTACGCACGGCTCAGGATGGGAGAGGGGCTGGGGGGGCTGGGAGCAGTTTGCAAAATCAGGAAATTGATCCAAGAGGGAGGAATTTGTCTCCTTTGAAACCTGCTTGTCATGAGGTATTTTTGGGTAAGGATTGTCCTCTAACAGGGACATCAAAGCAGCTTTGCAGAGGGAGATGTGAGGCTGTGCTGGTGTTTGTCCCTCTGCCTGTGCTCCCAAGGTGCTGAGGAATCCCACAGGGCTCACTCACAGATGCTCCCTCATGGTTTGCACAGCTGCATCCCAGTTAGAATCTGGCTCTCTGACATTGTTTTGGTGCAAGAACCTGTTTTGTTTGTAAAACAAACCAGCAAGAGATTTGTGTTAGCAGAGCAGCAGCACGAGCAGGCCAGGCCAAACCCATCCCTGGATGGATGCCAGAGCTGGGCTCCTGTACAAGCACTGTGGAGACTCAAAATAAAACACAACATTTTGGATATTAAAAAGTGCACCTGGGGAAATCTCACTCTATTCCTCTTGTCATTCAGTCCCAAGAGCAACAGCAAGAGGGAACTTTGTCTTTTTCTGTAGATGATTGTTTGTGTGGTGCTGTGGCTCAGGTGTGTGCACACCTGAAGCTGGGAGCTGTCACCTCCAGCTCCATGGGATACCTGAGATGGTCCAGGAGGGCCCAGAACCTTCCCTGCCATCCCCACACTGCTGCATGAGCCTGTGGGGTCACCTCCCTTCTCCTTGGAGCACAAACACCTGTCTGCTTCTTCTTTGTCACCAATATCTTGGTTTTCCCACCCATCCTATTATCCCCAAAGTGTCTTACAGCTCCCAGACTGACAGATCAAAGTGAAAACCCATAAAAAGGGTGAAGCTTGTGACTGAGTATTTCAAAACAGTGTTTTCACACTTCCCTTTTCCCAGGTTACCTTTGGCAGACTCCAGCCATCTGGTGTCTGCTTTTGGATAAGAACTGTGCTCCAAAATCCAATGGCCTCAAAGGAGAGAACAGACTAGAATGGAATCGTTAAGGTTGGAAAAGACCTCTGAGATCATCAAGTCCAAGCTGTGATTGATGCCCACCTTGTCACCAGCCCAGAGCAGAGTGCCACATCCAGCCCTGATGGAGAAGGAAGCTGTGGGCACTTGGAGCAGCCCTAGGAGAGATGCCAGTGCTGATTTTGGGGTTTTTACAAAGTGCCAAGTTCTCAGTGGCACAACCACAGAAGCTGGAAGGACCCGTGGGAGACACCAGGCACATTTCCCCTTCCCCAGCTGCCACTTCAGGCTTTCTGCACATGCATTATGTCAGCTACAGTGCTGACAGAGAGGGTAGAGTTAGGAAAAAAGGGTTTTATTTAAATAAGTGAAGCCCTGGAGCCCAGCTGCAGCCGTGTCCGTGACAGGTATTTTCACAGTCTGTGATCACATGGATGTGTCTCACGGTGCTGGGCTTGTTCTCACAACCCCCTTGCCTGGGCCTGTCCTGGGAGGAAAGAGCTCTGCTGCTGCTGCTGCTGCCTGGGATGGGACAGGGGGAAGGCAAGGCCAGGCAGGTGGAGGGCAGCTAAAGCTGAAACCACAAATTCCATGGGGCGAGGCAGAGGAAGAAACACCTGTGTGGGCATGGGCCATGCAGTGCCCCTGCTGGGGCTGGGGAGAGGGCTGGGCACCCCAAATCTCTGTTCTCTACCCTGGAGCAGCATCCCTCAGCCTGGGGAGAGGGTTGGGCACCCCAAATCTCTGCTGTTCTCTACCCTGGAGCAGCATCCCTCAGCCTGGGGAGAGGGTTGGGCACCCCAAATCTCTGCTGTTCTCTCCCTGCTATATCCCTGCAGCAGCATCCCCCACCCCAGGCTGAGAAGGCTGTGCACCCCAAATCTCTGTTCTCTATCCTGGAGCAGCATCCCTCAGCCTGGGGAGAGGGTTGGGCACCCCAAATCTCTGTTTTCTACCCTGGAGCATCATCCCCCAGCTGTCCCACGCTGGGGAGAGAGTTGTGTACTCCAATCTCGGCTGTTCTCTCTCTGCTATATCCCTGCAGCAGCATCCCCCAGGCCAGACTGAGAGAGTTGGGCACCCCAAATCTCAGCTGTTCTTTCCCTGCTATATCCCTGCAGCAGCATCCCCCAGCTGTCCCAGGATGGAGAGAGGGTTGGGCACCCCAAATCTCAGTTCTCTCCCTGCTATGTCCCTGCAGCAGCATTCCCCAGGCCAGGCTGAGAGGGTTGTGCACCCCAATCTCTGTTCTCTCCCTGCTATATCCCTTCAGCAGCATCCCCCCGGGCCAGGCTGTGCCCCCGTGCCGAGAGCTGCCGCAGCAGCCCCTCCTCGCCGTGCCCCTGCACCTTCTGGGACAGGATCATCTCGAACAGGCTGCTCATCTCTGACAGGAATGTGCTGGCCAGCCTCGTGCCAGAGCCGCCAGGCTCAGCCCCAGCACCTTTGCCAAAGGTCTCAAAGGTCCTTGCAGCTTCCTCGTCCCCGGGGCAGCAGGGTGAGTCCGGGGAGAAGATGTTGTCCTTGTAGCTGCTGGTGAGGGGCAGGGACAGCCGGGCCACCCACGCCGGGTCTGCAGCTGTAAGCCTCTTGAGGGCCAGCTCTTCCAGAGGGGAGAAGGGAGAAAAACGAATTAATAAAAATATTGATAAATGAAAATGTCTAAATTCAGCTGATTGCAGATCACCGGTGACACCGCGCAAACCAGCGGCTGAGAAAAGCCAAATAAAATAGAACTGGTTTGAAACTATTGTGGGTTTGGTTTTGTGTTTGTTTTGTTTTTAATGTAATAACCATTAGAATCGCAGTGCATTCTCATTTGTTGCAGTCTCAATTGGCACTGCACTAAATTGTTAGCAAAGCCTGAGAGAGGGAGGGTTTAGGACTGGCTGAAGGGGAGCAGACAATGAAAAGCTTTCCAGGGGGAAGTGTTGGACACAAAGATAGTGGACTTCCCTTCAGGGTCACTCCAGGGTGGGAATTTGCTGCTAAGGAGGCAGATTGAGACCGAAAAGAAATGGGTTATTGTGAAAACAATAACAGCAGAATGAAATTGTGGATTCTAAAATGCACAGCTGGATGGTTGGAGACTGGGACAGAACAATTGAGCTCTAAAGTAGTTGTTGCTCGATTGGAAACAGCTGAGGAGCAGGGGGAGCCTGGGCTGGGGGCTGGGGCAGGCTCCTTAGCGCACCAATAATTCAATTGTGGCCCAAAATGGGCAACTGGAATCACACAGAGGATTGGTCAGGGTGGTCCCTGCTGGCAGGGTGGATTGTCCCTGGCTCTGATTAGGGGAATTACACACAAATCTGATTATCCATCAGTGGGAGAGGGAGCTGAAACCACAGCAGCAGGGAAAACTCTGGAGATGAACCCAGGAGTGATCCAGGCTGACACAACAGAGACCCCAAGAGCTGGGGGTTGCTGCTCCTGAGGAAGCAAGTGCTCTCCAGGGATCTGACCACAACCTGGCGTTATTTTGAGGAGACAAGCGCCAGCAGAGGAAATCTTTGTGCTTAAAATAGTGCTGGCAAGAGAAGAAGTGATTATAGCTGTCCATGAATAAACATCTCCTGGAAAATAAAGGAAGGACCCCATAGCAGGGAGAGCCTGGAATAGCTCCCTTGTCAGACAGCAGGAAGGGGAACAGGGATTCTTGTTGTTGGAGGCAGCTGGTAAACAGGAGTCCGTGCTGTGGTGCACAGAGGCTGCAGTCCAGCCCCTCATTGTTCCTTCCCAGAGCATATCCAGAACCTCAGGGGGGTTCAGAGCAGCCACAACAGTTTGGGAAAGGTGTTGGGAGCAGCAGAACAAAACCCAGCAGTCCCAGGGTGGCAAGGGCTGGTGCCACTGGAATAATAATTGTATGGGTGTGATTGAAAAGTGGATCTGGAAGGATGGTCCCCATTGCAATGCTCTTCTCCTGCTGATTCCAGAGTGGGATCAACACCCTGCCACAGCTGGGACCTGGGATCTGCACTCAGAGACTGACACAAGGCTCCTTCCTCAGCCAGCCAAGCAACTGCTCCTTTTTCTCCAGAAAATATCTGGGGGGCTGGGGATGAGAGCTGGCACTCCACCCTGGCAGGGACAGAAGGGCAGGTACATCCCTCCCATTTTTGTTTCAGCTGGAGCCACAAAAATCTTTTGTGTTGCTTCACATCCAGAATTTCATATCTCAGTATTTGAGTTGCAGCGACTGTTCCTGGAGACATCAACCCAGTGTGCTGCAGCTTTTGCTGTAAAATGTGCAGCTCTCTCCTCCCCAGGCTGCACAAAGCCTCTTCATCCCCCCAATATTTGTGTGCCTCAGCTCTGGAGCAAGGCACAACTGCTCTGCTCTCTGCAGAGAGAGCTGGGCCACGCAAACCTCATCATTAGGTACGTTTAATTTGACCAATAACTCCTTACTGCCTTGTTTTAATGGTGTTTGGGGAGCAGGGGTTGTTTTTATCATCCATAAAGTTCTATCTCTCATCTGCTGCTGGGAGTGCTGGGGGATCAGAGCTGGCAGACGGCGCTGGGAGTTCATCCCGCAGCATCAACACTCCCGGAGCTGCTGGGACTGCAGTGCCCCCGCTGGGAGCAGCACAAAGGCCCAGCCAGCCCCAGCCAGCTGTTAGGATGCTCCTGAGCACCAGCAGGGCTTCCTTCCTCCCTCTCAGCATGCAAGGCCATGGTTCTGGTTGTGTCTGGGACGGGAGGAAGGAGCCTGGCTGCTCGGAAGGTCTGGGCTCCTGGGGAAGGTCTGGGGGAGGTTTGGGCTGCTGGGGAAGGTTTGGGGGAGGTTTGGGGAGGGTTTGGGGAAGGTTTGGGGGAGGTTTGGGGAAGTTTTGGGGGAGGTTTGGCAGGTCTGGGCTCCTTGGGAAGGTTTGGGGAAGGTTTGAGGAAGGTTTGGGGAAGGTTTGGCAGGTCTGGGTATCCTGGGGAAGGTTTGGGGGAGGTTTGGCAGGTCTGGGTATCCTGGGGAAGGTTTGGGGGAGGTTTGGCAGGTCTGGGTATCCTGGGGAAGGTTTGGGGGAGGTTTGGCAGGTCTGGGTATCCTGGGGAAGGTTTGGGGGAGGTTTGGGGGAGGTTTGGCAGGTCTGGGTATCCTGGGGAAGGTTTGGGTTAGGTTTGGGTTAGGTTTGGGTTAGGTTTGGGGGAAGTTTGGGTTAGGTTTGGGGGAGGTTTGGCACCCTTGGAACAGAGCAGCTCCTGGGCAGGACCCCACACAGCCTCAGCATTCCCTGCTGGCTCGGAGCAGGAGAGGGGATGTGGCACAGGGGACCCAGATCACTGGTGGACAGGGCAGTGCTGGGCTGGGAGGGCTTTGCCTATTCCTATGGAATTCCAGGAAAAACACAAAAGGGTTTTCTTTTCCCTATCAGTTCCAAGAATCCCCTTCATGGACCAGCCTCAGCATAGCCCAGATTTTATATGCTGTGTGGGCAGGGCTGGACCCACCAGTGCCTTTTCTGAGATCTGGCAGTGCCCATCTGGGATGGAGCTGGGCTCCTCTTTGCTCCCTGCTCTTGGCTGCAAGACCCTGGAATCTGAAGAAACTTTTAGGTCTCAGCCTTTCCTTTGTTTGCTCCTTACTGGAATAAAAGAGCAGGGAGGCAAAGGGGGAGAAGCAGCAGGTTCTGTCCCTAAGGAAGGGCACCAAAAATGTCCAGCTCTACAATTCAAACCACCCCAGCAGCAAAGCTCAATGAGTTTCTCTTCTGTGGAGGAGCACGGAGGCTCCACAATGAAATTTCTGCTACAGGACGTGAGTCAGCCCAACTCTTTCAAATTGAAATGCCAGGAGAGGAGATTTTTAGAACAAATCAATAAAAGGAACATGTAGAAAATGTCAGGCCCAGATGGTATTCACCCCGGAGTGCCAGAGGAACTCAGATATGAAATTGCCTGGTTTATTAGCTGCTGTTCATTAACTACTGCTTCAAATGAATGCAGGATCAGAGGGAGGGGAGGTGGAAATGGTGACAGGAGTTTTTAAGTGTGTGAAGGTGAGTTCAGCCCAGGCAGATTCAGAGAAATCCTTCTGTGCAAGGCTCAGCAGAGAGAGCCGTGGAGCTGCTGCTCCCAGAGGAGCCACCTGACATTGCCACACGGGGAACTGTGCTCTGGACATTTGGAAGGGCTGGATGGAGAGCCCTGGATAACTCTGGACAAGGGATGGAGTACCAGGACACAGGGAATGGCTCCCAGCGCCAGAGGGCAGGGCTGGATGGGGTTCTGGGCAGGAATTGTTCCCTGGGAGGGGTTGGGATGGAATTCCCAGAGCAGCTGTGGCTGCCCCTGGATCCTTGGAATGTCCAAGGCCAGGCTGGACAGAGCTTGAAACAGCCTGGGATGGTGGAAGGCGTCCCTGCCATGGCACAGGTGGGATGAGATGATTTTTAAAGTCTCTTTCAACCCAAACCATTCCAGAATTCAGTTCTGTGAAGGCGGAGGTCACCTGAGTGGTGGAACAGCACCAGCCAGGCTTCCAGGAGACCTGAATTTACAGCCAGGTTCTGTGGGGACTAATATGTGTTAAAAGCTGGGAAGTGAGGGTAGGAATAATTAATCTTCCTCACCAAGGGAGGTCATTAGCAGAGTCCCAGAGTATCTGCTCAACACAGTGATAAATGACATGGAAAGGGGACAATGCTGCTGTTGACTCCACTAAAAGACCCAAGAGCAGAGGGCTGCTGAAGGACCTGATAATGCTGAGTACCACCACTGTGTCACCAGCTCTCAGATAATTGTCCCAGGGAACAGGAAGCTGTCATGTGTTGATGGGACTCAGAACAAACAGGGCTCAGCGTGGAGCTTGGGCAGGACAGGAGTGAGGAACAAACCAGAAAACCTCCTTGTACCCCAGCGGATCCTAAACACTGAACAATTCTGGTCACATCTCCCAAAAAAAAATTAACAGGTTGAGATGAGAGGAAAGAGGAGCCCAGTGGGGCTCTGAGGGTAGATAACACCTTGAGGGCTTTGACAAGGACAAGTGTCCACCTTTCTCACTCTGCATGGACCAGGAGACCAGCAAGGGAGGGCTCAGCCTGGGAATGTGAGACCAAGCCCACAGCTCACCAAACCCTAAACCGCAGCAGACACGTCAATGGGAGGGAAAAGCAGCCATAAACCATGGGAAAATCCAACGTGAAGCTCAGCAAGTGCCTTGGGCTGCTACCAAAAGCCTGGGATGCTCCAGACAAACTGCTCCTGCCAGAGCTGCACCCAGGGGTTACCTGAGCCCAGCAGCAAGGCCACCTCACCTGCCTGTGGCTCCAGGAGGGTCTCCAGCTCCTCTCCCACCAGCTGCTGCACCGAGAGCTCGAAGGCGCTGTCGCAGTCGCGGTCGCCGGCCTCGCTCTCACCGTGCCCGCTGTCCTTGGTGCTCAGGCCATCCGCGTCCAGCCCCGTGTCCAGCCCTGTGTCCAGCCCTGCAGCCCTGCCAGGGGTCACAGCAGCCAGGTCACTGCAGCCCCTAGCCCCAGGGAGCCCTTGGGAGGGGCTCCACATCCCCAGAATGCCCCGGGCACCCTCCCGTGCGTCACTCACAGAACCAAAGGCACTTGGAGTGCCCATCAGTTCATGAGTTTGGGGGGTTTGCTCCACATTTCTTGCCCAAAAGGGTTTTTATCCTTCTGCAGCAAGGTCATGGAAACCCATCCAGTGTCACCCCTTGCCGCTGTGGACACCTTCCACAACCCCAGGGTGCTCCAAGTCCCATCCAGCCTGGTCTGGAACATTTCCAGGGATCCAGGGGTGTATCCTGAGCAAACAGGGAGCTGCTGGCTCCTCCCCATGAGTTCAGAGGGCTTCCCTCCTGCAGGACCAGCTGAGGAGCACCCCAGACACCCTGGAGCTGCCCTCCCTCCCTCTCCACCCTCTGCAGCTGTGGGTGACAAAGGTGCAGAAAGCTGTGTGTGCCCATGGCCTGGCCAGCTGGGGACAGGGGGACGTGGTAAGGCAGTGATGAAGACTCAGGAGTGTGCACCCAGAGCACAATTTAATGGGAACACCATGGAGTTTGGGGCTGTCTTTGGCACACAGCTGGGCTATCTGGGTGTTTCCAGCCCTGCTGCAGCTCCTCACCCATCAGGGTGAGGGGTCACAGGGTCAGGGGTCCCCAACTCATGCTGCCAGGCACTAAGGAAGTGTCCAGAGCCATGAGAACACCCATCCTTGTGCTGCTGCCTCCAGAGCTGGGCCCCTCTGTGCTCCTGAGCACCCAGAACCATCGGAGCTCTTGGCAAGGGATGGTTCATGGCCATGGAGGAGCTCAGCTGAGGATGGAGGGACCTGCCCAAGGTGCCCCAAGAAGGAGACAAAGAGCAGCTGGATACCCCTGGGAGCCAGGAGCAGAGGGGCAGCAGCACCAGCCCCTGCAGGGAAAACCTCCAGTCTCAGGGATGAGGCTTTTCCTTATGTGTCTCTGCCCTTGGAGGTTTTGGAGCAGGAAGGGAAGTGCAGGGAGCCAGCCTTACCTGCTGCCGTTCTTGGCCGTGTACTTGTTTCCCCTGTAGTTTGTTTTGGGCTGGAACTGGCCCTGGTGCAGCAGGGAGAGCAGCTGGGAGATTTGCTGCAAGGCAGGAAAAGCCTGTTGAGCCCCGGGCTGGCCACTCAAGCTGCTTCCTGCCAGGACATCCCTCCGAGCCCCCCCGGCCTTTTTATAGCGTTTCCTCCTCCTGCAGATGGCTCAGCACCCCCACACCGGGGGAAAAACAAGGCTTGGGCAGCCCACCTGGGCCCCTGAGCTTCCCCTCCCGCTGTTCCCTGCTGCCCACGCCATTGTCCCTTGTCCCCGTGCCAGCCCCGCTCCCGCAGACTCTGCCTGGGTGGGGTGGGGTGGGGAGGGTTCCTCATCCTACCCAGGCTACCGAGCATCACTGCCCAGGCCTGGGGGAAGAGAACAACCAGAGCAGCACCCCAGGGTGGGCAGGGCAGGGCTGGGGGTGCCCACAGCAGCTGCAGCAGCTCCTACCTGCACCGGGGGCGACTCCAGGGCGAGCTCCCCGCTCGGGCTCTGCTCCGCCAGGGCCACCAGCGACAGCCGGACCAGGCTCCTGAGGATCTGCTGGTGCTGCCCCGCTCCTCCTGCGCCCAGGGCTGCCTCGGGTGGCACCTGGGGCTCTGCCATGGGTGCCTTTACCAAGCTCTTGCCGGGCAGCGGCGCCTCGGGGGGGCTCCCAGCCTCCTTCCCCAGGTGTTTGGGGCGGTGGGGCTGGCACGGCCGGCGCTGCAGGATGGGCAGCTCCAAGGCGCCCTGCTGCTCCTCGGAGCCTTTTTGTGTCCTCTGGTTCCTCAGGGTCCTGTAGAGAGTGGGTGTGAGGTGCAGGGGAGCCTGTGGGGACCCGGGGGGGGCCGTGCCAGGCTGCTCCTCCTGGCAGGGCTGGGGGGGCTCGGGCTCCCGGGGGCGCCCCCGGAGCAGAGGGACCAGGTGGATGTCGGCCTTCTGGATCTGCCGGTGCGGCTTCTTGAGCTGCTGCTGCCTGCGGGCATCCTCCGCCTCCCGGCAGTTGTAGGCCATGCCATCCTTCTTGTCCTTCTTGCGCAGGGAGAGGGTGAGCGCCAGCAGCAGGAGGGACACGCCCAGGAGAGCGGCCAGGCAGATCAGCAGCACCACGGGGAGACTGGGCCAGCCGGGATCCTGCGCTGACATCTTGGAGAAGGTCCCAAGACGGCGGAAAAGCAAACGGAGCCGGGCCAGGGTGTGCAGGGGGGCGTCCCCCTGGTCGCTGACCCGCACCAGCAGCTCCCGCTGGCTGCCGGCCAGGCTGCTGGCATTGCTACTGTTGAGGGACACCTGGCCCAGGAGGGGGTCCAGGGTGAAGAGCCCGCCATCATCCCCACCCAGCAGATCATAGCGGAGAGCCCCGTTGATGCCGGAGTCCACGTCCCTGGCCACGATGGTGAAGAGGAGGGGGTTGCCAGGGCACGACACGGGTGTGGAATTGGTCACTGCTGCAGCCCCCTGGGTGCTGCCATTGCCAGGGAGCACCCAGCAGCACCCAGTGTCCACATTGACCAGCACTGAGAGCGTGGCCACCCCTCCCACCAGCGCTGGCGAGGTGATGACGGGCGCGTTGTCATTCCGGTCGAGCACAGCCAGCCTGACGGAGATGTTGGAGGCCAGCTTGGGATGCCCTCCATCCTCCGCTGTCACCAGGAACTCCAGGCTCCTCACCTGCTCGTAATCAAAAGCTTGCAGGGCAAAAACATCCCCAGTGATGGGGTCGACCGAGACCAGCCCCAAAGCAGAGGGGTCCAGCATCCTGTAGGTGACCTTGCCGTTGAAGCCCAGGTCGGGGTCGGTGGCACGGACGGTGAGCAGGAAGGCAGGAGCTGCGCTGTTCTCAGCCACGGCAGCCTCGTAGGCGGCCTCCTCGAAGGCAGGGGCGTTGTCATTGACATCGCTGATGCAGATGGTGAGGTGCTTCAGCACGGCCAGCGACAGCTCCCCCATGTCCCGCACCACCAGCGTCAGGTTGTACTCGGCGCGCCGCTCGCGGTCCAGCGAGGCGTTGGTCAGCAGCGCGAAGCTGTGGCTGTTGGTTCTCTTCAGCCTGAAGTGCTCGTAGCCCTGGCTCAGGGAGCACAGCACCTGCCCGTTGCTTCCCGAGTCGGGGTCGCTGGCTGTCACCAGGGCCACAAAGCTGTCCTTGGGGAGCGCCTCAGACAGCACGGGCACGCGCGCGGCCCAGGTGACGTGGACGTCGGGAGCGTTGTCGTTGACGTCCAGGACCTTGACCAGGACCTTGCAGTGCGCCGGGATGGGGTTGGCGCCCAGGTCCCGCGCCTGCACGTCCAGCTCGTAGGCGTGGGTGTGCTCGTAGTCCAGAGGGAGCCTCAGCAGGACTCTGCCCGTGCGGGGATCAACGCTGAAGGTGCTCAGCACCTCGGGGGGCGCGTGCCTGCTCAGGCTGTACTCGATCTCCCCGTTGGGACCCTGGTCGGGGTCGGTGGCCGTGACCGTCACCAGGAGGGTCCCGGGCTGGGCGTCCTCCCGAACCTCCACGGTCAGGGAGCTCTCTGCAAACATGGGACTGTTGTCGTTGGAGTCGAGGACGATGACTTTAATCAGAGCAGTCCCTGATTTTGGCGGCTCCCCGTGATCGGTGGCCGTCAGCACGAGGTCGAAGGAGGAGTGCAGCTCCCTGTCCACCTCCTTCACCACCACGAGCTCCGCGTGCCTCGTCCCATCGGAGCCGGCGACCACCTCCAGAGCAAAGTGCTGGCTGGGGGAGAGGGCGTAGGAGCAGCGGGCGTTGGGGCCAGCGTCAGCATCCAGGGCCCGATCCAGCGGGATCCGCGTGCGCAGGGACGCGCTCTCCGAGATCTCCAGCTCCAGCTCGGGCGTGGGGAAGCGCGGCGCGTTGTCGTTCACGTCCAGCACCTGAACCTCCACGTGGATCAGGGCCGGGTTCTGGGCGGCCAGCACGTCGAAGGACACCCAGCAGGGATCACTGTGGCGGCACAGCTGCTCCCTGTCCACCCTCCCGGCCGTGCTGAGCACCCCATCCCCGCTGCCCACGCGCACAGGGAACCTCCCGGGGGTCTCCATCAGCTGGAAGGTCTCGGCCGCCTCGCCGCTCTCACCACCCTCGAAGTGCTCGGCCAGGCTGCCTATGACTGTGCCCGGGGGCACCTCCTCCAGCACCCGGTACTGCACGGTGAACGTGGCCACCTCCTGGGCATCGGCGCTCAGGAACAGGTACCACCACCAGATCGCGGGCAGCGGCAGCGCCGAGCGCCGGAGCCCCAGCACGCTGCCGGCAGAGCCCCCGCGGCCCCGCCGCGCTGCCACGGGCTGTCCCGCCGGCCACCGCATCCCCGCAGCGTCCTCAGGGCCCCCGCAGCGCCTCGCCATCCTCTCCCATCTCCCGGCGAAGCGGGCTCCGGACACAGCTGGCGAAGGGGATGTGGCGAGCGGGGCTGGTGGCTGTGCCCCGCGCTGCCATCACCGGAGCTCCCCGGGCCGGGACAGCCCGGAGCAGAGGGAGCGTCCCCGGAGCAGCCAGGCTGGCCGGGCTGGGATGGACATCCTATGGAAACCACACCTACAGGAAAAGGGAGGACCGGGCTGGTACAATGCGGGGTGGGGGCTCGTGGTGGGGAGGGTGTGGAAGTGCCCTGCGATCCCAGCCCGTCACCGCTGTCACCTGCAGAGCACGCTGCCCAAAAGCTGCGATTCCTGCAGTCCCCGACCCACCACAGACCTCTTCTGCTTCAGGAAGAGGTGATGGACTCCTGCTCCAGCACTGACCCAAAACCTTGCTCCCCACGCTTTCACATCTCAGGCTTTGACATATTCTCATTTTGCCTAAATCCAAGGGCACTCTCCGCTCCTTGCTCTGCCTTCCGAGGGCGATGTGCCCAAGCCACCTCTCCCAGCGCGAAGGCCGTGATATCACCGGGTCCAGCTGAACACACCAAAACGAGCGGATGAATCAGCAGGAGCTGATTCAAACCCCAAACCCGGCCAGGAGGGCACGAGGGAGGGAGGGAGGCGCTGGCAGACACGACCTGTGTCCGTCCCTGCATCCGTCTGTCCTGGCTGATCCCTGTCCTGGCACGGGCTCCATCCCAGCTTGGCTCAGCACTGATTTCCCTGGCGTCATCAAACCCCTGCTTGGCCTCGTTTCAGCACTGAGCCCCCACCTTCGGGCTGCCCAGCTGCTGCACCGGTGTCACCACAGCTGGCCAGCTGTGCACACACAGGTAGCACAGCTGGAGGTGTTCCGTGGGTTCCTCCTGAGCCTGCAGAGCCCCCAGACCCCAAGCTGGGATTGCTTTGCTCTCCAGGTGGCTGCAGCCATTCAGGACAGGGAATTTTCCTTACGGAGCATCCTCAGGGTGTAATTGGAGCCTCACCAGCCTCATCATCTTTGTGTCCCCGCACCTCCCAGGCATCCTCCAGCAGCCTTTGCTGTCCTGAGCAAACCTCACCCTCCCCTCCTGCTTTTCCAGCCTTGGCAGGCACCGCTTGTCCCCCCACCCTATTCCCATCCCTCCCGGCTTCCCCCCCCGCTCTGGTTTTCCCAGGTGAGGCTCCTGCATCCCTGCTGCCACCACTTTTCATTGCCACGGCGAATTTTGATGCCCCAAAAAGCAGCAAACCCGAAGCCACGGCAGTGCCAGGAGCTGGTGGGAGGAAGGGACGGTGCCACGGGGGGTGGCCGAGCCCCGGCGCTGTTCCTGGGCTCGGCCCCAGCTCCAGGTGACCTTTGCCGAGTCATTTCCCTGCTTTGTGCCGGCGTTTCCTCCTGCGCAGCCCGGGGCTGTCCCGGAGCGCTGATCCCGCTGATCCCGGTGGCTCCCGCTGCCCACGGATGTCTCCCAGCCCGTGCCCGATTTTTGGGAGGGGAGGTGAGAACGCCACTTCCTTCTGTCGGGACTGTTTTCCCTCCAGCTCGCCGCTTTTTAATTTTTTTAAATGCTTTTCCTTTTCAGAGATGGAGCTGAACAGAAGAACCGCGCTGGAGCATCACAAGGGGAAGGAAATAAATAAAACCCCAGGGTTGTGGGGGTTCGCCGAGGAGCCCCGCGTGGGGTTTCCTTCTCCCATCACCTCCCAATCCAACCGCAGAACAAACCGATCTCCCCTTGTGCCCCGTGTTTAACCCATCACTGACCACAGGAGGTGAATTCCCACTCCCATCTGCCAAACCCCACTTCTGCCGTCCCCACTCCTCAGCTGGGAGGATTCCAAACCTCCAAACCACTCATTTTTCTCCCCAAACACACGGACTAGCTGGGGTTTCGAGCACCAGTTTGCTCAGGGAAAGGTTGGGAGGAGAAGTCACTGTCACCATGCTGTGACCCCTGAGCACTGTCCCCACCTGGCAGTGCAGACCCCAGCTCTGGTGACAGCTCTGGCCTGCCCAGGAGGAGCGGGAGGAGCTCCTGCATGAATTATTTATCAATAAATCCCCGCAGACCCGGCCTGTGACCCGCAGCCATCAGAACACTCCCAGCTGGTGGGAGGATGCTGCAGAGGCATCGCTGAGCTGCAAATCAGGGCCGTGGAGGGACACGGGCAAAGCAACTCTGCAGGAAAATGGGAAAGAACAACGGGCTCGAGCTGAGACTTGCCAGAAGCACCGGCAGGGAAATGAGATGTGGTGCTAAAAACAAAACGTGTCTCCTCCTGTTTCCTGTTCACACCCCGGCAGGCTCCTGACGTGCTTCAGGACTGCACGGGCACCTTGGTGGTGTGAGCACAAAATTCCCCCTCGAAGGTTTAGAAGCCTTTCATTTAAAGCTCAGGAAGAGCCTCAGCGTCACCGAATCCTTGCAGCACTTCAGGCGGGCACTGTGTGCAGCGCTTCCTGCAGCTGCTGCCCGTGCTGGCAGTGCCCAGAGCAGCTGGAAATGCCATTTTCAGGAGGGCAAAGCTCGGGGGCTGCAGAGCAGGACACGGGCTCAGCTCACCCTGAGCTGCCGGGGGTGCAGAGCTGTGCTGGAGGCGCCGCTCTCCCTGCCCATCACCCGGCAGAGAGCAGCACCACCCGCTTATTCGAGCTCCAGTGCACAGCTGGAGCTCCCCAAACGTTGTCATTTTGGGCTGGCACGGTGGCACCTGGGAGCAGGAGCTGTGCCATGTGGAGACCTTCAAACGTTGTCATTTTGGGCTGGCACGGTGGCACCTGGATCTGTGCCACGGCACAGCAGGGAGCGGAGAGCAGCTCGGAATCCTTCAAATCCGATCATTTTCTCTGATGAAAGGCTAACAGCTGGGAGTGTTTGTTTGCCTGGACAAAAGGAGGCTCCAGGCAGATCTGAAAGCTCCTTCCAGTGCCCGAGGCTGCCAGGAGGGTTTGGACACTGCTCCAGGGATGCTCGGAGTGGGATTGGTGGGGTTTGGACACTGCTCCAGGGATGCTCAGGGTGGGATTGTTGGGGTTTGGACACTGTTCCAGGGATGCTCGGGGTGGGATTGTTTGGGTGTCTGTGTCAGGGGCTGGAGTGATGATCCTTACAGCTGTGGATATTCCGTGATTCCATGATTTTTCAGCCCTCCAAAGACAACCTGTGCTCCTCTGGAAGTGTCACTCCCTTTTCAATAGGACAGCAATCCCAAATCCAGCAGGTGACATCGGCTGGAGATGACACCGGCTGGAGATGACACCGGCTGAAGGTGCCACCGCTCCAACCGGGGCTGTTCATCCCCCGGTGGGTCCTGCGTGTCCTCCAGCGCTTCCTTCCCGGATCCCGCGGCTCCTCCGAGCCCGGGCACGGCGCTCTGCAGTTGGATCTCTCCACCACGAGGGCCCACTGCTGCTCCGCTCTGCCGCCTGTCCCTGGCCCAGCCCGAGGGGCTGCGGATGCTGAACCCCCCAAAACCTCCTCCGGAGGGGCTGCGACCCCCCCTTCCCCCCGGCACGGTGCCTGCAGGTGATGCTGCAGCTGCATCCCCCTATCCCCAGCGGCTGCTCGGGGACCTCCCTCAGTCCGGCACGGGGCTACCGCGTTTTACACCATTTTAGGGTGTTACCCCCGATTTTACACCATTTTAGGGTGCTTCCCTGGATTTTACATCATTTTAGGGTGCTCACCCCGATTTTACACGATTTTAGGGTGTTTACCCCGATTTTACACGATTTTAGGATGCTTCCCTGGATTTTACACTATTTTAGGGTATTTCCCCCGATTTTCCACACTTTTAAGGTGTTTCCCTGTTTTTGCACGATTTAAGGGTGTTTCCTCCGATTTTCCACAGTTTCAAGCTATTTCCCTGGGGTTTACACACTTTTGGGGTGCTTCCCTGTTTTCACACGATTTTAGGGTGTTTCCCTGGCTTTTACACTATTTTAGAGGGTTCCCCCGATTTTCCAGTTTCAGATTGTTTCCCTGGGTTTCACAAGATTTTAGGGTGTTTCCCCCGATTTTCCACACTTATAAGGTGTTTTCCTGTTTTTACACAATTTTAGGGTATTTTCCCCGATTTTCCACAGTTTCAGGGTGTCTCCCTGCGTTTTACACACTTTTAGGGTGTTTTCCTCAGTTCCACACGATTTTAGGGTGTTATTCCCAACAGTTCCAGGGTGTTTCTCTCGCTTTTACACGATTTTAGGGTGTTTCCCTAAAGGTTTTACACACTTTTAGGGTATTTCCCTGGGTTTCACACGATTTTAGGGTGTTTCCCTGGGTTTTTGGGCAGCTCTGCAGCATCACGAGCAGCGTCCCCCCCAAACCCCGCTGTACCCCACTAAACCCTCCTCGGGGGAGCTCATAAATGTTCCTTCTCTCCTGCAGGGCAACACCTCAACCAGGAGGGAAATAAAAGGGGGTGCAGGCGATCCCCTGATGAGGACAGAGTTAATTATTGATGAAAGCAGCAAAGAAAGCTCCCCCAGGCAAAAAACCTGGTTTTGAGCAAAGCAGCTCCAGAGCAGAGGGGATGATAAGGAGAATTATTGTTGCTCCGTGCTCATGAAAGGATGATTATCAAGGAGGGGAAGAAAGTTCTAAGTGAGGTAAATTGGGCCAGGCTGGCTGTTTGAATAGACACGAATAATGTTATGCTAATGTCATGCACGGCTCTGCTGCTCCAGGACCCTGACGTGTTTTACAAAGCCCGGTGCTACAAAAAGCAATTCAGGGAGAGCTGGCCACAGAGAAACGAGGAGAAGCTGTAAAAAATGATGTTTTATTGTGTGGGAGAAAGCAATGAGTTGAGATCTAACCCTCGATGTCCTTCTGGAGGAGAAAGCTGGCAGCACATTGTGTGATTTAATTGGCTGTCCTCAGTCTTGCAGTCATTTCTTCTCCAAAATCTGAATTTCTGTTTGCAAATGGAAGGACTCCCCAAGGCTGGGGCTTCAGTGCTGGATCTTTCCAGGCTCTAGAAGGTGCTGCTGACAGGATGGGGCAGCAGCAGCACCTTTCACTGCCACTTTGATTTGATTTTAGTTTGACAGCCCCAAACACCTGAACAAAACCCCTGTGCAGCACAGGGTGAGTGATGGATCCGGGCCACAGCACACTGTGACATAAATCAGACCTTTAGGAGGCCCCAGAGGCTGCAAATCAATAAGTGCCAGCAATAATTACCCATTTTGTCTTTCTCTTTATTCATATTTAGACGGGCTTTAATCTTTCCTCTCTAAACACGATGTTTCCCTGCTGTGGGTGTCCTGCAGAGGGAGCAGCCAGGAAAGCTCCTGCTCCTCTAATTAAAGGATTTGTGCTGGACAGAGCTGCTCCCTGAGCAGGAGTGACAGAGCCACCAAAGCTGGGGACAGCTCTGCAGCCTCAGCCTGGGCAGGTGGCACTGGCTGATGTCCCCTCTCTGGGTGTGATGGTCACAGGGGCTTTCACAACCCACAGATGTCATTTAAAGGGATCATGGATTGGTTGGGGATGTAAAGGACCTCAAAGCCCATGGCAGGGACACCTCCCACCCTCCCAGGCTGCTCCACCCCCAATGTCCAACCCGGCCTTGGACATTCCAGGGACCCAGGGACAGCCAGAGCTGCTCTGGGCACCCTGTGCCACGGCCCTAATTAATTCCTAATTAGAAGTCCCTAGAGGTGATCATCTCCTCAGGGGTGCTGTTAGGGATGCACACGTTGCAAATGAAGCCCTTTTGGCATGGGAAGGGGAGCAGGACTCCACGATTTTCATTGGAAATGACACGGGTGTGGGAGAGCTGACAATGCCCTATCAGCCCTGGGAAACAAATGGGAACAAATTCAAAACAGAAAACAACCCTCCCAAAAAGTCATATAAATTATATTTGTTGTGGAGACAAAAAGTTTCCAGCAAATCCAACCACTACCCAGCTGAAAGCAAGAAAAGGGCTGGGGAAAAGTGAGAGGAGGGATGCTGGAGCAGCTGCCAGGTCAGGAATGCCTGCAGCAGGGCCAGGCAAAGGCCAGCTCCCGCCCAGCTGTGCCCACAGGGTCTGACACAGAGCTGGCTGCTCTGAGTGGGACAGGATCCTGATTGCTGGGGCTGTCCAGCACAACAAATCCTCCTGGGCAGCTCAGAGCTGCTCCCTCCCCTGGCACTGCTGGCACCTGGGAGGAGAAACTGGGAATGAAGAGATCCGAGTGACCAGTGAGTGACCAGTGAGTGACCACAGTGCGACCACAGTGTGACCAGTGAGTGACCACAGTGTGACCAGTGTGAGTGACCACAGTGAGAGTGACCACAGTGTGACCAGTGAGTGACCAGTGAGTGACCACAGTGTGACCAGTGTGAGTGACCACAGTGAGAGTGACCACAGTGTGACCAGTGAGTGACCAGTGAGTGACCACAGTGCGACCACAGTGTGACCAGTGTGAGTGACCACAGTGAGAGTGACCACAGTGTGACCAGTGAGTGACCAGTGAGTGATCACAGTGTGACCACAGTCAGTGACGACAGTGAGTGACCACAGTGAGTAATCACAGTGTGACCACAGTCAGTGACCACAGTGAGTGACCACAGTGAGAGTGACCACAGTGAGTGATCACAGTGTGACCACAGTCAGTGACGACAGTGAGTGACCACAGTGAATGATCACAGTGTGACCACAGTCAGTGACCACAGTCAGTGACCACAGTGTGACCACAGTGAATGACCAGTGTGACTACAGTGAGTGACCAGTGTGACCACAGTGAGTGACCACAGTGAGTGACCACAGAGTGACCACAGTGAGAGTGACTACAGTGAGTGACCAGTGTGACCACAGTGAGTGACCACAGTGAGTGACCACAGAGTGACCACAGTGAGAGTGACCACAGTGAGTGACCACAGTGTGACCACAGTGAGAGTGACCACAGTGAGAGCGACCACAGTGAGGGCGACCTCAGGTCCCCCCATCCCTTCGCACAGAGATGCTGCAGGCTCTGCCCCTCGGGTGCCAACACCTCCAGATGTTCAACCAGCTGTGACGTGCCTCTCTCTCACCCACTGGGGACAGGACACGTTGTCCCTGTCACTGGCGCCACCCAACGCAGACTCAGGAGCTGCATCCTCTGCCCTCCTCTCCTCTGGCTGTGTGCCCGGGGGCTGGGGGCGCTGGCAGGGCAGGACCATGTTCCAGCCCCCCAGGGTGGGAAAAGGGGCTGTGCCATGGGGCACGGAGGGGCTGGGAGCTTCTCTGTGCCATATAAAGAGTGCAACGAGGACATTGTGAGTGTGGAAACATCTTTCACTGGAAAGCAATTCCAGATGATGCAACTTCCAGCAACTACCAGGGGCTGAGCACAGCCCCAGAGCTCCCCAGCTGGGGCAAGGACCGAGGCAGCTCTGCTGGCCCCTCCCAGGCAGCGTGGGACAGGTAAAACCAGGGCGGGGAAAACTAGGGCAGGGAAAAACAGAAGAGAGGATAAAGCTGTCCCACGTAGGCTGAGCTGGCTCCAGAGCCTGGACTGGGACCCAGCTCCTGCCTGGGGACAGTGGCACCCCTAGGCTGGACTTTTGGGGGCTGGTGATGGGTCACCAAACGTCCTGGCTGAGCTCTCCTGGGGCCAGACACGGCTCTGGGGTGATGCAGCCTCCGTGTGTGAGCAGCAGTGAGTCCCAGGACACACAAACATCCCTCCCATCACAGCTTTTCCAGCAGGTGGCCCAGGGCAGTGTCACAGGTAGGTGATGTTGGTGACACTGGGCTCAGCAGTGTCACAGGTAGGTGATCTCGATGGCACTGGGCTCAGCAGTGTCACAGGTAGGTGATCTCGATGGCACTGGGCTCAGCAGTGTCACAGGTAGGTGATCTCGATGGCACTGGGCTCAGCAGTGTCACAGGTAGGTGGTGTTGGTGACACTGTGCTCAGCAGTGTCACAGGTAGGTGATGTTGGTGACACTGGGCTCAGCAGTGTCACAGGTAGGTGATCTCGATGGCACTGTGCTCAGCAGTGTCACAGGTAGGTGATGTTGGTGACACTGGGCTCAGCAGTGTCACAGGTAGGTGATCTCGATGACGCTGGGCTCAGCAGTGTCACAGGTAGGTGATCTCGATGGCACTGTGCTCAGCAGTGTCACAGGTAGGTGATCTCGATGACGTTGGGCTCAGCAGTGCCGTGGGGAAGCTGGTGGCCGCAGGAGCAGTGGCAGGTGACCCCAGCCGAGGGCTCCAGCCGCCTCCAGCGCGTGAGCAGCACGCTGTCCGGGCGCTGCCCCATGGGCTCGTGGTACAGCGTGACCTGCACGGTGCGCAGCTGCGGCCCGAAGTGCACGGCCAGCACGATGAGCACGGCCAGCAGCACGAACAGCAGCACGATCCCCGAGATGACGGGCAGCGCGTCCGAGCGCCGCCCCACGCCGCGCACGATGGACACCGGGGTGAAGGCGGCCACGTCGTGCGGCTGTCGCAGCTGGCTGCCGGCCACCGAGGCGTTCATGGCTCGGGGTCACCTGGCACGGGGACACGGCGTGAGCACTCAGGACAGCCCGGCCCTGCCCTCAGCAGTGGGGAGGGGATGAGCGCTGAGTGTCCCCTCCCTCGGGGTGGCAGCACGGGGGGGATTTTGGTGCTGGAGTTTGGGGTTTGGAGGGGGAGGCCATGCCCTGCATCCCCTCATCCTGAGCGCTTTTGGAACCACACCTGGCTCTGGGGGGAGCCCTCCCCTCTCCGCCCCCAGCCCCACGGAGCCGATCCGGGAGCAAACCCGGACCCAGCCCCGTCACTCATCCCTGGCAGGGACAAGGACAGGAGCCAGCACGGCTGGCAGCCACGGGAAAGGGGGGAAGGAAACCCTGCCAGCCCCTCGGGGTACCTGGGCGTCCCTGCTGCCTGGCAATCATCCTCTCCGGCGGCGGGCTCGGGAAAAGCCGGCGGGGCGAGCAGGACGAGCCGCCCGATTCTCCGCTGGAGGTGCAGCCGGACTCACCTCGGAAGTTGCCACGTCACGGCCCGGCCCGGCCCGGCCCCGCCGGGACTCCCCGGGCGCGGGGGCAGCGCCCGCTCATCCCGCGGGCAGCGCTGCTCCCGTCCCTGCCGCCGCCACCCTGCTGTCCCCTCGGGACAAGGGGCCCTTGTGTGGGGACAGCACCCTCCCTCCTTCCCCCTCCGGCTGCAGGAAACCTCCCGACGGGGCGTGACATGAGCGTGGTGAAGGCACGGGTGTAAAAACTGCCCTTGTGCACAGCCCGGTGTCGCCGGGCTCTGTCCCCAGGGAGGGCACAGCCCGAGGGTCCCGGTCCCGGCTGTGGGGTGAGCCCACGGGGAGCTCTGGATGCTCTGGATCCCCAATTCCGTGGTTGGGCTCAATGATTTTGGGGGCTTTTCCAGCCTAAAGGGTTGTGTGAGCTGTGGGGGTCACAGGCAGGAGGCAGTGCCAGGTGAGGGCTGGCACATCCTCCCCTCACACAGGTACATCCCCCTGGCCCTGGGCTGTCCTGTGTCACACCCTCTGCCCCAGCAGTGACCTTGGGCACATCACAGAGCAGGAAACACGGACCCCTCGGAGTTTCAGCCATTACAAAACACATCTTCCCATCCTTCCACCCCAGAACACCACTGCCCTTACCTGCAGGCTCTCAGCAGACAGGCTGGGGTGAATGTTTGGGCTCTGTCCTTCCTGCACGTGGGGAGGACAGGGTGGGAAATGCCTTTTCCACCATCCAGCCGAGCATCCAGAAGAGATTTAAGTGCGTGTGAGCTTCTGGGTATTTGCACTCATTTCAGGATTCAGTAAAACCTTAATCTACAGCATAATCTCTGAGCATCACATCTGTGCGAGGCACAAAGGGATGGGGGAGCTGCTGGCAGGGGCTTTGTCCCAGCAAAGGCTGCTCTGGAGGAGCCTTGGGCCTGCTGGTTTTGCTGGGGGCTGGGAGGGGTTGGAAGAGAGCCAGGGAATGTGAGGAGCTGTGCCATGCACGGGGGGATCATTCCCTGTCTGCCAGCTGTGGGAACCAGGATCCTGCTGGCAGCACTCCATGCACTGAAGGACAATCTCCTTTGGCTGAGGCTTTTGGGGGGCTGTGGGAGGGGGCTGGACCAGCCCCTCACACCACGAGACAGAATCCTGTGGCTTTGCATCCTGAACACCCACAAAGAGCCCCCAAGAAGGACACAGGAGCCGTTCCTAGGTGGGGACACTAAAATGCTTCTCCTCCTGCACACACCCCTGACATCCAGACAAATCAGAACCTCTGGAGCTCCCACTGGCACTGGCAGGACAGTACAACACAAAGTCAGGGCTGAAAAACCAAATTCCTGAACCCCTCGGGCTGCATGGGGACAGACACAGTGCAGTTTTCCAGTTCCTCCCCTTCTCCAGGGACTGGGGATGGGGTAGGTCCAAGCCCAGTGTGTGCTGTGTGAACTGCAGGGAGGGGAGGAGCAAGGAAGCTCCTGAAGAGGAGAAACCCAAAGGCACCACCACAAAGCCACCACCCCAAAGCTGGTTTGTCCCAAAGCCACCACCCCAAAGCTGGCATGTCCCAAAGCTGGCATGTCCCAAAGTCACCATCCCAAAGATGTCATGTCCCAAAGTCACCGTCCCAAAGTCACCATCCCAAAGATGTCATGTCCCAAAGCCTCCATCCCAGAGCTGGTATGTCCCAATGCCACCACCCCAAAGCTGTCATGTCCCAAAGCCACCACCATCCCAAAGCTGTCATATCCCAAAGCCACCATCCCAAAGATGTTATGTCCCAAAGCTGGCATGTCCCAAAGCCATTACCATCCCAAAGTTGGCATGTCCCAAAGCCACCGTCCCAAAGCCACCACCCCAAAGCTGGAATGTCCCAAAGCCACCATCCCAAAGCTGGCATGTCCCAAAGTTGTCATGTCCCAAAGCCACCACCATCCCAAAGCTGTCATATCCCAAAGCCACCATCCCAAAGATGTCATGTCCCAAAGCCCCTGTCTCCAGCCTGGCTGGAGCTGCCCCGGGAGCACAGGGAACAGGGCAGGCCTGGTTGCTGAGCCACCCCGACCCCACAAGGAGCAGTTATTCCCAAATTCCTCATGGATGTGTAAGAACCCCTCTCAGGTGGCAGGGACGCTCCTCTAGCAGCTGCCACCCCAGCGAGGCCGATGTTGGGGCAGTGGGACGTGGGGCACACCCTACCACACCCAAAACACCTCCCCAAAAACCCCAGCCCCGCCAGGAGCCGGGCATCCCTCGGTGCCCCAAACCCGGCGAGGTTTCCTCCAGTGAGCGATGTCTCACATCCTCCCCGGCCATAATGGGCTGAAAAACACAGTTCCCCTGTGGATCCAGCCCGTTTCCTGCAATTCTTCCACAGGAAGCCGTGAGAGAGGCAGCCCGGGCGGGCGGATCGCGGCTCCGCTCCCTCCCGGCATGGCCAGAGGCTCGCACCAGCGCGGAGATGCTGCTCCCGTCCATCCATCCCCTGCTCGGACTCCTCCTGCTGCTCCCAGGTGAATCCCCGGCGGGATTTGGGGATTGGGAAGGGCTCGGCATCACGGGGGGGTCCAAAATTAATTTATCCAAAAAAGGAACGGGGCAGAGGTTGGAAGAAACGGGGAAAATGCTGGGGGGAAAGTGGCTTTGTCAGGTTTGCAGGGTTTGTTTGGCAGCGCTGAAGGATTTGCTGCCTGGTTAATGAGAGGAGTGCTTCTGCTGAGGCGTTTGGAGAGAGGGGCTTTTGTCAAGTAAGAGTGAAGGTGGAATGTTTCAATGTACAGCACATTTTTTTCCCCTCAAAAATACTTTTTATTTGCACTTTTCCCTGTCGTTAATAGAAACACAAAGCCCACGTGCAAGAGCACACCTCGTCCTTGCTGTAATAATTCTGCTGCTCTGGGGTAATTCTGCTTTAACTTCTCTCTGCCCTGAGTCGAGGTGTGGGATGAAGGAGCTGCTTTCCTGCTCCAAAGGATGACAGGTTGCTTTTCCCTGAATTGTCAGGCCCTTCTTGCCTTGCTGACAGCTGGAGTAGCTGGGAGCTGGAATCCATTCAAAGGAATATAAAATAATGTGTCTCCAATCCGAGGTTTTATCATTAAACCCTAGAAGTTGCCTCGGGTTACAGCCACTGTGCTGGTAATAATGGGATTTTTAAAAGGCAGAGAATCATAGAATGGTTTGTGTTGGAAAGGGAAGATCACCTCATTCTGTAGAATATAGAAAGCAATTCGGTTTGTGGCTGTATAATTCCAAGGAATAAGAGCACGTGGATTGGAAATTTTCTCTCTTCATTAGAGAGCAACGCTGCTGCCTTCAGCAGAGCAGGGATTTGTGCCTGGGATCAGAGCAAGGATCACATCAAGCACCTTGACCACCCTGTGACACTCCTCAATGCCCACCCAACGCTGCTGTCCCTCTTAAACCTGCTGGGAAGGGTTTTATGGGCCAGGAATGGCACAGAGGGGGTCCATGGAGTGGGAATCCCAGAGGCACTGCCCAAAATTCCAGCTCCCACCGGGTGGAAGGGGTGGCACCCTCCATCCCCCAGTCCCCACAGCATCACTCAGTGCTCCCAAAGCCACCTCTGAGTCTGAAATCAGGGGCAGGGACCGTCCCCTCCATGGTCACTGCCACCAAACCACGTTTGATGTGTCCTGCCTCCCTCTCCTGCGCTGCTCCAACAGCCCCAAACCAGATTTTCATTTCATTTGTCGTTTTACAGCCAGTCCCTGAGGTGCTGCAGCCCCTGGGGGAAGCTCCTGCACAAGGCAGAGCAGCAGCTCAGTGAGAGGGGCACTGGGGCTCCCAGATTTCCCAGCACAGGAAATTCCTGGAAAAGGGAATTAGGGGCTCTGGAACAAGGCTCCCCACCCTGGGAGGAGACCAAGAACCAGCACTAACACCTGCCTGGTCCCACACAGGCCTTCCTCACTTTTGCTCGGTGCAAATTCAGTGTTTTATTAATTTCTCGTTGCCTAAATTAAACTTCTCTGTTCTCATGGTTATTTCTGAAGGAAGGTTCAAATAAGGGAGGCTCAAGCTGTTATTTCGAAATTGCTGAAGTGAGAAGGCCTGGCACATTTCCAATTTGTTTTTCCTCCCCCTAGAAGCATTTAGCAGAAAATTTGTCCAAACAAACCTCTTCCTATGGACCCTTTCCATTACAATGGGCAGGCGTTTTCCAGACAAAAGATTTCCACTGCAAAAATTCCCCCTCAAAGCTGGTGCAAACCCAGCAGGATTTCCCACTGTTGTTGTTCCATCCACGGCTCTCCTTATCTGTGCCACAGCCTGTGGATGGATAATGCCAGGAGAAATGTGATGTTTCAAAAGCAGACATGGATTTTGAGATGGAATCAAAAAGATGGGGTGCAGCTAAAGGACAGGCACCCGGATTCCAGACTCGCATCCTCAAACCAGGGCGTCCTAAAGCAAATTCCTGAGCCCAGCCCTGAGGGGGTGAACAAGGAAGAGAAAGCAGGAGGTGGTTTGGAGAAATGTTTGTTCACACAACAAACTGCTCCCTTCGGTAAGCCTTGGGTGACTCTGCAGATCCGACTGCAGCAGCTTCCAGGAATTCTGTCCCTTTTACAATAGGTGAGTCAACACCAGGTGTCCTTGCAGGAGGTGGTGCTGGTGTCCCAGCCACGCTCCTGCTGGGAATCCAGGCTGGAGAGGGGAGCTGGGGCTCCTGCAGCACCAGCAAAGCCCCAGCTGGGAGCTCTCCTGGCTCCAGTTCCCACAGGAGCCCATCCAGCACCCAAACACCTCCACAAGGGAGAAATTCCCACCTGAGCCCAGAGCAGGCACCAGGATGGGCAGAGGGAAGGAGCAGCTCAGCTCTGGAGCTGGGGGTGCTCATCTGGAGAGGAGAAGGCTCCATGGAGAGCTCAGAGCCCCTTCCAGTGCCCAAAGGAGAGATGGAGAGGGACTGGGGACAGGGATGGAGAGACAGGACACTGGGAATGTCCTTAAGCTGCAGGTGGGGTCCCACCTGAGCAGGGCAGAATCCCCCCCTGCCCTGCTGCCCACACTGTGATATGAGATATGGGGGGGTACAGAAGAGTCAGGAAATGTGGGAATAAAATGTGGGTCACTCACCCAAAATCTGGACTCATTAATTGTCAGGCCAAGATGCTTTACCTGGCCTGCAGCTGTTGCTTCTGTCAGACAAGAACCTCTTCCAAGCAGGGCTATCCTTCAACTGCTCCCCTGGCACTCAAGCCAGGACACTCAAGAAAAGCAGGTGGAAAGAACAGGAATTGTGAGAAATCCCTTAGCCACCAGCCCTTTCACACCTCGTGTCCTGAACCAGTCCCAGCAGATCACATTCCTGCTTGGTGGCTCATAAACACCTGGGGAATCTCAGAATTACTGGAAAGAGAATCAGTTTGGGAAGAAACTTGGAAAGCCTCCTCTGTAAAATGCTTGGAGCTCTGCTAATAAATAATTAATAAATAATATTATTAAAAGGTGTAGGTAGGCAAAAAGCACAGGCTGGGCTCGGGGTCCCATCGAGCCTGGGTTGGTGGTGCCCCCATTTTTCATGGAGTGATCTCCCCTCCAAAATCCCAGCTCCAAACCTGAGGAGCAGCCCAGGAGAAGGACAGGAGCCACAGCACCAGGAGTGAGCACAGAGCTCTAAAATCAGCAGGTCAGGAGGAGAATGGAACCAGGGAGCAGCTGGGAGGGTGCTGGAGATGCTGGAGCAGCCAGGAGAAAAGCCAGGCTGCTTTTCCTTCCAGGAACAAACCCTTGATGTGGAAAAATCAGCCCAGGGCAGCACAGGGGTGCAGCAGAGCTGCCCTGGGCTCGCTGCTTCCCCACATTGTTTGTCTCCTGAGTTGTTTTCTACATCCAAGTGGGTTTTAATTGCCTCCCACCAAGATCTGCATTCAGACTGGCTGAGCAGGGAGCAGCAAGGAATGTGGGGCTTGGAGAGGATGCTCAGGCCCAGCCCTTGAGGACGGGCAGAGGAAGGCAACGATTAATTTTAATTGCTGATGAGATCCGGGATTAATTCCTGGCTCTCTAAACTTTCCATAACACTTTGACTGAGTCATTACCATTCAGAACAACTTGGCAGCCAGTTGCCAACCCCCCCTGCCGTTTGGGAATGAGGTACTTGAACACTTCTGTGGATCTGGCCCCGATTTGGGCTGTCAGATTTCCACCCTGCAGAACAACACTCTTCCTCTCTCTCTCCACAATTCCCACCCCACCTGTTCTGCTGTGAGACCCTCAAGGCAGAGACACCTTATTTAGGCACCTAATAAAACAGGACCTAGGTTTTTGGAGAGCTCTCTGCTTTCCAGGTTTCCCAAAAAAGGATTTTTTCCCATGTTGGAGTCCTAAGAACTGGGTGTTGCTCACTGCTGTTTCACCCAGGAAACAACTGCACCTGTGTTAAGTGGTTGATATTTTTTTTTTTTTTTTTGTCTAGAGTGCCAATAACTGAGTTGCAAAGCCTATTTTTAGCTTGCTGGATCTCTTTTCTGAAAGTGTTTTCAAGCACAGAGGTACAGCCCTGCCCCACGAGCTCTGCAGCTGGGACACCCCCAAAAATGCCAGGGGAGGGAAAGCCCAGGGCTCCTTGTCACTGGGAACAGATGCTCCCTCCCCATCAGCAGCTCTGGCTGGACAGGAGCAGCCCCTGTAACTCCACACCAGTGCCACAGATCCTCCCCAGCAGCTCCAGCCCTCTGTGAGCACAGGCTGGACACCCTGAGCCTGACCTAGAAACCTTTCCAACAGCTGCCTCAGGTCTCTGTAAGAGGTCCTGGCAGAGTTTGGGGGTTTAAAGCAAAGTTTGGGGGTTTAAAGCAGTCCCTCTCTTTGGTCAGCAGCTGGAAAAAAACATGCTTTAAATGTCTACAGTTGCTAAAAATGATACCAAAGCAGAAGTACCTAAAATTCACCTGTCTTTTGGTTGACATCATCCCCTTTATGCTGAGGAGTGAGTGGGGCTGGCTTTGGGAATATCTCAGCTGCCATGAGAGAAGGCTCCAGCTCAGTGTAGCCACACCTAGCCCCACAGAAAAACAACTGCCAAAAACCAGAAATCCAAAATTCTCCCGTTTACCCTGCAGAAAAATTAACCAGGAAGCAGCAAGCACAGGCTGGGAGCTGCAGCTGCAGCCCCCACGTGCTCCCCTGCAGCTCCCAGGCTAACTGGGACTTTCCCATGGCAGCACAAAGCCACATTTCCCATCATAAATCCCTCAGCCAGCTCCCAGACTCCACCCTGCACAATCCAGCTGTAAATCCTTTGCACCCAAACACGCAACAAACTCCTTGGCAGCGCCTGCCCTCGTGCCAGGGCTTGGATGTTCATGCAATTCCAGCTGTGCTGCTCTGATCCTGGGAGCTGTTCATGCAGCCAGGGCTCTCCGTGCTGGCAGCAGCACAGGGACATGGAGGGGATGGTTTCCAGCTCCAGAATCCCCTGGGATATCTGCAGGGAGCAGCCACACGTGGCTTTGTTCAGCCCCATCCTGCTGCCCAGATCCATGCTGCTCCTGGTGATGCTGAGCACCCTCCCCAAAAGAAAACACCTAATAGAACAGGATTTTTGCTTATTTGAGTTGGCAGGGAAGGCATAACAAGCGGCAGCAGCCAGAAGTCAGAGCCAGGCTCTGCTTTGGAATGAAGTGTGGATGTGTTTAGAGAAGCCAGGCCGTTTATTCCGGAGCAGAATGCCAGAAGGGATTGTTGGAACCCTGATCTCCATCCCTCAGCCTCTCCACAGCAAGAGCAGGGCAAGCATCAGCCCAGCCACAGGAGCTCTGGGGACTGAGCAGTGGGGGAAAAACTGCTTTTTTATCTTTTTTACAAGAACCACAAGGTTTAGGTTTGCACACAGAGAACTTCGGGATGAGCTGCAGTGAAGAAAGAGTTGAGGGCAATGATTTCCTCCTGCCCAAGGGATGCTGGAGCTGGGCTGTGGGTGGTCCCATCAGGGATGGGAGAACAGGGCAATGTCACCTCCCTCACCCTCAGCTTCCTCCCATCCCCAAAGCTCTCAGATTTCTCCTCATCTGCACCAAAAATGGTGGAATGAATGTCCAGCTCAGCACCTTCATCCCCCTTTTCCTTTGGCAAAGGCTAAGTGCAGACAGCAGCTCTTTCTCCAGCACTTCTGGGTGCTTCCACCCATGTCCATGAAAAACCTCTGGGAGCATTTCCATAAATGTGCCACAGTTACTTCTCCCCACAGGAAAACACAACAATGGGTCCTGCAAGGGGATTTTGGAGAAAGAGGAGCTGTTTCAGTCTGCCAGGATGTTGACCCCCCATGATGATCTCAGCACTTCATTTTTTGTGCTGAATGTAGAGAGTATCATAAGACATTTGCAAACCAATGTCCAGAATCCTGCCCTTCCTCAAAAGAAGCATCTCCACCTCTTTAGGAAGGGCAAACACTTACCTAAACCATTCTTTTTTCCCCATGATATTAATTGATTTAGTGGGTGATGGCACAGCTGCCCATAACCCTGACTCTTTTAAATTGCTCTTCAAAACCCCCAGGGAAGGAAATTCCATCAATTCTCCAACACAACCACTTCTAGCACCTCACCAGCCCCGTGCCAAGGCAGGTTCCTATTTCCCAGCCTCCCTTTTCCTTGCTGCACATAAAGATCCTTGTTTCCTGATCCTGCTCCAAACAGAGCTAGAAAATGAACCAGTCCCTTCCTCTCTGTGTGATTAAAGATCTGATCCTGTCTCCTCCTTCATGGATTGAACAGGACAGTTTGCCTGGTGAGTTAGAAGAGAAAAACAAGGAAAAGGTCTGAAAAGCCCAGTGAGATTTTCACAGCCAAGCCATGTCTGGGAATAAACCACATTTTATTATGTATTCACCATGGTTTACACACTTCCTGTCTGGCTGGGATCATTGTCATAAAGCCTCAGACACAAAAACAATTATGGCTCCAGAGCAATTCCATGAGGAAAACGAGATCAGTCAGATCTCACTGCACTCAGAGGGAGCTGAGGGTGAGCTCTGAGCCAGGACCACACTCAGTGCTCAGGGTCTCCTCCCAGACACCCCTCCCTGCCAGGACCCTCAGCACCAGCAGCTCATGGACTGACCCCAAAGTTCATCAACATCACCCCTACAGCATCAAATCCTGGAACCACAGAGAGCTTTGGGCAGGGAGGGACCCTAAAATTCATCCCATCCCACCCCTGCCACGGCAGGGACACCTCCCACTGTCCCATTGCTCCAATCCCAATGTCCAGCCTGGCCTTGGGCAGTGCCAGGGATCCAGGGGCAGCCACAGCTGCTCTGGGCACCCTGTGCCAGCCCTGCCACCCTCCCAGGCAGAATTTCTTCTCTATATCCAAACTAACCGTGCTCTCTTTTGCTTTGGAGCCATTGTGGGGTGTTGCAGGCTGGAGGTCTGAGACAGAGCAGAGCCACAGGGTTTTAAAAGTTTCTGGTCCCCTCCTTGGTGAGAAAGGGGGCCTGGAAGGAGCTCTGGCAGCTGATCTCAGCTCAGGAGAGACGAGAAGCAGCATGAGCTGCATCTGCCCCCAGGGGAGGGCAGCTTGTGGCTGAAAAGGGGCAGTGCTGTGCCTGGCTGGTGCTGCCAGGCTGGAGCCTCCCCTGCACCCCTCCAAAGGCACTGCTGCCCCCCAGAGCCCTGAGGCACCATGAGGGGACCGTGGGCTGGAAGGATTCCTCCTTCCCTGCTGTCCCTTTCTGCCCAAATCCCTTTTGTCCCGTGGGGTTGGTCAGATGGATGAGCAGGGGAGTCAGATTCAGCTGCTTGCTGTACCTCCAGTGTCATTTCTTTCATTAAACTTAACCACAGAGAGCACCAGGGTCACCAGCAAGAACCAGTTTTAAATTCCAATTAGGATGTGCATTCCAGCAATGACAGACTCAAAGTCACCTTCCCAAAGTTAAACCAGCTGGGCTGGATTTGAGCATTTAAAGTGTATTTGTGTTTTCCAGGTCTTGTCCTCGAGGGTGGGACAATTCTTTCTCCCGTTTTCAAGGGCTGCAATTTTTAATTGGCATCTAATCTAACCCTTGGGGTTAGAAATATCCCTTCCAAGCCAAAATATTCTTCCCTGTGACTCCATGAGCACAGGACTCCAGAGCTGGAGCTTAAAGGAAAGCGTCAGGGACGCTGAGAATAGGAAATGTGAGGGATTGGGGCAGGGAAGCTTTGTTGTGAATCCAAAAGAAAAGCAAATAAACCAAACAAAGCCACCTTACAGTTGAGGAGCTGGGGACCCAGGGAACCCCTACAGCCTTGTATGGACCTGCAGGACTGCCCAGCCCTGCAGGGAAGGAGCTCCTGAGGGCTGCAGCTCCCTCCAGACTCACAGCCCCAGGATTCAGCTTCCCAGCATAGGAATGAGAACAGTCCTGGAAGCCTTTACAAACCTCATCCATCCATTCCTTAAGGTCTCAAGGGAACAAAGGGTTCAAATGCGAGTTTTGACTCTGAACAGAACCAGAGCACAGCTCCCACACCCTTCTGTGCCAGGGCAAACAGCTCAGGGAATGACCCCATGGATTTCTGTGCCCCCCAAAGGGATAAGGACATTCATCCTGGCTGGATAAACTCCTCTGCTAATTTACTCAGAGCCTGATAGTTTTACACTCAGTAAAATTCCTTTGCTGCTTCTTCTCTGTAATGCTTTTGGGGGAACCCCATATTCCAACAGAAGATGAGGAAAACCCAAACCACCCAAGGAACAAGAACAGCAGTGAGTTAGTGACCACCACAGACCAGCAGCACCCACACTCTGCTCTTTCCTTTCAGGTTCTGCAGCTCCCACGAACTCCTCCACCCCTGCTGGAACAGGTACCTGTGCCTTGTGATGTACTTTATGTGTCTGGGTGCACATGGAAATGGGGGGATGCAAATGGAGAGACCCCAGATGGGACCCTGATCCCAAACTCCCATCCTTTGAGGGATCTTCTCCCAGGATCCTGCCTCTGCCTGCCCCATCCATCACCACTCACCCCTAGATCTCCAGGGCATGTGGAGGGCACTGTGCCCCAGAGGGTGACCTGGAAAGGCTGAGCTGGAGCAGAGAGCAGCCAGAGCAAAAGGAATAAAATCGGGATTTATTGAAAAGGAATAAAATCGGGGTTTATTGAAAGGATCCACCTTGGGCACTGCAAGAGCCTTTGGGCTGCACCCAAATCAAATCCCAGATGGATCCTGGGCACAAGTTTGACACTTTTAGAAGTTTGGGTTCATCTCCACATTGGGGTCAATTCTCCAAACACAGCCCCAGGCTATGAAGTCTCAGCCCCTGGCTTTGCCCCCTTTCCCTCAGAGTTGTTTCTGATTTTTGTCCTTGATTCTCCAGCTAGAGAGGAATTATTTTGTAACTACCCTGTGAAGATAATTCACTAACACCTAATATGAAGTTTCAGAGTCACACACTAAGCAGCAGAGATTCTGAAAAATAGAAAAGCTAAAAGCCAAGGCATCAAGAGGGTGACCTGGCTCCCTTGTGCAGAAGGAGCAGGGCTGTGTTCCAGGGAGCCTGGGGACAGCAGAGGGATCCATGGAGCTGGTCCCTACAGCCACAGCAGTGACAAACCCTCTCCTCAGCACCTCTTGTTCCCCTCACCCTTCCTGGTCCATCCTCCAGCCCTCCCTGTGAGATCCCAGCAGCCTGGAAATGTCACCTCTGTGCCTCTGCTCGTGTTCCAGGTCCATCCCCACCTGCAGCAGCCAGCCCTGAAGCAAAGAGCCCTGAAGCACGGAGCAACAGCTCAGGTAAGGCTCAGCTGGAGGCTGAGGAGAGCAGCTTGGGGACATCCCAGTGTGGAACTGGTCTGAGCCCAGTCCAGCTGGGCCACCCCACAGTAACTGGGGCTGTGCAGAGGACAGAGATGGGGAGGAAGGAAATTTTGTGGTGTCTGATTCAGCCAAGCTACCCTACAGGGATCAAGGCACAGGTGTGAGCAAAAGCAGGGGGGAAAAATCTTCAAATTGAATAGGGAGGATGAGATGATCAGAGAGTGGAATCCCAGAATGGTTTGGGTTGAAAGAGACCTTAAAGCTCATCCCATTCCCCATGGGCAGGGACACCTTCCACTATCCCAGGTTGTTCCAACCTGGCTGATCTTTAATATCCCATCCAACCCAAGCCTTCCTATGATTTTGTGACATAAACAGAAAAACAATTATGGAAGAAACTATCTCTCCAGATCCACATCTGTTAGTATCCTCTTAGATCTGTGGAGACAGATCTCTTCCTGCTATGTTTCAGAAAAAAGAAAAACAAAACTAAGCATAGCTACCCTTCCAAAAGATCCTGAAAATATTAATGAATAAGATCTCAAAAAGATTTTTGCTTCCAAGCCTTGGGGAAAAAAAAATTTTAAAAAAGAAACAATCCTAAATTCTAGTATTCCAGTGAAGCATTTGGATAAAGGGGAAAAAACTCATCACACTAACCTTGAAAACATTTCACCCTTTTCTCAGTTTATTGGAAAGCCAGGAGCAGAGATAAGGAACTTGCCTGTCAATCCCAGCTGGTGATCCACCCCTCCTTGCAGAGGGATTATTGAAAGCTTTTCCCCTCACACCTTGCTGTGGACCAGGTGCAGTTTGGAGCAGGTTGAGGCAGAGCACAGAGCCTCCAGAGCACTTCAAGAGCTGAATTCTTTGTGCTTGGAGACTCTGTGAAATGAAAGGTGGAAGCTGGCGTTTCAGGACACAAGGAAATGATCACTGGGTGCCAGGCAGCTCCAGGCAGGTCAAGTGTCTGGTGACAAAAACTTTTCAAGTTTTTTATCTTCACTTTTCAAGGCAGGGAAAGCAGCAGTGGCAAAGCCTGACTCTCCCCACGTGTTTGCTGAGCTCTGCCAGCTCAGCATCTCCTCACAGTGAGAAGAGCAAAAGGAAATTCCAAAGTACAAGAGCTCCTTGACTCTGAGCAGGATGAAGGCCATTTCCATGCTTTCCCTAGCAGGTTATTCCTCACTCTTGAGGAATTTGAGAGCTCTGCAATAGCTGTGCCCTCTCCAAGCAGTTTCTGAGCTGGGCTTCTTGAAATAACACCACAATTTCCCTTACAGAGCCATCAGTAATAACAACACCGCTGACCAAGCTGAACCTCACCACTGTGGGTCAAAACACAACAGAAAAATCCTCCCCCACCCATCCAACAACCCTGACAGCAACCTCTGAGAGAGGTAAGGATGGAAAACTCAAATATTTGCTCAGGCAGGACCTGTTTGTGCCTCCCTCCTTATCCAAGCCAAACTGCAGGCATCAGAAGATTGGGCTAATCCACACCGTGCTGGTTATTCAGCAATTCTGCAAATATTGAATTTTTGCTGGAAGAGCATCTCATTCCAGCTCCCCAGATGGACACAGCCAGGCCATACCAGAAATCCAGATCATGCTTTATCAGATATTGGAGCAGCTCCAGCCTCCCCAGGCTTCCTGTCCCAAGCTCACCTGGCAGGGACACTCTGAGCTGGCTGCACACCTGATATCTGTCTGGAGAAAAAGTATCATAAAAATAAAGATTTTCACTCCATGGACACCCAACAGCTCTGCACAGTGGAATTTGTAGAGGTTTCCCAAGTTAATTGTCCTTTCCCATGTTTTCTTTATCTAGATGATAAGTCCAGTGGAAACAGAAGCACAGCAGCTCCTCCTCCAACACCTCAAGGTACTTTGTTCTTTTAGAGACTAAAAATAAGATCAGGTCTTTTGATGGAAGTCAAAACCCATCTTTTGTGGGGGGTGAGCCATCCAAAATTACATCTGGTGTCTTTATCTGCAATGATAAAACAAAAGATAAATGCTCTTAATGTCCTCTGGGATGAACTTGAGCAGCTGAACAATGGATCTATGTCTAGGAGAGGGGAGCCCTTTTAAAAACTTTTCAAATAAATTAAATTTTGCTTTTGACAGTTTGCTTAACCCAACCTGTAAGCACAAATTGGAGAATTCAGTAAGAGTTTTCTCAGAATAAGGGCAGAATCCAAGTGACTGGAAGACTGAAATCTGACAGCTGAGCTGATTCTCCATTAAAAATTCAGTCTCAAAAATCTGCAGTGGTCAAGAAACTGCTCCTCCCCTCCAAGAACCTGTCAGATCTCGAACACAAACAAGATGAGGTCAGCTGTGCCCACCCAGCTCAGAGCTGTTCATCCCAAGCCTGATTTAGCACTGAGAAGCTCCACACATCTTTGACTAAAGATGCTGATGCCTCCAAAAGCCAGGTCTCCCATTGTGTGAGACCCAGCATTTCTCAGGAATGAGCTATCCGTGCCAGGCTTGGCAAGCCACAGCTTCTGCCTGCAGCTAGAGGAACAATTTCAGAATGAAACAAAGAATTTGATGAATAGGGGGAAAATTGTACAGCAGCAGACCCTGCTCCTCCAGACTATTCTTCTCCTTGTGGCTTCTGAAACAGCTAGATTTATTGTTTCATGCCTTTTCCCCTTTTTCTTCTGGCTTTTGGCAAAATCCCATTGCCAGTCAGGGATGTCTGCTGTGGTTTAGTGCCACACCTCTCCAGGCACCACATCCCCTCAGCCAGAGCTGCTGCTGGAATGTGGGGAGGGGAAAACAGGCAAGAAGATCCTGGCTGGGCTGCAGATGATCTGCTGAAGCTCTCCAGTGTCACTCTGAGTCTCCTGGCAGGGCCTGTAGCTGCTCATTAAGGTCGATGCAGACACTCTGGCTGTTCAACAACAGCCTGGAGGCAGCACAGGATGTTTTTGCTCTGTACAATGAAACAGCCACACTTGGGCTGGTTTTACATTCCCTTGCAGCTGTCACAAAGCAAGCAGTTTATCCCACTCAGTTTATCCCACTGAGAACTGGAGTTCTTGCTTGGACAAACCCCTGTGCTGCCACAGCTAGATTACGTAAGGTGTACAAGTTAGTTTGTTGGTTGGTTTAATTACTTCTAGATGACCCAGCACAGCAAATTCACTCATTTCAAGCCCAGGGACAAGCCAAACACCCAACCCACACCCACATTCTGCAATATTTTTTCCCTAATCAGACTTATTTTAAAGTCTCAATTTTTATGACCTAAGCACATCTATAACCTTCCCAGCTCAGTCTTCCAGCCTTGTTTTGCTGTTTCTGCCCCAAACCTGGGACTGCAGACCCTAAAGAGTTTACAAAAGGGTATTTGAATTTTGGTTTTCTAGGTTTCCATGGAAAACAGTACAAAGTAGGTTTGGTGGGAAGCGTTTAGTGTGGAGGTGGGAGTATTAATTCCATGTTTCCCCAGATATCACCCACACCACTGTGAATCCATTCTCCTGTCCATTAATTCCTTTGGTTCCTGGATGTCACAGGAGATCAAGACTCACATTCTGTGTCTCTCTGTGCAGGTCAGGACCCCGTGAGCAATGAGAGCAGCACAGCAGCAGCGACTCAAGGTGCTTCCTCCACATTTTACACTCCACATTTTACACTCCTCTGCACAGCCAGCAGCAAGGCCAGCACACAGTTGTTTTCAAGGCAGCCTGGACACCAAATATTTCCTGAGGGGTGGGGAATATCCCATCCAACCTTTGAAAGGCCTGAAAATCTCTGCAGAAACAGCACTTCAGGGTGACCTCTCGAGCCTGGGAACTGCAGGAAAGGTGCCATGATGGCAAAAGGTTGTAAAAGGAGGGAGGCTGGACAAACTCCCTCCTCACACACACTGACTTGGACCTTTCCCCACTGGGATCCCAGCAGGAAGCCCTGTGGGTACTCTCAGCTTGTCCATGAAAGGGCTCCCACCACGGCAATGATTCCACACAGGTCTCACCCACTTTGCTGTTAAAATTGATGAGCCTGGCCAGGATCCAAACTTGGATCTTCAGTGATGTGCAAGTGCGAGTTAGGGCCTCTAGCATTGCTAGGAATGCTCTTCCCAGCCAGGGAAGAATGACTTTTACATAAATCTACCTTTCTCCCCTCTGTAGGCACCTTAAAACCCATCACCCCAACATCCAAATCCTCCAGCCTCTTGCCTGAGCCCACCCCGACAGATGAGAAATCACCGCTGACCGTGGCAGCTTTTGGTAAAGTCTTGTGGCAGCTTTTGGTAAGGTCTTGTGGCAGCTTTTGGTAAGGTCTTGTGGCAGCTTTTGGTAAAGTCTTGTGGCAGCTTTTGGTAAAGTCTTGTGGCAATTTTTGGTAAAGTCTTGTGGCAGCTTTTGGTAAGGTCTTGTGGGAATTTTTGGTAAAGTCTTGTGGCAATTTTGGTAAGATCTTGTGCCACCTGGAGAGAGGAGGGGGTTCTCTTTCACCAGGCTTTGGATACCCCAATTCATGAGAGCCTGGCACAGCGTGCTCAGAGAAGCTGTGGCTGCCCCTGGCAGTGTCCAAGGCCAGGTGGGACAGAGCTTGGAGCAGCCTGGGACAGTGGGAGGTGTCCCTGCCATGGCACAGGGAGGAATGGGATGATCTTTAAGGTCCCTCCCAACCCAAACCATTCCATGATTCCAGGATTCTAAGTCCGAGGGATTCTTAGCAGGACAAATTTCCTGTGCAAAGAATTGTTAGAATGATGGAGGTTTGGTGTCAGTATCAAACCTACACTTGATTTAAAGTGTCTAAAAGTGGCTTATGGGACAGATAACATCACCCACAGCTCTAGCTTGTCTCTCCCTGTTACATTACTTATTTATCTGGCTTTACACACTTTTGGGATAAGATTTACCAACTGTAGCAGGAACAGACGGACTCTTATCAATCCCCAGTGTAATCAGCTGACTTCTGCCTTCGTGGCACTGCCTTACCAATGAATTATTTATTGATTAAGTATTCACAGAAGCCCTTTGAGGTTAAAACACAGGAGGATAAAGCTATTTGTTCTAACAACTGTTTGCTTCTCTGCCTATTACAAACCGTGCTCACATTAATGAAAATATTGATTTCCTGGGCAAGTTTTGATGTCAGAGTCTCTCTGCTACTCAGACAGTTCTTTCCTCCATCCCCAGGTGTCATCAGCTTTGTTGTTATCCTGATAGTGGTGGTCATCATCCTGGTCAGCGTGGTCAGCCTGAGGTTCAAGTGCAACCACTCCAAGGACTCAGAAGGTATCGCTCTGGGGGAATCTGTGCTTCCCTAATCAACAGGTCACCAGTTTCCATGTGGATCTGGCAGTTCCTAAAAGATGAATTTGAAAAGCTTACACGGTCGTTGGGAGGTTTGGAAGGATTGAGCAGTCAGGAATGCAGTGTGACCTGAGCCCCAGCCCAGCCACACCTGGATGTGGTCTCACATTTCCTGCAGCTCAAATTCCAAGAGGTGGGCAGCTCTTTCAGCACAAATCGTGGAGGTTGACACTCCTTTTTCCTTAGGAACCCCATTTCCCACGGAGCAGTGCCCAGCACAGGGCAAGGCAGAATCCTTCCTAAAGCCCAGCAGGTCCTGCCTGTACATCCCCTTAGCTGAAGGGTTTTCTCTCAGCAGCTCCCAAGTTTCCCTCACAGTGTCTCCAATCTCATTCAGATTTCATTTATATCCCTGCATGAAGTAATTCAGAATAGAGCTAACTGATGACTTCGCACCTCTACATCACCACCTGCTTTTCTCCCCCCAGACAAACAGAAACCAGGAGGCTCCATGGTGTCAGAGAGGTAAGGCTGCTCACACCACCCACATCTGACTGAGAGTGCCTCTTTCATCTCACAGCTAATTTTAGCAAGGAAAAGAGTCTGCTTTGGTTATTTCAGGTGGAAGGAAGCTTGTCAAGACATCTTTGAGAGAGTTAGAAACGGAAAGTCAGCTTTGATAACACCTCATCCTCTGATAGAGACACAGATAGAAGATCAATATTTAGGGGGCTCATTTCAAAGCTGCACTGAGAGAAGACTTAAAGCAGATTGCTTGTCTTCCTGGCAGAGATAGAGCCTTGAGGTCTAAACTCGAGTTTCTGGATCTCAGAGCAGTCTTAGGTCTCTCCCAAGACACCCATTACTGTTCCCAGTGAGAGCAGGACAAAGGAGCCCCAGTTTAGAGACTTTTGGAAGAAAAGCATGAAGCAGAGAATACTCCATCATAAGCTCTTTGTCCATCACTGCTGTTCCAGAGGAGAGGCTGAATATGGGAAAACAGCAGGAAACAAGAGCTGGAAAGGACCAAAATATATTGCTCCTATTTTTCCATCTGATAGTTTCCTAAACCCTACTTTGGAAAGGGACAAGGGACATAGGGAGCAAAGTCTGTAAGTATTTAGGTGCCAAATTTGCATCAGCATCAGTGGTCACTAAATATCCTTCACCTGAAGGCACTGGGGCAGAACATGCCAGAAAATAGGACAGTAGTCCCTAAGGTTCCCTGGCCCCCAAAGACATCCAGCCTCCACTGGCAAGGAATGCACATCCCAGCTCTCGGGGTAGGGAAAAAGTGGAATTCCACCTTCCAAAGCCTTGTAACTGTAGATGGCCAGGACAGCAGCTCAGTGGGCAGTGGAAACCAAATTTGGTCCCCCATACCAGCCCTGGCCTTGCCTCCAGCTCTGTGCAAAGAACTTTTGTCCCTGGAGGTGTACAAGGAACACCTGGAGGTGGCACTCAGTGCTCTGGTCTGCTTGACCAGGTGGTGATTGCTCCAAGTTGGACTCTATGACCTCAGAGGTCTGTTCCCACCTCAGTGACTCTGTGACTCTGTGATTCCCTCTCTTGTTTCCCAGAGCAATTAATTATCTCCCTCTCTCCTTGGCAGCTGCTCGGCAGACACGAGCCAGAAGGGGAACAGCATCACTCTGATCTCCATGAAGAACATCAACACCAACAACAGCATGAGCTACCCCCCATCAGAAAAGGTTTCCCTTTTCATCCTTGCTTTTTAGGGAATCAGCTGGGGATCATTTCTCTGGCTGGATAAGAGCATGCCTTGAGGTATTTCCTTGCTCTTTTATTCCTTCAGAAGTATGACAAAAACCAGCTGCCACCAAACTTCTAAAGGTCCAAAGTGCTCCCAGTGAGCCTGGTGAAAAGTTTGAGTGCCCATCTCAGGTTTACCTGGGCTGGCTGAGTTTGAGGTGCCAGGTTTACCTCACGTATCCAGGTGACATCACCTGGCCAGCTGCAAAGCTGGAGGGGTTTGCCATTAAATGATCTGTGAGAAATCGAGGCCTCACCCTCCAGCCCAGCTTGTCCATTCCTGCCCCACATGAGGAATTAATATCATTTTCAGTTGTTTTGGAGCTGGGACTGAGATTGGGAGAACTCTCTTTGTCAGCCCAAGCAGGCTGTTGATGAACCACGTTTTGTTCTTTTGGCAGGTGCTATGAAGCCAAGAGCCCAGGGCTTGAAGCTGACACGTGACAACCAGCAGTGGCTTTCTAGGTTCTTTTTTTTTTTATTTTGTCCTTCGGGGAAAGAGCAAGGGTGGACTTTATATATAAATTATTATGTCCTTTCTGATCAGTACATTTACAGTAGTGTCCTACATAGCTTCCCCACCTGGGGCCTAAGGGCTTTCTCCAGTTACAGCCTGCCACTCTCGGTGCTTGATACCTAACTCTATTTTTTATATGCCTTCAAACACTCTGATAATTCCAGCAGCAAGAAGCACCAAGGCACCATCCACTCTGCTAATAAACCTCTGCCTTAGATTAATGGCCTTTATAGTCTGTGCCAGGCAGTCACAGGCTCATTAATCAGCATAGCCCCACGTGGAGCCAGACCTGTGTTCTGGCAAAGCCTGATCCAAAGCTGAAGGCCTTAAATGCCCAAGTTCTGGGTCAAATCCCAGCAGGACTGCTGCAAGCCCCTTTATCCCCAGTGCCCTCATTGTCCCCACAGCAGTGGGATGCTCACATCCACCTACCTCACAGGGTTGTTGTGAGGCTTTGTTAATCCCTGTCTGTAAAGCGTTTGGAGAGGCGTGAATTAAAGGTGCTGCTGAAATGCAAATCACCATCTCAAACATTTTATTATTATTAATAACAACAGAGCTTCAGGAAGGCAGATCGTTATCTGCTCACGTGCTCACAGACTCAGCTGAAGTGTAAGGAACAAAGTGCCTGCTTAGATCAGGGGTTTATCTCAGTGTGAAATGAATGGTCACAAGCAAAATGCTGAGCTCCTTCAGCTCCTGGAGTGTGGCAGCCCAAGTTTGCCAGGAGAGCTGCCATCATCTTCCACCACTGCTTTCCTGAAACCTCCTGGCACACGGAAGAACAGCATCCCCTCGTGCAATGCAAGAGGCAGCTGTGCTTGGCAGCTGGCAAAGAAAAAAATTCAGCAGCAGCAAAAAAAAGAAAAATGCAACGTTTTCAAAGCTCCTGGTAAGAGCCAACACACTTTTAACCTCTGACATCTGCACCGGGTTCTTAAGAAATGAAGCTTTTCTGGTAATATTAATGAAAAGCAAAATGTTGGCATTCACCCAGGCTCCATCAGGCTGGTGAATTTGCTTAACACAGAATTCCAGATAATTCCCATCTGGATGGACCCAGACAGCTCCAGTTCCCAGAGACCTGTGACTCCACGCATGGCGCACAGCAAGTAGATTTGGAGTGAAAGTAAAGCTTTAACAAATCTCCCCAGACCTCTGAGATTCCATAGGATCTCACCACTGCTTTAGTTTTCCTTTCTCTCACCTCCTTCTTCCCACAGACCCTTTTGAGGGTCTATAATGAGGGTGGGCAGGGCTGGCACAGGGTGCCCAGAGCAGCTGTGGCTGCCCCTGGATCCCTGGCAGTGCCCAAGGCCAGGCTGGACACTGGGACAGTGGGAGGTGTCCCTGGCAGGTGGGATGAGGGGAAACCACCAACAGCACCAGCAGTGCTGAAGAAAACCGGGAAATGTTTTGTAGTGTGGGGCCAGAAGAGGACAAAACCCTCAAGGTCCCTGCCCTGCTCCTGCCAGCCCAGGGCTAGCACAGCCCAGGGGCCTCCTGCCCACCTTGGGCTCGTGTTCAGCTGCTGCCACCAGCGCTCCCAAGGCCTTTCCAAAGCTGCTCCAGAGTGTCCAGAGGAGGAGCCGGGGCTGGGGAAGGCTCTGCAGGGCCCCCGAGGAGCGGCTGAGGGCCCTGGGCTGGTTCAGCTGCAGCTCAGGAGCTGAGGGCACAGCTCAGGGAAGGAGGGAACGGCTCCAGGGGTTGGGATGGAGAGCAGGGAAAGGTTCTTCCCTCCCCCAGAGGTGCTGGGCTCTGCCCAGGCTCCCCAGGGAATGGGCACGGCCCCGAGGCTGCTCCAGGGATGGACAGGGGGATTGCTGGGGGTCTGGGCAGGGCCAGGAGCTGCATCCATGATCCTTGTGGGTGCTTTCCAGCTCGGGACATTCCACAATTCCCTGACACTCCACAATTCCACCACTCCACCACTCCCCGACCTCCCGCTCCCCTCAGAACCCCCATGACGTCACCGCCCTTCGCCGTGACGTCACGGCCCCGCCGGGCCCGCTCCCAGCAGCCCCCGCGCACAAGATGGCGGCGCGGGGCGGCGGGCGGTGAGCGAGGGGCGGCAGCGGCCGCGGGCCGCCATGACCTACACGGCCGAGCAGCTGGACGGGGTGCAGCGGTGAGCGGCAGCGGGGGCCCGCGGGAGCACGGGGAGAGGCGGGGAGGAGGGGATGGAGCCCGGGGAAAGGCGGGGAGCGGGCCCGGGCTAACCCCGTGTGCGCCCTCAGGATCAAGCGGTGCCGGGATTATTACGAGATCCTGGGGGTGAGCCGGGACGCCGGAGAGGAGGAGCTGAAGCGGGCGTACCGCAGGCTGGCCCTCAAGTTCCACCCCGACAAGAACCGCGCGCCCGGAGCCACCGAGGCCTTCAAAGGTGAGGGGGCAGAGGCGCCCACGGAGCCCGGCGGGGTTCGGACACGGCAGAGGCCTCACAGAGCCCTGCTGCGGTTCGTGCTGCAAAATACACCTCTCCCTTAGAAACGATGGGAAATGCATCCCAGGTCTCCTTCCCAGATACTTCTGAGAAGCTTTACAAAGGTTTGGAGTGACAGGACGCAGGGAATGGCCTCTACGCTGTCAAACGATAGAGTTAGATGGGATATTAGGAAGAAATTCTGCCCTGTGAGGTTGATGAGGCCCTGAGGTTGCCCAGAGAAGCTGTGGCTGGCCCTGGATCCCTGGAAGTGTCCAAGGCCAGCTTGCATGGGGCTTGGAGCAACCTCGTCAAGTGGGAGCTGTCCTTGCTGATGGCAGGGATTGGAATGAGGTGATCTCCGTGGTTCCTTCCAACCCAAACCAGTCTGGGATTCCAAGATGCTGAAGAAGGTTCAAAACTTGGAACTGACACTGCCCATGCAGGAGAATTGGGTATTCATCCTCCACAGCTGCTCCTTGTCATGAATAAATTGTTATTTTTATATATATGTATGCGAGTATGAAATTGAATCCAATGCTCTCTGTCTGGAGTTCTCAGTTTTGCTGCAGTGTCTAAACTCATCCATATTTCCCCTTTCCATGCAACCCAGCAGGAGGAAAGCAAGTGATTCATTCACAGTCTGTTAAAACAAGGAGCTTCTGGAGGGCTGTTCTTTATTTGTTTGTGTTTTGGTTGTTTTTCTCTATGAACCCCTTCTGTTAGAGGTCAGAGATGAGCCAAACACTTCTGAGTGGTTGGATGTGAAGAGTGAAATAGATGTGCCACACAGCTTCAGGAGCATCTCTGCCAGCAGGAAAAACTTGGGATAGCCCTGAACATTTTAATTGGTCCCTGCAGTCATTAACTTTGTGTTAATTGTATGTGGGACATGGAGGTGCACTCAGACCAAACTTGCATTTGGCTTGAGCTGATAAAATGTTCCATTCTCACCCAATTTCTTGGCTGAAGTTTTACAAATATTTTGAGTCTCTCCATACACTTGGACACTTGTTCTCCTGGCATCAGTGACAGCAGGAAGTGATTTCCATCACAGGTAATGCCAGAGCTGTTACACATTTGGTAAAAGTAGCTCAATCTTTGGTCAAGCACAAATTCCCTAGGCTTGTTTGGGCTTTTTTTTTTGCTTCTCCACCTAGAAAAGTGTGAGCTCTGGGGATGTAACACTGGTTTTAATTCCCTCTGCAGCCATAGGCAACGCTTTTGCAGTTCTGAGCAACCCTGAGAAACGGCTCCGCTACGATGAGCTGGGCAGTGACCACGAGCACGTCAGCACTGGCCAGGCCAGGCACTACAATTACTACACAGAATTCGAGGCAGACATCACTCCAGAAGAAATATTCAATGTGTTTTTTGGTGGGCACTTCCCTACAGGTCAGTACCTGTGTGCAGTGGTTTCCAGTGGACTGACTAACCCTGAGGGAACAGCTGGAGCTGGGACAAAGCAGGGCCAGGCTGGATTTTGGGAGAGGCTTCTTCCCTCCCCCAGAGGGCTCCCCAGGGAATGGGGACAGCCTCGAGCCTGCCAGAGCTCCAGGAGGGTTTGGACAATACCCCCAGGGGTGCCTGGGGGTGGGATGGGGTGTCTGGGCAGGGCCAGGAGCTGGATGGTCCTTGGGAGTCCCTTAAAGTCAGTATATTCTGTGATTCTATAAACCATGAGGAAATTTAGCTTCCCTTGAGACTGCTCAAGGAGTCTGTGATATCTCTGAAAAGAGCAGAAACCTTTTCACATTTCATTTCTACCTTTCTTTTATTGCCTCCATCATCTGAAGCCAGTAATGGTATGGGAGGTAAAACAGGGTGTGAATGAGGAGGGATCAGAGATGATTTTGATGATGGCTGGACTCAGTGACCTCAGAGGTCTTTTCCAACATGAACAATTCCATGACTGGGTTGTACTTGAGGCACCTGACAGCATTCCAGGCCAGCATGGCCCAGCTCCTGGATCTGTGGTCTCAGGGGAAACAGGAGCTCCTGTGCCTCACAACAGCCTGTGCTGTAATGAAATTACAGCCTGGGAGCTCAGCAGTGCTGAGCCAGGAGAGGAGCCAAGAGAGAACCAAGTCTGCCAGGAGAAGAGCCAGGGTCCAGGGGATGTGCAGGATCATGGGATGTACAGGGTCCCAGGGGATGTGCAGGATCCTAGGGGATGTGCAGGATCAGGGGATGTACAGGATTTCTGGGATGTGCAGGATCCATGGGGTGTGCAGGATCCATGGGATGTACAGGGTCCCAGGGGATGTGCAGGATCCGAGGGGATGTGCAGGATCCCTGGGATGTGCAGGATCCCTGGGATGTGCAGGATCCCTGGGATGTACAGGATGCAGGGGATGTGCAGGATCCCAGGGGATGTGCAGGATCCCAGGGGATGTGCAGGATCCCTGGGATGTGCAGGATCCCAGGGGATGTGCAGGATCAGGGGATGTACAGGATTTCTGGGATGTGCAGGATCCATGGGGTGTGCAGGATCCATGGGATGTGCAGGATCCCAGGGGATGTGCAGGATGCAGGGGATGTGCAGGATCCCTGGGATGTGCAGGATCCATGGGATGTACAGGATGCAGGGGATGTGCAGGATCCCAGGGGATGTGCAGAATCCCAGGGGATGTGCAGGATCAGGGGATGTACAGGATTTCTGGGGTGTGCAGGATCCATGGGATGTGCAGGATCCCAGGGGATGTGCAGTGGGAGCTGCACCTGGAGTAGCTCTGTGCATATCTCAGCCCAGCCTTGGTGTTTGGATTTGTAGGAAAAACGAGATCAGTGGGTTAAAATGAAATCTGAAAAGTGTGAGGACTTCAAGGGCCTTCCTGGCAGCATCTAAGGAATTGCTTTAGCACTGCTGGGAACTTTTCACCTCCATGGTGTCACAAAAAGTGAGGTACACCCCAGTTACTACAGCCTGCAGACACACAGATGAGTAGTTCCTTACTAAACCTTGCTGTGAGTGGTGCACAGATCCCAGACTTGCACCTGTGGATATGCAGAGCCAACCCCAGCATGGTGTAATTCCAGCTGGAGTCTGCAAGTTTTCCATCTCTGACTGTGCAAGGAATTGCAGCTGGATGTGCCCTTTGTGGGACATCACCCTCATGGAATGTGGGGAGCAGGGGTGCTTGGAGTTGAGGGTTATGGTTATTGGGTTAGGGTTTATATTAGGGTTATTGTCAGGCAAGTTTGGGTTTGGGCTGGGGGTTAGGGTTGGGTTAGGGTTAGAGTTAAGGTTTAAGATTAGGAAATTGAGTAGCTGTGGAAGGAGTTTGGGTGCTAGATTTATTAGAGAGATTTGCATCAAGGAAAAAATGGGATTTTTTAGCCAAGCAGCAAAGAGTAAGAAAATAAAAATACAGTTTTGTAGTAGTGGGTATTGTTAAAAACTACAATTTCCTCCCTGGGCTTTTGTGGGCAGGTTTGTGGCTTTGTTTTTCCTGAGCAGTTTTCCTCTTTGGATATTCCATGGAAAATTTGTTAAATTCAATATGTTAAATGTGATTAAACTCAAAGGAGACTCCATGTGGCAGAGTGGTGGAATTGTAATGAAGAGAGGCTACAAGTTCTTCTCATAAAAAATGAATGCACATGGAACCAAAGAAACTGCTACCAGAAATTCCTGGAGGAACTTAAAATTTGGGAAAACTTTTTTCCTAGGCACCCCTATAAAAACCATTCTTCTTTTCCCACACTGGCTGCTTCTTTTCACAGCTTGATAAAATCCTGATTGGGAAATGTTGAAGGATAGAAATAAAGTTTCTTTTTTTCCTTAAGAGACTTTCCTCCTTGGAGCCAGCCTGTCTTGGCTCACTGTTGGAGCTTTGACTGCACACATGCCTGGAGCTTGGAAAATCTTTGAACAAGCAGTGGAACAGGGCTTTTGACACAATAGCAGGGGTCACCTTTGCCCAGGTTTCTTGCAGGATTCTTTGGGAAACTCAAAAAAGGACAGGGTAAGAGTATAAAATAATGTGACATCTTCCCCACGGCTTAAAAATAGTTTTGCATTTCTGTTGTGATGATAAGCCACAGATTTCAATTCTCTAACACAAAGACATTCTGAATTTCAAAAGAGGAGAGCACAGCTATTATTAAGATATTCATATGGTGATAAAATCAGATCCTGAGCTTCAAATTGAAGCAGCAAATGCAATTCTTCCCTCATTTTAGATTTTGTAAAAATAAATCAACCGCATTCCATGTGCAAGAAAGAAAACCCTGAATTGTTCTCCTTTTTTTACTCTTTTTTAAATCTCTTTCTTTATTATAAAATAATTAAGTGAAATTATTAATGGCTTGAAGGCAGAGGAATTAGAAATGAGGGTGGAAGACCACATTCAGTAATTATGGGAGACCATAATTCACAGCCTGAGCCTGGTGCAGCACATTCATTGTCCTGCCACAGCCTTGCAAGGGAGTGTGACAAGAACAGCATTAAAATATGAGATACAATCATAAAAATCAGAACATGTTTCTGCAGCTCGATTTAAATTAAGATGGATTGGAGCACATTACAATTTCTCTGGTAGGCTTTTTGGAATAACATTGTGGTGTTTAATTCTGAGGTGGTTTGTGCTTTGTGCTCTGAGATGTCCCAGCTGTAATTCAGGCTGTGGAGTGTGAGCCTGGGTAACTCAGGAGGAGCTGAGGAATGCAGGTGAGTAGCAGATGGGTGGAACATGAGTGTGTGCTGCTTCCTTCTGCAGGGAATATCCACATGTTCTCCAATGTAGCCAGAGATGCTCACTACTACCCACGGAGGCACCGGGCAGAGAGGGCGTGGACACAGGAGCCGGAGGAGGAGGAGCACAGGCCACAGGTACCAGGAGCTGAGATCTCAGCTTAAATATTTCAACATCTCAGCAGGGTGAGGGATCCTCTTCCAAACCCCCCCAGTGTTTGTCCTCAAGGGCTGCAGCCTCAGTGATGTTTTCTTTATCACTGGGTGGCTTTTGTTAATCGCTGCTGTGAGGATCCATTGTGTCTGTAGCACCTCAGGCCCTCCAGGTTTGTCACTGAGGGTTTTGCTGCTTGCTTGCTTTTTGCAAGCTCCAGTGCTTGGTAATCCAACAACAGTTAGTCCAAATGAGGGTTGGTGATGGATGTGGAAGTAGTGGTTTGTCCTCAGGGTGGATTTAATCCTTCAGTAAATGAGCACCCAGGGACTGCACAGCCTCTTCCATCTGGGGACAGGATGGGCCTGGGACACATTTCTGCCAGCTGAGACTTCAGAGGAGACACAAGGTATGCTTTGGTGGCAGTGCACATACACACCTGGCATCTGCCTTGGCAAGGTCTTCCTCTGGAGACAGCCTGTTAACCTCCAGGGATTATTCTCCGAGGAACGTGAGTTTTTCCTTGTGAGTCTCAGAAAACAAAAAAGCCCAAACCTGATACAGCTGACAGACAACTAAGCTGGGGGAAGTGAATCCAGCCCCTCACTTCAGGAAAGACCCTGAGGGGCTGAAATGTGTCCAGGGAAGGGAACAGAGCTGGGAAGGGGCTGGAGAATCCCTGAGGGAGCTGGGAGGGCTCAGCCTGGAGAAAAGGAGGCTCAGGGGGCCCCTTGTGGCTCTGCATAAGTCCCTGCCAGGAGGGGACACCGGGGGGATTTGGGATCTGCTCCAGGAACAAGGACAGGAGCAGAGGGAACGGCCTCAGGGGAGGCTCAGGGTGGATTTTAGGGAAAATTTCCCCATGGAAAGGGTGCTCAGGGATTGGAAGTGCCCAGGGAGGGTTGGATCCCCATCCAAGGAATGCCTGGAGGTGGCACTGAGTGCTCTGTGCTGGGACCAGGTGGGGATGGGGCACAGCTTGGGCTCCATGGTCTGGGAGAGCTTTTCCAGCCTCAGTGATCCTGGGATTCTGTGAATCCCACAGCAGGAGTCCTTGTTGGTATCCCAGGGCAGAGGGCAAACCTAAAGAGCTGAATTTTGTATTTTCTTCTGGATGAGAAAAGGCATTTAAGAGCCAGTTTAGAAAGACATAGCAGAGCAGAGGGAAATACCAGTGTTTTCTCTTTGATAGTGTTTCCACTCTTTTGTTCTGCTAAATTAATCCAGTCAAAAGCCCCAGTGCTTGCATCCTGTCTGAAGTTACACTGCATGGGAGCTCTTAACCCTTTAGTGCTCAGCCATTAAATGCAGGGCTTGGGCAGCTTTACAATGGAGAGCAAATTCAGACGGTGCAAGGAAAACTCAGGCACAAGGGAATTGCAGGCTGGATGGGACACTGGCAGTGCTGTAGGCACTGGGAAGGAAGGGGCAGAGGAGAAGATAATGGGAAGAAAATGGTGTTCAGGAGTGTTCTGATATTATTAATAAAGGTTTTTTAGAAATTTCAATGTCTTCCCTCTCAAAACCCCAAAGTATTTCTCTTTTTCCTTTGAGGTTTACACATAACACGCTGTTGATCTGTGATTGATGGCCTGGCTTCTGTGAACAGATGCCTTTTTCCATCTCTGTCTTTTCTTGACTGCTAATCCTTGTACTTTTCAGAATTCATACTCTGCATTTATCCAGTTGATGCCAGTTTTCATCATCATCATAGTGTCAGTTATAACCCAGCTGATGGCCACCAACCCACCCTACAGCTTATTCTACAAATCGTGAGTCCTTTCAGAGCCATTTTTCTGCTATTGCTGTTTGCACTATGCAGGCAGGTGGAAGTCGGGGTTGATAGCAAAATGCACGTGCATGTTCTGCTCTTTAGAGAAAATGTTTCCATTTGTAGGCAAGGAAATAGCAACAGCCTGCTCTGGTGAGTTCTGAGCACTGTGAAATTTGGGGAGCTTTAGTGCACAGGGTGCTGAACTGAGAGGGTCTGAAATCTTCCTCAGCTGGCCTGGAATGGTTTTGCACAGTGATGCAGGATGGAGAGTGTGGATGTCAATGAGAACCCCCAAAACCTGTGGGAGCCCTGAGATTCCTCTGGAAAGCAGCTAAAAATGAAACCTGTGCTTTGCAGTATCAATGCAAATCTTTTCTGGAGCACGAATTCCACTGGAAGCTCAACAAATCATTAAAGCCTTGAAATGCCCTGGTTTAACCTCTGAGAGGAGCAGAGCCCTGGGGGCTGCTGGGCTCTGGGAGCAGAAGGGCCCCACCAGAGCTGCTCTACTGGGAGAGCAGAGGAAAACCCTCTCAGCATCCAGGAGAAGGGAGAGAGCTGACCTGGGCTGGCCCTTACTGAGAGAGGAGAGGGATTGGCAGCTTTGGGACAAGCAGCAGCTCCAAACAGCCCCTTGTTCCCTTCTAGGAGGAAAAGTGCTCAGGCCAGCCTTGCCCCCACACCCCTTATCATTTTACCACCCCATGTCAGTGTGAGGCCCTCAGAAAAGAACAGGAGGCTGGATGTTTTTAGGGTGGGTTTTTTTATTTTTTCCAGGGAGTGTTTTTGCTATCTGCCAGTCCCATGTGAAACCTCCCACGCTGCCCCCACAGCAGCTGAGCTGCTTTTCTTCGCTGCCTCCCCTTCTCCTGGTGATGAGAGCCTGGTTCACAGTTAGGCTGTTTATCTAAACCATAGCCTTAAAACAACTGAACAGCCTAAAGACTAAAAGGAATTGGGGACACCTCTGGGACACAGGGAAAGAGGAGTCCAGGCAAAAGGGGCAAACAGGATTCCTTTGAGTAGAATGTAACCTTTGTGTTTTGGCTGCCTGCCTCTCTCTGTGGGCAGTGACTCGAGCAGAGCCTGGCTATCTTTGCTCAAATAAGGAAATTACCTCCAGGAGTGTGGTTTAACCCAGTGACTGTGTCAGAGGGGCTCATTCCTCTGCAGGGTATTTTCCAACCTGTTCCATGCCTCTCTTTGTTTCCTGGTGATTATAACACCCTGAAGGAAAGTGTAGCTAGAACCTCCCCTGCTAAATGTTATTTCTACTAAAGGATCCAGAGAACTGGAAAATCCAGATCCAACTGCATTGTGCCCTTAGTTTTTATAAACTCTGAGATATTTTGCTGTGGTTGTGGCAGGAGGGTGGATTCTGTTTGTACTGCACAGCTTGCTGTCCATGAGATTGTAATTTCCTGACTGGATGGGTGAGGGAGCCATAATCCTGCAGAAATGCACTGTACAAGCATTGCTGTAAATATTTTCATCTGGAAATGCTGATGTGGAGAAATAACTCTTGATTTCTTGAACTGCTGAACCATCTGATTCCTCCCTGCTGCTCCCACAGCTCCATAGGCCACGTTGTCAGCAGAGAAACAGAGAACTTGCAGGTGCCTTACTATGTTGATAAAAACTTTGAAAAGAATTATCAAGGAGCAGAACTTCAAGAGCTTGAGAAAACAGTTGAGAAGGATTACATAGACTACATCCAGACCAGCTGCTGGAAGGAGAAACAGCAAAGTAAGTTATTTCTGTCCCAGGGGTGTTTCAGGGGCTGGGGGTGGCTGTGCCTCACAAGGTTCTGCTGTTTTTAGCCTCAGTTTCCAGTCCTTGTAACATCTCAGCCTTGCACTGGTTTAAGATGTCTCACATCTGCTCTCAACACTGAACTTGCTATTCTTGAGATCTGTCAAAATCCATTTTAAGTGATTCTGAGAGATGAGTGGAAAGTAGACCTCACTATTTGAGACACTTTTTTCCGCTCGGGTTTTATGCTTGAATAACCCTTAGTGATGTTTTAAACATACAACCCACCACATTTATCTAGCCCTGACAGATTGCTAGGCTGGAAAAGATCTTGACACATCACCTATCCCATGTTTCCTTTGCTGGAGCAGAATCAGTTTTGCTTTGACTGACTCCACAAGAAGTTTCTGTAACTTTTTCCTTCAGATTTCTCCAGGAGAGTCCAGAGCATGTCCAGGTGCTCTTGGCTCCCTGGGCTGTGTTCCTGGTGGCAGTTTTCAGAGCATGCTTCTGTGGTTTGGGTCTTATTTGCATTTTCTATCTTTAGCTGAGTTGGAGATCATGTTTTTCACCATTTCAAGTCTTTCAAAAACGAGAGTTAAATGCAAAAAGGAAAAGCACAGATGTGAGCATTCAAAATCAAAATTCAAAATTCTTACTCAGCCCTGAGTGGATCAGTGGCACAAATAAAGGCATATTAACCTCATATTTTATTGCTGGTTAATTGCTGCTAATCTGGTTCATTGAAGAGACAGCAAATTCCTGCTGCTTGCTGAAAGAAATAAGAGAAATCACAAGGAGGAGCTTAGGCTGGGATGTTGTGACTGGTTTTATTCTCTGATTTTATTCACCTAAAGAACTCATTACCTTCAGATGAGTCAACACTGAGTAGTGCTGTGTGTAAAGGAAGCTGGAGCAAGTTGTGTCTGTGTGAGTGCTCAGAGCAGCATTTCACACACTGCTGGGGGTTTTAAACTGCTGTGCAAGACAGCCCTCAGCACACTTCTGAAAAGTACCTTTGCACTTTCAGTTTCTTCACCAATTTATCTAAAGAAGACATTTAATCATTTAATCAGGAGACATTTAATCTCATTAAATCCTAAAGGAGAGGTAAAATAGTGTTGCTGACTCTTGGCTCTTAACAGGTATTTGATGGGAAGGATTGTTTTGGCTTATTTTACATAAAAGTTACCAATCCTGCTTTTAAAGAGAAATAAAAAGATGTAGGCTCTGAAGTTAGAAACAAAAAGATATAAGACCATCAAAGTCCTGAAGTTTTTGGTGTGTTTGATGGGTGAGCTTTGAGTATGTGTGGCTGGCAGGAGCAGCCTCCAGGGATAATGTGGATGTTCATCTCATGAATGAGCACTTGCTAAAGGGCAGAGTTCATTTCTTACAGAAAAATCCCTGGTGCAGCTGAAAGTCACCACACTGTCTCTTTGGCAGAGAGCTGGAGCTGAGGAGAGCCCAGCCCCACAGAGGGGACAGGGTTTGTGAGTCTGAGAGAGCCCAGGAGTCAGAGAGGGGAGATGATCCAGCAGAGCCAAGCCCTGCTCCTGCAGAGCTTTGTGCACTCAGGGGCTGTGTGAGTCACCAGCTGCAAATACATCTACAGCAGCCACAGTCAGCATAGCCTGGGGCCACACTGGCATGAAAAACTCACATTTTCAGAGTGCTTCCCATCCAGGCCATAGCTGGGACTGGGCTGATCTTAGCACAGTCATGTTTGTAAAAATAAACTCTGAATACAGGATGGAGTGCTGGGGAGAAGTTCTGCAGATGCTGAGGCAGTTTAGTCAGCTGTTGCTGCAGTGTTGGTCCCTTAATCCTTGCTGAAGTGTTGGACTGGTGTGGTGAGCTTTTTGTCAGTTGAATGTCTATTTATAGTGCATTTGTTGTGTTTACTGAGGGCACGTTTCCCTTGAGCACCAGCGAAACAGACAGAGGTGAGTAGTTCAGGATCAGCTTGGGTTTTAAAGTCCTTGATTTTAAAAGCATTGCCTGGTGTCCAACAACCTTGAGGAAAACTTTCAAAATATTTGATTGGTTGTTCAGCCAGTCAGTTTTATAGTGCTGCACCAGACTGCTCAGCAGAGCAGGGTGTGAAAGTTGGGTGTGCTGAGGGTTTGGGTCTTCTGAAATCTGTGGCACAGTTGAGTTCAAAAAGCACATCCCAGCTTTTACAGGAGATGGTTCAGCTGGGATGGCTCAGTTGTAAAGGGAGGCTGCAGAGAGGTCACAAAGAGGCAACTGAGAATCAGGATGAGTATCCCAGAATCAGGATGAGTATCCCAGAATCAGGATGAGTATCCCAGAATCAGGGTGAGTATCACAGAATCAGGATGAGTATCACAGAATCAGGATGAGTATCACAGAATCAGGGTGAGTATCCCAGAATCAGGGTGAGTATCCCAGAATCAGGGTGAGTATCACAGAATCAGGATGAGTATTCCAGAATCAGGGTGAGTATCACAGAGTCAGGGTGAGTATCACAGAGTCAGGGTGAGTATCACAGAATCAGGATAAGTATCACAGAATCATGGAGTGATTTGGGTTGGAAGGGCCTTAAAACTCATCCAGTTCCACCCCTGCCATGGCAGGGACACCTCCCACTGTCCCAATGTCCAGCCTGGCCTGGGACACTGCCAGGGATCCAGGGGCACCCTGTGCCAGCCCTGCCACCCTCACAGGGAGGAATTTCTTCTGTATGTCCAATGTAAACAGAGTTGGAATTCAGAACCTCCTTGAAGAAAAGGTTTCAAAGGAGCTACTCAGTGACAGATTGAAAGATTTGCTCCCACAAGGAGCAAGTGTGATGGAATGAATGCTGTCAAAAGTGCAGGGAGCAATTTTCCCCAATTGGATAAATGTAAACTGAGATTCTCTAGTGCACAACTCCAGGGATTCTGGGCTCAGGGACAATTACCTGAGCCTGATTTTTACTGGAGGCTTGACAAGGCTGTGCCCAGCACTGCTTGAGTGGCATTTTGGTTATAAACCTGTAAATGGATTCCTGCTCTAAAATGAGCTCTTCCTGCCTGTCAGTTTGTGAAGCTTTTCAGTGAGTGGGAGGAGGGTTAAATGGCTTTAAATTTCAGTGGGACAGGGACAGGGGACGTAAGGCATGAAAGGATCTATTGAAGTTCTTTCCACTCCGAATAATTTTGTAAAATGAGGGGCTTGTAAGGTGTATAAAAGCTCTTTGAAAAATGGAGTGTCATCAGGTAGCCTGTGCTTACGGAGATGTTGACCTTTTCAGAAGTAAATTACTACTCTTCTCCTCGGTGCATCTAATCCTGCAGCCAAATTATTCTGCAGGGAGAAACCTATATTAAGACTTCCTCAGCTAATCAGCAAGAGAAACTTCTCTGAATTACTGGGAGGAAATAATTTAAACAATGGGATTATTTCAGTTTTATGTGGCTTTTGAGAAAAAGGGGAACAAAATGCAAAGTACATTTGAGATTGTTAATGAAAGGGCAGGGAGGCCTTTCAGACGAGTCCCTTGGGTAGCTGGTCACCTCCCTGGCTTCAGTACCCACCAAAATTAAAATTTAAAAGTGCTACAAGGATAACAAAGCACTTAGAAACAGTTCTTTAAAGGAGACTCAGGGCTTCACCCTAATGCATCTTTTTCTTTCATCTTCCAGAGTCTGATTTGTCCAATTTGGCCAAGCTGTACAGAGATGAGCGGTTAAAACAGAAAGCAGAGTCCCTGAAACTTGAGCACTGTGAGAAGCTCTCCAGTCTGATTGGGATGCACAAAGGGGCCTGACCAGGACACAGCACACCTAATGTACTTCTATTTATTGCTGTTTTCACTTAGGTTTTTAATTTCCTCCATGTGAAAAGGAAAGGAGTGTTGTAAAGAGTGTGGATATTGCAGTCCCTCTGTGCCGAGAGGGGCCAGCACGAGCTGCAGGGCTGCTGGTGGCTGTAATATATCCTGTACATTAGATTTGGTTCCAAGGACCAGTGGCACTTTGTAAATTCAAAACCTGGGGGGTTTGGCTGCCCTCCAGGCTGTGTGTGCTTCCCTGGAGAGCTGGCTCCTCTCGGCTTCCTGTGGATCTGCAGCTCCCTGGATCCCGTGCTGGGGCTGGGTGTCACCTCCCCTTGTCCCTCGGTGCCACAGAGCTGGGGTGCTTACAGTGCAGGAGGGACAGTCCCTGCCCCAGGGGAGGCACATTCCCAGCTCTCCAAGGGAGGGCTGTGCCCATCCTGACACCAGCACGGGAATTGCACCCATTCCAGACTGTTGGGGAAGCAGAGCTGTGCTCATTCCCTCCTCTGTGGCATATTTTGAAGCTGGCTATTCCATTCTGGATTTTATCTGCACACTCCCCCAGCTCTCCCCAGGGCCCTGCTTTTTTCCAGTACAGTTCTCATGTAGCATATTTTTACTCCGTTGAGCAGCTATGAATGTTTCACTGTAGACATGATATTGCAAAGAAAAAGATCCATGTGGCAATGTCCTGGTTTTCCTTGGTCCTCCTTCACACAGCCAGGCCTTGAAGGGCAGGTTGGTGCTGGGTTGTTCTGGTGAGCAGCAGATCAGTGTTAGACCAGTTTTTGTTGCTCCAGCTGAGGCTGGTGTGTGCCCTGCATGGAATGGGCTGCTTTTCCAGGGAATTCCTGCCCAGGGTGGGGGCTCCAGAGCAGCACTGCTCCCCTCTGCCTGGGAGTGCCAGTCAGGGACACCTGAGCAAGGCTCTGCTGTTGCCACATGCCTGAAACTGGAGTCACACAGGGTGCACAGGTGGCCTTGGCTGAAACCTGGGGAGCAAATGCTCAAAAGCTTGGGAAGTGCCAGGATTAAACCTGCCTTTAAAGCTCAGACTGTCTGTGTGCAGTGCTGTAGGCGTCCTGCTGGATGGAACTGGGGGTGTTGATGTGTCCCCTCCATGTCCCTGTCCCATCCATGCTCTGGGAGATTTGGCAGGAAAGGAAGCTGGAAAAAAAAAAATACAAAACCTTTTCTGAGGTCTGCATGAGGATGAGGGGTTGGTTTGAGGGCTGCTGCTTCTGCACATGAGCCCTAAACATCCCAGCTGGGAGAACGTTCCAGGTGCAGCAACAGTGCTGTGGTGGGATGTCATAAAAGGGAAAAAAAAACAAAATAGTGACTCTATAAATTGCATTTTTGTGCCACATTTGTAGGAAACCTTGCAGGAACATGTAGAAGATGAGTAGAATTTTTGGGGTACCTGGAGAAGCACTGGTGAAAAGGGCATTTTGAGGAGATTGGTGTAGACCCAACCACACCAATTCTTAGTGCCAGAATTTGAGGGCAAGAATTGGTGATGATTCCAGTTTGGTGGCTGGCAGAGCAGGCAGCCTTAATTCTGGTATTTCCCACTTTGGAGCACATGAGTGTACAAAAAGTGAAAATAATGTTGCTTTTTATATATTAAATAGCTCGTAGGATATCTTAGAAATCTATTGAAGTGGTCAGACTTTGCTGCAGGGTTGGGATCTTCCTGGCATTCCTGTGAGGCTGCAGAGGGATGCAGGCAGGGGGATGAAATCCAGCCAATTCCTGCACTCCCAATGTCCTGTTTTGCACTGAAACCTGTCATCCAAAGATCTGGAGAACTCCACGGAGCCCTCCTGGGGGAAGCACAATCGGCTGGGAGATGCAGGAGGGAGGTAAAACATGCCCAGAAGCAATAAGTGTTTGTTCCTAAGCAGGGTCAGGGTGCTGTGAGGGAGGTGTGTGGTATGGGACCTGTGAGGTGACAAACAGGACACGCTGTGTTTGTTCGGTGCTCCACAGGGAAGAGGAGAATCCTTCCTGGAGCCCCCGATGTGGAAATGCATCGCTAAAATAATCCAAACTTGGGATTCTGTGGGGCTCTGACAGGAGGAGAGGCTGTTCCTGGCTGCACCGAGCGCTTGAACGCGGGTTTGTGTGTGTATATATATTTATTTATTTTTAAATTAAAGCCGTGACATCGCTGTGCCTGTCCGTGTACTCCGAGCCTGGGAGGGTTGCGGGGTCAGCAGGGACGGGCCTGGGAGGGGGGGGCGGCCGCCATCGGCCAGGGGTGCGGGACGTGGGACACGGCCGGGGCCTGGGGTCGGGATCGGGGCTGGGAGCGAGGTTGGGATCGGGATCGGGATTGGGGCTGGGATCGGGATTGGGGCCAGGATTGGGATCGGGGATTGAGCCCTCACTCTGTGAGGGAGGCATGGGCTGTGTGGGCGGGGCCTCTGTTCCCGCCTTCACTGTAGGGGCGGGGTCTGTGCTGGCCCCGCCCCGCAGCCTGCACGTGACGTGGGACGGAATGGGAATGGGGACTGGGATTGGGAATGAACGGGAATGTGGAATGGGAATTAATGGGAATGGGGAATGGGAATGAATGGGAATGGAGAACAGGAGTGGGAATGGAGAATGGGATTGGGAATGGGAATGGGATTGGGAAGGAATGGGAATGGGATTGGGAATGAATGGGAATGGAGAACAGGAATGGGATTGGGAAAGGGAATGGGAATGAATGGGAAATGGGGAATGGGAACAGGAATGGCAATGGGAGTGGGAATGAATGAGAATGGGAACAGGAACGGGACTGGGAATGGGGAATGGGGAATGGGGAATGGGAACAGGATTGGGGAATGGGAATGGGAACGGGACCGAGGGTTGGGAATGGGACACAGGACTGGGAATGAGATCAAGAACTGGGAGTGGGACCGAGGGTTGGGAATCGAACCAAGGGTTGGGAACGGGACACAGGACTGAGAATGGGACCGAGGGCTGGGAACAGAACAGGGAATGAGGCAGGGGGCTGCGAACACAGCTTGGAACAGGACAGGTGCTGGGAACAGAACAAGGAACAGGACAGGGCAAGGGGCAGGAGCAGGGGGCTGGGAGCAGGGCTTGGAACAGGACAGGGATCTGGGAATGGGGCTTGGAACAGGACAGGGGTCCGGGAGCAGGGCTTGGAACAGGACAGGGAGCTGGAACATTTCTGTGACACCCTGGCACGGGTGGGTCCCTCTGTCACACAGCACCCCGGGCTGTCCCAGTGCCAGGGGTTGCTGCTGTGTCCTGGATGCCCAAATCCCTCCTGAACCCCATGGCAGCTCTGGAAGTCCCTGCCAGGCTCGGCCAGTGTTTCCTGCTCCTCCAGAGTTGCAATAAGTAGCTCCAGCGTGGGAGAGGCACATCCTGCTTTTAGCAGCTACCAGCAGCTTTCCTCCTCCTCATCCTCCTCCTCATCCTCCTCCTCATCCTCCTCCTCATCCTCCTCCTCCCTGCCCGTGCCAGGCTTGCCAGCACTGAGGTGAGCACGTACCGAGCTGGCACGAAATCCAGGTTAATAAGCAAATGCAGTGGTGAGGCCACAGGCAGTATCACGCTGGCTTAAACATAAATCAGTGTTTAATTAGCAAGTCTGGCTCAGCCGGGGTCCACCCACTGTTCTGTTCCGTGTTTGTGCCCCACAGGCTGTTCCCACGCACAGCCCCATCCCACAGCACCCCCAGATGGGTTGTTCATGGTATCTTTGGGGTCACAGAATCACAGGTGTGGCTTGAAAAGATCCCCAAACACCCCTGTCATGGGCATGGCCACCTTCCACTGTCCTAGGCTGACCTGGCCTTGGACACTTCCAGGGATCCAGGGGTAGCCCCAGCTCCTCTGGGCACCCTTTGCCAGTCCTGCCCATCCTGCCAGGGAACCATTCCTGCCCAAAATCCCACCTAACTCTGCCCTCTGACAGTCTGAAGTCATTCCCAGTGTCCTGTCCCTCCATCCCTGTCCCCAGTCCCTCTCCAGCTCTCCTGGAGCCCCTTTAGGCACTGGAAGGGCTCTGAGCTCTTCCTGGATCCTTCTCTTGTCCAGGAGAACACCCCCAGCTCTCCCAGCCTCACTCCAACACCCGTACTGGGCACAGTCCTTGCTGCTGCTGCTTCTCCTCTGACACCCAGGTCCCACTAAAACCACAATGGTCACAATGACAACAGCTGTGACAAGTGACACAACAACTCCGGAGGCTGCGAGGGTGGCAGGAGAGCAGCACCGGACACCCGGCTGTCCGTCCGGTGTCTGTCCCCTGTGCATCCCCTGTCCATCTGGTGTCCATCCAGTGTCCATCGCCTGTCCATCCCCTGTCCATCCACTTCTCATCCACTTGCTGAGGGAGGTGGGATGGCCCAGACTCTCCCTGGAGCTCCATGGAGAAGCCAGGTCAGGGGTGGCGACTCCAACACCACCCTGGGCAGCCTGTGGCAGTGTCTGACCAGCTTTTCTGTGAAGAAAGGGATTTGGGGGTTTGAAATCCCACAGACACACTCTTTCTTGCACAAGGCCACCACAGCAGTGAGTGCTGCCTGTGGCAGGTCCCCTGTGGGCACAAATGCCACCTGCAAGCCCAGCCCAGCTGAGCAGGGAAGGGTTAAATGCCAGCCCAGCTCTTGCGGGAAGCTTTCCTCTCATCCTTGCCAAGGTTTAAATTTAGTCCCTGCATGAACCCAGAGGACTTGGGCATCAGGTTGCTCCGGGGCTGGCAGTGCTGGGGAGCACCTGCTGCTGCTGTTTCATGGCAAAAATTCCCCCAAAAGCTGGGACTGGGCTGCAGCAGCAGCACTTGGGGTGGGCAAGCTGCAGAGACCCTCGTGTCATCCCAGCCATCCCACCAGTGGCCACCCCAAAAAAGCCACATGGCTGCAGTCCTTCATCTCCTGTGAATCCCAGGGGTGCTCCATGCTCAGCTTTGCTCATCCCAAGCCTTGAGTTTGCTCCTGGCCTCTTGGATTAGCTATGGGAGGCTCCTGCTCAGGGTTTCGGGGAAAACCCTGTATGGACACACCATTGCTGTGGCACCGGGAGAGGAGCTGTGGTGGGGATGGAGCTGCAGCTCGGGGTCCTGCCGTGCCCTCAGCACCGGGGCTGGGACATCCCCCGAGGGCTCTGCAGGTCCCCGTGCCCCGGGCCAGCCCAGGCCCGTCCATGGGATCACACATCCGGGAGCTCCATGGGGATGCCCTGTGGGACCTGCCCTGCGCTTTGGAGCGGGATGAGGGGCAGGGATGAGCCCGGCAGGTGCCCGAGGCTGGGGGCGGCGGTGGCATCCCTGCAATGCGCTTGGCAGCGGCTGCCCCGGCTGGCGCCCGCCGAGTCCATGTGATCCGGGGCTCGCTCTGTGCCGCCGCCGGGTCCCGCCGCCGGGACGGCGAGGGAGCCACAAGGTCGAGCCGGCAGAACGGCCCCGGCCCCGGCCCCGAGCAGGGCTCCCCGGCACCGGCTGAACCCTCGGGCTCCTCCGTGCCACCATGCCCCGCGGGAAGAGAGACCCGGTGCTGCTGTCCCCCGCCGAGGGCGAAGGTCCCCGCACGGCTGGGGACGGCCGGCGCTCCGCGGAGGAGGAGGAGGAGGAGGAGGAAGAAGACGGACACCTCCCGGGGCTGCCCCGCGACGACCTCACCAAGAGCATGTCGAGCTCCTCCGTGTCCTCCTACCACTCCGCCCTGTGCTCGGACGGCACGGAGACCTTCAAGGACTGCCTGGAGTTCCTGGACGAGGAGGGATCGCCCGGCCGGGCTGCCCCGGGGCGCTGGGCTCCGGCGGGGGCCCCCGGCGTGGCCCCGCCGCCCGGCCCCCTCGCCCGCCCGCAGCGGGCTCAGCTGTCCAGCGCGGCTAAGAATAGCCCAGTGGCGGGCCAGGGGGGCAGGATGGGTCCCCTCGGTGGGGACCGGCAGCCCGTGGCCGCCGCAGGGGAGCCGGCCGTGCCCCGGCAGCCCGGGGCGATGCTGGCCGGGGTTCCCAGCGACTCGGACGAGGTGGACGGCGAGGTGCAGGCGCTGACGGCCCGGGCTTTCCGCAGCCTTTCGGGGCTCCCCGGAGCTCGCCTCGACATGTGCAGCTCCCACACCTCCTCCAGCCTCTCCAACTCGCTGTCGGAGGACGGCGGGCGGCCGCGGCGGTGGCCGGCGGGCGCCGGGGAGCCCCGGGGCGCGGCCACGGCTCTGCACGGCAGGGTGGGCTGGCCCTTCCCCGCCGGCGTGGACGGGGAGCTGCTGGGCAAGGAGCAGTTCGAGTGCGTGGACGTGGAGCTGGAGAGCGGCGAGGCCAGGAAGGGACACAGCAAGAAGAGGACGGTGCCCAAGCGGCAGATCCTGCTGAAGAGGAAGGAGAGGAAGGAGACGGGCTTTGGCCCGCGGGGGGATGGCCCAGCGCCGCAGCCCCCCGCCAGGAAGGAGCCCCCCGGCAAGGGCAGAGCGGTGGGAGAGGATTTCAGGCTCAACTACCAGCAGTTCATGAAGGCGGCGTCCCTGGGCACCGACAGGACCAGGGCGGCCTCGTGCCTGGTGAAGAACGTGCTGGCCAAGAAGATGCAGTACGAGCAGCGGATCAAGATGGAGCAGAAGGGGCTGCGGGGCAGCTCCACCTCCTCGGGGCCGTCCTCCGCCGGCACCGACCTGCTGGGCGATGGTCTGGAGGGCAAGTCCAGCTCGCTGTCCCGCTCCGACTGCAGCTTCTCGGCCGAGGACCTGCGGGCCGGAGGGATGCCGGTGGCCACGGCGGCCGCGGCGAACGCCACCACCACCACCAGCCATCCCACCAAGGGCGTGGTGCTCAGCGAGGCGACGAGGGAGACTGTCTGCAACCTTAGGAAGACGTTCAACGAGCTCAACCAGAGGATGAAGTACCAGGAGGTGCTGGAGGGCCGCTGGCTGCCCGCGGCGGAGCAGCACACGTCGGAGAGGATCTGCTACCAGCGAGCCCGTGCTTTGTTCGAAGCCCAGCCTGGGGTGGGGAAGGTGCTGGATGTCGCCCCCCGGTTTGCGAGGGCGCCGAGGCCGTGGCCCAGCTTGAAGGAACGAGCCATCGGCCCCTTCCATTCCCAAAGCCTGCCCTTCAAGGCCGAGAGCCGGGCGCTCCCCTCCGCTCCGCCGCGCCGCCCCTTCGGCTCCTCCCGGGCGCAGGAGGCGAGGACGCTGCCCCAGAGCCAGCCGGAGAAGCCACCAGCAGCGCCCCGCCGGCCGCCCAGCCCCGGCATCCCCATTCCCCGGGGGTCCCCGCCGCCCGCGCCCCCCAAGCCAGAAGAGAAGGGGAAGGGGCGAGTCCCGCAGCCCCGGGACGTTCGCAAGCTGGTCAAGAGCAGCTACAGCCTCAAGTTCGGGACTGGCGCGGCACCGGCGAGCAGCGGGGAGCCGCCCCCGGCCGCCCCTCTGGTCATCCACTGCACCTCGGTGCGCCGGGAGCCAGCGCCGGAGCCGGCGGCCGAGGAGGTGCTGGCGGCCCCCGGCCGAGAGGCGGCCCCGGCGTGTGCCGAGGGGCCCGCAAAGCCCCCGGGCAGCCGGGCCGCGCCCTCCCACAGCTCCCCCATCAACATCACGCGGGTCCAGGCCACGCGGAGGGGAGCGCTCCCCAGCGAGGAGCCGCCGGCATCGCCCCCGCGCCGGGAGCGCAGCGAGCTGCGGGTGCCGCCGAGGGCCGAGCGGGTCCCGCACGTGGAGACCCATCTGCACGTCCTGGTGGGCCGGCCGGCCCCGGCGGCCGGGGAGAGCCCCCCGGCTGCGAGCAGCGCGGTGCTGCGAGCGGAGAAGACCGTGCTGCTGCCTCCGCCGCCGAGCAGCCCCGCGGAGGGGAAGGAGCTGCGCGGCCGCGGCAGCACCGGAGCGCTCCGTGCTGCGCAGGGCCCGGAGCCGCCGGGGCAGCGGCGCAGCGGCGGGGACAGCCGGGACCCCCGGGACCCCCGGGCCGGAGCTGCGGCCGAGCCCCGGGCCGAGCAGCGGCAGCAGCAGCCCCGCAGCCGGCGGGTGTCGGGGGGCAGCAGCGGGGGCTCAGCCGGTGGCACCGGCCCCGCCGCCCCGCTCCGAGCCGACAGCAGCGAGGGCTCCCCGGGCCGGCTGCCGGAGCACAGGGAGGCCTGGGAGCACTCGCCGCAGTGGCCGGCGGCTACAGAGCCCTACCCGCCCCCTGGCCCGGCAGAGAACTCCAACTACTTGGCGATCCCCGAGAGAGCCCCCAAATCCACGCTGATGCCAAAGCTGCCCTCGGTTCCCAACCCAGCCAGTGCATCCTTTGGGACTCCCTTTGTCCCCAGCCCGGCCAGCAACTCTTTTGGGGCTCCCTCAGCCCCCAACCCGGCCAGTGCATCCTTTGGGACCTCCATGGTCACCAACGTGACCAGCTCATCCTTTGGCTTCCCATCAGCCTCCAGTCTGGCCAGCACATTTGGGACCCCCTTGGTTTCCAGCTCAAACAAGTCTTTTGGGGCCCCTCTGGTCCCCAATCCATCCAGCACATCCTTTGGGAACCCCTTGGCCCCAAATCCATCCAGCACATCTTTTGGGAACCCCTTGGTCCCCAATCCATCCAGCACATCCTTTAGGAACCCCTTGGTCTCCAATCCATCCAGCACATCCTTTGGGAACCCCTTGGTCCCCAATCCATCCAGCACATCCTTTGGGAACCCCTTGGTCCCCAATCCATCCAGTGTGTCCTTTGGGAACCCCTTGGTGCCCAATCCATCCAGCACATCCTTTGGGAACCCCTTGGGCCCCAATCCAACCAGTGTTTCTTTTGGGTCCCCTTTGGTCCCCAATCCATCCAGCACATCCTTTGGGCCTCCATTAATCCCAAATGCATCCAGTGCATCTTTTGGGTCCCCCTTAGTCCCCAATCCAACCAGTGTGTCTTTTGGGTCCCCTTTGGTCCCAAATGCATCCAGCACATCCTTTGGGCCTCCACTGGTCCCAAATGTATCCAGTGCATCTTTTGGGAACCCCTTGGTCCCCAATCCATCCAGTATGTCCTTTGGGAGCCCCTTGATCCCAAATGCATCCAGTGCATCCTTTGGGTCCCCACTGGTGCCTAATCCTTCCAGTGCATCCTTTGGAAACCCCTTGGTCTCCAATCCATCTGGCACATCCTTTGGGTCCCCACTGGTCCCCAATCCATCTGGCACATCTTTTGGGACCCCACTGGTGCCCAATCCTTCCAGTGCATCCTTTGGGAACCCCTTAATCCCCAACCCAGGCTCATCCTTCGGGTCCCCCTTGGTCAGCAACCCAGTCCCCACTTCCCTTGGGTATCCATCAGTCTCTAACGTGCCCGGCTCTTTCTTTGGGTCCCCTTTTGTCCCCAGCCCAGCCAGCGCTCTGCTGGGAGCTGGTGCCTATCCCCTTCCTGCTGGGGAGGTGCCCTGGAGCAAGCCCAGCACTGAGCCCCCCCTGCCCCGGCCCCCCGAGGGCCCGGCCGCTGTGGAGCCCCCAGCCCAGCCCCACCCGGAGGATGCTCCTCATTTCCTCAGGAGGACCGACGGGCCCTCGCCGAGTGGGAGGAGCATAAGTCCCCCCAAGCCCTTCTCCGCCCCGCTGCCCGCCCAGCGGAGGATGCTCGTGGATCCCAGCAGCGGCAAGTGTTACTACATGGAGCCGCCGCGGCAGCCCCAGATGAAAACACTCTACGACCCCGAGACCGGGCAGTACCTGGAAGTGCTGGTCCCACCGGTGGCATCACACACCGGCCTCTACCAGGCACCTTTCAACCCCCTGCTCATGGCCCCGGGGGTCTGTGGCCCACCCTACGCACCCTACAGCGGTTTCCCGGCGCTCCCGGCACCGCCGCCCTCCGCCCCGTCCCCGCCGCGCCCCTCGCTGCCGGCTGCCGACACCCCCGGGACCCCCGGCTCGGCTCCCAAGGGCGAGGGGCCGTCCCCTGCCGGGGGTCCCGACTGCGGCTACCTGGAGAGCCTGTACTACATCCCCACGGGGATGCGAGCCAGCCCCGGCCCCGAGCAGCCCCCGGGCCGCGCCAGCCCCGCCGCGCCCGAGGGGTCTCTGCTCCGGATGTGAGGGGAGATGTCCCCTCCCATGGCCGGGATTAGCCCCAAATCAGCATCACCCCCTGCCCACGGCCGAGCGGGCAAAGCGCCCGGGGGTGGCGGGCACTGGTTGGACTTCACTGGCTTCTGATGGAAATGGGGACAGAAAGGGGATTTTCGGGTGTGAGCAGCTGGCAGCCCTAGGGGGACATGGGGGTGTGGGTCCCGGGCAGCAAAGGGACCACACAGGCCCTGTGTCCCCCTGTCCGGCCAGTCCCATCCCAAGGGTGACCCGGGCTGGTTGGCACAGCAGGGGAATGGCCTGGCCACCCCCAGCCCCGGCTGCAGCACAGACATCCCAGAGTAGTAATAAAAATGCTGAAACAGCTTTAAATCTGCTTATTCATCCTGTGCTTGTGTGGTCTGTAAAGGGAGCGAGGCGCTGACACACCTGGAATCTGTCCTGGAGTGTCACCAGAAAAATTCCAGACCTTGGGAGCAGGAGGGGACCCCAAAACCCAGACCAAACCCCAGCCCTGAGCACCAAACCACAACCATGAGCCTCAAACCCCAGCTCAGAACCCCAAATCCCAGCCCTGAACCCCAACCCTGAGCCCCAAACCCCCACCCACCCGCAGCCCCTGTAGGCCCACACCATCCCACCAAGGACTGAGGCTGAGGAGAAGGGATGGGCGTTATGGGACTGAATTAGAGCAAAAACCTCCTGGAGAGCTCGGGGACACCCCACGCACACCCCCCTTCCTGCGGATGCAGGTGTGCGCTGGCCGCGCCTCAGCGCCGCTCGCCAGCCCCGGGGGGGTTTAGCCACTGTCCCGGGAGGGGTTTTAGCCCGCCCCGGGGGTTTTTAGCCCGCCCAGGGTGGGTTTTAGCCCCCGCCCCGCAGTTTCGGAGCGCAGCAGGATGCGGGCAGCGCTGGCAGCGTGGCTGGTGCTGAGCCTGCTGGGGGGCTCAGGGGCGCAGGGCATGTGCGGGGACCCCCCCGCAGCCACGTCCCGCTCCATCCCCGCGCCCCAGCTCAGCCCCGAGGAGCGGCTCTCGCCCCACATGCCCCAATCCCTGCTCTGTGACGCCTGCCACGCCATCGCCTTCCAGGTGGGGACCGGCGGGGACAGGACACCCCGAAAGCGGCAGAGAGCCCTTGTGGGGAGGCTTCAGCCCGAAGAGATGCTGCTGCACCTCTGGGGCACGCCGCTGATGGATGTTCCCCATGGGCACCTTAAAAAAGGCTTCTGGGGCTCCTCATGGACCCTCTAACCCCGGGGGCGACACAGAGGGGGGTGCAGACCCCAGCCCCGCTCGGGAGCAGGGTCATGGACAGGCTGCCACCCTCACTGCCCAGATTCTGCCTTTTCTCACCCCAGCTCGAGGAGCAGCTGAGCAAGGCAGAAGGGAAGGTGGGCAAGAAGGCTCTGAAGGAGTCGGACTACATAGAGGTGCTGGAGAGGAGCTGCTCACAGGACTGGGAGAGGTGAGAGGGGCGTCCCTGGGATGGGGGTGTCCCTGGGATGGGGGTGTCTCTGGGATCAGAGCACCACGGGGGTGTTCCCAGGGACAATTTTCCCTCCCACGCCCCTCTCCCCGCAGTTACGGGGTCCTGGAGCTGGACGGGGAGAAGCGGCTGTCGGGGCCGGGGCTGCCGAGCCAGCATCCCATGAGCGTGCTGGTGACGGGGGGACCGTGGCCGGGCAGGTAAGTCCGGCTTTGGGGGTACAGGTAAGTCGGGCTTTGGGGGTACAGGTGAGCCAGGCTATGGGGGTACAGGTGAGCCGGGCACTGTCCCCTCGCCTCCAGGTGACCACGGCGGTTCCTCGCAGGCTCTCCAAGCTGTGCCACGGCTACGTGGGCGAGCAGGGCGAGGCTCAGATCTACGGCGCGCACCGGCGGGGCCCGGCAGTGCTGCGGCAGCTGCTGTGCCACGGGGACAAGGGACCCTGTGCCAGCCGAAAGGAGCGCCCCGACCCTCCCAAGGCGCTGCAGAACGAGCTCTAGCCTGGCGCGGTTAATGCTTAATGCCCCGGCGACCTTCGGAGCCGACTTCGTCCCCGGCCGACACGCGTGCCGGGAGGGCGGTGGGCTCCTTCCCGCTGTCGCCTGTCGCCGATGTCGCCGCTGTCGCTCGACGCCCGGCGCGGCCGTGCCGGCAGCAGCGCGGGCTCGGTCCGGGCGGGCTGGGAATTACTCTGTAACCCGCGGGCTCTAATGTTTCACCACGCGCGGGTGCAGTCCCAATTAAAGGAGTTAATGGCTGATCCGTGCCGGGGCCGCGCTCGCCCGGTTTCACAACCCCCAGCCAATGGTCGCCTCCCGCCCGCCGCCCCTGCCACCGCCACCGCCCGGCCTGTGGGTGACTAAAGTCCTTCCCACGGCCATAAAACCGCCCCGAGCGGGGACATCGCCGCCGGGGACTCGTCGCCGGAGGATGGGGACCCGCTCTGGAGACCTGGCTCGGCCCCAGGTGAATGCAGGCGCCGTCCCTGTCCCCATCCCATCCCATCCCTTTCCTTGCTCGGTGGCATCGCAGGGCGGTGGGGAGGGAGGTGGTGGCCGGGCACGCTGAACCCAGCGATGGCCAGCACAGGGTCAGGATGGCTCGCTGGGGCTGGCAAAGGTCAGGGTGAACCTGGTGACTGCGGTGAATCCCGGCACCGAGGGGACACGCTGGGACTGGCCGTGCCACCTTCCCCATCACCTGCAGGATCCTGTGGATCCTGCCACTTTACAGGAAGGAAACACCACGGGGGGATCAGTGGGTTCGGGAGCCCAGACCCCTCTCGGGGGTCAGAGCGGGCACAGACTGGGACTGAAGGGAAACACGCCGGGTCATGGCCCGGTGTCACCCGCGTCCGTCAGAACAGAGCCCAGCCCCTTTCCCGAGGGACATTTGGGTCCACACTGACCCAGCTCCCTCCTCATCCTCGCTGCCAGAATGGGAACTTGGCTCTGGCCCCCGCGGGCTCCCCGCACCCCCCTGGGAAGGAGCTGCCTGCGGCGGGCAGGGTGAGTACGGGGGCAGCCCCCCACCCCAAATCCATCTGTGACACACCTGCGGATGGAGACCGGCCAGCAGGGACCCCTCCCCTCCCTGCGGGCACAGAGGCTCCCATGGGGCAGGGTGACACAGGCTGAGCTGTGCCCCACAGCAGGACCCCGGGGCGGGCACCAGGCCCCCCCGGCCGGAGATGGACATGCTCTACAGGATCGAGGACGTGCCCCCCTGGTACCTCTGCATCCTGCTCGGCTTCCAGGTACAGCCTGGGAAGTGGCAGACCCCAAATCCCCATTCCCTGCGCTGTGGGGACACTCCCAGCCCCGCTGAGCACCCCCCTCGCCCCCAGCACTACCTGACCTGCTTCAGCGGCACCATCGCCGTCCCCTTCCTGCTGGCCGAGAGTCTGTGCGTGGGCAAGGACCAGCTCACCGTCAGCTACCTCATCGGCACCATCTTCACCTGCGTGGGCATCACCACCCTCATCCAGACCACCGTGGGCATCAGGTAGAGCCGCGGCCCCCGCGGGCCCCCCCGGCCAGCCCCGGGCCTGGGTGCAGGGGTCCCTCTGTCCCCCCAGGCTGCCCCTCTTCCAGGCGAGCGCACTGGCCTTCCTTGTCCCCGCCAAGTCCATCCTGGCCCTGGAGAAGTGGCGATGCCCGCCTGAAGGTGAGGGCAGGGGGGTACAGGGGGTGCCCGGCTGCTCCCGGCCCGCCGGGGCCACCTCACGGCCCTTCCTCCCCAGAGCAGATCTACGGTAACTGGACACTGCCCCTCAACACGTCCCACATCTGGCAGCCCCGCATGCGAGAGGTACATCCTGTCACCATCCTGCCACTGTGCTGTTACCACACTGCCACCACACTGCCACCACACTGCCACCGCACTGCCACCGTCCTGCCACCGTCCTGTCACCACACTGCCACCATCCTGCCACCGTGTTGTCACCGCACTGCCACCACACTGCCACCGCACTGCCACCGTCCTGTCACCGTCCTGCCACCGTCCTGCCACCACCCTGCCACCATCCTTCCACCATCCTGTCACCATCCTGCCACACGGTCACCATCCTGCCACCCTGCCACCGTCCTGCCACCGTCCTGCCACCATCCTGTCACTATCCTGTCACCACAATGCCCCCATCCTGCCACCGCCCTGCCACCGCCTTGTCACCGCCCTGTCACCTCCCTGCCACCTCCCTGCCACCGCCCCCGCGGTACCCAGCCTCCCTGGCAGGCTGCTGACGCCCTCTCCTGCCCCTGTGCCTGCCCTGCAGATCCAGGGGGCCATCATGGTGTCCAGCCTGGTGGAAGTGGTCATCGGGCTGCTGGGGCTACCCGGGGCACTGCTCAGCTACATCGGACCTCTGACCGTCACCCCCACCGTGTCCCTCATCGGACTCTCCGTTTTCCAGGCGGCTGGTGACCGGGCTGGTTCCCACTGGGGCATCTCTGTGCTGTATGGCATGGGGACACGGGGGACAGGAGGGCAGGGCTGTCCGACACGGAGCCCGGAGGGTGTCAGGGGCACGATGGATCCCGTCTGTCTCTCCCCCCAGGACCATCTTCCTGATTGTCCTGTTCGCCCAGTACCTGCGGCAGGTCGCCATCTGCGTGCCCGGCTACCGGCGGGGCCACGGCTTTGTCCTGCTCCGCGTCCAGATCTTCAAGATGTTCCCGGTAGGGACTGGCTGAGAGCATCCCGGGGCACTCCCAAACTCCCCTGGAGCCACACGTGGGCTCGGAGCGGTGCGGGAGGGAGCCCGTGTGTGCCCCGCAGATCATCCTGGCCATCATGCTGGTGTGGCTCATCTGCTACGTGCTGACCCTCACCGGAGTGTTCCCCAGCCGGCCCGACGAGTACGGCTACAAGGCCAGGACTGACGCCCGCGGGGAGATCCTGTCCGTGGCACCCTGGTTCCGTGTCGCCTACCCCTGTGAGTGCCCGACACCCCTGGGACCGCCGGTACCCCTCTGCCCTCGGGGATGCGCGGGCCTGCTGCAGCATCACCGGGGCTGGGGAACCCCCGGGGAGCCCAAAGTGGCACCGCTGAGGTGGGGGGGCCTGGGGTGTCCCCAGCCCTGACCCGTTCTGCCCCCGGGCAGGCCAGTGGGGGCTGCCCACGGTGACCTCGGCAGCCGTGCTGGGCATGTTCAGCGCCACGCTGGCGGGCATCATCGAGTCTATCGGGGACTACTACTCCTGTGCCCGGCTGGCAGGAGCGCCGCCACCCCCTGTGCACGCCATTAACAGGTACAGCCGGGTGTTCCCCCCTCCATGGCACCTCACTGCACCGCGGTACCCCCGGAGAGGAGTGCAGGAGGGTGGGATGGGCACCAGCCCGACCGTGCTGCTCTCCAGGGGAATTTTCATCGAGGGCATCTCCTGCATCATCGCGGGGCTCCTGGGAACCGGCAACGGCTCCACGTCCTCCAGCCCCAACATCGGCGTCCTGGGCATCACCAAGGTACCGCGGCCGGGGAGGGGTCCCGGCTCGGCCGGGGGGCTCGGGCACGTCACCTGCTGCCGGTGTCTTTGTGCAGGTGGGCAGCAGGAGGGTGATACAGTACGGAGCCGTGATCATGCTCCTGCTGGGCACCATCGGCAAATTCACGGCGCTCTTCGCCTCCCTGCCCGACCCGGTGCTCGGCGGGATGTTCTGCACTTTATTCGGTAACTGGCTGGCCCCAACCCGGAGCGTTGCTCTCGCAGCCCCGCAGCCTCGGGGGCTGGTGAGCCCAAGGGTTCAGGGCGGCTTTGGGGGCTCCTGGCAGCCCCCTATGCCCAACGCGGGCACCTCCGCCTGCATCGCCGCCTCTCTGCCGGCAGGAATGATCACGGCCGTCGGCCTCTCCAACCTGCAGTTCGTGGACATGAACTCCTCCCGAAACCTCTTCGTGCTGGGCTTTTCCATGTTCTTCGGGCTGACGCTGCCAAACTACCTGGATTCGCACCCCGGGGCCATTAACACAGGTAGCGCCCGCCACGGAGAGCCGCGATTTGGGGCATTTGGGGAGGGAGGAGGGCAGATCTGCCCCAGCCCGGGGGGAAATCGGCTCCTCACAGCACCCCTGCAGGTGTCCCCGAGCTGGACCAGATCCTGACCGTGCTGCTGACCACGGAGATGTTCGTCGGGGGCACCATCGCCTTCGTCCTGGACAACACCATCCCGGGTAAGTGCAGCAGGCAGATTGCTGCGCATTTAGAGGGGATGGCAGGGCCGGGGGTGACACACGGACATCACCGCAGGGACGCAGGAGGAGCGAGGGCTGGTGCAGTGGAAGGCAGGAGCGCACTCGGACAGCTCGAGCAGCGCCAGCCTGAAGAGCTACGACTTCCCCTTTGGCATGGGCGCGGTGCGGAGCTGCCGCTGGCTCCGGGCCGTGCCCATCTGCCCGGTGTTCACCGGGTTCCGTGCCCGGGCCGGGGGCACGGCGGCCGCACAGGGCCCGGAGGGCGCGGACGGGGTCTCGGTGTGCACCAAGGTCTGAGCCCGGGCAGGGTCCCGGGAGGTGCCGCCCCAGCGCCGGAGGAGCTGAGCCGAGCTCCCGGGGGGGCTCTCGGGGTTCGGGAGCGCCCAGCGAAGCCAAAGCCAAAGCCAAAGCCGGCGGTGCTCGGCTCGAACGCGGGGCTAGGGAAACGCAACGCTGCTCTTGGGGACCACCCAGCTGCGGGGTACAGCCACGCCGTGCCAGCTCCCCCTGGAGCTTTAGCTGCCTGAGGCTCACAGCCAGCCCGTCAGCCACATCCGAGCCAGCCACAGCCCTGCGGCCACCGACTCCCACCCGGGGCAACCATCTCCCACCCGGGGCCACCGATTTGGACGCTGTGGCCTCGGCTCCGGCACGGTGACCCAGCGGCTGGCACGGGCTCTGCGTGGGGCAGTGTCCAGACCAGCGTTAGGAAGCCGAATTTAAGATGATACAATAAAAGAGATAAAATATTCCAGTGCACGTTCCCCGTGTCTCTGCTGCTGTTCCCTTGTCCTTTGAGCACCTTTGCCCGTGCTCTTCCCGGGCTGCCAAACACGGAGGTGGCTGACCCCCAAAGCAGCGGGGTCAGGTCAGTCCTGGGCCTGGATTTAGCACCAAAGTTGAGCTCAGGCTGAATTGCACAAGCCTGTCAGAGCCTGGGCACTGTCACAGGCTCACTCCCCAGCCTGAGCACGGAGACAAGTGAGAAAATCTGTTAAAAGTGAAAATGTGGGGAAAAAAACCTGCCCCCACTTAAAATAAACCCCAAGGGACGCAAATACATCCAGTCCCCACTTCCCACGAGCACCAGGCAGGCTCTGAGTCCCCTCTTTGGCTGCTGTCCTGCTGCTGGGGCCGTCACAGTGTGTGTCACCTCCCTGGCCAGCTCAGTCCCCTCGCAATTCCTTGTCCCCCCAGCACACAGTTGGGGCTGGAGCAGGGCTGAGAGGAAGCCTGGGGACAGTGCCAGTGCTGCTCAGCCCTCGGTGCCACCAGCTCTGCTGCAGGACAGCCAAAAGCCAGCAGGGCTGCCATGGACAGGGGCAGCTCCTCCCCAGTGAACATCCCAGGGCTGTGGGATGCAGGAGAGGGATGAACCCAGTGCCAGCACAGCAGCCATCGCCAGGCTGGAGTGCGGGAGAGGGATGAACTCAGTGCCAGGACAGCAGCCATGGCCAGGCTGGAGAGCAGGAGAGGGATGAATTCAGTGCCAGGACAGCAGCCAGGGCCAGGCTGGAGAGCAGGAGAGGGATGAATTCAGTGCCAGGACAGCAGCCAGGGCCAGGCTGGCACTCCACACACTGGCTCCTGCTGCTGCACTCAGCTGCACCAGCCCAAGGTGATGGTGGCCAGGCTGAAGCTCGTGGACAAGCTGCAGTCAGGCAGGACTGGCTGGTGGAACTCCCACTGCAGCAGAGATCAGCTCTGTGTTACTTGCTGACCTTCTTTAGGTGCTCGAGTCTAAACTCTCACCAGGTCAGTGGAAATCCTGGAGGAGTTTCCCAGCAGTGCCCAGCAGAGCTGGGATAACTCCATTTTCACTCTGCAGGGGCTGGGGCAGCTGAGCTCCCCCAGCAGGGACAGGCTCCTGGTTCTGCTGGTTCTGCTGCAGGGAAGGGCAGCACCTCACCCTGCCTGTCCTGCAGAGCTGCAGATCCAGCTGTGCCCCTTTGGTTTAATCCCAGCTTAAACAGGAGATATTAACAGCCAAGCCTGGGCTGGACCTTGTGAGTCCAGCTCAGGATATTCCATGAAGTGAGCATGGATGGGGCTGGAGAAGCTGCAGTCAGCACTCAGCTCCATCTCAGGCAGCAGCTCCTGAGTGCCCTCAGCCAGCAGGGCCAGGCTGGGAACAGCCACAGGGAAAATCGTGGGAGAGCAAGGAGAGGAATAAATTCCCATCCCTGGAATGGATGGCCAGGGCTGGGAGCAGCCCGGAACAGTGGGAGCTGCAACTCTGAAGTCTCTTGCAGCCCTGTGGTTCCATGAAGAGTCCAGCCTCAGCCAGGATCCATCAGGTTCCACATGCTGCCAAGTTCCCATGCCAGATGCCCAGTTATGAGACAGCCACCACATCAGTTCTACTATTATTTATTTTTTTAAATATTTTTGAAAAAATATAATTTTTTTACAATATTTTCAACTTAAACACTATTCACACTGAACACGTATGGCAGCTTAACCTACCCAAATATGAAGTTTAAGAAGCCAAAACTGTTCTAGCTTTATTAAAAGAAAAAAAAAAAAAACAACCAAAAAACCAAAAGAAACAAAAAGTCGTTGTGCTGTAGACTATTGTGTAGTGATGATTAAACAAAGCAAGGGAAAAGCACCACTCAAATCACTAATGCTGGGGTTTGCCTGGGTAAATCCAGCTGTGGGAAGTGGGATGCTGAGGGATCCATAGGCAGTGCTGTGTAGGGCAGCTGCTCTTGCAGGGGCTGTGCTGGATCTCACAGCCCCTGAGCAGCACGGGCACGGAGGGAGGGTTTCTAACATGATCACACACTGCAAAGGACAGGGAACTGCTTCTCCCAATTGCCTGCATGTTAGTTCAGGAGCTGAGATCTACGACTCTGTACAGGTCTGTGAGATTTGGGTTAAGCTCACGCTGCTTCCCAGGATCGTGATGTTTTGTAAGGGGGAAAATTAAACATTAGTAACAACACTGATACCTCAAAGGAAAGTTAGCTAATTTGCATAACAATCAGATCTCCTCACTTTCACCTGGAAGTTAAGGCATTATCAGGTGCAAGCTAGCACCAGTTAACACATCTTTAGTTAAAACCAGACCATTCACCGCAAATTCCAAGTCCTGTTTAAAAAGTCAGAGTCTGCAGAAGGTTTTATTAACGTGGTACTTTGTCTCAACTTGACTGGTGCTTCTTACCTCACTGCCTCCTTCGCACAGAGCCAGGGCCCAATTATGTTTCCATTAAACTTTTGACAGATTTACTTAATAACAGTCTCAGCACTTTTATTGAGCATGCAAGACTAACAAAACTTTGGCAATGCATAAGTGTAACACAGTGACAAGAAGAGAGAGCTTTTACAATTAAATCTTCTAATACTGGCTTCACAGTGTGGAAATTGTGCTACATCCACCAAAAGAGGGCCCAGTCTACTCAAATGTTTAAGTACTTCACCCCAGGAACAAACTCCTTTGCGTTTGGATTCAGATTACTCTTGACCTGAGGAAGGGAAGAACAGAAATCGAGGTGAATCATTATTTTCAGCTTCCATTTTCAAGCTGAAGACAATTAGAGGCAAAGGTTTATGGATTTAGAGTGACAAACAGGCTTCTTGCACTTAGCAGCAGTCTCTAATCCCCAGAAAAGCTCATTCCTCTGTGCTACTCCCTGAGTTATCCAACCTTCCTCAGATCCACCTGAACCTTCAGCTGGATGAGGGCTCAGGGAATAAGCAGCAAACCACAGGCATGCCCCAAACACAGCAGCTTCCCCTCATGCTCCAATGGCCTTTTCTCAAGTTGAGCTGTTAAAACGTGCCATGAGGTTTTTAAATTTTGCTTATTTAAGCAAGAGGTGACTTGTTCCAGGAACTTCAGCCACTTCTGGGAATTTCATGTGTATGAGCACTGTATTGATTTTTACATGTCTCTGTCTGTGACTCCCCTGTCCTCCCCTTGGCAAGCTGCTGCTGCTGCTGCTCCATGTCCTGCACCTCGAGGTGGGCACCAGCACCTTCCAATGGAGCATTTTATCACAAAGAAATGGAGGATTAGGCTTTTCTGATCTTCACTGGGGCTGAAACTGCTGCCTGTAGCTGCTTCACCTTGGAAAAGGGTCTGCATCTGAACCTCAGGGCAGGTGTGTGAGGATGATGTGGGGTCTGTGCTCTGGATTCTGTGAGGGAAAACAAGGACATGCTGCCCTTTCCTTGGAGCTGAGCGCTGCACAGAAGTCAGATGGCAAAAAGGGGGAAATAATCACAGTTTGGCTGCTTTCCCCTTCCCCAGAATCACTACAGAGATCTGCTGTGGTTCTCCCAGTCCCACTCAGACCCTGGGACAGGGCTCAGACTAGCCCAACATGTCAGTGCTGGCAGGTCCCAGTGACCCTTTTGCAGCCCCAGCTGCACTCAGTGCCCTTCTTTCATAACATCCCACCCACTCCTGGAGCTGTGCCACGGGCTGGGAAAGGCTCCAGGTGGGTATGAAGCCACCAAATAGGTCACATCCCATGGGGACACAACTACCCTGCAGAGCCAGGCAGGGTTTAACAGGCTGGGAAGGACCTTCCCCTGCCATAAGCAGCAATAAGCCTTGCAGAGACTCAAACTTTAGAAATGAGAACTGAGCTTACCACCAGATCCTCCAGCGATGAGCTGTCACTGATAACAAGGTCATTGAACTGGTCCTGGATTTGATCCATTGTTTGTGGGAGATCACGGGCTGGAATGAACCATTCATGCTCCTCCTCCTCTTCCAGCATCTCCTGGAAACAGCGCTCGATAAATTCTTCTTCCCACAACTCCTCTTCGATCTGTGCAACACAAAGAAGCTGCTTCAGCACCAGAGCTATTGTGAACTCTCTTGTGGGGGGGGTTTATTGCCAGGTGTGTGCACCCAGCTCTGCAGCAGCACCCTGTCCCAGCAGCAGGAGGGACATCAGTGCTTTGTCCCAGGGATTGGGGCTGCAGCTGAAGGAGAGAGGCAGGAGAACCCCCCAGCTTTGTTTGCAGCTTGTTGTGACCTAAAGGAGAAGGAAAATGTAGGTCCTAAGCAAAAAGCTCAGCTGTACCAACTAGTCTGGACTGAGCTGGCTGCAAGTATGAGGAAGGGAGCTGTGCCAACACACAGAGCCAGGAAACTCTCCCCAGGAAAGTGTCCTGTGGGACTCCTGGGGAAAAAACAAGCCCTGCCTGTCACTGGAACACTCCTGTTGGTGTGTGCTCTCCTTGGGAAGCCCAGCTGATCCCAGCAGCTGTGAGGAATGCAGCCCTGCTGTCCTGGGAGCAGGACAAAGCAAGCCATGCAGAACTGACACAGTGCAGAGATTAAAGCAGTTTTCCTTGGTTGTTCAGTAAACGAGCTTTGCAGGGAGCTCATCCTACAAATTTTCCATGCTCTGCATCATAGTGTTTCAGAGTGGAAAGCAGGGAAACAGAAGCTGGTGTGAAGGACTTGCCCAGACACAAGGGAATGGAAAAATGATTCAGGACAGATTTAGAAGTTCCCTCAGCTTCAGTGGAAGCTCGAACAAGTTTTCCCATCTATCCTTCACTCTGAAATCAAACACCTCCTCAGTCCTGGAGTGGAAATTCAGCCACCACAAACACCAACTCAAAAACATGAACAGCAGATTATCAGAACAGCTGTGCAATCTGGGTCTTTGCCCTTGGGGCAAACACACCCACGAGCTCACCTGGTGTTCTGGGGAGCAGGGACTCATCCCCACGTGCTCTGAGCCTCCGCCCAGGCACTCCAGAGGCAGGGAAGGCTGACTCAGTGATTGCCCAGAGCAGCTCCAGCCTGGGTGGCAGCTCCAGGAGGCACTGCCTCCCTGCTGCTGTGGGCACACAGCCACAGGCTCCTGTTACACAGGGCCTGCCCAGCTCCAGGGGCCTGCTTACAGGCTGTACCCCTACAGGTGCCTCCACGGCAGCTCCAGTAGTACTAAATAATATTTAATTCCCCAAATAGCTGGAAATTAGGACTGCCTGGTTTTGTTTTCCAGCTCCAGTTTAGCTTGCTCAGGCTCCCAGAGGGCTGTGTCTGCAGCAGCAGGTGACCAGGCTGCCCCAAGTGTGTCTGTGACCCCTCACACTCCCACTTTTCCTCTGCTGACAATGGAATCTGTGCCTGAAAAATCATGGCACAACTCAGCTCCTTCCCAGAGAATTACATCCCCAGTGGGTGTAGGAACTGTGGGACAGCTCCCAGGAGGAAAAAAAGCGACCAAAACAATGCAATGAGAGAAGAGAGAAGGGAGGTTTTGTGAGCAAACCTGACTCTGAATGAGCTCAGTGCAGCTGGCACCCTGAGGATGCCATCCTGGCTCAGCCCCCAGCACAGGCAGCAGCTATGGAGACCACAGAGCAAGCTGGGGATGGTGCTGGCAATGGGAAAGGGGTGTGGAAAGAGGTGGGCTGCTCCCAGTGTCCAGAACAGGAGAGAAAAGGTTGACAGAGGCAAGGTGGCAGAGGAAGGTAAGGCTTCCTTCCCAGCTGATGGAGAAGGGAGCTGTAAGACTCAAGTATTAAAATGAGCAGCTCTGTCACCCAGCAGTGCTGCTGCCAAGGCAGGTGTGCAGCTGGAATTCCCCAGCTCAGCACTGGGACACTCAGCATGTCTGCACATGAACACCTCCCAGGCCAGCCCTTCCCAAGTGCCACATACTTCTGTCAACTCCCCTCCCTCCTGCAGAAGCAGGGAATTAATAGATGCATTAGAATGTGCTGCACTCCCTGTATTTCTCCCACCAGGAACTGCAGAGGATCAGCATTCACTGCCAGAGAAAGGGAGACCTGCTTGTTCCCCAGAGAGCCAATCTGAAACTTCTCCTCCAAAGAACTGTCAGTGCTGGATCCAGTTCTGTCCCTTCAGCTGGGAAGGGACAAAGATGGGGCACAGAAAGCAGGGAAGGACTTGCCTGCCTGTTGAACTCCTCCTCATTCTCCATCCACATGTACTCAGCAAAGGGGTTGTCATCCTCGTGGGAGTGCCCGTTGATGATCACATCCTCGCTGATGATGCTGGGGCTGGTACTGCTGCGACTCGGGTCCTTCATGGCTGCCACGCCGATCCCAAATCTGCAACTGAGGAGGGCACCAATGCAGCACAGCCCTCATCCCCTGCTCTGCACGGCCCAGCCCCAGGGGAGGGAGGCTGCACCTGCACGTGGAGGCTCCAGGCAGCCTGTGAGATCACAGCAAGGAACGGCATCACAAGCACCGCTGCCATTGCGCGGGTTCCAGGGACAAATCCATCCCCCAACGCGAGCCCCACCAAAGCCAAGCACCAGTGAAAAGTGACAGGAAAAAACAGGAAGCACAAGGACTTGCCAGCAGGAAAATATTTAAACATTCACAAGGAGAATTTGTTTTCCAAAGCACTTTAAAGTGTTGTGTGTGATGGCATGAGCCCCTTCCCGCTGGGAAACCTTGCAGGGAGCAGAAAGCACGAGGAACTGACCCTGCACAGGGCCACCTGGAAATGTGCGTGTTCTGAGGTGACACAACACTGCTGCCCTTCCTGCACCCTGCCCAAATACACAGATCAACACGGGAAAAGCTCAGTATTTGTTGGATGCTAACACTGGAAGTATCAATTTTCTATAAACAGTATGCAAAGTGAGGCAACGTCTTAAAAACACTGACCAAAAAAATTCATGACCCAAGTCAAATTTGAATGTTTTTGTCACGCTAAAATTCACAATGAAATAATTTTATTATCAAAACAACACTTCAGCCTGTTTGCATATCAAAGAGTGACTTCTTTGGAGAGGAGGGTATCAAAATACAGCCTTGTTGTTACTAGAGTACAAGGGTTTATCACCCAGCACCTCACATTTTCTCTTTGCATTCCAGCTGGTGCTGCTATCTAGGGAATTAATGCAAGTTTTGGTTGAAAACTTTTGATAATACCAGCTAAAAACCTGCCAGATCTGAGTGGCCAATGAAGAAAAGCACAAAGAAGAAGGAACCTGCCTGGCTTGCTCTGTCCCATGTTTTTCCAGTCTAAGGCAAAGCCCAGCAAGGAAGTGACTGCAGCTCCCTGGGAAGTGCCACAAATGGGAGCAGATCCTGAGTATTCCATGAGGAAAAGCAGGTTCCTTTTGATGTTCTTTCAAAACAAACTTGCTGAGGATTACTGGCAGCATTTACATAAAACAGGGAAGGACGCTGAGTTTAACACCCCAGTTCAAGCTTGGAATTGCTTTAAGTCCCTTCAGCTCTTCCCAAGACAACACATGGGATGGAGTACAGGAAATAAAGCCTAAAAAACCTAATTTCTTTTTTTTTTTTTACTTTCATGTGCTTTCACCTTCTCTGTTGTGGAGCTAGTCTTGATATCACTGTTTTCCTGAAAGTATCTGCCTCAGCAGTGAGGAACTCAGGCAGGTTGTACACAAAGGTGACTGTACCCAGACAAGTCCAGAATGGTAAAAATAATTAAAAAAGCCAACCTAAACCAAACAAACCAACCCTACTTGTTTGTGTAAAAGCTTGCAAGGTTAATTTGTTGAATCATGGGCCAGCTTTTCCATTTCTGAAATTTTCCCACCAGACTGGAGCTCCAGCTTTAGGAGGGAGGGAAGTCCAGCTTGGACCAAACCAGCTTTGTCCACCACTGCCCAAGGATGGTGGGGATGATTTTCAAGAAGGAGCCAGGTTCAGCCTGAATATTTGAAGTTTATCTTCTGCAGCCCTCAGTCCATTCCTGCCTTTCCCACACTCACTGATCCTGCAGGAGCACTGAGGGAGCCCCAGGCCAACCCCTCACTCACAGCACTCCTGGATTTAATTTTCTGCAGCTTCCAACAGAACAAATAAACCTTCCAGAACAAATAAACCTTCCCATTTCTCCACTTCAAGACACAGAGCAGGTTTCTGTGCTCACGTGTGGGGACAAGCTCAGTCTCGTTTCACCAGCACTGGCTACAAGCTTTTCAGTCAGGGAATTCTGAGGGGGAGAGCCAAATGCCACTTCAGCCTTGCAAAAAGTCCCAATCTAAGCAGGAAACGAGCCCCAGTGCCAGGCTCCACTGCTGCTGGGAATAAAAATAACCCATTTTCCATCTGGGAGTAGGTGGGAAACAGAGGAGCTCAAAGCTTCTCACTCTAGAAGAGGAAATGTAACACTGGCAGTGCAAAGGAACAGCAAACGGAGAATTCTGCCACGGTGACACACTGTGAGGTTCTGACCCAAGTTCCTCTGGGATTTTGGTGTGGAGTGGGGGTGGTGGAGCAAGCACACTGCAAGTGCATAAGGAAAGACACTAATAAAAACCAGAACTTTTATCTCGGGAATGAAGTCAGAAGTTAAAAATCCTGTAAGAACAGGCTTGTTTTCTGTATGCAGTGTGGAGCTTGTTACTCCAGAACATCACTAAGGCCAATTAATTCACACACTGCCCTGAATTCTGCTGCAGTTACAGCCATGAAGAGCCCTTGACCGATCATCATTAAAATTCAGAGCTTTGTGACCGAAGAGTCTGCATTTAAAACCCAGTCACGAAAGAAGATTATCCACTGCCTTCTCCGGAGGTGAGGTCAGGTCTAATTCCATGCAGCAACCCCAGGTCCTTACCCGCCACAGAAAAAAAAAGAGAACAATTAAGTAAAAAAAATACGATATTTGCTTTAAGCACCCAAAAATAACACGGGAACGGTTTTAGTGGGAGCTGAAGATTAAAGGAAGGTGTTCTAGAGCAACTAGGGCAGGAGTCGGTGACTTGTTTATCAGCCGGTGATTCCTCCTGCGAGTCGGCAGCGCCGGCCCAGCTCCTCCTTATCTATGGAGATTAGCACACGGCTGTTATCAACGGAGCCGATTACAACCGTCTAATAATTATACTCGCCTAATAAACAGATTTCTTAATCAAATTCACGCGGGACGCCAGCGCTATCTGATCGAAACGCTTCCCAGTGCTGCGCGTTACCGACCGCCGCCTCCCCCGCGCGGGGCTGTGGGAGCAGCGCCCGGCACAGACAGCGGGGCCGTGTCTCGGTAACAGCGGGGCCGCCGCGAGCCGCTGTTGTCGGTAACCGCGGTGTTGGTGACCCCGGCCCCGCGCGGGCGGTAACGCCGCGGGGCCGCCTCCCCCCGCCCCCGCTTTGTTCGGCACCAGCCGCCCCCGCAGGCCCCGGATGGCGCCGCAGACAATACCGAGGGGCGGCCCCGCCGCGGGGGGTGGAGGCCGCGGCCCGGCACCGCCTCAGGGGAGGGGGCGGCGCCCTCGAGCCCCCCGCGGCGGTACCGGCGGTGCGTGGCCGGGATCGCACCCCCGCCTCTCACCTGCGGTGCGCAGAGGAGCCGCCGCTCCGCCGTGACCCGCCCGGACCCCACCGGACCCACCGGCCCCGCTCCGCTCCGCCCGGTCCGCGCTCGGCCCGGCCCGCCCCGCTCCGCAACACACCGCCGGACCTGACGTCACTTCCGCCAACGCCGGGCCCCCGCCGGCTCCGCCCCCTCTCCCCCGGAAGCGGCGGCGACAGGCGCGCGCCAGGCCGCAGCGCCGGCGGGGGGGCGGCGCGCTGCACGCCGGGACTCGTAGTCTTTTCCCGCCTCCCGGCGCGAGGTATGCTGGGAGCTGTAGTCCCGCACGGCACCTGGCGGCCATTTCGCGCGGCGGCGCGGGGCACGTCGGGAAGCGCAGTCCGGCGGGGCGGCCGCCATCTTGTGGCACCGGAGAGAGGGGGTGGGGGCCGAACGGCCCCGGGACTCACCGAGCGATGGCCGAACACCCTCGGTGCTCACACAGGGATCGCCGAACGGCCCAGGGGCTCTCAGAGGGAGCTGTAACACTCCCCGTTACCAGGCCAGAGGCTGAGCCGGCAGCCGCAGAGCCCTCGCCTCACCGAGGGAGGGGACAATGGAACACTGGGAACACCACTCCTGTTCACAAAGTAGTGTTTCTGCACGGGGATCGTGCTTTTTTAAGGCTATCAGGAAATAGGACATAATAAATATTCCTTTCTAGTACGGACCGAGGCTTCAGCTACATTTACAAAACGGGTTCATAAAGCCATTTTTATTCTCTTTTGCTTCTCCTCTCCCTTTTCCTGAGGGGAAGGTGGGAATGCCCCGCTGTGCCCATTCACAACCCTACAGAGGCACAAAAACCAGACACGGACGGAGTCAAAGCTCTTTATCCATCCCAGGAACAACACGTGGAGCCACAAACCCTCCCTGGGCTGCAGGGCACACAAGCAGCTGGCAAGGCAAAGGCCCAAGTGTGTGTAAGTTTATAGTGATTTTATAAAGTCACTCAACAAATCCAGGATGCGCTTTTCTCATCTCTAAGAGGGTTCTCTTTCTACTCACTCCCCACAGCAATGGGGCAGCAGCTTTCAGGCTACTCCTCACAGGTGAAATTTGTGCCCAAAATGCATTTCACACTCACTCTTCACAGTGCAGTCAGTCCCAAATAAGCAGCCCATGATGCCAACACGTGGGGCTGGAAACTCTCCTCAAGATCAGGTTTATCTGGCACTTTCTCCTCAGAAATTACCCTAAGGGCTCTACTTTCTTCAACCTCTGCATGGGAACAGAAGACACTTGGCAGAAGCAGGGGGTTTCATTTAATTTTTGATGTGTAAAAGCATCCTTACACTTACAATCACACCTGGGAATGCTTTTTGTTTAGACACTAAACACGATGTTTACCTGAACAGAGGTCAGCACTCACACAAGGTACAAGATCAGCACAGGTATTGGCTAACAACAGGCTACTTGAAAAATTGAATGCAGTATCTCAATACATTAATCTTAAACGACCTTTGAAATAAATGATCTGCCACCCTCAGAAGGGGGGCCTGGTCTGCAGCCAAGGCAGAGGGACTCAACAGCTCAGTGACAGAGGAGTGACAAATGCCACTCTGACTGGGGCTCCAAGCCTGTCCTTATGACTTAGTTCTGCTCTAAGTGCAGGGCTGCCTGTGATTTCTTCAGGGGCCTCAGCAAGCTTTAGGATTCTGTCGGTGCCTGACATTTAATCCATTTCCTACAAACCCAAACACACTTTGCATACTAACGAGTGTCATGCACAGAGCAGTCACTGCTCTCTGCACAGGGATGAGTCACTGCACGGTGAGACTTTAATTGGGATGTGCTGTTTAAACAAACCCTGCACTGGAGCTGCTCCTCAGCACTTCTCCCCTCTCCAGGGTCCCACAGAACCTGCTGCCCTTACCAGAGCTGGCTCAAGCTCTGTGGAGGACCCTTGGGTGAGGGTGCAATACCAAGTGCCAGCTGGAAAAACAAGTTCTTGAGGCTTGACTTGCACACAACACTCTGTCCTGTGGCTGCTGGGTGTGTCTGTGTAATGAACAACATCAGAACTTCATCAACACTCAGCCTCCTGCATCCCAAACCCCTTCCAAGCCCCAAAGCCTTCCTGGTGCAGGCTCAGGCTGGAAGAACTGGCCCCAGTCTGCTTTATCTGCATGAATGGGATGTGGCTTCAGCTTTGATGAGAACACCCCAAAACTCCAGAAATGAGTGTCAGCAGAATATACCTACCAGGGTTTTAACAAGTGATCTTTTAATTTGTTTGGAATTGCAAGAGGGTTTAGGGAAGAGAAAGAAGAGCTATGCAGGAAGCTGCTGAAGCACAGGTGTTAAAAACATGCACATTTTAAAAAGAGAGCTCAAGTTTTGCTGTGGTGGTGTGACACAGGATAAAGAGTTGAGCAGACACACTGGTTAACATGCCAAACATCTCTAACAAATCACCGTGGTCTAGCTTTGTTTATTGGGAATCACTTTAGTAACCTGAAGTCACAAATAAGCAGTAAATAACAAAAACTACAGAGAAACACAGGTTACACATGCAAACCCTGTTCACATCTCACATGTGCAGGTACATTAAGTGCACAGTTCTAAAGAGTCTTGACAAAACCAGATTTTAACAAAAAAAGTGGAGTTAAAATGCAGGTATGAAAACTTCCATGTGAAGAATATAAAGATACCTCTGTCCCTTTCAGGACTCCAATGCTGCTTTTGATACCAGAGATGGACGACAGCGACGAGATTCAAGTAAAAGCAGGAAGAGCTCCAGGAAATAATACTGGTCAGAGAATGGGCATTTACTTCTCACTAAAAGTACACTGAATAGGAAAGGCTAGCAAGAGCTTAGGAAAAAAAATAATCACAAAGTTGTAAAGCTGACTAATCACTAATTTTCCTACTTGCTATAGATAACAGCAGTGACATTAAAAGAAACTGCAATTCAACATTTAAAAATGCAACTTACATTTAAAGACTTTTCCAAAGTGAAATGCAATGACAGCCTTACACTCAAAATTAAATAGCTGCTAGGCTCAGACCAAAATACGGAATGTTCTAGATAAAATAAAAATACAGTATTACTTTTCATTTTTTATTCAGAATGGAATTGAAAGACAATTTCTGAAGCTTGAAAGTAGTAAGTTCCATTTAAATGCAGTTTTCTTCTCATAGATGAGCTTTCCACAAGGGTGCAAGATTTTTTTTTCTGTAATAGCTTGAAGTGTCAAAAAGAAAAGTTGTTGCCATTCTCACATTAAGAACAAATTGTTGTCATTAACTTAACTGCATATGCTTTTTGCTACAACATTTAACACATGAACAGACCTATAATGCCTACTGTATCTCACTAAAACAAAAAAGAATACAGTATTTCCATCTACTACTTGTACTGCTTTTAAAAAAGATTAACATTAAAAACAAAGCCACGTTTTCCTTACATCCTTCCTTCTTCTTAAGCTTCTTTCTTTTGCCTGTAGTCTTCTGCCATTTTATCCAGAATTTTCTGTTGAAAGAAAGCAGTTATATTTGGGATATATTTAAAGAGTTTCTCACAGGCACAACAGAAAGAACACAAATCCAATTTCCAAGTTTAAAATCTGTGCATGTTGATTGCAATTCCAAAGGTCATAACAAGGCTGGCACTTCTCCCTGCCCTGGATTGGAGCTCTGCTTGGCAAGCCAAGGGAATTCCTTCCCTTTTTGTCATGGACTTGTGACATGGTTGTGCCACTTACCTGGGTGGAATGTGCCCTCCACAGAGGCAGGGACACAACATCCCCCCTCCCTGCAAGTCTGAGGAATTTGGAACCACTCTGGTGACATTTGGTAGCCACATCAATTCACCTATTGCATTTTTCCTGCCCTCCAAGCAAAGGAAACTCCCAGCTCCACAAGTGAAGCAGAAGCTGAAATCCCTCCCTTCCCTCCCCAGTTCCAAACCCCACCACAAGCACCTCACTGAGCATTTCTGCCATGGAAAAAGCAAATCGTGTTCCATTCAAGTAAGAAAGCTCACAAACTGGCATCATTCCCCCCTTTTTACATCAAGGATTTCATGTCCCACAAGCAGGTACTTCAATGGAAAAAAAAAACCAAAAAAATGCTATGGTGATGAATGAGGTGGATTTTCTTCCTACAAGATCCTGCATGGGAACTGATTTTCTGATCTACTCCTTCACAGTGTTGCTTGTTTGGTGACAATTTTGGTGCCATTTGCCTTCCTGGGCTCTCTGTTTATTTAGGAGTTCCCTGCAACTGCAAGAAGGCAAATATTTGAATTATGAGGTGCCATTTTCTCCTTCTCTGTGGAGCTCCTGGGTTTTGCTTTCAGCTCAGGGATCAACTGCCCTGAAATGCATTAATGTGACACTGCAGGACTATCAGAATTCCTCTGGGATTGCCCTTTCCTGGAGGTCACAGTATGAGGTTACAGCAGCAGCATTGTCACTCATGCCATGCAATCATGTGATACCTCATCCAGTTAGAAAATGGAAAAAGTGCTCACAAAATCAGAAGTTGCAAAGGTTAGGTTTTTTTTTAACATAAAAACTTCATCTTAAGTTTTGTTGACTGGTTGAAATCGCTCTCAGAAGGAGAACTGGAAGGGATCTGGGCCATCTGTATTTACTCTGCATTGCTACTTCTAAGCCTGGCCTTATTCCAATTGGAATTCCCTCTTTAATCCAAATTTACAAGATAAAAAAATGCTGGAGCCCCTCTTTAAACCTTGCATTCTGCATATTATTTTCACAAGATGATGTTTTGGAGAGGTCTAGCTAGAGTTAGAAGTTATAGAGTAAGCCAATTTCCACTGCCTGAAAGGTATTTTTTATTCTCAGTCAGTCTCCTTGAGCTCTATTCCCCAGAAAGAATCAAGCCATTTAAAATGAACAAGTTTTTGCCTTACCTTCAACTTTTGATAATGAGGAAGGCTGCTGCAATGGGTCTTTTTTGCAACATCTTCATTTGTGTAGAACAGGGAACACAATTTGCAATAAAACCCTGTTTTGGGTACCACATAATTCACACCTAGAGGAGTAAACACCACAAAATAAACTAAGAGATCTACTCTACATCATTTCTTTTAATGTCATATATAATTTCAGCTAAATCTTAAAACCATAATTCACTTTACATTAAAAGCTGCTTTATCTTTAAAAGTCTGGTTTAGTTTAGTCAAGCAGGGGCCTAGTAGTAACTAAATATGTGCAGGCTTTTTTTTAAATTTAAAAATCAACCTTTCAGATTAAGGGTCCATTTTATTGGTTCCTTCAAGAACTCACAACGTTTGGAGATCAGTTTTGGAGTATTTAATATGACTCTGAACTATTATCACTGTTGTGCTTTGTGCTAGCAATTTGTGTTGCTAAAAGTTACCTCTTTAATTTCTGCCTAAGGAAAGGGTTATGGAAAACACTAAGAAAATAAGGAAAAAAGGAAGAGAATACTCAGTTTGGGGCAGGAGTGAAGAAGGGAGAGGAGGGGGAAGCCCTAAAATGAAAGGCTATGGGGCAAAAATAAAAATCAGATGAAATGAGAAATGCTACTGCGATGCACAGAGACATTTTGGAAAAGGAATGGAAACAGCCTTACCCACAGGAATGTTTGGCTGGTATGGCCCAATCCTGAACTCATCTGGGACGAGAGGTTTCTCCAGGACACTCTTTGTCTCCTGCTCTCCCTGGGGCTCTGTGTTTTCCTGGCCGGGTTTCTCACTATCCTGCGCCGGGGCAGCATCAGAAGCCTCCACGCTTTCAGCCTTGGCGCTCTCGTCGCTTTTGGTGCCGTTCTCCAACGTTTCACTCTCCTGCTCTGCCTCCTCCATCTTGTCCACCTTGATCTCAGCCAGGCTGTCCTCGCCCTTGGGGGCAGCCTTGGCTGCCAGCCCCGACTTGCGCAGCTTCTGGTGCTCCGAGTCCTCCTCGTCGCCCACCTCGTCCAGGGTGACGAATCCCTCCATGCTGCGCGGGAATCCACCCACGTAGCGCTGCGGGGACAGGGCTGGGGTCAGCTCAGCCTCAGACAGCTCCAAACCTGGGGCAGCTCTGCTCCCAAACCCCCTGAGCCTCAGACAGCTCCAAACCTGGGCTCAGCTCAGCCTCAGACAGCTCCAAACCTGGGCTCAGCTCTGCTCCTCAAACCCCCTGAGCTTCAAACAGCTCCAAACTTGGGCTCAGCTCAACCTGCTCTGCTCCTCAAACCCCACTGAGCCTCAAACAGCTCCAAACTTGGGCTCAGCTCAGCCTGCTCTGCTCCTCAAACCCCACTGAGCCTCAAACAGCTCCTAACTTGGGGCAGTTCTGCTCCTCAAATCCCCTGAGCCTCAAACAGCTCCAAACTTGGGCTCAGCTCAGCCTGCTCTGCTCCTCAAACAGCTCCAAACTGGGGTTTAGCTCAGTTCCCAAACCCTCCTGAGCCTCAAACAGCTCCAAACTTGGGGTCAGATCACCCTGCTCTGCTCCCCCATACTCCATTGAGCCTCAAACAGCTCCAAACCTGGGGCAGCTCAGCCTGCCCTGCTCCTCAACCCCCCTGAGACTCAAACATCTCCCAACTCCTGCAGGGCTGCCTCGCTCACTCAAACTGCCACTCGAGGCTGAACCTGCTCTTTTTGTACCCCAGAATCAAGGATTCCCTTTCACAGCCTTTTTTTTTTAATTTATGCATCAGGAGTGGCCACTGTTTTGTCATAGCCATGTGATTTCAATTTAAGAACAGAGCCAAAAACACTTGAATTCTCAAAAGTGAAAGTTCTTTTAACTTGAGTACCTTAAGTGAAAGCAATTCTGGAGTGCACAAAACTTTGTTTCTATCTGAGAGTCCTGTAAGGTCCTTGAATTCACGGCCTGAACAGAAGGTAAAACCTTCCCAGAACTATTCTGTCCCCAGTAATGGTATGAAAGTTCATTAAATGAATTAAAAGCTCTTTTCACCCAGCAAAAAGCTTAGAGCATCCACAATAAAACAACCACTAAAACACAAACAAAACCCAGCCCAAAACCACCAACCACCCAAACTGTGAAGGCCTCTGAAAATACAGGTTTTATTAGAGGGACTGCCTAAATTCTGAATTTTTGGAGATGCTCCTGCTGATACGGAAATATCACTATTCCACACTCTTAACAGCAACTGTGAGTAGGACTGAGGTAGCATTAGCTTTGTGCATGTGTGTTTTCCAGGAATGAAGTTTGGGTCTGAAGCAGTTTATCACAGCCCACATACTAATAAAGAACACTAATAAAAGTGAAAAACACCATTGGCATGGCCAGTACTCATCTCAGCACCATTAATCAGACTCCAGACAAGGATCCCCCAAAACTGAGATCCAGGCACATCTCATTGCTTAGGAACATGACTTTCTTGCAAAACAACATTTCAAGCCAACAAATTACTAAAATTTTGCACAGAACTGAGTATGATTAATAAAGCAGATAGGACACAAAACCCACAGGAGTGTGGGATGGTGTGATGAGAAAAAAGGAATTCCTAGCAAGTAGCCTGTGACTGGAAACACCTGGAAACCAAATTTTTTCTTTCTCTAGAGGAGAAGGGGCCCTGGCTCACTGCAGATGGTCTCACTTGCCTCTCAATGTATATGCAGTTCTGTCCAAGCCCAGATTAGCCTCAAGTCCCCAGTACATGATTTTTTGAACATCATTTCTGGGCTCAAGGGTAACTACAGACAGTTCTCTGAGAAACTGCTCAGGAGAACACAGTTCCTGGCTAAGTATTAGTCAAAAAAAAAAAGGGGAGGAGAAAAGCAAGCAAATCACCAGCAAGCAACAAGGATAGAAACCCACAAGTTAAAGGCTTCTGTCAAAACAGAACCAGGGACTTGGAACTGAATCCATGTGCAAGCTACATGCAGTGAGAGCTTCCATTTTCTTCCCAGGAGCTTTAACCCCCTGTTCCTCTCCAGAGAGGTGTTTTAAAAACCCCAGGGGAAGGTCTGCACCAGAATGCACATGGTGTGCTACCCAGATCAGACTGGGCTCCCCCCCTCAGCACCTCAGTGTGAGTTACCTTTTTAAGCTTTTTCTTGGCTGCTGGAGTGGCTGCAGCATTCCCCTCAGCTTTTACAGCTGCATCATCAGGTGTGTCCTTTTTTTCCTCAGTAGCTACATCAGCTAAATTGGCAACATCTGCATCCTCTCCTGCCGAGCTGCCGCTTTCCAGGAGTGCTGCAGCCTCCTCCTCATCCACCAGCAGCTCATCTTCAGACTCCAGCAGTAAACTGGGCTCATCTTGCTCTGTCTGTTCCCCACTTTTGGCACCTGAAGGCTCAGCAGCATCCTCCTGCTTCTCCTCTTTTGCTTTTTCTTCTGCATTGCCACTTTCAGGTTTCTGAGCAGGTTCTGTTTTGGACTTCTTATCACTGGGAGAATCTTTGCTGTCTGGGGAATATGTTCTCTTTCTGTAAAGAACAAAGAACACTGCAGCTTGTAAACCTGAAGAGAGCCCAGAAATTACTAAAGACAAGAAAGAAAAAGCCTAGGATCTACTGTGGTAACTTCAGTTCAGAAAATGGAAGGCTGAGGGAAACCCTGAAGGACATCACTCATTCTTCAAACACACAAAAGGCTGCTCCAAGGACAAATTACCCTTACAAGACAGGACAACTGCTTGTGGGTTTAAATTGCAGGAAGGCAAGGGTAATTAGGGACTGCAAAGGATTTCCTGAGGAGCCTGAAGAGGCTGTGAAATCTGCATCATTAGAGGAAGAGGTGGGGTAGCATATTTGAAACAGTTCATCTCTGGGCACAACCACCAACCATCTGATCTCAAAGCTTGCCTGATTCTTTGGTATTGTTTCTATACTCTGAATAAGGTATCTTCAAACTTCTTTTAAACAACATCATGCTTTAACAATAGGAAATTACCTGGTTTTATCTTTTTTCAGCAGTTCAACTCCTTTGTTGGGAATCTGAAATAAAAATTTAAAGAATCTGTGAGTCACAGCAGACTATGACTTCCACAACTGCTGCAGCATTAATTCAGACCAGAATCCAATACAGCCAAGTGCTTCCAGCTACATTAACCCCCAGAACTCTGCCCATGCCACCCACCAAGTGATCAGTAAACCTTTTATTTCATTTATTTCAGGACCTGACCAACCTAGAAATCCCCTGCCTTTATTCACAGTAAGGATTCAATACAAAACAAATGGGATATCCTGCTCCAGAAAATTCCTATACAATTCCTGTTTATGAACCAACAGCATGTGCAGGCACTGGCACAGATCACTCCTAAGCTGAACTTTTCTCCCTGTCATTAGCAGAAATCCTTTAGCAGACTCCCAGCACTTCACCTGTTTCTGAATTACTGACCAGGAAATGTCACCTGGAGGTAGTAACAAGGAAATCTATTCCAACTGTCACCAAGTGCTCATTTTGCTGTGCTCCCATGTGCAACAGCAAGATTTCTTCATGCTCCACAACAAAGCTGATGTTTCTAGGAGACAGCCTGACAGTTCAGATTTCTCCTGCTTTTATTATCCCACAAGTTTATACTTCTCACAGAATATTCTGGGTTGGAAGGGACCCATAAGGATCACATCAAGCCCAGCTCTTCAGTCAATGGCCCAAAAGGGTTGAACCCATAACTTTGGCATTATCAGCACCATGCTCTGGCCAGCTGAGCTCGTATCAGTTTTCTACCTACTGTCCCAGTCTGATGAAGAAACACCTATAATTGCATGAATATTACCCTGGTGTTATGTAAAAAGCTCCCTTCAGTCAACCTTTCCCTCCTTTATATGAGCTGCACAGGCAGAGGTGCAGTTCTGATAGATTCAGTTTTCACAAACCTTCTTCATTTTCAAAGAGGAAGAAAAAAAAGAAGGATCCCACATTAGAGAGTGTTCTAAATGGAGCAATTTTAATTAAAATCTACATAATTCACCCTAAAATCTGAATTACAGTAACTGTTTGGGTTTTGTTTCATCTGAAAGGAATATCCTTTAACTTGTCCTCATAACACCACACTGGTGCCAAGTAACTGCACTTGAGGAGCCAGAAAAGATGAAAGCCAACTGTTCCATTTGACATGCAACACTGAGTCTTCAACAAGCAATGCCTGGCACCTACTTCCCTTTCCATCTTCAACTGCAATTAAAAAATGCAAGCACTCCTTACCCTCAACACCAGCTTCTTGTACTTTTCAGATAAATCCACTTTCACACATCTGCCCTGGAACCAAAGAGCTTTGTTGGCACAGTGCTCAACCATGGCCAAAGCATCTTCTCTGGTCTCCATCTCAATAAAGGCCTGAAAAGATTAAACACACATTAAAAACCACACAACACTTTTCTAGGCAAAGTTAAATAAACTTAAAACACAAATACTGAAACAAAACGATGAGGTTCAGCTACACCAATCCTCACCAAACCCTTTAACATTTACCCAAGTGCTCTACAAACCCCAGTTTGCAATTCAGAACATCCCAGAGCCAGTTCTGAAATTAAACAGGCATTTAAATAATCTGCCAAAAAAGTCCCCACAAAGTAAAATACGATTGGAATAAAAAAGTATCAGCACAATGACACTTATTTAGTGCTGATGTACCTGGGAATTCCAGGGCAGCTGAGACTACCTCTGTATTTTATTTTTGTTTTTTTGAGAGAAGCCTGAAACAGAAAGGCAGCAACTGCTGCTCCTCCAGCTCTGAGATCCTCTTGGGACTGAGTCTATGGCACACTGAGGCTGCTGAATGAGCTTTAAACAAACACATCTGGGCTGGAGCATCCTTGCCAAAAACTGAAAGCTGTTTCAGCAGCCAACTTAGACAGCAAAGGGATTTTGTTTTTCCAGTGAAATAAGGTCAGGGAGGACTTCCTAGGGGTCACACAATAGTCTAGTAATTTTTCACTTCTCAAGTGTGGCATTAGGGAATTCAGGCACCCATCTCTTTGAAAGAGCAGTGAACTTCCTATTTTACTCAAGGGAGCAATGAACTGGGACAGCAAAGCTGAAAAAAACTAGAGCTGAATCGTTTAAACTCCTGTCTATTTATAGAAATCATGTCCATGCACATCCAAAGCATTTCACTATACTCATGCAATGGTCTGTCTTCAAACCTTTCTCTTCCAAGCTAGAAAAGCACAGCAGGTCTGCTTTTGTTTAGTTTTAAAGAATGAAAAATAAAGGGTAAATAAAAGAAACATGTAACAGCAGAATATATTTACGTTTCATAGCTAATGTTTTTCAGCACTACAAAACCAATCCCAAGGCTCCACAAAATGTGCATAATTAAATAATTAATACCATGCTAAAATACCTTTTTCTGTTTTCTGCAGCTCATATTCCAGAGCCATTTCACACAAAGCCCCAAAGCAAATCCCCACCTGGACAGACCCTGGGTTATTACCAAACCTTTGCCAGAGTAGCAAAGTGCCCAGCTGAAGGGGTAAATTCACAATTAACCCCCCTCAAACCCTGCCCCAGGGCTTCCCCTGCAGTCACCTGGCTTTTCATCCTCATCAGGATGTAATTCTTGATCTTCCCATAGGGCTCAGCCAGTTTGAGCACGGCGTTGTCAGAGTAGCCAGAGTGGGGCAGGTTGCTCAGGTGGATCACACGACCAAGCTCTGGCTTTGGGGGCTCAGTCTTTTGGTCAGGTTTACCCTCAGGTTTCTGAAATTAAAAGGGAAAGCCGATTTTTAAGACCTATATATAAAATAGACAAGGGTCCCTTGATCAATTTGATGCACTGAAAAGTAGAGAAATAAAAACAACTTAAATGCAGCAGCCTCATAACACTGAGTGCTCCAGATGAAAAAAGGTAATGCTAAAAAAAGTAGAAGGGTTTTACCTTTATTCTCTTGTATTTCTGTGACAAGTGGACTCTGACTGGTTTACCAAACACCAGGGCAGGTGTTGTTGAATAATATTCCACGGCAGCCTGGGCATCTTCAGTGGTTGACATTTCAATAAATGCCTGAAATCACACAAAATCAAATTAAGAGCTGCTCTTTCAGGAATCTATTTTTGTTTCAAATTTTCAAAGCCTTCCATGCTTCCTTTTAAAAATAACTGCATCAGAAATGAAATCTGCTTTTTGGTTACAACATGAACGGACTTGTGCAGAACTTGGCACAAATTTCAGATACTTTATTTAGGTGCACAAGCAGAACTATTTTGTTTGTTTACATTCCACCTAGATTAGGATTCAAAACATTCAATTGTTTCCTGCTTTCTCCACTTCTGTGCTATTGCTTTTATTCACACTTCAAAATAAGACCCACTCCATAATACAAAGTAAGACCAAGTAAGTTTTCAGATAGTTTTAAACACTCCTCCTTGCCCACACGCCCCTGGTGACAGATGTGGCATCTCACTGGTGGCTGAGCAAGTCCTGTCCCAAAAGCAGAGCTCAGTGACCCCAGGCAGCCCCAGCAGCAGTGCCCTGGGCCCAGCCTTACCTCATTGATTTTGTTTAGGATCAGGTGATTTGTGATTATCCCAAAGGGTTCAACGAGCTGAAGCAGCTGATACCTCAGGTTCTTTCCCCTCTGGAAATCCATGATGTGCACAACTCTGCTTGTTTCCTGGTGAAGACAAAGCAAAGCACACAGCATGAAAACCTGGGTACCAAAAAACCTAAAAAATCTGCCAAGGCTCTGCTCTACCACTCTGTTTAAGTTTTTTTAAAGTTTTATTATCTATCTTCACTAGTGACCAAAACAAGATGCATCCAGAAAAGGCACAGAATTTCTAGAGATTTCCAGAGCAAGCTGCCTGCCCTGTCCAAGCTGCCTTTCCTTAAGTTCACTTCCCACAGCTTCACCATGAAGGGAATGTCTGAAGAAGTTCTGGATAACTTTGGAATAAATATTTTGTAGAGTACTCAACACAAGAAACTCCCAGTCTCATACCAAAAACCTCAGTACTTCCACACAAATTTTTAAATAGCACTTCCAAAGACAATCAATTCATTAAAAATAAAAACCAACCAACCAAACAAAACCAACACCTTAAGAAAGCACAGAAAAACTACACAACAAAAATGTGAGCTAAGAAAGAAGAATTTCAATACTAACCACTCTGCCCTTCTGCATGTGCCTGGGTCCCTGCATGTTTCCATTTCCAGCTCCTTTAAGAAATTAAAAGAATGAACAAGTTTAGTTCAACCTGTAACACTGGGATTAACATGTCTCATCAGAAATTCTTAAAAGATGTGTCACTTGTAATACCAGACTGAGATCAAGTTCTAAAAACTAATGATTTCATTGCACTCTAAAAAGGCTTTTTATTTATTTCAGAGCTCTTGAAACTTGGGATCCTCATTCCTGCTCCCACTCTTCACTCTGAGATTAGAAAAAGAACTGCAGAGAGCAAGCACAGCCCATTGGGAAAAACAACAACAACAACAAAAATCTCCTGTTTTAAATAAGATTTGCCAGAGGAAAACTTCTCTGTACACAAAGGATTTGAGATTTCTTTATAGAGGACACAGTTTTTAGAAATGAGAGTTTAGGTTCTAAACCATCACCAATTCAGTCACAATACCCATTAAAAAACACCAACCAAACAAAAAAACCACACATGAGCACAACCCACTTTCAAGTAGTTTGGCCTACAGTTAAATCTGAGATACTTTGAAAAAATAATTTAAAAAAATTTTGAAAAATTAGGTGTTTTTTAATGTAATTAAGAATGAATGCATCTATCACCTAAAAAATGTTGAAAATACTTGTACTCTGTCAGGATATCCAGGTAAATGAATTAGTTTTGCTCTTTAGTCAGTTGAATTATTTAAAAGGTACGAAGTAAGAACAGCAGGCAAGAATCTGATTCTTAGAGGCCTGCATCATCCATCTTCCCACTTCTCACTTACTATTTCAATTTATTTCTCAAATTCACTTGAAAATAGGGGGGGAAAAAACACTTAGGACACTGAATTCTTACCAGAAAACTCCACCAACATGTAGCTACTCAGGAGACAAAAACCTCCTACATAGGGGAAAAAAAAATCCAAGTGCTCAGCACATGTAGCTTGATCTCAGTTAAAAATCACCAGCCACAGGGAGTGAGCAGAAAGGAAGTGTGGGAAGTTTCCCTGAAACAGGGAAAAACTCAGCACCAGTCTTTAGTCCCCTGGCCAAAGTATTTCAATTCTAGCATTTTCTTTTGTTGTTTTAAAACACTGGTAAGAAATTAAAACAGGAGTAAAAAAAAAACCACCCAAAAAACCTAGCAAGAAATGAAGGCTGGTGAAGGCAGGTGCCTGCTGAGGTTACCTCTGGGCCCAACAGGAGGTCCTCCAAGGTGGAATGGAGGTGGTGGTGGTCCCAAAATTCCTGGTGCAGGGTTTGTGGATTGCTGCAACATAAAGGGATCACCCCTAGAAAGAGGAGAAAACACATAGGCATTTTAAACCAGGAAAGTGTGATGCTTTCATTCACAAAACACCTGAATTTCTGCAGTTTCTATGCAGACATCTCAGGCTACTTTTATTGGTGCCCTTCAGCTGGAAAATAGAGAGGCATCCATGTGAACCAAAGGAAGTGTGCTGGTTCACATAAACCGTTAGGAACGTCCTCAGCTTCAAATAAACAATTATAAATACTTCAAAATTCATTCCTACTTACATTCCATGTCCTGAATCACTGTCAGGATTCCATTCTGGGTATCTTAAAAGAAACAAAAGAAAATATAAATAGAGTGCCATGTCCTGTGGCTGTGTAAGACAAGCAGCAATAGCTGGAGGTGTAACAGCTGCAGCACTGACACAAATGCTGCTCTTCAGGACAAACTCCCTACTGCCTGCAGAACTGATGCTTTTACAACAAAAAATGGAAAAGCTGGTATCAGAACCTACAACAGATTCTCAACTCTAAGTTCCAGCTGTTACATATACACATCAGGATTCCAAAGCTATGAACCAAGATCCCTTTTTGTCCTGAAGATGCTCCAAGTTGTTTTTATTCCCAAGGGACGTTTTCTAAACCTGCTTTGTGCAAGTTCTTTAGAATCAAGGAACACCTTGAGCTGGAAAGCACCCACAAGGCCCTGCACAGGACCCCCAGGAATGGCAGGCTGTGCCCTCCTCCCCAGTTACTGTGTTTGCAGTTCATACATTTCGAGCAGCAGCTGACAGCGGCGGCTGTGAGTCGCTCCATTGATGTGATGGTTCCACTCCTGCAGCAAAGTAAACAAGGCACAATTAGCAACCACACATGGGAGTGCTTCCCACAAAGCCCTGGCCTACAGAGCAGTGTCTCCTTCAGATCCATAGAAATGGAATCTGGGGTGCTTGGAGGAGGCACTGCCTTTTCCCTGCCAAGCTGGTTGAAAAGGTGATGGGAACAGGGCTGCTCCTGCTCAGAGTGCAAAGCTCCCTGCAAAACCCCAGCACTCAGGGCCATGGCAGGTTTGATTGTCTTCTTTCAGGCATTTCAGAATTTCCTCTACTCTGCTTCATTCCTCAGACTTCTACAGAATGTGAAATAAACACTCCAATTTTTAGAACCGTAAAGAGGCCAAGAAATTGCACGGAATTCAGAAAGGAAAGACTAAAAGACATCTAAGTGCATAGCTAGGACAAACTAGAAGTATACAGGTGAAATACAAAATATATGACCACTCAAGGGGAATAATAAAGGAAAAAGCAGCTCTAAATTAAGATGGTATAAAGGAGAAATAATGAATTAAACCAAATCATCCAGGTAAAACTCCTGGCTGTGGTTTTAGCACTAGAAAGGAATGAGGGATTTGCACTTTTTCTCTGCAGACTGTTTTAAGTACAGAGGGAGTTACTTATTTTAGTGCCTGATCTCTGTATCTTTATACTCTTACAAGTGAGAGCAGAGTCTGTGCTTTATTCATGTCTGGGAAGTGACAGCAGCTCTGGAGTTTCCCTGCTGCACATCTGGGAGGCACAGCCTGACCTTCACTCTGCTGCTCCTCAGGGAGGAAAGGAACCGGCAGAGATCAACGGGGGAGAATCATTCAAGAACCTTGGGGCAGAAGCTTTTCTCCAACTGAAGGTTTTTTCTTATCAGCCACAATTTCAATCATGAACAAAGTGCATTGCCAACTGCTTTATGCGGCTCTTCTTTCTGCTCAGCACCCACAAAGGATTTCTGCCTAATCCCCCATCTTTCCAGATTTTTGGTCCCTGCCACACTAGAGCCATCCTGGATACAATGAGACATTCCCAAGGCTCACTGTAGTGTTTCCATATGTTAAATGCCTACCCTGCACTTCCCATAAAGGAGAAAAATCTGAATTTAAAGTCTCATAAAGTACTACAACATTACTCCGTGATGCTCCTGACACAGAGCAAGATGAAGTCATCCCTTTTATCAAGCTGGAAAATAAGAGCACCACTTTTTCTTGTCAACTGCACAAGATGTAGGCTCTGCAACTATAAATAGGCTGGCAATTAGGATGAAAAATACCCACCAAAAAAAAAATAAAAATCTATGAACCATGCAATATGAAGTTTCTTCAGTTCAACACTTGCTAGCAAGTGTTAGCATTACAGTCTAGAAAAGTCCTTTAAACCCCAAACCCCTCTAAATTTGGGGGCAGTCAGTAAAGTCTGAGTGGCTTTAACATGCTTTCAATCTGTCTCAACCCAAAACTGATATAAAAGTTATCTGCAAACTACAGGCAAACTTTGGGAGATTTAATTCTCATTCAAATGTTTTTAAATCGGCAAAAAAGGGGGATGTGATTATAACTCCAGATTTCTCTTGTCCCCAGCAAACAATGGTAACTCCTCTACATGAACTTTTAATCACACAATTCCTAATCTGGATTCCCTCTGTGCCTGCACCCATTTGAAGCATCCTTTCCCCAGGGTTTTGGGGCACCAAGTCATTTGTATTTACAGCAATTTATTAACACAAAGGCCCCAAGTTAAGAGAGAAAAGCTGAGTTTCTGCAAATCCAGCTTCCCCTTTGGCTGGGTTGAGGCAAGCAGAGGACACGCTGTTCCTCACAAAATGAGGCCACACTGGAGTACCTAATTTTAGCCAGCCCTCCCCCAGGGCCACAGCCAGGCTCTCCCTCTGAGATGAGCCAGGTTCAAGTGTTTCACCTCCAAATTCCTCTGCTTGGCTTGCCTCAGCTTTGATCTCTGGCAGGAAAACAATCCCTTCACATCCAACACCTCATTTCCTGATAAGGGATCAGGATTGACAAAATGCCTGAAGTAACTGGGGCACAATTTACTTCTCAGACAGAAAATAAACTAGAACTTAAAATATACGCACATCAAATTAAAGAAGCAATTAAGAACATCACTAAAATAAAAAACACCAGAAGATTAATCTGCCAATTTAAGTTACACTGAGGATGTTTAACACCTTGCTTGCATTTAAAATACATGTGGTTTGATCAAACACTTGTAAAAATATCTGCTGTTTTTATTTAGAGGTGGGGAAGATGCAATTTTGTTACTACAGTAATGAATTTACATAGTCCCAGCTATGAAAAGCATTCCCTTTCTGCTTTCCATAAATTTCTGTTCAAATCAGGTTACTTTAAAAGTTCTGTTTTACTTGATTGGATTTGGTGGGAGACACAAAATAAGGAGTTCTGTAATGGTTGGGTATATAAAGCAGAGGAAAGAAGGAGAGAAAGAGAAATTCTTGTGGTGACATGATTTCTGAAATCAGAAATAAAGCCCCAGTTTGGGTCGTAAGAACCAGATGATCCAATCACAAATGTTTTATTCTGTACTAGCAGTTTTTAAGTCAAAGTATATTCCTAAAAAAAAAAAAAAAAAAAGTTGTACATGTTACAGAAGAGGTCAGCCACTTAGGTTATGCTGTTAAAAGAATTTGGCATTTCTCATACCTGGAAAGGTATTTCCATGTGGATATCCTTTCATTAGATCTGCACTCCAAAGCACACTAAGAGCCACGAGCCTTTAAAATAAAGAGCTAAAAAGACCCCTACTTACAGGATCACTGGTTGCCATCTTCAAGGGCCTCAGAAGTTAATGTTTTCAATCTAACCAAATGAAGTCCTTTTACAGAACTGAGCATGGCAGCTAAACTGTTAACACTTCAAACTTCAGTGAAAATAAACGTCAAACACAGGAGACAAGAAACCTGCAATACTGTATTTGATATAAAAAGTAATTAAAGCAACACAAGTTCATAAACTGTCAGATCAGGTGGAGCCATACAGCTGTGTGCTCTACAAGTGGTTTGATCCTTTCCTTGCAGGGACAGAATAATTCTTGTGTTTCAAAAAGATCAGATGTAGAGAACAGCACTTTTTGAGAGGTAACTGTAAAGAAATGGTTAGTAACAGCAATTCCACATCGTATCAATTTCACAGTAACAGCACGTCTTACGTTTTCAATTGAAGGCCTTCCAGCTAATTAGCCACTAATTGTGACAAGAAGGGCACAGTATTAGCCAATTAGCCAATTAAATTGCCTAATATCCTGGAAATCAGCAAGATGAGTACATTGGAAAAGGTGAAAGTGAGAAGGCTCTGAAAACACCATCTGAATCATGTTGAGTAACCTGCTCCCTCGGCAGAGCTGCACTAGGCATGGATAACTAAGAGGGAATCTCACAGCAGCGAGCACACCCGAAGATCCACTCTACTGGGAGCCAAGAACACTACTAGGAACACAGAGCAGGATACTGCAACAGCAGACTGATTGCTGGGAGAGTCTACAGGGACAGATGCAACATGTGACAATAAAAAGTGAGTCTGAAGTGTTCTAAGAAAGTTGTGAAAAAAGGAGAAAAATGACGACAAATTTTCAGCCATAGTATGAGATAGAGTGTTAAAGTGAAATTAAAAAGGCAAGAATGAGCTAATCTAAAATGTGGTTTTTACTTTTGCAAATAAGTTCCAGGGCTCTACATTAACTCTTTCCCTCTGGACAGGGAAAAAGCAGAACTGTGCAAGAATGCATCTTAACTACATATAAATCAGCAATCAAGACAGATGTGGAGGAGAGCTGAAACTAGCTTCCGGAATGGCACAGCAGATACACTGCAAAAAAAACCCCAAACCAACCAAAAAATACCAAAACCCACCCCAAAACTGCTTGAATGCCAGATGTTTGTGATTAAGAGAACATGTAGATGTAAAATATAAACAAGATATCCCAGTAGATGATAGCTGTTTGACTTGAAGTTAAGTAATCTGGGCAAATAAAACACATTAATGTAAAGCCCTGGTTTACAATGTTTGTCAACAATTAACCTTGCAAATAAACCAAGTGCCTTTTTCACTCTCAAACCAACTTTCAGATCATTCCAAAAGCAACCAGGCCATAGAAATAATTAAAGAAATAGGTAAAAACAGAACAGATACTACAACGTAAAGGAAAATAGAAGTATCTGGTGCATAACTCACCTTATTAGAATGAACTGGCATATCACATATAGAGCACAGATGGGGATAACCCTTCGGTAAGAATCCATGGAAGTCTTCAATATTGCTATTTGGAGGAGCACCTCTCTTTTTCTCAAAGAGAGATCTCTCGGGACCAGGACCACGACCCATTCTGTCATACTCACTGTCAAATTTATGATAGTTATGCGAAGTCTCACCATAAAAAGATTCATCCCTACACCTTTCTCCATCTCTCAATCTGTCATCTTCATAATCCATTCTGTCATAATAACCAGATTCTTGAGAACGACTTCCATGGTCATAGTCAACCACTGGGTTGAGACTAGGACCACGATCATCAAAGCTATCTCTTCTAAAATGCCTTTTTTCTTCCCAATCATCCCTAGGTACTCTGTATGGTGGTTCCCGTGTGGATGATCTGCCATCTCTACCATAACCTTCTTCAGCTCTCCTCCTTTTAAGTTGTAGAAGGATCTGAGGCAAGTTTTCAGGAGTGATCTTGTCCTCTGGATAGCGACTCAGTTCATCTAAGTCTCTAGCAGACAGACCAAAGCTGGCCAAAATGTTTGTGGCCTGGTCTGCATCTCCACGGTGCTGAGAAGACAAAGGGAGCGGACCTCTACTTCCAATGTTAAATATAGACTGCAAATTATGGGAAGAGGTACTACCAGAAGACAGTGCACTATGAGATCCTTGTTGGTTCAATGAAGAACTCATTCCAAGATTCATTAAGCTAGCAAGGCGTGCAGTACCCTGGTTCATCCTTCCAAGAGATGCTGGCATATTTAAAGACTGGGTAGCAGCAGCAAGAAGGCCTATTCCTGCAGAGAGGTCACGCCCATGACCTTGGGAATCCCTACTCAGAGATGACTGCTGGAATGACTTGGACATTGTAGAACTAGAGCTTGTCTACTTTATGGATCAAAAAAATTTCTTTTGGCTTAGTTTTTTGGTTTTGTGTTTTTTTTTTTAAGATGGCTGCAAAGAGAGCTCACACTAGAAAGCTAGGCAAACTTCACTTCAAAAACGGTAACGCCAAGAAAGAGGATCAATAATGACTGCAGATCTTCTTCAAGCTGAGAAACACCAGACAATTCTGTAGAAAAACAAGCAGTTTTAGTCATAAATCCCTTTAAACAGATGCAGTTTTAAACTTATGCATCATGTTGATCTAAAAAAAACATTAAAGATCTCAATCTTACAAGGCTTTTATCAAATCACAGATTCAAGAGGTACCCAGAACCTACACATATTATTGCAGATAAAAATACAGTAGTGTTTCCTATACATGCTACTCTTCTTCCACAAAAAGCTACTTTCACACTGAAGAAAAGTGAATTTCAGAAGTTTGCGATGTCTGAAAGCATCTATAAAGTTTACTGACATGTAAGCCTTGATCTCTGGTTAATGGCTTTGTTCATACCCTACATTACTGTACTCTGTCTGTGAGAAGAACATAAAAAACTTAGGCCCATAGAATCCAAGATGACTTTGGCATATAACACATATTTGAAAATGAAACCTGTACCACCACAGAGCAGGACGAAAGGAAGTTAAAAGTAACTGAAGTTTGGGCAAAAAGTTTCTGCTGTAAGATCTGTAAATAAGACCAAACACAATATTCAATCTTTATGCAGTCAAATTCCAATTACTGATGTGAAGACAGATGTGAACAAGAAAAACAAGTTTTACATTTTGCAGGAAGTAAACAAGACCTCTTGTTCCAATTGCAGTTACGCTGCTAACGGCATTTCTGAAGGGAATCTTTACTCTGTTACATGGCAGCTGTGACATCAGCCTGTACTCTCAGACCTCAGACTAAACAAGGTCAGGTTTAGTGCTGGGATGGAGACCCAAGGAAAACCCTGCTCCTGCAGGAAGAGACCCCAGTGAGTCAGGAGATGGCACCACATCCCATGGCACTGCCTGCCTGGGGCTGGCACTGACACCGTGACCACCTGTGGGAGTTAAAGCTCCTAAAACACTGCTCACAAGACAGAGGTGACTCTTTAGTGTCCCCATAAAATATCAACCTCCAACTGCTCTTACATGAAGTTTAAGCTAAGCAGTCTATCAATATCCACAGCACACTGCAATGAATATATTTCATAAAATATTCTTTTAGGGCAGAGCAGAAATAACTAATACTTCACCCCATCCTCCTCCAGCCTTGGGACAGAAACACAAAGTTTAAAGCAATTCCACCTATGTGAAAATATTCCAGCAGGAATAATCTGTTCTTGTGCCCTTCCCAGAGTGGGCAGAACAGTTCTGCTGCTCCAGCACTGCCACTGAGGAGCACATCCAATACAGAATCACTTGGAAAAGAAACAGGCATAGACTGCACAGCTGCAAATGAAGTCAGCTCCCAAGAGAACAGGTAGTTTGGGGAGGAATGGAAAGGACAAAATGAAAGCAAGGACTTTTCCTTGAAGAGACCAGCTCTGCAGAAGGCAATGGCTCTTGTACTGGAAACAGAAGGAAAAAGGTCAAGGTTAGAGCTCTCTATCCCCACTGCATGCTCCAACACTGCACAAGGCTGAAAAGCACTTGGGTTTTCTTTCTCAGCATGTTACAAAATTATGCTTAAATGTAAAAAACCAATAGATTCCCTGAAAAATACACAAAACACACATAACTCACACAACTCCACCTTTGCCAAGTAACTCCTCTATACAATTTGCTACATACTCCGTCATCAATGCATCTAAACTCATTTCAGCTATGATTTTAAATTTCACATATGCTGGAGTCAAAGGAAGCTGAACTATGTGACATTTATTAAGAATAAGAGATTGAGAATGGGGATGAAATCAAGTTGGAAAGTTCTGAGGCAGAAGACAGAAAAACACTGCAGAAAGCTTCAGAGGAAAACAGTAACACAAGAACACAGGGGGAGCATACCAGGTGAATTCTAAGGGAGATGTCCCAGAGAAGGGGGCCACACTGGAGCACACCTGAACACAAAGCATTGAAGAAGCCTGTTGTGCAAATCAAGACTATTTTGAGTTCAAACAGACAGGAATTCTTAATATTCACCAGGGTGCCATGCTTTTATCTTGCATTCATTCAGAATTCTTCAAAGTATTTGTATGGCAGTTCTACAAGTTAATCCTTACTCGTTCCATTTTTACACCCAAATTTCCTCCTAGCTCATTCACACACTTTCAGAAGGATTTGAAGCTGAACTTACTGGGTTCTTCATAAAATGAGGTAATCCAGAGGGTTTTCTGAGCCTGAGCCTGCAGTGATTCCCCAGATCCCCTGTGGCCAGGACAGGCTCACTGTGTCCTGCTGGTAGTGCAAGGACCCACACTATTCAAGTTTCCACTAAATCAGGAAAGTTCTCCACGTTTAAAACCACCCTTTATTTGAACAAATGCTCCCTAATCCCCCTGTCACAGCTGTCAGCTGGCAGTTCATTGTGTGCTGCTGCAGAGATTAGCAGGGAACAAACCCCATGGCAGGGGTTTGGGCTGCAGGACCCGATGGTGCTGGCTGAGAGCTTCACAGAACACACCCAGCTCCTGCAAACACCCAGGGAAGGGTAAAGGGAAAATAAAAACAGCAAAGATGGGAGAAAAACCAAGACAAAGACACAGACAGGGACAAATCTTATGGAAAAGCATGAAGTGGGACAGTAAGACAAGTTGTGATGAAGACACAGCACACGGTGCTAGTGAGGAAATGCCCTACACCCAATTAGGTTTTAATTAACAAGTTTGAGTATCCTCAAAAAGCCACTAATTACCACACCACTCACCTTGCACTCCACTCCTACCAAGCCCATCCTTTAAGACAAAAAGGAAAGAGGTGGGGGAAGAGCTCTAACCCTCACTCCCAAGGATGTTTAACTTCCACAGGGTCAGGTTGAAGGTGATCCTGCTGATTCCAGGGCAGGATGTGACAGGGACAGGAGCAGGGCCAGCTTTGGACAGAGGTGCCATCAACTGAGTCACAGCAACAAGAGGGGTAGGACTGAACAGAGCTGCCTGAGAGCCAGACACGAGTTAGTTGAAAGGTTATGCTAATTGTTCTTCATTTCAGCTACACTGGGAACAGACAGGCTTTCAGATACACCTTTTTTTTTTTTAAAGATCTGTGGACAGAAATTTGGCCATATTAAGATTTGAAAATATAAAATATCAAGCAATCTCGAAATAAGTTGAGAGTCAAAATGTTATTAGATTTGCAGACAAATGCAGACAATGAAAACAATTTGTATCTCCAAGTTGCAAAAGAGTTTTCTTTCTATAAAGGCAGACAACAAAAATAAGGAATTTGAATCCTACAGAGTACACTGTTATCAGACAGAGCCCAAAATGAGGCTGATTTTCAAACACTATAGAAGGTTTTTCTCTTAGTGTAAAACTGAATATATTTTCAGTAAAGCTTACAGAACTCTTGCTCCAATATTAAGTTTGACCTGAGAACAGTTTAATTCAGTGAATTCTTGGAATATATTGATTATGCTGAACACAATAACCTCAGCTTGTCACCTTTTACGGAACATAAATAGGCTGAAAAGTCCCCAGCTCCCTGTTCCTTCTGTCACTCTCAGGGGGTTTTAACCTATGCACAGTTACTGTCATTTTAATGTTAATCTTGTTCTTAGAACAACTCATCTTTTACCCATTCCTCTTCCACTATGTACAGAAAAAATTGTTAAAAATGAAAAATAACTTCACTTTCTATTCAGTTTCACTTTCACTTCAAAACACATTGAATTTGAACAAATAAATTCAATTATTGCAAAACCGTGAAATTATCTACAAGCTGAAAAGCACACCCTCATTCTGTAATGCTTTTGCAGACCATACACCCTTGGGAGAAAAGTATCACAGAAGTTTTTGGAAGGCTGCTCTGTGCATAAACATCTCCAGGTCTTCCTCCTCCTCTCTTACACATCTCATACTCAGTGTAGCAATCCCTTGTGCCATGAGAGAATTCTGCTTCTTCCCAAAACTGGCTGCAAAAAGGGTTATTGAGGGAAGAGATGTGGAATTTGGACAGGCAGCCCCCCGTGCTGCTCTGAGAATTAATGGTAGCAAAACCAAGAACTTGCAAGGAAATGAGAAGCAGATGTTATCTAGCTGCTGAATGACCAAGTACAATGGATTTCAAATCCAAAGGATTAACTTTTGGACAAGGCAGAAAAGGCCACTGTCTTTGCAAAGGCAAAGGAGGAATTGCCCAGCAGCCTTGGAGAAATGCAGATTCTGGCTCCTTTCAGCTCCACTTCAGTGTTCAGAGTTATTTAATACTGCTGTTCCACATGCAAGGAAAGCACTCATATCTCATTCAAGCCACCCCAAAGGTCGTGCCCTCAGAAACTTCAGGAGCACCTGGCACAGAGGACTCACAGTTTTTCTGGGCACAGATTAACCAGGCACAACAACTGGAGGAGTTTCAATTCTTAGGATTATGTTCAGCTTCATCTCAGGGACTTCCTTGATCAGAGGAACACAAAATAATCTGAGAGCTGAAGTGGCTGTAACAGAGGATTGCTTCAGAACAGGAAGTGTGACATCTGAACAGGCACATTTACAAATGGCAATTAAAATGACTGGTTTAGCAATCAAGAATCTTAAAAAGTCTTACAATTTCCAACATCTGAATGCAAAAAGGAACACAGAAGAAGTTGGTTTCCTACTTCTGCTCATTATATAATTTAATATATTCAACCAACCCTCTTTTGTAAGAGGTGCATTTAAAAATTGCATTTATTCCTTTGCAGAAACAGAAGTGGGAAAAAAAAAAAGATTTCAGCAACAGTAGAGAAAGAAGGCAAAACCCATGTATTTTTGGGAAGGGAAAGAAGTAACAGCCAGAAACAAGAGAAAGCTGCTGGCACTGTTTGACCTCACCACAAACACCCACATGGCTTCCAGCCATTCCCATCTACTGCTTTCAGTGCCAGTGACACCTTCAGAGCCCCCAGTCTCCAGTGAGAGAGATGCACTCAGGTTCCTGCAGCTCCAAAAAGCTCCATGGAGCCACCACCACAGGGGCTCTGCCAAACCCAGAGTGTCTGTGGAATGCTGGGGGATCTCACTGGGAAACTCTGGTACCCAACAAGAACACAACCCCCTTCATCCCCAGCCCCTCAGACACCAAAACCTGGACACCAACCCCTGAACAAATCACAACAATTTGATAAACAGGTCCTACAGAAAGTGATTCAAACATAGACCAAATTCTACCATTTTTACCAAACCAAAAGCCCCACACAAGTTCTGTGTTCTGATCTGGTAAACTGAATTTCTGCATTTCTAGGGCTGGGATAAAATCCTCTCCTTTCCCAGCTGAAATTCTGCTTGAGGTTGCAAGTAGTATTCTAGCTGCAAAGAAAAATCAAGGAACTGTTTCACTGGCTCAGTGCTCAAAATAAAACCCCTTTTGTTGAAATTATGACTGCACAATATGGTACTTAAACACTCACAAACTAAATTAGTTCAGAAATATCGTGAAGTATTTGCTTTTGTTTTCAAGACTTGTTGACTCAGAGAGCTGATGAAGGAAGCAGCACTGAGGCTACAAAAAACCACTCATAAATTAACAAAGTGAATGGAAATAATTTCATTGCAGCTCTGCTTGCAACAGCTTCTCTCCTAGATTTGCTGAGCCACCCAGAAGCCTGTGGAGTATTACATTATAAAATACCTTTGTATTCCCCAAATCCCTCAGCAGAGACATGTGCAAGTCACAGCAAAGGGCAGCAAACAGCTTTTCCTAATTCCTCACCAAATTAATGAGTGGTTTTATTTAAGTCCTGAATAAACCAAGTGCTCATAATGTAACAGCTAAATGGAACTTCAGTCTGGAGCCCCAAACTGACTCTTCTTTCCTCCTCTTTAAAGTTTTTATCTTTACAAACACAGATATCCACACTTAAACGACCCATTTAGGAATTTCTCTGGGGTTCCTTTCCCACCATTAGTTCCAGGATGTGTGTAACACCAAGTGCACAATGCAGAAGTACAAACACTGGCTTATCACTTCACAAACACATCAAGGCCTCAGTGCCAGTATCTTCACTCACAATTCAGTATGAATCATTCTGGAAAGTTCTTTCCATAAAATTCAACACAGAAGTTCACTAATTTCTTGGAAACACAAAAAAAAATGTTAGTATGTTCCACTACGTGTTATAAAAACAATTTATCATTTTAGCATGTTTAACACTTAAATATTAACATGTTTCAAACTATGGGAAGATTAAACCACTGAATCAACAGATTCTTAGTAAAGAAGCTTCTGAAAATGCATCCTTCTCTTCTCCCCATGAAAACTACACCGACTGCTTTAAGAAACACACACTTCCAACCAGAGCTGCTCCCTACTTATCCGACTCGAGGAAGTCAGGATCACCTACAATACAAAAAATCTGAAGAATTTAAGGGTGAGAAAAAGAATAAAGAACGTCTAGCATTTTGAACCACTATCAGATACTTTTTTCCCAAAGGTCTGCATCGTGGAAACTAAAACAGCCACACATTTGGAATCTGAGGGATGGCTCAGCTTTCTTTCAACAGCGTAAATGCCTCATTTATCATTTAACAAAGGAGTTTTTCAGGCTCCCAAAAAGTTATTTTCAACTTCTGCTTGTTTTCAGAATAGGTGAACTCTGTATCTCATTACTCAGACTCTGGAAGCAGAGTGCGTACATGAAAGAAAAGGAATGTTATCAATCCACCACAGGAAGGGAAAAAAAAAAAAAAAAAAGCTTGATCTGTAAGCACAGCCTGAATTATATGAAAGTGAAACTGAGTAGAAAGAGGGGTCAAACGGCTGCCTGCACTGTCAGGATTCTTGTCGCTCAATTCATTAATTCTTAAAGCCAGATGGGCATCAAAAGCAGCAGTTTTAGACTAACGGCCTTCAGAGAGTTAAAGAAGGGGGGAGGAAGCAGGCCGCCTGCAAGGCCCCGGCTGGCGCCAGCAGCGCTCCAGGCACGGGAAGCGCGGTGGAGCTGGGTCAGGGCCGCGGTCCCCGGGCCCGGCGGCGAGGGGCGGCCGGGGCTTTGTTCGGGCCCGGCGCGCCCGCAGTTCCGGCTGGCGGCGGGCGGGGGCGCCCCGGGGGCCGCGGCACCGACCGGGCCGGGCCTGCGCGTGACCGCCGCGCCCCCCCCACAGCTCCGCCGCGCGCTCCCGCCTCGCCCCCCACCCGGCACGGCGGGGCGGCCGCCGCTGCATCCCCAGATGGCGGCGGGCAGGGAGCGCGGCGCCGCTCCTACCTGCGGGCCGGCGGGGAGAGCGCGGCGGCGCCTCCCGCTCGGTGCGGCGGGGAATGGGAACGGACGGACGGACGGCGGGAAGGAGGGAGGGAGAGAAGGAGAGGGACTGAGGCGGCTGCGCGAGCCCCGCGCGCGCCTCGCCGCGCTCGCGAGAGCACGCCCGCCCGCTGCCCGCCCGCTCACGTGCCCGGCGGCGGCCGCCCCGCTCGGCTCCGGTATCGCCGGTGAGTCCGCGCCGCTCCCGCCGCTGGCCGGGACCGCCCGCCCCGCCCGCCGTGAGGGATGTGGGGTGTGGGATGGGGACGGGGAGGAGGCGCCGCCGCTACGGCTCTCGCGAGAGGTGGAGGCCGCTCACCCTGCTCTCGCGAGAGCTCCGCTGCACCGCGCGCCGCCAGCCCGCCGCCCGCGCCCCGCTCATTGTCCGCGCTCCCGCGGGGCAGCATGGGAAGGGGCGGGGGGCGGGGCGAGGCAGAGGCCACGCCCCCCGGGCGGGAGGAGCGCGGGGCCCGGGAGCGCGGGTTCGCGCCTCCCCTCAGCCATTTCCGGGGAGCGACACCGCCACCATCGGGGTGTGCCCCGGATATTCAGGGTATCTGGGATATCAGAGTATCCTCCGGTCCCCACGCTGCGTGCTCGGGGTGTTCAGGGTGCCCGGGACATCCAGAGCAGCCTCTGGTCCCCACGCTGCTCTCTGTGTCCCAGGGCACGCTCACGGGCACCCAGCTCAAGGCTGCTCTGAGCACAACGCAAGTGTCACATCGCTAAAATGTTCAAAACTGGGCTCTCGCTGGCTCTGAGGCTCGGTGGAAGATTCTGGTAAAAAGGCCCTGCAGCCGATGTGCCAGGCTGTGCTGTAGCTGTGATCCAACATTGCCACCTTGTGCTGGATGAGGAGAGGTCCCTGTGCTGCTGCCCTGAAATCCATGAGGTGTGACCAAAGTACTCGTACAAACACTCAAGTGCTATTCATTATTTCTTCCCTCTTTAATTTTCCCTTCCTTAGTTAACAAATATTAAATTATTTAATTTAATAAGGAAACAATCTCTCCATTAGCCTGGAAACCGCTGTGTTCCACCTTTTCAAAGGTGAGGGTGTGTATGTGAATTCAGGGAAAGCTCAAAGAGAAAGGAAAAATCTGCCTCTTCAGTTCATCACAGGCTGATTTTTCTTCTGTGTAAGTGACTGGAGAGCACAATGAAACAATAACACATACAGTATTTTAGAAAAATGGATGTGGTACAATATACGTGTTGAAATAATAGGGAAATGCTCATAGAGCAATCACAAGAAATCCAGCTCTTAACAAGCTCAGGGTAAAAAAAACAATTAAGTGCTCAAAAACAAGCCCATCAATCTGAGTTAACAGTCCTCCAGTGTTGTAAAAGCAGAGCAGATGTAAAACAATTCAGCCACTTATGCCTGGTGGAAGTCATATATAGATTGCAAAATGTATGGTGCTCCTAAACAGAACCATAAATCACATTGGCATTTCCCGAGTACAAATGCAGGTCCTGCTGCATTTCCTGGCTTTCACTGCCCCGCTTGGACCTCATGGGTTCTCCCAATTCCCTTTGGTGTCCTTTTCTCCAGGCACCAGAGCAGGGCTGAGGTGACTCATTCTGACCTTTACCAGTCATTTCTGTGCTGCAGAAGGAGCTGCATGGTGCTGTCTGTCCCCTTCCTGCTGGGGGTGACACCCCAAGCTCCACACCCCCAAGCCTGTGCTGACCACTACAGAACCTTCAGGACATCCCTATTTTTCATTTTCCATGTGCCATGGGCTGACTCTGTCCCTGTGCTCAGGTAGAGCCCACCTGCAGAGCTGCCCCAGCACAGGGAGGAGCTGCAGCTGCTGCAGCCAGCCCAGAGGAGGCTCCAGGATGAGCAGAGGATGGAGCAGCTCTGCTGGGAGGAAAGGCTGGCACAGTTGGGATTGTTCACCTGGGCAGAAGGAGCTTTGGGGTGAGCTCAGGGTGACCTTGAAGGAGCTGCAGGAGAGCTGGAGAGGGAGCTGGGACACAGGGGTGGAGGGACAGGACACAGGAAATGCTCCCACTGCTAGAGGGCAGGGTTAGATGAGACACTGGGAAAAGAGCCCAATATTCCCTGGTTTTTGCCACTTCTTGTAAGGTAAAAACAAACTGAGCAAGTTTAATATAAATAAAGTTTAATTGAGGTCATATAAAAACATATTGTAAACAAGCAGTGAGAGGAGATTAACAGTAAATTGTGCACATAATTCTTGTTATACCTTGCCCCAAACCCCCTTTGATGTTTCCCATTCCTACATCCATATCCTGATAACAAATTCTTCTCTTCTTCAGATTTCCATCTTCTCAACACCTTTCAAAGCAGCATCAACAGCTTTTCTTCTGACCACTCCTGCTGCTCCAGCAAGCCCCGTACCAACAATTTACCTGTAATAAAAACCCAATAAAGACAGTTGAAAGGAGGAGCCTTGTTCAACCATTAGCACAGAGCAGTTAATTAGGTGACACTCATTTTTTATATAAAAGATGCACACTGAAATATCTGCAACAGATTTTTCCATTTTCTGTGTGTTGTCTGCATCCAATCTAGGCTCTAACTCCACGGGCAGGAGTTACTCCACTCTCAGGCATGCAGAGTGCTGCCAAAACCCGGCACCACCGAGCACTAGGACAGCCTCGCTGGTGCCAGGAGAGCTCGGCAGCACCTTTCTCTCCCAGCAGCATAACACTGGCACAGGCACTGAGCAGCCACGGGCAGCTGACTACTGCTGGGAGAAAAAATAACAAAACTAGGGGGTTTACAGGGCAGAAAAAAGGAGGCACCTCTCTGGTGATGCCTCCTCTCATCAAGGCTTCATCCAGCAAGAGCAATAGATAAGTTAAACCTATTGCTGGATAAACCATGTTATTTCCACCCTGAGGGCCTGAGGCTAGCACAGGAGCAAGCAGAGGCCTTTTACTTAATTCAAGGCAGCAAAATGAACACTTTTGCCCATTTCCCTTCGTTGGCTCATGGTCACACCTCACCCACGTTGCTCCAGAGCTCTCCTTGTGCCTCACGGGCACGTTATCCATTCACATCTCCGCTCTGCAGGCTCCAGTGCCCTCCTGGAGAGGCTCCTCGGCTGTCCCAGCTCAGCTCAGCTCAAGGGTTTCACACACGACAGGGCTGCTCCCGACCACTCACAGCTCCGGGTCACCGCAATCCCCCACATGGCTGAAGGCCTGAAGAGAGGACAGCAAAAACATCACAAATAATTCATTAATTCCATCTGTATTCATACAGCTCAACAGCAGCGGCCTGGCTTGTGGCAGGACAAAAGCCAGCAAACCGAGCGAAAGGCTGAGGAATTAGTACTGAAAAGCAGAGCATGCCAGCAGGCAGAAACAGCTAAATTTAAAAAAAAAAAGTGAGTATTTCAGGTGGTGCCTTCCATCCCCAGAACCCCCGTGTCCATCCCCGCTGCCCTCGCCACCCATCCCCTGTTCCTATCCCCCCTCACCTCATGGCGGCGGCGGCCCCTCATGGCGGCCCGGGCCCGCGCAGCGCCGCTCCTTCCCCTCACGGCAGCAATGGCAGAGAGGCCATGGCCGAGCAGAGCCGCTCCTTCCCCTCACGGCAGCAATGGCAGAGAGGCCATGGCCGAGCAGAGCCGCTCCTTCCCCTCACGGCAACAATGGCAGAGAAGGTCCATACCGCACCAGAGCCACCCTTTCCCCTCACGGCGGCAGGGACAGAGAGAGGCCGAGCCCGGCCGCGCTGCTGAGGTGATTCCACAGGCACCGCCCCGCGGCTCCGGCCGCTCCTCCGGGGCGGGGAAAAGCCCTCCATGATCAGTCACAGAGCTGTTCGGGCTGGGAGGGACTTCGAAGATATCTCGTCCCACCCCTGCTATGGGCAGGGACACCTTCCACTATCCCAGGTGGCTCCGAGCCCGTCCAGCCTGGCCTTGGGCACTTCCGGCATCCCGGCAGAGGCAGAGCAGGAAACGCAGCATCTGTGGAGCTGGGAGAGCTGAACTCAAGCCCCAGCTCATGGGAAGCAGAGGGCTGGTGAGCTGCCTCTCTGTTTGTCCCTGATGTGTCCCACTTCAGGCACAGGAGATAGAAGTGTCAGCTCACAAACAGCTGCCACCAGCAAAAAACCACAGCCCTGAAATAAGCAGAGAAAAAGTTGTGGTGCTGCCAAGTGCCTCGCTGGGAGAAGCACAATTCCACACCTTCCCTGGCCTCCAGTGATGCCTTAACAGCAGCCCAGTTCTCTGTGTATCCATGTCTGGGCACAGCAGTGGAACTGTGACCTCCCTCGCTGGGGATCCATTCAAAGGAAGTTTTTTTCTGGGCTTTGAGCTCCAGTGAGACACTTCAAGGCCTTTCCAGAAAGCCTGGCATCCCTCCCCATGCCCCTCGTGTGCTTATGCTCTCAGAGCTCAGCAATGAACTCAGCTGGAGCTGTGCCTTGCCTCAGGCAATCATCCACTCCAGCTCTGTCTTCTTCAAATGCTTCACGGTCTATTTTCAGCCCAAGGCAGGCAGCTATTCTTCCTGGATGTGGGGTGCTCCTCCCTGGCTCTGCCTGATCCTGCCTTGTCCCGAGAGGCCCTGGGCTTGCTGTGCATGCAGGGAGAGAGGCTGGTGCTGAGCAGAAGGACTTCAGTGCTTCCAGTGATGAAGCTGGTGAGCAACAGGGATGCCCAGTGCAGCACAGAAAAAGCTGTTTGGTGGGACAGGTAAAAAGTTGGTGGAGGAACAAGTAAGAGCAGACACAGAGCACTTTGTGCTCTTGTTCCTGGGGGTCTCGTTGCCCGTGGCCGAGGGCACACAGGGGTGGATGTGCCCTGTGCCCACACAGGAATGGATGTGCCCTGTGCCCACACAGAGATGGATGTGCCCTGTGCCCACACAGGGATGGATGTGCCCTGTGCCCACACAGAAATGGATGTGCCCTGTGCCCACACAGGGATGGATATGCCCTATATCCACACAGAAATGGATGTGCCCTGTGCTCACACAGAAATGGATGTGCCCTGTGCCCTGTGCCCACACAGAAATGGATGTGCCCTGTGCCCACACAGAAATGGATGTGCCCTGTGCCCTGTGCCCACACAGAAATGGATGTGCCCTGTGTCCTGTGCCCACACAGAAATGGATGTGCCCTGTGCCCACACAGGGATGGATGTGCCCTGTGCCCACACAGAAATGGATGTGCCCTGTGCCCTGTGCTAACACAGAGATGGATGTGCCCTGTACCCACACAGAAATGGATGTGCCCTGTGCCCACATAGGGATGGATGTGCCCTGTGCCCTGTGCCAACACAGAAATGGATGTGCCCTGTGCCCTGTGCCCACATAGGGATGGATGTGCCCTGTGCCCTGTGCCTGCACAGAAATGGATGATGGCTCTGCTGAGACCCTAAGCCACAGCTTCAGTTTGGAAGCTGTTTAATTCATTAGCACAGCATGGGGCCCACATTAATATGCTTTGTCTCTTTTAACAAGACATTTTCAGCAGGATTGGGGAGATACTTCAAAAGCTTCCTGAATGCCAAATACCAGAACTCAGCAACTCTCAGTCTCTCACTTCCCAGTATAATTCCCTCTGTGTGCACAGCTTTTCTTCTGCTTGCTGGCCTTGGAGGAGGGCTCAAACAAAGGCTGCACATCATTTGTGAACTTAGGGTGAAAAGCATCAAACCAGAGGGAACACAGCAGCTCTGGCATGGGAGTGAAGCCCTTCTCTGCCCCAGGAATGTGCTCTCTGCATCAGTTGCAGCCAGTCCCTGTTGTTCATCTTGGCTTGGTGACAGCTAAACAGACCCTCCTTTTCCCCTGCAAGTGTTGTGGTGGGGCCTGAAGAGACGGAGATGCTTTGTTCCAGGCCAGATTAGAGATATGAGTTATTACAAAACAAAAGCCCAGCTAGCCTTCAGGAGAGTTCCTCTAGTCTAGACACAGCCTCCCCTGAGCTCCCTGGATCGCAGCACAGCCCTGCAGCTTGTGTTCAAAGCAACTCAACAGGCTCCAGAAGCTTGAGTAACCCCTGTCGAGTGAATGCTCAGTTACAGCATGAAGGAGAAACCACATCTGAGTGATTTGCTCCCATAAATGAGCAGGATGGGTTAAACCAGGACATGAGCACTGTCTGCTGGCACAGTGCATCCACTCAGGAGATCTGCACTGCCATGGAGCTGTAATGCTTCAAAATAGATGTGCTGCAAGCCTGGGGTGGGACATGCCCCTGTGTAACCAATGTCTGCAGCTTGTGTGGCAGCAAGAGAGATCCTTTAGTGTCACCTGAGCCCTGAGCACAGCCATGCCCAGGGCTCACTGCCTGCCCCATGGCACTGCAGGGCTGGTACTGTGAACCTTCCATACTGATCAGATTTTGGCTCAGATTTGGCCACACTGTCAGACACTGAAGAAAAGGACAGAGTGGTGCTGGGAGAGCTGGGGGTGCTCACCTGGAGAGGAGAAGGCTCCAGGGAGAGCTCAGAGCCCCTTCCCATGCCCAAATGGGCTCCAGGAGAGCTGGAGAGGGACTGGGAACAAGGGATGGAGGGACAGGACACAGGGAATGGCAGGGCTGGATGGGATTTTGGGCAGCAATTGTTCCCTGGCAGGGTGGGCAGGACTGGCATAGGGTGCCCAGAGCAGCTGTGGCTGCCCCTGGATCCCTGGCAGTGCCCAAGGCCAGGCTGGAATTGGGATTGGAGCAATGGGACAGTGGGAGGTGTCCCAGGGAGGAATAAAATTATTTTCATGGTCTCTTCTGACCCAACCCATTCTGTAACTCCATCATCTCCTCTGACTCCACAGAGGGCCATTTCCACTTCCCCACTGCCATCACAAGATGGCATTCCAGACCTAAAAGCTGAGCTGGCTCATACTTAGAGACCTTTCCCAGTCCCTGGGGTGTCCAACCCCAGCAGAAGCTGTGGATTTAACCCTGCCTGCTGAGCTCCTCTGCCAGGTCTCACCCCGACACTGCCTTTTAATCACATCCCTAATGCCAGGGCTGAGCTTTAATCACCTGCACTGAAACACTGCTGCTGTTACTCCAGAACCTCTGAGCCATCTAATTGCACTGCTTTAAGCCAGTTAACACTTTTGACAGTGAATGGCATGCAGAGCACTTTAATCTTGACCTGCAACACCTCCAGCTCTTGCAGGGCCTCCTCTGCCCCCGAGGAGACACTGCTAATCAGAGCAAGCCAGGATGGTTTTTAAGACATGGACAAAGGGAGCCAAGGGCAAATCAGGAGGGAAATGAATCTGACTCATTTTGTTACAAAGCACTGTTGAAGGTAGAACTGCCTTTTCTTCTTTGTCTGTGCCTGAGAATGATTTGGGAGAGTAGTGAGAAGGCCTTTCAATAATTTATAACTTCAAAATAACAACAAAATTTTTAAAAAGAGAGAAAAATCATTCATCTTACATATGTTTTTAAAAAAAGGAAGCTTATTTTGAGTTAGATGCATAAAGCCCTGGAGCAGTGTGTTTTCCCCTGTGCCTGCTCCCACGTGTGAGTGGGTGCTCCAGGCTTCATCCACCAGTTGCTCCCTGCAGGAAGAACCCATGATCCAAGCATTTCCTCCCCTGGCTGGCCAAGGGCCTGCAGCCTCCCAGCAGGGCTTGGTGCCATGTGCTGGTGCCAGCTCTGCCAGCACAACTCCTGGGGGTGGCAGTGGGGCAGGATATGCTGCTCAGCTGTCCCCGAGGCTGAGGCTGCCTGGGTTCCTCTGGGCAGCTCAGGGAGAGGCTGCTCAGGCTGTTCCCTTACCATGGAGCTGGGGAGCAACCTTGCTTGGTCTTGTCAGGAAAATGAATCCACAAACACCAGAGGTTGTTGTCAAAAAAGGAGACAGAGGAGTCCCTTTTGCTTTATCCCAATAAAGGGAGAGGCCATGGTGCATCCCCTGGGATCTCTCAGATTTTTGGAGGACTCAGCGTCCTTTTTATCCCAATTTCCCTCTCTCTTTCCCCATTGCTGAGGTGCTTGAGAGGCACAGACTTCCCAAATACTGATACCTGAGATTCCCCTCTGATGTACAACCCTCCCCTTTAATTTTTAATTCTTATAGAATTCATGGTTTTTCCCCATTACTTCTTCAATCTTTCAACATCCAATTTAATTTCTCAGTAAACCTGCAGTTTGTTTGTAAAGGCAAATATAATTTTCCATTCATCAATCAAGGAATCCTTTCCATTGTATCTTTTACCTCTCAGTGCTGGTTTTATCTACCCACAGCTTGTTTGGAAACACAAATCCAACATTCCTCTCAATCCTGAGGAAAGAGCAGAGGGGAAAGGTGATATCAGTGAAGGAAAGGTGATGTCAGTGAGGAAAGGTGATGTCAGTCAGGAAAGGTGATACAAGCCCCAGCCAGGCTGCCAGAGGGGTGTGTGCTGCAGCAAGGGCAGTGCCACTCTGCATGTGGCTGGCAGGAGTGTGCCCTGCCTGGGGGACCCTGCACCCTCTCCCCTTTTCTCCCCCTCCACACCCACCTGGGTGTCCTGGCCCTGTCAGAGCTTGGTGTTTTTATTGTTCAAAATGCACTCGAGGAGCCCGTGCAGCTCCCTCTGTTCTGGGCTGAAACTGCTGCACAGCAATTTCTTTTTCCATTTCATCTCTGGCAGAGCCCTTCAGCTTTGCTCCCTTCTCTTCCACCCTCCTCTCCTCCTGCTGAGCTTCTCCCTGGCCCAGCCTCCTTCCCTGCTGTCCCCTCGTGCTCCCAGCTCCTATTTAACCCCCATTTTTTCTGTCCTCTCTCCTTCAGTGCTCCTTCCCAGAAGATAGATCACAAACCACAAGCTCTGCTCTTCATCTAACAGCTCCTAAACCACTTTCTCAGTGTGATAAATGTGCTAATCCTGTGGAGAGGATCCCCTAGGATGCAAACCCTGCTGGGATCTGTGGCAATCCCATGGCATCAGCCACAGGGTCAAATGTACAAAGGGGGTTGCAGCTGCCTTGCCCCAAGTGTGGGCACCACAATCAGCTCCCCTTAGGAATTCAGACCTGCACAAGGCCCTCCAAACAATCCTGTGTGCTTCCAGTGCCTCACCAGCTCTCTTGGCAGCAGGGAATTTGCTTTAATTCTGTGAGTTTTATAAAGCCTGATTCAAATCCCAGGGATTTCAGGCAGTGCTGACACCCAGAGCCTGGGGTCAGGTGTTGGGGAGAGATGGGTGGGCACAACAACCCAGTGTTTTATAGCAGAGCTAACTAGGAACAGCTTATTCCATTAAGAAAAAAGGAAAAAAAATATTCTTAATGAGGACAGAAACCCCCAGACAGGCTTTTTTAAAGAAAATGCCTAAATGTACCATTTTTGCTTTGATTTGAAAACTATTTTTTGCTCTTCAGACTGTAAGATAAAACACATTTGAATTGATGATGCATTTCACAGTAAAAATACATCCCCTATTACCTTGAAAATGCTGAAATGAGTTGTTACAAAATTTTCAACATTTACCCCCTTTCTTAAAAACCAAAATTTTTAATTTCAATGATTTTTTTTTCCTAATGGAAACTCTTGATTACATTTTTACCCAACAGCTCTAATTAGAATTACCAATTACAGGTGGACTGTGCAGCCCTCTCCACTCTGGGACTTCCAAACAAGCCCCATCCCTGGCAGTTTAGCCTTCTGCAACATTTTAGCCTTGTCTAGTCACTGGAATTTATTTTTCTTTCTTTTTTTCCCTACCCTTTCTCCTCTGAGGGTTAGTTTTTACCAGTGCAGCATCTCTAACAGTCAGGGAACTTCACAGTGAGTTGAGATCGCATTGATTTCTCCAGGAAGAAGCTGCATACTAATTTTTTCCTATTTTTCTCCCTTGAGGAAAGCAGGTAGCAGCTCCAGGAAGGGTTTGTAGATATTGTGTTCACCTGCTGGCTGCCAGGGAAATCTGAGGTCTGTGGGACCATCATGGGACACCAGGAGGCTCTGGCTGGTCTGGTGGGATTAAACAGAACAGGTGAGGCCTGAGAGAAGCATCAGGTGAGGATCAGGGGATGGATCAGGCCATGCTGTGCTGCCAGAGCTTCCCTGTGCCTCCAGGGTGATCCTCACACCCCATGCTGTGCTGTCAGAGCTTCCCTGTGCCTCCAGGGTGATCCTCACCACCCCCCAGCTCTCCATGGCAAGGGAAGGAACACTGCAGCAGTGTGAATGGAGAGGGTCTGTGCTGGAGGGGAAGGGAAGATGTTAGTCTGCTCTTAAACCCCCAAACCCTCTGTTCCAGGCTTGTCCAGCCTTTACAGGCCACCTCCAAGAGCCAAGAGGCCCTGGGGCATCCTCCTTCATGAAACCAGTGTCCCCAGTGCCACTGTGACTCCTGGGCTGCCATGTCCAGAGCTTTCCATTGCTGCTCATCCCTGTGCTGGCTCCAGGCTGTTAAGGGCTGATCTTCTCTCCCTGGAAACAAGCCCAAGGCTTCAGCCTGTCCCACTTCACCCCTCCCACTCCCCTGCCACACTGTTATCACCTTCCTGGACAAACCTGAGATAGTATTAAACCAGAGGGAGGTTTTCATACACAAATGTCCCTGTGATTAATGGATTAAGAGATTCTGTGCAAATTAAAGCCTTTCTTCATACTTCACACATCCAGCTCTTCAGCTGTTGTTCTTTCCTTTCTAGTCCTTCACAGAAATCCCTGTGGGCATTGCTGGCCCCATCCTTTTTGCTGCAGTTTTCTGCCCACAATGACCCAGGTATGTGGCTGGCACTCATTTTCCCCAAAGCCTTCACCCCACTGGGCCCTGGGCAGACCCTGCTGCTCCTGAACCAGCACTGTGGAGAGGAGGATGCTGTGAGCACAGCTTGTTTATACACAAAACCAACCCATGAAGATCTGAATTCCTTTAAGGAGGGGTTTAACCAGGAGGGATCCATTCCATGAGGAAAACCTGAATTCCTTAAAGAAGGGGTTTTACCGGAAGGGATCCATTCCATGAGGAAAACCTGAATTCCTTAAGGAAGGGGTTTAACCAGGAGGGATCCATTCCATGGAGTGCAGTTGCCCTGTTGCTGCTGAGGTCCAGGACAGTGATGCTGTGGGACAGGACAGGGGCTCTGTGCTCATAACATCCTGGGCACTAATGAAGCCCAGGAGCAGCTGCAAGCAGAGCCAGCTGAAGGATTCCTGCTGCCTCCCACCAATTCATCAATTACCTATCTGCTTAGTCCTTTTCTCCATCCTTTTACAATCTAAATAGCACATTTTATAGTCGCTGCTAAGTGATGTGATCAACATCAATTACCTACTAAAAGAGAATCAAGTCTTGATTTAAAATTAAGTGCTGCATTTTCCCATGTTCTTTATATGTAGCCAACAGAATAATTGCAGTGACATAAAAACTAATTACACAACTCCACAATTAGGCCTCCCTCCTAGTGCTGTGATTGTCTTTAAGTACACTGATGAAAAATTACTCCCAGTCCCAAATTACTCTCTCACACCCATCTTCTCTAATACCTTTGAAAAAAGCCCTCCACCCATCAGACCAAAGAGAGGAACTCGAGATGCAGAAGGTAATACATGCAGACTGTATTTTCTTATCTCTTTGATATGGTTTCAGATGTGGGGTTTGGCTGGGATTGCCCAGGGATGCAGCAGTGCTGCTCTCTGGATGGACTGAGCATCTCAGTGAGGCTTCCCAAACTGCCTGGTGGCTGCTGTGCCCTGAGAGAACCCTGAGAAAGCCTGAGACAAGCAGGGAGAAAATCCTCTTGCCAGTGCCCCAGCTGACATTTGGCTCCTGGGCTGTGAGCAGAGCCCTGTCCTGCCTGGCTGCCAGCCTTGGGCTTGGTGTGGGGAGCCCAGAAGGAGAAGGAAGAGGCTGGAGTACAGCAGAGCTTTCACCCATCCAGAGGGCAGCAGCTAAACCCAGGCAGCAATCACGTAGCTGCCTGAGGAACCATAAACCCCAACAAAAATCATAAGCATCAATAAAGCTCTGGTGCACTCCTGACAGGCTTTGAGGGATTTGATTCCAGATTATGTTTTGAGATGTTTACAACCAACCTGGAAAGACTGAAAATATTCAATTACTGGCAAGGAGAGCTGAGATTTGCTTACAGTCAGTCTCCTGCCTCCAGGATCTCTGTGGGTGCCAGCAGTGAAACACAGCATGGGTGAGCAGAGCCGTGGGGACAGTGGCCCAGGGACAGGTCCCCCGATGTCACTGAGCATCTTTCACTGGATAATTAAACATTGCAGGTTTAATTTTGGGGCTGGCAGGTTGGTTTTGGCTGCTGTGCCGTGGATGCCATGGCCTGTTCCTCAGCCACAGCCCAGCCCTTGCCAGGGAGGGTTGCACAGCTCGTGGCTGTCGATTTTCCATCATTTCTGCAATGCCATCATTCAGTCACAGCTGGGAAAGGGGTGGGAAATGCTTTGGCATGATTTTAATCAGCAGAGTGCTTTGAGTGAATGAGGTGAGCTCCCTGTGCCTTCTCTGACTTTCTCACCTCATTTCAGCATCAGCCAGGGGTGCCAAGGCTGAGAATTTACTCCCTTGTATTTACCTGAAATCTCACTGCCTTCCTCAAAAACTGTGAAAAATAAACGCGGTGGTGAAGTAGCCTGTGGCAGGGATGATGTGATATGTAAGGCCAGCATCTCCTGATCTTTGTGAATATTCCCTCCTGATCCCCAGCACTCATCCCAGATATCCCCACCTTGTCCCCAGCCCCAGAGGGCTGAGTGCCACATCCAGGAATTCCTTGGACACCTCTGGGGATGGGGAACCAAACCTCCCTGGGCAGTTCCAGTGCCTGACCACCCCTTCCATGGGGAAATTCCTCCAGAATTTCTCCTAACACGATGCAGAGAGGCACCCCCAGCCCAGGGCTGCTCCCCAGGACAGCCCGTTCCTGCAGCCAGGGAGGCTCCTGCCTGCCCAGCACAGCCCGGGGCCAGGCCTGGGACAAGGGACACGGTTCAGATTGGCCTGGGACAAGGGACACGGCTCAGATTGGCCTGGGACAAGGGACACAGCTCGGCCTGGGAGAAGGGACATGGCTCAGACTGGCCCGGACACGGCTCAGATGGGCGAAACCGGCCCGGAACATGGCTTAGATAGGCCAGGGACAAGGGACAAGGCTCATCCCAGTGAAACCACCCCAAGACACGGCTCAGCCCGTCTCGGCGGGGCCAACTCAAGGGACAGCCAGGCCAAGAGACCGCGGCCACCTCACGGGACACGGACAGGGCCAGGAGGCGGGGCCAAGACCAAGGGGCGGGGCCAATGGGGTGTGGCCAAAAATGGGGCTGTGCTGACTGGGCGGGGCGGGGCCAAGGGCGGGGCCAAGGGCGGAGCAGGGCCAAGAACGGCGCTGATTGGGCGGGCCCGGGGCGGGCCCGGGGGCGGGGCGGCCGGGCCCGGGCGGAGCGTGCGCAGTGCGGAGCGGTGAGTCGCGGTGGGGGGGTCGCGGTGGGAGGTGCTGCTGGCGCCCCGTGAGGACTGGGCCCGAGCTCGGGGTCGGGGAGCCGCGATCCGGGGCGTGGCGCTGGTCCTGGCCCCGTGGGCACCGGCCGCTGCCTCCCCTGCGCTGCCCTCGTGCGAGCGGAGCCGGCGGTGAGGCCTTGCCGGGCTCGCAGGCCCGGCTCCCGTCGGAGCGGACGGGCTCGGGCAGGGCTGGCAGGACAGGTCCCGACAGCAGGGACCGCAAACGCGGGCCGTGTGACGGACACTTCGGTACAGGACAGGGGTCCCTTACACCGCGGGGTTTTAAACATAAATATTTACATAAGTTTTCTCCAAAGTGCAGTTTGGATCCTGCCTGGAGCACGAGTGAGCTCCGGCCTGCTGTGTGCCCAGGCTACTGTGGAATAAAAACTTGCTGAAGTAGCTGTGGGATATTAAAATGGATGTTTGTTCAGGGTGTGCGCTCTGTAACACGAGGTCTGAATTTTAAAGCTGGTGTAATTGTTTTGGTACAAGCCTGCATATGGCGCTCTGGCTGGAGAACTGGTAAAGCGATGCACAAGGCCAGGAAGGGAACGCTGAGCAAATGGGATTTCGTATATAAACACTGTTTGGAATGTTGCCTTAAAATGTTGAAGTTCAGTGGTTGACTAACACTTGCATTAGGAGAGATCTTTGAGAGAGCTCTGCTGCCCACCTTCAGCAGGGTCTGAGTTTACAGCGAGTTCTGTAGACACAGTTTCTTAGGGCCGAGTTATTTATTCTGCAGTGTTTTTCTGCTCGAACTGAGCCAGTCCGAGTGCGGCGCAGAGGCAGAGCTGCCTGCCCCGGTGCTGCTCAGTTTGCCTGCCAAAGGAGGAGAATCTGCAGGGGCATCTCTGTGGAGCAGGCTGCTCCGTGCACAGCCCAGTAGGAGTCTTTTAAGTGCAGATAAGTCTCCAGAGGATTTAGAAGACGATGGCACACCCTGTCATTTACCGAACGTGCTGCCGCAGTGTTCCTGTGATCCTTGGAATTCATTTGTTCTCTGGGAGCAGCATTGTTAAGGGATGGACTTCTAAATTTCTCTCTTTTTCTTTTCCCCAACCCTGTCTTAAAATGATCCAGTCTGGTCCACTTTGTTTTCCAGCAGTGTCTAGGGCATTTATGTGATGGAAATATCCAAAATACTGTCCCAGAAACTTCAGTGTAGGGGTCCAGCTACCAGAGGTGAGAGCAGTGTTGTGAGTTCCTGGAGGCTGCTGTCTGTGTGACCATGTATTTACTAAAAGTGACGGAATACAAATAAAATTCTTTGGAAGAAATCAGCTGGAAACAGCTGCTGGTGAACTGTCAGAACACCTTTGAACCCACAGTGTTGTCCCTGTGTCCTGAAGCAGTACAAGAGCAGGGCTGGTGCTACTGCCACCACCTCCTTCATTTTTACATGAGAATTCCTTTAGCCTAAACAATAAAACACCTGGAAAACTCCAGCACCCCCAAAGCTGTCTCTATCTGCTTCTGCTTGGGTTGGGCAGGTGGGGCTGAAAGCACAGCAGCCCTACCTTGAGAATATGTGAGGTGGTGGATTATGGGGATAAATTTAGGGATAATACTCATCCTTTCCATGTGCTAATCCTCTGTGCTGCTGCCTCCCTCCATGGCTTTTATAACCCACCTCAGCTCTTACACTGTTTCTCCTCGGAGGAACAACGCTCTGCTCGTGAGGGAGGTGAATCAGCTTTAATTAAGATTTGTCGAGCTCTTTGTTGATACCTTCTCAATAGCTGGTGCTGTTTTTTTTAATGAGCACACAGATATTCTTAGCACCTGAAGTGGGAAGTGACACAAGGCTGGGGATCTCTGGGAAGCAGCCCTGCCAAGGGAGACGGTGCCTGCTCATCCAGGCTTTGTCAAATCCGTCCTGGCTGCGCTTCATGAGGCAGCTCAGCAAAACCCCCAATCCCTGCGAGTCTTTGGGGAATCTCAAATGTTCCTGGGAGCTAAGCCCTGCTTTTGCATGAGATTTGTAGCTTTTGTCCCCTTGCTGGATTTCTGCCAAGCTGCTGGTTGGGTTTGGTGCAGCTGTGCTCTGGTGTCACCTGCTTTGTAACACCTTGTGGCAATGGATTTCAACACCTGTCCCCTCAAATCTGCGTGTGTGGGGTAGGCAGGGCTGGGTGATGGCCCCTGTGGGCTGTGTGAGGTGGGAGGGGAAAGCTGGGCAGCCATGCCCTTCCACAGGGCAGCATCCCATTCCCTACTGGCTTCTGAGCTGCAAGTGAAGCTTGGTTAGTGAGGGGTAGTGGAAATGGTCATGGTGCTGCTGGCTCTGTGGTTGTGTGGGTGCCCTCAGCACCATGAGGAGCTCTGTTGTATTTTAGGGAGGAGAATTCATTCATTTGGCTTTGTCACTGCTGTAGGAGAGGAGATGGAGGATGCTGAGATGAAATTCAGGGCTGGAACAGCCTTGTCCATGGCCCTGTCCTGAGGCAGGTCAGAGATCCTCAGCTCCAGGCGGCTGGGCAGTGGTGGATGGTGGTGCAGATCGGCATAGGGCCCAGTTCCCTCTGGGCCTTGATGGAATCCCAAGATTCCCAAGATGATGGAATGTCCTCAGAGAACCTGGCAGCTCATCTAACTTGCCCTTGCAGCCAACTGAGCAGCCATTTTGTCTCTTGCCTTCACAGAGCCCCATGGCTGGTTGGTAAAATCTGAGAGCTGGTACCAGCCCTGGAGGGAGCAGGGAAGGAGAAAGCCCTCCCCAGCTGCTCTGGGGCAGCATGTTCTGCACTGCTGGCTGCTCTGCTGGCTGCCCAGACCCTCTGTTACTCTGTGACTCAGAGGTGACACCCAGCACAGAGCTCAGAACTGGATATTTTATGTTCTGGATCACAGAGTGATGTTCAGCTCTTTGGAGCTTTAGTCTGGTCCCCAGTTTCCCCCAGGTTCCTTGTGTCTGCAGAGTTTTTCTCTGGTCTGTTTGCGTGCTTGCTCTCTGTGCTGTTTCCAAGTACATTTCTTTGCTTTGTTTTCCTTGATTTTCTTTCTATTGATTTGTGGGTGTTTTGGGAACTTTTTTTCAGTTATCAATTCCGATCATGACCTCCAGAGTGCTTCCAGCACTCAACTCCTGGGCATCCTTTCAGGTTTTATAAAAGTGCCTTCTCTTTCCTTGTTCAAACCATTAATGGAAAGGATGAACAGAAGCAGACCTGGGCTGAGCTCCCAGGGCCCATGCACAGGGATTTCTCCTTTGGTGACAGGGAATTGCTGATAGCCACCCCTCAAGTGCTTGGGGTGGAGTTGCTTTGGCTGGCCTTTTTTTTCTTAGTTAATAATGAGCACTGGGCCTCATTAAGATGAGCTTGCCCAGTCCCAGCTCCTGTGGCTTTTTGAAAGCATCAGATGGATGGAGAGAAAAACCTGCTCTGTGCTGCTCAGAGGTGTGATGGGCAGGTCTCTTTAGTGGGGGATTGTGCTCTCCTTCTGAAGGCTTAGGTCATTTTTAAGAGCTTTCATGAACTTCATTTACCTGAGGCTTCTTGCTGGGACTGGCACAGCTCTGAGGCAATGCTCAGCTTCCTGCTCTGAGCTGCCTCAGCACTGGGCTGGGCATGGGGGAGGTTGTGTCCAGCACCCCCTGCTCCCCTTTGTTTCTCCAAAGGTCTCTCCTCAGTGAGAGCTGGGTTTGTCTGTATGTGACAAAGGTAGCAAAAATGCATTTTTCTCCTCAAGCAATTCCAAGTTCCTTGTGTGGTTGCTCTTCTCTGGAAAAGATAAAACTACTTGCTCTGGAGAAATTAATGACACTCATTTTTATTCCTAACTAGCATGTGTCAGGGTGGGAGTGTTTGCAGGGTACCTCACTGCACCAGGGCTCTGTGTCACCTCAGTGATGCTTCAGGAAGAGGAATTACCTGAGCTGAAATAGATTTCACTGCCCAAGCAGGACCAGCTTTGCCCTCCCTGAGTTCTGGGAGTACTGAGCTGCTGGGCTCAGCTGCCTGAAGTTTAAGAATTGAACTTTCTGAAGTCTTCCACCTGCTACTCCATCTTTCTTTGCACTGTGGGATGGAATTTGGGCCCCACTGAAGTTAAAGAGAACACAGGATTCCTTTGTGGGGTTCATGTCTTTCTCCTAGGTACCCAGCTGTTCACTCCAGCTGTGCTTCAGGGACACCATCAACAGCATGGAGACACTCTTTGTTGTCCTGTACTGGTGCATGGCTGATGACAGAGAATCATGGAATATTCCAAATTGGAAGGCACCCACAAGCATCGCTCAGTCCAGCTCAGTGGGTGCCCTGACCTCATTTCAATTCCAGGGGAAAAAATGCAGTCTCCCTAAAACATTCCTATGGCTTCTGATGGATTCTTCCTCACTGTTCTCCAGGGCCCTGTGTGCTGTAGTTAAATATGGATGGAAAGGTTGTGTTCCACTCTGGATTACAGCTGAATCTCACTGGTGGATAAATTGCATCCCAAGTCTAGTTTGCAAAGCCCTTTGGGCTTCATGGGCTGCAGGAAGCTGTATTTTATTCTAGATGTGTGTTTGCTGATAATTCTGTAGGATTTGCAGACAGCAGGTTGTAAGAGCCCTGATTATACTGGTGCCCTGTGCAGTCAGACTCTGCTCAAGTAATTCAGGTGCCTGCTGCATAGAGAGGGAAAGGAACATAGAAGGATGATTTAGAAATCTCTGGAGCAGATGGCAAGAAGATGCATGTGTTGATCTGGAGGAGATACCAAGCCACATATATGCCTTTAAACACCTAAATAAAAGTCAGGTTTTTTTTAATGGTTGCCTACTTTAAGCCCAAATAATTCCTTTAACGAGAGGTTTTAAAGGTTTAACTTAATTTTAGAGTTTTTATTTCGAGCCTACTTCCATAAAATTAACTTTTTGAATGCAGAATGCTTTAATGTCTTCTGTGTTGCTGCTCATTTGCAAGAAGTCTCTGCACAGTTATTTCTTATGTACCAGTTAAATCTATCAGCCAACAGATGTCAAGTGTAGCAAAAATGCTATAATAATATTATGGTCTAATAATAGTTATAATGATTCTAATTACCTGGTGCAGCTTTAGAGAGAGGCAGATTCAGGAATGAGTGCAAGTGTTTAACCTTGAACTGCAGAAGCAGGGCACTTCCAGAGGTGCCTGTGCTGCTCCCCCTCCTCCCTCTGGGACATCCCACTGCCTTTATTTCCTCCAGCAAACCAGGAGCAGCACTCTGGTGTGTTTGAGATGCTCAGAGCTCACCCTGGCTGTGTTCAGAGCAGTGCTGGCAGCTGGGGATGAGCACATTTCCTGCCATACCTGGGAGAGTGAAGCCTGCTCGTTTTTAACCTCTGCCTGCCCTGCTCTTTGCATGCTCCCCCTGCCTGGTGATGGGGACACAGATTGCTCCCCCTCTCAGTAATCTCCATCCTCTGTGCAAGCTACTTGAGCTCTTCTCAAGTGTCAGGGGAGGCTTTGCCCCAGCCTGGGAAGCACAAAGCCAGAATCTCCTGCTGGGAGAGATTTGGGGGTGTGCAGGTGAGGGGCTGGGTGTTTTTGATCCCGACAGAGGCTTTGGTGTGGGGCTGGGAGAGCACTGGGCTGGTGCCTGAGTGCTGTGCTTGCCTTGCCTTGCACAGTCTGACCCCCACAGAGCCTTGGCAGAGTCTCCTTCCCCAACTGCTCCATGTGCCAGCTCTGTCACATCACCCCAGTGTCCTTCCACATCACCCCAGTGCTCATCCACATCACCCCAGTGCTCATCCACATCACCCCCAATGTCCTTCTACATCACCCCAGTGCCTTCCACATCACCCCAGTGCCTTCCACATCACCCCAGTGTCCTTCCACATCACCCCAGTGCTCATCCACATCACCCCAGTGCCTTCCACATCACCCCAGTGCTGATCCACATCACCCCAGTGCCTTCCACATCACCCCCAGTGCCTTCCACATCACCCCAGTGCTCATCCACATCACCCCAGTGCTCATCCACATCACCCCAGTGCCTTCCACATCACCCCCAGTGCCTTCCACACCACCCCAGTGTCCTTCCACATCACCCCCAGTGTCCTTCCACATCACCCCCAGTGCCTTTCACATCACCCCAGTGCTCATCCACATCACCCCAGTGCCCTTCCACATCACCCCAGTGCTGATCCACATCACCCCAGTGCCTTCCACATCACCCCAGTGCCCTTCCACATCACCCCCAGTGCCCTTTCACCACCAGACTTCTCCTTTAGGAAGGATCCTGGGCTGCATTTGCTGTATCCCTGTGGTTGTTGCTGGATCCCCTCGTGCCACAGCTGCTGATTTAGGGTGAGGAGTCCTTGGTTCACAGAGCAGCCAGCTCTGCATGGGCTGCACGTTGACAGCTTTCCATGATTTTGTGCTGAACCTTCTTCCTATAAATAATTGATTCACAGGCTGATGAGAACTACAAGAACTTGTCTCTCAGTTGCTGCTCCCTGGCATGGCAGCAGCTGGAAATCTGCTGTTTTCCTAGAAAATGGATCCAGAGGTGCCCTTGCAAGGTTTTCTTTATTTCCAGCTGCTCCTAGACATGCTCTGCTTCCCAGGAAAGCCCTGCCTGCCAAAACCTGCAGCACTCCTTGTGCCAGGGCCCGTCAGGGGACAGCTCTGCCACCTGCAGCCGTGCCTGGGGAGGTTCAGCCTCTCCTTGGGGGGCTTCTGCCTTTCCTTTGGGAAATTAATGCTTTGCTTGGGGAGGTTCTGCCTTTCCTTTGGGAAATTAATGCTTTGCTTGGGGAGGTTCTGCCTTTCCTTTGGGGAGGTTCAGCCTGGCTCTGGGCAGATTCAGCCTTTCCTTTGAGAGGTTCAGCCTCTCCTTGGGGATGTTCTGCCTTTCCTTTGGGATATTCAACCTTTCCTTTGGGATATTCAGCCTCTTCTTTGGGATATTCAACCTCTCCTTTGGGATGTTCAGCCTCTCCTTTGGGATGTTCAGCTCTCCTTTGGGATGTTCAGCTCTCCTTTGGGATGTTCAGCCTCTCCTTTGGGATGTTCAGCTCTCCTTTGGGGATGTTCAGCCTCTCCTTTGGGGATGTTCAGCCTCTCCTTTGGGAGGTTCAGCCCCTCCTTTGAGGAGGTTTCCTTCTTGCAGGAGTCAGTGTGTGTGTGTTGGTGCATCACCATGGAGATGAGGCCCCAGGAGCTGCAGGTCCAGCCTTTTGCAGCTCATGTGAAGGAGGATGCGCTAACGGGCTCCTCGTATTTAGGGAAAATGATTTCTTGGAGTAAATAAATCGTCAAAGAGCACTTGGCATCGGCCCAGGTGCTATTAAGGAGAAGATCTCTTGGAGCCAGAGCTGTGAGGCTCATGCAATATTCACTCACTTTGCTGTGCTGCACATCAGGCTGTGCCCAGCACTGACTCACTGACCCACTTGTGCTTTTCCTTACCCCGAGATAACAAAGCTCCTGTTGCTTTTCTCCTTTTTCCTATTTCTCATCCTGCCACAGCAGCACCTTCCTGCATCCCTTTTCCTTGGCCACTGGGTGTCCAGGCTTTCGGAGCTTCCAGTGGTTACAGGCTCCACTTCCATGGCTGCTGCTGCTGCTTTGGCCAGGTGTCAAAGGACGTGCAAAGGCTGCAGTGAGCTCTCCCGGTGCACAAACACCTCTCTGGGTTGTGCCAGCACACCCCAAGCCCTGCCTGCTCATACTGACGTTCTTGGGACATTGGGGACACTGCCCTTTCCACGTGCCTGGCCCTAGCACACTCTTTCCTTGTGTAATTTCTACACAGAACCCTTCCAACAAGGTGTGGAGAAGCCCTGTGGCACCTCTCTACCTCACTGCCTCCAGGTCTCATTCCAGACTTCATCTGTAAACATCTCTTTGCCCTTGCTAAAAACACTGTCTCTTAATTTCCCTCTGCAGGAGTATTATTTAATTTGTAACAGTTTTAGGCCATTATTTGAAAAATCCGATATGAAGCTGTATTTCATTTACTGTAATGATCCACTAATGCAGGCATATTTCAAAGGCAGGCGATGCAGTACTGTGGGGTTTAATTAAATTTTGTTTTTCAAGTAAGCATCAATAGACAGACAATAACAAATGGTGGACAATATGCATACAGAACAAAGTCTCTTCATTTTCCTTTTCAAGACTGTGGAAGAGAAAATGTATAGCCTTTAAAATGGACTTGGCCTGCTCACAACTGCTGTTTTAGTGTAGTTAACTCACTTCAGGAGGAGTATTTGCTTCTTACTCTGCCTTTAATTAATTTTCTTGCTCTCTTCCTGCCCACAGAATAAACTGTTACACTGTGGAAAATTTCCAGCAGGAGCGGTGGGTAATCCAAGTGCTTCAGCAGGTTCTGGAGGGATTTTTGAGTGCTGTGTTGGTACCTGTGAGTGATTGCTCCTCCAGATGGGCCCTCCTGAGGGTGCCAGAACAGAAGGGCTGGCTGTGAGGTTCCTGTCTCTGGCAGCTGGACATGGCATGTGCCAGCCTTGGAAAGGGAGGCAAAGTGCTGCTGCCATGCTTGTACCCCAATCAGGAATCAGCAAGTGGCTCTGGAGTGCATTTTGTTCCTTTTCTCCCAGCAAGCATGGGGTGATGGAGTGCAGAAGCGTGGGGAAGTGTTCACATCAGCAGGAGGCTTCTGGCACCATCCTGGTGCTGCCAGTGTGGCACTTGGACACCTGCTCCTGGCTAAAGAAATGTGCCAGTGCTGCTGTGAAAGGGCTCCTGGGCTCAGGTTTGAGGAGCAGGCTGAGATGGGGTGGCTGAGGCAGGTTTGGTTTCCTCCAGGTGTCAGGAGAGTTTACCCTGTCCAGGAGCAGAAGCAGAGTTTGCTGAGGAACCCGATGTGAGACTCCCACTGCACTTTGATTCTCTCTGAAATCTCCCAAAGGCAGAGAGCTGAGAAAAGCTTGAATCTTTCAGAGGAAGAGTCTCCATTCTGAGATGGGAGTTCAAGCCATATCCTGGGTTGATGCCTAAAGCTTTGCCTGCTTCACCTGCCTTCACAGGCTGGGGGCAAGGGCTGTGCCTGGAGCTGGCTCTGCTTTCCAGCCCTGAGCTGGGCTGGATCACAGAGCAGAGAGCTGCTGGCTGCCAGCTGGAGCGTGCAAGGGCTGGATTCTGTGGGAGCCTGTGCAGCTGGAAGTGCCTGGAAAGCATCTCTGTAGATGACAGACTGGATCTGTACCCTCCTCCTCCTCACTGGGATCTTGGTGTAACACTCCCCTTGTTCCAGGCACAGCCTGAGTTTGCTCCTTGCTGGAAGCAGTGCTGAGAGCCCTCCACAGCTCTTCTGGTGCCTGGGCTGGCTGAGTCTTGTGTTCTGAGCTGGGTGAGAGGCTCCTGGAACAATGGATGGGGTCCTGTGAGTTTCCAGGAGTCCTGGAAATAAAAATATAAATGGTCTAAATAGAACTTGTCATCAGGCACCAGATGAGTGGTGCCTGACTCTTTAAATGAACTGGAAAAACCCCACACAGCTGAGGTTTGTACTGGCCCTGCTAATGCCAGGGGATGGCCCCTTCCCTGATTCCTTGTTCTTCCCTTGTTCCCTGCTTTAGGCTGCCACATTTCCATTTTGTCACTTCTTTTTGTTGATAGGAGTGCTGAGGTTCTGTTGCTGGGCTTTGGGGCGGGAGTTGCTTTGTGGTGACCTGAAAAACACCTCCAGCTTCTTCTGTCCTTCCTCTGCACCTCCTGCCTTTCTCTTTGCCATGAACTAACCTCTGTCCTGCCAGCAACCTCAGGCCTCTTGCAGACTCACTTTTATGGAGACATCACCCATAATCTGTAGGAGTGGCTTTCCTGGCTGTGGCAGGGCTCAGGTGGCTGCTCCCACATGGAGCCCTCATCTGGAACATCTGGAGCCAGCAGCTCTGGGCTGAGGGATGTGCCCTCTGTGCACACCAGGGAGTGCCTGAGCCTGGTCTTTGCAGGAGCAGATGAGCCATTTGGGATCCTCACCGCACTGCTGGCATGGTTTATTCTTGCAGGAGCTCCCACAGCAGTTTTAGGGCTTTGCTGTGCCAAGCAGGATCCCCACAAGGACATGGCCAGGCCCTGTGCTTCAGTGGTTCTTGCAGGGCTGTGCAGCAAACAGGACCTGTGAGGAGCCTCAAGGCAAGGGCACAAACCCCGTGCACGGGAAACTGCAGTGCTGCTGCTTGGGAATGAACAAAAAAACCCATCTAGGACTATTTAAAAGGAAAAAATTAGTAATGTGTAGTGCAGCTTGAGGGAATTCTTGTAGCAGGAGAGCATGTGCTGGCTGGGAGGGAAGAAGCACTTGCTCAGATGTAAGAGCTGGATGGAGAGATGGAGATTTTAGACGGTTTTTAAGATGTTGTTTATTGCATAGACGAGGCAATAGTTATGGGTTGTGGGTGAGCCTAGAGCTGATGGCTACAGGCAAGTTGTGTGTCTTGAAGTTTTGTTTTATTTATGTTATAAAGTATTATATTTTTTCTTTGTAGTGCCTTTTATTATATAGCAACTAATTAATACTTTTATTATTACTTGTAGTTTATTTTAACTACTAACATTACTATATTTATGTTACTATGTTTTAATTACAAAAGGTTAGTATGTTATAGTTTAAGTTACAAGCTGTTTTTCAGTTTTTTTGTAGTGGAAAATTTAGAGATTTTTTTTTTTACTTGCAACATTGGTTTTCTTGTTTGCTTGTGAAAATCTTTTTGCTTGGTAAAAACATCTTTTGTTTGAAGTGGATTTGTTCAGAGTCATAAAAGCCCCGTCCAACTCACTTGCCTTTTGCTTTCTTAGTTACCCAGTAAGACTGGCTCAGCAATTCTTTTCTTCTATATCAAAACTTGCTATCATTTCTGTTCCTTCTTCAGATTTTACATTTAAGGATTTTTTTTGTTATACATACATATCTGTGAGACCTTCCTGTCAAATCCTTCTCCTTCCCAACACTCAGACAAGTGCCAATCCATTGCAGCCATTCCAGGCACTTGACAGATCCCAGCCTTCCCGGGATCAGCAAGGTGCTGTGCAGTTTCTGGACTACATGGAGTGCTAATTTAAACACCAAATCCTTGCTCCTAGCTGGTGCCTGCCTGGCTAGGGGTGCTGATGTCTCACCACAAGAAGAGTGCTGAGCTCCACCAGCACTGGGGGCTAACAGTGGCCAGCTCGCTTTCCTTGGACTCCTCCTCTGGAGTTTGGCAGCTGTCTGCTTCAGGGAGCACCGTGGCCTCACAAGAGTTTATTTGATCTGACACATGACAAATTGTTTCTGCTGGCAGCTACTGGAGGCTCAGGCTGTTTGCTGACAGCTGTGGCTGGCATGGGGAGTGTCTTGGTTTGGAGGACAGGTGTCTGCTAAGAAAGGCAAGAGCCTGTCTTTGAAAAGGAGAATGTAAACCCCCTCCCTACAAAGTATTATAATTTTGAAATCAAGGAGCTCTCAGGCAAAGATATGGGAACAGGAATAACAGTTCTTTACTAGGAAAGTTAAAATAGAAATACAGTACTACAAAGAAACAAACCCCAAACCCTGCCAGAGTCAGAATCCAAGCTGACACCCGTCAGTCAGTCAGGGTGGTGGCAGCAGTGCCATTCCATGGTGGCTGCATCCTCCTGCAGTGACAGATGTGGCTCAGTTGGAGCAGTGCTCCTGTACAAGGTGCAGTTTCCCTCCCAGTGATGATGTGGAAGGGTCTGGTTTTCCTCTGGGATCCAGTGGAAAAGGCTGCTCTGGTGTTCCAAATCTCAGATTTTATCTGGGTAGGAAATGTTTGGCTCCTCCCCTGGCTGGAGCATCTCCCCATGGGATGATGGAATTTTATCATCCATGCACTGGGACTCAGTGGCCATTAACAGGAGGGAGGATGGGTTGTGAAAAGATAAAGAACACTGCCCCAGCTGGTTTAACAGCTGACCCATTAACAGGAGATATCTCAACAGAGATCAGGATCACTGCCCCATCTGGTCTCAACAGATGGTGATAGAATAGATACTTTTGGTCACATCCTGTATTGCTGTCTGCTGGATTATTGATGCTGGTTGTGGTTCTGTGGGGCAGAGCAGAACCTGTGCTCTGCAACCAGCCCCAGCTGCCATTAAAAACACTTTGTTAAGTTCCATTTTTTAGGATACCCTTTTAGCTCAGCAATGAGGAGTAGAATATTACATTCCTCAGCAGAATAAAAAGTACATGTCCCCTGTGAGATAGTGTAAATACATTTTATCTGTTCTATTACCTGCAGTTTTCAGAATATGTCCCCTAAGCATTTTAATCTTGTTTTCCAGGGTTGTCTCAGAGTGAGGAATCGCTCCTATTTGCAACTTTGGGAATGATTACTTGTTCATTAATTTCTTCCCTTTCCTGCTGTCCATCTATTATTGCTTCCAAGAGAGAAAAAAAAAAAACCCTCTCTGTAAATCTCCACCAAAGCAGGGCTGAGTGCCTGATGAGACAGAGAATTCTGTGTGCTGGGAGGAGTTCCTGGGAGATCACCCTGGAGCTGTGGCTGTTGCTGTTCCATGCCCTTTGGTGCCTTTTCCATGGTATTAAAATGAAGAGCCAGACACAGTTAGGGGATAAAGGGTTTTTATCTCAGTATTTAGTAAGGAGCCTTATGGAGCAACACTTGGCCAAGGTGGAACGCCCCAAAATGCACACACACATCACACAATCATAGATCACATATTCAATTTATAGGCCTTGCAAATTGCATATTTAACAAAGATACCTCAATGAGAGGCTTGGATGAAAAGTGTGATATCTCCCTGTTTTGAAGTATTCCTCTCTAGATGGGCTTAATTTTAATTTTAGTTTGCAGGATGTATTTTAGAGGGGACCTTGGTTTTCCAAGACAGCTTGGGGCTTTCCAGGTGAGAGGCTTTTAGATTGTTTGCTTTTCTGGCCTAACAGAGTGCCAGGTTTGTGCCAAATTATCAGACTTCAGGAATTACAAGTATGCATGTTAATGGCACTGAAAATACATAAAAGATATATAAAAGAAAAGGCAAAAAATCACCATGGCATCACAGGTGCCTGGGCTGGCTCCCTGATCCTTGCCCTGGGATGAACAAGCACGTGCCAGAGCAGCCAGGCACACCTGGGACACACCTGGGGCACACCTGGGGCACACCTGGGGCACACCTGGGGCACACCTGGGGCTCACCTGGAGCACATCTGGAGCCCGGTGGTGAGATCAGGGCAGCTCCAGCACCCGAGCAGGGCTCTGCTCCTGCCATGCCTGCAGGGCTGTTATGAAACAGGAACAGACAATGCAGAGCAGTTCCTGCTGCCACTCTTTTGTCCAGCAGCTAAAAGCCAGTTCAGAGGGTTTTGTGGAAGCCTTGCTTGCTTTGGTCTTTTTTTTGCTCTTTCTTTAAGTAGAGACTTAAAAGAGCTGGAGACTGGAGGCCAGTGTAATTATTATTTCTTCCTGAATAGCACAATAAATGTGCCATTTGTTCCATAAATGACAGGGTCCCTGCCTCAGAAAACATGTGCAGCCTGTTCCCACTGCTGCTCCCTTTGACATGTGAGGAACTGCCCCTGCCTGCCTCTGGGTGCCTGGAGATTTCTCACTCCCTCACTGGGGTCGCTGCCAAAACTTGTCCTGACATGATGTGTGTGGTCACTGGAAGTCACTGGAACAGCCTGGATTCACAGAGCAGCTTCACTGAGCTGGCAGCTGATGGATGGAGAATAGCTGGGGATCCAGTCTGTGTGCAGGAGGGGACAGCTGAGCTCTGTGGCCATCCTGGCAGAATCTCAGACGTGGCCTGGCAGAGCTGTGGTGGATGTGCCACGTCCCCACCTGCTGTGGCACTACCAGGATGCTCAGGCAGCTGCTCAGGATGTTCTGGTGTCTCAGAGAAGAGGGGAAGGTGCTGCAGGTGCAGCTTTGATCAGAGCTGTGTGTGGGAACAGCCTGCTGCTCATCCTGACAGCACATTTTGAGCTCTTGGCTTTGCCAGTCACCCTGCAGCAAACACCAGGACATGGAGAGTGAAAGTCCCTGTGTCCCTGGATGTTTGCAGAGCCACAGATGCAGTGACAGCCTCTTGTCAAAGGAAGAACCCTCTGTGGACCAGAGCTGCTCAGCTATTGAGAGATGCCAGCCCATAAAATGGCTCTTTCAAAAGGATTTTCCTTTTGAGTGTCTGGATCTGCTGCTGTTGGTCTGAGCTCCAGAAGAGAAACAGTGCATTGACTGGAAGGTACTGAGGTTAAAAACAGAGTGATTGTACCTTGGAAGGGAAAACTGTGGAGGAAACCCACTCAGTCCTGGTCACATCCCTGTTCTCATCCTTCCTCAGGGCAGGTTTTGGAGTGCTGTGGCCAAGGGGCAATGGGATGGAGCTAAAGCTCCTGAGTGAGCCCCACAGCTCGGAGGAGCAGGAGCCTGGTCCTGGGGGGAGCTGTGGCTGGGAGCTTTGCTGCCTCTTCAGCTCTGTGTCCACAGCCCATCAGCCCAGATGTCCATGGGGCAGCAGAGCATCCTGTGAGAGGAGCCCCGTGGTGGTGCAGGCATTCACAGAAAGCATTCCCAACCTCTGCTGGGATTCACCAGACAGTCACAGACAGGTTCTCCACTCAGTAACATTTTATCAGGATTTAAGGCCGAGGAGCTCTTTGAAGCACTGATGCAGTTTGTTCTGCCATGACAAGGTGCAGACGAGCGCTGGCGTGGCTTCCATTCCCCAAGGAAAATGCTCTTTTGCACGGATCACAAGCTGTGGCTCTGCTGCTGTTTGAAGAGACCAGAGGGATCTCAGATCCAGGCTCTCAGTGCCACATCAAAGCCTCCCCTCTGAGGCTGAGCTGCTGGGGAAGCTCCAGCTCTGTGCCCTTGGTGTTTGGGCAGCAGAAGGAAAGAAGGTCCCTGCTCCAGGAGCGGTTTGGGGGAATAAATGGGCCAGGAGAGCAGCTCCTTTTTAAGGCCTTCACTGAAAAACCAGCTTGGGAGGGGAGCTCGAGGGGTTGTGAGCGCTGCCGCTCCCGATGGACGACCAAGAGGAGGAGGAGGAGGAGTGCAGCTTTGTCTTATTAAGCAGAGCTGGGGCTTCTGTCCTCAACGAGAATCCCAAAAAAGTCAACTTTTCTTCTTAGTCCAGGGGTGCCATGTTGGTAGGGTGCTGTGGGTCATGGCGACGGAATCAAAGCAGCTCGGGATTATAAATTCGTGTTCTGCACTGTTTTCCCAACCTGGGAACGCTATTCTCAGTTCCAGATGTCATTTGTTCTCATTGTCTTAGGGGTTTTTAACTCCAAATGGTGTCCCAGTGTCCTTTGCGCCCCTTCATTTGCATACAGATCGATGACATCACCCTCACAGGCGCCATTTCAGGGCAGCAGCAGCACCTGATGGAAGGGAAAGGGCACAGAGGTCAGAATTGGGGACTGAAACAGAGTGAGGCCAATAATTTAACATCAACCATTAACATCAATTGGGAATCAGAACAGGGTAAGGCTTGGAATTTAACATTAACATAAGAACTGAAAAAACTTAGGACTTGTTCCTAACAAAAGCTGTGCTTAGCAGAGGCTGAGGAGGCAAAACCCAGGATGGCAGCAGGAAGGACACAAAGCTGCAGAGATCTGGGCCATCCTGACCTGCAGAGGGGCTGGGAGAGCTTCTGCTCTGCTGGAGGAGCGGGGCCAGCATCCCCCTGAGCACAGACGTGCAGTGTCCTGGGCCTCTCTGGAGCCATCCTGTATGCCTGAGGGACTGTTTCATTAGAAAGAATGCTGCACCATCACATTTCAGCTGTTTTCTCCATACATTGCTGCAAGTGACATCTAAAATAGCTCTAAAAGGCAACAAACCATTCCCCAAAGCAGGGGTGGCAGATGAAGAGCAGGAGAGGGGAGGAATTAAGTTCTCTTTTGCTTTTCTATGTCTGCGCATTTCCTTCTGCATTTGCAGCCCTTGGGGCTGGATTTAATTTAAATTTCCTTAGGAAAAGCCCTGCTGAAGGAATGCTGCCTGCAGTGGCTGCTGTTCTGCTTTGGCTTTGTTCTAGGGAACCTTTGATGGCTGGGGAGCAAGAGTTGCTTTTCAGTCTTGGTTGGAAATGCCTGGATAGAGGAATGGCAGCCACCCAAGAGTCACTTCTGGATGAGGGACTGGCAGTGCCTCAGCTCTCCCTTTGTGATCATTCCTGTCCCAGGGCTTATTTAATTGCTTAACAAAGTCATCCTCTGCAACCACTGTGAAAGGACCAGTGCAGGGAGGAAAAAAAAAGCAAACTTGCATCAAGCCTTTCATCCAAGCACAGGAAGATGTTGCTGCTGACCTCAGCCTTGGCTGTGGCTGTGGTGTCTGTGTTGGGAATGGTCATTGATGTGTCTGGATTGATACAGGGACTGGGGACAAAGCCAGCACTGCTCCTGAGGGGCCCTGTGTGGCAGCAGGTTGTGTTCATCCCCAGACAGCTCCTTATTCCCTTCAGGGGAGGGTTTCATGGGTTTGCTAGGGCTTTATTCCAGGTTTTGGTGCCAGTCTGGCAGCTCCTCTCTGGGTTTGACCCACAAGGTGCATCCCAGTGGCCTCTGCCTTTCCAACTGGGAGCTTGCCACAAAACTGGAAGTGTGTGGGAGCCAAGCCAGGGCTGGACATCCAGCCAGGCATTCCCTGCAATCAATCCACAAGCTGCTCTGCCCGTTATTCCCCATGTTTGGTGCCTGTGTGCCATCCTGCTCCCTGCTGCTCCCTGTCCCCTGGGTTGTCACAGGGACTCAGAGCTGTCACCAGGCTCTGTGGAGAGGTGACAAAATGCATTTTTCATGAAGCTCACAGCTCGTGGTGGATCAGCAGGGCAGCTGAAGGAGTCCTTCACATGGCCACTGTTGGGGCACCTCTGTGCCAGGTGCTCTGCAGGGAGTGCAGGGACTTCCTTGGCTTGAAAATCCCCTTGGGAATCCTCCAGGCTGAGCTGGGGCTGGCAGGAGGGTCCTGGCTGGGTGATAGAGCACAGGGAGGGATGGTTGTGCTGGGCAGGCAGAGTGGTGTGAGTGCTGCTGTGGGAGTTGTGTGCTGGATCCATCACTGCTGGGTTTCTGTAACACTGAGCAGGAATTCTGCATGGTTTCTTAACCTCTTAATTGAGTTTCTTTACAGGGAAGCTGGCATGTGACAGGGGAAGGAGGTTGTTATTCCCTGAGAGTGCCACGGGTGAACAGCAGGAACTTGGAAAACACAAAAAGCTGTTCCCAGAGAGGCTGGGAACGAGCCAGTTAAATCTCTGGCAATTCCTGGGCCCAGCTGCAGTGGGACATCAGGGTTCTCTGGGACCTTGTTAGTGCAGCCTGTGCTTTCTTGCCTGTTAGATTCTCCAGGCTTGGGAAAGCAGAGGGGATAAAAACACTCGGAATGCTGGCAGGCTCCTGGGATGGTGTGAGGCAAGGTGTCACCTTGCAAATAGGAACTGCTGGAAAGGACAGGTCTGAGTGGGGACAGAAAACATCACTTACTGTGTGTGCTGTGCATGGGAAATTGCAGCCAGGAGTGGGAGGAGGGAGTAGGTGTGGGCAGGATGAGAGGTGTTTTTGGGGTGGTGGGGAGGTGAGGAGGAAAGGGAAAGCAGTTTCAGGTCAGGCAGTGTGACAGCTTTCACCAAGGTGTTTGTCCTGAGGGTCCCTGCACATCTCTCAACTCCTAAAACCCTAAATTGGTGCAAATCAGCACCAGCACTCTGGTGAGGGCTCAGAGGTCCCTGCCAAGCCCAGAACTCTGAGGAGCAGCAGTGCCATGTGGTGTGCAGGCAGAGCAGAGCCCTGTGAGAGCAGCTGCCAGAAATTCAGAGAGATGCGCTGCTTATAAATAATAAATGATAAATTCAGCCTCTGATCTCCGAGGCACACTCTGCTCTGCACACTGTGCTGGCACAGGAGATCCCCCACCCTGGGCTGTGTCTCAGGGAGGCTCTGAGGGATGCTGGGCAGGCAGCTGGTGGAACTGGGGTCGTGCTGGGCCCTGCTGGCCCCTTGTGCCAGCAGCACTAATGAGCGTGGCCCTGGTGCCAGCGCTGCTAACGAGGGCTGGGGAGGTGAGGGCAGCCCTGCTCAGCCTCCCAACCACCCAGGCTCAGAGCTGTGCTCCTGCCCTCTGGAGAGCAGCGTTCTGTGAGAGTACAGCTTGCTGAGCAAATTAATTAAGTCAATTTAAATGATAGACTGAAGGATTCTCAGTGCAAGCAGCAGGGTCAGGGTTGCTGTGGCTGGGTAGAGGGGGTGACTCTGGCTTTGTCCAAGTGATGGACACAACTCTCTGCTCTTGGGGGAGCTGTGGCAGTGCTGCTGATGCTGCAGCTGCCAGGAGCTGAGCCCTGGCATTGCTGGATCATCCCTGCCCTGCTCCCGGCACCTGGGTGGTGTCCTGGCCAAGCTGCTGCTCCAGGGGCTGATGTGAGCTGATGGCTGCACAGGTAGCCTGCAGGGGTTATTAATATTTATTGTTATTATTTGTTAGCAGCCGTTGCAAAGGTTGCATGAGTGTTAGGTGGATGCCAAGCTCTGTAAACACGTGTTTGTGCCATGGTTATCCTGTCTCTCCACCCTGTGCCCATGTCACAATTCCCTCCTGTGGGCTGCTTCCAGTTTGGAGTGGGATTTCTGCTGCAGGAGCTGCTGCCCCGTTTATTCCTGCAATTCCTGCAGCCAGCCCAGTTTATTCCTGCAAACCTCAAAGCCTGCCTTCCTCACAGTGTGGGTTCTCTGTAGGCAGCAAGAAGGTGTGCCCACAACTTTTCCCTTTGTGTGGGAGTGTTTTTAACACGCCAGAGCAGAGTCCTGGTAGGAGTAAATGGTGAGGAGCAAGCAAGAATAAATGTTTTTTAAAAGCCATTTCATAAGAGACATGAATGGAATGGTCTGCATGGCAGCTGCACCCTCTCCACTGAGATCCTGGAGATGGGAGGGTGCTTGCAAACAACAAAAACTCCCTGGGCTGCCTTGCCCTGGGCTTGGTGCCCAGGTGGGACCCTCTGGCAGGGCCTGGGGCTGGGGATACCCATGGGGGTTCTTTCTTGAGGACAGGAAAATGATGCCTTGAGAGGCTGCCTGGAACAGAGGCTGGGCAGAGTTAAATGAATAAAGCAGGGATTTATTAAAAGGCTTTCAAAAGATTCACCTTGGATAGTACAGGAGCCTGGTCGAGGTTACACCCAAGATGGACCCAGGATCACGAGTTTCACACTTTTATCAGTTTGGGTCCAATTCCATCTTGGGGTTCATTGTCCAATTCCAGCTCCAGGCTCTGCAGTCCCACCCTCCCAGATTCTCTCCTCAATTCCCTGTTTGCACTTTTTGGGGCTGGAGCTGCAGTGTGTCCCTGGTTCTGGGGCTGGAAAAGGATTGTTCTGTGTGCCTGGGCTGGGAGGAGAACCTGTAAAACTTTGTGTGGAGTTCAGAGTTGTATTTGTGTGCCATGGTTTGTGTGCCATGGTTTGTGTGCCATGGTTTGTGCCATGGTTTGTGCCATGGTTTGTGTGCCCTGGTTTGTGCGCCATGGTTTGTGTGCCCTGGTTTGTGTGCCATGGTTTGTGTGCCCTGGTTTGTGTGCCATGGTTTGTGTGCCATGCTTTGTGTGCCATGCTTTGTGTGCCATGCTTTGTGTGCCATGGTTTGTGCCATGGTTTGTGCCATGGTTTGTGTGCCATGCTTTGTGCCATGCTTTGTGCCATGCTTTGTGCCATGGTTTGTGTGCCATGGTTTGTGTGCCATGCTTTGTGCCATGGTTTGTTCTCCTCGAGGGTTCCCACCCCTGCCCTGCCCTCACTCTGTGCTGCTGGTGCTCCCATTGCCATCTCAGTGGTGCATGAAAACCTGGCCTGAATTAATTCATCTTTTGAATTAAAGGCAGCTTTACAAGGCTGCAATACTGATCCTGCTCCCTCGGGCCATGCCTAGATGAAAACAAGGAGCAGCATATTGTTATTGTTTATTCTCAGAGATAATTGGTATTTTTGTATCAGCTCTGGGGTGGCAGCAGGACCAGGACTGTGACAGAACTGTCCCCTGTGCTGGCACTGCTGAGGGACCTCCAATGCTGGGTCCAGCTCTGAGCTCCCATGGCAAGGGAATGCTGGAGGGGCTGGAGTGTGTGCAGGGAAGGGGCTGCAGAGTCTGAGAGTGCTGAGGAGCTGCTGGGAAAGGACTCAGCCTGGAGAAAAGGAGGCTGAGGGGGGACTTCTCAGGAGGATGGAGCCAGGTTGGAGTCAGGCTGTGCTCCCAGGGAACAGGGACATGACAAGAGGAAGTGGCTCACAAGAGGGGCAGGGTGACAGCAGCAGGAATTTCCCCATGGAAAGGGTGCTCAGGGATTGGAAGTGCCCAGGGAGGTTTGGATCCCCATCCCTGGAGCATCCAAGGAATTCCTGGAGGTGGCACTGAGTGCTCTGGGTGGGGACAAGGTGGAGATGGGACACAGCTGGGACTCTTCCAACCTCAGTGATTCAATCATTCTTCTTCCAGCTGGCTGCAAAGCAGAGGCTGATCCTGGGGCTGAGGAGCTCTGGGATGTCTGTGTGTTGTCCTGGAGTAGAGCTCAGAATTCAGATGAGGCTCTAGAGGATGTGCTGGGGTGGCACAGGACATGAAAGCAGAGCCCTGCCAGCAGCATTAATGAAATGTGCTGCTCTCTCTGGCTCCCTCTGAGCTGTCACCTGTGGCTGTGCAGCTCCCTGGTGCAGCTCTGCCATCTCTGGAAATGTCCTTGCTAATGGGGAGCACAACTCCAGGCTGTTGTTTCCAGCAGGGATTTCTGAAGCTGTGGAACAGAACCTCCCAGCAAACAGCATCTCCTCCTCTGACAGGAGGGGAGACTTCTCAGAGCCTGAGCCTTTGCTCTTTCCCTAATAGCTGATTTTGTTTGACAAAAAAGGATTATTAAGGAAAAATTCATCCCCTCCACTCTGCACAAGGGGAATTTGTGGCCTTGCCAATCCAGGGTTTTGCTGCTGGATCCCCAAAGATACCCTCAACTCCAGGCAAAACTCCTTGTGCAGGTGGGGTCACCACAAGCACCCTGGCTGCCTTGCAGGCGGTGAGGGGTGCTTCTGAAAATCCATTGTGTCCACAGAAATTGCACGTGGGAATCCTGTTGTGCCCTGTGTGCTGGCTGTGAGGAGCTGTCAGCCTGTGAGGAGCTGCCAGCCTGTGCTCTCCAGGAGCTCCACAGCCCTGCTGCACACCCTGGCTCCTCCTGCCTACCTGGGACCCAAGCAAAGTGCTAATTGTTGTGCAGATGTCATCTGCCAGGCAGGCAGGAGGCTGGAGGCTTGGAAGAGGCTGTGCTGTCATTTGCTACCAGCCTCCTCTTACACGTGAGCTCTATTTTTATTGGGAGTGTGCGTTTGCTTTCAGCCACTGCTTTGTTGAATTTCTTTTTCTTTTTTTTTTTTTCTCTTTTCCTTTTATTTCCAGGCTTGCAGATAAAGTTTGAGGGATACATCTATTTTTCATTATTCCAGTTTTGCTGCTTGTTTTATAACTGAAAAAAAAAAAAGCCACTCAACCAAACCTGAAAACCTGTTCCCTGTGTAAAAAGCAGCAGTTTGTTCTGAGATGAGAGGGAACTGTGTGTTGTGGTCATGACTGTGGCACTGTCCAGAAGGGCAAGAAGATCAAAATCTGGGAGCAGAGGGAGATTGAGCTGTGCTCTGGGTGTTGGTTGTAGCCTGGTTTTGCTTGGCCACATCCCAGCAGAGAGATGGAGGCTCTGGCCACAGGTTGGCTTTTGAAAACAGGGAGCTTTTCTTCTACTCCAGCTGTGGTTCAATAAGGGCTTGTGAGCTCTTGAGGTGGTTCCTTGACCCTTTAGAAATGAGACACTGAAGGGGGAAAGGGAAGGTGATGCTTTCCTGCACTGTGTGAGTTGAGCAGGGGAACTCAATGCTGTGGGTGGCAGAAACCCAGATCTGTTCCAAAACCAATTAATGGAAAAAATCCATGAATGTGGTGGAGGTGGCTCAGAGGGAGAGGCTGCTGCTCAGGAAGGCCCTGGCTCAGGAGGTTTTTGGAAGATGCAGAAGTGCATCAGATGTGGTGTGACCTCTGCTCCCTGCTCTGTCCCTCTCCTGTCCATCCTGACCAGGGGGATGTGCTGCCTTGCTTTTGCTTTTTGTGGCAAAAACCAAGCAGGGAGAGGAAGAAATAACAAAAAGGAGTGGAGAGACAAGGCACCAGTGGAAGGGTGGAAGGAGGGGAGGCTTCCCTCCATTCTCTGAAGGCTTCTGGGGACAGAGGCTGTGTGGAGCTGCTGTGAGCAGGTTTTCTGCTGTGTGGCAGGGAAAGCTCTGCTCTCTGATGGATATTTCGGACTGTGTGTAGGGGAGGAAATTCTTGAAAACCTGGATGGGAGTAGGAGCAGACTTGATGGAGGGATGAGTAATGAAGGAGTGTTTGAACGGAACTAATCAGTCCCATCTTCTTTCAAAAAGACCTCATTTAGTTTAATTTAGCAGCAGTGTAAATTTAGAGGCAATCAAAGGAAACACTTGTGCAGCCTGTGTGCTGGCAGGCTCTGCTCTGCCGAGCCCAGCAGCGAGCTGGGGGCTGTGGGTGACCCTGAGCCTGGTGTGGCACTGGGGTCACACACTGTCACACAGCCCTTTTGTTGTCCCCTCCTTGGCCCAGCAGGAGCTCTGTGGTCGCTCAGGGTGGCTCTGTGCCATGAATCTGCTCCCTGAGAGACTCCCTGTGAGCAGCAGGGAAAGCCTTGTGCTGTAGGAACCACCAAGGAGACCTTGCTGACCTCTGCAAAATGTTGTTTTCCTCAAGAAAAACCCACATATGGATTAGGTAAACCCCTGATCCTTGGACAGCTGGTGGTTTTGTTTTGTTTGAATGAACGTTCAGAACGAGGCACAGGCAGAAAAAGCCTTCACAGGATTGCACTGCTTTTTATTTTCCCCTGTAGTTGTCATCCATGCACTGACACGGTGATTTTAAACAAACCTGTGTTTTCCAGGAGAGATCTCATCCCCTGTGGGGTCAGAATCAGGAGCTGGGCATTACCTGTCACAAAGCCCATCAGCAGTGAGCCCCCAGCAGCCCTGTGTCACACCTGGAGCTGTTGTGCTGTGTCACACCCCTGAGCCCATGCTGCAAAGTGTCGTGTAACCTGTGAAAATTGATTTAAAAATACTGTTGTGTTTGTTTTGCTTTGCATTTCAGGCTGGTGGCAATGTCTGGCTGGGCTGGGCTCCTCCCCACCACAACCAGGGTCAGCCTGCTGCTGCTGGGTTCCCTGCTCTTCTCCTGCTCCAGCCTCAGCCACAGAGTGACCGTAAGTTTTGGCTGATCCTGCTTAATAAACATAAATTTATTAAAAAACTTGCATGCTTTATGCCTTCAAGGAAATGCCCATTGTTCTTCAGGAAACCTCTTTCTCCTGCTTGAGGGATGAAGACAAAGCAAATGAAGAATGAAGAATTGCTTGTGTGGTGCTCAAAATGTTAATGAAAATGGGGCATTGCAAAGCAACTGTGGCCAGGCAGTGACAGCAACACTTAAATGAACCAAGTCACATCCTTTTATCCTTACTGAGCATTTAAACCCCAGCTCTTTTCCTGGGCAGAGCTGGTAAACATCAGCTGTCTCCATTATGTGTTTGAGCAGAGGCAGCTCTGGGAGGGCTGGTGGTAAATTTACAATAGCCTGTATCACTAACTCCCTCTTGGATAATCACAGAGCCCTGGAAATCAGCTAAGAGCTGCTCCACTCACTCTTCTTTAGTCCTGTTGAGTCTTGGCTGGGAAAATGTTAACATTGATTTTCATCTGCACAACCTGGGTTTTTATGGCTGTGATTGTTCCTGAGCTTTAACCATTTGTTATGATCTGAACAATTCCAAGCCCCGATGCGCTCAGCAAAAGCAGATCTGGTTTCTCGTGCATTTTCTGGAATTGCAGTCCCTCCCCACAGCTGAAATAAAAACATTCTGTAGGTTTTTCAGCCATCTTTATGTGTTCCCACAATCGTGGAATTGAGGAATTTTTTAGGCTGTCAGAGACCTTTCTGATCACTGAGTGCAGCCTCTACCCCAGCCCTGCCAGGGCCACACCAGCCCACGTCCCCAAGTGCCACCGCATCCACACTGTCATTGCTGCCGTGCCTGTTTTGCTCAGGTTGACATTTCTGCTGCTCAAAAAGACTCTTCCAGGCTGGAAATGGATATTTATATGCAGACCATCCAAATTCTGACAGAAAATGTGCATGCATTTTTTTCCCCAAAGAGTGGAAGAACCGAAGGCAGAACGTGTCCCAGAATTTCCAGTTCACCTCTGAATTTACTCACGTTTTTCCCTGTGAAAACATCCTAAGGATTAATATCCAAACACTTCATGGAGTGAGCTGTAACTCTATTCTAATTGCCAACAATTAGGACTAATCATTCCCTGTGGGGTGGTTATCTCAAATTCTTCAGTGGTGACTGAATTGGTGATCTCAGAAGCTGAAAATATTCCCTTCAGCAGGCACTGAGCTGTGGGGATGACGAGCCTGGACCAGTTCTTCTGTTCCTATTGGAGGCAGAGCCTGGTGTGACAGTTCAGGCCATTACTGTGCACTCTCAGGAGTTTTATGGGACTCCCACCAGCTCTCTGGGGAGGATTTCCATTGAACAGCAAGCTTTTCCTCACAGCAAGGATATTTTTTGGTTTTTTTTTCTGCTGCTGTTCTCTCCCATTCTTCCCTTGGTGGAACATCAAACCCCTCGTGCTGGCTGCTCTGTCCCACAGCTCTGCCAGCCTCGTGCTGCACTTGCCATAGAGGTGGTGAATAAATCCCAAATCATTGTTTTAAAAGGCTTGGAGAACACTGGGAGCGGGTGCAGAAGAGGATCCTCACATTTGTATTGTGTGGGCAACTCGGTGTGTTTCTTCCCCGTGTCCTATTTTGGAAATAGCTGAACTATTTTAGCTGAAATCTTCTCCAAGCCTGAAATAAGTGCATTTAAGAGGAAGAAAAAAAATCCCAACAAAAAACACCCAAACCAACCAACAAGCCTTGAGGCATTCCACTCGTGTGGAAAATTTCAGCTGAAAAAGTTAAAAGTTTGACATATTTTTAGGCAAGGTAAAATGGGGTCTCACAACGTTACACAATCCTAATAATAGCCAGGGCTCCTGCCTCTGACTGAAATACAGGTGAGGCTCTGGGAGAGCTGGTTTGAAACCTGCAACCTGCTCTGGAATGGGAAATAAGCTGCCTTGCTTTGTTCAGCACAAATGTCATGCTACTTATGCATGTTTAACCTTTAATATACTTTAAATCTAAATTTAACCATGTGGAAAGAATCTCGGATGTCAAAAAAAAAAAAAAAATCTGCTGGCGAGGGAAAAAATTTTGTATTCTCAGCCAGCACTAAATTACCCAGATGCAATTGCTAATGAGCTGAATCTCTTCTCTCCAAAAGGAGTTTGCCCTTACAAAAATAGAAGAGAGAGACATAAAAGATGCCAGTGGGGAGGAGCTGGTGACAGAGGATGACGCTGATCCCGAGGACCTGGAAGTGTTTCACCCCACGGATCAGTGGCAAACCCTGCGTGCAGGTAACTGCTCTGGCTAATTTTAGCCTCCCTCTGGAAGCCCCTGGCTGCCCTGACAGGAGCCTTGCAGCCACTCCAGCCCCTTTGTTCCCATGACAATGTGTGCTGTTCACTTGGTTTTTTGCTGGTTTGCTGGTGTTCACTCCCAGAGAAGGGATTGGTGCCCTAGTGCAGGGGATGCAGGATGTGGGGAAACATCCAGTGAAGGGAGTGCTGGCTCTGGGGCTTTCAGCCCCTTGTGACAGCCCCCAGCCCCTATCACTGCCTCCAGAGCCCCTTCTCTCTTCATTTATCCAGGACCAGGTTTTATAACATTTGCTGGCACGTGGATTCCCAGCTCTGCTGTGCCCCGGTGTGGAGCTGCTCAGTGGAAGCTGATTAGGAGCTGTCACTGGAGCACTGCACAGCTTTTTAACAATGGCTTTTCTGTTCCTCAGCTGTTTGAAAGCTAGCTTTTATTTCCATCCATTTTTTGTGGTTTGAAAACCACAAAAAACCCTCTTGCCTTTCTTTGGGTTGCTGTCTTTCATTAGATGTGCCTGGGACTGTGTGGTGAGAGAAGCCCAGCAGAGCCTCCGTGTGCTGGGAAGGCTCTGGAAGGGCCAAACCCATTCAAACACACCCAGGTACACGTGTGCATACATATTTCAACAATTAGCCTGGCTTTGGGGTCCTGAAGGAGCTGTTTAATCCACTTGTGCTTCAGTGTCCTCATGTATATGCAGGTGTAATACCTTCCCACCTCACAAGGGTGAACTAAGTAGTAATTAATTTTTATAAAGTGCTCTGAATTTAAGAGCTTATCCTGTGCTTGCTGTTAGCATTGAATGAGTAAGTGTGGGTTCCATTTTTCTTGAAATTCCTGCCAGATATAGCAGAATGACTTTTCCAAGTGTAAATCTTTGTATAACACGAATGGCTACAAAAGCCCCTGTGTTCCACAGAGCTGCAGTGTACACTTCTGTTCCATTTCTGCACCATTATGTATGGAAGGCATGTGGTGTCCCTGCTCATTATTCAGCCTGGCACATCCCCACCAGCTTTGTTGCAGCAGAACATGTACACACTTGCAATCATGAGAAACCTCATGGCAGGGTTTGCTCACAAGCACCTTCTCCACTGCCTGGGTGCCTTTTTCCACTTGCTTTTTGTAGTTATTCCATGTTGGGCACATGCAGAGGAAGTGGGGAGCTTGTCAGCATTCACAGAGAGTAATTCTGGGTACTCTTGTCAAGGCTTAAATGGTGTCCTGCCTCCTGCTCTGGCTGCTGCAGATCCCTGGGGATGTGGCACAGAGAGGAGCCTGCCTTGGTCTGCACTGCCAGCCTGGGTTTCTGTCTCCTGGGGGCTCCTCTGGGTGAAATCCCAGTGAGGATTGGCACTCACACCTCTGGCAGGAAAATTAACCCACAAACACCAGAGGTTTGTGTCCAAAAAGGAGACAGAGGAGTCCCTTTACTTTATTTGAATAAAGGGAGAGGCCATGGGGCATCCCCTGGGATCTCTCAGATTTTTGGAGGACTCAGCCTCCTTTTAATCCCAATTTCCCTCTCTCTTTCCCCATTGCTGAGGTACTTGAGAGGCTCAGACTTCCCAAATACTGATACCTGAGATTCCCCTCTGATGCACAATCCTCCCTTTTAATTCTGACAGAATTTATGGGTTTTCCCCATTGCTTCTTTCATCTTCCAATGCCCAGTTTCATTTCTCAGAAAACCTACAGTTTGTTTGTAAGGGCAAACATCTTTTTCCATTCATCAGTCAGAGGAATCCATCCCACTGTTTCTTTTATTTCTCGATGATGGTTTTCTCTACCAGCAGACCTACAGCTTGTTTGGAAAAACAAATCCCTCATTCCTGTCACCTTCAGCACGTGTCAGCCCAGGCTGGGGACCCTGGTGCCAGCATGAGCCCATCCCACAGCCCTGGCCCCGAGGCTTTCCCAGCTCTGTTGGGCAGGAGCTGCACAAGGATGCTCCTTTTGGTCCTGCAGCAGAGCCAGCATCTTGGCAGGGTCTCATCCACTGGTTCTGCTTCTTGCCATGCTCTCCATGTGGTTTTAGTCCCTGGCAGCTGAGCAGGGCCTGGCTGGGCTGGCTCAGGAGTTTGCCTTGTGCTGCCCATCTCTCCAGGACAGGACTCCCTCTCCCCTGCATCCCCCTGGCAAATGGGGCCAGCCTCTCTGGGGGAAGCAAATGTTTGAATTAAAATCTGGATCTGCAGTTCTGAGTGCTGGGAGGGAGTTTGGAGCTGTGTTTCCCCATCTCACTCCTGTTTCAACTTGTTCTGAGCTCACACAGGACTTTTGTGCTTCTCTACAATGGTGCAGCAGCTCATCTTTTATAGATGTGTTCCCAGTGTTCCTCTGCTGAGTTTCTAGTTCCCTGTTGCTAATTGCATCAATCCACATTTCCAGCGAGGCTGCAGCAGTGTCATCAACCTGTAACCTGTCAAACCCCCCAAATTCGATTTTCATTGTATCTGCAACGCTTTGGGCGCCTGTTCCTCGCTGTCTACAGTGTGAGCTGGATTTTGATCAAGTGCTTCCCTGCACTTGGAGCACACTTCAAGCTGCTGGAGGTGGCTGGATGCAAACACACACAGACAGTTGCCCTAAGAGCTGTGCTGCCTGTGATCTGGAAGCAAGATCAGTTGTCTCTTCTGCCAGGCAGCCCGAGCTGACGGCTCTGGGAAGGTTGGTGAAACTTCCCAAAGCCCTTTAACACTCTTTGCTTCTCTCTCACCTGGCACTGAATAATGCACCAGGTGCAGGGCTCAGCCTGGAGGGGCCTCTGAAAGGCTCCCAGCACCTCTGCTTGTGGCTTTTGGCATCATCTGTGGGGCTTTTCCCTCTGCTGTGGTTGGAGTCCACAGGAGCCTGCAGGATTTTTGGGGTTTGTGAGTGGGATTGCAGTGTCCTCTGAATGGTCACACCCTCCTCATGGGCAGGGAACTGTTCCACCGCACACACAGAGTTTGTTTGAAGTTGTGCTTCCTCTGCCTTTTCCTTGCAGAATTCACTTTCTCCAGTGATAGCACCCTTAGGAGCTGGAGCTCTTTTTACTTTTGTTACTTGGACACCAAATTTCCCAATAATTTGTTCAGCATTCCTGATGATTGAGATTTGGACTGCTCTGACCATCGTATCACTGAGCAGCAGATTTCCCACCCAGCATTAGGATGGGAAATTTCCCACCCAGCAGTGGCTGCTCTGGGAAGACTTTGCTGTGAAGGAAGAGGATAGAAGAGGCAGGGGTTTAATTGGGAAAGGAAAAGGGTATTAATCACCCCCAGCAGTGATGAGGGGAGAGCTGGGGCTGCACAGGGCTCTGCTCTGCACTCTGCTGCTCCCTGATGTGGCAGAAACCCTCTGGCAGGTTTTCCAGCTGACAGTTGGGACTTAACGAGTCCAGTTTCCAATCCAGATGGACAAGTGAGGACCTGCTCTGCCCAAAAATATCCAAATATTTACAGATTGCTCTGCAGTGCTGGAGGGATGGAGCAGAGCCTGCATCTCCCTGGGGTTTTCATGGATGTCTCAGGGCAGAGCTGGGAGCTTGGCTGCACCTTCAGCTGTGCTTAAAGCTCTGCCTTGCAGAGCTGGACCTGCAGTGGCTCCCCAGCGTTCGTGCTGCCCAGAATAATTTCCTGGAGTGCCTGATTCTATCACAGTTAAAAACCAAGGAGCCATAGCTGCTCAGGCTGCCAGAGTGAAGCTGATGTGAACATGCTGTTGGTGCTGCTTCTGCAGAGATGAAACCATCTTCTGTTCAGCAGGGAGCCACTGATCCATTGCCTGGCATTTAAATATCCATGGCTGCAGCTCCCCAGCATCCTCAGGCTATCTTTGCTGCTCCTGCTTGTCACAGGTCTTCTCCTGTCTCATTTGCTGCTCAAACAAGGTTTTACACCTGTGGGAGCACAGTTCTCAAGGCAGCCACGCTGGGGAGGTGTTTTCAGAGGCTGCTTTGGAGGATTTGCTGTGGAGAGAGCAGGACTGAGGGTGGGGAATGGCTCAGTCCAGTTTTATTGCCCAGGAGATTTTGGAGGCCAGATGAGCCAGCACTACTTTAAGCTGAGAAAAGGTTCTTAAAGCTGGGGGAGGATGGAGGCAGGAGGGACTCCTTGGGCTCAGCAGTCCTGTGGTGCTGCTGAGGGTTCCCTTACACTGGTCTGTGTGTCCTGCTGCTCACTGGGGTGTCCACCCCTTCTCACTGCTGTGCTGAATTAATCACTGTCCACTGGCTTTGCACTGACCTGGACCCAGCTCAGGCACTGGTGGGCAAGCTCTGAAGTATTTCTGGCAGCATGGTCAGGGGAGGGCTGTGAAATACAGAGTGAAACCACCAGGGTATGCTCATTTTTGCAAAGTTTGACATGTCTAATCCAGGAAATGGGAGCCTCATCAGATCAGCACAGATTTGCATATAGAGGGAAGGCAAATGGAATTTTTAAAACCTCATCTATACTAGATGAAATGCTTCTTCTCTTAATTTATAAAACGAGTTGTTAGTGATGTGCAGAGGGGGGAAATCTCGACTCTGGAGTTGTTTTAATCTTGTCTGACCAGTGACAGCAGAGCTGGAGGATGATTCCAGCAGGTAGCAAAGGCCAGGCTGACTTGATCACAAATGTTCAGTGCTTGGGAGCTGAGTTCTGGTCCCTGGTAGCTCTCCGTCTGCCTGTTTTCAATCTGACCTCTTGCACAGGAGGCTTTTCATCTCCTAAATGTACCTTTGCCTGTCCTTTTTATTGCCAGCTGCTCTCTCAGCTTCCTACCCTCAGGGGCTTTCCCTTGCCTCTCACCTTCACATCCCGGGGTGAACAGTGTCCCTACTGTGCCTTGTGCCCAATTCCAGCTCCTTGGCAGCAGTGGGGCAGTGCCAGGCACACCAAGCACGTCCTCCATACCCTGCTCCTGCTTGGGGAAAGGATGAAAAGCCAGGACTGGGGCTCAGGAGATGCTGGGACAGGGGGTTCTGCTCCAGCAGGGAGAGTTTGGAGGGTGCCAGCTCTGGACAGGGGGACACAGCACAAGCGTCCCTCCCTGCAGCTCGGGTTCAGCATTTCTCTAATGAACTGGGAGCCAGTTTTTGCCCCTCAAATGCAGGTAAAACTTCTCTTCTGTGGTTTCCAGACGTGGAAATGGCACTGGTGTAGTGGGAAGAAGCCCTACATGTGCTGCTGGGATTGCTCAGGTTTAGTAGCAAAGTGGGCTTGGAGTGGGTTTTTGGTGTGCCAGGTCAGTCCTGGCCCTAACTGGCCTGATGTTACTGATTTCATGGCACAAACTGGTTACAAAAGGCTTTTGCTCCTTCTGCCAAAACCTATCTGTGCTTCTGAGCAGCCAGAATAAATTCTGCAGCTCCTCTGACACGCAGCCATGGGCTGGGCTGCCAAAACAAGGCAGCAGTGCTGTGTTTGCACCAGCCAAGCCATGACCCCTGCCAGTGGTTTGTGGAATTGTGAGCCCTGCAGGGTATTCCAGGTCATCTGGAGTGGTCATAAACCAGGGGGTGAGGTGCTGAGAGCCAAGCAGTGCCTTTAGTGCAACAGAGGAGGCTAAGCTGCAGCTTTCAGAATAATTTCAAACTTCTCTTTAATGATGCTCAGGCTGCTGGTGGTGTAAGAGCAGCAGACAGCAGCAGTGGGAATCATTCCCGTGGTTAAATTTACATTGTTTGGTGGGGGAGAAGTGCTTTGAAAGAAGAGACACTGCTTCCCAGAGCAGACATCTCTCATTCCTTTCTTTTCTCTCCTCCCTGCCAAGCTGGGGGTGCTGAGAGTGCTTAAATGAGTGCTGGGTGATGAGGAATACCTAGCTCTGGTTTTTGTGTGCAAGCAGGCTGTATTTTCTGCAATAACTCTAATAACCTTCTCGTGGCTGTTTAGAAGGATGAACCTCATTAAAGAAGAGGTATTTAATAACAGCCCTATTTTTATCTCTGTCTTTATCTAACAGTCTGCACATTTATTTCAAGCTTGTAGCAGTGCTTTGGAAGAAAAATGTTTTCCCTCCTCTAAAGTGTTTTGGCAGTGCCTCCAGCCTGGGTTATCTTGAATTTCCAGTTTGGCTGTCATCCCTCCTCCTTCCAAAGCCAGCAAGGCACACCAGGCTCCAGCATTTTCCTTGGGTATTGAACATGTTTTCAAAACGTGGGCCTTGGGTCCCAGGGTCCCTGAAACAGTTCTGGAGGTTTGCTCTAACAAAATCACAGCAAGTCCCTCAGGCTTCAAATATGTGATCTTGTGTGGGACAAGCACTGCAGGATGGGATTGACCACAGGCTCTGGCAGCTCTGGGGCTCAGGCATTCCTGCAGAAATTATTTCTAATTTTCTTCCCCAAAATTTGTCAACTTTATTCTGTCATTTCATAAATTAAACCCTGGCCTGTAGATATCTTGCAGACATTGTGTTCTCAGCCCACTCTCCTGTATTTGCTGGATCATGCACATCCCTAAACCACAGTTCTCATAATTAGGGAGTATTTTGCATGGTCTTGCTCAGGCCCTTCCTCCCTGCACTTTCCCCCATGGGCTAAGGCCTGGCTCACTGAAACCTCCCCAGAGCTGATTCTGGATGGGCAAGGACAAGGTCAGAGGGTTTTTAGGCAGTCAGCACAGTCAGATTTTCCTCCTGTGAGGAATATTGCACCTGCTCCTTCACACTTCTTGTCTGCAAATTGTGCTCTTGCTCAGATGGGGCTCCAGCTTGCTTTTTTTTGGTTTTTTTTCCCCTTTTTCTTTCTTAGGCTATTCAATTTTCCATACATTTATTTATAGTGTCACACAAGCAACAGGTCTGCTTTTCCACAGATCCTTCCAGAGCCACGTGCTGAGCCTGCTCCATTCTGGTGTAAAAGCACCTCTGCTCCTCTGAGGAAAACTCAGAATATCCATCCAGCTGCCTTGGCTGAGCGAGGCATTTTCTCTGAACCCTGCCCTCTGTTCATTTCAGAATCTGCAGGGAATTTGGGACATAAATTAAAAAGCTATTTGATGTTCCTTGAGGTCTAGAAGCTGGTTTTGCATTTGTTCTTACTTGAACGCACACTGAGACAAATGGCTCTGCTTTACTGGAGCTGCTTCCTTGAGCATCCTCAGGAAGCTTCTGAGTTAAAAAATAAATATGGCTCTGTTTTCCCAGCCCTGCTTCACCAGAAAAAGCTGGGCAAAGAAATGTAATCTCCTTGGGTCTGTCCTGATGTTTTGTAGAACTAATTCCTGTTTATTGGAAGAACTCTTCCACACCAGATTAATATTTAATTTTTTATTATGTGTTTACATTTTGGAAGGAGTAAGGGTGGTGCTGGTGGAAATTCTAATGAGGGGCAACATTTCTGATTCAAAAGATCTTTCTTCAGTCCAGAGATTCCTTTTCCTCTCTTCTGATTTTTCTGCCTGCTCCTAAAGACTGCAGGAAGTTTTGCTTGGGTCATTCACTTGCAGCAGGATGTTATCTGAATGCAGAATGAATGTTTGCAGCCTGTCACTTGGAATTGCTGCTGGAGAGCTCCCAGGGTTGCAGAGTCCTTGCAAGAGGCAAGAACAGCAATGTGCCTGTGATCCTGCAAAGCCAGAGGAGGAGCAGGGAGCTGGGAGCCTCTCCCAGCACTGCAGGGTGTGAATTAATACATCTAATCAACAATTTACATGTTAGCCCCAGACCAGGTGTTATTTTTAGGATGTGTCATTCAGGGAGAAACCTCTGCATCTGGGGCTGCTGGTGTTTCTAAAAGCACCTCTGAGTGCTGGATTTTGAGCTGCATTTCCATTTTGATAGAATCTGCTGCTTTTCTTATCTGAAACAAAGCCACCTGATCTTCATTAATTACACTATCATTTCACCTGCTAACCAGGGTGCTGCTAATTACAGTTATCTCCCTGTTCTTCAGCAGATAATGCACAGAAATTGTTATCCCTGCCTGTATCTGGATTAGCTGGAGCTGTAAGGAGGGTGATGGGTTTTACAGGTGGACTGAAGGTATTTATGTTATATTTTATTGTATTTATAGCCTGGCTGAGGGGGACCTGGAGGAGTGGCTGCTGTCCCCTTGGCTGTGCTGCCATTCCAAGACACCTCCATGGAAAAACATACAGAAAACACTTCCTACACCCAGAAAAATCTGGTTCCTGCAGGGTGACTGGAGCAAGCCAGCTCCACAAAAGGGCTGGTGGAGTCCTGGGACATCTCAGAGCTCCTGAACACAGGGCTGGAGCTTGGGCAGGGCTGATCCCAGAGGTGTTTCCAGCCTCAGCCATCAGGGACTGGGTGGCAGTGCCTTTCTTAGGACAGGAGATCTCATGGTGGCTTTTGTTGTCTTTTTTTTTTTTTTATTCTGAAGAGGACTAAAGATGGTTCACATGATTTCTTTGGTGCAGGCAGGGATGGAGCAACAGCACCTCTGTGCTTGTCAAGTCTCCATCCATGCCCAAGGCGCTGCCTGAAGCTCAAAGCTGATTTTCTTGCAGGCTTAGAACACAACACCAGCAGGGAGAACAAGAACTCAGTGCAGACCATGCTCCAGAAAAACAAAAACTAAATGTGGGACCATGGAGGTGCACACTGCAGTGGGGCAGAGCTGGGAATGCTGAGTGGGGAGGTTTCCTGTCGTTCTGCACGAGGAGACAGGGATCTCGGGTTCTCCATGGGGATCTCGGGTTCTCCATGGGGATCTCTGGGTCTCCATGAGGGTCTCAGGTTCTCCATGAGGGTCTCTGGGTCTCCATGAGGATCTCTGGTTCTCCATGGACCTCCCTGGGGATCTCTGGTTCTTCCTGAGGATCTCAGGTTCTTCATAAGGACCTCTGGGTCTCCCTGAGGATCTCTGGCTCTCCACAAGGATCTCTGGTTCTCCCTGAGTGTCTCTGGCTCTCCATGCAGATCTCTGATTCTCCATGGTTCTCCCTGATGATCTCTGGTCTTCCCTGAGTGTCTCTGGTTCTCCCTGAGGATTTCTGATTCTCCATGGCTTTCCCTGAGATTCTCTGTTTCTCTCTGAGTGTCTCTGGTTCTCCATGGGAACCTCTGGTTCTCCCTGAGAGTCTCTGATTCTCCATAAAGACCTTTGGCTCTCCCTGAGGATCTCTGTGTCCCCCTGGCTCTCCCCAGGGATGTGCTGATGCCTTGCCCACAGCTGGCTTTCTGCTTCCTGCTGCAGGGCAGGGATGCCCCTGTCCCAGCAGGTACCACCCCAGAGCAGCTCTGCATCACTTCCAGGGACAAAACCCTGCCCTGCAGAGCCAGCACGGCGGGGGCAGCACTGCTTGCATCATTTATTAATGTTTATTAATATTATTAATTGCTAATGGGCAGTTCTGTCAGCAGAGCTGTGTGTCTGGGGGAGGGCTGGCCCCACCATTAGCTTGTCAGGGTTTGTCAAGCTGGCAGCTGGGGAGAAAACTGTTATTAAGTGTAAGGTGGCACCTTGGAGATGGAAGCATGGGGAGACAATAAATACAGCCTTCCATAATGCCATTTCATGGTGTCACTCCTCAGAATTTATTAGGACTTGGTTGCAGCCATGCCTGCAGCCTCCTGTGCTGGAATCAGTAAATTGTGTTTGTTATCTCCAGTTCTTGCTCTGACCTGCTGTGCTTTACAAGGAAGGATACACTGCAGCTGTGGGGACACAAAAAGCAAATTCAGCTTTTCTGGGGTTTGCTGGGCTGTGGGATGGACCCCAAGTGGGATCTGGGAGACTGAGGACTTGCCAAAATCACCACAGTTCCTGTGGGAACAGGGAAGGAGCTGGTGAGGAGGGATGCCATGGCACCTTGGAGCACACTGGCACATTTGTCACTGCCCTGTGGGACCTCTCCAGCAGCCTGGGGTGTGCTGAGGATGCTGGAGATGGAAAAAGGTTCACAGGAGCTCCCTGAACTGCAGACAAGGAGATGCTACAGCCCTGCTTGCTGTCCACCAGCGTTTTCAAATGAAAACACAAATGAATCTCTGCTCCTTTCTCCCATTTTTTTGTCAGGACAAATCCCAGCAGCAGTTTGTTTGTGTAGCTTCATCCTTATCCTCAGCATTTAGGTCCAGGACGGAGGAAAACAAGTTCAAGCCCAACCTCCTGGTAATTTATTATGTTCCTTGTGCTTAAGGGCAAAATTTAAGTTGCCAAAAGCAGATGTTTGCATGCTCTGTTTTTAGCTCTCAGAGTACTTTCTGTGTGCTTGATTGATGGACGTCCCTGCTACATTAATAGCTGGGCTTTGCAGAAAGCTGTTATTACCAGGAGAATCTGGTGTGGGTTTCAGTTTTTCTACTTGCATTGAAAATCCATTATTAATGTCTTTTTGAGGAAAAAAAAAAAAGAGGTTTCAATTCAGGCATTTTGCTTTGCTTTCTCAGGCTTCTTCTCAGCTGTCTTCACTGAGGTGCTTTTAAAATCAATATTACAAGTGTTCTTTATATTTTACTGGGTGGTTGAAGGTTTCTGCGTCTTCCTATTGATTTCTGATTGTACTGCAGGACATTTAAGTGCACACAAGTTGCTCTGTGATGGATAACTTCATATGTGTCTTCCTAATCATCACTGAGTTCCCTGGATGCTGCTGCTGAGCCTGGAAGGCACCAGGAGAGCTCTGAGTGCAGCCCTGAGACACCAAACTTGTTCATGGAGTTTGGGTTTGGTTTTCAGTCAGACTCAGGGGTCAAGTGAGGCTTGGGGGGTTTCCTCTTTCGTGTTTTGTGAATTTGGCAATGTTCTTCTGCCCTGGCTTCTCAGGCAGCCTCATGTTCTGTGTTGGAGGAGCATCTCAAGTCAAGTCCTGGCTTTGGTGGGGTGGTGATAATTCACCTTCACTTCAAGCACGGACCTTGTCCTTTGGGGCAGCTCTGCTGGCACAGCTCAGCATTTCAGAGGGGCAGAGTCATTGGATCCCAGAATGGTTTGGGTTGGAAAGGGCTTTAAAGCTCATCCCATTGCACCCCTGCCATGGCAGGAACACCTCCACTGTCCCAGGCTGCTCCAGGGATCCAGGGGCAATCACAGCAAATCTGGGAATTCCATCCCAGCCCCTCCCCACCCTGCCAGGGAACAATTCCTGCCCAAAATCCCATCTCAGTGTGCCATTCCCTGTGTCCTGTCCCTCCATCCCTTGTAAAAATCCAAATCTCCATGAAGTAACAGAGAAGCCCAGAGTGCATTTGACACTGCTGTGAAGTTGGATTTGCAGACAGAGGCTCTTGGAGCACATCAGCACCGATGGCACAATCTGTGTGAGAGCTTGGTGGCACCCAGGGAGCCTGTGAGGAGTGACATAACTGTGGCCCAGAGCAGGTGCTCCAAAATATTTCCATGGCTCTGGGTGGGCTGTGCCAGTGGAAGAGCTCTGTGTGTGTGGACTCCCAGCTCTCCATTCCTGCCAGGGGCTGTGGCTGTGTCAGCATTCTGGAGTGGTTTGGTGTGCAGGAACCCCAGCTGCTGGAGTGGTTTTGGTGTGCAGTAACCTCAGCTGCTGGAGTGGTTTTGGTGTGCAGAAACCCCAGCTGCTGGAGTGGTTTTGGTGTGCAGAAACCCCAGCTGCTGGAGTGGTTTTGGTGTGCAGAAACCCCAGCTGCTGGAGTGGTTTGGTGTGCAGGAACCCCAGCTGCTGGAGTGGTTTTGGTGTGCAGAAACCCCAGCTGCTGGAGTGGTTTTGGTGTGCAGAAACCCCAGCTGCTGGAGTGGTTTTGGTGTGCAGGAACCTCAGCTGCTGTTTGCTCCTCATGCTGACCCTGAACAGGCTCCTGGACCTGCAGGCATGGAGGCTGCACTTGGCTTCTGAGGAGCTGGTTGTGGCAGTTTGTCTGTCTGTGCTGGGGACAAGGACAGACACTGGAGGGGAGCTGGTCCTGTGCCCCAGAGCTCAGTTTGTCCATCCATCCTGGGGATGGGGACAGACACCAGCAGAGGAGCTGGCCCTGTGCCCCCAGGAGCAGGAGGGCTCAGAGGTGGCACTGCTGGCAGGGGACAGGGACAGGGCTGGCATGCAGAACAATGGACAGGCTCTGACCTTGCTGCTGGAACTCACTTAGCAATTCTGTTGATGTTCTGGAAACGAAAATATAATTCAGGCCACCTTCTCCTCCAAGCTGACCCTGAGAATCTGGGAGAAGAGCTACTGAATAATTAGGGACAGGGGTTTTTTTCTTTGTTTTTTCTCTTTTTGCTGGAGTTGCTGCTCAGTGTTGAACAGTGCTCTGAAGTGTCATTAGTTCCCTCGAACTTACTGGTCTGAGTGTACTTAGCATTAATATAATTAGGTAAATTGCTGTCTCATGAATCACTGGGGGCTGCAGCACATCCCTGCCCTGCTGTTTTGAGGGTGGCTTGGGGTGGGGAAGCCCTTGGCCAGGGGTGGAGGCTGTGGCTGGAGCACTCCCCTCTGTCCTGTGCCTGCTTTAGCTGCGTGTGACACCCTGCAGGATCTGGAGCTGTGTGTGTGTGTCACTCTGCAGGACCTGGAGCTGTGTGTGTGTGTCACCCTGCAGGACCTGGAGCTGTGTGTGTGTGTCACCCTGCAGGATCTGGAGCTGTGTGTGTGTGTGTGTGTGTGTCACTCTGCAGGACCTGGAGCTGTGTGTGACCCTGCAGCACCTGGAGGTATATGTGTCACCCTGCAGGACCTGGAGCTGTGTGTGTGTGTGTGTGTCACCCTGCAGGACCTGGAGCTGTGTGTGTCACCCTGCAGGACCTGGAGCTGTGTGTGTGTCACTGCAGGACCTGGAGCTGTGTGTGTGTCACTGCAGGACCTGGAGCTGCGTGTGTCACCCTGCAGGACCTGGAGCTGTGTGTGTGTCACTGCAGGACCTGGAGCTGTGTGTGTCACCCTGCAGGACCTGGAGCTGTGTGTGTGTCACCCTGCTGCTCTGATTTGGGTCTGTGGGCTCCCAAAACGCAGAGCCCAGGCTCGTGGCTGTGCACAGTACACTCAGAGCCCCAGCTCCTGCTGCAGGGCTGTTTGGTGATGCTGTGGCTCTGGCTCTGTGGCAGAGTTCTCAGCCTTCCTGGCAATGTAAATTCTCCTGGCTGCATGCTAAAATTACACTGAGTTATTGATTTATCTTTGAGAGGATTTCCTTCCCCAGGGACATTTCTGGCTGGTGCAGTGATTTAGTTCTCCTGGAAGTGCAGGATCCGTGGCAGGGCAGAGCCACCCTGCTGCCCTGCTGCCCTCCCCCAGGCTTCCTCTGCAAGCTGATTTCTGTTCTAAGGCTGGGACAAGGTTACATGGCTCTGATTTCCCTGTAACCACTGCAAATAACAGGGCATTTTCAACTTTCCACTGCAAGGCTGGGACAAACCTTTGTGCCCTGGCACCAGCATCATCTTGGGCATGTCTCAAACCCAGCTCCAAGGCTGGCATGTGGGATGTGTGCAGCCATGCCAGCTCCTGGGAATGTTTTAGTTCCTCAGAGTGGGAATGATGGGAGCAGGATCATCTTTTCATCACCTCTTTCCTAAAGCTGCAGGATCCTTTTCCTCTTTTTCCTCTTTCCTCTTTCCATTCCATTGCCTCCCCATGGAGCATCTCTCAAAACCAGGCTAAGCAAGTTCCTGCTGGTGGTCCTGAGCAAGCAAAGCCAGTTCTCTTCTTCTACCACCAGTTTTTCTCCCCTTGGCCCTGAAATCACAACCCCATCAGAAGGAGCTGACCCTTCAGGACATGGCCCAGTCCCAAACCTCAGCTCCTGTGTGGCTGGAAGATGCCCAGCTCTGTGTCTTTGGGTTCCTGTGGGTTCCTGAATGCAGCCCCCAGTGGGTTTGGCACGGCTCTCAGCTGCACACTGCTGAAATGTGAGCAGCTCACAGTGTGGTGTTATAAAACAGCAGCCACCAATTAGGCCTGGGGAGAACATCAATTTATTTCCCTGTGAACCAAGTGTGGCACAGCTCCTTCCCCTCCCAGTGATCTATCTGTGAGATAAAACACATCTTTAGTGTCTGTCTTGAATTCTGCAGTGTTGACAAGTTCTCCTGACAGAAATTAGGCTGATGTCCCTTACTGGGGAAGCCAGGCTTTCACCTGGAGCTTCTCAAACGCTCTTCCAACGTGCTCTCTGTTAGAAGTGCATGACACATTGTTGGCTTTTCATTAAAATAAATGCTATATGTATAATGTTAAAAGAGCTTTTCTGTATAAATAGAAGTTTTTTTCTAATAGCAAAAATTAAACATACTTTTTAAAAAAAAATATCCTTAAACTACCTGCCTAATTAAAATAACAGCCTGTAAATGTGTAATAAAAACCCTGCAACTAACACAACAATTATCAACACTCACCAACTGCAAAAAGCCAAAACCACCACCCAGATTAAAAAATAACTAAAAAAAATTAAAACCACAAGCCAAAAACCACATATGCTCTAAAAATACAAACACAAAAAGTGGCCATGCTAAATAGTTCTCAAAAAAAGTTAAACTAGGCATAAAAAACTATAAATATGCAACAAGTTAGTATATTATAAAACATATTTTAAAAAGCATTCCCAAAACAATCTATGCTCTTAACAACTTGCCAAGCGCCCAACCATTTCAACCCATTGCTTTATGTGAATCTCCTATTATCTTTTTATTAAACCTTTTAAATTTTACCAAAACAACAAAATGTATTTTTCCCATCTCCAAGGCATCTTCTCATTCCAGCTTTTATCATCCAGATGTGTTCATCCCCCCTCTGGCTGGCAGCGGGGCTGGCTGCTTCCCATCCATCCTGCAGGTGACCTGGGCAGGGCTGTGTCCCCAGGCTCTGGGGGATGCTCTGGGGCTGGGATAGGGGTGACACACAGCTTGAGCTTCCCATCCTCCCTGGAAAGTACAGTAATTTCACAATTATAAGCCGCACTGAGTATAAGCCGCACTTCTGGGTGTCAGCAACTTTTCATTCTTTGTCCATACATAAGCCGCACCTGATTATAAGCCGCATGCTACAATATAGAGTGTGATAAAAGGTATCTGTTCTATCACCATCTGTTGAGGGTGGGGCCAGTGATCCTTATCTCCATGGGAGATATTCTGCTAATGGCCCATCCATTGAAACCAGGTGGGGCATTGTTCTTTATCTTTTCACAACCCATCCTTCCTCCAGCCAGTCATTTTCTGCTCATGGCCATTGAGTCCCACTGTGTGACTGATAAAATTACTGCATCCCATTGGAAGTTGCTCCAGCCAGGGGGAAGAGCCCAACATTTCTTACCAAAATAAAAACAGAGGGTTTGGGACACTAAGGTAGCCCCTTTCTCCACTGGACTCCAGAGGGAAACCGGATTTCTCCACATCACCCCTGGACCTTTAGAGGGAAACTGCACCTTGTACAGGAGCACTGCTCCAACTGAGCCACATCTGTCACTGCAGGAGGATGCAGCCACCATGGAATGGGACTGCTGCCAACACCCTGCCTGACAGGTGTCAGGTTGTACTCTGACTGTGTCAGGGTTTGGGGTTTGTTCTTTGTAGTACTGTATTTCTATTTTAATTTCCCTAGTAAAGAACTGTTATTCCTAATTCCCATATCTTTGCCTGAAAGCCCCTTGATTTCAAAATTATAATAATTTGGAGGGAGGGAGTTTACATTCTCCATTTCAAAGAGAAGTTCCTGCCTTTCTCAGCAGACACCTGTCCTCCAAACTAAAACAGCAACTTTTCATTCTTTGTCCGTATATAAGCCGCACCTGATTATAAGCCGCACTTTGGGTTCAGACCAAAATTTTAGTCAAAATGGTGCGGCTTATAATCGTGAAATTACTTTTTTTACTCCTTTACCCTCCTCAAGTTGTGCACTTTCAGCCTTCAGTTCCTCGTTTCCAGCCATGATTAACCATGACCATCCTGATTGTCACCCTGGTCCTGATGGGTTGTCCCTCCCTGCCTGGCCTTTCTGTGCCAGGTTCTTTGGTGGCCATCTCAGAGTCCCTGAGAGAGGAGGAGAGGCTCTCTGGGAGTGACAGAGAGAGGAGAGGCTCTCTGGGAGTGACAGATGTGGGAGGCACGGTGCTTGATGATGCTGATCTCCATCATGGTAAAGAAGCCAGTGGTGCCTCTCTCAAAAAGGTATTAAATGCCTAAAATTCCACAAAATTAATGTCATCCTCAGTTCCTTTTGTCAGGTTCTCAATTCTCCTGGTCAGCTGCCTTGTCCTTTTCTGCCCACATCCTGCATTGATGTCTGAGTGTAGCCAAGCCTTCAGCATCCAGATGGGCTTTCTGGAGTAACAAATGCACCTGAGGGATGGCAATTATTGAATGGACTGTAGCACTGGCTTGGGGATAAATAATGTAGTGAGTTGGAGAGGGATTAAAACTGGCTTTTTAAAATAAGCTTCTCATGGATGTTGATTTGGGGACGTGGTGAGACAGAGGTCACTGCAGGGTCCCTGCAGCCTGCTGTGTTTGAGAGATGAAATATCAGAGTGTGGCTGGATACCTTTGGTCTCTCTGTTTCTTCTCCTGGGACCTGTGTGGGATTAAACTCTCTAAACTGCTGCACTTCACAGACTTCAAGCCCAGTATCAGAAGAAAAAAATAAATCAAGTGCCTTGTATTGAATGCTGAGCACTTGGCTGCTGCTGCCCCCAGGGCTGGGGTAACTCACTGCAGTGCCTGCCTGAAGCAGAAGGGTTTGCTGGGAGGGTGAAAACAAACGTTGTGCCCACCCTACAAACGGACAACCCTTCTTCTTCCTGCCCTGTGCTTCTCTTTTCCCTGCTCTGTCTGCTGCTGTTGCACTGCAAGGCAGAGCAGGGAGCTGGGAGTGCAGAGCACTTGTTGGAGGAGCTCTTTGCCACAGAAGCATTTCCCCATGGCAGCAGCAGATTCATCAGCAGAAGTTTCTGATGGAGGCACTGATTTCTCTCTGAGCCCTCCTCCCTCCCCAGGACCCTCCCTGGCCTCCCTCCACCTTCTCTTCCATCACTTCCAGACTGGCCAGGCACCCCTGGCAGCCAGGCTGTGCCCTGTGTGTGACAGCCACCCTTCGTGTGCTGAGCTCTGGGGAGTGTTCACATCATCACCATCATCATCACCATCATCATCATTTGTCAGGAAAATTAACCCACAAACATCAGAGGTTTATGTCCAAAAAGGAGACAGAGGAGTCCCTTATCCCCTGGGATCTCAGATTTTTGGAGGACTCAGCCTCCTTTTTATCCCAATTTCCCTCTCTCTTTCCCCATTGCTGAGGTGCTTGAGAGGAACAGATTTCCCAGAACACCTGACACCTGAGATTCCCCTCTGATGTACAACCCTCCCTTTTCATTTTTAATTCTTATAGAATTCATGGTTTTTCCCCTCATTATTTCTTTAATCTTCCAATACCCAGTGTCATTTCTCAGCAAATCTGCAGTTTGTTTGTAAAGGCAAATGTCTTTTCCATTCATCAATCAGTGGAATCAATCCATTGTTTCTATCTCTCAGTGCTGGTTTTATCTACCAGCAGACCCAGAACTTGTTTGGAAAGACAAATCCAACATTCCTCTCATCCTCACCATCATCATCCTGATGCCAGCCAGGGTGGGTGGCAGCCACAGGGCTGGCAGAACATCAACCCCAGTGCCACAGGAGAGCCCTGGCCCAGGGAAAAGGGGCAGCTGTGAGCACTGGCCAGCCCAGTGCCCAGTGGAACTTTCACATCTCTAATCAAGGGTTACTCCATGGAGAGCCCCTTCCTTGCCAGGCTTTGTTCTCTGCTGGCTGGGGATTGAATCACAGGAGGAGGGGTTGGACTCTGGCATGGTTTTAAAAACGTTTCCATTCTATTTGCTGAGAGGAACAAATTACAGACATCTCTCAGCACTGGGACAAAAGAGTGGCTCTAAAACCCTTTTCAGCCAAACAAGTGTTTGAGCTGGAGGCCTGATGGATGCTGCTTTAAGATGTGGTTATTGCAGCAAGGCTGGCATTAAAAATCACAGGTGCAAGAAAGTTCTCCCAGAGGTTCCTGTGGGGGGGTGTGTCCCTGTAACCCTGCTTGTGAGGAGGGCTTGGCTTCGGGTTTAAGGTTGGGCTTAGGGTTAGGGTTAGGATTTATGGTTAGGGTTTAGGGTTTAAGGTTTGGGTTAGGGTTTGGGGTTAGGGTTTAGTTTTAGGATTAGGGTTTTGGTTAGGGTTTTGGTTAGGGTTTTGGTTAGGGTTAGGATTTGGGTTAGGGTTTAGGGTTAGGGTTGGGATTTGGGTTAGGGTTAAGGTTTAGGGTTAGGGTTAAGGTTTGAGTTTCAGTTTGGGCTTGGGTTTCTGTCATTCCTGCTAAATGAGAAACTGGAATGGGATCAGCCCTCCTGGGGTGGCATCACTGCCCCTGGCAGGAGGGCTGGATGGTCTTTAAGGTCCCTTCCAGCCCAATCCATTGCAGAACTCTTTCCCTGCCCCTGTTCAAGTCCAGCTGACAGCAGTGCTGCTCTTTTGGGAGTTGTGAGAGCCTGGGCAGGAGCAGCCTTGCTGTTGGGGTGTGTCAGAGCAGGGTGGCTCTGGGGCTGTCCCAGCAGTGCCCTTGCTGCCAGCAGCAATGCTGGGTGTTGAACAGGGCACGCCTTCACCCTTGGCAAGCTGGAAGGAATCTGAGATCGTTCTGTCCCTGCTCCACTGCAGCACGGAGCAAAATCAGTGTTGGGGGAGATGTCCCACTTGGACATCACTGTTCTGACAGGATATTTATTGACATAGCTTGGAATGTCACAGAAGGGCTTGTCAGATAAACTAACCAGCTGAAGGATTGAGACTTCTTGGTTTCCTTGAGGTGCTTTGAACTCTTCATTCAGTCTCAATTCATCCCTTCTGGAAGACCCTCTGTCACATCTGTGGCTTGGCCATCGTGTCTGGCTGTCCTGGGAGGCACAAGAAGCTGCAGGGTGAAATGGTTGCTCATCCTGTAAGGACAGAACTCCTCTCTTTGGGCTTTGCTCTGCAATGGCAGGAAGAGGAGGAATCTCTGTCCCTGTCAGCCTGTGGCAGTGACAGAGCAGAGGTGATGAAAGCAGGCTGGCAGCAGCAGGACTGGGCAGTGCAGGCACAGGCAGCACAGCTGGGATATGTGGCAGTGATAAATAGATGGGACTCATGCAGAAAATGCCAATCTTCATTCACATAGCTCATATTTATAGGAAATATCTGTGTTAAACCCAACTGGTCAGCAATACAATGAAATTCAGTTCATTGGTTGGTAAAATTTATTGTAAATGTGTATCAGATTTTCTCTCCCTAGATATGTTTACATGGTTCCTTCACTGATTCCCATGGGACAAATTTCTTCTTTTTGCAGGTGTGAATGGCTCTGTTATCAGAATAGATTGTTGTGCTAACTGCTTTTATTGTTATGATTTTTTTCACGTGGGAAGTTACAAGCCAACTGTTAGCTTAGCTGGAGTGGCAGGATTAAACCATATTCTATAATAATTTATTGATGTAATTTATAATATTTGATATTATCTCTACCTGTGTGCCACAGGGAGAGGTGGCACTATGGCACTGGGCTTCATCCTGCACCCCATGGCCTGCAGAGCTCATGCTTTAGGGACAGTTCATGGACATGGACAGCATACAGTGATTTCATAAAAGAGTTTTCTCTGTGATTAATGGCAATGTATAATTAATGCTGGCATTGGTTACCTGAGACATCCAGAGGCTGGTGCCTCTCTGAGGAGATGCTGTGGCTGCCCAGCAGTGCAGTGGGAGTGCATTTGTGAAGCATTTCCTCCAGTGTCACAGCAGTTTATTTATTTTATTTATTTGGAATGTGCACACAGGTTCTGCGCTTCCTCCTGCCCGAGGTGGGGGATGCTGGGGGTGCTGGGGCAGCTTCCAGGCTCTGAAACCTCTCCAGCAGCTATCAGGAGGTGACACTGAGCATATTAATGAGATTTTCCAGTGACACTTAACTGGGAGGAGCAGTGAGTGCCAGACAGTGAACTAATCAAGAGGCTGGAGCTGAGTGAAAAAGGGACAGAAAGAAATAAAATGAGATTCAGGCTCTGGGCCTCTTCTTCCCATCAGTACTTCTTACCTGTGTCTGCTACATATCTTCCTTTTGGGTGTCAAAATGTTCTGTTCTGATGTAACAAACAATCTGGAGAGTGGTAGGAAAAAACCCAAAAAAACCCAAACAGAGGAAGGCTTTGCTGCTGCCTTTCTCCGCAGCTCTGAGCAGAGCCTGGGCTCAGGGGTGAGCTGAGCCCCCACACTGGCCCTGGCTCCTCTGTTTTCCTCTGAGCAGCCTGGTGTGGGACATCCCATGCAGCCAGGAGTCAGCACAGTGTCCCCTGTGTGCCACCAGCCTCAGCCAGCTCAGCCCTGCTGGCTCCTGGAGCTGTGGGGAGCTCTGCGGCTCCAGGGATTTGTCTCCTGGTCCTTTTTAATCATTATTTCATTAACAGAGATAACTTACTGTGGATGCTCTGTCAGTGGGATCATTTCAATACTGCAGCACTGCTGCTGTGTTTTGCTGGAACATTCACATATTGATTCCAGATTCCTTTGTTGCCTGCACTAGAAAGAAAAGTCCCTTTTCCCTCACTCCCTGCTGGAGAGAAACAAAGAGTAAAGGAAGGTAGATGTTATCTGAGGCTTGCTCACATAGCCAGGTAATTTTTGAGAGCTGCAGAACCACTGACTGACTCATAACTGGGGCTTGTTTTCAAACCCCTGATAGATTTCTGAGTTGTCTTACAATGGCAAACAGGGATGCTCACCTGGGGACAAGGTTGGGATCTGTCCCAGCGAGCTGGATCACCTTTGTTCTGCTTGCTGCAGCCTCCCCAGGGGACATTCCTGTGCCAGGGGACAGAGAGGTGCTGCAGGGAGACAGAGCTGTCCCTCCTGGGCTCCTCTTGCTGGGCAGCCTTTGTCCATAATGGATGGGATGGGATCCATGGGATGGGATGGGATCCATGGGATGGGATGGGATGGGATGGGATGGGATGGGATGGGATGGGATGGGATGGGATGGGATCCATGGGATGGGAAGGCACTGCCAGGAGCTCAGTGGGTGATTGCACACACTCACTGAGGGTTTGCAGGTCAGTTTATGATGTACAATCCCCTGCCTGTAGCTGTGCAGTCGGGGCTCAGCCCTGTCCCCGTGCTGGAACACCAACCCACTTGTGGAATGATGTGCTGGAAAGGAGCAGGGCAGGATGAAACCTTTCTCCTTTAGTGAGGAAACACAACTGCTCATTTGGCTGGTCTAGAAAAAGAGATGGGTTTTTTTGGGTATCACTGCATATTCCACAGAGCAGCCCTCTGCTTTCAGGACTGTGGTGCACAACGTGCCTGATCCCCCCTCAGTGTGAGCCTGGAGGAAGCATGTCCTGCTCTCCATTTGTTTATTTATTTATCATCTTGTTTTCAGCCTCTGCAAAGCCTGATATTGGTGTGGAGCCTGGGAAACGTGCACAGAGAGGAGTAACAGATAGTTGTGATTTGGTTACAAGGCAATAATTTAAGTGGACAGGTTTAGCTGATAACATAAAGCACACGAGAGAAATCGCTTCGGTTTATAAATGTCAGCAGAGCCCCTGCCAGTGAGCTGCTGCCTGCTGCTGCTGCTCCAGCCAATACATTATAAGGAGATATAAACAGATGTCTGAAAAAATCTGGCTGACCAAGATTAAAAGAATGGGGCTATAAATTAAAGTCTTCCTCGGCATCTCTTTAGGCAACTTTATGGACAGAGCACATCCCAATAAACGAGTGCTGATGCTCAGAGGGATCTCCAGGTGCTTTGGGCAGCACCCAGGGCTGGGGACAGCCTGTGGGGACAGCAGTGCCATGGGAGACCAAAGCCTGTCCTGGTGATAAAGGATTAAATCAGAACAGGAATAACAGCACCCCTGCAGTGCTGCCACAGCATCAGTCTCCTGCCTGGAAAATAAATGTCCCTCTGCTTTGACATTTATTCCCAATAAAGACCTTGTCATTGGTGCAGTGACAAGGGGTTTATCCTCTGGGAGTGCTTTACCTGTTGCACACTCTTTTAGGCTGAGTGGCTGAGGGGCAGGTGGGTGGCCCTGGGAGCTCTGCTCAGCCCTGGGGCTTTCTCTTGATCCATCACCCCATGCAGTGACACCTGTTCCAACTGGGAGCAGCTTCAGATGGGACACTGGGCAGGAATTGTTCCCTGGGAGGGTGGGGAGTGCAGCTGGGGCTGTCCTTGGATCCCTGGAATTGTCCAAAGCCAGGCTGGACAAGACTTGGAGCACCTTGGAGCAGGGAGGTGTTCCTGCCATGGCACTGGATGAGCTTTAAGGTTCCTTTCCACCCAAACCATTTTGTGATCTTATTTTTAATTGATTTTAATTTATTGTGGTTGTGGTTTTAAAAAAAAAAATCCCAGGAGTGGGATATTTTTTAGCTGGTAAGGAGTCCAAACTGATTGTGGGGGTGGGAGTTTGCTGTTCCCCCTGCACAGCTGGAGCCCTTCTGGCAGGTTCATGGAGGGGATTTCACAGCTATTTCCACTCACTGGGTAGTTGATTTAGAGCTGGGAAATTAATTAGAATGGAAACTCTTCTCTCCCTTTATGAGGAGCAGGGGATGGGGCCTGGCAGCTGCAGGATTTGCAGCTCTCAGGGAAGAGGGACCATTCTGCAGCACATCTAAGCAGAGCCTACCTGTGCATGCACATCTTTGATTTGTCTGAGGTGCCAAGGAGCAAAAATGGTACAAAATGCCTTAAATAGAGGCGTGTTTTTCTATATTTTTAATTGAGTTTTATTTCCCAAACGCAGCTTAATGCAAACAATAAGTAAAAAATTAATTTCTCTCGGGAAAAAGCTATTAACAGAATGATTCTGTTTTAGCAGCATGTGAAGCTGTGTAATTGCTTACATATGTATTGCTCCAGTGTGTGCTCCCAGTTGTTGAATAGTATCAAATTATAGGAATCAAAGAGAATCAACTATTTTTAAGGGAAATGTCTAGAAGCTACATGCTGAAACATGATTAAAATTCAGGATTTCCAGCTTGCTCGTCTAAATCAGCAATTTTAATCACATTATTCAACTCAACCCACCCTCCAACACACTTTTGACTTCAAAATACCCCAAACTAAATGAGACAGAAGACCTTCCTTGAAGAGCTGTAACATTTTCAAGTGGCAGTGTCAATCTTTTTGTTGAAAACAGAGATGTTTTCCATGGTTTATTTATGAAAACACTGTGTTTGTCCTGCTGTGCCATGAACCTGGGCTGCTGTGCAGAGCAGTGAGGAGAAATCCCTGGAGCACCAGGAGCTGCTTAAATCCATCCCAGTTTTGCCCTGGGGTTGGGATGCTCTTGGTTAAATCTGTGCAGCCAGGAGCAGGGAGGGTTTGTGTCTTGGCTGCTGCAGCCTCTGTAATTTGGCTGTGCTGGGTGTGGGGCTCTGAGCACCAGCTTTGATTTTATTTGATTTTATTTCCTGCTTGTTGAGGATAGATATGGGAGGGCTGAGCCCCCCTGCCCTTCTGGAGCCTGCTGCTGTGCTTTCCTTTGGATCATTCTCTAGAGCAGAGCCCATCCATCCCTTGGCAGGCTAGGCTGGGCTGGAATGGAATGGAATGGAATGGAATGGAATGGAATGGAATGGAATGGAATGGAATGGAATGGACTAGGCTGTGCTGAGCTGGGCTGGGCTTTTCTATTATGGGCAGAGCTGGGCTGTGCTGGGCAGAGCTGGGCTAGGCTGGCTAGGCTGGGTGGGGGTGGGCTGGGCTGTGCTGGGCTGGGCTGGACTAGACCAGGCTGAGCTGAGCTGGACAGAGCTGGGCTGTTCTGTGCTGGGCTGGGCTGTTCTGTGCTGGGATCTGCTGTGCTCTGCTGCCCTGACAGGGGCTGTTCCTGGCTGTGTGACACACCAGAGCTGCTGCAACCACTGCTGGGGGTGTCATCTGGCTGGCCCAGGGCTGGTGTGACAATCAGGAAATGATTGGTTTTGTGGGGAGGCACCAGCTCAGCCCTCACTTCACCCTGAGTGCATCCATGGCTGTGCAGGAGGGGACTGTCCTCTCCAGCACACCATGGCATTTGATCCTACAGCGGCTGGGGATGGAAGGGACCTTAGATCTCATCTCCTTCCACCTCCCTGCCCTGGGCAGGGACATCTGCTGCAGCAGGTCATCACTGCTGTGCTTTCCCTGCTGGCAGAGCCCTGTCTGAGCAGGGACAGGAGATGTGGTGTTGCCCTTTTCATGGAGATGCCACAAACTCCTTCCTGAGCAGCACGACCCAGCTCCAGAGAGGGGCAGGGGCTGGGGACAGCACCAAACCCCTCAGCGTGGGAGGACAGTGCCATGGGTAACCAGAGGTGAAAGGTCCTGTGTGTCACAGGTTAAAGGAGCAGGAGGAGGGTGGGATCTGTGCAGGGAAAGCATTCCAAGTGTGCAGGAGCCACACCTGGCCTCTCCTCCCATGTTTAACATGGGGAGATAATCACAGCTGTCCTGTCACATGCAGCTTCCAGAGCACAGGACTGGTGGAGAGAAAGGGAGTCTACCAGAAATGCAAACCTTGTTCTGATAGGAAATCCTCCCAGATGGGTTTTCCTGCTTTTTCTAAATGCATTTATAGCTGCTGGATGACTACAGGGTCTGAAATGTTTCTGTCTGAATTGTGACAAACATCCCAGTCTTATGTAGGAAGCACCAGGTTCTTTGATCAGGGAAATGTCTCTTTGGTCTTGAACAGGGAGGGATCAATCCAGAGCTTTTTGTCTGTGAGTACATGTATTTATTGTACAAAACAATTACCCTTGTCTTCACTTCCCTTTGGCAGGAGATGCTCCCTGTCTCCTGCAAGCTGTTCCTCTCTCCCAGGTATCTTTTTAGGTAAAAGGAAAGGCTGAATAGGGATTTCTCCTCAGGAGGGAGGAGGGTGAGCAGCTGTGGTCTGTGTGTCCATCTGTGAGCAGCTCTGTGGCTGTTCAGCTGCAGCCTGGGCAGGCAGAATTCCTGCATTAACAGAAGAAGAAATGCCATCAAGGAGTAGAAACCAAGTAATGCCTGCTCTTCACCCACTTGTTTGTGATGAACTGGTGAAAAACATTCTGAATTTCCTATCTGTTCTGCATTTAAAACCAAAGCTGAATGTATTCTGTGTACTTTAGTTGGCAGAGAGTAGTGATCATAAATTCCTTTTAATACAGTATTTCCACAGCAGCACAGCCTTGATGTGCAGCACCTGGCTGGACTCTGCAGGATGCTTTGATTTCCCTTTGGCAGCTGCATTTTATTCTGCCGGCCCCAATCAGCAACAATTCCCCTTTGTCCATGGGAATGGACCCTCCAAATGCACTCCTGGTGTGGAGTTTTAGTGCTGTCCTAGGACCTGGGCTCAGGGATCCACCTCCACTGTGGATCAGAGCCAGCCTGGCAGTACAGGGACACTTTTGGTGGCATTTCTGGGAGGGAAGAGCAGCACTTCAGGGATGCTGCAGGATGGGAGGGGGTCAGTGGGGATATCCCACTCCTCACTGTGTGGGATGGAGCTTTTCTCCCCTTCTCCCAAGGAGCAGCATGTGCCTGCAGCTCCCAAATGCTGCCAAAGCTCTGCAGTAACCAAAGTGACCTTTGTTTGTAGGTCAGGCTGTTCCTGCAGGGTCACACGTGAGGCTGAACCTGCAGACAGGAGAGAGAGAAGCCAAGCTCCCAGACAGAGAAAATGGGCAGAGTGACTCGAGAGAAGAGAGAAGGAGGAGAAGGTACAGACAGCAGGGTGGGCTGTGGGATTCATGCCTTTCATTCCCTGGTGCACTCAATTCCTGCCTCTTCCTGAGGTTTAATTGTGGGGTAGGAGCTCAGCAGTGCTGAGAGCAGAACCCTGTCCTTTGTGCTCCCTCTGGGATGGAGGTGGAAGTGCCCTGAGTGCACATTCAGAGGCACCTTGGTGGCTTCTGGTGCCACGACACCGAAGCTAAATTGGCAACGTGGCTCCTCTGGATGACATTTAGTCCTTTGAAATATCTGCTCTGAAACTGCTTCCTCAGCTGAGCCCTTGGCATCAGCTCTGAGGGGCTGAGGGCTGGCCTGAGCCAGGTGCTGTGTCCCCACAGCCTCACCTGCACAGCAGAGCCCCTGGCCATCACAGCTTCCCTGAACCCACCTTTCTGAACTGCTGCTGCTGACCTTCCCCCTGAACCAGACTGCTTTGGTTACTGGGGGGGAATTTCTTTCCTGAAGCCTGTGGGATTTCCCAGTGCCACCTGTGATGGGGGTGCTTGGGTTGTGGGGGGCTTTGGGGGCAGGAATGTGAGGATGCCAGGCACAGGGCAGTGCAAAGCAGGGGGGGAAGCAAAGCCCAGAGCCTTAAACATCAGCCCCTGCAGCACCCCAGCCCCAGGTCCCACAGTTCCCAAGGCTCTCACGGCCTTCAGAGCATGGAGGTGGATTTTGCATCCCTGTCCCTGTGGCTCCAGGAAGGGTGGCAGAAGTTTCCTGTGCTTTGGTGGCATTGCTGCAGGGGCTGCTGCTGTCAGAGCCCCTCCCTGCTGGTGACAGCTTTGCTCTTGGGGACACCAACCCAGGAACACGAGTGCTGGGTCAGTGGGACCCCCCTGCACAGGAACCCCCATCCCTGTGGCCATGCCAGCACCCCCAGGAATCCAGAGCAAGTGGAAACCACAACTGTGCAAACGCTGCCTGTGCCCAAAGGAATTGCAAAGAGACATCAAAACGTTTGCAGAACATGTTTCAGTATAACAATCCTTGTAACAACAGTCTATAGAACGTATATGCACTAACAATCTTCAAAGCCTTTCACTAACAATCTTCAGAGTCTATTCACTAACAATCTTCAGAGTCTATTCACTAACAATCTTCAAAGTCTATAGAATAACAATTTTCAGAGGGTATACAATAACAGTCTTCAGAGCCTATAGAATAACAATCTTCAGAGCTTATAGAATAACAATCTTCATAGTCTATTCATTAACAATCTTCAGAGCCTATAAAATAACAGTCTTCATAGTCTATTAACAATCTTCAGAGCCTATAGAATAACAGTCTTCAGAGCCTGTAGAATAACAATCTTCAAAGTTTAGTATCAATCTTCAGAGCCTATAGAGTAAGAATCTTCAGGGCCTACAGAAGAACAATCTTCATAGTCTATTAACAATCTTCAGAGCCTATAGAATAAGAATCTTCAGAGCCTATAAAATAACAATCTTCATAGTCTATTAACAATCTTCAGAGCCTATAGAAGAACAATCTTCAAAGTCTATTCACTACCAATCTTCAAAACGTACTTGCAAAAAAACCTCTACAGTGTAGAACATATGTACAGAGGGGTCACATCTGTGCCCACATTCCCTGTCAGTCCTGGAAGAAAGGAAGCAGCAGGGCTTTCCCTGAGCATCATGTCCTTGAGTGGGGCAGGGGAGCCAGCTGAGCCCAGCCCAGCCCCAGCCTGGCACTGCCTGGGGGCAGGGCATGGGAGCATCTGCCAGTCCTGTTCCTGGGGCTCCATCCTCATCCCAGGACCATGGGCTCTTCTTCCTCCTCATCCCAGGACCATGGGCTCTTCCTCATCCTTCTCATCGACCTCCATGTCTTCAGTGTCATCCTTCTCATCAACCTCCATGTCCTCACAGCTGTTCTCATCAACCTCCATGTCCTCAGTGTCATCCTTCTCATTGACCTCCATGTCCTCACAGCTGTCCTTCTCATCGACCTCCATGCTCTCAACAGACTCTTCCATGTCCACCTCCATCCTTTCTTCCACACCCTTCATCATATTCACCTCCACAAGTCTCCTGATGTCTCTGGCAACCTGCATGAGGCAGGACAAGCTCAGCTAGGGTCCCTGTCCCCCACCATCCATCCCTGCCCTGGCAGCCCTCCTTGGGATGGCACTGTACCTTCAGTACAGCAGTGTTCATCCTGCTGGATTGGTGCGCCAGTGTAGGCAGCAGGAAAAGTTCTGGCAGCTGGAGAGGTCCAGGCAGCTGGAGAGGTCCAGGCAGCTGGAGAGGTTCTGGCAGCAAGAGCAGCTCAGCACCAACAGCCAGAGCAAAGAGCAAGTAAGAACTGACTGCTGGCAGCAGCTGAAGTGTGTGCTGTGCCCGTTTCCAGGTTCTGCACCCTCCACAGAACACTCTGGGTGCTGTGATGTCGCAGAAGTTTCAGGGCACTCCACCGTTGGACATGGGGACCGTGGAATGAGCAAACCCTTGAATGGTTTGGCTTGAAAGGGACCCTGAAGATCACCTGGTTCCAACCTGAGCAGCCTCTCAGCACTCCAGGCTGCTCCAGAGCCTGTCCAACCTGGCCTTGGATGTTCCTGGGGATGGGGCACCCACAGCCCCTCTGCTCAGGTCCCTGTGTCAGGGACAGCCACACCTGCAGTAAACAACTTGTTCCCATCATCAAATGTGTTACAACTCTTTCATTTTAAGCCATTCCCCCTGGTCCCATCACTGCAGTTCCTGAGGAAGAGTTGACCTTATTTGTAACCTCTTCAGTCACTGCAAAGTGACGTTTTCTTTCACACCAGCTTCTCCTTTAACACCACCTTAAACAACCCCAACTTTCTCAGCTTATACTTTCGGGGAGCTGTGCTCTCAACAGCTTTGTGGTTTCCTGTGTCAGTCAAAACCTTTACTGTGACCTGCAAGTGCCCAACACCCCATGGACAGCACTGGCCTTGGGAATTGCCAAAGCCTGGCAGCTCTGTGCTTCCCAGAGTTATGGAGAGAGGAGAGGATGAACAGGAGCAGTGCAGGGAGCCTGAGTCACAGAGATGGGAAGCTGCTGCTCCTGGGTACTGTGCAGCGTTTGTGGAGGGTTTCACAGTGGCCCTGGGAGCTCGTCTTTTCTACCATGTGTAGGAAATGAGAGGTTGAGTTTTGAGTGTTGGCACAGCCACGGGTTTCCTCTGACCCAGCTGAGCCCTGCTACGCTTACCGGGCTGCTGTCCTGCGGCACAGCAGGTAGCAGCAGAGACGGGTCTCTGACAGCAGCAAAGCCACAGAGTCACCAGCAGAGACGGTCTCTGACAGCGGCAAAGCCACAGGGTTCCCCTGACTCAGCACTGAGCCCTGCTCTGTACCCAGGCTGCTGTCCCCTGGCACAGCTGTCACCAGCAGAGAGGCTCTCTGACAGCAGCAAAGCCACCAAAATCTGCTCAGGACATGGAGATGTTCCTCAGCATCCCAGTGCCTCAGCAGCTGCACTTCCCTTCTTTCTGTGCACGTGTGGCCAAGATGAACACTCCTTGATCCAACAATAAAGGCATAAAGATCAACATTTGGAATTTCTGTGTCATTTCTGTGTGGATTTCCCCTTGCCCTGACTCTGTACAATGCTCATAAGCTGAAATCTCCAGCTTGAAGCCTGCAAGCCCTTAGCCATGGTTTAGTGGCACAGGGCTGCTTCCTGTCCTTGCCTTGCAACATGAAATTCCGAGGTATCAGCTGATCAGCTGTTTTTATTGAGGTACATTGAGATTTTGGCTCAGCAGGCTGATTGCAGAGCCCCTGATTGCCAAGGTGCAAACCCCACACAGGACCCAGCACCAATCCTTTATTGGTGTTTTGTTTTCATTCCTTTCCTCCTGCTCTTAGCCACTGCTGGAATGTCACAGTGAAAACAGGATTGAGGCAGTTCACCCCTAACATCTTCTGCTTTGTTTTGTTCCTTCTGCAAGGCTGGGCAAGGTCGATGTCGATGCAAATTCCTTCACATCTGAGGAGCTCAAAAAGGCCTTGGCTAAAATGAAGGCAAGTGAGAAGGCAGAAAGGAAGGTGAGTTCCCTGTTTCTGGAGCAATGCACAGTGCAGGGATGTGAACACACCCTGTTAGACACTGCAGAAATACAATGGTTTAAATGATTGGAAAAAAACTTGGTTTTGTTTAGTTTAAACTTATCTTGTTTAATTTGCAAACTAATCTTGTGGTGAATATGGACCTAAAATACCTTTGCTAACCCACTAGTGATATTGTTCCCTGGCTTTTCTGTACGAGTCTATGATTCTGTGAATGGTTTGGGTTGGAAAGGACTTAAAGCTGATCCAGTGCCACTCCCTGCCATGGGCAGGGACACTTTCCACTATCCCAGGTTGCTCCAAGCCCCATTCAAGATGGCCTTGGACACTTCCAGGGATCCAGAGGCAGCCACAGCTTCTCTAAACAACATAATTTATCTGTTTCACTGCTGCTCATTTCACAGAAATGTCTGCAGGCCCCAAAGGAGCTGGATTGCAGCTGATGGTTTTTACAAGGGGAGTTAATTCCCTGTCACTGCCCTCCTTGCTTTCTGTTTCCAACCTCATGCCCTGGATAGCAAAACCCAAATGGCTGTGGTGAGGAGGGGCTGAAGTTTCCTTACACAAGCTCCAAGTTGTCCATTTAGCTGCAGACAATCCCCAAGCCAAGTAAATAGTGGGATGGTGTGTGACTCAGCAGGTGCATCACAGCCTCTTCCCCCTCAGCAGCATTTCCTTCATCGTCACTCCTGCTGCTGCCTTGGTGCTGCTCACTCAAAAACGGAAAGTTTTGGTGTCACAGAAAGGCTTTTTCCCCCCTTCTGTGGCAGCAGGGCATGATTTCTTTTGCTGGGAGCAAATTTCCATAGCAGCATTGCTGATTGATTGCAGGGCTGCTGGAAATGAGGATCATTGAAATGCAAAAATTAGTGATACTCTATTAGGTGAAAATAAGCCATATTTTAAAGCCCCCCTGTTAGAATAGCTTTTGTCCCAGCAACTGGGCTAAAAGCAGCTGCATCTAATGGACCTAAAGTATTCCATTTGCAGTCACTCCTGCAGAGAGCAAATCCATCCTTGAAGGCTCTGTCAGAGGAAATGGAGCTGCACTGAGCCCTGAGCTGTGCCTTGAGCTCTGCTGGGCTGGGGATGGGGTGCCTGTGCTAATTAATTAATTAACATTCCACTTTCACCTCCATTGCTCCAGCCCTGGCCTTCTGTTCCCTGATGGGGACCAGGATGTGCAAACCCTCCAGCTGGGGCTCACTCTGCACACAAGCACATCTTGGTATTTGTGACAAATCCCTTCCCAAAGGGGCTTTTTGCCTTTCTCCTGTCCTTGGGGCAGCCCAGCTCCAGCCTGGCCTCTCTCTGCTGCCTGTCCCCTGCAGCAGCAGGCTCTGTCCCCAGTGCCACCAGTGCTGATGTTCCTGCACCCCTGGGGCTCTCTGCATCTCTGACAGATCCTTTCCTCCCCAGCACATGTTTTGTGGCAGCTCTCCTGGCTCAGGGCAGCCCTTGGGGTGCTGTTACTGTGAGAGGGGGATGAGCTGTGCTCAGGACTTCATCTGCCCCCAGCTTATCCCTGCTCCTGCTGCTTCCCTTCCTGACAGCTGCTGTCCCCACACCTCTCCCTGGGAGGCAGAGCCATCCTGCAGTGTGTTCAAAGCTTGGAATGGTGAGAACACCTTTGGAGATCTCCTTGGAGGCACTGGGCACTTTGGGCTGGAGCTCTGCAGCTCTCCAGCCTCATGTCCAGCTCCAGAGAGGCTCAGCTGTAAGATCAGGGAGGTGGCTCAGGGCTTTTTGCAGCCAGGTTTGGAGAGCAGGCAGAGAACAGCAGTGCTGCTGCCTGTGGGCTTGATGATGAGCTGGAAGGAAATGAGATGTGAAAATGGTGCACAAATGGTGCAGAGATGTAGAAATGGTGCACAAATGGTGCAGAGGTTTAGAAGTGGTGTACAAATGATCTCTAGATGTAGAAGTGGTGTACAAATGGTGTAGAGATATAGCACTGGTGTACAAATGGTGTAGAGATGTAGAAATGGTGCACAAATGACCTGTAGATGTATCAGTGGTGTATAAATGGTGCAGAGATGTTGAAATGATGCACAAATACTGTATAGATGTAGAGATGGTGCACAAATGGTGTACAGATGTAAAAGTGGTGCACAAATGGTGCAGAGTGGTGTACAAATGATCTGTAGATGTAGAATTGGTGTACAAATAGTGCAGAGATGTGGAAATGATGCACAAATACTCTGTAGATGTAGAAATGGTGCACAAATGTTGTAGAGATGTAGAGGTGGTGTACAAATGGTGTAGAGATGGTGTACAAATGCTTTATAGATGTAGAAATGATGTATAAATGTTCTATAGATGTAGAAATGGTGTATAAATGTTCTATAGATGTAGCAGTGGTGTAGAAATGCTCTATGGATGTAGAAATTGTGTATAAATGTTCTATAGATGTAGAAATGGGGTATAAATGCTCTATACATATAGAAATTGTGCACAAATGCTCTGAAGATGTAGAAATGGGGTATAAATGCTCTATAAATGTAGAAATTATGTATAAATGCTCTACAGACGTAGCAGTGGTGCACAAAGCTCCTCACTCTCTCTGTGGGTATCTCACAGGTCACTGAGTTCTGGCTCCTCAGAAGGAGCCTCCAGCCCTGCCCTGCACCTCTGATGCCCAGCAATGAGCCCATGGGCACAGCCAGCACATCCTTTTGCACATTTGGGGCTGACATTCCTTCCTATGCCTGTCTCATCTCCTATCTCACATCTGCTCTCCTCCTTCTGTTTCCCAGGCCCGGGAGAAAGAGGTGAGGAAGAAGTTCCGGCCCATAGAGCAGCTGAAGGAGGAGTTTGAAAAGCTGAACATGAAGATAGAAACAGATTATGAAATTATGGTTAAATTAATCAGCAAATTCAACAGCTCTGCCTCCACGCTGGATGAAAAAGTAGCAGCACTTTATGATCTCGAATATTATGTTCACCAGGTAACAAGAATGCCTCAGTAACTACCGTGTAAAATCCAGGGGATACGGTGTCATAAACGGGGCTTTATTTTTCTTATCGGTATCAGGTAATACAAATTGCTTAATTACCATAATCCTGGGACAATAACAGACAGCACAGGACTAGTGCAGGCTTATTTTATATCCAGGTTGGAATTAATCACTGCTTGTGCCAGGAGCCAGCAGCATCCTGGTGCTTGCCTGATTTGTTGTCTGTTCTCAGGCTGCTTTTCTTATCCTCTCTTTTTCCTCTTTTATCTGCTTAATGTTACAAAATGGGGTTTCAGCTGCCATTTTTGGGTGAGTAGAGTGGTGGCTGCTAAGGAAATAATTATTTTCTCTCTGCTTCCATGGAAAGCGGCCGTGGTTGAGGGTAGGTGCCCTTCCATCAGTTCACAGAGAATGTCTTTGTAGCAGGGAAGGCAGCAGCCACCCAAAAGCCCCAGTTTAGTCCTGGTGTGAGTGAGCAGTGGCATGCAGAGCCTCGCTGTGCTAATTAGCTCTGTGTGAGGGTGAACATATTTCCTGGCATCTCGCTTCCTCGGGTTTGTGCTCACACTTTTCCCCCCCTCCCTGTGATCTCTCTTGCTCTGCTTTCAGCTCACACGTCCCTGCCTCCCCTTGGATGCAGCTGCAGGCTCAGAGCTCTGCTCTGGGCTTGGTGCCTTCCTTGGTGCCACCCCTGGAGGGTGTCTGGGCATCCAGCCTCTGCTCTGCTGGCTGGGAAGGGACTTGGCTTCTCCCTGCCCGGTGACTGGGAGAGCCTGGAGTGCACTGGGACAGCTTCCAGTGGCACTCTGGCATTCCAGAGGGTGAATGGGACAACTCCTGGGAGGTGCCAGTGCAAGCCCTTTCGCTGGAGCAGCACTTGTTGAACCACATGTGGTATTTTGGAGGCAGGTAGCTGAAGTGCTGCTGCTGTGAGAGAGGCAGTCCGTGTGCCAGCTGACAGAAGTGTAATTTCCAGGGCTCTTTGTCTTCAATTCCCACCCTGACTCGCTGCTGTGGGCATGCACAGCCTGCCTTGCTGTTTGTTCTCCCTGCTTTTGTGTCACTGACGGCGTCTGTGTGACTCAGAGAATAACTGTGAACAATGGGCCCCAAGAGCTTCGGGTTTCTGCTGGGGCTAATCTTGCCTGATTAAGGGTGCCAGAGCATCAGGCCAGCGTGCTAAAAAGCAGCCCTCAAACACCCTGGGATGTTGTGGATCCCAGCTAAAAATAAAAAGCAGTCCCCAAATACCCTGGGGTGCTGTGGATTCCAGCCCCCTAAACACCCTGGGATGCTGTGGATCCCAGCCCCCCAAACACCCTGGGATGCTGTGGATCCCAGCACAGCGGTCTGCACTACTCCAGCAGAAAATCTCTGCAGCACAGGATGGGGCAAACAGTTTCAGGGTGGCAGAGGAGCATGCAAGGGAAACACAGGCAGCATCGAAGGGGTCAGAGAGGGGACTGGCAGGAGCTGGCAGGGCACAGAGGCTCTTTGTGTGCCCATCACAGCGCTGCTCTGTGCCCGCGCTCTCGGGGCAGATGGCTGGGCAGCACCTTCTCGTCAGGCAGGAAGCTGATAAGAAATATGACTTGTCTCTAAGCCAGCCTGGCTTTTCCTCCTCTTTCTTCTTCCAGTCAGTTGAATGCATCCAGAGCATTATCTCTGCTTGGGACTGACTTTAGCAGCGCTGGCTTAATGTAATTACTGAACAGCAGCCAAGGGACGCTTGTGCCGCATAACCCTGGAGGGGCTGAGCTGTCAGGACTCCTCTGCAGGAGTCACAGCCGTGCCCTGGCAGCAGGGCACCCTTGCAGGTGTGGTGGCTCAGGTGTGAGGCCACTTTTCTGCTCCCACCTTGCCCAGCCTCCACCAGAGCAGCAGCATGCCATGGTTTTTCCAAACTGTTCATCTCCGGCCATCCTGCGCTGCCTGCGGGCTCGGGGTGCCCTGTGCAGTGGAAGGTGCCGTGCCCTGGAGGATGTGCAAGCCCAGGCTGCTGTGGCATGGCCAGGAGCCCCCGGAGCAGGGGGGTGTGGGCAGCTCGTGCCTGGAGTGCCCTGGGAGCCCTGGCCAGTGGCCAGCCCGGGGAGATGCTCTCTGCTGCCTCTCAAGAGTCACCCCAAGGGCTCTGCCTCTGCTCAGCTTGTGCTTGCCAGCTCTGCTTTGCTTCTCCTCGGCCACGATTCAGCTTGGCATGTTCAGAACCCATCTTGGAGAAGGAGCAGGAGAGTTTGGCTGGCTGGGTTCTCTGTAACATAAAACCCAAATGCAAATGTGGAGAGGGCAGAGCGCAGCTCATGAACAGCATTCACGGTGCTTGCACAGCAGTGTGTGGAGCCAAGACCCTTCTCAGGCATTGCAGGCTCTTTCTCTCAATTATTTACTCTGCTTATCTTGTTCTCTCCTCTCTCTGACATGCTGCACCATCTCTCTGTGCTGATTTCCTCTCCATCGCGTGCGGCTGACATGCTGCTTTCCCTCGCTCTTGTTTTCCAACATTTCCTCTCTCACCTTCCCTCCCCATTTTCTTTCTCCTCCAATTCAAACCTGCTCCCTGAATAGCTGCTGTCATATTTGCTCTTCTCCCATCTCTCCCCTCTCTGCCTGCTTTGCCTGTGTACTTTACTCAAGAGCTCTTTTGATCTTTGGTTTTTCTTCTGCGCCGGTTTCAGTGGACTGAAGTGAGGTAGGAGCTGCTGCCTCACAGCATCTGCTGCTCCCCAGAGAGGTTCTTACCTTCAACTTGGTAACTTTGGGGATTCTGTTGGTTTTAAAACGGTGAGTGAGGGAAGGAGCTCTCATGACAGACTCTGGTTAAAAAAGATAAACACATCTTCAGCATAAGCTTTACAGCACAATTTCTGTTCTGCAGCTGTGCTGTCTCACTGATGCTGGGGCAGCACCAAGGACTCTGGTTGCAGCAGTGGCTTGGTTTTACCACACCAGGTGCTGGATGCAAATTCCTGCCTGTCCATACATTCCCTCTCGTGCAGAAGTGAACGCTGATTCCAGCACTAAACCAGTTTTTACAGAGGCTGAGTAACAAAAGGAGCCACTGGCAGCTGAAATTGGGTTGCTGCACGGATTTCTTTGTAGACAAAGAAGGGTCTGCAGAAAAGTGAGAGATCTGGCAGGCCTGGTTTATAGGGACAGTTAAAAGAGCAGCATCTGAAAGGGTACAAAAGCTGCTGCAAATCCTGAATCAGCCCCAGCAGAGCTGCAGAGAGCAGCTCTGCAGAGGGCCAGGTGAGCATTGTCCCGTGGGGAGCAGAGATGAGCTGGAGCTCCCCAGGCCCTGCTTTGGACACAAAGCCTTTTCCTTCTCCTGGGTACCTGAAATACCTGACTTGGGGCCAGTTTTGATGAAGGTACATGGCTGAGATAAATATAACACTGAGCATGAAGTCATTGGCTAGAAGAGTGTCCCACATGCCCTGCGTGGCTCGTGGTGTCTGTCCTGTCCCACCCCATCAGGGGGTCACCTGCCCTGCTGATAACTCATTTTTATATTCTGTTTCCATCTGCCAACGATTACTGTTGTCTCCCTGTCTTTCAGGGAGGAGAAATGTCAAATTTCTAAACCTGATTTTTCTGTGCAGGCAGTTCTGAGCATACATCAGATCCCCTTTTAAACAAAACCAAAAAAAAAATCATTGAATACCAAAATGCATCGATTTGACTTTGGACTGAATTTTGTACTTGAAGCACTTTGTGCTGTTTCTGTAAATTCTGTCTGTGAGCACTCAGAGCCTTTTCTGATCTCCTCTCCAAGAGCAGATGCCTGCTGGGGCTGTGCCTGGCTGGCCCCTGATCCACTTAGAGCCACAGGCTGATGAGTCCCCACTGATGTGTAAACTTTTCCCTCCTGGCACTTAATCCATTCTTGTTTGCTTGGCAAAGTCACTGTGGGGCTGCTCCCTGGGGAAGCTCCTGGCTGACCCCTCCAAGCAGGGACTGTTTTTTTCTTTCCTTGTCCATGGGAAGGTGTGGATGGAAGTCATGGAGAGCTCCCAGAGCTGCCCATGCTCCTCACTGCAATGCACCCTGACAGGCTCTAAACATCCCTGGTGCTACAGGTACAGCACCAATTCATTAACTGCATTTGCAAATCGTGCAGTTCCTTGGGTCCCCAGTAAAGGCTTGCTCAGGGGACAGCAAAGGAATTTTTTGACATCAGCAGATGTACTGAGGTTTTGGCACCACCTGAATTACCAAAACGATGTTTGGATGGCTATAATCAGAGTTTTGAGTTTCCAGAGATGCCTTCTATGTGTGACAATGTCCTGCCACGAGGACACTGTGCCTGTGCAGCTGTGGCATTGCTGTACTGTGCAGAGCTCAGCCATTCCCATGGGATTTTAAATTCCTTTAAAACTCCGTGCTGATTTGAGGCCTTGGGTTTTAGCTTTTCTATTTTTCAGGGCCTCTGCTGCTTGGTGTGTAACTCTGAAACTTCATATTAAGTGTTAGTGAGTTCTCTTCACAGGGGAGTGACAAAACAATTCCTTTCTAGCTGGAGAACCAAGGACAACTGGTACCCCAAAATCAGAAACAACTCTGAGGGAAAGGGGGCAAAGCCAGGGGCTGAGACTTCATAGCCTGGGGCTGTGCTTGGAGAATTGACCCCAATGTGGAGATGAACCCAAACTTCTAAAAGTGTAAAACTCGTGCCCAGGATCCATCTGGGATTTGGTTTGGGTGCAGCCCAAAGGCTCTTGCAGTGCCCAAGGTGGATCCTTTCAATAAATCCCGATTTTATTCCTTTCAATAAATGCTAATTTTATTCCTTTTACTCTGGCTGCTCTCTGCTCCAGCTCAGCCTTTCCAGGCTGGAGCAGGGGGAAGGGATGCTGTGGCTGTGAAGGGATTTTCTCCAAGGGGGATTTGTGCTGACAGGACCTGCTCTCTCCCAGGTGGACAATGCCAAGGATTTCCTGTCCCTGGGTGGGCTCCAGCTGGTGATCCAGGGGCTGAACAGCAGCGAGGCCTCGCTGAAGGAGCACTCTGCCTTTGTCCTGGGAGCTGCCCTGTCCAGGTGAGACTGCCCTGCCCAGGTGAGACTGTCCTGCCCAGGTGAGATTGTCCTGCCCAGGTGACACCTCCCTGTCCAGGTGACACCTCCCTGTCCAGGTGACACTGCCCTGTCCAGGTGAGACTGCTCTGCCCAGGTGAGACTGTCCTGCCCAGGTGAGATTGTCCTGCCCAGGTGACACCTCCCTGTCCAGGTGACACCTCCCTGTCCAGGTGAGACTGTCCTGCCCAGGTGACACCTCCCTGTCCAGGTGACACTGCCCTCATCTGGTCTCTGTGCCTCTCTTCACCTCTCTTGGTGTATTCCTGATGGCAGAGACTCAAAGCTGGCTTGTGACACACCACAGAATTGTCTTGTGCCCTGCCCAGCACTTGCAGCACCCTTTGTCACTTCTCAGAGTGTCCTCTCTCATCTGGCTCATTGGACACACCCACAAGTCATGTGGGTCACATTTAGGATTTTTTTCCTGATTTCCATGGGCTCCAAGAGGGGAATAATTCTCCTCCTCTCCCCTGGCCAGCCCTCTCTGGAGGAAGATTTTAAGGAAGGTTCAGTTACAAGCACCCCAGAGAACACCTTTGTCCTTCCTCTGCCTTGCTCCTGGGCTGCTTCAGGATGGCAAGGGGCTGGTTTGAGCAGCTCCTGTGATCTCTAAATGGGGTTTGGGCCCCATGGACATGTGGGGTGTTTATTAGATGTGGGGTCAGGAATAGGGTCAGCAGCCAGAGCCCAGAGGAGACTGACCTGCAGGATGTTTGGGGTTCACAGGAAGGATCTGCTCTGCCTCATGCTGGGGCCTCATGTGCAGAGCTCAGGAGGTGTCCTGGGGGCTCCAGGGCTTTTCTTGGTGCCCCTTTTTTGATTTATGGGTTTTGGGGCTAGGCAGGGTGTGTGTGGGTGAATTTGCACATTCAGAGGTGCAGAGGCTTTAGAAATGCATTGGATGGACTCAAACTTCAGGATCTGAAGTGCAGAGTGAAAATTGAAGGTCAGGACTGTTTTATCTGCATATTTCTACACCTAAAAATACAGTCACCTTCTCCAGCATCATAAATTATTTATGGCTTAGTCTAACACATGGTCCACAGAGCTGCATTTATTTGGCAATCTGGTATGCAATGCAGCTGGCCCTCAGCATTTGGGGCTCGTGGACAGGAGCAGGTACCCAGATTTACAGCAGGGTCCAGCTCCTGGTCTGAAACAGAACCTGGCTTAGTGATGACAGGGAGACATAAGACCTGCTCTTGATATTCTACTGTATTCTGGTCTGTCTCAATCTCTGGAACAATTCTGGATTTGCTCAGGTTTTTAATGACTCTTTACACATACAGAGAACATCAGAGAACATTTGCAGGTAATTTGTGACGTGGCAGGGGCTGTTAAAGAGCTTCTCCCCACATGTACCTGACATGACATAGCCAAAACCCCAAAATTTCATTGTCCCATGGTGCTTGACAGCGTAGCAGTGGCCATGAGAGTCACACTTTTGTGGAGTATTTCTCACTCAAGTGCACAAATCTGCTTTGGAGAGAACCTCTCATCTGATATGACAACATTAAACTGCTGCTTTGTAAACTTGTGGACCTTTTTCCTTTGAAGGACATTCTGGCAGATGGTAATTTGGAGTGGTTTGGATGATACATTGTCTGAAAGCTCTGCTCCAAAATGTGAGGGATATTATGCCTTGCTTTGAGTTTGCTTTTTCTCCCCTTGCTGTGCTTAAGCTTTCTCAGTAGACACCTACATGGCAACTTGTCTGCTGTGTGCTCACTGCTTAATTCGTTTGTTCATACATTTTCTCAGCTTACTCCATGCTCTAGTTAAACTGTTGGGGGCATTTCAGGTACTTCACACAGCATTTTGTGTTTTTCTGAGGGCTTGTTGTTTACTCCCTTCCCTCCTGCTTGTTCCTGGGAGCCTTAGAGAGCTGGTAGGGCTTTCCAGAAAATCCCCAGAGGTGTCACAGCTCGCTGGGCTGCAGGGACATGATCTGCTCTGTGCCTGGGGCTGCTGTCAGCTCCTGTGCTGGATGCTGAGCCTGGGAAGAGGCAATGCTCTGCTGCTCACCACAGGGCTCTGTGGCCACCTCCCAGCTCTCTCAGCCAGGCTGGTTCAGGTTCCAGGCCAGGCAAACATTCCCAGAGGGAAATCAGGGCATGGTGACAGCAGCTCCAGAGCCTGGCTGGGAGGTCAGTGACTCCTGGCACAGCTCAGCCTGGGAGTTTGGATTGTCTGCAGACAAGTGTTCCAGTCAGGAGGAAACCACAGCACACAGAGCGAGTCCAGGCGTGCCTGGGGTCACATCCAGAACTTTTTATCTCTCAGAGATTGCCAGACCTTCTCCAGATTAGCCTTGTCCTTAGCTTTGTTTAGGTAAGGGATGGAACAGGCAACAAGCAGGACCTGGCTCAGAGCTCTGGCTGTGCTGGAATTCCTTTGGAACAAAAGGGTTTTCCAGGGGATCAGCATCTGGAGCCAACAGGGCAGGGGGCTGGCCAAGACTTGGAGCAGCAAAGGGAGGAGGAGGAGGCACAGCAGGGCCAGCTCAGGATTTCTCCTTCCTGATACTGCTCCTGTTTATTTGGCTTGAAAAGCAGCCACAGCTCAGCATGATTTGGGGCACAGAGTCCTGGGGTCCAGCTGCCAGGACCTGACCTCCTGGGGTCCAGCTGCCAGGACCTGACCTCCTGGGGTCCATCTGTGAGCCCCTGCCACAGGACAGGCAGATTTCTTCACCTGACAGGGAGCAAATCAAGGTTTCATCTCGTGTTTCTCTTATGCGTCCTTCACTTGAGGCATTTGGGTTTTAATTGCTGAGTCTGTGACCAAATCAAACATTGTTCCATCTGGTGGAGTTCTCTGAGCAGTGCCCTTATTGCAAGTCTGAAACCTCATCACATTCTTACTGGTTTTAAGCCTTTAACAAAATGTTTTTCCATTCGGCAGTTTGCAAAAGTAAACTTCATTTGAACAATCCTCAAGTGCTCTGATTGCAAATAAAAGTTAAATGCACTAACAAAAATAATTGCTAGGCATGTGGGGTTGTGCATTTAGGTATCCATAATTCACTAACAGTATATGCCAATACACAGCATTATCTGGATTTCCAGTGATTGCATTAGCATAAAAGCATGTTAGCATTTATCCTGTGGTACTAACATTTAAATATATATAAGTATGAAATATTAAGACCCAGCATTTTGGAGGCAAGTGAAACTACTGTCTGTAAAATGTTCCTGCATATTTTGAAGGTACACTCCAGCATGTTCGCATGACAATCAGCATTTGCACCATTGGGTCCAAACATTACAAAAATGTCAATGTTTTATGCAAAGAGGAGCTATATTAAGCTAAAAAAGATTGCTGATGAGAGAAGTGTCTTCTGATGTCCTCTGAGCTATTTACAGGCAGCATCTCCCTTTTGCTGGTGGCACAGCCAGGCCTCTGTGCAATCTGTATCTCCATGTTTCACAAGACTGGAAATGCTAGCCAGAAAGGATTATGCTTGTGATTAAAACCTCCATTTTGGAAAACTTTACCTACAGGAAACGTTTTTCCACACCAATAATTTGAACATTTTAGTATTCTGTAATAAAAGGATTTTTGTAATCCGTTTAGAAGGGGAATAATAATTTATGTTGAATGCCTTCTTGAAGCTTTATCCCAAATGCACTTAGGGGTGAGTTGGAGGTGAGCATGGAGAGAAGTTCAGCTGTGGGACCTGCAAGGCAAAGGCAAGCAGTTTGTGTTTCATGGAAGGCTCAGAAGTGAGATTTTGGCCTGGCCAAAGTGGGGGGACTGGGAGGGCAGCTGCAGGGGGACACTCGTGGCATTTTGGCCAGACCTTTAAAAAGCCACCCAGTGGGTGGCCAGGGACAAGGATGTGCCACTGATGGTCCCATGGTTGCCACGTGTCCTACAAGGGCAGGGGGCAGTCCCAGGTCAGCCTCTGCCCCAGCCCAGCACTACTGGGCTCTCACTGCTCCCTTTTGGCCCCGAGGGCTAAAGTGATGCCACAGGGCTTGGTGAGGTTACATCACTGCTGGGAGCTGAGGCACAGTCCTGTAGCAGCACACCAGAGATTTCCATGGATTGTCTCAGCTGTTTCCCAGAGATTTAACCCCTAAAGAGCCCTGAATATCCCATTCAGCATTATTGGTGTTACCCAGCTCCGAGGCTCCTCCAGAGCTCACCCCACTTGGGTAAAGCCAAGAGAGGCACAAAATGTGTTTGTTCCTCCAGAGAAGCTCCCTGAGTGATGGGCTCTGTGCCCAGCAGAGCTCAGCATCCTGGAACCCACCTGGCTCTGCTTTTCCAGGGTGTTTCCTGAGGCAGGAGGGATGTGGCAGTGCTGTCTCCTTGTCCATCAGTCCCTGGTGCTTTCCAATCTCCCAGAGCACAGGAGAAGCTCTGCTGGAGGAGCAGCAGCTCCTCCAGGACACCTCTGTCAGGAGGAAAGAGCTGCCACCAGATTTAAGGGGTTTGAGTCAAGTCCAGCTGTGCACTGAAACTGCTTGGTGCTCACTGGTGTTAAATAACACAGAGGCCCAAGCAATAAACCGGGAAAAGTAAAATTAAAGACCTTGCTTCGATGCTGTCTTGTAAGGACATAAGAATTTCTGTGCAGAGAAATAAATCTGGTTAGCTTAACAAGCACTGTCCCTACCCATTTATTTCCAATCCATCTTCATCCCTTCCTCCTCCAGCTTCTTCTCCTTTTACATCCTGCAGTGTTTGCCCTTCTCTTTATCCACTTTCCCAGATTTTTTCAGTGGCCCTGTTTGCCCGTGTGTTTGCCACCAGCAGTAATTCCAGCTCCACTCCTTGCCTGCTTGTAATTTCTTGCTTTGAAGATTGTCTTCTCTATTTTTATTTAAACCTCCTGACTTGTGTGGAGTTATCAGCCTCACTGCACTTAATTTCAAATTAATTTGATTGGGTCACCTCAATTTTTTTTTTCTGTAATGATAATGAACTCAACCTATTTAGCCTTTCCCCATTATGAATAACCTTACCAAAAACTGCAGTGCAGTATAAATGGGTGTTTCATCATTGTGGTTAATTACACAGAAGAATAAATCCCTAAACATTTTTCAGCCTCTGAAATCTAACAAGGAAGTGTAATTAACAATTAAAGAGTAAACTTTCATCCTTGTGCTCTCAGGAAAAGTCTAGAATCTGAGGTTTGCTCCTGGGTTTTGGGGAGAAATTTTTGGGGAGAGATTTTTTGGGGAGAGATTTTTTGGGGCAATGCTGGTGGCTGGGAGTGGCAGAGGGTGGGCTCAGCTCCTTGTCTCATGCCAGGAGTGTTTTCCCAGGTGCTGGAGAGGGAACAAGGTGGGATGGACATGCTGGGTTCAGCCCAAGGGACTGGGCTCAGGCTGAGGACATTGTCCTGTCTGTGAAACACTGCAGGGCACTGCTGATGTTCCAGGAGCTGTGGGAGGTGTCCTGCCTCTCAAACACAGCCCCACAGAACATCCCAGGGCTGGGACAGGATGGGGACCACCAGGAAGCTGCTCCAGCAGAGCTTCAGCAGGAAGGGACAGACTCATCACAGCCAGCTCATGCATTATATAAAACATGTTGTTTCTGTCTCGTCGTGTTTAGTAAATGCTCTCTGCTAAAACCTTTGAGTTATTGTGCTGGTTTCCATTTAAAAGACATGTTCAGGCTGGTTACCTAATCACTTTCTGCCAAAAAAACCAGCCCAAAATTGCTGTTTCCCAGTGCAGACGTGGTTCTGTAGCTGGACACAACATTCCTCTGTCTCTTCAGCCACTGTTTATTCATCCTTCTTGCTCTCTACAAGCTGCAGCCAGGCAGGGCTTGGTCTCTTCTCCCAGGTAACAAGGACATGAGAAAACAGCCTCGAGTTCTGCCAGGGGAGGTTTAGATTAGGGAGATTTTGTCACTGAAAGGGTTGTGAAGTACTGGAGCAAGCCTGGAGGGGTTGTAAAGCTGTGCAGATTTGGCACTTGGGGACATGGTGTAGCAGTGAACACAGTGGTGTGAGATTAGTGCTTGGACTTGATGATCTTGGATGTATTTTCCAGCCTAAATGACTCTGTGATCCTGTTTTGTGTTTATCCTTTTTACTACAGCCTTACACTCTGCTAAGGGCTTCAAAGCTGTTCCTCCCTAACCACCTACACGATTTTCCTGACCTGCTGTGGCTTTCCCATGTTCTCTGCATTCCCTCCAAGCAATGGGTGAAAATGCTCACCCAGAGGAGGTCTGTGCACCTGCCCTGGGCTCAGGCTGCAGGAGGCTGTGCAGCCCATGGCTGTGTGCCAGAGGGAGCTGGACAAAGTGCAGGGTGGGACAAAGAAGGGAGGAATGGGAGATGGGCAGCAGGAGTGGGCAGTGCAGGGTCCAGCCTCACTGAGAGCTCCCAGCAGGGTTTGGGGGGCACCCTCAGGGTTGCAGCCATTGTCTGAGCCCCTGGGGGGGGATGCAGATCCCATCTCTCCTCCTGTGCTCTCTGCACTCTCCTGATGGTGGCTGTTGCTGGATTTCATTCCAGCTGGCAGAACTGTCAGAGGGATCTTGGGGGGCTGCCCTTGCCTCTTGGGGCCTCTCTTCTGGGTTTGGCAGCATTTTCTCCCCCACTCCTCTCCTTGTGCTGAGGAGGGGGCAGCAGAGCTTTCATGGGAGGTAAAATCACCCAAGAATGGCCCTTGGCTGTCCTGACTGAAGAGGGATCAACCTCGTTTCCAGGCTGGCATCTTCCAGCCTACCTGTTCTCTCCCAACAGTGCTTTGGGAAGTTTTCTCTCATCTGTCTGCTCATGTGCTTACAGATTCACTGAAGCAGGTGATTACTCATCCATGCAGACAGTTCCTCAGGCCTTCCACCAGATTGCTGCCAACCTCAGCTGCTTCCAGGCTCTCCAGGTGTTGGAGAGAGAACAACAGCTTACTGGAAATTATCTCTTGCTGAAGAAACTCCTCATCACTCTTAACTACTTGCTCTTCCCTCAGGTGCTGACATTCTTCTTGGGAGCTGGGTTTTGATGTCCCTTTGTTTTAGATGATCTTTTTTCTGCTTGAAAGATGTCCAGCAGAGAGCTGGGAGCAGCCTGGCGTGTTTTGGGAGGGGGTGACTCCCTGGCTGGGGCAGCCCTGCAGCCTCTGAGCCCTGCCTGTGGCCACCTGATGTCCCAGGGGAGCTGGACCAGGGGCAGCCCCTCCCTGAGGCCAGCTGGGAGTCCCCACAGGAGCTGGAGAAATCTCTCACAGCCGCTTCCCACTGAGGCTCAGCCCCTCCATGGCACTGCAGGAGCGCTGAATAGATTTGAAAACTAATTTGCTGCTCAGAGCATCAATAGATGTACGTCACTTGTCCTTTCTGCTGCATTTAATGAGTTTCCAAGGTACTGCAGCCAGTTCCAGAAGGCTGCCATCAAAGGATCTTGGCTTCCATCAGAAGCCTCGTGCCCCTCAGCGCTCTGCTCCTCTCACGTCTCTCATGTCTCTTATGAATTCAAGGCAAAGCACATCGTATAATTTCTAGCAACCCTCCTTTCCAGACTGTCTCTCCTTTTTTTCTCTGAATGTCTTGAGCACAGGGGATGGGAGAGAGGAAGGGCTCTTCCTGCAGTGAGGTGGTGTTAGCTGGAGCCCAGGAGAAACGTGGGTCGTGCAGAACGTCCTGTCACTGCTCCCTCAGCTGTTTCCTCCTCCAGAACCAGACCTGCTCCCTCTGCTCATCACCCTGAAGCTGCCTTTGGGCATCCCAGCCTCACATGGTGACAGCCAGGGGACATGGGCACAGCCCTGCAGTGGCAGGTCCAAGGGACAGGTCATTAATCCTTGGCTGCATCTGCTGAGATCAATAATTGGGGCTGTTGTTTTGTGTAACCCAGCAGATCAGTGGGCATTGCCTGATTGAAGTGGACAGGATTGCAGAGGAAGGAACACAAACCCCAGGTGCTGACATGGAAATGAAGTTTCCCTGAGCCCTGAGCAGCTCCAGCCTGCCATACCCGATGAACCACAAGGGTTCTTGGGTTTTATCTGTTTCTGTCAGTGCGGCAGGGAGCCTTGGAGAGGCTTTCTGGGTTCTGAACTCACAGGTTGCATCCCTGTGCTCAGAGGCTGCCCACAGGAGCAGCTCTGCATGTTCCTCCTCTCCTTGTGGAAGCAGCTTGTGTCATATTTCCACACATTCTCTCTCATAAAAGATATGATTTTAGTTTGTTTGTGTGTCTTGCAATGAGCAGGAGCTCACCTGAGTTGTTTTCCAAATTAATACCCCGCTGGTTTTTCTTAACAAGGTGTTTTTCCAAGCTGAGAACACTAACGACTCTGAGATTTTTTTAAAAAATGCATTTTCTTCTCAGGTACTTCATATTGAAATCTGTCTTAATTTCAGTTCATCTAGTGTGTGAAAACACACGGTGAGGCATTATTAGTCCCTGAAGGAATAAAGACAGATGGAGCCCAAAATGGAATTTTCTTTATGATTAATTGAAACCTCTGAGAGTGCAGTGGAGTCAGGGGTTGGTCCTGCCCTGGCAGCACCTGGGGATCAGTTCAGCTGCACGAAGAGCTCAGGGGGACACACACAGATGTCACCTGGTGGTGCCAGCCCCCAGCTGTCCCCTCCCTGTGGCTGCAGGAGGGCGGGGTGGCCCAGATGTGGCTGGGGTCAGGGAGGGATGGTGGCAGTGTCAGGGTCCTGTGCTTGGTCATCAGCTGCTGTTTCTGCTCTGCTGATGGCTCTGGTGTCCCTGCTCTGAGAGCTGAGCAGGGAGGAGGGGAATGCTCAAAAAAACTTGGGAATGAGGAGGTGTGGGAGTGGCTCTGGGGTCCTGCTCCAGGTGTGACCTGCACATTTGCTCAGGTTTCCCGTCCTTGCCTGTGAGAGGGAAGGGAGCAATGAAGAAACACCAGGTGGTTTTATGCACCAGTGGATATTTCTGGGGTCTGTAGCCACCAACATTTACAGCATTTTCTGCTGGATAGGAGGAGAAGGTGTTGCAGAAAGGAGAGTTCTCCATCATGTTTTGGAGCAAGTCCTTCCTGTGCAAGCTGTGGTGCTTTCATGGTCAGCACGAGCAGCTCTGGAGCTGGGCAGATGCAGCAAGTGAAGGCAAAGTTGCTTGTTTTGCTTTGTGAAGGCAAATGCAGATGTGTTCTGGAGCTATGGCAGCACTTCTGCTTGGAGAGGGCATGAAGGGGATGGTCAGGGCAGTGGTGGCAGCCCAGGGAATTCCCAATTTCCCACCTGGAGCTCACTGCTGGTCTGGCACAGGTTGTGCCCAGAGAGGGCTGTGGGGCCTCCCCTGAGGCAGCTGAGTGCTGGGAACAGTTTAAGGAAGGATTTGGTGTGGGAAGTTGAAATTGGCTGTGGAGATCATGATTTAAGGTGTGCACGTGGCCAGGGGCCCATGAGTGTGTGTGCTGGGCAGGTGAGTGAGCACTGAACTGGTCTGGCTGGGACAAACTGGGTAACAAACAGTATCCATGGGTCCCTGAGCTGGGAAAAGGCACAGAGGCAAGCAGGACAGTGTTCACAGGCACCAGCACCCCTTCCTGTGGTGCAGGAACAGTCACCTTCCTGACTGGGACCTTGCTAATTGTCCTGATGAGTGGGAGCACTGCTGGAAATGAGCTGATCCTGCAGATCTGAGCCAACCCCTGGGACATCACACCCAGCACCTCCCCAAACAACCAGTGCTCACTCACTCTGACGAGTGCAGTTTGATTTTTGTTATCCCTGAGCCCCCTTAGCATGGCAGCAGGTTTGCTGAGGTGGATTTTGCACAGGAAGGAAGGCTCTGTAGCTGAGCTCTCTCTGCAGGACCTGCAGAAGTTGTGGATGGACACCACAGGGCTGCTGTGGATTTTCTTTTCTTTCCCTGGGGGCTCTGGGGATTGCAGATCAGCGGATTGTGGATTAGCGGATCAGGAATTAGAAATGCATTTTTCATTCTTATGTTGCACACTAATGAACTGACAAATTTAATTTCTTTAAATCCAGCTATTTCAGCTGGAATTGGCCAAGCCACGCTCTGAATCTCCAGGTGCTTTGAGAATGGCTGAATGCTGATCTCTCTGGGCTCACACCATCCATTTTCACTTTTTGTCTTCAGCCTGTGGCTGTTGTGGAGGGGCAGAGTGCTCTCCAGGAAGAGCCCATCCCTCGTGGGTGGCTGCAGAGCAGCCTGTGCCAGTGCAAGGAGGGGAGCTCAGCCCCAGGGAGCAGGGCTAGGGGCTCCAGTTTGGGATCTGAGTCCCCTGGAAGCAGCTCAGGTGTCTCTGCCTGTCAAACCCAGCGCTGTGGCTCTGCCCAGGGATCCACACACAGCCCAGAGTGTTTGCCCAGCTCCAGGTGTGAGCTGTGCTTGGCTTACGTCTGGAATCAGAACATCCTGAGTTTAAGGGGACCCACTGGGATCATGGATGCAGCTCCTGGCCCTGCCCAGACCCCCAGCAATCCCCCTGTCCATCCCTGGAGCAGCCTCGGGGCCGTACCCATTCCCTGGGGAGCCTGGGCAGAGCCCAGCACCTCTGGGGGAGGGAAGAACCTTTCCCTGCTCTGCATCCCAACCCCTGGAGCCGTTCCCTCCTTCCCTGAGCTGTGCCCTCAGCTCCTGAGCTGCAGCTGAACCAGCCCAGGGCCCTCAGCCGCTCCTCGGGGGCCCTGCAGAGCCTTTCCCAGCCCCGGCTCCTCCTCCGGACACTCTGGAGCAGCTTTGGGTCTCTCTGGTGTTGTGGAACCCAAAACTGTCCCAGAGCTCAAGGTGAGGCTGCCCCAGCCCTGAGCAGAGCAGGACAATCCCTCCCTTGCCTGGCTGGCAACGCTGGGCCTGATGCCCCCCAAAAAGGAGGAAAGAAAAATCAAACAGATTTTTATTTTTATCGGATCCCTCCATGGGGAGGGTCCTGGTTCCTTGGGCAGCCCCTCCACTGTCACAGGCTGGCATCCGGGGGATGCTGGAGGCTCCGTGTGCCTCTCCTGCAGCTGCACTGTTCTCCAGGACTAAGGCAGCACCTCCCTCCCCAAAAGCTGTGCCAGGGACAGCAGAGAGCAGCACAAGGCGTTTGTGTGGCTCAGAGCTGCGCTGTGGGATGGAAGAGCACAGCCATCATTACCCAGCCCCTGCTCAGGGCTTTCAATGAGCACTAAACAAACCGGCCCTGCCTTTCCAGAGCTGCCTTTATTCCTGCGCTCTGGGATGCTGGAAGTGGGTCTGGCAGGAGGGGGCTCTGAGCACAGCCCCTGCTGGCAGGGCAGACCAGGACATCCGTCACTGCCAGCACTGATGGACAGCTCTGGGGCTGTGCCTGCCATACCTTGATGAACAATTAACACGATGGAAGCAGGACATCCATCTCACTCCTCGCCCCAAGCCGACAGGTGAGGATGGATATATGTTGCCTGGCTGATTGCTGTGCCTTGTTAGAGCCTATTTAGGGTTGATTGAAAAGCAGAGGCTTTGTGTGAGGAGAGACCTTTAATCTCCTGGCAGAGCCAAGTGTGTTTCCCATCAGGAAGCATTCCTTCTCCGCTGCTTATCTCTAACCCCCGCTTTCAACCTGAGCCTGGCAGAGACCAAAAGAAAGGCAGGATCAAAACAAAAATAATTGGGATCGCTGCCTTCTGTGGGCAGCCTGAGCCCGTTATTCCTACTTAGCAGCTAGTTATTCCTATGGAGCTCCTGCAAGAGACAATTCAGCATCTCCTTGATGAGGAGCACTCCAATGAAATAACCATGGCAACAGTTGCTGAGGGCTGGCGAGGGATGGGGATGTGCTCCCACACCTCCAAAGGACTTGGGCCCAACTTTCCCTGGCAAATGGCACTGTGGGCCCCAGGAGTGATGGCCAGAGGGCTCTGTGTGCTGCTTGTGCTCCTGCTGGGCTCCCAGGCTGCCCAGTGCACCCAGTGCTCCCAGTTCCAAGGCATGTTGTGTTCATCGTGGGCATCCTCCCCTCCGATGGAACCTGAGAGCTGAGGGGGAATCAAGAGCAAGGAAAAGCCAAGGAGGGGACCCCAGGGAGGGACATTCCAAAGCCACAGAGGATTTCCCAGGGTTTGGATGCTTTGGGAAAGGCTGTGTCTCTCTGCTGGTGGTGCCTGAGACTGGTATGGACAATAAACACTTGACATGTGTAATTCCAGAGCATTAATTCTCATTAAACCACCTCTAAGACTGTTTGATGCTCTACAGGAGAGGTGACAGAGGCCACATGGTGGAGTTTGGGTGTTTGCCTTGAAGAGCTGGCCCTTGGTGCATGGCAGGAGCCAGCAGAGCCTGGACTGAGCCTGGAGGGTTTGAGCCAAGTGTCCTTCACCCCTGGCTCATGCTCTCCCCTTGCCCAGGGTCTTCTAAGGTTCACTGTTAGTGCTCCAAATGCTCTGGTCGTCATCTTGGCTTATCTTGTGGGGTGGAGGCCTCTCAAGTAGCTTTGGGGGCACAGTGGTGTTTTTGTTGGGCACTGTTCTCTCACTATTGTCTTATTTAATTAGACATTTATAAGCCTGAAAAGTAAAAGAAGGAAAGTTCACCAGAAGAAAAGAGGAGCCTGCTGAAAAGCAGCATTTGTAGAGATTTCTGAGAAAAGGGCAATAAATACTCCACCTCTGCTTAATAATAATAATGGGCAGACTAAGTATCTCCAGAAATATAAAATAACGTGGGCCTGTTTGGAATAGTCAACATCCTTATCAGCCTGCTGCCATCTCTGCAAACAAGTTTCACTAGAGATTCTGGGCATGATTTTCAATGGCTCAGAGCAGCTGTAGCTTCTTTGACTTCAGTGAAAAGTCTGAGTGCTTGGCACGGCGGCAAACCAAGCCTCTTCCTTTCTGCTTCAAATTGGGGCTTGATTCTAAGTGAGATGAATTTTCTCCTCCTGATAATTCTGTGCATCTGAAGTGATTACAGCTCCGCGTGAGTGCTCTTTTAGGAGATTTCAATGCAGCGTTTTCTTCCGACTTAAAAAGGTTCCTTCAAGCCTTATGATGCCGGAGAAGGGGGGGAAAAAATAAATCCTGGTGGAAGCCGTTACATCTTCCTATGCAGATGAGAGATTAAAACTTGTATTTTTATCAAACACTCACGGGGGCTAAATCGGAAGAGTTCTGTTGAGGCGAGCGGGTTTTGCCTGGTGGGAACGTGCTGCTAAATTCTTATCTGGCGATGGGGAGGCAGAGCAGGGAGTGGTATTATTTGGAGTTCTTAGAGAGTGAGCTTTAATGTTTGCTTAACTCCACTAAAAATAGACGCCACCCTCTTTTTCTAATAGGCGGCATTTGTCACACTTGATTCATTTCCTCTCCCAAACCGAGCTCCTTCATGAATATTCATCTCTGCTCCCCAGGAATCTGCCTGTCCTCACCAGTTGTACTCATCCCGTGCAGCAGCGATGCCATCCATCGTGCCAGGGCTCCCTGGGAATACCTGGCTGATCCATGCAGGATGGATTCCTCCCGTGGATGGATTCCTGATTGCTCCTTATCCCTGAACAAATCTCCCGTTCCTGTTGTCATAGCAGCGCAGCGCATCGCCCAGCCGAGCACAGTCTGCGTGGCTGCTAATTGTGAGATGGGAGGATCACTTTGGCAGGTTTTCTAGTGGGGATTAGGCCAAAAGGTCCCTTCTGAGCTGTGATGAGTGTGGTTTCCTTCAGAAGACACTAAAAGTTGGTGGTTAGGGATCTCTGACGGGGGAAGCTTGGCGCAGCAGAACAGTCCTTACACAGCTCTTCATTCATGCCCTGCCACTGCTTAAAGCAGGAGGAAGCCGACCAGAAATGCCAAAGGAGGATGGAAAATGGTTGATTCCTCATTAAGGAAGTGTCAGTGCCTCAGACCTTCTAAACTGAGGGGTCCAGAGCAGGTGGAAGGTCCCTACTGCTGCCACTCTTTTCTGGAATGGGAGAAATCTGCTGCTGCCTGGTGAGTGTTGGGGAAGCAGGGATCAGTTCCTGCCCAGCACCACCAAGGAGATTTCCAGCCATGTGCCAGAAGAGTTTTCCAGGTCTGCTGTGCCTTGTGGGTGAGAAATGTGCTCAGCAGAAGGAATGATCTCATCACACCTTTCCCCTGCGACGCGGCCACGGTTGGTTAAAGAGGGCACAGGAGGCAGAGGGGGTGTCAGCTGCTCGACCCTGAGGAGTGATTTATCAGCCAGGACAAATAATAACCTCTTGTTAACTGGTAGGACCTGTGCAAGGCTCAGCATCCCCGTGCTGGCATGGAGCAGCAGCGTGGGGTTTGCTGGAGTGGCTGTGTCATCCCCAGGGATGTTGGCTCAGCATGGCAGGAGGGGCTGCAAACAATTACATCCCACGTGCCAGGGCTTGGGGATCAGCTGTGCCTGCTCCCAGGGCCCTGCTCTTGGAATGCAGAGGAGAGATTTGTCCCCTGTGCCTCTCGCTGGGTTTATTCCCCAGTGCTGAAATGCAGCCAGGATAATCTGTGACCTAAACGTGGGCATGAGCGGTGTTTCCAGAGAATGAAAAGAGACAAAATAAATCCTCACCCACCTCAGTCTCTCCCCCAAAATTAAAAACTTCCCTGGCCAAGCCTTGCAAAATGAGTTTTTGTTGTTTGTGCAGTGAGGAGCCAGATTTTTAAAGGCTGGCTTTCAATTTTACAGCCGTTTATTATAGGCATGAATAATTGCTGGCACGGTGCTACCACTGCTGTTGTTTGCTCTTAAGGTTGGGCCAATTACATATGTAAGCCCTTGATTTACAAGCAAAAGCAGAACTAAAGTAGCTTTGTGGCCTACATTTCAAGAATGAGCGATGTGCCCACGGTCAGCTGTGGGTTCCCAACAGAGGTGCATGGCCATGAATGTGTGGCCCAGATTGTCCAAGGCAATGTGTGACACGACTGTCACAGCGTGAAGGACATAAACAGGGAGCTGTGTGTGAGGCCTGGGAGCCTGCCCAGATCCATCCCATGGAATGCTGAAGGACTGTGCTGCATTTGGGGAATTCACAGCCAGCACACAGGAAAGAGAGGGAACTGCAGCTGAACGGAATGGTTCTGCAAGATGGACTCAAACAAAGCCAAGTCCTGTTTCCCAACGTGAGAATGGGTCTGTGCAGCTCCTGCTGTCCAGTCAGCCCTCCTGGGAGAGGAGAACCCCAGAATGGACCTTACAGCCCATCCCATTCCCCCCCTGCCATGGCAGGGACACCTCCCACTGTCCCAGGCTGCTCCAGCCCCACTGCCCAGCCTGGCCTTGGGCACTGCCAGGGATCCAGGGGCAGCCACAGCTGCTCTGGGCACCCTATGCAAGGGTCTCATTTTCTTCCCAATTTCCCATCTAACCCTGCCCCTGTCAGTGTGGAACCATTCCCCCTTGTCCTCCACTCCATCCCTTGTCCAAAGTCCCTCTCCAGTTCTCCTTGAGGAATTTAAAAATGGCTGATTGAGATCAGAGCATTTTTTCTTGCTTTTGCACAACAGGCAGAGAATGGGAAGGATGTGGGTCAGTGTGATGGCTGTTCTCCATGGGGTGATGGTTTCCAGACATCACCCACCACTGCTGTGACCTGCACTCTGCTTTGCCAGCGTGTCACCGTGCTGTGCTGGTGCCACGGGGTGCCACCAGCCATGGGGAGGCAGCCCAGCGTGAGGGAGGCTGGGGAGCTGTGCTCATCCTCCCTGGCCTGGTGTCCTTGCTGCTGGGGGAGCAGGAAGGGCAGGATGTGAGTAAGGGCAGGAGCAGCAGGATGTTTGTGGACGCTGATGTCATTGTCACAAATCAGTCGTGGATGTTGTCAGTGGAGGCCAGCGTGTCACACCCCAGGGGCTGGCCAGAGGAGCGTGATGCCCTCATGTCCTTCCTCATCACACAGCAGGTGACTTCTCAGCCCCTCCTGAGGGTTTGTGTGGTCAGCTGGAGGCCATGGCCACCTCCCTGGTGTGCCCAGCCTGGGACCAGTCTGAGTCCTGCTGAAGGAGCTCAGCCCAGGCTCAGTCTCAGTCCTGGTGATAAAGCCCAGGCTCAGTCTCAGCCCTGGTGGAGCTCAGCACGGAGATGCTCTGCCCCAGCTCCCATGTGGAGTCACCATCCATCTGAGCAGGAAACACATGGTAGGACCATGATTTCTGAAGTGATTTCCTGAAGCTGCTGAAGGCAGAGGCAGCCCCCCGGTGCTCCCAGGGCTGGCACACCCCGTGGTGGGCACCGTGCCCCCGGCACACCCCGTGGGCAGCAGAGCCATGGGCAGGCACAGCCAGATTTGTTTACGGGGCTGCAGCCGGCCGGGCTTTCACATCCCAGCGATTCCTGGCAAGCCTTGGCTCCTCCTGCGCCTTCGCAGCACATGTGTGAGCTCCTGGTGGTGTCACCTCCCCGTCCTCCCCTCGCAGAGTCTAGCAGTGGGAAGTGATCATCACAACTCACATTTGCCTGGCGTGTGTCTTTCCACAGTTGCAGAGCGTGGAATGAATTGAACCCGCTCCCTCCTTCACCTCCCCATCCGAGCTGCTCCTGGCTGCAGGATGCAGGCAGCTCAGCTCCCTCCTTCACCTCCCCATCCGAGCTCAGCTCCCTCCTTCACCTCCCCATCCGAGCTGCTCCTGGCTGCAGGATGCAGGCAGCTCAGCTCCCTCCTTCACCTCCCCATCCGAGCTGCTCCTGGCTGCAGGATGCAGGCAGCTCAGCTCCCTCCTTCACCTCCCCATCCGAGCTGCTCCTGGCTGCAGGATGCAGGCAGCTCAGCTCCCACAGCCATGCTCAGCTCTCCCAGCTTCCTTCTGCCCTAGGGATGGAGCCCTCCTTCCAGCCTGCCACAACCTGCCTGCATGCTCTCCCTTGCAGAGATGTTGTTTCAGGCTTTTCCTAACCCTCTCCCTGCCAGGCTGAGGCTCTCTGTCCACTCCCTCCTCCACTGTGGCAAAGGAGGGGTTTTTGTCTTTGCCTTCAGGGTCATTAAATCTTAATTAGCACATTGGCTTTCTTTGTCAAGGTATCCGCTCTCTCCATCCATCAGTGATGTAGGGCACACTGCTGATATTCTTTTCTTCCTGCATAATTATCTTATTCCACCGCATCTTCTACGCAGAATTTTCCCTTCTGGAAGTGCTCCTCTCCCTGCTTCCACTCTTCCTGAGCACCCAGTTCAGCTCTGACATGGCTTTGTTTCTCACACCTGCATGTGAATTCTTTGCGTTATTCCCATATTTTATTAACTACCTTGATCATTTTGGCTCTTTGAGAGCTTGATTCAGGCATCTGTAGGTGTTTCCTTCACCCTCTCTCTGAAGATGGGATCTGTGTCACTCAGCTTGAGTGCTCCCACGAGTTTCCACCTGAGCTGCCTGTCCAGGCTCCCTCTCCAGCCAGGGACAGGCAATTCTCCAGCTGGCAAATCATTCCAGCTAAGGCCCATCTCCCATGAGACAAAGCATCTTTTCTCTCGCTGCTGCTGACCTTGAATTCCTCAGATGCTTTTGAGAACAGATGCAGCCCCCTTCAGAGTGACCCTAAAGCTCTGGGCAGTGGATTTGCCTCTCTGGGTTAGCCAGGGTAAGTCCCATGGAAAAACAGACACAGGGTCTCCAGGGACATGCAGACCACAGGTCAGGACATGGCACTGAGGGAGCCCAGGCTGCTTTTATGGGCTGGATATTTCAATTGTAGCTGTCTGATGTTAACAGAGATGAATCTGGCACTTGGAAAGGTTTGGGGAAATGTTTTCTTCTTAATTCGTATTTGGGAAATGTAAAGGTATATAGTGAATGTTTAAAAACCAACAGCAACAGTAATAACAGTAATTATAGGTGGGCACAATTTTCTTTTATCTTTTAACTGAAGTTGCTAGAAAAAAATGACTGCTGTGCTGATACTTGGCAGGGACACTGATGTGAGTACCCACTTGTTTCTGAAAAACGCTGTGGGATTTTTAATGACCATCAGCAGCACAACCTTGATTTTTAAATGTCATCCTAAATGTAGCAGTTACAGCCTCCTCTGCCGTGGCATGTGGGTGGGTGAGTAGGGATGAATCAGAAAGCAGAAAGAATTGCTGGTGCTTTCTGTGGCTCCCAAGTTTTCCTCGAGGGCTTCCTACCCAGGAACTGGCTGGAATTGTCCGTGGGTTGTGTTGCAGTCCCTGGTCCCGTGGCATCTCCTGCTGTTGCTCTCCCCTCTATTAATCCATGATTGAGTCACTCGTTGTAGAATGAGCTCATCAGGTTTCTTCAGGAGCTGGTGTTCCACAGGACATCCTCTGTGTTTATCAAAACAAGATAAATGAAAAAAAGGTTTCCTAGCTTTTGCAGATGCAGCTTTTCCATTCTCTCTCCGGCTGGAAACGTTCCCCAGGCTTCGCTGTTGGAGCTGAAATCTGTACTTGGCATTTGCAAGGTGGTGATTTGCTCTTGTAAATGGAGCAAAGTCTTGGTTTTGAGTCATGACTCAGTGAAACAAATCTACTTTTATCGACTCAAACGATTCTAATAGCACCATTAAACCCGCTGGGAGCGGCAAGGGCCAGAGTGACACTGCAGTGGAGGCGACCCGGCACCTTCCCTGGGCTGCCAAGGAGTGGGGAGGGCAGGGCAGGGTGGGCAGAGATGGGTGGGGGCTCACGGAGCATCCCCTGCCCTCCCGGGGATACCGGGGCTGAGCCGGGCGGGGGGAGCGATGGAACAGGGAGGGCTCAGCCTGCCCGGGACGGGAGGAGCTGCGAGCAGATGGCAGGGTTAAAATAGGACAGAGCTGCTGCAAGGGAGAGGAGTGAAATGCCTGTTCTCACACTTGTCTTTGTGGCTCGGGCAGAGCTCGGAGCGCTGGCATCCCCAGCGGGACCGCGCCGGGCGAGCGCTTCCTCGCCGTGCCGGTGATCAGCGCTTGTCTTAAAGAAAAATCAGCTCAGATGAGCGAGCAAACAAACACAGCGAGTAACAACGGCAGGGCTCAGCCTCGGGCCCCCTTAGCATCTCTCAGGATGATGGGTGGGATGTGTCACAGCGGCGTTCCGAGCTCAGGCTGCTCTCGTGGTGCTTGCACACAGCTCCTTGCAGTGTTTTCATCTCACCTAAGGCGTGCGAATGGCTTTTGTTGAAAGATCCGAGCGCCTGGAATGATGCTCGGAGCGATGCAGCAGCCTCGGGGGGAGAATTCTGTGCAGAGCTGCCCCTCTGCGGGCTCCGGGGGCTCCTTGGGGGTCCTGCAGCAGCAGCAAAGGGCTGGGAAGGACCTTGGCATCGTCCTGGGGCACCTCACACCTGCACCGGGAGAACGGGAACGTGAGGAAGAGGAGGAGCAGGCGTTAGTGCAGACACACATCATCACAGATGATTATCTGCAGGTGCTTTATTGCAGAGCTCTGGGAGTCAGGGGTACAAACCCAAATCTGACTCCACATGGATTCCAGAGGGACAGGTTTTATACCCTTTTCCTTATGTAACTATGTAATAATTACTAAACACATATTGTTCTATTGTATACATTTATCTTATCCAAGCATGGATTCTTGTGATTTCCATCAGATCCCCAAACATCCTTTCTCATGATTCTTGTTACCATTACATCACTTCTCATGATTCTTATTATGATCAAACAATAATATATTCAATTACTAAACAATTATTACATTTAACAATGATATTATTTATCACATGATGATTATGCAGGTGCAGTTTCACATGATCCAATAAAGACAAATCCCAACATTCATTCCAGGGCCTGGTTCCCTTTCCCAGCCCTACCAGACCCAACCTTTCTTTGCACCCTCTGAATGTGTTGTACACAATTCCCATGATTTTAGGAACATTTTTAACCCTGTGCTATCACAGGGAGGCAGGAGCCAGCTCTCACATTCACACACCCTGCTGATGCTCCTGGGAGCGTTCAGTGTCCCTGTCCATAAATCAGGGGGTGCTTTGAAGGCTCTGTGATGAACAGCATGGGACGAGCTCCAGGCTGGGGTATCAATCCTGCACTATTGTTCTTGTTTCTTGCTGTGTTGGGATTTTTCTAAAAAGAAATCAGCACAGTTTTTGTGGGCTCTGGCTAAAACAACACGGGAATAAATAAGTTCTGCTCACACTCGCAGAGCATCTCCTCATTTTTATTAATGCAGCCCCCAATGAAACGCAGCCCATCCCTGGGCACCGATCCATGCTGACCTGCAGTAAATACCAGGCTCTCGGGAGTCTGTGGGGAGTGTTTGTAAGTGTGGCACACAGAGCCATAAGGGTGATTTACCCTCAGAAACAAAGCATCCGTTTGGGTGATTGAGCACTGGGGGGATTTCCTGGGATGCCTCTCTCTGTGCGCTGTGGAACACTTGCCTGTACCTACCTGGAAGGATCAATCATTCACCCAGCTGAGCTGGAACAGTTCTGTGAGCACTGCAGGTGGGACACGAGTCACCCAGGCCAGCCCTTGTGTCACAGAGGGGTGACAAACCCCTAGAGTGGCCTGCACAGCCCATCCTTCACCAGCACAACAGAGAAGTCAGGCTGACCTTGGTGGTGCTGACACAGGGATGGCAATCATCTGAAAATCCCCAAACCTTTGCATTTTATCATAAAATAGTCTGTTGATTAAACCCACAGAAGCTGAGCTGTCATCTCAGGCTCTAGAAGCTGCAGTCCCCCCTTGCCCTGGTGTCTGTGGGTGCAAATCCCCCCTGGAGCAGCCCAGGGAGAGCTCATTGCTGTCCTTGGAGCCAGGGCTTCGTGCTGGCACTGAAATCCAGCTCAGAGCTGGCAAAGCCAAGGGTCAGGAGAACAGAAGGGCTCTGGGGGTGTCCTGCTGGGGCAGTGAAATTCCTGCCTGGGCTGCCTTTGGGGCTGTGTGTGATCTCCTGTTTTTGTGGGAGCGTTCTCTCCTCCAGCTATAAATACAGCCAGTCAGTTTGTTGTTTGTGTGTGTTCAGCAGAACAATCTGGTGTGATTGGTTTTGTTCTGGCACCTGAGATTTCACTGCCAGAGTCGGTATTCACTCTGCTCTGCTCCCTAGAGAGGTGAGGAAGAGGAGGGACTCAGTCCCTGTGTTCCCATTGCTTCCTCCGGCTTTGGGCAGCTCCTTGATTCTGCTGACTCACACAAGTGCCCCAGCTCCTGCATCCCACACCTGGAATGCTGGGTCCCAGCTGCAGGGCCTTTCTGCAGCCCTGTGAGGTGTCCTGCTGCAGCAGATTTGTTATTCTGTATTTTTATTTAATTGCTTACTTTTACAGCTCTTTGCATAAATCTAATTATCCATCTGTTACGCTGCGTTAGGGCACAACAGCTCCTCAGATTTTTTCCTCTTCTAAACACTAAACTTGCCCTGCCTGGGCTCAGGTGAGCTGGGTCTCCTCCCTCCGTGGCTCCAGGACTCCCAGTGACTCCTGGCCACAGCAAACCCTGCACTTCCAGCTCAGTGTTGTGACTGCCAGGGGCCAGGACGAGGGAATTCCCCCTTCCATGGATGGCTGGAGCGGTGTTAACCTGATGTCACTGTGTCCCCAGGGAGCCTGGGGCTCTCTGATGGGATGTCACAGCCCTCCTGCTTTCACCAGGAGCTCTCCTCTCCCTATCTGGGACACAGATACATGGTTGGAAGCCAAGCCAAGGTTCCCCCAGCTTTTCCCAGGTGCCTTCCATGCTGTTCTCTGGCATGATTCACACTCCCAGGTTTGAGTTTCACATCAGCCCATCAGAATCCCAGAGCCACGTACTCAGCTCCAATTTATTCTCTGCAGTTCTGTTCTCCTCTCAGCAACAAATACTCCATAACCTAATTGCTCATTAGAGGCCGTGCTGTGTCCCTGTAATCCAGGATGTCACAGCAGCCGTGCTGCTCTCCCAGGGACGCTGCTGCTCCCCTGCCACGGCAGCGAGCGCCTGGCTTGGCAGAAAGTGAGAAGGCAGCATTGCATTGAAGTGGAGATTTTCATCTTCTTGGGGATTTTTTTATATCTCTCCTATATTCTGGGCTTTTGAACATCTAACATCGCTTTCATGCTTCACATCTTTCATATGAAATTGTTGTATTGTGTTGCCTATTGAAACCCAGTTTTCCTTTTGTCAGGTTTTCCCCCCTCACCCCTGCTTTCTTCTCCGCTGTATTTTGATCGGTGTAACTACTTAGGGCTCCGTTTTTCTGGGTGGTTTTTAATCTCCTTAAGTCGTAGCTCTGAAGGCCTTTGTCTGTGATAAACTCAGGTCTGAGCTGGTGCTTGGAGAAGAGGATTTTTAGGCCAGTTCTGCTGCATGCAGCTCTTGGGAGAGGTTTTGGGGGTGGCTGTGCCTCATCCCTCCTCCTTCTCCCTCCAGTAGTCACAGGCAGCCTTGGTGGTGTTGAGATTATTTTATGATTATCCTGTATCTCATACTGTGGATGCAAATGTCCTTTTCCATAGCTTGGGACTGTGGAAAGCCTCAGTTAAATGTGTGTTTTGTAAGGGATTCACCCAGCCCGAGGGGGTTGTTTTGGAGGGCAGGAGGCTGCAGGGCTGTTGATATCCAGTTGTCCCAGTTATCCTCCTCTGGAGAAGGAAGCCAGGAAGGTTGGGAGGAGACGTGGGTACCTGGGAAGTCAGGGATTCAGAGCCATCTGGCTCACTGCAGCTGCTCCATGGTCATTTCCCACAGGGATAGTTCACAGCCAGAGCCTGGAGTGCAGGAGGAAGCTGTTCTCCTTATGTGTCGCTTCTCACTTGAACTGTTTTAATGCTTTTATTTTTATTTTTTTTTTATTCTTAAACCTGCAACGCAAAATTCAGTCGTGCAAGTATTAACGAGCTGCTGATCACCCTGCCTCTCTTTTCTGCCCTTGTTCAGAGTCTCAGATTTACAGCTCTAGCTCAGGCTGGAATTACTGACACTGTAATGATCTCTTTTATCTCTCTATCTGTTATTTGTCAAATAATTTTAACATGAATGTGCTTACAAGAGCTGTCAGAAATCCTCCAAAACACTGAGAAGGATGAAGAAGTCATTGGCATTTTCAAGTGTGACCCTGGTTGTGTTGCTTTGTTTCCAGGGCTCAGGAAAATGACCTTTTCCATTGCCTGTCAAATTGTGACCCAGGTGAGAGGGTTTGAGAGCCCCAGGAGCCACACGAGGCACATTTCAGTCCTGTTGGTTCGCTCTTGTTTTCTCCATTAACAGATTTTGGACTGCAAACCAGGGAGGGGAAGGGAAAGAGGGGGAGGGCAAGGTAAGCAACGCTGCCTGCTTCTGATCCTCAGGTTACAGCACAAGCTAAATAGACTACACTAAATTTTTTAGGCTGTTCCACAGACTTACAGACTTTGATCCCTGGCTTTGATTTCCCAGGCGGCCCTGCAGAGCTGGTTCTGGGCTGAGACCCATTAAGCCCTGTCTAGCCCGGTGATTATCATTCCTTTGCTCCAGCACGGGGCTTTCATCAGAGCTCAGCTCTGCAGCCTGGGGACATGGCAGGGCAGGAGGAGCTGTGCCAGCACCCAGGCAGGGGCAGCCCCTCCGTCCCACTCCCTGCTTGGTCCTTCCCCAGCTGGCTTCAGCAGGATGCCCAGGGAGGGGGTGACCCTTCCTTTCCCAAGGTCTCAAGCAGTTTCTGCAACAAGCAGGCCATGAAATAAATATTCTGTGTGTGTCCTTGTCAGAGCAGTAGAGATGAGGGCATTTGCCTGCCTGCCCTGCTCTGTGCCTCCAAGTCTCCAGGTCCCTCTGCACCACTTGGCTTGCTTTCTTTTTTTTTTTTTTAATTTAAATCTAATTTTGCTGCCTTATTGTAAGTTCCCACCTAACTCCAGAGCTGCTGTCGCCTCAGGGCTGTGTTGCTGCTTTTCAGTCTTCCCACACCCATTGCATGTGCAGCCTGCAAAAACTTCCAGAAGTCTCTCCTAAATTTGTGCACTTGGGGTTGGCTTAGGGGGAGTGGAACAAGGAGTGGAACAAGCAGAGAGCACTCTCCACAAACCCCTTCAGCTCCAAAGTGGGAGCTGCTTCCATGCCAGGAGTTGCCAGTGAAAATGGCACAGGACGTGGGCAGCATGGCTGGGAGGCACCAGATGTGCACATCTGGAGGGGCTGTGCTGTGACCCCACAGCCAGGCTGGGCAAACTGGGGCTGTTTGGCACCCAGGGCTCTCTTTTGGGAAGAGATTTGTGCTGAGTCCCTGCAGCCTGCGGGTGCTTCTCACCTGGGCAGGGGCTGGTTAACCTCATCAGTGCAGCACACCCAAATCTGTGCCATCACTGCAGCATGATGGGATGTCACCACAGGCTGGCCCAGCCTCAGACTCCCTTCTCAGTGCATTTTGTTGCAGGTGCCACCATCCTGTCTCCATTAGCAGATTAGCACGGTTGAATTTCCCATGCGAGCGCTCTGCAGTCTGCCTCATTGTGTTTATTTTGTTCAGGCTGCTTTTCCCCAGGCTTGACAGTGTAATTTGTACAGATCTCTGCTGAGTTTTCCAAACCTTTAAACGAGCTTTTTTGTTAGCTTGAAGCCAGGACCATTGATAGCAGAGACAGAGCAACAGGAGCATTGAGGAGCCAGGAAGGCTCCCTCACCTCCAGAGCTGCTCCTTGGCAAAAGCTCCATGGTTCAGAGATTTTAATTAGATCAAATCCTCCAGGTGACCAGCCAAGCATTAAAGGCATACCAATTTCTCAGTTGTGTCTCTTGCTGTAAGAGTTTTTATTATTTATTTTAGAGAGATGCGATAAAAGAGCTTGGATGTCCCAAATGTGCTGTTCTCCTTGAATGGCACCAGGAGGTCTCCAGCCCATGGGATTGTCCTTTCAGTGCACTTCTACTCAGCAAAGTGCCTTCCTGCAGCTGCTTCTGCACTTGCTCTGTCTCCATTGCCCAGAGGGACTTCCACGTGAAGTGGGATCAGAATTTTGGAGCACGTGCTGTTGGGGCCATGGCTGTGGCAGCAGGTTTGGCTGGAGATGAATGAGAGCCTCCTTTTCTCCAGGCTGAACCCCTTTCCCAGCTCCCTCAGCCTCTCCTGGGGCTCCAGCCCCTCTCCAGCTCCATTCTCTGCCCTGGACATGCCCCAGCCTCTCCAGGTCTCTCTGGCCATGAGGGTCCAGAACTGGACACAGCCTTGAGATGTGGCCTCAGCAGTGCCAGCACAGGGGACAGTCACTGTCCTGGCCCTGCTGCCACTCCAGTGTTGCCCAGGGTCCCTCCCACGCTGCCCTGCCCCACTCTGTTGGTGACCTGCCTTTTGCTTTCATCCCTGCAGCAACCCCAAAGTGCAGATCGAAGCCATCGAGGGGGGTGCCCTGCAGAAGCTCCTGGTTATCCTGGCCACAGAACAACCCCTGGCTGTCAGGAAGAAGGTGAGGAGTGGAGCTGCACCTCTGGGCACAGCTGGGTTTGTGCTGAGCTCTGTGTAAACACCCTCAGGACATCTGGGCAGTGTGGGACCCCCGCTGCTCCCCTTGCTGGGTGGGCTTCACTGCCAGGGATGCAGGAGGGGGCCCTGGGTGCCAGCCCACCCCAGCAGCCCTGGCTGGTGCCCACACTCCCCTGGCTCTGTGGGTGTCCCCCCAGTGCCAGCAGTGGCACACACAGTGGCTCTGCCAGCCCGTGGGGACAGGGCACGGTGCCACCGCTCCTGGGGGACACAGGTGAGGGTCCTCGTGGCAGCACAGCCATCACAGGCTCACAAACACGGGAGCTGACATTTGGAGGAGCTAATTGCTGCAGCCAGCCCTGTGTCCTGCCTTTGGCAGAGGCTTTGGAGCAAGGAGCAGCACCAAGAGCCCCCAGCCAAATGTGCAGCGCTGTCCATCGGGCTGGGGGCTCCCTCGCCCCTCCCTGCCTCTCTCCCTCCCTCCCTGCTGTATTCCCTGGAGCATGAGATCCCATTACCCTCACTCCAGTGTGTGATGCCACCTCTGTAACATCACCTGGCTGCTCCCAAACCCCCAGCCCTGCTTTCCACAGGGACTTTCTGCAGGAGGGGTCCAGCAGTGTGGGGGGGAACACTGGCTCTCCCATTTGCCTGTAATAAGCTCCCTAAAATGTAATAAATTCATTCCCTTTAACCCTGGTGAGAGCCCTCCAGCAAGTGAAAGGCACAGGAGAGGCTGTGGAACCCCATTGCATTTGTCCATGGATGTGAGGAGATGCCATGGGATGCTCCATGCCCAGAAACTCCTCCCAGGAGTGCCTGTGGCTCATCCCAGAGCTCCTTTTGGGGTGGAGAGGGATGGTTGGGCATGCAGGGCTCTCACAGCATCGCTGTGAACCACAGCAGTTCTTTCCAGTGAACCTGAGTGCATGGTGCTGCTAGCCCCTGGAGAAATGAGAGGGGTGGGCTCAGTATTGTCCACAAAGCTGTACAGAACCCTGCAAGGCTGAGCCCTCTTTCCAGGAGGACAGAGGTTTTAATTTCCAGTTCCTGTGCTGTGTGCCCAGACTGGATCCCAAGGCCAGGCCGGTGCCCCAGCCCTTCCTGCACAGCCCCGGGCTCTGGCTCCAATGGTTTTTCTGCCCCAGTGCTCACAGCCCTGCACGGCAGCGAGGCCAAAAGTGCATTTCTTCCCTCTGCCATCCTCTGGCCTACGACTGCAAAGGGAGACAGCAGCGTCTCAAATTCACCAGCAGCAAGGCGGAAAATGGGCAATAGAAACCAACGGGGGCGGGCAGGACATGGCTGTCAGCTCGGATCTGTGCGTGCCGAGCGGCCCGGCCCTGTGAGAGCAGCGTGTCCCCTGCCCCGGGCCGTCCCTGTGCCACCACGGCTGTCACAGCCAGCCAGCCTGACAGGCAGCGGGGCTGGCCTGGCCCCTCACTGCTCCTCAGCTCCCTGCCAAGGCCCTGGGGCACCGCTGGGTCTGAGCTCTGCTGTGGGGGTGCGGGGCTGCACCCTGACAGGGCCTGTGTGGGGCTTGGGGACATCAGGGCCTTGTCTTCTGGCTGTGGGGCTGAGGGACATCAGGGCCTTGTCCTTTGGCTATTGGCACATGGGGCTGCACCCTGACAGGGCCTGTGTGGGGCTGGGGGACATCAGGGCCTTGTCCTCTGGCTGTGGGGCTGGGGGGACATCAGGGCCTTGTCCTCTGGCTGTGGGGGTGCAGGGCTGCACCCTGACAGGGCCTGTGTGGGGCTGGGGGACATCAGGACCTTGTCCTTTGGCTGTGGAGCTGTGGGGACATCACCCCAAATCACCTTGTAAGGATTAGGCTCTGCTGAGTGGTGCTGGACACTCCTCACCCCATCCCATGGCCTCCATGTGCTTCACAGGGAGAAGTGATGGGATTGGGTCCATCCCCTGATGGCAGTGGCAGCCAGAGTGGGGTTGGATTTGGTACCCAAGATTTGGCAGCCTGACAGTGCTGGGGAGGATTGGGATTGCAAACAGCACTGCTGGAGATGTCCCTCAGCAAGGAGAGGCTGGGATGCATTTTCCATGGAGCTCTGCACAGATGGGCTGGAGCATGTTTCTGCTGTCCCCATGTTGGGTGGCCATGGCCACCATGCTGATTGCTCTCTCTGTCTCCCCAGGCTCTCTTTGCTCTGTCCTCCATGCTGAGGCACTTCCCCTATGCCCAGCAGCAGTTCCTCAAGCTGGGCGGGCTCCAGGTGCTCAGGAGCCTCTTCCAGCAGAAGGGGATGGAGCCGCTCCGTGTCCGGGTGGTGACACTGCTCTACGACCTCATCATGGAGAAGGTGAGAGCTGGGATGGCACTGCCCCCTTCCCCCCCAAACCCAGCCAGCCTGGACATCCCCACAGGATGAGGATGAGGAGGAGCCAGCCCAGCATCAGTGGGGATGAATCCCCTGCATCCCCTTGGCCAGCACCACACGAGTGCCTGGGGAAGCCCCGAGGAGCTGAAACCTTTGTTTGCCTTCAAGCCACTGCCACCATTTCTCCCTGAGGGTGTTCAAACAGCAGGACACCCAGGCCATGAGTAGGGAATGCTGGCCCTGGACTGTGGTGTCCAGCCAAGGCCAGGGGACAGGCCAGCACTGCTGTGTCCCTGCCTGCCAGAGCCCTTTGCCTGCTGCATGTCCCTCGCTGGAGCCCAGCCCGCCACATTCTGTGTTTTATTTTCAAATACCCTGGATTACTGCTGTAAGTGTCAGTTTAAAGCCTGTCTTTCCTTGCCATGGCTTGTTGTTCAGTCTGTGCGTTTCCCTGACTCCAGAGAATGGGAATTAAATCCACTCTGGCTCGGTTTATGGCCAATTTGCCCTGCGGATTATGGCTGCTCTAATACCTGGGTTGCAGGCACGGCAGAACAGCACCTCTCTGTTAAATCAGTTATTTTCCGGGAGACTTTGTAAAGGTGCAAATTATTTTAGCAGGTCTGAAATCTTATCAGGTGCTGACTCTAACATGATCCTGTCAGCTCTGTGGGAAAGGAGCAGACGAGGGCATTTTGATTCAAACCATTCCCATTTGATCCTGCTGCCCGTTTCCCACTGCCCCCTCGGGCAGCCCCATCTGTTCCCACTTCCGTGGGTCTGGGGCAGGCACAGCCTGGCAGATTCTCGGGTTTATGTTAAAAAAAAATACATTTTAGCTGCTCTTTGGATTGGGAGTGTTGTACCCTGGTGCTGGGGGGCTGCTCTGAGCTGGGGTGGCAGGTTTGGGATGGGTTGGGTTGGAATCATAAACCACCCTGGCAGCTCCCAGTGCCAAACAGGAGTCACTGGTGCTCTGAACAGCCCCTCCGGCCACATTCCTCCCTTTTCACCCCAAATCTTGCCTGCACTTCAGCAGGCAGCTCTCAAGAGAACCAGGAGAGGGGAGGTCTCCTTGGTGTTGTCCTTCCATGTCCCTGTCTGGAAATTTGCTGGTATCAAAGCCTCTCCACCACCTGAGCCCCAGAGGGCTCACAGGGTGATGGGGGGAGTTTCCCTTCCTCCCCCTGGCCCTGCTGCTGCTCTGGGCCGGTCTCTCACTATCAGGGATCCAGCCCCCTGCAGAATCCCAGTACTGGGCTTTTCTGGACCAGGCTGGCTGTGGCTGGAGGAGACAGATCCCCATCTCTGCGAGGAGCAGCACGGAGCCCAGTGATGATGTTCATTAGAGCAAAAAGCATCAGAGCAGAGACTTTACAAGTCCTGCTGAGCTTCCTGCCCCCGAGTCCCCTCCCAGGCTGTGTGACACACAAACTCCCAGTCCCTGGGAGTTTTCCAGGGTGGACAAACAGCCCCTGTGGCCAGGGAACCAGGACACAACCTCAGTCTGGTCTTCTGTGGCAAGTCCCCATGCATGGCAGGTGGTACAGGACACACATCCCCCTCTATGTGTCACCTCCTGGGAGCAGCTCCTCTCTGACAGGGACATTCATCTGTGTTCCACCACTTCCCACAGATGCTGCTTGAGGACTCCCAGCACGGAGAGCAGATGGAGGAGAAAATCCAGCAGTACCAGCAGGTCAGGCTGGTGCCCGCGGTGGTGGAGCAGGGCTGGTGTGCCCTGGTGCCCAACCTGCTGGCCATGCCCGAGCACGACACCCGGGAGAAGGTGCTGAAGCTGGTGGGGGTCCTGGTGGCCTTCTGCAGGGAGCACTACCGGGGGGACACTGCCCTGGGCAGCACCCTCAGCCTCCTGCGCAGCGAGTACGAGGAGCTGGCGGCCGAGGAGCAGAGGGAGGGGGACAAGGACGGCTACTTCAGGGAGCTCCTGGGCTCCATAAACACCATCATCCAGGAGCTGAGGTGAAACTCTGGGGCAGTTCCAGGGAATTCAGGGGCACAGCAGGTTTGGATGGCACTTGTGTGGGTGCACTTTGGAATAAACTGCTGGGCTAAACGAGATCCCAGCACTGTGTGCCAACAACTTTGTTATTAAAATACATTGGGGTGTGGTGAATGTCTTGTTTTCATGGGATGCTGCTGGGAAAACAGAGGTGGACAGAGGAGGGAACAAGCTGGGGGCTCAGCTGGGGGATTTGGGATTTGCAGAAAGGGAACAAGCAGTGTTCCCATGGGGGGCTGTGTCTGTGTCACTCCCAGGAGGGGATGTTTGAACCCCTGCACTCCCTCCAGGCCTGCCAGAGCCCAGCTGGGCCCCTCCATCCCCCAGCCCTTGCAGGGCTCTGCCCACCACCAGGGTGGTGGCACAAATGCCACCAGATCCATCTCCTCCTGTGACCCTGCAGCCACTGGCCTTTGTGCTCAAATATTTGTGGCTCCCATGTACAGTGTGTCACTTGTCACTGATAAGTAGCAGGGCTAATTATAACTATTGATTATTTTTTTATCTTTCTTTTTGGGGGTTTCAGACTGTTTTGCTGGCATTAATTTTTTTTTCCCTATTTTTATCTGAAATGCATTTCCCAGCTAGTCTTGCTAAGGCTTTTCTTTGTAGGTTTTGAAAAAAATAAAATATATCTGATGGTAACAAACAGCCAGGACAAGCATGGAAAGGGGCTTTTCTGAAACCTGAGCCTTTGGAGCGATGCCAGGTGAAGCAGGGGTCCAGTAGAACTGGGGGGATCAGCATAGGGATTTCTCAGGCCTGGCTTTGTCACTGTGCCACAGCTGATTTAAGGTGGGGATTGCCTAACACCTCCTTAGGGAAGAAAACCAGCAGCAGCCCTCCCTGTCCAACCCCAAAGACAAAATCCCACTCGCTCTTCCTACAAGTCTTTAAACCAGATAAGTTTTTGAGCCGGGGCTCACTGGGGATGCCTGTGCTGGCCCTGGGGATGGAGGGGCAGCTCAGGAAGGAGCAGGTGGTGACTCCTGGTCAGTGCCAGCCCTGGGATGGCCCCTGTGGCCTGGGATGGCAGCAGGAAGTGCCCATGTCCCCAGGAAGGTTCCAGTGACTCCCCTGGGCTGTTTCCCGCTCACCAGCAGTGACACAGCCAAGGACGTGGAGCACTGAAAGGAGGCCAAAAAATGAGAGCAAATAACAATTTCCTGGCAGGGCTGCTCCTGAGGCACTGGCCCTGGCAGGGCACTCGTGGGGCAGAGGCTGTGTGAGGTCCTGGGCAGCGCTGAGGCTCAGGGACCCCACAGCCACACCCTGTGTCCCCCTGCCCAAAGGGCTCTGGAGTCTGCAGGGGCATCAGGAGCCCAAGGAAGGGTGGCCACAGGGAGCCCCTGGGCTGTAGCCACCCCCTCTCTGCAGCTCTCAGGGGTCATGTCTGAGCCCTGGCAGTGCAGCTGGGTAGTGGCATGGGGAGGTAGTGACAGCCACGGAGCCTTGGAGGGCACCAAGGGCTGCCCAGGGCAGCAGCTCAGCCCTGGGGGCAGCAGCTCAGCCCTGGGGGCAGCAGCCCGAACAGGGCATCCTTCCTCTGTGTGCATGGCCATGTGTCCCCAGAGCGTGACAGAGAGGGCCCTGGGCTCTTTCCCAGGCCATAAGAGCAGGCCCAGGCCAGTGTCCCCACTAAGGACAGGTTTGTTTCCCAAATGGTGCTGCTGGTGCACAGCCTGGGGATCCTGGCACCCTTAGGACACCGGGCTGTGTCTCCCTGGGACACTCCCCATCCTCAATCCTTAATGGATTTTTCCTTTTCTCACCCATTTGTTGGGTGCTCTCTCCCGTCCCCATCCTCTCTGCTCTCTCCTCAAGTTTTATTTGGTGTTTGGACCCGTGTAAGCAAACAGAGCTGGGGGTGCCCCCTCCCCTCTCCGAGCCATCCCAAAGGCGGTGGCAGCAGGGACAGCCCGGACAGGGTGGGAAAGGCGCTCATTAACGGCATTAAATCGTGCCACGGAAAATTCACACGCAATTAAAGCGGCATCAATTCACCGTGCCGCCATTCACCGCGGAATTGAATTAAGAGCACTTGAAATCTAGAATAAGACTTATCTCCTGAGGATTTAAGGTGGTTTCACTAATACACTTTAGAAGATAATGGGTTCATCTTCCTGAGATCCCTGCACTGCCAGGTCTGCCGGGCTCTGGCACGGCCTCAGCAGAGCTGCTGTTCCACTGCCCTGCAAAAAAACCCCAAAAAACCCCAAATCTTTTCAAATCAGCAAAAAAACCCCAAACCCCTCCAGCCAGTACCCTGGGGAGCAGCCCTGGGCAGGTAAATCCCTTCCCTGCCCAAATCCAGCGTGGGTGACCCCATCCCCAGGAGGGCTGGGAATGGGGCAGGTGGGATTGGGGGGGTTTGGGTGGGGTTGGTGGGGTTGGAACACCCTCGAGCTCTCCCCGAGCCCAGCATCATCCTCCGGCAGCGACAGCGACAGCACCAGCCCTTCCCAGAGCTTAATTACACGGAGCAGTAATTACTGTAATTCTCTGCAATTGGCTCCCTAATAAAGTCACAACTCCGCTGGCGGCCGGAGCCCTCGTGAGCGCTGCTGGAATCCCTGGCCCGGCTGGAATCCCCTGGCCCGGGCTGGAATCCCCTGGCCCGGCAGCAATACCCTGTCCTGACCCGATCCTTGGGTGTTCGATCCCCTGACCTCCTGGGTTTTGGGCTGGGATCAGAACTGCCCTGCCCCAAGCGCTGACACCGCCCTTCCATCACACAAAATCCCCTTTTTCTAAGGGGAGAGGTGTTTTCTCCCCCCAGCAATTAATGTGGCACCACTAATGATTCTCCTCGCTGCCCTTCTCTGCTCCAAACCCCAATTCCCAGAGGAGCAATTCTGGGGTACACAGGAAATGTGAGTTGAGGATTTTTGGCCTCTGTCCCCATTGTGCTCCTGCTGCTCCTGCACCCCCTGGGGCTGCAGCTCTCACTGCGGAACCACATTTTAATTTCTCGATGCCTAAATTAAACCAGCATCTATTTAAAAGCTAAATACCTAACATTTGTCTGTACATCTTAATAAAGGTTGTTCTTTAAAGCTCATTAATAGCTTGCACTGGGGGGAGGCACTGGGTGTACTCCCCAAACAGCCCAGGGAATGTCACCTTTAAGACAATACCAGGAGAAAAAAACCCATATTGTATAAATTCAGTTAATAATTATCTCCAAAAGAAGACCTACAGCTTGTTAACCCCCAAACGGCAGTGAAGCACAGCTCTGCCTCCGAGCCTGTTTACATGTTAAAGTGTATGAAAATAGCCTCTAATTCCATTGTTTAATAGCTGTACTCAAGAGGCTAAAACGCTTGCAAACACAATACATTTGGCAAAAATAACTCAAAAACTATTTAGCTTAATTCTGATCAGCATTACAGTAACATGACAGCAATAACCTTAATACAGTAAATTATGAGCTGATTGAGATAAATAAAATTATAACATTTCAGTGCCAAGGCTCAGCTCTGCACTTTAGACACCGAGTGCAGCCCAGGCTTTTCCAGCTCCGCAGGAACCGGCACCGCTTCCCTGCACCCGCCTCGACTGGGACGTGTGGAACACACTGAAATTCATAAAATTTAAATAAGACAGCCAAATTATACCTTGTAGCTATAGTTATCACAAATAATGTACAGTCTAAATTGCAGCCTGAGCAAACACGATTTCCTGGGTGCCTCTGGAAGCCCAAGGCGGGATGCAGAGCAATTATGAGGAATGAGCACAAAGCTGATTTGCATCTGAATGGCGAGGGGGGGGCGAGGGGTGGGCTCCATTCACTGCACCACAATGCACCAGCTGGGAAAAGCAACTTTATTAGTGTCCCGCAGCAAAATACATTAGTAATTTGTAACCAGGCATTACAATTCCCGTTGGGCCGCCCACAGCCGGAGGTTTCCGCAGGGAGCGGTGCCAGGAGCACCAGGAACTGCTGGGGGACCCCAGGAAAAGCAGCATCACAGCCCCGGGGCAAGCCCAGCCCAGCAAAGCCCAGCCCAGGCACGGCTGGAGCGTTTTTCCAGCTGTTTTCCAGTTGTGCTCACACAGCCAGTGCCTGCTGCAATTTCAAACTCCTCTGAGCTTGCTCCCTCTCCACCCCCACAGCACAGTTATACTATCACGTACAATACTTTCATTATTTTTTTTTCTTTTTTGAGTAAAAAAAATCTAATTTTTTCTCTCTTGATCACCATGATAAACTGAGTCTCTGAGTAGCATGATCCAGTATTAGTGTTAACCGTTAGTGTTACTGTAAAATCCTCTTTGGTTATAGAGTATTTCATTTAAAGCAAGATTATAAAAAACAGTTTCCAGCTAGAAATCCACCCCTGTAACCTAAAGCCATCTAAATTACCACACTTCTGCAGGCTGAAGATACACTGATAGAACTTAGAAATCTGAGTATCTCCCCAGGCAATCTAAACAAAGTTATCAAAATTATATTAAGTAAATACATTTGGAGGAATAGTAAATTTTTGAAAAAAAAAAAAAAATCCTTAGGGTATTAAAAGTAGAGTTCTGGAAGTAGCAGTGGTGGGCTAGAGAAAAGCAGCCCTGGAGAGGAGGAGCTCCCCTCTAGATGCTCTCCATGGCCTTGAACTCGCTGAGGGCCTGCACGGGGTTCACGTGCTTCTTCTGGGATGCCCTCTTGATCTTGGTCTGGGTCTCGTCCTGCTTCTCCCTCTTGACCAGGGGTTTCTTCTCCGGAGCCTTCATCTTCCAGGAGACGGCCGGGAGGTTGAGGGAGGCCATGCCCTGCGACTTCTGGTACTTGGTGGAGGCCACGTAGGAGGCCTTGACCGTCTGCACCACGGCGTTCATCAGGTTCTTGGCTGCCTGGATCAGGGACATGGCACTGTCCACCTGCCAAGGACACACAGTCACACACTGACCACACCACAGGCCTGTGGCTAAAACCACCTCAAAACTAATTTATGTTCTGCCTCTGGAACCTGGGGCTCCCAGTTGGAGGCAGATTTTTCTTTGGATGCTCAGTGGTTACAAAGCTTGTGCCACCAAGACAAAAGCAGGGTTTGCTCCCCTCTCTGCATTTTCCATATCAATGGCAATGGGACCATTTGTATTCTGCCCTTTGCTTTTGTGACTAAGCTTTAATAGTTGCTTATTCTCTAATGAAATTAATAAAGCTGTAGTAATATCTTAATCACCGATAATAAATATTTGAATCACTCTAGAATACTAAGTTGGACTGGGAAGGAAGGAACACAACTGCATCACCAGCCAGGCCTGGAGCCCTTTCCCAGCTGATTTACAGGAGCATCAAAACAAGGGAAAACATGAATTTGTCACAGCTGTAGGGCTCAGCAGGGACAAAGAGCTGAGAGCAGGGCTGGGTGGACGAGAGAGAGCAGGAGCACTGTGGTGACATCAGCTAGGACCCCCTTCCCCAGGGGCAGTTTCCTGCTCTGGGTGGGACCCCCAGGTTGTCATGGCCAAATGGGCTGGGACAGGGATTTGATTTGGGCCAGGGTTTGGCCCAGGGCACGGTTTGGTTCTGGGCAGGGCTTGGTTCCAGGCAGGGTTTGATCTCAGACAGGGTTTGGTCCAGGGCAGGGTTTGGTTCTGGGCAGGGTTTGGTTCTGGTGGCTTTTCTGGGGCACTGTCCCCTCCCTTCTACCCCACTGTGCCCCAAGTGCCACCGTGGCACCTCAGATCCTCTGGCAAACCCCTGTGCTCTGCCCTCCTCCTGCCCTGGAGCATTTCCAGCACCCTCCCAGCAGGAGGAATCCCTGAAGCCAGGAGAGCAGGGAGGTGCTTTTCTCAATGAACTGCCCCACTCTGGAGGTGCCAGCTCTGCTCCCTGGTGCATGGGCAGGGCAGAATTTCCCTTTCACAGGTGCTGCCTCTGCCCTGGCTGAGATCATCTGATTATCCCAGGGAGCTTCCCACTGCTGCTGGCAGCCCTGAGCCCCAGTGGACAGGCTGGAGGAGAAGGGACCAAAGCAGCAGATCAGCCCACAGATGCCAGGAGGTTCTGTCACTAATTTATGGCAGAGGGGATGGAAATCCTGGAGGCACTGAGTAACTGCACTGAAGCCCTGGAGTAAGTTCTGCTGCACAGTAACATCTCCTGCTTTGACAGCTTCAGCCTCCCAGCTCCCAGGACAAGAGCAGCACATCCCAGCACAGCCCTGGAGCTGCTCTGGGGGCTGCACAGGGAGCAGTGGGGGCTGGGGCAGCAGGAGGGGCAGCACAGCCCCACCAGCCCCAGATGGGCTCAGATCCTGCAGGGATATCTATTGCTGCTGCTGCCCCAAAGCTCTCCTTCCACAGCTCTCCATGGCTTTTGAGGGAAATCTGTGCTAAGTTTAAGCAATGAAATATCAAACAGGGTTTCACTGGGAAATATCAGTGGCACAGGGTGCTCAGAGAAGCTGTGGCTACCTCTGGGTCCCTGGGCAGTGTCCCAGGCCAGGCTGAGCTTTAAGGTGCCTTCCAACCCAAACTGTTCCATGATTCTGTGGTATCAAAATGGCAGAATGTGGGAAGTTTTTTTCCATTTGTTGATCAGGATTCAGGGAGCAATTCTGGACTATCAGCCAATTCTGTCCCTTCTTCCAACCTCCTTCCTCAGTCCTGACATGGCTGGGCAAAAGCACCAGTGACCAAACGTGCCTGTGCAGGGCAAGGAAGAGTATGCCAGAAGAAATTAAGAATTTAGCTCCACTTCCCTCCCCCCAAAAATCTGTCACACAGAATCCTCTTAGGAGGAAGCATTTCATGAAGTACAGTGAAAAAATTATTTGCAAAGTAATGGCTGGAATAAGGAAGCAAGCTGGCCTGGGGCAGCTTCCAGCTGTCAGAAACCAGAGCAGCCACTAAAAATCCCTGCACTCTTCAGGGCACAGCCATCCTGAAATATTAACATCTCCAGAGCACTGCAGGACCCCAGCATGTTCCAAGGCTGTGCAGAGACGTGGGGCAGGTTTAGCTGTGCTGATGAAGTGATTTAACCTCACTAAGGGTGAAAAGCAGTCTGGAGAACAGACTCCACAGAGGTGAAGTGCATGTGTCTCTACAAACACTGTTGAGTAAGGAAATGTGAAGTCTGTATTTTCACAGCAAGCATTCCTCCCCGGAACGAGGCAGCAACACAAACTCTGCATCCATCAGAGCTCTGCAAACACAAAGCTCCCTCAGAATTCTGCTCCCTGTGGGAGCAGAGCTGCCTGGGCAGGCAGGAGTGAGCTGTACTTACCCCAGAGACCACGAGCTCCCCGCCCAGGTTCTGCACCTCGGCCTTCACCTTGCTGCAGATGTTGAGCTGGTGGCAGTAGAGTGCGATGCGCTGCAGGTACGCCAGCAGGTCCTGCTTGCACGCTGAGTCTGGGCACTGGGGGACAGGGCACACATGGTCAGGACATGGGCATGGCTGGGCAGGACATGGGGCATGGCTGGGCAGGACATGGGGCACAGATGGGCAGGACATGGGCATGGCTGGGCAGGACATGGGGCACACATGGGCAGGACATGGGCATGGCTGGGCAGGACATGGGGCACACATGGGCAGGACATGGGGCATGGCTGGGCATGAGCCACAGAACCACAGCCAGAGCCACAGAGCCAGAGCCACGGAGTCACAGCCAGAGAGACAGAGAAACAGAGCCACAGAGCCAGACAGAGCCATAGAACCAGAGCCAGAGCCACAGAGCCAGACCTAGACTCACAGACCCAGAGCCAGACTCACAGACCCAGAGGCAGACTGGACACCTCCCCTGAGCAGGGTGGTCTGGCAGAGCACTGCTCTCCTGCCCAGCTTTCAGACAGCTGAGCACATGAAAGGCACCTGGAACCCAGGAGCCAGGGGCAGCACTGCTCAGGCTCCTTGCAGCTGCCCTTCAGCAGCCCTCCAGGGAGGAGGAAGAGGAGGAGAAGGAGGATTATTCACCCTCTCCAGAGCAGGTCTGTCAGCTGTAAAAGGCCCTTCCTGCACTGCACAGGACACAGCAGCAATGGTCTGACACTCAAGATCTCCAACTAGCAGATGTTACCAATTCCTCCCTCAATCCTCAATCCTCAGTATTCCAAGCTTGAAAATGATAAACCCAACAGCAACTCAATTACACACAGCAAACAGAGACTTTCCTGACTCCTGCTCCCATTTCGTAGCAGTGGGAAAAGCAGGTTCCTCACCAGGCACAAAATGACATTTTTAAGGTGCTTGCTGCAGCACTCAAGGAAAGGTAACTTTTCCAGCTTTGCACAAAGGGCTCTGCAGGAGTCTTCTGTGCAGTCTGGGGAGGTGGGACAGAACCAAAGAATGAGCGCTGGATGAGCCAGGCTCAGGCTGGATTTCAGAGCAGAGGGGAGTCCAGCTGAGGAGCAGCCACAGCCCAGAGCAGGCTCTGGCAGACACAAAGGCTCTGGCAGCAGCAATGGGGAGCCAGCAGCAGGACCCCATGGGCCATCTCAGCCCCAGGGCACCCCACATGTTCACACACACACACCCCCACCACCCACAGCTCCACATCCACATGATTTACATCCCACTCGGTCAAAGCCTGCTCTGAACCCCACAGAAGCATCACTGTACCCCACAGAGAGCTCCTGCTCTTTGTTCCATGGAAATGGCCACTCATCATCTCCTCTTCCAGTCTGCAGGGATCTCCAGCCTTCCAGACAGCTGCACTCCATCCAGAGTGATTTAAGAGCTCTTTTTCACACCCCCCTGTTCACAGCAAAATCCCATCTCACCTCAGACCCTGATCCTGTGCACTGGACCATTCAGGAAGATTGAGAATGGCCATGCCATGACTGGGACATCAATCTCCACCTCTCCATTACTCAATGTTTCACTCCAGCTGAGCGTTGTTGCATTGCCATGCAGCCTCTCCTCCCCTTTGAGGGCAAGGAAAAAACCTCCTGCCTGTGAGCAGCAGGCTGAGCCCAGATTCTGCTGCAGACCTCCTCTCCTTAGCTAGGAGATGGAAGCACAAACTCTTTTTGTGTAACAGAGGGGCAGACTGTGGTGCACACACAGGGATGTGCAAACAGGGCTCCACTCACAGGGAGCATTTCCCTCCCAAGAGCACCTGAGCTGCCAGAACAGACATTTCCCTCTGCAGTGAAGGTGAGTGAGCTAACACACACATTTGGTTTTTCCAGGCCCAGAACAAGTGGCTTTGGGAAGGCAAAGTGCTGAGCAGAGGTAACTCAGGCTCTGCAGTGATGTGCAGAGCTCACACACACAGGGGCACTGCAGTGGCAGATCTGCAGGGCTTTATGGGCACCTGGCCCCACCAAGGGACACAAAACCACCTTCTCAGCCCCAAGGAAAATGATGGAACACCCAAAGTGACTGCAGCTCTCCATCAGAGCAGTGAAGCCCTGTCTGACGAAGCAGCAAAGCCTGCAGGTTAATTTTTTAACCTAATCAATATTAGTCAGCAGTACAAGATGTTTTAGAGCAAGTCCACAAATAGCCCTGGCCAAGGAGCTAATGAAAAGCTCAAATTACCATTTTGGAAACTGCTCTCCATCTCCCAAAGAGCTCATCTAACACAGCAGTGAGGCCTCAGGGGCTGACAAATGCCCAGCACAGCTCAGGGCATGGCTCAACAATCCCAGCTGCTCTGGGCCTCTGAAACCCTTCAAGGAAAGGCTCCCAAGGCTGCTGCACCATCACCAGGCAGCAAAACCTTTGTGGAACAGGAATCATCAGTGTGCACATCAGTGTGTGTGAGGTGGAAACCCACATCCTCTCCTGTGTGTGCTATTTCTGCAGCCACATCCAGGACTCAGCTCAAAGACAGATGAGCTCTCCATGGAGATGTAACACAAGATAAAAAAGAGCATCAACAAAAGGCATTGCAGGTGCCTGCAGGAGCTCTGTCCTTCCCCAGGCAGGAGCACTGGGATGAAAACCCCAAACCCCAAAAGGCAGCAGTCTGAACCCTGCCAGGAATGATGGCATGACTGATTAACCCCCAGGCACAGCCCCATCTGCAGAGCTGCCATGGGAGGAGAGCACAGCCCAGCAGGGAGGGCAGGGCAGGTGGCAGTGAAGGTGTTGGGGGACATCCCCCCTCCCCAAGCCCCAAACTGAGCTGTGGCACACTCAGGGAAGGGTACTGCCAAAAGCGAAGCTGGTGATCCAGGTCAGACCCAGGCTCCATCCTGGACACAGCAACACCCCTCACACTGGGCTCCTGCTGAGCCTGCAGAGAAGCAGAATCACCCTTTTGTGCCTTTTTGAGGAGAAAAGGGGCAGGGGAGAAGAGCAGAGCCCTGGATGTGTGTGCTGATGGACACAGCCCATCCCCAGGGCTGCAGGGCAGAGCAGCAACCTGAGCTCTTCCTCCCACTGGAGGAATGTGGGAATGACCCTGCTGCAGCAGGAATTCCCAAAAAATGCCCTCAGCCCCAGCTAGGGCCCAGCAGGAGCAGCTGTCTGGGGAGGCAGCTCCCTGGCAGGATGGGCACTGACCCCTATGTGCCACCAGCTGCCACCAGCCTGTGCCCAGGGTCCCCACCCAGCCAGGGACCAGTCTCCCCAGCAAGAGGCTGCTGGAGCCTTTACTGGGAACTGGGGCAGCCCCAGACCCCCAGCTGCTTTCACTGGATGATCAGAACTGTGTAAATGGATGATCAGAACTGATGTAACTCAATGATCAGAGCTGATGTGACCTCAGCCTCCCACTGCAATGGAAGGAAAGAAGGAACAGAAATTTCCTTTGGCTTTGTAGGTGTTTCAACACTGAAAAAATAAATAATAGAGAGAACCCTTGTCTTGCTGCAGATCTTTGTCATCTGTGCTGTGCTCAGAAGTGTTCCACATTCCCCTCATGCTCCATATGAGGGATGGAAAGCTCAGGAGGGCCTGCAGCTGATGGCAGGACTGTCCCAACACAGGGAATTCCTGGGAGTGAAGCTCCTGGAGTTCCAGAGCAATGTGCTGCAGGAAGGGCTGCTGGCACAGCTGGAGCTGCTGGCACAGGGGCCCCAGCTCTGGGAGCAGGGACAGCAGGAGCAGAGCTCCTGTCACACTGCTCCACATGAACACGTTTCTGAAGAGTATGGGAGCACATCTAATGAAATATGCAGGCTCCAAGTATTAGCAGAGTATGGAGTCAGGAAAAAGCTATATTCTTGTCAAAATGACTAACTGTACAGTGCTGCTCGTATTTATCTTCAAACATGTGCTTAATCTGTTACATTTTTAAGGACCTTACTGCTACTAAAAGTAGTTTTCTTTTATATTTTGAAATGGCTTGGTGCAGAAAAACATATATAACAACTTTGCATAAAACATGTGAATTAGAAAAATTAAAAAAAACATTGTAAACCTTCAGCCCAAGCTCTCCTGAGACCTCAAACACAAACTCTCCTTGCCTCATTTACCCACATCAGCACACACCTGCTTCTTGCAGAAACAAGGCTGTCAAAGTGCTGTAGCAAGGAGAGCCATTTGAAAAAACACTTCTCTAATTTACCTCCCCACTGAACATTTCTCACTGCATCATTAATAAAGGAGGGTGTAGACAAGCACCTCTGAATGCAACATTAAGAGAGAATCCTGCACTGCAATGATTTACTTCCAAAGTGACATCAGTTCAGTTCAAACCTGGCAGCACAAATTTCCATCCTGGGAAGCAAGGGACAACTGGAGAAAACAAAGTTTTCTCAGATGAACCTCCCTGCATTTCAGAGTCTCTCTGGAAGGTGGAATATTATTACCAATGTTGATGTTTCCCTGCTGTTTGGGTGTGGGCTGAGGCCAAAGCTGCCCTTGCTTGGCCCAGTTTTGAAGTGGCTCAGGACAGGCATTGCATAAATCAACCCCTGAGCTTGCTCCATCCTGCAGGAATTCCTTCCCAACACTGGGACAGCACAGCCACAGGTCACTGCAGGCCCTGCTCCAAGACTGGACAGTGAAAGAACCCCCAGAGAGCTGTGACACCCTCCTCACCCATCTGAAAATTGTTCATCCTAAACAGCTGCCTCAAATTAAATTAAAGGTTGTGCAGCAGGCACTGTGCAGTGCTGTCCCTGCAGTCTGAGCCCTGGGACAGCTCTGGGGTGCCCCACAGCCTGGCTCCTGCTCAGCACTGGCACTGCCTTGGCACAGGATGCCAGGAGCCAAATTCCACCAGGGAGCTGCTGTGGCACTGCTCAGGGAGCCAAGAGAACAGGGCAAACAACAGGATTTTCTAGCAGCAGATCTGGAAAATCAGCTGGAACACCCCAAAAGCAAAGCCCTTCTCTTCTGTCCATCATGCCTGCAGTGCTGGCAGAGCTGCTGCAGGGATTTGACAGGTTTTGGGTGTTTCAGTGCAAATTTTTGTATTTTTTGGGCCATTTCTTGTGCGATTTTTGGAGTTTTTAAGCCATTTTAACTTGGATTTCCTTCACAGTTTTGCCCACCCATTTTTTCGCCCACCCATTTTCCAGAATTTTTTTTCCACAGAAATCCCTGGAATTTCACTGGATTTGGGGGCCATTTTTGGTTTTTTAGTGCAGATTCTAGGAATTCTCTTGCCATTCCTGTGTGATTTTTAGGGGGTTTCAGGGCTGTGACTCACGTGGTCAGCAATGGTCCTGCCCAGCTTGTCCATCCTGGAGCCAGCCTCTGCGATCTTCTTGGCTGCACTGATCACATCTGAAGTGTTCTTCAGTGGCCCTTTGCCCCTGCAAACACAGCACAGGTTCCCTCTAGCACCAGAGAGCCCCAGCAGGGAATTGTGTGTCCCTGTTCTCACCCCCAGGGCAGCAAAGGGCAGGAGCAGCCATCACAGCACCTTCATTTTCAAGAGTTACCCCCTCTCAGCTCTTCCCCACATTTAGCTTAAATCTAGGAATAAAAACATCTTAAATTTTACTGCTTGGAGCAGCCTAATGATGATAAGAGGTAACATTTTAGAAGACGGATTTGCGGTTTTTATGGAATGGAACATGAAGTTTAAAAAACAGCGTTATATAAAATCTGGTAAATTAATTTCAAAAGGCATCAAAAACCCTCTCTTTCCTCTGCAAATAACTGTACTAGGAACTATTTCTGCAGTATGGCAATATTGAGAAGCCCATAGAATTTAATGCTGTAAAGAACTGAGCAAATATATATATATAAAAATTCCTGGGGACACGAATCACCCTTAAGAAAGAAAGAAAGACAGGCAATAACTGCTGTGTATCTGTAGATCAATTTAAGCAGTTATTACCACCCAGCCACTGCACAATAATGCATCTCCCCAGTTAATATGCAGCTGGAACAGGGCACCATTTAAAGGAAATTAGAAGAAGTGAGACTCTCAGGAGAACTTGCAGCACGGAAAGCCCAGCAGCTCAGAGGCAGCAGAAATCCAAAGTGCTCACCTGGTGAAGTCTGTCATTTCCATCATAATCATACACATCTGCTTGGCCAGGACAATGATGTCATTGCCACTGTCATCCCACTTGGACACTTCAGCATCCAGTTTGCTCTTCTCCTCCTGGAAGCTGGCCACCTGCTCAGCAATCTTGGCTTTCTGCTCCTGGGGCAGCTGAGCCATGATAGCCTGCAAGAGAAGAGTTTGCTCACAGGCTCCGGCTGCCTTGTGGAGGCTTTTTGGAACATTTCACTAATAACCAATTTCAGTCATGTAGATGGGGGATAAAACTTTAATAGCAATCCTCTACCTAGAGGCTTTACAGAGCCATTTGCTTCCATTTTGAATCAAAGTTTATACTCTTTTTTTAAAGAAAAAGTGCCCAGAAAGACAAGCTGACACTTAAAATATGGGCCTTTGCATGATAAAGCTGTTAAGACTCCAAACAAATTTGCCACATATTACCATCCCTCAAAATAAAACTGCAGGAAGAGGGAGGACTTGTCTTTTATAGAAAATGTCAACATTTTATAATTAAGTTCCACTTGGGTATTGAGGATAATAAGAAATATTACCAGTCTCTTCCCTGCAAAGAGCTAGCTGTACTCATTTGAAACATGCCTGCTGAGGAAAGAGTAAGTGAAAATAAAGAGTGTGTGCTTACTCCCAAATAAAATCTCTCAGACTGGGTTTACAGCCTGTGGAAGACTCCACAGCCTTGCCTTCATAAATTCTGGGAGCACAGATGCCTCCAGGAGCAGGCAGAAAGGAGCCTTTGGTGCTAAAACCCCTCTGGCAGCAGCTGTGCTAAGAGCTAAATGAGCAATGTCTGCATTTCAATAGCAGGGGGCAGAAAGTGCTTGTGCAGGGCAGGGGAGCAGAAAAATCCTCCCAGTTTGTGGAATTCCCAGCGTGGCAGAAGTTTGATAAATAAGGTCTGGCTACTTCTTGCCTGGCAGGAAGTACCTCCACAAAAAATGTGCCATGGCACTTTCCCAAGAGTGTAAATTGTTATTGATCCAGAGAGGCTGTGTCAAATAAAAGCAATAGGTAAGGGCTGCTTCTCCTTCAGTGCTCTGATTTTAGGGTTTCACCTCTTAATGATTATATATTGCCTATCAATGCTTTCCTTTTTGAGTCACAGGAAATGCAGTGAGTTGAAATGATTTCATTTCTGAGTTCCTGATAAATGCTCAGTGACCAAACACAGACCAGCACGTGTGTGAGGAGATTTTGGGAGGATTTTTTGCTCATGAAGTTAATGTTTGTCTGTTGGAAAGAACATTAATCCAGTGGAGTGATGTGCCCTGCACCTCCCTGCAGAAGCTCCCCAGACTCCAATGTCTGTGATATCAAAATGTGATGCAGTTTCCTGGTACTAAAAGGATTTTGATCTTTCAGAATAGCCAAAATAAAGCACAGATGTTTCTCACATCCATCAGACCAACTGCATTTCACTCAACCTCCTTTTCAGAAGAATGCTGGAATCAAGGAATGCTGGAAATAAAGAATGCTGGAAACAAGGAATGCCAGTTTTCTGATCCAGCATTTTATCACCACCCCCCAAATTTCACCTGGGCTTTCAAGGCAAGCTGAAGTGTTTCTTGAAGGCAGGTCAGACTTTTTTTGTGCTTACCCTTGCACTCTGCCCAGCAATGAGCTGATCATCCTCAGTCTGGATGCTGGTTCTGCTTCGGACGTCAAAATCCTCGGTCTCAAAGTCAGAATCATCCAGCTCTTCAGGAGTCTGAGGAAAAAGCATTCAGGCAGAGTCAAACTACAGATTTCATGGCTCTGAAAATCAACAAGAATATTGTTTTTCAAGCAGAGAGAATGGAAATCAGTGGAGGTAAAAATTATTCCATGTTTTCAACAAGAAGGTAAATCCAGGGACTGTGTGCAGCTCTGAACACGTGTGACTTTGTGTGCTTGGCTGCTCCTGTTAAACACCACAGGGATCCCAGAACCACACAGCAGTAACTAAACAGCTGAGATTTGTCAGCACATAATGCACTCAGCATCTGAAAGACAGAAAAAAGTTCTTGCAAAACGAACAGAGCTTGTGCAAGTTGATTAAATGTAAAAGCCTCAGTCGAGATGCTGGAGCTGGAATTACACACAGCTCTAAGGGCTGGTTCAGAAGCAGAGACAGTGTCTTCAGCACAATTACAAATCAAAGCATTGACTAAATTAACAACAGATAAAATATCTCAAAATTTATCCTTATCCCTCAGGAAAAGCTGAAGAATTTCAGCTAGTAAGGGCCAGCTTTTATGCTGTAGGCTAAACACATCTGACCTAGTTCCTGCTTGCTTAGGATTTATTTTTGCTACTGCCAGTCTGTAGCTGGCAAACTTTTTACAAAGCCTATCAAGTTTAAACAGCATGTTTGTCAAAATACTACATCTTTGTAAAGTGGTACTTCATGACAATTCTCCAGAGCTGGTTCAGCAGAGAGCTTCACTGATAAATACAATAAATGTGATTAACAGATAACATGCAAATAAAGTTCCTGCTCTTTAGATTTTTTTCCTACTATTTGAATTTCCTACTCTTTGTCTTCCACTACAGACACTTTGTGATATAGTGAAAATAGAGATGGACATGCAAAATAATTGGCAAAAAGCAAAGGTGAGCAGGGTGACAATCAAGACTTTGAGTATTGCAGCCTCCTCTCCTAGCCCTGGAGAACACAAAATCCACAGAGGGACACACACTAAGAAGTAGTTCAGTGTACAATTTTATTTTTTTTTAAATGAAAAAACATGAAGAGAACAGTTCTGCTGTACATGGTTCTGTCTGTGACTCCTCTGCCCATCCCTGCCAGAGCCCAGGGACACACAGAGTGTAACTGTGCCCTTCCAGTGCCACCAAGGGCACAAACACAGCAGGGAGGGGGGAAGAACTTCTCCTCAATAAAAACAGATACAGTGAGATGGTAATTTTGAAAGTACTCTGCCTAAACACAGAAATGAGGTGCTGCAGTGGCTTTTCCTGCTGGTCCCTGCAAAGAGCAAGAGCCCCTGACAGGGCTGAAGTGAATGAGCCCCTGGGAACAGGGTTACACAAGCCCTGGAATCCCCATTTGGATGGCTCTTTTATCCAAGAATAAACACTCTGCATGACAAATGCTAACATTTTAACTTCTTTCTGGGTGGTTGCTGTGTGGCCAGGGGCAAACCTGGCACTGCCAGCCCAGGTAACTGCTGCCCACTGGGACTGGCAGCTCCCTGTCCTGAGCAACAAGGGCTTCAGCAGGGGGGAATCACATCTGTTTGCTTGATATCTTCATCTACTGCTGCCTACAAATCCTGAGCTGGTCTGACAAAAACTCCATGGGGAGCACAGATGTGGTGCCAGCTTTTCCCCTGGTTTCTCATCTGATCCTTTGCTTTAAGCAGCAAACATGGATGATGCCACTGCAATGAGTACTGTAATCACATATTGGTCTTGATTTACTGACCACTCTGAAAGACCAGGGCAGCTTCTCAGAGTCAAAGGAATACAAGGAAAAGAAGAAAAAATGAATAAACCCCTGTTTTGTCTTTGCTATGTAAGGCTCCTGCCCATTTTTTGCCCCAGTAAGATCCTAGAAATAGATCCATGTATCAGCCTCAACCAGAACTTCCTTTTCTGCATCCCTTCAACCATTTGTGCCCTTCTGTGTCTGGCCACCAGAAATTTTAGGGCTTCCAAGTCACACCCACTGCAAGCACACAGGAGTCAAGGTCTCTGTGAGCTGCCTCTGTTTACCCAGGTTAGCCAATTAACAAATTACATGCTCTAGGAACTACAGACCAAACTCATCTCAGCGTCCTTTTGACTAACATTAATTATCAAAATTTACTTAATGAAGAGCCATTAGGTTTTATTTCTAAGCTCTCAAAGCATCAACAAGCATCTAGAGTTGGGAATTAATTTGCTGTTGTTAACTGAAAGGTCACTGATTTCAGCACATTAGGGAGCCAGGCATTACCATGAGATTACAAAAGAAGTGTGAAGGGTATTTAGCATCACAGCTCGGGCCATCATCCTGCTCAGCTCTGCTTGTGAATCTCAATCCCAGCTACTGCTCAACACCTTGTGAGACTCTGATGTTAACTGAATGAAAGCCTGCCTGCTGCACCTCATCCTGGCAGCTCAGGGAGGATTTTGGGGAGTTCTGCTCACCCTGATCATGAGCACGGCTTTCCTGATGTCCCGGATGCCGTCGTACACCAGGCGGGAGGCGTCGATGAACTCGTTCTCATCCATGGGCTGGGCAGGGTCGGAGCTCAGAGCTTCCACTGCAGCTTCCACCTGCTCCGTGAAGCGAGGCATGACTGCCCAGAGAGCACAGAGCTGGTCAGTGCCATCCCATCCCATCCCATGGATCCCATCCCATCCCATCCCATCCCATCCCATCCCATCCCATCCCATCCCATCCCATCCCATCCCATCCCATCCCATCCCATCCCATCCCATCCTCACCCCATCCCATCCTCACCCCATCCCGAGCCACTGTGCATCCCATCCTGAGCCAGTCTGCTGCCATCCCACCCTGCTCTCAACTATCCTCCAAGCTGTGCCCTCCTTCCACTGAAATCACATTTGGTACAGGAGCTGAACTCTTAATCCAGCTCCGTTTTTCTCTTGGGCAGGGAAAAGTTTATCACACCCTGCTCACGGACAAGGAGAAAACACCTGGGGAAGCCACTAAAAACTATGGGGCAAAATATTAACCGTGTTTGATGTTCCCTGTTTTGTTTTTTTTTTTTGGGAAAAAGAAGTCATGCTACCATCAGGAAGCTGGAGTTGCAGAAGCACTGGAAGGGGGCAGGTTGCACTGCTGCATTTCATGACTCATGGTGCCCCAGGAAGAACATGCCAGAACCAGTTAGAGTCTGCTGCTTCTTCAGTGTCACCCTTGATTCTTCATCAAAGTAATTAAAGCAAAACCAACAACGAGTGGCTGGCACTGCAGCAGCCACAATCACCCCTCACCCTAATGGATGTCACCAGCAGCTCACACCCTGATTTGGTGTGGGGCACTGCACCTACAACAGATACTTTACAAGATTTACCCTAATTATTTATTACCCTAATTTCTTTTGCTGGGGGAATGTGATCTCCCTGCTGGCCCCCCAGCAGCTGCAGAGCCTGGTGCAGCACTCCAAGATGAGCTCAGGGACTCATTCCTGGTGTTTTTGCTTCCCACAGCCCAGCCCATGACAGGAGCACACTGAGGGACACAACAAAATCACACTTCTCACTTTGCAAACAGCTCCCACTAACTCCCACAAAACCGAGCCTTTACCAGGTTTCACAGGTACCCAGCTGCCCAGAAGCTCTCAAGCAGCAGCAGCTCAGGGCTCCTGGGTGGCAGTGAGCCTCACCTGTGTTGGACAGGAGCTTGGTGGCCTCCAGCACCTTCTCAGTGTACACGCCAGGCTCGTAGTTGTCCATCTCCGAGGTGACCACGTGGATGACGCGGGCGGCGCGGCCCCGGATGGCCCCGGCCGTGCGGTCTAAGCCATCCACATCCTTTTCTTGGAGAGCAATGACACATTTGTTCACATCTTCCAAAATGTGGTTCTCTGGAGGTGGAAGAAGGAGGATTTAGATGGTGATGTCCTTTCTGAAGGAGTCAGCAGCATGGCAGGTGCTCAGGTGGGACCTGCTCTACAGCAGCTCCATGGAGATGCTGTCAAGCATTAAGGTGAAGGTCACTGCAGCCAGCAAAGGAGGTGTCAAAGAGCCAACAGCCCCTGTTTGCACTCGATTTTACCAACAGGAAAGCTGAGTTCTGCTGAGCTCTCCCCTGCTTTCTTTCCATATTCCTGCTCTGGGCTGCCCCAGCCCTTATTTCAAATACCTGCAAACCACTCCCCAGCAGTGCAGGCACCTCCCCAGCACCACACCTCCTCCCCTCAGCACTCCAACAGACACTTGGTGCACGTTTCCAGCCTCCTCCAGAGTGTTTTCCTACAGGCACACACATTCCAGCAGAGCACATTGCACTGCCAGTCGCCCATTCCCATCTGAGACACACACAGTGTATGCAGTGAATAATGTGGAAAGCATTCCAGCCACACAGCACTCACTGACTGCTCAGAAAACAAACAAAAACATAAAGGCAGGAGTTCGCAATTAGCTTTTTAAATACACATTTTCTGGTTTTGTAAAGAGATATTTTTACCCATTCATTGAGTCCAAGGGGCCCCAAATGGGTAAAACCCTCTAAGAGATTTCTGAAGATGCCTAAAGAAATTGGGATCCTTATTTGGAGGAACCTACCCTAAAAGTCTCCCAAACTGTTATTAGAGACTTCCAAGCTCTGTTAGAGAACTCTTTAATGTACCAGGACTAATGTTTCACTATCAGCATCCTACACCAGCATTTGGGCTGCTTGGTAAGAAACCAACTTGGAAACATTTCTGCTCTGTCACTTAAAATAGTTCCCAGTGTTAATTACCACTGACTTAATCATTCCACACTGCCAACCCGTGCAAGTGGCTTTTATTCCCTGGGCAGGTAGCAAAAGAGCCATTTTGCAAGAGCTGGTAGAGACAAGAAGCTCCTGGTGTTGGCTGGGAGAGGATCTGGAGGAGCTGCCTGAAAGGATTGCTGCGGGAAGTTACCCTGATTTCCATAAAATTAACACAGCCAGGTGTAATACTGCCAGACTTCTGTAAGTAACCTGGACAAAAAATACACTTGTGAAATGCCTCTGAAGCAACTCAGCCTGGGCAGGTTGGGCTGAGGGCAGGATGAGGCCCTGAGAGAGCAAGAGCAGGTTCATTAGTGATTTGTGATTAGTTCATTAGTGAGCAGGCACAGGAGCCACGGCCAGCACAGGGGGGATTTAAAGAACAGACAGCCCTGGGAGCTGCAAGAGCCCAAGAAAAAGCTTTGGTGCCAGGCCAAAACACAGACTGTTTATTGCTTCAATTCCTAAATGAATAAATTAAGGCACAGACCATTTAAAAGCCTCTCTGGATTATGTGAACTTTAATAAAAGGCATGGATAAAATGAAGGCCAATATTTAAATGTCTGCTGATCATTTAATGCCTTCTGCAGATGTGAAGGGGCCAGAAAGTTCCTTCTAGAGGGAAATAACCCACAGGGCAGCTTGCAAAGGGCCCAGGGAGGTGCAGGACAGGCAGGTCTCTGCTCTGGTGATATTCTCCAGCTGGATGAGAACAGCTGAGAGCTGCCACTGTGCTGAGTTTTGTAAATACAGCCAGTGCTCCCCATCCTACTGGCACACACAGCACCTCTGGGGATGGGACAGGGCTGGGGGAGAACCCACAGCCAAACCCCCCTGAGCTGAGCAGGAAAAACATCCCACAGAACAGAACAAGCACAGGCACCAGCAAAGGCTTCTTGTCCCACCAAAACAGCTCCAGGGAAAATGGTGTGGCTGGGCAACAAGGTAAAAGGAAAGGTATTTTCTCCATAGAAATGGTTTTTAGACCAAACAAGGAAATACTGTGAAAAGCTACAGAATAAAAAGTCACCCACGACTGTCAATCCTCAATCCACTCCCACCAAACACCTTCCTCCTCCACCCACCCCCACATGAAGGGATTGAGCAATGCTTTCCAAACAGCCCCAGCAGCCTGGCAGGGAGTCTGAGGGCTACAGGAGACCAAAATCAAAGAGCAGCAGTGGGGAGATGAAGGCCCAGAATGATAAACACAACTGTGCTTCCCTGCTGGGGAAGTCTCAGAACCATTTCTGTGCTGAACCTCTGCTCCCAGGGGCTCTGCAGGAGCCAGGACAGGCAGCACAAGGAACAAACACTGGGGAGCTCACACTCTTGTAAATACAGGGCTCATCCTGGCAAGGCTCACACTGAGGCTCTTCAGAAAAAACAGCTCCACTGAGATGGGCAATCTGTGGCACAGACCTCTGTCAGCAGCAGAGGAACAGAAGGCAGCAAATGGAATGGTTTTTTAAGAGGGTTTCACAGGAGATTCAGGTAATTTCAGAACATTGAATTTGACAATTACACGGTGCTATCAGCAACTGCTCTGAAGAACAGAGATAGTGGGCACACCAACACAGCCAGAGTGCTTCAGGAAGGCACTGATAACAGGGATAAGAACTGCAGAAGGTACAGGAGAGCTCTGAAATGAGGAATAATGAAACAGGCAAAGACTGGGCAGTCAGGGGAGTGATGACTGACAAAGTGCATGGCAGAGCTCTGTTTGCAAACAGCATGAAAAGAGAGAAGGGGGAAAAAAACCTCTTCTCCATCTTTAGAGCAAGCATCAAATGAAGCAAACAGTGCAGAACAAGGAGCACACTTCAGCTGTGAACTCTGCACAGGATGATGGAGGTGCCAGCAGTTTCAAATGGTCCAAAGAACAACTAACACCAGCTTAAATGAGAAAAATCTGTCCAGGACTGCTCAGGAGATCACCGGTGATGCTGGGGCTCCCTGAGCTGCACATCACTCATGGCTGGAAGCACACAGACATCTCGAGGTGCAGTGCCCTGCACCTCCCACCCTGAGCTGAGCCTGCCCCAGCTCTGAAAATGCCACCATGTCACCTGCAGGTTCACCTGGGCACTGAAGGATCCTCCTCCTCCTCCTCCTTCACCCAGCCTTTACCTGTGGATACAACCCTGCAGCCTGGGCTGAATGGTGAAGCCTTTCCTTCAGCAGGGGTGTGGGATGGCTTACATACATATTTATATATGCACTCACCAGAACTCCTTGAAATTCTGCTGGCATCCCAGTTAGTAACTGATACAAACATCCTAATAACCCCAACAGCACTTGGTATAAATCATACCCGCCATGACTTTATCCACACAGAAGTTCACACTTCTAGCAGATGAATTGGAGTTGTGGCATTTATATGGAAAACATTTATCAAAGTTCAAACAAATAATATTTAAAAGAGTATTTATTGCTTTAATATTTTTTCTACCATCTCTTAGATAACAAACACATATAAATAATTACTGAATGCACTTGAGTGTCTGCAGCTGTCTCATGGAGCAGAGCTCCCATTCCCCAAATGCCTTTTGTTTGACTTTTCTTAACAAGACAAAAAAAATACTCTTAATTCAGGACCTTAATTTTTCATCTACATTTTCTAACTATGTTCTGACTCCACACATCCTGCTGTGAAATCTCTCCTTACCACTGGAGGTGTTAGGTGACTTGAGATGCCCAAAGCTGCTTGTACCATGGAAATGAGAATCCCAGCTTGCAGTGGTGATTTGTGAACACTACTGCAGACACAATTCATGTGGCTACATCTCCATGTCCTCTGACTAGAGCACAATTAAAGGATGTGGAAATAAAAATGCCCCCATTATTTTTAGGTCACAGGAGCTGATAGTGGGTCTTTATCAAGATGCTGATAAAAGGCATTATCTTGGCAAGCACTTTGCCAAATGTAATTATTAATCTATTATAATGATCCACTCTCTTTTAAAAACTCTTATAACTTTACTAAAGCTGACATGGTATGAACGTTTTTATTTTAATTAACTTGTGCAACCACAGTTTGATATTCAGTTTTGTTTACATGGCAGAGGGATCATTTTTCCTGCCAGTTCCTACCTTGGACATGAAGATGTTCTATTTCCCCCAGAGTTACTGGTGAGGCTTGTCCACAGCAAGTAGTTCATCCTTAGTTTGTTAGTGCAGACACACATCATCACAGATGATTATCTGCAGGTGCTTTATTGCAGAGCTCTGGGAGTCAGGGGTACAAACCCAAATCTGACTCCACATGGATTCCAGAGGGACAGGTTTTATACCCTTTTCCTTATAGAACTATATAATAATTACTAAACCCATATTGTTCTATTGTATGCATTGATCTTATCCAAGCATGGATTCTTGTGATTTCCATCAGGTCCCCAAACATCCTTTCTCATGGTTCTTGTTACCATTACACAATAATATATTCAATTACCAAAGAATTATTACCTTTAACAACCATATTATTTATCACATGATGATTCCACAGGTGCAGTTTCACATGATCCAACAAAGACAAATCCCAATATTCATTCCAGGGCCTGGCTCCCTTTCCCAGCCCTACCAGACCCAACCTTTCTTTGCACCCCCTGAATCTGTTGTACACAAGTCCCATGATTTTAGAAACATTTTTAACCCTTTGCTATCAAGCTCAGCCAGCAATTCCAAATCTTGGGACATGCAGTGTGCTGTCCTTGAGATCACCCCTGCTGGGCACAGGGTGAGGTGAGGGTGCCAACCCCACCCCTCCCAAAGCTCTCAGACTCCAGAACGTGCCCCAAGCACCCTGGGGAGGGTGATGGTGCCACCTGAGCCCAGCTCACCTGACACAGCCAGGAAATCATCGATGGAGGTGATGTCATCCACAGCATCCGTCAGCACCCGCACCTGCCTCTCCCACTGCTCCTTGAACAGATCCATGTTCTCCTGAGCCAGTTTGCTCTGGGGCTTAGCAGCCAGGGCCAGGGCAGCATTGATGACCTGTAAAACACCTCTTTTAAAACATACCCACTCAAACAATTACCCCCCGTGTGTTTACCCAATGAACTCAGCAGCAGACAAAGCAAGTTTAATAACTTTTGAGGAACTTGATGTTTAAACACAGAAGGGTTTAATTTTGCTGCTCTCACATCCAGCTCATACCTGCTTCCACTTTTATTATGGATAGTTATTAGGAGCAAAATCACCTGGCAAGTTTTCACAAGAGCTGGTTTCACCTGTCTAGCAGCTCGTGGTAACAAGGTGTTGCTTTCCCAGTGCAGGCTGTGTTGTTCAGTATTTTAGACAGGATGACATTTAGTACACTCAAGGCTGCACTTGCTACTTAACAAAACCTCAGTAAAAAGGTCACAAAGGATTAATCATACACAGACTGAAGTAGGAACAACATGCAAATACAAAATTAAAGATAAATTTTGATTTATCCCTTTTCCTCGAAGCTTTACTCTGGATCTTGCCGGTAATTGTTGTAATGTGGATGTGAGCCAGCCATATTAGCCAGTGAACAGAAGATTCTCCTTCTGAATACCCTCTCCTCATTTTCTTCAAACCCCAGTACCAGAATTTACACCAAATCCTAGTTTTTCTTGACAGACCAAAAGCTCCAGGTGCTGCTGGGTCACTGAGCTTAGCTGTGCCCACTAACTGGTCATTGAAACAACCACAAAATCCTTTTTGAATGTGGGGAGAAACCAACCTCAACAGCCTGGCCCTGCTCTTGCAGCAATCCCAGCCCTGTTCCCAAGCCCCTGAGAGTCAGAGATAATTAACTCACAACTTCAAGGTGTCATTTTTCTTCTCCACTTTAAGGACTGTATTAATTTCACAAACTTGTCGACCAAAACATGCAAGCACCAGATGTTCCTGCTTTCCCAAAACCCACTTTCTCTACCTGCTCCATTTACAAGTGTCACAAAGCATTTAAAAAAATATTTAACTCACTAAACATGGGAATGATGGTGGTGTCACTGGGATGGCACTGAGTGAATCAGGCTCCACCCCAGGGATCCAGGCGTCAGCAGTGACAGGAAAAGCCACACAGGGGATCACATCCCAGCCCAGCTCCCTGGCTTTGGTGACAGTGACCAACTCAGGAAGCAGCAGCTGTGGGAATGAGCAGCTCTGAGCCCTGCAGGAACAGCAGTGTCCCTGTCCCACTGCCACCAAGGGCTCCTCTGCTGTTCCCCTTCCTCCAGCCAGCCCAGGGTCACACCTGGGTGGCACCTGCAGGAGTTGGGATGTCCCTTTGGAATGTCCCTGCTGCTATGCCACCCTCACTCATGGAACTGCAAGTCCTGAAAGCCCCTCAAAAGCCTTGCAACAACCAAGAAAATGATGGTTTGGATTTTAAAAATGAACAGAAAGAGAAGTTTTACAGGCAAAGCTGTGCTCTGCTGGAGAGCCCTGATTTGCAGTGCAGCCACTGCCACGTCTCACCCCAGGCTGATGGATGTAATGAATTACCCACCCATCAATCAAAATCTGCAAATCCAAGGTTTCATGAAGATGAATCTGAACAAGTGTCCTGGAAACAGGAGAGATAAACCAGAAATCTGCTCTCACTTTTATCCTGCCAGGACCTGTCACTCCAGAGCCGGAGATGGGGGCGAGGCGATACCAAAGGTCAGGACATTTTCTCTGCTTTTCTCCACCTGCCTTGGCCCCTAGCAGCTATCAAACATCCTGTAAGCACTGAGCCAGGGCAGCACCAATGCTGCAGGAGCATATGGCCTGGCTTCCTGGGAGATGTTTGTCTGGACTCAGCAGCTGCGTGCACCATTCATCTTGGCCAACAGCGCATGCCAAGCCCAGATGCCACATTCAGCACCTTGTCACAGGTAATGGCAGAGCTGTCACACACACAGGGCTCTGCAACTGCTCCACAACCTCCAGTTGGGTGTCCTCACCACATCCAAGCACAGGCTGGATCACCCCAGTCTCAACAGGCAGCTTGCTCAACTGGAAAAAGTGTATTTATATATATATTACAGGCAAAGTGAGAGTATTTTATATATTTGAGAAAAATGATCAAGCAAAAGCAGTGCTGATCTCCCTTACAGACAGACATTGCTGCAGCAGGGAAGCAGCCAGCAGTGCTGGAGATGGGGAAACCTGGTGGGGACATCAAAGGTTATCCATGGAGCTACAAAGCCACAGCTCAGGAGAGCCTTCAGGTGTGAGTGTGCTCAGGGAGAAATCCACGGCAGCAGCCACAGCCCAGCAGTCCCTTTTTATAGCACACACTCCACAGCTCCATGTGCAAAGTGGCCACCACAGGCAGCTTTAGCAGGGGTGATAAAAGCCTTCACTCTGAGGGGAGTTCAGCATTCAAGTGAACAAATCCTGGGATATGTCTCACACCTGTGCCTGAGGAAAAGTCCCAGGGATCACTGACAACACCCTGCATGTGATCTATTCCAGGGAAAATAAAAATACTCTGGTATCCAGCACAGAGTGACTGATTTATTTTCCAACAGATGCTTAGGGAGACGTGGGAAAATGACAGGGATGCTGGATCTTAAATAGCAGGACTATGATCCCTTTATTATCTAAAAATAAACACTTTCAGGGGGAGGAGGAAACACCTTACTGGGGGAAGGGATGGACCACAATACACTTTTCCATCTCCAAACACATAAAGCATTGGGCAATTACTTTAAAATACCAGTAACTCTCAGGATGGAGACAGACAGAGTTGAAGATCATGACTGGACTATCTGAAATGCAGCCACTTCCACGTAAAACATTTGGCAATTTCAGGGAAATATTTTGTATTTCAGAGCTTTTCAAGATGCTGCCAGAGCACTGTGATCACAATGACTCACTGCAGTTGTACAAAGGGAAGAATCAAGCAGGGCCATTCTGAGCCTATCCAGAAGGAAATGAAGCACGGCAAGAAAACACACTATTTTTATCGGGGCTTTGTTTCATGGAGCAATTGCAGTGCTGGAGTCACACTGCTCCATGCTCCCTCTCCTGCTTCCATCCAGCTCCCTGCAGCTCCAGCAGCCAGGGCTGGGCAGGATCAGCACATTGCAATGGATGAGAGAATTGCAATGGATGAGAGAATTGCAATGCATGTCTCCATCTGCAGCCTGAGCCCTCTTCTCAGCCCTGCCTTGGGAAGGAGCAGCTGCTTTTCCCTTTTTTCACACCCCCTGTTGAAAGCAGAGGTGTCAGAGGGTGGTTTTGTCCTCCCTTTGCAGGGCAGGGCTCTCCCTGCCTGGGTCACAGCACTGCAGCTGCCTGGCCCAGCAGCTCTCCCAAAAGCTCAGCTCTTCTGGCCAGGAAACACCTGAACCTCAGACAAACCTGGGGGTAAACCACAGCCACTGGCTCAGGCAGAATTAATTCTTTTAGGCTAAATATAGCACCCCAGCTGAAAGTCAGAGCAGCCAGAAGAAAGCACTTCTGACAAAGAACAATTCTGAATACTTGGCTGCCATGGCCAAAGGAAGAACCATCACCTGGCAGAGGAAAACCCTCCCCAGGCTATTTGCAGTCCCAGCCTGTGGTACCTCAGTGCTCACCACGTCTGACCCACACCTACTGCAGTGCCTTTGAGCACTTCTTGATTTTTGCCTCAGTCCTTTCGATAAGGAGCTTTTGCTCCTGCCAGGACAATGTTCTTCCTGCAGCTGGTTTAGCTTTTCCTTGATTCCTGCAGGATTGATTTTAGGATGTTACTGTGCCCCAACAAGGAGTTTTTGTTTCAAAAGCTCTGAGGTGAACCCCCAGTCCTCTGCCCTCACTACACAGCACTGCTTTACAACCAAACATCTGCAGTTCCTAAATAACTCACTTGGGCTTGGGGTTTATATAAAGATCTTGACTCACCACATTTCTTGTGGCATTTGGATAATGAGGTGGAAAGCAGCTCCGTGGCCTACAGATCCAGGATGCTTTGCATTTGTAAAAAAGAAGAAGCTAATAAAACATCTCAGGGGCAGAGGAACACGTGGGCACACACAGACAGTGCCCCAGTGGGATCTGAAATCAGTTTTACTCAGGAAGATGTGAGAGGCAGCCCACCAAGCCTCTCTGCCCTAGCCCAGGTGGATTTTAATCCCATATTTTCCTGTAATAAAGAAAGCATGGCTTGCTTGCTGGAAGTTCATAAGAAGCTGCCCATAATTTCACTGCACATACACAAGGTGCCAGAGCTGCCTGCAGTGCTCACCCTGCTCGTGCCCCTTCCCTGCTCCTCGCTGCATTTTGCTCTGAGTGTTAAAAATGGTTTCTGAGAGGGCACTGCCAGCTGTGCCAGGTGTGCATGCCCAGGTGAGTGTGTGCCAGCCCCCACTCCTGCAGCACAGTAAAAAGCTCTCTGCAGCTCTGATGAGCTGAAACACCCAGCAGATTGTTTTACACCCTCAGAAGCTCTAATGGCAGGGGCCAGCAATGAGCAGAGGCTGATGCACCCAAAGAGGGAGGAAAAGTTTCCTTTGATTTCCAATACTTTGTTCCCAGGTATAAAAGGCACTCTGAGCACTTTACTTTCCTCAGAATTACACACAGGGATCTCTGCAGAGATATTTACTGGTCTGGTGGCAGTGCTGGAGAGATCCACACTTGTACTGAGTGACTCCGAACCACAGAGTGGTTCTTAAAGCTCCTCACCTCCAATGGCAGGGACACTAAAATTAGAATAGGTTTAAACAGACCAAGGCCAACCCAGCCTTGGGCACTGCCAGGGATCCAGGGGCAGCCACAGCTGCTCTGGGCACCCTGTGCCAGCCCTGCCCACCCTGCCAGGGAACAATTCCTGCCCAAGATCCCACCCAGCCCTGCCCACCCTGCCAGGGAGCAATTCCTGCCCAAGATCCCACCGAGCCCTGCCCTCAGCTCCAGTTCCTGCTGCACAGTCCCTCTCCAGTTCCCTGCAGCCCCCTCAGATACTTTTTTTTTTTCTTTTTTCTTTTTTTTGGAGCTGAGGGCTGATTCTGTAGTGCCAGTCCACATAGAAGCTGCAAGAATTTTGGTCTTTTATCATTTGGTGTCATTTATCTTGCTCCATTTTGCATTTCACTGGGTTCAAATGCTGAAACTTGGGGGGTCTCAGGGACTTTGTGTCTCTCCTGGAAGCTGTTCCACCACTGTGCTCCCCAGCTCCTGTGCTGAAACAAAGGGCCCTTACTCAGTAACACACTCCTTTCTACAGAACTGAATCCTTTTCCTGCTCTTTGCTTCTTTTTATGCAACAGTAGCTGTTTGAATTTCTAAAATTGTTGTTTTTCTGGTCAGCCTTGGCCTGTGCTGGCAGTTCTTCCCAGCCAGCCTGGGTGATGCAAATCTGCAATCCAAGTGTTAAGTTTTTAATAGAAGCATTTCTACTCAATGCCAATAAAATGTTTCAAGCACCTGTAATTAAACAGTCTGGAGACAGATCTGCTCGTTAGAACATTCAAAAAATCTGACAGTCTTTCAAGGAGATGAAAAAAGGGGACAATTGTTTGATGTTAAGTCTTTACTGCAAGAAAAATTAAATTCTCTCCTTCTCCAAAACAGCCACCAGGAAAATGGTGGTGGCTGGGCACTCAGGGAGAGCCAAGCCTGCTGCTCACATTTGGGTTTGGTTGATTTGAGGGGTGGTCTGCAGGGTTTCTTTATTTCTCTAAGACACTCCAACTTTTAAACAAAAGTTTCTGGAACTCTCCATGGGATTCCTTCTGCTTTGGTATTTTGTCTCTGTGTCAGTAGGTGTGATCACATATGAGCCATCTGCCTCATCAGAAATCTATAAGCAGCAAATGGCTTTTCAAGCAGCTCAAAATTGGAATAGAAGGATGTGAACAAGCAGTTATTAAAACAAGATGTTAATATGAGAAGAGCCAATTTATTTTTATTAAAGATGTAATTTAATCCAAGAATTCTCTGGAGTCAGTTTGATGGGTGAGCAACTCCCACACTCCAGCAGGTATGGAGGGGGCTGGCAAGGACCTGGGGCTGCCTGGTGGCTTCCCAAGGTTTCTTTGGAGGGTGAGATCTTTGGGATGTGGTGGAAAAACACAGCCAGCCCTGCCTTCCATGGGGACAGGGGCAGGTGTGTCCTGCAGCCACCCCAGGAGCTGCTCAGGCTGCAGGGCTCCAGCTTTGGCTGCCAGAAGCAAACACCCAAAAAAAACCACCCCAAAGCAACCTGATGGGAACATCACCCAAAAAAACACCTCCACCCCCCAAAAAAAAACTTCCACCCCAGAGCAACCTGATGGGAACTCCACCCCCCCAAAAAAAAAACCTCCACCCCAAAGCAAGCTGATGAGAACTCCAGCCCAAAGTCCTTCCTTCCAGCACCCAGCCTGACTGCATTTGGGTAGGACTCTACAGATGGACTCATGGAGGCTGCCAAACCCAAGGGTCAGTGCAGGGCTGGTGCCAGCAGCTCCAGTGACAGCAGTGTCACCTCCAGAGCTGCAGCAGTTCCTGCTCTCAGACTGGGCTGGGCCGTTCCCACTGCTGGTTCCCAACTCTTACAGCCTGCATGAGCAGCACTGATGGTTCAGCTCCCCTAAAGGCACCTTTAATGCAAAATGCTGTCACCAAGCAGCCCCTGAAGGCTCCCAAAAAGTCCTTCCTGAAGCAGAGCACAGGAGCAGAGCTGGCAGCCAGATCCAGGTTTCTCAGTGGAGAGCAACAGAATCTTTCCCTAATTCACCACTGGCAAGCTCTGTGTTCAGTGAGAAGGCAAAGAAAAGTTCCCTCTGTGCTCTGTGGGGCCAAGGCAGGCACAGGCAGCTATTGCAAGCATTGCACAGCAGTCATTTTCCATTCCCATTGACAGTTTAAGCTTTTTTTTTTTAATTTAACTGTACTAACGGAGAGCTTTGCTCCTTCATCTTAACCCCCCTGAGCCCAGCCTGCTCCCCTCACCCAGCAGGGCTCAGGGGACTCCTGTGAGGTGCTGGACAAAACTGCTTCCTTCCCACACACAATTCCAGCAATTCTCCACATAGAGAACTCAGGCAGGCTGGTGAATCAGGGCTGGAGAAGAAAACACAGTGACCCACTGGAGCTGCCTTATTTCTGCCCCCACAGCCAGACTGAAATCACCCAGCTGGCTGCTCCTGCACAGCCCATCCCAAAGCTGCTCCTGCACCCTCAAAAGGGAGCTCTAAATACCCCATTAAGGCTTCAACCTCACATTAATTTCTGTGCTAATTGGCTGGGGACCCACAGGAAGGATGATGTTACTCCTGAGGAAGAGCTGATTTCCAGCAACAAAACCACGCTCAATAAATCCACTGCTTGTTACTGTGGAGACCTTTGCATGAAAAAATTTCTGCATTTTCTTTTTCCTCAAAGGAAATTTCAAACCTGAGGAGGCCTGAACCCAAGGGTGACACTGGCAAGGACTGACTGCCAACAAAACTTGCAGGTTTTCCCCAGGCAGCTTGAAGAGTTGCATGTTCCTTCCTCCTGCTGCCAGTTCAATGGCTCCTGATGGCAAGGGAGGGAATTACAGCTCTATTTGAGCTCCAGCTTTTATAATTAACTCTGCAGATTGATTTCTGCAGAAATCATTCTTTAACCAGGAATTCCCTACTCCCAGAATGGCCTCTACTCAGATAAACTATTTAAGAGGTTACCTGGGACTCAAGTGCATTAAATTTCAGTTTCATCTTTCAAGCCCAGCAATACTCTGAATTACATTTCATACACTGTATTTCTGTGTGTTACTGGTATCTTGAAGTTTCTGGTAGTATTGTAATCACTGATTGACATGAGTTATTCTGAATCCAGCATCTTCCTGCAAAAACACCACCTGAGCCCCAGAAAACCCCTCCAAAAACATACAGGGCATATAATGTTTGGTTTAACCTGTATCTTATGGCTAATTCACACATTTGTTCAGCACAGCCACCCAGGAGGATGCAAGAAGCAGCTGTGAACCTCATCAGGAATAAACTGCAAAATAAACAGGTAATTGTCTGAAAAAGGACATGAAATCTCACTTTGCTGTTCCTGATACTGAGAATCTTTTAGAGATTGTGGGAACACCCGAGGTTTGCGGACAGGCTGAGGGAGGCAGCTGAGGAGGAGGAGGATGGAGAGCTGTGCTGCCTGCTCTGGCACAAGATGAGCTATTGTTACCAGAAAACACAGATGCCATTTGTAAAACAGCTCAGACAAGTGCCCCTAATTATCCCTCAGGATTCACAACATGTTTAAATACTCTTAGAGCATTAAAGAATCAACCCCAGAGCATGTAATGTAATATAAAAGCACTCTTCCAGCTGCTATGAACATCTCCAGTGTCATTTACTAATCTCTTCGTGAGACCCTGAAATCAAGGCAAGGCTATGCACTGGAGCATCTAAACTGTAGGCTTGGAAGTTCAGAGATGTGACCTTTGCAAAGCCAAAATCCATCAGTCAAAGCCCCTGTGCATTTATAGATACTCAGAGCTCTGGGTGTTAAATATATTGTCCATAATCCCCCAAGTCAGAGGTCAGCAGCTGCACTTCAGGAGATGTGGCCACCCTGGTGCTGCAGCTGGGTCATCACTGTGCTTATTTTATCCAGGAGTAGATTTATTTAAACACACACTTAGTTGTTGGAAAAGCAAAGATAGAAGAGTCTGAAATACACACAATGTCAGCAATGGGGAGAGGAAAACACCCCCACAGACTTGGACAAGCACCAGAAACATTCAGATTCAAAAAGAACCTAACTTTCTTCAGATGATTATTTTCCAAAGCAGCAGCATTTGTTTGGAACACCCTGTGTTAGACACCCATATTCTGGGAGATAACTAAAAAAAACTTACATCAGCCTAGCTGGCTCCTTCAGGAGAGAGCAAGCCCTCAGAGCAGGGAAGATGCATTTGTAAAAGCTTTTTCTTCCACATGCTTTGTTCCAGCTGCAGAACTTGACCTTTGGTTTCAGCAGCCATGCCCAGGGTGGGGGCAGAGAACTGCTGAGAGAAAGGCAGGAGTGGGAACAGAGAGAGACTGGGAGCACAGAGAGCCAAACTGGGAGCACAGAGAGAGAGACTGGGAGCACAGAGAGCCAAACTGGGAGCACAGTGAGAGACTGGGAGCACAGAGAGAGAGAACTGGGAGCACAGAGAGAGAGACTGGGAGCACAGAGAGAGAGAGACTGGGAGCACAGAGAGCCAAACTGGGAGCACAGTGAGAGACTGGGAGCACAGAGAGAGAGAACTGGGAGCACAGAGAGAGAGACTGGGAGCACAGAGAGAGAGAACTGGGAGCACAGAGAGAGAGACTGGGAGCACAGAGAGAGACTGGGAGCACAGAGAGAGAGAACTGGGAGCACAGAGAGAGAGAGACTGGGAGCACAAACAGAGAGACTGGGAGCACAGAGAGAGACTGGGAGCACAGAGAGAGAGACTGGGAGCACAAAGAAACACCCTGGGATGCCCAAAGGCCTCCTTTAGGATTTCATGCTTTATGTCCTCCTGTTTCACAGCAATCACCTGCAGGTCCCACAGAAGGTGACCCAGCCCTGCTCCTCACACTGCCTTCACCCATCCCTGCTACAGGTGAGAACATCTCTCTTCCTTTGCACTGGTTTTAAAGAAGGACCAATACAGATGGGGAAACCTGGAGAACTTCCAAGTAATCCTGAGACAACACACTGTATTTTCATAAAATGCTATTTTGCCTGTTTTTCCAAGTACCTATTTTCTGTCAGTTCTTCCTTACCAACAACAGCTTATTTGGATAGTTTAGATCTGAGTTTCCTGTTGCTTTAAAAAATGGAAATTACACAAATCAACAGCACCCTGCAGTCTTCAGGGGTTCATCCAAGTATCTAGCTGTTGACATTTAAAACACCAGGCTGTCAAAAAGGAAGAGGATAGTCTAGTGCTTATATAAACTTAATTTCCTTGTTTCCATTAAAAAGTTATTAATTAAAAGGTAGTCTCAGCCAGGTTCACACTGTTCACACACAGCCAACTTCCTCTCATCCTACTCCATCGGGAAGATTATTTGGCATATTTATATTCTACTCAGGCAAAAATAGTATTTTATAATTCATCTTACAGCCTGCCCAGGAGCAGTGCTAGCACCTTCCCAAGGCACCTTCCTGCAGCACAGATGTGCCCAGGAAACCACTGCAGCTCCCACATTCACCAGCTGCAGGAATGTCCTGGTGACATGGAACTGGAGCTGTGACACAAAAATGACCCTTTCACATCAGTGACTCCTCTGCCATGATTTTAAACTTCCTAACTCTTGATGCTTATGCTGCATTTCATCCTATGTGGGGAAAAAATCAAGTTCTGCAGCAAGTCACAGCCAGCCACTGAGACCAGAGCATGTCCACAGCAGCACCAGGTGCCCAGCTGGCTGGGGTTTGTCCCCTGGCTGACACCTGTCCTTACCTGGGGACACAGGGCCTCCAGCTGGCTGGGGTTTGTCCCCTGGAGTGACACCTGTCCTTACCTGGGGACACAGGGCCTCCAGCTGGCTGGCTGACATGCGAACCAACTTCACACCTTCCTCGTTGTTGGAGATGGAGCAGGCCAGGTTGGCAACCTGTGAGAGACAGGAGAAAACAAAACACAACTGTGAGAATTGGGGCTCTTTTCTTCTGTAGAGAACTTCTGCCTAATGCCAACAGTGACCAGTAACACATCATGGAACAAAAAGATTCCACATTTGTTCTGTTCTAACCAGTTTGGACACAACTAATGGCACCTGTTCCTTCTGTAGACTTTAGATCATGGAATACAGACTGGTTGGGGTTAGGAGGGATCTCACAGCCCACTCAGAGCCACCCCTGCCAAGGCAGGAACAGCTCCCACTGTCCCATTGCTCCAATCCCAATGTCCAGCCTGGCCTTGGGCACTGCCAGGGATCCAGGGGCAGCCAGAGCTGCTCTGGGCACCCTCTGCCAGCCCTGCCCACCCTGCCAGGGAACAATTCCTGCCCAAAATCCCATCCAGCCCTGCCATTCCCTGTGTCCTGTCCCTCCATCCCTTTGTCCCAGCTCCCTCTCCAGCTCTCCTGCAGCTCCTTCAAGGCCACCCTGAGCTCACCCCAAAGCTCCTCCTGTCCAGGTGAACAATCCCAGCTGTGCCAGCCTTTCCTCCCAGCAGAGCTGCTCCATCCTCTGCTCATCCTGGAGCCTCCTCTGGGCTGGCTGCAGCAGCTGCAGCTCCTCCCTGTGCTGGGGCAGCTCTGCAGGTGGGCTCTCACCTCAGCACAGGGCACAGGGACAGAATCCCCTCCCTGCTGTGGCTCAGGAGCTCTGGGTGCTGGGGCAGGTCCAGCTCTCATCCCCAGCCAGTCCAACATCACTGCCAGCCCTGAGCTCTCTGCAGGGAGAGGCACAAGAGCAGCACTGCAGGCACAGTTCCACACCCCAACAGCAGACTGGGATCCCACAGCAGCCCCCAGAGCTGGAGCTGGTTTGCTGTGACCCACAGGGCCCCTCTGGGACATGACAGGTACAGCCTGGCAGGTGTTCCCTCTGTGCTGCAACTCAGCAAGGAAAACCAGAACAGGAGATCTTCAAGATGCATCCACAGGCCTCCCAAATTTCAACAGGATCTCTGGTGATAAAAACTTCACAACCTTGACCTGCTGCACAGCATCACCCTTAACTAGGCCAGCCTGAAGCAGGGACCTCAGGAACACCTGCCTTGTGAGAGCACAGAGGATGGGGACAGCAGAGAACTTGGTAATTGAAGATATTCCTCATCCCAGAGCTACTCTCAGGGGAAGGAAGTCTGAAATAAGTTACACTTCTCAGCTGACAGGTGAATGACAAGCATGTTATTCTGAGCCATTTGAACACAGAAAGCTGTAAAAATAGCAGCAAGTGAACTGAGACGAACACTGAGTCCTGTCCTTCCAGAGGCTGAGCAGCCTGCAAAGCCCCCTGTAAATGTGCCATAAAAGCATCACCTGGAGCCAGCAGATGCTCACTAACACCACTGAACCAGATTTCTCCTGATACTTTTTTCTATAAGCTGGGGAATTTCCATTCTGCCTTTAATTAAACTATTCTTTGCACTCATGTAAGCAATTTTGAAGTAGTATCTGCTGCTCCACCACATGCTTTTCCCCCTCCCCAAGGCCTTCCCTCATGGCAGATGTTCCCACACAGAATACATTACTGTCCTGCAAATCATCCAGCACGTGCCATTACACTTGAACAGCACTTTTCATCAACCCCATGATCAATTTGGGGAGCAAAATCAAGTTCCCACTGCAAAGCACAGGCCTCTTCCTCCCTGCCAAGTGACAGAGGATGGAAAGCAAGGTGTCAAGAGGAGAGGTGTTTCCAGCACAGAACAAGCAAGCAAACAGATGTGACAGCACAGATTTGGAGGAAAACAAACTGAAGTTGAGAGAAAGACTGTGCAGCATCAACAACAGCGAGGAATCCCTGCCAGCTCTCAGCAGTGTTTTGTGTCCTGCTCCTCAAGTTTCTCTTCCCCTGGTGTTTGGATTGAGGCAGGGGTGAAGCGCAGGATGTGCCCAGCTGAGCCAGAGCTCTGTGCTCCTCCTCTGTGCCACCACAGCTCCAGCCCAGCCCCTGGAACTCCCTCTCACAGGGGGCTGTGCTGGAACATTGGGGAGTTTTCCTGTTCATTTGCCATGCCTTGAATCCCCAGTCCCCAGCGAGCTGCTGGGATGGATGATGGTGAAGTACATCATGCTTTTCTGTAGAGGCTCATCACAATCAAAGGACAATCAGGTGCCATGATTTACAAGTCAAATAAAGATTTTGCTGTTGGTTTAAGCACAGGTCATATTTTTGAGGCACACCAGTTTGCCAATACTTTTTATGGCCCATATTTCCAAGTCATTCCTGCCTCCCCAGCAGCACCACAACCTCCAGGAAAGAGGAGAACACAAAGCTCTATTGAGCAGGGGCAGAACAAAAGGGCCATTGAAGCACCACAGAATCAGCCTCCCCGATATCTGGAGATGTTGTGCTGTCTCTCAAGCCAAGTGTGATGAATCAAGCGCACAGAAACCCTGCTCTGTCTGAGCACAGAGAGCCAAAGAAGTTCATAATGGAGTGTCCCCACCGTGGCACAGTGACAATTTGCTTTTTTTGCACAGTCATTTTTTGAACAGTCATTTTTCTCCTGAATACCCAACTGATGGCAATTCTTCTTGAGAAAGCGCCCGCCTGGCACTGCCAGCACCGATGAAAGGAGCGTGTGTGCTGCCCTGACTGAGCCTCTTTGGCAGTCTCAGACAATCCAACTCTTGGCTGCCACACCCCATCCCAGTGCCTCCAGAGCTCAACACTTCATCTCAGCACGCTCACCCAGCTCTGCTGGGCTGGTTTCTCTGCCAGATCTGCACACAAACTTCCCAGCAAACTCTGCTGAGCATCACAGCAAGCTGAGATGGCTTCAGAGTGCTGCAAACTCCCAGCAGTGCAGCATTTACTGCACCCTGGGAGGCTCTGCCAAACTGCTGGGAAACACTCACAAGCCTCTGCAAATCTGGAGTTTAAGAAGAGCTGTGTCTACTAATGAATCAAGTCGTAAATGACGTCACAGTGAGGTATTCTGAACTGTCAGCAGCCATCAGTGCTCTAGAACATGAATTGTGGAATTGCATGTACTGAGGTAGATGGCTGCAGGATCAAGAAATTTAATTTTAAAAGCACCTAAAAGGACTCATCTTCAATAGCTCCTGGGTGATTTGACAAGTAACTTCAAACTCCCCCTCTCTTCAGAGGGAAGAGGGTACTGCTGGCCAGTTATCTGGCACATACCCACAATACACTGCATTTTGTAGCTGAGATGAAGATCAACTCTTTCAAAGCCCACAGAGTGCTTGGAAATCATACATTTCCAAAACTTCTAAATTAAATAATGCACCTCAAGGGAACAAAAATTTCCTTTAAATCAAATGTGAATTAAATAGTTTCTCCATGTCTCCAACAAAGCAGCTGACTGACATAGTAAGTGGTCAGACTTGATTTAGAAAGAAGAACACTTGTGCTCGAGAGCAAAATAGCAATTGAATTCCCGCTGCATTTGTTCATTCTTACCATTCAATATCATCAAGCCCCTTTACATAAGCACTACTGGCACAGGCATCAAAGGAGACAAAACCACTGCAAATAATGTAATCAGCACAACGAGCAATCTCTTGAAAAAAGTTAAAAATACACTGGGAATGAAACGGTGCTGAGAGCGCGGCTCAGACCCCACTCTGCTGACACTCTGCTTTAAAAGGGGATCTCAAGGCTCTCTGCTCAGAGCCCACAGCTTCCCAGACCCCAAAGGCAGGGCAGATCCCAAGCAGCTGCTGGAGTTCAGAGGATGAGCTTCAGTTTCCCCCCAGTGCCAAGCGCAGGGCTGTGCCCAGCCATTCCCAGCAGGCATCGGACGGTGCCAAGAACAGCTGGATGGGCTCACCTGGAAAGGGCTGCCCTGACTCAAACCTCTTTGTTCCTAACACTGACATCACCACACTGCTGCTGGAACCCTGAGCATTTCACACTTTCTGTGCTGGCAGGCACTGACCCCCAGGAGAACACTGCTTTTGACCTGAGGCTGTGGAGAAAGCTTCCAGAATGGAATGGCAGAACTGGGATCGTGGGTGTGCAGTTTGAATAGAAGTGTGTAATATCACATGGTGGAAAACTTGTGCAGTTTGAATAGAAGTGTGTAATATCACATGGTGGAAAACTCAGAGTTTGGGGTTTGGGCATGTAGTAATAGATATAAAGCAGAAAAAGAAGGTAAAGCACAATAACTGCAAGATGATCTGAGGTGAGTGGCTCTGGTGCTGGCACAGTCTGGGAGCTGAATGCCCCAAATGCAGCTGGAGCAGTGCCCATGGGGTCCCTGTGCCCAGCACTGTGCCCAGCACTGTGTGATGTCTCTGTGGGTCACTGGGTGAGGGGATGGGGCCCTTGTGGCTCTGCACAAGTCCCTGACAGGAGGGGACAGCCCTAGGTCAGGCTCTGCTCCCAGGGAACAGGGACAGGAGGAGAGGGAATGGCCTCAGGGTGGATTTTAGGGGAAATTTCTTCACTGGAAGCAATGTCAAACCGTGGCAGAGCTGCCCAGAGCAGTGGTGGGGTCACCATTCCTGGGGGGATCTCAAAGCCATGTGGCACTTGGTGACAGGGCTCAGTGGTGGCCTTGGCAGTGCTGGACTCGAGGGGCTCAGGGGCTCTTCAGCTGCAGTGATTCCATGGCTCTGTGCCTTTGGAGGGGGCACAACTTCAGTGGCTCCTCAGAGGGGCAGATGCTATCTCAGGGCAAAGGGTCACTGGGAAAAGGTTATTAGGAAGAAGATGTACCTCCAATATTAAAAAAAATATTGTACCATCTGTCACAGAGTGATTCCATCTCAAATTCCAGTTAAGTTTGACTCTTCAGAATTTACTAATATTTAAATCAAGAAAAACTTGACATTTCTAAAGCTGTTCTTTCTACCATTAGCAACAGTTTGTGGCAGAGAACCGCCTCCCCTGACAAGACACAGGTTGTACCTTTTCCACATGAAATACATTTTTTGGGTTCTTTTTAAACTCAAAATTTGTTCAGATCGTGACTACAAAGTTAAATCTTCCATCAATTAAAAAACTGCAGCAGCCTCAACTGCACAAGTTTGGGGTCAGTGTTAAGTTTCTTAAATGACACTACTGAACATAACCAACAATGCTAATTCATAATAACACTGAGGTTGTGGGTCTGACCCCAGACACTTAAAAACTGCACTTGGTGATCCCTGTGGGTCCCTTCCAGCTCAGAACATTCTGTGATTCTGTGGAACATTCCAGCTTTGTCCTTGCTCCACCTTCTCTCTAGCCACAGGGGTTTCCTTCCAGGGAACTCTTTATTAAGGACTGGCCAATTGCGTTTTCAACAAAACATGCAATACTAAAAAAAAAAAAAAAAAAAAAAGGAATTATAATCTCTAACACTTCAAACCTTCCTTCTCAAGGATTTTGAAGGCTGACAATTAATGTGTTGAAGCCTCTGGATTGACTTCACAGACACAGAAACACCCCCCAGGCTTTCCTCCTTGTCTGCAGCCAATTTTCAGGACAGCTTTTTCACGACAGCAGAGTCTGCAGAGTGGTGCTGCTGCAAGCACCCCGAGCTGTGCAGCCCCAGGAGGGCTCTGCAAAGTGTTTGTTGTGAATTGGATGTTGTCAGAGCTGCCACCCATCCACACATCCCTGTGCAGGAGCCAAACTCACTGATGGAACTCTCAGGGTCTGGGCACTCTCACACCTGCAGCTGTAAAAACAGCACTGCAGAAAGAAGTTTTTCTGACTGTCTTACCCTGAGAAACTTTTCAGTTTAACATTGAGCAGAATCCTCCTGTAGCTGGTGCTGAACAACTCTTACACAAAATTAACAAACCCACATCCATGTGTACACAGATACTTTGGGAATTTCAATGCCACGGAAACCGAGCTTTTCAAAGGTGTTCTTGGCATTTTCATTTCTGATTAAACTTCAAAACTTCAGCTGCTTGTTCTATTTTTTTTTTTGGCTTTACATTTTACAATTTCTCTGGGAATGCAAATTCCAACTTTTAAGCAGCTTTAAAAAATCACCCATTTTAAAAGCACAGAAAGAAAGAATGGACAGGCAGCCATTGAACACTTTCCTCCTAGGGATTTGCTGAAGAAAAGTGTATCTGATATTCTCACAAAATTCAAACAGAGCACAGCTGATTTCTTCCTCCTCCATGTTAAAAAAACTTGTCCTCATTCCCTTCACACTGGTCAAAGCTCAGGAAATTAATTTATCTGCAGAAACAACTAATGGCAAGTGGAGACTCTGAGAAGAGATGTGTTGATTATGTAACCCCCATCCCTCTGTAGAAAGGCTTTCATTATTCACTAAGCCCATACATTTATTTATTCACCTGTGCACCACACTCAATATTCAAGATGAATCTGAGCATTTTAGCATCCAGCCCTAACAGGTGCTGCATGGGGGAGAAGTGTTACAGCTCTAACCCTACAGGTGTCAGCTCTAACCCCACAAACTCCCCTCCTGCAGAGGCACAGCTAACTGGGAATCCCAAAACCAGCCCCACTCCTTCAATGCAGGAGGAGCAGGGATCAAATACACTGGGACTCTGCAGAGCTGCCAGAGTCATGCTGTGATTTTATATGACTCCAGTAGCTGCAGCTGCACAGAAGGGACCTTGCAGGAGCTTGTTGTGGGCAGCAGAATGCCAATGTTATTAACTGAAAATAGTCAAAGTCTTTAAATAAAACAAGGCACAGGCAGACAAACTGCAGACGTAGAGCACGGGGAGAAGGAAGGACTGAGCTGCTATTTTCAGAGCTCTCACACAAACAGAAGAACAGTTTCATTCCAAGTCTGTTTATAAACACAAGGAGGGGAAGTTTCAGCTGGCTGGAGCAAAACTGGTGAGCCAAGGGTTGGTGATTTGGACACGAGGAATGGGGGTTACACAGTTTGTTATTTCAACAGGCTGGCAAGTGATGGCAAGAGAAAGGGAACAGAGACAATTCCACAAAGCCCCAGACTGGTTTTGGCTGGAGGGACCTCAAAGCTCATCCAGTGCCCCCCTTGCCATGGGGACACCTCCCACTGTCCCATAGATCCAACCCAAATGTCCAGCCTGGCCTGGGCACTGCCAGGGATCCAGGGGAAGCCACAGCTGCTCTGGACACCCTGTGCCAGCCCTGCCCACCCTGCCAGGGAGGAATTCCTGCCCAAAATCCCATCCAGCCCTGCCCTCTGGCAGTGGGAAGCCATTCCCCCTTGCTCTGTCTCTACATGCTGTTGTAAGAAATACAATAGTATAAAAATAAATGCATTGTGCACCTTCTGCTCCCTGTCACATTGAAGCAATGATTTCCATGGGTAACCACCTATAGCTTTGGATTACATCTCAATACTTCCACATTTCAAGCTGTATCTGTGTGTTTAAAATTCTGATTAAGGAATACAGCTTTGCACTTGCCTCTCATCCTGTCCAGAGCTGTCTCCAACCCCTCTCCAGCTCCCTGCAGCCATTCCAGGTCCAGCTGCCCTGCACAAACTCTGCTCCACACTGGCAAGCTCCTTCCATGGCCTGGAGGAAAAGTTCTTCCCCATTAGAGAGCCAAGGTTTCCCAGAGCTGCCAGGGTTTTGTGTGTTGCCAAGGTTTCATAGGGAAGGGAAGTTTTTCACCCAGCTGGGCAATCGCAGAGTTTGTGCATCAGGACAAAGCAGAGCAGTGCATGGGGACAGCTTCCCTCCTGCCAGCAGCAAAGCTTTTCAGCCAGACAGAAAGGTGTCTGAAGAGAATCAATACATCTAGAGCACAACCCACACCCACAGCAGGGAAGAGCAGCAATATCTTTATTCCCAGCCTGGATTTCCCTCTCTGCAGGGCTGCTACAGAACACCAGTGTGCGGCGTGGGCACCGTGCCCCTCGTGGTGCAGCTGTGGCAGCAGATGTGACTGCTGGCACAGGAACTATTCCTGCCTCAGACAAACAAGCTAAAGTGTTAAAATGTTGTTATAATCACAATCCACGTTAGTTACACAAGTCTGTGTGAGCTGCCATGACAGCAGTGACACCACTGGTGTGTGATGGAGAGCTCAGCTTCAGCTGAAACCTTCCGAGCAAACCCTCAGCTGAGATGCTCCTTAGCAACACAAATACCTTCCCCTAAAATAAAAGTGTTTCTAGTAGTGCTATTTGGACAGCACCCAAATCATTATCCTTATCCAGAAATGTCTCTGTTTGTCAAAGTGGAAATGAAGACAGGCTGGGAGAGCTGGGGGTGCTCACCTGGAGAGGAGAAGGATCCAGGGAGAGCTCAGAGCCCCTTCCAGGGGCTCCAGGAGAGTTGGAGAGGGACTGGGGACAGGGATGGAGGGACAGGACACAGGGAATGGCAGGGCTGGATGGGATTTTGGGCAGGAATTGTTCCCTGGCAGGGTGGGCAGGGCTGGATGGGATTTTGGGCAGGAATTCCTCTCTGGCAGGGTAGGCAGGGCTGGCACAGGGTGCCCAGAGCAGCTGTGGCTGCCCCTGGATCCCTGGCAGTGCCCCAGGCCAGGCTGGATGGATTTTGGAGCATCTGGGACAGTGGGAGGTATCCCTGCCATGGCAGGGTGGGATGGGATTTAAGGTCCCTCCCAGCCCAAACCAGTCTGGGATTCTGTGAAATTGCTCTTCTCTCCATCCCAGCTTGCTCATCACTCAGAACATGCTGCCTTCTGATCTGACTAAAGGCTTCCAAGTTGGTGCCTATTATTAGCTGCTTAAAGCAGTTTTTGGTGATTCACACAAGTGCTCATGGCACTGGAGCTGGAATTGTCAGTACACTGTGCTCTTCACAAGACGACAAAACAGTGTCAGGAACGAGCTCCACACACATTTCAGGCACCTCCCTGATGACATGACGTGACTAATAATCCAATATTGCTAATGACTGAGATGATGAAAACCCAGACATGCATCAAGGCTTTCACTTAAATATCAAGAATTAAAACGTTTATGCCACATCTATAAAAAACTTCACCCAAAAAGCCACTTAAAAATGCTGCTGGAATTAAGACTTAAATATCTGGAAAACAAAATAACTCTATTGCTTTTCAGCTCCCTCTGAAAAGGGAAGATGTTGTCATGAAGACAACACCTAAACCCAACTGCTCTCACACTTCCTGACTCTTTTACACATCTCCCTTTCCACAAAAGCTTCTGTTTCCAACAGGAAAAGGGGCAGAGTAAACACAGGGCAGTTTCTAGTGGAACAAAAAGCACATTAATATTTTCCATACCCCAAATTCCCCCCTCCAGGTGTGCCCAGAGCTCAGTGCAGTCCCACAGCAAGGTGACTGTGCCTGTGGCTGAGGTGTGGCACAAATGCCTCTCCTCCACCAGCAGCAGCAAACCACGAGGATTTCCAGAGAGAAATTTTGTCTCCTGACCCCAATCCCTGCCAGATTTGGGAGGATTCAACCCCTTCATCTCCCCCATCAGTTTTACTGTCATGGCCCTGCTTGTCCATGTGCACTCCCAATGGAATCTGGACACAAAGATTAACCTCCAGTCTCCTGTTCCTCTTCCAACATCATTTTTAAACTCTACAGCATCCTACACACCCTTTCATACATTATTTGGTGTAGCATTAGAAGACTGGCCTCAAAAAATAACCCTACAAGAACAGAAGTTAGCCTATTAAAAGGTCACTTGCCTTTACTTATGTATGATGTATTAAATTTGTATATCCAGTTTTGTTGAAAAATGTAGGAACATTTTTCTGCTGAGGCTTTCCTGCTTTTCTGATTATGAATGTAAGGAAAGCATGTTCTACGAGAAGAGTTTCATTTATTTATGAATTAGTTGACTAATAAAATGAACTTACAAGGAAAGTGCATCAGCTGTTGAAGAGTGTCAGACTTTGGAGGGCACATTAGAGTTACACTGGTCATTTATTGGAGACATTAGTTTTAAATTGCTGCCAAGGCTATCTATAGACAAATTACAGAAAACGTGCTTGTGCTTTGGAAGAGACATTTTGCTCATTTTGGTCTCCATTTTAAAAGGGAAATAACTCTGTCTCTCTTCTCCAGCCCACACTGCAAGGACATTTCCCTTGTAATACAAAATTACCTTAAAAATAAAAGCAATAAAAGACAAACCTGAGTTGGCAGATATTTTTCCCTCTGTAAATGAGAGTACTGGAAAAAACGGTGCTGAGGTACCCTGGTAATGAGCCTAGTCTGGAAAATGCTGGGTTTTGAGATTTAATAAAATTCAGAAAAACACTCCAAGTCAATATTTGAGCTGGGTGCCAAGTGCTTGTCTCCTGTGCTGGCAGCAGGGAGGGGACAGCACTGCAAGGATGGGCAAAGCCACCTCCAAAAAATCTGGAAATTCTGTGTGAACTCTGGGAATCAGGGGGCTGACAGGCACAAAGGACAGTCCTGGCAGAGCAGATTTACTCCTGGATCTGCTGGATTCTTCCACTCCATGCTTTGTTTGCAGTAAATGCTACCTGGCCATGCCCAGGGAAAGGGCACAGCTTCTCAACACCTTCATGGTGCCTCCAGCCCCAAAACCAGATTTTATTTGAAATCCAAGCTCTGTTTTATCCACTTCACTTTTTTTAAAAAAGCCTTTCACATGTAAAAATCCTGCAGCTGTTGAGACTCTGTGAACATACAGGCTGCAAGTCTGAGCAAATCTGGGTAACTGCAAGAAAATTGCAGCAAGTGTGCAAAGCTCCAGGCTTTGGGAGAGGGGTATTTTTAGATTTTAGACTGAAGAACAACTCCAGGACATCAGGCCAGACAGTGAGGGCAACAGAAGGGGGGAATGTCAGAGCAAGAGGCTACAGAAAGCTTATGGAGCTGCAAGTGCCCAAATGTGATTCTTTCCAAGCAAATAAATTTGCCGTCTGCATCTGTTCATGGGTTTCACTGAAAATGAGAAAATCATCACTCCATATGCAAGATGTAACCCAGTGCATTAAAAAAAGGCACAGAGTAGTCTTTTCAGATAACTTAAGGCAATTAGAAAAAAAAAAAATCAATGCTTATGAAACACCATTGAGAGCTTTTGCCTCCTTGGTCTCACCAGTATTTCTCTTGGTAAGAAGAAGACTTATAAATAAAATTTAAGTTGAGAAAAAGGTGGTGGGCTCCAGAGGAAGGAGCAATCATTTGTTCTTTTTAAGGAATTACAAACTCCAAATATATTCTCCAAAATATTCTTCAGCAAGCAAACTGCAGGACTTCAACTTGGACTCTGTCCTTATTTATCTTTTATTTCCTAATTTCTTAGGGTGTGAAAAACTTTTCCATTAAAAGCACACAGAGTTGCAGTGTCTCCCAGTGTAATCCACAAGCTAATTTTCACTTTTCTGAAGCATTCAGCAGCGTGGCAAAGGTTTCTGTTGAACATGTCTGGCTTGTTCCCTGTGCAGGAGCATCCCTGGGGAGCTGCACAAAGCAGCTGAGCACAAGCCCTGCTCAGAGCCTGGCAGGACAGAGTGGTGCTCAGTGACATCACTGGGATGGCAGCAGGACAGCCCTGGCCCTCCTGGCCAGGAACAGCCACTCCAAGGATGTCCTTCCCCAAGAGCACAGCCAGCCTGGACAGCCAAGGTGACCTCACCCAGTGGGAAAAAACCATTGGAATGGAGTCAGCAGTTCACAATCTGCAAATTGGGACTTCTGGAGTTTACAAGTGAATATAACTTTTTGTTAGGCTGCTTCCCCAAATGCTGTCCTTTCTGTTATTCTTGTGTGCTACATTGAAATTGGCTTCTCCATTCCTGAATTAAACTCCTTTAACCAAATTCAGCCAGAGTTAATGGTCTGTTAGCACAGAGCAATTTTGAAAGCTATCTTTGAAATGTATTATTCAACTGAGACAAGGCTCATTCTACTCTTTTACTGTTACCCAGTTTTCAAAAGGCAGGATAAAAGGGTTAGGATTTTACTACGTGGGAAACAAATTAGATGGGAGCCCTTTGGGATGCTCTTGGGATGGGTTCTCTAGAAGACACAGACCCAGCAGGCAAATCAGCTTTTTGTGGTTATTGCACCTTTTGGTCAAATTTGGCAGCCTGGACGTTAGGAACCACAAAAGCAGAGAGTGCTGTGCTGCCAAGAAGGGAACATTTCAAAAGGAAATTACCCAAATCATGTGCTTGCATCTCTTTATGGGTGCTTGGAGGGCCCATAAACAGCTCTGCACTGCAGGAGCAAGAACTCCCTGTGCTGAGGCAGGGCAGAACCAGCACTGCCACTCCTGGCTGGACACAGTCTAGTATGAAAAATGAGATAAAGCAAATCTCTCTCATGATGTATCTCTGGGGCTGCTTCACTGACTCCTCCTGCTCACAGACACGGGGGCATTACCCCATGGAGCAAACCCTGCAACAATGCAGTGGGGATGTGCTGAGCTCCAGGAAGGGAGGAAGGGAGGAAGGAAGGATTGATTCCAGGAAGGATTCCAGGAAGGATTCCAGTAAGGATTCCAGGATTGCAGGAAGGAACCAGGCCATGCTATAGCACAGCTCCACACTCTGCTGCAGCTGTTTGGGCACATTTGATGTCCTGAGCTGCCCAGGAGCAGCTGTGAGGGCAGTTCTGATAAACTCCCTGCACACACATTCCCCTGAAGCAATCACTGCCCATCTCATGGGGCAGAACACCTTCAACTCTGCTCTTAAACCACCTTTTGTTGTTCCTCCTGAGTCTCCTGCCCAAGAGCAGGATCAGGAGGGAACTGGCAAACATCCTTCTCCATTCTGGCAGAGGCACGAGACAATTCAAGTGCAACCCACCCTGACCCACCTTCCTGCAATGACTCTGACATCCCATACAGCTCTGGTGGCACTCCTGCCCCTGGGACAGGGCTCTGCAGGAGCTCTATTCCCTTCTGTCCAAGCTAAGTGCACATGTGAATCCATCCCCATTCAGGGAAGAGCTTGATAAACCATCCACATCATGCTACTCTACAACTACAGCTACATTTCAGACTGCAAAAGCAGCAACCAAGCCTTCAAAAAGCTGTTGCAGCAACATATCATTTTAGCAGAACCTCTTGATGTCACTCAAAAATATTGCTGAATATCAACTTCCAGGGAAATAGTCCTTGCAAGACAAGAGTCTGGCTGTGCAGAGGCTCTGGGAAACAATTCTGCAGCCTGGCATGTGCACACCAGGTAGGGCCAGTGCCAGGGAGGTTGGAACTGTGGGACACAGCTCCTGAGGGGACAGGGAGAGGAGTTCACCCATCAAGGGCTGGGGAGAAGCTCAGGGACAGAGCAGCACCATTATTCCTTCCTAATTATGCCAATAAATTCCACAGAGCTGCTGAGGAGGTAGCAGAACTCTGGCAGAACAGGCACTGCTATTGTTACACGATTCAACTTCTCCTGTAAACAAGCCCTAAAAATAATTTTCTAGATAAATCAGGCTTGCAACATGAAGAAGGGAGGCTTTAGACCAAACCCACTTCAAAGTGTTCCCAAGGCTGTATCCTGCTGCCAAGGCAGGGCACAGCAGCCCTGCCTTCCCTCCACATGCTGCTTTGCAGAACAGCATCAGTTACTTAAAATTTAGATTAGAATAACTTTGCAGCTCTAGGAGGACAGCGTTGATGCTGAAACATGACAAGCCAAAAGAGGAAAATGGATGCCTTCAAGGAATTAAAAGATGTTCATTGCTTAGAGAGCAGCTCTAAAGAGCTGGACAAACTTCCTGCACCCTGGACTGTGGGGCAGCAGTTCCAGAACACTATGAAAAATACATTGTGCAGGTCAGAAGCTGCTTTTACTGATGTCTGATTATTCTTATTCTTTTATTCTTATTCTTTTACTCTTTTTCTTACTCTTAAGTAATTTAAGTCAGCCCAGCTGTGTGAGCATTCCCCACATGCCATGCAGACACATGGACTCCATTATCAAACACAGACACAAAGTGGCCTGGGACTGTTCCCTGGGAGCTGCTGGAGTTGAGCATACCCAGCCAGAGCCTCAAAGCACAGAAGAGCACACGAGGGGTTTCTAAAGCTCACTCCCCTGGCCAGGGGAGCTCAGGGTGGACATCAGCAGGAATTTCCCCATGGAAAGGGTGCTCAGGGATTGGAAGTGCCCAGGGAGGGTTGGATCCCCATCCTGGAGTGTCCCAGGAATTCCTGGAGGTGGCACTGAGCGCTCTGGGTGGGGACAAGGTGAGGATGGGGCACAGCCTGGGAGGGATTTTGCAGCCCCAGTGATCCCAGTTCAGCCAGGCTGGTCCCAGTTAGGCTGGCTTTCTCCCCAGTCAGAGCTCTGCAGAGCCTTTGGGTTCTCCTCACAGAGGGGTGCCAGGGGTCAGGTGTGCTGTTACCCCAAGTGTTCTGTTTGCTCTTTACACACACGAGCAGCTCTTCATTCTGAAAGCCTTCACACCAAAAGCCTGATTATATTTATGGGATTTTACTGGAAAGAAAAACCCTCCAGGCTTCAAAGCCATGGGTGAAACTGTCCAGCAGGAAAATCCTGCCCTGCTCTCCCTTACTCCAAGTAACAAAGCCTTTATCATATACTCACATTGTAATATCCACAACTACAGGAGTTATTTAACAGCTCCTTTTGATAAGCTTACATTGTCAATTATTTAAATATTAAATCGTGCTTAAGTTAATTCAAATAAAATTTTAAAAGGAAATTTACTACAGAATTTGCTTTGTGCTTCAACAGAATTGAAAAACCTGTTTTGCCTAGTCCTGCCTTAATTTAACTAGCAACAATTAAATTTTAATTTGTACCATCTTACCTCAATCAATTTGTTGGCATGTTCACGGAAAACCTGGGCATATTCTTTAACTTCTTTCTCATTCCCATTCTTGGCAGCTTCAATCAATACTAAAAGAGGAACATTTGTTTCCAGAAAAGAGTCTGAAACGTGGTCCATAACAGCTTTGCGGAGCTAAAATAAAAAGAAAAGAATGAGTAACTCCTCAGCAGTGCTGCACTGCTGCTCCCTCTCACTGGATTAATACGTAAAGCTTAAACTACTTTTGTCATTGATCCTTTTTCTTTTGTGTGACCAAGGCTTTCCCTGCACAAAATCTTGTCTACACACTTCTTGCTTCAATTTAAATTAAATCTCCTTAAAAAATGGATTAGTTATAGAAGTGCAAGTCACCAGTTTGGCCACAAATATTGATTTAGCAGCTCATATTGGTTTTGTCTGAGTAAATTTGCTGCTTTCCCTCAGCTGATTAAACAACACACTGATTTAACTTTTTTATTTTTCTGCTAGAATAAAAACATTTTTCAACAAACCTGATCCATATTCTCACTTACTCAAAAATAGGAATATATTGCTTTAAACCAAACAGACAAAAAGCTGATGCTATATAAATATATCTCTCAAATAAAACAGGTTGAGATGAACACCACCAGAATTATAAAATATCACTGATTATCTTCCAAGTCCATCAAGTGGAAGTTGCTTTTTGGGGGGGGGTTGGTTGGGTTTTTAAACCTCTCTTGCCATGAGGATGATTAAGACTCCAACACCTGCATCACACAGGGAATTAACAGGGAATTACATCCCACCCCATGCTTCCCACTGCAAGCTTCTGCCTTTCAACTCACTGAAGACAGGCAGCAAACCCAGTGCCCCATTTTTGTACAGCAAATCTGTGCCCCATTTTGTAAAAGGAATGCCCAGGCTGGTGTGCCTGGGCAGCCCCTGTGCCGTGCTCACCTGCCTGCGCAGATCTCTGGTCTTCTTGGTCATTTTATCAATGGCAGAGTTCAGGGCATCACTCCTCTCCTTGCGGCCAGCCTGACAAACAGAGAGGTCATTCACACAAAGAGCTCACTCAGGGTCTCAGAATTAAACCAGTTATTATTCATTTCAAGTGTCTGCTAACATTCTTTTTCCATTTTTGAGGTTTGTGAAGCACTGGCAGCAGTCTCCACCTCCCCAATAAAGCAGTCACTGCTCCCTCCACACCCCACCCCAGGGATCACACAGCACTGCTCCTGTCAAAAGTCCAGAATCAAAAGCCCAAATCCTTATAAACCATTTGTTGGGTAAGAAATTCAACATTTCTCCAGCCTCCAGGCCCACCCATGGGCAGCTGCCAAGGTTTGATCCAAGGTTTTGTCTGAGTCCTGTTGTCAGAGAGGCCAAAGGGCCAGGCAGCAGAGGCAGCCTCCCTTTGCCATCAGGGTTTCCTTTTCCACTGGCTCTAAAATATCCTCCCTCCCAGCAAATTAAGAGCCAGATAAGACAGTGGTGGTGGTCTGGTTTTGCTGGGAGATTTTTCTCTTTAATATAGCTTATATTAGGGTTTCAAAACACACTTTATTCAACCACAATCCAATTTCTGAAGTCCTAAGCCACAATCAATATAATTATCCAGTTGAGAAGAAAAACCATTTAGCAGTGCTGCAGTGAGGGTATGCCAGGTATCAATTCTCCAGGTGACAGGCTGGTGTGAAATATCTGAATGAACAGCCTTGAATCTAAAACATCAAGTCCACTCTACAGCAGAAATAAAAAATGGGGGGAGGGAGTCAGGATGTTGTAATGTCATTAGAGTGTAATGAATTATTGAAGATTTGTCACTGCCACGATCAAGTTATTTGATTCTCATCACAAAAGGTAACTGAAAAGTGACTGGAGCTGAACCCAGGAGCTCGTTGTGACACCGCCAAGCCTTCAGCAGCCCTGGCACTGGCCCCTGCTTTGCTCTACACTCAAAAATCAAAGCTGAAGGCTCTAAATAAAGTGAAGATTAATGCACTGATTTACCCAGCACTTTGCTGTTGCCCTGCTCAGGGGATGTGACAGACAAGGCTTCCTGAGCAGTGGTTCTGTCCCTGGCACGCTGGGCAGGGCTGGCACCTTGCAGGGGACAGGGGACAGTGACCCAGAATGTGCCACCAGGCACTGCCCAGCCACAAGCTGCTCCCAGACACCAACCTGCAGTGGCAGCTGCCTCCCCTCCTGGTGTCTCACCCCTGTTCACCCATCCAACATGACCACTGCACTGAACCCACAGCACCCTCCCCACAGGCTGGGGCTTTTTCCCAGGAATATGTTTGGATCTAAGATATGTGCTCATCTATTATGCAGAAAGCCAAACATTCAGCTGTTCCAAGAAGTGCCATTTCACTTCTCCCCGGGTGCTCCCACATTACCATTTTAACAAGAAGCAGGAGCAGGGATCTGAGGCGAGGCCACCCATCAATTCCACTTTGCTGTCCCTGGCTTCACAGCCCACTGCAGCCTCGGTGCACAGCACCAGATGCCTTTTGGAGAGAGGAAAACCAAGAGATGCCTTCCACTAATGGCCCACTATGCAAAACAGCCCAAAAAGCAGATTACAGCCTGAGCAGCACTGATTTCTCACTGCTGATCCGTTCCTATGGAACCACACCACGTCCTAGCACACAAGGAGCTGCAGAACCCAGCCCCATTCAATTTTAGGAAGGCAGCTCCAGTTTATTTCCACCTTGTTGGCATGCACAAGTTTGAGTACAGAAGCATGACCAGAATTTACTTCAGAAGGCTGCAGGATAAAGCACCTAATTAAGCACGTGGAGTCACTAATTGGGATCCTTCATTAGGGCTGAGTGGGGGCAGAGCAGGACAGATCCAGGACACTTCAGTGGCTGCAGACACCCTTAAGTGACACCTTAAACCATCACAGCCAATTCCAGCCAAGGTCCTGGAGACAACACTGTGGGGTCAGCCAAACCCCATGATGAGCTGGTGGGACACATGAAATCCTGCACAGCCCGTGGCAGCACGAACCCTCCTGGCACAGAAACACCCTGAGGGTCACCCCTGACCACAGCACTGACATTTTCTGGCCAGGCTCCCACACACCTCAGGAATTTTACCCACTGGTTCCACCCTACATTTCCAAAGTCCTGTTTGAGCTGGGTTCCCTCTCTCAAGTAACAAATCATTTTTTAAAGGCTCCAAGTGCCAGTTTAGCTCTTTTGGGTAATTTGTTCCACTAATCAATTAGCCTGAGCATTAAAAACTGGTTCTGAAGTCTGGTGTGAACCTTCACTGAGGAGCCAGCTAATGACCCAGCAGCACAAGGCAGCCCAGCCAGCAGCTCCTGCATCCACGGGGTTAGGAGGACTCGCAAGAGTGAAGCCCAAATATTCAGATTTCTGAGAGGATTTTTAGATATTCAGCACAAAACTCTGCTGAGGGAATCACAAACCCCGCAGCCAGCGAGCAGCTAATGGATTCAGTAGATTTAATAGGGTCATGATGACCATGTCAATCATTCTGCAGCATGATATCCCAACTCTGACTGCTATCATGGATAATAAATTTAGCCATGGTGCAAATTTACCTTAAATTAAATCAGATCTTTATCAAAGACGATAGAATCGATGTTAAAAATTGCTTGTTTCCCCCACCCCTTTCATCTCTGCTCCTCCCTCACCACTGCTGCCCCTCTTGCAGAGCACCACAAACATTCCCTGTCACATCCCTGCAGTCCCAGCTCACACCACCCCCAGCAGGGTTTGTTGCAATGCTCAAAGCAAAGGAAGGGGATTTGTACACAGGGAGGGGAGCAGAATCCCCATTTCTGTCACAAAGCCTTAGGTGTGCTATCTGAATTCTGACAAGCAGAAGACAGACCCAAGCTTTTCCTACAGCTGTGGAGGCTCAGATCTAATCCTGACTGATTTACAGAGGTACAGGAGCATGGTGCTGGTGGTGCAGTCCACCAGGATCAGCAGAGCATGTGCTGTACCCAGCCACTCAGAGATGTTTTTGTAGCTGAATATCACAAATATCCGCTGTTAATCTTAAAGGTCCATCATCACTCTGGGCTAAGCTGAGCCCACAGAGGTATTGACACAGAAGTGCCCCCTGCTCACACCATCCCTGCAGAGCCCAGCATGCCCCCTCCCAAATCAGCACCCAGATGTGAGCCAGATGTGCCACTGCTGAGAGCCACACTGTCCCACCTGCCTCCCACCATACAATCACCCAAAAAGGATGCTTGGCAGAGAGGTTTCAGCTTCAGGTGCCTGTGAATTGCCTTGTGGGCTGTCAGTACAGCAGGTTAATGCTGGGGGCTGAAGGAGTGACAGGGGAGGGCTTGGCACACCCTCCTGCTGGCACTGTGCCACTCTGGGCTCTGCTGCCAGGGGACACACAGCACTGTGCCCCACGCTTGGCTTGGCTTTGCCACCCACCCTAACTCTGTGTCTACAAGGATAAACATGCACAGCCCTCCATCACTGTGACAGCACGGCTGCCAAAATCCCAGACAGAGCAGGGTAGGTTGCAGGCCAGGCAGGGTGAGCACTGGTGTGTGACCCACACCAATTCCAGCAGTGCTTTCACATTCAAGGGAGGGGAAGCAGGACTGTGCCCTGGTTTGCTGCAGGAAGGAATCTCCCACAGCCACCCACAGCTGAGCACAGCAAATGGGCTGCAGAGCATGGGCCAGGGCTCAGCAAGGACCTGAGGGACAATAAAGCTGCCTGCACTGTCCCCCTGTCCAGCTGGCCATGCCACAGCACAGCCAGGTTGCAGCACAGAGAGGGGAAGGGTGGCTCTGCTCTCACCCTGGTACAAGCAGGAATTAGAACGTGCAGCCAGTGCCAGGTGCAGAGAGCTACTGGGCAGGGAGGTGACAGCCACCACGCTGTGCCACCACAGTGTCACCACACGTACCCTTTGCTCCCATGAAGACAAGGACACCAACCCTCAGTGCCCATCCCTCCCAGTGCCCTCCCCAAAGCACTCTGCAGCTGGCTGAAGCCCTGGGCACATCCCTGCCATGCCTTTGTCCCAGGTGCCCCCTCCCAGGGCTCAGTGACAGAGCACACACGGTGACACTCCAGCCACATGTCCCTGCTCACCCCCTGCCTCACAGCCCTGTGACACAGCACTAACACAACCTCCTGGCCAAAAGGCAGATGCTGACACTTGCCAGGCAGAGGGCTGAGCCACACCTGTGTGTCCCAGCTGCTGCAGGTTCACATGCAGCTCCAGGGCTTGCACCCCGCAGGCCCCCAGCACAGCAAAGCCCCCACATCTCCATCCAGCAAAATGAGCTTGGATGTCGTTCTTAATACACTAGGAAGGCTTCCACAAGATGTCAGCCTAACTAAATGACAGCGCTCGCCTCAGGGTGCAATTCTACTTTGCCAGTGCATGGGTTTAGCAGGAAAAGCAGTTGTGGGGCTGCTCCAGCACTGGGCTGGGTGAGAAGCCCCCAGAAGGGTTATCCAGGTTAGTTAGGTCCTACCAAGCTCATTCCTGCCCATTTCCCTGCCCACGCTGCATGTGAGGGCTCAGGCTGCCATAAAGCAGAAGTGCCCAGGTGGCACCAGGCATGGCTTTCCATGCTGGGCACTGAGTTTCCAGGCTCAGAAGTGCATTCCCATGAGTTTTCTGGGGGTTTATTCCCAGCCTGTTGCACTTTGACACCCCAGGCAGCTCCCAAGGAACAATGTGAATGTTGCTGCAGCATTCCAGACTTCAGAGACTGAGATGCACACTTGTGGTAATAACTGTTATTTCACAGCAAGTGCACATAAAAACATGTTTTGCTAAGAAAAGCGCCCATAAAGTTCGTGTTAACAGTTTCCTAAACAGGAAACTCGCTGGCAAGGTGCTAAATAGCCCTTGTTTGGTTAAGGGCCAAAGAATGGAGAGCGTCAGAAAAGGAGCAACTCACCGTGTTTGAACATTAACTCTTAACTCTGTGCCAAATTACACAATCTTAACGTGGGAGGAACCTACCGGCAGATATTGATGCAAAAAAGCAAAATGTTTCCAACAATACCTAATTTCAGTCTCCTGGTATGAGGGAAAGAGGCAGCCCTGGGGAGGGCTGAGAGCTGACCTCAAATTATTCCCTTTAGAATGCTGCTGTGAAGTGTTATGGGAACATACTGAAGTGGAATTAGAATTCAAAGCAGCACCTGGGATCAGGGTGTTGCACAGAGGTGCTCCAAGAACTGCAGAGCTGTGGTTCCATGGGACAGCTGGAGCTGAGCCTGAGCTCTTCCTACACCCAACAATAAACAAGGAGAATCTCTTTAAACAGGTTTATGTAATTTCTTTGCATGTATTTCTTTCACACTGGAGAAAATGTGAAAACATTCACTATGGCAGAGCAATTTAAGGAATTTAGCTAACATTTCCTAATTTGCTTAATCATTAAAGACAGTTAACTCTCCTGATGGGTTCAGGGGAGGGTTTATTTGTTTTGCTTTAGCTTTTTTGAGATTTTATTCTTGTGTGTTCACCTTCTCCATCCCTTTACTTTCCACTCAGTGCTCCCCTTGAGTCTGCCCATCCCCATTCCACCACAGGACAGCCAAGGGAGAAGCAGGCAGAGAACAGGTCTTGGTTTAAGCAAGGACCTCCAGGGAACCAAAGCAAGGAACTAACACTTAATAAAAAAAAAAGATAAACGGCCATTTTACTATAAACCCTTCTTCTGACACAATTCAATCCATCTCGCTCCATCATCACGGGAGATTTGTTATTCTCAGCTCATTCCAGATCTTGCAGGTCGGAGGTGATACCTCGCTGCTACACAGCAAACATTTTCCAGTGCCTCCTCTACATTACTGCTTTATATCTCAAGGTGAAAATAAAAAAAAACAAGCTTATCCAAATTGCCTGGAGCAGGAAACCAGCATCCCCCTGCTACAACCACAGCAGTGGCTCCAAAGGCTTTACCGGCACATGGATCCTAAAAACACATAAAAATGTCCATGAAACCTTTGCTCATTTACCTCTGAGCACCAGCTGTCCTGGAGGAGAATAATGGGGCAAGGAACCTTTAAAGCAAGCACACAGCCCTGAGAGCCCAGTGTCCTCCTCCTGGCTGTGTGTGCACACTCTGGCCACAGCCTGGCAGGGCTGGAGAGCTCTGCAGGGGCACAGCCCTAAACCCACAGGAGAGCTGCTGCAGAGCCAGGGGCTCCTGAGCTGGTGTCCCCCTCTCTGGGGTCACACCACAAGGATGCCCTCTCACTGCTCCAAGCCCTGGCTGGAAATGCCAATCTCACCATTTCCTCCCTGCACTCCAGTGCCCAGCAGAAAGCAAAGTACAAAAGCCACCGTTTGGGAGGAGAAAATAGATTTTCTAGTTTCATAACCGCACGCTGTCAAGCTGGATTCCAATTCAATTTTTCCTGTGCCCTAACGCAAGCTTTGCTTTTTCCAGAAATTTCTCCTGGCTCAAGCACTCACTCCTGTGCCCTGCTCCCACTTCCTGACACTCCAGCTCCAGCTCCAGCACTGCTCTCTGCACTTCTGCAGGGAGCACAGTCGCACACAGCTGGCACACGGAGCTCTGAGCTGCCCAATCCCTCTCTCGCTTCCATAAAGCCGGTGCTGACCAGCAGCCTCTACTGAAACTCTGCGCATTTTGCCTCTAAAAGTTCCTTTTGTGCAGGGAGGCTGAGCAGGGCAGCGGGAGCAGGCAGCACTCAGGCTCCTTGCGCGGCTCTGCGCCGCGTTAGCCCCGGGCAAGCAGGGTGCTCCAGTCCCTCCTGCTCCTTCTGCATTTCCTCCTCTATCAGTGGTCTTTAACACGATCACAGCATGCAGCACAATGCTTTAAAACAGCAAAGCTTCTGGAAAACCCAAACAAAAGGAACGTCACCCGGTGACGTCAGCCTATATAGAGCCCTGTGTGGTCGCAGCGCATAAGCAAATCCATTCTTGTGCCGCTTCCCTGAAAAGCTTTTCAGTAAATGCACTCATGCTACTACAGGAGCTTCTCTCAGCAATAAGCCACCCATCTGCCATCAACAAGTTAGGACTAAAGGAAGCCACAGCTGCGGGAAAGGAAAATGTGAGCTTCGATTAACCAGCTGAGCAGCCACGGAGGACGAAAACTTGGCTTAAGATTTAAAAATTGCAGACCTGTCAGAGGAGATCAAGGCAGCGATTTCAAAAGGAATATTCCAGGAGAACATCGTGGATTTTGCACTAATATCAAAGGACACTAAACCTGGTCAATTATTCAAGGCTGTCTCACATTAGAGCCTTTCACAGACTCACGGCGTTGAGTCTCGAACTACGACTGAATGCACCCTCCAATGTACTCAAAAGAATGGGTAAGTTCTGTGTTTCTCTGTTCCTTGTTTAATGAATGACAGCTCTGCTTTAAAGGAGCGCTTAAGATGCTAAAAGCTGATTGCTCTGCACTGAACCTTATGAGAAAAATGTTTTCCGATAGTGCCGCTGTAACCCCCGGTAATGGAGATAAAGCCTCCTCCTAAGTGTAATGTCCAAGTATTCGGTTTGTCGTAGTAAGTTGTTTCTTGCATTTAGAATTAGCTTGTTGGAAATGCATGGCAATGTTATCTGCAGTGAAATCTTCCACCGTGATGTTCCAAGTGTACTGATAAGGCTATCCTATCTTGTTGTTTTCCTAAATTATATTCTGCAGGCTTACATTTCAAGTGGCCATTAGGGGCTCGTATGCTGGCAGCACTATATGCAATGAGTATGGTTTTAAAAATGCTGCCTGCCTTGGGCATGGCTTGTCCACCAAAATGTCGCTGTGAGAAGCTGCTCTTTTACTGTGACTCTCAGGGGTTTCACTCAGTGCCAAACACCACTGAAAAGGGCTCGCTAGGTTTGTCACTGAGGCACAATTATATTTCTGAACTTGAAAGGGATCAATTTGCAAGCTTCAGTCAACTTACTTGGCTTCACTTAGATCATAATCAAATTGCAACAGTCAGAGAAGATTCTTTTCAAGGACTGTATAAACTTAAGGAATTAGTCTTAAGTTCCAACAAAATCTTTCATTTGCCAAACACAACTTTTAGCCAGCTGCTTAACCTGCAGAATTTGGACCTCTCTTTTAATCAGTTATCCTCTCTGCACCCCGAGCTCTTCTACGGCCTTCGCAAGCTACAGACCTTGCACTTGCGATCCAACTCCCTGCGGACCATCCCGGTCCGCCTGTTCTGGGACTGCCGTAGCCTGGAATTCCTGGATTTGAGCACAAACCGCCTGCGAAGTTTGGCTCGCAATGGATTTGCGGGATTAATCAAGCTGAGGGAGCTTCACCTCGAGCACAACCAGCTGACAAAGATTAATTTTGCTCACTTCCTCCGGCTGAGCAGCCTGCACACGCTCTTCTTGCAGTGGAACAAAATTAGCAACTTGACGTGTGGGATGGAGTGGACCTGGGGCACCTTAGCAAAGCTCGATTTGACTGGAAACGAAATCAAAGCCATCGACCTCACCGTCTTTGAAACTATGCCTAACCTTAAAACCCTCCTCATGGATAACAACAAGCTCACCACTCTGGATTCCAAGGTCCTGAGCTCGCTGACATCCCTCACCACCGTGGGCCTCTCCGGCAATCTGTGGGAATGCAGCTCAAAGATCTGCGCCTTGGCCACATGGTTGAGTGGCTTCCAAGGTCGGTGGGAGCACTCCATCCTCTGCCACAGCCCCGACCACACCCAGGGAGAGGATATTCTGGATGCAGTGTATGGTTTTCAGCTTTGCTGGAATTTATCAACTGTGGTTACCCCCGTGGCTACGACGTCGTACACTGCTCCGACCACCGAGTACACGAAAAGAATCAGCTCCTCTCATTTCCATGTGGGAGACAAAGAGATTCCAACTACGGCAGGCATGGTCGTTACCACCGAAGAACAGTTCCCCGAGCCAAACAATGCCATCTTCACTCAGAGGGTAATTACAGGAACAATGGCTTTATTGTTTTCTTTCTTTTTTATCATTTTTATAGTGTTCATCTCCAGGAAGTGCTGCCCTCCCACACTCAGAAGAATTAGGCAGTGCTCAATGATTCAAAACCACAGGCAGCTCCGATCCCAAACGCGGCTGCACATGGCCAACATGTCAGACCAAGGACCCTATAACGAGTACGAACCCACCCACGAAGGACCCTTCATCATCATCAATGGCTACGGACAGTGCAAGTGCCAGCAGCTGCCCTATAAAGAATGTGAAGTATAATACCCACAGCCCATCACAAAGTCAAGCAGATAAGTAACCTACTTTAAAATTGTAGGGACCTACATCAGATTCTAATTTTTACAAATGTTGACATAAAGCCTAATTTTCCAAGCTACTTAATGGAAACATTGTTTATGGAGTGGTGCAGTATTTTTAAGTTTTTTAAAAAATGAATCCATAATATTTTCAGTGTTAAAGAAGCAATGATTACATTAAACTTGCACTCCTACTGTTTAAAAGTCTAAAGAGATGCTCACCTCAAGCTATGTAAAATGTTTCATGTTATGTAATTATATGACTGTGTGTAAACATTTATACCTGAGTGTCCATATTCTACTTTCTCTACTGCAAACAGTCCGAGGGGAAGGAGGCTGGAAAGGTGTGCAGGGATCTGTGGGGGACGTGCGCTCCGTCTGCTCCACTGCAGCTGGAGGAGCCCAAGCACTGCAGCTGGCTCCAGGCACTTTAAGGGCAGCCAGGGAGGAAGGTTTTCCTCCTCTGAGCACTTCACTCTAGTAAGGGGAGGGAGGGAAAGCAAAAGGAAAAAAGAAGGAATAAAGAGCAGCAAAGTGCAGGTGGGGAATTTCAGTGCATTGGGGTGAATTTATGTGAAATTCAGTTTTGCTCTGTGCGTGTTCATGGCTTGGATTGCTGAAAGGGACGGCAGGCACTGGAGGAGCAGCTCTCAGGGGCACACACAGACAGAGACACACACACACAGACACGTACAGGCAGGATGGGCACTCACACAGACAGACACACACACAGAGCCCCAGGCAGAATGGGCACAAACACACACACAGAGACACACACATGGGCAGCATGGGCACACACACACAGACACATACAGGATGGGCGCACACACACAGAGGAGAAGGATGGGCACAAACACACACACAGACACACACACAGACAGCCCTGGGCAGAACAGGCACACACACAAACTCCAAGGCAAGATGGGCACACACAGAGCAGCAGGATGGGCACAAACACACATAGAGCCCCGGGCAGAATGGGCACACTCACAGCTCCAGGAAGGATGGGCACAGACACACACACACATACCCCAGGGCAAGATGGGCACACACAGAGCAGCAGCATAGGCACACACACAGTTTCAGGAAGGATGGGCACACACACACACACACAGCCCTGGGCAGGATGGGCAGTCACACACACGGGCACATACACACACCTCAGGAGCAGGATGGACACACACACACACACGGGCACATACACACTCCCCAGGAGCAGGATGGGCACACACACGGGCACACACTCCCCAGGAGCAGGATGGACACACATCCCCCAAGAGCAGGATAGCCCTCCGTGTGTCCCCAAATTGGCAGTGCAGCTTCTGCAGGGAAGCTCAGCACGCTGGGATCGATTGCAATTATTAAGTACATTCAGTCCTCGGCTCCCTGGTTTCACTTGATGATGCTTTTCATGAATTCAGGCTAATTACTTAATGACGATGAACAAACAGCATTTCAACACCTTTTCATGTGTAAATACCCTTAATGCAAGGTTCTGTTAATTAAAAGCAAATATCAACAGCGAGGTTAAGGAGAAGAGGGAAGGGAGAAAGGAAGGAAGGAAGAAGCCTCTCTTTGTCCCCCTGCTGCCCCCCCAGCTGAGGCTTCCTCTCCCCTGGGAAGCTATTTTCATGCACTAACTCCCACTGGTTTCTCTGGAGACAGAATTAGCCCCTGTAATATAAGCTCTCACTTGTCCTCCTCTTCCAAATTCAAGATAAAAAAGACCCCTTCTGATAAGTTAGGAGAATATGATTAGTTTATAGAATAGTTCACTGAAAAATATTTTGTTTCTTACTCAATATGGGACAGAATCTAAACTAGTATGACTTTTTAAAAAATCATATATAAATATATGTACACACACACCTCATTCTAAGGGGTAATTTGGTTTCTTTAGCCAGAAGTACCATATTGCTATTTATACTCTATTATGGAATTATATGTAAATATTTGCAGATCTATGCAGTGATGGTGGTACTCAGATGCCACAGGGTGGGGGGGTGGGGGGTCTGCAAAGGATTACATTATTTTTAAGTCAATTGTTCAAATATTGTAAACATTCTAACCAAAGCTAAAAGATTCAGAGGGATGGAGAATTATTTTATATATATGTACATGTACGTATAACTAAAAAAATGTGTTGTGTCCAATGCTGCAGTGTTAAACAATTACCAGCACACCCTGATGAAGAAACGAAATTCCTCGCAGTGTTGCCATACCTTGACCAAATCCATAATTACAGTATGCTAATTGTGATGTACTAAACTATCCTGCAAACTTTTTAAACAGAAACACCACTGCATAAAAATCTGTTTGCTATTTCACTCTGCTTTTCTCTCTGTATTACCACTTAGTGAGGTATTTAGGGTGCAATTATACAACAGTTTGATGTTTTCTTGTGAGATGAATTTGTCCAAGGCAATTATAGGAAGATAAGTAACTTCTGTTAAGATTTTACATAAAGGTTTTCAATTGCTGGTTTGAAGATATTAATTTGCATCATTTTACTTTTACATCCAGTGCCCTTATTATAAAACCCATATTTTGTTTACTTCCCTTGACTCTGTACTTTAATGGAAGACATCCACTGAAGCCTAATGGATATCCAGAGAGATATCTTTGAACTCTTGTTACTGTAATACTAAGATGAGTCCATTTACACCTGAAATTAATTACTGCTTTCAACTGACTACAAAAAACTCCTGCGGGGTAGGTGGACAAAGAGCAGATAGTGTGGATGATTAAATCCCACGTGAGGCAGGAGCTATAGAGACACACCAACCCCTCCTGGTCCTATTACTGAGCAGGCTGCAGGAAGATTGGCTTTGCTCCCTGCCATAGCTGAGTGCCCACAGCCCTGCCAGGACCTGCTCCAGGAGCACTGGGTGGGCAATGCTGTCCCTGCCCTGCATAGCTCAGCTCTGGGAGCCTGGCCACGATTTCACCTCCAGCACAACCAAGTGAGCACTGAGCTCCTGAATTATCCCTGCAGCCAAGCAATGTGGCTGTGCTGCCACCCCATCAGATGTCACCGTGACAGGGGACAGGAGGCACTCCCAGCCTGTCCTGCAGGAACCCTGGTGGCACAGCCCAAGGGCTCCCACCTCAGTCTTCCACACAGGAACAACAAGTGGCTGCTGGATGGGGAGCTGAGGTTCCTCCAGAGGAGGTGCTTCCCAACAGCCCAGCTCTGGCCCCATCTTGATGAGATTTCAATTCCCACCCCAGAGGAGCAAATGCTGCACTGAACCCTCCTCTCCATCCCTGCCCCTCACAGACATTTCAAGCATTAAAGCTGTCCCAGTGCCTCTCCAAGCACCCAGGTTTCCCCTCCCAGCTCCCCCTGGTCCTGCAGCAGAGCAGGAGCCCAGCAGGACAGCCCAGCACTGCTCCCCCTTTCCTCCCTGCCCTCCTCACAACCCCCAGCCCCTCTCCCCAAGGCCCTGCTTTACCTCTGCTATTTCCAAACCCATTGTTGCCAGGTTCCAGACATGAGCAAAGCAATTCAGCAAACATTACATTTAGGGTAACAGATATCATAAAACTCCCAGAATGTCAAACAGCAGCAGGGAAGTCAACTTGAATTCCCTGTGGAGGGACAGCGAGCACCAGGCAGAGCCAGCTCTGCACAAGGACACGGCCACAGGCTGTTAAATTTTTTTTATTTTAAAGTTACTGTCTTCCATTGGCAATTGCTTGTGACTCTTCCAGGCAAGGAGGGGATAGGAATAATTGTGCTACTCAGCAGTCCCTGATTTATTTTGTTGATAGAACGAGAACCACGATGATTTGGTTTAAATTAATCGTATTTCAGCACTGGTTGATGGCAGGAGCTTGTTAACCTGCCCTCCCCAAAGACATCTGCTGCACAACCTTGGTCTGTACAGATCCCACACTGCTCACAGGTGCTTCAACACCTCCAGCCACAGCCTCAGAGGTCTTTGGGTCTTCTAGAAATTTCTTGTGCTGTTTCTGAGGTGTCCATCCCATCCTCGCTGTTCTCTGGCAGCTCCCCCTGCTCCCCACTTGTGCCAGTGAAATTCAAACCCAGCAGCACAGTTCAGCTTTTGAGTCATTCTCCTGGAACAGGCTGAATTAATGCTCCCAGTTAGTCTCTCTGCATTAGATCAGTGTTTAAATGCACACAAGTAAAAATTACTCGATGAAGGGTGAAATGGGTGAGTGTTCAGGCTGAGCTGAGGAGTTCTCTGCTCTCAGCTCCCGTTCCCCATCAGATGGAAACAGAATGATGCTGCTCCATCAGGGTTTGGTTTTGTTTGCTTCTCCCCCAAGCAGAAATGATCCAATTTTTCAGTGATCAGCCCATGCACATCTGAGCTTCTGTCCCATTACCCCCTTACAAGACAGGGCCTATTGCTACCTTGTAAAACCAGAAATCCCACGGCTTTAAACCAGAAATCTGCACTACACACTTATTTTTAATGTGTCTAAGATAATTTCTGTACTACTTTAATGGAAATAAAGTTGATTTAATTTTGTGATCTGTGTAGCGATCAAAATCCATCTGTTCAGACCTATGAAACTTACCCAGGAGCTGAATTTCATCTTTCTTATGAAGTTCTCCATAAAAATCAAACAAGTTCAGAGGGGGATACAGTACTTCTCCTCCCCCCCAAAAAGGAACAGGCAAGGAAACAACAGAAACCAAAGGCAGCAGCTCCTCCTTCCCCACACCTTCCTCCACTGCAAATGTCCCAGATGCTAAAATTGGTGCTGGGCTTTGCTTTTTAAGGCACCACGTTAGCAGGAGGCTCAGAGATAATTTCAGAATCAGCTGGAAATTCAGCATTTCACATCTTGTGTAAAAATCTTCTGAGAGGCATCTAGGGAAAGGTACCAGAAGCTTTGATGGGTAGAATCAGGCCTCAGGTGGGGTGAAACACTGTTGTACACCCTGAGTAAGCAGCTTGTACACCACTGAGTAAGCACTGAAAAGCTACAGCTGCCACCTCCCAACTACTCCTTTGTAAAAAGCCAAACAAAACCCAACCCATTTTTCTTTTTACTAATGAAAACACTAGTAAGTGAACTATTCTACCAGCTTAGCAACCCAAGATTACAGAGTCCTAGATGCATTGTGTTTAAATTATGTTTCAAGAGCCAACTTCTGGTGGGAGGGGGTGTGAGTAATGGAGTAAAACAAGTGTAGTGTACAGAAGCATTTTGTTATTAAAATTGTGTATACTGTAAAACTGAATTTGCCTCTTTCTTCCTCCCCTTTCAAGCAGAGATGTTAAAAGCTCACTCTTCCATGTTAAAAGCAGTCTGCACCCCTGTCCCAAGCAGGAGAGTCAGGTTTGGGCCATTAGCCATTGTCACAGCAAACCCAACCTCCTGTTGTACACAGTGAAAAGCCCAACCTCCTGCTGTACACAGGGAGCAAAACCCAACCTCCTGTTGTACACAGTGAAAAACCCAACCCCTCCTGCTGTACACAGGATGCAGGGTTGCACAGGCTCTTCCCAAACCAGCTGTGTCTTGACCAACAAAAACTGAATGAGCAGGATGGGAGTGAAAAACCAAGCCCAAGCCAAGCTCCAGGCCCTTGAGCAGCTGGATGAGGATCAGCACAGACCTGGTCCAGCCTGGCACTGGCCCTAGGTGTTCCCTGGGACACCTCCAGGGCCACCTGTGTGTCACAGTGCCAGCCAGGGGCTGGCATTCCACAGTGAGACACCCACCAGCTCTGAGCCACAGGAAGGGGCCCAAACCATTCCAGGTACAAGAATTGTTCTCTACACGAGTGTTCAGACACCCAGGGAAGGACTGTTGGGTTTGAGAAGTGACAAGTCACAGACACAGCCCAAAAGCTGTGATCAGAACTGAACAAAAGAACAAGTTTCAGGATGTTCCAAGGTGATTACATGCATTGAACCACCAGCTAAAATCATTTCAGTAACTAAGCCGTAGTTGCATTTACTTTTTTATCAAAAGGTTTGGCTGGAACAAGTTCTCAAGGGTTTTAAATGTCAGCTGGCAAACTGCCTCTCAGATCCTTCTAATACTTCAAAGCAGCACATGATATATCTATTTTCTTAAACTCTCAGAGACTAATTTTACAAGCAAAAGCATCTCTCAACTACAAACCCAGCTGTTCTCACAAGCACAGGTAACACACCTAAGAGAGGAACCAGTACTCTGAATACATTATGCAAAACCTCTAAATCCAATTAGGAGCAAGGAAATGTCAACATCACTAGCAACTTACTTTTAAATGTAGGCTCTGTTAAGACAACTGCAAAAAAAAAGAGATTTAAGAATTTGACTGGAGAGGATTGCACAAATGAACTGAAAACTGCAGCACTGGGAAACCCTGGCTCCCTCCTCCAGTGAATGTCCAGGCTGAGGGACAGGATTCAGTGACAGTGTTCACCCACCACAAAACCCTGATGTCAGTATTTTCTCTAATCTGTTCTTAAGGAAAAGCTCTACAAAATCATTGTTATCTAATCAACAGTTTCATTACCACGAAGATTTTAGGAAATTTTATTATCATGAGTTAAAGCTCTATTTGCTGTATTTGACAGAGGATTCACATGCTCTGGGTCTTATTTTGGAAGACAAAATTTGACTTTTTCTTCTAAGTTTTCTAAAAGGACAAGAGTTGAACACACTCCAATAATCATTTGAGCATAAAAACCAGGAGCAAGAAGCTGAACCATGACCAGAGGGGAACATCCCTTGAGTTAAAGCCAATTTTAAACCAATATAACACAAACACTTCCAGTATGCACACACAAGCAAATGAAAAAAGTATTTCTCTGCTACCTGGATGTTTAAATGAAGCAATCAACCCTTCTTTCATAAAACCAAAGTATTTCTTTTAAATGCCATGGAAGTACCCTCCCTGTCATCCCCAGCAGACTCTACTCCTCATACATTGAATATTCAAGCAAACTGGACCCAGAGCAGGTGCTGGTTTCCCTTCCAGCCCTCCCCATCCCTCAGGGTGGGCAGTGCAGCCACTGTTTGACAGAGGTGCATCATGCTTTACAGCAGCTGAAACAACCAGCCATATTTCATGAGAAGTCTTGGAGTAAGTGGAAAAGGTTCATCCATCAAGAAGGTTCTTAAATAATGAATGAGCCATAATTCTTTACAGTCAAAAGCAATTAATTTTCTGTATTGTAATCAGGAGAATAAATCTGAAAAATCCATTCTAATGACTCTGAATCTGAAGGTAGTGTTGCAGCTGAATTTAAATCTTAAAATACAAGAGCAGTGAGGACTTCTGCTGTTTAAACATACAGATCTTCTACCAAACAGAACAGCTTTACTGCATATTTAATAGGTAGAACGAGTTTTTGTGAGACCACATGAGATTAAAGACAGCATTAGATACAGGAAATGCACTTCAAGCAGAAAGGTCCTTCCAAGAAACCTCTTAACTGTATAGCTACTAAAATACTTGAAATATCGTTTATGAAGTGTACAAAACACTCAGAAAATCTTGCTGCAAGAAGTAGTTTTACTTATATGTTTGCAAAGAGCTAAAAATATTGAGAAGCCTATTAATGGGAATCCAGCTCAACCCTACAGCAACTGTTCCTATTAGAAAGTATTTGCTCTTTTTCCACTAACTCCTAAATAATCCATCACATAATCCAGAACCTCTGCCTCAAAAGCCATGTGCTGTTAGCTGGGACTATCAATTCTGCCCTCAAATGGATTGCTTCAACCCTAACAGCACTTTAAGTCTGAATTCTTTCAGAGAGAAAACCTGTAAAATTAATAGAGCTCTTAGTAAAGCTAATAATGACACAGTCTGCTGAGGAGGGAGAACATGGCAAAGGGGACAGGGACACAGCCCTGCAGTGGAATTTCCATCTCTGAAATCACCACACAGCATTTCACTGGGGGAAAAACACATTCACCTACACTGCAGCCACTCTCAGCAGCTTTGCTAACAACCTCTGCTACAGGAAGGCAAATTTCAGCTTTCAAAAACATTTCCAAAAAATTCAGCAGCCCAGCTGCTCTAGAGGAGGGTCATGCACTGAACACCCTCAGCACACACCTGATGTGAGCCAGGAACAAAGCCCAGGGGGGAAAAACACCCAGCAGGGCCATGCTGCAAGTCCCCAGGTGTAAACACTCCTCTGAGTTAAAGAGGAGGAGATGGCACAGCACATCCCTGCTAAGGCAGGAGATAGCACAGGAGATAGATATCACAGCACCATCCCTGCTAAGGGCAGGAAATACCAAAGCATCATCTCAGCTAAGAGCAGGAGAGATGATATCACAGCACAGGAGATGATATCACAGCACCATCCCTGCTAAGAACAGGAGATATCACAGGAGAGAGCACAGGAGATGTCACAGCACCATCCCTGCTGTCCCCAGGAGAAGACAACACACTCCAATAAAAACCTGGAACTCCTCACTGATCCCATTCAGTCCTGAAGCACCACAACCCCACACACACAGCAACAGCTGCTTGAAATCCTGCCTGGATAACTGAAAGGTTAAAGAACTCCTCAAGCTCTCCTGATACTTCTGAAGATGGGAACAGCTGGAAATAGCTGGAATTGCTCCCAGGTAGGACAAACACTGAGCTCAGCACCCAGGGGAGCAGCAATCCATCGCAAGGATGACCCAGCCAAGCTGGGCAGCTCCTGGTGACAGCTGGAAGCTCTCTGGGTATCAAGTGTAGGGTCCAGAATCCCAGAGCACAGGGCAGGCAGGCAGAGAAAGCCATCCCATGGTTATTGATGCTCTTGCTGTGGATGGCCAGCTTGGCTCTGGGATGGTCCATGAGCACATGGGAGCTTGGAAATGAGGGAGCTGTGACACATGACAGATGCCTGCAGTTAGCACCCAGAAACTTCCAGAAAGCCTAAGGTCAGACATCTCATTGGGATGAACCAGAAAAAAAACCCAAAACCAACCAAACCAAACCAACCCAAACCCAGTGAGCTCTGGCAGGTACTGCATCTTTAACATCACACTGCACTCCTGACCAGAACAAAAATGAGAAACTTCTGACAAGTTCCCAGAGCCTGTGAAGGAACTGCTAGGAGATGCCTGCTCACCCTTACTGAACTTTCAGGAGTCTGTTTGCCAAACCAGGACAACCCTCTACTGAAACTACAGAGCACAGCCTCAATGTCCCAGGAGCAAGGAGCTCCTGCCAGGTGTTCCTCCCTGCCAGTGAGTGCAGAGAAGTCTCCAGACCAGCTAAACCACAGCTGAGCTCAGCAAACACCACAGAGCTCACTCTGGAGCAGCACAATGGCATCAGGACTAAGGAATTCCAGTTATTTACACACCACTCAGAACACCCTCAGTGCTGGGAACTGCTGAACAAACTGCAGTGCCCCTTCCAAGTTCTGGATTTGTCAGCAGTGTAAGTATTTGTTGACAGGCTTGAAACTTGGATAAATGCAGGGATTGTTGCACACCCAAAAGGTGTTTCTGGAATGAATTCAGCACACCCTAAAACACAGGGACACATGGACCACAAGCACAGAGAAGCAGGCAGAGTAGATATCCCCAGTGCACCCACAGATAAATCCCAGGGATATTGTCCCATCACACCACTGCTGTCTGTGGACAACAATTAACTTGACAAAGGTGCCAGGAGAGTGTCCCAGAGACGCATGAAAAAGGTTTAATGCCACATTCAAAGGAGCTGCTGCCACCCTGCTGCTCTCCTCTCAGTGGCCACTCCATCATTTGAATATGCTCCAAGAAAGCTGCAGAGGAACTTCCTGACACCTCCCTTTACTGCCCATTGATTCAAAACCAGTAGTCTTCATCAGGCAAATTCATAAGTGATCACCCACTTCAGAAAGCAATTTCCAATTGTTCATGCAAACATAAGCTGCACTGTAGAAACAGCAAACAGCTCACTGCCCCAACCTCAGCCTGTGCTGGCGCACAACAAAACTCAGGCCCACCCTGCCATGGCCACACACCCATGGCAAGCAGGAAAACACCAGGAAACACTCAAAAATATGAGCTAGCAAATAAAACAACCCAACCACCTTAATCCCTCTAAAGCATTCATTATGCACACATATGCAGTTAATTAAATATATATATATACGTAAAATAGAGATGTTTCAGGTGGATTTCCTGTGTCACAATTATGAAATACATGCAATCAGTGATCCTGGGGAGCTAAGTGAAATCAATCAAAAAATATTTAAAAATCAAAAGTAAATCTCAAAACTAATGGGAAGTTCACTCATGGAAGGAGTTATAAAAGGGCGTTTTTAATAATTATTCCATCCTATTTGCTATATTTGCTTATGCAAGAGAAGTGTTTTTAACTACTGACAGGACTAGGATTAAATGACAAGTTCACATACTTAATCCAGATTGTTCACAGGCACAAGGTGAAAAATATGATAAAGAACATGAACAGGTTTTAGTGAGCTGAGCCAGGGAAAAAAAAAATCAAACCCACAGCCCTTCTGAGCAGAAAATAGGACTTTTTGTGATTATTAAAACAATTTCTATCAAGGCAAGTACAAAGGCTGATTTCTACTCTGAAAAGTGGTTTGGCCACTTCTTTTTATGTAATGCAGTTATAATCAGGAGAGACCTGTTTTACCTCTTATCAAAACCATTCCACTGCTTTCAAACCAAGTATTTCAAGTTAGTAACATACTTCCAGCCACTTCACTAATATAAAAAAACCTCCAAGAATCTTATTTTCTCACAGGAGAGCTATAATTTGCAACTTCAATCTGTTCCCTAATGAAAAAGAAAAATCAGGAGGGCACACAGGTCCTTCCTCCACATTTCACATCTTTTAACTTCAGTGCCAACTGACCAAAAGCTTCAGGACTGCTCCAGGCTAAATACAATTCCTGACTCCCAGAACTCAGTCTGGAATTCCCACTCAAGGGCAAAACTGGGAGCAGTTAAAACACTGGGACTGGTTTGTAAGAATTCACATCTGAAGAACAATGAAATGCAGCTGGAAGTGTCCAAGGGCAGGGTGGAAATGAGGCAGGAAAGGAAGGAGTGTGCCCAGTGTGCCAAGGGCAGGTGGCATGGGAAGAACAGAGATGCTGCTCCCACTGCAGGCAGAAAATCCACATCTGGAGCACAGCTGGAGCTGCCAGAACTGTGGGGGTAATAACAATTTTCAAACACATTAATGGCAAAAGGCAGTGTAGAAATGACTGGTGTGTTCCAGGATGAAGAGCATCACCCCCAGCCAGGGACAGGACAGGCTGAGCTGTTTCCTCCATTCTTTGCCTCTGTCTTCACCATGGACCAAGGGGGTCCCAGTGCCCTGAGCTGGAGCAGGACTGTGACAGTGACCCTGCAATCCTGCAGGATCTGCTGCTCCAGCTGCATCCCTACAAACCCATGGGGCCTGATGGGATTCATCCAAGAATCGTCAGGGAGCTGCTGCTACCATCACAAAGCCTCTCTCAATGGTAATTTTGAGTGGTATTGGGAATCTGGAGAGGGCCCAGCTGACTGGAAGCTGGGGAACATTGTCCTGATTTTCAAGAAGGGCAAGGAGAGGACCCTGGAAAGCACAGCCTGGCAGTCTCACTTCAGTGCTGGGCAAAGCCATGGGGATTATTCTGGGAGGTGGTGACAAACACCTGCAGGACAGCACAGGACAGCACAGGACAGCCACAACCAGCCTGGTTGCAGGAGGGGAAACTCAGCTTGTCAAACCCGATTTCTCTGCAACAGGGCAGGTCACCTGACTGATGGAAAAAAGTTGTGATCTTTTTAGACTTCAGGCTCAGGCTGGATTTGGGAAAGGCACTGCCCAGTCTCCCCAAGCTCCAGGAGCCCTTAGACACCCCCAGGGAGGAAATGCTGGATGTCTGAGCAGGGCATTGAAATCCTTGGGGGTTCTTCCAAACCAGGATACTCTGTGATTCTCTAAATCCTCTTTTAAGTGATGGGGAAATCAAACCTTTAAAATTACTGTCTAGTGCTATCAAGATGTTATTTCTTGAGGGGAAAAGAGCATTATTGCAACAGCAAAATGTAATTTTTTTTTTTTTTTACTATTATTTGTACCTGTGGTGGGGGAGGAAGGGAAGGGATGAGGAGAGGTGTTCGTCAGGTCTGCAAAACAACAGATTCTCAAACATTTTGTACTACCTTATACCACTTCCAGACCTAGCTACCAGTGTTCTCTCAAGGTTATTCTTATATCTAAAAAGTTAATAGTATGTGTTTTATGATATATAGCACCAAGGTTCTACACCTCTGCAGCACATTTCTACCACTGAAGCAAAAAGATCTATTTACACAAGATCAGTAATGGCAGGAAAGTGCCAAGGTGCCAAGAAAGTCATCCTGGAACACCACACATCTTTCCCTAAAAGCATAAAAGAAAACCCAAATTGGCAATAAAACAGCACATGCTAAACCTGACTTTTCAGGGAACTGAGTCCCCCCAGCTTCCATTTCATCATGGTCAGACCAGACCCAGCACTAACCAAGCAAATGTCCCTGAAACCTTCTGCAAAAGTGGCACCAATTTCTGTTTCTTGTTGCCCTGCAGATGTTTCTCAGCTGAGCTCAGAGGCAGCTGCAGGCTCTAGCTGCCCTGGCTCAGTGTGCCAGGCCCCCTTCCAGCAGCTCAGATCACAGAATAAATAAATATTCTGAGCTGGAAGGGTCCCACAAGGATCAGGGGCCAACTCCCAAGTGGATAGAACCCCAAACCTCAGAGTTGTTAACATCCCCTGAGTCCATCTCAGGATCACCCCTCTGTGTCAGGGCAGCTCCTGCTCCCAGGACACACAGACAGCAGTGTGGGGTCTGTCACACACAGACAGGAGCATGGGGTCTGTCACACGCAGAACAGGCTCCTGCTCCCAGGACACACAGACAGCAGTGTGGGGTCTGTCACACACAGACAGCTCCTGTCCCCAGGACACACTGACAGCAGTGTGGGGTCTCATGTCACCCAGCTCCAGATGTAAAGGGGTTATTTTGCAGTGGGTCTTGGCATCCTACTCCTGCAGTTTGCAATCCCCTGCTGTCTGCCAGGGCTCAGGATTCCATCACTCCCAGCCAGGCTGATCCTTTTCCTGGAGCACAGCCCCAGCTGCCACCCAGCCCAGGCAGGAGCAGAAAAGCAGTGCTGGAAAAGCAGCAGGACAGCACCACCTCCAACACCCCCCTCAGGCCCTGGGGTGGATCAGAACTGCTGACAAAAGCTCTGGCTTAAACCTGCAGTGTCTTCATGCAGCACCAGATGAAATGATGCTGGATGCCCAGCCCAGTGCAGCAGGTGGGACCTGACCAGTGCTGAGTGATAGGCAGGAGCTCAAGGGGGGCTGCCCAGTTTTGTCAACACTTCCAGCTGTTTCCTTCCAGGGGATGTTGCTGAGTGAGGACTGGTTAAGCTTGGCTTAACCAATTCATCTCACTCCCAGTATGCCTGCTTGGATGGCAGAAGCAGGATGGATGGGGGAATGTCTCAGAATACCAAAGCAGGGGGACAAACCACTTCTGCAGGAACCACCAGAGAGCTGCTGGGGCTGGAGCGCAAATTACCACTGGAGCTGCCTCTTTACAGGCCTGGTTTTTCTTTTTTATGTGAATCAGCAACCTTATCTAGGGAATATCTCAAGTTTTTCCTCTGAAGATTACATACATTAATAGATATATCCAGAAGCATGAAAAGCAGAGTGAAGTTTACACCTGCAGAAATTGTAAAAGCTTTGAGATATTGTAGTTTCTATCAAATTTTACATGTGTGCAAAAGGCTTTAGAAATAAAACTAAAATTGAAATAACACAGACCCCTGAAAAACTCAAATTAAAAGGACTGAGCCAAGGCAGCATATGCCCTTTCCAAGAGGAAGAGAATGCATTATAAATCTGGGAATAAAGCCACCTAACTCCTGGCAAGACAGTTTGGAGAAACAGATAATAAAGCAATCCTACCACTATGATCACAAGACATTAAAAGTTAGAATTAATGTAGCCTTTATTCATTATTAGAAATAGGTTTAATTTGCAACAGATTTAAGAGTGTTTACTGTAGGGGAGATTCAGCAGCCTTAACCTGCAACACACCAAGAGAAAAGGTAGGTATGAAGTTGCCTCTGACAGGAAGCAATAGGCACTAAAAACCAGGAACAGCAGGAAAAGCTGACTAATTGTCAAGAACCTCAAGCCTCAGCAGCAGCAAAAGCAGCAAAATCCCCTCTCCATCACAGAATCCCAGAATGGTTTGGATGGGAACGGACCTTAAAGTTCATCCCATCCCACCCTGCCATGGCAGGGACAGCTCCCACTGTCCCAATGTCCAGCCTGGTCTTGGACATTCCAGGGATCCAGGGGCAGCCCCAGCTGCTCTGGGCACCCTGTGCCAGCCCTGCCCACCCTGCCAGGGAACAATTCCTGCCCAAAATCCCATCCAGCCCTGCCATTCCCTGTGTCCTGTCCCTCCACCCCTTTGTCCCAGCTCCCTCTCCAGCTCTCCTGCAGCTCCTTCAAGGCCACTCTGAGCTCACCCCAAAGCTCCTCCTGTCCAGGTGAACAATCCCAGCTGTGCCAGCCTTTCCTCCCAGCAGAGCTGCTCCATCCTCTGCTCATCCTGGAGCCTCCTCTGGGCTGGCTGCAGCAGCTGCAGCTCCTCCCTGTGCTGGGGCAGCTCTGCAGGTTCACCATCTGGGCAGTCAGGTGAGTCCCTGAGAAGCCAAAAGGGCTCAGAAGCAGCCCTGGCTGCCCAGGAGGGGGATCCCACTGGGTGCACCCAGACCAAGCCACCCTCATCTACACCACCTCCATCCACCCAGAGCCACTGACTCACCGGGGGGGATTAAAAAGCCCAGAAATGTGGAGTGCATACCTTCATTTCTCACAGAGGCACCACCAAGCCATTATTTACTAAGCTAACTAATTAGCCAGCCACCCTTGCAGATAATAAGAATGCATTGAAGTATTTAAAATTCCTGTACACGCCTGACACATTCAAAGTGGCTGCCCTTCTTCAAAAGAAAATGAATGTCAAAGGAAATAAAGCATTTAGGAACACTCAGCACATCTGAGGTGCAGGGCAAAGGTGGCATCACCTCGGCTCTCAGGAAAAGCAAAGAAAACAAAGTTGAGTGTTACAGGATACTGAGGCATTTCACTGTTTTATTGTATCAGCTTCTACTTCTAAAGAGATCATTAGACACACAATTTGAATTAGCATTAGATAGATAAACTAACAGCTATTCAAAACAAACAGAATTAACCCACAGAACTGCAAAAACTGGCACAGAAAAAGCAGGAGATTGAAGGTACTTCAGCTGACAGTAATCTGAAAAACCAAGCTGGTAAATTCAGTTTTACCCCAAGAAATAAGTTGTAAGTGAATCTACACTTCAGTGCAGTCTAGCACTGCAAAAACTCCTCCCTCCACACAGGCACTGCTCCAGGAGTGGGTAATAGAATCAAAGTCACAGAGCAAGTTTACAAAACGCAGAAAATAATCAATCCCCTGGAAATAACAGCAGGAACACTCCCAGGGGATACAAAGGCCCTGTGTACTTGATGTGGTTTCAGAAAGAGCTCCTCAAGTCCAGCTGAGGATACTGTAACTTGGGGGCATAGAGGAAATAGGTTTCCATAGCACTTCAAAACTGACTGAGGATAAAAATTCAGAGGAAGTTTGGAGAATTCAGCAGCTGCCACCACAAAAAGGCAGTTTTACATTCATCAGAGCATACAGGGGGTGTGGGGGGTACAGGACAGGAAGATTTGCTTCATTACCCCATTCTTCTCTCCACACACATTCCTGACAGGCTCTCCACAGCAGATCCCTGAGCTCCTGCACCCATGGGAGCAGCCCAGGGGTGAGCAGAACTGGGGCTGTGCAGTGAAAGGAGCAGAACTGGGACTGACAGCGATGGGGAGGAGTAGGAGCACACCTCACCTCACCCAGGTGAGCAGAACTGGGGCTGAGAGCAGTAGGGAGGAGCAGAACTGGCACTGTCAGTGGTGAGGAGGAGCAGGAGCAGAGCTCACCTCACCCAGGTGAGAACTGGGACTGACAGTGATGGGGAGGAGCAGGAGCACACCTCATCTCACCCCAGCCAGGTGAGCCTGGCCACCAACTTCACCTGGGGCTACCAAGAGCCACTCCTGCCAAGCCACCCTCACAAGAACAACTCCTGCCTGGCCTGGGGAGGACCCTGCCCTCCCCAAGGAAAGGCCCTGCAGGAAGGAACACAAAACACAACCCTCTATTGGCTCCAGAGGGGTCAGCTGCCCAGGCTGGGCTTTCAACTTCTTCCTCTTCACTTATTGCTGCATTAACTTCCCTTTTTCTTGGCTTTTTTCAGTCCAGTGACCTCTAGAATTTGGATTCTTTGACTTCTGGAGAGATGCCCAAAAAACTCATTCTGCCTCTAAGGAAATTCACAATTTGGCATTTAAGGGGAACAGTATCAAGTGATATGGCTGCAGTCTTATTTTGTGCTTGTCATCAGAGCTCTCCAGTCACCTTCTTCCCCCAAAATGACTCAGAGTCCTCAAAGGAGAGGGTCAAAGGCACAGTAGGGAAGGGGAAGGCAGCCCCACACCCCACATTTCTTCCCACACAATCCAGAAGGCAAGTGGTGAGGGGGGACACACACACAAACCCTTACAAAAGGGAGAAATGAGACTGAAGCCACAGATGCAGAAACCACCTGGGCAGTATCACACAGTCAGTTGCTCAACCTCTACACAAGCAGAATTAATTGCATTAATTCTGGGGTTTAGTCAAGAGGATTTGACTAAAAATAATACATATTGAAAAGTAGTGCACAGCATTGAGTTAAAAACCATGGGGACAGCATGGAAATGGAGGAATCTGACTTGGGCACCACTGACATTCACAGCTGCAATTCATCTGCTGGGCAGCCTGTAAGGAAAAACATCCATCAACTTCCAACAGCAGATACAGGACAAGATGTGTGTGCTATAAAACAAGTCCCAGGGTTATCTTCCTACTCAGCAAACAGGGGCTTTTTAAAGCATCACATACCAATGCTACAGGTAATACCAAAAAAACTCAAAAAAATAGCTCAAGTCTCAAGCACATAATGAGATTGGTGTCTCCAAGAAATTGCTGAAGTATCTCCCTCATTCCTTAATATCTGTTTGTATTTTAATTTGGGGAGAGATTATGCAACCACATTCATATACCAAGAAACATAAAAATAAATTTAACGCTATCAGAATTATTTGAAGTCTTGAATAGTTTAGGACAGTCAATGTTCCAGCTCCTCCAAACTGCCCCTGTGTGCAGCCTCATGGCCAAATCTTCATCTGGCATCAGATTCAAAAAGCTGCCTGCCACACTTACAGGTGGGAACCTTACTCCAAAATTCAAAGGCAACAAAGTTTTTTTAGTGAATCCATGCTTTAAATACGAGGTCAAAATAAATTGCCTAAGCCCCAGCAGATAAAAGCCAAGCCAGAAGGATGCTCTGGAGCAGTCATGGCACCCAGGACTGACCCACCTGCACCCACCATGCTCCTCATCTCTGTCCCCCACACATCCCTCTCAAGACACCCCACCTGCAAAGCTGAATCCTAAACCAAGACCCTTCTTTTTGCAGAGCCTTTTCCCCCTCAGTGGCAGGCTTCATTTCCCCAGATCACTCTGCAGGTTTCACAAAGTAACTGATAATGTCAATCCACGTTATCATATCCAGCAAACCACAGTTAACAGCACCTCGGGCACAGCAAAGAGACTCTGAGCTGAGGAGCAATTCTTTTCTTCTGGCCACATATGGCAGCAGTGGAGCCCCAATGAATGGCAGCAGCCTCGTTTGCTGACAGCAGAGGAGAGCAGGGAGGCAGGGGAGCCCATGCTCCACATCCCACAATATTTGCCTTCACCCTGACACACACAATAAAGAAAAACACCCTCCCTTTGTGGAAGGCACAGGTATTTGTGAAAGCCAGCACAGAACCATCTGGGCTTGTTTCTTCACTGCCTACTGCTAATTTTGCACATGCCCTGGTTTTCCCTCTGTGGCTTGATGCCAGTGCTTTTTTTAATTGGTGCTGGGAAAAATGCACCTTTTAGGCCACCTTTGCAAGGCAGCTCCTGGTCTGACAGCCTCTGGCTTTGCTGTTGTTATTGTAAGGAAACTCCTCTTCTAGAATGCCTGTTCAGCAAAAATAATTTGTGAGTCTCCAAAGTCATGAAGTCTTTTCAGCCAGCCTGAGCAGGTTTTTAGCCCTGCCATACACAAGCTGGCTCTGCTGCTCCCCCTCCAACTCCTGTCCCTCCTGCTAAAGGCCAGAAGCAAGGCAAAGTTCTCTCCTCTATTTCAACAGCTTTCCAAGATACAGCTTAAGCCTCATCCTTTTCTCAGACATGAGAAGGATTAAGTCACTCTTCTGCCTCTATTTAAATTCCAGAGGGCTGTCACTATTTGGATAAGCCACAAATGCTAATTATTCTGTATTGATTCTGTTGACTTTCTGGGACAAAGGAGGTCTGAAGCTGCAGGACACATTAAGAGCATTACAGAACATCAGCTTTCTTACACAGGATAAAACAGGTTAAGCAAGAGCAGAGTCTGGATAATAGACATCACATCCAGAAGAGAATAGCCAGGTTTCCATCAAACCCTCTAATGCTTGCAGCAGGAGCTGTAAAAGAGATGAAGAGGTATTGGAAAGGAAAAAAATGAAAGAGCACAACAGGTTTTGCATGCCATGAGAGCACTGGAGAGGGGAGAAGTGGTAGCACAAAGCCACAGGGATGTGTACATGGACAGTGACTGCTCCCCTTCTCTCCCTTCACTCCTGAATCCCAGCCTGAAGATGGAACTTAATCCAGAGTTTGTATTAGATCTAGGTAAAAGGAAGAGAAGTCAAGGACTTGAGGTGCAAGTAGGGGCAATACAGAAGTGTGGCATTCCAGCTTTGTAATAATTCCATCATCCCTCTCCTCAACAAGAGGAATTGAAAAGCCCAGTTGTGTGTGTAATACTTCTGCACACTGAGAGCATGATCCTGCTGGAGGCTAAAAGACTGTTTATCCACAGATCAGCAGTCACTGTGCAAACTTGCATGCTCCAGTCCATCCATACTCCTCGAATTTGACTTTGAGTGACTACTCAAGTATCACCAAATGGAGCTGCATTAGGGGTGATTACATATTTGATCTCATGCAGGCAGATAAAAGTTCAAATATTTCCTTACAAAACAGTAGAATTCAAATGAATTAAGCCATAAACCATAACATTAAAGCAGAATCCATGCACAGCATTCGAGTGTATTTATATAAAACCACTTACAGTTCAAAGAAAGTAAAACACTGGAAAATGTCAACCTCCATATCACAAACAAGGGTGCACACATTATTACTGCAGGTATTCCCTGCACTAATCTTTATCTCATGTTGATCAGATAACATTTAAGAGAGGTTGAGATTTATAATGCATTATCAGAAGATTAGAATGTGTTAACATTGGAGAGGTTTCTGACAAGAAAGGAAATCCCAACACAAAACCAAATGGTGAGGGGAAAAAGGAGGGACCAGGTGGGATGGGAACCTTCAGTGCCACTCAGAGTGTGCACAGGGCTCAGCTCCTGCTCAGAGCCAGCACCAGAAGCAGCTCTGCACAGCTGGTTGCAGAGAGCACTCAAAGTGAGGGCAGCCACCTTCCTTCTTTTACATACATTAGGAGTCTGTAACAAAAATGCTGCAAAGCGTGGAAAGGCTGTAAGGGTGAGCTCTGCTCTATGAGGCAGTTCAGAACAAGTCCCAGCTGCTGTCAAATCTATTCAATTTAAGAGAGTTCTCGCTGGCAGCTCTGCACCAAACAAGCAGCAAAGGCTGAAGGCAGTGGCTGGAGCTCAGCAGTGATTCAAGACTTGAGGAGACTCCTGAGCTCCTACTGGAAGCAGACCTGAGGTGTGAGTGCTGGGCTTCTCGCAGGAGGCACTCAGCCAGCCATATGCTTCTTTAAGAGATGCATCTGCCCGGCACAGAAACTGGCTTGGGTCTGGAAATGCATCCAGGGCTTGCAAGCTGTGCCACCAGCATCAGTGGCTGCACTGGGGTGTGCCCCCACCCAGATGTGCTGCCCTCCCTCCCCTCCAGGGCTGGGGTCTCTAAACCAGCAATTCCACATCAACATTTGGGGCAAGCTCCAGGAAACCACTGGGGGTGACAAGGAAGACTGAAGAGTTTCAAAACCCAAAGACCACAAGAACTTTAGATGAGCTGGACTCTTTAGAACTTCTCAAATTCCTGAAGTCCTTGTACTACTCCCCAAGAAACAGAAGGCACCAGAACATCTCCTGAGAGCCCCACACTAAGTTCCAGACCAGGGTGGTGTTGGGTGAGCACCTGGAAGCTCAGTTCTGGAGCCCAAAAATGCCTGAGTGACAGAGTGTGAAGTTCTCATCTGGATTCACTCCAATGATGCTGAAATATTTACTCAATGGCAGCCTGTAAGCATTAAACTTAAAACTCTTATCACTTCAGAAATGTTCTGTTTTTAAAAGCAGCATCTTTGTCAAAGCAATAATGTCTATGGAAATTAGGGCCCAGCATAACAGCACAGCTCTCTACTGAGCAGCAAAGTCCATGACAGGAAAACCCATCCAGGCTTTCAAACCACATCCATCACGTCAGCATTCAGGCATCTTCAACTGACAAACAATATTAAAACAGAAAGTGTAGATTATCTCAAGGCAGAATTTTTATCAGCATCTTTATCATCAACACAGATCAGTGTGCCATTTTAATTCACATCTATTCCCTCAGAAACAGATGCTTTCATTAAAAGGGCTATGCAAGAGCCCTTTCAGTATATAGATACTTGCTATAAATGAATTCTACAGTCATGTGAAAATTCACATGTTCCTTTCCAAGCCTGGATCCTTGATGGGAATACAAAGCTGTGGATCAACATTATTAATAGACAAATTCATCATGAAAACACATCTCCATTCTGCAAATTGCAAGTGTGTCAGAAGTAGAAATATCCTTTGCTGGTAGTTCTGAAGACAAACGATCTCTCCCAGCAGATATTGAATAGATAAGCCAGGCACTTTCCTGCCCAATCACTTCCAAGCAGCAGAGAAGCTCAGGAAAGAAAAGCAAAATAGTGCAATTAAGGTTGAGCAAACAGCACTTGAGTGGAGCATTACATTCCCCTAACTGCACTGAGCACAGACACAAGGGTGCAAACCAAGCATTTAGCAAGTGATGGGTCCACCAGGCCCAGATCCAGCAGTGCTGGGACCTTCTCTGCAGACCCTGAGGTCCAAACCACACTGGTCTGCAAGAGTTCCCTGAGGGAGAGCAGGAGCACAGCCGGGGCTCAACCTCCCTCACCCTCAAGTTGTGCCACACCAGCACAGCTGGGTTAAAACCCAACACAAAAAGAAACAACTCCCACCCCCAAGCAGCTCCTGCTGTGATGCTCAAGCACTTGAGGCCAAAGAGAAGATGGAAACCAGGGAAAGTAAAAAGCCATGCTGAAGTGATGTGTGCCTGGAATGCCTGCTCTGAACCAGCTCCCAATGGCTTTTCTCCATTTGCTGCCAAGCACCTCTAATGCAATCCAGACAGTCAAGGACACAGTCAGAATGTTAATATGAAAGCACTAAAATTCCCATTGAAATGGGACCTGTCAGGCTACTTTATGTAACATGATTTATCGTTTCCAAATGTAGTAACAAGGGATTTTATTGTACAAGAGCATGTGGCACACAATGGGGCTCCAGGTCTGCATCCTGCGCTCGCCAAACTACAACTGCTGACAACGCTTCTGCTGCTACAGGCTGACTGCTGGTGTGTGCATCAAAGGGGAGCTGCAAGCATTAGGAATTGATGGGGTACAGAACAGACTGAGATGAGAGCTCTCTGCACCTACCAAACACAGACAGGCACCTCTGAGCACTGCTGGCTCCTGGAAAGGAGCCCAAGTGTCCCCAGCCCCAGGGCTCCTGCAGCAGGCAGGAAAACCTGACTGCCAAGAGCTTCAGGAAGCTTTTATTTCCAATCTCACACATCAGCCAGATAACTGATCTCTTCTGCAAGTTCAGGGCACACTGAGAGCACGCTGGTTCCATTTCCAGGGCATAGCTGTGCTTCCTACCCTGCTAAACCCCAAACCCCTTCAAAGCCCAGCACCAAATCCAGGCTTTGCCATGTGTGACACAGAGCTGCCAGCAAGGCAAGCTGCCCAAGCCCTGTGCTAATGACACCCAGAGGGTTACAGCACACAGCACGGACCTGTCACAACTAAGTTGGTGGATTCCCATGTCAGTGACACATTTTCTTGCTTCTCAAATACAGAAATTTTTCAGTTGTCAGCCCACTGGGGATTTTGTAATGCACTTCAGTAGTCTAGCTATCCATGTAGTTTTCATTGCAGATATGTTAGCTTTGAGGCAGAGCTGAGTAGCACAGAAAAGCAGAGATGTTGGCTGTACCTACAGCAGGAGAGGAATCTCACAAAGGAAATGCCAGGAGAAACTGGTAGTAGTGTCAAAAAATACACAGCTTCATCTTTTTTACTTGGAGCAAACTGCAACAGGTCAACAGCACCCACACAAGATCATGCAGTTAGACCCAAAAAATGTTTCACTGTATTTTCTGCTATTCCTTACTAACTCCTTCATTGATTGCACTATTAATTTTGACATCATTCAATTCCATGCTTTGCTCTGCCCTCTTGCCCTGCCTAAGTCTGGAATCGATGTTCAACTAAACTCAAATATGCTCTGAAATGTCTTAGTTTAATTAATAAAATACACACCAAGAGTGCCTGACTGCCACAGATCATACAGAGATCTGAGTCTTCCCATCTGTGAGGTATATTACAAACTCAGCTGCAACTGATGTGGTCTGTTTGCTGCATTCCAGGCAGCTGATCCCAGAACCAAGACCTTGGACTACTCTGCTTTTACAGAGCTACTCAGAATCAATAATGAATTTAGGCCTTTCCCCTGCAACTCTGCCATTCAGCACCAGCAGCAAGAACCAAGCTTACTCCAAGTAATAAAACCCAAACACAAATAGGCATTTGTGCTATTTCAATCCAACAGGGATCTGCAATGCAAGTTTAAAAAGGAGAACTATTTTCTGTTGGAATTGTGAGAAGTGAGCAAAAGCCATAATGGAAAACAGCTCTCCCCAGGAGAAATGGCAGAGGAGGGGGAAAAGCCAGAGAATCAGATGCTGTAATTAAGGGATGAACAGTTGGGATTTCAAAGAATGTAGCTTATCAACCAAGAGGCTGGGGCATCAAGTGGCTGACGAAGTTCAGTGGACACTGATAATGAAAGCCCATCTCACTTAACACCCACAGAAACAGACTCCTGCCACCAGCATGACTTCTCCTGCATTTTCAAGAGCAGTCCAGCTTGGTCAGAAGTGCCTGAGCTGCAGACTGCCAGACTGGGGATACTTGGGTAAGATAAATGAAACAGTTCCCTTGTTCCTGTCCTGCTGGCACGACCCACTACTGACCAGGCTGACAGGACGCTGGCCTTGGTGTGAAAAATTTAGTCTGACCAAGCTGCTCTTGAAAATGGCAAGAGAAGTGGGGCTAGATGAAAAAGGAAATCATACCCCCACCAATCTAAGAAAAAGGGATTCAAACTCCTGTAAGCAACTACTGAACAAACAAATCTTGCCCTTCTTTTAAGGGCATAATCACAGGATTCACCACGGTGCCAGCAGATGCAGTGGGGGTCAAGAGATCCTACACTTCAGTTTATTGCCAAAAAGTGTTATTCAGCTAAAAACTTCTGCCATACTCCATAACCCAGCCACCAATGCTTCCAGACTTCCAGACCTTCAAGGACAGGCACAGAGAAACACTTAAACTCTGCATCCAAAACACTAAACTTTGAGTTATAAACTGTCTAGAGAACAGCCTTGTTATTGCCAGAGATCAGAGAGAAAGCCCAAAAGGTAGAGAAGTCACAGCACTTCAAGTTAAAAAGGAAATTTGCCTCAAGATAGTCCTGTGCTTCAGCCTTTCCAGTGTATTCCTCATCCAATCTTCTCTGAATTCTTCCACTTGGCCAATAAATACCTCTTACTCTAGCACTTGGATAAGATTTATGATGCACTGCAAGTGCTGTGCAATTAACAGATTTAATGCCCAATTCACTTCCTCCTTCAAAGGGAGGTTGGAGGAAAGCATCCCAGGAGCTGTGGGTATATCATACATATACATGAAATGACATTTCCTCTGCCACTACTCTCAGTCAGCACATCCCTACTCTTCCTGCAGATGTATCAAACCATTTTCACTGTTTAGATTCCCAACTATTAGTCATTCTTCAGCTTAATCACAGAGGGGTTTACAGTATGGATTTTTACACACCATCCCACATTTTCACCATAATTTATCAATTGCTTTTTCCACTCCATTTCACTGAATTTCTAATCTCATTTCCCCAACTACACAGTCTACAATCATAACATAACAGTGACTTTAAAAGATGCAGTATGCTCCACTAATTTCACAATGTGTTCAAGGAGATAACAGAGGGAATACATCCTTTCCATCTCAGCATGATTGCTTGAACTTGCCTATCAGAGACAAAAGCCATGGCTGAGGAGGGGGACAGGCACTGCTGTGAGGGGAAGTCCAAGCTCTGCACTCTCTCATGGCTATTGAGCAACTTTCAATGAGACAAATGCCACCAACTCCTCCATGCAAGGCTGAGCATTTCCCTCCTGCACATGTTTAATTGTCCCTTGGTGGCTGCTCCACCAAAGAATCGTGCTGACAGGGCTCCCTCCAATCCAGCAGCACATTTCAGGGATTATTGCTGATGCTTCACAGCCTCATAAAACACACTGCTCAAAGGAGGTTGGAGTGGCACAGCTCCGTGCTTTGCTTCAGCTGCAGTCTGAAGTCTACAAAATGTCAATGCTGAGCGCAAGCTACTTTCACAAGCAATTAAGACAGACTACATGAATACCTAGCTCAGCCCGAGGCTACATCACACTTGCCTTTCTGTTTTGTTCAATTACTTTGCCCTTCTCTTTGGTAAACAGAAATCCTTGTTTTCCTTTCTCTCTACCACACACTGCATCTGTTCTCCAAATTCCAGCACCCCAACCCACACATGGCAGCTCCTGGACCAGTTTTACTCCTTGCTGAAATCACTTTGGCCAAAAGGTTTGAAGGTAAGACACCCAATGCAGCAAGATTCCTAAATAAAGGTTACTGTCTGGAAAAAAAAAAAGTATCTCTGAACTCAGTTGCACCTCAAACAAGCACAAAAGCATAAATAAGACCTCAACTCCTCCCATTAAGATTTCTTCAGACAATTTTACTTGTCACAGTGCTAGAAGTCACACAGTTTGCTTAAGTTGTTGCCATTTCTGCAACTTTATTTTCAGAAATCACCTTTAACAGCATGGAAGTTTAACGATTCTACATAGTCTTGTCTATAATCTTATGATATCCTGATTTCACCTCTCAACACAGCAAGTTCTTCAAACCCACTGGAACAAGAGCAAAGGGGCAATGGAGGGGAAGAAGTCAGCACTGCACCATGATGCCCTGAAATGCAGGAGCTCATCCACATGACATGACACTCACTCCAACCACAGAAACTCACTGTGTGCACATCCAGTGCCTAAACACTGGAAAAGAACTGCCCAGAGCCCAATATTTACACCAAACTGCTCTCAGATTTTTTTACTACATATTTAACTTCATATATCACTTCCACTCAAACTGAGGAGCAACAGTAATCAACTTGATTCTGACAATTTTTTCAGCTACAAGATGACAGAGTTAAAGTTTCCAAGAGTCAACAGAAGTGAAGCAGAACTTTTTGCATAAGCCCATTTACCTTATGTAAACTGAGGTTTGAATTTCTCTACAAAACAATGTCAACAGTCATAAAATAGAAATAAGAGCAGTGCCAAAGGGTTAACCCTTTATGATGGGTAACACTTGTAGACTTAACTCTTTATGATAACATTTGTAAGTTTAACCCTTTATGATGGCAACACTTGTTTGGAAGCCTGGAGATCAAGTTTAAGGTAATTATCATTGGTGACTTAAGTAGGTTTCATCCCACCTCATGACAAACCTTTAAGGACCATTTGTTAGTGTTCAAATTCTGTTTGGGACAGAGCAAACCAGCTTTGAGGGACAGTGCTTCAGTTCCATATTTTAGCTGATCCCATGGAGTTACATCCCCAAAGTGAGTAGAGCAGGTACTCATGTTGCCCATGCACCCAGCTCCAATCCCATGGATTTACACACCCCAGTCCTCCAGCATAGCAGTACTCACAGTGCCCATGTACTGGAATTTCAACCCCATGGATTTACACCATCAGAGGCACTCACACTGCCCATGTACCCAGTTCCAATCCCATAGATTTACATCCCAGACCCCATCAGAGGTACTCACACTGCCCATGTACCCAGCTCCAATCCCACAGTTACCCCCAGCCCCAGAGGCACTCACGTTGCCCATGTACTCGGACAGCAGGTCCTGCAGCGCCTGGCGCACAGCGTTGCACTCGGCCACGATGCGCTCGCGGCGGTCGTCGCGCGTGCAGGACGAGTCTGCCATGAGCGCCGCCCCGCTGATGATGCTCTCCAGCCGCTCCTCCAGCGATGGCCGGAACCGCTCCTCGCTGAATGTCGACGGGTCCACGATGATTTGTTTCTAGCCAGAGAAGAAGTTGTGCAAGTCAGTCACCAGCCCAAGTGATGCCTCAGGATTTAGCTTTAATCATTTTCAAGTCATGTACTGCTTTAGTGTGTAACTCTCAAACACCTGATAGAGTGTTAGCTATTGTCTTCACATTTTGGTCAGACAAAATTCCTCTCTGGGCCTGGAACTCAAGGACTCCTTATTGTCTCAGCCCCAAGAGATGTATACAACAGCGAATTGCGAGGCAAACTTGGAGTAAATGACTTCATCACCTGAAGCTTTAATTGGAGAATTAATCCCCGATATGCAAATGGACCAAACTTGTAATTTTCTGAACTCATGACCATCATCCACCTTGGGTGTAGCCCCTCTGGGAGGCTTTGGCTACCCAAGGTGCACCTGCTGAAGGCCTCCAATAAATACCCACTTTAATTCTCTTAATCTTGTCCAGTCTCTGTTCTAGGTATCCAGTCTAGGGCATCAAAGCAGTGTGTTACTGTTCAATCATGCACACAACCAACACTTAGAGCAACCCCCTGATCAGGCATCAAGAGGCAAACCACACCATTTTGGCACTGAGGAGGATTTTCACGAGTAGTTCTGTAAAATTACTAAGAGGTTTCCCAGCAGATTATGTTGCTACTCATTTCTTGTGCTGCTTTGACAGCTGAACAAAACTTGGCCACAGGAAGCCTTGTTACATGAATGACAAAAATCAAATGTGCCAGCAGAAATAAGGTTCAAAGTACAGGACTCATCCTAATGACATGTCAGTTTGGACAGGACTTCACTAGTTAACTTGTCAGATATAATTATCCCATCATGAACAAGAAAACAAACATCCAAAATTTCCTCTATGTATTGTGTTCTGTTGCCCTACTTTGCAGAGTCTTTCTTCTCTCCAGTGTTAGGCAGGTAAACACAACTGTGTTCTCGAACATTCTCCAAGGGAAACATCAACATAAAGGTTTCAAACCACACAGAAATCAATTTCTTCATGGTAGAAAGTGGTCACAGGTTCCTCCTGCCAGTGTCAGCAAGTACAGCTCATACCAAGAGACTCAGGGCTGGAACAGCAGCACTAGGGTATCTGCTCTCCAGGGGAAACATCACCACCCATGGAAGCTCCCCAGGAAAAGGCTGCACAATATTTATCACCTTTGAGTACTTTCAGGTGATTTGTTTAAACATGTCTGTAATTTAACAGAGAAAAGTAATTTGGCCATTTCACAGTTTGGTGGTTTGTTTAGGGTTTGGTTGGGTTACTGCAGGGGCAGAATTTGTTAAGTCTAACAGAAGCCCCAAAGCTTTTTGGAATGGGAAATTCCTCAGCCAGTTTGTGCTCAAGCCAACCTCAGCAGCCTCACAACCACCTCCTCCTGCCAGCCAGCACATTTCCTATCCCTAAGGAGTAAGCATGTAGCCATCACAGCAGGATGAGAACATGGCTTGTGCTCCCCAACATTCCCTCCACCTTCTTCCTGAAACTTTTAGCCACTGGCTAATACAATGGCACTGTGCTACCACTCCAGAACTGCACCATCAGAAAACAGAGATAACGATCAGCTTGTTATCTTCTGGTAGCCATTTCATATTTTACCATCACTGTAGTATCTGGGGGCATGTGTGCTCAAAGCCTCTATTACAGGAGTGTAATAACACTCAAGCAGTAGCAGGAAATGAAGTGCAGGGATAACATCTGCCAAGAACCTCAACACATTTGTTTTGTCAGCCTCCCTTGGCAGGGATGAGACAAAGCTATCGTGAAGCTGAGCTGCTGATCAGGCACTGCTGCTATTAGAGAGCCTCACAAAGTGGAATTAAAAGCTCAAAAGGCTTCATGTGAACTGCAACACTCAGAAAGTAGTCTGCAGCTGTACATTGGAGAGTATAGTAAAATAGGGTGACTAATCAGAAATCCCATTAGCTGGTTTGAGCTGTACAAGCCAATCCACAAACCTGAACTGAATTATTTCTTCAGTGCCAGCCCCTGACACAGTGCTGCTGCTGCAGGGCTGCCCTCCCCTGCCACAGGCACCTGTGAGACCCTGCAACCCCTCGGGGCCACGCTGAGCCTGAGGCACACTCCAAAGGCTTACTGAGTATCTGATGGTATTTCAGAAAGGCAAACTCAAAACTGAAATGGGTCACAAAGACCAAGCCAGCCATGACATCCTCTTGTTACCCAAGAGATCACAGGGAAAGGTTTCCTATCAGGCACAGGGAGAGCTCAAACAGAACTTTATCCTGGCAAAATACACCTGGCAGAAAGGGAGGAATGAGAATGGCAAGAGCAGAAAGGAGATGAGCAAAATCCGGCAAAACCACAACTAGTAAATGCCTTTTGAGTAATGGCTTTGCAATATTAAATAAAGTTCTAGAGTAAATTAGTGCTACAGTGTTTAAAATTCAGAGGCTGGATCAGGTAGACAGCGAATCCTGGCTTCAAAAGGAAAGGGATCTCAGTAAAAATGCATGGCTGTCCTCAGCAACGTGCTGAATGCAAGATAAAGAACATGACAGATCAGTACAACAGATCAGTGTGAAATGACTTCATTTCCAACCAAAGATCATATTAAAACTTCCCACCTCATGTTCCTCTCAATAGGTAGTTTCAGCAATTCCAAATACATGATTCACTTTTAATAAATCACTTCTGTCACCTCCAGGAATACATTACATAAATATATTATGAAATAATCAATTTCAAACAAACCATCTCATGTAGCAGTAGGCTAACTGCTATTTCAGAGCTAGTTTAACTTGACAGCCTTCCATCACCAAGAACCACACATATAACTTTCTATATTCCATCAACCCTAGTTTGGAAAATGACTTTTTTTAAAAAAAAAAAAGCCTACTTTGCCTACAATTTGCTGCACTTCAGTAAAAAATCATCTCCCAGGCAATGTGTTTTGGGTTACAAAACAGGATGTGACCAAAAGTATGAATTCTATCACCAGTTGTTAAACCAGGTGGGGCAGTGATCCTGATCTCTGTGGAGATACCTCCTGTTAATGGATCATTTGTTAAACCAAGTGGGGCAGTGATCCTTTATCCAGGGAGATACCTCCTGTTAATGGATCATTTGTTAATTCAGGTAGGGCAGTGATCCTTTATCCAGGGAAATATCTCCTGTTAATGGACCATTTGTTAAACCAGCTGGGGCAATGTTCTTTATCTTTCCACAACCCATCCTCCCTCCAGGAGATCTCTCCTGTTCATGGCCACTGAGTCCCAGGGCATGGCTGATAAAATTCCATCATCCCATGGGGAGATGCTCCACCCAGGGGAGGAGCCAAGCATTTCCTACCCAGATAAAATCTGAGATTTGGAACATCAGAGCAGCCTTTTCCACTGGATCCCAGAAGAAAACCAGACCCTTCCACATCATCACTGCACCTTGGGAGGAAAACTGCACCTTGTACAGGAGCACTGCTCCAACTGAGCCACATCTGTCACTGCAGGAGGATGCAGCCACCATGGAATGGCACTGCTGCCACCACCCTGACTGACTGATGGGTGCCAGCTTGGATTCTGGCTCTGGCAGGGTTTGGGATTGTTCTTTGTAATATTGCATTTCTATTTTAATTTCCCTAGTAAAGAACTGTTATTCCTATTCCCATATCTTCACCTGAGAGCCCCTTAATTTCAAAATTGTAAGATTTGAAGGGAGGGGTTTACATTCTCCATTTCAAAGAGAGGCTCCTGCCCTTCTTAACAAAGACCTCTCAAACCCATACACAACATCAATAAAAATCAAGCTGTGCCTAACAAACCCAGTGAACCAGGAGAGCCAGGGGGGTTTTTCACAGCAAGCCCAACTCACATCGAAGTTGTTGAGGGCGTAGGCCAGCTCTCCACCCCCGCCCTGCTGCTGGCCAGCGTCGTCTGAGGCCGTGGCCTGGGCGGCGTTGGAGATGCCGCTGACCGCCTGCTGCAGCTGCTTGTAGATCAGGTCCCTGTTGGCTTTGTAGGCAGCCACATCGGGGTGCTGCAGGCAGGCCTGGGATGCTGTGTACAGGATGGGCACGTTCTTCTGCAGGATCCCTCTGGCTGCTGCCATCTGGTCGCGGTGACCCACATCTTTCAGCTCCTGTAGGGAAGTTAAAGGGGAAATAAAGCATTGCCCACGTTCAACAGCCATGCACTGTCTGCCTGCATCTTCAAAGGACAGGCAGGTTCTTTGCCTCAAATCTGCTCAAATCTGTCTGCTGAGTATTCCTGTCCTGAAGGGCTCAACTAATTGCAAAACAAGACAGCATCATAAAGCCAAAAAACAACAACGCTGCAGGGCAATTCACAACACCACTATTCAAAATCTGACGTTGGATTTTTGTTCCTCTGCAGCGGAGGACCAGCATTTTAAAAGCTGTCCTGTCTTGCAGATGAGAAGCAAGATCATCTTTAATTTAAACTCCCAGGCTCACAACCAGAATGTTTTCTTTAATCACACCGAGAAGATGGTGTGTACTCCCCTCGAGAGACTCAGGTACTTAATTTCAGAAGAACAAATATATCATCTCATTCAACTTCTTCCTCACCTTCAATGAGACAAAATTAATCCAATGACTGTAATTACCACTAATTCAAGATTAGTGAGCAAGTCCATAAGTCTTTTCCCAAACACTCTGTGCTGTAACTCTCTAAAGCACCATCACCTCTGTTTTGGAACACAGCACCACAATCAGATAAAGCCTCTGAGTCCAGCACAAGCAGTAAGTTTATAAAAGGAGGAACAACCACAGTTATTGGTAGCAGCAGCATTTCAAAGTTACCTCTTAAATCTAACAAAGAGGTGAAAATGAAGACATGGACTGCCTTACTGAGAAAAGAAAAAAATTCTGTCAGACTCTCAAAAATGAATGGGCAATAGGTGACCTCTGTAAGGTACACACTGAGCAGGGAGGGCACTCCAAGCAGGCACAGAGATTTACAGATTTTGTAAAACCACTTCCCATAGTGTGGAACAATCCATCACAAAGCAGTTTTAGAGCATTTATTGCATTGCCATCACAACCCTACTCCCATTTACTGCAATCAGATTTGAGATACATAACCAACTGGCAATCCCTTTTTGACTGTACCCAGCTTATTTTCTAAGACAAATCTCTGCAAAAAAACCCAAGCAGTGTCAGAGGTGCATAAGCAGTTTTGGTTTGTACGTATCTGCAGAACAAAGAGGCAAAAAACGCTCTAAAAGAATTATGCTATTTCTGATAACTTAAACTGCCCACACTTCTGCTTTCTTCTGAAAACTTAACTACACAAGAATGAGTCACACCAGTGCTGTTGAACAAAACAAATTTCACATGCAATTTAAGGCTAAGCACAAGCTATCCAAACACAGAATATACCCACAGCAAACAGGAATTTAAACCCCTCCTCCAGTGGGCATTTCAATGCAAAACCAGTGAGCAGCACCAGTCACTTCCCTGTGTGCCCAGCCATGGCTTTTGCTCCCTGTGCATGTGGACATGTCCAGCCCAGCTGTGTGAACCACAACAGCAATGGGGGCTATGGAGAGTGCCCCAGGCCTGGGACACATCTCAGCTCCCTGCCCTCACCCACACCTGCACTGCTTCAAAACTCATGCACTCAAACACTGACAAACAAATGCTGCTATGAACAAATTCCACCTACAGCCAAGCACACTTCCCTTGCTTACCAGGCCCCGAACATCACAGAGCACAACATAAAGTACTCAGCAATAAAGTAAAAAGATAAAGTATTAACAGAATAGTCCAACAGCAGCAAGGCTGCCTTATTTTGGAAAAGAAAAATAAGAATTAATACACAGAAGAAAGTGGTCACACTGTACCTGTTGTCTTTTGGCTGCCATTATATTAAGCTTGTCCACTTCTGGTTTGAGGGCTTTGTACTGGATACCCAAGTCCTGCTCTGTGCCAGCATTTCTTAGTTTCAAGAGACCATCTTCCACCTAAAAGAATATATATTCACATATTTTTTCAAGCAATAGTCCACAGGCCAGGAAGAAGCCCACAATGTATTTCTTGGTGGGCAGAGAAAGCAATCTGCCTCTGCCCCCTGTTATTTTTTGGAGAGAGACACTTTAAAGGCTAATAGGATACAGGGCTTAGTTACTATTTCACAGTCACCAGCTACCAGAGACAGTCAAGTACACACATCTGAAAGAGCTTGAAGGAGTCCAGGGCCCTGGCAGAGCCACAGCAGCAGCCAAAGGGCACAAGGAGACTTCTCAAAGCTCATTTGCAAAGAACACTCAGTATCCAATGTCATTTCACTTCAAATTCTGCACAAACCACTCACCCACCCTGCTGCTTGTGGGAAGGAAAGGCTTCCTCAAACAGTCCACTTTCATTTTTATTTAGTCTGCCTAAGCTACTCAGCCCTGGTAGCTGCAAAGGAGTACTGGTTATAAGAAATTCTCTAGGATGAGAGGGCTGGCTCTCACCTGCAGCTGCAGACCAGGGTTCAGTTAGTTCTGTACTGAAAGTTCAGAACAGAGTGCAGCTCAATGTCAAAAGCTACTGACAGTGAGGATAAAAGTGAGCGACACACGCCCACAGTACACACTGTGCGAGGAGGAAAAAACCCCCAGACCCTCCCTACACTGTGCTGGGAGGAACAAACCCCCAGACCCTCCCCACATATATGCTGGAAGGAACAAACCCCCAGACCCTCCCCACATTGTGCTGGGAGAGAAAAAACCCTAGACCCTCCCCACATTCTGCTGGGAGGAAAATCCCCGAGACCCCTTGGTGCAGAAGTGAGCTGCTGCCAGCACACGCCCCACAGGCTCACACACACAGAGGGCACCTGGCAGAGCACCCACAGCGTGCCTGGCACAGCAGAGCCCCACACTTACAACTTTGAGCTGCACAAGCAGCTTGTAGACGTCTGCCATGTCGGCCAGGATGAGCAGGCGGGTGACAGCCGAGAGCAGGGCGCGCGCAGCCCGCACCATGTTCCCGCGCTTCACCGACGAGCAGGGGTCGTCTGCAAACTCCCCCGAGGCACTCTTCATCAGGTCACCTGCATGGGGGACAGAGGGGCTGACCTCAGCATCGCCTCAGCCACTGCAAAGGTTCCTAAGCCAACCTGTGTCTCTAAACAAAATGTTTTGTGAAATGCGGCGGATAACAGATAACTCTCATGTGGTTACCTCTAAGTGCAGCCTCCTCGTGGCATTGGGGCAGAGGGGCTTGTGCAGGGAGGAAAGGTTGGGAAATCACACTCTGTGATTCCATTTGTACAGGTGTTTCAGCAGGCCTGAACTCTCTAGAGAGGTGAACTCAGCATGTCTTTGCAGGGCTGCAGTTATTTCCCAAGCTCCGGTGCTTGCAAAGCCTGAGCAAAAGCTTTGATTTGTGTGCGTGTAGGAGTTAAGCAGAGAGCAGCAGAAAGCCCTGTAAACACACAGCGAGCTGCCACAGCTCCTGGGACCGTAAACAACTCGGAGCAATGACCTGGCTGGATGTGCCCTGGTTGGAATTCAAAGCCAGGCAGCGCTTCGTAAAACGCTTCAACATTTCATAGCCTGTGGGGCTGCATCTGGTGCAGGAGCGAAGGATTTGGGTTTCAGATGGTAACAATGCCATTGGTTAACTATGAAAAGCAAAGGCCACTTTGCACAGCTAGAGCAATTCCTCCAGAAGGCATTCACATAGCATAAAAGTAATGCCTGCCTACAGTCAGAGGAGTAAATTTTGGATTTCACCCTCTTTTGGGGGCAGCTTCCAGTACTACGGTTCCTACACAGCACTAAGTGTTGGAATCCACAGTGTTATCCTTGGATCTCTGCATCTCAGAAACACTGAGAGAACAACTAGGACTCTGTTTTAGAAAACAGTAGGGCCTCAGGGTCAGGGATTTGCAGGCAAAGATGGATTTGCAGCAAGAGATGACCAGAAAGCAGATTGCTCTAGCTAGCTGCTGTTTCAGAGGCTACCCAAAAACCTGTATGAAGAAGTGTCCATGGAGCCAAATGCCAAAATAAAAATAGCCTGTCTCAGATGAGACTAAAAAACCTCCACCAGAGCTTGACAAGTGACAGCTGACAGTGAATCCCATGGAGCCCCCCACACCAAACAGGGCAAGGGCTGCACCGAAATCTGTGTGATGCAGTCCCAGGAGGCTTCTGCTTATTTAACAGCTTATTTTTAACTGCTCAGCAATGCCAACAGCTGGAGAGCCTGGGGTTAACCATCCTCATACATAATATCTTGCCCAGGAAGTTTTTCCCACTCAGGCACTCTACACCTTCACAGCTAAATTCAGCCCAAGCACAGTTGCCAGCCTGCCCAAGCAACCACACCAAGACACTCGATTTTGTTCAAATGCTCCCCCCTATGTAACACCCTTCCATCATCTTAAATAGTGTAACCAAGAGTGGCACATAACATTTCAGATAAAAATATGCTACTTCTGTATTGGGACACAGCAAAAAAGCTTCTGGCCAGCTCTGAATATCAACCTAAAGCTATCCCCTACCCAGCTTTGGAGAACACAACTCATTACTGAGCAAGGGTTAAGAACTCCAGATTTCCAGCTGGGTGAGAGATGCTGTACCACCAGTGCTGAAAGCTTCAAACAGCCAGGAGATTACAAACCCCAGCACAGCTGACATGACCCTTTCTTTATTCCTCCTGGAACAGGCTAATAATAAAAGTCATCACCACAAGTATGAAATCCATTGACAACTTCAGGATTTAAGGATGCGTATTCACAAGAGCATGAAGCAATACAATAAAGGGGAATGGTTTCACACAGAACAGGTTCAGATGAGACATTGGGCAGGAATTGTTCCCTGGGAGGGTGGCAGGGCTGGCACAGGGTGCCCAGATCCCTGGCAGTGTCCCAGGCCAGGTTGGACACTGGGACAGTGGGAGGTGTCCCTGCCATGGCAGGGGTGGCACTGGGTGAGTTTTAAGGTCCCTTCCAATCCAGGCCATTCTGTGATATACCAGAACCAAAACTGAGTACAAATATTTCCTTCCTTATTTACTTATACATAGAATTCTCACATTTTTAACTCCCAAAGTGTTGTTTTCATTTATTTTCTATTTAAAACAACTTATTGAAGGGGTCACTTGTCTCACATGAATCTCAGAAATCACTAACCAAGTTAAAAACCAAAATTATCCTCTACCCATCTCTTAAATTGCAACCTTTCAAGCCAGGTCTAAAATAAAATGCTATTCCCTTTTATTTCAACAAGAGACTTTAAAAGATTTAGTGAGCTTCAAACAGCTTGTCAGGGTGTCAAAAGATAACCAGCTTCCCAAAATTAAAAGCAGATTATATTTAAAGTTGTTGCATATATATACATTTCTGCCAATTAAGGGAAGTTGGCTTTCAGGTACCCTGAAAAGCATTCTGGGGTAGTCCTTTCAGCTGGATTCAGGGGGCAGGAGGGCACTCTGGCCTGGTCTCAACGTGCAGGTAGTGCACTGTGTGTGCACATCAGCAGTTCCAAGGGGATCCAGCACAATTTCCCCATTTCAATACTGAACACAGGGAGCACAACCACGCTGGGAGAAGGACTTCAAGAGTTAAAGTAACACAGTGGAGAAGTCCAGCTATGAGACTTGGATTATAAAGCTGGTACAAATTCTTCCATGACTAGATTGTTTTTCCAACATAACCTTAGATCTTCATTAGATATTAGAAGGCAAAGAAAATAAAACAGAGTTGAGAAGAGGCAACAGTACCATCCTATGATCTTGTCAATAAAGCACTAAGAATTCAATTAAATCTAATGGAACAAAGCCCATTTTATAATTGGTCAGACTCAGTCCATCAAAAGAAAATTCCCATTTTCTCATCTCTTTCCCCCATGCCCACAGGGTGTGACAGCACTTCCAGGCAGCATTATGGACCCCACTCCCAGCATGGAACACCATGGAATTGTTGTGGGACAGGCAGGGACAGGCAGCCATTCCCTACCAGATGAAGACAAGCAGTTTCAAGTCTCTGCTGCTCTGGATACTGAGGTCCTGTCTCAGCAAGAATGCCACCTTCAGCACCCACCAGCAGTGGCACAAAGGGTTGTCCTGTGCTCCCCACACCACCTTCTCCCATATCAACACAGGAATTGATACTTCAACACAAGCTTCTGATAATTCCTTAAGCTTGTCTTCAATGAAATCCACACACTGCCTACAACTCTGCTACAGCTTGCCAAGGGCCACCTCAGAGCTCCCTCAGGGTATGGCTTTTCCAGGTGACACACTCCTAAAGCTTTGCTGCAGGAAACCAACTGAACTCATTGTACCTTCCTAAGGAATTCAGCTAACCAGTCACAACAGAATTTTCAAGTTGAATTTTCCAAGAACAACTCAGTATTTAACTTCAAGATGTTCCACAACTGGCCTCCTCCTGCTCCTTGGAAATCCTTAATAACCAGACATCCTCTGTGATATACAATGAAAAAACTGTTTTCTCCTTTCCTAATTCATTTTACTGTTGAGTTTTGAAGAACTCTTCACTTAGAAGCGTGAAGCAGGAGGACTCTGAGCTGAATCAGTTGGTTCATTCCCCTGCATTTGCACCTGAGCCATCAAAGCATTCCTCCTCCCTCCTCTTACCTCAAACCCTATACACAGGCTTAGGCTTTTCAATGTGAAGCTTTAATTTTGGTCTGTTGTGTAGAGCTGCCATAGAGGACCCACAACAGGAGGGAATTCACTTTCTGGACCCCCAGACTCACATGCAGAGACAGAGCTGCAGTCATCAGCATTCCAGGGAATCAGGCACAGCCTTGCCAGTGTGACCCAAAGGAATTCCCTCCCTGAGCCCAGTTTGGAAGTTGCCTGAGTGCCAAGCACCTGAGCAAGGGACTGGTGCAAGGTGCAAAGCCCCTCCCAACAGCACACACAGCCCCACAGGGAGCCTGCAGTGGGGGCAAGGCTGGGCAGGAGCAGTGCTGAACCTTCTGTCACCCAGCACACCTCTGCTGGCAGAAATGCCTCTAACAAACACCACAGCAATGCTGAAATTCAAGATGTTCACATCAAATGCTTTCTCAGTACCAAGTCTTTTCTATAACCACAGCAGGATCTATTCTGAAAACCACTTTGATTCCTTATCTCCACTTTACTGCTCAAAACCTTAAAAACTTTCATTACTTTATAAGAAATCAAAAATCCAAAGCTTTAAAGGGCCAGGAATCTTACTGCAGGATATTTCATTAACTTGCTTGCTGTAATTTATTCTTCCATTGTAAAAAACAAGAAGATTTTGAAGATCCACTTACATTGATTTAGTAGGCAGCCATGCTATTATTCATTCAAAATAGCTCTTTTCAGTTCTTTGTTTTTACCCCAACAAATGGGATTTTATGAACAAGCATGCTCACTAAAATCATGTACTCTCTCAATCTTCTTCCAGCTAGGCTAAAAAAAAATTTTTTTTAATTTTCTCTGATGAGACAAGTTATCTATTGTCCTAATCATCTTCATAATCCCTGTCTGCATTCATTCATCTTTTTTTATTATGGTAACTAAACCACTCCCTACTCTAAAGAGAGGCATTATTAATGCTATTTTCCTGTCCTCTGCTGAAGATTAATTGTGCTCTGTATCTATAATCCCACTGCTGCTGACCAGACACCCAGGTTCTCCTCTCCTGCACAAGGCAGGGAAGGCACCAACACCAGGAAGCTTTGCTGAGCACAGGCTGTGTCACACTTTCCTTGTATCTCCAGTTCATGAACTCTACTGGTCTGACACAACACTGGGAGGTGCAGAGAGTGTACATAACCCCATAAACTGTGAGGTTGTAGCTCCCTGCTGTTACCAGCACTGCTGAGAACTGCAATCCTCCTGGGCACTGGCAGCAATAACCCTTCCTTCTGTTCTAGCTCTTTTCTTGCTTCCTTATTTCCTTGATCTTTAATTTCCTCACTGAGACCTGCTCTGCTGAACACTGGCCCTGTGATGGGCACTGCTCTGACCCTGGCTGTGTTTCTGCTGTGTCCTCTGAGGATGGTGGGCTCCATCTGTGCCCAGGAGACTCAGTGCAGTCTGAGCACCCACCAGCCTGAGCAGACAGGCACAGCCACCCCTTTCACACCAGGATCCACACAAGCTGCCAACAGCAAAAAGGGAGGAAGAAGTGAAGCAACTTTAAGGTGGGAAGTTATTTCACTCCAGCACCTCCCAGTTATGAGCTTCAGCTCCTCTGTCAAAGCCAACAGAGCAGGGAGGTTTTGGCATTGAGCCTGTGTGTAGTCTCAGAACCAAGAAGGAGCCAAGAAACATGGGGAAGGGTCATCTGGAAGGATTTTATCAGTCTCTCCTTCCCACCAGCTTCTCACTGCAATATTCAGCTACAAATCCAGCTCAGGGAAGTTGTCAGTCCTGAGGGCTGAGCAGAGCTCCCTCTCCCCAGACCACTGAGCCATTTGGAGGCACCCACAGAGGAGCTCTGACTCTCCCCTGAGCAGCAGTCAAGCACCAGCCATTAAAGCCTGGAGTCAAAGGGGCTCTCTTGCTGTTTGTTGTTGTTAAATTAAGCCAACTCAATTAGCCCCTTATATTGCAGCCTTCTTACCTTGATCTTTCTTTGGTCTGTCAACCAGGCTCATCCACAACTTAGAACCATTTACAACTAATATTTCACCACTCTGCAACTTCAGCTACAAACAAGTAATTAATGCTAATGAGTTTTCCCCTTTTTGCAGCAGCAGCCGTCACCATTAATACCAGTTGACTGGGTTTCACTGAAGCATAGAAAAGACTCATGACTGGAAGAATGATAAATGATTTATGAGCAACAATATTTACTAGTGCATATTTTAGAGTAAGTCAGCTCCATAGGCTTTTCTTGCAGGTCTGCTCCAAGAAAGTAAAAAGGAAAATGATAGAAATCAACATTAGATGTGAGGAAGGAAGCTTAGAATATTTAATCAAGGTCTTCACATTCTGTTTGGTGCTGTTTACATTCTACATATTCAAGAAACACATCTCTGTCGAGTCAACACTTGGCTCTTGCTCCTGCAGTGCTGGTCTGTATACAGGCAGATACTGAAGGACTTACTGACATTATTTCAGATGCAGTCCCATAAAACTCACAGCTGTGGGGAGCACTTTTACTTTTGAGACTCAACTGAGTGTTTAAATGCTCCTCAAAGAATCAGCCCTTCTGCTTCTCTTTATCTCTACTTGGGCCATGCAATTTCCACACCCATGCAGTTACATTCCTGCTCAGGGATGCCAAGCTGAGCACCCACAAATGGAGTCACTAGGAAGAGCAGCAAAGGGAAATGGGAATTGTTCTCCTTGCTCTGCAGAGCAAGTCTGAGAAGCCACCAGATCCACACTCTTACCTTGCTTGCGAACATCCTCCACAGCTGCCACCAGCTCCTCCTTCAGGAACTGGCTCTCCTTTGCAATTTTGTCTCCTTTCTCCAGGAAATTCTCTGTTGCTTGCTCGACTGAAGCAGCCAAGACATGAGCCTTTTTAGAACGGCCTCGCTTTTTATTGGAGGGGCCCTTGTTGCTGGTGTTAACCAGCGTTGTTACCTGAAGGCACAGATGGAATGGAAAAAAACCAACATCAAATTTAATATTTATCCATTTAGTAAGAAAGATAGTAAGGCCACATATATATTTTGTCTAGACAGGGTATTGCTAATACCTGCACTATTGCCAGCTCCAAAAGTTAACCTAATGAATGTTTTCCACATTTAAACACTACTGTTTCTTCATTCTTTAGGTGAGCAAAATAAATGCAGATGAACAGCTCCAAGATTTCTCTCACCAGCAGCACACCTCAAAAGTTGATTTTAAGAATGGAGATCTATTTGCATTTTTGATAAGCTGCAGCCTCAGTAACAGGCCAGAGCTCTTTGGCACCAATAAAGGAAACCAAGGTGGGGATAATTAGTTTGGGATAACTCCCCAGTCACAGGAGACCCCAAACAAGGTCTGTGCCAGTAGCAATGCAGACACAGTGTCTTTTCAGTCCAAAACAGTGCTATTGCCAAGGGGCTGAATGCAGAGCAAAGGACTTGGCAGAGCTCGTTATTTCCCTAAAAAAATCCCGACTGAACTCCCACAATCATCCTCCAAACAACAAGTATTTCCAAGCTCTGTGTCTTGGACTGAAACCCTTGTGACCAGAGGCCAGGAGACCCCCAGGTACTCCCTGAGCTCAGGATCAGGAACCATCCCCTTCCATCCAACATGTCACACCAGGCATGTCACAAAATCCACACACACTCCTCCAGTTGCCTTGTTCTTTCCTCCCTTTTTTGGAAAGCCTCAAAAATGCACACAAAGCTACTTCAGAGGGACATTAAATTACAACACTAAAAAAATTGCTGCTCTGGAAAGCCCAAGGACTGCTGACATAAAGGTCCTCAGAGCCGAATCCATCTTCCCAGTTGGCTGCTGCAGAGAGGGAAAGCCTTCAGTTGGGAATATCATGGTTGGTTAATGGGGAGCATTTGTACTGGGTACTCTCAGTTCATCGTGTTCTACAAAAAAAGAACAAGCTGCAACAAGGCAATTTGCTCCAGTTCCCTCTCTGTATTTTACCACTCACATCATTCACAAAACTGGGGATTGGAGAACAGCCTGTTGTGCTTATTCCTTGAGGAGTAAATTACAGACACTGCACCTGGTAAAAAAGGTCCTGTGAACACTGCACTTTGTGAAAGGTCCTTTGCTCTGTTAAATTTGCCAAATTAGGACAATTTCTCTTGAGCAAAGACTCTATCAGTAACTTCAGCTAAAGACCTCATCATCCAACTGCCCACCTGAGGATCCAGAGGGAGCAAGTGGCAGGATCACACAGCAACTTGGTGACCAAAGGGAATAACACTGGAAACAAAACTCTATCATTCCTGTCTGCACTTTGCAGGGATTGTGTCCAGTTCATTCTGTCATTTTAGACATTTCACAAGCCAGGAAAGCAATGCTGTGCACCTTCTCTTCCAGGCCTCCTAGAAAGTCTCTTCCAAGAATTTTCAAAACACCCAATACACACAGCTCCCATTTACAAGACTGACTGCAGCCTTCCCGTGCTCTTCAGAGTTTTCCACTGGGGCATACACACCACACAGAAAGCTTTTATTCACAAATCCAGCACAAAGGGTAGGCATGGAACATTATTTCAATCACAAGTGCAGAAATGCATGTTAGTGACTACTGTGTCTAATCAGGTGCTGAAGCAGCACAGTCTCCCTGGATTCACTGCCAGTGACTGCTCAATGGAAATGAGCAGAGAAACTGTTTGTAGACTATTTTTAGTGTTTTATACCTAGAATTTAAGCTTTGTGACCTCATTAAAATAAAACCCCAAAACAGCCAATCATGTTTATTTTGCCCCATCTTTTTCCTACCTGTGTAACAAGAGGCTCGAGCAGCCTCTCCACTGCCAGAGTCCTTATCTCCAGGCTCTTGGGGTCCCATTTGAAGTTCACGTTGGCTGCAGTGACAGCAGTCATTTCTGCCAGAGAAAGAGAGCTACGTGAGTTAATTTTAGTTGTTAGTGCATCTTAAAAGTAATTAAAATGCAGCCTGTCAAACACAAAACAACCACTTAGTGTAAGTGAAGGTTACAACATCTCCAGAAGTATCAGCTTTGATTCAGATGGTGAGAGTTTGACAAAATGTTATGACAACATACACACACTACCTGTACACTCTGGTTAGAAAATAAAACCAAAAGCAAATAAACCCACACACAAACCTACTGCAGTGTTTTATCAGAGCAGTGACAAGATCAGCAGTGCCTGGGCTACTCACTGGTGGTCCCCAGCAATAAGGAATGACCACAAGGAGGGAGGGCACCTCACCCATGAGGCTTGGTGCCCCCTGCCCCATTTCCACCACCTCCCTTCCAGGACCAGCCCTCCTGTGCCCCAGAGCAGCTCTCAGACACAGCCCAGGATGTGGGGGAGCAGGAGGGAACCCCTGGACTCAGTAGCTCTGGAATGCTGCCCTGCCCTCAGCTCCACCACCAGAAGCTCAGCCTGGCAGGAGTCAGGTGTAACCCAAGCCCTGCACCCGCCCCCTTCCCCCAGTTCACCTTTGGGGAGCACAAAGGTAAAGGAGTGAATATGAGCCTCACAAAGCCAGAAAATCCAGCTGGTTCATTCTTAACAGCTTACATATCTATTACACTTCTCCTTCACATTTGCATAGGAGGGAAAAGCAGATTTGCATGAAGAGATCTGCTCAAAGCTGTCACTGAGCCGTTCCTCGCCGTTACAGTTTTATATCAACATCCCAACGGAACAGCAAACATACTTATGGGAAAAGTTGAGTGAAACTACTAAAATAGATCTGCTCTTGAGACCAGTAGACTAAAAAAATAGAACCAAAAATAAGGAACTACAACAAATCGCTGGACTAACACCATGATGCTGCACATTACAACAAAAGAATAAAGTGAACGATAATTCCAGTAAAAAGTGGATTTAAAGTATTATGGATCCATAAAACCAATCCATATCACTTCAGACATAATAGATTCTAGCTCTTCCTGCTTTGGGCTGACCTAAAAATTCAAGATTAGACTAAACCTACATTAGTAACTTTTTATTTTTCAAAAAGTCAGGAAGAGAAATCGAAATCTCCGTCCACCCATCTTCCTGAACACCTACTGCTGAGGTAATTTAAAGCTTATTAGCTGATATTTTTAATCTTCCCCTGGCCAGGGCATTGCCTGCACAAGCATCTCAGCAAGTCACGTTGCTCTGACAGCACCAGATGTCCCTGGGCTGCCAGACGAGCAACAACATCCCGTTATTTTTAAAAAAAAGCAGAGGCAAGGCACTAATTTTGGTAACCACAATGTTTACAACACGTACAACAACCAACTGCTCTCTGCCGACCCCAAGAGCTAACTGTGCTCAGGAGGGGCTGCTTGTTTGCAGGGAAGAACAAAAGCTCAGGGCACTGGAGGAGCTCAGCATCGCCTGGCCCAGGGCTGCTCCCCTGCCATCCCAGGGCTCTCACAGCACAGACACCAGAGCAGAGATTAAGAGCTCCCTCCAGCCCTGCTGACCAAAGCTGACACTCTGAAGTACAACTGTACAAGGTGCAGGGCAGGAATATCCACACAGCTGCATTCAGCTCTCCACTACAGCCACGCTCCAAGTGCTCACACTGCTGGGAGAAAAAAACTTGAAAAGCTGAAAGCTTAAAAAGAGAGAGAGACTAGCAGGAGCCAGATGGATGCTGGCAGAGGTGTAACCCCGGTGATGGCTTGCACTGCAGAAGCAGTGGCTGCAGGTGGAGGCTCCCAGCTGCAGAGCCCCCAGGGAGCCACAGGAGGGTGGAAGGTGGTCACCTCCCGTCCTGCCCTGCCTCTGGCAGGGACCACTAAGCACTGAAATCACTAATTAACCTTCTCTCTCAAGCACCCCTTTGTTATTTCACTCACCTGCTGGCACAGGGCACACTGTGAAATGCCCTTCACCCCCAGGTAGCTTCCCACCCTCCACTGGGAATTTCACAGGTTTATTCCCTTACTTCCTACGTAAGAAGCCAAGAACAATACACTGGCAGCCTTTGTGGTTTCTGAGAAACACAGCCAGGGCTTTCTCTGTAAAAGCAGAGAAATCCAGCAGGTTTCTAAAGAAGGGCTTTTTCTGTGTAGTTAATGCTGCTCCACCTCTCACAAAAACAACGTGCAGGACAAGGTAACCACGAGAAGATCCATTAATTGTATTAGCAGGATAATAAAGGCAATTCATCTGAAAACACGTTAGTATGATGGCTCATGAATTGGCCAAAAGTAATGGTCTATAAAACCACTTAGTAGCTGTGGTATTGAAATTTATCTAAAAAGCAAAGCTTGGTATCAAATAACCTGTTTGGTAGCAATGGCTTGGATATCATTTGTACATTGCAATAAATAAGTTTATTCAATTAAATACTTGTGGAGAGCACAGGAACAGGCTATAGGTTACCAACACATGGGTGAAGGTTTAGGGGATAAAAGGACAATTGCCAGGGCCATGGTATGGCATGGCTGTGATTCCCCCCAGCTCTCTGGAACTTGCCTTTTCCCTGTGACTGCTCAAGCTCTCCTTCAGTGAATGCAAATATGGGAACAGGGAGCAAACCACATCATGGGATATTGGAGCAGAGCGGCTCCATGGCTCCTGGAGAGCACACCACACCTCACTGCAGTCATTCCAACACCCACAGGGAAAGAGGACATCCTCTGGGAGCAGAACCCAGCTGCAGAGAAGGGCAGCACTGACATAGGAACAGCCTCCCCATGCCCCAGCCCCACAAATCTCAAGGACAGAGCAGCATGGACCACATGGCACAAGAGTGAGTGGTGCAGAATCTCAAGTGCAGGAAAATATAGAACACCACCACTGCACAGGGAGTTGTGGTTGCCCAGCCTGTGGTTTCATAAGCAGCAGAAAAGCTGCTTAAAGACCAATGTTCATCCTCCCACACCCCTCCAGGAACTCACTCCCGTTTGCACATCACACCCCCTCCATACTGGCACAGCTTTCCCCACGCCTGAGCGATTAACCAGATGGGGAAGGACAGATTTGGCTGGAGGGAAGAAATCCATTTTTGCAAGGTGGGTTGAGATGCCCATCTGGCTCACCGTGCCACCACAGACACTGCCATGGCAAGGGGAGATGGCACCATCAGCTGGCACCCTTGGCAAAGCCACTGCAGGGGGAACACAGGGCAAAGCTGGATGGCACAGCCAAGCTGAACCAGGAGCCTCTGAAAACTGAGCATCAAGCAGAGTTCTGCAGGGAGCAGGAATGCCCTCCCCACATATCTGATGCTCAGACATGAGAAGCCCCAACCTCCAACCATGCTCACCAGCACAGTAACTGCAAACCCTCTGGGTTACCTTCCTGCTTGTCATGGTGCTCATTATTGCCATAGAGATTTCAGTAGCAAAGCAGTGTCTAACTGGGGCTCAGTGCATTGGCAAGGACATGAGGGCAGGGGAAGCACAGGAGTTTAAAGAAGCCACTTTCAGAGCTCTGTTCCAAACACTGATCTGCAAGCAGAGTCATCCCTGGACTACTCTACCACTTGACAAACAATCAAGATCTCATCCACAGCTAAAAATTAAGGACAAGTCTCCATTCAGCTTCAACCAGGCACTGTTGGCACCCTACTGCTCCTCTCCCTGCCCAAACACAGCCAGACTGGCACAGACCTGATGGGCTGAGCCACTGCAGGGAGCTCGGGCTCAGATTAAGCGGGAACTAAACCTTCCCTTCCCAGGCTCCTGTCCTGATGGAGGAAGTGGAACTGCACAGGGAGGGAGCAGTAAGGAGATGAGTTCTGCTTCTGAAATATCCCCCAGGGCAAGCCCCAGCCCTGCTTGGAGACAAGGATGAGCAGAGGGATGTCTGAGCTGCTGGGGCTGCCAGCAACACACAAAGAGTGATGTGCACACAGTGCTCCTTCCAAAAGCCACAACTGAAGGTCTGAGCGCTTTCAAAAACTGGTAATTCAAGGTTTTAGGAATCATTTCAGATACTGACTTCCATCGTACTGGCATGCAAATAATTTTCAGATATTGGCAAGCAGAGGAATGCAGCTCTGCAGTTGCTTTGCAGAAGTGCCCTGAAGGCACCCAAGGCTCTTCCAAAAGCCCATGCAGCACATTTGGAACAGCAAGCTCTGCACCCCAAAAACCACAAAAGGCCCAAGTGCTCAGGGTCCTGTTTTTCCAGCCTGCACTCCCACACACACCCCCTGAGGCAGTGCTGGCTGTATCTCACACTGCTGAGTGAGTCCATTCCCCCTGCCCTGCACCAAACCATCCTGCAGCCACCCCCCCTCCCAGCAAGGGAAAATCCCTTTGGGTCACACAGCAAAAAATAACTGCCCGTGTCCAGTGCTTCAGCCCCACACCTCCTGCTACCTGAAAAACCTTTAACATGACATCTGCTGTCAGTGTTCACATTCTAACTCTCCTGCCAGGCTGCTTTCTAAAAGCTTTTAGCTGCACTCACTGATTTCTTGGTTTTTCCCAGGGAGGCAGTATTCAAGGAATGGTCTGACTGGCACAGAGAGGAGCTGACCTGGCCAGGCACAATAGATCACATGCTGAATTCCAGCATTGTGCCAGCCAAAATACCTGACACAGAACATGGGACAGGAGCATTTTATACCTAGAGGGCATTCTCCAGCTGAACTCTTGCTGCTACACCCCATTCAGTAGGAGATATTTCACTGCAGGTTTTTGCAGCTTCTTTCTCTCACACATCTTTAAGTAGTCTCACTCATTTTGAGTGATAATCTGGTTTCCTACCATGCTTCCAGACTGTCTCTGGATGTACTGCACAATGATTATCACCCAGGTCCTGGGGATGGAACAGGGTAGGATTCACAACACAATGAGCCAGCTTTATCTTCCAGACCAAAAAACAACCAGAGCCCTTGTTCCCAATGGAATCCTTTGGCTTGTTACCCAAATACCCAACCCACCTGACAAGCAGCAGGGATCCCTGACCCCTGCTGAAGGCAGCAGACAAGAGATCAAAGCTCTTCAGGAGCTGGGTATCTAACACACACCATTAATGCAAACCTTCTGAACAGTTTTGGTTTCAAAGAGATTAAGGCACATTTCAATAAAACTCAGCTCACATGCTGGGGCTTCATATGGCCCACTGACAATTCAAAACTGGTTTTCACATAACTAAGAGCATCCATAAAATAAAGTTTCATTCTTCCCCTTCACAGTCTCCAAATTAATTTGTCTGCCCTGTTCCACAAATAAAGCAACACTCAGCAGCCAAATAGCTGCAAGTCAAGGATGTCTGGATGTGATGCTCTTCAAGGAGGATTTAAACAGGCTTTATTTAAGCTGTTTCTATTTAACATCAAGTATAAACAACTAAAACCAGAGTCATCCTCTCCTAACATAGCCTTCAACCTCACATTCCATCTGCTCAGCTGCCAAATCCTGTCCCCCACCATAAATGCCACACAGGTACCACCTCATCAGAAATCCTTACTGCTGCAATGTCACAGTCTGAATTATTAACACAAACTCAGGTGTCACGCTGTGGCAAAGCTCCTGTTGTAGGTGCAGGATGAGTTAGAGCTGAAGTTGCCTTATGAGACTCAGGTCTTGCTGGCAAAGGTGGGATGGACTGTCTGGCTGTGCCTGGAGTGCCTCCAAGTTCTGTAACACTGGCCATATCCAGCCTGGTGCCACGGTAAGTCCATCCTCACCTCCTCCCAAACTCCTGGTTTTCACTGAATACAATTTCACTGAACTTTCAAGTGTGGTATCTCTACAAGTCATGGAAAAATAGGTGGGAAATAACTGAATAAAACAACCTTCTGCAGAAACCAATAGCCATGTTTTCCATGACGGAATTTCCTGCCACTCAACTATATTCAATTTTGCTACATCTTTTGTTTTGGGGCTTTTTTCCACAAACTGACGTAACCACCCAAGAAGAAAAGAACATTCAGGTTCAGATAAACTCTTACCAGTGCCATCCCAGTTCCAGGTCTCTTAATCTTTCATAAATTTTGCTCTGCTGCTCTTGCAGCAGATGTCAGAGGCACCTGAAACACTCATCACACAGCCTGACACACCAGGAACAAACAAATGCTTCTCTATTCGCCACTCATCCAGACCTTGCTACTGAATTGAGAGACAAAACCTCATCCAGTGTCCCTACAAAAATCCATGAAATTCCTGACTGTTTTCTCTCCTGTGTGGGTGTTGTCTCCCAGCAGAGGTAGAAGTCACTGGGTTTTTTGCTCACAGAAGGTGAGCAGCCTCACCTTCTCCCCATGGCAGCAGAGCCCAGCCCAGCCCCACACAGCAGTGGGCACAGGGCACAGCACCAGCTGAAGATGCCTCACTGCCCCCAAGCAGTCTGTGCTATGTTCCAGCAGCTTCCAGACTGTCACAGTGCTGGGGATTTGAGCAATTCATCTTCAGCAGAACCAGGAACGTGCTCTGTCACTCCAGCTCTCACTCCTGCACTCAGGCCCAGCTGCTGCTCAGGGGATGAAGGCACACTCTGCTTCAGCTTCACTGTGCTGGTCCCAGGACCTCAGCAGAGATTTCACAAAGGCCAGTGAGATGTTTGCTTGGGAGGTGCTGGTACCAGCAGCAGCTTCTTGCCTCCAGTTATGCAACTGCTCAGCTCTGATCCTTTTCCCTCTGACAGAACTGTTTCACTACAAAGGATCCAGAATGGAGGTGCATGAAAGACAAATCACAGGCAGCACGAGCAATTAGAGACTTATTTATGTCACACTAAGGCTCCAGTTCATGGATGGCAGCCTGAAAGAATACAGGAGCCAAATTCAGGCTCATACCCACTTAACTGTTCAGATGGATAGCCTGGTACATCCCAACAAACTTCCAATTCATTTCTGCAGTTTTCAGTTTCCCAAACTCAAGCATGATCCCAACTCCATACAGAATACTGACAGGGCATCAAGAGTGCTTTAGAAGATACACATGCTCTTTCTAAAAAATAATTTCCTCTATAACTAAGATTAGTTTTTATATTCTGGCTGCAAAACCTCATATTTGGAAAAAAAGGTTGTGTCATGACCAGCAAGCTATCACTTTATGAATAATAACCACTGACTCTGCCTTCCCATGGATGTTTGTGCATTTTATGCTGCAGACCTGCACTAGCACCACGAAAAATAACTTCCCAAATCAGAACTAATCACTACAGGTCTGTAACTGCTGCATTTAGCTGCTCTGTTCCCAGCACTGCGAGGCTCTGGCCATGCAGGACACCACACCTGCATTTTAAGCCAACAGCAACATTTCTCATGAGCTTAACCCTGCAGTGATGGCAACTCCAACCTCCCAAAGCCAGCCCTTACTCAGCCACATCTCCCACACAACAAGGGGGCTCAGCCTGGACACAGGATTCAGAACCCAGGAGGGGCTTGTGCATCTGCTGGAACCACCTGAATTCAACAACCAAGAGCCCTTCCAAGCTCAGTGCCTCTTCCCACTCTTGAGGCAGGAAACTCCAAGAAGCTTCCCTAAAATCCTTGAGAAGAATTAAAGAACAGCTTTCTGGCACTCTCTGAACCACAGCACACATTCCAGACCCTAGGGACACACAGTCAGGGCAGATATAATAACCAGGCTGTGCTTCAGAGCATGGCTCTTCAAACTCCAAACCATGCGAGAACAGGTTCCAATTACCACCCTTAAGTTAACAATGAATGCAAAAAGGGGCAACCTTTTAACAAGATAATTTTTGCCACAACTAAACATTAAATAAGAGAAAGGTTGTTATAAATTAGTCCACTTTATCAGTTGGCAGAAGAATTTGCCACAGCTGCAAAATTGATTCTTGCTTAGCCTGCAAAACCTCACTGATGGTTGGCAATAAAGGGAAAAGAAAATCTGGGGATTTTTGTTCTGATCTTCTTCAGCACTCAACCTGCAATAAAAAGTGCTGTTTATGCTAAAGAGTCAGAAATAACCAGAATCTGACCCCACTCAAACTGCATTTTCATTCCTAAATTGATATGTTGTTATGCAATACCTTCAGTGCTTTTAGCTGACCACATCTTTGAAATCTAGACCTTCATTAGTAATTTGAAACTGTCAGGAGTCCACAAATACTGGAGCTGTTGGAGATGACACACATTTTGGAAAAAAATTTTAAAAATTCCCTGTAATTAGGGGGTTGATGAAAATTTAAGTAAAAGATGGCACAAACTGACAGTCTTGCATTATCAGAGACAAAATACCATAATTCTTTCTCATCTGCATGCTCAGCATAGCAGCAACTCCACACTACATAACAAAAACTTCTGGGTTTTAAGAATGAAAAAAGTTCTCCAGCTTTCTCCTTTGGCAAAACCTACTAGAAGCATCCACTGAAGCAAAAAGAGAACATGAGTGTGAAGACTCTTCAAAGGAAAAGGTTTTCTAAGTTTCCTATGAAAACTCCTTCAGAAGTTCTTTTGCAGTCCTCCACTTTGATTCAGGAGCACTCTGCCAGTCTTAGCTAAAAATTACAAAGCAGTTTTTTTTAAAAGAAAATAGTAACAAGCCCCACAAGTGACGAGGTTGAAATTTTCACTTTATGCTCAGGACAACGTTCAGCAACATCTCTCGCTATAAACAATGAGTTCCTCTCCCAGAAGAATTGCACCATCACCACACACCCTCAGACAGCTCCCAACCTGCAGCTGCACCAACACTGAGACTGGGAGGGGAAGGGGAGAATTCACCAAAACAAACCCCAAAAAAGAGGGGTTTGGAGGAGTGAAGCACCTCTCAGAAGCAGGATGCTCTGACACCCCAGCTCCCCAAGGCTCAGACAGAACATCAGGACACTGCTGAGAACTTCACAGCTTCTCCAGCAGAGCAAAGCAAGCAGCAATAAAAACACAGTGGTGTGATGAATTTTTGGATGCTTCCCAGAGTTCCTGCTCAGCCATAACCACTTTCTGTCAAGTACAAACTCGCTAGGGGTGCACCAGGAGTCAGAGCTCACCATGACCTGCCTGGGCAGGAATCCTTCACAGTCACTGCCTTCACAGAGAGATGACCAATTAAAGCAACTTCTGTTAAAAAAAAAGTCAGTGTCCCACCCACATTCCATAAAAGTGACATGAAGGAACCAGGTTTGAAAAAAAGGAGTCACTGCTTGGATGGTCTTGCTGGGGAAAAGGAAGTTTTAATGTAGTAACACAGCCATTTACTGAGTAGAAACTCACATGTGATTAAAGACAGATTTTTCTCTCCCCACCCCTTCTTTTCACCCCCAGGAACAGGAAACATGACAAACCTACAGAACAAAAACCAGATGAGCTAAAAAATCCTGTTCCATTGGCTTTGCACCAGCACTTTGCCTCTGGTTCTGCTGAACACTGCATCTTTCACTGACAGCCATTGACTTTTCCCTAGGCCCACAATAATATTCTGTTAATCAAACAATCATATTCAAATTGTCTTAACCAATTCTGTAAACTAAGTAAACCAGCTTAGAACACCTGACACTGAAGTAGTGATGCATAAAGACCAGAAATTAACTTTTTCTCCTTGAGGTTATAAGCTTTGAACCCTATACAGCTAATCTGCATTATTCTGTTTTGCTACAAATAAACCCTCTAGCTTTTTTATTTTTTGTGCCACTTATTGGATTTTATGTAATTTCCCCCCCCCCAACCCCCAGCTAAGAGAGAGGGGAAAAACCCCCTCTCAAATCACACTGCACTCTTCTGTCTATCCCTACAAAGTCAGAGGGTTGTGACTGAGGACTCCACCAGCAGTGAAGTGTCATGGAGTAATAAACAGGCTGTGCCCACTGCCCAAAAAGCCTTCCCCATATCTCCACTTTCAGGATGCACTGTTTAATGGGACTTAGGAAATGCACTTCCAGTTGCAGTGGTTTCTAATTAAACACATCTTCCAAAGAGTGGAAGAGACAGGAACTACAAAGCCATACTTTGTACCAAAATTTAAACCACTCCAGAGCCAAATCAGATTGCTGTTTTTCACTTAGAAAATATTCTGTATCTTTCATTCTACTCGTAGCTTGTATGAAGTTGTATGACTCGCAAGGTTTCTCAATTTCAAAGCCATGAAGTCCTCAGCTGAACAGTGATGGGAGAGCAGGTCTGCAGCTGCAGCCAGCACTGCCAGAGCCAATGGCCACATGGGCTCCTGCCAGCACTGGTCACTGTGGCCACCAGGCACATCTGCACTACAGCCAGTCCTGGCTCCAGATCCTGCCTCAGGAAGCTCCAGAATTGCTGGTCCTTGGCACAGAACCTCAGGGAAGCAATGCTGCTTGTTTGCTCTTCTCTCAGGCTTTTATTGCTTTTACTGCCTGCCTGTTGCTTTCCCTTTTAGGGATGGCTTTACACACTGCCACCACCCAGGAAAAGGTGGGGGAGGATATGAGGGAGGGAAGACTAAGCATGATAAATGATTGTAGGGATCAGTAAAAAGAAAAGCAATTATGACCAGAGAACCAGGAGACACCAAACCCCATCCCAGAGCATTCATCCCTCCACAAAGGCACCAAAGAGCCAGAGGACATCGCTCAAGAGTGCAACAAGCAGAGCTCCTGCTTCATTCCCTCCTTCAGCTCTGCTAACAGCTCAGCCAAGACCAGGTGCAGGGCTTGTAGCTCAGGGCCTCACACAAGGGCTAGACTAATAAAAAGTTGATGGGAGCAGTACAACCAAAAGCTCCAGATGAGGGTCATGGCAGGACAGACCTCTCAGCTGTAGCAATCAGAACACACCAAGCCCTCCGTGCACCACTTACACTTCATTGTTCAACTTCTCACCTTTGAAATGAATAAATAATTGAAGTTGCAGGATGCTTAGACTCCAGAACACCTGGACATCCAGTTATGAGATGTGTCACTGGCACACACATCCACAGCCCATCATGAATTATCCAGGACCAGGAGCAACCCTTGAGCAGCAAGACTCTCCAGGTCTAAGTCATGCTAAAAGACATTAGTTTTACAAGCATACATTACAAGGACATACTTGCAAGAAAGAGGGCAGAAACTGGCAGCTTGTACATCTTGATTAGTTGCACTCACACCCACTTTCACCTTCCTGCTTCTGAGCACACCACAGCTCTGTCCTCTGCTGTTCAACAACGCTGGCTCTGAATTCAATATTCCAGTCAATTAAAAAAACCATTTACCCACCTACAGCTTCAGCTGGAGATCTCAAGAGCACTTTGCTGAGATGAATAGTGACCTGCTCAGTGTTACACAGGTTAAACACCGTTTTATAGGCACACAGCTCAGCCCTGTTTACATGAAAAATTCAACTGACCTTTGTGGCTCTGTAAAGCTCCGTTGCTAGTGCAGTCCTTGTGCAGACCATTTATTTAAGTGGGTCCTCTGTGCTCAAGTTGTATCAACCAAAGATACAGTAAAAGAATCTCTCCCCCTAGAGCCCTAGGATCTGCATAGACATCACCTCTACAAGTGCCCAGAATAAAGCGAATGAAAACTCTCAGCCCTTGGGGAAGGTGGAGCACAGAAAACCACACAAGCCATCAAGGCCAGGTGTTCCTGGTGACATTGACCCTTACTGACTTAAATGAAAGCCACAAACTTCATATTTACCTAAATGCCCTCTTGACCTTCTGCTGAACAACAATTACAGAACTGTAGGACCTACATCTCCCTTCAGTTAACCTCCAAGTAAAAAACACAACATTATTTTTTCTTCTCTTGACCCTTCAGCACTTACCCACCTACCAAGCTCATCAGTTTCAGCCTCCTTAAACTAGCTATTGAAAGCTACTTTAGAACAGGGTGCACCAAGGGTGCCTCTTCTACCCTATTTTGTACAAAAAAATCTCATTTTCTCCACATACACTCCTCATTTACTCAACATCAGCTCCATACAGAAACTCCTCTTAAGCACATACAGTCATATGCAGATCTAGTCCATAATAGGGCACTGATTGCTGAGAAACTGGGTGTTCTTGGGGAAAACAGCACACCACAAGCTGAGATCTCACTTTAGGCCCAGTGTAATCCTACCTGCACACTGGTGCCAGCTCCCTGCCTGCTGTGCTCTCAAACCCCTCAGTGCCAGGAGTTCCACTCACTCTTGGACTGTAACATCCACACTGCTCTGTCCTTGTCCCACTCCATGCACCAAAGCTGAGCTGCCAGGGAAGCAGCTGGGCTTCATGGGCACTGTTCCACTCTCTGCCTTGGTAATGGTCATGGGTAATGGTTATCTCTTTAGCTACAGCTGGTCTCATGTTTCCTTTTGACATCCCTAAGTTTATCACAGAATAGTTTGGGTTGGGAGGGATCTAAAAGCTCATCCCATTCCACCCTGCCATAGTGGGGACACCTCTCACCATCCCAGGCTGCTCCAAGCTCTGTCCAGCCTGGTCTTGGACATTCCAGGGATCCAGGGGCAGCCACAGCTGCTCTGGGCATCCTGTGCCAGCCCTGCCCACCCTCACAGCCAAGAATTTTCCCCAATATCCCTTCACACACTGCCAGTGTGAAGCGATTCCCCTGCGTCCTGTCCCTCCATCCCTTTGTCCCAGCTCCCTCTCCAGATCTCCTGCAGCTCCTTCAAGGCCACCCTGAGCTCACCCCAAAGCTCCTCCTGCCCAGGTGAACAATCCCAGCTGTGCCAGCCTTTCCTGCCAGCAGAGCTGCTCCATCCTCTGCTCATCCTGGAGCCTCCTCTGGGCTGGCTGCAGCAGCTGCAGCTCCTCCCTGTGCTGGGGCAGCTCTGCAGGTGGGCTCTACCTGAGTGCAGGAGAATCCCTGCCCTGGATCTGCTGCCCACAGTGCTTTGGATAAGCCCAAGATACAGGCATTGATCCCTGAATTTAAAGCCTTTCAGAAGAGGCTCTTGGGATCTAACTGATTAACAAGTAGCTGTCTTGTAAATTAGAGAAATTATAACAGAAGGGAATGTCAGACTGGGGGAGAGTTTTGCTTTGCAAACTGTGTTAGTTTAGATCTGTGTACTGAATAATTTCTATCACTTCACAAAGCACGGGGAGAAAAGATTACTCCTCTAATTTCACCAGAGATATTTATAAACACATATCAAAGGACTAACAGATGTTTTCTGTAGTACATCTGGGATTAACAAGCAAAAATATGTAATCATATCGAGAGAAAAGGTAGCTGGCTCTTTAAATCCATCAGTCACAAGGAATTATGAATCATATTTAAGTATCAGATTTACCAGTGGAAGAGTCTGGACTAACCTTCCGCACACCAGAAATCAGAGTTACACCCATTCTCACCCTGACTAGCAGATAAGGAGCCTCAGTCACTTTGCAGTGACTGCATTCCTCCTGCACCTCAATAAATCCATCTGCACTCAGCTCCCTGTGACACAGCAGGCCACTCTCAGTGCTTGTCTTTCCAGAGGAGCTCATCCCGCCAGGGTGCTAGCGTACAATTTTGTGGTAGCTCTATTTTAAATCTCATTTGCTGGATTAAAATAGTATGGAGTTAAAAGTAGTAATTATCAAACATCTGCACTTTCTCTAAAGCTGCAATGCTGTTTAACCAAGGCACGAGTTACAAACTCCGTGAATGGAGCTGTTCCAGATTAGCTGCAGAACAGTTGGGGTGAATTCCCAGAGTTACAGATCCCATTCCTCAAGGACATACTTCCAACACGAGTTCTGCAGCACGAGATTTTGAGTGGTATCACTCAGAGCAGGAAGCATTCCAGGCCAGGGTGGACAGGGCTCAGAGCAGGGGCAGGGTTTGGGCAGGAAGGGGTCCCTGCCCACGGCAGCAGAGTGGAACCAGGTGAGATTTAAGGTCCCTTCCAACCCAAACCAGTCTGTGATTCATTATTATGCTGAGTGACTGTCCCAACAAAATGACTCTCAGTCCCATTTTATTCATCGTGTTTCCTTAGTGCCCAGCAAAGCTGAGGGACACAAAAAGTATAAAAGTCTGAGTAAAATAGAATCCAGCAAGTGCTGAACAGAAGCACCACGGCCACGTGGGCCCCACTGTCCACCTGTGCTGAGCAGGCTGGTTTGGCCACTGAGATCCTAACTAATTCTCTGTGTAAGAAAGGTCACTTAGAAATCAAACAGGAACAGCAGATGTAAATTCAAGGCAGGCCTGAAGTCCCACTACAGTCTATTTCCAGCTCACAAACATTTCTACTTCGTGTGGATTCCTTTGCAAGATCAGTTTCTCGATCTTACAGCTGTAGAAGATATTCATGCTGCTGAAAAAACACAAATTACTTTTCTATTACATCTCCCAGTTAACTTTATCAGACCAACAGAAGCCCTATGAAGGAGCTGCACATTAATGCCTGTCCTTACACATGTCAGCACAGAAATGCTGATGTTCCAAAGCCTGGAAATTCATTGTGAGGAAAGTGTTTACATTTGTATTTTAAAGCATCGATTTAAGCACGGGATTTCTAATCTCTGCCCGCTGCGCTCCCCCCGGCCACCTTGTATAAACTTTAAATCTCCGATGCAGAGGCCTATTATTAGAGCTGGCTGAAAAACCCCTGAAGACTGAAGCACATTGTTTGTTATGGACAAGGTTAGGGCAAAGCCTGTCTAGAAACAAAACCTACAAACCTTTGTGAGTTTCCGCTGAGAAAAGACAAAACATCCCCACGATGTTTCAGAAACTGCTCCTTTGAACGTGACAAATAGTGACTCAACACCGAAGTATGTCCTTTTAAACAACAGGTTTCCATTCAGAAGGGGGAAATAAGCACAACAAAACACTTCATGCGGCCGTGGTGCTCCAAGACAGAGCAAAAACCGCACCTAGTGTAAAATGACCCGGGCTTTCACCTTCATCAACACAATCCTGCCGACAGACCCACCCAGGAACTGAGATAAACAGCAGCAGGACAGGGCAGTGCAGCCTCTCCCACCATCCCAGTCCCAGCGCAGGAAAAACACAGGAAACCAGAAACAAGCGACTGAAGCACCCAGAAACACCTTCTGCACAACTCCCACCCCAAAAAACAATAGAGACAGCCGAACAGATGGGGAGGGCAGCAAAGAGCTCCCAGACTGTTCAATACAGACAGCCCAGACACGCCCGGAGTCCCAGCTGAAACCGGGCTGGGGACACGGCCACGGGCTCGCAGCGATCGATGACCCCGGCCAGGCGACACCTCCGGGGCAGGGCTGGCGAGCCAAGGGCAGACAGGCAGAGAACCCTGCCTTCAGCGCATCGGATTCTTCGCCAAACACAACCGGAGCACGCACTTTTCCTGCAAACTTTCGGCCTGGAAGAGTTGGGCGTTCTGAAGCGGAACGAGCAGCAGGGTGAGCCCCGCTGCCCAGGGACCCCCGGCAGCCACAGCGCTCGCACACAGCCCAGGAGCGGACGCGCTCTCCCCGCTTTTCGCTTGGGAGAAGTAGCACGAAACTTTCTGCCAGCCAAGGAGAGGCTCTCGCCTTCCAGCACAGGAGGAGATTAGCGCTGGGTGTCACAAAACGTGGCGGAGCGTTCCCGGCTGTTCGTGTACGGGACCAGCAGCACGGCCGAGGCTGCGGGAGGGCTCGCAGCTCAGCCCGAGGGTCCCAAAGGCACGGAGCGCTCCCGGCCGAGCCCAGCCCAGCCCGGCCCCGATCGCAGCCGGGAGCGGCCCCGGCCCTGCGGGGAGGGGCCTGGACACCGAAACTTCTCCGGGAGCGGCCCGGCCGCGCTGCTCCGCCGGCACAACGCGCTCGGCCGGCCCGAGCACCGCGGGGCCAGTCCGGAACACCGCGGGGCCACCGCTCCCACGCGGGCCCGGCCGCGGCGCTGCCTCCCCAGCCCGGCCCGGCTCCCTTCCCACGCGCGGCCCGCTCCGCTCCCATCCTCCACCCCCCCCGCCCAGCAAGGCCCAGCCCGGCACCCAAAAGTTTCCAAGTGCGAGAAGCGCGAGTTTACCGGGGCAGAGCTGGGCTGGTGCGGCCCGCGGTGCGCTGGGCGCTGGCTGCACTGGGCCCCGGCGCTTTGTCCCGTCCCGCGGAGGAAATGGGCTCTTCCGGCGCCTCCCCGCCCGGCCCGGCCCGGCAGCTCTTCCCAGCACCGCCCGCCGCGCCGCCCCCGCGCCCGCGCCCTGCCGGCGCCGCCCGCCCGCAGGTGAGGTACGGGACGGGGCAGGGCCGGACCGGATCCGACCCTCTGACCCGGGGCAGGGCTGGACTGGGCTGGACTGGACCGGACCGGATCCGACCCTCTGACCCGGGGCTGGGCTGGACTGGGCTGGACTGGACCGGATCCGACCCTCTGACCCGGGGCAGGGCTGGACTGGGCTGGACTGGACCGGATCCGACCCTCTGACCCGGGGCAGGGCTGGACCGGACCGGATCCGACCCTCTGACCCGGGGCAGGGCTGGGCTGGACCGGATCGGATCGGATCAGATCGGACCCTCTGAGCCGGGGCAGGGACGGGACGGGGCTGGACCGGACCGGACCCCCTCGCCCTGGGCAGGGACAGGGCAGGACCCCCTGAGCCCGGCCAGAACTCCCTCATCCTGAGCAGGGAGGGGACGGGGGACATGGGACACGGCTGGACCGAACCGGACCCGACCCCCTGACCCCGCGCAGAGAGGTGATGGGGTCACGGGACAGGGCCAGACCCCCTCAGCCCGGATGGGACCCCCTCACCCCTTTAGGGCACCCTGAACTCCCCAGGTCCCCACAGCAGAGCCTGGCACAGCTCCGTGTCCCCCTCGCTCCCTGGCCAGCCTCCCCTCACAGCCTCCCCCCCAGCCCAGGCTCTCAGGATGCCACTTTTGAGATCCAATCAACAAATTCAAAGTCAAAATCTGGCCTTGTCTTCCTAAGCGAGGGGCTTTGGGAGAGGGGAAGTGATGGGTGAAGAGATTTGAAGGAGACAGAGGGAAAGTTACAGCTGGGTTTGCAAATTGGTGTTTTGTTTTTCAAACTCAGATATTTTCACCCTCCTGAGAGCTGCTGTTTTTAGGAAAAGCCTTGTTTTCATCCAAATGTCTCTTTTTTCATCCAAATGTCAGGTGAGAAGAAATCCCAGGGTACAAGCAGGAACCCCTGTAAGAAGAGGAAGGTTTGGGGAACCCAGCCTTGACCTGCAGAGGCAGATCTGCAGGTGGAGAAACTTGTCTTTATGCAGCAATTTGTTTCAAAGTTTTCTTTGAAAAGTCTCAGTGAGCTTGTTGTGAGAGAGAGCGATTGTTTTTACCCCGCCAACAAATTACTCTGGGACTTTCTGTGGAGTGTTTTGAGATGGTTTTTAATACAAATCTCTCCACAGAACTTACATTTGTACTGGATTGTAAAGACAACTGAATAAATTTAATACATTTCATGACTCATTTGCTAGCACTGCTGAGATATGTGAATCTACACACTCCATCCTTTGTTATTAAGCAAAAAATAGATTGAGCAGGCTACAAGGAAGATTCATTCAAGGTGTGTGTGTGAGTGAGGGGCTGCCCCAAGGTCAGTGGCACAGTGACCAAAACGTGCTCAGGACTGGGACTTTCCTGCAGATCCTGGTTCAGTGGGATTTGCAGGGCTGTGTGTCCCATCCTTGCCATATTCCCACAAGCAGGAACACCATGTTCGAACTGGATTGCATTTTTCCTTCCTGCAGGTTTAATCCAAGAAAGGGATCCAAGACAAGGAAGTAAGCAGAGTACTGTTGTTTTATAATCCAGAAAGAAAATAGGGATCAAGAGCCCAGCTTTGTCTAAATTAGTCTAAAGAATGTGAGATCTGTAATGAAACTGAGATACAGGTTATTAAAAAAACCCAGGTCTTCAGTGCCTCAACAAACTGAGTCTCCCATGGAAACACGTGAAAAACAGATTTTTTAAACTTCATTGCATTTCCTGCTTATACTCAACCATTAATATTTGGTGCCAATTGCACCAGGGATCCAAAGTACTCATTTCTGTCTGTAGCATACTCTCAGTAAAAGTGGAGTTTACACTTCAATAGCTTGCTTTCTTTCATTACTCCTTTTAATATCATGTCTTGGCCTCCTGTGGTGGCTTCCACATTCGGCAGTTCTGTGTGCCTCACATCCTTTCAGGACAAAATGTCAGATTTAAAAAAAAAAAATCCTTTTTAAACCTACAGATTCAAAAGTAGAAGGCCTGGAGTTGTAGAGAATCGCATGTTCTGCACTGCACCACTGAAAAGTCAAGGGAGAAGAAGGAGATCAGCTGGCAGCTCTGTTGGTTCGTGGAGTGAGTTAAAAGGCTCAGCAAACAAAACATAAAATTATGTAAAAATAGAGCCAGCTAGCTCGAGATTGGACTTTGTCTCTTAATTAACAGCTCTCTCTGAATCACAGCACTGGGCTCTGTCAACAAGACTAAAATGCAGGGGGTGTTCAGACAGGCACCCAGCAACAGTAGCTCCCACCTCCCATCCAGTCCATGTCATTGGCAGCTTGAAATCGAATGCATTTTCTGAAATGAGTTACAAGTCTGCTGCTTGACCTCAAATCCTCCTGTAACAGTGTTTGTGGTTTTGTAATCCCATTTTCCTGGTGTTTCTTTACATGTTTTCCTTGCCCTTTTTCTCTGGGTGAAAATGGAGAGGAGGACAGGCAGAGGGAGGTGAGGTGGCCGCACTGACGCTGTGGGGAGGTTGTTTGTGTAAAATCAACAAAAAAAAAAAAAAAAAAAAAAAAAAAAAAAAGGGTGTCAGCCTGGCCCTGTTCCTCAGGTGTGTGCCCAAGGGCAATCCCTGGCCAGGGCCACCTGCAGGCACCGTGTGGGTGTAGCCACTGCAAGGAGCTGCATTTTCCTGTAAATCCTGGGCTGGGGCTGTGTAGGAAGGGCTGGTTTAAATAAAATATAGCACCTGCTGGAGCTCCACTGCCTACCAGTCCCAGAGTACATGGGGTCTAAATGGTGTGCCTCACCTGGAACTGGATTTTCTATTTCTGTTACAACATCGTTGAAGGGAAGTAGCTGCTCCATACATCCATTAGTGCTCCATTTCAAAATGTTTGTTTGGTCTCTGTGGTTTTGGGTTTTGTTTTGGGGGATTTTTTTAAAGTGGTTTTTGTTATTTGCAAGAAGTAAGCATTGTCGTTTTCAAAGACATGACTGCTGGGGCAGAACACAGTGAGGGAGTTGAGAAGGATGAAAGATGGAAGGAAATAAAAATGCAGAAAAGATCTAGAGTGTTGTAATGGCAAGCTGAAGGTCCTGCCAGAGGGGCTGGATGGGCAGCAGGAACCAAGAGAGAGGAGAAGCTCCAGATACTCTAAAGGAATTCAAGAGTTCAAAGAGCAGCCAGTGGAGCTCTCTGCAGGCTGATGTCACTGGGGCGGTGGGAACAGCCCCAGGGCAGCCCTGCTGTGCCACCAGCTGTGTGACTGTGAGCAGCACCCCCGGGCACAGCCCTGTCACCTCCTGTCCCCGGGCTGCCAGCGAGGGGCCAGGAGCAGGGCAGCGATGCCCAGCCAGGGAGCTTTGCTATCAGGGTCACCCCAAAATGCTGCCTCCCTCCAGGGCTGGGAGCTCTGATGAAGTCAGCAGTGTAGCACAGTGCCAAAATGAGGGTCTGGCACCAATACCTGTGTGTGCTATGGCACCAGCTCCTGGGGGCTCTCCAGTGCTCATCTCAGCGCTCCCTGCAGCTGGGAGGCATCACCATTCCTTTTCAGGGCTCAGACACATGAAGAGCTGAGGTTGTCTCTCAGTATCCAGCTAGGAACGAGCATGTGCACCGCCAGAAATCCAATCCCAGTGTCCTGGGGCCATGCATGGCTCGGACTCTGGAAATGCAGGTGATTCTGGGGAGACTGCAGGTACAGCCTCAGCTGTCACTGCAACACCCACCTTGGTGAAATGAGCCTCAGCCAGGAGGAGAAGGGATTCACCAGCACACCTGCAGCACACCTGCAGCTCCCTGGCAGGGTTGGCTGGGATCAGACCCTGGTGGTGCTGCAGTGCCTCCGGGGTCAGCACTGGTTCTGTGGGAGCTGCAGCCACGGAGCTGCTCCCCATCACTGCCACCCTCTGCCAGGTAAACTCCGCTGGAAACAAGCCCCGCTTCAGAATCAAGAAGCCACTGGATCCTGAGTGAGAAACACTCTCTTCTTGCACTATCAAACGCTCCTGGGCCCTCCAGAAAGAGAAGCACTCTGTGATGCCAGCATGGCCAGAGCAGGGGGCTGCGGCACAGAGCACTACAGCACATGCCTGTGCTGCCTGGAAAACACAGGCAGAAACTGCAATGAGGGGGAACTGTGCCATCCCAAAAGGCTCAGCCTGAACTGGGTTCACTGGTTGCTGTTCCTAGCCCGAGTAGTTTGCATTCACCTCCAGGTTTGCACAGCCTTTGTGTAATAAACTGTCATAGCCCCGGAGAAGGGAACATTCAAAAAAGCGCCCCGAGGCAATGCATAGCAGAAGCCTGAGAATCCTCCTGCATGAGTCACTGACCTCCACACACTGCATCTATTTCAGCCTTTAATTAATAAGGGTTTACATTTCTATGGCACTTTCCATCTGGAAAAATCCTGTAAAGACTAAGGGGTGTGCAGCACCATTGAAATGTGGCTCCTGTAGAGGTGGGACTGGGAGAGCTTAGCCAAGGGCACAGGGGAAAAAGGTTCTTAATTTTAAATGTAGGTTCTGTTACATCACCAGTATTTCATATCTGTGCAGAACAGACGAAAGATTTTAGTTTCCAAGGCACTGCTTGAGTAAATAACATTGTAGATTGCTTTTGTTATCCAGGGGGGAATGCAGTGCAGAACAAGTACTGGGTGATTTTAATTCGGGGTGTTAAAGGGTCACAACTTAAGCTACAAATTTAAACCATCATTGGATCAAGCCTTTCCTGCCTGCTGATAATTTATTCCCTAATGTTACACACAAAGCAGAAGCCAGTGGAGGAAACAAATCCCATGCTGACAGCACCTTACCCTGCATCCGGAAAACAGAACTCTTTCACATCCCCTGAAAGCTCAGCAGGATCGTGTGAGGCTTCAGCAAGGTCAAAACCAGCCCCAAGCAGCAAGTGGGGAAGTGGAGAAATCCAGGAGGAAAGAGCCCTCCTGTCCCAAGGCTGACACAGCCACGGGGGGAGGCTTTTCTATTTTTGTTTAATTTTTTTCCTTTTTTAAAATTTTTTTTAAATTTTTATTTCTAAAGACTAAACAAATCCAGTCACTCTGCTGAGCAGATGAGCAGGGCCTGGCTTGCACGAGGGCAGCAGAAAGGACTGTCAGCCACAGCTGGCATCCCTCTCACTGAGCACTTGGCCAAAGTGGGCTGGGACCACTTGACCACAAAGCGTTTTCAAAGGAATGCCAAATTTCTTTTTCTCAGTGTGATTCTAAACTATTTTTATCTACCTCTTTCTGGGAGAGAGACACGGGCATTGCCACGACTGGTCGTAAACTTTCATTACTTCCCGAGGAGAAATTGCAGGGAAATTACAGGCTAGTGCTCTCTTTTTATGTCTCTCCTGCTCGGGGCATGTCAGCGCTGCTGCATTCCAGTCATCCCCAACACATTCCTCCGGCAGTCCTGTCCCCTCCCCGCCTGCTGATGGCATTAATGACCTCCCTCCGTAATTAACACATTGAGCGCCGCTGCCAGCACGAGCTGAGTCCCCAGTGCCCGGTCAGAGCTGGAAAAACATTGTGTGTGCAGGGTGGGACCAGTCCTGACTCCCCCTCCACCCCTTGGCACCTGAGCTGCACCTGAGCTGCACCTGAGCTGCACCTGAGCCGTACCTAAACTGCACCTGAGCTGTACCTGAGCTGTACCTGAGCTGTACCTGAGCTGTACCTAAACTGCACCTGAGCTGTACCTGAGCTGTACCTGTGCTGCATCTGCCCCGTAGCTGCCCCCTGTGCCAGGGTGAGGGCAGGGCACACACTGGGGTGCCTGTAGTGCCCCATTCCGTGTTCCCTTCCCTGTGTGCTCCTGAACTCACACTCTGCTCCTCCAGGCACACAGAGCTGTGTGAAAGGAGAAATGCCCTTAACCCTTCACCTTTCAGCATTCACAGGAGGTGTTGGTGGCAGCTATTTATTATCTCTCTCCCATCATGACAAACACCTACAAGCAGTTTCTGTGCTGTTGTAGGCCCGGGGAAACTGAGGCAGAGCAGTGTTCAACCCCTGCAGCTCCTGCCCCAAGCTCATCTCCCTGCCATTCCCAGCCCTGAGTCCCTGAGCCTGCAAATCCCACACCCACGTGGCTTTTTAGGCATGGAAACTTCATCCAAACTCGTCAAGGTGAAAAGCATTGCTACTGAAATGTGATCAAAGAGAGAGTTATCAACTTAAGTGTACTCAAGAGTTTCTGTTCCAGACAGAATTATCAACGAGAAACCAATCTTATAAGGTAGCTGCTATTGACAGGGAAATAAAAGGAATACAGTTCTTACCAGACAGACCTAAGTTGCTCCAAATTGCTGTCAGCTTGAAATATCTTGCTGGTAATTTGTTTCCAAATTCTTTCTCCCTAAATTTGATTTGTTGCTGTACAGTGGATGATCTATTCTGCACAGCACCTCAAAGAGCATTCCCGTTGTCCTCTCCCTGATTGTTTGTGAGCCATCACTTCTGGGAGTTGGCAGCATTTATTATAAAAAGGGACATGGTTGCTTGAAAAGCAGACTTTTGTCTGAGGCTGTGGTATCTGCTGCCCTTACAAACAGCAGCTGAGATTACTGGGAGGAAAGTCATCAAGGAAAAAAAAAAGCAGTTTTCCTCCCCATCTTTGAGCTTGTCCACATGGCCAAGTGGCCACTCTGTGTGTCTGTACCCTGGGGCAGGAGAAGGATAGGGCAGCATTTCCTAACAGGACAAAATTAATCCTTTCACCAGGATCCCTTTTAACCAGGATAAAATCCCACCTCCTGTGGTATTGTAGCAAGAGCAGGAACATCACACCCAGCAACTTTTTTTCTGCTGATCTCTGCTCTTTCTTATGTGAGGGAGGAAGAGAGAGCTCTGACTTATGAAGCATCCTGCTGGGTTCAGAGATGTCTCCTGCCCCTGAGTCTGGGCTTTCCCAGGCCTCTGAACAATCACCCTCAGCTCCCCAGAGGATTTCCTTCTGCACACTTGGCACAGAGGCAGAAATGTGAAACTCCACCTCACCTCTCCTCCAGCCTGGGTGGTGACAATGAGGAGAGCAGGAGCCTTGCCCTTTCTCCTTCAGGAATATAAATGTGTCTTCTCCTGTCCTTTCTCTGCTTAACCCCCTCTGTCCAACGGTTGAAGCAAATTCAAGGAAATTCAGTTTATTTACACGGTTTCCAGGCGTGGGCAGATCACAGAGACTTGGCTTCCCAGAAATAAAGGCTCTCACTCATCTTGTGTGTATGGCCACATCAGATAAAAAGAAGGAAGGTATTTCTGGATCTTTCTGGGAATGCTTGGGCAATTTTAGCATATTTCTGCTCTCCAGCTTGTTGGCAGTACCCACTGCTGTGGGTAGGGCACTGCAGGCACTTCAGGTCACCCCAAGAGCTGGTGCTGCACCTTGGACAGGTCTTGGTGCTACCCAGAGCATGGAGAATATCCATCTATCCAGAAAACTGGAGAGCTGGGAGCTGGTGGAAGGATTTCACTCTACCCACGCAGGCACTGGAAAATTAATAATTGTTGCACATGCTGGAGAGCAGCACAAAACACAGAGCTAATTCAGCTGGCTGCGATTCTGCCACACAGTTTACTCTGACATGGCATCAGGGAAAGCTCCACTTAAGCAATTGTAACATCACTGAAAGGATGGAATTAAGAAAAAAGGAGAAGGAACATAAACCTCCCACTATTGTTATTTTCAGAAAGCAATAACAGGAAGAGCCAGTTAAAAGGCCTCGAGGCTCTGAGCTGTTATTCCTCCCTGGAAACCAGCCACGTAATACACAGAAAAGCCCTGAGCTGTGTGTGGGGCTGCTCTGTGCCCAGCACGGGGATGTGGGGCTGGTCCTGGGGCACATGAGCCCCTTCCCATGGGCAGAGGGTCCCATAGGGCTCCCTCCCCACCCAGCTGTGGCCACCCTGGGCATTCCCTCTGCTCCAGGATGCCCTGGGCACAGTCCTGCAGCTGCCCCAGAGCAGCATCTCCCAAGTGCCACTGGCAGGGCAGGAACACCTCTATGTCCTCACACACAGGTGTTGCAGCAGGGCTGCTCAGGAAGCAGCAATTTTCCATTTTTCCTCTTTGCAGGAGCAGGCTGAGCCTTTCCGAGGTGACCGAATGCAGGTGTCAGCCAGGCAGGAGCAGCACAAATCAATCTCTCACTGCTTAAAAATATATCTGTATACCAGATCTGAACCCTTGCCTCCAGAGTCTTGTGGCAGAAATGGAGTTTTAAAATGCTCAATTATTTATAGCTGAAATGCTGGGGAAAAAAAATAACCTCATTTGTCGTGCAGGAGCAGAGTGAGCTGGTCCCCATCACCCAGTGCTTGCACAATGCCAGAGTCATGAGATCTGGACAGGGGGTGAGGAGCAAGGAGTGCCTGGAAACAGGGTCCCAGAGCAGAGCCACTTCACTCAGGGACACGGTCAAACCCAAATCATGAGGAGCCTGAGGTGGCCCCATTGATGCTTTCATGCCTGGGTTAATTATCACCATTTAGGTAGGGTTGGGGTTCCTTAAGTACAGACTTCTTGTGCTATATTCTGAACAAAAATCCCATTGGTGCCACACTTTCACCCCCAGCACCTCCTCTGACACTGTAACTGATCCCTGGGGTTGGGTGTACCAGGCACCTTGTGGTGCAGAGCAGCAGCATGTATTTTTAGGCCAGGCAGATTCCCACAGTACCTTTGCAGAAGCTCTCCAAAATCCTGAAACTAGGGAAGCTGGGAAGAGAGATAGTGAAGAGTGAGAGCACTTCAAATCCATGGCTTGCAAAGGGCAGGGGCAGCCAGCACCATTATCCCCTTACAGATGGGAAAACCAAGGAAATAATTTGCCTTGTGTAACCCAGCAAGATTCCAGAGCAGGGAACTCAGCCCCTGGACCATAAGTGAGTCCTGGCATGTCAGCACCAAAGGTTACAAACCCTGAGCCCTGCTGGCCAGGGTACCTCAGTGCTGGCAGCTCTGACAAGCAGCTCAGGCTGCCCAGCCCTGCCCTGTGCTTCACTTTTATCCCTTGCACGGATAAAAACCTCCTGTGAGCACCACTAAGATCAGATGGTTGAGAGCAGGTAACTCCAGGGCATCCATCTGCCTGCAGGCAGGCACAGAGCACGGGCAGGGCATGCTCAGGGGCTCTGAAACACCTGCCCTGGTGCTCTCCAAAACCTCCTGCTGCACGGAGCTGCCCACAGAACGGCTGCGACTTCATTGCACAGCCCCTGGAGTTCAAATTCCCATTTTTTGCCTGGCACTGGGGCACTTTATCCCCTCTCCTCCTGCTCTAGCACGGTCTAGGGGGCACTCAGCCCGCTCAGGAGCAGAGCAGCCCACTTGTAAACTTAATATTACTGGAGGTTTGCTCAGAGTTCATGCCCCAGGTTGCAGTTAGATGGAGTGAGCAGTCCCAAGTGCTTCTGATGGATATAAAAAGGATATGCAATCAGACGTGCACTTAAGCAAGTATATTACCAAGTTAAATGGCTACAGTTTTACTAAGCTAATTAAAAATGGAACAAAGCGATGATCAGATTAAGGTCATAATTAATAACTCTATAGGTTCAAATTATCCAGTCACCCAATAAATTCTCCGTGCAATCAGAGGGAGCCGCAGCTGATAACTGGAGGGAATTCATGTCCTGTGCAGGAGGCAGAAGCTGCTCTGGGGCAGTGACCTCAGCTCACCCAGGCTGTGTGCTGACCCAGACCTGTCCCTGGGGCTGCAGGCTCTGCTCCAGGCCGCCTCCTTTGAGGGAAGGGACTGGGCTCAGGAGGGGTGGGAGCCCCAGGCTCTGGGAGCAGTCAGGGCAAGAGGCAGCACCCACCAGCAGAGCCGTGTCTTGCCATGTTTAGCTCCAGTCTTCAGCAGGGGTGAAGCTTTGTGAGGAGCCCAGCCTTGGGTGTGTGCTGTATTCACACTCAGTGTTGTAAAGCCCTCTTTTTGGGTGGTTGAGCTCTGACATCCCCCAGCAGCTGATGCCAGGCCCCTCCACCTCCCTGAGCCTTCCTCAGCTCCTCATCAGCTCCTGGAAGTGCCCAGCGTGCTGCTCTCTGTGCTGGGATCTGGACTCTTTCCATCCTCAATGCCCAGGATTTGGCCAAGTTCATGTTTTAAGAGGGCTGTTTGTCTTCTCGTTGCTCAGAGCCTGGAACAGCTGTAAGAGCAGGAGAGTTTGCCAATTACATGATCCTATTGTTAATTATTTTAATTATGAGTACGCTGCTCGGTGTCATCTCCTTGTGCTACAGCATTCAGGTCCTGAATCCTCAGGGTCTGCATTTGGGGACTCATCCAGACCCTCTGTGGGACTCACAAGCCCTGAGAGGTGCAGGGAGAGCTCCATCCCCCCAAAGACTTCCCAAAGGAGGTGGGAGATGGGGATGTGAGCGTGCCAGGACTCCCTGGAGCTGAGCCCGGGGATGCACCCCAGGGGATTCCTGATGGGTTCAGGGGAAATTGAAAAGGTCCCCTCTGGTTCTCCTCCACCCACAGCCCTGGGGCAGCCCCTGCTGGTTCCCTCCCCTTCCAGGCTGTTCCATAGCCTGGAGCTGCTGTTTACAAAAAGCAAATGTTTTACCGTTGGCTAATCCGCCTTGTTTGCAAAAGCCCTGAAGGCTCATTTTAATTGCAAGTAAATGATTCTTAACGATATAAATCAGAGCCAGGGACTGTTTGTGATATCTTGCACTGTAACCAGGAGTCAAGAAATGAATTAGTCTCACATTGAAAAGGGGAAGGTTTCCATCTGAAATTGGGCAAATATGAGGCTTCATCAAGGGAAGATAATCACTTGGCGGGATAATAATGAGGCTTCAGCTTATCAGTTTTGCATGGAGAATCCTTAATACGCCTGTAGCGTGTTTTGCTGCCGTGAGCAGTGAGAGACAACTCAATAAGAAAGGTAATGGAGAGAGAACTGTGGCAGCCCCCAGCTATTCCAGAGGCTCAGACCCACCTGGCTTCAAAGAAAAAAAGCCAGGAAAATGGAAACAAATCCTACAGGTGGCAAAGTGTCTGCTGAGGAGCAAGGCTGTGTTTGGTGGATTCCCCTCTGGCCCCAAGCAGGGCTCCCAGGGTTTGCTCTCCACCAGGACCCTGCCCAAGCCCAAGCAGGAGTTCTGCTGCTGGTCTCAGCTCCAGCTGGATTAGCCCCAGACTGTGGATGTACAAATGGGGACACCAAGCAGCCAGTCTGGCGTGTTTGGGGTGCTGTTCCCTGTCCTGTTCCTATCCAGGAGGTTCCCCAGGTGCAGGGATGGGTTCAGACTCAGCATCCCCTTCCCTCCCTCTGCCAGGACAGCACAGGGCTCTTGGGCAGCAGCTGGCACAGCTGAGATGATCCCAAGGGCAAGGGGGGTCCCCAAAGGGGGCAGCGACCCCAAGGCCATCCTGGCAGAAGCTGGGTGGGAAGCAGGACCTGCAATGGGAGAAATGTCACAGCAGAGCTGCTGGACCTGCTGGCCAGAGCTCCTGTGTCCTGCTGGCTGTGCCCTGCTGGCCAAAGGCTCCTGTGCCCTGCTGGCCAGAGCTCCCGCGTGCTGCTGGCTGTGGCAGCACATCAGCAATGTGTGTACAATTAGCAGTGGGCTGTAATTGCTGTCTGTAACCTCTGGGGCTGTCGGGAGGATGAGCCCAGCTCAGAGAGCCCGGCGCTGGGCCAGGCTCTGGCTTTGCAGCCACCAGGGCAGTGCCAGCACCCAGCTGTGCCCTGAGCCCTGCTCAGAGCCCAGCACAAACACAGCTCCCCTGGAGCATCCCCCAGGCCAGGCCAGGGGTCCTGACCCCGGAGAAGGGGCAGGGCTGGGGCAGAGGCTGGGCAGGGGGTGCAGCTGCTGCTGAGCAAAGCTGTGGGTTCATTAGCAACCTTTTCAAAACCAGAGCTTAAAAATATCGCCGGCTCAGGGGCTGGCTCAGCTGCAGGGCTGCTCCTCATCTCCCTCTCAGATATAAATAGGCTGCACTGAATAGCAGCACTGGGCCAGCGCTTTTCCTGCGGCTGCACAGGAGGGGACGGTGCCACCAGCCCTGGGGGTGGCTGGGGACAGTGGCTGGGCAGCCTGGCCATGGCACACAGAGCTGGGCCTGCAGGGGTCACAGCAGGAGCCAGGAGAGCAGCCAGGAGGAGAGGGGTGCAGTTTGGGGATGAGGATGAAGAAGGAGAGCCTGGGGTCTGCAAACTCCTCCTGCACCCCTGGGGACACTGCTGGCAATGGGAGCTGCTGCTGGGCAAGCTTGACTTTTCTTTCTACAGGTTTGACAGCCTTTTAGGGGAAATTCATGATTTTGTGATGAGTTTTGTGGCAAAATTATAAATTTGACATTTGTGAAAGAGGAGTCTCCTGCATTATGGTCCTTTGGTGAGATGTTCCCACCTCACATGTCCTCCAGCAAGCCCTGATATCAAAGCAGGAGGAATACCCATCACAGAAGGAAAGAAATTCTAAAATAAAATTAAAAAAACCACTTTTCCTCTTTAGGCTTCTAGTAAGAGCCTGGCTTTTAATAATGAAGGCGATTCAGATGCCCAGATATGCCCTTATTAAATGAAAGGTGCAAATGTCTTTGCTTAATCCACAGTGCAGCTCTCAGACTAAACACAGGGCAAAAGATCTCAGCACCTCTTGTGAACAAGTGGATGCTCTCGTTATTCTCCAGTGCAGCTGCAGCTTCTCTGCTCAGGAAGCTCCTCAACTGCTTCATCACAATCCCAGACCAACCCCTCTGTCCTGCCAGCAATTCAGCATTGCTCTCCACATTTCTAGAAGATGATCCCAAAGGGAAGTGGAGGAAAAGCTCACATTGAGCCTGTCCTGTTGTGTCCTTGGAAGCAAATTATTCGCTGTGCCACCAGGAGAGGCCATGAAACAAGCCTGGGTGCTCAGTGGGCTGAGCAGAGCAGGAGGAAAAATTCATGCCCAAAGGCAAGGTGAAGATTTCTTGGCTGTACATGATATTTTTAAATTGGCAAGGAAGTCTCTTCTGGGAAAGGGTTGGGAAAATCTGCTGCAAAGTGAGAAAGGCCTCAGAGCTCCCTCACTTTATCCAGGCTGGGGCTGGGCTGCACAGCCCCCAGGGATGGCTGTGGTGGCACTGGGCTCTACTGCAGGGTGCTGAGCTGGGTGTCCCTTTCACCTGGTCCCTGCAGGGCAATGTCCCTGGCTGTGTCACCCCCCTGAGCTTGGGGACAGAGCTGATCTCTGCATTCCCATACAACTTGGATCTTGCTTTGTCTCCCAGCAGCAGAAATTTGCTCCGTGTCCTCCTTGATTTGGAGACAAGGAAGGGTTTGGAGATTTGAAGGACAGGGATATTGAACTGCCTGTGTTTCCTGCACTGGAATGGTCTCTGCTTCCAGATCTGTGCTAGAGAAGAGGGGATGCTCTGAGCCAGCCTAGGACTTGTCATGAACACTTGCAACCACCCCTGTCATGTTGGCCAAGTTACCTACATCCTTTAAAAATCATTTTCTGTGAGAAATGCTCATCTCATAACCATGGCAATAGGGAAAGCTCAGTTTTGGGCATCCCTGCTAGACAGGGCAGAATCAGTGCCCAGGCTGGGAAAGGCTGTCCCAGGGCACTACACTGGCAAGGGCCATGAGCCCTTCTGTCCCAAGGGCAGAGATGGCCTTTGCCTTGTCCCCAAGCCAAAAAAAGCTGTGGCTCAGTGTGATCTCATGAGTCATCCCCAGCATGAGTCACTGCTGCTCCCTGGGCTGTGGTTTTGGTGGGAATGGGCTCCTGTGCAGCAGGCAGGGCAGGGGGGGAGCCAGAGCAGAGCCAGGGGACCCTGCAGTGTCCCCTCTCAGCAGACACCTCTGTTCTGAGGCTCCAGGCAGACTCTGCCCTGCCAGAGCCACTCTGTGCTGTGAGTCCCCAGCTGGCTGGGGGAGCTGCAATTGGTGGTGCCACTCCTGTTGTAAGCAGATTATTTCTGTTGGGCTCTTTGCCTGCACACAATCAGTCCCTAATCACATCTTTTTCGCCAGTTAACTCAGGGGTTTATCAGCCTGAGCCCTTTTCTTTATCAGATCTCAGCCCTGCTGGGCTGATGAGCATCTCAGGCTCCCTGGAAGATCTCTGCCACTCATTTGAGATGTGCTGAAGTGCTGCCAGGCTCGGTGAAGCTACCTCTCCTGGAACTCCTGCAGCTCTGGGAGGTGCTCCCAGCTCTGGGCACACAGAAGGGCACCCAGGAGCCTCCTGCCCACCGTGCCACAGCCCTGGGGGGATCCATCTCAGCAAAACCTGCTCCTGGGGCATGCAGGGTCCTCCAGAGCGTCAGGGGCTGACACAGCTGCTGCAAGGGGCAGTGGCAGAGGAGAAAGCTGCTCCTGCATGCTGTTCCCAGTGTCCAAAGAGATTCTGCCCCTCAGCTCCTGCCTCTGGCTCCTGCCCATATGCAAGTGGGTGATGGAAGCTCCTTGGTCCTGACTTACCAAAGCCTGAGCCACACTCTGCTGGGCAATGGACCAAACTCACAGACCCCAGATTTCACCCAGCCAAAATGCACAAGTGCTGCTGCTCAAATGTGTTGGGGATGCTCCAGGTCCCTGCTGGACATCAGGTTTGAGGGGGTTATTTAAGAGAAAAATCCGTGTTTTGCTGGTAGGCAGAGAGACCAATTTTTGTCTCTTCTCCATTAATCTAAGTTCCACTTGCTCCCAAGTTGACCCAGTAATTGTAATTCTAAATTAAATGTAAATGTATTGGCTGCTGGTAAAGGTCATTCCACAGAAAATGGCTATGTTTGCCTCTCCTTCAGATGCATGAATACTAAACATGTATAATTCACAGGATCATTAGCAGATAAAGACATTTCCCACCTCTGCTCCCTAATCCTCACACAAACCCATTTTATACGTCAGTGGGCAAAAGGAAAACTGTTCACTCTTATTTAATGCTTATAGATCGGGCTGTCTGCTGTGAAAAAATGCAAGTGCTCAGCATCCATCAGGATCCAGCCCTCTGGAAATGAAATCCATGTCCTAGAGGAGGCAGAATGACCCCAGGATGTCCTTTAGGGCTCTGTGCAATTGAGTCTCTGCTCTGGCAGATCATCACCCTGAGAAGGGTGGACTTGGGTCGAGGTCTGTGAAACCTCCTCTCAGGGCAATTAGGGAATTCAGGTCTAATGAGGACCCTGATTGTCTCTGGAGCTCCTTGGGGTGAGCTGGGTCAGGCTGTGCCTGCTCAGAGAGCTCCCCAAACTGGGCAGGAACAAGCAGGTGGAGCAGAGCTTGAAAGCTGACCAGGACTTTCCCCCCACCAAGTGCTGAAGGAGGAAAAACCATCAGGAATCATGGCCTGGCCGTGGCAGGAGGTGGCCAGGGAATTTCCCTGCTCTAAGGCAGTAATTCAGAGAATCCTCAAGTCCCTGAGCCTCTTGTTTCCCAAGAATGTCACAATTTCCTTGGCTGTGATCAGGAGCTAAAATTGCTCAAGACTTTGGGTTTTCTCCCCTCTTTGTTGACTGATTGCAAACAATCCACCACAATCTGCTGGAGCTGCCAGGCTCTGGAGGCAGAGTGAGCAGTGGATGCTCGTGCCAATGGCACAGCTCTGCTCTCAAACCCTTCTGGTGTTTTCTGAGCCAGGGAGGGTCCTGCAGCTGCCCCTCTGTACAGGGAATTTCCCCAGGGCAGCCCTTGGTGGAGGCTGAATCCAGAGCCTGACCCTAGCACAGGGATGAGCAGGGCACAGCTGAGCCAGCTCTGTGCTCTCAGGGCAGCTGAGATTCACCCCTCCAGTTTTGGGGTCCCCTCCTCCATCCCCACTGGATGCTCACTCCCTGGAAAAGCAGAGGTTTAGTGACAGCAGAACTTGTCAGATTCCCTGAACACAGCCCCCAACCACCCCAAATTTGGCTGCAGAGGCACACAGGATAGATAAGCTCTCATCTGAGCCACTCCCCAGGGAGCAGGAGGGGTTGGGATGCTCTGGGGACGTGTCCTGCCCACCACAGGAGTTATCCACGGGGCTGAGCAGGGCAGTGCTGCCCACAGGTTTATTTGTCAGCAGCCTCAGGCACGGTGCAGTGACTCTGGGAGGGGTGGGCAGGCAGAGTGAAGCCCTGCAGGAGCTGAGGCTGCACCCACAGCAGTGCCCAGGACATGGGGGCTGGGATAACCCCACAGCTCAGAGGTTTTGGGGGCAGATTTGGAGCCCTGGAGGCTCTCCCTGAGCCACTGCTGCTCCCTATGCCTGTCCCAAGGGTGCTGCAGCTCCTTCCTCTGTGCCCCAAGGAAAAGCCAAGCCTTGCTGGGTCTCAAGGTGCCCCAGGGTGCTGAGACTATATTTGATTTTACTAGGGGATGAGGTGCCTGCTGTGCAGAGATTGTATTTGATTTTACTAGAGGTGAGGTGCCTGCTGCACTGAGTGAGGGCTCCCTGCTGCAGCCGCAGCACAGTGGAGCTGCTCTCCCTGCCCTGGGAGCATCTCCCAAATATCCAGGGAGCCTGGCAGGAGCTGGGCACAGCTGTCAGGGGCTGCTGGGCTGCTCAAGGCTCCTGTCCTTCAGCTGGCTGGAGGTTTGCAGCAAGGAGAGGGCTGGCAGGCCCTTCCTGCAAGGTGCTCATTCATGCACTGACATGTTTATTTGCATACAGACATTTTAGGCTTTTTGTTGTTGGCTGACTTATTGTACGAGTTCTCAAAGCTGTGATATTGAATTATAAATTGAGACAGTGTGTCCATGAAAGATTGCTCTTTGACTATAGGCAGCACTATCAAATATGACAGTCACAATAAATGCGTGCTTTAAAGCCAAGCTAAATATGCTCTGCAATCCAAGATGTGCAAATCAAGCAAGTAGAAAAATAACCATAATATTTTTTTTTTCACCACAAACAAATCCCAAACCTTGGGTGATGATTTTGTTTAGCTTTATGTTCTTGGCTCCTTGGCAAAATACTCAGGCAGCAGATAATGAAATGACCTACTTTTGCTGTCTTTGTTCATGACAACACATAAATTAAGAATTATGCCCTTTCAAATTAAACTTATCGTTTTTGCAGGAATTAGAGTGTAATTTCTGCTGCAGGTTGGAGGTGAGGGAGGGGGAAGTGGCTCAGCTTCTGTGGGGTCCTGTGCTGTGCCAGGAGCAGGAGCTGAGCATCCCTCTGGTCCTGGGCAGCTCTGACTCACCTGCGCTCACCTGGGAGGCTCAGCAGTGCCATTCAGCCCCTGATTGAACCAATCCCTGGCTTTGATGATTGAACCAAACCCCTGGGGTTTGATGATTGAACTAAACCCCTGGGGTCTGATGATTGAACTAAACCCCACATTTTGATGATTTAACCAAACCCTGGGTTTGATGATTTAATCAAATTTCTGGGGTTTGATGATTTAACCAAACCCTGGGTTTGATGATTTAACCAATCCCTAGGTTTGATGATTTAACCAAACTCTGGGTTTGATGATTTAACCAAACCCTGCGTTTGATGATTTAACCAAACCCTGCATTTGATGATTTAATCAAATTTCTGGGGTTTGATGATTTAACCAATCCCTGGGTTTGATGATTTACCCAAAGCCAGCCTTTTATGATTTAACCAAACCCTGGGTTTGATGATTTAACCAATCCCTGCGTTTGATGATTGAACCAAACCCCGAGTTTTACCCAAACCCTGCCTGCCCCCACGCTGGATGGCACTGCAGGGAGTGCTCCCCTCCCTCTGCACAGGAATTGTTTTTTCTCCACCCTCATCGATGCTGGCTGCTGGGATGCCTCCTCACTGACAGCAAAACAATGTTTGCATTAATTGAATTTCAGCTGTGGAGCGTGGGCTGCGGCTCTGGGGGCTGGGGAGCTTTGGGGTGGGGGCTCCCCACGAGGCTGCAGGCGGTGCTGGGGGACACAGCAGAGGTTTGTTCAGTGTTCAGGCTGTGTGTAGCTGTCCACACACAGCTGGGTCACAGCAAGGTTGTTCAGCCAGGCTGTGTCATTTCCTGAGGATGCTGGCAGCAAGGAGGATGGACGTGCCCGGAGGTGATGCTGGCCAGCCCCAGGTGGGCTCTGGAGAAATTCTATCCTCCCCAAACGCCTCTGATGCATTTCTTAGTCCACACAATCCATTATGAAACCCAAGGATGTATTTCCACAAACAATACAGCCCTTAGAGCTCTCCATCCCCAGGCCCTGCTGGCGCTGCAGGAGTGTGGCAGCTCTGCACGGTCCCTGACCATCCCTGCAGGGTCCCTGGCCAGTCCTGCAGGGTCCCTGGCCGGTCCTGCAGGGTCCCTGGCCCATCCCTGCAGGGTCCCTGGCCCAGCCCTGCAGGGTTCCTGGCCAGCCCTGCTCCCCTCCACAAGCCCACCCTGCCCAGAGGTGGCCACTGAGACCCAGAGGTGACAACACCGCTGGTCCTCCCCCCTGGCAGAGCCCAGCAGGTCTGGGGGTGAGGTGTAGGGGATACAGCCATGCACCCCGAGATCAGCAGGGCACCCTAAAAACGTCCCTGACCCCTGCAGCTCCCCAGCTCCACGTGCAGTGATTTCTCTCCCACAAATGCTCCCTCCCAGCTTGTGATTCAGGGCCCCTGGCAGGGCTCTGTGGGCTCCCTGCCCTGGCACAGCTCTCCTGCAAGCTGTGAGGATGCTGCTGCCTGCACTGGCATCTGCAGCTGCCCAGCAGGGGGTTGTGCCTCAGTCCTGGGCACTGGTGCAGCAGGAGCCTGAGAGGTGCTCACACAGTTTCTCCTTGTGCTCCCATCCCCTGAGCTGCAGGTGAACTCCCAGAGCTCCCAACTCTGGCAGAAGGACTTGAAGGTTGGGGTGACGGGATGGTTTGAAGGTTAAGGGGTGATGGGCTGATTTTAGGGTCAGGCTGGTTTGGGGATCAGAGGGTGCTGGGCTGATTTTAGGGTCAGAAGTGATGGACTGTGCTACCCAAATCCTCTGTGTGCAGGGGCTGAGTGGTGCTGGGGAGCAGAAAAAGCCCCACCACAGATCCCAAGACACTCAGTGCTGATTCCCAAATGTGTCCATCCCTGAGGGGCTGCACTTCCTGCAGGGTTTGGGGGTGCTGAGCCTGGCTCAGCCCCTGGGATGCTGCAGAGACCCCAGCCCTGGGGGGTGAGCAGGGCTGGCAGGGGGACCCCACTCTGCTGGATGCTCTCTGTCACCCCTCAGCACCTTGCATCGTCCCTTTTGGTGCTGCCAGAGTTTTCCAGGCTGTCCTGCAGTGCTGCTCAGGCTCCAGTGGCCCTGGTGGCTCTGCTCTCTCTCCAGGCTGGCTCCTGTCTCCTGCTGGTGTTCAGCCCTTGCACCTCTTCCTTCCAGCCTGTTGTCTCCAGGTTCAGTAGTTCCCAAATCACGAGCTTTGATTTTTAAATTAAATCTTTTGGATTGTGACCAAGAGGCTGAATTGCTGCCCCTGCAGTGTGTGCTGTGTTAACTCCCTCTGGGGTGTCTCCCCTGATGTCCTTGCTGGGCTGGCCCTCCTGCCACTGCTCCCAGTGCTGCTGGGGCCACCAGAGCAGGATGGGGCCACTTGGTGCAGACCCAGACCCTGCTGAGAGTGGGTGTGCAGCCCACAGCTGCTCCCCACGCTGGTCTCATCTTAGAAAATATTTAGGTCAGATTTCTTTTTTCCAGGCAGATCTTCTGCCAGTCTTTGTTTAATCTGAGCTGTCTAATTGGGGCCCCCAAATTTGGCTGAACATGCTGTTAGTTTCATTGAAGAGCTCTGGCTTCATGAGTTGGGTTTTTTCTTTTCCCTTTTTGCAGAGGATTGATTTTGCTGCCAGTGTGATTCCTCCCCACTGAAGTTCCCATCACTGCAAAGTTCAGGCTCCTCTTTGTTCTAATTATCACCGTCTCCACACAAAGTGGAAGAGGCAAACGCTCTGCTCTATTTTAGGTGGAACTGAGATGATGGTCCTGCACAGCTGGGGAGGCTGCAGGGAGCTCCTGCTCAAAGGATCCTCCTTCCTTGAGCACAATCAAAGGAGCAGCCAGGCTCTGGGAGCCCAGGAGAGGCCAGGCTGCTCCAGGAGCGAGCAGCACTGCTGTCCCCTGCCAGGGCAGGAGCTTTCCCTCCCCTGGGGAGAATGCCCAATTTTTATCATCCCTGAATGCCCTGGGGATGCTCCTTGTCCTCCCATGACAGAGATGACCCATCCCTGGTGACACTAAGGGCCAGGTTGAAGAGAACAGGCCTGCAGAGCTGCTCCTTTGCAAGGCCTGTACTAGACCCAGCTTTGGGCAGGGAACCTGAGGGGCTGCACACACAGCAGCTGTTCCCACAGGACAAGGGGAATGAGGAGCGCAGCTTTGTGCTCAGGCAGAGCTCAGCCTTCTGTCCTCATGGGAGCTGTATAAAAAAAGAAGTGTTCTCATAGTCCAGGGTGGTAATGTTGGTAGAGTGCTGTTGGGGTCATGGCGATGGGGCAGAGCACCTTCAGGTGGTAAATTTGCTTCTCTCGCTGTTTTCCTGACTTGGGAACACTATTTTCAGTTCTAGATGGCATTTGGGCTCATTGTTTTAGGGGTCTTTAGCTCTAAATTTTGTCCCATGAACACTTGAGGTTGCATCTCATTAAAAATGGGGATGGGGTGGAGGTGGCTACAAAGCAGAGGTACGGGTACTGGGAGGGGACACACAAAGCAGAGGTACGGGTACTGGGAGGGGACACACAAAGCAGAGGTACGGGTACTGGTAAGGGACAAACAACCAGGAGCGGTATGGCTGCCAGGGATACAAGATAGGTACTGGGGAAGGGAAAAGACAAACAGCTGGGAACATTTACAGTTTACAAAGACATGAGGCACTAACAAACAACAGCTAACATAAGCAGCAACAGTTTGGTAGGGACAAACTTGCATTTGGGGAATTTATTCCCCACATGGTGAAAGGTGTAAAGGTGTCCCCGCCATGATCTTTAGAGGGCCCTGGTGATCCAAACCATTGTGTGACAGGAGCAGGAGCTCTCCCCTGGGCTGCTCCAGGGCTGCTCCTCCCCGAGGATGCAGAGAGGTGCTCCAGAAAGGAGATAATTCCTTCATTTGTTCCTGATTCCAACTCCTTCAGTTGTTCCTGATTCCAACTCCTTCAGTTGTTCCTGATTCCTCAGGAAAGCCCACAGGGAGGGAGCTGGGGCTGTTTCCTCCCCAGACTGCGCCAATTGCAGTTGGTGTTTAATTAAACGAGTTGTGTTTGTGTTTCTCAGAACAGCAGGAGCTGTCCTGGCCCTGCTGAGCCCTGCTGAGCCCTCCTGGGCTGGCTGTGCCCCAGCCAAGCTCTGCCTGTCCCACACCCACGCTGGGCTGTGCCCGAAGTCCCCCTGCCCTACAAGTGACGTTCCTGGGGGACAAACAGCCCTGGGGGGCTCTGGTGAGTGGCACTGGCACCTTGGGCACATCCTCGCCCCCAGAGGGACAGGATGTGGCTCTGGGGAAGGAAAAAGCCCAGGGCTGGTGCTCTGGCTGGCACAGTAGGCTGTGGGCAACCCCAGAAGCACCTCCAGGGGCTCAGCCAGACCCCAAAGCTGCTCACTGTGCTGCCACACCCTTCTTTTGGCTCTTCTAGCCTGTGCTGGGCAAGGGACATGGGATAAAATCCATCCCTGCCCCGTTTTGGGACTTCCCCTCTGGAGCTGGCCTGAGCTGGGCTGTGCAATTCCAAGAGAATTTGGAGTTGGAGTCAGGCAGCCATGGGCAGGTGAAGTTACTGAGCACCCTGGGCTCAGTGGCATTTCTCAGGGGAAGTTTGAGCTCTTTTACTGTTAAGATCAACTGTATTAACTAATTAAAAAGGTATTTTTTGAGAAGGTTCTTCCTGACAAAATATTTGAGAGTGTTTTAAAATCGTTTGTGTGGAAACATGGGAAAGCTGAGGCTGGAAGGAGCTGTGGGGATCATCTGTTCTGCCCCCACTGCCAAGAGCAAGCTCAACCTGAGCTGCATCCAGTTTTGATTCTATACCTTATTTTTACATTTTTCAGTGCAAATCTGATGAAATTTTTAATCTTGGTACCACCTTCAAAATCTCTGTCAAAACAGTTCAAGCAAAACTTCTGCTGAAAGTAGCTGGGAAGGTTGGCATGGAAAGAAACGTTTCCAAATGAAATGTTTACTGACCCCCCTCTGGATCCTTGCAGTGATTTTTAATTTTCTATCTAGTTTTCAGGAGGAAAATTTTGTAAGATGTGGAGGTGGGGATGAGGCAGCTCTGTTCTCCCTCCCCCAGGGGATGCTTGGGCTGTGCTGAGCCCTTTTGAGCTGTGGCAGTGCCTGCCTGGGGACAGTGGCACAAGTGGCCACAAATCCTGCAGATCTGGGTCAGACGTGGGCTTGGTTACAAACAAACGGATGAGTTTAAACCTTCTTGCTGTGTGTGGTGAGGATGGGATTCCAAAGGCAGAGGGACCACTGTGTGCATAGAGAGGATCTGTTTTACTACTCCCATTCTGCTTTCTTTTCCCCCTTGTTACTAATCTCATTATATTTAAGACTATAAATTTAGGTTGGCACAAATCTGTATTGCTAAAATATTTTACCTTGAGTTCATAGAAGCTCTCTCCATCTGTGAGGATAATACCAAGTATTAATTAACCAGCTAATCCTATGCAGTGCTTGGAAAACATAAAACATGACAAAGAAGCAAGTCCAAAGTGCAATTCCATCCCACTCAAAGCAAACCTGTCCTTTTGCCAGGGGAGAAGGCTTTGGGGATTCTGTTGGCTTTGAGAGCAGCACTCAGCTTGCTTCAAGTGTCTGCTCAAAGCTTCAAATCACATTTTGGAGGAGATGGAGCAGAAAGGGAGATGGAAGGGTGGCCAGGGCAGTGTGAGCTCGTGGCTATCCCAAGGGCCAGAAGCTTCTCTGTCCCTGCCAGGGCAGCACATCCAGCAGGCAAAGGGATGGAGCAGGGCTGGGGCTGGCCCAGGGGCTCCCTTCTGCCCCCTGACACCTGTGACAGCTTCTGGCTCCTTCTCTTGGTGTGCTGCAATCAGAGAGCTCACATTTAGCAAGAAAGCTGCTCCCCTGGCCTGTGAGGCAGAGTCTGTGTGGCCCAGAGAGGCCCCTCTGGGGAGTGCTGGGTCCCAGGTCAGGATCCAGGTGTGGAGGAGGCTCCAGAGGCAGCACAGGTAAAGGTGGGCTGGGCTCTGGGTGGGTGCCTGGCAGCCTCCCCTCAGTGCCACCAGCTCTGGGTCCTCTGCCACATCCTGGGCTCACTGGGATGTGTCTCAGGAACATGGGAGAGGTGAATGTTGGGGAGAAAATGAGTTTGGGGTCTGGCTGGTGGACACACGGGGATGCTCAGGGACACCCAGGGACACCCAGGGACACCTGGGACAGACAGGGTCAGACAAGGACAGACAGGGACACCCAGGGACACCTGGGACAGACAGGGTCAGACAAGGACAGACAGGGACACCCAGGGACACCTGGGACAGACAGGGTCAGACAAGGACAGACAGGGACACCCAGGGACACCTGGGACAGACAGGGACAGATAAGGACAGACAGGGACACCCAGGGACACCTGGGACAGACAGGGACAGATAAGGACAGACAGGGGCACCTGGGACAGACAGACAAGGACACCCGGAGCACCCAGGGCTAAGGGACGTCTGCCCTTCAGAGGGGACCTTGTTGTGCTGCAGTCACAGCAGAGCTGCAAGTGCTGACACCATCCCCGACTTCAAATCAAACTCCCACACTCACTCCTGCTCCAAGAGCTGTTCCTCACTGTTTTCAGCTCTGGAGAATGCTGGGTGTAAATGAGGATGTAGAGGGTGATGAGCTGAGGTTGGGGACAGAGATGTGACGCAGACTGTGGGGTTCAGTGGTCAGCACAGTGCACCTGGCAGGGCAGCACAGCTGTCCCCAGCCCCAGGCAGGGCAGCACAGCTGTTCCCAGCCATGTGACAGCAGCACAGGAGTGCCAGCAGCTGGGTGTGCACTGCCCCAGTGCCAGCAGAGCCCTGCTCCCCTCTACAGGAGCCCACTGTGGTGCCCATGGCATGAGAAATGAGGTCACCTGTAAGGTCCCTTCCAGCCCAAACCATTTTGTGATTCCTGTCTGCTCCAGCAGTGCTCTGTGGGTCTTGAATCGGTGTTAGGGTTTGAAAAACCTGCACTGCTCTCTGAAAAGCCCAGATCAGAAGAAATACGTGAATATCTCCAGCCAGGTGCAGCAGGGAGCAGGAAGGTGCTGCCCAAACCCGAGGGCTGTGATGCATGAGCTCAATTTTGGCCCTGCACAGAGAGCAGAAAATCAAAGAGTGTGAGGAATTTCAAAGGGGACCTGAGGCCAAGTGTTACCTCTGTGCCAGGAGTTACAAAGCTCAGAGTTGTTCATTCAGTGCTGTGTGAGGAGGGACTCGCTGCCTGGCCTTGCAGGGATCCAGGACCTCACTTCTGTTCTTGGAGCAAGGCTGGGTCCCCACGATGGGACCAGAATCTCCCTCCTCTCTCTGCCCTTCATGTTCAGACCTGGCAAGTGGCATCTGCTTGGAATTCCTGATAGCCCAGGATGCTCCTGCTCAGAGTCACTCCTGCCCACCAGCAGCAAGGTCAATCCCAGCCATGAGTGTGCAGGAAAAGCTGCTGCTCTCAACCCTCACACTGCCTTTAACCAGCAAACAAAGCAGGGAAGCGGAGCTGGAGCCCCTTGGTGGCTCTTGGAGAGAAGCTCTGGGTGGTTTTGGCTGCTGTCCCTGCCCAGCCTGGGGCCAGGGAGGGGCAGAAGTGGTCACTGCTGGGGTGGCTCCCACTGCTGGGAGCCCCGTGCTGGGTTTTGTTGTGAGTCAGGGCTGGGGGAGTGCTCTGAGCTCCAGGCTGATCCTGTGTGCCACATCTGTCCTGCTCTGCCACCTCTGTCCTGCTCACAGGGCAGTGCCACCTCTATCCTGCTCACAGGGCAGTGCCACCTCTATCCTGCTCACAGGGCAGTGCCACATCCATCCTGCTCACAGGGCAGTGCCACCTCTATCCTGCTCACAGGGCAGTGCCACATCCATCCTGCTCACAGGGCAGTGCCACCTCTGTGCTGCTCACAGGGCAGTGCCACCTTTGTCCTGCTCACAGGGCAGGCATGGCCCCTGCTTGACACTGCAGGACAGGACCTGCAAATCCTCCTGGCACAGCCACCACACACCAGCTGGAGGTGCTTTTGTTGCAGGGCTTGTGCCAGTTCTCTCTGAGATATCAACTGGAAACTCTTTTTTTTATTATTTTTTTTTTTTCCCCTCTAAATGCTCAAGGATTTCTGCCAGTATCGTAATGCCACGTGGAAATCTGCTCCTGCATACACACCTCTTATTACTGCAGCAGCAAATGATCCTAATGGGGACTTGGCCAAACCTCTCCAGCTTGAAGGATGGATGCTAAATTTGAATGTGTGCTTCCTCAAAGCCTACAAAGAAATGTGTTTCACCTGCAGTTGCTGGGGCAGAGGCACATCCTGGCTTTGAAAATCCCCTCTCAAATGTGTCTGGGCAGCCCAGGCAAGGCATCTCCTGCCCACAGCAATGCCCACCCCTCCTCAGCCCTGGCTGTTTGGTCCCCAGCTCTGCTCTGAGCTTTTGTCTCCTGCCTGAGCCATCTCAGCTCTGCCAGCCCAGTGCTGGGCAAACCAGGGAGGGTTCCCTGTGCCCCTGTGGCACCCCTGGGCAGAGGTGTGAGATGGGTATGGGACCCACCAGGGTGGGCTGGGGCTGATCTGGTGCTGCCATCCCTGTTCCTGGCAGGGGGCTGGGACTGGGTGAGCTTTAAGGTACCCTCCAGTCCAAACCAGTCTGTGATCCCTGCTGGAAAATGGGAGCAGAAAACTGGCACCTTCAATGTGGCAAAACTGGCACCTTCAGCATGGCAAAACTGGAACCCTCAATGTGGCAAAATTGGAACCCTCAATGTGGCAAAACTGGCAGTGCCCAGGAGGTGCCCACATCCCAGGAGCTGCCCCAGGTGTGTTCCAGGCTCTGAAGTGCTCACCCTGCTGCAAACACTCCATCCTGTCCCCTTCAAAGGCAGGATGCTTTCCCACTGAGCTGCATCTCCCATCCCCTCTTCCTCAGATGCTGCTCCTGCACCTTTAGATGTCCTTCCCTTTTAGCTCGACACGATTTGTGCAGTCTGCAGCTATTTTTGGGTTGGAATAAGCCGTGTTTGCCCCCTAACATCATTTTCTGAGTAATTTGGAGCTGGGTTTTGCATCACTTGTCCCACGGCGGTGCCGTGTCAGCTCTGCTGCCTCAGGAGCTCCTCTGGAGCTGCAGTCTCTGAAGGAATTTGTGCCCTCTGGGCTTTTTTCTTCTAGATTATTAGGTTTGTTCCAACTTGAGGAAAAACCCATTTCACTCCCTGGAGGGGCATGAAGTTCTGCCCTGGCTCTGTGGGTTGAGTCTGGGGAATCCGTTCCAAGGGCAGCCCCAGCCCTGCCTGGCTTCCAGGTTAACTGATCCAAATCCCTGTGGAGCTTCCCAGTTTTGGCAAATCACTAATTCTACCAGAAAACTCTTTAGCTCTGAATTTTCCTGACTCCTGGTAATGTATCTAGACTGTAGGAAACAGCTAAGAAATGCATTCTCCCTTCTCCCTTGGGTCTCAAAGACAACTGTGCACGAGCCAGGGATGCTGGGCTGCCTCTGAGGAAATACAGCTTGTTCCTCTGGAATTATTTTGAATTTACATAGTGTCCCTGAAATCAGAATCTCAAGCATTATCCTTAATTACCATTAAGTTTTTCTCTGCTGCTTCATGCTTTTGCTCAGCTTCACAAAATTCTGATAATTCCCCCATCCCTCCAGCTTTAATTTGCAGCCCATCACAGCGCTGGTTAAGAGAATCAATCTCCAAGTTCATTACCTCAAGCTCTTTCCCGATATGTTCTCCTGTAGTTTGGATAGATTGTGGTGTTCTTCCTTCAGATCTTTATTTTTTTTCTCTGCTGTGCCTGATTGAGACAAATTACCCTGGGTGAGGAGCACGAGGCTGGCGCTGCACCCTGGGCAGGGAACATCCCAGGGCTGGCTCCAGGGGGGCAGAGTGGCCCCAGCACAGGAGCCCTGGGCACTGTTGGTGACATTCAAGGGATCTCAGAACGCTTTGGGGTGGAAGGGACCTGAAACCCACCTAGTCCCACCCCTGCCATGGCAGGGACACCTCCCACTGTCCCATTGCTCCAATTCCAACCTGGCCTTGGGCACTGCCAGGGATCCAGGGGCAGCCCCAGCTGCTCTGGGCACCCTGTGCCAGCCCTGCCCACCCTGCCAGGGAACAATTCCTGCCCAAAATCCCATCCAGCCCTGCCATTCACTGTGTCCTGTCCCTCCATCCCTTGTCCCCAGTCCCTCTCCAGCTCTCCCCGGAGTTTCTCACTGCAGTTCAGTGTTGGTGCAGCTGTGAGCTGGGCTGTGCCCAGGCTGGGTGCAGAACTCTGCTCCTGTTTTCAGGTGTCCCTGGGGCTGCCCTGGGCACCTGGAGTTGGGTGGAGCACAGGGCACAGCTCCTCGGGGCAGGATGGAGCTGCATGGCCAGAGTGGCTGTGTCTGGGCACAGCTCCTGCCTGCCACTGGCCACAAGTCACCCCCAGCACTCCTGGAGGAGCTGAGGCTGTTCTCAGTGCCTCAGCATCCCCGTGGGCACAGGCACTGCACAGGGCTCTGCCTGCCCTCCCACAGCTCCTCAGTGCCCCAGGGCTCAGGGGGTTTGTGTTTATTAAGGCTCTTTGGGCAGGACATGGGAGTGGATCTGTCCCAGCCCAGAACCCCACCCTGCAGCAGCTCTGTCCTGCCCTGTGCTGCTGCCCTGGGGGCTTTGGATGGATTTTCCTGCTGCAGAGCCAGGCTCACTGCTGGAATCATGGCTTATCACTCCTTTGGTTTGTCCTGGGCACCAGGAGCCCCTCCTGTCCCACATGGGCAGCAGGTGAGGGATGAAACCATGGGTTAAGCACCAATGAAAAGCTGTCCATAAACACAAACTATTGTTTCTTTAAGGTGTGCTGGCCTTCCACTAGAAAAAGAAGGAAAAGCATTTTAAGGGCTTGAAACATGAAGTCTCAAGTGAAGTATTTGTTTTAACACTACCCCCTTATCCTTGCTCCCTTCAAGCAAAGTGAGCTTCCATAACCTCGTTTGGCCACAGGCTGGGTGGCCTTGAGGGCAGCCAGAGCTGTCGTTTTGGGGGTGGGAAGAGGAAAAATGAGCCAATATGTGCTGGAGAAATTGGTGCTGTTCTTCTTCTCAGTGTCTGATCCCACTTCCCCGAGGACAAGGAGCAGAGCAAGGCAGAAGAGGGGAAGGAGCAGCGTCCTTGCAGCCTGGAGAGCCCCTGCTCCCACTCCTCACGGGGTGGCAGCAGCCCCAGCCTCCTCCCCTGGGGCTCCACACACCCAGGAAGGCTTCAGGAAACATTTGGGGTCTGCCCTCGGTGCCCTCTCTCCATCCATGGGGGACAGCATCGCTCCTGGGCTGAAATGTGGAAATTTTGGACAAACCAATCATTTTTCTGCAGAGTGCAAACTCCCAGCACACCAACCACAAAACCTGCAGTAAAGGACACATCCTCCTGGCCCTCTTCTCTGTGTCTGCTCTGTCCCTGCTCTCATTAGTGGGGATTTATTCCTGCAGGTCCTGTGGATGCCTGCTGGGCTGCGAGCAGCCTGTGCTGCCCCATCCTCCACAGCAGTTTTGGCTCTGCCTGTCCCAGCATCCCTGCCCTCCCAGGAGTGCCTCTGAGCTGCTTCCCAGCTGGGCAAGGAATCACATCTGCAGCCCAGTCCCAGTTCCCTGCTGAATTTGGATGAAGTTTGCTGAATTTGGATGCAGGAGAAGCAGGACAAGCCATGCTCACACAGCCCTGAGCTGGCTGTGACCCCAGGGTGCCTGTCCTGCCCCTGGCACTGCCACCTGCTGCTCTCCTCTGCCATTATGTCCCTGCAGAGAGAAATTTCCCAGAGGGGAAATAATTCCCCAAAGCCCAGACACCTGCAGGACCATCCTGTGAGCACATCCATGGGATCCTGGCATCCCACAGGTGCCTCACACCCCTGCAGGACCATCCTGTAGGCACACCCATGGGATACACATGGGATCCTGGTATCCCACAGGTGCCTCAGACCCCTGCAGGACCCTCCTGCGGGCACATCCATGGGATCCTGGTATCCCACAGGTGCCACATGCCCCAGGCTGTTGCAGGCTGAGGCTCCCAGGCGTTTGTTTGCTTCCCTTCACTCCGTGTTGACTCTGCAGGAGCAGTGTGTGCAGGACTCAGATGCAGCTGTCCCCTGTGGCTGGCACTGAACCATGCCTCTCCTCCCGTTTTTCCTTCAAGCCTGGCCCCACTGACATTGAATTAAGGATTTTTATTATCACTCGTGCAGGGATTTTTCTCTGCCCGTGCCTATGCAGCCCTGGCCAAGCTGCCCCACTATTAATAGCTGATTTTCCCTTTGATGTGCGAGGCCCAGCACTTTTACTGCAGCTCTCTGGATGTACTTCAGGTGTTTCCAACTCTCCCAGCAATGTCTTCTCCTGCTCAAATCCTTCCTGCCTATTTTTACTCCTTTTAATCTCAACTCCTGCTTTCTCCCACCCAGGAATGATCCTGCCAGAGGATGATTTTGGTGGTAGTACTGCTGTTGCATTTTAGACTTCTCAAGGACTAATGAACTTTATTAGATTATAATGAACTTATTACTCAGCGCTGCTGACCTGCTTTTGAAAGAACTTGAATTATTATTTGGAACAGGCCTGTTGAGGGACTGTATTTTTTTTTTCTTTTTTTTTTGCAGAGCAGTGTGGGTATATTAACTAATCAGAGGCACATTTTTTTGCTTTACATTAATTATCCAAGATTCACATGAAGTAGAGCTGGTCTGCACTGATGGAGAGCCAGGGAGTGGGGATGGGGCGGCTCCATCCTCCAAGGGGCTGGAGGAGCTGTTCCATCATGGATTGGTGGGTTCCCATCTCTTGCCTCCCTCCAGAGCATCATTCCCAATCCTTGTCCTCATCCTGTCCAGTTTCTGGGCTCCAGCTCCCACCCTCACAGCCCAGGGATGCTCTGGGTGAAAGGCCAGAGCTGGCAGCCTTGTGCTGCCTCTGGCAGTGCTTTAATGCCCGTTAGATTTGGGGTGCGAGTTCGAGGGAGGGAGGAGGAGTGGGAATGGATGGGTAGGAATATTGGGATAAAGCTCCAGGGAGAACTCAGAGCTCTTCCAGTGCCCAAAGGGGCTCCAGGAGAGCTGGAGAGGGACTGGGGACAGGGATGGAGGGACAGGACACAGGGAATGGCAGGGCTGGATGGGATTTTGGGCAGGAATTGTTCCCTGGCAGGGTGGGCAGGGCTGGCACAGGGTGCCCAGATTTGCTGTAGCTGCCCCTGGATCCCTGGCAGTGCCCAAGGCCAGGTTGGACATTGGGGCTGGGACAGCCTGGGACAGTGGGAGGTGTCCCTGCCATGGCAGGACTGGGAAGGGATTCAAGGTCCCTTCCCACCCAAACCAGTCTGTGATAAACTCAGATGGCACTTGGTGACTCCAGCAATGCCACATCCCTCAGTGCTGTTAAACCCCACAGCTGGAGCTGGAGCTCCCCTGGCTGGAACTTTCCACCTCTGTGCTGTGTACCTGCTGAGCTCCTTTTCCTCTCTCCCAGCCCTCTTCCCCTTGCTGGCTTTTGGTTCCAGATTTTCCCCGTGTGGCTCCCGGGGCTGTGGCTCCTGGTGGCCACGTGCCCAGGGCTGGTGGCCACGTTCCCTGAGCCCTGCTGGAGCTGCAGGCCAGGAGCAGGATGGTTTATGAGCGTGGGGGGATGTGTGTGCACCGAATGGATGAGTCAGGCATTGGCAGGGCACCAGTTCACTGCAAATCAATTCTCACCTGCTGCAGCCTGCGCTGCTGCCTCGGGGGAGCACAGGGGGAGGCAGGGCTGAGGGAGAGCTCCCCACTGCAGGACTGGGCTGCAGGAGAGGGGAACAGCCAGAGGTGGGGAGGGACAGAGGGACAGAGGTGCTGGTGTGAGTCCCCAGCCACTGAGCTACAGCAGAAAAGCATGGCCAGAAAAGAACATCACACCAGGGAGAGATGCCGTGGGCAGGCAGGAAAGGTGCCCAAAATCTGCCCTCTCTGGAGGACCTGGCTGGTGGGTGACAGCTGAGATTGCTTGATGTCCCCCAGGAGGCCACAGCTGGTCCCAAAAATGTCACAGAGTGAGGGCAGTGCCCCAGAGAGGGGGCTGAGGGACACCCACAGCATGTCCCTGGCAGCAGCTGCTCACCCCAGGGACATCTGTGCTATCATCTGTGACCCTCCCTTCCCCTCCAGCTGGGGACCCCACCGAGTTTGGGGGTCATAAATCCAAGGAATAAGGTTTCTGGTTTCCATTTAGCTGCTGAAGTTAGAACAAGGTGATCAAAGACCCCTGTGGGCACCAGCCCGGAGCCATGGCAGGGTCTCCCAGGCAGCTGCAGTGCTGCCCTGGCAGGATGTCCGTGGGAACTGCAGGGTACAGCTCTTGTGAGGAGTGTGAGCAGAGTCTGGGCAGGCTCTGTGAGCCCCTGGGCTCGGGGCTGGGTCAGCCCAGGCACGATGCAATAAACAGCTCTGGCAATCACTGACAGCACTGCACAGATAGCAGTGACCTTTTCTTCTGCAATTATCTCTTCTCATAAAAACCCCATGCTGGCTTTAATAAAACACAGAAGGGAGCTGATAGTTTCATATGTGCTGCCATACAGGAGCCTCATCTGTGCCTGCCAAGCCAGGCAGAGCTGGGACCCTCTGGGCACTGGGAGGCTGCCCCAGCCCTGCTGGGCAGGGGGAGGTGATGCTGCCCTCCCACCCCTCCTGTCATCTGGCTGTGGGGACAGGGGAGCTGGGCTGGTGCTTCCAGCAGCCTCTACACACAGCAGAAACTTTTCTTGATTCAGTCCAAGGACATCTGCACCAGGGATTCCCAAAACTGCCCTGACCTTGTCCCAGGGCACCAGGGATTCCCCAAACAGCCCTGACCTTGTCCCAGGACATCAGGGATTCCCTAAACAGCCCTGACCTTGTCCCAGGACATCAGGGATTCCCCAGACAGCCCTGACCTTGTCCCAGGGCACCAGGGATTCCCCAGACAGCCCTGACCTTGTCTCAGGGCACCAGGAATTCCCAAAACAGCCATGATCTTGTCCCAGGACATCAGGGATTCCCTAAACAGCCCTGACCTTGTCCCAGGGCACCAGGGATTCCCTAAACAGGCCTGGCCTTGTCCCAGGGCAGCAGAGCCAAGCCCTGGGTCAGGAGGAGCCCCCACTGCTGGATGGGCACTGGTGGCTGCAGATCACTGGCAGTTCTGATAAAGGCTGGGATAGCCAGGGCTGACATTTCCTCCAGGATGATGAATTCGCTGTCTGACTCCTACTCATTTTTAATTCCCAGCTTCAGCCCTGCCTAATCCCAGGCTCTGGGTGCTCAATGCTAATGAGCAGCATGTTCCTGACTGCCATGCTTAACAGCAAAGCAACTCCCAGGATCAAGGGGGTTAAGTATTGAAATTGTCTCGTACATTAAATAATTAGTAGACAAACAGACTGACTTCTCAAGCCATCACCAGCCCCATCTGTTCCCTGTGTGTTTGCTCCCTCTCTTTGCTTGATCTGATAATTGGGGAGGGCTTCTGTGAGAGGCACCCGCCTTGCTTTGGGCCCGTGTGTGTGTCAGGAGGGGAAATGTGGTGCTGGGCACTGACTGAGGTGGCTGTGCAGTCACACTGCAGCTGGGTGATGCAGGGATGGCTGCTGTGGGCTCCTGGGTTTGGGCTGAGGTCAGGGAGAAGCAGGCAAATGATGCAAGGGATGTGGTTGGGCTCAGTCTGGATCTTGCTGAGAGAAGATGTGAGCCCAAAACTCTGTGTGTGGGCACACTGCGCATGGAGGGAGCCAGAAACAAGGGAGAGATAATCACAGAATCAGGGAGTATCCTGAGCTGCAAGGGAGCTACCAGGAGCACTGAAATCCAGCTCCTGTCCCTGCACAGACACCCCAACAATGCAGGGATGCAGCTCAGGCAGCCTCAGGGCTGTGCCCATTCCAAGGGGAGCACCCTCTGGGGGAGGGAACTTCTCCCAAAATCCTGCCCTGCTCCATCCCTGGGTGCTGTCCCTGTCCCAGGTGCTCCAGCTCAGCGTGCACTGAAACTGTGAAGCACAAACTCTGTGGCCCACCCAGAGGGAACGCTCCAAAAACTCATTTGCTGCACTGAAATGTTTTTGTAAATGTTTCAAATGGGTGTTTGAAAGCTTTTATTCTTTTATTTCCTTTTCAGTGCTAATGCTCGAAGGTTTCCTGTAATTGCTTCCCTGTTTTTACTGCTCTGTGGCTTTTGTGAAATATTTTTGTTTTAACTACAATATTGATTTAGATACAATGCTAAGAAGACCCCTGAAAAAAAGGTAAATGAAAAGCAATTACTAGAGAGTGCTTTAATGGAAAGGAGCCTCACTTGGGGAATCAGCCCAGAGCTCTGCAGTTATTATTATTTATAGGGCCCTGGGAAGGAGCACTTGGCCGGGCTGGCACGGGGAGTTATGGATGGGCAAGGCTGGTTCCATCAATAACACAGCCAGGCTCTGCCCAGGTCCAGCACGGGCAGGAAGGTGTCCCTCCTCCTCCTCTGCACCCCAAAGCAGCCCTTGGGGCTCAGGGAGGTTAGTGAGCACCCAGGCTGGTCCTGCCCAGGGGATGTGAGCTCAGGCCACTCCAGTTCTTTGTGGTGTACTGTGTTGTGGGGCTTTATTGGAAAGCTTTCCAAAGCTGTCACCCTGACAGGTCCCCGTGCTCATGGTGCTCATGTTCATCCCTGCAGTGCTGTGATGATGAGGGTGATGTGGCTGGGGAGGAAGGCAGGCAGGGACAGGAGGGGAATGTTATTTTGTCAGGGCAGTAAAAGAACTGAAGCCCAGGTGTGCCATAAAGAGAAAGTTGACTTTTACCTAAAACATGCCAGACATATTGCTGGGAAAGCTCGATTAAGGATTTTAAAAGGTGAAAACCTTTCATCCAATTGACTCCTGAGGAAGTTCCCTGACACAGAGTAGATAAATAGAGGCTCTTGCCCTTAGCTGTTCTAGCATGAAAGGGGAGTCTCAGGAATGCTCACCAGATTAATGAGACAGAGCACTCATAAATATGTCAGAAAAACACAATAGTTGGAGATGAAATAGATGTCTCCTTGGGAAGCACATCAATATTCACCAGGTTTGGGGTTTGCCCCAGGGAGGGCTGTGCCCAGGCCAGCTGTGCCAGGGCTCATCCTCTGAGCAAGGCAGCAGCTCTACTTGGCCAGGGCGGGCACAGGAGGTGCCCATGGCCTCAGGGCTGTGGTGAATGGTGGGTTTGGCAGTACTGGGGTGATGATTGGTTATCCCAAAGTTGTTTCCTAACCAGAATGATTCCCTGGTTCCACAGGTGTCCCTCCAGGACGGCAGGGCTCAGCTGTGCCACATCTCTGGGTGCTGTGCAGCTGTGTCAGGTCTGCTGTGAAAATCCTCTCTTAGAGGGGTGCAGGTTGGGATGTTCAGGGTTTCCAAGGTGGGGACAAGTCCAGGCTGTGGAATGAAGAGCAGCAGCCCTGGACCAGTCCAGCAGTGGCTACAGGGCTCTGCAGGGGCAGGGCATCAGTGTAGGGGATGTGGGTGAGCAGGGCACAGGGGAAAGCTGCAGCACGGGGAGCTGGGCACAGGCTGCTGGGGCATGGGGAGCTCGTCCCCAGGGGATGAGCAGCCCTGTGTGGAGGTGTTTAATGGGGCTGCTGCACGGAGTGGCGCTGCATTAATCACCATGGGAACACGCAGCAGTAAACAGGCTGAAATCATCCCGGGAAGCATCACAGCAGCCTTCACATCGGCCCCAAAGTGAATTAACAACGAGCTGGCAGTGAGTCAGTGAGCACAAAGCACAGCCAGGGCACCGCTGAGGGCTCCAAAGGGCAACCCCCAAAAACACAAACCGTGGTGTGCTGGGGGTCAGCCTGGGCAAGGCTGGAGTGGAGGAATGGCCAGCGCAGAGCCTTGGGGCTGGGACAGGCCCCATCACGGCAATTGTCCCCCCCAGTGCCACCCACCCTCCCCTGGCATCTCTGCTGAAGCCGTTTCCATAGCAGGGTTGGTCCTTCCCAGCACAGGGCTGAGCTGGCAGCACTGGGGAGTTCAACCCGTGCAGGGCTCTGCATCCAACAGCAGCCACAAAGGGTTTAAAGGTTTAAAAAGGTTCAAAGGTTTACAAAGGTTTGAAAGGTTTAAAAGCTCATTCCTGGAATGCCTGGCTCACCCTCACCTGCAGCTGGGTGTTCTCCCAGCCTTGGTCCAACCCTGGCACATCTCCTGAGGGTCCCTGACATCCTGTGTCAGCCCTGCATCTCCTCCTCCAGCCCAGGGAGTGCTGCTGGTCCCCAGAGCCACCTTCCCTGGGGATGGCTTCAGGCTCTCCTGGGACTCAGAGAAAACTCTGCACAGGCTCACGGGGCTTTTGGGGTGTCCTGGAGCCCCCGAGGCAGCGCCACCAAGGCAGAGCCTCTTTCCCCATCCTTCAAACATCTCTGCCTGGGGCCAGCACCCACCCTGGTGCCCACATGGAGCTGATATCCCAGGATTTGTGGCACAGAGGAGATGGTGGGGCTGGCAGGCAGTGAGGTACCAGGTGTGGGGTGGGAGAACATAAATGAGATTTATGTACCTAATAAAGGTACCAAAAGGGAATGCCTCCCTTTCTGGCTCATCTCCCTGGCACCTGAGCTCTCTCTCAGCCCCACCTCTCTCTCAGGTATTTGGGGTCTCAGGGCTGCAGGGCTGGTCCTTGAGCTGGACCAGGAGCATTTTGCTTTTCCTGCTCCATTGAACTCCTCCTGTGTTGGTTTGTCTGGCTCCATCCTGCTGTGCTCTCTGTCCTGTGCCTGGGAGGTGTCCAGACATCTGCAATGTCACGATACCCATGCAGCACTTGTGTCCTGGGACCTCTCCTGCAGTTCAGGATCCTTTAGGATCAGTTCCAGAGTGGAAGCAGGGTGGCACCTGCTGCATCCCTGCCGTGGGTGCTGCTCACCCCAGGGAGGGAGGGGAATGCCTGCAAGGTGCTGGCAGATGCTGCCACCCTGCTGGGCCCATCCTGATGTCAGCCTGTGTTATCATCGTCATGGAAACCAGGAGCTGGTGCAACAGCACAAACCATCCCCAAAAAGCACCAGCACAGGCTGCCTGCAGAGACATGACTCAGGGGTAGCTCAGAGCTGCCTGGAAAACAGCCCAGCAGCTTCCTGGGAGTGCCAAGGGACAAGAAAGGAACAGCAGGAACCTCAGTGGGTGACAGAGCAGGGACCTCAGTGGGTGACAGAGCAGGGACCTCAGTGGGTCACCTTGTCATGAACAGCTCACCTGGGCATGGCTGGGAGTCACCAGTGGGCCCCAACACCACAGCCCTGCTCCCCACTGGTCAAGCACAGTGTGCTGACCACAGGAGGGACCCACAGCCAGCTCTGGCCAAGCTGAGCAGAAGAAGAAGCAGCAGAGGAGGCAGCAGAGGAAGAAACACAGAGACCCTCACTCCCTGGCTGCTGCATCATTTGTCAGTGCTCAGCTGGATCACGCCTGCAGGACAGCCTGAAGTGCCTGGGAGATGATGCCCACATTTGTCCAAGGCACAGAAGATTGCAATTATTGCTGATAAATAACAACAGTTCATGATAAGTGCTGATTTCAGGCATGGAGAACCAGAGCTCGGTAGGGCTGAGAGCTCAGAGACACCACCAGGCAGGTAGAAAAGACAAAAGTGGAAATGAAAAGCCAGGAGGAGCACATTTCCCCTGGCAGGGTGGCCTGGGGCAGCAGGACAGGCACTGCTGGAAGGATGGAGATCTGTCAGCTGGGCACTGAACTCCAGCAGGGAAAGAAAAGCAATGAAAGAGCAAAGCAAAGAGAGAACTGGGCCCAGGAGACACAGCTGAGTTCAGGGCAGGGGTGGGAGCATTGCCTGACCCAGCCAGGCTCACAGGGAAGGCAATGCCTGCCAGAAACCAAGTTTTGGCTTTGAGGTGTTTTGCCGTGATTTAGCAAGTGGAGATGGAGTGAGGGAACCTCTGGGCAGCTGTGCCAGGGCAGAAGGGCCCACGGGGATGGTGTCACCCTCACCTCCTTCAGGGCTTCACACTCTCTCATGTTTTCAACATTTTAGAAACCTCCTGGTTTCCTTCACAGCGTTTTGGGGTGGGAAGGAAGGAGCTCTGCCCTGTCAGGAGCCTGTTCTGTACCACAGCCAGGAGCTGTTGGTGTCTGCACCGTGCCCCCAGGCTGTGTCCAAGGAAAGGTTTCTTGCAGAAAGCCTTTCTCCACATCAGTTTTTAGTATTTGCTTTTTCATTAAGACCCAAATCTCCTGCTTGTCCTCCTTAACTTCTGCTGAGTTTCTTTGTGTTGTCATTTCAGAGGCAGTTCCAAGGTTAAAGCAAACTCCTCACGCTGCAGTGACTGCAGCTCTCCAGGGGAAGGTTAAAGGATGCAAATTGTTGACAGAGGGCTTTTCAATTTAGCGTGCAAAGATCTGATGGTTGAGAGGTGAAGTTAGACAAATCTAGGATGGGTGATCTGCAATTGGGGCCGTTTGCCAGGGCTCCTGATGGATTCCCCTTCACCTGTGATTTTAAAATGAAGATTGGGTGCTTTTCTAAATGATGTGGCCACGTTGAGAAAGCATTAATTTGGGAGAATGCTTCAGAGGCGCTCGGACTGGTCCTACCCATGAAGCCATGAATTCCTCCTGGGCTTTTCCACATCTCCTGTGGTGGCCAGGAGGGTCCCAGACCTCTTCAGCCCCACCCTGTCTCCCACTGCCTTGGCAGGGCTGTCAGTGCAGAGACAATCACAGAGCCATCCCTACTACTGACTTATCCAGCTCCATCCTGCCTTGTCCAGCTCCATCCTCCCTTTTCCAGCTCCATCCTCCCTTTTCCAGCTCCATCCTGACTTATCCAGCTCCATCCTGACTTATCCAGCTCCATCTTCCCTTTTCCAGCTCCATCCTGACTTATCCAGCTCCATCTTCCCTTTTCCAGCTCCATCCTGACTTATCCAGCTCCATCCTGCCTTGTCCAGCCCCATCCTGACTTGTCCAGCCCCATCCTGCCTTGTCCAGCCCCATCCTGCTTTGTCAAGCCCCATCCTGCCTTGTCCAGCTCCATCCTCACTTGTCCAGCTCCATCCTGCCTTGTCCAGCCCCATCCTGCCTTGTTCAGTTCCATCCTGCCTTGTCCAGCCCCATCCTGCCTTGTCCAGCCCCATCCTGCCTCTCCCAGCTCCATCCTGCCTCTCCCAGCTCCATCCTGACTTATCCAGCCCCATCCTGCCTTGTCCAGCCCCATCCTGCCTTGTCCAGCCCCATCCTGCCTTGTCCATCTCCTTCTGCCTTGTCCATCTCCATCTCCATCTCCATCCATCTCCATCCTACCTTGCCCAAACCTCCTGGCCAGCAGCCACCCCCTCCCAGCGTTCTCACTCAGTGCTCACAGGGTACCTGGGGGTTCTGCCGTGGTTTTTATTGCTCAGTGTTTGCAGTGCAGCTCTGGGATGCCTGTCCCTGCCTGCCCTGAACTCAGCTGTGTCTCTTGGGCCCAGTTCTCTCTTTGCTTTGCTCTTTCATTGCTTTTCTTTCCCTGCTGGAGTTCAGTGCCCAGCTGACAGGTCTCCATCCTTCCAGCAGTGCCTGTCCTGCTGCCCCAGGCCACCCTGCCAGGGGAAATGTGCTCCTCCTGGCTTTTCATTTCCACTTTTGTCTTTCCTACCTGCCTGGTGGTGTCTCTGAGCTCTCAGCCCTACTGAGCTCTGGTTTTTCATGCCTGAAATCAATGGGGCAAGCACTTATCATGAACTGTTGTTATTTATCAGCAATAATTGCAATCTTCTGCGCCTTGCACAAATGTGGGCATCATCTCCCAGGCACTTCAGGCTGTCCTGCAGGTGTGACCCAGCTGAGCACTGACAAATGATGCAGCAGCCAGGGAGTGAGGGTCTCTCTGTTTCTTCATTTCTTAAATTTTATTTAATGGCAAGCTGTGTCTCTCCTGATGCTCAAACCAACCATGTGCCCACTCCTTGGGCATTGAGATCCAGGAGATCTGAGATTTTTGTGCTGTGTGCATGGGAATAAAATATGAATGTCTCTTGTTTAATGGTCTAAAAGTCTTTCTCGCTCTGCAAAAACCCAGCATCCCCAAATCCATTTTCATTTAGAACATTATGAGTAATTCTACTGGCAGCAGCTTTTCCTTGCCATATATATTTGTTAGAGGGAGAAATTCCCCATCCTGAAATATGTTCTTGCTTGGATCAAATAGCTTTTGAACTCCAGCTCTGTGTTTAACCCTTTTTGGTGCTTTCCATGTGCTGTTTATCCCACACCATGCAGGGCAGAGCACTCCTCTCAGAGGAGAGGACACCTGGAATGCAGAAAACAGCCCCAGCAGTGCTCAGAAAACAAAACTGGAGCAGTTTGAGAAAAAGCTGTGGGGTTTTTTCAAGATTAGGAAGACCAGCATCCTTCTCCCCACAGGGCAGAGATCTGCCCATGCCCAGTGATGGCCACCAAGCTGTCATTTGGGCATTGCCAGGTGCCCACAGCCACTCTGGGCTCAGCTGGGGACACAGGTGGGTGCCCCAGCCCAGCTGAGGGGGCTCTGCAGGGCAGCTGGAAGGGATTCCTGAGTTTTCATGGATCCCAGCCTGGTGGTGGTGACAGAGCTGCTCACAGCTCCTTCTCCTGGTGCTGGGGATTGCACAATGGTTCAGAGGTTTTTATAGAGAGGAGGGGATCCCCCCAGTTCCTGGTAATATATCCCTGTTTCATGGGATCTGTGCTGGGAGTGTGGGAAGGAGAGGGAGAGAAGTGAGTGCTGCCCAAAGGAGGAGGTGGGACAGGAGACCTCAGAAATCCTGATGTTCTCTGGCCATTCCTGGTGCTCTCTGGCCATTCCTGATGTTCTCTGGCCATTCCTGGTGTTCTCTGGCCATTCCTGGTGCTGTCTGACCATTCCTGATGTTCTCTGACCATTCCTGGTGCTCTCTGGATATTCCTGGTGTTCTGTGCAGCAGGACCCTTTTCCTGGGCTGTTTCTTGGCACTCAGGTCTCAGCTTTCCCATATTTCTCCTTCCTGGGTGCCCCCATGTAGGCCCAGCTCCAGCAGAGCACTCAGAAGCTGGGTTTAAGCAGGGAGCAGTGCTCTGCTCCTGGACCTGGCTGCTCTGCTCCAACCAGGAGTTTCTGGATGCTGCAGGCTGGGCAACCCACACAGTTATCCAAACTGCCTGGGAAATCTGCACTTTTCAAGGCTTTCCCCCTTCTCAGAGCTTCATTGCTGAAAAAACCAGCCCAGTTACTTTGTTTTGCTTTTTTTTTTTTTCATGTTCATCCTCTGTGTGTGTCTACCCACAGCACACCTTGAGCGAGCTGAGCATAATTAATCACAGTTTGCTTCCCCGTGTTAGCATGGGATTCCTAAATCCCCAGCAAATCCTTTGGGAGCAGATGCAGTTATAAAAGGAATTCTCACTAAAAATAGTGATATGTGCCATAAAGAAGTGTCAGGGCAATAGTGCTTTAGTTGTTTGTCGTGTTGCCAGCTGTGACAGCCACTCCTGGTGCCAGGTCCCAGCTGTCCCTGTCCCCTGGACGTGCTGGGTTCTGCTCCCTCTCCTCTCCCCGTCCTGGGAGCTCCTCTCCTGAGCTCACCCAGAAAATCCTGTGGCAAACGCTGTCAGGGTCTCTCCCGGCTGAAATGGATGAGGAGCTGCTTGGAATTGATATCTCCTGCACGTGTCAGTGTGACAGCCTGGGAGAGAGAAATGATAGACAGAGATTTGTGGCTCTGACAGATGTGGCAGAGGACACACCACAGCCACTGAGCTGCTCCCATCAGCTTTTGGAGGTGACAGTCTAAATCCATGTGTTGGGACTGTGATCAGCAGAGGAGTCTGAGGAGATGAGGGCTGTGGGGTTGTGCTCATGGATTTGGCCAGTCCTTTCTCCAGGCTCAGCACTGCTGGGCTGGGGAAGTGCTGCCAGTCCACTTTTATAGAGATTTGGAAGGAGCAGCCAGACAAGCAGTGACAAAGAGATCTCCAGCAGAGCTCTTTGATAGCACAGTTGGGAAGCTTTTGGCTGAGGCCAAGTGATTCATGTGCCTGGGATGGTGTCAGAAGAGAGAGAAAGGGAGACAGGAACAGGGAGATGGGTTTGCTCTGTGCCAGGAGTGGCCACGCTCACTAGAGAACACCTGCTGGGACCTGCTGGAAAACTGGGGGTGATGAGTGAATATTTCACACTGAGGCTGCTGACCTGTGTTTAGTCATGTCTGGGATGGAAAAACCTCTGGGGTCATCGGGTCCAACCATGCCCCCAGCACTGCCGAGGCCATCACTGAACTGTGTCCCCAAGTGCCACATCCACAGAGCTTTGGAGTCCCTCCAGGGATAGCGACTGCCCTGGGGAGCTGTGCCAGCCCTGTCAGGGAAGAATCTTTTTCCTAAAATCCAAAGGGTTAGAGGTGAACCAAGTCTTTTAGTGTGCAAATAGAAGCATCCAAACCTGAGGAGACAGGACAGGGCTGTGCCTGCTCAGCTCCAGCCCATCACTGACCTTTGGGAGAGCAGGAAATTCTGCAAGAACTGAAATCCAGGTCATGTTCCCAAGGTGTGAGCAGGAAGGGATGGAACCAGGCAGCTCAGGGCAGGAGATGCTGTGCACTCAGCAGCGACTATGAAGGACGGTAAGGATCAGTTGCAGATAAGTAAAGCATTTTGGAAGTGGCCAAAACCAGAATTTTATCCTTGGTTAGTCAAGGAATGGGCAGAAGCCATCTGGGCTGTTACAGTGCTCCAGGAGATTGGCAAAGGTAAAATCTGTATTTACACAGGGGAGAAAGAAGGAGGATTGGAAAATTGCTACTAACATTCTAACCTGACTGCTTGAAACTCAGATCCCAGAAAAATATAATTTCTAAATTACATTTCTTAATGAAAATTTTAAAAAAAGATCCTTCCCAAAAGAAAAAGCCAATCTGATTTCCCTGTGTGATGAGATTAAATACTGTGGATTGAGAAGGAGCCAGGGATGCTGCATGCCTTGGCTGGGCTGGGAGCTCGCTGTGCTTCCCATGACATTCCTTTTAGCAAGGTTGGTGAGCAGGTCTGCACACAGCTGCTGTGGGAGAGGCACAGAGCACGGCTGGGAGGCAGACAGGAGAAATCAATAAGCGGCTGTCAGAGGAGAGGATGGATTGAGTGACTTCCTGCAGGAATCCATCCTCAGCCTAATGCAAGGCAGTGTTCTCCCTAACGATCCCAGTGATGGAATATTCACTGCTCGGGCTGCAGAGCTTCAGGAGGGGAATTAGTGCTGCAGTTGCAGAAAAGGAGATTTCCAGCCGTGCAGCAGGAGGGACAATTAAGCACGGGGTTGTTTGGCCTGGGGAGGGCTCTGGAGTTTCTGTCATTAGAAGTGTTTAAGAGGAGTTTGCAGAAACATCTCCTGGGATTGATGGGCAGCTGACCCTACTCTGGGGCAGGGCCACACTTGGGGTCCCTCCCAGCCCTGTTTGCTGTGATCCTGCATTGTCCCAAAAGCAGCATCACATCTCTAATGGCTTTTAGGGGAAAGTATGAAAAATACCCCAAAAATCGGGAAATACGTGATGACTTTAAAAACAAGCACAAAATCTCAGTGTATTAACCCAGATTTCCAAACAAGTGGAATAAATTGAGCAGCCTGGCTTCCAGGAGCTACTGGAGCTCTTGCTGGCTTCCTCCACCTTGGCTTTGGAAAGCCTGGCTTGGGAAGTCTCACTGCAGTGGAAAAGCGATGGATTTCCAAAACAGAAATATGAACAAAGGTGTTTATACAAAGTGGGAATGAATCTATTTCTTTTTCCATCGGTTCCTCTGGCAAAGACAGCTGGGCATTTCCAGTGCTGGTGTTTGAAATGCAAAATGCACCTCACAGGAGAGCTGTTCCACGCCATTCACGCTCACAGCGAGTTCCTGGTGCCTGTGTGGGATGTGCAGCCCCCCTGGCTGGGGCTGAGCAGCAGTGTGAGGATGGCAGTGCCACACAGCCCAGTCCCCACTGCAGCCCACCCTGCTCAGGGCAGCATGACTTGCACACACCCGACAGCAGTGAGGAAGATGAATCCTGTGCAAGGGCAGGCACGACGCCAGGACAGCCAGAGAGGCAAGAGCAGTTAATTGCTTCAGATTCCAACAGCCCCAAAACGTGCCCTGGGTGCAGACAGCCCTTCCTCCCGCTGCACTGGACCTCACTGTCCGAGCCAGCAAATAAAACAGGCAATGGAGGTGCTCGTCATGATTTTTAATGTCAAAATTAGATTCACGGATGCCTTATGGTCTCTGTAATTACTAGACATCACTCATCATTTTTCCCAGCTCAAGGGATATTCTGTTATTGACCTCGCTGGGAAGATATAAATACATTACTGAATGGAAATATCACCATTTACTGTTGTGGAAAGGTCTACACCATAGCTCAAAGGACTCTGAAATCTTTATCTCAGTGTACCTACAGCAGAGGAGAATGCCTGATACCGTTGATACGATGCCAAACCGCTGCTACCGAGGTCTTATCTTGAGGAGAAAAACCTATTAGAGGTTATTAAAGGAGAGCAGCAACAGCAAACCACAAACTCAAAGGAATTTATTACAGCCAAAGAGCTGAAAATCCCGTGCCAGGCCAGCACAGAGCTGCCAGTGATGGAGTGGCCAGAGGGCAGGGTGGTCCCAGGGATCTGCTGGAAGCCTGGTGGGATCTCAGGATGAAGGAATGTCCCAGCCCCTGGATGTGATGGGGGCTGAGAGCAGGGGGAGGCCAGGCTGAGGGTTGGGTGGCAATGTGTGGGTCTGGGGGGCTGTGGGTCACCCCGAGGGAGGAGCTGCTCCCCAGCCCCTGTTTGTCACCCCAGAGCCTGGCAGGGGACACTGCTGGTGTGCTAGGGACACAGGAGGAGCTGGCAGAACGGGGCAGGGAGGAGGGATGTGCTGCCAGGCACTGCGGGGTTTGTGGGGTTTTAGGATGGAACCAACCATGGCTGTGCCCTCTGCAAGGGCTGAGCTCTGAGTGAGCACCTCTGGTGTAAATTGGGGTGCCTCAGCTTGGGGTGCTGCCTGGAAAGGCTGAGCTGGAGCAGAGAGCAGCCAGAGCAAAAGGAATAAAATCGGGATTCATTGAAAGGATCCACCTTGGGCACTGCAAGAGCCTTTGGGCTGCACCCAAATCAAATCCCAGATGGATCCTGGGCACGAGTTTTACACTTTTAGAAGTTTGGGTTCATCTCCACATTGGGGTCAATTCTCCAAGCACAGCCCCAGGCTATGAAGTCTCAGCCCCTGGCTTTGCCCCCTTTCCCTCACTGTTGTTTCTGATTTTTGGGTACCAGTTGTCCTTGGTTCTCCAGCTAGAAAGGAATTGTTTTGTCACTCCCTGTGAAGAGAACTCACTAACACCTAATGTGAAGTATCAGAGTTATACACGAAGCAGCAGAGATTCTGAAAAATAGAAGTTAAATTCTGAAAAATAGAGAATAAAACCCAAGGCATCAGGGGCAGGGCACCAAGGGAGCAGCCCCGGGGTGTGGCAGGGCTCAGCCACATCCCCAGGGACCAGCCTGGGAGCAGCAGCAGGGACAGGAGCAGCACAGCCCAGCAGAGGGCTCAGGGCCAGGCTCCCTCTCCCATCCTGTCTGGATGGACGCTGGCCAGAGCCTGCACCCCATGGAGAGCAAACCACAGCTCCTCTGCCTGCAAGGGCTCATGACTGTTCACTGAGCCAGGGAGGTTTCTCTGCTTTCTGTTTTGGGCCAAGCTCCCCTTGTATTTATTTACAATCAGCAGAGCAGCTGGTAGCCACTGGCATTGAAGAAAATTGCTGTGAAAAGCAGGAAATTGGCTTCTCACCTTATGAGAGGGGCTAAATCTGCCCTAAAGGAACCCAGCCCTGCAGTCTGCCCCTACCCCCAGCCCCCTGGCCTGTGCTTGTCCCTGTCACCAGGTTTCTGGTCTCACAGGTGTGCCTGGAGCAACCTCCAGAGCTGGCTGGAGACAACGTGGCATCAAATCTGCCTTGGGTGCTCAGTGCTGCACCTCACCCCAAACGTGTTAGTAAGCACAGGGTTTGCTCACAGGTGTCTTTGAAAGGCACCTGAAGGTTTTTAGCAGTGCAGTTATCATCAGGGATTCCCTTTGGGAGGCTGCAGAAGTGGGGAAAGGCTCTCTGAGATGCACAGCCCGTGTTCTCTGTGGTCCTGGGCTCTCCTGTGCCACCACCACCCAAACCCAGCCAGGCACTGCTGCTCCTGAGCCATCACAGCTCCCAGGCTGGGACATGACAGCCCTGCTGTGCTGGTGTGGCACTCCCCAAAAACACCTGCAGGCCCTCAGTTTTGGGCATGGGTCACTTGTCTGGCCTCTCTGTGCCAGGGGTGCTGAGCCCTGCAACAAAGCCTGGCTCTGCCAGCTCAGCCTGGCCCTGGCTGTGCCCAGTCAAAGCCAGACCCTCAGAAAAGCTGCTCAGTGCTCGTGTCCCCTCTGCCTGGCCCTGTGTAACCACTATGGCAGTGCTGTCAGTGTCTAACACATTAAAGTTCAGGCAGCAGGGGAAAGGATGACCTTTTGCATTTTGCCCAGAGCAGGCAAGGGGAGTGTAATTATAATTTCATGTAATTCATCTCCTGACACTGTGTAACAGCTGAACTTCACTTGGTCAAGGCAGGGATGAGGGAAGAAGGACAGGAGGAGGAGAGCACCCCAGCATGCAGCTGGGACAGCCCCCCTTGGGCAGAGCCACCCAGTCCTGCATGGCTCAGTGGCCACCACGAGGGTCCCCAGCCTGGCCTGGGGGCACATGGAGCCTTCCCCTTCCTTTTTTTGGGTTGTCTTTGGGATCACACCATACCCAAAACCTCTCTCTGGCAGTGGGGACAGGTGAGGGCTGTGCCCCTCCAAATCCCAGAGCTGAGGATGGAGCAAACCACAAAAACCCAGCCCCGTGGTTTTTCCCTTAAAGAAAAATTTTCTCCTGTCCAAACATGCTGTACCTGAGGCCATAGCAGTTAATTAGTTCCTTGTTAATTTGCTGTGCTGCCCTGAGGTCCATAGGGGATGGAGGGTGGAGCAGCACACTCCCAGCCCCTCAGGGTGGGCACCAAAGCACTCTGTGCCCCCAGAGTCACCACCAGGACTGGCAGGTGGTGTCTGCAGGGCGCTTCACTAGAGCAGACACCGTGTTTGCAGAAAGAACATCACACCCATTTAAAAGCTGGTGCCACCTGAAATCTATTTCTCATCCCTGACTGATTAAATTCTGCTAGCTGGAGATTTTATCCTGGAGAAATCCTGCAGGAAGCTCTAATAGCAGAGTCAATCTTTATAACATTGGCCACAAGAAAACAAGAGCACGAGTTTTGCTGCAGGTTTGGTCTTTGGGTGTGTGGCTCCCTGTGCCTGCCAGCCCCACCACCATCCTGCACCCAACAGGAGTCATTAAATATTTATCTAAGAGGTTTTCATTGCTGAATGGTGAAATAGAAACCAGCAATTATTAAAAGGGTTTGTTAAGATAAACAGTTTGGAGGAGAGAGAGCGCGGTGCTGCCTAACCCAGGGGACTGGGCAGTGGGATGCTGTTTGCTTCTCTGCTGCTCCAGGGGAGATCCCAAGGCAGCACTGGATGAATTAACCCTGGAGTTTGATTCCTGGATGAATGTGGGGAATGCAGAGCCCAAAGGAGCTGTGACGTGGGCACCTGGCACTCAGCACCTGCACTCTGACAGCCATGGGAAAAAGCAGCAGGGATGCTGGGTCGGGAGTTGTTGGTCATCAGAGTTGTGCCACACTGGGCTCTCACAGCCCATAAAAACGCCCCAGCTACCACAGCAGAAATCCCTTCATCAGCATCAGGCAGCTTGGGCAGCACTGCTCTCCACAAAGGCTCCAGCAGTGAAACAATCTCATGAGATCAGCCTGCAGCTCATCCCTGTGTGCCTCCTGCGGGGCTGTCACACTGCTCAGCCTAAAGCCCTCAGTAAATGTCTTTTGCTTATTAAAAATGAGCTCTGCCAGCATTTCCCCCCCTGCACATCCTCTGGGTTTGCCTTCCTGATGGCAGGGCAGCACACCCCATTTGTGAGCTGCATTAAAAGGTCTTTCATGGTTTCACTGCCACTTTTTAAAAGACCCTTCTGGGCTGCTCTGCTCCAGCTGCCCTGCACCAGCAGCAGCAGACTGGGTGGGTGAAATGGGCTGTGCACAGCACTGGGCTTTGGAAAAAGGCTGCTCTGGTGTTCCAAATCTCTGTTTTTATCCAGGTAGGAAATGCTTGGCTCCTCCCCCTGGGTGGAGCATCTCCCCATGGGATGATGGAATTTTATCAGCCATGCACTGGGACTCAGTGGCCATTAACAGGAGAGATCTCCTGGAGGGAGGATGGGGTGTGAAAAGATAAAGAGCACTGCCCCAGCTGGTTTTAACACATGGCCCATTAACAGGAGATATCTCCTATGGAGATAAAGAACGCTGCCCCACCTGGTTTTAAGACATGGCCCATCAACAGGAGATATTCCCTTTGGAAATAAAGAACACAGCCCCACCTGGTTTAACAGCTGGTGATAGAATTCATACTTTTGGTCACATCCTGCTTTGCAAGCCAAGATAGTGGGACTGTGCAGCTCCCCCTGAGCTGACCCCAAGTCTCTGTGCTGTAGGAGCCAGCCCCGCCCTGTCCCAGTAAAACCTCATTGCCTGTCCTGGCCCATGAAGACCCCACAGCCCCCAGCAGGCCCAGCAGTGCTGGCAGGAGGGATGAGCCTGCAGGAATCAAAGGGCACTTTGAATGCCACACAGCATTTACATTCAAAAGTCTGTGAAAGGTTTGGGATTTATCTCCATGCTGGGAGGGAGCCTTATTAGTGGCTTTTGGGTACACCGCTCCTGAATAATGAGGACAATCCTGTCTGGGGAAGATAAATCCCAATATAATGATGCCATTGTCTTTCCTTATTATAACTCCCCGTCAGCCCCTTATTTAACTGCTGGTTTACCCAAAGATTGTCACTGCCTGCTTTAGCACAGGAAGATAATACAATGCTTTTTAATTGCCACCCCGTCTAAAATTAGCACTTTCTTCTTTGGCTAATGAGCCACAGCGCAGCCCTTTGGGGAGCATGGCTTGAGCAAGGGCAGCTCCAGCTCCTCATCCCCATGGTGTGCTGGATCTGCTTCTCCACATCCTGCAGGACATCCCCTGACCCCCCAGAGCAATGGGTGCTCTGCTCCAACCCCTCCTTTCCTCCACCTGCCCGCTTTGCACGGGAACAGGAATCTTGGGGAAAGGTTTCTCCAGCTTTGCAAATTCTCCTACAATTATCACATGAAAGAGAGTGGCTGAGAGAAACAACCTGAGGACAGAAATACTGCCTGGAAATAAATTTGGGAGACTATATTTCTGCTGTGACAGGTTTGGGGAGTGCCAGAACTGGGCTGAACAGGCAGGAGGCTCATGGGTCATTATGAGTTTGAGTCAGTTACCAGGGGATGCGAAGGCAGACGGAGATGGATGCATTGTAAGAAGGTTTTCTGGAGATGATTTGAGCAATTTCAACTCACTGCCGTGGTTGGGATCGACTTGAAAGTTTCCTAATGAATTTCTTTGTCAGGAGGAAATTGGGCTGTTGAGTAGAGGAATGTGCAGAATAGAAAAGCAGCACTCTTTCTGTTGAAAATGCACCGGTGACAAATCCAGCTACAGCTAAAATGCCTGAACCTCTTGGTGTGGAGGCTCTGGGGGTGTCCCCGTGTCTAAGGGTTTTGCAGGAGCTGCCCTCCTGCAGCCACAGGCAGGATGAGGCTGTGGTGAGGACCTGGCAGCTCCTGAGAAGGAGAAGTTTGTCCTCAGGATGCAGGAGCTCCTCCTGCCTTTTTTCCCCCATAACGTGACGCTCTATGAATATTGTAATGAATACAGTTATGCTCTGAAAAAAAAAGAAAACTAATTTATTTATGAGGTTATTTGATTTCCTCTGAAATGCCTCATCTAGCAGCCCCCTCCATTAGAAACCCTCCGAAGCCATGCAAGAAAAATACAAGGCTTTTGATTTAAATTAATAAGGCAGCTGCAAATTTTTGCTGCATTTTAAAACATTACTATCGAAAATATTCTTCCATGGATCATTTTCCTGCTGTTTTCTTCCTGAATATTCCTAATTATGGCAATAATTAATTTTAACGAGTCATCCACCATCAATTCCATTGCAACTTGTGAGTGTCCTGCAGCTGACTTTAAAAAAAAAAATAAATTCAAAGCTTTGCCCTCCTCTGGCTGCCTCTGTAATGAAACCTGGGATTACTTAAGGAATTGGCACTTGGCCCCAGTGATGCAAAATTGCCTGGTCCTCAGTCAGAGCTGCTGCTGTCCAGCCCGTGATGGATGGCATCATTCAGAGCTTTTATAGGCCCAGCGAAAGAGGCCAATCTGTCCGAACTGATAAATCTCAATCTTCTGCAATATTTCATGTTCTACCAGACACACGCGTGGAGCCAACGTGATGCTTCATTTTCCTGGGCAAACAGATCCGCCAAGGCCAACACCAAAGTCCTTGGGCAAACTCTGACCTCTGGGGAGGGCAGTGGGAAGGGCTGGATGGGGGATGGAGGAGAGGCTGGGGAGGTCTGGATGGAGTTTGGAATGATCTTGATGGAGGCTGGAAGTCTGGATGGAGGCTGGAGAAGTCTGGATGGAGGTTAAGAAGGAGTCAGGGAAGTTCTGGAGGGAGTTTGGGAAGGTCTTGATGGAGGCTGGGAAAGTCTGGATGGAGGTTGAAAAAGAGGCTGGGAAAGTCTGGGTGAAGGATGGAAGGAAGGCTGGGAAGGTTTGGAAGGAGTTTGGAATGATCTTGATGGAGGCTGGAAAAGTCTGGATTAAGGTTAAGAAGGAGGCTGGGAAAGTCTGGGTGGAGGTTGGGAAGGTCTAGATGGAGGCTGGGAAAGTCTGGATGGAGGTTGGAACAGAGACTGGGAAGGTCTGGGTGGAGTTTGGAAAGGTCTGGTTGAGGTCTGGGAAGATCTGAGTGGAGGCTGGGAAGGTCTGGATGGAGTTTGGGAAGGTCTGGATGGAGGCTGGAAGGTCTGGATGGTGGCTGGGAAGGTCTGGATGGAGTTTGGGAAGGTCTGGGTGGAGTTTGGGAAGGTCTGGATGGAGTTTGGGAAGGTCTGGCTGGAGGAGGTGGATGGACAAAGGTGGATCAGTGAGTGTTTTGGAGCCTTGTCTCCATCTCCCACACCATCAGCCCTCCCTACAAGAAGAGATTCCAGCTGCTTGTGGATACCCAAGGGCATGGGAGCCCTCGGGGGCACCTCAGGCTGAACTTCACCACGTTGTTCTCATAAGAGCAAGGAAAAAATTGAGGTACCAAAATAAAGAACATTTCAGAACAGGGCTGGCAGGTGGGGAAAAGAGCCAGGCCTCTTTCATTCCTGAGTGTATTCCTGGCATTCCTCTCCCTTGATTTCCTTTGGTTTTGCAAATCCACCCAGAGCCAGGCCAGAGAATTGTGGCAGCAGAATTTGGGGTGTGTTCATGCCTCCTCCCACAGATCCAGGCTTGGGCTATTGCCACTGGATGGAAAATGAATTTTTCCTGCTGGGCTGTTGCTGTGACCCTCTGTGACCCTTGTTAAATCCCCCAACCAAGCTGGGGCTGCCTCTAAAACTGCAAATGCTGGGCTTTATCTGGTTTTATCTCCTGGTGCTGCACTGCTGATCCACAGGCTGTGTTGCAGAACTCTGTGCACAGCCAAAACATCCCTGCATGGTTCCAAGCACGAAGAACATTCCAAGCTGAGCTTTCTCTGCCCTGTGCCATCATCCTGGGAACACTGCTCTCCCCTGGAGCTGTGCCTCTGGTGCAGGTGCCTCAGGGTGCACAGTTCATGAAGGACAAACACACATCAGGAAATCAGGAGTCAAAGGGCGCCCAGGGCCATAATTTCATTTTAAAAGCTGGATTCCCACAGCCTGTGGTGCCCGTCCTGGTGGCAGCATGCCTGGCTCCCGATCCCAGGGAAGAGCTGCTTCAGCATCCAGAGCAAGGCAGGCAGGCAGGGAGAGCATTAGGAGCATTCAATTGACTGCAAAGCCCATGAGGACATGAAATACGCTCTCTACATACACAGGGTTTAGTGATGATGGGAAAAAAGCATTTCCTCTTTACTGCAGCTTGAAAGGGTGAAATGGAGGCTGACCAACAGCCACTGCTTTATCCTGCAATTTACTGCTCTCACTCCCAGCCTGGCCCGAGAGCCCGGCTCCCTTTGTACCATTTTTGTATTAGTGGGTTTTATTTGTGTCCAGAGCTTTGGACTGCAGAGCCAAACCTGTCTGGGTTCCTGCCTGGGCACTGCTCCCAGCCCTGCTGAGCCTGGAGAGCTGCAGGACCTGCTGGGGTCCAGCTGGGTGCTGGGACCAGGAATTCTGCCAGGGTGTAGTGCAGGCTGGAGCCATGGGGACTTTACATTGCACAGTCAGACCAGGAAGAGCTCAGTGAGAGCAAATGGATCCAGCCGTGCCTCAGTTTCCCTCCCTATCCTGATTAACCCCCCAGGAGGCAGCACAGCTTGAGGAGGGGTGTGAGAGGCTCAAAGACCTCTTGCTCTGGCCTGGCCACCCTGGGGCACCTGGGGCAATCCTGATTTTCGCACAAGCTCTGTTTCGCAGCAGGCTCCATTGAGATTTCTGGAGTTGCCAGATCTATCTCCAAGCTTTGTTTTCCAGCTCCTGCTGGCCTGGGGTCTCCTGCATCTTCCTCTGGCCTCATTCCCAGCCCTCCCAGTCCCCAGAGAATAAACCCAGGGAAAGTTGCCCTGTGCTTGGCTGAGGACATTTAATCACTGTCTGGACATGATGGAAATACGAGCTACTCCTGTGCCAGTCAGGACACGCTCTTCTTGCACAGACAAAGATGAGCAAGGAGCCATCCGAGCATGAAATAGTTGTCAGGCTTCCAGAGGGTCACAAGATATATGGATTATGAAGTAGAGACTCCCACAGATCTCAGATTATCAAACACAAAGACTGCAGAAGATTGCTCCGATGGCAGGAGTGCTGTCCTGAATTCAGAGTCCACGGGGCTGTGCTCACAAGCTTTGGGTTCACCCCAAATTCAGCTGTCCTTGCACAAAACTTCTCAGTGTCAGAATAATCTTGTGCCTGTTTCTGTCTCCAGCTCAAGGGAAGGGGCAGGTTTTGGGTATGGCTCTGCCCTGGGGAGCAGAGATTGGGATGGAACTGGACACTGAACAGGAATGAGCAGGACTGGCAGGGTTGGGTTCAGTGGGGATGGAACTGGACACTGAACAGGAATGAGCAGGATTGGCAGGGTTGGGTTCAGTGGGGATGGAACTGGACACTATGAGCAGGAATGAGCAGGATTGGCAGGGTTGGGTTCAGTGGGAGCCATCCCCTGGGTGTGGATCAAGGGCTGTAGAACAGGCAGTCACCACAGGAAGCCTGATGGAGTTGGGGAATCCTGAGATCCAGGGGATGCTTCTGCTCATGGGGGGACCCTACTGTGCCCCTGAGCCCCTTCCCAGAGCCCCAGGGCTCATCACAGGTGTTGGTGGCCAGAGGTGACAAAGCTCCTTGGGATTTATCAGTGCCCAAGGCTCTGAGCTGCACCTGCAAGGACCTGACTTCCCCAGCCCCCTTTCCCACAGCCTCTTACAGGTTACAAGAGCTGGGAGTCACTGAGATGAGGGTCACTCCTGCTCTCCTGTCTCAGTGCTGGAGACATGGTCCTGGCCAGGAGGGCATGGTCCTGGCCAGGAGAACATGGTACTGGCCAGCAGAACATGGTCCTGGCCAGCAGATCATGGCCCTGGCCAGCAGAGCATGGTCCTGGCCAGCAGATCATGGTCCTGGCCAGCAGAGCATGGCCCTGGCCAGCAGATCATGGTCCTGGCCAGCAGAGCATGGCCCTGGCCAGCAGATCATGGCTCACTGGGCTCCCTGCCCCAGGAGGAGCCACTGACACAGGTGGTGCCCAGGAGGTGCCAGGGCTGTGAGAGCAGGGCAGGTGACCCAGGACATCCTTCCAGCCCCTGAGGTCACCCTCAGGCACTGCCCATTGCAGATTTTGGGGGAAAGGCTGCCAGTGTGGCTGCAAGCCCCTCTCCCTGTCCGTGCTCCTGCTCTGCCCCTCTCCTCACCCTGCCCAGCACTGAGGTTCAGCACTGAGGGCTTTCCCCGGGTTATCCTTGCAGATCCCGACTGTTCACTAAGCCCAGCCCTAGCAGGGGGCTCAGCCCTGCCCCACCCTCTGCTCGTTCTGCCTTCCACCACCACCCACCCGTTATTGCTCCCCAAAGCCCAGGCTCAGCCCAGGCTGAATTCATTGCAGGAGTCAGACGTCAGCTGCCTTTATGTAACGCTCCCCTGTAATTCCATCTCCTCCTTTCTGCTCCCCCACTCATTTATTCCTTCCAGGTTTCTTTAAATCAGCCCAGCCTTTTTTCCTTGTTTTATTTTCACTTTCCACAAGGTCTCTTTGTAAATCGTGTTCCTAATGCAAGGACTGGCATTCCCTAGGTAGCCAGGGCGAGCAGGAGCGAGCCCCAGGGGATTGGAGCAGCGGGGCAAATTCCTTCTCCTGGGTTTTGCTGTGCTGAGGCTGCCCATGGTTCCCTCCTTCCCTAATTACTTCTATTTCAATGTTTTCTTCTACTGCTTCAGCAAAGAGAAGGCTTTAAAAACTTGTAGCATTAACATATGTATTTTTTTTATTCTTTCCACCGATAAATTGTGAAGACTTGAAGTACAGTTATTGTTCTCCAATACAATAAGATGAAGAATTACCCTGTGCACTTATTGATCTCCAGTAGGTCCAGTACTTAGAAATAAACATCCCTGCTGGAGGAGAGGGCCTGGCCCTGTGTTTGCTCTGACCAGTTGTGCTGGGATGTACTGGGACGTACTGGGATGTACTGGGACGTGCTGGGACGTGCTGGGATGGGCTGGGGTGTACTGGGATGTGCTGGGGTGTGCTGGGAGGTGATGGGATGTACTGGGATGTGCTGGGATGTACTGGGGTGTGCTGGGCTGTGCTGGGATGTACTGGGGTGTGCTGGGATGTGCTGGGGTGTGCTGGGGTGTGCTGGGATGGGCTGGGATGTACTGGGGTGTGCTGGGATGCACTGGGATGTGCTGGGGTGTGCTGGGATGGGCTGGGATGTACTGGGATGGAGCCCATAGATGCAGCATCCATGGCAGAGCTCTTGCCCCACCAATGAGGCACCTGAGGCCCCAGGTCTCTCTGAGCACTCCTCACAGAAATGACTCTTCATTTAGCTCTTGTGTTGACAGGGCTCAAATTAAGAGGCAATTGAGGCGGCTCCCAGAGGGAGCGATGTTCACGAGTCCTTCTGAGCAGGCAGCAGGGTTTGTAGGGAACCCAGCACCCAATTCCTGCAGAGCTCAGGGATAATTACCTCATGTTCACCCCCACATCAGGGCTATCCCAGCACCCAATTCCTGCAGAGCTCAGGGATAATTACCTCATGTTCACCCCCACATCAGGGCTATCCCAGCACCCAATTCCTGCAGAGCTCAGGGATAATTACCTCATGTTCACCCCCACATCAGGGCTATCCCAGCACCCCAATTCCTGCAGAACTCAGGGGTAATTGTCTTGGGCTTCCTCTGCACATCAGGGTTAATCCCTTGTACTTAATCCAGCCCCAGGTGCCAGCAAACATCCCGAGCAGGGTTAGGCAGGGACTATCCATCACCGTGCTGGAAGAGTCTCAGAGTGGGCTTGGCAATACCTGGGCCCTGCAAGAAGAGCTATGGAGGCATTAGGACTGAAAAATCATCTTATTTGCTTATTGATTTCCAATAAAATCTAATAATTAGAAAAATAGCCCTGCTGACTTGTGTGTGCCGTGCGTACAAAGGGAGGAGGCAAAATCCCTCAGGGGTGACAAATCGCTCAGGGGTGACAAATCCCTCAGGGGTGACAGTGCTTCCACAGCAGCCCTGCAGTCCCTCGGGGCTGGCAGACAAGTGTCCCTGCAGTGGCATCAGCCTGTGTCCCCAGGGACAGAGCAGAGAGCATCGGTGCCAGGAGCCTGGGACATCCCTGGGGCCAGGGAAGGGCTCCTGTGGAGTGGGGATGGCACAGACAGGGCTGGCACAGACAGGATTGTCACAGACAGGGTTGGCACAGACAGGATTGTCACAGACAGGGCTGTCACAGACAAGATGTCACAGACAGGGCTGGCACAGACAGGGCTGGCACAGACAGGATGTCACAGACAGGGCTGGCACAGACAGGGCTGGCACAGACAGGGCTGGCAGAGACAGGATGTCACAGACAGGGCTGGCACAGACAGGGCTGGCACAGACAGGATGTCACAGACAGGATGTCACAGACAGGGCTGGCACAGACAGGACTGGCACAGACAGGATTGTCACAGACAGGGCTGGCACAGACAGGGCAGTCACAGACAAGATGTCACAGACAGGACTGGCACAGACAGGGCTGGCACAGACAGGATGTCACAGACAGGGCTGGCACAGACAGGATGTCATAGACAGAAGTGCCACAGACAGGATGTCACAGACAGGATGTCACAGACAGGACTGGCACAGACAGGGCTGGCACAGACAGGGCTGGCACAGACAGGATGTCACAGACAGGATGTCACAGAGAGGGCTGGCACAGACAGGATTGTCACAGACAGGGTTGGCACAGACAGGATTGTCACAGGATGTCACAGACAGGATGTCACAGACAGGATGTCACAGAGAGGGCTGGCACAGACAGGGCTGGCACAGACAGGGCTAGCACAGACAGGATGGCACAGACAGGATGGCACAGACAGGGCTGGCACAGACAGGGCTGTCACAGACAAGATGTCACAGACAGGGCTGGCACAGACAGGGCTGGCACAGACAGGATTGTCACAGACAGGATGTCACAGACAGGGCTGGCACAGACAGGGCTGGCACAGACAGGACTGGCACAGTCAGGATGTCATAGACAGAAGTGCCACAGACAGGATGTCACAGACAGGATGTCACAGACAGGGCTGTCACAGTCAGGATGTCATCGACAGAAGTGCCACAGACAGGATGTCACAGACAGGACTGGCACAGACAGGGCTGTCACAGACAGGAGTGGCACAGACAGGGCTGGCACAGGATGTCACAGACAGAGCTGTCACAGTACTGGTACAGGGCTGGCACAGACAGGAGCCCCTGCTGTGGGTGTGGGGCACCTGAGTGCCAGCAGTGACACTGCCAACCCCTGTGTGACCTCGTCCCTGCCAGCACCATCCCCAGCTCCAGTTTGCCCTGGTGGGGAGGCAGAAGCTGGAGCTGTGGCTCTGAGCGTGCAGTGGCCCTGCAGTGACAGCAGTGTCACCTCAGTGCCAGCACAGGGCCGTGGTGACGCTGCTGAGGATCAGCTGTGCCTCCTGTGTGGATAAACAAAGTGGTTTTGTCTCTGCAGGCTCCTAATGCAGTGCCTGCTGCCCTGTGCAAACAGCACGCTGGCAGGGTGGTTTGTCAGAGGCAGGGCTGGGAATGCTCTGAGCTCAGCCTGTGCTGGAGGCTCTGAGCTGGGCTGAGCTCCCATCCTGCACAGGGGACAGCAGCAGCACGGTCACAGCACGTGTGCTGCCTCTGCTGCTGCTCACACTGAGCACAGCACCCCAAGGTGCTGCTGGTCAGTGCCAGGCACAGCCTGGGCTTTGCCCACAGCTTTGCAGGGCACTGACAAAGTGATGGGGAGCTTTGTGCAAGTCAGCCTTTCATGTTTTACCTTTGCTTCACGGAGCTTTGGAACATTCTCGTGCCAAACACCTGATTGTTTGCTTTTTTCTGCTTCCCAGCCTCCCCGGTGCCTCCTCACAGCTGCTCTGTTGCACCTCCTCTGTTGTTGCATTTGGTTCTCTTCATCTAGAAACAAAAGAAGCATTAATCACTGGAGTGCACTGCCCTTGCCAGGGATTTTGGGAATCTCCCAGAGCTGGCAGCCCAGCTCAGGGCTTGGTGTCAGCCCAGCCAGGGTAGGGCAGGGCAGCACTCTTGGCCTGCAGAACCCCCTGCCCTGTGTGATGAGACAGAGAGAGAAATCACACGGTGAGACAACAGACAGAGGGTTCCAGCCTGTGCCTGGGCTGCAATTTGGGCACTCCCAAGGTGGCTGCACATGGCTGTGTCACTCAGCACGTGTCACACTCAGCCCCTGCCACCTGTCCTGGCCTCTTGAGGCCCTCCCTTGTCCTTGGTGTTCATCAGAGGAGTCACAGCCAGGGAAGGAATTCTGGAGAGGCTCTGCCCAGTGCCAGGCAGGCTCTGGGGTGGGAGCAGAGTCGCTGTCCCAGCTCTGCACACCAGGGAGGGAGGACAGTCCCATGTGGGGCTGGAAGCACAGCTCCATCCTGCCAAGGCTGCCCCATTAGCATTCTGCACAAGCCTGCCTTCCATAAGCTGCTCTGACTCCCAAAGATAAAAAAGTAATAACACTGCCCTCCATTATTTATTAGCTGCCTTTTTGTCTCCTGGCAAAAGTCCTTCCTGCTCCCTGTGCTAAGCTGCTCCCAGATGTGCTGCTGGTGTTCCATCAGCACCCAGGGCTGCACCAGCTCTGGGAAATCCATCTCCTGGTACTCCAGAGAGGACAGGCACTGGCTCAGCTCCTGCCCTGCCTTCCCGGCTGCCCAGGGTGGCCTCATGCCCCTGGGACAATTCCCTGAACCAGGCAGGAGAAAACGTGGCTGCCTGGGTGGGGTCCCCACAAGGGCACTCTCCTTTTACCCCCATTTCAGGGCTGTTAAGTTGCTGAATTTTAAATTATTTTGCCTCCAAACTCTAAAATTGCCACTTCAAACCCAGCTATTTCAGGAAATGCACACAAACCTCCACACACTTGCTCATTGTTCAAGCTGGGCTGCAGGGGTGTCTCTGCTCTCTGGGGTCCTGTGGATGTGGTTTTGGTAGCTAGGGGTCCCTGGTGTCTTGGCCAAGCTTTCCTGGGGTGTTTTCTGCACCTTGGAGCTGTGCAGTGCCCCCATCTCTGCGCCCTGCCCGGAGCAGGGACGCGAGCACCGCTGTCCCTGCTCACCCATGGTTGTGTTGACTGTATTGACTGAATTAATTACAGCTGAGCTTCAATATTGAAATTACTCAGACCTCTGGACAGCCAAGCTGAATCAATTAGTTTATTAGTGGGAGCCAGAGCTGGCTGAGCAGCAGAGGGACGCTGCACCCTGGGAGAGGAGGCAGAGCAGCTGCCCTTCCTCAGAGATGGAAGTTTAAACCCACAAATCCCTGTGGGTTTCCCCTACCCCAGAGCATTGTTTTAGCCCTGCTTCCCCAGACCTGAGCAGGTGATTTAATCTGCTGTTTGCAAGGCTGGGCTGGTCCTTGGGCAGCTCTGCAGGAGCACACAGCATCCCCACGTTCTGCAGGGGATGGGAACGTGCTGGGGGCACAGGAAACTCAGAGTCCCCGTGGCTCTGACTCACACACATGATATTTCTGAGCCCCAAATATAGATGTGGATAAGAGCAATAGGAATTTATCACCAGCTAATACAAAGATGTAGGACTGGGGTTGAAGTGTGGCTATGTGCTGCTGGCATTGATCAAACCCCCAGGATTTCCAGCAGGAAATTATTCTCTGACACACACACACACGTTCATCCTGCTCTCTGCAGCCTGCCCTGGCCTCACTCTGGGCATTGACTCTTCCAGCTCTCTCCAGCTCCAGGTGTGTCTCTGCCAGGAGGCTCCAGGGTGGATTTTGGCTCTGCCTGGTGCACAGCCCATTCCAGCTTTGAATTCCTTCACCTTTCAGCATCCCTGCTCTGGCTGCAGGAGCTGTTGCACACCCAGGAGTCCAGCTGGAGATCCCTGGGTGTTCCTGGAGGGATGGCTCTGGTAGCTGGCTCCTCACAGGTGGCAGGGGTGGCATTGCCAGGGAAGCAGAGAGGCACAGACGTGCCAGAGCAGCAGTGCTGCCTCTTTTTCCTCAGTAGGTTGGCTCAGTTTGGCATCCAGCCCTGGTGAGGAAAGGCAGAGCAGAGCCCAAAGCAGCCCCGGCTCCATGGCCCACCCCTGGCATGAGCAGAGGCTCATCAGGTGTCTGCTGTAGGGGTAGGAGAGGCTCAGCACCAAATGGAACAGGCTGGCACCCAGGGAATCAATCCCAAAATACAGAACACCCCCTGAGATCAGGACTTCAGCTCCTCTCCAAGCTCAGCCTCCTGCTTTGAACTGAAAAGCTTCTTTCCTCCTCCTGAAACTTCCAGGAGAAGAAACTTCCCAACCTCCTGAGCTGTCAACATGTCTTGCTTAAATAAGATCTTCACAGGGATGCTCTTTGGATCCTTGCAGTTTTATTTATTTAGTTGGTTTAGTTTAAGATTAATCATAAATGGGGAAAGTGCCAGAGACATACAAAAGGGGTTCTAAATAATTCTGAGTGATTGAGAGCACCGTGATTAATGGGATCTGCTGATGCCATCCGGGTGGAAGCAGCCTTCCGAAAAATGGATTTATGTTAAATGGGAAAATGCAATAATGTCATTCACAACAGGAGGAACACAGCACAGAACCTGAACAGCCTCACACACAGCCCAGCCTCACAATGAGCCCCAGCCCACTCCTCCTGTGTCCTGCCTCTCAATCCATTCATTAGCTTTGATTATCTCCCATCCTCCCCAAGTGTAATTTATTCTTTCTTACAGAATTCACCATATCAGGCACGGTTTAATATTTCACACAGTTCATTAAGCTACATGTTCAGCTCAGCTCACAATGCCTCTCTCCTAATCCCATTTCATCCCTGTGAAACCCCAAGAAACAGGAAAATGGATGGGCTGAAGTGAGAGGGTTCTGTGGATGGACCCTGGCAAGTGAAGGGATTTTGCCAAGGCAGAGGGAGTGAGGATGGTGCTGGTCCTGCCTGTGGCCCTGGGGCAGCACAGCTGGCAGGAGCAGGTCTGGATTTTCCTTCCTCCTCGTCCTGCTGAGCAGGGCTGAGGTTCCTCCCTCCTGCCACACTCCAGACACGAACAGAGAGAGCTGCTGCTCGTGCCCACCCCACAGATCTGATTAAAGCCATAAATCTGATTAAAGCCATAAATCCAGCCAGGAGTGGTGAGCTGATAGCCCAGCTTGCCCTGGGGCCCGGGGCAGTGAGGGCTCTCTGCAGGCTCTGGGTGGGTTTAGCCAGCTGATTCAGTCTGGGGTTTCCAGCTGAACCCATCCCATCAGCCCAACTCCTCCTGGGTGACCTGCAGGGACAAACATCCCTGTGTCCCCACAGGATCAGGGCACCAGGACCTTCCTCATCAGGGCAGGACTGGCAGGAGGAGGCAGAGGGGAGGAAACTCACCCCACACACACAAAAATCTTCTTTTGGTACGGAATTAGAGCCAGCAGTGGGGGGGAATTTGTGCCCTGCTCCAGAATATGGTGAAATACTGGAAAAAGGAGGGGGAATCAGTCCCTGCACCCACAAGGACGCTCTGGTGGGCCAAGGATTCTGTGCAGAGGAGTCTATTATTCCTCCATGTGATGAAAATTAATAATTTATACGAGGACAAAGTGACTTGGCTGTAATTCCTTGTTAGCTGTGATTCCTCCTCGGCAGCCACGGGGGTTCCAGAAGGGAGTGGGGAAGGAGTGATGGGAATGGATGAGGATGTGAGGGGCAGAGGGAGCAGCCAGTGCCGAGCCTGGAGTGTCCGCATGCTCAGCAGATGTGTGTGTATGTGTGTGTGTCTGTGTGTGTATGTGTCTGTGTCTGTGTCCCTGTGTGTCCTACCCAGCCCTCCCCAGCTGGGAATGGCCCCACAGCTCCACAGGACTCTCCTGTCCTTGGCAGGGGTAATGCCTTGGGGTTCAGCTTTTCTATTTTCCAGAATCTCTGCTGGTTGGTGTGTAACTCTGAAACTTCACATTAGGTGTCAGTGAGTTCTCTTCACAGGGAGTGACAAAACAATTCCAGAGAATCAAGGACAACTGGTACCCAAAAATCAGAAACAACAGCGAGGGAAAGGGGGCAAAGCCAGGGGCTGAGACTTCATAGCCTGGGGCTGTGCTTGGAGAATTGACCCCAATGTGGAGATGAACCCAAACTTCTAAAAGTGTAAAACTCGTGCCCAGGATCCATCTGGGATTTGATTTGGGTGCAGCCCAAAGGCTCTTGCAGTGCCCAAGGTGGATCCTTTCAATAAATCCCGATTTTATTCCTTTGCTCTGGCTGCTCTCTGCTCCAGCTCAGCCTTTCCAGGCTGCAGTCTGACCCAGGAGTGCCTCATCTCAGGAGAGAGGTGCTGGGGATGCTCCATTCGAGGTCAGGGAGCAGCAGAGTGCCAGAGGGGTGTTCTGGGCAGGGCTCTCTCTCCTGCTGCTCTTCTCCCTCCAGCTCCTGCTCTCCCAGCTGTGCACACCAGCCAAGTAGTGTCTCACCCCTGTGTCACCCTCAGCAGAGGGGGGACCCTTTGCAGGCTCCAGTTCCCACTCCCTGGCAATCCCAGTCCCTCCTAGCGCAGCTCCAGCCTGCCAGCAGCAGATAAACCCAACCCTGCAAAAATTCTGCTTTCAGCCATGCCCTCACACACACGTTCGTGCTCAGAACCTGCTTCTCCCTTGGCAAAGGGAACCTGTGCTCACTGATAATTCACAGCTGGTGCTCCAGGGCCATGGCACCATTACCAGGCTGGGGACAAAGCCCAGGAGTGGCCTCAGGGGGGATTTGTCCTCCTCCCTGCTGCTTTGCACAGTTCCCTTTGCACAGTGTCCCCTCACTCTCATCCTTCTCTCTCCCCCTCTCCTCTCATCCCCCTGCTGCCCCATCCCCATTTCCAGGATGTTTGGTGTTGGGTCTCATCCTTCTCCTGAAAGATGAAAATTCCCCCAGTGTCTGGCAGACCCAAGAGTCAGGGCTGGGAGAGGGATTTGGATTGGGCATTTCAGATGGGGGTGGATGGCTTTAGCCCCAAACTCCCTTGGGTTTTTTTTTCTCCTTCCAGCGCAACCTTCCTGCTTCCCTCACTGGGCTGGATTTCTGCCTTTTTCCTTTTCCTCCTCCCACCAGATTTGCTTGCACAGAAGAATCACAAGAACAGAAGGTGAAGCTAGATCTTTCTCCCCCTTTTTTTAAAAAATTTTATTTTGGCACCCATTGCCTGCTTTTTGCCAAACTGCTCCAATTCCTCTCGCCATACCCACGCTGCCTGCCCAGCACGGGGCCAGCAGTGCCAGGCGTGGTGGCCAAGGACTCCTGCAGGAGGAGGGGGTGGCACAAACACCAACCCCGATGCAGGGGAAGCTCCTGGGTGGGTTTGGCTCACCCTCAGCTGCCCCAGGAGCTGAGCTGAGGTCGTGCTGTCTCCCAGTGGGTGGGAAATGCTCATCAGCAGGGCTGGGAGCCTGGAGCTCCCCACCTGCATCCCCATTGCCTCTCCTGAGCTCTCAGCATGCTTAATCATCCTTCCCACCTCTGTTCAGAGCCCTCCCAGCTTTACTCCATCCTTTCCACCTGTGCAGGGTGGCTGTGTGGGTGCACAGGAATTCATCCAGCGTGGTTGGGGCTGTTTTGCTCTGCTCCTCTCTGAGTAATCCCTAACATTCGAGATGCGTTTTTTCTTTTATCTCTGCTGAGCAATGAGCTGATGTTTTTGGAGAACTATCTATTATAACCCTGAGATCTTGTTCCTGAGAGTTAATAGTGAGCTCAGAGCCCATCATTTTATTTCTGAAGCTGGGGAAGGCTTCTCCCACGTGTGCCACTATTTATCCTCAGTGCATTTCTGCTGTCACTTTCTTGGCCAGTCGCTCACTCCAAGGTCCTTCTGCAATTCCTCACGGTCACTCCTTGTCCTGAATACCCCAAATAATTTGGAAGCATTAACAAAAAACTCTCATTTCACTCTCCACTCCCTCCTTCTACCAGGGAGCCTCCATATAGGGTCTAGGAGAAATTTTGGTGGAACTCAAGGACCCACAGACAAACTGACCCCTGGAAAGGGAGGGGAGAGAAGAACAGGACAGGCTCCAGGCCACAGATACCTGCAGGGATAACTTGTTTTGATACATCACCCCCAAGATTCACCAGTAAAAGGGATTGAAGAGCCTTTAATGACCATAAAGAGTGAAAAATTCCAGCGGAGGGAATGGCCGTGGCTTTCCTGCTCGAGTAGATGCTCGTCAGAATTGGTACTCTCCAGGGAATTGTTCCAGAAGGTGGATGGAATAAAGTGATTCAGAATATTAAAAAAATAAAATAAAAAGAGAGACATCAGAGCTCCTGGAAGCTGTTCAGTTGGCACCGGGAAGGCTGCAAATAACAGACGCCCAAGGGAACCAATGTTTGAAGCCAAAGCAATTTGGGTAACAGGAGAGGCTTGGGGGGAAGAAAACCACACAGATTTTGGATTCTGCTGCACATGGATGCTAAAAAAGAAGCCCCACATGTGGTGAATGCACAGCCCAGGAACACATTTGGAGGCACATTCCCAATGTGGCACGAGGTGCGCTCGTTGCTATTATCGATAATAGGAACTGCAGCTCCTCCTCCTGCTGCCTTTCCCTGCTCAGCCATGGCAAACACGGCATCCAGATGCTGTGACAGCTTTGGACATTTCCAGGTGAGCACATATTGGCTGTTTCCAGGGTCTGCCTCCAACGTGCACGGTTTAGAGTGCAGAGTAGCTGTGTCCAGGCTGGGATGATCCATTCCTACACTGGCCCCTAAAAGGGAGGCCTGCAGAGGCACATTCCATCCAAGCAGCTCTGGCATCTCTTCATTTGACCAGTGGGGCTGTGTAGCAGGAATGGCAGGATTCAATCCAACCAGAAATACTTCTCTTTGAAATGTCAGCGGATGCCTGGAGCCCCCACAGACCTGGGAGGGAGTTTTCCTTCTACAACCAGAATCAAACCCCTCCATTCCCCTTCATCTCACTTCCAAGCCATGGGGAATCCCTGGGAAGCTGGTGAGAAATCAACTTTTCGCTGGGGGGAGAGGAAGAAATGTTCTTCAAGCCCCAGTGTCCAACCTGGCCTTGGGCACTGCCAGGGATCCAGGGGCAGCCACAGCAAATCTGGGCACCCTGTGCCAGCCCTGCCCACCCTGCCAGGGAACAATTCCTGTCCAAAATCCCATCCAGCCCTGCCATTCCCTGTGTCCTGTCCCTCCATCCCTGTCCCCAGTCCCTCTCCAGCTCTCCTGGAGCCCATTTGGACACTGGAAAGGGCTCTGATCTCTCCCTGGAGCCTTCTCCTCTCCAGGTGAGCACCCCCAGCTCTCCAGCCTGGCTCCAGAGGGGCTCCAGCCCTGCAGCAGCTCCGTGGCCTCCTCTGCAGGGGGGTCTCAGCTGAATGGAGCAGTGGGGCTCTGCTGTGATTTATCAGGGCTGGTCTCTTTGGAGTGTAACATTTTCTTTTTGGCTGGTAATATCCACAGTGACCTTTCCATATCTGACATCAATTCTACCTGAAACTTCCAAAAACTTGTTTTTTTTAAAGATGCTGGGGAAGTTCACCGGGCTGGTAAAACAACTCCATCCACATGTACAATGATGTCCCAGCCCTGGGGTGTCTGTGCCTGGAATCCAGAGGGCTTTTTCCCATCAGGGAAGCCCCAAGAGCTGTTCTAGTCCCATTCCCCAGGATGTGGTGCTGCTGGTGTTTGCTGGTGAGCTGTTCATCCCCACCAGCTGATCCCAGGCGTTCCCAGTGTCCTTGCTGGGTCGTGTGCTGGCATTATGGACACAGCTGGTTCTTGCAGCACGTGTGCTGTTCCTCCTGCAGCTCTCACACACAAACATCTCCCCTTTGTCCCAACCCACAGCAGTGTCCACCCCGCTCCCCTGCAGCACCACACACCCTGGGCTCTGCCAGTCAGCCTTGAAGGGCAGCAAAAAATCCCTGTCCTCTCAGAGCCAGGATGTGCTGGGAATCTGCAGACTAAACCCAACGAGTCTGGTGGTTCTGGTCCCCCAGGAGTGATGGACAAGCCACTGGCCAGCGGGGTGCTGAGGCCACCCCAAGAAGTCCTTGGCTGGCCATTTGAGGTTTTTAGGTGGGATGTTGATTTCTGTGGGGAGTGGAGGAAGATGGAGCAGAGCAACAGGGACAGAGTAGCTGCAAGCCATGATGGATGGCAGAACCACCATCAGATTTCAGATTCTGCCCTGAATCTCCAGCTCCACCATTTCTCAGCACCCTGGGGAGGAACCCCCATCAGATGCCACCTGGGCCACCCATCTCCCCCAGCCATGGGCACATGGGGCCACTGTCCCAAAGCACCGTGGGAGGGCCCTGGCCCTCAGCTCATGCCAGGAGGGTGATGAGGATGGGGCTGGATGCCAGCAGGGGAATGGAAGCGTGGCTCACCCCCAGCCCCTGACTCACAGCGGGTCCCCACGGGCTCAGCGTGACAGCCTGCGGTCGTCTATGGCAACTGAGCCACCTTGGCAGGCTGCACTGCCTGTGTGGGCTTGAAATTGTGCTTGGTTTTGTTCCCTCTTGGAAATAAAAAAATAAAAAAAGACAATCTGATTTGTGTGTAACTCGGAATAAATTCCTTGTTAACCTTTAGAGCCATCTGGAGGGAGTCACTCCTCGCTGCAGGGCCGTGGGAGGAGTGGAGCTCTGCTGGCACACGGGGCAGGGCTGGCACTGACGGAGCTGGGAGCCCCTGCAGGGTGGGAGCCAGAGCTGGAACACCCTGGGGACACAGGGCTGGAGGAGCTGGGAGCCAGAGCTGGAACACTCTGGGGACACAGGGCTGGGGGAGCTGGGAGCCAGAGCTGGAACACCCGGGGGACACAGGGCTGGGGGAGCTGGGAGCCAGAGCTGGAACACTCTGGGGACACAGGACTGGGGGAGATGGGAGCCAGAGCTGGAACACCCTGGGGACACAGGGCTGGGGGAGCTGGGAGCCAGAGCTGGAACACCCTGGGGACACAGGACTGGGGGAGATGGGAGCCAGAGCTGGAACACCCTGGGGACATAGGGCTGGGGGGAGCTGGGCTTGGGAATGGCCTGGGCTGCTGGGAGCCATGGGCATGTGGGGCTGGCCATGCGCTGTCAGGGAAATGGGAATAGTGGGAATAATGGAAATAATGGGAATAATGGGAATGGGAGTGGGAACGGGAATAATGGGAACAGGAATGGCATGGGAACGGGAAGGAACGGGAACGGCAATGGCAATGGGAGTGGCAATGGGAATGGCAATGGCAATGGCCGTGGGAGTGGGAGTGGCAATGGCAATGGCAATGGCCATGGGAGTGGCAATGGCAATGGGAGTGGCAATGGGAGTGGCAATGGGAATGGGAGTGGCGATGGGAATGGCAATGGGAGTGATAATGGCAATGGGAATGGCAATGGCAATGGCAATGGGAGTGGCAATGGGAATGGCAATGGGAGTGACAATGGCAATGGCAATGGCAATGGCAATGGCAATGGGAGTGGCAATGGCAATGGGAGTGGCAATGGGAGTGGTAATGGCAATGGGAGTGGCAATGGGAATGGCAATGGGAGTGATAATGGCAATGGGAATGGGAATGGCAATGGCAATGGGAGTGGCAATGGGAGTGACAATGGCAATGGGAGTGGCAATGGCAAAGGCAATGGCAATGGGAGTGGCAATGGTAATGGCAATGGCAATGGTAATGGCAATGGGAGTGACAATGGCAATGGGAGTGGCAATGGCAAAGGCAATGGCAATGGGCGTGGCAATGGGAGTGGCAATGGGAATGGGAATGGCAATGGCAATGGGAGTGGCAATGGGAGTGACAATGGCAATGGGAGTGGCAATGGGAGTGGCAATGGCAATGGGAATGGCAATGGCAATGGGAGTGGCAATGGGAGTGGCAATGGCAATGGGAATGGCAATGGGAACAGCCCCTCGTTTCCTTTCTGGGGTGTGAGCAGGGGGGGAACCCTTGCAGAGGGAGGGCTCTCCCCAGGCTGACCCCGTGCTGAGTCCTGTCCATGTGAGGGTCACTCTGTGTGTGACAGTGCTCACCTGTGTGTGGCAGTGCTCACCTGGATGTGACAGTGTGACAGCCCTACCGGTGTGTGACAGTGCTCACCTGTGTATGACAGTGCTCACCTGTGTGTGACAGTGCTCACATGTGTGTGACAGTGCTCACATGTGTGAGACAGCCCTACCTGGGTGTGACAGTGCTCACCTGTGTGTGACAGTCCCCACCTGTGTGTGACAGCCCTCACCTGTGTATGAGAGTGCTCACCTGTGTGTGACAGTGCTCACATGTGTGTGACAGCCCTACCTGTGTGTGACAGTGCTCACCTGTGTGTGACAGTCCCCACCTGTCTGTGACAGTCCCCATCTGTGTGTGAACAGCCCTACCTGTGTGTGACAGTGCTCACCTGTCTGTGACAGTCCCCACCCGTGTGTGACAGTCCCCACCTGTGTGTGACAGCGCTCACCTGTGTGTGACAGTCCCCACCTGTGTGTGACAGTGCTCACCTGTGTGTGACAGTCCCCACCTGTGTGTGACAGTCCCCATCTGTGTGTGACAGTCCCCACCTGTGTGTGACAGTCCCCACCTGTGTGTGACATCCCCACCTGTGTGTGACAGTCCCCACCTGTGTGTGACAGCCCTACCTGTGTGTGACAGTCCCCACCTATGTGTGACAGTGCTCATCTGTGTGTGAACAGCCCTACCTGTGTGTGACAGTGCTCACCTGTGTGTGACAGGCAGCCTGGACAATGGGATCCGTTGCAGTTTCTGCAAATGACAGAGACAAGGGGCAGCACCAGCCAGATAAACACAGTGCAACTTTATTTTCTTTCTTTCTGTGCTCCTTTTAAAATTGATAAATATTTTGAAAGCTTTCCAAAGGGAGGGAACAAACACCAAGTTGTACATGAGTGACTCAATGCAGCATCGCTGTGTTCATTAAGAATGAAGGAAATCAAGTCATTACCAGGCTGAATAAAGAAGACTCTTTTGGTTGACTAAGAGAGGGGAATGCACTTGCAATGGGTGGGATAGAACAGGAGCATGGCTCCCTTCCAGCCCTGCTGAGCTCTATCTCAAGGTCTTAATTATAAGCAGCTCAAAAAAAAAAAAAAAAGAAAAAAAAGCAAAAAAAAAAGCCGAGGAGAAAAGGAATTTACAACACAAAAGAAATAAATTGGATCTCAGATGCCTCTATACATATTTAATCATTGGGATGCTGATGAAGAGGAATGTTTAATATGAGCTGGCTCCATCAGCTTTGCTGATGGCTCTGGGGGAGGCAGCGTGCCCGCTGGATTTGGCTGGTACCAGGGATGGCACCAAGGGAGAAAAACCCGACCTTTGGGTGGGGAAACCCTGACCTTTGGGTATGGGGAAAACCCGACCTTTGGGTGGGGAAAACCCAACTTTTGGGTGGGGAAAACCTGACCTTTGGGTGGGGAAAACCCGACCTTTGGGAGTGGGAAAACCCGACCTTTGGGAGTGGGAAAACCCGACCTTTGGGTGGGGAAAACCCTGACCTTTGGGTGTGGGGAAACCCGACCTTTGGATGGGGGAAAACCCGACCTTTGGGAGTGGGAAACCTGACCTTTGGCTGAGGAAAACCCGACCTTTGGGTGGGGGAGCGTGGCTGGAGCAGGGCAGGGGCAGGAGCTCCTTGGAGAGATCTCCAAGCCCCAGAGACACCGAAGGTCAGCAAGGCTCTGGCTGGCTCAGAGCGTCCAAAGCCAGGCTGGGCACAGAAAATCCTGGCTCAGCCTCTGCCACAGAGGGATGATTGCAGCCCTCTCTCATTTTTAAGCCAATTCTCTCTCATTTTTAAGCCAGTCTCACTAAGCCCTCTCTGAACTCATTTAATTCGTTTTGCCATCTTAGCTGTGATAATCATGAAGATTATTCGCCTTTACCCCATGGCAAACTCCAGCTCTCCTGAACCTTCTTCCCCTGGATTGATCTCCCACAGCCTCCCAGGAAAACAGTTCCCCTGCCTCTGTGAGGGGCTGGCTTTAGACATGGGCTGTGTCCCCGTGTTTGCAAGGTGCATCCTTGTTAATTAGGATGCCTTGTTGGACACGGCGCAGTCTTCGGGGAGTTCCCCAGTGATTTGTTTACAGATGTCAGGTTAGCAATAAATTGGGAGGAAATCATTGACCTTTCCTGTTAGACTTTGCTAATCCTGCTCCTTCTTAACCGTTTCCAATTTTTAGTGTGCTGTGGTGTTTTCCTTAATCAATTGTTCAGCCTGCGAGAACACCACGGGAGCTGCGATCAGGAACGCGCCAGGGTGATGCAATTTTAATGATTCATTCTCTCTCTCTCATTAATTCTCTGCATTTCATATTTCTTCAAGTGCTGACTTTGGAAGTTTTCAAGGCTTTAAGTAGTTTTTCTGTTTGAGTTTTTTTTATTTTAACAATTGGACTGGCCATCTTGTTATGAGTTGTACGTTGGTATGAGCAACAGGCTGTGGGCAGGACCCAGCTGCTGGAATGATGGAGCAGGGAGCTCATCCCAGCCTCAGGAGCTGCCAGAGCAGATTCCAGCTCGAATGCAAGCAGAAGAGTCAGCAGAACATTTCTATTAAAAGCTGTTACTTTTAAACAAGTTAATTTCCCCCATGAATCAAGCTGCTGTAAGGAGAAATCCCGTGTGGCAATCTAAGTATAATTGTGATATTCTCATTAGAAGTGCTCAGACTGAATCGCTTTCATTTTTAATTTTTTTTTTAAAGGAATTCAAACTTTTGGAAGTTAAATGACTTGGAAGAGATCCAGCTTTTGATTTAAGGGAAATTGTTCTGTTGTTATTCTGCATTCCAGAGATGATAAAAAACACTTCAGGTTTTGAAAACAAAACCTGGAGAATTGGAACGTTTTATTCCATGCAAATTAAAACTATAGGGCTTTTCCACGTCAGTTATTTCAGGGGAGTGATAACATCCCTGATAAAGCAGCTGCACCAGCACCGAATGCTGCTGTTAACATCAACTGTGGCTCCTTGTGACAGTCAGCAAAGTGTTCTGCAAGGAAATACTTTCTACAGCTAATGGCCTCGTTAGAAATGCAGAGATCCCCTAAAACGGATGGGATGGGATGGGATGGGATGGGATGGGATGGGATGGGATGGGATGGGATGGGATGGGATGGGATGGGATGGGATGGGATGGGATGGGATGGGATGGGATGGGATGGGATGTGAATGGAGTTCTGCATCTCCCTGCTCAAGGAACAGGTGAGTGGGTCTTCCTTCTCCCTTTCCCCTTTCCCCTTTCCCCTTTTCTTTTTGCCTTTTTTCTCTTCTCTTCTCTTCTCTTCTCTTCTCTTCTCTTCTCTTCTCTTCTCTTCTCTTCTCTTCTCTTCTCTTCTCTTCTCTTCTCTTCTCTTCTCTTCTCTTCTCTTCTCTTCTCTTCTCTCTTCCTTTTTCCTTCTCTTTTTCCCTTTTTCTGTCTTCCTTCTCCCTTCTCCCTTTTCTTTTTCCCTTCCCCACAGGATCGGTGACAGGGCTCTGCCCCGGGGAGGGACATCAGGGACATCCCCAGGCCCTGCTGAGGACAGATGGCACCATGGTCACAGAGGTTTGTGCTCCTCAAAAAGGGAGCCAGGTTGGAAATGCTGTCGGAATAATGCAAATCCCGCTGGGGCTGCTCAGGGCTCTGTCATCCCCTCCCCTGCAGCAGGACTGGAAATCAGCCTGGAGAGGATCCCCTGCTCCCCCCTGCTAAAAACAGGCTCTGCCTCCCTGCCAGGACCCGAGTTTAATTATAAACTAAACCCAGACCCATCTGCCTGGGTGGTGTGGGTGTTTTTTCCCCAAACTGATGGGGTTTGGCCACTTTTCCTCCTAATTTCAGGCACAAAGAGATGAAAATGATTAAACTCTGGCACGGAGGAAGGCTACAGCAAACTGTCCCCCACCCCAGCTGCTTTCCTGGCACTCTGCTGCTTTGTGGGCACAGAGTGGGAAAATGGCAATGAAACAGCAGCGCCACATCCCCACCCCTGGCCCTGCACTAATTCTCACCCACCACAGCAGGTTCCCAAAGGAGCCTCCTGGAGAAGCACAAGGGAGTGATCCCCCTTCAGTCTGGGTTCATTCAGGGTTATTTTAATAAATTCCTCCTCAGCACCTGCTGCTGGATGACACTCTCCCCTCTCCTGCTGGGCTGTGTGTTTGCTGGGCTGTGATTATTTAGCTTTGTTTGAACTTCTCTCTGTACTGTGGGGTTTCTTAATGGAGGGGAAAGTCGTGCAATTGCACAGAGCTAAGCAAAGCTGGAGCTGAGAGGAGCTGGGAACAATACAAATAAAATAACCCCAAACCAACAGGATGAACAAGAGTTATCCTGTGCCACCACAGCTCAGACGAGCTCCATGAGGTGTCTGACCCTGAAGAAAGCTGCAGGCACAGCAAAAGTTCCTTAAATAACTCCTGGCAAAATTATTAAAGCTAAATCAAGTCTCATCTAAGCTAGAATATATTGTGGACAAGACCTGGAAGCTGCCAAGGCTGATTTCTGAGGGCACCCGGGGGCTGTGGGTGCCGGGGGCCACAGCAGCACTCTGCCAGCTCTGAGAGGGGCTCAGACCACAGTGACACAAACTGAGAGGCCCCAGCTGGACAGGAGGAGATTTAATGGCAGAATTATTCCTGCCAGGGCTGATTCCTGCCCCTGGCTGCCCCTGAGGTCTCGGTGCACCCAGCTGTTCTCAGTGCTGGGAAACTCCCTGTCCTGGGGGGTTTTTCTGGTAAGGACCCAGAGCCAGCCCCGAAGGGGTTCCAGGAGTGATGCTGAGGAGGGTTTTGGCCATCTGAGGAAGGCCATGAAGCCCTGCAGGTGTGGGGGTGGCTCCCTGCACTCCAGCAGGGCTGGCTGTGCTGCTCCAGGGTGCCAGAACTGAGCTCAGCACGGGTTTGACCCTCTGACAAATGGGGGTCTCCATTAAGGCACCTGAGTTTAGAGCCTGGTTTATGAGCCTGACCACGTAATAAATCCAGCAGAGCTGAGCTCAGCATCCTTCCAGGTCCTCCAGAGCAGACACGAGCCCAGCACCGTGTGATGTGAGGCTGCAGAGCAGAACCTGCAGCTGTAAAACCCAACAGGGAGCTGGATGTGTGCCAGGGACTGCTCCCAGCCTGAGAAAAGCACCTGGAGACCAAACAGGGAGGTGAAACAGGGAGAGAGGGCCATGCTGGGAATGTTCAGAGCCCCCAGCTCCTCCTGGCCATCCTCACTGGGAATGACAGCGAGGGCTGGGGGTGGTCACCTCCTGGAAGATGGAAAATCCCCTGGTGGCTTCCTAGGAGATGGAAGATCCCCTGGTGATAGAGGATCCCCCTCTTTTAGGGCCGTGGCCAGTTGAGTGTTTAGTGCAGTGTGTTTATTCCCTGCAGGCATGGAAGGACCAGCCCAGGGGGTTTGGATGCAGCTGGCAGGGTGGTTCCAGAAGGTTCTTGGCTCCATCCTTCCCAAAGCCAAGGCTCCTTCCAACTGCTCATTCTCAGGAGCTTTGCAGGAATTCCTGCCTGGGGGATGACCCCAGTGCAGCTCCATGGCACAAGCTGAACTCCAAGCTACCGTGACAGGAAGAAATGAGATTTTTCCTTGAATCAGCCATGTGTAACCTTTGAGAGCTGACCTGCCTTTGGGCTGCTCTGCCCCTCCATCCCCTGGGGTAACACAGCATGAACATTAGGAGCTGAGGACATCAGCACAGCTGATGTTTGATGTTTCAAGCAAAGCTGAGCCCTGAGTTGTGCAGAGTCACTGGGGACAGCTTTTCTCCCTCTGCATGGTGAAATGGAAACCAGGGCACATTTCATTGCCCTGCCTCATTCCCTCGCTGCACAGAGCTTTGGTACAAGTGGCAAATAAATGTTCTTGTTCTTCTCATGCAGGGCTGCAGCTGGGGCTGCCCAGAGCATCTCTGTGCTGAGCTTGCTCTCCTCATCCTTCCCAGCTCTTCTCTTAACTCCCCCAGTGCTGGGAGCTTGTTCTGCTCTCCCAGGAGAGCCCCAGGGGAGTGGGATGGAACTCACAGGAATTACTCACTTTATAAAGCTTTACCTAAAGAGGAACTGGGGAGGATCCACCCAGCTCTGCCCTTCCCTTCTGCAGAGCTCCCCTCCGAGCTGCTGAACACCTGCCCACTTGGTGCACCTCAAAACCAGCCTGGGAAACTGAAAAACATCCGTGCAGGCACTGAGTGAACCAGGGAAGCTTGGATTTAAACCTAATTTTATTTGTTTACCCTCGGAGAGAGTCGTGGACAGGCTGTGTGAGGTGTTCACGGCTTGTCCTTCAGGAAGGGGGAGAGCTCCTGCAGGAGGGATGTGGCACAGACACTCACAGGGGGACGTGTGACAGGAAACAAACACCAGGGACAAATAATCCGGGCTGCTGTGCCATTTGGCCATGGCTCCTGGGGAAGGGAAGATTTCTCCCAGTAAAACTTTGAGGATGAAGATCAGCACTGGGTTTTCAGGAGGAGCAGTGGCACAGAGAGCCCAGATCAGCGGGCAGGGAAGCAGCCAGGGTGTGGGCACAGGGATGGCAGACCAACAGGTTTTTATTGCACAAATCCAGAGTGACACAGAGCGCAGAAAGCTGGGGAGATGCTGGGTGCAGCCCTGGGAGGGAGCCTGGGGAAGCTGCTGGCACGGATCCCCGGGCAGCCTTTAAACCCTGCTTTTAGAGCTCAGCTTGAACAAAGTGCTGCTGTTAGCGCTTTTAGTGACAGCAATAAAGATCCCTGTTACTGTTGTTTTATCTCGGAGTTTCACAGCGTGTCCCTGCTGTTGTTTGGGGTCCCCGAGCTGCAGCGCCGGCACGTCCTGCGCAGGGAAGGATGCTCGGGCTTGTGGCTGCTCCCAGAGGAGCGCTGAGCCCTTGGCAATGGGCTGCGAGCCTTGGCCGGGGATTTCTGCACCGAGGACCGGGGCTGGGGACATGGTGGCAATAGGGGCGCTGGCACTGCTCGTCCCGTCCTGCACCCAGCGGCTCGGCTCCCCACGGCTGCCCCATGGCACTGCCCCATGGCACTGTCCCCATTGCACTGCCCCATGGCACTGCCCCATGGTACTGTCCCCATTGCACTGTCACCATGGCACTGCCCCACAACTGCCCCATGGCACTGCCCCATGTCCCTGCCCCATGGCACTGTCCCCATAGCACTGCCCCATTGCACTGTCCCCATGGCACTTCCTCATGGCACTGCCCCATGGCACTGCCCCATGTCCCTGTCCCATGTCCCTGTCCCACTGCACTGTCCCATGTCCCTGCCCCATGTTTCTGCCCCATGTCTCTGTCCCATGTCCCTGTCCCGTGGCACTGCCCCATGTCCCTGTCCCATGTCTCTGTCCCCTGGCACTGCCCCATGTCCCTGTCCCCTGGCACTGCCCCATGTCCCTGTCCCATGTCCCATGTTCCTGCCCCATGTTCCTGCCCCATGTCCCTGCCCCATGACACTGTCCCCCAGCCCCATGACTGCCCCTTTGGGGGTGATTTCAGCTCCCCAGGGCACAGATAGCCCCTGCCAGATGAGCTGCAGCTGACTGGAAGGGCTCATCCTGCTGACAGGGCTCCTTCCTGGCCCGCTGCTCCTCGCTGGCAGCTGGAGATGCTGGAGTTGAGCGCGGATTTATTTGATATTAAGCGTCTGTCCCGAATCATTAGGTTCTGCATCCTGACCCTGACTCTCACAGAGGTAACTCTACTCAGACATAATGAGCCTCAGATCCTAGTCAGACTCAGGGAAATTCTTGCCATCATGAAATCTATTTTACATGGGCACCAGTTAGCCTGGACTTATTGCTGAAAGGCACCAAGGATGAGTGGGAAAGCAACTGTGACTAATGGGAGCGTTCCTCAAATGGATGAAGTCACAGGAATTAATGAAAGGAGGGAGAAGAGCAGTGAAGTGTAACACCAGGCAGAAAAAGAGCTGTCATTTTCACATCCCTTCCCAGCAATTATTTTGTATTTTCAAGTCTCTCTGAGCTCCCAGCCCAGCTTAGGAAAAGGTGTTTTCTGGATATTTCCTGGAAAGAGCCATCACTGCTATGAGAAGTCCTCGCTCTCTCCATGTCCCTGATTTTCCTCACAGGAGCAGCCAATCTCCTGTGCTGTGGATGCTCATCCCAAACAAAGCCCTGGATTCCCCAGAGCCCGGCTCTCACACCTCTCCCAGGACACCTGGCTGCCCTTTCTGCACCAAGCTCAGCCCCCCTTTCACACCACCCTTATTTGCTGCATTCTGCAGTGCAAGTCTGAGCAGCCCAGCTGCATGGTACTGGGAAAGCTTGCAGGGAAGATTCTGCTGTGGAAGCAGCAAGGGAAATGCCAGGTTTGTGTGAAATTGGAGCTGGATTTGTTATTCCTGTGGCTTTGTATCAGATACCTTCGTGTAGTGCTGTGGATTTTGTGCTCTGGCAAAGCAGAGCTCCCTTCCTTCTCCCCCTTGGAACCAAGTTTGAAGAATTGCTGTTCCTGCACCCATGGAGAGTTCAGCACTTGATGCAGGCTCTGCCCTCAGTGGGTGCCTGGCACAAGGACTGAGCACAGAGCTCACCCCCAGGAGCAGCTCCACTGCTTCCTGAGCCCCAAGGACCCAGACCATATCACCATGGTTCAAAATCATCCCAGACCATGTCACCATGATCCAAAATCATCCCAGACCATGTCACCAGGGTCACTCAGACCATGTCACCAGGGTCACCCAGACCATGTCACCATGATCCAAAATCATCCCAGACCACGTCACCAGGGTCACCCAGACCAGACCATGTCACCCTATTCACCCAGATCATGTCATCCTCGTCACACTGATCCCTCAGCCAGCATCCCTTTCAGACATTCAAATGGGAGATGCCTCACATGATTCACACAAAATCTCTCCTCCAAATCTGAATCCAAACAAGCCAACGGGAGCTTTGCAGGAGGCTCCTGTGGCAGCAGCCTTGGGAGCTGCTGCTCTCCCAGGATGGAGGTGAAACTCTTTCCTCTGCTCTGGAGCAGACTCTGTTCCCAGCCCAAAGCCCAGGCTGCTGCCAGCCAGGGCACCACAGAGCTCCTGGCACATCCCAGCCCTCCAGATGAATTTGGCTCTTTCTTTCCAGTTCTACAAAGCTCTGTCCCAGTTTGTCTGGCCTGTACCCTGCTGGCTCTGGTTTGGTTCTACCCTGACAGATGAGAGAGAAGCCTCCTGCTTCCCTGCTGCAAAGAGCTGGGTACCAAGGGGGCTTAAAATATCTGCAGGAGGAGACATCAGAGAAGGAAATGTGGGGCTGCAGGGGGAGGGCACTGGTGAGGGGCTGGAGGAGAGTGAGGAGGGGATCTGGGGGATCTGGGATGTTTGGAAAGCAGAGGGATGTCGGGCTGGGGGGAGGCTGAGCTCTGGGGGAAGGAGCCATCTCCCTGCTCCCTGTGCCAGCTCAGCCCCCAGGCTCTCCCTGTCCCTTTTATCTCCCCTTGATCCCTGTCTCAGGTCGGTGAGGCAGTGTTTGGAACTCGCCTGCCTGGGGTGCTGGGCTGGGAGTAGGGAGAACTTCAAGGGCTTTCTACCCTTTAATGAAGCTGATTTCTAACAGGAAACCTCCTTGGGTAAAATCTACCCTTGATAATAGTTAATAGCAAAACTCATTGGCTATAGAGGAGCTGGGATTGTCCCAAATTTTATAAGGCTGTTATTTTTTCCCATGGTTCTCTGGACCCGAGGGCCCTGGCTGAAGAGCAGGGCTCACTCAGATCCTCCTCCAGAAGCTCTGCCTTTGCTGGGGCTGCAGGGGCTGCAGCAGCTCGTGGTGCAGGTCCTGGGTCTGTGCTGCCCTCCCAGACCCCTGCACGAGCCTGCAGAGTCCCCCTGGATGTGCCAGGAGCACCGGGTGCCTTCCCTGCACCCAGGCACAGGGGATGTCTGGCAGGACCTGCTCAAGCCCATTCCAGGTGTTTCCACCTCCTGTGCCAGTCTGGTTCTCACTCTGCCCTTTGCTTGGGGTTCCCGAGCTGGGAAAGGGGTGGGCAGAGGGTTTGGGATGGGCAGGGCTCCAGCAGAGCTCTGGGGCTGCAGCAGCTCCCCTCCTGCAGCTGGGAGAGCTGGGCTTTACTGCTGGGGGTTTAACCTTCCTTTTCTCTTTTAATCACTAACATGGCTCTGAAGCAGAGCCAGGGAGCTTTTCCTTCTTTCCCAGCTTGCAGATCCGAACAGCAGCATCCACAGTGGGTTTGCTGTGCATTTATTGCCCAGAGAAGCTGTGGCTGCCCCGTCCCTGGAAGTCTGCAAGGCTGGGCAGGGATTGGAGCAGCCTGGGCTCATGGAAAGTGTCCCTGATGATCCTCATGTCCCTTCCAACCCCAACCACTCTGTGGTTTCACGGTTCTGGTGTTTCCCACATGCATCTCCTGTCAGTTTTACCCTGGAGAGCAGCAATGAACCTTTGTGGGTCTCAGCTGGCACTGGAGGAAGAGAATGTGCAGAACATTGTTAGAGCAGGAGCTGAGGTGGGAAATCCTGGCTGGAAAAGAATGTGCAGAACATTGTTAGAGCAGGAGCTGAGGTGGGAAATCCTGGCTGGAAAAGAATGTGCAGAACATTGTTAGAGCAGGAGCTGAGGTGGGAAATCCTGGCTGGAAAAGAATGTGCAGAACATTGTTGGTGCAGGAGCTGAGGTGGGAAATCCTGGCTGGGTCACCCTGCTGCAGTTCAGGGCTGCTGAACAAAACCTGGCATTTCTATAGGCTTCAACCTGCTGATATTTCCATTTCTGGAAGCTTGGTGGGGTCCCTGTGTCCTGTAACAGTCCACCCTCATCCCACCATGAAGGACTCTGATGCTCTGCAGGCACAAAAATTAGTTCTGATATTCTTTTTCCCCCCTCAAATTCAAAAGCACTTCAGAGATTTTTCCACTGCAAATCACAATCATATTAAGGACTGGTTTTGATCAGCACCTGCACAGGCTGGTTTGGAGCTGCCAGTGCCCACACCACAGGATGCCTGCAGGAATGAACCCTGCAATTTTGGCTTCCGGTTGCAGGAGTACAGTAAATATTTAAAGCCACCAGACTGAGGTTTCCAAAGGACTCTTTAGAGATTGATTTCCCCAAACCCCTGTGACTGCAAATGGAAATTTCATGCCAGGCTCCTTTCAGGCAGCATTTCCCAGAGCCTAAGAGGTGTGGGCTGTGCTGGAGGCAGGAGGGGCTCGCAGCTGCCCAGCTCCTGCAGCACATGGGGTGTGACAGGGATGTGCTGTTCTGCTCAGACACGCCGTGCTGCAGCTCCTCCTGGGCCACCGGCTGCCTCTGTGTGTTTTCCCTCTTGGCTCCCTCCATGCATCCTCGAGCTCTATTTTTTTCTGGCTGAGGGTAAAATCTGGTGTCTCCAGCCAGGCTCACAGGGGCTGGGATGTGGGGACGAGGCTCCATCCCTGGCTGGTGCTCACAGGGGCTCAGGCTGGCAGGAGGGGTTAGGGACAGCCCTGGGGTCAGTCCAGGCAGGGATCAGCAGCTGGAGCAGCCCTGGGGTGGGGGAGGTGGGAGCTGGACCTGCCCCAAACCCAAACCCCCTGTCCTGGGCTGATCCCACAGCAGGGCTTGTGCCCCTGTGCTCAGGTGAGGTCTGGAGCTGCTGCAGAGGATCCAGAGCAGCTGGGGATGCCCCTGGACCCCTGGCTGTGCCCAAGGCCAGGTTGGACACTGGGACAATGGAGCTGTCCCTGCCATGGCAGGGCTGGCACTGGATGGGCTTTAAGGTCTCTTCCAGCCCAGGCCATGCTGGGATTCTGTGATTCTATGACTGGGAACTCTGAAGTTCTCTGCCATGGACAGCAGCAGTTGCTGTCATCTCAAGGACAGAAAACACCCCAGTCAAACACAGCACGAATTGTCTGGGCAGGGATGTGACAAACCAGAGTGGGAGGGAGACACCAGCAGTAAAGAATGTTTCTGTAAACTGTTTCCATCTTTCCTGCAGCTCCTTCAAGGCCACCCTGAGCTCACCCCAAAGCTCCTCCTGCCCAGGTGAACAATCCCAGCTGTGCCAGCCTTTCCTCCCAGCAGAGCTGCTCCATCCTCTGCTCATCCTGGAGCCTCCTGTGGGCTGGCTGCAGCAGCTGCAGCTCCTCCCTGTGCTGTGGCTGTGCAGGTGGGGTCCTGCTCCTTCCCCTCCTCGGGGGCTGCAGCAGAATTCCTGTGGCAGGAAAGCAGAAAGGAGGAGCTGGATCTGTGTGGGCAAGGCTGGGGCAGCTCCCAGCTCCAGCCCAGGCTCGGGGATGTTTCCCCATCCCAGCTCTGGAACACTGAGCCAGGCTCTGCTGAGCCAGGCTCTGCTGAGCTCACCCGGGGCCAGGCTGTGCCGGTGAGGAGCAAACCCTGAGCTGAGGGCAGGGAGAGCTCCCCAAAGCCGCAGGGAGCATCGGCACAGCGCTGGCTCCGCAGGAACGGAGAATGGTAAGGATGTCAATGCAAATCTGCGCTGAAATGATGTGAGTGAAATCCCCAAAGATGTGATGCCAAGAAAAATAAAACCCAGCAGAATGCCAGAAAACCAAATTACAATAAATAACATGGGGGCAGGGCGGGGGGAGAGAAGAATTGATGGAACAGGCAGGGGAAATGGGGCAGAGGCATCAAACCACACAGTGCAAATCCCAAACCCAGTCAGAGCCCATGGAAAAAACGCCAGGGGAGATGGGGGTGATGTGGGGGGTGCAGAACCAGGCAGGGATGGAGCTGGGGATGGACACAGGCTGGGAGTGACCTCACACCAAACAGGGCTCCAGGGCAGGAGGACTCACCTGAGGATAGTAGAAAAGCAGAGCTGTGTCCTGCTGGGCACGGCCTGGGCTCCTGCAAACGCAGCTGCTGAGCTGGATGGGTGTGCCAGGGGTGGGATGGGATGGGATGGGTGCTGGGGACAGGGATGGGGTGGGATGGCTGCTGGGGACAGGGACCTGGCTCCCTGCATGCCCTGGGCACTGTGAGTGCCAGGACAGGGCTGGGATGTGCCCGACCAAGGGGTGCCAAACACAACCCTCACCTCCCTGCAGCCACCCAAGGGAGCTCAGCATCCCCTCTGCAGCTGGGGAAACTGAGGCACGGGGAGGGCAGGCAGCAGGGCTGGGACACGGCCCGGCCATGGCAGCTGCTGGGGATGGAGTGGGGCAGGACAGGACAGGACGGGTGTGGGATCTACCCTGCCCGGTTCCCAAGCAGGGAGTGAAAGCTCAGCCTGGCAGGGAGCCCTGTGCAGGAAAGCAGGAGCTCGGCACTGTTTGTCCCCCGGGAGAGGTGGCAGCAGCGTGGCAGGTCCCAGCATAGCCCAGCCGCACTGTCCCCAGCCCAGAGGCCAGCAGAGCCCCGGGAGCAGCTCACGGAGCTGATTTCCAGCTCGGTCACAGCGTGCTGTTGCCGGGATCCCCGGCCCGGAGCGGCGGAGGCTCCGGGCGAGTGGCAGTGGCCACCTGCAGGCACAGCCCGGCTCTCGGCTCGCCTCTGCTGCCTCTAATCACCCTCCGTGCTGAAGGATTAACAGCAGCAATCTTGTTCCCAGCCACCCTCCAGATGATGCAGCATAATAAGACATATAACAGCCCTTGGAAAAGAGAAAAGTTATAGTTCCCACAGCAACTGTAACTCAGCCATACTACACATCTCTATATATATATTAAGGCATAAATTTAACAACATATATTTTAATGCAAAATACCAGCGATGCACAAGGGGACAAATAACAGTGGTTGAGGGATCCATAACGTTTGGCTTTCCCTGCTTCCCACTGCTGGAATCCCAGCAGCAGCAGCACGGGGAGGAAGATGGATCCAGCCCACTTGTGGCCACTCTTCCACCTGCTCCCAGGTGTTTTGGCAAGGACAGGCACAAGGGACAGGCCCAGACACAGAATCTGTGCATCTCTGAGCCACCCATGCACATGGCACAGAGCATGGGGAAGGTGCCCAGGGCATGGGGAAGGTGCCCAGGGCATGGGGAAGGTGCACAGAACATGGGGAGGGTGCACAGAGCATGGGGAAGGTGCCTAGGGGATGGGGAAGGTGCCCAGGGCATGGAAAAGGTGCCAGGGCATGGGGAAGGTGCACAGAGCATGGGGAGGGTGCCCAGGGCACAGAAAAGGTGCCAGGGCATGGCACATCCCACAGGATGCCAGGGAACACGTGTGGCTGCAGCAGGGATTTCCCCTGCTGCTCATCAGGCTGAATGCAGAACGAGATCCTCTCGACAGAGTTCTGGGTTTTTTATTTTTCCAGCTATCAGCTGGAATTGCACAACAGGGATATAATTCTCGATTACATTTTATGAAATGGCTCAGACCCGTGTTGTTTCAGCTCGTTTTGCCAGGCAGCTCCCGACAGTGAGGCTTGGGTGGCTCCTGCCTGTCCCTGCAAACAGGGGTGCCCTGCTCTGTTCCTCACCAGTGGGAGCATCCTGCCCTGGCATAGCTGCTTTCCCTCCCAGTCACCCAAAATCCATCCTGAGGGTTACACACTCCCCATGCTGGGGGGAACACACTCCCCATCCTGGGGTTCAGTGCACATCCTGAGGTGGCACAGCCGTGCCCAGGGCTGCTGCTGGGACAGGGGGTGCTGAGGAGGTGGGAGCAGCCTCACTGGGGACCTCCCCTTCATCCTGGGGGAATAAGGGATTGCAGGGGTTAAGCTGGGCTCCCGGTTTTGTGGCCAGGGTGCCCAGGCCTGGCCTTCACTCTGCTGGGCTCTAGCAGTGCTGGCTCTGCACCCCAGGGCTGGCTCTGCTGCTCCCAGGGGGTCCCAGGAGCAGAATAAAGGACATAAAATGCTCTGCTGGCAGCGTTTTATGCTCGTGTCTTAACTCGACATGGCTTTATATCATCTTGATATTGCAACGAAAGAGCTGAGCTGCGGCTGCCTGGCAGTCTGTGCTATGAGCACCTGCATTTGCACTTCAATTAGTTTGCTTAATTGCATCGTCCCCTCTCTGGCTGCCTTGTGGGGAGGGCTGTGCTGCTTTGCTGGCTGCTGTGGCCCCTCCCGGGCAGCTCTGAGAGAAGCATGGATATCTGTATGTATGTATGTGCGGTGTTTACAAAGCAATCCCCGCTAATCTCTCCATCCAGGCAGGCTTTAGGATGTCCTTTCAGCAGGGATTTGTGGAGTTTGGTAGTTATTTCCTAAGAATGCATTACCCGGGGTTTTGGATGAATAATGTAGGTCCTTGTTCTGCAACTTACTTACAAATGTCGAACCTTAAACCACTGAAGTCAATGGATCTACTTGTGCACTTAAAGTTAGGCACAGGTTTAAGTGTGGCAGTAAATCAGGGCTGTGCTGCCTGCCCTGGTCCTGCTGCTGGAAATGGTAAATGGTGTCAGAATTATGGAATGGTTTGTGTTGAAAAGCACCTTGAAGATGATCCCATCCCACCCTTGCCCTGGCAGGGACACCTCCCACTGTCCCATTGCTCCAGCCCCAATGTCCAGCCTGGCCTGGGACACTGCCAGGGATCCAGGGGCAGCCACAGCAAATGTGGGAAATCCATCTCAGCCCTGCCCACCCTCACAGGGAGGAATTCCTTCAAACATCTAATCTAAATTTCCCTTCTTTAAGTTTTAACCCATTCCCCCTGGACCTGTCACTCCAGTTCCTGATGCAAAGTCCCTCTGGCTTCCCTGCAGCCCCTTCGGGCTCTGGAAGATGCTGTGAGGTCTCCACACAACCTTTTCTCCTCCAGGCTGAACAGCCCCAGCTTTCTCAGCCTGTGTTGGAAAGGGGAGCTGTTCTAATCCTCTGCTCTGGGCTGGCTGCAGCAGCTCCAGCTCCTCCCGTGCTGGGGCAGCTCTGCAGGTGGGCTCTCACAGGCAGAGTTCACCAAACCTCACTCACAAAAACAAAGGAGAACGAGGGAGCCAAGTGGGCAAACCTGACCAGAGAGCCGGAGACGCTCCTGTAGGTGTTTGGCATTGCTCTGACCGAGCTCTAGGACCTTCCCTTCGCTTTGCTGATCCAAGTTTGTGTGGTCCCACCTCTGGCATCCCTTCCCTCCTCCATCCTGTGGCTGCACCTGACAGCTCTGACTCACACCCAGCTCTGACTCCCTGCGAAGCCCCAGGGTGAGGGTGCCCTGGCAGGGGCTCCCTCCCCAGCACTGCTGGCCCCGTTTTGGTACCGCCGGGCTCTCCCCACCGTGCCCGGAGCCATCCCGAGCTCCGGGAGCTGCCCTGAGCTGCATTCACGCGAGGTGCACATCTCCCTTGGTTATTCCTGGCTCCGTGCCCTCGGTGCTGCGGCTCTCCCAAGTCAGGGTGACGTGAAACCTTCAGTCTTGCCAAGTGCCTTTTTTACCAATTATTCCTCTTTCTTGGCTCCTGCGCGCTGCCGATGGGTAGCACCGGCAGAGGAGAGGGACCCGTCCTGGGCACAGCCCACGGGCACACGGCAGGGGCGGCTTTCAGCAGAGATCTAATTAGCAGTTCTAATTAGCCTCGATTTCCTTGTCACCCGCAGGTCTCAGCTCCTGCTCAGGCTGCATTGCAGAGCCGGAGCATCAGCGGGGATGTGCGGGCGGGGATCCCGGCCGGTGCCCGTAGCCCGGACTGGCACAGCCCTGCTGCCCTCCTGCCCGGACAGCAGCGCTAATCAAACTCGTCCCGAAGCCTTGGCTGCCAGGGAACCCCTCCGAGGGCAATCGGGAGTCATGGTGGAGTAGAAAAAACGAGGGCACGAGGTAGAGGGGCAATAAGGCGTAAAATCCCAGCTGGGCAAAGGAAGGAGGGGAAGCTCTGCTCGCTGGGAGCTCTGCTCTGCTTTTCCTTCCCCGAGCGGGCCTGGGCAGGGATGGTCCCAGCTCATCGCACACAAGAACCAGAGGGATGTCAGTCTCAGCCCTGTCGGGAGGCTGGGACAGGCAGGAGGGTGTTTGGGATGCCCGGCGGACAAGGCACGAAGCAAAAGCGAGCTGGAGGCAGTTCTGGGAACAGGGAGACACAGCCACGTCCCTGCCCCCTTGCAGAGCTGGGGGTCCTGGCAGCAGCACCGCGAGCTGCTGGCAAAGCCCTTCCTCCCCCGTGGGGCTCTCCGGAGAGATCTGTGCTTCCCGTGATTGCTTGGACAAATTCTTGTGTCTGAGCCAGCAGCTCTCCTCTTGTCTCTTGTAATTACTGTCCCAGCGTTCTCCTTGAGAGACACCATCTGCTGCTCCTCCATCACCAGCCGTCCCCTGCGCCGGGCCAGCCCTTCCCCGCAGAGCTCCTCGGCTCATGGTGCTGATGGAGCAGCTCCCGAGCTGCTCGTTATCTCCATCCCATCCCATCCCATCCCATCCCATCCCATCCCATCCCATCCCATCCCATCCCATCCCATCCCATCCCATCCCATCCCAGGCAGTTTCTCCATCCCCTGATGGAGCCAGGGGCTCTGCTCCTGCCCCAGGACACGCTGGCCAAGGAGCGACCAGCCAGGCTGGGGCTGCTGGGACCCCCTCAGCCCTGTCCCCTGTGTCCGTGCTGAGGCAGCCCCAGGAGCTCCTGGAGTCGGGCACAGGGTGGGAAATTCCTGGGAAAGCAGTGAGAAGGGACAGCCTGTGGTGGGCACAGGGGGCCGGGGTGGCGCTGAGGTGACACTGGGGTTACACTGGGGTTACACTGGGGTTACACTGGGGTGGCACTGGGCGTGCTCGGGGCTGTGCCAGCTGCACCAAGCACTTTCTGGGTCAGAAAGAAGACACATTTCACAGAGCTCTGGGGCTCCCAGGAGCAGCCGGGCCGAGCGTGCCCGCTGCTATCAGCATCCTGCTTTTAATCAACTCCAAATGAGCCCCTGGGGGACAATTCTCTCACGGCAGCACACCCGAAACTTGCGCTGAAGTCAACAGAAGTTACTCACACCCTCAGGCACAAGTCCGCGGTCCTGGCAAGTTTTTGTGATTTATGCCGCGTGTCGCAGGCTCGACCGCAGCCAGCGCCCGCCTCTCGGTATAATTCACAAGTAAATGCGCATTTATATAAAAAATACAGTAAAACCATCACATTTTATTAGGGGAGGGCGCACGATAAATTTTTACGTCGAAGCTTCCAGCAGCCGGAGATGAGAAGCGTCTTCAGGAAAATCACTGCCATGGAGACAGGTTTGCATCCCGCCGTAGCAGGCGGCTCGTTTGTGTTTTTAAGGCATCTCATTAGAGCGTGAAATGATCTGTAAAAGGTAAAGCAGCGTTTTTCTCAGTGGCTCTGGTGCTGGCTAGGCTTCGGGGGCTCGGAGCAGGGGGTGAGGGGCACGTGGGCCACCGAGCCCATCGAGACTGTGCCCCAGCCCTATCCTCAGCTGAGAGCACTCCTTTATCTACACTGGCACACGTCCTCCTAAAAGCCCCAATAAAACCGAATTTCTCTCTTCGGTCCAGCCCCGCTCTGCCCTCCCAAATCTCGCCCCACGGCGCTCGGAGGCGATGCCGTGCTGCAAATCCAGCATTTTTAGAGACGACCGAGCATCCACGATCAGAGATTCCTGCATTGTTCCAAGACCTGAATTTGTGGAAGCGTTGCAGGGCAGCAGCTCGGGGTTCAAACTGCAGAGCTGCCGAGGACAGTCCCGGCTTTACAAGCACGAGGGAAGAGATGGAATGGGACAGCGGGAGATGAGTGATTTGCAGACATTTGTCCCTTCCCTTGGCGGCGTTTCAAGGACATCTGGCAGCAGCTGGATGGGGGCAGCTCAGGGAGGAGCTGGGGGACCCTCAGGGGGAAAATGGTCCCAAAGGGATGGGATAATAGGATGGGATGGGTAAAAAATTAGTAATTCACAAAAGCCATTCCCACCCCTGCACAAGGACTTGTAGAATTTCTGAAGTGCCTAATACTTTTTATGAAGCGTTTCTAACATTTTTTTTTTTTTAAAGAAAAACTTGGCAGGGGAGCAACTTACCTGCTCATAAATTCACAGGCAAATTAAAGAGGTTGTTCTGGCTTTTTTTTTCCTCTCTCTTTTTTTCCCTACATTTAACCTAGCCCACACTTCTAAAACATTTGGGGGTGGTAGTGCTGCAGTGCTGCTCCAGAAAGGGAAATTTGGGCTGAGCAGCACCTGGCTGTGCCCAGCTGGGCTCCATCACTCGAATCCTTGTTTTCCAGCAGGGAAAGGAGCAGTGCTGCTGCTCAGGTGCTGGGTGAGGAAGCCCAGGAGCTTGTTAGGGGCAGGATCACTGGAAATGTGGCCTGGATCCTGCATTTTCCCAGTGGCTTTTGCTCCAGGCTCTGTGGCTCTCTGCCAGGCCGGGAGCAGCCTTTGCCCTTCAAAGAGTGGCTGGTGCTGCCCACTGCAAACACTATTAACCAGAATTTTAGCCTCTCATTAAAAAGGAGGAGGAGGCTGGGAAAGGAAGCCTCAATTAAGCGAGGTGAAAGTTAAAACATCAGGCAAAGCCTTGAATTGAAGCGCAGCCCTGCAGGGAAATGCAAAGTCGCTTATTTGGCTGCCTTACAGATGGTGAGAATGTCACACTGGAGAAAGGAGAAGGAAACCAGGAGCTGGGCTGGTCAGGAGCTTTGAAGAAGCAGGACAGAAGTGCCCAGAGGGATGAGAGGGAAGGGGAAGCTGCTGCCTGTGGCTCCCAGGGCTGGCACCTCCATCTCCCTGGGCACAGCAGAGTTCGCTACAGGCAGCAGCCAGAGAAGCCCCACGGAGGGGAAACCCCTCTGAGTGTGAGCAGCTGCCCAGCTGTGGGAAGGCTTCCCCTTCAACTCAAAATGCAGTTTCCAGTTAATCACATCCCAGCCAGTTTGTTGTGCCTGTCTTGGCAGCAGGGCCCCAAGGCAGCAGGACCCTGCAGCCTCCTCCTCCCTATTTTCATTTTAATTTAATTTCTGCTCCTTCTTCTCCTGCTCCCCAATTCTTGCTGCATTTTGTTGTTGCCCTGTCCTGTCCCTGGGGACAGGTGAGAGGTGACACATACAGCAGTGGTGTTTACCACAGAAATATCTTCCCTGTCTTTAGTTTATGACCAGGAGGAGCAATCAAAGGAAGATTTGAGCCCCCCCTCCACATCCTTAGAGAAACCACCCCAAAAGCTCCTTCCCCTTGCATATGGGGTGACAATAACGTGGCTGGATTTTGAAGAGTTCAGATTTTTGCACCTCAGATCATTCCTGGTGGGCTCCCAGCTTTCACTCCCTGCCATCCCAGCCCCTGAGTGCTGCTCCCAGGAGGTGCCACCCTCTGCTGGCTCAAGCCCAGCTTCATCAGCCTCGAGAACATAAATACTCCCAGAGGGAAGAGTTATGGCCAGGAAGGTCCTGCAGCTCTGGAGCTTCCCCAGGTTTTATCTCAGCTCTGAATTAGGGGGAAGCTTCAGCTGCCACTCCAGCGAGAATGATGCTGCTCTGAAGAGCACCAGGGAGGTGGAAACCTTGGAGCTGCTGGAATGGAGGGGGATGTTCCCTTTGGCTGTGCTGATCCCCAGGGCTGAGTTCTCAATCATATCCTGCAGGAGGAGGGTAAGGAAACCAGGATGTTACACCAATCTGAGAGCCACAAGGTCAGAGAAAAACTGGGAAGAGCAACATTGAAATCCCAGAAATCTCAGGGCAGGCTGGGAGCCAATCCAGTGCCATACCTGAGGCAAGGCACAGTTTAAGTCATCTTTTCCCTCTTTTAGGTTTCATGCTGATCAAATCAAAGGAGCAAAGTCCAGAGCTGAGCAGAACTTGCCAGGCTGGCCCAGATCTCCAGCTCTGGCTGGCACGCAGTGAGATGCTGAGGAGCAGCCTCCTCCTCCCTTTGGGGAGTTATCAGCAACAACGATTCAGTGAGAAGATTGGAACAAGGAACAAACTCAGAAACTTCAGCACTTGTTGGCTGATCACAGGGAAAATGAAGAGAAAGAGCTCAATGCCTGAATTATTTGTGATGAGTTAATTATGCTGGAAAAGGATGATGGAAGACAAAGCAGCAGTCAAAATTCTCTGCCTTTTCCCACCTACGCAGTTTTACTCAAAATTAATGTGGAGTTCAATATCAGACCCTCTCAAGTGCTGGGGGAGTCTGAGCCTCAGCATTTTGGATTTACTGCTCTGTCCAGTACTACTGTGCCCTGGTTTTCTGGATGTCTCCAAGATGTAAATCAGGTGAGAAAGGCTCTGAGAACCCAACCCTGCTTCTGCAGGGGAGCTGAGAGCCCCCAGGGATGACCCTGAACACTGAGGAAGGACAGAGCTTTCACCTTGTTACACCAGCCTGGAAATAATGCGGTCATAGAAAAGCAGAAAGCAAAGTGCAGGGAGGATGAGGCACAAAGGCCACGAGCTGAGAGCTCCTGGGGATGTTTGGGGCTGGGAGGGGTGAGGAGGATCCAAGAAAAGCATTTCCCCCAGCCCTGGGCAGCTCTGTCCGTGCTCAGCCTCTTGGGACTGGCAGGGGGGAAGGCTCTTCCCAGGTACCTGCAGGAGTTACACAGCTCTGATTTTCCACCCCACTAAAAATTGCAGATCTCCCATTAAAGCTCCTTTCTCAGGAGACTTCCTATGGAATCCTGCACATCCCAGAGGGCTGCAGAGCACCCAGCAAGCCCCAGGGTGTGTAGGCTCAGCTAAATCCGGGAGCACATGGGGTATTCCCCGTGGGAAATGCATTACCTGCTCCTGTGCACACAGCAGCTCCAGCTGGAGCAGCCATGAAAACCCTGCTGGGATCAGCAAACCTTTAATTAATGTCAATTTTGCAGAAAATAGTGGATGTCCACAATGACCCTGTGACGAATCGAGGCGCGCTCTCACACTCTGTTTTCTTTAATCACATGCATCAGGATTTATGGAGACATCCAGGCTGTTTTCTGAGCTTTAGGAGGCTCGGTTTTTTCACAAATCCATGGATTTTTATGCATTTGGTAATGGATTTCTGGCAGAATTTTGAAACTGGAGAGAAGCCACTAGCGGGGCTTCTTTGGGGCATCGCTCTTGGCACCTAAAGAAGAGGAAAAAAATGGAGAGGGAAAAACTTAATGAAAATATGTATTTGTATAAACAATCAATGAAGATCGTGTTTGTGTGTTAAACAACCACCTTGAAATTGGTCTGTCTCAAAGGACTGAGCAATTGCAGACTACCTTAGCATGAATGATTTATGACATTCATGAACTTGGCAACTACATCAGTTTTCCTAAACCTGGCAGCAAACACCACCTGCATATTAAGTGAAGATTTATGATTTATAAAACTCACCTCATTATGCAGAGGAACACGAATTGTCTTATGTGTGCAGTCTATAACTCCTGGGACAGATGAAAAGGCAGCTATGACACACAATTTATGTGTTCTTGCTGCTGAGGTGCTGAGGGAAAAGCAGGGAGAATAACTCGGGCTTTGAGCTGGGTGCCTTCAAAGCTGCCCACATCCCTCTCCTCCCCCCAGGATGATGCTGTGGCTAAAATTGCCTGTTCTCTTGGAGGAATAAAAAAAAAAATCCCTTGCAAAGATTAATGGTGGAGGTCATTTGAATCAATACTCCAAACGATGCTCTCCCTCCAAAAACCACCAGGACTGGAAGCATCTGAGGGGCCTCTGTGGAAATCACACACTTGCTGCTGAGCTCACCGCTCGTATTTTTCCCCACCTTGTCCTTTCCTGATCCTCCTCACCCAAGGACACAGACTCCTGCCTTCAAGGAGTGAGAGGTTTGGTCTGGGAGAGGCCAGGCTGTGGCTCAGGGTAGGGATGGAGCTCGTGGCCCCCAGCAAGGAGTGAAGCATCCACGTGAGCCCTGGGTACAGCTGGATTCCCTCACTGAGGGTCAGGGGAGCATATGAGAGGCTGCAAAACTCACAGGGCTGATGGAGTGAAAAATCAGTGACATGATCCAAGGAGAAAACACCCCAGGGCAGAATTCACCCCAATCTACTGCTCGAGTTTGAGTGAATTGTGCTTTGTGTGTCCTTGCTTCTCCATTTGCTCTAACAACACACACAGAGGCAGCAGATGCTGCTGCAGCTGGATGGGCAGGGCTGTGGAGGGCTCTCAGGGGGCCCTGGAACCCTCTGGAGGGTGCTGAGAGCAGCAAAATCCCAGCCCAGGGCTCCCCTGCATGCAGGGACACCTCCTCTTTGGCTGGCTGGAGTGGGGCTGCCACAGGCTGGACAGGGGTGGCTGTGCTGTCCCCAGACTGGACAGGGGTGGCTGTGCTGTGCCCAGAATGGACAGGGGTGGCTGTGCTGTCCCCAGGCTGGACAGGGATGTTTGTGCTGTCCCCAGACTGGACAGGGGTGGCTGTGCTGTGCCCAGAATGGACAGGGGTGGCTGTGCTGTCCCCAGGCTCCTGCAGGGGCTGAGTCCCCACAGAGACATGACTGCTTGGGGCCAAGGCATCCCACTGCTGCTCCTGGAGCTGGCTGGGTGTCACAGGGCATCACCCCAGCACAAGGGGTGCAGCAGGGCCACCAGGCTGTCACCCAGCAGGGCCACCAGGCTGTCACCTGCCTCATGGTGGCTGTGACCCTGGCAGGCAGCTCCTTCCCCACAGCCCCAGCAGAACCAGCTGCTGCTGAAGGAAGGGACGGACCTGGGAGCAGCAGCTCAGACACAGCCCTGAGCTGTCCCTCTGCCCTGCAGCAACTGGCTGAGGACACCCAGGGCCTTTGGCTTCTCCTGTAGGAGAAAAACGTGTGTGAGGCCTTTGGGTGTGTAATTGGCTGAAGCACTATTTAAATCAATTAAAAGCTGCCTCCATGGCTGCTCTAGGTGCTCCTGCCCACCCTGGGCTGCCTTGGGGAAGCGAGATTCCAGCAATCCCAGTCCAGCCAAGCTGAGCAGGGACTGCAGGAGCTCCTGGAATTCAAGGTGTGGAGGTGTTGGATGTGTCCTCCTTCAGCAGTGAAGGGGTTGGCTGGTGCCAAATGTGTTTGTGCTGTGGCTTGGCCAAGCCAGAAAGCTCAGCAGGAGGAGAGCAGCTGAGGCTGGAGCAGTCAGGATGTTTCTCTTGCTGCTGTTTGGGGGACACAATTCATTGTTTATTTTCTGCAGGTAAAAACCTGCACTGAGGCTCTTCAAAATATATGTTGGTGCTACTGGAGAGGAGGGAGTTGGGAAAGTGAATGATTTTGTTTTCCTCCCTCATTGTGTTATTGCCAAGGTAGCAGAGAAGGAGAATTTCTTCTGTCTGAGCACAAATCAGGAATTCTTCTCCAAATGTTACCCTTTTGTTCACAGCTGTCTCATGAGGCTGATTCCAAAATGAAATTATTGTAACTGTACATATTCAATAAATCACAGGCTCTACCTGGGCCACATGTGTTGGCAGCAACTGATCCAGCAGGAGCTCCTGGCCTCTCTCTCCTGGCTCTGTGCTCAGACAGGCAACACAAAGCAAAGTGTGTTTGCACTGAGCAGCTGAAGAGGCTCCAGGCCGAGGATTCCAAAGGGAAGGACAGGCACCGAAGCATAACAAAGGGAAGAGCAGGTGTGGATCAGTGGAGTGGTTCCTATTGTTTCCACAACAAAAAGCTGGGCTCTTCCTCCAGAGATGCCGGCTGGGGAGTTCTGCATCCTCTGAGCTGTGTTGGGAATGGAAAGTGCTGGTTCCTGCTTGTGGCAGAAGCTCAGAGAGCAGCTGGAACCAGCACAGGTGAGAGGACAGCAAGAGCTGCTCAGAGGGGACAGTGTGGGGACAGTGACACACCCTTGTGATGGCCTGGAGGAGGGAGCACCGAGCACTCAGCAGGGTGTGACCCCATAACCCTGCTCAGCCCCATATGGGACAACTTGTGACCCCATAACCCTGCTCAGCCCCATATGGGACAATTTGTGACCCCATAACCCTGCTTAGCCCCATATGGGACAATTTGTGACCCCACAACTCTGCTCAGCCCCATATGGGGAGGAGTGTGACCCCATAACCCTTCCCAGACCCATATGGAGTTTCCTCAGCTGTGAATTTGGTGATTCTGCAGACACCAGAATGGGAGGACAGGAGGGCCAGCAGGGAGGGAGAGGTTTGTGCAGGCAAATCCTTGCAAATCCACTTGACAAGGGAGAAATTTGGCAAGCAGGGCCAGGACATGTTTGGGGTTGGTGCTGGGGTGCTGCAGGGTATGTGAGAGAGTGGATGAGAGAGTGAGACTGCAGCAGAGCAGGGGGCTGGGCTGGGCTGTGCTGGAAAGCCTCCATGGGCCAGGGAGATGGATCCAGCCAGGCCAGCAGGGAGCAGAGGGACGTTTGTGTCCCCAGGGCTTTCCCCTGCCCACGAGTGGGCCCTGCCAGCCTTCCCAGCATGGCACAGCTCGGTGACCTTCAGGCCAGCCTGTCCCCTGGGCAGTGGGGGGAGAACCAGAACTTGTTGCACTGGAGTGGAGCTGAAGGTGTGTGCTGCCCTTTTGCCCTCCTGGAGCACGGACACTCTTTATGTACTCACACCCCAACGCGCTGTGCCCGGGGCCACTGTGGGTCACATCTCACTGAGAAGCATCACAGGGGCACTCTGTGACCTTCAGAACTGCATTTCCTTTTACTCCTCTTTTTATTCCCTCTGGAGGCCGCTGAAACCTCTGCCTGGTGCTTGGTGGGCAGCTGTGTGAGCTGCTCCTGCCTCAGCCGGGGGCTCTGAGGGGCCCTGGCCCTGCTCCCCCGCAGGACGAGGACAGCAGCGCTCCTGCTCTGCGTCCCCATGCGTGCCGGGAGCGGGGAGGTGGCAGTGCCTGAGGAAGCTGTCACTCTCCCGGCTGGCACTCCAGCAGGCTGCCAGCAGCTCTAGCACAGCCGCCTGCTGCCCCTGCCTGGCCACGCAGAGGCTGGCACGGGCACCCACACTGCAGGACTGGGCTCACAGCAGCAGAGGTGCCAAGGGTGAGCTCAGGCTGTTGGAAGCCAGTTCCAGCACTGGGACTGACTGGCTGGACATGGATCCTGCCCTGGCAGGGCCAGACCTGAAGCAGGATTAATTACAGTTCTGCTGTCCCCAACATCAGGACATGGAACTGGGGGAGCGAGGCCAGAGGAGGCCACCAGGTTGCCAAGGGGAGCAGCTCTGCTGTGCAGACAGGTTGAGCGAGCTAGATCTGCTCAGCCTGGAAAAGGGAAGGTTGTGGGGAGAGCTCCCGGTCTAGGCACTGTCTTTTAAGGTATTTAAGGATTTATTAACTAATAAAACACTGCCGATAAAGATATTTATTTTTTATTCAATACTAAGAAATTTGATCTAATTACAGTGTGACCTTTCTCAACCAAACCTGTTCTGACACACAGAACTATTCCAAGACATTTTGTCACCTTTGCAATTACTTTTATTCCTTCTATATCTTAAACTCTATAGGTAAAAATTTCTCTGCTTTACTTGACATGTCTCTGCTCTAAGCTTTAAATCTACATTCCTGTTTTTAGCACCTAAGGTGGGAAGCTTTTCCCAAGGCCTCAGGTCAAATCCTGTGTTCTTTTCTAGATTTTGATTTCCAGGCTGTGTTCTGAGAATTTCTAGCATTTTGAATTCCAGTATGTGTCTGCAGGATCTTCTCAGGCACAGAGCAGAGGCTGCCACAGCGTCCTGGGAGCCATGGGGTGAGCACTGGTGGCCCCAGGCCTCTTCCTGATGTGCCCCTTGCTCCGGGGAATGCTTCAGTGCCACAGCCTGGGCTCCCCTTCTCACTGCCAGGCCTTGGCTGGCCATGAGCCCGCTCAGGGCTGAGCCAGTCCTGCTGGCCCTGAGGCAGGCGGGGCCAGGCTGTGCTGTCACCTGCTGTGGTGGCCCCAGCACAGTGACATCCCTTGGCCATCCCTGGGCAGCCCCACAGCCCCAGTGCAGTTCGATGGCAGAGCCATGAGCGATGTGTGTCCTGCTGGCTGCACTCACCCTGCTGCTGGCCACCGTGGCTGCGTGCTGGGCCATTGGCCACCGGGCACTGCCACTCAGTAGCCACACGAGCAACCTGGGCTCAAGGCCAGGAGCCCACACAGGAGCTCAGGAGCCCACACAGGAGCTCCCATGGCCCCCAGGCCCAGCACGACCCCTCAGAAGGGTCCAGATGCTCCCACGAGTTCCCTGAGCAGCCCCTGCGGCCGCGGCCCTGCCTGAGCATGGCCAAGGACCTGCAGGGGCTGCTGCTCCTGCTCTGGGCTCCACCTGGGCCTTGGGCTCTGCTTTATTCCAGGGTGGGGCAGGCGCTCTGGGCACAGCTGCAGCAGCTGGGCAAGCCAGGCCACCTGCCCTGCTGTGCCTCATCCCACTGCTCCAGGCGCCTCCATCCCTCCAGGAGGGTGCTCCCAGCCACGCTGCCCATCCCTGGCACAGCCTCCAGCCCTTCCAGGAGATTCCCTCACACACTGACCATCTCTGCCAGAAGCTCGGGCCGTCACAGATCCAGCACTGCAGGAGCCTCCACGGCCTGTGATGGCCTCAAAGACCCTCCCTGCTGCCGACTGCCTCCCTCCCTTGGAGCAGCTCCCCGGGGCTGAGACCCCATGGCCCTGCCAGCAGCTTCCTAGAGCGGCCATTCCTGCCGAGAGCCCTCAGCCCTTCAACACCCTCCGCCTGCCCAGAGCCAGCCTTCACTCCAAGCTCCTGCCTCCCTCCCAGAGTCGTTCCTGGAGGCCTCGATCCCTCCCAGCCTCTCAGGAAGCCCTTCCAGCTCACGGGCACCCAGGAACGCCTGCACAGCTCTTCCTGCTCCCCTCGACATCAACAACATCCCACGGGCATCGGCAGCACCGGCGCGGCCCGGAGCCTTGGCACGGCCAGGGAAAGCCGGGAAGCAGAAATGGGAGCCTGGCTGCAGCCAGAGAAGCATTGCCAGGAACAACGAGTGTCCTGCAGCCACCAGGGTCCAGCACAGGGCTGCCAGGATGCTGTGCTTGAGCCAGCCAGGGACAGCCCCGGCCCAGGAGACAGCCCCAGCCCAGGGGGACAGCCCCGGCCCGGGGGCACAGACGTGCCCAGGACACCATGCAGGCTGCGTGGGCTCCAGGAGGCTCAGCCGAGACAGCCCCAGGCCCCAGGCTGGTGTTCACTGTCATAGGAGAGCCGTGACATCCATCAGCATAGGTGTTAAATAAATTAGGATTTCCCCAAAGAGCTGTCTGAGCGCTTCTGCTGTTCTGCATTTGACTGGGAGCTGGCTCAGTGCTGGGTTTGGATTCAGGCTGCGAACATCGTGGAATTCTGAACTACTTGATTTGATTTAAAGTCCTGCTTCTCCTCTGCGGCTGAGCAAGTATCAGTTTCAACCCTCACAGGTATTTTTTCCAAGTGCAGCTGCACTACAGCCCTTTCTAACCCTGCTGCGAGCGGTAGGGCAGTGGCCCGCAGGGCTTTAGGAGCTGCGCTGGAGGTTTTTTATGGCTAATGTCCCAGCACAAGAACGGCCCTCCGGCAATGACGGCCCTGCGCTGAACGGCGCATGCGCAGGAGGGGCGGGGCGGCCCCGGAGCCTCGGGGCAGGCAGCGCCTCGCTGAGCTGCGCATGCGCGGCCCACGGCCCTGACGCAAGGCAGCTGCAATTGCCTGCGCTTTATCCTGTCCGACCTTGAGTGCGCGGCCGCCGCAGGACCCGGGCTGGCCGACACCGCGCCGGTGTGCGCCGTCGCGCTTCGCTTCCCGTGTCTCTTGCGGCGTGCGCCAGCCGGCACAGCGAGCTCTTGTGTCGGTGACGGGAAGCCAGCGTGCAGCTGCGCCGCCTCTGGCGGAGTCCGGGCGGCGCGCCGAAAGCGAGGGGCCCGATCAGGCATCATTGGAGACAGCCCGCAGCGGGGGTCCTGCGGCGCTGCTCGGCCCCCCGTGGCCCACGTGGGTGGAGGTTTCCAGAAGAGCCGCGGCCCCGCGCGCCCGTTCACCGCCGCCGCCATGCTGGAGCGCGAGCCGCCTGCCGCTGCTGCTGCCGCGCGCCGCGCCCGCGCCTCCCGCGCGCCCCGCGCAGGTCAGCGCCGGGAGGGGCCGGGGGCCGCGACCCGGGGACGCCGCGGGCCCTGAGGCCCGGAGCGTCCCGGGCACACAGAGCGGGAGGGCACCGCGGGCCCTGAGGCCCAGAGCGTCCCGGGGCACACAGAGCGGGAGGGCACCGCGGGCCCCTGAGGCCTGGAGCGTCCCGGGGCACACAGAGCGGGAGGGCACCGCGGGCCCTGAGGCCCGGAGCGTCCCGGGCGCACAGAACGGGAGGGCGCCGCGGGCCCTGAGGCCTGGAGCGTCCCGGGGTTGCACAGAGGCTAGGGCACGGTGGGCCCTGAGGCCCGGAGCGTTCAGGGACGCGGGGGAGGGCAGCGCGAGCCCTGAGGCCCGGGGCACAGCGAGCGGCCAAAGGCGCTGCCCGCGAGCGAGCCCTGGCCTGGGCCGCGGCCCCTCAGTGCTTGGATTTTATTAGGAGAAGGCTGATGCGGTTCCGTGGGGCTTACAGGAAGCTGTTTTACGTGCCTGAGTCTGTTTTCTGTTCAGGAGGTTTTGCAGTAAGGCCGCTCGGTTCCTCACCGACTGTGTGAGAGTGACTGTGGAGGCGATTTAGGGACAGGCGGGGACCCCAAATCCCCCGCGCTGTGCTGGCCCTGCTGCTCTGCTGTGTCGCAGCCTGAGCCACGCGCTGTACCTGGGCCTCACGTCTGTAAATATCAGATAGCCATGGCTCGGTCCCGTTTTGCACTAAGATACCGGTTAGAAGTTCGTCCTTAATCAGAAAGAGGGGTGACACTTCTGAGTTCTCTGGGATGCTGCTTTGCACGTGCAGAGCAAGCTGGGGCGTAGCTGGAGTTATGCAGCAAAATCTGAGCTGCAGGTTTCTCCAGGGATGCATGGGGCATTTGTTGCTGACCAGGCACAAAGCTCTGAGAAATGGGGTTAATGTTTATCTGCTGCTGCTCGTGGAATGCTGAAGGTTCAGTGTTGATTTACTGAGATGTCTTTTGCCTGGTAACATGCTCATAAATTATTGTGTGTGGAGGAAATACTTTGGTTCTGGTCATAGAAATCAGGATTATGGCAGATTAATCAGTGCAGTCCTTGGGGTGGGGGGTTGATAATCTCAGTCTGAGTCTTGCTCAAGTTCTTGATTCCTTTGCAGTTAAGTTTTTTAAGAGGGTACACTGTAATAGGGCACACATTGCCTCTGAAAGCTTTGAAGACCTCTTGATGTTTTAAACTAAATTCTCATTAGAATGTCTCTGTTTTACAGACATTTTGGAATGGCCTCAGCCAGAATGTTCTCAGAGCAGCATGCAGCAGGAAATATGCGTAAGTGTTCCTCAGGGTGGTCGTGTTTGGCTCTTGGAGTTTATATTTACTGTCTTCCTGATAGCAGAACTGATTATTGGAACCAGGGGCTGGGTAACAGAGCCAAGCCAGCAGAATAAAACTGCAGCCTCTGCCTGTAACTTTTCTAAGGCTGTTTCTTTATCTCCTGTTTCTCTCTAGGGGACCTTTGAGAATTTGCTGTTCTCTGCTGCTCCCACCACCAGCAGTCCCCACAAAGTGTGGATTGCTGAGATTGTTTGATTAAAAACCAACCAAAACAAAAACTAACCCAAACACTGATTGGAACAAATTGTTTTACACTGACATGAAATGATTGATGCCTGGATCCATTCTCCTGCAGATAAAGTTCATTTCAAAAGTGTTTGAATCACTCATTTTCCTTGTTGCAGGATAATGGGAGAAGGGACAGTTTGTTTGTGGCTGATGCTGATTCAGGCCATGGGCTGGGAAATGTGTTTGTGTTGGGAAAGCTGGCTCTGTCTGGTCCAGCTGAATGTTCCAAGCTCACTGCTCTGTTGTTGGAGCTGCAGTTAGAGCCCGTGGCAGCTTGGGCACAGAGAAGGTGACATTCCTGGAGATCAGCACAGTCCTGCTCTGCTGCAGAATGCCTTCTCCATCCCAGAACATGGCTTTGTGAGCAAAGCTGTGGTTCAGGGATTCTCTGAGCCTCAGAAGGGGTAATGCACTCCTCCTAGAGGGTAGGAGGGAGTTCAGATTTGTCTTTTGTGAGATCCACTCCCATTTTTCAGGATTAAATTCACATGTTGCTCCTGAGGATCAGGAAGGTGGTTTGCTTTGGCTCTGGCCCAGAGTACCCTGCATGGGCCAAGTGATTTATCACTCTGTGTTCTTCTCCCCATATTAAGCAATGAGAAATAAACAAATACAATTTATTTATTAGTGTTTTAACTCCAGGTGAATGTTTTCGAACAAGTTTGAACACCAGGGTTGCCCAGAGCAGCTGTGGCTGCCCCTGGATCCCTGGCAGTACCCAAAGCCAGGTTGGACATTGGGACAGGGGAAGGTATCCCTGCCATGGCAGGGGTGGCACTGGGTGGGATTTCAGGTCCCTTCCAGCTCAAACCAGTATGGGATTGGGTGATCAAAAGTGACCCAAAACAACTCCTGTCTGTAGGGACAAAGTTAGTTGTGACTTATTTTACACCAAACTCCTAAGGGTTGTTGAGAAGATGGAAATGTGTGTATGTAGTAAAGATATTCTGGTGAAGGATAATATTTCATATGCTTATTTTTACAAGTGAGAGTTTACCTGTAAGTGCTCTGGTTCAGAACAGAGGCACAAGCTTAAACTGCAGTGTAAGAGTCAGAGAACACCTTAGGTCAGGATCCAGCCTGGATTTGCTTCCACACTGAGTGGAAAATCACTCTGTGGTGTCTTTGGGACTGAACATCTCCTTGCTGTGCAGTTGTTTCCTCTGTGGTGGTTTGACTTTGCCCTGATGTTCCCTGCAGCTCCGAAGCAATCAAAGGCGCCGTGATTGGCATTGACCTGGGTACCACCAACTCGTGCGTGGCCGTCATGGAGGGGAAGCAGGCCAAGGTGAGTGCAGCAGGAGCGTCACACACGGGCTGTCCCCGTGTCCCCGAGCTCCCTGTGCTGGTGTCACAGCTGCTGCTGTCCCAGGTGCTGGAGAACTCGGAGGGAGCCCGCACCACGCCGTCCGTGGTGGCGTTCACGGCCGAGGGCGAGCGCCTGGTGGGGATGCCAGCCAAGCGCCAGGCGGTCACCAACCCCCACAACACCTTCTACGCCACCAAGCGCCTCATCGGCCGCCGCTTCGACGACCCCGAAGTGAAGAAGGACATGTGAGTGAGGCACAGTGACACTGCCAGCATTGCCACAGGGCGGGGTGGCACGGCCTGGGCTGCCTCGAACGCTGCCCTGCTCGGGGAAACTGCGGGAGGAGCCTGCCCACAGTGCTCGTTACAGAGCAGGAATGGTGTGAGCACATTGCTGAGAGCAGGCTGTGTTCAGCCCCATTCATTGCTCATCACACTGGGGCTTCCAGAGAAGGAGGGGAAGGCTTGCTGGTGCTTGCAGTGCAGACTTCTCTAGTTCTGGAGGGAGTTTGCAATCAAAGCTGTGTGATTGTACCCTCGGGCCTGGGGTTAAATGAGGGGTCTGGTTAAAGCAGCAGAGAACAGTGCTGTGTGTAAGCTCTCTGCAGGGCTGGTGCACAGGCATGAGTGCTGACTTAATTCTCTTCAGACCTTAAACACCTAGTTTTCTGACTTGTCTCAAACACAGTTTGCTATATGTACATCATCTGTATTGAATAAGTGTTGGCAGCAGCAATCTGTAATTGGTACTTCTGGGACTCTAGGGCTGCTTCTGGTGAGTTCAGTGTTCTTTGGTTAGAACTTGCACATGTTCAGCTGCTGATAGTGCTGGTCAGGGGTTTGTGCTGCTGCAGGGACTGAGTGTGAGTTCTGTGTTTCAGTAAGAACGTCCCATTTAAGATTGTCCATGCCTCCAACGGGGACGCCTGGGTGGAGGCACATGGGAAGCTCTATTCCCCCAGCCAGATCGGTGCCTTTGTCCTCATGAAGATGAAAGAGACTGCAGGTGGGTGCAGCTTTGCTCTTTGCTGTCCCTGTGCTTTGTACATGGCAGTGCTGCTGCTAGAACAGCACTTACTTGGGACCCGGCCCTCACAGAGCGGGGCTAGGGAAAGGAGCAGGGTGGGATCCTAGAAAGCCTCTAGGAAGATCAGTGCCTGCCTCAGTCTTGGATCCTTTGGCCAGATATCAGTGCTTTACTTAAAAAGATACTTGTAGCAGAATTGGTTGCTGCTGAGTTGATTCTGATTTTAATTGAATTCACACTCACTCAGAAGGGGGTGCTCCGTTTCCTTGGGAGAGGCAGTCCTTGTGCCTCCCTGGCTGCTGCTGAGCACAAGCTGGGGCAGCCAGGCTTGGAGTGGCTTTGTTTCTGCTCAGCTGCTCCCTTCCTACCCATTCTGTGATTCTGTGAGTGATAACTTGGTGTTCTTACAAGGGGAAAAAAACTTCTGTTTTGTCTCCCTTTTCTTCCAGAGAATTACCTGGGACACGCAGCAAAGAACGCTGTGATCACAGTCCCTGCCTATTTCAACGATTCTCAGAGACAGGTACTCATCAAGCTGGGAGGTTTGGGGGCTCATAAATTGCCTTCAGCTTCTCTCAGCAGTCAGCACTCTCCCCTTCCCTCCTCAGGCTACCAAAGATGCTGGGCAGATCGCTGGCTTGAACGTGCTGAGGGTGATCAATGAGCCCACAGCAGCTGCACTGGCCTATGGGCTGGACAAGTCTGAAGACAAAGTGTAAGTGCCTGTGCATAACCCAGCCTGGGAGATAAACCTGCTGGGATTTGCCTCCCCTGCTTGCTGGGCTTTAGAGGACTCCTTGGAGTTCTGCCAAGGTGGACTCAGAGCTGTGAGTGAGAGCTCAGTAATGTCACCTCTGTTCTGTGCCAGCCAACCTTGTTAAAGAGCGAGTTCATAACTTGCAGCTACAGCTTAATTATCCAACCTGAGTGTCAATTTAATTTCCTTACCCACAGGTGGCAGGGGAGGGTGTGGCTGAGGACAGCTGGGTGTCCCCAGCTGTGCCAGCTGTCCTGGCTTGCAGCTCCCCTGCTTGCATTCACCCCTCTGTCCCTGTCAGGGCTGGTTACAGAAGTGCAGACTCTTTGTTTTACGTTGTTTTTCTGAGGTAGTGATAATGCTGGGAAACAAAACCATTTCATCATAGTTCTGGTGTCCCTGCTCTTGTCGTTGGATGGGAGAATGTTTTGCAGAGGCAGGAGCTGCCCCTGTCTGTAAAAGGGGCGAGGTCAGGCTTTGTGCAGCACATGTTCAGGGACCCCCACATGGACTGAGTGCTCAGGGGGATGGACACTGAGATTGTGCGCTCTGGAGCAGCAGGAGCTCTGAGCCACTCACCTCTGAGGGAAGGTAACCTTGTCCTGCTCTCTCCCTGCAGCATTGCTGTCTATGACCTGGGTGGTGGCACTTTTGATATCTCTGTGCTGGAAATCCAGAAGGGAGTCTTTGAGGTGAAGTCCACCAACGGTGACACTTTCTTGGGTGGAGAAGATTTTGACCAGGCTTTGTTACAGTATATTGTGAAAGAGTTCAAGAGAGAGGTAAGGTGTCTCTTGAGAGCACAGCCCTGTGTTACACTGCTTTTCAACCTCACTTTGTAGAAGAATGAGAATTCTCTTAAATTCTTAGGAGTTGGTTTGTCACCTCTGGCACAGCTGGAATTTAAGAGGGTTGGACACTCTTTAGCCTGGCTTGCTTTCTTGAAGTGAAATATTCCTTTCCTGGAAGACACAGAATAGCAGAACTGCCATTTTTCTCTGTGTAGCAGGACTGTCCTATACACGGTCTGCTTACTTTTAAAAGTAAACATCTGTGGTGCAGTTGAATGTGACAGGACAGATGCAAACAAGGGTTGCTGGGAGGAAACTGCAGTGTAATTCCAGCTCCTTTGCTAATTCAGTCCTGTCAGTGTGTGCTGCAGCAGCCTTGCCAGGGCTCAGTCTGTAATTCACTGTGATACCTGCAGAGCAGGGAGGGCAGATAGGAAATGCTGACTGCCCCTGCCAGCAGGGACAGAGCAGCACAGTGCTCCTGGCAGTCTGCTCCAGAAATAGCTTTTCAGTTGAGCTCTGAGAAGGTGAAGTGCAGGGAGGGACTCTGAGCAGGTGCTGGGAGTCTGCTAAACCCTGTTTCTGTCCCTCAGACAGGAGTTGACCTGACTAAGGACAACATGGCCCTTCAGAGGGTGAGAGAAGCATCAGAGAAAGCCAAGTGTGAGCTCTCATCATCTGTGCAGGTACGTGCCTGGGTCCAGAGCATCCACTGCAGCACTGGGAGACCCTGGGTTCTGCACTGGCTTTGATTGCCAAGCTCTGACACTGTTTTTTCTTCTGTGTAACTCAGTGGCACAGCAGCTGTGAGCTTTCAGACCGTAGGGAGCTGCTGGAAGCTGACTTGGTGGCTGCTGGGTTTTGCCCTTTTTCTGGCACCACCCCTTCTGATCTTGCAGGGAGTGGTGACTTTCCCAACCTGTTCTGCACTTCAGAGGTGTGGTGGGCATCAGGGAATTCAGCCAGTGGCTGCTGGCTTACTGGAACCACTTACAGCTCTGTGCAGGAGTTCCAAAACCTTGCTGCTGACTCACTCCACTGAAACAGCTAATTGTGTAGTAATTCCTATACAGAATCTTGACTTCTTTGCCTATAGATGAGGTGGCTGGACAATGGGCAGCAGCCACCCTCCCTCCTTTTTTTCCATCAGCTTTGTATATTAATGCAGTCAAGCATGTCTTATTCATTACTGAATAAGGAAGTGGAGAAGCAGCAAGTTTGGAGTGTAATCGTCCTGGCTAAGTGAAATTAAGGTCAATTATATAGTAATTGAAATGGGGACTCTGCCAAGTTCTGGGTTCTGAATAAGCATCTTTAATTTTATCTGATGGTGGTCTTTTTGCTGGCCAGTAGGGAGCTCCTAGCAAGGAGCTGAGGGCAGTCACAATGGCTGCATAGTTCTGCCAGAGACATTGCAAGCTCTGTTTTATGAGCTCCAGAGCTGGCAAATGCAATTTGTTCAGACCAGGAAAGGCTGAATTCCTTAACTCTTTAGCAGTGAAGTGAGAACAACTTGCCTTTGGTCCTGTTTTCCCCTAATACTTTTGACCATGCTGTGTATAAAGTGAGTCCACCCCTCTAGTCAGCAGCATGGCTTTAATTCTTGTGTGAACTTGATGTCTAGAGCTTAAAGCACTAATGTTTTAATTGCTTTGGAACTGTAGTGTCTTTTGATGTCAGCATGACTCAGCACTTGAATCAGATGCTTTCAGTATAAGATTTGCTTTAAAAATCCAGCATGTGGCCAAGAACCATTAGAAGTGGGGATTATGGTCCCTTGCTCTAATTAACTTTGTGTTAAATGGCAGCAGAGTTGTTGAACATGAGCTGTTGGCATTTAGAGAAGAGCCAGGAGGGAAGGAAATACCTTCAAGGAGTTTACCTGGTGTGAGTCAGTTCAGGCAGAATCTCTGGAACTCTGCAGATGGGTTGTGTTTTCTTTCTCCTGGGTGGTGCTGCAGGAGCAGCACTAAGGTTGTCACCTCCAATGTTTCTGCTCTCACCTTCTGGCTGTGACAAATTGTTTTCCCCAGCAGTGAAAGACCTTGAAGTAACATACTATTAAAATTGGGGTTTAACAGTTGTAACCATGAGGTGTGGAACAAAATTATTGTCTTCTTTCTGTGATGTCAAACACAAAAGTGTACCTGCTGCCCCTTAAACTGGGCTGGAGGCTGAGCAGCCATGCAGATGGCTCAGTGCAGGCCAAGCAGAAGCTGTAAGCTTATGTGAAGCCCATTCCTGCCTTTCCCTGAGCCTGTTTCCTTGCCACAGACTGACATCAACCTGCCCTACCTGACCATGGACGCCTCTGGACCAAAGCACCTGAACATGAAGCTGAGCCGGGCGCAGTTCGAGGGCATCGTGGCTGACCTGATCAAGAGGACAGTGGCCCCCTGCCAGAAAGCCATGCAGGATGCTGAAGTCAGCAAGAGTGACATTGGGGAAGTCATCCTGGTCGGTGGCATGACCAGAATGCCAAAGGTATGAGCTCAGGGGCAGGGCTGGCACTGCTGCCCTGTGCTGGCTGGGTCTGATCAGAGCCCAGGAGATGGGAGTGCTCAGAGCACACTCAGGGTGAGGGTCCCATGGGAGTGCTCAGAACCCAGGAGCTGGGAGTGCTCAGAGCACACTCAGGGTGAGGATCCCATGGGAGCTGGCTGGATTTGATCAGAACCCAGGAGCTGGGAGTGCTCAGAGCACACTCAGGGTGAGGATCCCATGGGAGCTGGCTGGATTTGATCAGAACCCAGGAGCTGGGAGTGCTCAGAGCACACTCAGGGTGAGGATCCCATGGGAGCTGGCTGGATTTGATCAGAACCCAGGAGCTGGGAGTGCTCAGAGCACACTCAGGGTGAGGATCCCATGGAATCTGCTGGGTCTGATCAGAACCCAGGAGCTGGGAGTGCTCAGAGCACACTCAGGGTGAGGATCCCATGGAATCTGCTGGGTTGATCAGAACCCAGGAGCTGGGAGTGCTCAGAGCACACTCAGGGTGAGGATCCCATGGGAGCTGGCTGGATTTGATCAGAACCCAGGAGCTGGGAGTGCTCAGAGCACACTCAGGGTGAGGATCCCATGGGAGCTCAGCTGGGGCTGGAGCTGAGTTCAGAGGCAAGGGGGACATACTGGGAGGTGAAAGTGCAGCCTGGCATGTGGTGTGCACTGCACACAAGCAGCAGTGCTGGATGTACAGGGCATTTTCTCTTGTGGGCTCTGTGGTAAAAGTGCATTTCAGATTTCAGTGACAGCCACCTGGAGCAGTCTGTGCCTCCCAAGGCATTACCAGGATTTCCAGCTGTGGAGAACCTGCAGCAGCAGAACCCCTCTGGTACCTGCTGGTTGTGTGTAGTCAGAGCAGGATGCTGGTGGCAGCCCCATTTACCTGGTTCTTCCAGACACTCCTTATCTAAAGCGTGGCCCTTATTCTGTGGAGCTAAGCTCAGCAGGTGACTTTAAAGCCTGCTGTGCTGACATGCACACTTGTGCAGATAAGTGCTGTCTGCAGGTGCGTTGCTGCTCCTGCTCCAGCCATGCCTGCTGCTGCTCCTCCCTCCCAGAGCTGAACAGGGATGTTCAGTGCTCCCTCCAAGGGTACGACCTGGCCTGCAGGGAGCACCAGAATCTCACTCCAGAGGGATCATTCTATTTGTTGATTTGTAGGTCCCCTGTAGGACAGTAGGTGTGTACATGGTCCTGCTTGGGTTGATTTGGGGTTTGGTGGGAGGGATTTTCCTCCCTGTATTGATGAGCCTGGTGGCTAGAGGTGATACTGGCATGAGCAGAAGGTCACCCAGACAGGGGAGCCAGAGCAGCAAGATAAACAGAAGCTCCTGCTCTGGCCAAAGCTGAGGTGGAGTAACTCTGCTGTATGTTCCCAAAATCCTTGTTGTTGCAGCTGGATAAAGGAAAAACGGTGTGATTTCCTAGGTATAAAGTGATGACAAACACAAAACCTTTTCCTGAAACATTATGTATCCTTAAGGGGTGCAAGACAGAACTTAAATATTGATTTTTATTTTTCCTTCTCCTCATAACCCCCAACATGTGAGGCTGTGAGCTGACAGAATGCTTTCCCAGTGCCTGTAGTTACAGCTTTACCTCTGGAATTGGTGCCAGTGTGTTGTACACAGCCAAACCTTCTCTTGGGTACCTTGTTCTGCTCCCTTTCCCTGCTAGGAGGGAGTGAGGCTTCTCTGGAGCTCTCCCATGACCAGTGCTCCAGGAGATGGACTGTGGGTGGTTACAAGTATTGTTTTGTACTGTAGAACACACCTCCAGAGGGAAAGGCTTACATTTAATGGCATGCTCACACACATCCTCCTCTGTAATGAGCACTCTGGGCAGGTGTCCCCTGGCTGCAGTGCACAGTTGGGTGTTTGCTTCCAGCAATTCTCCAGGCACATCCCACTCAGCTGTGTGGGATCCCTTCTGCTGCTGTGCCCCACACATGTATGGAGAGGAACCCCACAGCCTGCTAGGGCACAGGGGGCAGCTCTGAGCTGTGCTCTGGGGCAGAGCCTCAGTGCATCCCTGTGTGCATGCTTCAGCAGGAAATGTGTTGGGATCATGAGCACAGTCCTTGGGAATGGGCTGAGCAGGGCAGAGCTGGCAGCAGAGCTCAGAGTGCTGACAGAGCATATCTCTACTGAAACAGCCCACAAAATAAACAGGAAAATACTGTTCTTCACACCATTCCTTTTTTCCCTTTAGTGCACACAAACAACATGGACTGTGCTGCTGGATTTTTACCTTCCCTGTGCTCCTGCACAGCTGTGCTGTCCTTGGCAGCTGTGTCCTGCTCAGTTCCCAGGGAGCAGTCCTTGACTCCCAGATAAGGCTGGGATGATCCCCTGGGAATGTGGCTGGGCTGTGTGAGGGCTCTGCTGGGGGCTGGCACACTGAGCTCTGGAGAACAGGCTGCCAGGGCTGAGGACATCCCGTGCTGTGCAGCAGGATGGGACTGAGGGAGCAGGGACTCAGTGTTTGTGTCTCAGGGTTCCATAGCAGCAGCAGAAGGACAGGGAGCTGAGCCAAGGCTGTTGGGGCTGTCTGTGGTGTTCCCCCATGGCTGAGCTGTGCTGTGTCTCCTCTCAGGTGCAGCAGACTGTGCAGGAATTGTTTGGCCGTGCTCCCAGCAAAGCAGTCAATCCTGATGAGGCTGTGGCCATGGGAGCAGCTATCCAAGGTGGGGTGCTGGCTGGGGATGTGACAGATGTGCTGCTGCTGGATGTGACTCCCCTCTCCCTGGGCATTGAGACCCTGGGAGGGGTCTTCACAAAGCTCATCAACAGGAATACCACCATCCCCACCAAGAAGAGCCAGGTAAGAGTTGGCTCTGGATGGGTGGGACTTCGCTGGTGCTCTCAGACAGCTCAGGAAAGGGCACCCAGAACATCCTAGCAGATGGTTTTGCCTCATCATCTGACAAGAGAAGCAGTGGAGAAATCAGCTTGAATGTCAGCCACTGAGTATCTCTGGTTATTGGTGTGCCCAGGAGGGGAGGGCAGTTGTGTTAATGATGTCAGGGTGTGCCAGGGTGTTTGTGGCCTGCTGAGGGCTGTTTGAGTGTGTGTGTCATGATATCAGTTTGCACATCCTTCTGAAGGATTGTGTGGAACCCTTCAGGGACTGAGCACCATGCCTGTGGGAGAGGGCCCTGCTTGGCTGGGTGCCTCAGGAGGGTTTATCTTTCCTCTACATGGTCATGTCCTGGAGGCTTGGCTGTGATCCTTTCCTTCCCTTGGCCCTGCCTGGGCCTGCTGCTGTGTGCTCTGTGATAACACCTGAGCTGCCTGGGGCATGGGCTGGACTCTGTTGCCTCAGGGGAGATGTTCTGGGGTGTGCTGGCTGCCCTGGAACCTGCTGCTGCTGTGGATGGCCAATTTGTGTCCCCAGGTGCACACAGGACAAGGTAACAGTGAGCCTTGATGCCCTGGAGTTCTGTCAGAGGAACATGAGAGCAACAAGCATTTCATGCTTTTCTCTTCCAAGCAGCTTCCTTTTATTCCTTGTTCAGTCAGTTTGTCAGTACAGATGTTTGTGTTCTCATCAGCTATACAGTAATTTCCTGTTCCTTTTCCATAGGTGTTTTCTACAGCTGCTGATGGGCAAACACAAGTGGAGATCAAAGTGTGCCAGGGAGAGAGAGAGATGGCCAGTGACAACAAACTGCTTGGCCAGTTCACATTGGTATGTTGGCTTCTCTGTTCCTGACCTTAGACTTGACCTTCTTGGAGACATTTAGAGCCTTCTCCATTCCAGCTGCCCCCTGAAGGAGCCATGTTGTAGAAGACATTTGACCCCTTTGTAGTACAAAAGCAGCCTCCAGAGGCACAGCCTGGCCCTGGGACAGCCTTTCTGTGGCTGAGGACCAGCTGGCATTGAAGATGGAGCTCAGAGTTTCTGAACACTCCCTGTACCACTGGGGCTACTGCAGCTTTAGGGCCTGGCCACCAGGAAAGGCTCTCTGGGTATAAAAACACACTGCAGTACCAGTACTAGCAGATAATGTGAATGCTGGCCTCTCTTCTGCTGTAGCAAAGATGGGAGCTGGAGCAGCTCCAGGATTTCTGCAGTCCCCAGGGGAGCCCTTTCCAGCCTAGTGAGACCCTGGTGCAGAGTCATTGTGAGCCGAGGTAGCCCAGGGTGTTTTGTTTGTGCCTGGTGGGGATTGCAGTGTGTGTGCCATGATGTTAAACTGTCAACACATCATTCTGAAGAATTGTGTGGAGACTTTGTGAACTGAGCCCACACCCTGCTCCCTGGGGAACAGATGTGCTGCAGCACAGCAGGGCTGCCCACATGGGCAGCAAAATGGGTTTGGTCACTACTGGCAAAGTTTGGCACTGTTAAACTGTTTGAGCTTGTGGGATGGCCTAGGAAGAGCCTTGCAGAAAGGAAGGGCTTTGCCTTTTTTTGTACTCTCAGAGAAAGCTGCACTGCCTCTCACTGTCTTAAAATGGTTCCTCAGAGGTGGCCAGTGAGATCTGTGTCCAGAACTGAGGAAATAGAGCATCCTGCCACAGCTATGGAGGAGGGGCTTGTGTAGCAATAAAGCAGAACCTGTAGCACCTTGGAACCAAACCTGGGGTTCTCTCTTGTGCTTTCTGTGCACCTTGTCTGGGCCAGAATCCTGTATCCTGTTAGGTGTGTCAGGTCACCAGTGCCCAGCAGGTCCAGGAGCACTCAGCTCTGCAGGGTGGTTAGTGGTTCATGCAGGGTCAGGTGCCCAGGGTGAGGTGCCCTGAGCTCTGTCCCCGTGGGAGCTGCTGGCACCCCTGTCCTTGCCCAGGTGGGGATCCCTCCGGCGCCGCGGGGAGTGCCCCAGATCGAGGTCACCTTCGACATCGACGCCAACGGCATCGTGCACGTGTCAGCCAAGGACAAGGGCACCGGGCGGGAGCAGCAGAGTGAGTGCCTGGGACAGGGGCAGGGAGGGGACACTGGCTGCCTCAGGGAATGCAGTGTGCTCCTGGTGGTGTCCCATGGGGATGGAGTGTGTTGCTCCGTGCTTGGGTCACCCCTGCCCCTTCAGCCTGTTGCAGCTGAAGTCATTGAGCCTGTGTCCCCTGGAAAGGAGGGTGGGTTTGTTCTGGGGCAGTAAAGCTTCTGTGAGCATACAGCTCTGCCCTCTCCAGTACCTGCTGCCAGGGGATGCTCTGCTTGCCTGTCAGGCAGAGATGAAGCACCTGCCTGTGCCAGTGGCAAGGAGCCCTCACTGGCAGGATTTCACACATTCCACGTCGTTTTGCCCTGTGGGGCAGTCCTGCCTTGGTGTTGCCACCTGGAGTAATTGCAGCAACAAGTGCAGCTGTTTGCTGGGTTTTCCTGCATGGATCAGCCGTGTCCCCAGTGCCCAGGTGTTGGGCACACAGCTGGGCTCACTGGTGTTGCTGGGCCATGCTCTGGCACAGGGATGTTTGAGGCAGAACGTGTGCCCTGTGTCACCCTGAGGGGACAGAAATTGGGGTTTGGGAATGCAGCACTGTGTGAGTTGTCTTTGAGCTGGGCTGCTGGGAGTGCTGTTCCTCTGGAAACACACAGGGGTTGCTGTCTGTGAGCCTGGCTGCATAAAGGTGCCAGCTTTTAAAGGAGAATCAAATCAGCAAGATCTGACTCCAGGGTGTGTCGTGTACAGCTGAGCAGGTCAACCCTGTGCCAGGGCTGTTTGTTTGTAATTATTCCATTAGAAAGGGCTGGAGGTTGGGATATTTTGAAGCAGCAGGTTTTCCCTGTAACCACCTTGTTCGTTTTCTTCTGCTTAGGCTGGAAGTGTCTCCAGCTGGCAGGAGGCTCAGGGAGTTCAAGCTGTCAGTGTATTCTGCTCTTGGAGCAGTGAAATGTTGGGCCCTGTGTGCTGGGGTAATTAATGGCACAGTTGACAGTTTCTAAAGCTCTGTAGTGGGTTCAGGAGATTAATCTGAAGGATTTACAGATTCCCCTGATAGAAAGAAAACTCTCTTCTCCCTTGTAAGTGGAAGCCTCTGTGCTGCCCTTCAGCTGTTTCTTGGAGTGAACCCCTGAGCAGTGAAATGCTCCAGTTAGCAGAAATATTAACTATGCACAACTGCAAGATGTGTGCTCTTTTTAATCTCACTGCTTGGCTTTTTGGTAGCAGTTTAGCACCAAAACCACTCTGCTTGTTACTTGGATTTCCTTGGAGGTCTTGGATGTGTAGCAGCCTTCTGCTGTTTCTGGAGACAGGCAACCAGAATTTCTTTTAGCTGCCTACCTGTAGGTAGATGTGGTCCTAATTACAAAGCTGAATTGCTCATCCCCACTTCTGTGTGTGTCTTCATACAGAGTTTTGTACCATTGACAAATATTCCACAGAAAGTTGCTTTAAATGGTGATTTTAGCATGCACTTTTATGGGCATTGAGATATCCAGGATAATTCCTGCAGTAAAGCCTGAATCTAGACTATGACTTTAACACTAATAGAGGGAAAAGACCAAGGCAGGGGATGTGTAAGAGCTTGCCATAGTCATGCTCCATTTCCTTACTAAGGGTATGTGAGGAGCTGGGTGGGGAATGTTGTTTTGCCCTGCCACCAAGCCTGGGCTGCTTTCTGACAGGGAAAGGAATATTTGGTGAAACCATTCCTTCTCTTGGGATCTTTCTGTTGGCTGGGTTTTTGCTGGAGGGTTGGTTTTGTTTGAGGGGTTTTATTCTGACTTTTTTCAGTTTTGAGGTTCTAATCTGGGTTGTTCCTTTGTTTGGGGACTTTGGTACACCCTCACTTTCCAGGAGGATTAACTGAAGACTGGCCAGAGTATCTTGCAGACCAGCAGGCAGGGAGTGTGTGGCAGAGCAGGGATTTTCAGATCCAGGAGATGAGTGGCCAGCAGCATCGGTGGCTCTTGGAAGAGCCACAGTGTTTGTCCTGCCCACGGGGCCTCCCTGGGCACAGAGTCTGTGAGCAAGGCTGCTGTTAGGCTGGGGAATAGTGCTCTCCTCCAAGGTGAGAGCAGATCTTTATTCATGCTTCTCTGTGCTGCAGTTGTTATCCAGTCCTCTGGCGGCCTCAGCAAGGATGAGATTGAGAACATGGTGAAGAACGCGGAGAAGTACGCGGAGGAGGACAGGCGGAGAAAGGTAACGGGGCTGGCACCTGCAGGGAGCACAGCCCTGCTGCTGCCACCACTCTGAGCTGGGCCCAGCCCTGGGGGCTCTGGGCTGTCTGTCACCTCTTACCCAGCCATCTGCTCCTTTCCTTACACAGTTGACCCTCCAGGGCTGCAGGGAGGTGTTTGGGGTTGGGTGCCTCTCCCTGTGTGACCGCACTTTAGTGCTTCCTGAGGAGATCCTGGGCCATGAGGCAGCACAGCAATGAGCAAACCCAACTGCATGCTGCTCCTGCAAACAGCTCTGCTGAGGGCTTTTGTCATCACTGCTCTCCACTGTCCCCCTTGGCCCCTGCAGTGCTGTGTCCATGTGAGCAGTGCTGGCCAGGAGGAGGTGATGGAAATCCTCACTGAACTCTTGAGGAAAGACTGGGCTTGCCATGGAGGAATGACTGAACCTGTGATACACAGAGGATTAATGGTTGGAACTAATTGGTTTAATGAGGGTAGTAATAATGAATTATGCAACTAAATATAGAGCATTGATTTTTAAGCAGACACAGCACAGGCTGACTCTGGGATGTGGCACCAGCCTGTTTAGTGATTGCTGGAACTGGCACACGGAATGTACATGATGCACTTTGTGTCCTTCAGTCTGCAGGAACCTCTCAGGTGTCCAGGCAGTGCTATAAATCTTACCCAGTAGGGAAGGGATCAGAGGACTGAAGGGAAGAAGGCTTGGAATAAATCCCCAGGAAGCAGCACTGCCTGGCCTCAGAACCTCTAAAGCCACCAAGCAGTGGCTGATGGGCATTTGTAGTTTAGCTGGAGAGCCTTCAAAGACCTGTTTGAATAACCTCATCATGGCTGTGGAGTGTGGGGGGAGGTGTGGCGTCTCAAGAGGCTGCACTGAAAACTCTCCTGCTGCCTTTGTAACTTACATTGCTGGATAAGTTCCTCTCTGTTGTAATCCTGAGGTGGGACTCACCCCTGCCCAGTGAGCTCACAGAGCAAGGTGATCAGGTTATTTGAACTAACACTTCTCTTGAAAACTACAGTTATACAAGTCAAGTCAAAATTCCCTCATTGCACTTTTCTGGTCCTTGTTTTCCTGCCATGAAAGCATCAGGAATAGATAAATGGGAGGTTTTTGTAATAAGGGACCATGAGTCAAATCACCCAGTGTTTGAGTTGGCTCTAGTGCTCCTGTTGCTGAATATTCAGGATATTCTCTGCTTTCCCAGGGAGCAGAGTGTGCAATGCTGTCCCTGAGGTGTCTGTCCTTTCTCATGTGCCAGCAATGCTGGTGCATTGGTCACCTGTAGTTGAGGGGAGTGACTGTGGGTGAAAGCTGAGGGCTGGCTAGCACTGGCTCCTCTCAGGCCCCTGTGGGGCCACAGTGCACCTAGAGATGTTTGTGTGCATTTTTTCATTAAAAAAGACCCTGAATGGAGCTCAGCAGTTTGGGGCATGAAATGGCACCGTGTGTGCCAGCAGTGGTGTGGGCAGCAGCCCTGATGAGCTGTGTTCTCAGGAACGTGTGGAGGCCGTGAACATGGCTGAGGGCATCATCCACGACACCGAGTCCAAGATGGAAGAGTTCAAGGATCAGCTGCCAGCAGATGAGGTAGGTGGTTCCTGATCCTGGGGTGCTGAAAATTCCTCACTAAACCATTGCTCACACTCCCACCTAACTCCAGCTGGCTCTGGCCAGGGGCTCCAGCTCTGGCTGTGTTCCATGCTGGGTGGAGCTGGCACAGCCCTGCCCCTCTGGGGTGAGTGTGGCTGAGGGCAGGATGGACAGGCATCCTCAGGAGAGCAGGGTTTGGGTTGGGCTGCTAAATAACCTATTGCAAAGTGCAGGGTCAGTGTCTCTGAGGCTGGGAAGCTGCTGTTCAGAGGTGTCTGACAGAGCTGTGGCCTTGCAGGGCTGTGATAATGACTGTCTCCTCACAGGGGGGCTTTGCTCCAAGGCTGGAGATTGTGGCAGTGCCTGCCCTTGTTAGCAGGGACAGAGGCAGAGCTGCTGTGCTCTGCTGGCAGTGCATGCACAGCACCCAAGAGCCCGGGGCAATAAAAATCAGTGCCCACTTAACTCCAACTTTTCTGTCTTAGAAATGAAATGGGTGGTTAATATCCTAGAGTGCTTTTCACACTACTCTAAGGCACTGCATTGTGAATTTCAAAAGCCCAGATAAGAAGAGTGTGCCCAATTACCAGTTCAACAGCTCTGGGAAGCAGAATTGAAGGGCTCCTGGGGACTCTGAGGGGTCTGAGGGAACTCAATTGCAGTTTGTTGGTAGCAGCCTGTGGTCAGTTAAAGACTGTTTCTGTGCCAGCAGATGGGGACAGGACAAGGGACAGGGGTTTTAAACTGCCAGAGGGCAGGGATGGATGGATATTGGGCAGGAATTCCTCCCTGTGAGGGCAGGCACACCCCTGGATCCCTGGCAGTGTCCAAGACCAGGTTGGGTAGGGTTGGAACAACTTGGTTAAGTGGCCATGGCAGGGGGTGGAATGGGTCCCTTCCCACCCAAACCATTCTGGGATTCTGTGATACTGGCTGTCTCTTTGTTTGGAATTCTGTGAGATAAAAGAGTTTCCTCTCTGAGGAGCACAGAATCTAAATCCCAGTTCCCTGCAGGGACTGCTCCCCGTGATTCCCTGGTGGTGGGGGGCAGCCTGTGCTGGCTGGGTGCTGCTGGTGGCTGTCATTCCCTGTCCTGTCTGTGACAGGAGCTGTGCCCAGGAGCCCTCCCCAGCAGGGAAGGAGGCAGTGCCAGCCTGGCAGGGGCTGGCAGATGGCTGCATGCTCTGCTCTGAGCTGCTGCTCCATGGGCAGCACAGGGACTGAGCCCTGCTCACCTTCAGCTCCATGGGACCGGCTTGCTGTGCCCTGCCCTGGCGTGGCTGTGCCAGGTGAGCTGTGCCAGGCACAGAGCACAGCCTTGGCCAGCTGTCAGGCCCTGCAAGGCTCTGTCCTTGGCACCTCTGCCCAGACAGCAAACAGGGCTCATTAATGCCAACTGGGATGCGGCAGTGGAGTGGACAGGTGCCCACTGGGAACTGGGCACAGTCCTAGGCCCTGCAGACTCATTTTGAGGCTTCACTTCATGGCTTCTGGCACAAAAGGGAGTTTTGCTGTGGCCAGCAGGTGGTGAAATGACAGGATGGAGATTAACAATGAACCGAGTGCAGCATTTCACCTTTGTGTCTTTTTTGCAGTGCAACAAATTAAAGGAAGAAATCGCTAAAATGAGAGAACTTCTGGCTCGTAAAGATAGTGAAACAGGAGAGAACATCAGGCAGGCAGCAACCAGCCTGCAGCAGGCTTCCCTGAAGCTCTTTGAGATGGCATACAAGAAGGTGGGTGCATGGCCAGTTCACTTTCAGCTGCTCAGATGGGGAGGGGGCAGTCAGAACACTGAACTGCAGGTGAGAGCTGGGCTGGGAGGAGTTCAGGAGCTCTTGGGTGGGAGGTGCTGCTGAGCCTCTGTGCAGCTCTGCAGCTCAGAGGCAGATGTGGAAGGTCAGGGAGAGTTGAAGGCCTGAAATCCTGGCCATGCTTACAGGCTGGGTGTTTGTTATTCCATGGGAAAGGGAGAGCTCCTGGTAAGGAGCATGCAGAAGAGCAAGGTCAGGGCTTTCCCCTCAGTGCATGGAGTGCCTGAAGGAATGAACTAACTCCTGAACTTACTTCAGGGTGATTGTACAACAGAATTCCTGTCAGTGTGCTTAAAGCCACAGTAAAGGCCATTGAGCTTTTCTCCACCTCCTTCCCAGTGGAGAAGTGTGCTGGCCTGTGCAGGGAGCTGTCCTGGCACAGCAGTGGCACAGTGCCAGGTGTGACCTTGGTGCTGAGCTGTCCTTCCTGGGGCCAGCTGCTTTCCTGATGGCAGACCAAGCCCTCAGTGCTGCAGTGTCAGCCTGTTACATCCCCTGGGAAAGGGAGTCATGGGAAGATGGTTTGCTCCCTCTCAGAGCTCAGGCAGAGATGACTTCCCTTCTCAGTGGACATTGCTCCTTCACTGCACGAGGGTTCTCCAGGCTGGGGCTGACCTGAGCTGCCAGCCAGGGAAAAATGGCCAGGAGCAATTGGTTGTTACCACAAGTAATAAACCTGTTTGTTCACAGATGGCCTCGGAGAGAGAGGGCTCTGGAAGTGCAGGAGATCAGAAGGAAGAGAAGCAATAAGGAGTCTCTGTCTTGCCTTGACGAGAGAATGATGAAGAGGTTGATTTTCTTGATGCTTGGGAGAGAAGGGACCTTCCTGAGCAGCAAGGGGCAGAATTCAGACTTACTGTGTTTTTGCAGTATTCTATATATAAAATTCTTCAATGTATAAACTTAGTGATGTGTCTACTAGATAAATTGTCACTTGAAGAAAGTTAATTCATACCAGACAAAGTTAGGAGTTTGGCCCTGGTGTGTTCCCCTGAGCACCTGGGGTCTGGCTGATCATTTAATACTTGACACAATGGTGTAGTAAACCCGAGATCTGAGCTTGGAAACCATGTCATGAAATTGGAGGGTGGAGATGGAAGCTGTCTGGGAATGGGGAGGAGAAAAAGCCTGCATGGTCCCTCCCTGAGGAGCTGGGAGCAGGTGCAGGCCTGTGAGCAGTAGGGTAAGGCTGGACACATTTCTAGAGACCATTTAACCCTGAGCTAGGCTGCTACCCTTGTTCTGAAGGAAAGGGGCTACTTCAAACTCAGCTGTAACATTATTTCTTAAAAAAGAGGCTGTGTGGAAGTTCAGTACTTTGCTTGTGAGCCTTCTGCTCCATCCTGTGTCTGTTCTCTGCTTATGGTAAAACAACTTCCTTGATAATAAAACTGTTACTGGATCCATTCTGAATTTTTTTAAAATAAAAGCAGAAAAGTGTCCAACATGGAGTTCCTGGTCTCCTGGCCTTTGATGGAGAACATGAGCACTTTCAGTGCCTGTGACAGCTGCAGAGTTACAGCCAAGCAGATGTAACTTTTTGGGGCTTGTTCTTTATTCACAGGCAAAAAGGAGGTTTCTGGTGTCAGGATGAGGTTGGGCTCTTCTGAGAATATCAATGCTGCTCTCACCAGGTGTCCCCAGTCCTGTGACTGCAGTAGCAGTGGGACTTTACCCTTGAGCATATTGTGCTTGGGCTTAGCCTTACAAACTGCCAGGAGCCCAGCCTTCCAGGCCAGGTGTATAATGCGTCTGTCTCCTTTTCCCCGTCTCTGTGTCTCTACAACTGGAAGGAAAATTGGGTTTACAGCACCTATTTCCTGCCAGCTCAAGTACTGGGGGGAGGAAAGGATGGTTTCTGTTCTGCCACAGAGGTGGCTGAGAGTGTGATCAGGGATACAATGTGGGTTCATTAAAGGAAAGTCGGGTCTGGCCCACGTGCTTGCCTCCCACAAGGGAACAGCTCTGGATGGATGAGGGGACAGTGCTGGCCCTTGTCTCTCCTGGCTTCAGCATGGCTCTGACACTGATGGGACTCCTCAGGGCCAGAGCCGGGCGGTGTGAGCTGGATGAAGGGACGGTGGGGCGGCCCAGAGGCCTGTCCCGAGCGCTGTCCCCCACGGCCTCAGCACTGGGGCATTCAGTAACGTGTCCGTCCATGCCTGAGGCCTGGGCAATGCGAGTTCTCCCGTGCCACAAAGCCGCCAGGAGCAGCCGATTGCCCCGAGGGTGTGTCCGTGCCCAGGGCCTGGCCCGGTGCCCCTCAGTCCGGCCCCGCCCCGGCCCCGCCGCCCCTCGCGGGCCCTTGAAGCGCGCGCGGGCCGGTCCGCGCAGCTCTCGCGAGACCCGCGCGCGCGCTCCCCGCCCCGCCCCGCCGGGCGGCCCCCGGACTACCCGCCCCACAGTGCCCCGCGCGCGCGCGCGGGGAGGGGCGGCGGCCAATGGCGCGGCGCCCCGCTGCCGGCTCCCCCCGGAAGTGACGTCAAGGGCCCCCATGTGAGGCGATTGCAACACATGGTGCGCGGCGCGGGGGAGCGCGAGCACCGCGTGCGACGTCAGCGCCGCGCGCCGGGGGGAGCGGGCACCGAGCGGCGGGGCCCGACCGGCACCGGCACCGCCCGGGACACACCCGGCCCCAGCGCCCCGCCCCGCGCCGCCCGCCCGCCCCGCGCCGCGCCCGCCGCAGCGCCTGCCGCCGCGGGAGGAGGAGGAGGAGGAGGAGGGAGAAGATGGCGGACGATCCCAGCGCTGCCGACCGCAACGTGGAGATCTGGAAGATCAAGAAGCTCATCAAGAGCCTGGAGGCGGCCCGCGGGTGAGCGCCGGGCCCGCGGGGCCGCCCGCCCCGGGCAGCGCCGGGTGTCCCGGCTGGAGCGGGGCCGCGGCCGGGGCGCTGCCCGGGCCCGCCCGGCGCGGGGGGACGGCGGGCGCAGCCCCGGCCCGGCCCCGGGGCCCTTTTGTGCGGCCGCGTGGGGCCGGGGACCGGCGGGGAGGGCGGGCAGGGCCGCGCGGGGCGCGGGGGGGAAGCGTGACCGCGCTTCCCGCACGGGAAAGGGAAAAGGGCCGCGGCTGCCCCGCGCTCCGCCGGCCCCGGCGCGGCCCCGCAGCCGCTCCCGCAGCCGGCCCGGGCGGGGCGGCTCCCCCCGGCCCCGGCGGGGGTGGCACAGGTGCGTGTCCCCGGTGCCCGCCCCGCTGCCGGCCCGTCCGGCCGGCCCGTGCCAGCTGGCACCGGCGGAAGGCGGATTCCAGCCGGAGGAGACGCTCCTCTGTCCCCCGTGCAGCCTTGGGCTTCTCCCACGGGACCGGCCGGGCCGGGGAGGGCGGCGGGGCAAGGGCAGGGAGGCAGGGGCTGAGGCAGCTCTTATTCAGTGCTTTCCTTACTGACAGTTATTTGATCTTTCTCACCGCTTCCCCTCCCAGCCAAGGTGCTCAGCTCCATTTCCCTGGAAGCAAGCTCTTCCAAAGTTTGGACAGAGGGAAGTTTAAAGTCTCTGATGCCACTTTCATACTTGCACTTTAATTTTTTTTTTTGCTCCCCCCTCAGAATGTCTGTTCCTGCAACCTGCCCCAGGCCAGGGGTGCCTGTTTGGGCGGGCAGCTTGGCACTGGCTGCTTCCATCAGTTGGGCTCGAGGAATTGTGGGGCCTCAAGGTTCTGGGGCTGTGAAATAGCAAAGAAAGTGTGTCTCGGCAGACAAGCTGATAAAATTAAAATGAAGGGTCACTCCTTAGCCACTCTTGCAGCTCCAGTTTCCACAGGCTCATCTGAACAGGTGTTGCCGTAGCTGGGGCAGCACTGGTATCGTTCTGTGCCCCCCCCCAAAAGCCTGGGAAGAGCTGGCAGAGGCCGAGCTGCTGTCCTGCCATGTCCTTTATAGTGCTGGTGCTTGTTCTGTGTGTAGGGTCAGCCCGTGGAGCTGTTCAGCTGAAAACTAACCCAGGCAGGAGGGGAACCCGAGCCACAGGTCTCCCTAAATGTATCTTACTCTGATTTATGGTGAGGCTGTGCAGGGATGGTGGGTGGGAGAAGGGACTGGGGACCCTGGGCCACCCTTCCTGTGGCACAGTGGACTTTGGCTGCCCCAGCTGATCACGGGGCTGTGCCTGTGCATGGTGTGGGCAGCACAGGCTGTGCTCACAGGGTCCCAGGAAGCTGAAAGGGCTTGGGAAGCTCCAGGCATCCACTGGAACTTGTGACATAGCTCTGTGCTAGAGCACTGAGGGGGCCTGGGTGGGTTTTGGAAATGTAAGTTGGAGTTGTGTCTCCCTGGTTCCAGCTGTGCCCAGTTCAGTGTCAGCTCTGGCGTGGTTTGGGATTGATGAGTGTTGCAGAGAAGGTTCCAGCATGTGTTGGAGGAGGCTGAAGGGCAGGTGTCTCCTGTGGGTATTGGATTCCTGAGGGACAGCCAGGTGTCTGCCCTGTCTCCCCTCTTGCAGTGGTCCCTGAATAGCTCTGGTGTGCAGCAGAGATGCCACAGGCACAGTCAGATCCTGTAGAGGGTTTAGTTGTGCCCCCTGGATCCAGCACATCTCCCTTCATTTAATCTGTGCCAGCTGCTAAATCAGCTCCTGAGGAAGGTGGGGTGGTGCCAGCAAGTCTTCTCTGAGCAAGGTGATGCTGGTTCAGTGTCTTCCAGGGAGTCCCAGCCAAAATTATCCTGCTTTGGGTCCAGTAAGGAGAAGAGGTGCAGCAGCCTCAGCCCCCAGTAGGCTCAGGCTCCCCAACACAGGAGGTGTGAGGTAGTGGAACAGGCTTTTCCTGCCTTTGGAAGAGTCACTTCCCCTTCCTGGGGAGTAGGAAGACCTGTTCTGGGGTGGGTTGGGGGGCAAAGCCTTGCAGCAGGGTGGTGTGGAGGGCCAGGGCCTCGCTGGCATCCCCACCTTCCTTACTCATGTGCTCCATTAGTGACCCAGCAGCGGTGTCCCAGTTTCGTGTGCTGTTCCTGCAGGGATCAAAGGGAGGGAAATGGAGGAAGCTGGAGTCAGACATTCCCTTGGCATGTGGTGGTTGGGGCACCTCTGCTCTGATCCAGCTCTTCTGGTAAAATCTCAGTGGAGTCTGCGGGGTGTTAGCAAAAGTCAAGTGAGCAGGAGAGCGAGGAAGAGCTTTCATGGGATTGATGAGGAATGGGGCAGTGCTTGGTCAGAGCACCAGGGGAAAGATTAAAACCTCAGCTTTCCCAGAAGCTGATCAGCTGGAGGCCAGCAGGGGTAGGTGTACCTCTCAGACCTGCAGGTAACTCCTAGCAGGAATGCCCTGTGTTATTTTCCCAGCCCTGCTAAGCAAAGCTGACTTTCTCACCGATCTCTGTAGAAGGAATCTGTCAATTCAAAACAATGAAAAATAATTTTTAACTCCCCATCCCCACCTCAAAGCTGTGTCTCTGCTGACAGGGCCTAGAAGGAGTGGTTATCTGTGCCTTGCTTCCTAAACCAGAAGTTATTTCCTTCCAGCTCTCCAAAGCTGAGTTGCAGACTGTGTGATCCCGGACAGAGTGGCTGAGTTGGTGTTTCAGATTTGGTGAGGTTGAGGGGGGCATAGCTGGGCTCTGTACAGGGTGTCAGGAGGAGCAGAGGGGCCAGTTCAGCACTGCAGGCAATTAACCTTTGTGGCAAGAAGAAGATGGGAGTAAAAGGCTGCTGATGAGCCAGTTGTGGTCTTGGCAGAAGTTTAACCTTGTCATTCATCTCTGAGAGCTTGAAGCACTCAGACTTTCATCAGACATCTCTATTCTTCCCTACTGAGGGATTCAATCTGCTTTGAGCCCCCAGTTCAGTTTTGTAGAACAGGTTTGGGGAAACACTGGGCCCCCTAGAAGCTGCAGCTGTGTCTCTCTGTGGGCTGCAGCAGCCCAAGTAGAAGCAGCATTAGCCACTCTGTTTTCCTTTATCCTCTCTCTCAGGGCTTTTCTGCTGTTGCTTCATGCAGTTTTCCAGTGTCAGTGCTACACTGACAATCCCTCTTTGTTCCTTTGCTCTCTGCAGTTCTGAATAGTTAGCTGGGCTATGGGCAGGGTTTTCTGCTAATCTAAGCTGTAAATGCTTGGCAAAATCAAGTATCAGCAACAACAAGCATTCTCTTTGCTGGGAGAGGACCTGAGATGTCACACTGGAATCATGTTTGGAAACTTCTCCACATCTTAGAAATGGTTCTGACACCTCCCTGGCCAGATGGGCTTCCAGACCCAGGGTGAGAGTGCAGTTGGTGCAGGGTGTGGAGCTCCCTTACAATGGGGAACCTTCAGGAACCTGCTCTCTGGAGACATCTCCCCTGTCCTGAGCTTGCTCTGTTGGGAGCAGGTTATTTTACTGTTGGTTATTTTACTAAAACAGGAAAAGAGGAGATGAAGATGGAGGTGTCTCTGAAGGCACTGACTGCAAACACAGCTGAGGCTGGTGTGTGGAAGAATATTTTTGCAGATTATGTACTCTGGAAGGTGGATCAAACAGGGCAAATGCAGAAATGAAGTCTGAACAAGTAACTTACTCTGGTTGTAACTGGAAGAATTGTTTCAAAGCTGGAGGAGGGAGAAATGGCAAGAGAATGGAACATCTTGGTGTCTTCAGAGCCTTGGGAGGAAAGCAAAGAGTTGCAGTTCCTGCCTGGGTTTGGATTCTGCCATACTGAGACTTCAATCTACTATATGGGAGAAACAAAAAGTGAGAGAAATAAAGTTAATACAAAGGACAGAGGCCTGAAAATACGTGAGGATTCCTCCAATGGGAGACATGGTTGTGCTTGAATTCCTGGGAAATGAAACATAGTTCTGCATGAGGGTGGGCAAGCTCACCTGTTGCTTAGACAGAAAAGATTTGCCCAGCATCATTTACAGATGGGTTCTCCTGCAGTCTGTCTGGAGACAGACTTCCTGATGGAAAAGCCCAGCCTTGGAATTAGCCACAAGCTGCTGCTGTTTCCCAGCCTTGTGGAACAAGAGCAGGAGGCTGTCCCTCTCCACACCTGGTTCTGGGATGGTGCTGCTCTGGGAACAGGCAGCTTGGCAGGGCTCAGATGTGCTAGGACAGCCTGGTGATTCAGGGAACAAGGTACTTCCTTGACCTGTTCCACTATGAGGATGGTGGGCCTTTGCAGAAGTGGCCTGAGAGCCCACCTGGCTGTGAGCTAGCACCACTGTGGGCAGCTCCAGTGCTGGGGGCAGTCAGGGGATGGCTGGGTCAGTGACAACTATGTCCTGTACAGCTTTGTCTTTTCCCAGTTCCTTTTGAACAAAGTCCTGAGATACTGTGGTGCTGGGGTTCTCTCATGCTGTGTTTCCCTCCTGAATTGGGCAGAGCTCCTGCAGCACTCTGCTGTGGGTGGACTGTTCTGCTGGTGGTGCTGAGCTGGAGTTGTGCTGGGATAGCTGTGGGACAGTATCACAGCTGAGTTAACTCCAATGTGGATTCTCCTGCTCCATCCAAGAGACAGCCCAGCAGATTTAGGTGTGCTCCAGTGTGACACCACCAGCATGGCCAGGCAGGCAGCAGAGCAGCTCTCTTGGCTCAGGGGGTCATACAGCAGGAGGAACATTTGGTGAGATCTGTCAGCACTGGCTGGTGTCTGCCTGCACTCCAGGGATGTGTGAGTCCTGAGCCCCATCCCTGCCCTGCTCCCAGCCTGGCAGCAGAGCTCTCCCTGCCTCCTCCATCAGGATCTGTTTGTCACTGTGGCTGTGCCCCAGACCTGAGCTCTGGGTAGTTTAACTGTTGATACAGGAGCTATTTCTGCAGCTTTCACCTTAGGGTGAGGGGTGGGATGGAGGCCTTGCCCCAGGCCTGGGTGAGCTGGTCCATCTGGGAAGGGCAGAGCCATGCCAAGGTGGTTCTTGGCTTTCCACCTCGTGCTGTGGTATTTAGGTTGCAGTGCTGTTGTGCTGTGCCAGTACCAGTCATGGGACAGCCTTAAGGATCTCTTTGTGAGCTGGTGTCTGCAGAAAAGTTCTGCTCCAGCTGGAATTGGGCTGGGCTGTCACACTGGGACATGGGAGACATGGGGGGACAAGGGCTGGAGGAGTGGGGTCTGCAGGAATTGAGCTTTACTGGCTTTGAGTTTCCTGCTTTGACTTGGTGATGTGCCATCAGTGTGGAGTGTTTAGGGAGGAGGTTGTGGTTTAAGTTCTTACCCAAGGCAGATTGCTTCCTCCAGGTCGTGCTTTCTCATCCTGCCTGTGGCAGGGGGAGTTCCTAAAGGAGGTCACTTTGAGGGGCAAAGGCTATAATGCTGATACTGCCTTTTGCTTCTGGTGGTGTGAGGAGAGGGAGGAGGTGTTTGCAGAGAGGCTGGAATAGAAACAGTCCAGGGCAGAGGGAGAGCTGAGGGCACTGTGGCAGGAAGCCACGTGGGATGTACAGCAGCTGCTTCCACACCATTTCCCTGCTCTGTTGGACCTCTGCAGGCTGCCAATGTCCACAGTGCTGGGCTGGAAGCTGGATGTGGATTCCATGTAAGCAGGGCTGATCAGACCTCCCAGGACTAAGCAGTGTGTCTCGTGTTTCAGTGGTGCTCAGAGTGGTGGTCTGAGAAAGCTGTGCCAGGTGGGAAGACAGCTGGAGCCAGGGACAATGTTCAAAGAGTTGTTGACATCCTATCCTGCTGGCTGCCTCAGTCTAATGGTTGTAAAACATTTCCTGCTCTCACCTACCTGCTGTACTTGTTCCTTTGGAATTACAGCAACAATTAGGAAGTGCTGTTTGGAGGGTGCTCACTGGAAGTGGCTAAGGAGGACCTGAGCTGGAAAAGTGACTCCAGATCAGAACTGCAGCGAGTGTCTGACAGCCCGTGGCTGTTGAGCAGCCTGGTACCTCTTTTACAACTGTGTGAATCATTAGTGAGCAGTGTGATTCATGCACAGATCATCATTCACATCGAGCTAATGAATGAGCCCCTGAGGAATGACGTGGTAGGAGATGGGAACGAGCACCTCAAAAGAGGACACACTTTTTTGGCTCTGTGGCAACTGGATTTCTTTTCCCTCCTGTTAGCCACCTATTCCCATGTAGCTCTGGGGCATTAGCATCTTAATAAGCAAATCTGGATTTGTTTCAGTCCTCCAGTGTACATCTTGTACCCAAATGGCCCATTAGCATAATGCAACAAGTCTTTTAAACTTGGAGCATTAATAATTGGAGAAGGAGGAGGGAGAGCAGGGGAGCTGTGGAAAACTGAGCCTCCCAGTGAGTCACAAATGTCTGAAGTGCAGAAATGTCTGTTCCACTTCCCAGTAATTGGGCATCCGGGCTTTCTGCATGAGGTCAGATGCAGCCAATAAGGCCTATTCAAAACATGCCTGTGCAATTATGTTTTGTGGTGTTGCCTTTGATCCAAGGATTTTGGAGAGGCTTTGATTCACCTCCGTGGGGTGTGCAGGATGCACTTGTGCTGATTCAGTGCTTGGGATGAAGCTGGCATGTGTTTCTGGAGCTGCACATCTGATTTGGGATGGGGGTGCTGGTGGTGGCCTGAGTATCAGAGCTGGCCCCGGTTTGGGGATGGAGCCACTGATGTGTCCCTCTGGACAGGTGGTGTGTGGTGGTCCAGGGACCAAAGGCTTGCTGTCACCTGTCACCTCTGCACCCTCAGACACAGGAGAGCTGCCAGACCATACTGTGTGGAGGAGCAGAAGTCCGTGACCTGATTCTTGTCTCACCTCCTTTGTGTCCCGGGATTGAGGGAGCTGAGGCCAGGAGCAGCTCCTGGCAGGCTGCTCAGGGGGAAGCACTGCCTGGCCTGTCCCTTCTCAGGCTCCAGCCAGCCTTGCCTCGGCTCCTTTGCTGAGCAGCCGTTTGCTGCCTCCCTGTGGGAGCTCTCCTGGCTGCTGGAGCCAGGGGTGCACTGAGCAAGTGAGGCTCACTTGTGTTTGGCTGGGTGCTTCTCTTCCTGGCCGTCACTCAGAGCTTGGTTGGCATCTGATGGAGGACTTTCCTCTCTGAGAAGGTCAGTGGGTGAGGGTGGGAGGGCAGGATACCCTTCCAGGACAGCCTGAGTGTCTGCTGTACAGGATTCCTGTGGTGGGCTTTGGAGCAGGGCTGCAGCAGGAGAGCCTGGCATTGTGTGAGCCATGCTGGAATAGCTGCACGGTCTCATGCTGTGCAGTTAAGTGGTTTTCCTTTGTCCAGGGGAGAGGTGGCATTCAGAGACTGATGGAGGAATTCGGTGTCTGGGGGGTTTCTTCAGTTCAGGGGAGGGGAGGCTTCCATTTCTCCAATTAATGCGTATGCTGAAAAGGATTCCTGAAGAATGAATTACTTGGTCTCCTGGCTCTGCAAATCCTCTTCTCATACCCAGCCTGCCCCCATCTTGTCCTTTTTCTCTGATTCAGATGTGTAAGTGGCTCCAGAGAGGTGAACTCTGCCTTACTTTGGCTTGGGAACTGATCCCTTCCAAACCTTCAAACCCTCCTTTGGGTGATGTGAAAGCCTTTGAGGAGTGACTTGATGTCACAGTTTGGGAGATGACCCAGAGTTCTGCATGCTGGGGTGAAATACAGGATGCGTGTGAGGTTCCTGCTGTACAAAGTTCTGCCTGGCCTTTGGCTCAGCCCCACATTAGAGCTCAGAGGAGCTGTGGGTGCTGCCCAGTGCTGTGTGCTCTGCCTGGATGTCTGTGCAGTGCTGCTGTCCTGCTCCAGCTGTGCTCAGAGCCCGTGGCGGCTCTGAGGGGGCTTCACCTGCTTCTGCTGGAGGCATCGCAAAACCCTGGTGCCTCCAGCAGCAGTGAGGGTGAGGTGTGCTGGCTGGGTTTGTTGCAGAGCGTTCAGCTGATGTTCTCACAGGCTGTGCAGTCCTTGGCTTCCAGGTACTGTGGCCTCTGAAGCACTGAGGGATCCTGCACTCTTGACATTCCCTGCTCTTTCCTAGCAGGTTTTCCAGGAAAAGTTGTGCAGCTCTTGCAGCTGCTGTTGTCTCTCTAGACATCTCAAATGGACTAGTGCCACTTTCTGATGAAAGCTTTGTCTTATTAAAAGACATTAGGTCTTTAAAGGGCACAGCTGTGACCTGTTTGTTTCACAGCCATAATTCATAAGTTGCAAGAGCATTGTAGAGCTTCCCTCTGGCAAGGTCAGTGCTCTTGCATGCAGGGCAGGATGAGAGGGGAGTGTCTGATGGCCTGGGTGTTGTGAGGGAACCCAGACCAGCAATTTAGTACTTGCCTGTACCAAAGGACACTTCCTTTTTATAGCTCTCTATTCAACATCTGCTGAGGTACAGCAGCAAAACCCTCAAATACTCTTCGCTCACATCACTGATTTTGTGGGCTGTACCCTGAGCTGAGTCCTTCTCTGAAGTTGCAGGTGCCTGCAGCACTGTGAGTGTTGGTTCAGAAGCAGCTCTGGCACCTGTGGGATGTGCCTGATGGAGTTCTGTCTTGGACTGCAGAGGTATTGCTGGCACCTGCCTGGCAGCTGGCTGTGCAGGGAGCTGCTTTAGCCAGCACATAGCTTGGGTAGCTGTGGCTGTCCAGGCAGCTGGGGGGGTGTGTTGTGCCTGCCCAGTGCTGCACAGTCCTGCTGGAGAGCAGCAGAGCTTACCTGGGGAGGGAGCCCCGGCTCAGAGCAGCGTGTGGCATCAGTTGTTTCATAGAAAGCTTCCTGGCTGTGGAATGTGGTTGGGATCAGATTGTCTGGGAGCTGTTGGCTCTGTGCTCCTGCCAGTCTCTGGCAGTCACACACAGGCCTGGTGCTGGCCCTGGCTCCTGGGGAGAGCAGGATGCCCATGAAGCTGTGCCCTGTAAAAACAAGCTTGTTTTGAGTCCTGGGGAATGACTGCCCTCCCCTGCCTCTGTATCCCGCATTCCACAGTGTGCTGGTGGTGTGAAATGCTTCAGTGTGGGACAGCCACAGCTCAGCTGCTGTTTGTCAGGTCTCCTCTGATAGCACAGGGCAGCCAGTCGCTGCTATTTATATAGCAGGCTGTGAAATGAATGCTCTCCCATGCCAGCTCATAGCCCAAATTGCAGGAGACAGGTTGACTGCTGCTCCTCAGAGTGCTGGGGGTTGTGTGCCAGGTGTGGGGCAGCTGTGGTGGCTGCTGCTGCTGTGGGGTGTGGCAGTGGCTGTGTGAGGTGCTGGGAGCCTTTTGGAAAAGCACCACATCACTGCCTGGACAGCTGAAGGTCTGAGGGTCTGCTCAGCTGTTCCTTGTGATGGCAGGAGAGCAGGAACGTGGTGACAAAGCCCTGCAGGTGGAGATGGCCCCCAGAGCAGGAGGCTCCCCTGGCAGCTGACATGAAGAGCAGGCTGTCCCAGATGGGTGCAGTGCCTGCTCTGTTCTCTTTGCTCTTGGCTCTGGTGCCTCCCTTGTGCTGGAGCACAGAGCACGTCCACACAGGGCCCTGCTCCTGGCACCATGTGGTGTGGGTTGGGACAGGGACCCAGCTGCTGCCAGTGTCCTCAGGGCCATCCCTGCAGCTCTCTGGCCTGCACACAGCACAGGGGGTCTCCTGGGTAATCTCCCCTTTGCTGCTGGGGTGCCACAGCAGCTGCCTGCAGCAGGAGTGGCACAGCTCTGCCCTGCAGCTCCCAGGGGTGGGTTGGTGGTGACTCCACTGCCCACACTGCCACTCGCTGCCATCACCTGCCAGCACTTGCTCTGAGGTCTCTCTGTGTCTGGGAAAGCTGTTGGTGGCACAGTTGTCTGAAATTCCAATTGTAGTAACATTGGAGTTTTAATAATAGAAAGGCTGTCCTGTCCACAAACCTTGATTTTCTGAAGAACTTGCTGTCTCCAGAGAGTGAAATGTGCTTATTTTTGCTTCCCCTCTTCCCTCTAACAACCTCTAGCACGCTCTGGGAGACAGCTGGAGCTCACCTGCTGTGCTGTGGGCAGGTTGGAGCTTTGATCCTCCTCCTCCTCCTCTCTCCTGGAGATCCCTAATGCTGCTCATGGCAGGTGCTGATAAATCCAAGCTAATTGCCTGTTCCTGGCAGGGCTGGCACCGTGAGCAGTGCCCACAGTGCAGGCAGTGCAGCTTTCTGCCTCCCCAGAGCTGCCACTGAGCTGTCCTTGGCTCTTCGAGGCTGGTGCCCCTCGTGCTCCTGAGGGCTTGCTCTGCTCAGCCCCCTGAGCAGTGCCACTTGTGCTGGCTGGGATGCTGCTTCCCTCCAGAGCATCCTGCCCTAGGATGGCCCTGGCAGCTCTTTGTTAGAGCAGGGACAGCAGCTGCCTGGAGCTGTGCTCTGGGGGGACCTGGGTGTGCTGAACCAGGGGAAACCTCAGCAGTGCTGTGAAATCAGGACACAGTCTGGGATCCATGGGTCTGTGCTTCCTTCGGGGGTGATGCAGGGCAGACCCAGCTGCTGGCACAGTGCAAGGGTCTCAGGAGAACACTTGGCTGTGCCCCACAGCAGCTGTGTGCTGCAGCTGTCCCCCCTTTGGGGAGGCCTTAGCATGGTTATGGGGAAATTCCTTACCTCATTCCCAGGTAAGTGCACTCCAGAACCCTCAGCTCCAGAGGGGACAGAGTGGGATTTGCAGAAATCCCTTTTATCTTGTTGAGGCTACAAAGACCCAGAGGAGACTTGGAAATTACCTTACTCTGCAGAATAACCTATTTTTTCTGAGTGTTTTTGAACAGCAGCTTTCTTAGAAACTCTTTGCTGCATTTTGTCTCCTTGGGGTGAGTTTAGCAGATGCACCACAGGGGTTTTAGACCCTGCCATGCTGCATTAGGGTCACAGGCAGGTACAAGCTTGCTTTGAGAGAGGAAAGCTGCTCTTTCATGGTTGGATAAGGAGGTGTTGGCAGTGTGGGAGGGAGCTCTGCAGCCACCCTGAGTGCTGGTGCTTCAACTGGTGTCTTGCTGGTGTCTGGTTGTTTAGTGAGCCCTTGGGGTGCCTGGGGACATGGTGACAAGCTGGCTGGCTCCTTGTGCTCCAGGCAGCCTGGAAGGTTGCTGCTGTGGCAAGCTGCATGCCAGCTGTTTTGCTGGATTCTGCAGGAATTGGTTAGAGCCTGAAATAGCTCTGGCTGTGTAAATAGTAGTGAAGCATGCCAAAGCCAAGAAGTGCACTTGATGTTGGTAGTGGAAGGTGCTTTTGGATACAAATCCAGACTGCAATTTGCTGAAGGACTGGCCCGGGCACAGTGCTGTGCTGTGCTGAGCTAGTTGGAGATGTAAATAAGGGGGAGTACATCCTCTGAGACCCTTTTCATTTGCTTGTTTGCAGTAATAAATCACCAGGGCTTGTGAAGGCCGCTGTGGTAGCTCGGGTGGGTTCCTGAGGAGCAGTGCTGTGACCCTGCCTGATGGATGAGGAGCTGTGTGTGGGATGAACAGCCCCAGTAGGACCCAGTGGGTGCTCAGTGCTGGCACCAGTGTTTGTGGGGCAGTGGAACACAGCACAAGGCCAGGGGCTGGCACCTGAGGGGTAGCTTCAAAAACTGAAGGGAGCTTTTCAAATGACTTTTCAGTAAGGAATTGCTCCTGGGAGTGCTCACCCAGCCTTCCTCCTTGCTGTGCACCAAGCTGGGGAAGGGTCTGCAGAGTCAATCCTGTGAGGCTCAGCTTGGAGAAAAGGAGGCTCCGGGGGGACCTTCCTGCTCTCTGCAAATTCCTGTAAGGAGTTTGTGGGGGGGGATTGAGCTCTTCTTCCAGACAGCTTGTGCCAGGACTCCTCCCTGCTCTTTCCCCTCTGTCCTCAATTCAGGAACAATTGTCTGCAATCTCTTCCTAGCAGGAGAGCCATGGAGTGCCCAAGGGGCACAACAGTCCCACTGTCCCAGGAAGTTGGGTGTGATGGGCAGAGCTTTCTAATCTCTGGGAAGTCCTTTAAGAGGAGGAGATAACTCAGGAGAGCTACTTTCAGAGAAGTCGGGAAGAGTTGCTTTCATTCTGATCAGCCTCCTGCTCAAAGGAGCCTGCTGGCAGTGATAGCCATTATCTGTCCCTAAGGCTGGTGCTGTCACTGGGGTGGGTGACACTTTAATTGAGTGGGATATGGAGCATGTTTGGCTGGGGTGACCTGCAAGCCTGAGAGCTGCCAGCATGGCTCAGAGCTCCTCCTGGGAATGACAGGGGCCAGAGTGGCTTTGTGACTTTGATTGCTGTGTATGGGGAGCTGGGATATTAAAACCAATTAGTTGTCTTTAAGGTCAGGGACTTATTTGACCTACCAGCCTCTGTTTCAACTTGGCCTGGATTGAGGATCTTTGGGAGAGGGCTGTACAACTTGTGTAAAGAGGCTAATGAAGTGATGCTTTTTAAAGCACTTCCCTGCTGCCTCTGTAGCCCAAACACTTCATAGGACTCTGGTGTGTGACAGCCAGGAACAGCAGCGAGCAGGGGCTGGGCTGGGCTCCTCCTCCCAGAAGAAATGTAAAAGAGCAAAACCCTGGGGTTTGATGTCTGAAAAGCACTTTGTTGGCTCTCTGACTCAGAATCCTGAGAAGAGGCTTTTTCACAGAGCTTAGCTGCTTTGCCCTTGAGAGGGCTGGAGGATAGGATGAGGGATTTGATTTTGATGCCATTACTCTAATGGGAAGCATGAGGTCTGGGTTAAATCTGAGACAATGCAGAGGCAGCACTTCAGACATCTGGGATACTTCAATGGCAAATGGGAGGTACCTGCTGGAAGGCAGATGGGAACTTGCCCAATTTTCCTTTTGGCTTTGGGTGGATTTGAACCACGAGGCAGCTTTGGGGATTAGGATTTCTGCAGGACCCACCCCAAAGCCCTTGGAAAAACGAATATCAAACTTATTTTCCTTTAATTTAAGCCTGTTCTGTGATTTGTGGGGTCTTATCTCCTGACTCTGTGCCTGGGGTTGGTGCTGGTGAAGCAGCAGTGTGTGCTCAGCACAGTTTAGTTGAAGCAGCTGCCAGAACTGATGAGCTGCTCTGGGGAGAAAAGTGATAGTGGGAAAGCAGGAAAGACTCACCGTGACAAAGGGATCCTTCCACTTCACTTTTCTGCATTAATCTGAGGAAAACAACGTGTTAAGACAGCACTTGGGCTGCTTAGTGCTCCAGCTGTCTGAGAACAAATGGAGTGGGCTCTAAGATGTCCTGGAAGTATGTGGCTGCATTGTTTTAAATAATCTCTGCTGGGAGCTGCTTCCAGTCCTTGTGCTCACAGCCCTTGGTCTGTACATGTCTTCTTTCTTCCCAGAGCAGTACCCCAGAGTACACAGGCAGCTTCTGGAGGACTTGCTTGGTGGAGGCTGAGCACTGAAGAAGAACCTGATTTGTTTTGTTTCCTTTTCTCTCCTACTATTGAAGGAATTAGGAATGTCACAGCAGAAGGGAGTTACAGCAGTAACAGTGGAGAAGCACCTTGGGGAGGGAGGAGAGGACTGTTCATGGGGTGTGTGTGAGGGTGCCTGTTGCTCTGCTGCCTGCTCACATCCCTGTTTTCCCTCCCCAGCAATGGTACCAGCATGATCTCGTTGATCATTCCCCCCAAAGACCAGATCTCACGAGTGGCAAAAATGTTAGCGGACGAGTTTGGCACTGCTTCCAACATAAAGTCAAGAGTGAATCGCCTTTCAGTTCTGGGAGCCATCACATCTGTACAGCAAAGACTGAAACTCTATAACAAAGGTAACTTCTAGCTTGTATGGATGCTGGCACACTTCCCTTTCTTGGAAGCAGCCTTAAGTTCCTGCACTATGCAGTTTTCTGCTAATCAAATCTGTTGGCCTGTGCTGCTGTTTTGCTCTGATATTCCAGGTATGTTGCCCTTGGATGGCTACTTCAGGGGTGGACTTTGGGACTGGAATTGTAAGGTGGTCCTTGGCTTCACAGAGTGGGGTCATGATTCCATTCTTAGTGCTGACTGTGCTAAACTTGGCCAGACAGAAGAGCTGGATATTCTGCAATAGCTCATTTGTGTGAAAGTAGTAATTTTCTGTCCAGCAGAAACTTCTGTGTGCCTTCTGCATGGCATTGAGCAGCTGCCATCACTTCGGGGGGAGCAAACCCAGGCCATGTCAGATGAGCCCTGGAAGCATTCAGTGTGACTACGCTGGCCTGTGGCCTTCCCTGGTCACTGCAGATCCCTGTGTGGGGACCAGCAGAGCTTCAGGGGCTGCTCAGCCTTTCTCTGGGTGCTGTGAGCTTGCAGACCCATGGGTTTAACAGGCAGGTGCATGAGTTTGTTTGCCATTGTAGAGACCTGGGAGGGAGTGAGGTGGGGAAAAGGGAAAATGAAAAGTTAGGAAACTTGAATTTCAATTCTGCTACGAGTCTCAAGGGCTGGCAGTCAGTTTTTATGGGCACAGCTTGCCATGTTCCTTGGTGATCTAAACCTGCATTGTGTCATTTGTAGTACCTCCAAATGGTCTGGTTGTTTACTGTGGAACAATTGTGACAGAAGAAGGAAAAGAGAAGAAAGTCAACATTGACTTTGAACCTTTCAAACCAATCAATACATCGTTGTATTTGTGTGACAACAAATTCCACACAGAGGTAAGGACTCTGCATTGCAGGAGCCAAGCTCTGGGCACAGCCTGGCTGGGCTTGAGCCTGGAGAGCAGCAGGAACAGGCCCTGGGGTGGCCACTGGATGCCTTGGGACTGGCCAGGGCTGGGGAATGCCTGCTGGAAGGAGTGAGGGACTGCCCAGCTCCTCCCAGCCTGACTTTGTGTAACCCACAGGCAGCAGCTCCCCTCTGTAACTGGAGGAGGGATGGTTTTTTCTTAACCACAGAGGCCCATGGATATTATTCCAAGTCAGGCTTTAAAACACTGCCAAGATAATATCAGTGTTGCCAGTCTTGCTATCAGATGTGTTAACTGAGAGCCTTGATGGAGAACTGGCATGTGCCTAATCTGTCTGGGGGGAAGTGGGCTTATTTTTATCCAACATCTAATTAAGTTAAATGAATGGTTTGAGGCATGTTGAAAGTAATGTGGATTACAGCAGTCAGGGTATTGCCTCTGAGGCTGTTTTGGCTCTGGCAGGTGCAGAGGTCTCAATGTTTGCAGTGCCCCTCACATCCTTGATGCTCCCCATGATAAATGTGTGGCCTGAGACTTAGTTGCCTGTTGTCAAACCTGTGTGACATGGGCTTGGCAGGCCCTCCAGTGATGTAGTTCTGCTTGGGTGTGTGGAGATGTGATCCCTAAGTGGCTTCCAGAGGGCAGGAATACAACAGGGAAAGGTGGTGCACAGGTGAGATTCATCCCTACTACTGTGTCTCCCCACAAAGGATGAAATCCCAACACGCCTTTGACTTGCCAGGAATAAAAAGCTGTGCTCTGACCCAGGTCTGGAGTTCTTCTGGGTCCCTGTGTCCACAGATGAGTGAAAGCAAGAGGAAGTCAGAGAGCTGAGCAGCCAACCAGGATGCCAGGGCAGGGAGGTGTTAGTCCCTGCTGCTGTGGCACTGGGAGTGTGCTGTGTTTCCTCCTGCCCTGTCAGGAGATGGATTCATGTGGTGTCCCCTGCAGCTGCTGCCTCAGGGCACTGATTCAATAGAGAAGTGCCCAGCAGGCTGCTCCCAGGAGCAGCTGCAGATCTACTGGTGCTGGTGTATGGCACTGCTCACCACGAGTGGCACTGGCCTGAGGGGAATTTGGGAATTGCTGCTCCAGAGGGTGGGATCCCTGCCAGCCCCTGCCTGCAGGGCTCTGAGCTCTCCCCTGGCTGGGGGGTTATTTTCCTGGAGATTGCCTGCGCTGCACTCAGCTGGGGCTGCTGGTAGCTGTGAGCTCTGCTGCAGAGCCTTGAACCTGAGCTACCAGCCAGGGCACCCCAGCTTTCCTGGGAAACTGGGGTTGTGAAGGAGCAGGAGGGGGAGCTGATCTTCACCTCTGGGCTGCAGCTGCACAGACAAGCCCAGTCCAGGCTGAAGGAGCAGAGCAAAGGCAATATTCCCTTCTTGGTGCTTGACAGGTCAAACAATTGCTGCCAGAGCTGATCAGGGGATCACTGATCATTGGGACTGTGAAAATAAGAGGAAATCAAGAACATCAGAGCTGTGGTCATGTGCTGCCTGGCAAGAGCATCTGATAAGATTTTCTCTGGTGTTTTATTGCCTGTGTGAAACTGAAGTGACTCCCCCAGAGGGCTGTGAGCCCCCATGTGTGTGAGGGGTGGGATTTACCATGACTTACTTTGATACCTTGGCTGGAGCATTTATTCCAGTCCCACGTTTTGCTTGGCTCTGTTCCAGTTAAATAGATTGTAGTGTAATATGCCACTTCCTCCTCTCATTCATCCCACTGCTGAGGAATTAATACAGAATATTTACTTTGGCCAGGAGATTCCATTAAACCTTAGCCTCTGTTTCTTCCAAGCTTGAGAGCTGCAGGCTGGTTTGTGTGGATTTTGGAAGAGGATGACTTCTGGGTTTTATCCTTGCAGTTCAGCCCAATAATGAGGCTGACAGCCCTGCAAGCAGTTCGAGGTCCCGTGCACTAACCCAGCACCATCACTTGCAGTGTTAAACTGGTGACTTCAAGCAATCTGGAGTTTTGACAAGTTCCCCATCCTACTGATGTGGTTTTGCCAGCCAGAAAGAGGATTCTGGCTATTGCTTTTTTGGGCATGTGTAAGTGAGCAGGAGTGTGTGTGTGCTGGATGTCTCTGCCCACTCTGACAGCCCCTGAGGGAACAACAGCTGAGAGATTGCCTTGAGAAAGGAGTGCAGCGTTTGGGTGCTTGGGCAAAATCAGCTCAAAAACCTTGATACTGCACTGTGCTTTGCTTGGGCAACTTAAATGACCTTATGGGAAATATTCAGCTGCCTTTTTTAGAGGGAGGAAAATTGAAGGATATCTTCATTTTGCAGCAAATGTTCTGGCTGCCTTCTTCACAGCCAATTATGCACAGGACAATTATTGTTGCTGTTCCTTGTGCTCTGTAAGGCTGAACTTGCCACAGCCACTGTAGATTTATTTCATCATTCTGCCTGTGGGACTTGAAGTCAGCAGGTGCAGCAGACCAGTGCTGGTGGTAGGGAGGATGTGTCAGTGCTTTGGAGTACAAAACTGAGCTGACAATGAACTGGGCAAGTTCTGCTTTCCTGGCATGAATGCCAGGAGAATTACTGCTCCAGTTGTGCCAGCCAGAGAGGTGAGGCAGCCTCAGAGAGCTGGGATCCATTTCCCTGCACACTCTCCAGAGCCCATCTCCAGGGGTTTGCTGTCACACCTGCCCGTGACCTCGGGTGGGGAGCTGGCAAAACTGGGAAATTGTGATCAAAATTAACTTGAGTTTCCTTTGTGCTCTTGGCAGTGTTACATGGGATGGGATTATGTATGGAAGGAATTGTTCCCTGGCAGGGTGGGCAGGGCTGGCACAGGGTGCCCAGAGCAGCTGGGGCTGCCCCTGGATGTCCAAAGTTGGACATTGGGATTGGAGCAGTGGGACAGTGGGAGATGTCCCTGCCTTGACAGGGGTGGAATGGGATGAGCTTTAAGGTCTCTTCCAACCCAAACCATCCTGGGATTCTGTAGTGACCTGAGATGGTTACAGCTCCTGAATGTGCTGCTTCTCCTCCACTTCATGGCCATAGAAATGGCCACGAGCAGCAGTGAGCTGAGCCCCTGGGGCTGTGCTGTGTGCCCTGTGTGAGGCAGGCCCTGCTCACAGCCCCATCTCTGTTGCAGGCCCTGACAGCGCTGCTCTCTGACGACAGCAAGTTTGGTTTTATTGTAATAGACGGGAGCGGGGCCCTCTTTGGAACTCTGCAAGGAAACACACGGGAAGTGCTGCACAAATTCACTGTGGATCTTCCAAAGAAGCACGGTAACAACTTGCACTGGATGCTGCAGCCTGGCCTGGGCTGGGCTCTCAGGGGTGGAAGTGGGGAGCTTGGCCTCTGGGGGTTTAGCTCTGCTCAAGTCTGTGCTCCCTTGGAATCTGACAGCAAAGCCTCCAGTCTGAGCCTTCTGTCACAATGAATGAATCACAGTAATATGCAGTTCAGCTTAGAAGTGGCACTTTTTATTTCTTGCTGCATTTGACCCTTTACTTGGTTTTGGGACAGTCGTAAGTAAGTATTAGTGGCACAGGCAGTAATCCCACTCGGTGTTGTGTGCACTCCCTGCAGGAAGCACAGGGCCTCGTGGAGCAAGGAAAATCGAGTTCCACTCTGTGGTGCTGTGTTGTAGGCAGCCACTGATGAGTTCAGCAAATTGTCTACTGGTTACTCCTGGCCTGCTGTCCTCTGTGGAGTGGGATGGGACAATGTGAAATGAAAGCAGTGCCCCCAGTGAGGCTGTGCAGCACAGACTGCTGGGCTGTGCTTTGTCAGCAGTGTACAAAGGACATGGCTTCTCCTGAAGGTACAGGGGGAGAGAAGGTGCTCAGGTGTTGCATTTCTGCAGAGCTGTGAGTCTTTATAGAAAGACAAGAAACATTTTCCTCTCTGGAGAAAAATCTCCTGGTGGGAAGGGGCCCTCTTTATTCCCTGAGCATTCCACGGCAGCCCCGGCCTCTGCTGGTGGCAAACTGACTGCAGGAGGCAGCACTGCCACCGGCTGTGGTTGTGGGGCCAGCTGTGTGCTGTGGCTGCAGTGTGTCCCCGTGTCCCTCCCTGCAGGCAGAGGAGGGCAGTCTGCCCTGCGCTTCGCCCGCCTGCGCATGGAGAAGAGGCACAACTACGTGCGCAAGGTGGCCGAGACAGCCGTGCAGCTCTTCATCTCTGGGGACAAGGTCAACGTGGCCGGGCTCGTCCTGGCCGGCTCGGCCGACTTCAAAACCGAGCTCAGCCAGTCCGACATGTTCGATCAGGTCAGTGTTCTCTGCTGGGCCCGCCTGCCTCAGGGGCACTGCTCGCCTGGGGAGCTGCCATGCGGGACACTGCTGCACAGGGATGGAGCTCTGAAGAGCTTTGATCAAAACTCCAAGTGTGATGTGTCCAAAGAAGTCTCCCATTGCTAATAGCTCCTGCAAGGAGCTGAGAACTCCTGTCCTTACAGCAGGGCTAATAAGAAATGTGTCCTCCCTGCTCTGGAGCTGGCATTCCCATTCCTGGTGTTCCCAAATCTAAAGCAGAAGCTTTGTTGGAATTAAACTCCAGTAGACCAAATCTGTGTCCCTGTTGTCTGAAAGTTGAGGTTCTGTGCATTCAGAGGTCCCTCCCCTCAGGGGAAGTGCAGCAGTGGGTGCAGTGACTCCCCTGGCAGGGTGAGGAGTGTCCCAGCCCTGCTCTGCACTGGATTTATGGTTTGGTGTCTCCTCCTTCTCTCCTCCAGCGGTTGCAATCCAAAGTGCTCAAACTAGTTGATATTTCATATGGAGGAGAAAATGGCTTCAATCAAGCAATTGAGTTGTCAACTGAGGTCCTCTCCAATGTGAAATTCATCCAAGAGAAGAAGCTAATAGGTACGTGCTGCCCTGCAGCCTCTCCTGAGCCCTTGTGCTGCCATGCAGCCTCTCCTGAGCCCTTGTGCTGCCCTGCAGCCTCTCCTGAGCCCTTGTGCTGCCCTGCAGCCTCTCCTGAGCCCTTGTGCTGCCCTGCAGCCTCTCCTGAGCCAGCTGTGTGGCTCTGTATGCTGCTCCTGCTGTGCCCTGCTGGCAATGCCCTTGTGCTGCCCCAGCCCTGCATGCTGCCTGACAGTAGCACTTGCAGTGCTTCTTTTTGCCACCTGTGCACCTCAGGTGCTGGTATGGGGGGTTGGTTGGGTTTTTTTCCCCCACCAGACTTCTTGGACCTTCTTGTCCTTCCAAGAGATCCCCTTAGTTCCAGCCTTCTGGTGGCAGCTGCCCCTGGCAGTTTCTTACATGCCCTGCAGTTTGTTTGCAGTGTGTGTGTGCTGTGCTGGGTGCTCATGGCAGGCTCTGTGTGCCCTGCAGGACGATACTTCGATGAGATCAGCCAGGACACAGGGAAGTACTGCTTTGGTGTGGAAGATACACTAAAAGCTCTGGAAATGGGAGCAGTAGAGATCCTGATAGTCTATGAGAACCTGGACATCATGAGATACGTCCTGCACTGCCAAGGCACAGAGGGTACGTGCTGCTCTGGGGCTCTGCAAGCTCTCAGGCTTTAACCGCTGGGGTGCCTCATTGGGCTGGGTTTGCTGGAGGAGCTCCTGAGCACATCTGATCACTGTGCAGGTCTGTGCTACTTTGCAGCTCACTGGCCTGCCCAGCCCCTGTGGGGGAAAAGCTGGAACAAGAAGGGTTCCAGTGCACAGAGGGAATTGCAGTGCCAGCGTCACAGGCCCAGCCTGGAACCTCCTTCCAGCTTTGTGAGTGTGAGACCAGAGGGGATGCTGAGGTGACCTCGTGCCCACAAACACAATTCCTGGGCTGCAGCAGGACCTGCCCCCTGTGTGCTGGCTCTGCAGCTGCTCTGCTGCTGTGCCCTGTGGGGTTTCTCACAGTTTCAGAGGAAGGCAGGCAGGGGCAGTGCCCACACCCTTTGTGTTGGGGTTGTTGGCTGTGCTCAGTCTCCTGCTGTCTTTAAACTCATCTTGCAGCCTTACCCAAACTAATATTACCTTTTTTTTCTCCCTTCTCAGAGGAAAAGATCCTGTATTTGACACCAGAGCAAGAGAAGGATAAATCCCACTTCACAGACAAGGAGGTATTTCAGCTTTGGGGTTCGGGGTTTGTTCTCGGTGTGTGGGTGCAGAGCTCTGGGCTGTTTGTCCCAAGCACCTGAGCACAGTGACGCTCTGCACTCAGTGATACCTCAGGGCAGGAACCTGTGGCTCTTCCTGCATAACTCTGGATTCTCACCTGCTTTCCTCCACTCTTCCCTGCTGCCAGTGCCAAGGCTATGTAAATGGGCAGTGTGGGATCTTTGACCACCACCAAACCATCACCTGCAAGGCACCTGATGGCAGGCAAGGCCCCAGACCATTGCCTCCTGCTTGTGGGGCACTGATTTGGCCATGCAGAACCACTGTGAGCTCAGGAATCATGGCCTGGATCAGGCAGTGTCTGCTTGGGATCTGTCTGATACGTGGAGCTGTCATTTGCTGCCTCAGTTTGCTGGCTGTGCAGTCAAACAACTCTCATGGACCAGGGGTCTGTGTTACTCTGCAGAATAAACTGGGAAAAAAGTGTCCCTTGCCAAAAGGTGGGGGTTGTGCCAGGGGTTTTCCAGCTGTTTTCCCTCCTGGAGGGAGGACAGTCAGTCCCTGCTGTGCACAGGGATTGCAGTGTTACCTGCAGTGAGGTGATTCTATTTCACAGTAATCACTGCACTCACTTCCTTAGATGAGGGGGGCTGGAATCTGTGAGGGGGCAGAGCAGCTCTGAGTGAGCAGTGACACTGAGCTGGAGCAGAAAAATCAAGACAGTATTTCTCCTGCTTCTGCCCTGAATTTCCTACTAGAGCCCCAGAACACTGTCAGTGATTCATTTGGAAGCAGCAGGAGCTGGTGGCTGTGCCCACCCTTGCCTGGTGCAGCTGTGCCAGGAATTCCTTCCCCCAGGAATGTCCCTGTGGAGCGTGGGGGCTGCTGTCCCTGCTAGGGCTGACAAAGCCATGGAGCCAGCTTTGGAGGGGTTTTCTCAGTGCTGAACACCCAGGGACTGTAACAGGTTTTGATTATTTATTTCTCCCTTCCAATGTCTCCACAGACTGGGCAGGAACACGAACTCATAGAAAGTATGCCCCTCCTGGAGTGGTTTGCAAACAACTACAAGAAATTTGGAGCAACATTGGAAATTGTTACAGACAAATCACAAGAAGGATCCCAATTTGTGAAAGGATTTGGAGGAATTGGAGGTAAACTGCGAGAGGGAAATGTGTTTGTCTTGTTTAGTGGCACCAGATGATAATGTTTGATAATCTGGTTTTGGTGGTTTGGTAATCTGGTGCCAACAGGAGTGGGATTAATCTTACTGCTGTTATTCATGAAACCAGTTCAAGGAGCATTTGTGTTCACCAGGGTGGCTTCATTGCCTGTCACTTCCAGCTGTGTTCCTCAGTCCCTGTGTCCTCTGGGGGGCTCAGGGCTGGGCTGTCCCCCAGTGCAGCTGCTGGAGCTCAGGGCCCTGAGCTGCCTGGCTCTGTCAGCACAGCTCTGCCCTGCCAGGGGGCTCTGACACACCCAGCCCTGCTCCTGAAGCACTTGGAGCTGTTGCTCATCTCTCAGAGGCTGTGCTCCCTGATCTTCTGCTTCTTTCCTGAACACATTTTGGTATTTTCAGTCCATGCTCTAGAGCAGAGAGGCCTCTGGAAGCCATTCCTGCTCTGGAGCTCACTGATCAGCCGCTCCTGGGGCAGAGGTGCAGGTGGTTCCTGTGCCAGTCTGGCAAGTCCTGGGCAGGTGGAGCCACACCAGTGCCAGGCTCCATGCCCTGCCTGGGCAGAGATTCCAGGACAAAGTTGTGACATGGCTGTGCTCAGCTTTGATGGATGCATTGTAAAGGGGAATTTCTTGGGCCCGGACAACACCAGTCAGGAGGAAAGAGCCTTGGATTGTGTGGCTCCATAAGGAGCAGCAGGTCTCTAAGTTTTCAGGGTTTATAGTTCCAGGAGTTTCATTTCCTGCCAGATCCAGGCTCTTTGAATGGTGGAATCCTCTTTGCTCCTGTGCCCTGTAGGCTTGAAAGGAAATGTCTCCTTCAGCTCAGTAAATGGTTCCAGGGATACAGGATTTCCAGAACCCTGGCTTGGTGTTTGGGGTGGGGAGAGGCAAACAGCCATGAAATCCTGCATTGTAAAAGTGGCTGCAGTGCCAACTGCCCTCTGGACTTCCTGCCAGGCCTGGGTGTGAACAGTGCCCCTGAGCAGTGCTGTGTGCCCCTGAGCAGTGCTGTGTGCCCCTGAGCAGTGCTGTGTGCCCCTGAGCAGTGCTGTGTGCTCCACTGAGCAGTGCTATGTGTCCCACTGAGCAGTGCTGTGTGCTCCACTGAGCAGTGCTGTGTGCCCCTGAGCAGTGCTGTGTGCCCCTGAGCAGTGCTGTGTGTCCCACTGAGCAGTGCTGTGTGTCCCACTGAGCAGTGCTGTGTGCCCCTGAGCAGTGCTGTGTGCTCCACTGAGCAGTGCTGTGTGCCCCTGAGCAGTGCTGTGTGTCCCACTGAGCAGTGCTGTGTGCCCCTGAGCAGTGCTGTGTGTCCCACTGAGCAGTGCTGTGTGCCCCTGAGCAGTGCTGTGTGTCCCACTGAGCAGTGCTGTGTGCCCCTGAGCAGTGCTGTGTGCTCCACTGAGCAGTGCTGTGTGTCCCACTGAGCAGTGCTGTGTCCCACTGAGCAGTGCTGTGTCCCACTGAGCAGTGCTGTGTGCTCCACTGAGCAGTGCTGTGTGTCCCTGAGCAGTGCTGTGTGTCCCACTGACCAGTGCTGTGCCACTGGTGTTGGTGGAGCTGCAGCCCCAGAGCAGGCTGAGCTCTCCCAGGAGCAGGGAAAGGCAGCAGGGCAGGTGGGTGCAGCTTCCCTTGGGCATTTCTGCATTCATTCCCTTGGGCATTTCTGGATTCATTCCCTTGGGCATTTCTGCATTCATTCCCTGTGGTATTTCCCAGTGCAGCTGCCTGCCTGCTCCCAGCTGGCTGTCCTTGGAGCTCTGGAGCAGGGCTGGGATGCTAAAGGCTCTTTCTTTGGCAGGTATCTTGCGGTACCGGGTGGATTTCCAGGGCATGGAATACCAAGGAGGAGACGATGAATTTTTTGACCTTGATGACTACTAGGTAGTCGAGCTGGGTCCACGTGCCTCGCCCCTCCAGCATCCAACCCAAGGAGCAAACTCATGGTGGAAAACACAACAGATCCCTGCCTTAGAATTGGAACATTTCCAGAACTTGATCCACGAGCATTTGGATTTAAGAAAGCAAAACCCTACACTTTGATTTGTCATAGTGTCAGTACAGCAGCAAACTACTAAGTTCCTATATGCCACTTTGGACTAATTTAAAAAGAATCCCAGTTTTTACTTTTACTCAATGGTGAAATTGGTTGCTCTTGTATTTTATGGAAATGATTTTTTTAACCTTCATGATACATTAACTGCTGTAAACCTCTTCCTTCCAAAATTAATAGAAGTAAGATCCTACTGGTTTGTTTCTTTATACTTTGATTGGAGAAATCAATTGCTGCCCTTGGCAGCGTGACCCATTTACATGGCATTCTCAGCTTAGCCTGCAGAAGAAATGGAACGAGGTTGGAGCCATAATTCTCTTCAAAACTTGAGGAGGCACTGACCTGAGTGCTGGTTCATTACATGTGGCTTGCAAATTCTAATGGTTTGGGGAGGCTCACCAGCCAAACGTGCTTTAATCTATTTGCAGAAACACTGCTCTTACAAACTAGGAAATGCACTTCATGGATTGCAATGAAAATGCTGCTGGAGTCTTGGGCTTAATTTGGATTTGAGCAGTGCAGCCTTCAGGAATTTATTTTTTTTTCAGTCTTGACAAAAATAAACATGAGATTTCAGTGAAGTAAGGTACACTTGGCTTTTTGTTCCTCAGTAAGTTTTTCTTTTTGCTTTAGGACTGCGTAAGGTTTCCTTGATGATGTGAATTTGAGCCCACAGGTCTTTAATGGAAGTGGGTGTTTGACAGGAATACTGAGTCAGTGAAGGCTGAATTAGTGCTGGAGTGTGGAATGTTTGATTCTGATCCGTGGAGCTGTGGCACAGCCCTGGGAGCTCCCAGCAGGGTCTGTCAGGGGGGATGTGCCCTTTGGGGGTAAAGGATCCCCTCTGCCTGAGCCCAAACTGCCCAGGGATCCCAGGCCTCGTGTCCTGCCTGTTCATGGAGCACCCAGACAGCAGGGAGCTCCTCCCTGGGCTGTGGCCAACCTGCTGGGACACTCTGGGGGCCAGGGGCTGTGCCAGCCAGGGCAGCAGGGACACAAGGACAGCTCCTGTCCTGTCCCAGGGGAGCAGGGACAGCTCCTGTCCTGTCCTGTCCCAGGGGAGCAGTGACACAAGGGCAGGTCCTGTCCTGTCCCAGGGGAGCAGAGACACAGCTCAGCTCCTGTCCTGTCCCAAGGGAGCAGGGACAGCTCAGCTCCTGTCCCAAGGCAGCAGTGACACTGCAGAGCTCCTGTCTTGTCCCAAGGGAGCAGGGACAGCTCAGGCCCTGTCCTGTCCCAGGGGAGCAGGGACACAGCTCAGCTCCTGTCCCAAGGGAGCAGGGACAGCTCCTGTCCCAGGGGAGCAGGGACACAAGGGCAGGTCCTGTCCTGTCCCAGGGGAGCAGTGACAACTCAGCTCAGGCCCTGTCCCAGGGGAGCAGGGACAGCTCAGCTCAGCTCAGGCCCTGCTCCCTCCCTGGGGGCTCTCCCGGTGCTTCCCTCAGGAGCAGCTCCTGTTCCAGCTGCAAACCTTTGCCTCTTTTTTCCTGGTTCACTTGAACAGAGGGAGCTTCTCTCCAAATTTCTATCATGCTGTCGTTTGAGGTCCAAAATTCCTGTCCTTGTGAGCAATAGCATTTGTCCCTGTCCCTGACCTGGCCAGCGGCCCCGCTGCCGTCCTCACAGCCGAGCTGGAATCTCTCCCTGGAGGTGGGGCTGGGTCTGCTCAGGGCTGAGCACAGCCCTGGCCCCCACAGCAGTATGTTCTGGATTTTGCCATTGTAAATGGGTCTAATGTGACATGACAAGACCACAAAAATTGGATGTAAATTTACATTTTTGAATATACTGCTTGTTGTTTCACATGATACATTAGGGTATGCAGCTCCTTTTTGTAGTTTTTATTTTTACTATTTAAGTTTGGAAATGATGCCAAATTTTTGTATTTCTTTAATCAATGTGTTCTCTTCAGTGATATATATTGCATTATATATTGATGTGTATATCAATATATACTGATATGTATTACACTTACACATGCAAACACACTCAGTGGGGGTGGGAGATCCTAGCCTTTGCATACTATATAGCCTCTGCAGAGAGATCCCAAGCAGTGATATCTTGGTGTTGTGATGTACAGAAATGGAGAAGAGTATTAAACCATATTTAAGAATATAGTACAGACTCCTGGTTTATTTTCTCTAGTCCAGGAAATTCCTGCTTTTTGCTCTCAGCTCAGTGCCAGCTTCAAGGCTGGAGGTTGGAGGCAGCTCTTGCACAGCTCACTTTGTGTTTTGGATGTTTCCTTGAGGGCTGGGGCCAGTTCTGGCCCCTCACTGCAGCAAGGACACTGAGGGGCTCGTGTGTCCAGGAGAGGCTGAGGGAGCTGGGAAGGGACTGGAGAATCCCTGAGGGAGCTGAGAAGGGGCTGGAGAATTCCTGAGGGAGCTGGGAAGGGGCTGGAGAATCCCTGAGGGAGCTGGGAAGGGGCTGGAGAATCCCTGAGGGAGCTGGGAAGGGGCTGGAGAATCCCTGAGGGAGCTGGGAAGGGGCTGGAGAATTCCTGAGAGAGCTGGGAAGGGGCTCAGCCTGGAGAAAAGGAGGCTCAGGGGGGCCCTTCCTTCTACTCTTTCCTTCCTCTGCTCTTTCCTTCCTTCTGCTCTTTCCTTCCTCTGCTCTTTCCTTCTGCTCTTTCCATCCTCTGCTCTTTCCTTCCTCTGCTCTTTCCTTCTGCTCTTTCCTTCCTTCTGTTCTTTCCCTCCTCTGCTCTTTCCCTCCTCTGCTCTTTCTTTGCTCTTTTCCTCCTTTGCTCTTTCCCTCCTCTGCTCTTTCCCTTCTCTGCTCTTTCCTTCTCTCCTCTTTCCTTCTGCTCTTTCCTTCCTTCTGCTCTTTCCTTCCTCTGCTCTTTCCTTCTGCTCTTTCCCTCCTCTGCTCTTTCCCTCCTCTGCTCTTTCCTTCTCTCCTCTTTCCTTCTGCTCTTTCCTTCCTTCTGCTCTTTCCTTCCTCTGCTCTTTCCTTCTGCTCTTTCCCTCCTCTGCTCTTTCCCTCCTCGTGGAGCTTGGCTGTTCCTGGCCCTTCCCCTGCACAGTCAGTGAGAGCACAGCTGCTCTGGGTGGCTGCTGGGTGCTCCTGGCACCTGGAACTCTCCCAGCAGCATCCACAGAAGGATGAGGCACCTGGAGAGAGAGATATGGTGCAACTTTTGTTCCTTGCAGCTGCCAGGATCAGGTCACTGGGTCCCTTTCACCTTCCAGAAAGCAGCTCTGCTTTTGTTCCAGGTGCACTGGGGTTGCTGTGTATCCAAGTGCCTTTTTCCCACCGAATATTGCAGAGATCAGGTGGGTTCTCCCTGCCCTCTAAAGGTGGCATCACCTGGCAGGTTCCCATCCAGGACCTCCAGCACCTGGCACTGCTGCTGGGACTGGGGAGCTCAGTGGGGCCTCCTTTGGGCACTTTCAGCAGCTTTGGGGTTGGAAGCTGGGCAGGATGGGTGGCTTTCTGCTCATGAGTAACTGTTTCCCCAGAAGGGATCCAATCTTGATTATCTGGAACTGAGAGGAAAGAGTCACTTCCAGGATGTCACATGGAGCTGCTTCTGTGTGTGCTGGACTCAGAGTCCCATCCCTGTGTGCACCGGGTTTGGATGCAGGGCTGAAGGCTCCTTGTGGATCATCAGCTCCTTCTGGCTGCTTGAAGGGGCTTTTCCCTTGTGCTGAAGGCTTCAGCCTCTCTGTGTGCCTTGTGCCTCCCCCCTTGGGAATAGCTGAAATTTGGGGTGAGGCCCTGCTCCCTCGGCATTCCCCGCTCTGGTTCCAGCTGCTCAGATATTCTGATAATGCTCTTCTGCAACCTCCTTTTTGTCTGGCTGTAATTAAAGCCAGAATTTGCCCTTTCTGAGTTGTTATTTCGGGAGCTGGAGCTGGGCCTGTGCTGTTGTCACTCGTGGGTTACAAATGCCATTGTCCCGGGCAGCCGGGCGGGCGCTGGAGGCAGCTCTGGAATCTCGCTGCGCTATTTTTAGTCCGTGGTGAAAAATTGCACTTCCAACACTTTGGAATCACTGTCAGTGCTTCAATAAATCAAAGGGCAGGTCCTGGCTGCTGCAAGGAGCAGGACGAGGAGGTGACCTGGAGCTGCTGCAGGGCTGAGCTGGCACGGGTGAGGTGAGAGAGCCCTGCCCGGGCTGGGAAGGGGCTGTGGGGCTCAGATATTGCTGGGGTGCCACTGCTGTGCCACAGCTCTGCCATTGCTGTGCCACTGTCCTGTCATTGTCACTGCTCTGTCACTGCTGTGCCACTGCTGTGCCACTGTCCTGTCATTGTCACTGCTCTGTCACTGCTGTGCCACTGCTGTGCCACTGTCCTGTCATTGTCACTGCCCTTCCGCTGCTGTGCCCTGCCATTGCCACAGTTCTGCCACTGCCCTGCCACAGCCCCCCATCTGTCCCCTCTCTGCAGGTGTCCCATGGTCACTGCTATGGTTGGGTGGCTCCTTGCCTCATCTCCCTGTGCCCCTTTTGGGGTCAGTTGTCCCCAGGTGTCCCCACTGACTCTGCCACAGCTGCAGCCCTGTGGCTGTGTCCTGTGTGCAGCTCTGCCCTCCCCAGAGCCCCCACAGGACCCACCCTGGTGGCAGCTCTTGGACAGCTGGGATGGAGGCAGGAGCTGCTGAAGGACCTCTGCAAGTCCAGGTGAGTGAATGTCCCTGGTGTGGGGCTCTCCCTTTCCACCCCAGCCACCTCCAGAGCTGGGAAACAAAAGCTGCTGCTCACCCACAGCTTCTCCTTTGCAGTGCCAGGATAGGAGTTTCCTGAGAAGCTGCTTCACCTGTTGGGCCACCAGGTCCCACACTGGCACAAATCTCTCCTCCCTGGCTAAGGGATCCTCACAGCTGAGTTTCCCTGCCTGGCTGTTCCCTGCCAGGAGAGGCCCAGGTGCCTGCTTTGCTGCTTTGCCCTTGAACTCCAGAACTTGCTTGGAGTGGGGAGCCTTCAAATCCTCTTGGCTGAGGCTCCCAGGATGTGCAGGTGCCCCCGAGCTGCTCTGCCCCCACAGCCTGTGGAGGGCCCAGGGGCAGTGGCTCTGGCAGGACCCCGGTGCTGCTGGGCTGCTCTAGGCTGTGCAGCTGCCAGGGAAGCTTGGCCAGCTCCAGTACAGCCCAGTGTGGGAGGGTGTGGGGAGAAACAGCTCAGCCCATTATCCAGAAAAGATGTAGTGACACAAAATCAAGCGGTGTGACCCCCAAAATCCTGCCCAGGGTGTGCTGTGATGGTGCCAGGGCACAGACACGGGCAGAGGCTGTGTGGGGATAGAGCAGGGGAGGAGCAGGGAGCAAATCCTTCCCTGGGACAGTGCATGGACAGAAACACGGACTGAAGAGATGAGTTCAGTGCTCAGCCCAGCGGGATGGGGGCTCCAGGGATTCTAAGCACAGGATACAGGGAGGCTCAGGGAATCCCTGCCTTGCTGCACAGCAAGGAGACATCTCCAGGTCAGTGGGACCCTCCCTTCCACTTCCCCTCATCCTCGCAGGAAAACTGGCAGAGCAAGTTCTCTTGGACTGGAGCTGCCCCACCGGGACCTTGTTAGCACTAATGAGCAGCTGTGTCCGTGCTGCCTGCTGTGCAGATGTGTGACACAGATCTGTCACACCCGGGGAGGAGCCCCTGGCACAGCCCTGTCTGAGCAGGGCACACCCAGAGACTGCTCCTCAAATTCCTGCAGCCACGCAGGCCCGGGAACACCATGCTTGAATCATGGAATCTATTAGGGGGGAAAAGCCCTCCAAGATCCAGTCCCAGCTGTGTCCCCTCCCCACCTTGTCCCCACCCAGAGCACTCAGTGCCACCTCCAGGATGGGGATCCAAACCTCCCTGGGCAGCTCCAATCCCTGAGCACCCTTTCCATGGGGAAATTTTCCCTAAAATCCACCCTGAGCTCTCCTGAGGCCATTCCCTCTCCTCCTGTCCCTGTTCCTGGAGCAGATCCCAAATCCCCGCGGTGTCCCCTCCTGTCAGGGACTTGTGCAGAGCCACAAGGGCCCCCTGAGCCTCCTTTTCTCCAGGCTGAGCCCTCCCAGCTCCCTCAGGGATTCTCCAGCCCCTTCCCAGCTCCCTCAGGGATTCTCCAGCCCCTTCCCAGCTCCCTCAGGAATTCTCCAGCCCCTTCCCAGCTCCCTCAGCCTCTCCTCCTAGCACTGACTCTTTCCCAGCGAGTTGCTATCTCAGAATAAATTTATCAAAACCTGTTTTTCTCATCTTACTGTGCCTTGGACATGTTGCTGAGGTCTTAAGTTGTGAGTCGGTCAGAAGCAATTTTAATTTACAGGTACAGGGATTGATATCCCCACTCTTGGTGTTCCACACTAAAGGCAAAACATTTTATGTTTTTATAATTATTTCCTTAATTAATTTCTATGTTTCTCTTTCTCTCACATCACAGGAATTGCATTTGCCACACCATTAAGGGCAGATTGCAAGAACTCAAATTCCATCTCACTCCTGCCAGTGAGATCCATCCTGATGTGCAACATCCATTGCACTTGGAACTGCTGGGATGGCAACACTTATTTACCTTTTGTATAAATTAATGGAAGATTTTCCTCCCCTTTTTTCTCTCTTTCATTTCTCCTCATTTCCTCTGCCCTGTGAATCCTTGCCATGCTCAGAACTCCAGGCTGTGCTTTGGAAAGCTCCAGGAGCCTGGTGCTGTCAGCAAATCCCTGCCCAGGGTATATTTAGACTGAGACATGCTGATTTTTTACTTTGGTGTCCCAGACAAATCTCTGCTGCCTTGGTTGATGTCCAGAGCCAAGGGCTGATCCCAGAAAAACAGAACAGAGCTGGATTTTGTGCCACTCAGTGACAGCTCTGTGAGGGGGTGTCACAGTGGGAACAATTCCTCCTTCCTTAGGGGCTGTGGTGGGAGCTGGGGAGGATGCAGCTCAGCTGCCAGGTCTGCAGGAAAAGGATGGGTTTCCATGGCCATGGGCTGGCAGGGTGAGGGGCAGTGCTGCTGTGTGGGTTTGGGTTTGTGGCCCCACTCAGAGGGACTCTGGGGCAGCGGCATCTTTGGGTTTGGCTTTGTCCCCACAAATGAAATGGGGCAGCTTTTGGGGCACATCAAATTGTCACCCCAGGCTGTGAGCAGCAGCAGCAGGGGTTTGGTGGGGAGGGACACTTGCAGCTCTTGCTTTACCTTTTCAATGCTCTGAAAAGGCTGCAGACCTCATGGTAAGTACTGGTCTAAGTGATTTTGAGTGGGTGAAGGACATTTCTGCTGACACCAACGCCCTGTGGGGCAGGACAGCTGTCAGTAAGGAAGGACTTTGCATCATTTCCATTTTTCATCCCCCATCTCTTCACCATTTGGCAGAGATTTGAACAGGTAACAGAAAAAAATGCTTAGCAGGAAGCTGCAGGTCCATTTTCAAGGCAAGCACAGTGCTGAGCTGTCACTCCAGGCTGCTGCTCAGGGCGGTTTTGTTCCCAATTCCCAGTGCCCACAGCTGCAGTATGGTCAGGGCAGCCTGGGGGTCCTTGGGCCCAAAGCACCCGAGCTCTGGAGGGCTCCTGGATGCTCCATGGCTCCTGTGCCAGTGGCACAGTTTGCCAGCAGGATCCTAAAGGCTGAAACAGCTGCTCCTGTCCAAGGGCTGAGGTCAGCCACATGGAAATGGCCAGGGGTGCCAGCCTATGGCACAGATCAGCACTTATCAAATAGAACTGTTTATAAGCAAACATTCAGAGCCATCTCACGTGTCACAGAATGCCAGATGGGTTTGGGCTGGAAGGGCCATCACAGCCCATCAGTGCCACCCCTCCAGGCAGGGCCATGTCCTGCTGTCCCAGCTGCTCCCAGCCCAGTGGGCACTGCCAGGGATCTGGGGCAGCCCCGGCTGGGCCGGGCACCTGTGCCAGGGCACGAAGGAGCACAGGGAGCCTCAAAGGCACTTTCCAAGCCTCCGATCCCACGGGTCCAGCACCAAACCAGGCCTGGCCCTTCCCACACGGCTCTGCCCCGCTCGGCGGCCCCGGGAGCTTCCACTGCCCCACCGAGGGGCTTGCTGCAGCACCGCATCCCACTCCTGGTCCGTTCCCCATTCCTGGGCCCGTTCCCCATTCCGGTCCGATTCCCCATTCCCGCTCCCATTCTCTATTCCGGTCCCATTCTCCATTCCTGCTCCCGTTCCCCATTCCTGCTCCCATTCCCCATTCCTAGTCGCATTCCCCATTCCCGCTCCCATTCTCTATTCCGGTCCCATTCTCCATTCCTGCTCCCGTTCCCCATTCCCGCTCCCATTCTCTATTCCAGTCCCATTCTCCATTCCTGCTCCCGTTCCCCATTCCCGCTCCCATTCCCCATTCCTAGTCGCATTCCCCATTCCCACCCCCATTCTCCATTCCCGCTCCCATTCCCACTCCCATTCTCCATTCAGGTTCTCATTCTCCATTCCATTTCCATTCTCCATTCCATCCCCATTCTCCATTCCGTTCCCATTCTCCATTCCGTTCCCATTCTCTAATCCCCATTCCGGTCCCATTCCCCATTCCCACTCCCATTCTCTATTCCCGCTCCCATTCTCCATTCCATTCCCATTCTCCATCCCTGCTCCCATTCTCCATTCCATTCCCATTCTCCATATCCATTCCCATTCCCCATTCCCGTTCCCATTCCCCATTCCCCATTCCCGCTCCCATTCTCCATTCCCATTCCCATTCCCCATTCCCGTTCCCATTCTCTAATCCCCGTTCCCATTTTCCATTCCGGTTCCCATTCTCTAATCCCCGCTCCCATTCTCTCATCCCATTCCCATTCCCTGTGGGGCCCCTCAGGCCGCGCCCCGCCCCCCGCAGTTCTCGCGCCGTTCCCGGCACCCCCCGCGCGCCGCCCGCACCCAATGGGCAGCGCGGGGCTCCCAGGGGGCGAGGCCAGGCGCGCCGGGGCCCCGCCCCTTCCGCGCGCGCGCCGTGACGTCACGGCGGGCGCAGCGCGCGTGCGTGTGCGCGTGCGCGCGGCGGGGGCGGGCGGACCGCGGCGGGGCCTGGCGGGCGCGGGGCGGCGGCGGCGGGGCCGGGCCGAGCCGGGCTGGGCTGGGCTGGGCCGGGCGGAGCGGAACGGAGCGGCCGCCGCGATGGAGCCCGACACGGTCATCGAGGACAAGACCATCGAGCTCATGGTGAGTCATCCCCGGCCCCCGCGCACACCGTCCCGCCTCTCTCGGCCCCCCGGCTCAGGCCCCGCCGGCGCGCCCGGCCCGCGGGGTCCGAGCCGAGCCCGCGCCGCGCCCGGCCCGGCCGCGCTGCCCCCGCGGGGCCATCCGCTCCTCCCGCCTCCGCCGCGGCCCGCCGGGGCGCCACGAGCGCCTCCGTTTCATTGAAAATAAATAAATAACAACAATGAAGCCCCGCAGGAGCTGAACCGAAAGCGAAATGCCCCGGGCGGGGGGTCCGGCTCCAGCCCCCACCCGGCCGGACGCCCCGCGGCCCCGGGGGCGGATCGGGCCCCGCCGCGGCCGCTCCGGGCCGGGCAGCACCGGTGCTGCAGCCCCGGTCCCGCACACTCGGAATTACCTAATTGGTGTATTGGTTATACCCCTAATTAACGCTAACGCCGCTAAATTCGCGTCAGTGGAGAGGCAGCCAGGTGGGAGCAGAAGAAAGAGCTGGTTTTTTGGGGTATTTTTTTCAATATAAGCAAATTAGAACTCTATAAGCAAATATTAGAGGCCCCTCGTTTTCCTGCCTTTAGGCAAGAATGAAATAAAGTTAGGCGCTGAGAGAGATTAGTAATCAGTAAATATCTTCTAATTTATTTGTTATAAGCATAATTGCTTTTTCTCCTAAGCCTAATTTGCTCTCGCATACAAAATTTAATTCAGTTCTCCACAACTGAGGGGCAAAATGCAAATAATTTCCCTTTAAGGCACTCTGAAGGTGAGCTGGGTTCAGTGGAGACATTGGTGGGTTTTTTAGCCAGTGAAGTTGTTGCTAAACTACCTGGTCCAGACAGTATGAACTTTCTTTAAACGTGCCATCTGGTCTCAAAAAGCAGAAATAGAATGAAAAGGAGAAAGGGGAAGCCTACAAAGCCTTAGTGGACCTTTCATTAATGTCACTGCTCACACCCGGCAGTGCATTAAAGGCCACTCCTGCCCTGGTGCTGTGACCTCTCACTGTTCCTGGGGGACATCAGAGCCCTGAGCAGGGGGACAGGGCTGGCCCAGCTCTGGGGATCCTGCTCAGGACCAGCTGCCCAGAGGTGCCTCCTAAACTGTGCTCTGGTGGCTTCTTCCCTCCCTGGGGCAGTCCCCAGCACTCCTTAGCTTTGTGTTCTGTGAGGTGCTCAAATAGCACTTGGAGCTGGAAGGTTTGCTCCCTGAAGTTAAAGAAACCCCCAGTTTTTTGTGTTTTTGCAAGTGTTCTCCCATTTTAGTGTCTCCTCTTTGTGGCTGGGTTGTATCAGGAGGAAGCAAATGGGACTGCTGCTGCTGAGTGTTGTATCTCCCCTTGCTGGAGCTGGGAAATGTGCTAATCCATGTAAATATCAGAGGGGTTAGTAGGAGGTTTAGTATGTAGTAGGAGGTTTTAGAAATACACTCTTCTCTCTTTCACAAGAAACAGATAAATATAAAAAATTGAATAATATGAACAATTAATTCTGAGGTTTCCAAGAGAAAATGGTGCTCTATACAGTGTAGTTGAATTTAGCGTTAGCCTTGGAGGAGGCTTGCACAGGATCACTTGTGTTTGAGTGCAGATGTTTCCCTAAAATCATTGGAAATCATTCCTGAATGAAGACATGGCGTGGTGCAGAAGGGAAGGTTCTGCAGGAGATTTGTTTGAATGCACAGGGCAGAAGCTGCTTGGGCTGAGCTCCCCGTTGGGGATTTCTGTGTGACCTGGGAACGTGGGAGGGAGTCAGTGCTGTGGGAAACATCCCAACCCCAGGCTCAGCCCTGCCTGCCACACCTGGGGGGATGCTGCTGTCTCTAAGAGTGTTCCACATTCCTACAAGATGTTTTATCTTTGATCAGGGACATGGAGTTTGGTGTACTTTTTCTCAGTCCCTCCAGTGCCAGGGATGAATCTGTAATAAATCCAGGAGCAAATGTGTGATGTGAAAGTTCTGAGGAGCAAATACACTGTAATTGTGAGGGGCTGATAAACAAGAGGAAATGTCAACATGTTAATGACATGGAAGTTCCAGAACTGTGCCTTCCATTGATAGATCATTTGCATGTATTGAAAGGAAAATCACTCATGGAAATAATACTGCTCTGTTTTTAAGGCTGGAATCTCAGAGAAGCATTTGAAGGTTTCAGAGTGACAACTTTGGTTTGCTGTGTGAAGTTTTAGCTGCTGTGTCACTCAGGACAGCTGAAGGCTTCCCGTGCTCCATGCTGCTCTGTGGATCCTGCACTGGTCATTCCCAGGGGGATGAGCCTTGGGTGGTGCCATTCCATGTGCAGGTGGTGCCCACTGCAGGGGTGAGACACCCCAGGGTTCACTGGGACTCCCTGGGGTGCCCAGGCTGAGGCTCCTGGCTCCTGGAAGTGCTGGGTGTGAGCGTGGGGACTGAGGGAGTAATCCAGAACAGATGGAGGGCCAGCCTCAGTCACTGAAAGGGCTCTCTCTGCCCCTGGTTTTGGTTTTCTCAGTGAAATTAGATAACCGTGACCTTTCTCCTCTTTTAAAGAGCCATCAGCAATGCTTTGTGACATAAGTTCTGTTACCTGCAGATCCAAGTTGTGTATAAAATCTGTGTTTAGTTGCATCAGCCCTGTGATTGGCTTTTACCTTCAACACCTGCTAAAAGCCTTGTGTTCTTCATTTGCCCAGGAAGTTTCCCATAATTATTATTTAGTGGTACCAGCAGCTTTCACAGTGAGAGGGCTGGGGCTCAGGCTGTACTGAGGTGGTTGTTACAGAGTACACCAGTGTGGTAAGTAGTTTGGGGGGCTTTTTATACATTTATGGGGTGACCTGCGTGCAGCATGAGGTGTGGATGGCATAACAAAATACACCTGCTCCTCCCAGGCTGCTGTAGCCACCAGGCAGCCATGGGAGATGGCTCCTGAGCAAGACTCCAGCTGGGTGGAAATTGTCCTCCTCCCTGAGCTTGTGACCCTCATGTTTCACTGTGGCCTTGCTGCCCGTGCTACTCCCCAAACACAGGTCCCTGTGCTGGCAGGTTCAGTTCAACATTCACTGCTCTGTGGTGGGAGCATGGAAAGGTTTAGGAAAGGCCATGCCTGGGAATAAAATGGGCAAGCACTTGTTCACAGTGCTGTCATTTGTATCTTGAAGTTATATATATGGACATAATCTTCCTAACACATAGCCTTCAGTGTCTAGAGTGCCTCCCTCTGGCTCTCATAAAAGTGTCCAGTGTTTAAATACCTCAGTAAATAATCAATGAAGAATTATAATTTAATATCTTGCCAAAAGTCTTTCTGTTTCTCCTGGTAGGACTTTGATGTGGGGTGGAGGTGCTCAATTCAGAGGTACCAGTCTGAGGAGGAAATGTTTCCCACAGACCTCCCTGAGCAGCAACAGCTCTTGCTGTGACTCACTCCAGGGCTACCTGAAGTTCCTTGGGTTACTGCAGCTGGACATGGTTGTGCCCCCAAACTATTTAAAGCTTAAAGTGCAAAATAAATCCCAGCATTCTGCTTGGAAGCTACAATCCAGTTGCTGTATATATATCTCAATAGTGCTGTGGCTTTTTCCTTCCCTTAGTCATTGCAAGCCAAGCAGGCAGTTGGATTTGTGGGATTTTTCTCCCCCCACATGTTCTTAGAGGAATCCTTCAAAGAGTTGACTTTTGTAGCGACACAGAAGCAGGCAATGATCATCTTTGCAGCTGAAACAAAGGAGGTACTGTTCTAGCTGAAATGTGACTGCTGCTTAATTGAAGCCTGGGAGTAGATGGAGTGTTAGTAAGGCATTTGTAAACCTGTGTGTAACCTAGATGTGCTTTCTTCAGCAGGATAACGATCTGTTTGCTTTGCTGGTGTCTTTTTTTAATCCTCAGTAGCTAAATGAGCAGAGTTGAGAGCTGCATGTTGGACAGTGAAGCATGCAGGGTTTCATACCTGGGAAAAGGCAGTGGCTGGAGCAAACAGCTGAAGAGGTGGTGGTGGGAGCATGTGAGGAAGGCACAGCCCAGGGGTGAGCCTTGGGCAGGGGATGTGAGGTGTGTGCTGTGGCAGGCTCTCAGAGTGACGGTCCCATCTCAGACAGTGCCTCGCAGGGGAAGGATGCACATCTGAAGAGAAGAGATTGCTGTGACTTTGGCAGTGGTGCAGAAAATGGGAAGGACGAGCTGAAGAACATGAATTAGAGCAAGGCACCTGCACTCAGAGCCAGGAATGGTGGAAGAAGTGGACAAAGAGTGTGGAAAGCTTTACCTTTTGGGAAGGGTTAACTAAAGCAATGGGCTGATGGAGGAAATGAGGTGGCAGAGGAAGGAGGCTATAAAGATGCTGCAGTGTGTAAAGGAAAGTTATCTGAGGTTTGTGGGGATGGTGGCAGCAGCCATCAGTTTATTCAAGTGAAGGGAAGCTGTAGATGTGCCATTTGTGGGGGAACTTCTGAAACGAAATTGCTTTTGGGCCTTAGTAAAAGGAAGTTACCAATTCTTGGGGAGACTTAGCCCTGGTATTTCACCAGAGGCTTTTTAAATCTCATTCAGGACTCAGAGATTTCTCACCTCCTGCTACAGTTACATTTTCTAACATGACAAAGTTCTCCAAGCTCTGCCCCGTGCTGAGCTAGTGAGGAGCAGCAGGGGAAGTTCCCTGCAGCCTGGAACACGTGCAGGGCTCCTCTGGGTGAGTGTGACTGGGCAGCTTGGGGCTCCATGGCTGTGCCTTGGAGTAATCCCTGTGCAGGTCCTGTGGATCCTGTCTCTGCAGGCAGCTGCTGTGGGTGCAGCTGCCCTCCCTGCGTGCTCTGGGGCTGCTGCTTTGAAGAGCCCGCGTGCCTTTGCTGTGTGTCCCTCAGGATGCAGAGCTGTGAGCACTGCGAGGATTTGGGTCACTGAGGAGTGTTGTGAGCAGCATGGCAGCAAAACAACCTGCCTTGTTACAAGCTGTACCTCAGAGAGAGCTGGCAGTGCTCTTTGAAGGATGGCTGTACCTTTTCATTTCGTGTCATGTTCTCTGAAACACCTGTGCTGTTGTTGGATCAGCTTGCCGTGTGTCTGGGCGTGCTGGTTCATTGCCGTGCACTTTGGAGGTCGCTGGTGCTTTGGCATTTCCCTGTGCCTGTCCCTGTGCAGCGTGCTCTGCTCAGGGAGCTTGCTGATGGCTTTCAGATTAAATGGATGTTGCAGCAAATGTGCCAATGCGAGAGGAATGATGTGTGGGAGAGAACAAGAGACCGTGCTTGTGAGAGGGCTGCTCCGTGACGAGGAATTTTTTTTGTTGCAGGGCAGAAAATGAATTGAAGGGAAATGAGAATATTGACTGAGTTGTTGAAATTAATGCTGATGGGTAACAATCCTTTCCTTCCAGCTTTTTCCTTGGGCGACGTCTTCTTTATCCAGTGCCACTGTTTATGTTGTTACATAATCTGATTTCGTGGTTTGGTTTTTATGGCATCATTATTCACAGAAAATCCACTTTTTCTGGAAAATCCCTTCCTTCCCCAGTTTATTGATGTATTTATGAGCTCAGTGGTGTGACATCTGACAGCCTACTCCATTTTCCTGTACCACTTCCACAATTTCTCAGTGTGAGCAATGCATGACCCAGAGCAGATAATGCAAAAATAACCATTGGTGTTTTAACAACCAAAAGCACTGACTCTTTCTGAAAACTTAATTTGCTTCTCATGCAGGCTGAATTAACAAGGGGACGTTTGAAGGCATGTTGTTTCTTTGGTGCTTTGTTAATCCACATCCCCGCAGGACTTGCATCCTTGTACTTCCACCCCAGGAAGTGAACAGTTTTGTTTGGGATCAAAGAGTAGCTCAGCTTCCTGGGCCCATTTGTAGGATGAATACAGATGGAAATTTGTAAGATGTAGGTAGGGACCTACTTGCTAGGAATAGGGAGTGATGTGTTTTCTGGGTAAAATGGCAAAAAAAAGCTTTTTGGGTCAACTTCAAGCTGTTGGCAACACTACGGAATTTTGGTTTGCTCATTGACTTAGAGGAGAAGAGAATCACTATATGTATAAATATATTTATATCTATATTCAGCATTGCAAGTTTGCTCTGAGTTTGATTCTGCTGAGGAGTTCTTGAATGTGGAGTTTTGGTACAAAAGTTGTGCCAATGTGCACTGTTTGCCTTTTTGAGAGGTGTGAGGTTGTATTTCAGCATGGTTTGCATGATGAGGCTGTTCTCAAGTCTTCCAACCTTTGCAGTGAAGCCAGTTTTTGGTTTTCAGACAAAAATGCCTGAAGGTCTTTGAAAATCTATACTCAAAATTTGCAAAACTTAGGAAGCTCCAGCTTGGACTTGATAGAGAATCTCGTTGGCAGTTCTCTTAGGGCAGGGGAGGACTAGCCAGGGAAACTTGTTATTCAGGCTGTCTCCAGCACACCAGTCCTTCTGGAGACAAAATCAGACCTGTGCTGTTACACTTGCAAATAATGTGAAGGTTTGGCTGCATGGAGAAGTGCTCTCCTTCCAGCACCCTGCTGGCTCTGCAGTGACTTAGCAAATCGGTACATTTATATAATTTGATAGCTGACTTCTTGCTGAGCTATATTGTACTCTGAAAATTCTGAGTCATATGCCTTGACATCCTAGCACTTTCCTTGGCAGCCTTAAAATCATGCATTGGACATGGTACTGGGCCTGGAGCACAGCTTTGTCCTTGAAATGCTGCCCTGAGATTGACTGCCTGTGCCAGAGGTGGAAAGCAGGAAATGCCCCACCATGAGTGAAGATGCTCCTCTTTGGGGGAGCTGTGGGCAGTCAGGGACAGTCCTGCCCTCATGGACAGTCCTGCCCTCATGGAGAGGTTTCTTGGCACAGCTGGGGACAGTTTCTCCCCCCTTCTGTGAGCTGCTGGAGGTGCAGGGCACAGCCGTGGAGGCTGAGGTTCAGCTCTCAGGAGGGGCTGCGGAGCTGAGAGGTGCTGGTGGTATGTTCTCTGAGGATGTTTTGTTCTCACTGCTGCTAGGGGAAGCTCTGGAGGCCATGGCCCAAAGTTTTTGAAGCTCTTGGTGGAAGTTTCACAGTTCTGTCTCTGTAGGCTGAGCTTTCTGTTGCAGTGGTGTCTGAGTTTTCTGCAGACCCCATCTTTGAGGTGTCACTGTTCCAGCTGCTTTAGTCACACTCTCACTGTGCTGCTGGCAGGACTGGCTGAGGCCTTTTATCTCCCTGCTTAGCAAGAGCTGACTGCTCCTTGTCCCAGCAGTAGTGTTCAGTGCCTTACTCTCTTCTGGTTCGAGATTGTTTCCTAGAGACTCAGCACTACTGCAAATGTACTGAATTCAGTGCTGCTGTTCAGATCAGGAGTGTCTTGACAACTCCATCTTTGTGCTGCAGACATGTAAGGCAAATGAGGTCATTTTGAGCCTGGAAACAGGGGAATAATCGTTGCAGTGAAGTGCTTTAGAGGATGTTTATGGCAGACCAGGAGGACTGCACTGAGCTGTTGTGCAAACCTGTGTTCCTGGAGCAGGCCTGTGAGGTGTGAGCTGGTGGTTGAAGCTTTAGGACTTGCTTTGTTATTTGCTTTGTAGCTTCTTCTCATCTTTCTTAATCTTAGCAAAATGAGCTGTACCCCAGAACAGTTGTTTGGGTGAGCCAGGGTAAGGGAAGGAGCAGTTTCTTGTCTGTAAATGCGTTTCTCTGTCTTAGATCCACCAATCCGACCACCCCACTAACGTAGTCGGGCCCGGGCTGGGCAGGTGCCTGGGCTACCTTGTCTCTAACAGCATTAGCAGTAATTGGGATTTCGTTCAGCAAAGAAGTAGATACACCAAGCTGAAGATGATTGGCTGCTCTCTTTTAACAGACAAGTCTGAGAAGGAAAACCCATTCGAATCCCCTTTCATTCTGGATTGGTGGATCTGAAGCCCAGAAACAAAGTTTCAGGTAAGAAGTCACCCTGTACTATATCTTGCTGCTTCTGCTTAGATGAGTTTGTCCGCACATCAGTCTTGCTTGAACTGCTTCGTGTCCCCCAAGTGTTAGGGCACAGGAATCAGCTGCTGAGCTCACAGTCAGACAGGGCATGGCAGGAAATGCAACAGCAGTTCTGGAGGGAATTGCCAGGCTGCTGTGGAACACAGGCCTGGGAACACCAGGTGAACTTGTGTGTGTGCAGAACCGGCACGGAGGCATTGGCTGCCACATCCTGCTGCTGAAGGGGAGAGCAGCCTTGCCAGACTGCCTTGGGCTCCCCGTGGAGTTCGGGGAGGTCCCAGCTCTGGGTTTTGTCCCTGTCCTCTGATGGGCCCATCAGAACTGGAGAGAACTTCTCTGCTTATTCCTAGGACAGTTTCCTGTAGCTTTTCCTGCTGAAATGCCATCTGAGATTGTGCTGTGGGTGTCCCAAACCCTTCCTGAGCTGTCAGTGTGGAGTTCTGGCCCCAGCTGTTTTTGGGACAGTGGGTTTATTTCAGACTAAGGGAGAGTGATTGGAGTCCCATTCCTCTGAGATTTGGGATGCCTGCAAAAGGATGTAGCAGCTTATCTTGGAGATGGGTTTGGGAGTGTTTGTGTGCCTCAGGAAGGCAGACTGGGTCCCTGGCTGGCAGGAAAATAAAGTGGTGGGAGTTCAGTGTCATTTCTGGTGTGAGTGGGAGAACTGCAGGTCCCAGTGCCCAGCCTCACTGTAACTTGGTGCTTTGAAGGACTTGGCAACTTATTTCTGAAGTCACTGAGAACCAGTGTACCTGGATTGCTGTGGGCAGTACCTGCAGTGGTGCTCAGCCTGTGTTCCCCTTTGTGGGCAGGAACTGCAGTGGATGGTGAGGCTCAGTGTTTCAGCTCCTGTAGCAGAAACTGCTGTAGGTGCTGTTGATCTCATGCATGGTTTTCATTCTGCATTTGTTTTGCTGGTGTGGTATTTTGTGCCAAATTATATTTGAGTGTAATTTTTAAGTACATTTATAATGAATTACTAGTGCAAAGGGTACTGTTGTTTCCTGGTTTGATTTTTCAAGTAGTTGAATTTTATTTGGTTAGGGTGGAGAAGTCTGTTTTAGTGTGACTCTAAAATAAACCAGAGGGAGAATCTAAGGGAAATACTTACTAACCTTAGACTGACTCATTTCTTGCATTCTCATCTAGTATCAAGTTGAATTTGTTCCACACACCCATCAGATTCACTTTGGAGTTAAAACTGTAAAATAATGTCTTTCTGTGGAATATTTGCTCTTCAGGGTGTGTCTTTTTCTAAATTGAGAGAACAGGGAGGCAGAAGTGAACTTGGCATCTTTAGTGATGAAAACTGAAAAGAGGAAATAATTTAAAATACACAGAGCAGGGGAAAAAAGAGGAAGCAAAAATGAGTGCTCCTGCTGATCAAGATCCTCAGTGTCATTTAATATTGCTTAACTTTTGGAAACATCAGGCAGCCTTAGGAAGCAGCAGTGGAGCTGAGCAGGTTGGAGGCTTTGCTCTTGCCTGTGTTTTTGATGTTACAGCTCAGCAGGTGCAGAGGGAGGCACTCTGAGAGCTGTGTCAGTATTCCTGTGCAACCTGGGGTGAGCAGCCCTGCCTGGAATCCTGGCTTCTGCCTGGCAGCCCAGGCTCCACAGGCATCAGAACATGGGAGTGCTCTACCCTGTCTTGGTTGTTGTAGGATTTATTGTTAGCTCTGTTTCCAGCTCATACAGAAGGGTCTGAGACAGCTTTTAACGTGTTAGACAAGTTTCAGCCACGTTCTTCTCTGTGTTTGACTCCCTGCAAGTTTGTCCCGTGTGATTGGCAGTGCTGGGGTTGTGTTCCCCACTCAGGATTTGCCCTGAGCTGCTGGCTGGAGATGTAAGTCCCTGTTCTGCAGGGGAGCAAGAGGAAGTGTTTTCTAGAGAAGGCCTTTTAGTGTAACACAGGGGTGTTAGTGCAGAAAGGAGCATCACACAGCTGTGGGAGTTGGGGTGTGTGCACATGAAGGAAGCAAGGGCTCATCTAAATGCTGTGTATTTTGGAAAATTGAGATTATTTCCATTAATGTTCAGAGTGACTTATGCAAACATCTTTGGATTTTCTTCCCAGTCCTTTGTATCCTCTTGGAAACGAGCTGCTGCATCTCATGAGTCTTATCCTGATGAATAAATTACAATGGAGTAAGATGGTTATTCTATTCAAAGAAAGCATTTAATCTTCTCTCCACTGAACCCATATTCCTTTTGTAGCATTGACTGTGTGTAGCAAACACACCCTTTGATCTTCAGGAGCAGAGTGGGACAGCGTTATCCATCAGCCTCCTGGGAGTTCAGTGTCCTATCTAGAGCATCGCTGTGGTAATGAGGAGAATTTCTCTCATCAATTCTTTCCCCTTGTCTTGCTTTACACTTCCTGATCCCTCACTTAGTGTTTTTCCCCAAATGCAAGAGCTTGTGTGCAGATCTCGAATGGCTGTTGGAGGGTTGTTCCATTGAGCAGGTTTTATTGTGAATGGCAATGATTTGGCTGAATTGATTTTCCTAATGGCACTGTGACTCAGCTATTGGTTGCCTATTTTTTAAGAATGATCTGATAGCAGTAAAAGAATGTTCCAAAAAATTGCACAAGTTAAAATGAGTTTTCCACTCTCATTGAGAAATTCACTTTTGCATTTGTAGCTCGTGGAAGGACAGAAATAAATGCAAGAGTAAATTAGCTCTAAACCAGCTTTGTTGACCTGGTAGTCCAGTTCTGCTGAAATTGGAGCAGATGGGCTGGAATGCACATGTAAAGCTCCCTGGAGTGTGGAAATGTGTAGTGGGGATGGACTCCAGCAGCCTTCTGAGTGCCCAGGCACAGCGAGTCACCCCGGCCTGGGGATGGCAGAGATGTGGTGGCACCGATTGCAGCTCGTGGGCACAGGGCCCTCCCCGGGCACAGCCTGGCTGTGCAGGGCCAGCAGAGGGGTGTGCAGGGCCAGCAGAGGGGTGTGCAGGGCCAGCAGGGGGGTGTACAGGGCCAGCAGGGGGGTGTACAGGGCCAGCAGAGGGGTGTGCAGGGCCAGCAGAGGGGTGTGCAGGGCCAGCAGGGGGGTGTACAGGGCCAGCAGAGGGGTGTGCAGGGCCAGCAGGGGGGTGTGCAGGGCCAGCAGGGGGGTGTGCAGGGCCAGCAGGGGGGGTGCAGGGGTGTGCAGGGCCAGCAGGGGGATGTGCAGGGCCAGCAGGGGGGGAGTGCAGGGCCAGCAGGGGGGGTGCAGGGGAGGGTGCAGGGCCAGCAGGGGGGTAGTGCAGGGCCAGCAGGGGGATGTGCAGGGCCAGCAGGGAGTGTGCAGGAGAGTGCAGAGCCAGCAGGTTGGGTGCAGGAGAGTGCAGAGCCAGCAGGGGTGTGCAGAGCCAGCAGGGGGGTGCAGGGGAGTGCAGAGCCAGCAGGGGGGTGCAGAGCCAGCAGGGGGGTGCAGGGTGCTACTGTGGCTCAGGCAGCCGTGCCTCTGCCCCCAGGGATGAACAGTGCTGGATGAGGTGCAGGCACTGTCCCTGCCAGCCTGGCTGTCCCTGCAGCTGTGTCACTGTCCCTGCATGTGCCACAGAGTTCACACAGCCCCTTGGATGTCCTGTCCCACCTGTGCACTCACTCCCAGCCAGGGCTGCAGCCCTGCTCTGCCTGGTACTGTTTGGGAAAAACACCAGGTAAGATCTGGAGGAAATCCCAGCCTGCAGACAGGAGGGAGTTGGAGTTGGCTGCTGTTCCTGCCCAGAGTAAAATAGTACTGAAGGCCTTGAAACAGTGATACTGCTCGTGTTTTTTATGTCTGTGTGTGGTTAATGATGATTTTTGAGGAGACCTGAGCTTGCCATGAAGTTGGAGGTGAGAGCATAAGGCTATGCCCTCAAATCCAAGCTGGCTTTTCAGAGCACCCCTTGGGCTGCATTAACCTGAGCCCCCAGCCATGGAGAGGGCTTTAAGTAGCACCACTTAACCCCAAAAATTATCAATATCAAGTGTTGATGGAAATAAATACAAATTCTGTTGGTCCAGGCCTAAATCAAAATTAATTAAGCAGGAAATCATCAATATTGAGTATCATGTGAGTTTCTGAAAAAAATTCACACTCAAGGTTGAGGTTATTTGGTTGTACCTTTTTTGCATGTTTTTGCCTTAAGACCAGAATTTCCCAAGCTCTAAACACAGCAATAAATTTGGATTCCCTAAATTACCTTGTATAAATAAAATGAATGCAGTGAAAAATTCCCTGGTCATAATTTTAATGTTTTATAAAACATACAGCCTATGTCTGGGTTATGTAAATGCTGTCGTTCTCAATTATGACACTGCAATATTGTCATGCCTGGGTTACAAAGGTGTTCTAGTTCTATCAGGAATACAGGCTGTAGGCATTTCTTGAGCAATTTAATGGGTTTTAGAGGATAAATGAGTGAGGTTTTTTTAAGGGATGCAAAAGTGTGAGCATTTCTGTGTGACAGTATCAGATGCACTGAAAAACAATTTCTGGGCATTTTGCACTGCTTTAACCAGGCTGTGCTGTAACCTGGGAGAAGTCTGGAGTGAAGGAAAACTTTGGATAGTTCAGGGCCTGAGAGGGTGTTTTTTATACCTCCATCCTAAAAGTTCCCAGCTACAAAATTGGTTTATTGGATGCACGCTGCTGTGTGCTTTGCTATTAAGATAAGAAGTTCTCAACATTTGAATTTTAAAGACATTGAAGCATCTTCCTTTTTGCTGAGGATTTGCAGGTTTCACTGGGAATGCAGCATTTTGTATAGGCTGCTTAAATGTGAGATTTAAGACTGAAATGTAATTCCTGGGGCTAGACCACCAGAGCAGTTCTTTGTGTATGGAATGAACATCAATCATCTAATAATAAAATCAGAGTAGGAATCTTTGCGAGCACAAAGCACTGAGGAGATCAGGATGAGGTTTGTGTCTGTTCTCCCCTTGCCCTGGGGCTCAGAGCCCCTCTGAACTCTGCAGGCAGGACCTGCAGGTGCCCCCAGTGAGAGGCACTTCCAGCTCTGCACTGCTAATTACCTCATCCCTTAAAATTCCTTAAAAACACTTCCAGCTGGCCCTATCTTAACCTATGCACTTCTGTTCTCTGTGTCCTCATTGAATTCTGTGCCCCTTGGCCACTGGCACTTTCCCCTGCCCAGACTTTATTAAATTGTGCTGCACCTCCCTGAGCTCCTGGTGAAAGAGGGACCAGTGCAGAGCTGAGCCTTTGGAACATGTGAAGCTTCTATTCATGGCAGGGTCAAGCAATAACATGTCAGGGAAGCACACAAATATTTGCACGTTCCTGTTTGGGTGTGAAGTGGGACACAATATTGAATTTGTAGCATTGTGCAATAGCAGTGCTGCAGCTGAGTGTCCTGGGAGGTTTTGTCAAGCCTTTCATGCTGGGTTTCGTAATTCTGTGAAAAGGTTTTTTTGTGCCTTAACCCTGCCATGGAAATGGCCTCCTGTCTAATGCATTTTGAATTAAATTTTTAAAAATGTTCTCAAGTTACCCATTTTTCTCTTCAGCACTTCAAATTCAGTTTATTTAGCTAGAGTAGTTCCTAACCTCCCTCACATAATAACCTCAAAACCGGTGATTTTTAGCTTATAATTTGTGGACACTTACAGATATTAAATTCATTATGAACATTATACTCAGCTTTGTAGACCTGATCTGAACATCTCAGGAGAGGCGTTTGCTTATTTTTTATCCATTTTTTATTAAGTCATGTGAACAAAGTGACTTTTTTTTTTACCAGACCTGTATGCTTAAAAATGTTTTTGGGCTTTAATCAACACCTGCAGCAATTTTTCTGGTTCAGTGTTGCAGGACCACCATGAAGATATTGTCCTAAATAGGAACAAAGAATGAAACAGATTGGAAAGGGAGTTTCTTGGATTATACACCCTTGATTTGAAAAACAAACCTATAAAAAGTGTGTATCTTCAATCAGTGGGTTTTAACAGTACATCCCATCTTTTTTTTAAGTATGAAAACCTCTTTTTTGGTTTGCTGTCTCGTTGAAGTTAAGGTAGTTTCCCTCTTGTCACTGTTTGAATGTCTTAGAAGTGTCCTGGGAATTAAATTTCCAATGTTAGTGTGAGGACAAGTCAGAGTGAAGTACTGCTAAGTAATTACAGATGGACTGAAATAATTACTTTATAGCTAAATCCCCTTTCTCTAACATTAAATAAACTTCTAAAAAGTCTTAGTGATTAAAAACTGTGGGTTTGTTTTGCTGTTAACAAGAGAATAATACAATAAAATGTAAATATGACTATTTTTAGTCCTGTCCATTAGAGAGATGCTCCCACTCTTGCCATTGCACAGGACATCCCTGTGGAATCAGCACCTTCCTCTGCAGAAGAGGGAATTTCAGTGTTTTGGTGCTGCTGGGGCATTCTTCTGCTGGTTTTGCTGTAATTTCTCTCCTTAGCAGGGAGATGAGAAGATGAGTCTTTCTTTTGTTTTATAATCTATGAAACCAAAAAAAGAGTTTTTAACCCTTCAGGTGCTCTGGGCTCTCTCCTCCTCCTCGATCCTGGCACGAACTGCTTTCCATGAGGCTTCACCTCCAGTTATTCCACTTGCAGCTTTGACCTGTGTTGGGCTTTTCTTTTTAAGTTTTGCTGTTTGTTGTAACTAAATTGGAAGCCTGTGTGGAAAACAGTGAGCGCTCAGTCTGTACCAAGTATTGGAGCTGGGTTTGTGCGCTGCTTGATGCTGAGGAATTGAATCTTTTTTCCCAACTTTATCTGTTGTATGTACTGCTCTGTCCTTAACAGGAACTGGGAACTAGTATTGGGGGTTACAAAAGTTTTGGGGAGTTTGCATTAAATTTATTCTGCTTCAGGGAAACAAAAAAAAGAAAGAAAAGTGATCTCCAAACTTTCCCCAACTTCTCGTTTCAGCAGTGGGGAATTTGGTATTTAAGCTTGGTGGCAGGATGAGCAGTGAATGTAGCCAGGGGATAATTGGGCTTTAGGATATCTTCAACTTTAATCCCAGCATTTTTCCCCAATTCATTAGGATTCCTTGACTGAGCAGAACTTGGTCATGCAATTTGAACTTGGCTAGGTGGGTTCCTCTCTAAAACGTGTTCCCACTGCCAGTGCAGAATAAAGAACCACAGTTTGGGAAAGCTGAGACGCTGAGGAGTGCCAAAACTTAATTCCCAAAGCTCCTCCAGGTGGGTTCTAAAGCCTTGCCACCCCCATGGCACCTCCTGTCCCGAGGGGGACTGTGCAGGGCACAGCTGAGCAGGGATTTTGGGTTGCTGGGTGAGGCCTCTGCCCCAGCAGCTCTGCTGTGGGCAGCAGGGTGGGTGAGCTAAAACTCTGCTGCTGGCAGTCAGCTAAAACCTTCAACTGGGCACTAAAGGCTCGAGGTTCCAGAGGGGAAAAAGGAGTCAGGCCAGGGGGATGGTTTGTCCTGGGCAGGTCAGGGGGATGGTTTTTCCTGGCCAGGCTAGGGGGATGGTTTGTCCTTGGTTGCTGCCCAGATCTCCAGTGGTTATTTTCCCCTTGGCCTTCAGTGTGATCAATGTAGAAATAACACAGATAAGTACCCACGTTAACATACTAATGAGTTGCCTGCCTTGAGTGATTTGTTGTGGCATCTAACTGCTTCTTCTCTTCCTTCCTTTTTGTCACCCTGCAGTGTTCTGTGCCAAGGTCTTTGTGGCTAGGCTGCTCCAACCTGGTAGAGAGCATGTGCGCACTGAGATGCCTGCAGAGCATGCCCAGTGTCAGATGTCTCCAGGTGCCTTTCTTCTTTCTTGTTGTAAATGTTATGCTGTTGAACTTGTGTTAAACTCTCAGGACTCTGTTTAATCAAATTGTTAAGTCTGCTAAATGTTTTTTGTGCATCCTTTTTTGAAATCTTCTACTTAACTGCACTGTAGGAGCGACTCTTTAAGGGCTGTATGTGCAGCAGGGCTGGGGAGATGAGCTCTTGTGTTTTATTGCCTGTTTACTCAAGTTGTGATATCAGTAGCATAGTTCTGCATGTTGCCTGCTACCTTTTGCTTTCTTGTTTAACTTAAAAGTAACATAATGAGCTTTGCCATTTCTCTTGAATTGCAATGAACTGACCAGCCTGTGATATTTGTGTGATTTCATTTAGAAAGGATAAGCTTTTTATTTACTCCTAAGCGTGGTCCTGGGTGTAGCCTTACCTTAGTCTGTGCACGTGTTTGAATGCAGAACAGTGAGCATGGAGTCCTGGGCCCTTGGGGTTGCTCTGTTAACTCAGTTTTTTAACTTTTAAGAAGTGAAAAACGAGGGTTGGGGAGGGGGAGGTTGGTCTGCATAGAAAACCACTAAATCCAAAGTTCTCTGTTGTTTTTCTTCTAGTAAGCTGTTGGAGCTGAGCCTGCATAATTTATAGATGGGGAATTGCTGCTTCATTGGTTTGGGAGGGATTGAAAATGATAAGAAGGGAGCTTTTGGGACCAGTTAACAATGTTGAACTCCCAGGGTATTTACCTTGGAAGGAAAATGCTGAAGAACATGTGTAGTAACTGTGTGGCACTTCCCAAAGTGTTCCTGGATGTAACATTTTTAGCAGAACACAAGGATTATTTAACATCAGTCTGTTTGGTGACAGAAGATCATTATTCAGTGGTTCAGTCTTTCATGTGTATAAAATGAGTACTTGAAAAATTTGCTTTTTGTGAATGAAAATGAAGAGTTGAGTTTTGTGTGTCACTCCATTTGAGGTCAGCCACTGGAGAACATCAGTGTCTTACCTTGGAGAGTAACCAGTTATTTTAAAACTTCTCCTCTCACCTGCAGAATGTGGCCGCTTGAAATTCAGCAAATCTGAATTTCAGAACCAGAAATTCCTTCATAATTTTTGTTAAAATACAAATTTGTTTTTATCATTTGAATCGTTTATGTTTCCAATTTTGAAATAGGATTCAAAGAAAGGACAAAAATGCATGTCCAAGACAAGCTCATGGATGGCTAATTCAGTTTTATAGAAATTAACAGTCTCTTAGAGAAGAGTGCCTGCAGTCATGCCAGGGCAGAGTCCCAGAGGTTTGGTGTCTGTCTGGGCAATATTTGCAAGCTACTTCTAATTCTGACAGGGTGGGATTGTTGGGGTGTCTGGGGGGCCAGGGGCTGGACTTTGATGATCCTTGTGGGTCCCTTCCAGCTCAGGATATTCCATGGTTCAATGAAATATTGTGCCAAAATAAAGGCTTTGTGCTTTTTATTAAGCTTTGATTGTTTTTGTAGAGCTGCAACCAGAGGAGGCTTTGAGATCTTTGGAAGTGTCTCTGAAGGATTATTTAAAAAAAAAAAAAGTTCTCCTTTTGGGTGTGTGACTCAGTGATGCCTGAAGGGGAACTTGGAAGCAAAAGTGGCACCAGCTGCTTTCCCCATTTATTATTTTTGGCACTGTGACTTGCCCTTGGTTGTTTCCTGAGCTCTAAGTCCACATAGAAATCAGGTGGGGCACAGGTAGCAGGAGCTCCTGGTTCTGTGGCACACATTCAGGGTGAAAAGACTAATAGGAGGTGCTGGGAGGGACGTACGGAAGCTCTTGATTCACAGAAGTTACCTGGGATTGTACCTGCTGTGTGTGGTGTGTGTAACCAGGAGCAGGGCAGAAAGGGGCAGGAGCATCTTCACTCTGGAACCTTGGAGGATCTCTTCAGGAAGGGATTACTCAGTCCTGGGCCTTTTTCAAACCTTCAGGCTTCAGCTGTCACCTGAAGGAAGAAGCAGGATTGGGTTTGCTCTGCCTTTCCATGATGTTGTTAAAACACCATCCAACCTAACCAGGCTGTTTCAAATCAAGCTGAAGCATTTCAGCAAACCCCCTCTGCCCAGGGACTGGGGCAGGTGTTCAGTTCTCAGTCTGGGTGTGTATTCTGGGCTTTTCCTCATGCACTGAGATACCTTCAGAGTGCCTGCAGTTTACTGGAGAAGTATTTGTTTTCTGCCTTCTGTGAGCTATTAGTGAATGCAGAAGAGGAACAGGTAATTTATTAAAAAGTATTTATTCCTATTTGTGGTACTTGAGGTTTGCTCTGATCTACTCTGGCTTTTGGTTTAACTGATATTATTAGGAAATAAAGTCCCTGACACTTAACACTTGTTTCTGTTGCACGGAGAAGTACATATTAAATGCCAGTTCATAATACTCCAAACTGCTACAAGGCCTTGGTCTTAACTGCCTAGTTACCTTTAATGATGTTTGTGTGCAGGAGCTCCTGTTTTCATGTGCTTTGATATGGATTTCTCTGCAAGATTAAAATCACAACCCTTGTTTAGGTCTTTAGAGAAACTGGTTCTGTAGCAGGTGTGTGATGCAACCCTGCCCCTTCCATGGCTTCATCCTGGGAGTGTGGCAGGGCTCTGAAGGTGTTTGGTGCTGCTGATTTGCGAAGTGGCTCCGGCTGGGCTGCCAGGCAGGGCTCTGGGCTCTGAGTAAACATCTCCAGTGTGAAGGCAGCACTGCTCATTAGGCTGCACAAGATAAGAGCCCAGGCATGGCTTTGAATTATTGTGTAATGTAGGAGGTGATGAAATAAGTCTTGGGAAATGAATTATTAGAGAGATATAATGAAATTAACCCAGTAACCAAATACTGCCCCACCAAGTTTCTTCACTAACAGCAGTTATACTTCTCTTCCACTTCTATTTTTAAAAAAAAGATCTTATCTCTCTCCTGAAACTCTGCCTAGGTTTTGTCGTGCTTATTTACACTCTCCCAAGATCTTTGGGGCTCTTAGAAAAGGTTCTTTTCTACATCTTTCCATCTATTCTTGAAGTTTTCAGCTTAATTGCATGTAGTGTCCTGTTCCTCTTTCCCTGTGCTCACACATGGGCTGTGTGGCCTGGAAGCTTTAACACATTGATTCCCTGCAGGAACAAGAAATGTCTCCCTTGCCCAACTGCCGTGGGAGATGGCAGCTCCTTCCCCACAGCAGAGCCTGACACTCCTGCTGTGGCTTTTGGAGGCTTGAGTCTCCCCTGAGTGCTCCAAACTTGTTCTCCCAGTGCTCCTGAGGCTGGGGTAGCACCCCTGACTCTGTCCTTGCTCCTTGGCCTCTGCCCAGCTCCACAGGCACTCCTGGGTCTGCATTTTCCTTTCCATGGAGTCCTGTCCCTGGAGGCAGCACTCAGTGCTCTGGGTATCTAACATGGAGTTCCCTTCTTTCACTTTAAACACAGAAGCTTCCAGAAGGAAGTTTATCTTTCTATTTAGTGATGTTACAATTTAGCATTAACTTGCTTAAGCTTCTGTTTGTTATTCTTTACTAATTTTGAGCTTTTGTTGATGTTTCTATTCTGATACCAGAGGGAAGCACAACAACAGAAAGTGTAGTTGGAAAAACACAGCTGAAAGCAAAAAATTGGACATGGAAACTTCTTGATCCTCTTTTCCCAGTGTGAATTCAGACACAGACCTGATGCAGTTTTCGTAAAATGACAGTGAGTGCTGGAGATGGGCTCTGCTCAGACCTTGTGCTCCAGAGCATGAAATCACAAATGGGAAATGATGAGTGGCCTGTGGCTCTGGAGCCTGCATCCCCTTGGAAATGTTATTCTCTGCAGCTGTTGAAATGAGTTGTCATAACCAGACAACTGCTTTGCTGCTTCTCTTAGGTCTGAAGTCATTTACAAATACCTCTTTGACATTTTTTCTGGTATTTTGCCTCAAAACAGTGGAACTGGTACCATTTCTTTTTGGAAACAATCCAACAGATCCATTAAAAATAAATGCATATTTGATTCCTTTTCTTTAAAGGAACAGGATATTCTCTCCAAAATCTGAAATATTTGTGCCTGTCCCTGTATTTGAACTGACTTTTCAGTGACACAGCTTTCAAGCCAAGGCCAGCAGTGTAGAGGCAATCAAAGCTACTCATGGTGGGCCTGGAGACAATGTGGGCAGGGGATGGCCTGGATCCCCCAGTCCGTAATTCCAAGGTAAAAATGGCCAGTTTTCCCTCTGGTAATCAGCAGTGGTGCTTTCCAGTGTTGTTCTTCTGGCTGGAGTCTCCTCTCAGTGAAAAGTACCAGCACTTTGGGCTTTGTTTTCGGCAGTTTCTTGTAATAACTTTTTTTTAGTTCTCAGTGTGGGTGTTAACAGATTTTGAGGGCTGATCTGACAGCTCAGTTTGGTGGCAGTTGCACATACTGCAGGTGTTTTGCAAAGGGTAACATTGCATTTTATTCCCCTGGTGCTTCAGTGCTTGGCCATCGTGGTCACCACCACATCCCAGCCTGTTTCCTTTGGGGTGCCTGAGCTGGGATGAGCACTCTGGATGTACTCTGGGTGTCCCTTCCAGTCCCAGCAGCTTCTCGTGGTGCTTGTGGCCAGCCATGCCTTGGAGCTGCATCCAGACACCTCCCCAGGAGCCTGGGCAAATGGGAATTGCAAGGATGACTTTTTCCAGGCATGATTTGTTATCCAGAGGGAAGGGTTCTGATAAGCACTTTTAGTGTCCTTTGTGTTTCTGAGTGCTTTGGGCTTTATGACTTTAGTTTTTAACTGAGCCTGTTCGTTCTTAGGGGCAGGAAGGGACCTTCTCTGTCTTGGGTCAGTTCCTGGTGTTTGATTGGAAGTGGCAGTGAGTGGTTACTCACTGGAGTAAATCCCATGACTGAGCTCTGAGCCAGAGCTCTGCTCTTTGCTTTCCTCAGAGGAGCAGAAATATGTAAGAACCAGCAAAATGGAATAAATATCTGTGAGTTCTGGTTCCTGATTTTCCTGGGACATGACATACATCTGTCATTTGGAGCTGGCTGTGGCTCCTGCTGAGGATTCCAGCTGTATTCCTTGTGGTCCACAATAGTGGGGTGAGGATTCCAGCTGTATTCCCTGTGGTCAGAAGGGGATGAGGGTCCCAGCTGTATTCCCTGTGGTCAGAAGTGGGATGAAGATCCCAGCTGCATTCCCTGTGGGGATCCCAGCTGTATTCCCTGTGGGGATCCCAGCTGCGTTCCCTGTGGTCAGAAGTGGGATGAAGATCCCAGCTGTATTCCCTGTGAGGGATCCCAGCTGTATTCCCTGTGAGGGATCCCAGCTGTATTCCCTGTGAGGGATCCCAGCTGTATTCCCTGTGAGGATCCTAGCTGTATTCCCTGTGGTCAGAAGTGGGATGAAGATCCCAGCTGTATTCCCTGTGGACAGCAGAAGTGGGGAGCAGCCTGTGAAACACGTGGTAGGTTGGGGTCACCTGTGGTGGCCTCCCCTGGCTGGCACCACTTGGGTGTGCCAAGCACTGACCTTTCTGCTTGTGGGGAAAGAGTTTTGCTGCTACAAACAACCTGATACACACGAGTGCTTTTTTGGGACTTTGTTGTTTTCGGTGGTTTTCTGAGAGCACTAAAGGTCACAGAGCTCATCCCCAGGCTGCCAAGTGCCTGAACAGAAGAGTGACTCCTTTCAGGGATCCTCTGTGCTCCTCTGGGTGGGCAGTTCTCATCATGGTCTTCTCTTGCCAGTATTCAGAAGTCAGTAATTAACTTAATCACTGATCTTTATGAGCCAGATGAGGCAGAAGTGGTGACTTGAGTCCCTCTGTGATCCATCACTAAGCTGCTGCTGCAGGAGGGACTTCTGAACACAGCAAAAGTCATGGGAGCTTAGAGATCCAGTCTTTCCTCCTTTGGCTGACTTGCTGGCCTGCCTGTTGTCAGTGTTTCTGTCCTGTTCCATTCAGAGATCCCAACCTGACCACTCCTCTCTGGCAGGATGTGTCCCTGTGGAGCAGTTCTCCATGGAGAATTCATGGATCACCACAAGGTACTGGACCTGGCCTGGCAAAGGCAGTGCCTGTTGCTCAGAGCTGCAGGAGTGAGTGCAATGTCAGCCTTGAGCTGTGTCCCTCAGAAGGAGCAGCACAGTCCCACTGAGCCTGAGAGATTTCACATGTGGGCAGGAGCTGTTGCTGCTGCTGGCTCTGCAGAAGGGATGCTGTTAGCCACAGCCTCGTGGTGATGCTTTCTCAGCCTCCTGGGCAAGAGAGGATTTTTTCTCTCTCTGATCCTGTTAGGGTGGGAAGAAATGTGTTAGGAAACGTGCCTTGCTCCCTGGCTGCCTGCTGGCAATGCCATCCTGTGCTGGGAGGGGTGGGGGAGGGAGATGTGCCCGAGGACAGGAGGAGATGCAAGGCAGTCTGTTCTGGGTGTGTGTGACAGTCCTCTTCCTTGCAGGTGTTGTCCCTTTCCCACAGAGGAATTTCCCAGGAAACAGAAACGTATAATCAAATGTTTCCCACCAAGGTTGGGACTCCTCTTGTGCAGTGTCTTTGCACTGCAGACTCCTCATCAGACCCCCTGGCAGGAGGGTGGGTGCCTTGCTCAGGGGAATTCAGCAGCTCTGTGGGTACCAGTGTGATTTTGCTGATACTGGAGGTGCCGCTCTGAGTCACCATCAAAAGGACACTTACCCTTTCCATGTGACAGACTCCTGGTGCTTAGCAGGCTGCTCATTCCCAGCTTTCCCTAAATCCCTGTGATTTGCATCCCATGAGTTGTTTTGTGGGCCTTCAACACTGACATGTAGGAGTCTCCACATAGGTGGTTGGTTTCTTGTGATCCTTTGAAATGCTGGGAGAATCCAAAGCATCAAGGGAGGCATCAGAGTCAAGGGTAGAACAACTGGCTACAGACAGCAAGGATTGAGCAAATTGTGCCAATCCCCATCTGGCAGGGCTGGGGGAGGTGCTACAGCACAGAAAGAAGGAACTACAAACTGAGCTTTTTACTCCTGGGTAATATTACTGCAAAGCCTCACTGTGGAAAGGCTTGGCTTTGTGCTGCAGGATGGACTCCCACTGCTGCCAAGTGCATTTGGGATTCCTGAGAAGTTTGAGGTGACTGATTTCTGTCTGGTTGTGCTGCAGTATCTGTGAAATTCTATTTCAGCCTCGCTGAGTCCAGAGTTACCTTCCCAAAGCCTCTTCAGCTGGGGTCAGGCCCCAGGAGGCAGAGCTGGGGCTCTGGGGCTGTCCCTGTGTTCAGAAGTGAGGAGCAGCAGTTCCCTCAGGGCCATCCTGCCCTGGGGTGGGGATGCTGCTGGGACTGGGGTGCACAGGGTGGCAACTGCTCCTGCCTTTGCTCTGCCCTGTGCCACAGCTCTGCCACCTTCCTCTCGCACAGGAAGCTGTGCTGTGACATCAGGCACTGATGTGGTGTGGATTGAAAATAATCTTCCAAACCCAGGAAACTGAGATGTGGGGCAACTGTTCCTGCTGTTCTCAGATCCTGTTCTCTAGAGTCTTACAGTGAGGTGCTTCTGTGTTCATCAACTGCACCTTGAAGTTGTACAGAGAGAAGCGGTGCCAACCTTCCAGGTCAGGAACATTTACCATCCATTATATAAATCATGTGAAATCTAAATTATGCAATTGCACATGCCTTTGAATAGCCAGATAAAATCAGCACTCGAGTACTGAGTGTCTGCCTAACCCCAGGCAAGGCTGGGTGGATATTAAAAAAAAAGTCATGAGTATATTTTAACATCTTGTATTACTGAAGGCTTTTTCCTTTAGCTGCAGCCTTCTGGAGATAAGATTTTCTCCAGGTTCTGGGTTGCTTGGATATCAGCAGTTCCAAACCCACACTCAACTTGTGCATATACAAAAGCTTGTGTTTCAGACAATTAGTGAGTGATTAGAATTTCCTGAGGAGTTGTGAAGATTGTTACACTTTCATGAACTGCCAAGTCTGGAATACACTGCCCTGCATCTCTGGAGGAAACAAGTGAACTTCCAACAGGACAGGATTCTTCCTTGGAGTAGCTCATGGGTTCTAGGCTGCAGTTTTACTGAATTTTCAGTGTGGTGGCTGCTCTTTCTGTATTTCTTTGTGTGCAAATACCTTCTGTTTTGCAAAGATGAATAATTGAGGGCTGCTGCAGGTTTAGTATTTCAGACCGATGGCTTTGAGTAACCTTTGTGTAGCTGTTACTGTACAAGTTTGTGTAGAAATCTGTTCAAAACCTGCTGAAAGTTCTGCAGAGTCTGAGGCCCTTGAGTGTCCCCTCCCTCTCCCAGCTCTTCAAACCCCTCGTGCTGAGGGTTGTGCTTTGGGCTGGCAATTTGAGGTGACTCCCTTGGTTTGACATGGAAACAGCAGGAGAGATCTGAACCTAAATTCCCTCTGGGAAGCCAGGAATAACCTTTGAAGTATTTTAACTTTGCACCAGGCAGCCAAGTTGCAAACGTGTAGTTAATCTTAACAGAGGCTAATTTATTTTTGATGAATCTGAACTGATCTAATTACTAGCTTAGCCTGAAACTTGCTTCCCAGATGTTACTTATCCTGCCTTTAATCTGGAATCCTGTTAACATTTATTAATTGTGTGGGGCAGAGTGCTGTCTTCTGCCTGGTTTACCCATGAATGTGGTACAGAGGAAAACCCCCAACTTTTGGAGCTTTTGGAATTGGATTTTGCCTTGCCACAGCCCCGGGGTTTTGGGGAGGATGCTCCATGGGATGGCAGAGCTTGTAGGAGAGGATGGAGCAGGTCCTGGGCTGTGGGGAGCAGGGATGCTGATGGAGCAGGTCCTGGGCTGTGGGGAGCAGGGATGCTGATGGAGCAGGTCCTGGGCTGAGGAGCAGGGGTGCTGATGGAACAGGGGTGCTGATGGAGCAGCTGGGTGCTGCAGGGATGCATCAACTGCCTCTGGAGTGCCTTGGCTGCTCCTGGAGCCCTGGAATTCACTGCTCTGTGCTTATCTGAGCAGTCAGCACTGAAATGCAGCTTTAAATAGTTTGTTTTCATTTTACAAGTCCTATAAATGATGAGATGAGTGCATTTGAAGAGGTCTCTTTGCATCTGCTCTAAAAGTGATGAGAATCTCAAGCCACTATTTTCCCTTCAAGATTTCTTTTTTGGATGCTTTTTTAATACAGAAAATAAAAGCTAAAGGGACTATTTACTAGACGTTGAGACAGTTTCTAAGGTAGTAAATATGATTTAATGTTTTCATTATAACAAAAATCCCAAAATCTTGACATTCCTAATCCTCCTAACTGCCTAACAAAATCCAGTTATTTAGGGTAGCTTTTGATACTGTTAGAGGTGCAGATGTTCTGAACAAGTGTGTAATGTGGTGTAGTCAAAGCTTTAAAAACTTAAGCTCTGCTTTGCCTTCAGAACTTCCCGTGAGTTCACTGTGTAAGTAACATGGTTTGAAGTTTGCCTCCGAGTCTTAAAAGTACAGAGGAAAAACTGTTCTGCTTTGGGATGGATTAAGATTAAAAGTGCAGATTCTACCTAAATGAGTTTATGTGGAAAGCAGATGAACCATTAGTGCAAAGCTACTGCTAATAACTGTAGCTGAGAACTCATGGTAACTCCTTTTAATTTAAAAAATCAGTTGAAAAAACAAACCAATACCTTGCTCTGACATCTGTGTGCCTTCCTACAGCCAGTTTGTAAGGGCCAGATTTCTGGTTTAAACATTTTACTGTTAAAAAAAGTTCTCCACAGGCAGAAAGGATTTCTCTTTTGAGGTGCTTGGCCTCTAGAGTAGTGAAAGTTAATTGAGAGATGTTTTAGGCTGCAAGTGTTAGCAGTGATAAGCTTTGGTACACATTGAGTATTGAGGTCCTGCTGCTCTGGCAGGAGGGTGGCTTGGGATTCCTGCACATCAGTGTCTGCCAGGGAGGGCTGAGGGGCTGGGCAGTGAGAGGCACCAGCTGAGACACCTGGAGAGCTGGAGGTGCAATTAAAGCTCCTCTTGGGCTGGGCAGGGGTGGGAAAATGAATCCAGTTTTCATCTGGGTGAGGCTTTGCAGAGAGCCTTGCTGGCTCCTCTTACTGCTGGCTGCTCTTGCACAAACTGGGAAAGTAATATTGTTGTTGTTGTTGTTATTATTAATGAAAATTTCCCTGTGGCAGCACAAGCTGAGCCTGTGGGCACCGTAACACATCCCCAGGCCTGGCCTGGCTGCAGTGCCAGCAGCTTTTGCCATTTCTGCTGCTCCTGCATCCTGCTGCTCTGGCTGAGGTGGACAAGCAGTGCCTGCTCTGTGTGTCTGAGTTCTGGCTTTCCATCCAGCACAAGGGTTTGGGCTCTGACTTTCCATCCAGCACAAGGGTTTGGGGTTCTGGCTTTCCATCCAGCACAAGGGTTTGGGGTTCTGGCTTTCCATCCAGCACAAGGGTTTGGGGTTCTGGCTTTCCATCCAGCACAAGGGTTTGCTCCCTGTGGCTGCTCTGTGTGTTGGGGCTCTGGGTTTCCATCCAGCACAAGGGTTTGCTCCCTGTGCCAGTTTTGCTTTGGTGCTGGAGTGGTGCAGAGATGAGTCATCAAATTGCTCCAATTACACAATTCCCTGCTCACTGTCCTTGTAAATACAGTGTTTTTATAGGGTGGATACTGGCAAGTTTGGGTTACTGCCTCTTTACTACAGACACTCCAAACATTAAATGAGAGTTCAGGGTGTCTCTGAAAGTTCTGTTGTTAATGTGATCCTGTAGGACCTGTTGAGGTAAGGCTGCCCTTAAGAACTACCAGTTACTGCATATTTAAAACCCAACAAAACCAAACCCCTACTGCTGTCTCTTGGGATTGCAGTAATTACATTGTTTTTCTGGTGACATCAGCTTGCTGTGTGGAAACGGAGGCATGCTGGAAACAGCTCTGAACTTGGGCAGAAGTGCAATTGTTTTGTTCCTTATGACAACCTAAATTGAACTAACACAGTCAGTCAGTGAATATTTTTGATGTCAGTCTCTCTGAGAAGGTGTAATACATTATTTCAGAGGTTTAAAGGGCCCAGAGTGATGTTGCTGTTAGGGTTCTCTATCAGCCTGGTCCTTCACAGGCTGGGATGAGGATGAAATCCCTGCCCTGGCTGCAGTTTGGGCACACAACTGCCTGGTAAGGGATATGCCCTCACCAAAGGCTCACTGCTGCAGCTGGAGTCCTGGCTGAGTGTGGCATGGAGCTGGGGCAGAAAAGTAATCCTGACTGCTGGGCATTTTCATGTTTAAACTGTGATTTCAGTTTAAAAACAAGTTGTGTGGTGTGAGACTGGGCACTGCCCACGCTGACCTGACTTCTGAGGGCCACCAGGGTGATCAGAGGGATGGAACCCTTGTCCCATGAGGAAATTGGGATTGTTCAGGACAAGGGAAGGCTCTGAGATCTAATTCTGGCCTTCAGGAGCTGAAGGGAGAGCTGGCAAGAAACACGGAGAGAGATTATTTACATCATTTTATTGGCTCCATGTGAAGTCAGACATAGTGAATACTCAGATACACAGCTTTATGCATATATATATACACACAATCAAGTTAATTAGTAGTGAGTTTAAGGTGAGGACTGATAGTCTCAAAGCAAAGTTAAAACAGTAGTACTAATTGCCAATCATCAAAGCATTGGTGATTAAGCAGAGTGATCTTACAGTGACTGCCTGTAGTCTTTGGAACCTGCAGAAATAACTCCTGGAACATTTAGGTGAGGAATGGCTTGAGATTTTCCTTCTCTGAGCAGAGGCAAGAGCAAGCAATTCTGGTTTTGGGGAATTTATGGTCAAAATCTCCTGCAAAACAAACCCTTGGGAGGTGTCAAACTGGGGTATGGAAGAGCATTAGGTATCTTAAAAGCTTACTATCTATAACTTGTGGTCAAACTTCAGGGTTTGTAGCAGCTTGAAACACAAACTGGGGAACTGTGGTGGTGCTGAATTCAGCATGTCTTCCTTTAAACTTTGTGGTGGTTAGTCAAAAGCCAAATAAAAATTGATGCCCTATTTTCAGTTATGAGGGTTTTTTTCTAATTTTGCCTTCAGCTGTTGGCTCTTGGTAGACTCTTTAAGTATTTTAAGTATATTTTTGTTTGAACTTCCAGCAATAGCTGCACTAAAATAAAAGCTGGCAACTGGGAGAGCAGCGAGCTAGGTAAGAATTGAAGCATGCTCAGCCTAATTCGTGCAGATCCCAGTGCTTACAGAAATAGTTCAGTTTGAGCTGAAACAAGCAGTCACTAATAAAAACATCAAATAGAGCCATGGCCATGGTCAGCAGAGTGAACCTTCGTGTTTGGTGGACAAAAAGCTGTCCCTGGGGGCCAAGGAGGAACCTGGGGACATCAGGATTTTTGTGTTTCTTCACAGGCAGATCTTGAGCAGGGTGAGAGGGAAGGAATTTGGTCCTTTCTGTCAGAGGGGTTGGTTCCCATCTTGTGCAGTCTGGGTTAGGGGTTCTCCAAATTAATCTCATATTTGTGCTCCAGGACATTTTTACTGAGAGCCTGTCTGTAGTTAAAAGAGGAAAATCCCTTTTTATCCTTGATCAAGTCTGAAGATGTTGTTAATAAGCATTGTTTAACAGGTCCTGGCTTAGCAAATGCTGCCCAAGGAGAGGCTCACATTCATTTGGGAATGCTCTGAAGTGTTTGGCAGTTTCTGGCTCTATTAAAAGCTGAAAACCATGAGGGGCACATGCTGCAGCTGTCCCAGAGGATGGCACATTCCTTTTTCTCTGGGAGTGAGGGGACCTTGAGCAGTCCCTGTGTGCCAGAGCTGGGCTCAGGAGGGGATTGGAGCTCCACCTGCAGAGCTTGGCTCCAAGGTATCCAAGTATGTATTTTGTTGTTTTGTGTTGGTGGTTCAGCTTCTTCAATGATGTGGTTTGTTAAAGGGCATCAGAGCCTCTTTAGCTCAATTGTTTTAATTGGTTTTGCTTGGTTTGTAAATTTAACTGAAATGTTCTGGTGTTTTTTCCAAAGAGTGGGAATCTTCTCAAAAGTTACTGTTGAAGACTTAGCTGGGTCTTTATTGGAGGTGGGAGTTACTGGTGTAGTTTCAAGGGCAGTGGGACACAGAGGTTCTTAATTCCTTTCCCTTTTCCTTTCATTAAAGCTCAAATATAAAACGCTCTTCTTTTTTCCAAGGCAACCCAGCTGTTGTCTTGTTTTGTCCATCCTGTGAATCCTTTCTTTGCCAGGGAAAGCTTTGTTGTCAGAGAAAGCTAGGAGTGCTGTGAGCCCTGCTCAGTGCTGAAGCTCTGTGTGCTGCCCCAGTTCCCAGGATTTGCTGCTATCACTTCCATAATTGCTCTCGGATACTGGAGCTCCAAGTGGGTTAAGAACAAAGCTCTTCCCCTGCCCAGGCAATTAAGTGACTCAAGGCACTCCCAGCTCCTGGAGCTCAGTACAAACCCAGGCTGGGAGCAGCCTGCTGGAGATCTGGAGCAGCCTCTGAGTTTGGTGCATTGCTGCTGGAAAAGGTGCAGCTTCTCCTGCACCTGCTGAGGGAGGGGATGGAACAGGTGCTGTTTGCACCACTTCATTCGTGGCTTGTCTGAAGTTTCTTCTGTCTTTACTCAGAGCTAGGAATAAAAAACATGAAGGAGTCGAAATTCCTCGTGTTTGGGTTTGGTTGTTTATTAAATCTTCTCTAAAGCACAGAAAGTTCAGCAATACTAGCTAGCAGCTCAAAGTGAGAAAATGGAGTTGCGAGGTCTCTTAAAGCTAAACAGTGCAATAGAGAATGAACACCTATGTTATTGATACTTTTAACCCAATAACCCAACTCCTCTGACCCTCAGTGCAGCACCAACTGTCCAACCACAAACTACCTGAAACCATGAAGAAGGAGGAGGAGGAGGGACACTGAAGACAACACCCAAAATCCTCCAGTCCTCCATCTTGTCCCATACCTGTTACTGTATTATAAAACCCTCAAATTTAAAACCCTTCACCATATGAAATCACACACTTCTATTTAACTACACACCCGTGATTTTAACTCCATCACTCAAATTTGGAGCCTTCTCCAAGGCCTCAGGTCAAAAGCAGTGTTCTCCAGGGGATCAGAGCCAGAAAGCACAGAAAACTCAAAAAACCCCAGGTTAGTGGGATCCAACAAGGGGAGCCTTGCAGTGGCACTCACCTGCAGGAAAGCACGAGGTGCTTTTGTCCCTCCCAACCTCACATCCATGGACCTGCTGTGCTGGAGACATCAGCTACTTCCTGGTATCCAAGGATGTGAATTGAAGCTGTGATTTATGGAGTTTTAGGATACCTGCAATATCTTTGCCTTTGGGGATCGTTCGCAGTTGTTTTTGTTTCGGAAGCTTTTCATAATCTCCAGAGGGAATTAGCTCGATATAATTAGGCTTGTCAGAACCTCTTTCTCTCCAGGTAACTTGTGAACCTGTTTTTGCCATGGTTTTCTGCACCCCGTAGAAATCCCGGCAACTTGAGGTGTTGTGGAGCAGAAAGACTAAAGCAAACCTGAAGTTTCTGCGGGACTAAGCAAGGAATGTGGGATGCAAATCTCCAGGAAATGAGCTTTTAAAGTTGCCCAGCTTGTGGAGCAATGTGTGAATTTTACTGCCATTTCTGGTTCCAGTCAGTGGAAATAGAGGCTGGGGCTTTGCTCAGTGTAACTCAATTCAGGGTTTTAACAACTGTGAGGCAGCAACAAAGCTTCCCAGATTGGACCCATTGTTATGTCTTGGCTGTTGCTGCTGTTCCCAGTAGGGATGGAGAGCACTTACTCCAGGCTGACTAATTAAGGAATGACAGCTGGTTGGAAATAATCATTCTACTTTTGCAAGAGCCGTGAGCAACTTCACAAGAATCTCTGGGAAAAATGAACGTATGAACAAGATGAATTGACAATATCAGGAGCTGTGCTTGCCCTGTGAGAAGCTGCAAGGCTCTTGTGGGGGTGGCAGTCAGCCTGGGGAGTGTCTGAAGGGCAGCTGGGGTCTCTGGGATGAGGTGTCCCTGCTTCCATCAGGCTTTGGAGCTGTTCTGCAGGGAATTGGGCTGAATTCCGTGGTGATGCCACTTCAAAGGCGCTTGGGAAACCGGCTGGAGGTGAGGTGGGTGGGGTGAGCAGGAGCTGCTGCTGCGGGAACGGAAGAGCTGCACTTGGAGATGCTATCGGTGTTCTTGCACAAGGGCTGGAGCCCAGAGCCAGGACTGGTGACTGCAGCTGTCCGGAATTCTGAAATCCTCCTCCTGCCAGTGCAGGGAATGGACAGGACAGATCAGAGCTGTCTGATTGCTTCTTCCAGACAGCAGGGCAGCATCCACCCATCCTCTCCTGGTCCCCAGTTAGTGCTGGAGAGAGATTGGAGTCTGAATTGGGATCTCTGTGGTGGGGGAATCACCCCAAAGTATTTTAAGAGAGAAGCAGAGAAAGTTTATTAGGAAGGGAAGATAAAATAGGGAAAACAAAATATGTATTTGGGAGCAGAAAGGGAAAGGATGAAGGATTTAAAAGCTCTAAAATACAGTAAGAAAGTGTGGAATGAGTCAGGATGGGAAAAGGGAGAACACAAGAAGCTGTAATAGTAGATACCATTAAATTAAATTAATGTAGCTGCAACTTCCTGGTGAAATACCTGCATACAGTGTTCATTTCCAGCCTAAAACTCAGTGTGTGTTACCTGTCCCCACAGCCATGGCTCAGATGTGACAGGACAGGGCAGTGTCTCTGGGCACCAGTGCAGTTTGGAGTGCCAGCCCTGGAGGGCCCCAGGAATTCCTGGAGGTGGCACTGAGTGCTCTGGGCTGGGGACAGGGAGGGGATCAGGCACAGCTGGGACTCCATGGTCCTTAAGGCCTTTTCCAACCTTAAGGACTGTGACATTGCAAGGCTCTAACCTCTCCCCAAAGCTCCCTGGGCACGGTGGAATTGAGTAGGGGCACAGCACAGAGGAGAACTCACTCTTCAACCTGCTGGTGTGGAATTCTGCTGGTTTTGGTGGCTTGTGTGTCCCTGCAGTGTGTGTCACAGTCCTGCTGGGCTGTAGTTTCACTGGCTGTTCCCAGAATGCCATTATGTTTAGGAGGCACTTCTCAGTCTCCATCCCTGGGAAAGCTGGCAAAGATGTGGGAGATATTTTCTGATGAAGGGAGAAATGCAATGGCAGAGTCCCACCATAGCCTGCTGAAGGAAAGTCAGGGGGGATAAATGGATAAAGTGTGGAATTTCTGCTGAATCTGCTGACCCAAGCCACCTGTTTGATGTTCTGTGTTCCTTGCTCATGGCTCCCGGGATCCATGGGTTTATTCAGCCTTCAGTTGCCAGAAGAGATGAGATGTTCCTTACTCATTTAAGGACACCCTAATTGAATGCACTGTTAACAACATATAATCACTCTAATGAGTATTTTTACATATTCATAGTGAAATAAAATCAAATCCAAGAAACCCTGCACAGTTCCCTGGTGGGTTGTGTGCTTTCCAGAATGGTGTGCCTGGTGTGGGCTGGTCCCATCAGGGAGGGGCTGAGGTGTGTTCCCTGCTGGGGGACAGCACCCCTGGCACTGGTTTGCACCCCAGTGAGAGGGGCTGGGTGTGGGTAACTGGGATACTGTGGCTTCAGAAACTATGGGAGGTGTGGCTGTCAGTTCTGTGTGTGCCCAGAAACACTGAAATCCATGTTTTTGTGGGGTGTCCCCAAACATCTCCTGCCTTTATCCCTTTCTGGGTTCCCCTGCAGCCACCTCCTGGGTTTGTACATGTCACTGTACGTGTCACTGTACGTGTCACTGTGTGTCATAACCAGGGAGTTGAGTCTTTCCATCACCTGTGGCTGCAGTTCTTGTCCTGTCATCCAAAGTCCATGTGCCACATGTTTGTGCACGCCTTCAGGGAGGGCTCAGGGTGAGTTTGAGCCCAGGAAGTTGGGCAGGGGAGGAAAGGTTGCAGAGGCAGGATATTGTTCATTTTCCAGCTTCTCTGGGTTTGTGCAGCACGTCCTTGTGCAGGAAAGAGGAGGAGATGAATGCTTTTGGGATGGAATAGTGTTTTGAGTGGGGTGGGTGTTGTTTCTAAGGAGTTATCCATAATCCAGGGTGGCAGGAGTGAGGGAATTGTGTGACATTCTCTGCTGTGTGTTTTACCTGAGCCCCTCTTTCCTGTTCCTGTTGAGATAGAAGGGAAGAAGGCTGAAATAATTACAGAGGTGTTTGAGGACACTCAGGTTGTCCTGCTGACCCTGTGCCCTGGAGGCACAGGGATGGGCAGGGCAGGGCTGGGGGAAGCTGGAACTGCCTGGGAATGAGGGACTTTGGTGAGTGTGCCATGGACAGCAAGAGGGAGCAGCTCATCAGCAGCAGGGGCACAGAGGAGGGAGGGATTTTGGGGGACACAGGTGAGCTCAGAGACATTTGCAGCTGAAGCTTTCTAGAAATCCTTCCATGTTTTGTTGGTGAAGGAAAGGGGGGGAAGCAGAAGCAAGGAGCAGTTCTGAGGTGGGGAGAGCACTGCACTGAAGGCAGGGGTGAATGCCAAGGGTTGTGGACACAGCCTGGGCAGTGAATGGCAGAGATGTTCTGCACAGAATGATCCCTGTTCCTAGGGCTGAGAAAAAAGCATATTCTGTTGCATGTAAGTAGTGTCTAGTAATTTTTTTTTTTTTTTTTTTTTTTGCTGAGCTGTATGCAATTTAACTTTGGCAGAAAGTGCTGGTTGAATACATTGACAGGTTTAATTGCTTTGGCTTGAGTAGGATGAAAGTGAATTTATTTCCCAGTGAGAAAAGCGTTGAAAGGCTGCATGAAAACCTGTCAAAGGAAATTGAAGCGGGGCTGGGGAGTTATCTTTACAGTAAATGGAATTGATAAACATGTCAGTTAAAAGGGGAATTTATTTATAATACTCAGGTTTTGTGGCCAGAAGTCTTTGAGAATTCCGTTCACTGGGAAAATGAATTTTACCTGTTCAATTGATTTGCTTTTTTGTAATGCTTGTAGAGCAAGAAATTGTCACAGAGTAAAAAGCTGAAGTAATATTTGTTCTTTTTTTCCAGAACACGTCAGTAATGGAGGATCAGAATGAAGATGAGTCTCCAAAGAAAAATACCCTGTGGCAGGTAGGACCAGCATGGCTGTAGGAGAGGTGCCAGGATTTTAATGTTCCTGCTTTTGAGAAATGTCCAAATCTTGGGTCTGCATAATCATCCTTGGAATGTATCCTCCTAAAATTAGCCCAACCTTCGAGGGAAGGATGATGCCGGTGGATAATCCTCGAGAAGTGATCAGTTGTGCTCAGATTTTGTGGTTTGTGCTGACCTTGGAGGGACAGTGCTGCATCAAAGCGTCCTTGGGAATGAAGTTCGTTTGTATTTCTGAGCATGTGACTGTTGTTTAAAAAGAGAAGTTCAGCGTGCAAGGACTCACAGCCTGTTTGCTCTGAAGAAGTTGGGGAATATTTCGGAGCTGCCGGTTGCTCCCTTGGCTCCTGAGGGACTCAGAGGAGCCTGTGCTCACTAATTAGCAGTGACTCCTGATGTGGAGCTGCAGCTCCCAGGATTTTAATGAGGTGTTCGTGGGGATGTCCCAAACATTGACAGGAGCTACTTTGCACAAACAAACCCAAGCCTTTGATTCTCAGTTTTTATTTATGGACAGCCAGTGCAACACTGACATGAGGGTCTGGAATCCTTATTTTAACAGAGTCTGAGCAAAACATTTGTGGAGACAAACTGCAAATGTGCCCAGAATCCACTGCTTTGGACTGGGAAAGGTACTTCTGAAAACAATTACACCCCTTGCAGTTAAACTGGTAAGAGGTGTAAGGAGAGAATTCAGAAGTAATTTAGGAGCCAAGTCTATGAAAGAGTTTGAAAAGTCTTTGAAATTCATCTGATGTAACTCATTTCTCGAGGAATGTGTTTTAAAACTTAGTTTTGATTATTTCTTTGCATCTTCTTACCTGTTTTTCCTTGAGAGAGTTTTTATTAAGCTGTTCCTATAGTTGATTTATAAATACCAATATTTAAATATATACTAACATATAAATACTGTTCCTTCTCCAACCCCAGATAAGTAATGGAACTTCATCTGTGATTGTCTCAAGAAAAAGGCCATCGGAAGGCAACTACGAAAAGGAAAAAGACTTGTGTATAAAATACTTTGACCAGTGGTCTGAATCAGATCAGGTGGAATTTGTGGAACACCTCATTTCCCGAATGTGTCACTACCAGCATGGACATATAAACTCTTACCTGAAGCCCATGTTACAGCGGGACTTCATCACTGCGCTGCCAGGTAAAGCCGGCTGTGCGGGGGTGCAGCTCCTGGGAGCACCTTCCACACCCCAGTGTCCCCAGGGATCAGAGCTGTCCCTGCTGCACAGCAGGGCACAGGAGCTCCGTCCCTTCTGTGATTAATTGAATTGGCCACTGGATGCCAGTGTTGTTCCATGTGAAAGGAGTTGGAGTGGTGAATCCCAGGGAGTTTGTGCTGGAATTGGAACTGAGTTGTCACTAAGTGTGTCTGCAAGCTTTGGTCTGAGCTGCTTCTCCACACAGAAAATACTGCTGCAGAGGTGTTTTACTTTAGGAAGTCTTGTATTTTACTGTTGTTCCGAGGTTCTACTTAGATGAGTGCATCTAGTTTGTCTACTCTTGTTGCTGACCTGAGAGCAAGAACACTTGTGGGTTTTTATGGTGTTGTCCAGCCCTGATTCCTCCTTTCAGTTACTCACAACCTCTTCTGACACCCACAAGTGCCAGCCTGTTTGATATGTTCAGATATGAAATCTGTTTTTGCACTTGCTCTAAGAATTTTTTCACAAAAGTGCAGAGCAGCAGGAAGTGGATATATAGAATCTCTAGGTTGTAATCTGCTGGTGAAGTTGTATTTATTTTTCCATTAATTTCTGGAAGAAATTGTATCTCTAGATTCTTGCTGCTGGGGACAGTGATTGATGTGATTCTTGGAAAGGGAAATGTGTGGACATTGTTTGCAGGGTGGGAAGTCAGCCTGGGTGAGTCCTGAGTGTGTTCTGTGTGCCCCTGGCACAGCCTCACCTGCAGGGTGTGAGCAGCTGTGGCCTTATCCCAGGAGTGCCAGGACAAGACTGGGCACTAGGGAGGCCATGAAGAGCCTAAAAACTAAATCCTAAAAATCCAAATCAGCTGCTCCTCCTAGGACTGACTCTCCAGACCTTTCATGTGCCAGTGTGATCTTCAATTAAAATTTTATTTTGTTTATTTTTATATACCTCAAGGCTGATACAGAGTTATACAGATCTTTCATTTCATGTATTTCTGCCTAAGAAAATTTTGGGAACTGTGTAAGATGACACTTGTTTACACCACATTTGTATATATCAAAATACATCTTTACAACTTCTGTTGCTTTTTCCCAATGTAAATACTGGGAATTGCTCCCATATTCAGCATTCCCTGAAGAACATCTGCCTGAATTTACCCAGGACTTAATCCCAGCTGAGTGAAATCAATCCTGTGTTGGGCTGCAGTCACACTAAATGATAACTGGAGCAGCACTCTGGCCCAGGGAGGGATTTTGGGGTCATCCTGCACATCCTGTGCAGGGCCAGGAGTTGCAGGTGATGATCCTTGTGGGCTCAGGGTATTGCAGGCTGTCTTTTTAAGAGATGGCTTCACTCATCTTGAAGAAGTCAAATCCCTTTGTTTTAAACAGGAGTGGTTTTTGCTCACTGCTGTCCTGACCAATTTTACACCTGTGACAATGCAGGAAAAAGGGAAGAAGAGTTGATGGACTCTGACTTGCCTTGTTTTCAGACAGAATGCTAACTGTGGGGTTTCCTGATCCAAGTGACTGTTTTGTATCTGATGTTGATCCCATTTAGAGAGCTGACATCCCACATTTGGGTTTGATTTTCATACAAGGTGATATTTATACACAGACCTTGAAATCCCTGTGAATTTTAATTGTTTGAATTTATTATTGAAATCCAACCAAAGCTTCAGCTGCTCCCTCTAATCAACAACAGCTCTTTTCCACCATTTTGTGTAAAACTGCAAGGACTCTGTACAGGCATAAGGGATGGGTGTCATGTTTTCCTTTGAAAAGTCTACCAATAGATGTCAGATTCATTTTACTTCAGAAAATGAATAGGTTTTAGTACCTAGTTCAGAAATTCTCTAAAACAAATCCCTGCCTTTGGGACATGCAGCTATTTCAGGCCTTAATGTGTCTTAAACTTAGTCCTGTGTGTTGTCTGACATCAAATCTATTCTTGAGATTTTTACTGCTAGCAAAAGTGCACAGATTTAAATTGCTGCATTCAAAAGAGATGTCAGCTGAAATATTTACCCTAATTAACATAATAGGAACAGCTCCAAAGCACAGACACAAAGGACAGGCCCACTAGGCTTATGTTATAGCTCTCTAAATCATGTAGAATAAATCAATAAATGAGTAAGACTTACGTGTATTAGTTTTTGCTGCTGTTCATTTTTATGAAGGCCATGTGCAATTCAGTGTGCACTGGAGGACAGTATGAACACACTTCCTTCATGCTTTAAAAAAATAACAGTAGTTCCTTTGATTTGTCAGGACTATTTGAAGCCTAAAGTGGGCTGTCATGAGATAAAGTGGAAAATGGAAAAGGTCGTCATCTCCTGGTTTGAAAGACTTTTTTCATGCTTGGCCAAGGGGTGTATGTTACTCATGAAAATGAAGTTATTCAACATCTCAGGTTCAGGGCAGTTTTGTGGAAAGCAAAATTGCAGGTCCTTTGAAATAGGGAACAGACTTACAGTGACTTTTCCCAGGGAAGAATTTCTCTGCCATATCCCATCTAACCCTGCCCTCTGGCAGTGAAGCCATTCCCCTTGTCCTGGCACTCCAGTTCCTGGTGCTGAGGAACTTCCTTACAGCCCTTCAGACACTGGAGGGGCTCTGAGGTCTCCACAGAACCTTCCCTTCTCCAGGTGAACATTCCCAGCTCTCCCAGCCTGGGGAGCTGCTCTGGTCCCTGCAGCAGCTCCGTGTCCTGGTGCTGGGGACAGCAGAGCTGTGATCCCTGCTCCAGGGGGGTTGCAGGAGAGCAGAGAGCAGGGAGAATCCCCTCCCTGGGCCTGCCCATGCTGCTTTTGCTGCTCTGTTGTGCTGCTTGTCCCTCCAGGGCAGAAGGATGGTCCAACAGGCAGGAAGGACACAAAACCTTGGAAATATTTTGGTGTCCCTGTGTACGCTCACCTGTAACTGGTGCCTCTGCCAGTGCAATGTTCTCATCTTCTGGGTTCTCAGTGTCTTAAAAGCTACTTTGGTTGTTCCTGTGCACTCACTGACTGCTCTCCATTTCTTTGTAGAGCAAGGCTTAGATCACATAGCAGAAAACATCCTTTCCTATCTCGATGCCAGATCGCTGTGTGCAGCAGAGCTGGTGTGTAAGGAGTGGCAGAGGGTGATCTCAGAGGGGATGCTCTGGAAGAAGCTCATTGAGAGGATGGTACGCACAGACCCGCTCTGGAAGGGGCTCTCTGAGAGGAGGGGATGGTAAGTACTGAGCTGGGATCCTGCTGAGAGTCCTGCACACATCCCTCACAGCCTGCTGGGATCCTGCTGCACATCCTGCACACATCCCTCACAGCCTGCTGAGAGTCCTGCACACATCCCTCACAGCCTGCTGGGATCCTGCTGTGTCCTGCACATCCTGCACACGTCCTCACATCCTGCACACATCCCTCACAGCCTGCTGGGATCCTGCTGCACATCCTGCACACATCCTCACAGCCTGCTGAGAGTCCTGCACATCCTGCACACATCCCTCACAGCCTGCTGGGATCCTGCTGCACATCCTGCACACATCCCTCACAGCCTGCTGGGATCCTGCACACATCCCTCACAGCCTGCTGGGATCCTGCTGCACATCCTGCACACATCCCTCACAGCCTGCTGGGATCCTGCACACATCCCTCACAGCCTGCTGGGATCCTGCTGCACATCCTGCACACATCCCTCACAGCCTGCACACATCCCTCACAGCCTGCTGAGAGTCCTGCATATCCTGCACACATCCTCACAGCCTGCTGAGAGTCCTGCACATCCTGCACACATCCCTCACAGCCTGCTGGGATCCTGCACACATCCTCACAGCCTGCACACATCCTCACATCCTGCACACATCCTCACAGCCTACACACATCCCTCACAGCCTGCACACATCCCTCACAGCCTGCACACATCCTCACATCCTGCACACATCCTCACATCCTGCACACATCCTCACATCCTGCACACATCCTCACAGCCTGCACACATCCCTCACAGCCTGCACACATCCCTCACAGCCTGCACACATCCCTCACAGCCTGCACACATCCTCACAGCCTGCACGGATCCTGCTGCACATCCTGCACACATCCTGCACACATGCCTCACAACCAGCTCTGCCCCAGTTCCACTTAGGAGTGGGTATTGCTGAGCTTCTACTCTCTGCTGGGACTGAAAAGCCCTTTCTGTTCTGGCTTTGTCCCTGTCCTTTCATGCTCCCATGTCTGTCATCATTTCTTCTTGCTTGAGTCTGTGTAAATTTGGAATATCTGTACTGCAGGGAGCACTATCAATTCCATCTGCTCACAAAAATCAGTGGCAGCACATTTGCAGGGCTTGTTCTCAAATGAAGTATTTCCAATTCGACTTTTTTTTTGTTTGGTTGGTTTGGTTTTTGGTTGTTTTTGTTTTTGCTTAAAGTGTAAAATAGCAGCTTGAGCTGCAGAAACCTCTCAAAGAGAAACCCTTGCTGTTTGTGGCAGTCCCTCCCAAGTTTCTGGAGAGTTGTTCTGCCTCAGAAACCAGTTTCTCTGTGCTCTCTAGTGGTGTGCCTGAGCAAAGGCATGTACAGAGCAAGGGGATGGCACCCTGCTGCCTGCAGACCTGGTGGAGCAGGGACTCAAACTGCAAAACATTTGTTATCTTCTTAACCTTGGGCATGTGAAATGTTTGTCAAATGGCAGAGTCACAAGGGTTGTAATGGTGATACTGAGAATTCTTCCAAGTATTTCTGAGAGTATGTGCTGAGGGTTTGTTCTGGGCAGGCTCTGCATTCCTGTGAAGTGTTGATTCTTTGTGGTACATTGAAAACTGCATTTCTCCTTCTTTCTAGGGATCAGTACCTGTTTAAAAACAGACCAACAGATGGGCCCCCCAATTCGTTTTACAGGTCCTTATACCCAAAGATAATCCAGGATATAGAGGTAGGTGTTCTGACCCATCCTGTCTGCAGGACACAGCATGGGGCTGACTGGGGGGTTCTAAGGTGCTGCATGTTGGAGCAATGGATCTGTGTCACTGCTGCTCTTGGGATGATGGAAAAACACCCTCAGGCACTCCCTGCCACAGCAGGTGCAGTGCTTTAGATGTTGACACCATCCTTCTTGCTTTGAAGAGTTCTGGAACTCTCTGAGACTATGGATTTTAATAAAAGAGCAGGTTTTGGACACACCACTCCAAGATAATGCCCTGTATTGCTGAATGTTCAGTGTGTTGGTCGCACTCACTTAGAAGGTGATCTGAGGTTGGTGCCTTAAACACCAATTATTTAAAATAATTTACCACTTCTAAAGCAGGGACTGCTGTTGCAAATACAGCTTTGGTCCCATGGGGGATTATTCCTCTCTCAGTGGTTTGATGGGAGCAGCCATCAGTCCTGTGATTCTGAACCCACAGGGGCATCAGTGGTAAAGAAGCTTCAGATATAAAATTTTGATTATCTTGTTTTGAGATTTGCAGAGCTGGGCTTGCTTGGTGGTTTTGAAATATTTCTGATAAATCAGGATGATCCCAGTGTTCTGCCAGCAGGAAAAAATGTGTTTGTTGTACCCACCACAAAGCTCTGAAGTTACACCACAGACTGTCATGGATTTATTTCAGGATGGGAAATGATTGGTCTGAAATTCATTAGTGGGGAAATGTGTTTTGATGTTGAGGACAGATGTGAACTAATGGGATCACTCTGTGGAATGGCAAATGGCAATTTGTTCTGCTTGGCACTCAGGAAACAAAACCGTCCTCAACTCTGAACCCTGCTGGAAAATGGTTCTGCTGGAAGCCATAATGTATTTTCCAAATACCTTTTTATAAACCTTCCTACATCATTTGTAGGCACTTAAAGAACTGAGCATGAAATATCAAACTTGATATTTACCTGTGAGCTGAATGATCCACTTTGTTATTGGAGGGGAGATGTATTTCCCTGTAGGGAGTGACAGTGATAACTGCAATGATAAGAAGCCTATGGGATTAAGAGCTTTTATTGTGATATTTTCTTGCTTTCTGCACAATTCTGGCCTAGTTCTCTAAAGAAAATGGGCAAAAAGCAGCATGAAAATGGTTTCATAGAACACTAAAGCAGTTTGGCATTACTCACACTTGTAATGTTATTCTTCTGAAACTCATTTGTACAAGTGGGACATTTGTGTAGGCACTGTTGTTATTAGAGATGGGAAGGACTCCTTGAAGGTGTTCTGGGGCTTTTGAATTGTCCCAATGTGCTCTTTTGTGCTTTGGTTCTTTGAGTGCTGTAAATTTGCTTTCCAGAGCACAGGAACAAAGCTCCTGCACTGAATGCTTCTTGCTAGGATGAAGCAAGTAGGAAAAACCCACATCTCTCATGCTTCTCTCATCTCAATATCAGTAATAAATATAAAGAATTGTCAGTCTTTGAATAGCTGAGAGTGGAAAAAGAGTAGGATTTAAAATGTATTGTAGCAATGAGTGTGTTTCTGCCACAGCAGATTTTACCTGTTCCTCTGAAATATTCCTGTTTGTATTCCAGGTCTGACCTGACTTGGTGTTTGTGCTGATAGTCAAGGGCCTAATAATTCTTCCACTTCCAAAAGTCTACTAGAATTTTTCTAATAAATGTACTTCAAAGTACTTTTCACAAATTGCTTCCCAAAAGGGCTGTCAGAGAAGCTTTTAACCCTGTTTAAAATGTAGGGAGTGAGTACCAATAACAACCAAAGTTAGCTTTAAGATAAACTTTGTCCTTCTCTTCCTGCTCTTGTTGCTCTTCCACACTTTTGTTTTCTTCCATGTTTCACAGTAATGTGCAGAAACTCTTCAATAAGACTTTCATCTTAGGTGTGATAAAGAATTTTTTGTCTCTGAATACCAAAATGTTTTTTCTTCAAATATTTGCCTGGATCTTTAACAAGATCTCCCTGTTTCTGTCAGAGGGTCAGAGTTTAGTTAGCATTTATAGAATTGCATACCTGTTGTTAAAAACAAATCCAAAGGATGTGATTTTTTAATGCAGTCAGATATATCTGATGTAGCACAAAAATCTTGTCACTTGGTATTTTGCCACAAGGATTGACCAAATCCTGCTGGATTGTTTCCAAGGGTGAGAGTTTGGACTTTGCTGCAACTGGTGCTAAATTGGGTTGTGGGCCAGAGATAAGCTCAAGGCAGAATTTGACAAATAATCCCAGACCTGAATTAACAATTAGAAGGCAAAATGAGGCATGATAAACAGCAGGATGGAATTCTTTCCCTTGGGCTCTGCTTGCATTGTGGGTCAGGAGTTCATGGAGCCACAGAGTGGGGGAGCTGAAGGGAACCCAGGCAGGGTTTGGCACAGGGAGCCTCCCTTGCCTCTCCAGAAATGTGGTGCTGCCAGGGCCTGGTTACTTCATGCCAAACACATTTCAGGAACATAATGTCACTTCTGAATCATTTGATTTGAAAATAAGGGGATATTTAGAGATCAGAAACCAAATTCTTGGAAAGAGATGGTTACTCCCCACTTCCACTGGGAAGCCAAATATTTAATTAGGTTTTATTTCACAAGAGGTGGTCCAGTCCCATGTTGAACTGCCAGGGTTGTTTTTTTTTAAAGGGAAAACCATCCAAATCCAGGGTTTGGATTTGGGGGTTTATCCTAGAAAACTGGACTTGGTGTGATGCATTTGTGGAGAACCCCATGACTGGAATGGGGTCACCACAGTGGGGCACAGTGCCAGGCTGGGAACTTTCATCCTGCTGCTTCCAGAGCCCCAAGTCCCTGGAATTTTTCCATAGCATTTGTGAAACTTGGCCAACGATTGAGTTGTCCCCTCAGGATTAGCAGAAGGATCTATTTCTGGTGATGAGTTGAGAAGATTTTATTTCATAAATGTTCTCCTTATCTTGGGGCACATGGTGAGAGCCCTCAGTTCATTTTCATAGGTCCACCTCATTAAGATGAGAATAAAAATGTGCTTTTTCTGAAAACTTCAGGAAAATGTGGTGCCAGGCCTTCAGATAAACACTCTGTTCTTCTGATTTCTGAAAAAGTCCAGGTTTTAGGACTGGAACTGAAATTTGAAAGCCTTGGGACAGTTTGGAAAAGGAGAAAAGTCAGTTCTTGCCCTAATCCCTGCCAGCACTGGGAGATGGCTGTTTATGCAGGTTGCAGGGTATAATTTCTGAGGGAAATGGGTTTGTTTAGTCCTGCTCTAATTATGATGCTGGAGAAATTTTATGTGCCTGTGTGGGGAGAATCTGGTCACCATTATATACCTAGGAATTTTTTTGACCAGCCTTTGCAATCTCTATTCCACAGGCACTTCCCAAAAAGCATTTCTTGAATATGAGTCTGGCCAAGGAGAGGGCAGGCTGTAGAGCAGGAGGGAGCAGGCTGTGGTGGTGCCTGGCACAGATGGCAGCTGTGAGCAGGACAGAGCTCCTGTCCCAGGGCTGGGCCCTGCCTTGGCTCCTTGGGCTCCCTCTGCCCCAGGTCTCTGCTGCTTTTAGCACAAAGGGGCTGAGAAGGGGCCTGGGGGGTCTTTGCTGGTCACACCCTCCTAACTTCACCATGAATTAATGATTCAGCCCTCTGTACCCTGGTGACACAAGTTCATTTCCTTGTGCCTTCCCTCTGCCATGGTCAGGAAGGATTTTCCTGTTCCCTTTGGAGGATCATGAGAAGAACAAAGGGTTGGATTTTCATGGCTGGTGTGTCAGGAGAAATCCCTCCCCACCTAAAAATGTCATGTTCCTTCTGCTTGTTCTGCCCCCCTTGTCCTGCAGGAGAATTGTTTAATCAGAGGGAACAGCAACTCCTTGGTTTATGGGATTAAGATAAACCCACTTACTCTGCAATAACATTCACAGGATAAAAATGCAATTGTTAGCCAAGGAGCTGAACACAGTGTACATTATCCAATGGGAAAAAAACCCTGTTCCTGGTAGATTATCCTTAACACTTCCAATGTATAGTTAATGTTCCAGCTGTTAATGCAGATGGATTGCATTTTTTTCACTGTGCATCTTTGCACCAGTGAATATATTCTGGCATGGTCCAGGCTTGGCTATACCTCTACATCTTGGACTGTGTTCTGTTTGTACTTTTCTTTCTAAGTGCCTTTTTTTTCTTTCAATCCATTTGTGCACCACTTCAGCTGCCAAATGACTCTCCTGCTGTGGCAAATGCTTTGGCAAATGCTTGGTCTTTATCCCTTGGATGTCCAGATTTTGTTGGTTGTGCAGCATTTGTGAGCCCCTCGCTGCTGTTGCTCTGGTGAGCTTTTAGGAGAGTGTGAGAAACTGTGGGTGTGAGCTCAGGAGGCTGTTCTGCCTTTTACTGGGAAACCCAAATTCAGAGGCATAGGAGGCTTTTGTGGGCATCTGTAGAAAATACAGCAGTGGGTGTTGGATATCTTGGTGTTGGTTTGGAACCATAAATACACAAATAAATGGTGACTCCCTGATGCTCCTAAGAGACCACAGACACAGTATTCTCCTCACACCTGCTGTCCTCCCTTGCTGGGTCCAGTTTGGCTATCTCCTGGCAGGAGGGTGCAGAGCAAGAGTGTCACTCCCTGCACTGTGGAGCAGGGAGCAGAAATTCCCTGCAGCAGGAGCTTTCATGTGGTTACCAGTCCTACATAAACCATGTTCCTCTCGGAGGGTCCTGCCTTGCCCACCCACTCAGTCTGCTCAGGCATCCCAAATGTTGTTTCTGTAGATGTGCACATCTGGTTTCATTCTGCTGCCCAGGGAAGTGCTGCTGTACATTCTGTGTGTCGTGGCTGCTTTCCCAGCATCCCAAGAATTAGAGCAGCGTGAGGGGATTTTACAAGTTCTCCAAAAACAGGCACACTTTTCCCACAGTAGCCACACCACATCATGGCTACATGGAATGACATCTCACAGAACTGAAATGTGCACCTGTATGTGCCTTGATGCTCTCAGAGATGCACAAGGTTTCAGTTCCCTTGGTGTGAAGGCAGCATTTTCTTGTGGGGAGCAGCTGAAGTACCTTCCTGCAGTGAACCTGAGAATGGTCCCCAGTGCCTGGTGAGCAAACTCCCACTGTGTGCTGCTCTGTTTGGGAAGCTGTGAGCAGCAGCATTTCAGATTTGGGGGTTCCATGGGAAGAGTGACCAGCAGTATTTCTGATTTGGGGGTTCCATGGGAAACTGTGAGCAGCAGCATTTCTGATTTTTGGGTTCCCTTGGGAAGCTGTGAGCAGCAGCATTTCTGATTTGGGGGTTCCTTGGGAAGCTGTGAGCAGCAGCATTCCTGATTTGGGGGTTCCATGGGAAGCTGTGAGCAGCAGTATTTCTGATTTGGGGGTTCCCAGCGTGTTCTGGAGCTGCTGCAGTGGCTGTCACAGGAAGCTGAGGTGTGGAAGGGCTCACAGAGCATTGCCAGCTCCTCTGGCACCTGCTGCCAGCTCACTGCAGACCTTTCCAAGAGCAGGGCTTTGGGGAACCTCTCCCTTAAGACTGTTCAGAACCAAGCATCTGAACATAAATAGTTGCTAAACTATTTAAACTGGCTGGCTGGGATCTCTGATGCTTTATGTCCTGTGTCTCCAGTGTTACTATTCCATATTTAACCCTGCTGCCTTCTGATCTATAGTTGTATTGGTTAATGCTTGCAATCCTCTCCTGGCTCTGAGGGTCAGAGGAGTTGGTGACTGCAGTGCCCTCCTAGCCCAGAGGAGATGAAACCTGGGCTTCAGCTGTCCTTCCCCTCCAGCCCTGCATTCCATGGGGGCTGATCCCTCCAGAGCAGTGCCAGCTTTGGGGGTTCCCAGTGGGACAATCAGTAGGGCCCTGCCTGCCCAGGAGAGCTGATCCCAAACTGATCCCTCACTACTCTGATTTCACTGGCTTCCCCAGCACACTGGAAGGGATGAGGGGGATGAGTGATCTGTCAGCTGCTCTCCAGAAGCACCTCTTCATATTTGGGATGTAGACATATCCTGGGGCACATCAGGTTTGTGTTAGGACTGGGTGTAATGCTCTCCAAATTCCATAATGGGAGACTACTGAAGGAGCAAACACATGGAAAACAGAGTGGAAAGTTGGTTTTCCCTTGAAGCAGATGTGTTTTCCTAGAATTGGGATGTCACAGTTACACTCCACTTCTGTCTTTACTGAGGGTTCAGTCAGTTTGAATCTTGGAGGAGCTGCAGAGGTGCCTGCTACTGCTTTGGGAGTTAGGATTACATGGTAAATATGCTTTTCCAAACAGACTGCCAGTCTGTCAGCTTCTCCCCAGGTTTCCATGCAGTATTTGGGGAGAATCCCAGGGAAGTAGCTGAACACATGGCCAGTTTTGGTGATAGATCCCAGCCTGCCCAGGTGCTGGTCTGTACTTCTGGGCACACAATGCTTGTGTTAGGATCTTCCTGGCCAAACCCCACATTTCTTTGAATCCAGCAGGGAATCAAGCTGATGGAGTCCTGAAAGTCATGCTGGTTCTGCTGTGAAATAGTTTGCAGCTTTTTGAGGCGTGTCAGGTCTCTCTCCTTAAAAATACCTCTCAGAATGAAAATGTTGAGAATTACTCTTCCACAGATTTCAGGTGGAGGGAGGAAACCAAGATGGGGTTATTTGAAACCTTGTAGTTCCTGCTGAGCGTTATTTTTATTAGGGTTTTAGGTACTTTCAGGAGAGTTTCATGTTTCAAAACCTCTTTCCAAGGTGTGTAAGTACAATTAATGGGTGATATGGCTGGGTAAGGAAGGAAAATCCCTTCACCCATGTGTTGGACTCAGCAGTTCTGCAGTGTTGCTCACCCAGGTGAGGCTGGACAAGGCTCCCTGTGAGCTCCTGGTCTCATCTTTGCAGCTTTTGTTGGTCACATAAATATGGGGGGAAAGGTTCTGGAGTGTGTCTCTGTAATGGCTCCTTGGGAAATTCTCATTTGGGCCGGTTGTCCATGATTTCTTCCATAATCCTTTGTCATGACAGATTCCAGAAGTGCTAATGGTAATTTATTGTGGTTTGTGTGTATTTATCGGGAGCAGGGGAAGAGATTGGTTTTCTGTCCTTCAGTTCCAAGGGTGGTGTGTGTGAAAGTGGGAGGCTGGGGGTGTGGGACAGTCCTACTGCAGCCTGAGGCCCAGCTCCTGTTTTTGCCCTCTGCTCAGACCATAGAGTCCAACTGGAGGTGTGGGAGGCACAACTTGCAGAGGATCCAGTGCCGCTCTGAGAACAGCAAGGGCGTTTACTGTTTACAGTATGATGATGAGAAGATCATCAGTGGCCTGAGAGATAACTCCATTAAGGTGAGACTCCCCTTTCCCTGCCCTGCCTGAGTGGGGCTCTGCCCTGGCACCTGCCTGTGCTGTCTCTTCATGGCACAGTGTCTGTGTGTCTTGCTGAGCCTGGCAAAGTCCTCAGCTGCCCTCAGCTCTGGGAGCTGGGGGCACTGCCAGGAGTCACATCCATTAACTGCACAGGTGTGCCCTGAAATCAGAGTTCCCCAGGAGGGGGGAGGGCCCTGAGTGCCACTGGCCTTGGCTGGGGCTGTTTCATTGCCAGGGCTTTGCTGTCTTTGCACTTCCTTTGGCCAGGCAGGATTTGATCTCCTCGTGGTGCTTGGTTATTGCACTGTTCTCTCAAAAACTTAAATCAAAACTCTAAAGCTGAAGGGAAGGACAGGGCCCAGTGATGGGAGAGACTCACCCCTCATGGAGTGAGGAGTCTGCTTTTCCTCCTTTCTTTGCAGCTGTGACCATGTTCATGTCTTGGGTCCATGTTCTTGATGTTGATAATCCATTTATTTACCCTTCTTGTTTCCAACAGATTTGGGACAAAACAAGCTTGGAATGTTTGAAAGTATTAACGGGACATACTGGCTCAGTTCTTTGTCTGCAATATGATGAAAGAGTTATTGTAACTGGATCTTCAGATTCTACAGTAAGGTGAGTGTTAAGTTCTTGCACAAAAATAATTGGAGTATCAGGACTGGGAATATTTCCACTAATCTCTGAATAGCAGAAAACATCCCTAAGATTAATGTGATACTTGTATTCCAGAAGCAAGATACTCATACTTGGCAAAGCATCATATTAAATAATTTTTTTCCCAAATCTATTTTGTTCTTTTAGCATTAGGAATTTTGAAGGAATATGACGTAGAGATTCAAGGCATATCCTGAAATTTTGGAGTGGCTGATGGCCAACTGTACAATAGTTCCTCACTCAGAGTTTCCTTTCATGCCCTCTGACACGTTGTAGTTGTGACTGTTACTGAGAAGGGTGTTCAGTGCCCTGGAGCAGCTGTGCTGGCAGGGAGGGCCCTTCAGCAGCCATCCTTGGAGGCTGGGGCAGGCTTGTGTGTGTTCCCACCCCGGAACCATCCTTCCCTGGGGTTTCCCGTGGGATAACCGCACTCTGTCCCGCAGGGTGTGGGACGTGAACACGGGCGAGGTTCTCAACACGCTGATCCACCACAACGAGGCCGTGCTGCACCTGAGGTTCAGCAATGGGCTCATGGTGACGTGCTCCAAGGACAGGTCCATCGCTGTGTGGGACATGGCCTCCCCCACGGACATCACCCTGCGCCGCGTGCTCGTGGGGCACCGCGCCGCCGTCAACGTCGTGGACTTCGACGACAAGTACATCGTGTCAGCCTCGGGGGACAGGACCATCAAGGTGGGTGCCATGGCTCTGCCTGCCCCAGGTGGCTCTCAGGGGTGACTCTGGGCACACACACCATCACAGTGGGTGGCACAGCCCTGCCCCAGGTGGCTCTCAGGGGTGACTCTGGGCACACAGCTACACTGGAATGTTCTCATGGCTTCTCCTGTACAACTGCAGGAAAGCAAAGCCTGTTTGCTGTTTGAACTCTCTATCTCGAGGTCAGTTGCTTTGTTAAATGTGGCACATCCTGTGCCTTTTGCAATGGTATTTTTAATTTCACTTGGCAGTTCTGTCCAGACATGAAATTCCTCAGCAGTGCCTTTCCTCACCACGCCTTCCCAGCAGCTCAGCCAGGCTGTGCCATGTTTGAGGAATTCAGAGGCTGGGTTTGAAGGCCGTTACATACCAGCAGATTTGAGTTCCCCAGAGTGCACTAGTATAACAAAGGCATTTCCACCCTGCCCTCTCTGAACCAGAGCTGCCTTAGCCTGGGCCAAGAAGTTCTTGGCAGTTCCATGTCCAAACCTCTGCCAGAGATCCTGCTGCACTCTGTGTTGGAAAATGAGCCACTTGATACTCTGCATTACAACTTCAATTACAGTTCATTAAAAATGGGCAAAGTTGATTGAATCCTTTAATGTTAAGACCAAGCTTAAAAGCAGTTTGGACCTTCTCTTACTGAGAACTTCCTAGTAATTTCTTTGGTAAAAAACTGTGGTTTTGTGTTTGATAACTCTGGTTTTAAAAAAGATTTTTAACTTATGAAGTGTTATGAAATTTTTGAAATAATTTTGGGGCAGTCTCTGCCACCTGAAAATGTTTTAGACACAACTTCCAGCTCTTGTCAGTGCCACGGGAGTGCCTGTGGCTCTGTCCCTGCTGGGTCCCCACTGGTCCTGGGCCCTGCTCTTCACCTCTGAAGGTGCTCTGTGGGTCCCCACTCCTCTGTCAGCCTCAGGCTTCTCTGTGTGTGGATTCCCAGTGGTTGCTCGTGCGGTCAGAGCCCAGTTTGGTGCAGCTCTCAGGGAAGTCTGTCCATGTCCCCAGGTGTGGAGCACCAGCACGTGCGAGTTCGTGCGGACGCTGAACGGGCACAAGCGCGGCATCGCCTGCCTGCAGTACCGGGACCGCCTGGTGGTCAGCGGCTCCTCGGACAACACCATCAGGTGCGTGCCACAGCCCTGTGTCCTGGTCTGGAGGACAGGTGTCTGCTAAGAAAGGCAGGAGCCTCTCTTTGAAATGGAGAATGTAAACCCCCTCCCTCCAAATTATTATAATTTTGAAATGAAGGTGCTCTCAGGTAAAGATATGGGAATTAGGAATAACAGTTCTTTACTAGGGAAATTAAAATAGAAATACAGTACTACAAAGGAACAAACCCCAAACACTGCCAGAGTCAGAGTACAACCTGAGTACAAACCAGAGTACAATCCCCATCAGGCAGGGTGTTGGCAGCAGTCCCATTAAATGGTGGCTGCATCCTCCTGCAGTGACAGATGTGGTTCAGTTGGAGCAGTGCTCCTGTACAAGGTGCAGTTTCCCTCCGGAGGTCCAGTGGTGATGTGGAGAAATCCAGTTTTCCTCTGGAGTCCAGTGAAAAATGGGTGTCCCAAATCTCAGTTTTTATCTTGGTAGGAAATGTTGGGCTCTTCCCCCTGACTGGAGCATCTCCCAATGGGATGCAATAATTTTATCAGTCATGCACTGGGACTCAAAGGGCCATTGGCAGAAGAGAACTCCCTAGGGGAAGGATGGGCTGTGTGAAAAGATAAAGAACACTGCCCCACCTGGTTTCAATGGATGGCCCATTAGCAGATAATATCTCCCACAGAGATCAGGATCACTGCCCCACCTGGTGTCAACAGATGGTGACAGAATAGATACTTTTGGTCACATCCTGTACTGTAACCCAAGACACCTTCTGTGCTGGGAGCAGCACTGCCCTCAGCTGCAGAGCCTCCTTGGCATGGCTGGCCACTGCAGCACGTGTTTATGGACAGGCTTAGCTCAGTGTGGGAGTGAACATCTGACAGCCCTGTGAAAGGGTGGGACACTGAGGTTTCAGAGTGAGCAAAACCTCTTACCTGCTGCTCTGGGGAGACACTGTTCCTCTCTGGTTTTATTTTCTGAACTTCTAATCAATGGTTTTCAGAGAATAGAAAAAACTTTGTTAGAATTTCTCAGAATAACACGTCTGGGTAACACAGATTTACTTGAGTGTGATTTTGAATGATGACATTAATTTGGATATCATTATCAAATATGATATACAGATATCATTACACATTATACATATATCATGTACACACACAAATATGTTACACATATCATTACACATATGCATATATCATGTACACACACAAATACAATATACACATATCATTACACATATACATATATCATGTACACATACAAATATGATATACACATATTACACATATTAAACATATATCATATAAACATACAAATATATACACATCATTAGTTTTGCTATGTGTATGCAGCTGCTCTGAGGGACACCTTTTTAAAGTAACAGAAATGAACCTTTGTGCTGTGCTCTCCCCAGGCTCTGGGACATTGAGTGTGGTGCCTGTTTAAGGGTGTTGGAAGGCCATGAAGAGCTGGTTCGCTGCATCAGGTTTGACAACAAGAGGATTGTTAGTGGAGCCTATGATGGGTAGGTCTGAAAGCACTTCCCAGAATTCAGCCTTTCTCTTGTGGGGCTCAGCAGTGTGCAGAGCATTTCTGTGGGGCTGAGGGCAGGACTCCAGAGCACCTCTGACTTGCTCAGTGTCTGCAGTGCATTCATGGCACTTACATCCATCTCCAAATTCTCCATTTCCTTCTGTGCCTGAAGAGTTACTGAAAACAGTTCTGGGTCTGGGTTTGGCCTCTTGCCTTTTGTTTGGCTCAGTGTCTGACTGGGCTGGGTGGGCCCAGCTTCATTCCCCCATGGCAGAGGGGTCTGTGTCCCACTCTCTGTCCGTCACAGAGCCACCACTGCACTGGCTGCTGCAAAGGAATGCAAAACAAAACCACAAAACCACCTGGCTTGCACAGGCTTGAGCATTAGTACTCCTCACAGCGTGCTTGATCCTGAGCAAGCTGCTGTAAGGAAAAGCTGGTGAGCTTTCTGGGGCTTTGGGTGTTGTTTTCCATATTTTCATAATGATTTGCTTCTCTTACTTTTAGGAAAATTAAAGTTTGGGACTTGCAAGCTGCTCTTGACCCTCGTGCCCCAGCAAGCACGTTATGCTTGCGTACCTTAGTGGTAAGTAAAAATTAATTAATTTGGGGTGTTTTAGTGTCTTATTGTGGGATAGTGGGAATGCCAGGATGGTTTATGATGTCTAGAGTGCTTAAGAATGAAGAAAAATTTATTGTCATCTCTTGAATGATTTGCATCTGAACTTAATTGAAAGATCAAGTTTTTCTGGTTTGAGATTCTCAGATATTCTTAAAAAAAAAGAAATCATCATGATGCTGTATCAGATCACCCTGGTTATTGGTGTGTTTCCCTAATACCACTGTAGGGCTGGTTTTAAATTTCCTCTTATTAAAAAAGGGGCAAGAATCTTGGGAGCCTTTCCCAAACTTTGCTCCTAACCCTTCCCGTTGGAAGGAAGAGCTGGGCAGGAGGAAGGGAGGCTGAGTCCAAGAGATTGCCACAGGAACTCTCAGCCCTTCAGAGCACTGTCACATTTGAGGCTAAAGTTGCTTAAGTTATATTTCTCTTTGTAATGAGGGGTTTGGCTTATGACAGCAGACTTAATTTAAAATAGATGGGGGAATGAATTCCTTGTTCTTTTCACCCCAGTGTGTGTGGAACTTGATTTCAGGAGTCAGCCCAGAGTCCCCGAGTGTAGGTGATGCATGTGCTTGGCCTTTCCAGCACTGGAGGAGTGCTCATGTGGCTGTAAATGCTTCTTCTTTTCCTTTCTCTTCAGTAGTCTTGGTACAGAGATGAGATTTAACTGTTGTTTAGTTTCAGTGAAGGAGTTGTTTGTTTGTGTGTTCTGTGGGTATCCTGTAGCTCAGGTTGGAGTTTGGGATCACTCTGCCAGCTCAGGTTGGTTCTCCAATAAAGGCAGAGTCCTCACTTTAAATTTACTGAAAGTGGGTAAGCAGGGCTGAGGGGAGAGCCTGTTCTGGGCTTCTTGTGCCACTTGGAGATTTGCTGGAAGATCCCCTGGAGCATGTGCTCCCCTTCTTCCAGCAGTGTTTGAATTCCTGCTGCTGTGTGAGCCCTGAGGATCCTCTCAGCAGGCTAGAGCTGTGATGTGCTCTTTGGGGCTGCACAAAAACAGGATCAGCAGAGAATTCTGCAGGAGAAGGAGCCCTGGCAGAGCATCAGTGCCAGCCAGGGGCTGAAGCTGCTGCTCCTTGCTGGACAGACAGCTTCCATCTGGAGTAATCCCAGCCTGTGCCTGGGCTGGTCCCACTGAGGGAGGCTCAGGGTACAGCTCTGGGTTTGGGAGCTGTGTGTTTGTGTAAAGAATGTACATACAAAAGCAGCTTTTCCTCAGTCTGTGTGTAGTGATGGTTTTCAGTCAGCACAGCAGAGTTTGTGTGTCCAGATCCCTGGGTGATAGCAGTGCTCTGCAGTGTTTCCCCCTGCCCTGCTGACTGGTGCCTCTTGCCCACAGGAACATTCAGGACGTGTCTTTAGGCTGCAGTTTGATGAATTTCAGATCATTAGTAGTTCCCATGACGATACAATTCTGATTTGGGATTTCCTAAACGTGCCACCGAGTGCCCAGAACGAGACCCGCTCTCCATCTAGAACATACACCTACATCTCCAGATAACAGTGTGCACTTTACTGCCCTCCCAAGGTAAGGCTGCTGAATGCTGACACCTCCCCTGCCTGAAGCTTGGCTTGCTCAAACAACTCAGGTTTTCCTGAAGAAAATAAAACCTTTCTATGCCACTGCTTTCCCTATCTAGTTATTGTGTGGTCATACTCCAGCAGGTCCTGTTGGCTTCCCCCTTCTGGAATCCTTGGTGGGTGTTCAGGTGTGTTAGAGAGAGCTGTGGTGTATTCACAGCATTGCTGGGCATTGAGGAGCCTTGGAGTGTGGCACAGGCACTCCAGCTGCCAGGAAATGGATGTTGGGAGCTCTCCATGTAGCTGTGCAAGGAGCAGTGCAGGGACCTGAGCCTGGGGCAGGAACAGCAGCTCTGAGAGGAGCACAAGGTGCAGGGAGAGCTCTCAGAGCTGCCTGAGACAGAGCCCAGAACTCACTGGAGTTTGGGTCCCTTGCCCAGTCACTGCAGGCACTGCTCAAAGCCCTTAGTTGGGAGTGTGGAGTCTCCTCTCTATTGCTGCCAACAATTGAACTTCAAACTACACCTGTCTGTGGGTGCTGGGGCTTGGGAACCTAGGAAGAGCCTGTCAGAGCACAGCAGAGCCTGTCAGGGCACAGCAGAGCCTGTCAGGGCACAGCAGAGCCTGTCCAGGGCACAGCAGAGCCTGTCAGGGCACAGCAGAGCCTGTCAGGGCACAGCAGAGCCTGTCCAGGGCACAGCAGAGCCTGCCCAGGGCACAGCAGAGCCAGTGCTTCTCAGGAGACACCACAGCAGGAGGGCTGGCAGTGACATTGCCCCAGCAGGCAGGATTCACTTTATTGAAGTAGATAATTAATACTTTGTTTAAAACATGGTGTGGAGAGCCTTCCTGTAAGAAGGATTTTCCTTATCTCTGTGATGTATTTGTCCCTGCTGTGTGTTCCTCAGGTTGTTGGGCTCCTGCAGATCTCCCTGTCTGCCTGGGAAATCCCTTCCCCTCTGCAGACACACTTCGAGGTGCTCCTGCTAAAAGATGAAGTTTTTTTCACCTCAGGAAGGGTTGGCTGCCCCTCTTGCTGCTGCTCTCCCTCCCAAACAGCCAGGGCAGTGCCCGCTCTGGCTCTGCATCTCTTGGCAGCTTGCTGTGCAGGAGCAGAGCCAGCAGTGTGCCCCTGGCAGGCTGAGCTGCCCCAGCATTCTGTGAGCAGCCCTGGATGAGGAATGAGGAGGAGCTGCAGGGCTGTGGACATGAGCCATGTGAGGATTCCAGCCCAGCCTTCCCTTCTCAGCAGCTTGAGGAACCCTGCTGCAGGGGGAGCTCAGTGAAACTCAGGCACTGCCAGGGACAGCTGGAAAGGCTGCAGATTATAAAGAGGCTCCATCCACCTTCCAGTCCTGCTTGCTTCTGGTAACTGAAGGATCATCTGAGATGGACAGGTTCTGGTTTTCAGTTACAGATTGGGCAGGGTTTTTAAAAGCCACACACAGTGTGTCTTAAGCACAAGAGAAACACAGAATCACAGACTAGCCTGAGTTGGAAGGGACCCAGCAGGATCATGGATCCAGCTCCCAGACACCCCAAAATCCCGCCCTGGGCGTCCCTGGAGCTCTGTCCAAACACTCCCGGAGCTCTGACAGCCTCAGAACTGTGCCCATTCCCTGGGGAGCCTGGGTAGTGCCCAGCACCCTCTGGGGGAAGGAACTTCTCCCAAAATCCTGCCCTGACCCAGCTCCAGCCACTCCTCAGGTCAAGAAACGAGGAGTGATCCACAATTCCTGTCAGCTCCTTGTGCTGGTGTCCCCTGGGCACGTGGCACACACAGCTCTGTGTTTGGGGCTGCCAGGGCAGTGGGAGATGCCTTTGGCAGGGGGTCCTGCTGCTCACACCCTGCACTGCTGGCAGCTGTGCACAGCCCAGCAGGCACAGCTGGGAGCACACAGCCCCCAGGTGCTGCTCTTGGTAGTGACAGTCCCTTAACAGCCATTTCCTCCACTGCAGAGATGCTGTGATGTCACTTTGACAGGTTTGTCTGACTTCAGAATCCAAAACTCCTAAATCTACATAAAATCATGGCCAAACAGCTAATATTTCATCATGACATTTAATGAAACAGTTTTATAAGCTTTCAGACATCACAGTCTTGTGCATTTTCAAGCAGCCCTGCACACGTTTTTACAGGCTTTGCAATGTGAGGCTCTTCAAAGTGGATCAATTTTGACAGTCCTGGCAGTTGGCTGTGAGAGTTTTATTGCTTTCTCTTGAATTCCTGTTGTTTATTGTAACATGATAAAAATTGTTACCATATGATAGTCTAATATTCTGGTCTTAGGCATTAGGCCTTGGGCTGAGGGAAGGGAAGTGGAGGGGAAGTGCCTGAGGATGTTTTAACCTTTCATGGGAATGTCCCATCAGAAGAGGGAAGTTCTCCTTAGTCCACTAGAGATGTTTTGGGAAGTGGCAGGTGAAATCAGAGCTCAGATTTAATTACACTCAGACCTTACAGTGCCTGCAGGCTGATAACAGAGCCATCAGGCTGGAAATGGGAATATCAGAGGATTTGAGGTTTTTGTCTGCTTTCCTGAAAGCTCCTCGTGTATCAGAGCAGTTGACCTTGTGTCCTGTGCAGAGTGAGGAAGGAAGGAGAATCCCCTGGAATCTGGGCTTGGGTTTGGGGGGCTGAGCTGGAGCTGTGCCCACCAGGGTGGGGCTCAGTGAGCAAAGTGCCAGGGAGCAGAGGCATCCAGAGCCTGGCTGCTGCTGCAGTGGGCTCATAGCCCAGCTCAGAGCCCCTGGGGCAGCTCCCCTGGCTGCCCTGCACAGGGGCAGCTCTGCCCTTCCCCTCCCAGCCTGTCTGCAGAGGATGCTCTGAGCCCTGGGGGTGCTGCTTGCCCTGTGCCTCCTCTCACTGCACTTGTCTTTGTCTTTTTCAGGGTTCCACAGTCTTGAACTACTGGATTTTTGGCTACTACATGCCTGAAGATGATCGACAGCTAAAGTCAGAATTGGTTCTAGATGCTGTGTAGATGCAAAGCAGCACAATTCTATATCTAAATTTCTTAATCTTTCCTGCTCTCAGTGGTCGTCTTTGAATTTGCTACAAATTCACTGACTTGGAGTAGATGAATTTCAGAAGCCTCTCCTTCCCTGCTGTGAGAAATCCAAAGCGTCACATGTAAATTGTCGGTAGAAACTGAACTCTGATGGCTTGTTTTTCACATATAAATCAGAAGTCAAGAAAGGACTTGGCCTAATTTATATTGCTTTGCACTTTTGTCTGACTTAAAAGGAAAAAACAACCAACATTCTCCAGTGAAATTTGGGTGCCAAACACATGCCCAGAATGTACAGAGCTTTGCTTTCCGGTCACCACTGTCCTTTAGGCGTCCCCATGGCAGGTTCAGAGCCCTTCTGTTCCATAGGTGTACGTTGGACTCTTAGAAATATTTCTGAGTTGCTCAGTAATATTTTTGGATTACAGTTTACTTGTTTCTGCACCAATAATTTCTTTTAAATTAAAGATTCCCTATACTTCAGGCTAGGTTATCTGAACTATTGTATAGCACTGTCCTTTCTTTGCCCTGTGCTCTGTCCTCGCCCCCCTGGCTCCCCATGTTTGCTGTAGTCCCTGTCCCCGTGTGCTTCCCTCATCTCAGATACTGTGTAAGCATGTAGATACCTTGTACATACAGCAGAGTGCCAGCCTGGGGTGTCCTGACACTACACACTCACCCTCAGCGTGGTGGCATTGGCAGCAGGATGTGCTGAGCCCTGGCACTGGTGGTGACACGATGACCCAGACATTGTCCCTGCAAGAGGAGCTTTTCAGTATTCATTAGCTGGGGTTTGGTTTTGTTTTTTTGGTTTCGGTTTTGTTGTTTTGTTTTTGTTTTTTTTTTTTAATGGGAACTACATACTTTAAAATGTAATTTCTAAACTTTTTAAGAATTAAAAACTGTTTAATTTATGTTCTGTATGTTACATTTTTGTGCCGCGGGATCTGCAGCTGTGTGTGACGGCGCTGGGGCCTCAGCCCCTCAGCACTGCTCTGGCTGCTCAGTGGAGAACCAAGGGCCAAATTCCATCATTTGTGTTTGCTTTGTGACACTTCTGGCGCTGAGAGGAGCCCGTTCCAGTCCCTGCCCCGCTCCCTGTGCCCGCTGCCATTCCCTGCTGCTGTCCCAGGAGGATCAGCAGCCTGTCCTGGCTGCTCCCCGGCTCTCACGGTGTCCCTGTCACCTGAGTGCTCCTTGGCTCAGGAGCTGGAGCTGGAGCAGTGCAGAGGGACCCTCCTGCCCCGTGGCTGTGCCCTGGCTGTGCTGGGAGGGCACAGCTGTGCTGCCCTCCCCAGCTCTGTCCGTCTGTCCTGCCTCTCTTGGTTCCTTGCCTTTCCCTGTGCAGTCCTGGGGAGCTCCAGGTGCCCCCAGCCCAGCCCAGCCCCTGGCAGGGCTCAGGGCAGGGCTGCCCTCCCTGCCCACCCTCCCCGAGCTCCTCCAGCTCTGTCCATCCAGGTGAGCCAATGTGCTGAAGTCCAGAAGAGCAAACTCGCTCCTGAGCATCCATGAGGTCACTTTTTGGTAAGCTTGGCAGTAGTTCGTGCAAGTGTCTTATTTTACCCTTCTCATCTAATAGCTTTAATATGAAACTGTTTAAACAAGAGAGATCTGTCGCAGCCCTGAAGAAAAAGGTTCTTTGTTTCTGAAGAGCGGAGTCCCTTTTTGAACAATGCATGTGTAAGATTTAAATTCCTGTTTTTCCTTGGGAGATAATGGTATTTGAACATGCAGTCTAAACTTCTTTGTGCTTTGTGTAACATAGCAGTGGACTTTTGTGATTGGCACCCAAGGAACTCGACTCCTGGGATTCATGGTAGTGATCCTGGCTGCACTCTGGACTTTGTTTTGCTAACCATAATTGAGCAACTGTACATTACTGCGATATTAATGTTTCAAAGCACTGGGATAGTCTAATTCTAACTTGTAATTATGTTTGCCAATTATCTGTTTGGAAAGTTGGTGTATGAACAGCTTCTTGAAACTGTTAAATTGTACAGATATCGTTCATGATCTAAAGCTTTGTACTGTGGAATGTGCTTAATAAAAAAAGTTTGAACTTAATTTGTCAGATGAATGGATGTGGTGTCACCTCAGCAGAGTTTGGGGGGGAGGTTAAGGGTGGGTTGGAGCAGCCTGGCAATAAATGCCCTTGCAGCCCAGCCCCAGCCTGTGCCACAGCCCAGCTCCTGCTCTGGCAGGGTGGCAGCTGCTGGCCCCCCTTCCCTTTCCTGGGGACAAACTGGGACCAGTGGGAACTGAGCTCATTCACCCATCCCAGAGCTCTGAACCCCTCTGCCCCTGCAGGAGCATCACCAGGATTCTTTCCTGCTTTACCAAGAATGCAGATAGGTTTTTGAAATACAGCCCATCTGGTGGCTCACTGAACAACCTCCGTGAGTGCAGAGCTGCCAGGGCTTGCTCCAGGAGCAGCTTTGCCTTGGCCTTTCCTTGGCTGCTGTGAACTTGTTCAGTGTTGGCTTTGGTGTGTGTTTGTGGGGCATGTCACTGACCTGAAATGCTTTTGGAGGTGCCATAAACTCTGCTAAAAACACGAGTTGTGGCTGAGCACGGGCAAAGCCAGGCCTGAGGAATGGCTCCAGGGCAGGTTTCTCCTTTTGCCAGGCCTGAGGAATGGCTCCAGGGCAGGTTTCTCCTTGCCCCACTGCTGTGGTGGGAGTGCTGGCAGCTCCCAGCCTGAGGCTGCCCTGGAGCTGAGATCCCATCCGTGCTGGGTGCCAGGAGCTCTGAGCTCCCAGGGCTCTTGCTGGGTGTCATTACCCAAACAAGCCACAAAAGCTCCGGGTGGATCTGCAGTGTAAACCTTGAGGTCAGCCTTTAACATTCCAGCTCACCTGGGTGGCCTTTGGGTTTGGTCCTGTGGGTTTTCCCTCCAGCTGGGCTGGGAATTCCCACCAGAGCACTTCCAGAGAAGGTGTGGAGGTCCCAAAGGGATTTGGGGTCTCTTTGGACCCTCCCCTCCTGCCCGAGGGTGGGAGGCACACCCTGAACTGGGCAAGGAGGGCAGGGCTGGTTTCAGCTGAGCTCCCTGGCTCTCCCTGGGTGTTTCCATCATCACCAAACTCATGGCACGTGCCCTCTAAAATCTGTGAGCACTGGCTAAAATGGCTCATTTTTATCCTTAAGAGATTTTTGTTTGTTTTAACATTGAGATTTTTTTTAAAAAATATTATAAATAGCAATTTATCAAATCAAAATCACAGCTGAACCAGGAGAGATCCCACAGAATTTTCCCTATCTATCCCTGCACTGGAGCTGGGTGTATCCAGGTGTTGTGGGCACCTGTTGTGTTACCTTGGAACGGCCCCGCTCCTTCCCTGGGAGTGATAATTGAGAGCCCTGATTGGGAACCCTGATTGGGAACCCTCATTAGGAACCCTCATTAGGAACCCTAAGTAGTTGTGGCTGCCTCAGCAGGGTGTGCAGGGACCTCTCTCCCCCTGGTCTCTCCCCACAAGCCCAGGGGTGCTCTGGGGGTCTCTGTTCAGCTCTGCACCCCGGGGCTCTCGGGGCTCTCTCGCCCTGCTGAGCTCTGCGGCTCCTGCCCTCCCCCCTGCAGCTCCTGGGGCTGGGGGCTCTGGGAAAAGCTCTGGGGGGGCTCCCAAACCCCTCGGGGGTTCCCAGGGCTGGGATGGTTAAGCAGCGGCCAGTGGGACATCCAAATGGGACATCACACAGGGACACCCCAATGGGACGCCTCAGAGGGACATCCCAGAGGGACCCCCCAGAGGGACACCTCAGAGGGACATCCAAATGGGACATCCCAGAGGGGCACCCCACAGGGACATCCCACCCATGTCCCTCCTGTCCCTGCTGTCCCTCTGTCCCCGTATCCTCCTGTCCCTCATGTCCATCTGTCCCCGTATCCTCCTGTCCCTGCTGTCCCCGCTGTCCCTCCTGTCCCTGCTGTCCCCGTATCCTCCTATCCCCCCTGTACCTCTGTCTCCATATCCTCCTGTCCCTCAGTCCCCGCTGTCCCTCTGTCCCTCTGTCTGTCCCTGCTGTCCCTCCTGTCCCTCCTGTCCCTCTGTCCCCGCTGTCCCTCCCAGGTTAAGCCCGGCCCAAATCCGAGCCTGTCCCGCCCGAGCGCTGCCACCGCCGGGGCTGCCCCGCTGCCCTGCCCCTAAATCACTGCTCGGCACACATAATCCTGACTTCACACTTTTTCCCAGACAATATCTTTCCATATAATCTTAATGATTCCTGCTGCAATAACAAATAGGCAGCCCTGAGAATAACTTCACCCGGGCTGGCTCGTGCCAAGAATCTCAGCACTTGGCCCTTCTCTGGGTGTTTTCCCTCCAATCCATCTGCACAAACACAAGTGGGCCAGCTCTGTGCCTCAGGAATGAGCAGATAAAAAGGCAATCATTTATTTTTCCACCAAAGCTAGAAGTATTTTATAGAATTTGCTAAAGTTTTTGTTTCAGGAAATTTCATCATGTCTCCAGGAAAAAAAATACCAACAAAAAAACCCCCAAAAAAGCACCTAATTGGCCTCAGATTTTCTAACTCCCTTTTCATTTTTGTAATATGAGGAGGTCTAGGTCATCTCAAGGTCACTGCAGTTAGTGTTGCTTTAGTGCACCTCTGTGGATACCTCGTTTCTGCAGCAGTTTTTCCTTGAAAAACAGCCCCAGCCTGCTGCTGTAACACCACTTTCCTTGGCAGCCAGCTGCATTCCTTTAGCATATGGAAATATTTTTTAAAACACAGAACATATAGGGCTGCTTGTAGGTGAAATTCTCCAACAGAAATGGAGCAAATGCTTCTAAGCCCTTTGAATGGTGCTGTAAAAAGGAAAAAAAAAAAAAGGCTTTTAACAGAAATCTGCCGTTTCCCATTATCTACACTGGGATCTTGATGTCAAAATAAAATGCTGGTGGTTATCAAATGAATACAAATGTTTTGCTTGGGAAAATTTTAATTTTACCACCCTCCCAAGGCTCCCTGTGTGTTTACATGGCTTCAGGTGCTGAGGTCATTCCAGCCTGGGGTGAGCTTGAATCTTTTGGTCACTCTCGGTAAAGCTGCAGATTCCAAAGCTTTTGTTTCAGAAAAACTTGATCTGTGGTAAATTGAAAATGTAACAAATGCTGAGTCTGCATCTGCTGGAGAAACAGAGCTGGGAAGAAAGAAGTGTTTGTGCCTGAATGACTGGATTTTTCTGAACAGGTGAGGCCAGAGAAGACAGGAGGCACCAGCCCAGAATCCCAGGATGGTTTGGGTTGGAAGCGACATTAAAGCTCATCCAGCTGAGCTGGACCCATGCCCTGAGTTACTGCTCAAGCTTCTCCTTCAGAGGGACCAGCCCAGGCTGGAATTATTGGATTTCAATTGCAGATTTGAAGCAAATCTGGTGCTTTCTACAGGCACCCCTTATTTGGATTGGTCCCTTTGTGCTGCTGACCAAACCTGGCAACATTTTGCAAATTCACCAAGGAAAAGCCCAAATGCAAATGGAAAGTGGAGGGGAAGGCTGGGCAGGTGTGGAGGAAGAGGCTCCAGGTGCCTGATCCTGTACACAACAGAGCATTTTGGATTTGCTGAGGAAGGGCAAAGTGGGGGGAGACACATGGAGAGGATGGAGCAGTGAGAGCCTCAGGGCCTGCCCCAGCCCTGGGGCACTTCCCAAGCCTTAGGAGGGCTCAGGGCTCAGGAGCAGCTCCCCCAGGGCTGGCACAGCTGGCACATCTGGCACAGCTGCACATCTGCCAAGGCCCTGGGGGCAGCTCCAGCCTGCCAGCCTGGAAGGGACCCCAGGGCTCGGTGATGTCACACCCAGGAAATGAATTACAGCAGGACCTGGAGAAAGTTGTTGTGGAAGTGGTTGTGTTCCTACAGGAGAAGGGTTTTCTCTGGCTGAGCAGAGGACCAGGCTGGACCCTGGGGCCGAGGGAAAACAAGAGGCAGAGGCTGTGCTGCACTGGAGGCTCCTGCTGGGGGATCCTGCTCCTGCTCTGGCCCTGCAGCTCCTCTGGCACAGTGTGGGGCTTCCCTGGCCTTGCTCATCCCCCAAAAAACCTTGTTTTTCTCACCAGCAGCAGCTGTGGGAGGAAGCTGTTCCTGATGAATTGTCCCTCTCCAGGTTCCCTGCAGCCCCTCCAGGCCCTGCCAGGGGCTCTGAGATCTCCACACATCCTTCCCTTCCCAGTGCTCACACCCAGCTGCATTTTTGGTGAGCACAGCAGGCTCTGTGTGCCCCTCCTGCTTCATCCTGAGCACATTTTGCCATATGAGGCAAATAGCAGCCCTGGAACAGGCACCAGTAACAAATGCAGAGTTTTCTCTGTGGATGATTTCCTGCAAACAGTCATTTCTAGGAGTCTGCTGGTCAGAGCTGGCTGCACACCCCAGCCCAAGAGCTTCCCTCTGGCAGAGCTGCTGAGTTATTTGCCATGACTTGCCCCTGGCTGTTTTCTGTGGGTGATTGATGATGTACCTTGGGTGCTCTTCTCTTGTTTTGCTTTTTCTCTCCACGAGCAGAGAACTGGAACAAGAGCAGTGAAATGAGGAAATCCAAGTTGCCACTTGGACTTGCAGCAGGAGCTGCAGAGCCAGCACACACTGATGAGAGCTGGCCAGGCTCCCCTGCCCTGTGACCCCTGGCAGCTCCCCAGCCCATGGCTGAGGGTTGAACTGCTCCCCTGGGACACACACAGCCCAAACACGCTGGGCCCTGCTCCTTCCCAGCTCCTGCAGCACAGCAGGCATCCACATCATCTTCCTTTTCAAGGAAAATCAACATTTTCAGGAACCCCATGGACTGGATGTGTGTCCTTCTCCTCAGCCAGGGCTGTGGTGGGGAGTGAGGAGAGCACAGAATTCCTGGGAGCCACAGAGGGCGAGGGCAATGGCACCACAAAGCCAAAGCTTTAATTTAGTGCATTCTGAGCTCTCATGGTCACCTGTGCCACAGCAGGGGCTTCATTTCTGCACCCTGGCAGGAGCTGAGAGGAAAGCACTCTGTGATTTCAGGGCAGCTGGAGATGTGGGGCTGCCTCAGCTCCTGCCCAGCACAGGCTGGGTGCTGGCCCCACACACCCCAAAAAGGCATTTTGGTGCCACGAAGGGCAGCCAAGCTGCTGGGCTGAGCCTGGGATGGCAGAGCCGTGGGACATCTCAGCTGTGTGAGCTGCTCCTACAGCTGCTGGGTCAAAGCCCATCAACAGGGGCTGGGCAATGCTCTCGTGGCACAGCACAGAAATGCACAAAACCCATCTGGCATCTGCTTCTCTTCCCAGTGAACTCAAACCCAGCACACAGATCTGTTTGCGTGGACAGAGGAGCAGCTGGCTCATCAAAGCCAGGGGCACGCCTGCTCTGCCTTCAGCAGGCTCCCTGTATTTATAAAGTGAGAAACTGCAGCGCTTTTGGACGTGCAGGTGGATAAATATTCCTGCCAGACCTGCTGCAGGGTTTGAAGTCTCCCTGAAGCCGCTTCTCTGAGTCAGCCCTGCCCAGGGAATGTTCCCTGGGGAGCTGGGGATGAGGGAATGGTGTCCTGGGGGAGCTGGGAGTGAGGGAATGGTGTTCTGGGGGAGCTGGGAGTGAGGGAATGGTGTCCTGGGGGAGCTGGGAGTGAGGGAATGGTGTCCTGGGGGAGCTGGGGATGAGGAAATGTTCCCTGGGGGAGCAGGGAATGAAGGAATGCTGCCCTGGAGGAGCTGGGAGTGTTCTCTGGAGGAGCTGGGAATGCTGTCCTGGAGGAACTGGGAGTGCTGTCCTGGAGGAACAGGGAATGCTGCCCTGGGGGAGCTGCTCTGGCAGCTCTCTGGCCCTGGCCAGCTCTGGCCAGAGGATTGTGCCCAGCACAGCCCCAGCTCTGCCCTGCCACAGTCCTGGAGGGCTCAGGCAGATGTGGGGCCCAACATCTGTCTCCTTGGCCTGGCACCCCTGGAAGGAGCTGCAGCTTCCCTGCCAGCCTGGAAAATGCAGCTCAGGCTGAGGCTGGAGCTCAGAGGCAGCGGTTCCAGGGGTGCTCAGAGCCCCAGGAACCCACAGCAGGGCAGCACAGCTGAACCAGGGCAGGGCAGGGCAGCACAGATCCTGTCCCAGCTGCTGCCAGCCCTGCCTGGGCACTGCCACTGCTGCACAGATACAGCTAAACCCTGTCCTAGGAAAGCCCAGCCCAGGCCAGAGCCAGCCCAGGGCTTTATCTGAGCTGCAGCCAGCCCAGCCCAGCACAAAACGAGTTTATCCAAATTGCATCTCCTTTTACGCGTGTAGCTGGAGTGCCCAAAGCTGAATAAAACAATTATTAACACACTTTTCTCTGTTAGAGCCTTTTATTTATTTTTTTAATTTTTTTTTTTTCTCAAACAGGCCTTCTACAAGGAAAGTTTAGAGTAGAATCAGGGAAAGGTTTGGGCTGGAAGGGACCTGAAATCCCAGCTCCCCCACCCTGCCATGGCAGGGACAGCTCCAGGCTCTGTCCAGCCTGGCCTGGGACTCTGCCAGGGGGATTTTGGTGACGTGGGCTGTATGTGGCCTTAGCTGGGTTTTGATAAAGTAAATTGAGAATAATTGTTTCTGTGGCTCTCGGAGAAGGAGCTCCCTCAGGATAAAGAAAATCAGGAATTGTCCCTTGGAAGGAACCACCATGGCTGTTACCTGGCTGGATTTCCCAGTCTTGGAGTTCATTTTCATGATCTGATCAGAATTTTCTGGTTCTGGTGAGCTCTGTGCTTGTCCAGCTTCCCCTGGGAGGAACAGAGGGAACAGCCCTGACCTGGATCCATCCTACCAGTGCCACTGCCCCTCACTGAGGGCTCTGGGAAAGCCACTAGATGTCACTGCTATATTGCACCAATCAAGTTAAAATAATATTTTTCTGGCAATAAATGTCCTGACTCATAAGGAAGTTGGTTTATAAAAGCTGTGGATAGTTTGGATTCCTTCCAGTTAAAAAACACAACAAAACTTCTTTTTCTTTTCTTTTTTTTTTTTTTATTTCACTAAAAATATTGGATCCAAGTTCAAAACACTCATTTCACAAATAACATTGATTTGTATTTTAAAAGGAGGAATACTTTGAAGTTAATACCAAGTAAAGAAACGTGGTCTGTGAACTCAGATGATGGGAAAAAATTCTGCCTGCAGGTCTGCAGTGCTAAAGACAAGGCTTGGCTGAAGGCAGGGCTGGAGATGGGCAGGGATCCTGCTGCTGTGTGCTCAGGGCAAAAATATTGTATTCATGTGAGAAACAACAGCAGTGGCACCAAAATATTGTATTAATATTGTATTAGTGTGAGACACCAGCAATGGCAGCAAGAATATTGTATTCATGTGAAACAACAGCAGTGACAGCAAAATATTGTATCAATGTGAAAAACAACAGCAATGGCAGCAAAAAAAATGTATTAATATTGTATTAATATTGTAGTATTATTGTAGTAATATTGCATTAATGAGCCTTTGATGTCCCCTCACCCACAGCAGCAGGACCCACCCTTGGCAGAGCCAAACCCTACCTTGGGAAGGGCTCCCCAAACCCAAAAGGGCCCTGGGCAGCAGCTAAAGTGCATTTTAATGGCATTTTAATGGCATTTTAATGGGCCAGCTCACAGGGCTGGGGCTCACTCAAACTCCTTCCTCTGTTTCTCTCTCCTGTGAGGGGAGGGTGTTTGGGTTTGGGTTTGTGTTCTAAGGATTTGACTATTGAAAACCTGGCAGATGAGCTCAGAATTTAACTCTCCTGGGAGGAAATTTAATGTGTCTGAATCCACTGAGGATTCCTTCCCCAAATGAACCCTTGGGGTTTTCTCCTGGTGTCCCCTCGGCAAGAAGTGGCTGCTGCAGGGGATGAGTATCCTGAGCTCCTGGTACTGCAGGATGCAGAGAAAATCCTAAATTCTGAAATTCAGAAAATGCTCACCCTCATCTGTCGTGGGAAGCTCTTTTTTTGAAGATGGGGAATGCAAATTTGGGATGGAATGGGATAATGGGATGGGATGGGATGGGATGGGATGGGATGGGATGGGATAATGGGATGGGATTTTGGGATGGGATGGGATTTTGGGATGGGATTTTGGGATGGGATTTTGGGATGGGATTTTGGGATGGGATTTTGGGATGGGATTTTGGGAGGGGATGGGATTTTGGGATGGGATGGGATTTTGGGATGGGATTTTGGGAGGGGATGGGATATTGGGATGGGATTTTGGGATGGGATGGGATTTTGGAATTTTAGGATTATTAATCACCTGGCATCCAGCAAAAACCTCCTCCAGAGCCATGGCCAGAGCCAGGGAAGTGGAGCTGGAGGGAATCCCTGCTGATGGGCAGAGCTGGGGTGTTCCATGTCCAGGCAAACTCCCAGCCAGAGCAGGGCTGAGACAGAGGAAGGCAGAAAGGCAAGAGCAGCTCCATTCCCTGGCTCAGGTTACTTACAGAGGCAGGAAAGCTCAGCCTGAGGATGAATTATGAGCTCTCAACCGAGCAGAGCCATAGTAAGGAGGGAGGAATTGGATGAGTAAGGCAGGAGGGGAAAAGCAAACACTGAGTAATGGCAGTACCAGGCTGGTTCCCTCAAAGCTGTAAGCACAGAGATAGCACAGCCCAGGGCTGGGCCCAGTGTCCAGGGAATAAATCACACTGCTCTGGATTTTGATAAAACATTCTCTCACACCAGACGGATCCAATACTTCCTGGGTCCATCCTGTTCAGGCCCAGCACAGGAGATGCAGTTCCAGCTCTGCACCATTGATGGTTCCAAGGGCTGCAGGCTCCCAGAGCTCTGTAAACTGCCAGGGAAGGATTTCTGTCCCTCTCCCTGGCCAGGACACCAGTGCCACCACAGGGAGCTCTAATTAACATCAGTTCACTGCAATGGCAGGAGGAGTGAGTGCCTGGGAGGGAAGGTGAGCTATGGACGTGGAGGAAATTCAAAATGGTCCTTAAGTGGCTGTGGATGCTTCAAACCCATCTTTGCACACAGAATATACTGAGCACAAATAAGAAAAGAGCAAACTCTTCATAGGCCAAGTGCCCCAGCAGCTCTGTGGAAGCAATTCTGCACCCTGGGCCAAAGTTTGGATTGCATTTTTCAGCAAAAACTTATATATACTATAGAAATTAGATAGATATAGATATAGATATATAGATACATAGATACAGATATAGATATATAGATACATAGATATAGATATAGATAGAGAGATAGAGAAATATAGACATACAGACATATATCTATATCTATACATAGATATATAGATATATTGATATACAGTAATTTCACGATTATAAACCACACCTGATTATAAGCCGCATGTTACAATACGGAGTGTGATAAAAGGTATCTGTTCTATCACCATCTGTTGAGGGTGGGGGCAGTGATCCTGATCTCTGTGGGAGGTATTCTGCTAATGGCCCATCCATTGAAACCAGGCAGGGCATTGTTCTTTATCTTTTCACAACCCATCCTTCCTCCAGTGAGTCATTTTCTGCTCATGGCCATTGAGTCCCACTGTGGGACTGATAAAATTACTGCATCCCATTGGAAGTTGCTCCAGCCAGGGGGAAGAGCCCAACATTTCTTACCAAGATAAAAACAGAGGTTTTGGGACACTAAGGGAGCCTCTTTCTCCACTGAACTCCAGAGGGAAACCGGATTTCTCCACATCACCACTGGAGCTCTGGAGGGAAACTGCACCTTGTACAGGAGCACTGCTCCAACTGAGCCACATCTGTCACTGCAGGAGGATGCAGCCACCATGGAATGGGACTGCTGCCAACACCCTGCCTGATGGGGTGTCAGGTTGTACTCTGACTGTGTCAGGGTTTGGGGTTTGTTTCTTTGTAGTGCTGTATTTCTATTTTGATTTCCCTAGTAAAGAACTGTTATTCCTAATTCCCATATCTTTGCCTGAAAGCCCCTTGATTTCAAAATTATAATAATTTGGAGGGAGGGGGTTTACATTCTCCATTTCAAAGAGAAGCTCCTGCCTTTTTCAGCAGACACCTGTCCTCCAAACTAAAACAGCAACTTTTCATTCTTTGTCCATATATAAGCCGCACCTGATTATAAGCCGCACTTTGGGTTCGGACCAAAATTTTAGTCAAAATGGTGCAGCTTATAATCGTGAAATTACTGTAGATACAGATATAGGTAACAGTATATATGTATATATAGAATTAAGAGTCAAGTTTATCCTCCCATGCCTTTTGCTGTCCTTCAATGGTACAAAAGGGAGTCACTGCAAAATTTTTTTGAGTAACATTAAAGAAGGTAGCTGCTAGTGATTAGTGGTTTGTTTATTTTCTCAGCTAATTGATGCAGAATAGCTGGATTTAGTGTCTCACTCAGCCTGCAACCACTCCTGTGAGTTCAGCACTTGCTGCTGGTGGAAGTGCTGCTCACTGCTGTTCCACAGTGAGTAACTTCTGCTCATGCTGTGGTTTAATAACAACAGGAGTTGGGTTTGCTGCTACCAAAACCATTTCATTATGACACATGCAAAGACGTGAAATCCTCTTGTGCAATAATAAGGGGGAAAAAAGAAATCTTTCCATCCACTTGTACAAAAGAAGCCTCAAGAGATCAGTGCTATAATAGGAAGAAAACAAACATGATTCAGGTTAGAAAAATGCAGCTAATATGTCTAAAGGAAACTGCAAGTGCTTAATCTAACAGGGATTTGGGGAGCAGTGCTGTTGGGCATGGCTGGGAGTCACAGGGAGACAGCAAGTGGGATTTGAACAGATAATAATTGGGGTTTTGCTGAAATGGCACTGTCAGCACGGGGTGTGGGATGTTGTGTCCAGCTGTGTGCAGCCCCAGTGGATGGGAGGCACAAATCAGCACAAAACAGCACAAATCAACAGAAATCAGCACAAATCAAATCAACACAAATCAACAGAAATCACCACAAATCAGCACAAATCAGCACAAATCAACAGAAATCAGCACAAATCAACACAAATCAATACAAATCAGCACAAATAAAATCAGCACAAATCAATACAAATCAACACAAATCAAACCAACAAAAATCAATACAAATAAAATCAACAGAAATCAGCACAAATCAAATCAACACAAATCAACAGAAATCACCACAAATCAGCACAAATCAGCACAAATCAAATCAGCTCAAATCAATACAAATCAAATCAACACAAATCAGCACAAATCAGCACAAATCAATACAAATCAGCACAAGTAAAATGAGCTCAAATCAATATAAATCAGCACAAATCAAATCAACACAAATCAACACAAATCAAATCAACAAAAATCAGCACAAATCAACAAAAATCAACAGAAATCAATAAAAATCAGCACAGGGGCTGGCACTGGGCAGCACCAATGTTGGCTCTGCTCAGCCATGAAAAAAGCAAGAGGGAGTTTCCTTTTCATTTCAGCAGCCCTTGGTTCATTTTACCTCTGTTTTTGTGGGGTGAGGAGCCTGGGGGAAGCCAAGTAGCAGAGCCTGGTGTCCTGTGGGATTGTCCAGAACAACAATCAATAAATGACTTGGAGAAGAGCCAGTGCTGAGGTTTAAACACTGTTTGTGGCACAAAAAGAAATGGAGAAGGTCTTTGCTGAGTGGGAATCCTGGGTGCAGGTTTTGGGAAGAGGCAGAGGCCCTTGGTCTGTCCCTACCCCAACTGGGCTCAGAACTCTGCAGCACTGCTCAGCACCTCCCTAAAGCAGGGTTTAGCTGGAAATAAAGGCTGGAAATGAAAGCCAGCCCAAGCTGGGGCTCTGTGACTTTTTAGGGACTTGTCCTGGGGCAGAGGAACTGTGACTGCAGGAACAGCAACATCTGCTCTTGCACAGCCCAGCTGTTCCAGCTTCCATTCACAGAAATGCAGCAGGATTTGGCTGTCACTGTGGAACAGGGAGCAGTTAAAGCTTCATCATCATCATCATCATCATCATCATCATCATCATCACCACCAGGGCCAGGCCTGGCTGGGATCGCTGCAGCTGCAGCTCAGGACAGGCTGCACTGGGACTCTGGGGTGGGAGGGCTGCATTTCAACCTCAGCTGCAGCTCTTGGGCTCTTTCTCCTTGGTTCCTGCTGCTGGAATGTCCTTTCCAGGCTGGGTCCTTGCTCTGCTCCAGTCCAGGGGGTGGGCAGGGCACCAGCCCTGGGCACACAGAACAGCACTGGCAGAGCCTCCCACATCCGAGCTCCACCTCCAGAGTGTCTGAGGTCTGCCCGTGGCTGCAGGACCCTTCCCCAGAGCAGATTTGCTGGTGGGGAGGCAGCCAGGCTCGCTCCTGGGTTTGGGTTTGTTTGGATCCCAGCAGCAGTGGGAGTGTGCTCTTGGAAAGGGCTGGGCAGAGATGGGGAAACCTCAAACATTTTGGAGGTTCAGTCTGGAAACCTCTCTGGTTTGGAAGTCCACCAAAAGCTTGTCATGGGATGGTCGGGAGACTGGGTGGGGTTTACCTCTGAGGATAGAGTGCAAAAGTGAGAATTGTTTAGCTTGGAAGAAGAAAGGGCTGGGGAGAATGGGAGTGAGGTGTTTGGGAAAGGTACTGTGAAAACGAATCCACTCCTCCAGTTAACATCTCTCCCTAACAGGAAAGAAGGGATCACTCAGCAAAAAATCAAACAGAAATGATTTTATCATGGACCATTTAGCTGCACTGCTTGGGAGCCCTGGTCCCCCAAGGCAGAGATGAGAACTGGTACAAACAGCTGGGTTTAGCAGAAATGACATCGAGTTTGAGATTCTCTAAGCAGTTTTCCCTCTGTGTGATTTGCCTGAGAGGGTTTTAAATGATTTGGGCTCCTCAGCACAGCAGGGCCAGGAGCTCCTGGAGCTGAGCAAGGGCTGGAGCATCTCAGTGCCCAGGAAGGGCTGAGGGAGCTGGGGCTGCTCAGCCTGGAGAGGAGCCCCAGCTGAGAGGGGCTCAGCCCTGTCTGTCCCTGGATGTTCCTGTGTGTCCCTGTCTGTCCCTGCCTGTCTGTCCCTGTCTGTCCCAGGTGTCTCTGTGTGTCTGTCCCTGTGTGTCTGTCTGTCCCTGTGTGTCCCTGTCTGTCTGTCTGTCTCTGTGTGTCCCTGTCTGTCTGTCCCTGTGCACAGGGAGGCTCAGAGCAGTCCCAGGCTCTGCTCCAGGTCCCAGCAGTGGCACCAGAGGAAGGGGCAGGGGCTGATCCCAGGAATTGCCCCTGCACAGGAGGCAGAACCTGTGCCCTGGGCAGTACCCAGCCCTGAGCAGGGAGTGCAGAGAGGCTGTGGAGTGTCCCCCCCTGGGGACATTACAGATATTCCTGTGCCCTGAGCTCTGGGATGGAGCAGGGAGGTGGCACCAGGTGACCCAAGCTGAGCCAGGCTGGGATTCTGGGAATTCCAGAGGAGAATCAGTCCTGACTGAAGCTTTTACAGCTTTTCACTCAGCAGCCCTCAGTGCAAACATCAGGCTCTGACCTAGCCAGGCTTAGCAGAAATGCCATTGAGAGCCTTGTGCTCAGGTTTTTGTGTGGCTTTGACAGAAACATCTGGGGCAGATGTTCAGACATTTGACCATGATTTTGTGTGTCTGATGGGACTTCTGAAAGAGCTCACACAACAAAATCCAGTCAGTAATCCACCATCCATGGATGGAAATGCTGCCCAGGTGTTTTTATCTCAAGAGCTTATACACCAAACCCCCTGTTATCTCTGATAACTCCTGATAACCCAGCAGTGACCAGCAGCCCTTCTCTACAGGGATTTTTAGGGTTGTAAGGAGCAGGGACGATGTTGAAGTCTGGATGAGCACAGGGCTGAGGGAACAGCAGTGGAGCAGGTTTGGGATGGGACTGCCAGCCCTGTGCTGAATGAACTCACCACTGGATGTCAGCGTTTCTCTGCTGGAGAGGGGCAGGGACGCTTTGATTTGGCACTAAAATTGGTTTTTATTGTCTGGGTGGTTTTTTTCTCCCCCAAACAGCCAGTCCTGGGATGTTCGGGAGTTTGGCACCCTTGGCTGCAGCTGGGAGCAGATCCCCCAGTTCTGGGGGCTCCTCCTCAGCCCCCAGACCCCAAACTGGGCTGAGAATTCTGTGCTCGAGGCAAACAGAACATTAAAACTGCTCGCTTTAGTATATGTATCTATATATCTATATATCTATATATCTATATATCTATATATCTATATATCTATATATCTATATATCTATATATCTATATCTACATCTATCTATAATATATAATATAGAATGTACACATATAATATATATCTATATATTTAATATTCATATATATTTGTATAGTATTTCTATATATATGATAGATGCACATTTGTGTATATGTACCTGTGTATATATGCATATTTGTAACATTTATAATGTTATATATATATATATTTACAATAGGTATATTCAGTATTTAAGGAAGATGGGATTTCCCCTTGTTAACCTTTTAACCTTGTTGACCAGTTGTGAATTGCTGACCTGAGCACAGGTAAGGCTAAGTTCATTTTTCCTGGAGTGACAGACAAGGAAAACGCCTTTGAGCATCACTGAGCTAAACCTGAGCAGCTTTTTTACCTGCCCTGTATCTCTGGTGTCCAGCTCTGCTGGAATGTCAGGGATTTTGCAAACTGCTTTTCTCATCTCAGGTGTGGTGTGAACCTGCTTGGTCACAGGAGCTGCCCATTGTTAATAAATAATTTTAAATAAATCCTGCCACTTCACACTTTGTGTTCCTCAGAGAGCAGCCCAGGAATAGAGCTGAGTACATCCCTCCCTCCTGCCCCAATCCAGGAGCTGCTCTGTGAGCAGGGCAGGGAGAGGAATTCAACATCTTGTTTCACTCAGGGCTCTGGAAGAGATGGAGAGCCTGCAAAAGAGGGCACAGAAAATAATCCAACAGTTCTGTCAGCCTGCATCCAGCTCTTGGTGCAAGTGAAGTAATTTGTAATTAAACAGAGAGATAATGGAGCTGTTAGTGGGCTGCAGGAATTTGGGAGACCTGTGAGGTAATGAAACCATGCAACTGCAGAGTGTAAGGATAGATGAATTATAATTAAATTCTTAATTTCCCTGCCAAAGAAAAACAGAAGAAAAAGATTTGGCATCTCACACAGAGTCTTTTGAGATTGGATAAAGTGGAATTTTTTTGAGTTGTAAGATCAAAGTGATTTCCTAATTTCAAACGAGGCTGCAATGACACCACATTCTTACTAATGAAGACTGGTAAAATTGGTAAAATGCTGACCTGGGTGGGCTTAGGGTCTTTGGGTTTAAAACCACATGAGAAAATATTTGTACCTTGTGCTCCTGTTAGCTGACTGTGCCACGAGGGCAGCAGCACAGAGGGCTCTGCTCAGGGTAATTTATTTTATATCCTTTGCAGGATTTTTTCTCCCTCTGGACCAAAGGTGTCTCTGGGATTGGGGTGAATGATGAACAACGGCAAAATGAATTCCCCTGTGACACAGTCAGCTAACAGGAGCATAAGGTATGAATATTTTTTGATGTGGTTTAAACCCAAAGACCCCAGACTCACCCAGACCAGCATTTCACCAGTTTTACCAGCCCTGGGTGTGTGATGGAGCAGGAGCTGCTGGGTGAGTCCTCACTCCAGAGGTCACCCTGTGGCACAGAGCAGCACACGAGCCCGGGATGCTCCTGCCAAAGCCAAGGGGATCAGGAACTGGGAAACTTCCAGCTCAGGAGCTCAGGATGGATGGCTTTGGGTGCTGGGGTCGATTGGAGGTGCCAGGGAAGGGTTCACTACGAATATTTGGTTTTTCCATAGGGGTGTGGCACCCTTTGTGTGCCTTGAAAAACGCCCCTTCATGTTCTGCTGGGGCTTAATTAAAAGCAGTTGGTTAATGAGGGGCAGTTTGTGTCATTGCAGGTGCTGAACTCCCCCAGCCCAGCTCCACGAGCCACAGCCCCTGCAGGATGCTCAGGGAATGAAGCAGGAATGCTCAGCTGGTCTGGTCCCAAACTCAGCTCCTGCCCATTTCCCCAGGCTGTGACCTGGACACTCTGCAGCTCCATTAACCAGGAGTTCAGGCATTGCCAACAGAAGATATGAAAGAAATCGTTCTCAAGTGCTGGATTTGACTTCTCTTGTTCCAGGGGCACTGCAGTGGGTCCAGCACTGCTCCCTCAGCTGTGCCAGACTCAACCACCCAAACTGAGCCTGTTCCCACTGCTGGAGCTGTGGGGTGTCAGGAGGGCTCTGCAGCACTTCTCAGAGCTCTGACCTAGCTAATGTGCCCTCTGCAGCTGCTCTTTGGAGTTTTCCCAACACCTACAATCCAATTGCTTGAAGCAGGTGCTGGTAGAAGAGGCAATGACCAGCCCAGCGTGGGGGGAGAGTACAGACCAAGGTCTCACCAGGCTTTAACCCAGGCAAAGCCCCAAACATGCTGAACAGACCCAAATGAGGCTTAAATCCAGATTTTATAGAGGCTGAAAGGGGCAGCAATGATTCCCCTGAGATGTAAAAGGACCAGACACATCTTCTGCTCTTCCTGGTCCAGCCTCTCATTCAGAAATGGTGCTTTTCCATTCAGAAATGGTGCTTTTCCATTCAGAAATGGTGCTTTCCATTCAGAAATTGTGTTTTTCCCTGAGCCAAGGAGAGGCTGCTTCGCTGGCACCTGGCAGTGAGCATCATCATCATCATCATCATCATCATCATCATCATCATCATCATCATCATCATCATCATGGGTGGGGGTTTCTTCTCCTCCCAGGTTATCTCTGTGCCAAAAACCCTGCAGGTGCCTCCAGGCCAGCTGCGGTGTCAGGGGGTGATGGGGATGCCTGAAGCTCTGCAGGTTTTATCTATCTCCTGCTCAATCTGCTTCCCTTACTTGGAGCTGGAATTGGGAATTTTGAGGCTGGAATTGGGAATTTGGGGTTTGAGTCCTGGATGTGCTGCTGAGTGTGCTGGGACACAGCCTGTACCAGAAATGATGCACAAAGCCTGTGAAGTTTATAAACTCCTCTTTGGGCTAAAGACCTCTCAGAGGGGATTGCTGAGAGTTCTAACTCTGCAGCTGCTCCTCTGTGTTCACTAAAGCTCAAAGTTACCCCAGGCTGGAGTTCATGTTTCAGGTACTGCCCCCTGCAAACTGCTCCTGGTTCACAGCATCCACAACTGGGATGGATTTGTCTTCTGGAGAAGCTCCTGGTCCTTATCTCTCTGAGTAACCAATGCAGAACTCCTCTGACTGTCAGATCCCCTGTGGTACTCATTCCTTCTGAATGGGCCAGGACACCAGCTTCCCTTCCCTTCCCTTCCCTTCCCTTCCCTTCCCTTCCCTTCCCTTCCCTTCCCTTCCCTTCCCTTCCCTTCCCTTCCCTTCCCTTCCCTTCCCTTCCCTTCCCTTCCCTTCCCTTCCCTTCCCTTCCCTTCCCTTCCCTTCCCTTCCCTTCCCTTCCCTTCCCTTCCCGGAACTTCCCTTCCCTTCCCGGAACTTCCCTTCCCTTCCCGGAACTTCCCTTCCCGGAACTTCCCTTCCCGGAACTTCCCTTCCCGGAACTTCCCTTCCCTTCCCTTCCCGGAACTTCCCTTCCCTTCCCGGAACTTCCCTTCCCGGAACTTCCCTTCCCGGAACTTCCCTTCCCTTCCCGGAACTTCCCTTCCCGGAACTTCCCTTCCCTTCCCTTCCCGGAACTTCCCTTCCCTTCCCGGAACTTCCCTTCCCGGAACTTCCCTTCCCGGAACTTCCCTTCCCGGAACTTCCCTTCCCTTCCCTTCCCGGAACTTCCCTTCCCTTCCCTTCCCTTCCCTTCCCTTCCCTTCCCTTCCCTTCCCTTCCCTTCCCTTCCCTTCCCTTCCCTTCCCTTCCCTTCCCTTCCCTTCCCTTCCCTTCCCTTCCCTTCCCTTCCCTTCCCTTCCCTTCCCTTCCCGGAACTTCCCTTCCCTTCCCTTCCCTTCCCTTCCCTTCCCTTCCCTTCCCTTCCCTTCCCTTCCCTTCCCTTCCCTTCCCTTCCCTTCCCTTCCCTTCCCTTCCCTTCCCTTCCCTTCCCTTCCCGGAACTTCCCTTCCCGGAACTTCCCTTCCCTTCCCTTCCCTTCCCTTCCCTTCCCTTCCCTTCCCTTCCCTTCCCTTCCCTTCCCTTCCCTTCCCTTCCCTTCCCTTCCCTTCCCTTCCCTTCCCTTCCCTTCCCTTCCCTTCCCTTCCCTTCCCTTCCCTTCCCTTCCCTTCCCTTCCCTTCCCTTCCCTTCCCTTCCCTTCCCTTCCCTTCCCTTCCCTTCCCTTCCCTTCCCTTCCCTTCCCTTCCCTTCCCTTCCCTTCCCTCTCCACTCTTTCTCCCTCTGTCACACAAATTCTCTCTCCCTTCTGCCTGCCCTTGTGCTTCCCTGACTTTTGCAGTTTGAGATAAAAGTGACAGAGATGCAGCAAAGAGTGGCACAGGTTGCTGGGTGGGGTGAGCAGATTTGTGGTTCCTTAAACCTCGTTTCCCTAAGGAAACAAACCTAAAATCAAATGCCTTGTGGTACGGAGTACATCTGAAAAATATTTGCATAAGGAATAGAAATTCCCTAATTGTGGCATTTTCCATGTCTCTCAAAACCATTGCAAAGCTCCTCCTAACCAGCAGCTCTGTGGCTGTGGCACGCTGGCTGGGATTTGGGGCCAGGTCTGCTGCTCTGCCTGGGGAGGAGGTTGGGTTTAATTCCCACAGCACAATCACCCATCCCTGGGAGCTCCAGAGTGATCCTGGAAGGCTCTCTTGGCTTCTGGGCTTCAGAGAGTCCCAGCCTGGCTCAGTCACCTGGTGCCACCTCCCTGCTCCCTCCAGAGCTCAGGGCACAGGAATATCTGGAGCAAAAGGAATAAAATCAGGATTTACTGAAAGGAATAAAATTGGGATTTACTGAAAGGATCCACCTTGGGCACTGCAAGAGCCTTTGGGCTGCACCCAAATCAAATCCCAGATGGATCCTGGGCACAAGTTTTACACTTTTAGAAATTTGGGTTCATCTCCACATTGGGGTCAATTCTCCAAGCACAGCCCCAGGCTATGAAGTCTCAGCCCCTGGCTTTGCCCCCTTTCCCTCGCTGTTGTTTCTGATTTTTGGGTACCAGTTGTCCTTGATTCTCCAGCTAGAAAGGAATTGTTTTGTCACTCCCCTGTGAAGAGAACTCACTAACACCTGATATGAAGTTTCAGAGTCACACACCAAGCAGCAGAGATTCTGAAAAATAGAAAAGCTGAACCCCAAGGCATCAGGCTGGCTGTTATGGGCAGAGCCCAGGGGGATTCACTGCTGTAAACGATGGGAATCAATCAAAGCACAGGGCTCAGCCCCAGCAGCATCCTGAGCAAACCCCGAGGTGCTCATCAGCTGAGGGCACCCTCTCTGTGCCACTCTGCACAGATGTTAGCAGCTGGAGGGCATCCCCCAGCAGTGGGGATGGGTGCAGGAATTCCTGTGAGTCCCCCCAGGATGTCACACAAACCTCCTGGGGTTCAGGGCACACAGATGAGATATTTAGGAAAGCTGGAGAGGTTCTTTCCAGGAACCCTCACTTTGCCTGCCCTGGATGCTCTTCCTGACAGGATTCCTTATGGAATAAAGGAGCCCCTGTGTGCTCAGCTGGGCAGAACATTTCACATCAGATTGAGGGGGGTGCTTCAAGAGAGCAAACTGAGAAAGCACCAAATAAAGTAGAAATGCTTCATTAAAATGAAAGGTGTTTAAATTCTGCTAAAAAGAAAGCATTTAATCGACTGAGAACACAGAGAGCTGGGATTTATTTCTGCAGCAGAAGTGCCCTGAAATCCCCCAGGGACTCTGTGCCACTGTCCAGTGCAGAAGACAAGGTGCAGAATGGGACAGGGCCTGCAGGAGCCTGCTGAGAGGAGCAGGAAAATTCAGGTATTGACCCTGAACCAGGGCAGCAGAGACCTGGGGATGAATAAAGCAGAGTTTGTGATCAGTGAAGAGCTGGGAGCACATCCCCTGCATCTCAGGATGCTCCAGTGAGCTCTTCTGCCACAGGGTGAAGGCATCTGGGCTGCTGGGAGGACAAAACTTGACAAAACATTACAAAACAAAACAAAACAAAACATCACCTGTCAGTCATTTACAGGAGATTTAGCTTTGTGCTTTCAGGGAGTTGTTAAACCAGAGTTCTCCCCTGTCCAGCCTGGCCTTGGACATTGCAGGGATCTGGGGACAGCCCCAGCTGTGCCAGCCCTGCCCACCCTCACCGGAACAATTCCTGCCCAAAATCCCATTTACCCAACTCTCTCTTGGTCTGAACCATCCCCCCTTGTCCTGTCACTCCAGGCCCTGGTAAAAAATCTCTCTCCATGTGATGCCAGATCCTGAGACATCAGGATGTCCAGCTCTCTGTTCTGAAATTAGTTCCTTTCCTTTGGAAATTCAGAATGTGAATTATTAAGCAGATCAGCTGAGAATTCTGTATTAATAATTTGCTTTTATTTTATCTGGAAACCAACACCTAGAAAAAAAAAAAAGATAAAAAAAGCATCACCTTGGACCAGCTGTAGAGCTGATTGAAATGTGCAAACTAAAAAATGCCCACAGAAACCTGAACCTTGTGTGGGATCTTCTGAAAGCACAAAGCTTCTCCTGCTTCCTCTCAGACAGTGAGAGCTCTTCTTCTGAGCAGTGCCTCCTGTTTCTGGGGGCTGCTGCACAGAACTGTGCTGGAGTTTTGCTGCAGACCCCAGACTTACAAAGTCTGAAATTCAAAGGTATACAAGAAGGTTCAAATGCACAATATTCCTAGAAAAGCACACAGAGCAAAGCCAGTATGAAATTTTATTCTTAACTACATTATAAATGCTGCTGGTAGTGCTGCCTGTAATTAAGCTTGCCTCACATTTCCCATTAGAAGCCCCAGTTTTCAGTGGCATAAATCTGTGCCAGATTTTAACTGTTTGGGCTGAAACTTTCCATGCTCAATGTCTGCCTCAGATGAATTGTTTGGAAAGCTTCAACAAAAAATGGTTTCACCATTTCTGGGAATGAAATTAAGAGAAAAATATTTTCTTTTGCCCATGCAAACTTAATTCTGGCATTTCCTAAGCTTTGAGTGCTGGGGCTGTAACCTTGATGTTTTTATATATGTATGTTTATGTTTCCTTCAGAAAGGGAAAGTTTATAAAATAATGCCTACCTGGGTATATTTGGATATCCAGGCAACTTTGAACTCCTGTAAATAATTTAATTAGCTTGGAAACAATCTGATTACATTGATTTATTGTTTATCCCTGGGCAGATTGCTTGAGGCCTGACTTCAATGAGCCCATCTTTCCTCAGGACTGTGGATTAGTTTTAAGTTTGGTCCCTTGATTAAACTCTGAGTTCAGTTTTTAGATGCAAAGTTTGGTGGATTCTCTTTCCTCCCTGGCTCTTGAGCTGACTGAAGGGTTACAGGGAATTTTTTATTTGATTGGGTGGAAGGCAGCCTGGTACCAGCCAGGCTCAGCCTCTGAAGGGACACTGCCCTGACACTGCAGAAATCTGATTTTAGCTGCTCTGGGATGATTCCCAGCCCAAACCTGCCTGGCTGCTCCCAGGAGGAGCAGAACCTCTCCCAGCCAGGACGGGCAAAGAGGAGCTGAGCAGCAGCTTAGGACAGAGGCTGAGCCTTGGGAGGGCAAAGCCTGGCTCAGGGCTGGCTTAGCAGGGCCCCTGAGCCCTCTGCCCTGCAGGGAAGGGTTTGTGTCCGTGTGTCCATCCTGCTCCAGGGACAGACACACTCTGCTCCCAGCTGAGCTGTACCTCTGCCCCACTCAGCCACATTCAGCTCAGCACTTGATTTCAGTGCTGCCCTCAAGGTCCCCTCTGCTTTTCTTGCAGCTTTGACTTTGCTCACCGGATGGAATTTTTTTATGGAAAAAAAAGAAACTCTCTAGTTGAAGTGCTCAAGAAGTAATTAAGATGGATTGTGTTTTTTGAAGAGGAATCAGGCAGGTGTGGAAATTATATCACTTGTGGCATTAATGTTGTTATTGCCAGGTATTTTTAGTTGAACTGCCCAGGAAATTCTTTTGGGGAAAAAAAAAAAGGTGCCATTTTGATCCATTTTTCTGTTCTATTGGCTAGAACTGTGACAACGATGAGATAATTTTCTGTCTCTGTGCTGCAGGCCCAAAGCAAAGTAAAATTTAAGTAAAATCTTACTTGAAGTAAAATTAACTGTAAATAGCTGTGGTTTGAGCAAAATAACATCTCTGTAAACTTGTCTTCCCCCTGAGGCTGATGTGACTGCCCTGAGCTCTCTGCTCTGCCCCAGAGCTTGGCCAGGGGACCTGGGGAGGTTCTTTTTGTGTTCCTGTTGGGCACCAGGTCTGTCCCAGCTGAAAGGTCCCTCCTGAATTAAACACTGAATTAATTCTGTGCCTTCTCTCACTGAACCTCCCTGCCCTCTGCAAGGGAGCAGTTCTGGTTTGGATGTGGCACCACTTGGAGAGGAGCACGAGATGCTTCACCACACTCAGTCGCTGGGAGGGAAAAAGTGAAGGAAAATGATCTTGTAAGAGAAGGAAATGTAGGAAATCACTTCCAGTCAACCTGAGCTCCGAGTCCTTCACTGGCAGCAGACGTGATGGGAAAGGTTCTTGTTCCCTGCTCTTTTATCCTTGTGCCCTGCTCCCTTTGTCCTTGTGCCCTGCTCCTTTGTCCTTGTGCCCTGCTCCCTTTACCCTTCTCCCCTGCTCCCCTGAGGATGCTCCTCGCTGGGGCTGCTGCTCCCACCCTCCATCCACACCCCAGCACAGCTCCCTTGTGTCACAGAGTTTTCCACCCCAAAATCCCCCTTGCCCTTCTCAAACCAAGCAGGAGGGCCCCCCAGAGCAATCAGGATTTCCCCCGTGCTCGAGGTTTGCTTTCCCTGCTGGTGGAAATGCCAGCCCTGCAGTCCAGGCCAGCACAGACCAGACTCTGAGTGCCCCAGGATGAGGAAATTCCCTCAAAGGAAAATCAAAATGTCACTGTAGGAAGACAAAGCTCCAGGAGCTCAGGGGCATTTGGGCAATGCTCAGGGGGATTGCTGGGGTGGCTGTGCAGGGCCAGGAGCTGAGCTTGCTGATCCTTGAGGATCAGTTCAGGATATTCCAGGGTTTTCTGGAATATCCACAGCACTGCTTTTGAGGATTTGGGGATGGATCCTGGTGCTGTCCCCAGTGTCCCTGGGGAGGCAGCTGCACTCCCTGGCAGCAGAAACTCCCTGGCCATCAGTCATCCCAGCCTCTGCCTCCAGATGTTTGTGCAGTGATCTGTTCCAGCATTTTTCCAAGAACTGAAGCAGAGGGAAAAGGCAATTGCAGCAGGCTCTGGAATTTCCAGGTGCCAAGTGCCCTGTGAAGGAGGCACTGGGGGGGTCAGTTCCAACACTGCACCATTGATGTGCCCCCAGCTCTTCTCTCTGGGGCTCTGTCCTTCTCAATCCTGTCACCTGAGTGTGTGCAAGACATTTAATGCACTAAAATGTGTCCTGGGACTGATGGAGCAGCCCAGTGCTCAACATGGAGTGCACAAAACTCCCTGAAATTCCAGCTGCTGCAGCTTTTGGCCTCTGGTCACTGCTTGTTATTGTTGGTTTGTGCTTACAAACAAAAGTACAAATTGCAAACAGAACGGGCTCGTTAATGAAGGATTGTTTTGTGGACTGGAACATGAAATAATCCAACAGCCTCCCTCTGCAGGCTGGGGCTGCTCCTCCAACCTGTGTCATGTTTCTCTGCAGAGGCTGAAATATGTCAGGCAGGTGTTTCCAAAGTCCTTCTGCTGCAGGGAAATACACTCTGATGTAATCTGCCTAATTTGACTCTTTGAATTACTTTCAGGCACACTTGCTGTTTGTAATGGAAATAGCTCCCCAACCACTTCAGAGAGCACTTTGTAATGTGAACTGGTAAAACTCTGCAGGTGTAGTGGGTTTTTATTTTATTTAACATCTTAGGTTTGTTTACTTTAATGTGTTACTGAAAAAGTGACATAAAAGTGGTTTAACAAGTCATTTTTCATTTGAAAAATGTTTTCTTATTAACAAAGTTAACATCCAGTATTCTGCAATAGAACTACTGACTCCAGGAAATCCCATTTTGCCCAGGAGAGTTTGTTTCCTGAGGCTGAAATTCTCCCAGGACTTTTGTTTGGGATTGTACATACCTGAGGCCTTTTGGCATAAGCATCCATTAAAAAATGGGAAATGGTGTTTTCCTTGCTAATTCTTGGCTACTGAATGGAGGCTACTGAAAGCCCTGGCTTTAATTTAATTTATTTTTTGCTTTGGTTTGCTCCTCTCCCCACACCCACCCTCCACCCCCTCATGTGAGTTTATGAATTAGCTGGGTTGTCTCAGGAAAAAGGCGCTGAGATGTCAGAGTTCATCATCTGAGCCATGGAGTTCCCAGAATTTTGGGATCTCTGAGGCTGGAAAATCCCTCCCAGCCCATGGAGTTCCCCCTGTGCCACATCCCCACCTTGTCCCCACCCAGAGCACTCAGTGCCATCCCCAGGAATTCCTGGGACACTCCAGGATGGGGATCCAACCTTCCATGGGGAAATTCCTGCTGAGCTGGAGCAGAGAGCAGCCAGAGCAAAAGGAATAAAATCAGGATTTATTGAAAGGAATAAAATAGGGGTTTATTGAAAGGATCCACCTTGGGCGCTGCAAGAGCCTTTGGGCTGCACCCAAATCAAATCCCAGATGGATCCTGGGCACGAGTTTTACACTTTTAGAAGTTTGGGTTCATCTCCACATTGGGGTCAATTCTCCAAGCACAGCCCCAGGCTATGAAGTCTCAGCCCCTGGCTTTGCTCCCTTTCCCTTGTTGTTGTTTCTGATTTTTGGGTACCAGTTGTCCTTGATTCTCCAGCTAGAAAGGAATTGTTTTGTCACTCCCCTGTGAAGAGAACTCACTGACACCTAATGTGAAGTTTCAGAGTTACACACTAAGCAGCAGAGATTCTGGAAAACAGAAAATCTAAAAGCCATCAACACCCAGACCATTTGAGCTGGAAGAATCAAATGAAAGCTGATAATGAGCAGCCACTGGTGTCCAGGAACTCTTCATCCTGCCAGGACAAGCCTGTTCCCAGCATGCTCAGCTTTATTTCCATTCACACCTAAGGCTGGTTTTCAGTGGACATAGAAAGATGAACAGAAGTAAGTGTGGTGTTCCAAGGAGATGCTGTTTTCCCTGATAATTTAATGTTGTTACCACGGTCCCAGTTTCAAATCATTGTTTTCTCAATGGTCCCTTGCTGTATTTCATAGCAGGGATTGCTTTGAACACTCCAAATTCACTCCTCCAAATTCCAATAGAGCCCTTCCAGGGCTGCCCCTGCCCAGGTTCAGAGAATTGTCCTTGGTGTCCTCAGGACTCAACTTTAACCATCCCCAAGTTGGATATTTCAGAACCTCAAGCACTGCTCTTGTTTTTCAGTCAAGGCTACCATTTTGCCCTTGCCAAGTCTGGAGTTTTAAATCAAAGCCACTCTTGAATTATCCAAGCACCAAAAAAAGAAAAAGATCTGAAAAATAAACTTGACAGCTGTGAGGTTTTTTTTCCACATTCATCTACCTCAAGCAGCTGAATGGATTTTATAAGACTTTCCAAAAATATCCCCTCCATGCTAAGGGCAGAGTTAGTTAAACAGCAGAAAAACTTAGTAAATCTACTCCAACTTACTTTCTGTTTTGACAACTCTTGTCTCTTCCTCGTTTCCCACTGAGGTAATTTACTGTTCCAGGGGTGGAACTCTCCCTCTGAGGATCTGTGTTTGCTACCAGCCTCCCTGCAATTCATTATTTCCCAGAGCAAGGAGTGGGGTGTTAGTCAGAGGTCAAAGCAGTGACTTGTGAACATTTCCTAGCTGAAGCTGAGCCTCGAGGAGTGAGCCACAGACTGAAAAAAACCTTCCCCAAAATAGAAATGGCACCATGGAAGCTGGAGAAAAGCATTTGTGAAAAGGGTTCCCTTCATTTTGTGCACAGTGAGTGCAATTATTTCCAAACATAATGCAGAGGGACTGAAGATCAGCTCCTGTTTCCCAAAGAATGGATTTAGGGATTGAAGATCAGCTATTTCCCAAGGAATGGATTTGCCAGCTCCGAGTGCCCCAGTGAGGGACAGCTCTGTCCCATCCGATAATTCAGTGGGGAATTTACAAATGGGTCCCAATGCAATTCCCACTTTGTTTGTTCTCAGTGACAATCTGGGTGTGTGAGCAGTGTTTTCTTGGCTGGGAGCTGGTGTGCAGAGCCCAGGGCTGCCCGGGCAGCTGGAATTGGGGGAATGAGGAGATCCCAGCAGGGACAGCCCCAGCAGCCCTGGGATGAGCTCTGAGTGGGGAACCCATGGAATCAGCTGCTCCTTGCTCCTGCAGGGACGTTGGGTGAGCCAGGCACATGTGGGGAGCACCCCGTGCTTAAGCATCCCGGGAAGGGTCTGGAAGGATCTGCATTCCGAGCCCGGCTTGTTTTGACTTGTAAATCTGTTTTTATGAGGTGTGTGTGTGCCTGCCCCGGGAGAGGGACTGCTCTTTCCAAACGGGCATTTGGATACCATATGCTGGGGAAATACTGACTGTGGCTCAGGAAAGTGAAGTTCTTCCTCTGCAGAGCCTCCCAGTGACAGGTTTATCTCCAGAACACGCTCCTGAGGCGTGATGAGCAGCAGGTTACAAGCTCAGGTTGCTCTGTGAGCTGGGCTGAAGTGGAGCTGTGCACAGGGGCTGGAAGCTGAGCTCCAGGGCTGTCTGAGGTTTCCTTGTGTTCCATCAAACCCGCCCCAAAATCACCCCAAAAACCATTCCCATGTGGGCAGGGGATGTGCTTTGGGGTGTGGGGGCTCTGCGTGTCCTTTATTCATGGAATGCAGGAGTTTCCTTTGTAACCCAGAGCTGCAGTAGCTCTTCAGCCCAGGTTCAGCTTGGTTAGGGACTGTGGGATCTCAAAGAGAAAATCTTGGCTTAAACACACTCACACCAGGATTTGAAATTGCATTTTATTTCCAGCAATACCTTTTCTGTCTCTTTTAGCAGAGCTGATAACTCGCAAGATTTCAGCATTGAGAGAGTCATCAAAGCAGATTAATAACACCATAGATGTTTGATTTTTGTATGTGGGCAAGATAACAGCATTAATATCTGTCTGCCCTTGTCTGGCTCAGTGTGGATTTTGCACAGAGGACTGCATTAAAAAGAGATTACCCTGCCATGACCCACTGAGTTTGCCTTTCCACCCAAAAAACAGAGAGAGCCAGAGTGCTGCAGCTCAGATGTAAACTGATGTGCTTCACCAGTGCCCTTGAATGCTCTGCAGGTTTCAATCAGACCAGAATTCAGTGCAGAATGCCTGCTTTCCTGCAGCAGCAGAGCCCATGTCGCTGTCTGAGCCAAGGCTGCTCCCCCTGGGCTCCAGGCCAGCTCCAGCTCCTGCAGTTCTTGGAAAGGAGCAAATGTTCCCTTTGCCCTCTGCAGCAGGGGGCTTTGGGGAAATCCGGGTTTCCCCAGCTGAGAGAGGCTCTGGGGCTCCCCTTTTCCCTGCAAGCAGAACCACTTTGCTCTGGCACTGTTTGTGGAGCCAAGAGGTGTGGGGTGGGTGCAGGGACCAGAGCATCTCCCCCTGCTGGGGCCACCAAAGCCATCAGGAGCCAGGAACGTGAATCCCAGAGCTGTCCTGGCCATGGCAGCTCCTGGGATGGCTTCTAACCTGCTTTTCTCTCTGTAAAATTCCCTTTGTGAAATTTCTTTTGGTAAAACAACATCCTGTGTTCCAGCAGCCTGGGCAGAAATGGCAGAGGGGCTGCTCTGAAGGGTTTGAGAGCCACAAGAAATCAGGGACAGTTAGAATTTAATGCACCAAAATCCAGCAGCAAAAGGTGGGTTAAAATCAGCTCTGGCAATCATTCCCCAGAACTTGCATTTTGTGTCCACTGAAGCTTTTTTACACAGGACATTGTGCTGCATTTCTGCCTTGCAATCCCCCATCCTGCACCTTTCTGGGAAGCTGGGTTAGACCTCAGACATCAGCAACAAATCCCAGTTTGGACAGAATCCACTTCCTAGTCCTTGAGAGGCAGTCCATGGAATCCCCCAGAGGTTCAGAGAATTTCCCATTCTGGGAGAGCACCCCAGGTCTCTGCAGGGCTCTGGCTCTGTGGATGTTCCCTGATTTGTCTTGGCAGGGGAGTGGGGGAATTTGAGAAGGCAGCAAATTGCAGGATGATGTGAGAAGCCCACGGTTTCAGTGCTCAGAGAGGTTCTCCTCGCTTCCTCTGCTGCTCCCCTGTGCTGCTCCATGCTCTGATTGCTGGATGGGGATTAGTGTCACACACAATCCATCACACACCCCACATGTGCTCTCTGCCACGCTCCACATTTCCCTGCTCGCAGTCACACTTGCACTGTGCTCTCCAGCCAGAGGAAAGGCTCTTCCTCACCAGGATTTGGGGGAGCAGACTTGTACCAGATGTAGATTAGTGTGGGCTGTTTTCCATCTGGGTTCAATCAATGAGATACCAGTTGGGTTTTACAGACAATGGACAGATTGTATGAGGGTATTTTGTACCTGTGGAGGTTGTGAATACCTCTGGTGCTGTTAGCTCATCTCATCTCACTGGTTTTCTCTCTGCAAACTGCTCTTCTGTCAGCTTGAATATTTTAAAGTGGATGTGGAAGAGCTACGATTCTTCTTTCCAGGGAAAAGGCACAAACCCTGAAACTGTGCATGGAAATCAAAATTCTGATCTGACAGGACAGGCAGAACAGACAGGACAAGAAAGGACGCACAGGACAGGCAGGACAGGACAGGACAGGACAGACAGGACAGACAGGACAAACAGGACAGACAGGACAGGACAGGACAGGACAAACAGGACAGGACAGGACAGACAGGACAGACAGGACAGGACAGGACAGACAGGACAGGAAAGGACAGGACAGACAGGACAGACAGAACAGGACAGGATAGACAGGACAGGACAGGAAAGGACGCACAGGACAGGACAGACAGGACAGGACAGATAGGACAGACAGGACAGGACAGGACAGGACAGACAGGAAAGGACAGGACAGACGGGACACACAGGACAGACAGGACAGGACAGGACAGGACAGGACAGGACAGACAGGACAGACAGGACAGACGGGACAGACAGGACAGGACAGGACAGGACAGACAGACAGACAAGACAGGACAGACGGGACAGACAGGACAGGACAGGACAGGACAGGACAGGACAGACAGACAGACAAGACAGGACAGGCAGTTCTGCTGCCTGACGTGCTCCAAGACATCCCCAGACATCCAAATTGCCGTTCCTGAGAAGGCCAAGCTCTTGCAGGGCTGTTCTGGGAAGCCATGCCCTGGGTGTGTGATTCAGGTTGGAATTTCAGGATCAGACATAACACCATTATCCACTTCAGAGGAAAAGCCTTACAAAAAGGAGGGGGGAAGCTGAGTCGATATTTGGAAAAATGAAAAATGTTTAAAATACTTTGTTTTTGGGGAAAAAAAACCCAACCCAAACCCTCTGTGAATTCCAGTGGGGTTCTGGCCAGTGCTGGAGCTTTCTCTTCCAGAATGTCTGAGCATCAGCGAGCCCCCAACCCCTGGGAGCTCTGAACCACCCTGGGCTCTGTACTGGCACCTCCAGATGAGCCTTGCAGAGCCCTGCAGAGCTCCTGTCCCAGCACAGAGCACAGGGAGAGGCACAGCAGCTCCTGCTGCCAGCACAGGCAGAGCCCACAACCAGGCACGCACTGCCCCACTGCCCTGCCCTGGAAAACTGATGGATGGCTTTTGGGACAGTCATGGCCCAAGAGAGCAGAGCAGGGAGAGAAAAAAACCACACGAGCAGTAGTGAGCTCTGGGGGTTTGTTTGTTTGTTCTTCAAATAATCAGAGCACAATTGAAGTCAATTTTGCCATTTTCAGCATCTCATTATCTCCCTGTGGACAAACATCTGAATCTGCCAAGGATCTCCTCTTTAAACATTGAATATCCAATTCTTTGGGTAAAACTGCCCAAACACAACCAAAACTCTTTCAGAGGTTGACTTTTTTCCAAGGAAAGCTTGAGCAAATCCCTTTGATAAAGGGAATTTGGCCAGGAGCAAGAGGAAATGTGCTTTCCGGGTGACAGCATGAGCAGAAGGGTTGGGATCTCTTCTAAGTTATGGGGCTTTTCTGAAACAAAAAAAGAATTCTATGTGTCTATCCTACCAGTCCCTCTGTTGTCAATCTGAGTGGATGTAAATGAATTCAGGAATGGTCTCGTTTATCATCTGTCCCAGCAGATTTGAGATGTTTGGCTATTGTTCAATCCAATCTGTGGCATTTCTCTGGGTTATTGGAGCAAGACTCTGAGCTTTTTGTCCTGCTGGTCTCATAGGCCTGGCAGCTGCCTGGTGGGCATTGTGGATAAATGAACACTGAGGAGAACATGAAAGCAAAGAAAAACTCCTTCTCATCTCAGCTCCTCTTGTCCACAGGTCTGAATTAAATCCCAAGCCAGGCTCTGGGCCAGCCTGTGAGTGCAGGTGGTGGAAGGTGCTTGTGTTGTAGTGCACAACCAGAAATGCTGCCAGGGCTCAGAGAACTCCAGCCCCATTTCAGAATCCAGCCATGGGACCTCTACTGGGTGCAGCTCTGCTGATTAATTGTACCTTATCTGAGGTATAATGGCCCCTCCTTTTACAGCTCTGGAGCTCACTGAGGTGTTTGAATTCCTTCAGCGCTGTGAGCTCGGGGAGTTTGGAAGTAAACCTTGCCTAGGACAGAATATTGAAGTGAAACCTCATAATCACTGTGGAGTTTGAGCCATGAGCTGTGTCATGAGCTGCTCCAGCTGAGTCCTTCCTCATCCTCACCCTCCTGCCTTCCCCACCCGGGAGGAACTACAGGAACATGAGCATCATGTGTCCATCATTCTCAGAGATGATTTACAGGGCTGGAGGGACAGGACACAGGGAATGGCACAGCTGGATGGGATTTTGCGCAGGAATTGTTCCCTGGCAGGTTGGGCAGGGCTGGCACAGGGTGCCCAGATTTGCTGTGGCTGCCCCTGGATCCCTGGAATGTCCAAGGTTGGACACTGGGACACTGGGAGGTGTCCCTGCCATGGCTGGGGACAAGATGGGCTTTAAATGGACTTTAAGGTCCCTTCCCACCCAAATCATTGTGGGATTCAGATGAAGGGGATGATAAATTTTAATCCCACGTGGAGCTGTTTCTGGTCAGCAAATGCCTCAGGGGATGTTTGAGCCATTTCCAGCTGAACCAAACATCTCTTTGCTGTTTTGTGGAGCCAGGTTTTGCCTGGAGGAAAGGGTGTGTCTGCACACCTCGTGTGCTCTTCTGCAAGGAATTAAACCCAAAAAATGCTCAGAGCTGCTCCTGGAAGCTCAGAGAGGGAGCAAGCCCAGCCGTGGTGGGTCCTGAGCCAGTGGGTTCCTACAGCTCTGTCTAGACTGAAGAGGTTTGGAAATTTTCAGATTAGCTTTGGATAAGCCTCTGAACTCCTGGATGTTCCTCCCAGCCAGATCAGACCTCTAAAGAGCTTGAGGTTTGTCCATTGCTAATTTTCATGTGCATTGCATTAGAAGCTCTGGAGTGGAAATATTTCTTATTTTAAAAATAGAAAAATAAAACAATAAATCAGAAGGAAAAGCACGCTGAAAAAAAATTGCAGAAAACAGATGAAAAGCAAAAGGGGAAAGAGAACTTTGTAAAAATACCGTAAATGCCAGGCCCTTCAAACATGATTTCCTGCATATCCCACTTGGAAAAGCAGGATCCTGCAGCATGCTCTCACATGCAGGGCCAAACACAGGGAAGAAGAAAGGCTCGTTTGATGTGAGAGCTGAGTGGATGCCATCTGACCCATCCTGCCCTGCTCCTTTGCTCAGCTGATTTTCCACTGGGAGTGTGCAGCTGTGCCCTGCTCCCCACCCTTGGTGCTGACACTTCCTGCACAGCCTGGCACCCGGCTGTGGCTTGGGCATTGAACTTCAAACGCAGCTTCTGGCACGGCAGCAAATATCTGGGGTGAGTCTGGAGGCCTCCCAAAGCTCCCAAAGTGAGCTGAACACTGACATGATGTGATCTGCTGCAAAGGAGCCAGCTCCTCTGGGAGCTGCCAGGGCTACAGGGGCAACGGGGATTGCTGAGAAAATCCACGTGCAGTGGTGCTGGGAAAATACACATGGAGTGCTGAGAAACCCTGAGACATGCAGTGGTGCTGAGAAACCCTGAGACATGCAGTGGTGCTGAGAAAATACACTTGGAGTGCTGAGAAACACACGTGCAGTGGTGCTGAGAAAATACACATGCAGTGGTGCTGAGAGAAACCCTGATGTAAGCTTTCATTTTGTCTCTGGTAGTTGTTTTACCAGGACCTGAGAGTGCTGATATCCATCAGCCATCTCTCAGGAGCTCACATCAGCCAGCAGAGAAAGACCGGAGGCCTTGCTTGATGCGTTCCACAAGAATCTTTATTTCATGAGAAGGGTGATCAAGCAGCGTCTCTCAGAGACAAAGGGACACACTCATATTTATAGGTTCAAGGGGGATTCAAACTACAGCCAATAAAAAGTTTATACAAAGAACAGCATCCAATCTAAGTCAAAAGTTCTAAAGGTGAACCAACCAATTACACAAACTACAGTAATTTCACAATTATAACTTGCACCTGATTATAAGCTGCACATCCAGGTGTCGGCAACTGTCTTGGGTTACAATACAGAGTGTGATAAAAGGTATCTATTCTATCACCATCTGTTGAGGGTGGGGGCAGTGATCCTGATCTCCACGGGAGATATTCTGCTAATGGCCCATCCATTGAAACCAGGCAGGGCATTGTTCTTTATCTTTTCACAACCCATCGTTCCCCCTGTGAGTACAGTAGTTTTACGAATACAAGCCGCACGGAGTATAAGCCGCACTTCCGGTGCCTCGACAATGTTGCTGTCTTTGTCAATAGATAAGCCGCACCCCGAATATTAGCCGCACTTTTGTTCGTAGCGAGAATCCGTGCGCAGCTTTCACAAATTGGCCAATTAGTAACAGGATCGTGGCATAGCGGGCTTTACTGGCTCGGGGCGGGGCCAGGAAGGCTCGGCCCGCTCATGGTTGCCAACGGGGCCGGCCGGGTGGTGCTGCAGCCGCTGCCGGGCTCGCTGGCCCCCCTCTCCCATCAGCACCGCCCCGCTGCCGCGTTTGCTCGCCCTGCCGGCGGGGCAGCCGCCCCCGCCGGCGCCGCTGCCAGGCTCGCTGGCCGCCCCGCGCCGCATTTGCTCGCCAGGCCAGCAGGGCTGCCGCCGCTGCCAGGCTCTGCTGGTGAGGCGGCCGCTGCCAGGCTCGCCGGCCGCCCCCTCCCGTCTGCACCGCCGCCGCGTTTCCTCGCCCTGGCCGGCACTGCAGGCCCCCGCACCGCCGGGCTCCCCCACGCTGCTGGCCCCGATTCTGCTGGGCTTCCCCCGCTGCCAGGCAGCCCCACCCGCCGGGCTTCCTGCTTCTGCCATGCTCCCCTGCACTGCTAGCCCCAGTTCTCCCGGGCTCCCCCACCCTACTGACCCGGCTCTGCCGCCCCCCTGCCCCGCCCTGCTGGCTCAGGCTCTGCCGCCCGCCCCCCACACTGCTGGCCCCGCCTCTGCCAGGCTTTCCCACCTCAGCCGGGGCCGGCCGGGCTCCAGCTTGGCTTGGGGCTGCCGCGGGCTCTCACTTCCGTGTTGGCAGCTTTTAGAATATTGTTCATGTATTAGCCACCCTCAAATATTAGCCGCACTTCCGGGTTTCCACCAAAATTTTGGTCAAATTGGTGCGGCTTGTATTCATGAAATTACTGTAATTTTCTGCTAATGGCCATTGAGTCCCACTGTGGGACTGATAAAATTACTGCATCCCATTGGAAGTGTCTCCAGCCAGGAGGAAGAGCCCAACATTTCTTACCAAGATAAAAACAGAGGTTTTGGGACACTAAGAGAGCCCCTTTCTCCACTGGACTCCAGAGGGAAACCGGATTTCTCCACATCATCACTGGAGCTCTGGAGGGAAACTGCACCTTGTACAGGAGCACTGCTTCAACTGAGCCACATCTGTCACTGCAGGAGGATGCAGCCACCATGGAATGGCGCTGCTGCCAGCACCCTGCCTGACGGGTGTCAGGTTGTACACTGACTTTGTCAGGGTTTGGAGTTTGTTTCTTTGTAGTACTGTATTTCTATTTTAATTTCCCTAGAAAAGAACTGTTATTCCTAATTCCCATATCTTTGCCTGAAAGCCCCTTGATTTCAAAATTATAATAATTTGGAGGGAGGGGGTTTACATTCTCCATTTCAAAGAGAAGCTCCTGCCTTTTTCAGCAGACACCTGTCCTCCAAACTAAAACAGCAACTTTTTGTTCTTTGTCCATATATAAGCCACACCTGATTATAAGCTGCACTTAAGGTCCAGACCAAAATTTTAGTCAAAATGGTGCAGCTTATAATACCCACAAACACCCATAGAATACCCACAGAACACCTCCATAATACCCCCAGAGCACCCACAAAATACCCAGCCCTGGGAACCAGTGGTGCAAGGGCTCAGGGACAAACAGCTGCTTTCCTCCTCCTCCTCCCAGCCTCAGGAACAAACTCCTTTGTGGACCTGCTTTCTCAATATTCACGGGAACCCTCATTGTCCCAGCCCTGACAGGAGCAAATCCCAGCAGGAGTTTGTTTGGAGCCCTGGGCACTTTGCACACCACATTTACCCTGTGCTGACCCTCTGCACATCCCTGGTCTGTGCCTCTGCCAGGAATCCTCCCCAGCCTTTGCTGCATTAATGCACCTTCCCACCTTGTGGCACTTTAAATAGCCCAGCTTTGCTTTACCTCCTTTAAATGGCCTTTTCCCTTTGTTTCTTATAAAAATCTGCCATATCCTGCTCCTGCATTCATTGTCTGAAGTCCTTTAATACACCAGACCCTCTGATACTGGTTTTCTTTCTATTTTCTTGCTTTGACATGGGGTGACCAAACCTGGCAGAAATCTGAGCAGAGATGTGGCCAGGGGAGATCTGTCATCTTTATTCTCTTTTTTGAGGATAACTGAATTTTTTCCCTGTTTCATTAAGCCAGGGGCAACCCCTTGTGTGGGATTTTGGGACAGGGATGAAGGAGATGCTGAGTAGTGCCAGGTGATCCCACTGCAGCTGGGATTTGCTGGATCCTGGTGTGCCCTGGGCAGGAGCAGCACAGCCTGGGGGACACAAATGACCCAGGTTTGCCTTTAGTCACCAGTTTTGTACAGGGAAAAGCATTTCACACAATTTAATTGGTGTTTTCCTCTGACTTTTCAATGAGGCTTTAGGGCAGATTAAATAATAACTTTGAAATCACTTAAGAATCAAAGTCTTATTTTTCAGTTGACACAGATGGGGAAAGTATAATTTCACTCAAAAAATCAGTTTTGATTCTAAGGTCATGAGGGCACTTTAGAAAATTTTACTGTTATTCTTTTCAGTGCGCTCTTTGTTCCTGCAGTGAAAACCACATTTTATTCTCTGCTGTATGAATTAGAAAAGCTTAATTGCTTCAGATAAGTGTAAATTTAAATTCTCTCGCTGATTTCTATAATAGTATTTGGTCTATCAGTTCTTTAGAGTTGCTTTCATTTGGTTGTTTAAAATGCCTGACTGATTGAACATGATTTTGTTAATTAAGAAGAACATAATTCTCCAAGTAAAACCCCTTTTCTATGGACACACAGCAGTGTTCTTGTTTTCAATTCCCTCAGGTATTTCTTCCAGTAGAATTCAGGATGCAGGATTTATCAATTGCTGTTTGATAGAGTTGGGTGAGGCTTTGTGGAAATGTTTTATTCTAAATTTGTCCCTCGCTCCAAGGAGGGGCTGGGAGGGGCTGGGGAGGCTCTGCCCTGTTTGCCTCAGGGGCAGGAGGGAACTGGGGCAGAACATCCTGAAATTCCCTGCCAGGAGAGCTGGCTGTCCTGCCCCAGGGTGACACAGAGCTCACCCAGCTTTGCTTTCAGAGCATCCTCACTCCCAGAGCGCCTGAGAACTGCTCTGCCCCTGCATCTTTTATCCTGCATTGCTTTCAGTGAGAAAACCCCACCAAAACCCCACCAAAACCCCACAAAACCCACAAAAACCCCACAAAACCCCCCTAAACCCCCCTAAACCCCCACACCACCAGCCCCCTCCATCCCTGTGCCCAGTGCTCTCTCAGAAGCTCAGCTTCACTTTTAAATTGATGTCAAATTTCCCCCACCCCCGACTCTCAGAGGTCTAAAATAAATGTTCGAAGGACACAGCAATGGCTGGAAAAGTGAGATTATCTAGATAGGGGATGTCTGTCCTGTGCTAACAGCAGTGAAAAGCCACAGATAAGGGTGCATTTATTCCTCTTCACTCTGAGCTGTGTGTCCTGAGAGAAGGAATAAAATGTTTGTAAAGGTGATGCCAAATGTTCAGTCTCTACTCTTAGATAAACAGCACCATCCCCTAAAGCAGCTCTGCTCCCTTGTGCTGCTTTGGTGAGTCCTCAATTTATATCATTTTTCTTTGATATCTATCTTTTTCTCATCACTCCATGAATTATGCCTTTGCATAAAGGCCAATTCAGAAAGATGAAAAACAACTGTTGCGGTCAGTGAGGAAATCTGTGAAGTTTTGAGAACAGTTTCTGAGGCTTGCCAAATTTCCCACATTTGCAAAAGATAGAGAAGGAATCTGAAGAAGTTCTGATCCCTTCTGCACTCAGAGTCCCTAATGCTGGCAGGTTTTTTTTAACAAGTTCTCATCCGCTGCTGAGACAGGGAAACACATGGTGTGTTCTTGGTGGCAAGAATGCCTTTCTCTGCACTCAGAAATAAATGTGAATACCATGAGAACACATGACAGACTGCCAGCATCAGTGAGGGGCGGATCATGATCTTCACTGCCTGAAACAATACAAATTAAACATATAAAAAAGGGACAAACCCTGCACTTTGCTGTATGAACAGAAGTCCTCTGAGATGTTTGTGTGCATGGCAAGAAGATTTTGAATCAGAATTTTAAAAAAGCAAAAAACTACTGTGGGGAGCACAGGCAGATTTGAGTGGAGAAATATTTGGAGGATTTTTGAGCACCCTCCTTGCAGTGAAGAGCTTGCCCCAGCAGGTTTGTCCTGCAGGAACCCAGGGGCTGCAGGGGGGTTCCTGCTCAGCCACAGAATTTTGGAGTGGCCTCGAGGGGAAGGGACCTTGAAGCTCCCCTGGTGTTCCTGCAGGTTCTGTACTGTAAATACAGGAAATATAAATACTGCACTGTGCTGTAAATACAGATGGCATCTCTAGGTTGCAGTGAGACTCTCCCTGAAGGAAGGAGAGAGGGAAAATCAGAACCTTGAAGTCTAAAACCCCAAATGAAACAGGATGCTCTTTTTAAGACGGCCCAGTTTGGTTGTAATGGTCTCAGAAACCCTAATGATGGAAATATTCCAGTGCAGTGTGTGTGCATGCCTGACTGGAAGCTTCCAGCAAGGTTTCTCGTGGGAGGCTGCTCTTTATGAGGACTGAGCCTGCAGCCAGGGAACTCGGGGAGAACGTCCAGGCTCCTGTGGGATCCAGCAGGGCTCACATTTTGTCTTTTCCTCCTGCTCCACCACACCCCAGCCCGGGCTGGGCTGGAAAGGAAACTTCTGGAATCCACCAGGAAAACCATTCTTGTGGGATTGCCACCCCAGCCAAACCCAGGAGCACTTGGAAAAGCTGCCAAGGAGGAAGAAGCAGCAGACTGCTCAGGAGGGCTTGCCAGCCTGGGTCCCAGGCCAGGGGGGTTGGAGCAGCCTCTGGGTGTTCCAGGGGTTATCCAAAGTAGGATAACCTCACGCCCTGCCTCAGGGGAGCTCAGCCCCGGAGCTGGGCTGGTCCTGAGCAGGTTCCTGGTCCCTGATGATGTCCCTGGGTTGGGATGCTCAGCCCTTGTGGCTGGGCTGTCCCGTGATGTTCCTGGTTCCTGAGGATGTTCCTGGTCCCTGATGATGTCCCTGGGTTGGGATGTTCCTGGGTTGGGATTTTCCTGGGTTGGGATGCTCCTGGGTTGGGATGCTCAGCAGCTGCTCCAGCCTTCCCTGAGCAGTGATTTCTCTCCCATGGCCACAGGAGCTCCTGTGCTCCTGTCCAGCCTACCACAAGTTCAAAAGGCTTCTCCCTGAAAACAGAGGAAAACAACCCACCAAAAACCATTCCTGGCATTTTCCTAGCAAAGTCTCAATCTCTTGTCCTTTCCAAAGGCCATTCAAACCAAGCAACTCCTGTCCTTTCTCCTCCAGCTCTTAGTGGGCTATGAATGATCATCCAGCTCTTAGTGGGATGTGAATTATCATCCAACCTGGGTGGGATGTGAATTATCATCCAGCCTGGCTGGAGGTGTGGCAGAAGCTGTGATCCCACTTACAAAACACTGGAAGAAGCCAAGAGCTCAAATCCAGTAGGATTTTTTAAATTCTTGCTGTAATGTCAAAGCAGGAGGAATATACCTATTTAATAAATGTAAACAGGCCCATTTATCCCTCCTTTTACCATCTGGATGGGATCATTCTTTGGTAGGCCCAGCACAGGCTAATTCCATTCAGTTTTTTGCCTGTTTTGGGTCCACTGCCAGTCATTATACAGAGACACTGAGTGCTTGGTTCATTGCCTTCATCTCCTGCTGCACACTTGAGTAAAACAGTTGTAGTGCTGCCAGCTGGAGTTAGAGAAAACCTATTGAAATTTAATAGGATTATAAAGTAGTCTACTTTTATCCATGTTTACTAATATGTAGGGTTTTTTTCCCTCTTTAACAACAGTTCAGAAGAACTATGCTGTTGTTGGACAGAAAAGCTGGAGTGTGTGGACAGAGAACCCAGCAGAGAGCTCCTGCCTGCTGACAGGGTCTCATGGGCTGCTCCTGAGGAGAAAATGGGCAAATGAGTCATCCCAACCTGTCCCAGGGCCAGTGTCATGACCAAATCAACACAAGGAAAGAAATGCACTTGTGGGAGGAGGCTCAGTTCTCCTCACAGCCATGATTTGTCCTTTCAAACTCACCAAATGTGCTGCTAAGGCTGAGCTAGGGGATTTTATCTGAAAACTCTGCTGCAGTCAGGAGAGGGACAGGGAGGCTGAGCTTGGTGGTGTCCCAGGGGGGCTCAGACATCCTGCACTGGAGGGGTGACACCCTCAGAACCCAAACCAAGGATATGCCTGGTTTCCTCTTCATTAATTGGTGTGTTTTGAAAGCCACTGAGATGTTCTTCCTGGATTTGAGGAATTCCAAGAAGCTCAGGGGAGCTCATGGCTTCAGCATGGAGCAGCCTGAAGGGTTCTCTGTGTTTGTGACCCAGAGATGGAGGGGAAGTGTTTATGGTTTCATTTCCACTTGATGTTCCATCGTGGTCCTTGCACACTCCACAGACCTTGAGCACATCTGGTTCTTCAGCAGGCTGTGCCCAGATAAAATCGTGCACTTGAGGAGCAGAGCACATCTGTGCTGCAGCACGGCCCCTTCAAAGGCAGGAGGAGCTTTGGGGGCAGCTGCAGGTTGTGTCTGTGATCAGGAGCAGAGCTTGACACAACAGGTTCACACAGAGGGATTGGCCACAGAAACTTCACGTCTGCTTTTAATAACAACAGCAAGTAGCAGAGGTGGCAGAGTATTTTTAATGACATCATTTGCCCAGCTGTTTTACACATCTGCAGCGTGCAAGGTCGCTCCCATTCTGTAACACCTCATCCCTGCTCTGCCACACCTCTGGGATGGGGATAGGGTTACCTGCCTGCCTGCAGACACATTTGTGTGTTGTGGGGAGCTGGGAGCAGTGCTGTGTGAGAGCCCTGGCTGCCTTTGGGGGGGCTTTAAACCTGCTAATTACTTCACTGTGAATTTGGCACCCAGGCACAGGGCCCTGTGCTCTGGGCCAAGCTTACAGCTAGGAATGAAACATTTGCAGCAGCTGCAAAAATGTTTTTACTTATTTAGAGCATGCTAATGTTTTATGGCCATGAATAATGACAAGCCAATAAATCATTCATTAATTTGTAATGCTTCCCCTCAGATGCGATGTCTGAGGCAGGAGAGGAGGAGTTGGGGCTGCTCTGTGTCAGAGAGGGGGACAGGAGCTGACTGCAGATAGAGAATCTGCTCCAGCTCTGAGTACATCCATGGGATGCCCTGCTGAGCTCCTTTCCACTGTGAGGATGGAGAGAATTCACAAGAGCTTGCAGTGACGGGACAGGGGGGATGGTTCAAACTGAAAGGGGTGGGTGTCCCGGTTTAAAGGGACAGTATTACCAGGAAGAGGGAATTCAGGAACTCGCAGGCACAAAAAAAGGTATAGGTTGGGAATAACAGTTCTTTACTGAAATATTTATAGGACAAACAAAAACAGCATCAGCTATACGAAAGAAAAAAAAACAGTGACAGAACAGAACGGAATTCAGTCCCAGTCCCTTTTTCAGTCACCGATGGCTCTCCGATGGACCAGGGCGGGCGGCTTCTTAGTCGCGGCTGCTGCAGGGGCAGGGGAGGGGGCCAGGTGGCCTCACCACCCCAGGTGGAAGAAAAGGGTGAGAGGAAGGAAACTCTGCTCACCGTGGGCGTCCCAGTTCCCAGTTGTTCAGAGGAAGCAGAAAGCTTTAGCAGTCCAAATCCAAGAAGCCTGATCCCAACAGGAGAAACGGAACCTCTCTCCTCCAGTTCGGCCGGCGAGCTGTGTAGTTCTCCTACCCCCAGTGTCCTCTTACTTGCGGAACACAAAAGCAGGACTCCACCTTTCCCTAATGGGCCATCATTGCTTCAGCAGTCCTTTATCTCCAGCTCTTAACGGCTAATAGGAGAGCCATCCCGGCTAGCTTAACATAATAATGGGAAAAATTTCTAAACCTCGCCAACCCACAACAGTGGGGTTAGGTCACACATTAGGAAAAAATTCCTCCCTGGGAGCGGGGCAGGGCTGGCACAGGATCCCTGGCAGTGCCCAAGGCTGGACACTGGGACAGAGGGAGCTGTCCCTGCCATGGCAGGGTGGCACTGGGTGGGATTTGAGGTTCCTTCAGCCAAAGCCTTCTGGGGTTCTGTGATCTCACCCCTGGCCGTCCACACCCCCTCAGATGAACACACATCACCGTCTCAGTGCTCTTGTGGCAGCTGTTAAAAGCACAAGGGGGACATGGCAGCACCTGTCTGATGTTGGGGACATTTTCTGAAGCCATCCCTGCATGAGAGGTGCTGCTGCAGGGACAGCCCTGGCCCAGGGGACAATCCCTGTGCCCTGAGTGTCCCAGCAGGGACCTGGCACTGCCAGGATCCCTCTCTGTGCCACCCTGGAGTGCAGGCCTGTGCCACCTGCAGGGTCACACCTGGACTCCAGGTGACAGCCAGGGAAGGGATGGGCTGAGGGGAGAAACTCAGACCTGAGTCCAACCCTGCTCTGGGCTCACCACAGGTGAGCTGATGGGTTTGAGGGGAGAAAGTGGGGAAAACTGGGGAAAACTGGAGAAAACTGGGCATTCTGGGCATTCTGTGCCAGCTGATACTGGGATGGGATGGGATGGGATGGGATGGGATGGGATGGGTCAGGGATGACCATCCCAGCCTGTTCTCCATTTCTGCATCTCTGCAACTCTGGAATGAGGATTTGTCCACAAAATGTCCTAAATTCACTCTGAGCCCGTTCCTGAGAGTCATTGTTTATTCCTGAGGCTCAGTGTGAGGTGAGGAGTGGCCCTGGGGTGCCCAGCCCTGGCCTCTGCAGGCAGAACTGGGAATGCTGCTCCAGGCTGCTGCAGATGTGGGATGGAGAACTGGGGCACATCTGGGAGCACATCTGGGAGCACACCCCTGCTGCCTCTGCAGCTCCTGAGGCTAGGGTGCCTCCAGGGACAGGGTGTGCAGCCAAATCAGCCCTGCCAGCACAGGGCAGAGGGGCTGGCACTGCTGGAATAACGGGAATCTCAGCATTCACACTTGCACCAGGAGTTCTCTGCTGGGTAACAGCATTTCTCCATTTGTTCTGGGAAATGCACTTCACTTCTACAGAAATTGCCCTCAGAAGCTGCAGCAGCAACCTTTCCTCAAAATAAACACTCAAAATAAACACTCAAAATAAACACTCAAAATAAACACCCAAAATAAACACCCTAAAAACACCATCATGGCTTGAGCCCTTCCTCAGACCCTCCTGCATTCTGACTTCAGATGGACAAACAGCCTGAGTGAAAGCCCCTCATTATTATTGTTGTTATTATTATTATTATTGTTATTCACCCCTGATTTGGGGTTGAGCAGGTTGGACCCATGCTCCTGGGGGTCTTTTCCAGCCTCAGGGGCTCTGGGATTCTCTGGCTTCTCCCCCAGCCCAGGAGACAGCAAAGAGCATCCCAGGGCTCCAGCCAGGAGTGCTGCTCAGCAAACTTTGCCCAGACCTTGTAGAGAACGGAGAGATGGAGATGAAAAATGTGAGTTAACTGCTGGGTGGTGTGCTCCTGTCTGGGTAATTCATGGTTTAATGAGGGATTTCTGGGACAATGTTTTTTTTCAATGGAGAATTATTTGCCTAGAGCTGCAGGAATCCAGAATGGTGATCACAGTGTTGCTGCCTTTACATGGTTTGCACTGCATTTACATAAAACTTCTCAGTGTCTCACAAGTAGAAATAAATTCCCTTTATTTAGTGAGTTGGGGCTGTGATATTGCAAACAATGGGTAAAGATATTGAAGAGAATTGGATTTTCCACGTTGTGTGACCCACTCGAGGTAAAGAGGGGTTGCTGTTCCAAGTTTGATGTAAAAACAGGTGAATTAAGCTTCAAAAGCTTCCAATCAGATAAAATTCGGAACAGATTAAGTGCAGTGGACTGGCACTGTTTATTAGAAAATGGTCTATGAAGGAAAATTGGCTGAACTTTAAAGAGGTGCTGGAGTTGGCTCGGGGGGAGTGAATATAACTTTACATAAAACTAAACATAAAACTTTAAGCCCAGTGTGGATGAGTGATAAGTTGTTAAAGTTAATTGTGAGTGAAAAAGGAGCTGCAAGGCGTGCAGGGCAGGGGGCTGGGGCTGGGGGGATAGAGCTGTGCACAAATGGAGCATCTGAGGAGCAAATGCACAGGGAGCGCTTCAGGCCATGAACATCGAGAGTGTTCTGGGGATAAGGGTGTGCAGAGAGGCACAGGGAGTGCTCTGGGGTGCTTTGTGTTTGGGAAAGAACCCCACAGCTCCCCAGGGATTCACCCCATCTATGCTGTGCCACCAGGGACTGCACACAGAATAAATTCACTTATTTTATTTGTAGGTTCCTCAGGGATCCATCCCATTTCATGCCATGCCACCATGGAGTGCAGCTCTCCTAGGGACTGCACACAGAATAAATTCAGTTATTTTATTGGGTGTAGGTTCCTCAAGGATTCACCCCATTCAATGCTGTGCTAGCACAGGGTGCAGCTCTCCCAGGGGATTGTACACAGAATAAATTCAGTATTTGGGTGTATTACACGCTGCTGGTAATTAATGGTAATTAATGGTGATTATTGCACCCCAGTCTCTGTGGAACTGGCACAGGGTCATGTCCTGTGTGATGTGGGCAGGGCTGGTTTTGGGCTCAGCTGGAACTGGAGGCACACCCCAGTAGCTTCACAGCACCCACCAGTGCAGGAATTTGGGGATTTTGCAGTTTTATGGAACACCTGGAGGACAGAGGTGACAAAAGGAACCATCCCAGCTGACAGCCTCTTTCATCAGGCAGGGAATCACTGACCCTGATAACTGAGCAGGACCATGGGCACAGACATCCCAAATGCTGCAAACACCCAAATGCTGCAAACACACCTGGCTGACATCAGAGCTGCTCTGGCCAAGGTCCTGCAGCATCACAAAACCCAGAAAAGCCAAAGCCACATCTCCAGGAGGCTCCAGGAACAGGAAGATGCTGAAACAGCTGGAAGAAAAGATGTCTTTAACAGCAGTATATTTCCAAGACATGTGGCTAGAAAATAGCTGGAATATCTTCATATGAACTCCCTGCATTTTTCCTGCCACTCCTCTGTCTGCCTTTGCTGCTTCTGCTGTGGATTTTATAATTATACAGTAATTTCACGATTATAAACTGCACCTGATTATAAGCCGCATGTTACAATACAGAGCATGATAAAAGGTATCTATTCTATCACCATCTGTTGAGGGTGGGAGCAGTGATCCTTATCTCCTTATTCTGCTAATGAGCCATCCATTGAAACCAGGCAGGGCAGTGTTCTTTATCTTTTCACAACCCATCGTTCCCCCCGTGAGTAATTTTCTGCTAATGGCCATTGAGTCCCACTGTGGGACTGATAAAATTACTGCATCCCATTGGAAGTTGCTCCAGCCAGGGGGAAGAGCCCAACATTTCTTATCAAGATAAAAACAGAGGTTTTGGGACACTAAGGGAACCCCTTTCTCCACTGGAGCTCTGGAGGGAAACTGCACCTTGTACAGGAGCACTGCTCCAACTGAGCCACATCTGTCACTGCAGGAGGATGCAGCCACCATGGAATGGGACTGCTGCCAACACCCTGCCTGATGGGGTGTCAGGTTGTACTCTGACTGTGTCAGGGTTTGGGGTTTGTTCCTTTGTAGTACTGTATTTCTATTTTAATTCCCCTAGAAAAGAACTGTTATTCCTAATTCCCATATCTTTGCCTGAGAGCCGTTTGATTTCAAAATTATAATAATTTGGAGGGAGAGAGTTTACATTTCAAAGAGAAGCTCCTGCCTTTCTCAGCAGACACCTGTCCTCCAAACTAAAACAGCAGCTTTTCGTTCTTTGTCCATATATAAGCCGCACCTGATTATAAGCCACATTTCGGGTTCAGACCAAAATTTTAGTCAAAATGGTGTGGCTTATAATAGTGAAATCACTGTACTCCAGAGCCAGGAATCCTTTCTGATGTGACTCAGTCACACTAAAGCTGTACAAATAAACAGTGGGGATGCTCAGCAGTGCTTCATGGAGAGAACTTTTGTACTCTGAAAACAGAGGAGTTCTCCAGAATCCCATTCATTTGTGAGACAGAAAGGGTAACACTGAGGTGCCAGAATTCATTCAGTATTCACTCACTATTTGTTCACTTTTTGTTCAGCATTTATTCAGTTTTTATTCAATTTTTGTTAAGTTTTTGTTCAGTTTTCATTCAGTATTTATTCCGCATTTATTCAGTATTTATTCCATATTTAGTCAGTATTTGTTCAGTATGTATTCAGTTTTATTCCGTTTTTATTCAGCATTTATTCAGTTTTTATTCAGGATTTATTCAGGTTTTTTTCAGTATTTATTCTGTTTTTATTCAGCATTTATTCCGTTTTTTTCAGTATTTATTCGGATTTTATTCAGCATTTATTCAGTTTTTATTCAGTATTTATTCAGTTTTTGTTCAGCATTTATTCAGCATTTATTCAGTATTTCTAACAAATGTTATTCTTCAGCTGCACCATATCAGCCCCAGTGATTTTCAAGGTTCTTTCTGCTCTGAAGAGGAATTGGAAGGGACAAGCCATTATGCTGAGTTTTTTTCTTGCTCTTCCTTTGTGGGAAGCCAAGGGGTGAGAAGTGAGGTTCCTGCAGGGAGCCCTCAGAGCCTCCCACATTTCCTGCTCCTCGTTGGGTACCAGGGAGCTCTGCAATGGTAAAAATGCACTTGAGGTGTTCTGGCAGGTGGGTGAATCCCACTATGCAGGCAGCAGGGTCTCACATCTGGGTTTGTCTGCCACTGAGAGGATCTGGGCTGCTTTGGCTCCATCCTTTTGCACATTGTCCTCATCTCCATGGTGAGGTTTGCCTGTAGAGGGGAAAGAAAAACAGATTTGGGTTGCAGGAGCAAAGGCATCTCAGGGGCTCTGTGCAGGGCAGGGGTGCTGGGTTTGTGTTGGGCTGTGATGCTCTTTCCCCTCCACCTCCATCCCTGCTCTTTTCTCCATCCCTGCTCTTTCCCCTTGGCTTTCCCACCCTGCCCAGGAGTGCCCTGGGTGCTTTTCCCTGCCCAGCTGCTCTCAGGTTTCCCTGCTCGCCCTCTGCTGGGCTGGCCCGCTCTGTCCCGAGCTGTGCCATCTGTCCCGAGCTGTGCCATCTGTCCCGAGCTGTGCCATCTCTCCCGAGCTGTGCCATCTGCCCCGAGCTGTGCCACTCCCTTTTCTCCCCGGCTGGCTGTTCCCCGCCTTCCCCCGGTGATGGATGGAGGAGCAGGAGCTGCAGCATCTGGCTGTGCCAGGATTTGTGATGTGTGGGGGGGTCCAGCTGCAGGGCTGAGCTCACAGCTGGCCCGGGGCCAGGGCACAGCCCCGAGCAACCCAAGCAGGTGTTGGGGACGGGTTTGAAGTGCCAGGGGTGAGTTTGGTTTGTGAGCAGGGCTCTGAGGGATGGAGCACTGGGGGAGTGCTGGGGTCAGAGCCCTGGCACACACAGAGGAGAGCTCTGGCCAGCAAACCCCTGGTGCCTCTGCTCTCCCTCTGAGAGAATGGTTTCACTCAGCCCTGCTTGGCTAAACAGCCCTCATCTGCTGATGGCTGGTAATTTAATGTACACTTTGCCTAAATGAACTTCATCTCACCAAAACAAACCAGAGCAATGACTTCAACAGAGCCTGCAGAAAACGCTGGCATTCCCTGCTGAAATCTCCTCTGATCCAGTTGGATTTGAGGTGATGTGATGCCAGAGGTGTTTTTAGATCCCCAGGTGCCTCCCTGCAGAGCTCCTCTCCAGCCTGTGCTGGTCCCTGCCTGATCCCTGGAAATTTGGGGTTCAGCCCTGCTTCCACAAAACACCCCTTGTTCCCTGTTTGAGAGGTTCTGAAGGGATTCACTCCAAACTCAGCCCTTGTGGGAGCCTTGGCAGTAGCTGAAGCTTGTTCTAGGAGAATCAGAGAAATAAGTGAGGCTCCTTCATCCCTGGCACAAATCCTTGTCTTTTCTAGGCAGGAAGAATCTGTAGTGCTGGCACAGACTGAGGGATCCTGGGGTGCAGAAGGGGCTCTGACCTCATGGCATGAGATTCCAAGGGATCTCCTCTCCTCTCCTCTCCTCTCCTCTCCTCTCCTCTCCTCTCCTCTCCTCTCCTCTCCTCTCCTCTCCTCTCCTCTCCTCTCCTCTCCTCTCCTCTCCTCTCCTCTCCTCTCCTCTCCTCTCCTCTCCTCTCCTCTCCTCTCCTCTCCTCTCCTCTCCTCTCCTCTCCTCTCCTCTCCTCTCCTCTCCTCTCCTCTCCTCTCCTCTCCTCTCCTCTCCTCTCCTCTCCTCTCCTCTCCTCTCCTCTCCTCTCCTCTCCTCTCCTCTCCTCTCCTCTCCTCTCCTCTCCTCTCCTCTCCTCTCCTCTCCTCTCCTCTCCTCTCCTCTCCTCTCCTCTCCTCTCCTCTCCTCTCCTCTCCTCTCCTCTCCTCTCCTCTCCTCTCCTCTCCTCTCCTCTCCTCTCCTCTCCTCTCCTCTCCTCTCCTCTCCTCTCCTCTCCTCTCCTCTCTGCCATGAAATGGTTGCAGCTTTTACCCCTCTGGGTGATTTTCCCCATGTCCTCAGACGTGGCTTGTTCTGGTGGTGGCAAATGAAACAGAGCTAAGGGCTGGGATGAAGTTCAGCAGATCATCCCTGAGTCCACAGACATGAACATGGTCCCAAAGGAATCAAAACTTTGCATTTTTCTTTATGCACTTGTATTTACCTTTTGCATATTGTCTTGGTTTAGTTTAGATTTGCCAATTTTAATATACTCAATTTCTCTTTGAGATAGGATTTAGGAGCAAAAACAAGGCAGAACTAAAACTTAAAAGGGTATAAAGAGGAAATTTATTAATAACACAGAGGGAAAAAAAAGAAATTTGGAAAACCCCTGTATATATATATATATATATATATATATGTATATATATATATATATGCTTTCTTCTTAAATAGGTTCTATACAAAACCAGCACATGTGTGTGGATGCAGCTCAGGCCCACTTGGCTGTGTGGTTTTCTGGCAAAAGCTCCTTTCCCACCCATATCCATTCTTACTTTGGGAGCTTTCCCCATTCAGAAGTTTTGATCTTGCTGAAATGTTTCAGTTCAGTATTTCCCTCATGATGCCATTTTCTGAAAATCAGTATGCTCTTCTGGAAATGCTGGAGCATGCTAAAATGCATTCTCAGCTGGGAAATACAGGCAGAGAAATGTTCCATGCAGTGTTCACGATCTGCAAATCTTCATTTTCACAGAAATCTACTTTGGAAACTGGAGCCTCCTTCTGCATTGTCGCCCCAAAGCTCTGGAGTTTCCTCTGTCCCTCTGACTGTGCTCAAATAAAAGCTAAGCCATTTGTTAGCACACGTGACAGCCTTAAAAATACCAATAAATGATAAAAATGCAGGTTATCCACGAGGTGAACCAAGCCCAGCTCAGTCCCTGTGCAATCAGCAGGTTTCCTCACAAACTGGCAGCTCTGGGATGCTGCTGGGAGTTCTTCACGTGGCAAAGCCATCACTCCTCCTTGAGAAGATGCGTGTCAGGATGGAGAAAAGGAAGGAGAAGGACACAGGAAGGGTGTCAGTGTAAGAAAAGAGGAATCAATGGGCCAGGACAGAGAGCTGGGAGGAGGAGGGAGCTCACTGATGTTTGTGGCACTCAGCACCAGGAGCTGCTGCAGAGCACGCAGGTTGCAGTGATTTTCTAATACTGAGCAATATGTCAGAAGGGCTATTCTGGATTTAGACCAATATATACAGTTTCTTGTGTAAGCAGAACCATATGCTCAAATGAGAGATCATTTTATTTTACTAGGATGGACAGTAAGTAGAAACACATTCCAGATTTCAGGAGGTTTCTTCCCCCCTTGGCAGCCACGGTGCTGCTTGTGCTCAGCCTTTGGTTTTTCAACTGTTTGATAAGTGCCTGTTGCTTTCCAGCGTCCAAATCCCCTCTACCCTGGTGTCTGCTGAGCTGTGACTAATGGCTGTGTCAGACAGCTCGTTCAGCAGGTCACCCTGCCTGGAGCTGGGGATTGTTGGGAATAAAACAAATCAGACTGAAATGCACGGTGTGCAGCACGCTGCAGAGACACAGCTCTTGTGTCCTCCCTGCACAGACTTCATGTTCTGTGTTCAGAGACTGACCTCATCCAAATCCTTTCTGACAGCCCAGAAGGCAGGGAAAAACCCCAAACCTCCTTGTGGAATGTGCAAGCTGGTGTTTAACACACGAGCCCGTGCACAGCAGGTTGAGCAAAGGCACGCAGAGATTTCTGAAATCTGAATGTGGTAACCAGCCCCACCCCTCTCTGCAGCTCAGACCCCTTCTGCCTTGGTGTGAGCCATCCCTGGGTCTAACCAGACAGTTCTGGCCTGAGTCAGGCTTGGCAGGGACCATCTGGCTGCTCCTGGGGCTCTCCCCAGGCAGAGGAGACTCTGGTGCCCAGGGCTGAGCCCAGGCTGAGCCTGCTGAGCCCAGAGCAGGGTCCTGAGCCCAGTGCAGGGTCCTGAGCCCAGGGCTGAGCCCAGGGCTGCTCCTGCCTTCCTCTGCATCTCCAGCAGGACCTGCTGGCCATGGAGTGCTCACAGCCAGGGGCTCTGGGCAGCCAGTCTGGGGCCATCTGCTGACATTGTGTGTGAGGGGATGTGTTCTAGGCTGGACCAGCAACAGAGCAACTGGTTTGGCTGAAAAAACCTGAATTTTAGTGGGGGTCTGGAAAACAAAGGCCTCATCTCTTACATGTGGTGTAAAGTAAATCCCTCCACACACTTGCTGGTGTATCACAAGGGATGATGGGATGAAAATGGCTTTTAGAGGGATTTTGTAATTAAAAAAGAAAACCAAGACAAATCATGGATGTATTTGCCTCAGTCAGGAGATAACAGAACCACCTACAAGGCTGAGTAAAGCCCAGTGTCACGAAAAGCTTTTGTAACCCACTGCCTGCCGGGTACCAGCTGTGTCACTGCCCCAGCATCTCTGAAGTTATTTGGGTGATGCTCTGTGGAGATTTGTTCCCCACTGAGCTGCACGGAGGGTGATCCCCTCCCATGGGGGATGCACAAGCCTGGCACTTGCTGATGTCTCTGCACACAAGCAGGGAGTGTCTGTCCCTGCTCCTCAGAACTCAAGGACATTTGCTGCTGCTCTCTGGCTGCAGAAATACTCCAGAGGTCACTGCAGGCAACTTTTCACCTTCCCATCCTTTATCAGCCTTTCCAATCCTAACCCTAAAATGCTCAACATCCTGAATGTGGGGGGAAGACAAGGGTGCTGTGGGGACAAATTTGTGTTTTAAGGGATACCCAGCTCCTTTTGGAAAGGAGATGGCCACAGGTTAATTTAGAAATGCTGCAGACTGTTTCAGGTTTGATTTGAATTGCCAGGTCACCCCTGCCAGGTCCCCAGTGCTTTGGGGCTCACATCTGCAGGTGCACACACAGCTGTGCATTAATTCTTGTGTTCAGTGGGACAGCACAGCCAGACCCCTCTGCTGGTGTGGAGAGCTCTCAGAGACAAATGCCCTGCATATGTGAGGCTGGAGGGGCAGCACAGGGAGCTGTCAGTGCCCAGGGCTGGCCGCGGAGCACCTCACACCCACTGGGGAAGGAAGGTGCTTTTGGGAAATGTGCTGTGCTCTGTGGTGAGGAATTGTGCTGCAGCACCTGCTCAGGAGTTTGCTGCTCCCCTGGTTCTGTGCCAGCCCGGGGTCCTGGCCCTGGGGCTGGGATGTTCAGCTCTGCCAGCAGTGATCCCCCATACCAAAGCAAAGCCCTGATCCACATCACCCCCCTCCAGAAAGGTGGAATCTGAGGGGAAACCCATCCAAAGCACACAGGTTCAGTGGGACAAAGAATCCCAGGGACAATCCATCACACTGCTCTGCCTTGCCTTCTGCTGTGCTGCCTTTGTGTCCCCAAACCATCCCAAAGCCTGGCAATCCCAGGGACATTCTAGCACACTGCTGTGCTGCCTTTGTGCCCCCAAACCATCCCCATTGCCATCCTCTGGCAATCCCAGGGACATTCCAGCACACTGCTCTGCCCTCTGCTGTGCTGCCTTTGTGTCCCCAAACCATCCCCAAAGCCTGGCAATCCCAGGGACATTCTAGCACAGCCTCTGGAAGCTGCAGGGAGGAACTGAGCTCTGAGCTGGGCTGGGGACTTGGCACCCTGAAATGACACCTGAGGTGTGCTGAGAGCCCCTGGGGGGACACACGGGGCTGGGGGGTCCTGGCTTCATCCAGCCCAGACAGAGCCGAGCTGCCCTGGCATTGCAGGACACTCCGGGAAGTTCTGCTGAGCATTTCGGCAGCGCTCCAGCCTGTAGGAATACTCTGTTTGAAATGCTTCCAGGGAAGATAAATATTTGTGTGTGCTATCTTGACGTGTGGAGATAAACACAGTGGTTCTACACAAATATTGGTTTGACCTCAGATTATTTCATTAGCAGCAGCATGTGGGGCCAGTTCAGTGTCCCTGCAGGCAGCTGCCACCCCTGTGAGCATCCCATGGTGCTGTATGGCTGCTGCTGAGTGTCCTGCTCTGCATTTTCGTGCCTCTTCTAGCTGGCTTTCCTTGGGATGGGATGTTCTGAGCTGGGCAGGGTCCATGGGGTTTGATCCTGGCTTTTAGGGCAAAGGGAAATGCCACATGCAGCACATAGGGCTGGATGGATCTCCGCAGGAAGAAAAGGAAATGCTCAGCTGTGGGTTGGATGCTAAGGCTGGTGGTCCCAGAGATGTGCAGGTGGCTGTGATAAGAGAATGGGTGGAGTGCAAAGTGCCTGAGCCCAGCTGGGGAGGGACCCCAGCTCCCTCCTGGCAGCCCTGATCCCCAGACTGCAGCTCTCATTAATTCCCACTAATTAATGCAGGGCTGACTTGCCAAGGGAGGGAGGCCATGGACATGATAGCCTGTGGGTGTGAAATGCTGTGAGGTTTACCCAAATTCCATTTCCAAGCAGCACCAGGCTCTGTGGGGTCCCAGTGAGCTGTGGAGAGCAGGGAGGATCGAGTGGAGCCAGTCCTGAGCAGGATGGAGCCTCCCAGTGTCCCAAAAAGCAGAGTGGGATGTGCTGTCCCAGTGCTGTCCCACCCTGTCCCAGTGCTGTCCCAGTGACGTCCCAGTGCTGCCACCCTGTCCCAGTGCTGCCACCCTGTCCCAGCGCTGTCCCACTCTGTCCCAGTACTGTCCCACTGTGTCCCTGTGCTGTCCCACTGTGTTCTTGTGCTGTCCACCCTGTCCCAGGGCTGCCTCACTCTGTCCCAGTGCCATCCCACTGTCCCTGTGCTGCCGCACTCTGTCCCAGTGCTATCCCACTGTGTCCCTGTGCTGTCCCACTCTGTCCCAGTGCTGTCCCAGGGCTGTCCCACTGTCCTAGTGCTGTCCCACCCTGTCCCAGTGCTGTCCCACTGTCCTAGTGCTGTCCCACCCTGTCCCAGTGTTGTCCCACTCTGTCCCAGGGCTGCTGAGGAGGGCAGGTGGAGCAGGAGCAGCTGTCCCAGGCTGATGGGGATGGGGATGGGCTCCAGTGAGCTCCAAGCACAGCGTGGCTCTTGCAGGGACCTGCAGCCCCTGCTGGCTCTGTGATCACGGCAGGAAAGGCAGCAAGGTGCAAATGAGAAATATAAGCTGAGAGCATTATGGACAGGGCAGCTGCAGTCCCCAGGGCACGAGTCACTCAGCCGGGGCTGCTCAGCCCAGCTGCCTGCAGGATGGTTCCATTTCCAGCCAGGGCTCCTGGCCACTCCTGAAAGCAGAGTGAGTCTGGCGGCTCAGCAGTGCCAGGGTAGAGGTGCTCTGCTCCTGGCCCCTGCCAGCCAGGACACACTGCTGCAAGCACCAAACCTCACCAAACCTGCACCAGAGGGGCTGCATTCGGGAGCACTTTGCAGTTTGGGGTTACACCTGAGTTCCTTCTAACAGGAAAAATCTTTGGACTTGATTTCAGTCCCTGTCCTGGTGAAAGCATCCCAAAAACGCTCATTAAAAAAAAAGAGATTAAACCTGATTTTGAGGCCAAATGCTCTTCTTAAGAGGTGCTTTGCTGTTGCTTTACCATGAACCTTTACACTCTGAGCATGTTGTCCCGCAACACCGGGTGCTTGGTAACCCTTTTTACCGGTGTGTGGGGAGGGCTGGAAGTGAGGGGTGCAGGTTTCCCTGCTGGGACTGCCCAAAAGCAAAGCTCTGTGCGTGTCCCAGGACATGGAATTCATCACTTGATCAGCTGTGAGCTCTATAAACCACCAGGTTTTTATCAGAGTTATAATTTTGACACGTTTGTGTGTCAGAGAGGGCAGAACAGGCTGCTCCAGCCCTGGCAGGGTCCCAGGCCAGGTTGGAATTTGGGCTGGGAGCAGCCTGGGATCACGGCAGGGATGCAGCTTCATTCCCTTCCAACACAGACCTCTGTGGGCTCTGGGACCATCCTGTGACTCTGGACTGGAGTGCAGGAGGAACTTGCTGGAGTTACCCAGCCGTGGCCCTGCAGGATGATTTGCTGAACATTTTCCTCAGTGGCACTGAAGTGCAGAGCTGGGCAATGTCTGAGTCAGCCCAGCTGAAAGCCAAGGAGCTTTCTGGAGCTGAGGGGGAGATCCCAGCCCAGGAGAGCCCGTTGGTGGCTCAGTTGTGACTGGGGGATATTTTGAGACAGCCACAGGAGTTTGGCCTGTGGGTTTGGATTCTTTGCAGAAGCACTTTGAAGCACTGAGGGGAAAATGTGAGCCTGGACAATATACACAGGGCAAGTTCTGCCTGTGTGTCCTCAAGGAAGGAGAAAGCAGAGAATGCATCTTTGAGTGGGCTCTGGAGATCTCATCCTGCCTAGGTACAAAACAGCTCGAGGAATCCCATGGGCTTCACAGAAGGGCAATGATTTGGGGAAACTACTGTAAAAAAAAAAACCATAAAGTGCTATAAAACATGCCTTGTTTCAAGAGGGAACTGTGGAAATAGAACAAGATTCACAAGTAATTCATCTCAGGCTGTGGACTGGTGTGTATGACTCTGCAGCAAGAACATTAATATCTGTTAAATTCTCCAAATTAGCTTAAACATTCCAGAGAAAGGATGTAATTCTCAGTTGTATAGGGAAGGAATTCACCCTTCCCCCAGTCTCTCTGCTTCCCAGGGACTCGAGAGAAATGCTAATATCACGTCAACCTATTGTTGTTCCTCCTTCAGTAATGGGGTCCAGGCTGGTGGTGTTTGATGTGGTGGGTCAGGAGGGGCTGGTGGCATCCTGGTGCTGAGTGCCCAGCCTGGTGCTGTTGAGTGCCAGTCTGGTGGTGCTGAGTGCCCAGCCTGGTGCGGTTGAGTGCCAGTCTGGTGGTGCTGAGTGCCCAGCCTGGTGCTGTTGAGTGCCAGTCTGGTGGTGCTGAGTGCCCAGCCTGGTGCTGTTGAGTGCCATCCTGGTGTATCTGAGTGCCCATCCTGGTGCTGAGTACCCATCCTGGTGATGCTGAGTGCCATCCTGGTGTATCTGAGTGCCATCCTGGTGGTGCTGAGTGCCCATCCTGGTGCTGACTGCCCATCCTGGTGCTGAGTGTCAGCCTGGTGCTGCTGAGTGCCATCCTGGTGCTGAGTGCCCAGTCTGTGACAAAGCCCAGCGAGGGATGGGGAGGAGAAGCTCCAGGAGAGGCTTTCCAGCAGCCAGAAATGAGTTGGATAAACTGATCTAACCTGTCCTGTCCCCTGGGCTCTGTCCAGCTCAGGGCTTCCCTTGAGCACAGGGGGAGTTCTTGGAGCACCAAAGGTTATTTAGAGGCATTTGGGGGTTTAATAACCCCCAGGACAATTTTCAGCAGAACCAAAGTGGTTTTTTTTATTGTAACTGTTGACAAAGTTAGAAATGCTTCTCTAGCTGACCTGTCATTAGTTTGAGGAGTCTTTTGACCTTGGAAGGAGATTTCAGAGCTGATGTCCAGTCCCTGCAATAACCTTCAGGCTGGCAGCTTCCCTGAGGCACAGCAGCTCCAGTGCCAGAGGTTTCTGCACTGAGATCAACCCCTGCACAAACGTCTGTGCAGAGAGGCCTGACTGCAGAACTCGAGAAATCCCTGGAATAAAACCCTGGAATAAAACCCTGGGGAAGGAGTTTGACCTGCACAAACCAAGGGGTCCCTGGGAAATGTGGAAAACACAGGGCCCTGCAGATGACTCAGGGTTTTTGGTTAAGTGGTGTTCTGGCAAGGAAAGTTTATAACTGTTCAGGGAAGGCAGCTTAGGCTGTGGAAGAAGTGGGAAAATCACAAAAAGATGCTGGAGGATCTGTGAGATTAACATTTCTTAGTGGGGAGTGTTACCCTGGATGCAGAAGTTGCTGTAGATACAAAAACCAGGTCAGAAAACAAATTTATTGCTGAGGCTGCCTGCAGAGCAGGGTGCAGGCAGGGAGTGATAGTGTAAAGGTGCTGTGGGCTGATCTTGATTTCCCTATGGGAACAAAATTGTATCAGAGAGCACCTTCCTGCTGGTGAAATTCCAGGCACTGCTTTCAGTAATGGGATGATGCTAACTGGTGCTTTAAAACTGACCGGGTCAATTGGCTTGGCAGCACAAAATGGGGCAGAGATCCTGCCCTGTTCCCAGGTCTGGGGACAGCCCAGGGTTACAGGGCTGTGTAGTCAGATCCTCTGGAGCAGCATCTCCAGGTTCTGTTCTCCACCCTGGTTCTGTTCCCCAGCCTGGTTCTGTTCTCCAGCCAGGTTCTGTTCTCCAGCCAGGTTCTGTTCCCCATGCTGGTTCTGTTCCCCATGCTGGTTCTGTTCCCCAGCCAGGTTCTGTTCCCCAGCCTGGTTCTGTTCTCCAGCCAGGTTCTGTTCCCCACGCTGGTTCTGTTCCCCATGCTGGTTCTGTTCTCCAACCAGGTTCTGTTCTCCAGCCAGGTTCTGTTCCCTATGCTGGTTCTGTTCTCCAGCCTGGTTCTGTTCTCCAGCCTGGTTCTGTTCCCTACCCTGGTTCTGTTCCCCAGCCTGGTTCTGTTCCTTGCTCTTGTGAGTAGAGATTATTTCACCCTCAGATTTTGGCCAGTGAAAGAGGTTCATTCCATTTTTGTGTGTTGGTTGGAGTCAGTGCAGAGGCCAGGGGAGCAGATGCAGCACTGACTGGGTCATGGGGAGGGGCAGTGTTCATCCTGAGCATCCCAAAGCCACACACCAGCACTGCTTCACCCCAGCCATGGGGTCTGCTTTCATTTTCCCTCTGAAACTGTCCCATGGGAAGCCCTGGAGCAGCTCTGGGAGCTCCAGGGCGATGGAGGATGATGCCCAAGTTGCCCTCTGGTCCTTCCCTGGCATGCTCAGCGTGGCACTGCTCTGCTGGGGCTGTCCCTGTGCCCTGCACACACCTGGGCCAGGTCTTGGCAGGGAATGCTGTGATCCCAGGCTGTGCCAGCTCCCAGATCCAAGTGTTTCCAGGAGGGGAACCCCTTTGTGTTACTCATCTGGTTGTCAAACGGGACCTGGCTGCAGGCCTGGAGCTGGCACCAGATGAAAAATGTGCACTTTAAACATTTCATACTTACACTGATGGCAATGGGCAATTCCTCAGCACACTTTCTCAACGTTTTTAAACAATAAATGTCAACCTCAGGGCAGAGAGAGGCAGATTTCACATTAAAGGGACAGGGTTTGCTTAACTTTTATAAATCCTTGGAGTCCCAACCTCGTTCATGCTCCCCAGCACCACGAACACGGAAAGGCTGTGGTAAATGCAACAGGCACTTTTGTCAACACAAGTTTTTCCTTTAACACTGTGATAAAAACATTTCCAAAACAGATTTTCATGATGGATTCAGGGCTTGGCATGCCAGGGAGAATCTAGAATTCTTCCCAAAGGTGTGTGAGAAGACCAATAATTCCAGGCAAAAGAACCTTTCATTCCCAAGAGAGCTAAAATATTCCTTTGTTTGTTTTCCACCCTGATTATTTCCCCTGTCTTGGTTTAATCTGTAGTGCTGAAGCTTGTCAGCACGCAGAGCCTTTCCTTCAGAAGTGATGTCCTGGGAGCAGGAATAAAAGCAATTTCCACGTGGTGTCTCCTTGTCGTGGCTGCTGCCTGGACTTTTCTTTCAAAAAACCCAATACTATGCTCTCATAAATGGAACAGAACTGAATTGGAGTCAGGAGCTTTAAGCTCCTCAGCACCAAGGCTGAGGTTCCATCACCGAGCCCGATGTTCTGTCACCTGCAATAAAATCTTCCACTTTCTGTTGGGTCTCCCATTTCCCAAAGAAGAAATTCCTCAGAAAGAATGACTACCTCGGGACACTTGCCTTGATTTTGATTTAGCAGAATCCTAAGGCTGCTTCAGATGTAAATTGTGGAGTTCACAGCCTGAAGGGAGAAATTGTTCTGAGGAAGAAAATTAACCTTCTGTTTGGAAAAGTAGTTCTCAGAAAAAAGCATTGCTCATGGTTTTTTTCCAAGTGAAGTGATTTCTTGAACCATGCCCTGTGTGGTTTCCATGGTGTCAGCTGGCACTGCCACACACCCCAGGAGCTCCTCAGAGAATTCCAAGAAGCTTTGCTGCACATCTCTGGGGCAGGGCTGCAGAGCCAGGGTGCGACTTCCATGCTTTCATTTTTCATGGTTTGGTTCCCTCTGTTGTCGTTAGCAGAAGTTTTGTTGTGCCTCACAGTGGAGGGGATTTTCACCCTCGTTCAGTGTCTGAAATGAAAAGCTGTGAGCTCCAGCTCTGGGGAGCTCAGCTCAGCATCACAGCCAGGGAGAAGGATCTGGTGGGAGAAGGATCCGGGGGGAGAAGGATCCGGGGGGAGAAGGATTCAGAGGGAGAAGGAGCCAGGGGGAGCTCAGAGCCCCTGGAGGGGCTCCAGGAGAGCTGGAGAGGAAGTGGGGACAGGGGATGGAGAGACAGGGGACAGGGGATGGGGGGAACTGGGGACAGGGAATTGGAATGGGGACAGGGGATGGGGGGACAGGACACAGGGGATGGAGGGACAGGGGACAGGGGATGGAGGGACAGGGGATGGAGGGACAGGACACAGGGGATGGAGGGACAGGGGACAGGGGATGGAGGGACAGGGGATGGAGGGACAGGACACAGGGGATGGAGGGACAGGGGACAGGGGATGGAGGGACAGGAGATGGAGGGACAGGACACAGGGGATGGGGGGACAGGGCACAGGGGATGGGGGGACAGGACATAGGGGATGGGGGACAGGACGCAGGGGATGGCTCCCAGTGCCAGAGAACTCGTGGGTCTGGTGCTCCCAGCATGGGAAGAGTTTACCTGTCAGGGAAACACTCAGAAATACAATACAGATGTCCTTGTTCCTGTAGTTTTTTATTTCCCCCTCCTCTCCACCTAAACACCCCTTTAGCTCACGCTGACTGGTGCAGGCAGAGAGAACACAGCTCCTGGAAGCCTGTGGATGCTGGTGCCAGTGCACTCTCCTCAGCTCCTGTAATGCACAACCAGAGCTCTGAGTGTGCTTTAAAGGCCGTTTGTGAATAGTGAGGTGAGGACATTCTGCAGTTGGGCACTCAGAAGTTTTAGGGAGGTGCTGCAATGGAAGATGTCAACAAAAGCTGCTGCAAAGTTGTGCTTTCACTTCACAGGGCTTTGAGGGGATGCATTCTTGGGTCTGGTTCATGTGGGCTCATTTCTGTGACTCAAATTCACTTTGAATTTGGGCATCAAAGGGGTTTCCAAATTCTGGGTCAAACTTATTAAAAGCCCTGAATCTCACCTGGTTTCAGCCCTGTAAATGACAAGAAACAGTAAATCTGCAGCTCTGCTCGGAGACCAATCCATAAATCACAGCCTGGGCTATTTGAAGCTTGGTCCAGACCCTGTGTCCAGGAGCCAGCTCTGCTCCAGGAGTTCGTGGCTTTGTTCGAGGCAGGCTCACAGCTGTGGGGAGCTTCAGTGGCACATGGAACATGTCAGATGTTTGGGGGATTGCACACACAGCACCCAGCATTTGGGTTGGGGGTTTGCTGGCACAAAGCTGCGTCTCTGGGAGCTGCTCGAGGCTTTTCCAGGGGCAGAATCCCAGCAGCCCTTCCCTAGGGACCCCTCTCTGCCCCAGCTCCCCCAGGGGCACGGGGGCTTTCCCGGAATTCCTGCCCTGGCTCCTCAGCCAGCCCTGCAGAAATGCATCTTTATTGAATGTTATTCTAACCATAAAACCTTTAAGCTGTTCAAACACTTTCCTTTGTACCGTGGACATCTGAGACTATGAGACATTAACAAGTAAATTTACCTTTTTTTTCTTCAGCTGCTTCGATCTGCTGAGGAGTTTTCTTTGGACTGGTCTGGCCTTGCCTGCAGCAGAGGAAACAAGGCTGGGACTGATCCTGGATCTGCTCAGTAGCTACCTCCCAGCCTGGAGCTGTGTTTGACTTTGAATTCAAAAAGGGACTTTATTCCCTGTCACCTCATGTGCTCACTCAAGATGCAGAGATGTTTAAAGCCAAGAGACACCATCCTGATTCTCTCTGAACCCTCTGCTAAGCCCGTCAGCCTTGCAGAAGCAGAGCACATATTTCAGTAGGACTCAGCTGGAAGATTTCATAAGGTGGAATTCAGCCTTTCTCACAGTTATTTCTTAATTAATATAATGAGCTCTTGGACTCCTCATGTCTGCACTCAAGCCACTAGACCCGACTTTATATTTGCTGTATTTTAATTATTTTTATAATGGCCTCATCTGTAATTGTCTCCCTGTTGAATTGTGTCCTAAATTGCAAAATGCAAGGGAGTGTTTCTGCCCCAGATCGTTCATGAGAGACAGAAAAGGTACTGGAGGAACCAAACCCGTTACTGCACACCCCAGATTTCTTCTGGGCCTGGTAAAAGAGACCCCTGAATGGTTTGGTGCTCCCTAAATCATGGTCCTGGTTTTTGCTGAACCCTGGGAGGGTGGGCAGGTGAGCTCAGGATCACCTTGGTGGGGCACAGGGCGCAGGGCACAGGGACAGGGCACAGGCAGGAGCTGGGAATTGTGTCCTAAAAACCAACCTTGGTCACAACAGGGACAGAGCAGAGCTTAAAACTGAGAGTAAACCCAAACCATAACAGATACCATAACAGATAGAAATTATTGCTTCCCTTTGGTCCAGGGTGGTGTTTTGTAAAGTCTGATTACAGCAAGGTGTTTAATTTCACACAGCCTGTTACCACACAACCCTGAGACACGTTTGACACTCACCCTCTCATTATTTCTCATGCCACAAATGTTAATATTTACCAGGCAGAGCCAACCTCCACACCACAGAGTGTGGTTTGCATTGTTGGTGGTGTGAATTACACATCAGCTAAATAAAAATGTTCCCCTTGCACTAACTCAGAGGAACAGGTCTCACTCCTGAGCAGCTCCCAGGCAGTTCTGGGAGTGCAGAAATGTTCCTGGATTCCCTCAGCCTGGCAGAGCTCAGGCACCTCGCAGCCCCAGCCTGGCTCAGGGCTCAGGGCTGTGCAGGCTCTGGGGCTGGGGATCCCAGCACCAATCCTCTGTGCACAGGCTCCCCCTGATGGAAACTGAAAACACTCAGGGATGCTTTGTGCCCTCCCGGCTGGGCTGCACTCAGAGCTGCTTTGTCTGAAGACATTCTGGTGCTTTGGGGCTCAGGGTTTGAGGCATAGATGGTTCCAGGAGCTGGCTGCTGCTCCTGGCAGGGGTCACTGCTGGCTGCAGGGGGCTCGTGTCCAGCAGGCTCTGAGCTGCTTCCACACCGGAGATTCCTTGTGGCACCTGTCAGCGAGGATGGGAGAGGAGCTCTGTGCCCTGAGGGATCACAGTGAGAGTTGTGTCCCTGCCCAGACCTCCAAAATCCCCCCTGGGCATTCCTGGTGTCCAAACACCCCTGGAGCTCTGGGGTGAGAGCCTGGGCAGTGCCCAGCACCCTCTGGGGAGGGAAGAAACTTCCCAAAATCCAACCTGAGCCTGCCCTGGGCCAGCTCCAGCCACCCCTGGACCATGGTGCTGGTCAGGAGAGTGCAGGGATCCAAGCTGCCCCTCAGGAGGGTGTTCTGACACAGGCAGCTCTGGAGCTCTTCCCTCAGCCTCCTCCAGCTGAACAAACCAGGGCCCTCAGCTGCTCCCCTCCAGACCCTTCCCCATCCTCTGCACACTCTCCAATGGTTTTTTGTATTGTGGTACCCAGGGTGCCCTAGCACTGGAGGTGGGGCTGCCCCAGCCCTGAGCAGAGCTGGACAATCCCTCTGTGGGCCCTGATGTCCCCATCCCCAGGGATGTCCCAAGGGCAGGGATGTCCCCATCCCCAGGGATGTCTCCAGGACAGAGATGTCCCCGTCCCCAGGGATGTCCCTGCTGGCTCACATCCAACTGGCCATGGACCAGGACCCCCAGCTCCCCTCCTGCAGCAGAGAGGAAGAAAGTGTAATTAGTACCAGAGCAAACATATGGCTAACACAGACCTTGTGCAGTGCAAGTTTTGGTGGATAATTACTCCTCCCTAATTGTGTAGAAGTTAAAATGACTTTGAGCATTTCCCTGGTGTGTGATGGAAGGAGAGAGGCTCCTGCACCCCTGGAACTGTTCCCTTCTCCAGCCAGAGCCTGAAAACCCCTCGGTGCTGGAAGCAGCCAGGGTGGTGCCTGGGTTGGGCAGAGGGTGGCAGGTCGGGAATCCCTGCACCAGGAGGGGAGCTGGGGCAGGACAGAGGAGGTGCCAAGGCAGCCTCATTACGCCTGACATCCTTCCCTCAGCACTCATCATTTTTCCATTTCAACAACGGCTGTTTACAGCAGCTGCTGCCTTATGTTTGGTTTGATCCTGCTCCAGATTTTGCAAGTGATTAAAATGCTGCTAATAAAGGCATTTTAACTAGGATTTGCATGCTGACTTGCCTTTTCCAGCTACAAAGATCCCAGTACCTCTGCTCTCTGTGGCTGCCTGGCCACTGCAGGGGTGACCTGGTGGCCTCCAGTGCAGCCTCAGGTAGCCTGAGCAGCAGGGAGCTGGTCCTGGAAGGAACCCCTGCCCTTCTGTGTGATAGGAAATGATCTTACACACATTCCCTTATGTGTTCCCTGCCTGCCCATGTCCTGATGTCTGCAAGAATACTGAATTGCATTCCTGTGCTCTAACAGCAAGGGCAGGTACAAACAGCCCCAGGTAACAGCTGTGCCAGGGCTGAGGTCTCTGCTGCATCCCCTGGTGTATCCCCAGCTACAGCTGACACTGGGGTAGGGAACAAGGAGACTTTCCTGCCTTTCTGAACCCATCCTGAGGGGCAGTCACTGAGCAGCAGCTTTGCACAATTGCTGCTGGAGGCTGCTTGGCTCTCAGCCCGTGGTCCATCAGCACCCGAAATCCTGGGCAGTGTGCAGGGAGCAGGCAGGGAGCGAGTCTGGGCACTGCAGCACCCCTCCCTGGGCACTGCAGCATCCTTCCCTGGGCACTGCAGAATCCCTGGGCACTGCAGCATCCCTCCCTGGGCACTGTAGCATCCCTGGGCACCAGCATCCCTCCCTGGGCACCTCAGCATCTTTGGGCACTGCAGCATCCCTCCCTAGGCACCTCAGCATCCCTGGGCACTGCAGAATCCTTGCCTGGGCTGGGAAGGGGCTGGCAGTGCCAGGGCTGCCTGGTAGGAAGAGCATAGCAGGAGCTGGGCTGCAGCCTGAGCAGGGAGATGGGCACAGGGAGATGGGCACAGGGTGACGGGCATAGAGAGATGGGCACAGTGCATTGGGCACAGGGAGATGGGCACAGGGAGATGGGCACAGTGCATTGGGCACAGGGAGATGGGCACAGGGAGATGGGCACAATGAGCAGCAGCAGCTTCCCATCCCAGCGAGCCCCTCCCTCTGCACATGGAAACTCTCCCCTCTGGAATGGGGAAAGAAAAGCAAAAAGAGAGAGGAGAAGAGGGAAGGGAAGAGCTTTTGGGTGAGTGCCAGTGAACAGTGAGGGCTCCTGGGTTGGCATCTGGAGGTGGCACTGGAGCACCCCTATGCCCAGTGTGACTCGGGCTCTTTTAATTACTGGTACAGAAGAAAGCAGAGCTCGTGGAGGGTTTGTGCAGCCCCTCATTCATGCCTGCAGCTCCAGGGTCATGGCTTGGTTTGGCTGGGATGACCCCAGATCAGAAATAAACAGTGCTCATGCCAGCCCAGCGCAGGGGAAATGAATACAGATGGAAGGAGAGAGAAAATTAATGACAAATAGAGGTTCAAGGTAATGTTAATGATGTAACTGCTGTTGGAAATTCCTGCTGGTTTGCCACACAAAGCCCAGGATTGAGATTGGGTTTCTGTGGCAGATATCTGCTCTTTTTATATCACCTCACATCTCCTTCCTCTCTTTCTTTTTGTCTGTCACTCTCAGTTAGCTGTAAACCCTTAAATTCTGCTCTGCACATATCCACAGCCTGCCTGGATGGAGACCTGACTTGAATTATGCCTTGAACTGCTCACACAGTACTAATTACATTAGTAATAATTGACTTGACTGAGCTTTGGATCAACCTCTGAAGGAATACATTTGCATCTCATTACTTCCCCTGGTGTTCTGCATGTGTTTGCAGAGGCTGGGGGGCCTGGAAGGGGCAGTGCAGGCACCAGGAGGACCCTGGGCAGTGGTGAAAGCTGGAGCACCATGTTTTGGTGATTTGTGCCAGGATTTTGGGGGAGGTCACGGTTCCAGCTGCTATGGAACTTGTGAGGCACTGACCCATGCAGGGACCCAGGCAGGTTAAACAGGTTAAACAGGTTGTTTTCTCACAGCTGGGTTTTCATGCCCTGAATTCTCAGAACCAGAGATGTTTCAGGTTTGCTCAGCCAGGATTTGGCAGCCCGTGCTGTTCTAGGTGTCAGATAATCCAAAGCACAATGGCTGCATCCATCCAGGGGAGGGATTTGTTGATTCAGGGAGGGTTTTGTTGACATGGAGTTGTGATGCTCACACCTGAATTTCTTCTGTCTCTCTGAGATGCCTCAGGGAGTGTGTGAGCCCTGGGTAGGCAGAGAAGGAAACGATCTCCAGAGACAGGCTCTGTGTCCCAGGACAGTCAGGGTGCTGCAGGGTGAATCCTCAGCAGTGACACCTCTGGGAGTGCCAGCAGAGACTGGAGGTCTCTGGGTTTGGTTTGCAGCATGCAAACTCTGCTCTTTGATATCCACATGGGGAAACTGCAGGGAAACACCTTTGATTTCAGCATTCTGAAGGAAAATGTGCATGTGTCAGTTCCCAGAGCAGAGCAAAAGCAGGGAGGTCGAGGCACATTACAAACAAGATGTAAGGAGAAATAAGAGAAGTAAGGAAGAAATGTGAAGACAGAAATATTGAGCAATTTTTCTTTCCTTTAGTTATACCTGGGAAGCACCTCAGAGGCAGAGGGGGTGCACAGCAGATGTGACAGCCACAGCAGGAGGAAATGCTGAGTGGCAGTAACACTTTGGGGTAACACAGTTTCGGGTAACACAGCCAGGCAGGGTGGGAGGAACAAACACAGGAGTGGGGAACAGCAGTGGCAAACAGCCAGCAGCAGGATGGAGGGTAAACAACAACCTCAGTGCAGCAAATGAGATTTATTTTCCTCTAATGAGTCACGACTAAGAGCATTTTTCCTTTCTGTATTAGAGATCTGAATTTCTGCAGTTCCTTTTCTCATTCAAATGAGGACACATCAGCTCGGGTCTATGCTGAAATATGGATCAAAACCTTTATTTCAGGCCTTCTCTGGCTTTCCTGGAAGATTGCTGAAGGAATAGTCCAGCCAGTGCCTCAGGGACCCAGGAGAGTGCAATGTGATGCCATTTAGTATTTAATAAAAACAGATACTTTGCTGTTTTACACCTTTGGGTGCTTGTGGCTGCTGCTCACTAAAGGAAGGGAGCCAAAGTCTCTGAAGGTCCCAGCACTGGTTATGTTGGTGTCCTGAGAAGTTAAATCAACAGATTGTCCCTTTTGGGGTAATTAAAAAGCATTTGTTGGTGCAGCCACTTTCTCTCATCTCTTGATTTTGAGATTCTCAAAAAATTAAGCTGTTAAGACAGGCTGACATCCTTCCTGCTCCAGCAGACACACTGAGTCTGTATTTCATCAGCTAACAATACACTGACCTTACCACATGACAGTTTCTGGGTATTCACATTCAGCCCCCTTATCTCTGGTATATTTTCCTAAGGATCTTGGTGTACTTTCAGAGAGAGTCAGTTAAATCCCACTGTCCTTTTGTGTGCTAAAATTATATTGCCATCCTTGTCACATACATCACAGAACTGTGCATTGGGGAACGTTCCCATAACCCTCAAAATCTGTTCCAAAGCATTTCACAAAATGCAGATTTCAATATCCCTGTGCCATTCACTGAAACTGAAAACCACTTAAAGATCTAAAAGTTGTTCATCAAAAACCACCATTCAGATGAGTTAAACTATTTCACTGGCAATTATAAATGTGTGCAGTGCTTTTCCTGATTACCTTAAATAAAAACGTGCTGTTAATTTTTCCTGATGCCCAGCCTGACCCTCCCCTGGCACAGCTCACTGTTCACTGTCTTGGTAAGATTTAAAAGGTTTAATAAAAAGACAATAGGAGACACACATAAAGTAAAGTGTTAAAATGGCTGAAACACGTTTCACTGTCTTGGTAAAATTTAAAAGGTTTAATAAAAAGATAATAGGAAACACACATAAAGCAAAGGGTTAAAATTGGGTGCTTGGCAAGCTGCTAAGAGCACATGGCTGCTTTGGGAACCCCCCTTTAATCCACTTTACAATGCATTAACTTGTTGCATATTTATAGGTTTTTTTGCATAGTCAAAAATTTTTGGGAACTATTTAGCATGGTTACTTTTGGGGTTTGCTTTTTTAGAGGATGTGTGTTTTTTGGCTTGTGGTTTTAATTTTCCTTTTATCATTTTTTTATTTGGGTGGTGGTCCCGGCCTTTTGCAGCTGGTGAGTGTTGATAATTGTCGTGTTAGCTGCAGGGTTTTTATTACATGTTCACGGGCTGTTATTTTAACTAAGAGGGTAGTTTAAGCACACTATCTCTAAAAAACTTATGTCTAACTTTTGCTATTAGAAGAAAAGAAAAAAAACATGTTCATACAGAAAAGTTATTTTAACATTGAGCATTACTCAGCCACTCTAAAAGGAGTGTTGTTAATAAGTTTCATCAGAAAATGCTTCTTGTATTTTAAAGGTCATTTTTCAAAAGGAATTTTCCAAATTTGGTGGAATTTTACCCTTCAGGTCATCCATTTTGTCAAAATGTACCTGCACTCCCTTCTTAAATTTGGTTTTGGTCCATCAGATATGACAAGATTCAAAAATAAGGGCCATAACAATATAACTCTTAGTTAATAACTGTCCTCAGTACTTACATTTTCCTCCCTCGAAAGCCTGCTGGGAATGCACAGTACTAGGATGACACAGGGAAATTCTAGTTCAGAAAAGCTCAATCTGTGCACATGCAGCTGGTGTCCCACCGTTTGAAGTGAGGAGCGGATCTGAGGATCGCAGACCCCACCGTTCTCACTGTAATTGGGAATGATTTACTGCCAAGTTCAAATGTGACCTCCAGGCTGTTCCCAGGCTACCACTGGAGAACTGAACTTTTCTCTCTGGGTAGTTTTAGATGTTTGGAATTCAATTGCCTGGTTTTAGAAGTCAGCAACCGAAGATGGAGAGGAGGCTGTGGCCTAGTGAAATGGGGAACACTGAATATTGAATATTCAGTATTGAATATTGAAAATTGAATACTGATACTGAATATACAATATTGAATACTGAATATTGAGTATTGAATATTGAGTATTGAGTACTGAATATTGAATATTGAACACTGAATATTGAGTATTGAATATTGTATACTGAATACTGAATATACAATATTGAATACTGAATACCGAATATAGAATACAGACTAGAGAATAGAGTATTGAATATGGAATATTGAGTTTGAATACTGAATATTAAGTATTGAATATTAAATATTGAATATTGAATATTGGGCAGTGCAGGGGCATGCCTGCCCCTGTTTGTTTCTCTCAAGAGCCACTGGGAGCAGGAGCTGTGCTGGCGCAGCCTGTGAATCAGCAGTGCTGGGGGCCTTGTTCCACAGAAAAGCAAAGCTGGGCTTCTCCAGCAGCTCATCTTTCAGCTGGGAGCACGAGGAAGGGGCGAGAGTCCCAAAAACGCTGGGCAGCCTTTGGAGGGCTGAGGCTCTGCCTTCACGTGGTTCCTGCTGAACAGGGGAAATTTGAGCTGAGCTGTGTTGAAAATCTGTCCAAGTCAAGCATTTGAAAGATATTTAGGCCTCGTTCCACTCACTGTTGCAGGTCTGGGACAGGTTCTAGATTTCAATTCCCTTGGAAGTGGTGGCAGGGAAATGTCAAAGCCTGACCTAAAGCTCAGCATCTTCATCAAGGATCTTCACAGCCAGACTGGAGATTATTTACCTGAAATCATGCCGGTTCAGGGCTGTGTTTTTAATTGCAAGACTGTTCCATTTCCTTGTAGACACCCACAGAATAAAATAAAGGGATGAGAAAGAAAAATAATTACAGTAATTTCCACGACTATAAGGCGCACCCTTTTGACTGAAATTTTGGTCCGAACCTGGAAGTGCGCCTTATAGTCCGGTGCGCCTTATATAACGGACAAAGTTGCGAAATTTGCAAACCCGGAAGTGCGAGCTGCGAGCTGAGTGGGGAACCGCGGGAGCCGCGGCTACTGGGTAGGGGGACACAGCGCAGCCACTGGCTGGGGAGAAGGTGGGGGAAGCGGCACTGCCTCCGACTGTGGGAAAGCGGCGAGAAGCACCACCGCCGCTGGCCAGGAGGAAGCCGGGACGCAGCACGGTCGCGCGGTGGGAGCCGGGAACTATGAGCCTTGCCAACCGGCGCTGGGGGCGGGCGGGAATGCTGGGACCTGCTGCACAGGGACCTGGGGCTGCATTTAAAGGCTACACCAATCTTAGAAAAATATTTGCAAATTGAGCACCTGCCCGTAATTCATTACTTTGTTGTGTGCTGCGCGGCTCCTCGCTGCAAAAAAAATGTGCGCCTTATAGTCCCGTGTGCCTTATGGTCATGAAATTACTGTAATTTCACGATTATAAGCCGCACCATTTTGACTAAAATTTTGCTCCCAAACCAGAAGTGCGGCTTACATTCAGGAGCAACTTATATTTGAACAAATTTTGGAAATTTCCCAACCCGGAAGTCCGAGCCTGCAGCAGCCCCGAGCCGGAGCCTGCCCGGCCCCAGGCAGCGGTGCAGTGGTGGCGCAGCGGCAGCGCTGCCCGGCCCAGGGGGCGTGGCGGCGGCACCAGCTGGGCACGCCCTTCTCCCGCTTCCCGGTGGCACCGGCCAGGCACGCCCCTCTCCCTCCTCCCGGCGGCAGCAACCAGGGATGCTCCTCTCTCTTTCCAGCGGCACCGGCTGGGCACGCCCCTCTCGCTCCTCCCAGTGGCAGCAACCAGGGACGCCCCTCTCCCTCTTCCTGGTGACACCGGCAGGCACACCACTCCCCTGCCTCCTGGCGGCAGCGGCGAGCAGGGCCAAACCAGTAAACCCCGTGACCCCGCGATTCTGTTACTATTTGGCAACTTTGTGAAAGTTGCACGCGGATCCTCACTGCGAACGAAAGTGCGGCTTACAATCTGGTGCGGCTTATATATGGAGGAAAAACGAAATGTTGTTGACGCCCTGGAAGTGTGGGTTATAATCAGTGCGGCTTGTATCTGTGAAATTACTGTAGATTATTCTCTTGAGAAATTCCTTAAGATAAATGAATGTGGCAAAGGCTGGGGTGTGAGCTGCTTTGCTGTGCTTTTGAGACAACCCAACCTAACAACTTGTCTTGGCTCTGGGTTTCTCCCTGGAAGCCTCGTGGTTTGCAGCAGGTAATGTCCTAACCATGTGTGTGCTGATTGATTCCCCTGGATGTGCGTTCAGTGTGCAGGGCTCTCCTCAGGGAGCAAACATGGATGAGGGTGAGCCAGCAGCAGGGGAACACTCATTTAATCAGGGTTTTCTAGTCAAAATTTACTAATAAGAGAAAACAACTCTTTGCTCTGGGGGGAATAGAACATTGTATTTCCTAATATAACAGCTTATGGAAAAAATCCCTTGTTAACCCATTACAGGCTCTCCTCATGCATCACTAGCACAAACAAAAATCAGTTTATTTAAAATGTCACTTGAATTTGATCTATTAATAAAAAGTCAAAGGACCTGCCCGAGAGATCCAGTTCCTGGGAGTAAAGTGGCAAGATGGACGGCGCCAGATCCCCACTGAGGTCATCAATAAGATCACCACGATGTCTCCACCAACCAACAAGAAGGAAACACAAGCTTTCCTAGGTGCCATAGGCTTTTGGAGAATGCACATTCCCGAGTAAGATTGTGAGCCCTCTCTACCTGGTCACCTGTAAGAAGAACGATTTCCACTGGGGTGCTGAGCAGCAGCAAGCCTTTGCCCAGATCAAGCAGGAGATCACTCATGCAGTAGCCCTTGGCCCAGTCAGGACAGGACCAGAGGTGAAGAATGTGCTTTATTCTGCAGCCAGGAACCATGGAGCCTTTGGCAGAAGGTGCCTGGGGAGACTCGAGGCTGACCTCTGGGATTCTGGAGCCAAAGCTACAGAGGGTTTGAAGCCAACTACACTCCCACAGAGAAGGAGATCTTGGCTGCCTATGAAGGAGTCCAAGCTGCCTCAGAGGTGATTGGGATGGAAGCACAACTCCTCCTGGCGCCCCGACTACCAGTGCTGGGGTGGATGTTCAAAGGAAAGGTTCCCTCTACCCACCACGCCACCGACGCCACATGGAGCAAGTGGATTGCCCTCATCACACAACATGTCTGTATTGGAAACTCAAATCGCCCTGGGATTTTGGAGGTAATTATGAACTGGCCAGAAGGTGAAAATTTTGGTTTCAGCAATGATGAGGAGCAAGAACAAGTGAGCCGCGCTGAGGAAGCCCCACCGTATAACCAACTGCCAGCAGATGAAACATGCTTCGCTCTTTTCACCGATGGCTCCTGCCGCATCGTGGGGATGAACCGGAAGTGGAAAGCAGCCGTATGGAGCCCCACACGACAGGTTGCACAAGCTACCGAAGGAGAAGGTGGATCAAGTCAACTTGCTGAACTCAAAGCTGTTCAGCTGGCCCTGGACATTGCTGAAAGAGAGAAGTGGCCAAAGCTCTACCTTTATACTGACTCGTGGATGGTAGCCAATACTCTGGGGTTGGCTGAAAAGGTGGAAAAAGGCAAACTGGCAATGTAGGAGAAAACTAGTCTGGGCTGCTGATGAGTGGAAAGACATTGCCACCCGGGTAGAGAAGCTACCCGTGAAAGTTCATCACGTGGATGCCCATGTCCCCAAGAGTCGGGCTAATGAGGAGCACCGACACAACGAGCAGGTAGATTAGGCCTCAAAGATAGAGGTGTCACAGATAGACTTAGATTGGCAACACAAGAGAGAATTGTTCCTGGCTCGATGGGCCCATGACGCCTCAGGTCATCAGGGTAGAGATGCCACGTATGAGTGGGCACGAGACCGAGGGGTGGATCTAATCATGGACAGTATCTCTCAAGTTATCCATGACTGTGATATGTGCGCTGCCATCAAGCAAGCCAAGCGAGTCAAACCTCTCTGGTATGGTGGGCATTGGTCCAAATATAAGTACGGGGAGGCCTGGCAGATTGACTACATCACACTGCCTCAAACCCGCCAAGGCAAGCGCTACGTGCTGACCATGGTGGAAGCCACCACTGGATGGTTGGAGACCTACCCTGTGCCTCACACCACTGCCCGAAACACCATCCTGGGCCTTGAGAAACAGGTCCTTTGGAGGCATGGCACCCCTGAGAGAATTGAGTCAAACAATGGGACTCATTTCAAAAACGACCTTATCAACACCTGGGCCAAAGAACATGGCACTGAATGGATATATCATATCCCTTACCATCCACCAGCTGCTGGGAAAGTTGAACAGTGCAACGCGCTGCTTAAGACCACACTGAAAGCACTTGGTGGGGGAACCCTCAAGAATTGGGAAACGAACTTAGCAAAGGCCACCTGGATGGTCAACACCTGAGGGTCCATAAATCAAGCTGGTCCTGCCCAGTCTGAACCCTTGCACACAGTGGATGGAGATAAAGTCCCTGTAGTACGCATGAAAGGTATTTTAGGAAAGACTGTTTGGATTAGTCCCACCACGGGCAAGGACAAACCCATCCGTGGAATTGTTTTTGCTCAAGGACCTGGTTACACTTGGTGGGTAATGCAGAAAGATGGAGAAACCCATTGTGTACCACAGGGAAACCTAATCTTAAGTGAGAACGGTGTGTAAGGTGCCATTATGTAGATGGTAATAGAATAAGGGGTGGATAATATCTTGGGTTACAATACAGGGTGTGATAAAAGGTATCTATTCTATCACCATCTGTTGAGGGTGGGAGCAGTGATCCTGATCTCTGTGGGAGATGTTCTGCTAATGGGCCATCCATTGAAACAAGTGGGGCATTGTTCTTTATCTTTTCATAACTCATCCTTCCTTCATAGAGGTATCTTCAGCTAATGGCCCATTGAGTCCCACTGTGTGACTGATAAAATTACTGCATCCCATTGGAAGTTGCTCCAGCCAGCGGGAAGGGCCCAACATTTCTTACCAAGATAAAAACAGAGGTTTTGGGACACTAAGCTAGCCCTTTCTCCACTGGACTCCAGAGGGAAAGCCTGAATTTCTCCACATCACCGACTGGAGCCTCCGGAGGGAAACTGCACCTTGTACAGGAGCACTACTCCAACTGAGCCACATCTGTCACTGCAGGAGGATGCAGCCACCATGGAATGGGACTGCTACCAACACCCTGCCTGACGGGTGTCAGGTTGTACTCTGACTGTGTCAGGGCTTGGGGTTTGTTTCTTTGTAGTACTGTATTTCTATTTTAATTTCCCTAGTAAAGAACTGTTATTCCTAATTCCCAAATCTTTGCCTGAGAGCAGTTTGATTTCAAAATTATAATAATTTGGAGGGAGGGGGTTTCCATTCTCCATTTCAAAGAGAAGCTCCTGCCTTTCTCAGCAGACACCTGTCCACCAAACTAGGACACAATGGAAAGCAATGGCAGGGGAGTATCAAAGGTGAGATATCAAGAAGTGAGTATCCAAAGGGAGAGCCCTGCTGGTGGCTAATGGACCCACTCTGCCACCCTGAAAATATTGCAGGCATTCCTTCTGCTCCTTTTTTGGCTTTTGTTTGTAAATTTTAAGGATCTTGGTATGTGCCACACTGCACCAATGTCCAGCTTAGTGTGAGAGCTGGGAAAAGGTGTGTTTTACCCAGAAATAGAATTTTGTGTTGGACTCAGCCATGCCCTGTGATCCATGAGCCCTGTACACACTGCACCAGAGTGAGGAGGAGCCTTGCCCTCTGAGAGCCCCCCTGGGGCAGCCCCAAACTGTGGGAAAGGGGAGCAGCTTGTCCCCTGTGCAGGAAAACTGGAAATCAAGGCTGTGCCTGGGAAACAACATTAAATGTGAAACATGCTGGGGTAGCCAACTGCTGGACCCCTCGATGTAATGTTGGGATTTTTACAGGGAGTTGCACTCAGCAGAGCATCCCTGGGAGCTGTGTAAGGGCTGGACAGAGAGGAGACTTCAGACGACTTTCAAGATGTTCTTTATTGCATAGACAAAGTTTGTAATAGCTGTGGGTTGTGGGTGAGCCTAGAGTTGATGGCCATAGGCAAGCCCTGGGTCCTGAAGCTCTGTCCCATTCATGTTACAAAGCGGTTTTGGGGTTTTTTTTGTTTGTTTGTTTGTTTGTTTGTTTGTTTGTTTTTGTTTTGTTTTGTTGGTTTTTTTTTTTCTTGTTGCTTTTTGGTGCATTCTATTGCATAATAACCAATCAATACTTTTACTATTACTTATAGCTTATCTTAACTACCAACATTATCATATCCATGTTACTATTTTTTAATCACAAAAGGTTAGTATGTTATAGTTTAAGCTAGAAGTTGTTTTTCAGTTTTTTTGCAGGGGAAAATTCTGAGATTTTTTTTCTACTTGTAACATAGGGTTTTTTTGTTTGTCTGTGAAAGTTTTTTTGCTTGGTAAAAACATTTTTTGTTTGAGGTGAATTTATTCTTTGCTCAGAGTCATAAAAGTTTTTTTTAACTTACTTGCCTTTAGCTTTCTTAGTTACCCAGTAAGACTGGCTAAATAATTCTTTTTTTCTATATCAAAACTTGTTATTATTTTTATTCCTTCTTCAGATTTTACATTTAAAGATCTTCCTGTTATACACAGATATTTGTGAGACTTTCTTGCTAAATCCTTGTTCCTCTCAGCAGAGGTGCTGTGTGCAGCACCAGGGCTGGGAGGGGATGTCTGCAGGCTGCAGTGAGGCTGGGATGGATGCCCAGGAGAAGCAGAAGTCCCTGCTGGGCTGGGTTGTGCCAGCCAGGTTTGCTCCTGGATCCTGGGACCCCTCCCCAGCACTGCAGGGAGGGGGAAATCGGGCAGAACAATGGCAAGGGCCCAGCACGGGCTCCTGGGGAGCACAAGTCAGGTCATTCTTGTCATCAGCCATCGCAGTCACCTGCCGGGGTACCTGGGGGAGACATTAGGGCAGGCAAACACATATTGTTTTGTTTGTTGGAAGTGCCAGGCTCAGTGGAGATGAATTGGCCATCTGTTCCCTCCCAGGCACGCTCTGGTAGGCTGCAAAGCTCCTTTTATACCTTGCCACTTCCCATCAGGGCTAACAAAAGTCAGGGCAGCTCTTTGGTTTTTCCTCAGAGCACTCTCCCCTCTGACAGTGCAACCAGGAGCCTTTTCCCACCAAGTCCTGCTGTCCCTGTGGCCCCTCTGTGTCTGCACAAGACATTCAGGTCCTTGTCTGTGATAGGAGGGTAACCAGGCACCTCTTCAGGCCTGAAACACAGCCCCTCAGTGCCCTGGCCAGCACAGAGCTCCTGCCCAAGCAAACCCTGCTCATCCTGCTGTCAGTCCTGCTGTCAGCCCCAGCCTGCAGGACAGGCACAGCTCTGCACAGGGAGAGGTCACAGATCCTGCCCCTGCGCTCCCCCACGGCCCAAACGAGTCATCAGAGTAATCAGAGTCATTAGCTCCATCCTAATTAATGCTCAGGCTGCAGGGGCATCCTCTGGCAAGTCTGAGAGTGCCCCAGTGCCTGGACGCTCGACTGTGCTGTGTGTGAGATTGCCTGTGCCAGTCACTGCCACTCTTTCCAGGGGATGGATTATTCATTGGGAATGTGGGGTTCAGTGGGTGCAGTGCAACTGGCATGGATGGTTTATCCATTGGGAATGGGAATGGGAGCTCAGTGTGTGCAGTGCAGCTGGCATGGGATGGTTTATCCATTGGGAATGTGGATTTTACCCTGTGCAGTGCAGCTGGCATAGGATGGATTATCCATTGGGGATGTGGATTTCAACCTGTGCAGTGCAGCCTGACATGGGATGGTTTATCCATCAGGAATGTGGATTTTACCCTGTGCAGTGCAGCTGGCATAGGATGGATCATCCATTGGGGATGTGGATTTCAGCCTGTGCAGTGCAGCCTGCAGAGCCCTGCCTGTTTTACACAACACCAAAATCTCCTGTGCAGTGACTGCTGCCTTTCTCTGCTCACCTTTTGTCCTGAGAACACCGAACCCTGTCCCCCTGAGCCCCCCTGTCCCCATGGCCACTCAGGGCTAGGAAGGGGCTCCTGGGGAGGCACAGGGGACAGAAGTGACTCTGCTTTCTGAGAAGATGATGCTCCTGTCTGGAGAAACAGTTTTGTATATATTCAGATTTTCCAAATTCCTGTAAATACTTTTCCTAATGATTCTTTACAGTGTTTTTCCCTTCCTGAATGGCTGTGTCTGAGTGCAGGCCAGCCAGCTGAATTCTCCTGTGTTAGCTTTCTGTAGGTATGGATTTTGAAGCTCTGTTTAGCTAAACAAAATTACACCCTTAAAAGACATTTCTGAGCTTTATAAACCTGTCAGTGAATCCTCACTGTGTTCAATTTGATTTTTTTAGTATTGCTGACAGAGAAAGGAATCAGACACTGCTTTGGTTCCAATGTGATTTCTTGCTGTAGAAATACAGAAAAAAATCCATTTGAGTTTTCCCCTCAGATAGTTTTATTATAGAGATATAAGGGAGGGCCCTAGGTTTGTGTTTCTCTTTTAAAAGTTTTTATTCCAGCTTCCTTTCCTAGGCATGAGCATCCCATGTCCTGGCTGCATGGATGGGGAGCATTGGGAGCAGTCTGGGGTTTTGGAGCCCCATCCCCTGCCCAGGGGGTGTTTTTGGAAGCTAAAGCCCCCCAATTGCTCACCTTGCTCTGCCCTGCTCCCCCTGACAGCAGCAGAGCAGTTTGCTGTCAAAATCCCATAGCCTGAGGTAAGCAGCATCAAACAAATGTCCTGTGAGAGCTGCCAGGCCATGAAATTCTGGAATAAATAATCCCAGCCTATTGAGAGGCCTGACTAACTTCTGTATGATTGCTAGATTGAATGTTTGGATGCTGGAGGGGAGTCAGGGATGTTTCCTGTGCATCTCAGCCCTGCTGCTGGCAGGGAACTGAGGGCAGCCTGGAGGGCACTGCTGATCTCTGCACATCTGATCACATGAAGGGGGTGCAGGAAAGCCTGGGGGGACTGGAAACTGGGGGGCTGGGAACTGGGGGACTGGGAAGTGGAGGGGCTGGGAACTGGAGGGACTGGGAACTCTGCCTCTCCCTGCTCCCTGCAGTCTGGGGTGCACACCGAGGCAGAGATGTGCACCCTGCACATCTGCATTCCTGCAGGGGAACTGGATCCAAAGGCAGCCTCTGTGTTCCACAAGCACCTGCAGGCCTCTGTGGCTCAGCCTTGCCCTCCCACCCCTGGCACTCCTTGGCTTTGGTGCAATTTGCATTTGACACCAGCAGCAAAGGTAAGGAAGCCTCTTCAGTGGAGTTTTGTGGTCTGGGTTTTGTGTGTGTTACAGAAAGGAGACAAACTGTGATTCTTGTTTTGCCTTGATCCATCAGTCAAAATTAATCACTCTGAGGCCCTTGAAACTTGCCTGGTATTAATGAACACCAAGGAGTGGTGCCAGAGCATGGTTGGTAATGCACCAAAATGAGTTTTGTGTTTCAGCCTGAAAGGTTCCCAGAGCTGATCCACGGAGCTGAACCCGGCCAGCAGCTGCAGTGCAAACCTCCGAGCTGAAATCCAACCCTGGCAGCAAGGTCCAGCCCCATGGGTGGCAGGGAAAATCACTGCAGAGGAGCAGGGCTCCCCCAAAAAGAGGTCTGGGCTCTAACTGCGACCTGTCTGCTTGCATTACCTGCACCAGGGGCTTGGGCCAGGGCTCCTGCTGAGGGCAGGACCAGGCACAGCTGCTGGTGCTGTGCTCCCCACCCTTGGAGGGATGTGGGAGGAAATTTTCTTTTCTTGAGTTGTTCCAGGCTTGTGCAGCCAGGAGAGAAGTTGTACTTACCCTACCCTGCCCTGAACATGGTGGGGTGGTGGGCAGCAGGACATGGCATGAATCCTGTCCCTGTACCCTATCCCTGTATCCTGGTCCTGCATCCCAGCCCTGTATCCTACTCCTGTATCCCATCCTGTAACCCATCCTGCAACCCCTTCTGTATCCCAACCCTGTATCCAATCCCGCATCCCATTCCTGTATCCCATCCCTGTATCCCCTTCCTGCTGTTCCTGGGTGTATTTTCAGGCCCTACTGTTGTCCCAGAGGTTGGTGTGGCAGTCCCTGAGACTCCCTGAGGACCTGGGGAATTCCCTGAGGATTGCTGGGCTCTGCCTGGCACTGCTGCTGGCAGCTGGGACAGGAGCTCAGGAAGAGTGTGCCAGGGAGGCCAGATCCTTCAGGGCCTTCCTTCCCTCCCTGCCCTGAGATAGATTCACCGTGGTGCTTTCCCTCCAAGGATTCCCCTGGTGCTTTCCCTCCAAGGATTCCCCTGGCACCTTCCCTCCAAGGATTCCTCTGGTGCTTTCCCTCCAAGGATTCCCCCTGGTGCTTTCACTCCAAGGATTCCCCTGGCACCTTCCCTCCAAGGATTCCCCTGGTGCTCTCCCTCCAAGGATTCCCCTGGTGCTTCTTCCACTGTCTCCTGTCAGCAAATGCAGTGCTTGGAGGGACAGGGTGCAGACAGGAGCTGAGGGACTGGGGAGTGCAGGAACTTTCCTGTCCTGCTCCTCACTCTCAGATGGTTCCAGACATGCACACGTGTCTGTTCCTCACAGAGGAACCAGTGCCCTGCAGGCACACTGCAGCTGTGGCAGTAAATTATCACAGACACACGACACAGACAGATTCATTATCACAGACATGTGACACAGACAGATTAATTATGCATAGACACATGACACAGACAAATTAATTATCACAGACACACGATACACATGGATTGTCAGTCTCGGATTTTTCCACTCTGCACATTTAATTTGACTCAGCAGTGTCGCCCTGGTTTCTGCAGATTGCAGAGTCCACGCTCTCAATCATTTCTATTGCTCCCATAAGGAGGGAATTTTGCTTTATTTCTTTCTTGCACCTGCTCTGTTTTATTGTCCCCTTTAACCCTTTCCTGCATGGGTGTGTTCTCCCAGGCTCTGCCGTGCTGCAGGAGCTCAGGGCTTTGTGTGGCTTGCCTGGGAGGGCAGGCTCAGAGGAAGAGGAGGGGAGGCAGAGTATTCCATAGCACTGTGCTGATCCCCTCCTGGTGACCCAGCCCTGGTCTGGAAGTGTGGATTCAAACAAGCTATCCCCGAATTGTTCCCATCACTCCTGCCTGGCCCAGCCCTGGTCACCAGCAGGTCCATCCCTCTGGGATTGCTTCTACTGGAGATGGAGAAGCTTCCAGCAGCTCCCCACACAACTAGCCTTGCAGGAACAGTTTTCCCCAGCTGGCTGCAGGGATGTCAGCAGCAGGAAATGCAGGTTTGCTCTGGTGTGTTCAGAACCCCTCACTAAATTCCCCTGCTGAGCCCCAAAGCATCTCAGCTCCAGCTTCTTCCAGGTACACACTTGGAGGGAAATCCCTCAGTTCCAGACTCAGGAACCTTTACTGACTCCAGTGTTCTTCCTGTAGGTCATCCCAAATCCCAAAGTCAAATATTTCCAGAGCAGGAATTAATTACAGAGCATCTTCCCATGTCTGATGATGTTAGCTGGAGCTCCCACCCAAGAACTGAGGAACCCACATTTGTTTGATTATCCACTGCAGTGTTTTCCTTCCCATCACACGAGGTGGGGCTGTCAGAGCTGCTGTCCCTGCAGGGCAGGGTGATGTGGCTGGCACAGGGTGAGTGAGCACAGCTGGGTGAGCACAGCTGGGTGTGTGAGCACAGCTGGGTGTGTGAGCACAGCTGGATGGGTGAGCACAGCTGGATGAGTGAGCACAGCTGGGTGAGCACAGCTGGGTGTGTGAGCACAGCTGGGTGACTGAGAACAGCTGGATGAGTGAGCACAGCTGGTGAGTGAGCACAGCTGGATGGGTGAGCACAGCTGGATGAGTGAGCACAGCTGGGTGTGTGAGCACAGCTGGGTGAGTGAGCACATCTGGGTGAGTGAGCACAGCAAGGGTGAGTGAGCACAGCTGGATGAATGAGCACAGCTGGGTGAGTGAGCACATCTGGGTGAGCACAGCAAGGGTGAGTGAGCACAGCTGGATGAATGAGCATAACTGGATGAATGAGCACATCTGGGTGAGTGAGCACAGCAAGGGTGTATGAGCACAGCTGGGTGTGTGAGCACAGCTGGGTGTGTGAGCACAACTGAGTGAGTGAGCACAGCTGGGTGAGTGAGCACAGCTGGGTGAGTGAACACAACTGAGTGAGTGAGCACAGCTGGGTGTGTGAGCACAGCTGGGTGTGTGAGCACAGCTGGGTGTGTGAGCACAACTGAGTGAGTGAGCACAGCTGGGTGAGTGAGCACAGCTGGGTGAGTGAACACAGCTGGATGTGTGAGCACAGCTGGGTGAGTGAGCACAGCTGGATGTGTGAGCACAGCTGTGAGTGAGCACAGCTGGGTGAGTGAGCACAGCTGGGTGAGTGAGCACAACTGGGTGAGCACAACTGGGTGAGCACAGCTGGGTGAGTGAGCACAGCTGGGTGAGTGAGCACAACTGGGTGAGCACAGCTGGGTGAGTGAGCACAGCTGGGTGAGTGAGCACAACTGGGTGAATGAGCACAGCTGAGTGAGCACAGCTGGATATGTGAGCACAGCTGGGTGAGTGGCAGCAGTGTTCACCAGCCCTTCCACTATCCTGCCCACCTCCGTGCAAGGCCCACTTTCCTTCTGCCTCTCCAATATTCCAGCAGTGGGGAAGGAAAATGAGCTCTGCAGAGGTGCTAATTGCTCATTTTTATCAAAAGGCCGACAGGAAGGTGGGAGAGCATTTCCAGCTCGGAAAGTTCTCCCTGCCCAGCTGCTCCAGAGGACTCCAGAGATGGCCCCGTTCACCAGGGCTGGGCTCTTCTTTCAGGGCTGAGTGTTGAGGACAGGGGTGATCACAAGTGACCGGCCTAGCACGAGTCAGGCTCTGAACAAAACATGCAAATAGCTGTTCATAAATGACAAAAGCTGCAGCAATTTAATGCTCCACAGCTTGGCTCTAGAAGAGTGAGAAAGGCAAGAGAAGACCCCTCAGCTGAGGGAGTTTTTTGAGCAGACTAAACCAGTTCAAGGCTGTATCTCAGTCCTTGCAGCACTGCAAGGTGTGGGAGCAGCCAGGATTTATCCAGAGGTCAGTGCCAGGGGCTGATGATGGAGACACTTCACCATCCAGCTCTGCATAACCAAAATCCTCTTCTGGCCACACCACTGTCTGATTAATTCCATCTAAAGCTGACAACAACTTTGAATTTAGTAACAAAAGGATAAGGAATACAAAAAAAAGGGCAAAATTTGTAAAATTTGGATCTCCAGGTTCTAAAGCACTTGGCTGGAGGAACTCCTGCAGGGCTCACCTCTGGCTGAGGATTCATAACTGATGAAGTCTCCTTTGGCTGCTGCTGCCTTAGGAGCACTCCCTATGCAAATACACAGCAGGGGAAGTCGGTGACTTTTTGCTGCAGGAAAGGTCAGGAAAACTTTCAGTGTTCTGAAAACGCTTGGCCATTGAACGCTGCTGCCAAAGGCACAAAGCAGAACTACATTTGCAAGTCTGTCAGACAAGGAAAATATTAAGAGGTTTTGTAATATATGGAAGGGTTTTCAAGTCATCTTATTATCATAAAAATCAGATTTCAGCAGCTTATAATTCAGGAGGACTGCTGAAGGGCATTTGTTGGTGGATTTGCCATTTCCCCAAGAGGCTGTGAAGGGAGTTTGGCCAGCCACTGGGAATGCTGGGTGTGGAATGGGTTATGGGATGGGAATGCTGGGTGTGGAATGGGTTATGGGTTGGGAATGCTGGGTATGGAATGGAGATGCTGGATGTGGAATGGGTTATGGGTTGGGAACGCTGGGTATAGAATGGGAATGCTGGATGTGGAATGGGAATGCTGGGTATGGAACTGGAATGCTGGCTGTGGAATGGGAATTCTGGCTGTGGAACTGGAATGCTGGGTGTAGAATGGGAATGCTGGGTGTGGAATGGGAATGCTGGCTGTGGAACTGGAACACTGGGTGTGGAATTGGAATGCTGGCTGTGGAATGGGAATGCTGGCTGTGGAACTGGAATGCTGGGTGTGAAATGGGAATGCTGGCTGTGGAACTGGAATGCTGGGTGTGAAATGGGAATGCTGGCTGTGGAACTGGAATGCTGGGTGTGAAATGGGAATGCTGGCTGTGGAATGGGAATGCTGGCTGTGGAATTGGAATGCTGGTTATGCAATGATGGTGTGGGGATGAGCAAAGCCAAGTGCACACTGCGGACAGGTCCAGCCCCAGAGCCCCCTGTGCTGTGCCAGTGGGTGCAGAGCTGCAGCCCTCAGTGCTCATTGCTGGCAGGACAGCAGCAGGGAGAAAAACAATCCCTGAGCAGCAAACACAGGCAGAGCTTTGCATCCAATGGAAAAATCCAGATGCATCTGCCTTGGAGCGTCCGAGCTCTCTGCAGAGCTGCTCCCACCCCATTTCCTGCCTTTCCTGGAAATGGATGCTGTGTCCTCAGCCTGGGGCTCTGGCTCTGCTGCTGTTCCCTCACCTGCTTGGATGCCCTTTGAAGCTGCAGCACCCCACAGAGCCCTCAGCACACAGCCCAGCTAAGAGGGACAGGCTGGAGGCACACACTGCTCCCATGGACACCATAAACGGGGTCATTTGGGCTCAGTTCTGCACACTGGCCTTCTCTGGGTTATTTCTCTGGATCTGGCTTTTTGTGTCATGTGAATTCTTAGTGTAGAGCAGAGCTGGTGGATGTTCCTGACACAACTCTTCCAAAAATTACTGGTCTTTAAATACATCTAAAATGTCCCATTTGGCAAATTTTCCTATTCTAAAAAAAATATAAAAATCTGGGATTTAAAAAAAAAATGTTAATAGGGTTAAAGTACTTCAAATCTTATAAGAATTTTAAAAAATTGGTTTATTTCAACAGGAACTTTTGATAAATGAAAGCTGCGGATTTGCAAGAGCGCTTGAAAAATTATCAATTATTTCAAAGTATCTTCAGTCCTTCACACTTCTTGTGTTGCCCTTGGAAGCATTTGCAGTCAGGAGGAGCAGAAGCCATGGGGATAACTCTGGGTCACCCTGGGGCACAGAGCTGGAGGGAGCAGCACCCAGAGCCTGGCACTGCAGAAGGGCTGGAGCTGCATCCCCTGCACTGGCCTCCCTGCCCTGCCCCTTCTGGGGCACCTGGGAATGGAGGGCAGGATTCTGGGTGAGAACCCCTCCTTTTCCAGGGCTTTGCTTCACTTCCAGTTTCACACCATTCCTAGAACAAACAACAGAGCACTCACCTGATCTATTCTTCTGGGCCACGGATTTTATTGCTTTGTTTTCTGCTTCTCTTTCCAGCACTGGTGATTCACAAAGGTGCTTCCCACACCTGCTGTAAGCCCTGGAAATGAGGGCTCTGTCCTTTCACTGCTCCTTTCCCTGCTCCTCTCTGAGCCCTCCTCCCTACTGCTAACCCTCATCTGTATTGCAACTTCCCTCACATTTTGGCAGACCTTGGGAATTTCAGCAGCAATAAATTGAAATGGATAGAATTAAGGAAAATGACAGCTTTTTGGAACAGAGAGCAAGGCTTCCTTTGGTGGTTTTTCCTTTTTGTTCCTTTTTTTAGCTATATCATCTCTGAACGCTCACCTGGGACTGCTTTTATATGGAAAAAAATATCATGTGCCTAAATTTATATAGACTGAAGCCGGAATTGAAAGTAGATTTCTACTCTGGCCATATTTCTCAGTTGGCTGTCCCTGAAAGGAGCACCCAAGATCATTATTTGACTTGTCATGTATTTATTTCCCTGGCCTTTTGTTTGCAGTTAACACAATATTTAACATTTTGTTTCAGGTAACTCTTGGAATAGGGATGGAATGACCATTCCTGGATGTTGGTAGTGATCCCAAAGGCCCCATTTTTGGGTACTGCTGGCACAGTTCTGCTTTCTCGGGGTTACACTCCTTTGTGCCAGCTGAAGGTGTGCCCTGAGCTCCCTGCTGAGCCCCAGGCTGGGATTTTGCTGTTGTTTGCCTCTCAGCCTTCCTGTAGGAGATGCTCAGCAGGGCAGTGTCTGTCCCTGAGCACCAGGAAATGCCCTGGGGGTGGCAGCTCCTCTCTGGTCGCCCCTCTCAGCCCTGCCTGGGCACCCCTGGCTCCCTGGGCAGCCCCTCCTGCCCCAGCAGCTCCCAGCAGCAGCAATTCCCTCCAGATGTGCAGCTGAGCTCTGCTCCTCACTGGGCCAGTGCCTCTGAGCCTCTCACAGCAGTTCAGACAAAACCACTGCAGCCTGGTAGGACCAAAGGAAATATCTCCAGTGGTTCTGGAAAGAATTCCTGGCTGAAGAAAATAAAAACACAAAACAACCCTGGGGAGGAATTGCTGTCCCTGAGGACTTGGAGGCATTTGGAGCCTGGCTCTTCTACCCATGCAGAAACTGCAGTTGTCTGGTCCCCAAATGTGAGAGCAGAACCCTCCTGAGTGCCCTGCAGGGCTCAGGGCATCTCCTAGGGGCTGTCCTTGCTTCTCCTTCTGGGACAGCAGCACCTCACCATGAGAACCAGCTCAGTGCTCTGCTGCCCCCTGAGCTGGCTCATTTACACAGGGCCCCTTCATCTCCATCTTCATCTTCATCTTCATCTTCATCTTCATCTTCATCTTCATCTTCATCTTCACTTTCATCATGTTCATGTTCATCTTCATCTTCATCTCCATCTCCATCTTCCTCATCCCTGCTGCTGCCAGGTGCTGTGGGAGGTCAGAGGTTGCTGAGAGCACAGCTGGGTGTGGATGTGCTGTCCTGCCCCGTACCTGCACACTCGTGTGCTCCAGTGCCTTGGTGCTATCCCTGGGCCATGTTTTCCCTAAGCCTGGCTTTTCCTGGGCTGCACTCACTGTGTGCTGTCCCTGGGCTGGGCTCTTGTGAGGGTTACAGGATGGGCTGGGATGATCAGGACCTGCAGATGGAGATTCCTGTCCCAGAGCCTTTCTCTTTGGGCACTGGTTCCCCTCCTGGTTCCCTTCAAAACAAACCAGAGCCTCACCTAGCACCTCACCAGGGGCACTGCTGTCCCTGTGAGGGCTGGAGGAACTTACTCGTTTGTGTTTAGGGGTCAAATGGAAAATGTTCTGACTCTGACTGTGAACTCTCCTGGCCAGGTTCACCCCTCACCCTGTGCCTGTGGGGACACTGCAAGGCCATGGACAGAAGAGGATGAGGATAAGGATGAGGATGAGGATGAGGATGAGGATGAGGATGAGGATGAGGATGAGGATGAGGATGCTGAGGCTGTGTTGAACAGGGGTACGAAGAGAGCAGCAGATGTACAAGGCTGTTGTTGTTGGCATCAGGAGTGCCAAAGGGTGGGGTGAGGAGTCTGGGCTCCCTGCCTCCCAAGGAAGTCTTGCTTTGTTAGATCTTGTTTTAATTCCCAGTCATCTCCAATCCCATCATCACGTTTAATTAAGCATTACCCTAAAAAGTTGTATTTTTCTATTTCTTCATCTGAGGATACTGAATTTGTGCTTTATAGCATTGTTTGTTGTGTTGGTATTGATCCACCTAAAAATTACCCCCAGAAGAAGAGCAAAATGTGTGCTGGAATGGGGGGAAGGAGTGAGCTGTGATGCAATGCCCAGAGCTCTGCAGGCTGCATCTGCAAACAGCAGCAGCAAAAACAACAGCCCAGCTCTTTGTGTGATATGTGAAGTGCAATTATGAGGTGAAATATGAAGCTGGTATCTTAATATCTTAACGATAGTGAATTTATTTTCAAAGCTAAGCTGTGCAGAATGAATCATTTATCAGTGGGCCATATGGAAAGGCACTTATCTGAGCCCCCTTCTCAGTCCCAGGTGTGCTTCTCTGGCAAGAGCAAATCACACACAGCGCTTGGAAAAGAACTCAAATTCCAGATGCGCAGCTCTAAAAGATGCATTAGCAAAAACAAGGCCAAATTTTGTAATATGTTATTTTCTGCAGCTCCAGGGACGTTATGGAACAGTCACCCCCTGTTCCTCAGGGTAACAGCCCCAAAATGCAGCTGGAGGGAGCCCTGTGCCCTGTGCCACTCCAGTTTGATGCTGATTCCCAGGAGCAGAGCTGGCATGGGCAGCTCCAGCTGCTTCAGAGCATGGGGTGGCCTCCAGCAGCCAAACACCAAGATAAGTGATTCTGAGAAGCCTGACGAGCTCCATCCCCTAAAAACATCAAAACATCGGGGAAATTCAGTGTCTGACTGCTTTGAAGTGATTTGAAGATCCCAGTCCTGTTGTATTTATGGGGTTGTGCTTAGGGAGGCACCAAGCAGGCTCTCCATGAGTCCCTCCCTTCCAGAGCAGCAATATTTACACAGAATTGTGTGCAGGGGATCCAGCAGGCTCTCCACGAGTCCCTCCCTTCCAGAGCAGCAATATTGTACAGAATTGTGTGCTATTCACACAGAATAGTGTGCAGGGATCCAGTTTTGCTCTTGGCAAAGCCTGTGAGCTCTGGAACCATGCATAAGTGAATTTTTTTCAAGTGCAGCTGTTCTCCTGGATGCAGTGCCCGGGTTTCAGAGGCTCTGCCCTCGCTGCAGGAGAGCCCTGAGGTGCAGCAGCCAGCAGTGCTGCTGATCTCCTGCACATCACTGAGCTGATCTCCTCCACAGCAGTGAGCTGATCTCCTGCACAGCAGTGCTGATGTTCTCCTGCACATCACTGAGCTGATCCCAGCGTGGTTTCAGGAGCTCTCCCCAGATAATCCCCACCAAAGCAGTGCAAGTGCAATGGAGATCCCGTGTCGCTGCCACATCAGGGGCTGCTTGTTCCCATCTCAGTGCCCACATGGGCCTGGTTGCTGTTGGTATTCCACTGGCATTTTCAGTTTCCTGTCCCCAGTTTTGAAAAAAATGCCTTTCCTGAGCCAGCTATAAAATGCTTTACTTTTTCTCTTTGTTTGGCTTTTTTGTTTCTTACACATGGTGTAGCCTGGAGACTGTGAGGGACTGGTTCCCAAAGAAAAATATCCCTGCTGCCCAGGCTCGTAATTTATAGAATGGCTCTCCTGACCAGTTGTGTTTTCCATTTAATATATTTTCTGTTTTTCAAATCCTCCGAGCGGAAATGCGGCGAGCTTGGGGCTGGGATGGGGGAGCTGCTGAGAGCTCAGTTTAGAGCTCGAGGCTGGGGGCTGCTCTGCTGCTCTGGGAGAGGCTGGGGACAAAGGAGAGGACAGCCAGGGAAGCCCCAGGATCACAAACAGCCCTGTCCATCCACGGAGGGGCTCAGTACTGCTCCCCCCAAACCTCAGCCCCCAAAAATCCAAATCCCTGCCCTCTGCCTGCAGGGTTTTCTGCAGGGCACACCTGGCTCTGTGTCACAGGGGTCACACCCAGCTCCTGCAGTGTCACCCCCAGCTCCTGCAGTGTCACACCCCCAGCTCCAGCAGTGTCACCCCCAGCTCCTGCAGTGTCACACCCTAGTCCTGCAGTGTCGCACCCGGCTCAGGCAGTGTCACATCCCCAGCTCCTGCAGTGTCACATTCCCAGCTCCTGCAGTGTCACCTCCAGCTCCTGCAGTGTCACACCCTAGCCCTGCAGTGTCACACCCGGCTCAGGCAGTGTCACATCCCCAGCTCCGGCAGTGTCACACCCGGCTCAGGCAGTGTCACATCCCCAGCTCCGGCAGTGTCACACCCGGCTCAGGCAGTGTCATATCCCCAGCTCCTGCAGTGTCACACCCCCAGCTCCTGCAGTGTCACCCCCAGCTCCTGCAGTGTCACCCCCTGGTCCTGCAGTGTCACCCCCAGCTCCTGTAGTGTCACCCCCAGCTCCTGCAGTGTCACACCCCCAGCTCCTGTAGTGTCACCTCCAGCTCCTGCAGTGTCACACCCCTGCTCCTGCAGTGTCACCCCCTGGTCCTGCAGTGTCACCCCCAGCTCCTGTAGTGTCACCCCCAGCTCCTGCAGTGTCACACCCCCAGCTCCTGTAGTGTCACCTCCAGCTCCTGCAGTGTCACACCCCTGCTCCTGCAGTGTCACCCCCTGGTCCTGTAGTGTCACCTCCTGGTCCTGTAGTGTCACCTCCAGCTCCTGCAGTGTCACACCCCTGCTCCTGCAGTGTCACACCCCTGCTCCTGACACAAGCAGAAAAAAGATGGTTTTTCCAGTCATTACGGTTATGGTTTTTTAATAAAGGAAAATGTTTCATTGTGATTAAATTAGCATTTTCAGGTAAAAAAGAAAAATTACATTTGGATATGTAAGATACAGTTGTGCCTGCCACCGGAGAGGCACTGTGCAATGTGATGCTGCTTTTCTGTTAAGGGCAACTGCTAAACCCTGAATCATGGAACCAGACTGGTTTGGATGGGAAGGGACTTTAAATGTCTTTTCAACCTCTCTTCCATGGGCAGGGACAACTTCCACAGACCAGGCTGCTTCAAGCCCTGTCCAACCTGGTCTTGGACCCTTCCAGGGACCCATGGGCTTCCACCGCTCCTCTGTTTATCAGCAACTCCCTTCCTTATTAATTTTTTTGGGACACAGCTGCTGCACCATGGTGGCTAAACCAGTGAGTGCTGCCAGCCTTGAGAGCTTGTGACAGATGAAATATAGAAGAGGGAAAAGAGCAAAACCCAACATTTTTATTATTTTTTTTTTCTGGTGGCCTCTGAGCTTTCAAGACCTAATTTTTTTTTCTTCTTCTTCTCTTTAAAACTTTCCTTTACAGCAATGAGGAATGGGAATTTGTACGTTAGGGAAAAAAATGAAAAGGCGAGAGTTGTTGATAAACACATGAATCCAGGAAATGGGGATTTAAGCCATAATTTTGATGAAGTGGTGCTTACTGTACTTTGTGAAAATACTCCCTTTATAAATTGATATTAAACACACAGTACAAAACACTCATTTTTAAGGACCCTTCACAGAGTCAGCCAGCTATTAGAAAGGGCTTAGGGCAGACCAGTCCTGCTGCACAATTTTTTGACTGATGCTTCCAGACAGCTGTGTGGCAATCCCTGGGCTAGAGGGGCAGGCTTACAAGGGAAGATCAAACACCCAAGGAGCTGGGCCAGAACGGTGACTAAAGCTCAGCTTAGCAGGTCTGAGGGATTCCACTGGCACAGCCACCCAGGAGAGAGGTGGAACTGCTTCAGAGGGCTCAGGGAATCACTCACTGCTCCCAGCTCTGCCTCTCCTGCCCAGGAGGTCTCTCAGGCACTGAGAGGGATTTTCCAAGGCAGCTGCAGCACCAGGGCTGGAGTCATCCCAAAGTGGCAGGGCCATCCTGGTGGCTCAGGTCACACATCTGTGATGAGTTCCTAAGGGAATCTCCATCCTGGTGGCTCAGTGCTCATCTGTGATGTATTCCCAAGGGAATCTCCATCCTGGTGGCTCAGTGCTCACACCTGTGATGAGTTTCCAAGGGAATCTCTATCCTGGTGGCTCAGTGCTCATTTGTGATGTGTTCCCAAGGGAATCTCCATCCTGGTGGCTCAGTGCTCACATCTGTGATGTGTTCCCAAGGGAATCTCCATCCTGGTGGCTCAGGCTCACATCTGTGATGTGTTCCCAAGGGAATCTTCCTCCCTGGGCTATGTCTCCCAGCAGCACAGGTTCCATGTGCCAGCACAGCTGCCAGCATGTGCTCTGGCAAGCCTCAGTTCTCTTTTCCCAGTGCCATGGCAGGAGCCACAGCCCTTGGGGAGCTTTTTGTGGACACCCCAAGAGCACCCAGAGCCCTGGAGAGCTGAGCTGCTGGGACAGGCAAGCCTGGCTGGAAATGTGCACACCAAACAGCCCCAGAAGGACAGCAGCTGCCTCCCTGCAGGAAAAGAGAGCTGGGAATCATTGACATCAGCTTGCCATGAGTGCCTGGAGAGCTCAGGGCTTTCCCAGTGATCATGGACAGCATCTTTGGTATTGTCTCTTGATCACAGTTGTGCTGACATGCAGACAATTTTCTTAAGGGCTTCTCAATACTGAAGCCAAGCTTTTGGTGCTTTTTAACTGGGCAGACATTGTTTGATATCTCAGGCCAACCACAGATAACTGTCCAGCACTAATGAACAGAACCCATCAGGGCAATCAACAGAACCCATCAGCACTAATGAACAGAACCCATCAGGGCAATCAACAGAACCCATCAGGGCAATCAACAGAACCCATCAGCACTATTGAACAGAACCCATCAGCCCTAATGAACAGAACCCATCAGCACTAATGAACAGAACCCATCAGCCCTAATGAACAGAACCCATCAGCACTAATGAACAGAACCCATCAGCCCTAATGAGCAGAACCACTCAGGCCCATCAGGGTCCCAGTCTGACAGCCTGTTCCATGCCTGCTGATCCCTCATTACCAGTCCTGACTATTCCACCACTTTTTCCTGGCAATAAAACCTTGACACAAGCTCAGGAAACCTACTGTACTTGTGAGAAAAGTGAGGTAAGAATATGTTTCCATTTACTCTCTGAAAGAAAACAAAAACAAATGACCTGCTACTGAATGTTCTTTTTATTCAGAAAAATAAATCAGTGGCAGTGGATCTAATTTATGTTTCACTAACTTTTCCTTGAGATTATTTAAAAGAAGAAAATGGCTGTTTCTAAGGTTAGCTGGGAGAACATGAAGGACTTTCTAGTCCTTTTTATTCTTGTTAGGGGCTATAAACTTCTACTTCTTGCTGTGTTCCAGGCACTGCGAGCTCTTTCAAATTTCAGTTATGTTCCATAAATTAAATTTTAAAGACTACAGCAAATAATTAGTGACAACTTCTCGTTAGAAAAGGAGGGGTGAGGAGTTAAATTCATCTGGGCTTTTGACCTCTTGCTGAGGTGGCTGTGCAGTGACAGTCTTGCTGTGCCTTGCCACCCTGTGGTTAATATAATAATAATAATAATAATAATAATAATAATAATAATAACAACAACAATAACAACCACTCTGTTGTTGTGGCACAGGGTGTGATCCCAGCCCCTCCTGCCACAAGTGAACGTTGCTTTTCAGGATGTTTCCTCTCAGCTGAATTGTCTGAGAGTCCCCAGCAGGGCCCAAAGCAAAGCAACCAGGCCAGTGCAGACAACCAAACCCACCAGGGTCGTGTTGTATTTCCCTCTTGAATATTTTGAATTGTTTTCTCATGAATAATGTCTGTAGCTAGCTTGAAAATTATTCAGTGAAGTGTTTCTGTTATCAAATTATTTATAAAGTAGCATAATTGTAAATTGGCCCTAAGAGATCAGCACTTAGTGCTTGGATTAGGGTTAGGATTAGGGTTAAGGTTACATGTTAAATTAGGGTTAAGGTTGGATAAGGGTTTAGGTTAGGGTTAGGTTTAGAATTAGGGTATGGTTAGGGTCAGGGTTAAGGTTAACATTAGTGTAAGTGTTGGGCCAGTAGAGCCTGCAGGAACCAGCTTTGTGTAGCAGGGTAAGGGTTAGGGTTTGGGTTAGGGTTAGTTTAGGGTCAGGTTGAGTGTTTGGGTATGGGTTAGTTTAGGGTTAGGGTTTGTGTATGGGTTAGCTTAGGGTTAGGGTTAGATTTACCTATAAGCTTAGGGTTAGATTTAGCTAAGGGGTTAGTTTTAGAGCTAGGGTTAGGATTACTGATGAGGATGTGGTTAAGGTTACGTTTAGTGTTGGTATCAGTGTTAGGCCTGTAGAGTCTGCACAAACAGTCTGTGCAACAGCACAAGGGTTAGGTCAGTGTTTGGGTATGGGTTAGGGTTTAGGGTTTGCGTTAGGGAGGCAGAGGCTTAGGGCTAGGACTTGGGCTAATGTTGGGTTTAGGGCTAGGGTTAGTGTTGGGTTATGGTTGGAGTTTGGGCTTGGGGTAGGGTTTGTGCACTGGTTAGGTTGGTGTTGGGTTTGTGTTAGGGTTATGCTAGGCCTATGGTTAAAGCTAATTTTAGTTCAGCAGGGTTAGCGTTTGGGCTATCCCTAGGTTTAGTTTTAAGCCAGTTTATTCTGGAAGAGCAGTTCTGTCTGAGAGTGCTTTGCAGCAATTCCTCCCCAGGTTTTTGTAGAGCCAGGGGGAGGCAGAGCTGTAGCTGCCCAGCAGGACTCAGGCTTTGCCTTTTGCAGTTCCCTGATCAGCACATTGCCTTCTGACCCCAGAGCTGTGCCCTGCTGGGGCTGGCAGTGTGGGCAGGACCTGGGTGCTGGGGCAGGAGCAGCTCCAGGCTGCAGTGGGCAGGGCTGAGCCCCAGAGCTCAGCAGCACGTGGGAAATGATGCCTTGGTGACTTTACCTCTAAACTATGTGCACTTGGAAGCAGTGTCATTTTCTTTCATGCATCTTTTATCTGAGAGCTGGCACGCTGTGTTGTGCATAGAAATGAAGAAGATGACTTGGGGCTCTCTTCTGTCGTCACTTGCATGGAGTGTAACTCAATATTTTGTTTATTTATGGGAACATTCTTTTCTGCAGCTCCACAAAGGCTCTGCAAGAGCAGGAGGCACGAGGAAGGAGACCAGCCCTGTGCACCCCAGAGTGAGAGCACTGAGAAAACAGAACGTGGCACCCAGGCTGCAGCTGACTGAAAGCATTTTTCAGTTGTGCCTTAGAGCCAAGGAGTCCTTGGCCTCACCTCTCCCAGCCTGCCCTGAGCATGAGCCAGCTCGCCAGAGAGTGGGGCCAGAGGAAAATAAACCCTGTGTGCACCAGGAGCTCTGGGATGCCAGCTCAGAACCAACAGCCACTGAACTGTCTCCTCTCTGATGGTCACAACCTCTCTTTCCTGTCCCCTCCTGGCTTTAAGTGGTCCTTTGTGAAACAAGAGAAGTTGTCCAAGTGTCTGGTTGGGTACAAAAGCTAAACCCATCATTTGTGCACCACATTGTCTGAGAGCAGCCCAGAGCTGTGACTGCAGCCCTGGGGATGATCCTGCTGGGATGATCATGTGGGATGATCCTGCTGGGACCTGTCATCCCCCTGACTCTCTCCGGGTGCATTTCTGTCACCAGGATGAGCTCTGCACTGAGCACTGTGGGGAAGGAAGGTGTAGTTAAGGATGCCAAAGCATTCCAGGTGGGTGGATTGTATTTCCAGGCACAAGGCTGGGCTGGTTGATGCTCTGAGTGTCCCAGCCAGACCTGCAGTGATAGAGGCACTCAGCAATTCCCTCCTCCTTTCTGTCACTGGATTCCCACATAACCTCAGGGAAGTGAAATGCTTTGGCTTGGTATAAAGCCTGATACAGGCAAGTCACAAAATCTTGAGCTGAGAAAGGAATACTGACTCCACAAAGAAAGAAAATTATTTTTTTAAGAAAAACGTTGCCTAGAATTTCCTTGTCTGACAGGAGCCTAAGGAATTTGATGTGGGGGGGTTGAAACCATGCAGGAAAGCAGGACATGGACAGAAGAAGGACAAAGGAGTCCCTTCCTAGTGTCAGTCTGGGTCAGCCTGCCCATGCTGCTGCCTTTACTCAGAGGGAACTGTCCAGGCCACCAGAAATACACTGCCCAACCCAGAGAGAGACAAGCTTTCATTTCTAACCAGCCCAATTCCATAGAGCCAGAGGTGGGACCTTGTCCCACAGAGCCCATAACCAGGGCAGGGATGGGGTGCACTGCAGGGCACGGAGCTGTCGGACCCCAAAGGATGTGGATGCTCAAGGCTGGGAGGCACAGTCTTGGCACAATTCCAGGTGCCCAGGTCCTCTCTCCTGGCAGCCCTGGGGACAGAAAATCAGCTGAGACCCCCCCTCACCCTGAGCCTGCATTCCTGCCTTTCCCCAGCCCTGGCTTGTTCCCCTTGCAGAGCCTGCACGGGGCAAGACTGCACAGGTTGAACACCCTGATGGGAGCAGGGAGAGCTCTGCACATGGGCTGCAGGGGGAGATCCCTGCCCTGTGGAACAGCTCCTGCCATGAGCCAGGGGAGGCAGGGACAGGGACAGGGACAGGAACGGGGACCAGGGCTCTCTGCAGGGAGCTGCTGCTCCAGCCTGAGGGCTCCTGCTGGCTCTGCCCAAAGTGGAGCTCCCCCAGCTCCCCTAGCTCCCCCAGCTCCCCCAGGGCCAGGGCACATCTTTGCACAAGCTGATGATTGGGGTTCTCCCCTTCTCCCCCACTCCATGATTTTCACAGCAGAAAAGAATTCCTATTCTTATTTTTGTGGGAGAGCAGGTAGGAGCATACTGGGAATGAGTGAAAAAAAATCCTTTTGGGGTCTGGGAGCACCTGGGAGCCTGGCAGACACAGACACACCTGAGGAGCTGCCCCAGAGCAGGCACAGCACTCCTGAAACCCCTGGGGTGGAGAGCAGAGCTGGGCTTTCCCAGCTGATCTGGCTGCTGCTGGCTGTTCACTCAGGAATCTGCTCTCAAAGCCTCTGTGGTGACACATAATTGACTGAAGAACCAGAGTGTAACCAGAAGAGGAATCAGGAGGGATGATTTTCCAAACCCACCACTTAGCTGCAAGGCAGTGGCAATCCACAGTGGCCCTCTTCATCTGCTTATCTTCATTAAGGCATTAGGGCTCCTCTCTCTGCCAGGCTCCTCCCATCCCACATTCATAAACAGACTCACTGCTTTTTCCTCATTTTTTTATTGAAAGAAACATGGTTTTCTACTGCTGTGCTAATTTCTTAATAGAGAAAGTAATTAATTACAGTAATTTCACGACTACAAGGCTCATCCTTTTGACTAAAATTTTTCCCTGAACCCGGAAGTGGGCCTTATAGTCCGGTGCGCCTTATGTAATGGACAAAGTTGTGAAATTCGCCAACCCGGAAGTGCGAACCCGCAACAGCCCCGAGCCGAGCAGAACTCGCCCAGCGGCGGCATCGGGGCAGCGCCGGCGCAGGGGGAAAGCTGGTGGCGGCGGCACAGCCCGGACAGTGGGGGAAAGCCGGCGGCATCGGGGCAGCGCCGGTGTGGGGGGAAAGCCCAGGGGTACGAGGGGCTCCCAGAGCTGCACGGGGCTGATAGGGCGGTGCGGGGAGGGAGTAAGTGGACTGCTGCAGAAGCTGCGAGCCCCGGCCGCTCCGAGCCGCGCCTGCTCCAAGCCGCTCCGAGCTACGCCCGCTCTGTGCCGCCGCGAGCCCTGGCCGCTCAGTGCCGCCGCACACCCTGGCCGCTCTGAGCCGTGCCCACTCCGAGCCACCCCGAACCACTGCCGCCCCAAGCCCCACCTCGGCAGCCGGCGCCGGGGGCGGGCGGGAGTGCCGGGCCCCGCGCACGGGGAGGGCGCTTGGGACTGCGTTTAAAGGCTATGCCAATCTGTGAAAAATGTTTGCATATTGAGCACCTGCCAGTAAACTCCACGATGGCAGGATTCCATTACTAATTCATTTCTTTGTTGCACACGGCACGGATCTTCGCTGCAAAAAAAAAGTGCGCCTTATAGTCTGGTGCACCTTATATAATGTACAAAGTCACAAAATTTGCCAACTCCCGGAGGTGCGCTTTGTAGTCCGGTGTGCCTTATGGTCGTGAAATTACTGTAATTAATTAATGCTAGTCAATAAAAGTGCCCATAATGCTGTCCATGTCCTAGGAGGGGGTGGCAGTTTTAGCTGGTCCTAAGCTCAGTTTAGCACAGCAGCACTCCTTTAAATGAAGTTCCACTGCCACCCCTCCTGCTGGCTCTGCAGTCCTCAGGCACAGTGGGAATTGCAGGGAGCTGCCAGGCTGGGAATTCCCAGTGCTGGGACACTACCAGTGCCAGGATTTGGGGAAAAGGACACAATGCTCGTGCTCCAGAAGCAATTCTTCCAGCTCTTGGCATTGCTTCTGGGAGCCAGAAGAATATGAAAATAATGATCTTTGGAACAGGCAAAGGTAGGCAATGTGGATGGGGAATATGTGCAAAATTTACATCTTAAATCACAAATTACTGTGAAATGCATATGTTGACTTGTATTTAAAGCAGGCAAGTTCAGCTTAACTCTGTATCTAAGTTAAGACTTCTTCTTCATCTTCACGTGCTGCCTGTCACTGTTCTTATCCTAGGTATAATTATTATGGGGGACTCACCAACACCACAAGCAGTGCCAAAGCCAAATATTCCTTTTTAAATCATGAATCCATTTTCTTTACCTTGATCTGCCCTGCTGTTTCCCACTTGTTCTTCTGGCCCACTCCCCAAGTGTCTTGTCTGCCAGAGAGATCTCTCTTATCAGAGTCAAGAGAACACATTTGAATTTATTCCCTGTTCATATCATCACTGGAATTCTGCTGTGGGTCCACTCCAAAGAGTTAAAGATAAATCCATGCAAAATTGTGGGGGAAAGAATGAGATGTTTTGAATCCAGAATTAATATTAATGTCCAACTGTACTGTTATGATAAATACAGCATCAAACCCCAAACAGTTTATGGAGGCTCAATTGCTGTGATTCTTCCACTTCTATTCAGTTTCTGCAGGCTCACATTTTGTATGAAAATTCAGTCAGCATTTCACTGTGAACCTGTCCCCTCTCCTGATAATATCACATTTTTGTCAGCAAAGGGAATGGGAGTAGAAACTCCTGTGGAGCTGAAAGACTTTTGGGTTTTCTTGAGCTGCTTGGAGAAGAATTTCAATCTGCCAAGCACTAAACCCTGTTTGCTGCTCTGCTACCACCTGCCTTTATCGCTCCAGCCCTCCTGTGAGCCTGTGACACGGGGACAGCCACTCTACTGTGCCTTACCCCGACCCCAAACCATACACTGAGCACTTGTTTCTTCATTTATCTCCTGTTTCTAGTGAGACTCCGAGCACCCAGCTCTCCTGTGCTGCAGATTCAGCATTTCTCTGCAGGTCTCGTTCTGTTCTGCAGTCTCTAAACTTTGCTCTAAGCTGTGTAGCACCTTTGGTTCCTTAATTTAAGTGTCCCCACTGCTGCCTTGCTGAGCCTGGAGAGCAGGTGTAAAACAGCCCCCAGGGTGTGAACCTCCTCATTTTCAGGGTTCACTCTAAACCCCCCGAGGTGTGAATCCCCCTCATTTTCAGGGTTCACTCCAAGCCTGTGTGTGAGCCTCCAAGGCTCAGCCCAGCCTCTGCCCAGCACCTGCGCGTCCTGTCCAGCCCTGTGTGGCATTCCCAATGTCCCTGCTGGACTGGACAGGGCAGCGTGGCAGCAGGACAGGGGCAGGAGGGGCAGTGGAGCAGTCAGTGATGTTATCTGAGCTGCACACCACAGCTTCAGAAGCTCTCCCCAGCAATCCCTCTTGGAAAACATCAAACCACTCTCCTGAATTCCTCAGGGATGCTGCGAAAATTGCTGAGAGGTTGTCACTCATCTGCATCCAGTACTGAGAGCTTTAACAAACCCTGGGATTGTTTTCCTCCCAGGCAGAGGGTGCAGAGGATTCCCAGGCATATTCCATCTCCTTTTCTGCAGGAATGCAGACACTGACACACGTTTATGCAAAGCCATCTGTTTAACACAGGTCCAAGAGGACTCTGGAACATGCAGGAAAGCATCAACTTTTGTGGATGATGCCCAAAGCACAAATCCCAGGCTCCTCTTTCTGCTCCCTTTGGCCTGTCCTGCTCTGTGGCCACCCTCGTTTCCTTCCTTGCCAGCTGCCCCAGGGAAGGAGGGAGTGCAGGAGCTGCCAGAGCTTCCCCTCCCAGCAGGGCCATGGAGGGGCAGCAGAGCCCAGCAGCACTGCCCGGCTTGAGCCTTTACATTCTGCAGGAATTCCCTGGGCTCCTGAACTCACATTCCCGCTCCTGGGGAATCCTCACAGGTGCTTGGGCAGCCAAGAGTTCCTGGTCCCCTGTGGATGGATCCCACAGAAGCAGCAGCTCTCTCCAGTTCTCAGAACAAGTGCTGTTGTTATCAGAAGGATCAGGGTTGGCTCTTGTAAACCTGGCTGGTTCTGCCAGCCTGCCAGGGAGGGAATTGCCATTTCCAGACAATACAGGAACCCACTAGGTCCTTTCCAGCTTCTCTGGCTTCACACAGCATCAAAGCTAGAGGTGGCAGAATGTATCAGGTGTGGGGTGCCACGGTGACATTTCCAGCTGGAGCTGCCTGGTATCTCTGAAATTGTTTTCTTAGGAGTTGGTGGGTTGTGTAATTCATTCCTTCTTTCTCCTTGCTGGTTATTATGGTCTCTGTTCTGTGTTTATAATGACGTGTGTTTACTAATAGTGTGGTGGCATCCACTGCCAAGCTGCTTCTGCTAACAATAAACCAGGGGAAAAGTGATATTTATGAAGGCTCGGGGGCTGGCCGGGCTGCAGAGCTTGATTTTTATTGTAGCTGACTGCAAACTTCTCAGACACGAGAATCTGTCTCTCATTGTGGAGAGCTGGTTTTCATTTCAATCTGGGTCCCATTATTGGGGTTTGGTTTGCATTCTCTAGGGTTGGCCATGTGCAGATTCACACAAACAAATGTGGAATTTATGTCTGTAGCTTTCACTTGTGGGATTTAAACCTCCACCTATTTGAAATGTCTCTGGAAGGGGATGAGAGGAACTTCAATGTTCCTCTCTCTAATGGAAGGATGTGTTGTGTAGCAACAAGCAGGCCAATAAAAATAGTCAGGATTAATTTCCAGCCTCTCCTGAGCCACCAGGGCACGAGAGGGCTGTGTCAGGGAGGGACCCACACAGATGTCACCTGCCTGTGTGCTGTGGCTGTGCCAAGGGACCTGCCCAGGGCTGTCACCACCAGCTCCTGCTGGAGACACCTTCCTGCCATCTGCTGAGCCCTGCAGCCTCGGGCTGCTCCTGCCTGGACAGCCTTTGCACTGCTTCCCAAGCAGTGCAAGGGAAAAAAGAAATTCCCAGAAAAGTTCCTGGTTTCTGGGAGCAAACCAATCCCAGCTCAGCAGAGATTTTGCCCTGGATGGCAGAGCTCACTCTGGGGTGAGGCTCTAGGTCTGGCTCTCCAGTGCTGATGCAGAGCTTGGTTCACAGCCAGACCCAAACCTACAGCTCCCATTCACCTCTCAGCTAGTAATAATAATGTCTCCTTCTATTTTTATTTTTTTTCAAATTACACACAAAAAGGAGTTGTGCAATTTCTGTCTTCACCTTTTGATTTCCCCTGTAATCCAAAATACTCATAGAACAAATGGTGACTTGAGATTTTACTGACCAAACAGTAAAGGAAAGGGACAGCCTAGAAAAGTCCCTTTTTCTCTGGAGGAAAACATGTTTTCATTAAACTTTGTGATAACAGAGTTTCAGGTCTCCTGATTCAATGTCTGCTGCCCCATGAGCTGTGTCTATACCTCATCCTACCAGTTAATCCACATCATTTAAGTGAGGGAAACCAATTTTTTCATGCTGAAAGTTATGCCAGTTGTATTTGATTCAGTTCTGAGTTTGTTCCCCTGTGTCTCTCATCCTGGGGGAAGAGGAGCTGATGTTTTAGGAGCTGGCTGCCCTGCAGTGGAGCAGTGCTACCCAGGAAACTTCTAACAACTTAATGAATTTAAGCTGACTCCCGAGAAGTTGAGTGTGCAACCCTATAGTCTGCAGCCCAAGCTCTATTAGAGGAACATGTAAACATCATCCATCTGATTTGTCCTTTCCAGCCCTGTTTTCTCAATTACATGGGTGCACAATATGTGCTCTGCTTTCAGTTCCCACACAGTTTCCACAGAGCCTCACTTCAGAGCCACGTGGAATAAGTGAAATATGAAGTATGTCTGTGTTTGGAAAGTTTCCTGGTTTTCTTACCTGGATTCACAGTTTTTATGCACATATATATATGTATAATATGTCATATTAAAGTAATAAAAAATGAATGTGCAAACCTTTCTATTCAGGAAAGAAAATCATGACTCAGCCCCAGAACAGATGAAACTTTTGGTTTATGAAAGGCAGAAGAATGAGCGTGATAATTGGTTCAGAGGTGGCAGCAGCCCTGGACTCAATGCTCACTGTGGTGAATGGTTCTTCCCTGGTTACACAGAACCAAACATCAGCTTTGGCTGGCACTTGTGCTCAGACCTGAGGGAGAACTCTGCTGGGGGAGGATGGATGTTTTTCAAGTGTTAAAGGCAGTTCTGCTTGTGGTCCTGAATTTTGCTTCTCAAACAAGAGCTTTATATTTTTACTGCAGGCAGAGTATTTTTAATATTAACATTAAAGTGCTTCAGGATCTAACTCCTTTGGTGGCAATGGAGGGAGGTGCTGGCACACAGGGACCTTGGCACTTTGCTTGTTCCTGCTGTCCAAACTGATCAAAGTGTGAGCTGCACCCACCTGGTCCCCCAGAATTGTCCCCTAGACATGCTCATCCCCTCTGGGTTCGCCTGAGGGCTGGATTCAGACACAAGACAAAGGGAAATGGCCCTAAAACGAAGCAGAGAAGATTGAACAGTATGCATGGAATGAATTCCTCCCTGGCAGGGTGGCAGGGCCAGCACAGGGTGCCCCTGGATCCCTGCAGTGCCCAAGGCCAGGCTGGACACTGGGGCTGGAGCAGCTGGGACAGGATGACACGATGACAGGATGACACGATGTTCAGTGTCCCTTGCACCCTAAACCATCCTGGCTCTGTGGGTCTGTGTTCTGATCCATCAGAGGGGGTGTTTTCCCGGGTGGGGGGGGGTCACAGCTGCCTGTCCCCTGCTGTCCCCTCTTGCTCATGACCCCCTTGCTGTGCAGCATTTTCTGTGCCCTGCCACCAGAGCTGCTCCCGGGGCTGGGCTCAGGCCCCTGGGCTGGGGCATCTCCTGCTGGCAGCCAGGGCAGGCTGAGGGAGGGGAAGGATCCTGCAGAGCCCCCTGCACAGAGCAGAGAGCAGGGAGCTCACACCAGGGGCTGGACTCTGTGCTTGGGAAAAATTGGAAACCTGCGCTTGCTGCTGGTAATTTATCACAGCCAGACTGCTCTTACTGCAGGACTTCATAAATAATATTTCATTTTAGGTTTCCAAGGATTGAGTAAGGAATTTTAAGGACCAGACTGAAGGAAGCATGTTCTTATCATCACCGTCTTTGATTTAGTGCTCTCTGTAAACTGGTGGGAGGTGGTGGGTTCAGGGACTGTTCATAAATACAGCACACTGAACTGGGCTGTGCTTAAACTCCCAGATCTTTTAGTGTTTTGGCTCCAACAACTCGGGACACTGAGGACTCAGTTTTCAGGAACCCAGGTAACACTTCAGCATGAGAATGTAACCTAGAGTCAGATCACTGCCGATAGAATTTCTCGTGGTGGCAGTGATTTGCCTCAGCAGTGATTTGCCTCAGTGGACACTCTGGGGTCTGGGGGGTAAATGGCAGCAGCTGCAGCTCCTGAGCTTTCCTGAAGTGAAGGGGGAGAGCTGCAGAGGAAGAGGGGAGGCAATTCAGGTGGAGTTGAGGGGCCAAGGGCTGAGGATTTGTGTCAAACTCATCTTCCAAGTTTTCCATTGTGCAGCATTTTTGACTCCTGGAACTCTCAGGGTAACTCCAGCTGCTGAGGAGTTTCATCCAAGATGCTCTGTAAAACTCTTCAGGTCGTGCTGTCACAGTTCTTCCTTCCTACAGCTGAGCAGGGGTGCAGCTTTTTTCCCTGAGTATCCTCAGGAGCAGGAACTGCCCTGGGAACAAGGGCTGGGTCACCCAGAGCAGGGCTGATCACCTCCCCTGCACTCCCTCCTGCACTGCTGGGCTGCTCAGAGTCCTCCTGCAGCCCCGGGACCTGCCCTGCTACTGCTGAGGGAGCACATGGAGAACAAAATCACATTCCTGGGACTCACTGGGAATTACTTTTCTGACAGCATTCACACCACGTTTGCAATTCTGCATATGTTGGTTAATGTGATTAATGCAAATGAGGGCTCCCAGGCTGGATAAAGCAGAATTGTTACAATCAGAACTGGGAGAAGGCACTGGGGAAAAAACAACCTTGTCTTCCCTAGAGGGATCCAGGAAAATGCGACTAATAACAGAGCTGTGCTGGCTGGAGAAAAGCTTAACATAAAATCTGTGGGGTTTGCCCTCACCCAGTGTAATTGCACATGGCTGTGCTGGAAGCTCTGCATCAGTTCTCTCTGCAGTGTTTGTGCCACAGGCTGGCTGCAGCTTTGTGCAGCTGCTGCTGCAGCTCATGCTGCATTTTGTGTGAACATTCATGCATTCAACTCAAATATGCTTTTAATGAGTATCTGAGTGAACGTCAAATAAAACCCACCAGCAACATAAGCACAAGCAAAATGAATTTGCAAATTAAGAAAAGGAGGAGGAGGGGGATGAATCAATGTTTGCAGTTGTTGCCATGCTGTCAGATGTTCATTTTGGTGACATATGTGAAATGTGGTGGCAGCCTGCACGTGAATGCATCCAAATCAGCAGGGGAGCCTGGCTGAGTGCCACGGGCTGCACCTCTGTGTCACAGCTGGGGGCACATCTGTGTCACAGCCCTGGGGCACACCTGTGTCACAGCCCTGGGGCATATCTGTGTCACAGCCCTGGGAGCACATCTGTGTCACAGCCCTGGGACACATCTGAGTGCCAGCCCTGGGGGCACATCTGTGTGCCAGCCCTGGGACACATCTGTGTCACAGCCCTGAGGCACATCTGTGTGTCACAGCCCTGGGGCACCTCTGTGTCACACCTGGGGGCACATCTGTGTCACAGCTGGGGGCACATCTGTGTCACAGCTGGGGGCACCTCTATGTCACACCCCTGGGACACATCTGTGTCTCAGCCCTGGGGGCTGCACAGGGTCCCTGTGTCCCTCTCCAGCCTCTGGGCTGCCTGGGCCACCAGCACTGCAGTTTTTTCCTGAGAATCTCCTGCCTGAGCTCTGACAGCACGGAATGCTTTGTGTGACCCTGAGCAAGTTTGCATTTTTAAGGGCACCATCAATCCTCAGCAGCATTTCTAAAATATCCTTTTTAAAAATACCTTTTGACTCTGCTACATGCAGTTTGTTACTGGTTCTACTTCCCAGGGAGCAGCACAAAGCCCTGGCAGAGCATCCCTGCAGTTCTAGATTTGGTGCTGCTCAGCAGAGCAGCCCTGGTGCAGTTCCACTCCCAGTTTGTTCTAAGAACCTCTGGCAGCACTGGCTGGGACTTTCAGGTCCCACTGGCTCTGCAGACAGCTCCCAGCTCACACTGCAGCCCTGGCTCTCTCCTGCCAAGCTCCTCTATCTCTGTTCCTCGCTGTAGCTCTGAGAGCAGCAGCCACCAGTGTTTGTATTTCCAGCACAGCCAAAGCGAGGATTCCCCTCTGCTGCAGGCTGGGAGCGCCTGGTGCTCAGCCCCGAGCTCCTCAGAGGGGCTGTGAGCAGGGACAGCGCTCCCAACCCACTCTTCCAGCAGCTACAGGTGGCAAGAGTCACCACTTACCTCCAAAACACCTCAGAATCACAGAACTCTGCCCTGGGTAAGGTCATTCTTGTTTATGGATTTCTCTCAAATTAAATTTCCTATGCCATTTTCATAGCTAATGTTGCCACGATAGGGGCAAACATGGAAAAAGGAGGTATTCCCTTGTCTTGAAAATTCTGACTGGTGTGTTCATGGGGAAAGCCAAGCCAGCCTAAAGTGTGCTTCCTTTCTGCCCTGTCAAAAATATTCCTGGAGCAGGCAGAGTTACAGCTGCTTCCCACAGACCTCGTGTCTAAACAAGGGCTGGCATTCCCTTGGCAGGGACACAGAGGTTGGTGGCTTCCACAGAAACCCAGGAATCAAATCAGGGTGGGGATTAGGGTTGCTTCAAATGCACTATAAAATAATATTAACTCTGAGGCTCAATAAGCTGAGATGAGGGATGGTTGAGCTGGGATTATGGTTATGATGAAAATTTGTTTTCATGCAGGGGGGTGCTTCTTGAAGAACTTGCTGTATTATGAGAGGGAGTAATCAGCAGGGAGGAACAGATTTGGTCACGCAGAACCCACCAGGAGTGGGCAGAGGATTTTTGGGATAATGGAAAAGATCTCCTTCCTTTTGGAGGCTTCCCAGGACTGCCACAGGTCCTTGGGGACTCCAGCATTCCCTGGGCAGCCCCTTCACAGGCTGAGCACCCTCTCCATGAAGAGAGGATCAGCAGAACTTCACTTCCCAGGTGCTCCATCTCCTGTGGCACAGCTTGCACCAAACATTTGTTTGGCCTTTTCTGTGTCCCTCCAGAGCAGCCTTTAAAAGCAAACTGGAGCCTTGGGTAATTGAAATGTTCCCCACTTTGAGCTGCAGTGGCAGGAGCACTGTCACCCTTCCAAGGGCTCTGCTCTTCAATTCACAGGGAATTTGGAGCTGCTGCTTTGTGCCCAGCCCTCATGTGCCTTCACCCCTACATGTCTCCATCAGTGCTGGGAGGAGAGCAGGAGAGCAGAGCCATGCTCTGAGGAGTGCAGGAGCTCCCTGAGCTCAGGGAGGGGCACAGAGAAGAACCCAACCAAGCCCAGAGCAGGAGGGTCCCACCCTGGGGACAGCCAGGCTCTGCCAGCTCCTGTCTCTGACCCTGGGCTGGCTTGGATGGGATGAACCTTTGGAGTTTGTTTCTTTTCAGAAATAGGACATTCAGCCAACTTTTTGTTTTGTTTGTTTTATAATTCTTGAAGAATGCTTCCAAACTGGCACCCAGTGCCAAAGAAAGCAGAGCAGGGTTTTCCATCAGTGTGCAGCACATCTGATGGAGCTCAAAGGGACACCCTACCTGTCCCAATGAACAGGGTCCCACTTCCCAGGACTGCAGCCCCACAACAGTTCATACTCCACAACTGCAGAGATGTGGGAGGGCTGGGAGGGAATCCTGACTTCTGCACTGTTACTATTTGAGAAGTTCCTGCAGAATCCATTAAATAAACGTCTCCAAGCTCACCTCTGCCCCATCCAAGGGTTCCTGCCCTCCCCAGCCTGAGCCCTGCTCTCATCCTACAAACTCTGTGAGGTGTTCTTGTTGTGTCCCCTTGAGATGTGCAGGCTCAGCGAGCCAGAGGGGACACAGCTGAACTTTCTTTGTAAGAGAGTCTTCTGCTGCAGGTATTCTGCCTCAGGCATAAAAATGGCATAAAACAGGATTAAAATGGCATTAAAATGGCATTAAAATGGTATAAAAATGGCATTAAAATAGCATTACAATGGCATAAAAATGGCAAAAAATGGCATTTAAAAGGCATTAAAATGGCATAAAAAATAGCATAAAAATGGCTTTCAAATTACATAAAAATGGCATTAAAATGGCATTAAAATGGTATTAAAATGGCATAAAAATTGAATTAAAAATAGCATAAAAATGGCATCAAATGGCATCAAATGGATAAAAATGGTAAAAATTGCAATTTCCCAACTGGCACAGAGGGCAGGGGGCTGAGTTTGCAGTGCTGGGAGCTGTGGGAGCACCACATGATGAAAACCCAAACAACTCCTCCGAGCTGGGCAGGGCAGGGGCCTGGATGAGAGCAGTGTTTGTCCCTTCTGCCTGTGCTCCCCATGAGTGTCCTGTGAATGATTCAAGGGTTCACCTTCAAGAACCAAACCAAATCCTGGGTGGATTCCCTGGCCCTGCACCTCCTGCAGCATTACCTGTGGGTCACACACACCTGGAATGACAGAAATGCCATCTGAAGCTCAGCTGCAGCCTCCTGGCCCCTCAGGCCTCTCCATCTCACACAGGGACACCAAGGTTATATTTTTTGGAGGGATGACTCATGTGCTTGCCATGGGCAGAGAATCAACTATTCCATCAACTAAGATCCCCTGTAAGCTGTCCAAGCAGAAAAATTGGCTGCAGCTATAAAGGTAGCTGGTAGCCTGCCTTCTCTTGGAGGTAAGAGGGGTTGGAGAGCTGCCACTGTGGGAGTGTGCTTCGAAAATAGGGGCAGAAATGAGGAAAATGTTAAAGAAGGGAATGAATGCCAGTTCAAGAGGCTCTTACAAACTCTGAGCTGCAGAACTCCTGCAGCCCACAGAGCTGGGCTGGGCAGCCAGCTCTGCAGGAAAGTTCATCAAAAACCATATCTTAAACACTCACATATCAATTATTGTCAAAACAGGGAAATTTGTATTTGATAAGCAATTGAATACCAGGGCTGTATCTCAGTTTGGCTTCTGAGGGCAGTGGGAATTGCTTCTCTGTCCAGCCTCAGGGTTTGCTGTGCCCTCCCTGGGTAGTGTGAGCCCCCAGCTGCTCTGGGACCATTTCCTTCTCACAGGAGGGGTGCAGGAGGAGCTCCCACAGCACTGGGGACTGTGAGCAGTGTCAGAGCTTTACAGGGGAGAACTGGGGCACAGCAGGGCTGGAGGAGAGCAGGGGAAATAACCCTCAGCACCAGAAACTGAGACACTGAGCAGCAAAGCTTTTTCATTACAATTTCTGAGGCTGCACCTCCTGGAGCACAGACTCACAGAGAGGAAAAGCTTGGACCATCACACACCTGCACACGACTGTCCCTGGAGGAATTCCTCCCTGGGAGGGTGGCCGGGCTGGCACTGGGTGCCCAGAGCAGCTGGGGCTGCCCCTGGATCCTTGGAATGTCCCAGGCCAGGTTGGACATCGGGACAGTGGGAGCTGTCCCTGCCATGGCAGGGGTGGCACTGGGTGGGATTTGAGGTTCCTTCAACCCAAACCTGTCTGGGATTCTCTGCCTCCAGCATCTTCAGTTTGCTGCTGCTGAGGTTGGGTTCCCTGGGGATGAACAGCAAAGCATTTCAGCCCTGGTTTACTGGAGAACATCCCTGCTGGGATGCCCTGAGCTGTGTCTGGGCTGTGGAGCCAGGGCTGCTGCTCTCAGCTGTGGGCAGGCTCCTGGCATGGCTGCACTTGGTTCATTCCTTCAAACACCTTCTGAAGGCTCGTGACCTGTCCTTCCACGTGAGAATGTCCTTTGGGGGTTCTTTCCATCAGAACTGGCTTCTAAAACCCATTCTCCTATAAATCATCTTTTGAAAGGTCATAATACTTTTTTTTTTTTTTTTTTTTTTTTTTTTTTTTTTTTTTTTTTACATCCAGTTGTGTTTCAGCCTTGAGTTTTTCTCAACTTTTAGTAATTTTTGTAGCTTTAACCTTCCACCTGCCTCGTTTACTTCAAGGCATGCTGCAAATGTCCCAGGCATAATGACTTTAGCAGGATGTCCCCTGCAAGCAGCAGTCTGCAGTGAGACACCCTGAGACCAGGTTTTAATCAGCCTTGACTGAGGACTAGGAATGATTCACTCCTGTCAGCGTTGGGCAACACAACAAACAGTTCTTCAGCAAATCACTTCAGCAGAAATATGTTGGCATGTTTCTATAGCAACTAAGGAAAAATATTTCACACAAAAGTCCATCTGCTGCAACAGAGAGGGAGATCTGGCCAAGGATCCCGTTAGAAATTAATCTTAATTTGCGAATTTTATTTTTGAAAACCTTGCACAACCACTTGCACAAAAAGACAAGAGAGGCAAGAGAATTGATTTTTGGATAGGTGCTGTCAATTAATCACCAGGCTGCTCCTTAATTTGGGAAGCAGTGATTGTCTGAGGCTGAAAAACCCCAGTGCCTGGGAGAGATTCATCTCCAGGGCTGTTTGCCCACCAGGCTGCATCACACCATCTTGTACTCAGAGTATTTGGAAACACATGGGATTCTTTCGAGAGAGCCTGGTAGCAAGCATCCAATATTTATTTTTTTAAAAATAATTTTGGTTTGATTTACTTGTAAAGAGTTACTCAAATTTATTCAACCATATAAAATGCTTTGTAGAAGCCATCAAAGTGAGGAGAGGGGGGAAAAACCAATGGGATAATTTGGACAGCAATGTATTTTATTTTATGTGATGTCAACACTTCAAAGGCGATTGGAGCCGTGCTCAGGAGATCTGAAACATTTACGGGGTGCTTGGTGTCTGCTGCAAACCATCTCCAGCTCTGGGATCTCTTGCACAACATCCCCAGCCCGTGCCAGCAGCTCTTTCCTCCTCACTTGCTGCTTTCTCTGTTGCCCTGGCACTCCAACAGAGGCCCCAAAGCCCGTTGCATAAAAGTAGCAGAGCAAAGCAACAAGAAGTCTCTTGCAGCTGGGGACTCGCAGCCCTGGCCCGGGAGGGGGTTCAGCTCTGCGGGGATGTGTCCTTGAGGATGGAGCCCAGCTCGTGGAGCCTCTGTCACCTGGAGTGTTGTGGGAGGGTCTGCAAGGGGACATTTCTGGGTCTCGTATCCTACAGAGCAGATGGAGACAAACTCCTTGCTAACAGATGTGGAGTGCCAGGGCACAGGGAATGGTTCCCAGCTCAGCTTCCCTGCCCCCTTCCAAGGACACTTCCTTGCTTCAACTTTGGTCCCAGTGCTTCCAACACTGATCACAGCTCTGATGGCTTTGCCTTGCCCTTGGCAGCTCTGCTGTCCCTCCCAGGGATGACAAAAGCAGTGCTTGTCTCACTGCAGCTCTCATTCCCTCTTATCTCCTTCCCCAGCTCTGCTCATGTGTCGTTTTTACCACGGCCAAGAGCTGGGTGGAAACCTTGAGTGGGCAACTGCTCCAAAGCCTTCCCGCCCCGAGGGGCTCTGGCAAAGCACAGCTGCCTTTGGAAGATGGATTGGACCTTGGGATTAACATTTGCACATATAACATGTTTGTGAATTCAGCCTCTTCTTAGTCATGATTTTGGCTGCTCTGAGAGAATTTTTCTTGGGTGGATACCAGAGCTGCTGTTGAAGGATAGTTCTTGTTCCTTGGTTTAACTCTTGGGAGCAGCCAGAGGATTTCTCTATTATAACTTCACCTTTTTTGAAAATATTTCAGGATTTGCATTTTCCGTGATCAGTCTAGGATAAATTCAGCACCAAACAAACAAGCAAAGCCCCAAACAATCAAACACCCCCTAAACAGTGTGGCTACATCTTTCATTTTGGAGTTGACTGGGCTAAGTCCTCCTGCAGTAAAACTGGCATTGTTCCTTTGAGGTAGAACCCCAGCTGGAATTGGAACATCAGAACCTCGAGGCTCTGGTAACCTCCTTGCAAGGGCAGCTTTTCCCTGGCTCAGGGTTCCACCAACATTCTTCCAGCTTGCTGGGTGTTGTACCTTGTGGAGGAAAGTAGAAAATAGGGATGAAAAAGCATTTTTTCACTGGATCTGAATTATGAGCCCTCAAAAAAAATTTTTTGGCATGTTTATCAGTTTATTTCCCTTTAGTTTCTTTGCTCCATCAGTGTCTAAGAATGCTGGACATGGAGAGACAGAGTGGATCTGGTAGTTGGTTTATCACATCGTTCTGAACTGGCTTGGAGTGCTGTGAAACACTCGCATATAATCCTCCAACAGAGGACTGGACTAGAAAGGCAGGAAAATTTTCCAAATATTTTGGTACATCTAGCACATCTTTGCCAGTCTCTGTGCCCCCAGTGTGTCATGTCATAGAAGCACTCCAGAAATTTCTGCCTGCCCTCCATACTTGGTGCTTCATGACCCCTTATTGATTAGGATATTAATTTCCATATGTGACTCTGGAGCAATGCCATGCTGGGAGGCAGCTTTTCTCACATGTCATTATTCTGGGTTTGCTCACTGTGCCCTCCCCCTGGTGCTGCTCATTGCAGTGCACGTCAGGTAGAACTTGGGGAACCAAAATTTGGATGGGGGAGTAGGGATTTGGGGAGGGATTACATAGTGTCTGGTTGTTTCTTAAAATGCTACAGATCCCTATTTGTGATTTCTGTACAGTACATGATTTCTGAGCAGGTTTTCATTTGTGCTGCTGTGGTGATGCTTCCCAAGGGTGTGTGCAAAGGCAGCCTGGGGGGGCACTCTGGGATGTGTTGTTTGGTATCTATTGCTTAGGGCTGGTTCCTTAAACAATGCTGGGTTTGTTTCTTCTGCCTGAGCAGAAAGACGAGCCACTTCAGGAGCAGAACGAGCAGAATGAAAACACAACCACCAGTGCAGGCAGAGACAATCACCATAAGGAGCTGGAGACGGGCTGTTTACGTGGGCATGTAGTGTCAGGGCACAGGGAATGGCACAGCTAGATGGGATTTTGGGCAGGAATTGTTCCCTGGCAGGGTGGGCACAGCTGATGGGATTTTGGGCAGGAATTGTTCCCTGGCAGGGTGGGCAGGGCTGGATGGGATTTTGGGCAGGAATTGTTCCCTGGCAGGGTGGGCAGGGCTGGCACAGGGTGCCCAGAGCAGCTGTGGCTGCCCCTGGATCCCTGGCAGTGCCCAAGGCCAGGCTGGACCCTGGGACAGTGGGAGGTGTCCCTGCCCTGGCAGGGTGGGATGGGATGAGCTTTAGGGTCCCCTCCACCCCAAACCACTCTGTGAGTCCATATTCCATGTCCTGGATGGCTGCACTCAGCAGCACCTGACACCTTTCCCCAAAAATGTCACAAAGGACACAGATGGTGCTGTGAAACCCCAGCTCTGTGTGCACAGACTGGCTGCTGGCTCAAGGCACCAGTTCACAGCAAAGCCCTTCTCTCCCTGCACGTGTGCAGGCAGAGGTGAACACATCCCTGGTGCTGTTCATGGGGAATTCTGCACCATGTCAGCACCAAAACCTGCCCCTTATTTCCTATATCAACACAAACACCTTGGTCCCTTGGGCAAGCAGGGGCATCCTTGCAGTCAGAGGGGTCCCAGATGAACTGAGGAGGGTCAGCCAGCCTTGGGGAATACAAAACTCGTTGAGTTTTAAACTCAGTTTGGCAGGTTGGAAGGAGAATTATGTGCTTCTTCGACTTTTAAGTGATCTGAAGAGGAGTGTGCTCGATACAGGTGGTAAGAATTATTCTTGGAGTCCTCAGATATTCCAGGAACTCATCTATTTTCACTCCTCACCAGCACATCCCTGGTGACAGGGGTGGGGACACCAATTAAGGGGAAAGCCATTTTCCACAGTAGCACAGGACCTGAAGTGAGCCTTCTGCAGATTAAGCAGAACGATCCCCAGGGGTTTTGCCAAACAAATTTTTCAGATTTCTTCAGGATTCTAGTCATGGCCTGTGATCTGATACACTTGCCAAGAATTCAGCAGAAAGAGAAAAATTACCCCAAGCCTGAAGGTCTGAACAGGGAGGTGGTTTGTGGGTTTCATGGGATTGCATCAGAAGTTCTGATCTTCCCGGCAAAAGAGATTCTCTCTGCAAACAATGAATCCCCTAAAACCACAAGTGCCATGAAGTCAAGCTGCATGTGGCTTGGACAGCACCAGGCCAATTTGTCAACTCTGGTTCATTCAAAGAGAAGGAAATAATGAGTGGAAAAACATTGAGATAAAAAAGAAAACCCTCAGGATACTTGCTACAGATTAATTCTCCCAAAGTAGAATATAACCTCACATTTCCTCAGTGGAACTCCCCTGGATTTGTACTTAAGCAGAACTTGTAGGTGAGCTGAATAATGCTTATTTTTAATGTAGGGGTATTTTTTGACTGGCACAGGGAGTGTTATTGTAGGTAACCCGGTATTTTGTGGGAATTTCAATTTTGTTTCAGAATCCAGTCTAAATATTGTGATGAATTTCTAGCAGATAGTCTCAACAAACAGTCTTTACGAGGTGAAACTGCTGTTGTGGATCCAGGAGTGGATGCTGGGCTGCTGCTGTTGGGATGCCACGGACAAGGCTGAGGGTTTTGAGGCATCCACCCCAATCCTGCCATGTCATTTGAATTGGTCACAATATATAAAATTATTCTTTGAAGCAAGAAATATTTTCTTTACCTACTATTACAAAACATGGCCAACACCCTCCCTTTCCAAACAGCACTATTAAAATCAATTGGAAAAGCATTTACCAGTTTTACTTAATTAATTTCTGGCTTTGTTCTTTGGGAGATTAGAGATGGGACTTCAAAAATATTCCAGCCTACAACAAGGAGGTGCTTCCTGCAGTACTTGTGGGTGAAATTGTGGCTTCTTGAAGTCATGGAGATAACAAGAATATTTAGGTGTTACCGTAAGGATTTTGTGAAAGATGAACTCCACGGGAAAAGCAGAATTTCTCAGTGGCTTTGCTAAGATGGAAACAGGAAAGCATCTCTTTATTCTAGAAAGGAACTGAGTAATGCAAGTCATGTTATTCTGCATGAGCAGCAAGGATGGTTTCAGTCTGGAAGTTCTCTCAAGTCTCTGAAATCTTGAACATTCCTCTTGCTGAGCAGTCAGACTTTCCATGACCAACCCAGCCATGCCCAGGTGAGCATCCCACTGCAGGCTGTGTCCAGTGAGCAGGGGGGCTGTGCCTCAGTGAGTTCCTGTTTCTCATCCTCCAATCCTCGCTGCTGGTGCCACTTTGATTCCAGCCTGTTGGACCCAGCAAGTCCCAGCTCAGCAGTGGGGCTGGGGATGGGTGTGTGTCCCCAGCACCAGGGACACAGCTCCTGTCAGAGCCACTGCTCCAAACCCCTGCCAGAGACTCTGCTCTCAGCTCCAGGGCTGGCAAGGACAGCAAAAGAGAAACTCCTTCTTTAACAAGCCAAAGATATCAGGGAAATAGTCCCTGGATTTAATTTTCCCTGGAAAGAGCAGAGCTGAGGTGTCAGCTTATGAGCAAAGGTAGATCTGCAAACCATTCTCCCTCACTGTTTCAAAACAGTAACAGCATGGAGAAAGGGATTGATGACAAGAGAGCAGGGAGGATCACTGGCTAACACCAATCTGCACCCCAAATCTTTTCCTCTTTAATAAAAGAACTGAGGAAACAATTCTGGAATCCATTCAGCAGTGGGTGAGATGTGACTCTCGTGGCAGGACTGGTTTGTTCCCTCTGGGTGACTCCAAACCTCTGAGGCCCCCACATCCTGAATTTGGTGCAAACTCCAACACAGGTTGGTACTTGGGCTCACTGAAGAGCAGGCCTGGGCAATGACAGCTAAAAAGTTCCAGTGTCCAGCAATGGAGATCTGGAGATCAGCCATGGGGGCACAACGTGCAACCACCACTCCTGGGCCTGGGAAACCGAGCACAGAATTCCTGCCAGCCCAAAAATCAATGCTTGAACCCCTGTGAGAATGCAGCAAAGAAGCAGGAGAGGTTGTAGCCCAATTTCTCTATGTTTGGTACTTAGTTCCTACTCAAATAATAACTCACCCAGGTCTGGAGCAGCCCAGGGAGCGCAGGGATGAGTCAGTGGAGGGCGACCAGGGGCTGTCAGACATCAGCTCAGCAGCAGAGTGACACCAAGAGAAGCCCAGTATGGAGAGTACAGGGGTTGGTACACAAATACAAGGCCAAAGGGACAGGAGAAAAGTGCTTTACAAGTCACATTATCTTTGGGTTGCCCCAATAAATGTTTGAGGGTTTGGGAAGGGTTTACAAGGGAATAGAGAACAACAAACAAACAAAAAAGCAGCCTGGCCTGGAGATCCCAGGAAGGGAAGAACTGGATGGATTATTGTCAACTGGACAATTTGTTCTGGGCAGCTGAGACAATAACAGATCGAACCCTGAGGTGCTGGTCCTGAGAGGAGTCACCCAATAACCCCCACCCCCATTTGGCTGGTGTTGAAAACAGGTACGTCGCAAGTTGGTTGGCAAGCACTGATCCCAATAAACTGGCCCAATATGACTTTGTTACTGAAATCTGAGGTTATGAGATAACACATTGCTGCCCCAGCAATCTTCCAGGGAACGAATGCCCTCCCTTTCTCCGTGCCATGATAACAGAGGCTGAACTTCTGCCTTGAGATCGTCTCTTTCCATATTTTCAGTCCCTTTTTAAACTCTCAGTCCTTCCTTCCCACACCTATTTCCAGCAGCAGGCTCTATCCCAGCAGAGCCAGAGGTATCTGATTTACCAAAAATCCAGTTATGAGCAAGCATGGAACAGACAGGATCTGTCCTTTTTTTCCACAGGGTGGAAGCCACGTCTAGTATGGAGTGAAACTTGAAGCTCGAGTTTGTTCAAAAGATAAAAGGGATGGGCCCAGCCCAGTTAAACTTGAGATGGCTCAGGCAGTGTCTGCCCACATCCCTGTAAATCGTGTGGTTTGATAAGTCAGCACAGAGCAAACATCCTTCCTTCAGGCACCTGCGAGTGCTCTGTTTGGAGCCAGCAATGCCAAAGAGCTGCATTCCATCCCCTTTTCTCAGGGACAGATTTGGATTGGCTCGCTCTTTAATTCAAACCATTCAAGCCCAGGGCAGCTGCTCTGACAGGCACAGCTCTCAGGTTTCAGTTTCACCAGGCTCTCTCAGCCCAGGTACCTGCGAGAAGGGCCCGAGCAGCACCGGGCACCCCTGGCTCCAGCACACCTGGGGCTGCAGCAGCTCTCTCGGGGTGGGGAGGGGAGAGGAGGGATGGCAGGTGTGGGATATCGGTTGTGGGATGGCAGGTGTGGGGTGTCAGGTGTGGGGTGTCAGGTGTGGGATGGCAGGTGTGGGGTGTCAGGTGTGGAATGGCAGGTGTGGGATGGCAGGTGTGGGATGGCAGGTGTGGGGTGTCAGGTGTGGGGATGGCAGGTGTGGGGTGTCAGGTGTGGGATGGCAGGTGTGGGATATCAGGTGTGCAATGGCAGGTGTGGGGATGGCAGGTGTGCGATGGCAGGTGTGGGATGGCAGGTGTGGGGTGTCAAGTGTGGGATATCAGGTGTCGGCCACCAAGAGGATAAATAATCCCTCGTGCATTTAATTTACACTCATACACGCCGCTGGTCTCAAGCAGTAATCCTTCTCTTAGGAAAAGCTTTCTTTTTCTTTGGTCTTAACATTTTGTTGGGAATAAAGTAACTCAGAGAGGGATAAAAAATGTTTAACGAAACTGAGTTGCTAAGTGGTGTATATTTGAATAGCTCTTCACAAATACACAGTCAGATATTTCCTCCCTTATGATTAATCACCCTGTGAGGGGACATTGTGAGGACTAAGAAAAACCCCAACTGGTCTCACACAATCAAAGGTATAATTTCCCTGAACCCAGGATTTTACCCTTTGTGTATCGACACCAAGAGGTTATTTAATTTCAGTATTTAATGCCAAGAAGATTCTAGTCAAAATGATCTAGCTCTATTTTTCCCACTCTGAAAAATAAAGCAGAAAAAGGAAACAGAAGAGCAAACCACAAAAGGAACAGGAAAGGGAAATGTGATTTTGGCATATTTTAAAGAATTCTGCTAGGCAGCTTTATTAAGCTTTATCAAAGTCACACAGTCAGATGAAGACTTAGGAGAAATGTAAAGACTAAGGGCTTGAAAATCTATTCACTAGAAATTATGCTCAGGGTCACCAGCTGAGTGGTGACATTTGTGCCGTGAGTACTTTCTAAAATATTGGTCACAGGAGGAAAAATGTGTACGCCAGCAAAAACTACTTATCATCCTTTTATCTGGCTGATTGAGCAGTGAGTAAAGAAAGGAGAGAACCCAGTGCCAGACATGCAGTGCAGACCCTGTGTCTGATCTCAACACCAGAAAAGTGCTCTGGAGGTGCTTCTGTTACTCCTGAAGAGCTGCAGCTCACAAGCAGCAAGAGCACTTTCATTTCACGATGATGCACCTCGTCTCAGTTCATTCAGCGTATCAGTCCCCAGCTGCAATCACTTAAATCCCTAAATATTTTCTGTCTCCTTTTCCTCCAGAACATTTTGCTTTACTTCCAGAGATGCTTTACATACAGAGATGCTTTGCCTACTCTGAGCTCAGTAGTAAAATTAAAAAATAGGATATTTGGTCCTCTTGACATTCACCAATAATTTGGGGTTTTCCCATGTGTTATTTTCCCATTAGAATATGACAAGATGATTTAAAAAACATTTATATCTGTATATTTGGGATATGGCTGGCAGTGTCTCTTCCCAAGTATTCCTGCATGGAGCAGAGGAGACAGCAGCTGTGGGGGAAAGCTGCACACGGGAGATGAAGCAAACTGCATTGCCCAGCTACCAGTGAATTTGGAGACAACCAAGACCCTCCTCACGGAGCTGGGGATAATTGGATAGTCAGTAGAAGCTGCAGAAGCTGCACAGCTTTCAAATCATTGCCTCAAGGTGGGACAAGGGAGCTTTTCTTCAAAAGTGCCTTAAATGCTGGGTCTTAATCTGAGCTGATGTCCCTTGGCTCCTGCAGCCTTCCCTGCTCCTGTACAGACCCTAATGAGAAGCTGAAGTGTTTGCTGTGAAATTTCATCACTGAAAGGATCTTGAGAGTGTTGGAATGCTGTGATCCTTGGGAAAATCTTTGCACATCTCTGTAATTTTGTTTTCTTGACATTTCCATGCTTTTTGTCAGAAGGAAGGAATCAGAAATGTGCAGTCCATGTCCATGGGCTTCCACAAACTGAAGAAATCATAGAGATGCTTCAAGGCAGATCCTCTGATAGGCCCTTTTCAGTCTGATTTTCTTCAATATCAACCAAAGCTCTGATTATTTCCTTTTCCCAAGCAAAAGGTCAATGGAAAGTAAGCAGCCATTCCTATTAATACAAGTGCAGTGTTTCCTTGTTGCCATGGTTTTATGTGTGTAAATGATGATAAAACAAGCACTTACACTGAAAAGGGCAGGAGCAGGCACCACGAAAAACTTTCCCTGGTGTAGGAAGTATTCCTTATTTAAAAGCAAGTTTTATTTGGCTGGTGTGCAGAGCTCCATCTTCATAAATGTTTAATCCCAGAGATATCAAACCTTCCTTGACCTCCAGGTTTACAGCAAATAAGGAGAAAAAAAAAAAAGGAGCAAGATGTTCCTTTGTAGATAATCAAGCTCAGAGAACATGTCTGGAGGTGCAAATATTTCACTGTCACTTTAGAAACGTTGATAGAAAGTTATTAAGGTGGAACCTTTCTGGAACAATCCTGAATCTCTGCAGCCAAAGGACTGAGAAGATAATACATGAGTGTAGAATCTTGCAGGGGACTCCTGAGATGGCCCCTGTGATGGAGTGCAAGAGCAGGAAACCAGAGTGGTGTTAGAGACACAGCTCTAGGCTCACCCCACAGCCAGCAGCTCCTGCCACCCTCCACAGAAACAGGTTTTAAGGTCAATCACTTAATTGAAATGTTTTTCCATTGCAGGGCATTGTAATGGAATGGGAATGAAGCAGATCTGGCTTGCTCTGTGCTTCAGGTGATGGGTTTTGCTTCCTAAAGGTGTGTTTGGAACGGTGACTGAGAGGTGAATAATTGGATGTTCAGCAGGAAAGGTTAGGGCCACGTTTTCACATATCCCAAATTGTTTGAGGATAGAGCTCAGATTGCTGACAGCTTCTGGAAACCTGGTTGCAAGTGGCCTCCTCCCATTTCCTTCATCCCTCTTTATGTATCTCCAGGTGTCACCTGCCCACTGTGGCTGTTCCTGGAGCAGGAGGGATGGGAGACATGGGAGAGGACACAGCTGGCTTCCAAGGGGAGCAGAGTCCATGCCAAATTCAGTGATAATGAAACAGATGGCTCCTAGGGAGATCCAAAGATTCTCTTTGAATGCCTGAACAGGACCCCACTGTGTATTTTAACATGGGAGAACTGGAGCCCCAGCTATTTTCTCTCTTATTTTTCAAAAAGGAAAACAACAACAACAGGAAAAAAAGAGATTTTGACAAGGTGGTGGCAGATTTTAAGTTTCCTACTCTGGAATAAATTGAGGCAACTGTTTTTCAGCCTGCCATATTTCCAGTTATTAAACTGTGTGTGGTCTGTACCAGTGCTCACCACTGGAGAGCCCTTAATTGTGGGTTTTAGAGCTGGGCTGGGGCACCTGCAGTGCCAGGGAGCCTTTGAGGGGCTGTGGGACCCTCCCAGGGCTGTAGGACCCTCCTGGGGCTGTGGAACCCATAGGGCTGTGGGACCCTGCAGGGCTATGGGACCCTCAGGGCTGTGGGACCCACCTGAAGGTGCAGGATCCTTCCTGGGGCTGTGGGACCCTGCAGGGCTGTGGGACCCTCCTGGGGCTGTGGAACCCTCAGGGCTGTGGGATCCTCCTGGGGCTGTGGGACCCTCCTGGGGCTGTGGGATCTTCCTGGGGCTGTGGGATCCTCCTGGGGCTGTGGGATCTTCCTGGGGCTGTGGCACCCACCTGAAGGTGCAGGATCCTTCCTGGGGCTGTGGGACCCTGCAGGGCTGTGGGACCCTCCTGGGGCTGTGGAACCCTCAGGGCTGTGGGATCCTCCTGGGGCTGTGGGACCCTTAGGGCTGTGGGACCCTCCTGGGGCTGTGGGACCCTCCTGGGGCTGTGGGATCCTCCTGGGGCTGTGGGATCTTCCTGGGGCTGTGGGATCTTCCTGGGGCTGTGGGACCCTCAGGGCTGTGGGACCCTCCTGGAGGTGTAGGATCCTTCCTGGGGCTATGGGACCCTCCTGAGGCTGTGGGACCCTCAGGGCTGTGGGACTCTCAGGGCTGTGGAACCCTCCTGGGGCTGTAGGACCCTCAGGGGTGTGGGACCCTCCTGGGGCTGTGGGACCCTCCCGGTCTCCGGGGCCCTCCCGGGGCCGTGGGCCGCAGCCCAGGGCCGGTTCACAGGCCCGAGGATGTGCCGGGCGTGCCTGGAAGTTCAAGCTCAATGAACTGAGACCCTGGGGAACAATCGGCCCGGCTGCAGCCCCGTCCTGGGGAGGCCTCGGGGGCTGCCCTTCCTCAGCAACCCCCCAACCTGTGTCCGCCGCCCTCCCCGGAGGCGTTCACACGTTTTCCTGACAAAAGAGCAATTACAAGCTGACAGGAACAGCTCACAAAGAGGATGGGGATGACCCCGAGGAGGCTGAACACATGGCCGGTCACCGACAAAGCCGCCCGCTCCCATTTGATCCCGTTTGAGCCTCCCAGACTGGCACGCTTGACCAAGAACTGGCTGGGTGACTCATTCGTCTGGCGGCTCTGTGATTCATGAGCCTCCAGGAGGAAGGGAGGAGGGAGGCAAAAGCTTTTCAAATCTCAAGTTAAATGCAAGAGAAACACATTCCCCACAAAGCAGACGCTCGGCTGTGTCCAACTGGTGCCGGAATGCCCACACAAAGCCAGGGCAGCCGGCCTGGTGTGACGCACCGGGCCTGGCCTGCACCTTCCCAGCCCCGTGGTTTGGAAGGGCTTGAGTGTAAAAACAGCAGCAGCTCCTGACGTCTTATCCTCCTGTGCTCCGGGCGTCCTGGCCCTGGGATTTCCCCAGGAACGTCCCACTTTGAGTGCTTTGGGGTTGGGATACACGGCTTTGACCTGACACTCAGGTCGAAAAACCTCGAATGATTTTGTCCGGTTGAAATAAAACTTCTGGCCCGCGCCAGTGATTTTGGCTGCGGCTCCCAGGGAGGAGTGGTGTTCACTCAGAGAGGTCCACAGGACAATCCCCGTGATCGTGGAAGAGCCTCTCCAGCGTACCTGGAGTGTCCCTCTCCTGGTGACAAGGACAGAGGAGGAGAGCCCAGCCCGGGCACGAGGAGAGCCTTCCTGCAGTGCTGCCTGCCCTGCAGCAGCTGGGTGCTGCAGAGGGCTCGCTGGAGTGCTGCGGCTCCCAACACTCCCCTCCCAGGCAGCGTTTTATTTATTGTTATTTGTTGCTTCAGACATATGGGTCAAAATGCTAAGTTATTTAGCAGCTGTTGTTGGATGGATTTTAAAACAATTAACGAGTGCTAAAAATGGGCAGCTTGCTCTCCCTCTTGAATTTTGCCAAAGGAAGTGCCTGTTTTCTGTTTGTTTGCCAGCAGTTTGTGCCTCCTGCTGCTCTGGCCATGCCTGGCCTCCGAGCACGTTTGTCCCTCAGTGAGTGCCAGCTGCCTGAGCCAGGGCCCAGCTGGCCTGGCTGGGGGGCTGGAACACCCCAGAATTGTTTGTTTGCATTTCTCGAGTTGTAATTGTGGTCCTGGGCACGCTGCATCACCCATGGCTGGATTCCACCACCCCACAACCACGCTGGGCACACAGTGCAGGAGCTGCTAAAGTCCAGCCCCAAGGGTGCTCGGGGGCTCCCCTCTCTGGGAGCACCAAGACAGCTCCAGGATCCAGGGCTGAGCTTTTCCTTTCCATCTTGGGGCAGGTGGGAAGGCCCCAGCAGGGATGGGGAGACTACAGGCAGAAGCTGCATTGGGGTGTCCAGTTCCTATGAGGTGGCCACAGCCACAGGGTTACCTGTGCTGACCTGGGAACAGGACAGTGTCCAGGGCTTGGTGCCACTCACACCCCTGGAAGAGGCTCCAAAATGCAAATCAACTCCGAGCACAATGGGTGGGATGAAGCTGAGGGGGGGTTAAAACAAACCCGAGGTGCTGGGAGGGTGTGGGTGTGTCGAGCCTTCCCTCTCAGAGATTTTGCAGCTTGCCTCAACCAGAAATGCAGCTCCTCTGGGGTGAGACAGTGTGGGATGTGCAGCTTGGTGCTTCCCAAGGCTCTCAGCTCCACGTCAGCAAGAGCATCCTCTGGCCACAGTTCAAGAATCCTCTGGCCACAGTTCAAGAGCATCCTCTGGCCACAGTTCAGAAGCATCCTCTGGCTGTGGCTCAGAGTGTGTTTTGGAGCTCCAGCACCAAGCCCAGCTCACAGGGCAGACTGTGGCCACCAGGTATTTCTTTATCCCCATCTCCAAAGCACAGGATGTGCTTTGTCAAGAGTCAAAGGGAAGGTTTGTTCCTTTGTGGAGTGTGGAATCACCCATAAAAGCAGGTGCTTTGCACTTAGGCACAGGTTTAGAGCCCCTGCTGCCAGCCCAGCTCTTGGGCAGCCCTTGGTGGGATGTGCAGCCCTCTGCCAGCTCTGGGGAATAGGGCAGAGCATGGAGCACATTCAGCTGAGTTTCTGTTTCTAAAGTGTTGCACTAGGCAAAGGATTTGGACCTGAATGAAAGTGGTGGACCTAATTTTAGGCAGTACCTATGAATGAAACTTGAAACAAGCTGTTCAGGAAATAACTTCCTCTGCAGCAGTGCCAGGGAGAGTATGGGATTTAATGCTAAATTAGCCAGTGCCTATGAACAGGTTACTGTGAGAATACATTTTCCTACTTTCCACTAAATTATTCTTTAAAAATAAATCTTAATTTCTACGTAAATGTCCGTGTGCTTCTGAAAAAGCTGCAGACCTTTCCCCTCCAGGGAATAAAAGCCTTGTCTGTGTCAATGCCCTGTGTCACCTTTTGCTGTGTATTTGTCACCCTGGCCCCACACTGCAGAGCTGTTGGCTTCAGCCTGGGGATGGCCCAAAGTCTCTGGCAGGTAGGAGAAGGTTTGGCAGAGCTGGAGACCTGTCCCAGATGAGCAGGCATGCTGGCTTTCAGTGCTCTGCCTGCTTGTGCCTTTTTTTGGCTTTGTCTCACCCCTCAGTCATGATTTGAGATCTCAGTCACTCTCCACAGCAAAGCTATAAGCCCCTGACTGCCCCCAGGGAGGAGAGAGAGGTCAGGTGCATGGTTTGTATTTCTGGGTGCTAAATGCCCACCTGACCTGTCCCATACTCGTGCTGGATTTATTGCTCTGAGCCTTTCAGGAGTATGGCACACTCCACTGCCACAATAATCCAGGCACACCTCAAAAGATGATGGGGTTCTTAGAAAGACTTTTCCCTCAGTTTGCAGACTTTGACCCAAAGCACTGACTGGATGGAAGAGGGAACCTGCCCAGACGAGTAAGCAAAGTTTATCTCTGAATCTGTGTCAGCCACGTGAAGGGAGGCCGGGCACTTTCTGAGGTTGGGAAATCCACAGGGATTTGCACAAAACCGTGGTTCAGTGGAAAGCACAGGAGGTTATTGATTGAAATCAGTGGAGTGAAGGTTTCACTTGGGTTCTCTGGCCTTGTCCTGCCCAGGCCAGACCCACATTGCAAAAGCAATTCCCATTTCCTGTGCGAACACTGATCCTGGGCGGGGCTCAGCAGCTCTTGAGACCAGTTGACCTTGCTTTACTCTCATGGAAAAAGGGCACTGGGAGTGTTCAGCCCTTCACTGCTCCTGGCAGAGGTATCACACCAGCCCCAGGTGCTGCACTGAAAACCTTTCACATGCTCAGATACAAGCTGGGGTTTCCAGCAGACATTTGGAGACATGGACCAGAAATGTTTGGACTCTGAGGGAATCACATGGATGCCTTGAGTTCCTTTGAGAACCTCGCCTTGGTACCTGTCTGTTGTTGAGTAAAACCAAAGTGTACATCTTGAGATTTGCTTATAATTTCTGGATATCTAAGAAACCCACAACTGCCATGAGCTGGTCCTCCTCCAGCCCTTCCACAGTAGAATTCCGGGAAGTAACACCTTTTAACAACAAGCAAATCTGTCTTAATAACTCAAAAATCTTGTGCTAGAAGTCCAACTTTCCACTGGCAACAGTTCTGGTTAATATTGGAAATTCTAAATATCTGATTAAACATTTCTGGAATTTCTGGGAATACATTGAGATGCTTAATGGGCTAGTTCTTCATAAAGGTTTTCAGTAAAATATCTTCCATTGGGTCTTAAAGGAATCCCTCCAAGTAATCCATCTCCCTAAATTCTTAATGTGGTTCCTTACATTTCCTAAGCTGGCTCCTTAAATGACTTATGCTCTCCTTTGCAGAATGCATAGACACAAATAAACCACATATATGAGGAAGGAATGTTCCCCTCTGCCACAAAACAAATTAAATATATTGATCCAAAATCACCCCTGGAGGAACTCCTGTGAATCCAGACGAAACGCATGAGTTGAGTTTATTAAAGCAGCATTTCTGATAGGGGCTGGGAACAGCACGAGAAGGAGGTTTTGCAAGAGTAAAATGATTGTTTATTAGTGATGAGTGAATCACAAAATGTCTGGCATCTGTGTTGATTTTAGAGAAAGAACTGAAAAAGTCTGAAACCTGATCAGGTCTCTCTGAATCCATATGTCAGCAAAACTGCCTGGAAGTGAGTCTGAGTCAGGGCTCTCATTCAGACATTCTGAAACTCCACATTTACATTGTTGGATATTGTCATTTCTCAGCAAGTGCTGGGAAATTAGGGATGGTGAATCCAGCTGGTAAATAAACAAGAACAAACTCATTCCTGAATTAGATATGAGATAGTTAGACAAATCCCCCAGCCATGCCAGAGCTGCAGAAGACAATATAAAGGCAGGGGAAACAAAATTAATTCCCAATTCAGACTGCATAAATAAACAAGGCGAGTCATGTCCAAACTTTCGTTTTGTTTTCTCAAACACTGTGTTAAACCACAGGAAGCTTTTCAAATGTCTCTCTATAGAAATCAGCTTTGGGGCTGGAGCAGCGTGCTTCTGTTTTGCTTTTGTGGAAAATCCCTGCACAGATGATGAAGATGGTGACGATGATGATGATGATGATTATTATTATTATTACTATTTTTGTATGTTTAGAGCAGCGCCTCACCCTTCCCTTCTGGATCAATTTGCACCTTTCTGGAGCTGTGTTCTTAGAACTGAGCAAGGCTAGTAATCCAAAATCAGTGTTAAAACCTCAACACAATAGTGATCTCTTAAATCAAAGCCATTTTAAGCCACAGGTAGAATTCTGGGCTTCAGCATTTCCATTCTGGTGCAAAACAAAATCCTTAACAACCACGTCATAAAATAAACTCTTCATCCTCCCACAAAGTGTTGAGCCTGTGGAAGAAAAGTGCATATCTAAAGAAATGTGCTTCTTAAAGCAGTGGGAACAGGAGAGCAAAGACTTAATCACAATCTGGAGAGCTGGATGAGCACCCTGGTGCGTTTTTGAGTGGCTCAAACTGAGAGAGAAATTCAGGTTTAACAGGGCTTACAGAGCTGAGCAGAGGGAGTTTTATTCCTATGCATCTTTTTCCAGAAACAGGAATTAGGTCTAAGAATTTGCATGGCAGGGAATAAATCCATTCTTCACTCCTTTGTATTTCATGATCTATTTTTAGCAAGCAGGGAAGTTGGGTTCCAGGATTTCCCCTGCCAGGCTGAGCAGCAGGAGTGGGGATCCCTCTCTGAGCAGGACTGCACTGAGGCACTGGAGGCAGAAAGGGGCTCCTGGGATGGGTCAGTGCAGGCTGCAGGGCTGCTCTTAGGACAGGGCTGCTCTTAGGACAAGGCTGCTAGTCAGAGAGGTCCTGGCATGGGGCAGGGCACTGGGAGAGGACCTGGCCCCCAAGGGGCTCCTGAAATTCAGCACAAACCAATCCCTCCACAGAGCTCCAGAGCAGTTCCCATCTGCAGAAGCAGGAGCTGGGCTCTGCTGGGCTTAGAAGAGCTCCACAACATCCCTGATTATTCGTGAGTAATAAGAATAATGTGCAGAGATCCTATCAGGATGGACAGAGCTCTGCTAGCAGGGAGCACAGACTGATCAGGGGATGGCAGTCAGCAGAACACAGTGTCTAAGGCAGCTCAGACAGCTCTGCAGCAGCCTAAACACATGACAGACTCAGGCAGCTCCCACTGCTGCCAGCACAACTGTGCGCCGCCTCTGCCAAGAAGCCAGATGCTGCTGCTGGAAAAAATATCTTCCAGAGTTTGGCATCAGGATCCTGTGATTACCATCCAAATGGGAGGAGATGGAGTGATAGAATGTGAGTTTAGTATTTAGCACCCCAGAACTGTGCAGCAGCCTTTGAAGGCAGAGGAAAAAAGTTCAAGCAAAATATTTTTGCTAAAAATATGTTCGGAGAAATGAGCTTTTTTTTTTTTTTTAAATAGCAGAAAACCAAACTATTATTAAAACAACACAAAATATTTTATGTCCATATCAATTAAATGAGTAAAACCTGGGACTGTGGATTCTTTACTTGAGTAAATTTTGCTAAGGAATAGTTTCATAAAGGTCAGAGCATGAGCTCTTTGTCTCTGGTGTTGTTGCTAGTGGAAAGTTCCACTGCAGAACATCACAGCGACTCCCCTACCCAAGACAAATAGAGATGGGTCGGAACATTCCCACACAAGTTTGGGAAGGGTTGAATTCAGATCCAGAGTCTGCAGCAAGCCCTTCTCAGTGACAGACAGGGGCCAAATCCCTAAATCTCAGCTGACCAGCTTTGGGGGAAGGTTGAGCACTGGACCTGCCTGAGCCTGGCTCCAGACCTTGCAGTTTAAACCCATGTTGGGAGGGATGGGACAGTCCCTGAAGAGGTTTGAGGCTGCTCCAGAGCTTCCTCCTCCCTTCTGTGTGGCTGAGCCTTCAGAATGTGTGGCTGCAGGAGGATTTGGAGCCCCTGTGCAGTGAGGTCCCAGCAGCCTGCCTGGCCCTACCGAGGGTCCCTGGTGGACGTGGTGGTTATGAGAGCTCAGCATGCTGAAAAAAGCAGGCGAGGCAACATCTGCTGCCCTGGCTGGCTGCACTCACCTCTGCTCTCCAGTCTTGTGCTTCTATACGAGTGCTGGTCCCACTCCATGACTGGGAATCCTATTATTATTGTAATAGTAGTAATAATAATAATAACAACTCAAGTGGGAACTCAGAAACTTACATCTGGAAAGTTAAGACATGGAGACTGTTTTGCTTTACTTGTATTTTTGGTTGCTTATTTTTACGACAGATCTGTATTTCAACAAATGTTATCTCCTTGCCTGCTATAACAGATCAGGAAAAATGTAAACAAAGCTATTAATCATCATCTTCCATACTCTGCTTTCTGGGCATGTCAGATGGGTTGGAGGGGAGGTGGGCAGGGAAGCAGAGAGCATTTGTTCCATCACTTGGGAGCTCCCCCAGCCATGCTGCCAGCGGTGCCTGCTCCTTCAGGGAGCTTTGTAAAGGAGGAGGATTCTGTCCCCAGCCTGTGTTTGTCCTGGAGGGCTCAGGCTGTCATTCCTGGACAGTGCTGTGCCTCTTGGCACAGCCAGAGTCCCAGCTGGCCTGGCTGGTGGTGGCTGTGTCCCCAGAGGCCACCCAGATCCCAGGGAGCTGCTGACCTAATGGATCTCCCAGTAGCTTTTGACACGTCTCACCCTGGGAGCTGACAAATCTGGCTGTTCAGCAACCAAACAAGATAATCCCAAACCTCATCCTTTAAGGCCACTACTTACTTATGGGGACATGATGGGGTGAGTGACAGAACTGGAGGGCTGCAGTGGATATCTGTAGGCTCAGGGGGAGCCTCCTCACTCCCCACGGTTCCCTGACAGGGAGGCAGGCTCTGCTCCCAGGGAACAAGAGACAGAACAAAAGGAAATGGCCTCAAGTTATACCAGCACAGGTTGGACATGAGGGAAAAGCTCTTCCCCCAAGGGGTTTTCCAGCCCTGGCACAGTGAATGGAGTCACCAGCCCTGCAGGGATTTAAAAGCTGTATGATACAGCACCTGGGATCCTAGTTTAGGGGTTGGTTAACAGTTGGACTCGATGATCTTGGAGGTCTTTTCCAACCCAAATAAGTCTACTCACCCACATGGAACTGATGCTCTAGTCCTTCCCCCATTCTGTGTGGACACTGCTTTCCCATGAGGCTGGTTGATTTGGGAAGGGGAGCTGGGAGGTGCTTCCAGGTGAAAAGGCAGCAGGATGCTGTCACAGCCCTGGTGTCCCACCCCACAGCCTAGGACAGCTCTTGGCCAGGCTGGAGCTTTGATGGCAGTGAGCTCTGAGAGCAGGAGCAGTGGCAGATGTGCAGATTTCTGCCACAAAGCCTGGAGGCTGTGGGTGGCATCTTCACCAGCCTCACCCCCTCTGCAGGCATGTGCTGAATCTGGGGTCTGCAGGTGTTGGGTCTGGTGGTGCTGACAGTCCTGGGATGGGGGGGGAGCTGGACGTGCCTTTTTACCCCACACAGAGAAATCTGATCTGCCCCAATTAACAGATAGGATTCTTTTTTCCTGCTGCACAGCAGTGCAGGCCGTAATTTATTATCTGTCTCTGTATTATCCCTTTCCTAGGACTCCCCCCTCACCCCACTGCGTGTGCTCTGCGTGTGCCCTCCCAGGCTCAGGCTCAGGATTCTGCTCTAACTCTGCCTTCTGTAAATGTTATTTCAGTATCATCAGCAGCTACTCTGCTTCTCCTTCCCTCCCCATGGATGTCAGGATCCATAATAAATTAAAAGAATTTGTTCTTCACATCATCTTGAGGTCCTTGATGGTGATGTTGATCAGGTGAACAAAGGCTCCTGGAGCTCCCAGTGTGAGGAGACCTCTCCTCAATCACTAATTTTCATCCCTGCTTGATGTGAAATGCTACAGTGGATGATCTTGCATCCAGTTTGTGCCAGCCACTGGAAAAGCAACTTGGTTGGAGAGGCTCAAACTGTCAGGATGCTTTAAAGAAATGTGCAGGTTTTCTAATATTTTGAAAAGGTTTTCTTGAGCTTTGAGAAAGGAAAGATGAGGGAGTGAGCCTTTGCCAGGATGAACTGACCACCTGTCTCTGGAAGGACTGCCCTCCGTGGTGGCTTCTGGAGGCTTCTGTGCTCTCTGTGCCTTTCCCAGCCATGCAGGACATCTGGATTCTGTGTGTGACACCTTCTGCTGGTGCCAGTTGTGAATGTCTGCAGTCCCTTGCAGTCAGATGTCTCTTGGGAAAACTTCTGAACCGAAGATGCTGTAAGATTTGGGTAGTTTGTTAGCAAATTCTGGCCACTTGAACACATCCCAGAGGCCAACTCTTTCCTGGATGGTGTTTTAACATGAGTTCATAGATTAATAATCTGGGGCTGAGTTGCTGGGAGATGAATTCAGTTGCTTATCACCAACATCTCAGCCCCCTCTTTGCCCACTGCTTTTCCCCTGGTGTGGAAGTACATGAACTTTTGTTCTCTGAGTAACAAACTAAACTGAATTTACACAATGGTGTAAATGGTATTTATCTCACTGCAGCTCCTCTGTGTACTCACACCCCTTACGAGAGCTCAAACCTGGGTAGACTCACCAGACTATCCTGGGGTCGTACAGGAAAAGTTGAGTGTGATTCATATCCTCAGACTTGGCTAATTTTTCCTCTTCCCATCAGTTTACTTGGAGCACTGAGCTCCCAGCAGCCTTAAGCCAAGACAGCATGAGTTCCAAAATCCCTGAGATCCAGGGTACCCTGGATCAGGAACCACAGGTTGGTGTCAGCATCCCAACTTCAGACAGCACACAACAAATCCAGGTTTGTCCTTCTGAGCAAAGAGGTAACATAACCCATCTGAGAAACTGCAGAGTCCAAACCAAGCTGCAGTTCCACTGAGCCAGAAATGCCTTTTGTGGGCACCCTGCTGGGCTGGTGGCTGGCTGCCCGTGTCACCTGCTGGGAAGGAAGGGACCTCAGCTGAGGGGTGCCCTTGGAAGGACAACTCGCCCAGCCTGTACTGCCCTTTGGGAACCTGGTGGTTTTATTTCTAATGCTTAGGTAGTTCAGTTCTTACTAGAGAAACCCACTCATTGCAGCCATGCACCCCCTCAAGCCGTGCTTTATTACATCTCATGTTGCAGACAAGCTGATTTGAGAAGTGTTCATCACCTCCTGTTGTTGGTATGGCAGCATTTGGTTGCCTGCAGAAACATCTGAGGCTCACCTCTCTGCTGAGATCTGTTTCTCCTATTCCTGCCTGAAGGAAACACCTTTATTTTCCCTGTACCTGGAGCTGACTTAGCTTGGTGTCAGGGAATCAGAGGCAAGATTTGCTCGGGCTGTGAAACAAAAGCCTGTAAAGTGCCCCCACTAGCACTCAGGCAGTGGGGGTGCCCTGCTTTCCTGGGCTGCACTCCTTAGGTGCTGAGAAGGCATTGGTCATTCCCTCGGGTCATGGACTGCAGCAGCTCCAATTACCTCAGCAGAATGGGATCACCCACAACAACCTAAGGAAATCAGGAAGTCACCAAACAAGGGAAGTAATTACAGCTTCTTTCAATCCTGAAAAATCAACCTGTTCTTTTATGACCCATCAAAACCATGTGTGTGCCTTTAGTGGTTAAAATAAAGGGTGTGCAATTTGGGAATAATCCAGCTATGAAGTTCCTTAGTAATTGGCAAGTCCTGAAAGGTTTTCACTTCTGCAATTTAAAGGTGGTGCGCATGAAATTAATTTAATTTTCTTTTAGATTAGCCTTTAAGGGACACTACAAAACCAAAGAATGACATTCTCAAAGGGTGAACCCACTTTTCACCCATTTGACATAAAGATTATTTTGTTAACTACCTTTAAATTTCATTTGTAATGTGATTTAGTAATGCAGTAAAACCAGAATATCAGTCACTGTAGCTGTATCAGACAGTCACAATTTGAAAAATATTTACCCATTTCAGAGCAAGCTCTAGAACGTTACTGAACACTAGCAGAGCTGCCATCCCTTTGTGTAACTCTTACACTCTTTTTTCAGTCCTAGTTTCAACACACATTTGATTCAGATTCGATTGACTGGAGGAGAAAACCCATTGTTTGCAATGACAAACCTGCATTTTTGTACAGCACTTTTCAAATGCTCAGGGCACCGCTGTGGGAGGTTGCTGCAGTGGATGGATCTTTAGGAAATCAGAGCAGAACCAGCTCCTCTCTGTGGGAATAAGAAACCTGATGGTCCTTGTGGCTGAGACATGATTAATCCAGCTGAAATCAGGGGGTGACTGAAAATCCTTCAGATGCTGTGCATCCCTGCCCCAGGGCCAAGACACAGGATATTTAATTCTGAGGAATGTTTTTCACCTAAATTATACTTCAATCACTTTCTTCTCTGGAAAAGGTTTTTTAAAAAGTACAACAAATATATTAGACTATTACTCCCAACTTTTGGTAGAGAGAGTGTCTAAAGATCACATCCTCTATTTTAATTGAAAAATTAATTAATTGGATCATCATCTTACATTGTTCTGCATTTATTCATTATTGGTGTGCCAAATGTTCCATGCCCTTTATATCACATGATTCACTTGCCCAAGGTGTGTGTTTTCTCACTTCATGAGCCACCTCCAAAGCTCTGCCTGGGTCTCAGGTGTGTTTATTGCTGCTGAAGCCAGTGCTGTACCCACAGCAGGCTGTGACCGAGCTCTGAGTGCCAGAGCAGGATCCCAAAATGAGGCTCCTGACGTTTCTGAGAAGGAATTAAACCCCAGGTTCCTACCTGCTCAGCCCTCTGAGGGCCAGACCTGCCCTTCCCAGCAAATCCCTTCTGTCCCAGAAAGTCTGGGATACTCTCGGTGTCCTTCAGCTGCCCCTGGAGTGCTCTGGGTGCTGTCCTTTGAACTGGGCACCAGGTCTTTGAGAAGGGACAGAAAGGGCAGCATCTGCTCAGGCAGCAGTGCTGGTTGCTGCTGAAAATTTGGGGAGAAAAGGGAAAGTGATAGAACCCTCCAGAACCCAGCTGTTTCCTCGGGCCCTGCCATCCTCTCTGCTCCCCACGCTCCTTTCTGCCGAGGTTTTCCCAGATCTGCTGATGTTCACTGATTCATCCTCTCCATTGCCCAAACACCTCAACATTTCCAAAGGAAGGCAAGAAACCAGGTCAGCAGAGTCAAAGTAACCAAGGGAAAAAAACACATATCCTTGTACTGAGAGAAAAGTCAGGAAGAACAAGAATCCCATAAAGTGGGATTTAAAAAAGAAAGAAAAAGCAAACATCCCCAGAGTGGGTTTGAAAGGCAATGTCTGACAGCTGCAGCGTATTTGGTGTCTCACACCCCAAAGGCTCAAGGACAAGAGCAAAGCTGATGGTACTGCCTCTGAAAACCCCACATCCAAACTATTTTGGATTCACTCAACCACAGAACTGGAGCTGCACTCCAGCCACCTCTGTCCCTTACCTGTGGGGAGCAGCCTGCCTTGGGACACTAAGCTGAGGTGCCATGGAAAAGATGGCAAAATAGTCTCTGGTGGAGAGCAAGAGCAGGAGCTCCCTGTTGTGTGCTTGTCCCTGAACAGCCACACTCCACCCCTGCATCCCTGAGCTGCTTTGGATTGACAAGAATTTCCTTTCTATTTTTTCCTGTTATATCTTTGGCCCTTCCCGTGGTCCTTTCTGGGTTTTGTTTTCAAAGTAGCTGGCACACAGCTGCTTGGCTGTGGCTCACATACGAACAGCAGTGGGTTCTGATCTCAAAACGTGGATGCTTTAGGCCAAAAATAACCTGCTGAAGCATTTGTTGTCTCCTTGAGGAGGGTGGGGCAGCCGGGTCCCCGTGGACACCCCAGGTCCTGCCCCCGTCTGAGTGGGGCCACCTCAGCCCCGCAGACAGGCTGCACTCACATGGAGCTCACCTGCATTTCTGCAGCTCAGGCCAGCTGGGAATGCAAACCACACTGACCAAGGAAAGCTGGGGATATTGCCAGTGAATGCAGAAAGCAAAGGAATATGGGGAAAGCAGGAGGTAGGAACATGAACACTGTTTATTTAACGCTCAACACATTGAGTCAAACATGTGCGAGTGACCCTCCCTGTGGTTGGGACTAAGACCTTGGATCATGCCTTTGACATCTGGATGGGGATGAGCTGAATGAATTGTTTGGCAGAGACACCAGGTGGCTATAAAAGGTAAAACCCAGCTGTCGGTGCCATATTGGGTCTGTTGGGTATGGTGCCAGTGAGGAAATTGTGTTTCTTGTCTAGATTCAGATGTGGCAGGAATGCAAGCATCAAAATGCCTTATTCCCAGATTTTAAGAGTGTTCAGACCCAAGGGTTGGTTTTGTCTCTATGAAGGTAAACTTAGTCCTCTAGAGGGCATGGTTACACTGATTATATATTTAATAATTAACCACTATTACCTTGGCTATCTGCTCATTTTTGCTGGTGTGAACCAGGGGTCAGTGAACTGGCACAGGTGAAGTTTCATCCATTGTCTTTAAACCTTGTTTTAAGGCTTTCCACAGAATCCCTCTTCCTGAGGAGCTGATCCTGTACGGGCAGGAAGGTTTGGGTTTGATCACTGGGGAAGCTTTCCAAGAGGCGTTTGGAATTAATTCCTTTCCACCAAAATCCAGTGTGAAAATCTAAGTTTCACATGTATTTATGCTCCTGCTTTGGTGAATGCCAGCATCCCTGGCAGCAGCCTGGACTGGGATGTGGGATGATGTGGGATTAGAGTCCATCCTCCTCAGCAGGCTCCAGACATGAGATGGAAATGATCTGTGTTTGGGCAATCTGGTGTTGAGCTTACCCAGCCAAATTTCCAGCTTCTCAGAATGGTGCAGATGTCAGCCTGGCCCCCAGCTGTCTCCCTCACGTGCTTCCCTGGTGAGCAAACAGAGCCTAGGGCAGAATTCGGGACTGCACAGCACAAAGAAAGTTCTGCCCAAGTTGATCCAAAAATCCACCTCTCCACTAGGGTAGAATGAGTGTGCAAAGCCCTTTTAATCTGGAAGTCACGTCTTTGTGGAGCTTACACAAAGTTCACTTGTCTGTAATGGAAACACCTGCATTTTATTCCGTTTTACAATATTTAAATCCCCTTATAAAATAAACGGCTACTTGCTGGAATGGTACCCATGCTGGATGTCCAAGATGTGATGAATTTTTGGAAGTTGCAGTAGAGAAAGAGCAGGACTGGAAACAGCCATCAGCCACTGCTAGGAAGAAGTACCAGTGTCCAATTTTGTAGCTTCCTTCAGCTTCTCAGTACATTCCACCCTCATAGCATGTTAAGATTTCCCTCCTGGGTCATCCATAGTGCCAAGCCAACACTCAGGAACTGGAAAGAGCGTTAATTGCATTAATTAGTTGTAATCACTGAGCTGTGCACACACTACCCCTTCACTTCCTCAGTTACAACTGAAGTCACCCTCAGCCCTCACCTCCTCCTGGTCCTGGACCACGATGATTATGGTCTTACATTTTCTCAATTCCTCTACTTTCTAATGAGCTCTTTCTCATGACTGAGGGAGGGATGTTCCTAACTGCTTTCAATGATATCTACTGGCCTTTGGATGAACCTACACTTCCCATTCAAAGTGGATGTGGCAAGGGCTGGGCTGCCCTTCTCTTGTCCCTGCTCAGACCCTGGGCAAGGCCAGTGTGATGTGTTCCTGCACACAGCCCTGTTGTCAGTGGGTCTGCAGGAAGAGTACAGCCTGGAAAATGGTCTTGTCCCAGAAATGTGATGCTGACCTGGCAATCTAACCTTTGTCTGCAAATGGATTCATGTTCTCTGGGTGATATCATGGATATCTGTTTTACTGCCAAAACCTGATTTGCTGGAGGCCTGGTTTGTGAAATGACTAAAATATGACTTGCCCCTCAAAAGCATGGCTGGATTTCTGTGCACAAGAAAACTCCTTTCCATAGCCTACTCATAAATATGAGAATGTACCATGTGCATCCAGTGAAACTTTTATTCTCTGTTTCAGGAAGAAAGCCAGGCAAAACTCTCCTTCAAAACAAAAAAAATGATGTAATTTTCTGTTCTCCCTTTTCCCTTCATATTCTGCTACTGACTGAATTTGATAACAGCAGCAATTTCCTAAGGTAGTGCAAATCCCCAGTTGATCTCTGTGTGCTCTATCTCTCCACACAGTTGCTGTGGATTTCCCAGATTTGGGGGCAGGTGTGTTCTGTGTTTGAAGCAGCTCCCTGACCTCGGGCACCTCAGCTCTGTCACAGTGATAATGCTCTTATCAGCATCTGTTAATGTTAAATAATGTTAAAAATAACATTAGAAACTGGTTCTGCAGAGCAGGTTCTGAGGCCAGAGGTGCCCTGATGGGGTCACTCCCAGATGGTGCAGGTTCCTCTGCAGGCTGTGGTGCAGCCATCCCCTGACACAGGGTGGGATATAGTGAGGTTCTGCAGCACGCTGAAATGCTGACACAGAGTGGGACACACTGCTGTGAGCTTCTGCAGCACACTGAAATGCTGACACAGAGTGGGACACACTGCTGTGACTGCAGCACACCTGAAATGCTGACACAGAGTGGGACACACTGCTGTGACTGCAGCACACCTGAAATGCTGACACAGAGTGGGACACACTGCTGTGACTGCAGCACACCTGAAATGCTGACACAGAGTGGGACACACTGCTGTGACTGCAGCACACCTGAAATGCTGACACAGAGCGGGACACAGTGAGGTTCTGCAGCACACCTGAAATGCTGACACAGAGTGGGACACACTGCTGTACCTCAGTGCAGCACACCTGAAATGCTGACACAGAGTGGGACACAGTGAGGTTCTGCAGCACACCTGAAATCCTGACAGAGTGGGACACAGAAGGAAGGAGGGGCTGGCCCAGGGCTGTGCTGGATGCAGTGCTGGACATTCAGATCCCATCATTGTTACTGCAAGCATCTAAGCCATCCACAGCAGCCCTTTGAGGCCCTTTCAGCATTCCCCTCTTGCCATGAGTGGAGGAGGTTTGGCCATGCTTCCTTTAGCTTGGCTGGTGTCAGGGGAGCAGCAGTGGCCCTGTGACCGACGCCCACCTCTCCAGCACAGCCAAGCCTTGCTGGCCCCGCTGGATATTGCTCAGCAGATCATTGTCAGCCTTGTCCAAACAAGATCTGTTACCATTGCCCTACCAGCTAGGAGTTCATGCCTCTGACTCCAGGATCCTTCATGGTGGTGTTTGTTCACTGAAATAATTAGTTTTTCTAAGATTATCACATTTTGGGGGATTTTTTTTGGTTTTAAGACAAATGGCATTCTCCTTGTTGTCAGGGCTGGGTAGGTTCTTTATTCTTTTACTTCCCATTCCAGTGTGGGTTTGGGTTCATGAACATGAGAGAACCTCCGCCTTGTCCAGAGCCAGCTCCTTTCCAATCTCCCATAGCCCTTGGCAGTGTCGTTCCCTGGTGGCTGATGCAGCTCAGCCTCTCTGAGTGAAAGGTGCCAATCATGCAGAATTATGCAGTGGTTTTGCACAAAGCCAGCTCACCTGCTTGCTGGAGTCCTGGATCAGACCACCAAGCACATTTTCACTGCTGCCTAGGAACGAGCCAAACCCACAGAGTCCAGATCCAAATCTGGCTTCAGGCTCTCATGGCCTGATCCTGATGGACTCTGCAGCTTCTTCACCTAAAACACCACGAGGAGGTCAAGGAGTGGCTTTGGATGAGACTCTGGGCAGGACAGAACAGTGCTGGTTCAGAACCACCACGGGCCATGCTCACACCAGTTTGCACTCTTTAGACAAACGTATTTACAGATTCTGTTCTGATCTCCTTCTGCTGATTGGCAGGCTTTTACTTTACATTTCCTCCCTTCCCAGATCACACAAGACCCCAGATCAGCTCAAACATTGCACATGGTGGCCCATGTTGTTTTCCCAATGCTTTTTTTTTGCTCATAGAGTAGCACGTATTTTGGATCTGACATCTGAAATGGCTCATTTTCTTCATATTTCTTGACAGAATTCAGGGGAGCTGGCTGTGCTGGGACTGCAAGGAGGAAGGTTAAATTTCATCAAGTCTTTCTTGAAGGAACATTTAAGAACTAGCATTTGCTGTGGGGGCTGATAAGCAGGCGTGTGCATCTCATTTGCACCCTCTGGATCTCATGTCCAAATTTTAATGAACAAAACTCTTCATCTTTCCAGGAGTGTCCAGTATAAAGCATTAAATTATTCCATTGGATATCTGGAGAGTTTGCCTGTAATTTTGCTGGAAATACCATGAGAGAACGTCGAGTTTTTCATAAAAGAATTTCTCCTAAAGCCTAAACGTTTCTGTGATGCATTAGGAAGAGTTGGCAACCAGATACCCAGCAGAGCGTAGAGGGGTGGGAGCCATCCTGTAAAAAATTCCTTTCCAAAGTGGGGTTTGACTTCATGCAGCCCAGCACTGGTGGAGGGGTGTGCGTGGAGGTTCCCTGGGAACAGACAGCAGGAATGTGCCCATAGGTCTGGGGAGCTGCTGCATTTCCGAGCTGAAATTATTATTATTACTATGTTTCCAAATTTCCTTTCAAGTTCCTAATTACCAACAGCCAAACCAAACTCACTTGAAGACAAGTCTGTGTCCATCCACAGCCCTACAGCACTGCCAAGCCGGATTCTGTTACACTGCTTAGGAAAAATGACTTTCTATGCCTTCAATGCATCTCTGCCTTTCAAGAATAGTTTTTCTTTTGATTCTGTTGTTGCTTCTTTCTCCTTCAGAGACTTTACCTCTGTGGCGTCCCTTGCCACACACATCAAGGGCTAATCTTTTCAGGTCAGTCTGTGGGAATTTAGGTAAATAAGTGGGTATTCCCATAAATCATGTATTTTCAGAGGTCAGTGAAAGTGCTTATATTTCCATTGCCTCTGGAGAGACTTTTAGCTCTGGCTTCTTGATGAATCAATTACATTTCTTTTGCTGACAGAAATAAGAATAGCAGTTTCCAAACCTGTTACATCCCTTCTTGGTGGGGGACGTTGGGAATGTGGCTGCCAGAACTGCACCCCCCAAAGAGTCCATCCTGAGCACCTCGACTTGGCCAAATTCCCACTGACCTCAGGGGCTGGTTGAGTTCTGGAAGGAGAGCTGGTGGGATCCCAAGGGCTTTAGGAAGAGCATTCCCAGCAGGTCAGAGACCTCAGCCCTTGGGACATCTCTGGGGTGCTGTGCCCAGCTCTGGGGACACCTCTGGGTGCTGTGCCCAGCTCTGGATCCTCAGCACAGCAGGGACAGGAGCTGCTGGAGCTGAGCAAGGGCTGGAGCATCTCAGTGCCCAGGAAGGGCTGAGGGAGCTGGGGCTGATCCCAGGAATTGCCCCTGCACAGGAGGCAGAACTTGTGCCCTGGGCAGTGCCCAGCCCTGAGCAGGGTGTGCAGAGAGGCTGTGGAGTGTCCCCCGCTGGGGACATTCCAGATATTCCTGTGCCCTGGGCTCTGGGATGGAGCAGGGAGGTGGCACCAGGTGATTGAGCCAGGCTGGGATTCTGTGGGGCCATGGAAGCAGCAGCCACCCAACCCCAGGAAGTCAGAGGACACGGAGCACACTCAGAGCAGGTTTGGCTCCAGGCTGGGTGATTCTGCTGCTCCAGCTCTCCTGTGCTTCCATGGCAGATGTGCCCTCAGCCATGCACATGGACAGCACTGCACTCCTGGGCACAGTGACTGCCACAAGGAAAGAACTCTTCTTGTGTGAGATAGAAAGGACAGAATAAGGACAGAGAGTGAGGAGCAAGGCTGTCTCCAAAACGAGTTAAAAAAAATACAGATGTAGAAACAGGTGTTCAGGATATGTCTTCCCCACCTTACATCCCTTTCCAAGCTAATCCACATTTGAGGACACAGAATACTGTAAGCATTCCTCCTTCTTCCAATACAACTGCATTCATTCTTCATCCCACAGCTTTCAGCACCAGGCATATTCCATGCACACAGAGCATAGCTTGCATTCCTGCTCCACCACAAACACACATCCTCCTCGTGCTCCTCCATGCCTGTGAGTGGAGAACGTTGTGCTCACCCAGATATTGGCTGGAGCTCCAAGGTGTGGGATCCTCCTCATCTCTGCACGTTCTCCTTGGCTGCAGAGCTCCAGACTCTGCTTCATTGCTTCTTGTCCTTTAAAACAATCTGTGGGCACAGGGATTTCAGGTACATAAAGGTGAGTGTCAGGTGCAGAGCTTCTGGCTGATCAGCTGTACATCCAGCCCAGCAGAGGCTCCACTCACTGCATGGAGAGTTCTGGAACATAAGGGCACTCACAGTGCTCAGCACAGACCACCTGGCGTATCTGGGCTCCTAATGCTGAGCAGAGCACTTAGAATGGACATGCTGAAGGATCCAAAGCAGCAGTAGTAGGCACGAGTGTGGTTTGGTTTGGTCCTGGTGCCTGGCAGGCAGACACTCTGGTGGGTGGCTATTGCAGCCTGAATTCGTGTGACCATTTCCTTGTGGCCTCAATGCACTGCAGAGGAGCCCAAAGGACAGGTCAGGTGAGGAGCTGTCATGTCCTGAGACATTTGCACCTGGCTGGACGGGAGAGGGAAGGAATTGTGTTTTACTGAGTCACACATCCCCAGTTCTGTCTGAAATAACATCCCTGCCTCAGGATGGGAGAGTCCTGCTGCAGTCCCACCCCTCCCTCATGCTCCCTCTCCAAGGCTCCTCTGCAGCTCTCACTTCACTGCTCTGGGGGGTGCAAAGGGACAAGGAGGAAAAGGAGTTGCCTTGGTGTCAGTGGAAATGCTGCTCCTGAGTTTGCCCCAGCTGCCAGATGTGAAGTGGCTGGCAGGGGCAGAAGGGCTGCAGGTTTTGGCCTGGAGCAGCTTTTGGACTGGAGCAGGTTTTCAGTTGTCATTGACTGATATTTGTGGGAAGCTCTGAATATCCAAACCTCCTCCACCATTCTCTTGGCATCCAGCACAGCAGCTGAGGGGGCTAAGGCTGGGCTGGAAGCTGCAGCCAGGGAGGCTCACCATTAATTCTGCCATTTCACCCTGCACATCTGACCTCTTTAAGAGTGATTTGATGTTTCTTTAAGAAACACCCTGTCTGTATGAAGAAATGCCAGCAGAGGAGAAGTTTCAAGCTCGCTATTTTTGTTGAGGCTGTTGGAACAGTATGGCCATAATGTAAGTGAGGGGAGCAGCCAAGAGGGTGTCTGTCAGTCAGTGACTCAGGCCTCAGATCAGACACATGCAAGCCCATACAAACAGGTTCAGCCCAAAAGTCATGATAATAAATAATTTATTTTCATCCATTTCACAACACCAGATACAGTAAAGTGAGTGTTTTCTTTGGAAGCAGGCAGTTCTGGTCGGCTGGATCTGCTTCCCACACCAGCAATAACGTGTTCGGAGTGAGTGGAGGGAGATTCTGACCACCATTCTGCCAGGGCCTGCTTGGTTGAAGGCTGCTGAGTCTTAGGAAATGGCTCCAAAAGGAATTAATTCAGGGCTCCAAGGTGCATGGCATGGTCAGGATTCCATCCCATGCCTGGAAACAGCAGAGAGATGGAGTCAGCCAGGTGGGCATCTGCAGAAAATGGCATTTTTCTCATCAGTGTGGGATTGCTGAGTCCCCCACACAAAATGGAAAATATCCCAGGACATTTAAAGACGATTTCAGATCACCTGAGCTGCCAAATAAAGCTGGGAAAAGCAATGCAGGGAAAACCTGGGAACACTGGAGTGCCGAGGTGAGGAAGGCAGGCAGCCCCTGGGGGCTGCAGGGACCCTGCAGGGCCCAGCAGGCTGAGAGCAGCCCCGGGACATGCAGGGAAGGAGGCTGCTCTCTCTGCAGCAGCCTGATCTCTGATGGCTCTCACCAAAATATTCAACATCCTACCCCTTCAAAGGCTCACTGCCAGTACATGAGGGAAAACTCAATACAGGGGAAAAAACGCATGCCCAAATGTGCAGGTAAAGTTTCCAAATATTTCAAATCCTCTGTTTAAGCTGTAATTAGAACAGAATTCTTCAGTAAGCTGGATATGACCTTGCCAGGAGAAAGGAAGAATAAAGCAGGCAGTATCTTAGGTGTCATATTCCAGGGTAAGTGGTGTCTCAGTCTGGTACCCATGCACCTGACTTGGAGGACAAACCAATGAACATAAATCTTTGCTCATGATTTAATAGGCTCCTCTATTTAATAGAGATATTTATTTTTACTGTCATTTAGCTGTGTATGTTCTGTATTTGTCTAAACAAGGCAAAAGTACAAACTGCTTTTCTCCCTGAGCTCCCAGGGAATTTGGCAGATTTCTGCTGCATCTTTGGGTGTGAACTGGGGTCACACCCACCCTTATTGCAGCAGCCCCATCACATATTTGCATTTTTAAACTGAGCTCCTGTCCTGCCTCCAGGTACAGACCAGGTGCAGTAAGTTCAGAGGTAGAAGTGGTTTCTGTGGTGTTGCAGCTCAGAGTGGGCTCTGCAGGCCCCAGCTGCAGTGGGTTTAGCAGCAGTGAAGCCCATTTTAGGGGTGATAAGCTGAGCCATGACCTGGCTCCCCTGCACAGCCTGGGGGTGTCTGTGAGGTGACCCCAGGGCTGGTGGGCACAAGGAGAGCTCTGTGACACCCTCAGTGCCTGGTGCTGCTGCACCTGCAGCGGGCAGGAGCAGGGACAGGGGCAGGGACAGGGGCAGGGACAGGGGCAGGGACAGGGGCAGGAGCAGGGAGAGGAGCAGGAACAGGGGCAGGGACAGGGGCAGGAGCAGGGAGAGGAGCAGGAGCAGGGGCAGGGGCAGGAGCAGGGGCAGGGGCATGGGCAGGGGCAGGAGCAGAGACAGGGGCAGCTCTGCAAAGCCCAGCAGCTCTGCTCAGGATGGCTGATCCTTGGCATAGCCATGAAGTACCCAGTGCTGCCTTGGAAAGGGAGGGTTGGGCTCACCTGGCCTGGAAGAGAGCACCCAGAGTGGGTTATTGAGGGTCTTGGAAGAGTGTGGAGCAGGTTCCTTCACTGGAGCTCTCCCAGCAGCAGGACAGGAGGACCTGTGCAGGTCAGGGCACTGCAAACCAATGGCAAGGGAGGTACAGCCACAAGCCAGCCCTCAGCCTGGGGGCTCCACGGTACCAAACACTTTGTCAGCCTGGTCAGTAAAGAGAAGGGCTTGGAGCTGATCCTCACAGAGTGCTTTCAGCCCCAGCTCCTGCTCCCATCCCTGCAGCGGGGAGGGCTCAGGGAGCCTCACTTCTGCATCCAGCAGCACTTTATGACAGGCTCCATCTCATCTCAGGGGTCTGACACAGACACACAGCGCTGTCCAATTCACAGATTCTTGCATCTAAGAGTTTAATAAGCACTTCATTTGATTTCCTAATGCATTTCACAGAAAGTGAACATTTTTCCTGGCAGAGCAGGGACTCTGAGCTCTTTTATCTGCACCCCATAAAGGGCTGGGATGTCTCTTGAGCTTGGCCAATAATTTGAAAGTAATCCAGATTTTGTTTTTCCTGCAGGTCTAAATGAAAAGTGAATGTTTTAAGTGGAGGAGTAAGAGGTACATTGAATTTGGAAATATGACCACAGTAGCAGCTGAGCTGTGGAAAAATTCAAGGAGTTACTAAATCTTTTAAAACTCAATTGTTTAGAAATTAGGCACATAGCTTAAAAATGACATTTTGGCAAAGCTGTGTAAGTTACCCTTCTCATCATATATTTTATTAATATATGTCCAGTCTTTACTGGCCAGCAGTGTCCCCAGGAGTGTCCCTGGTTGCCTCTAAACGACCACAGCACAGCTCCAGCCATTGCTCATCAGCACTTGGAGAGGCCTTGGTGCTCGATTCTGAATTCCTGGCAGCAAAGGTGAACTCCTGCCATTTTCCCTTGGCAGTGGCTGCTGGGGAAGGGAGGCCACTGCAGGAGATGATCCTTCTCTCCCATGATACTGCGAGTATCATAAGCTAAGCAGCTTTGAGTTTCTTAAGGCTGAGCTGCTTCTCTCACGCTGTAGGAGCAGAAGAACATCTGGTCTTAGCTACTGTTTTTCAACTGGATCATCTTGTGCCTCACTAAAATGAATGAGAAACACATGCAAGCTGTATTTTCAAAAAGTTGTATTTCATTGATGCAACTCAAGTAGTGATTTTCACATGCAATTAGATACACAGATGTAGACAAGCAGCAATTTACACACACACACACTGCATTTCCAACGAGGCCCTGCGAGCATTCCCAGATGCTTTGCACATGGAAACAGGCACATGGAGAGGAGGCATGGGAAAGTATTCACATGTGCAATTGTATCTTCCCACAGCAATGCCTGGGAATTAGAAAGGACTGACACAGACGATATTTTGGATGTAAAATCTGATGACACTTTCAATTCTGTTCTGCAGGGCCTGCTATAAATAATGCTAATTATTAATTATGATCTGCCTACAACAGCACTTCCCCAGGCACTTTGCAATAGGCAGAGAAAAGGAGCTCCAATCACCCTGGTGTTATTCTGCTTTTGGGAAGAGTTTTGAGAAGGGTTTTGGAACTTCTCAGCCATCAGTGTCCAAAGCAGTGCAGGAAGAACATGAAGGTGTCTCCAAGACACTGATGAAGAGTGAAAAACTGAAGAGCAACTGGAGTCCTCTGCTCTGGAGCCAGGATGGGAGAGTTGGGGCTGCTCATCCTAGAGAAGGGAGAACTCTGGGGACACCTCAGAGCCCCTTCCAGTGCCTAAAGGGGCTCCAGGAGAGCTGGAGAGGGACTGGGGACAGAGATGGAGGGACAGGACACAGGGAATGGCACAGTTGGATGGGATTTTGGGCAGGAATTGTTCCCTGGGAGGGTGCCCAGAGCAGCTGTGGCTGCCCCTGGATCCCTGGCAGTGCCCAAGGCCAGGCTGGACCCTGGGACAGTGGGAGGTGTCCCTGCCCTGGCAGGGTGGGATGGGATTTAGGGTCCCCTCCACCCCAAACCACTCTGTGAGTCCATATTCCATGCCTGGATGGCTGCACTCAGCAGCACCTGACACCTTTCCCCAGAAGTGTCCACAAAGCCCACGGGGTGTGGAGGCAGCGCCAGCTGGGTCTGCAGCCATGAGCCCCAGCAGCTGAGGTGTGGATGTGCAGGTCCTTACACATGGGATTACCTGCTGCAGTCCTGGCTGAGAGCTTGCAGCAGCCTCTCTCATTTCTCTGAACAGATAATCTCTGTGACTCCCCCCAGTCCTTGTTTCTGTGAACAGGCGAGTAGCTCAAAGGGCTGCTGGAGAGGTGGAAAAGTTGGTTTGTAGAAAGGGAAAAAGGGGAAGGAAAAGCAAAACAAAAGCCAAGTTATTTCCACAGTGTTTGCAATCCCATGTCTCAAGCACAGCATTCCCAGCACGTGCACTTTTATGGCAGAGCTGAAAACCAACCAGCACACAGGAGAAGCCTGGAGGTGTTTGAGGAGAGGAAAGCTGGGAGGGACAGGAGGGCAGTGGGGTCAGCAGGGAGGAGCAGAGCAGGGCAGTGCTGGACCCTGCTGCCTCTCCTGCCAGGACCTGGCCCTGCAGGGCAGCAGCACCAGCTCAGGACAGCAAGGTCTGCAGAACTCAGTTAATTAGAGGGTTTTCATTTCCCTTTTGGTAGGCTGAAATAGCAGGGCATGACCATAATATGTGCCAGGGCAGTTCTTGTGTCCCTGTAGTGGGTGCTGGAGGTGTGGCTGCTGCAGGGGGGACGAGGCACTGGCAGTGTCCTGTGCTGTCCCTGGGGTGCCCAGAGGGGAGCAGAGGCACCCAAGGCGCTGCACAGGGTGTGCCAGTGTGGGACAAGCTGATGTCTTGTACTGGATCAGAGCACTTGGCCACTCAGTGCCACAGCCAGTGCCAGTTTATCCCAGTTTATCCCAGTTTATCCCAGTTTATCCCAGTTCCTGGAGCCCTGCAGCCTGATGCCACCCAGCATCTCCTGCAGGCACCAGGGACAGCAGCAGCTCCTCAGGCAGTGAATTCCTGTCCCCAGCACAGCTCCAAGCAATGCCATTCCCCAGCAGTGAGCCCATCCTGTGTGCTGGAGCTCCTTTGCTCTCTGAGGATTTTGTCAACACCTCAGCATAATTAAAACATCACTTTTAAACTCAATTTCCTTTTCTTTCCTTTGTAGTTTATAGAGTGTTGCTGAAGACCCTCTCCCAGCCCAAAATGAGGATCCGTTCCAGGTTTGCAGTCACATCAGCTGTAGGTTGGTGATTTATTTTGAGGTGCTGGTAATTACCAACACCTCACACACAGCTCTCCTGCAGCTAATGAGTCTTCACAGAGAGGAGAAGGAGGTTTGGTGGCTGGTTCACTAAACCCTGTGCAAGTGAATGGGCTTCCAGAATGAATCCAGTCTCTGTAAAGATAGCGTGGCCTGAAAGCTGCCAGGCTTTATTACAAATAAAAATGGATCAGCTTCCTTAAACTGAACATTACAGCCACATTTAGCCAACAACACCATGCTGATGATCTTTTTTCCCCAGGATTTCTGTTTGGATTTCTGATGGATTTGTTTTGCCATTATAACTTCTGTCATCTATACCAGCACAAGGCTGCACAAGGCAGGGTTTGGCCAATGGGGCCCCAAAAGACACTCTTAAATATCTGGGTACCTGAATCCAATGTGTGCTGATACTGACATGCTTGGAGCAGGGATTACATTTCAGAACTATTAAATGCTGCCTTTGGTACCAAGTTTGAGTAGTGTTTTGGGCAGGCAGTGGTGGGATGAGCTGTGTCACCACCACAGCTGGAGGGGATCTTTGTGGGCAGCGTTTTGTACCCTGCATCAACCTGGGTGTGCCTGTGCATTGCAGAGGGAGGATGCACACAGGGCTTGCCAGGCACCTGGAACAGGTGGGATGGACCTTTGGTGGCCACTCAGAGCTGTCGGCTGGCCAGCAGCCCCTTGTGCAGGACAGCCAGGGGAGGGTCGGGTGTGCCAGCTGCTGCCCTGCTGGGGCAGCCTTTGAACTCCTGAAGGAGCTGAGCACTGGCCCCCAGTAAATGAGAGCAGCCTGGAGTCTGTTCTGAATTACAGGCCTGCTCCAGCCCCAGGGGCAGGCACACATCTGGCTGGGCTCCCACTGGGCCAGCAGGGCTGGGCATGTGGCTCTGGCTGTGTCTCAGTCACCTTCCCTTTGCTGGAAATACCAATCCTGAAGTGCTGCCAGGTTCCATGCCTGAATTCCTGGTGGTGACTGTCCCCTGAGCAGCCTGGCCCAGGCAGGGTCCCCCTTCTGTCCCCATCACTGTCCCCATCACCCCCAGCTCTCATCAGGATTCCTGAGCAGGATCTGCCCCAGCAGTGGCTCTTTCCCTGCCCAGGCTGTGGATCCAAACAGCACAAACACTCTCAGCACAGACTCGGGGAAGGTGAAGGCTCCCAAGAGCAGCGTCTCCCACCCCTGGTTCAGGATTTATGGGCTGATCTCAGCACAGGTGAAGATCACAGAGCAGCACCCCCCACCCCTCCAGAGTGTGAGCTTACAGGGCTCACACTCCCATCCTGAATGAGGCCAGGGCACAGCTCTGCTCTTCCTTCAGAATGAGGCAATCATCACGCTTCATGCTGCCTTTTCTCAGGAGAAAAGTTCACTTCAGTGCTCATGAGGATCCCAGATCTCTTCAGCTGGCAGAAAAATGACATGGGAAAAAAATGGACAAATTGTTTTTCCCTGCATATTCAAATAAATGGGTGAGATTTCAGATATATAAGCTGATGTGTCTCTTCTCCTAAGAACCACTCTTAATTTCATATATGAATTCTGGAGGTTTAAGTATTTGGGATCTGGAAAAAACGCGGGTGCTGATGGAACCCTGTCAGCCTGACAGCCAGGCTCCCCTCCCACTCAGTCCCTGTCCCAGCTGCCCTGATCCCAAAAACCAGGGCTTTTCCAGGACAAGGAACAGTGCTCAGCTTTTACCTCTCATCTGTTCAGGGCTGAAAGCAGTTCCCAGGAAATCTGACCTGCCCAAGACAGCCAAATTTATCTGTGTGTATCCGTGGTGTGATGATCTGGAGTCCCCCAGATGGAAGGTGCGATGGAGGAATGGGAAAATGGGATTTTTTAAGTGCTGGGGGTGCCTGGAAGGGGAAGGAGGTCTGTGCATGGCTATGCCAGCCTGGGGAGTACAAAGTGGGCTCCCATCTGGTCACTTTTTAGGATTTCTCCTGTTTCAAATCTGCATAAATGGCCCACTCAAGGAGGCCAAACTATTAAAAACAGCTGACAACGAGAAAGGGGGAGGTGAACGCCAAGCAGGCAGCAAGTAAACTCTGTAACTGAGCTGACAGATGGCAAATTAATGTTGTCAAATAGAAAGAAGTACATAAAGCTAAGGAGCACTATGACCAGATTGCTTTCTTGCACATGAAGTCTTTAATCATATGGATATCCTTGCTATTTTTACTCTAATGAGATTGGGAAGGAAAAATAAGACTGAGGCATCAAATTTAAGATGAATTTGCTTTGAATCCACAAGAAATTGAAGCCCTTAGAGAAACAAGAAGAATTATTTGCCAGGCAAAATTAGTGTCACAGATGAGCTTGTTTGTGCTTCTGAATTTTGACATGTTTATTTTATTGGTAATATTGCTGTAGCCAACGAGAGTAACAGCCTGGGTAGATAAGCAGGCAAAGGAAGTTGAGTGAAAAACGATGTTCATGGAGCTTTTTGCCCTTAGGCAAAGGCAAAAAGAGAACCCAGCCCACCAAAACCCTTCCCTCTTATTGGTAAAAGGGGAAAAATAGGGGGGGAAAAAAAGGAAAAAACTTCTCTTGTAAGGTACAACTTGATGAAATACCAGAGCCAAGTGCACGAACACCACATTATTGTTTGCCCTTTGTGGGGTTTGTAATGACAATACACATTTAATTTGTTTCATGTATTTCTTTAGTGGTAAGTGTGAGGATGTCTTTTAATCAGGAGGCTCTGCCAACGATTAAGGTGTTCACACCTCTGATTAAAGGGAGGATTGAGCAGGGAGCTCCGTAAACAAATCCATCAATCACAGGGAAACCTCCCCAGGATGTGCAGGGCCACAGAGAGCCGCCAAGGCACTTAAAAGGAAGCAATTTTCCACAGTGCTTGGAGGTGGGTAATATAAAATAATCCACAATTAAGTTTAATCATGGCTTATCAGGCCTTCCTAGGCTGTGAGCATTGTGGCTAATGTTTAACATATTGCCTCAGCTCCAGGTTTCCTCTGATGCCATTCCACCGACAGAGAGCCCCTTTTGTTTGGAATGGCAGATGTGATGGATGTGTCTGAGGCCACATTTGTCACTGGTGCCACTTGGGATGGCTCAGCAAGTGCTGAGATTGGGATCCTCTGCTAATGAAACTTGGGTTTGCTCAGTGCAGCTGGGGGAACAATCCCATTTACACAGAAGGGTGGCAATGGTACCATCCAAGCCCCTCAGTGTCCCTCAGAGGATGCTCCAGCCCCTCCTGCACCCACCTAAGGGAGGAGACAGCCAGGGGGGATTTGGGATCTGCTCCAGGAACGGGGACAGGAGGAGAGGGAACAGCTCAGGGGAGGCTCAGGGTGGATTTTAGAGAAAATTTCCCCATGGAAAGGGTGCTCAGGGATTGGAGCTGCCCAGAGAGGGTTGGATCCCCATCCTGGAGTGTCCCAGGAATTCTGGGAGGTGGCACTGAGTGCTCTGCGTGGGGACAAGGAGGAGATGGGGCACAGGGGGAACTCCATGGGCTGGGAGCGATTTTCCAACCTCAGTGATTCTGGGATTTTTTATTTATTGACTCAAGCCAGAAGCTGCTCCAGCCCCCTGCGAGGCCAGCAGTTGTTTTACTGGAAGGGAAGTTCCTGCTGCACCTGATGCTGCACAGAGCTGTTCTCTTCACTCCTGGCTGGGACATGGGCTCAGGGGACAGGAGGTGACACAGTCAGGGCTGGCCAAGCCTGTTTGCTGCAGCTAAAGAAGTGTTCTGGCCCCATCCCTGCTTACATACCAGCAGTATAGAATTCTCACCTCACTATAATGCTGTGGATCTTTTTTTTCTTGGTTTCTCAACATTTAGCTAAAGCTGAGGAAAGTTTTGCAGGCCTTTTTTTCCCATTTCAGAAAGAAATCCAGTTTGGAACAAAGTGGGAGCTCTTTGTTAATCAAAATATGCCAATTAATACTGTCAAAAGAAGTGTTCATATGTACTGAGATGACATGTACAGAATTTAATTTATTATCATTAAAATCGAAAAACACCATCCTGAAAAAAAAGAAAAATTCACTGAAATGCAAAGTATCTTACTTTTGTTAAAAAATTTGGAGGAAATGTCCTGGTTTGAAACATCCTTGTCCACTTGGGCAGTTTTTTGGGGGGCTGCAGAAGGGGCTTTTCACAGAGCTCCCCTTTCAACTGCCCAGAGAATATCCCCAAACCCACCCACCCAGTTTATGTTTAAATGCTGATTCCCAGTTTGGAAGCCAGGCCATCACATTTCCTTTGAGTTCAGGAACATCTGGAACATCTGAGGCCAACCCCCCTTTCTGTTCTCCATGGCCTTGCTGGGAGATTTGCAGCTCCAGCTGTGTGAGAGCCAGGGTGCTCTGCATCCCCCAAAGCCTGGGACTGCCCATGGCACGTGGGGATTGGCTCCTGATCTTCTGTCTATGAGTTCCCATGGAAAAATCCTGCCCTCAGCCTGGCACAGGGTGCCTAGAGCAGCTGTGGCTGCTCCTGATCCCTGGAATGTCCCAGGCCAGGCTGGACATTGGGGCTGGAGCAGCCTGGGACAGTGGGAGGTGTCCCTGCCCATCCAGAGGTGGCACTGGGTGGGATTTAGGGTCCTTTCCAACCCAAACCAGTATGGGATTGTGTGATTCTGTGACCCAGCAGAACTGTGCAGTCCATCAGTGCCCAGGGTGTTGGGGCTCAGGTGAAGGGCTGCAGGTAATGCAGGTAATGCTCTTATCCCAAATCCTGGGCCTCCAAGAAGTGCAGGGTGCTCTCAGCAGGGATGGAGCTGTGCCCTCCTGAGCCTGGCAGGGACAGAGCTGTGCCCTGAGCCTGGCAGGGATGGAGCTGAGCCCTGAGCCTGGCAGGGATGGAGCTGTGCCCTGAGCCTGGCACAGATGGAGCTGAGCCCTGAGCCTGGCAGGGACGGAGCTGAGCCCTGAGCCTGGCAGGGATGGAGCTGAGCCCTGAGCCTGGCAGGGATGGAGCTGTGCCCTGAGCCTGGCACAGATGGAGCTGAGCCCTGAGCCTGGCAGGGACGGAGCTGAGCCCTGAGCCTGGCACAGATGGAGCTGAGCCCTGAGCCTGGCAGGAATGGAGCTGAGCCCTGAGCCTGGCACAGGTGGAGCTGTGCCCTGAGCCTGACAGGGACGGAGCTGTGCCCTGAGCCTGGCACAGATGGAGCTGTGCCCTGAGCCTGGCAGGAACAGAGCTGTGCCCTGAGCCTGGCAGGGATGGAGCTGTGCCCTCCTGGAAGCTGCTTGTGCTTCCCTGCTGCTCCTCAGCTTTGGGCTCAGCTCTTCCCGAGCTGTGCATGTCAAAGAACAGCTCATAAATAAAGAGTTTGCTGTGTCTCTGGCAAAAGAAAAAAAGCTGCAAGCACCTACAACTGATTTTTGTTTCTGGAAGTGTTTGGATGGGTGCTGAAAGTCTATCACAAAGATTCTTCTTTGGCTTTGGTTTGACACTAGATTTCAGTCGGTCCAATGGAATTTTAATGCTCTGGCCAAAGACAACATCAAATAATGAAAAACTTCAATGGTAAACATTAACACAAACAGGCATCGAGTATATTAAACATCTTTTAGAATGCAACAGGCCAAATCTCAAATTGGGAACAGGTCCCTGAGCTGGCACTCTCTAAAAGCAGGCTTCAGTTTGCCATGTCCAGGAGCTGCCTGTGGAACACAGGGAATATCTGAGCTGCAGTGCATTACCTGGTCAGATGCAGCTCTGTGTACCATTGATTCAGTTATTTCTCTTGGCTCCAAGGAAGCAGTGTTCAAACATGGGTGCCCAGGTGGGATGTCCATAGCCCAAACCTGCACCCAGGGCACCAAGTGTGAGTGTGACCACTGAGGCTAACAGCAGAGCCCAAGCCTTGCAAGGCTAGTGTTGAAAATGGGGCCAGATTTTACAGCTCAGGCCCTGCTGTGTGTGCTTGGGGTTTTTCATAAATGCAAAATCCCCTCTAGCTCCCAGGGGGTGCAGGGGAGGGCTGAGAGCTGACCCAGGGACAGGAGAGCCCCTGGAGCCCAGAGTGTCCTGTCCTGTCCAGTCCTGTCCTGTTCCCTCCCTGTCCTGTCCCCTCCCTGTCCAGTCCTGTCCTGTCCCTTCCCTGTCTTGTTCTCTCCCTGTCCTGTTCCCTTCCTGTCCTGTCCCCTCCCTGGTTGCCTCTGCCACGTCACCAACCCCTCACAACTGCCCAGTAAAAACCAAGCTGGGAACTGCCCCAGCTGCAGTTCTGCCCTCCTGGACTGGGCTCATTCATTGCTCTCTCACTGCTCAGGCCTTCAGGGGTTGCTGCCACACATTCCGGTTCAGGGATTAATGGCTAAAACCCATCTGATGGGGGTGCTCTGCTGGGTTTGGGGACACTGAGGGGATTTTGGTGACAAAGAGTCCAGAGTTGGAGACATGCACTGGACTGAGGAGTGCTGCTCCTGCTTTTCCCACAAGTAAATAATCAATAATGCAATAAATATGGCCCACAGCAAGGCCTTAACTCATGCACGAGCCCCATAGCATGCAAAGGCACAGCCATGTGCCTGAGCATTCCATCCTCCCCTTGGCAGCCAGGCTGGGTCCCAAATGCCAGCTTCCAGATTGTTCTTTTCCCCTCTTTGATTTTTAATTACGGATCACATGGAAGGATGGAGAGGAAAGGCCTGAATTCTGGTTTTTTGTTGTTGTTGTTTGTTTTGTTTTGTTTTGTTTTTTTTTTTCCTCATTTAATAATTTAATTTGTATTCTGATCTTCAAATCCCAATAGCATCATGTGAAGTAGAGAAACTCGGCAGGGGAGGGGGAGGAGGGATAGGGGAGGGAGCCAGGGCTTTCTATTTCCATATGGTGAGCCTCTCTTCCTCGTGATCACAGCTTGTCATCTGTCTTCTTTTAAACTTCAGATCCCCTATAAAAATCTTCCCAGCAAAGAACAGGCCATAAATGTGACATAAAGACAGTCCAAGTGAAGAGATTACGATGGGGTAATGGGAAGCATGATTGCATTGCAGGATTTCTTGACACACAGACAGAAAAAGAGCCCAGTCCCCAGGAACTGTGTGATTCTGAGTGGTGCACAGTGGCACAGTGTTATTAATATTCTGAGCAGATTACCCTGGGCAATCCCCCTGCATTTACTTGGCTGACAAAATCATTCATGCCTTCCTCATCAACTGGGATCAGCCCAAGGAGCACCTGGGTTTACCTGGGTTTAAAATGGATCATCCCTGTGGCCCAGCCGAGCCTGCATCACCCTGCCAGGGACCCCTCACATCCTTAATATCCCACCTGCTAAAGGAAGGAATTTTTTCTAGTTTAGAGACCTTCTGTAAAGTAACAATAACGTCATCCTCTGATGCACAGCCATGGGAGAACAGAACAGATTTTGCACATGGGTTTTTGTGCCCCAAGTGCTGCTCACATACACGTTTCTGAGCATCTCTCTAAATGAGTTGTTTCACACAGACTGCTTCAATAATTTGTGATGTACAGTAATTTCACAATTACAAGCCGCACGGAGTATAAGCCGCATTTCCGGTGTGTCAGCAACTTTGATGTCTTTGTCAATAAAAAAGCCGCACCCGATTATTAGCCACGCTTTTGTTCGCGGCGAAATTTCACAAAGTCATCATTTAGTAACAGAATCGCGGGATCGCCGGGGCTTACTGGCAGGTGCCGACCTTGGAAACATTATTTCCAAGTGAAAAAACACAGACCATAGCTGCGGCAGCGTTCCCTGCAAGTTTTATTTACAAGCCAAAAAAGACACGAACAATACTGTGGTCATTTTGCGAGCGTTCCAAATGGATCTGCGTTGCCCGGCCCGGCCCCTCCCTTGATCCACGCGAGCCCAGCCAGCCGTGCAGCCGCACAAGACTGAAAACACTTTAAAAAGTACAGAGAAGTATCACACAATTTTATCAGACTGCCGCCCCACAGTAAAGCCGTCATCCACAGGCAGGCAATAAGCTGTTCTCTGATTGGTTCATCGTCGGAACACCGGGAAACCATGGATTTCAAACCATTTTTGCTCAGGACAGGACCGGCACAGTACCGGGTAAGGGCAGATATCACATTTTTGTTAATATATTAGCTGCCTCGAATTACTAGCCACACTTCCGGATTTCCACCAAAACATTGGTCAAAATGGTGCAGCTTGTAATAATGAAATTACTGTAACTCAGGATGACACCTGCCCTGATCTGTGTGTGTCACCTGCCCTGATCTCGGTGTGACACCTGCCCTGATCCCAGTGTGACACCTGCCCTGATCCCGGTGTGACACCTGCCCTGATCCCGGTGTGACACTGCCCTGATCCCAGTGTGACACCTGCCTTGATCCCAGTGTGACACCTGCCCTGATCTCGGTGTGACACCTGCCCTGATCTGTGTGTGACACCTGCCCTGATCCCGGTGTGACACCTGCCTTGATCCCAGTGTGACACCTGCCCTGATCCCGGTGTGACACCTGCCCTGATCCCAGTGTGACACCTGCCCTGATTCCGGTGTGACACCTGCCCTGATCCTGGTGTGACACCTGCCCTGATCTTGGTGTGTCACCTGCCCTGATGCCAGTGTGTCACCTGCCCTGATCTGTGTGTGACACCTGCCCTGATCCCAGTGTGACACCTGCCCTGATCTGTGTGTGACACCTGCCCTGATCCCGGTGTGACACCTGCCTTGATCCCAGTGTGACACCTGCCCTGATCCCGGTGTGACACCTGCCCTGATTCCGGTGTGACACCTGCCCTGATCCCGGTGTGACACTGCCCTGATCCCAGTGTGACACCTGCCTTGATCCCAGTGTGAAACCTGCCCTGATCTGTGTGCGTCACCTGCCCTGATCTAGGTGTGACACCTGCCCTGATCCCAGTGTGACACCTGCCCTGATCTTGGTGTGACACCTGCCCTGATCTTGGTGTGTCACCTGCCCTGATGCCAGTGTGTCACCTGCCCTGATCCCAGTGTGACAACTGCCCTGATCTGTGTGTGACACCTGCCCTGATCTGTGTGTGACACCTGCCCTGATCGCAGAGTGACACCTGCCCTGTTCCCAGTGTGACACCTGCCCTGATCTCGGTGTGACACCTGCCCTGTTCTCAGTGTGACACCTGCCCTGATCTCAGTGTGACACCTGCCCTGATCCCAGTGTGAAACCTGCCCTGATCTGTGTGTGACACCTGCCCTGATCCCGGTGTGACACCTGCCCTGATCTCTGTGTGACACCTGCCCTGATCTCTCTGTGACACCTGCCCTGTTCTCTGTGTGACACCTGCCCTGATCTGTGTGTGAAACCTGCCCTGATCTTGGTGTGTCACCTGCCCTGATCCCAGAGTGACACCTGCCCTGTTCCCAATGTGACACCTGCCCTCATCTGTGTGTGACACCTGCCCTGATCTTGGTGTGTCACCTGCCCTGATCTCGGTGTGACACCTGCCCTGATCTCGGTGTGACACCTGCCCTGATCTCGGTGTGACACCTGCCCTGATCTTGGTGTGACACCTGCCCTGATCTGTGTGTGACACCTGCCCTGATCCCAGTGTGACACCTGCCCTGATCCCGGTGTGACACCTGCCCTGATCTCGGTGTGACACCTGCCCTGTTCTCTGTGTGACACCTGCCCTGATTCCAGTGTGACACCTGCCATGTTCTCTGTGTGACACCTGCCCTGATCTCTCTGTGACACCTGCCCTGTTCTCTGTGTGACACCTGCCCTGATCTGTGTGTGACACCTGCCCTGATCTCTCTATGACACCTGCCCTGATCTCTGTGTCTGCCCCTGGGTGCTGCAGCGGGTGGGGCACAGCACTCCCAGCAGCACCCTGGCATTAAAACGATGAATTCTGCAGAGAGACCTCCCTTCCCCTGGGCTCTGCTCCCCAGGGAGGGTTGGCACTGCTGGTGGAGCAGGAACTGGGAGCAGCAAAGGGGGACTCAGCCAGAGACCCCAGGTGTGAGCAGGACTCCAGAACTCCTCAGAACCACGCCCCAAGCAGTTCCTGGGCACAATGAGCACGGACACAGCCAGTACTCCCTTCCTGTAAGGATGGAAATCCTTCATGGAATCGGGACCCACTGAATGGGAGTTATGGGCTTGGGCCAAGGCATGTTTCTGATTTTAACTCTGCAGTCAGCTGCTGCAGGTCCCTGTGCCCTGACATGGCCAAAGCACATCCCTGTGCCCACAGGAGCCCCACAGCTGAGCCATCCTCTCTGTCCTGCTTATCCATGGGTGGAAGGAGCATTGCTGGGAGCAGCCCTGGCACCCAGCTCCCAGCCCTGAGGGGAAGGGGACTAGCTGGAGCAAGGCACAGTGGTGAGGAGAGCAAGGCTCCTACTGGGAGCAGCCCTCACCTCCCAGTGCTCCTGTCCCTCAGTTCCCACTGCTCCTGTCCCTCACCTCCCAGTGCTCCTGTCCCTCAGTTCCCACTGCTCCTGTCCCTCACCTCCCAGTGCTCCTGTCCCTCAATTCCCATTGTTCCTGTCCTTCAATTCCCACTGCTCCTGTCCCTCACCTCCCGCTGCTCCTGTCCCTCAATTCCCACTGCTCCTGTCCCTCAATTCCCACTGCTCCTGTCCCTCAATTCCCACTGCTCCTGTCCCTCACCTCCCACTGCTCCTGTCCCTCAATTCCCGCTGCTCCTGTCCCTCATCTCCCAGTGCTCCTGTCCCTCACCTCCCACTGCTCCTGTCCCTCAATTCCCGCTGCTCCTGTCCCTCATCTCCCACTGCTCCTGTCCCTCACCTCCCACTGCTCCTGTCCCTCACCTCCCACTGCTCCTGTCCCTCAGTTCCCATGGCTTCTGTCCCTCAGCTCCCAGTGCTCCTGCCCCTCAATTCCCACTGCTTCTACCCCTCCTGCCCCTCAATTCCCTCTCCTCCTGCCCCCATCCCTCTCTGGGGTGCTCAGCAGGTGCCTCTCTGCCCCTCCCTCCCCACCTGTGCGGGTGCAGGGGGAGCTGTGGGGTCAGCCCTGCTGTGCCCAAATCCAGGTCCTGGCCCCCTGGCCCCCCTGGATGTCCCTGGAGCCCCCTGGACCCCCTGGACCCCCCAGCCCCCTGTGGGGCTCCAGGAGCTGCTGCAGGACTCAGAGTGCCCAGCTGGCCCAGCCTGGGCCGTGCCAGGTTCCCCTGGTCCTGCTCTGCTCAGAGATACAGGCACAGCATTGTGCTCACAGCCTTTGCCAACAAGTTATGTTTTAATGTAATTTAACTGTAATCTCAGAGTGTTTTTGTTAGCTATAATTAGTAAAATATGTCTGTTTTCTGTGTTCCTTGAAGACGTCTGAACTCCTGCCAGTTCCCTATAGTTTTCCTGACATGCAGTGTAACAAGCAGACCACCAAAATGTATTTACCAATAACTGTTTATTTACATTCCATGAAATCTAATAACATTTGCTGCCTTCATTCGGGATAAATGCTGGCCAAAGTGTAAAGCATAAAAAAATAAACATTGCCTTACTCTCCAACCCAGTCCACAGAATATTTTATTTTTGCTCAATTTGCCCTGCCTGTTAGCATTTTGGCATTCTGCTGCTTGGAAGTTGAAAAAAAAAAAATCAAAAAAAGGTTGAAAAAGTTCTGTAATGTATCTTCCTGTTCAGTCCAAAACCTTGCAGGGATTTCCTGGACATTTTATTTTTCATTTTAAAGTCTGCACGAGGCTGGTATTTCATTTCTTTGTTTTCAGCTCTCGCAGGCGTTTGAAACCATCTTGCAGAGCAAACATCCAGGGTTGGGGTAGCAGCAGTGCCAGGGCAAAGCACTGCTCCTTCTGCCACAGCCTGGGCCTTGCTGGTGTACAAATAACCAGAATTAGCTCTGCATTGGGTTACTGATCCAATCTGCTGTGGCTCAGGAGAGTGTAACTGAGGGCAGGATTGTCAGCTCAGCCCTCAGACAGGTTCCTCTCCTCCTGGAGCTGCTTTTGTTTGTCTAGCCCAGGCTCAGCTGGTGCAGGGAGAGGGCACAGCCCACAGCTGGGGGGCAACCACAGCTGGCACAGCCTGAGCCCAGCCTGGCACTGGCAGCCAGCCTGGGGACAGAGGACTGGGCTGGGGTTAGCCCTGGGCTGAGCCTGGATCTGGGGTTAGCCCTGGGCTGAGCCTGGCTCTGGGCTGAGTCTGGCTCTGGGGTTAGACTGGCTCTGGGGTTAGCCCTGGGCTGAGCCTGGATCTGGGTTGAGCCTGGATCTGGGCTGAGCCTGGCTCTGGGGTTAGCCCTGGGATGAGCCTGGATCTGGGGTTAGCCCTGGGATGAGCCTGGATCTGGGGTTAACCTGGCTCTGGGCTGAGCCTGGCTCTGGGGTTAGCCCTGGTGTTAGCCTGGCTCTGGGTTGAGCCTGGATCTGGGGTTAGCCTGGATCTGGGCTGAGCCTGGCTCTGGGGAGTGAGCCTGGATCTGGGCTGAGCCTGGCTCTGGGGAGTGAGCCTGGATCTGGGCTAAGCCTGGCTCTGGAGTTGAGCCTGCCCTGTTGGCATTCCCTCTGACCTCAGCAGTGCTGGCACAGAACTTTTCCCCTGCCAAGCTGCCCATCTATCCAGGCTGCTGGCAGATCTCAAGTATAAATCCTTTGGGATAATGATAATAAAAATAAAATGAACCCTGAAAATTATGAAGATTACAGTTTACCCCAAGAATTCTGTGATTCTAGACCTTTTTTTTTTCTTTCCTTGACTTTCTGGGTTCCTGTAATTTTCCAGCTTCAGTTTTCCCATGTGTAAGGCTTGCACTGGTACTGGTGAGGTGCTGGGGAGGGCAGGAAGGAGAGGGGTCCAAAACGCATTAAAAACTCTGGGAAGAGTTCGCTGCTGCTGCCCACACTCAACAGCCAGCACACCACAGCATTCCCTTGCTGCTCTGGCAGTAAATTGAGCTGTAAATAACCCTATCAGCTGAAATGCTGAAATGGTGCTCCCAAAGAGCTCTGGAGAGCAGGTGTGTGAGGATGCAGCACCTTGGGATGGGCATGGAGGGGACACCAGGCAGAGGTGGGGATGGTGCAGGGCTGGTTCTGCCCCTCCAGGGTCAGTTCTGGCCCTCCAGGCTGCTCCTGCCCCTCCAGGGCCAGTTTTACCCCTCCAGGGTCAGTTCTGCCCCTCCAGGGCCTGTCCTGCCCCTCTAGGGCCAGTTCTGCCCCTCCAGGGCCATTTCTGCCCCCCCAGGGCCATTTCTGCCCCTCCAGGGTTAGTTCTGCCCCCCCAGGGCCATTTCTGCCCCTCCAGGCTGCTCCTGCCCCTCCAGGGTTAGTTCTGCCCCTCCAGACTGCTCCTGCCCCCCCAGTTCCATTCCTGCCCCTCCAGGGCTGCTCCTGCCCCTCCAGCCCCTCCTGTTCAGCCCAGAGCTGCCCCAGCCCTGCTCTGGAGGCAGATTTGGTGCTGCAGGAGCCCCTGTCCTGCTGGGCTCAGCCAGGCTGGTGCTGCCACAGCCAACGCAGGGAGATGGCTTTGGGCATTTAGCAGTGCTAGAAACCAGCCTGGACAAGTGAGAGACCAAGAGATAATTCTGGAGATAATTATAAATATTGAGAAGTGAAAAGCAAAACCAAAAAACCAAAAAAAAAAAAAAGAAAAAAAAGAAAAACAAAAAACCCAAACAAACAAAAAAAAAAGAAAAAAAAGAAAGGAAAAAAAAAAGAAAAATTAAATTGTGATATGCTGACGGGAGGAAAAGCAGAGGAAAGTGCTTCTACCCCGAGTTCACAGCCAAGCTGCCTGCAGTAGTTGTTGGACCCAGGGGAGATGTGACCTTGGAAGAGGAGAGGAAATCACCTTAGGACTTCTGAACCACAGGAAAATTTGGGAGACAATGGCTAAAAATAACAGAGGGCAAGCAATAACAAAATTCCTTGGTAGAAGGAGATTCCTTCACCACATGAATGTGACCGAGCACAATCCCCAGGCCATTAGTCATGGAGTGCTTTATTGTCAGCTCTGGTTCTTTCTCATTCAAACTGGAAATGTCTCTATTTTCTGTCTGCAGAAGTGACAACAGATACCCAGTGTAACAGTCTGGGCTCTTGGACAGCAGTGGGAAGAAGCCAGGCTGGGAGAGTTTGGGGTGTTCAGCTGGGAGAAGGATCCAGGGAGAGCTCAGAGCCTAAAGGGGCTCCAGGAGAGCTGGAGAGGGACTGGGGACAGGGATGGAGGGACAAGACACAGGGAATGGCAGGGCTGGATGGGATTTTGGGCAGGAATTGTTCCCTGGCAGGGTGGGCAGGGCTGGCACAGGGTGCCCAGAGCAGCTCTGGCTGCCCTGGATCCCTGGCAGTGTCCAAGGCCAGGCTGGACATTGGGGTTGGAACAGCCTGGGACAGTGAGAGATGTCCCTGCCATGGCAGGGGTGATGTTAAAAATCCCTTCCATCCCTTCTAATTCAATAAAACTGCAACATGGCAAAAGTTTTAAATAAAACAGGCCAAGAACATTGAGTTGCTTTAATTTATTGGAACCAGCATAGACTGGTCTCCTTTTTTCATCTGAAATTGGGATTCTCCGTGGAAGTGTGTGGAGGGTGTGGAGCTGGATGGGCTTGAAAGGGCACCTGGCTGAGAGTACCTCTGCCCCAGCTGAGCCCTGGCTCCATCCCTGTGCAGAGGGGCTGGAAAAGTCAGCCAGGCTGTGCTCACAAACACACCTCTGACATGGGGCCAGCTCCAGTGGAAGCAGGGAATGAATCAGAGTCAAGAGCTGGGCAGAGGAGTACAGAACCTGCCTGAAGTCCCAAAGGGACAGTCAGGCCAGCTGTAGCTACTGAGAGCCATGTGTGAAAAAGTCAGAAATTAGGCAAAATAGCCTGTGTGTTCTTAGAGAGAGAGAGAGAAGGCAGGGAGGAAAGCAGCCACTTCACACAGCCTTTGTGTGTGGGGAAAGCAGCATTTGGGGGAAAACAGCATTTGAGGGGAAGCAGGATTTGGGGGAAGCAGGATTTGGAGGAAAGCAGCCACTCCACACAGAATTCGGTGCAGACTCAGCCCTGAGCCCTCCTTGTACTCCCACTCTGCTCTCTCTTTCCAACACACCAGCCCTTTTTGGTGATTTATTTCACAATCAAAAACTGCTTTGCAAGGAAAATCCCAACCAAGAGCCCAGAAAGCTGTGATGATGCAGGCAGGACCCAGTGGGGTTGGGATGCAAACCCTGGGAAAGCAGCAGTGGGGTGTGGGGACAGCGACATCAATTCAGCCCTGACCAAAGGAACAGCTCCCCATGGCACAGCCTGGAGGGCAGAGGCATTGAGGAGCTTTCTCAGTGGGATATTTCCTCCCAACAATTACCAGTGCCAGTGACCAGCCCAGCCCATCTCGTGACTGGGAGTGATGTTTTCTGAGGTAGTCCCAGAGCTGTAACCCATTTTCTTCCTAATGGGCAAAATTACTTTGGTAGTGTTTTGGTGGAACTCCAGGCATTGGAAAGGAACAAAGGCAGCATTTCTTTTCCTTGAACGAGCTAGGATTTCATTTCTACCCTTTCAAAGAAGCTCGTGATGGGATCCATAGGAAAACAGAGGCAAAATCCTGCTGGGTCTGGACTTGCTGATGGAGATGTAGGACAGGGCACAGTGCTGGCTCAAGGACACAGCTCCCAGCTCTTCCACACCCCTGCAGGGCTGCAGTGCTGGGTGGTTTCAGATGGAGAGAAAAACAACAATACTGTGGCAAACAGCAAAAATAACAGACAACACCTGCATAACAGAGGTGAGATCGCTCAGTGAGCAGCACGAGTTCAGGGATCAGAGCATGGAAAAGGGAAGAAAGGATTAATCTGTTTTCTCTGGTTTTTCTCTCTGTTTTCTCTCTTGATGATGCTCCCCAGGGATCAGCAGATTCCCTCCCACAGCCTCACACCCAACCTGGAGCTGCACTCAGGAAAATGGGGAGTTAATTAAATAATGGACACCAGCCCCTGCTGTGATCAGGGCAGGGCTCAGGGTGGTGTTTTGGAGGCTCCATGGAGCTGGGTCCATGAAACACCCCCAGGATGGAGGGAGGGGAGCCCAGGTCGGGCGTCTCCTCTGTTCCCAGGCTTGGCTGCTCTCGAGGTGCACGCTGCTCCTCTTTCATCTCCTAGACTCAAATCCACCATAATAAATAAAATTCTTCCTGTCTGAAAGATACATTAATTTTGGTGGTCTCAAAAGTCATGAAAATAAATACTTGGCTTGGCATGTGGAGCCTGAGTGGAGTGAGGAGCAGAATGTGTGCACTTGGAGCTGTTTGTACAAGAACATAAGCTGTGGAAAAACCTTGGCTTTCTGCTCACGGGCTCGCTGTGTCTGAGCAGACATGGAGAGACTCGAGAAGCTCAATCAAACAGACAGGAACACTGTCACATCTGAGTTCTGTGTCTCGGTTTGAGTGCTGTGAGCAGTGCACATCAAAGCCTTGCAGGGAGGCAGTGCCTGAGCCCAGGGATGCTCAGAGCAGCCCTGGCACGGCGTGGCTCTGCCAGTGCAGAGGTGGCAGGGCTGGTCTGCACCATCCCAGCCTTTTTAAAACTCACATGGGGAAATTGCAGCAAAACTGACGTTTTGTTAAATTAAAATCATTAAACTCCCCAATTAAAAGGAACCTCCAGCCATCATTCACAAAACACACTTTAAAAAGCTTTGTAGAAAATACCTGGTATCTAAATGTTGTAGATTGAGAAAGCTATTTCAGTTGTGAATTAATGGATTGCATCACAAAGCCAGCTCTGAGGCTGACACAGATATGAATAAAAACCAGCATGTGTGCCTTGCAAAGAGACCAATATTCTATAAAATCCTGCAGCACAAAGAGGTTAATAAAATGCTCAGCTTATTTTAGATTAAATTAATAGGGAGTATGAGGAATGTGTCCAGGATCTCTTCTCTCTGCTGACCATTAGGATCAGGTTCATTCAAAGCAGGACCATTCTCAGCAGGTCTGGGAGGGGAGTGCTGCCTCTTGTGAGCTGCAGAGCTCAGGATCCTCCCAAGCTGCCTGGAGGGGAAGGTGCTGCTCTGGAAGGTCTGTGATGGCGGGACAGGCTCCTGAGAGGTCAGACACCCCTGCGTGAGTTCTGTGTTCACTGATTTCCCCTCTCTGGAGGAGCCAGCAGAGGCAGAGCAGTCTGGAGACAGCAGGGCTTCATTCAGCACTTCCAGCTGGGTTTCAGTGTGCTGGTGTTTTGATAAACAGCATCCGTGGCAGGACTTCTCCAGGTGAAAAAGCACCCACTCAGCACTTCCCAGGAGCTGCAGCACCCCGCTGGGATGCAGAGTCCCTGTGATTTCATCTCCAGAAACTGCTGGGTCTCATTATAACATTGCTTTGTGTTTTGAAAAATTGGCTACTGTGGTGGACCCAGCCCGTGACAGGGTTGAGAAAGGTTCAGTTTGGACACAAACCATGCAGGGAAAGCAGCTGTGGGGCTGGGAGCTGCCTGTGTCAGCTGCTTGGAGCACAGCAGGGATGACACAGCCTGCTCAGCACAGGGAGGGATCCCTGCAGCACTGGGCAGGGCAGCGAGGAGCTGGGAGCAGCCAGCTGAGCAGGGGGATCCCTGCTGGACCAGGACCCCTAAATCAGGGCCTTTCACAGCCATCCAGCCCCAGGCTGTGTGCCCAAGGACACTGAGGGAGGGCATCTCTCACTGCCTGGCTCTTTGGGTTGGTTGTGCTGGGCTCTGCCTCCTCCTCACCATCTTCTGTCCCACCAGGATTGCCCCAAATAGCCCTGAACTGCAAACCACCTTAGCAAAAACCAAGCAAAAATGGGAAAGCCAGGAAATAAAAGTACATCTATGGTAGTAGAGAGGTGTCAAGTTGTTGAATATGCCACAGAGGTTAATTTAAATGCTGGGAGGCACACAAGGTTACCAAAGCCTTTGCTCCCTGCTGCAAGGAGCTCGCCTCCTCTTTCCCCTTCTCACACAACCTCCCAATGTGCTTCTCCCTGAATGGGTCAGGAGCTTAGGAAGTGTAATTTTGATCAGGCTAATACAGATTTCAACAAAAAATTTAGCCCCAATGTTCTGGGTCAGGTGATACTCATTCTTGCTATTAAGCTTTGGGAAGCAGAAGAATTAATCAGGCTGTAAGTACACTTATGCAAAAAAAAAAAAAGGAAAAAATTTAATAAAAGCTACAGTGTTAACAAATACTGAACTAATGACCTTTGATATATGAAGCAAATGCTTCACCCACTAGCCTATGCAAGGTTTCATTACCAGCCATGGGAATTTACAGGTGTTAAATTAGCTGCAAGATAGCTCCCATATTGTTGCCTGACTGCAGTGGAACATATTGAAAAAGTTAATAAGGAATTGAGCATAGGGGCTGCAGGGTTCAAACCAAGCCCACTTGCCAGTTCAGCCTGAGGTCTTCTTGGAGCTGAATTCCAGCACGAGCCATGGTTTGGTGTGTGATTGTTCATTCCCTTGGCTCAGGCTGCAGGACAGCATCCACCAGAGGCACTGACTGCCAGGGAAAAGAGAGGGAACAGAGTCTGCCCTGCTCAGGTGGGGCATTGCCACTCCCCTCTTCTGGTTTTCAACCTTTCTACCACAATCAACAGATGGAAATTATCCTAAACAGGAAGCCCGGAGTTTCTTTTCAAATCGGTTGCCACGAATCTCTTGGATAATTGTGGAGATTGAAAACTCACCCAGACTTCCCAGGCAGCTGTGGTCAAAGCTGTGTCAGGTGTGGAATCCCAGCCCGGGGATGCTCACAGGTCCTGGCAGAGACAGAGACAGGATGCTCACATTCCTGCCTGGAGCCCTGCAATGCAGCCCTGGTCCCTTCCATGGATGCCCTTGTCCCTCCCAGTGACACCAGTGGTCCCTGGTGGCGGGAATGCTCCCTCTGCACACTCCTTGGAGCAGTTACTGTTTGCTCTCTTGTAGATAAAATTATTATTAAAAGTACAATGTGTTACACCTGGGGCAGGAGGGAGAGGTGAAGGGAAGAGGGGGTGGGTTTTACATAAATGATACTCAAAATAATCAATATTTTTTTTTTAAACAAGATTTTGTGTATTCAGAAATCCCCTGGGATCACCAAACCCCCAGTTCAAACACTCAAATTCATCTAATAAAATGCATAATTTAACAGTACCAAGTCTTTAATATATATCTCATAAATACTGAAAAACATGGGCTGATGGTGCCATCAATGGCCATGCAAATTGCAATAAAAAGTGGGAGTGAAAAAGCACAAAAAGCCAGGGAAGGAGTTCCAGAAAGCCCTGTTACAGCCCCAGTGTGTACTCAGAGCATCCCCAGGCTGCCTGATCCCCACACCAGGTGTCACAGCCCAGATTTGTCCTGGGAGCAGCTGGGGCAGCTCCCAAGAGACACTTGCTGTGAGAAGGAGTCAAATCAAGGAGCTCTGACTGAGCTGGGCAGGAGAATCAGAAGAATCAAAGCCAAGAGAAGAAGGGCAAGGAAGGAGGAGCAGATGTACCTGGTTATTCACGTTCTTGTATGTGTGAAATCACCTCTCCTCTGTCTGAGTTTGCACCCAGAGCTGGAACGGCCTCACCACCCAAGGCAGAGCCATGCTCCAGGTGAGAATCCACCAGATGCCACCAGACCCCTCAGCTGGGCGGCACGGGGAATGCAGAGGGGATCACTGAACACTGAGCAGCTCTGGCTGAGGTAGCTGGGGTCACAGATGAAGGCAAAGGGCTGGGTAGCAGAGGAGGGGCAGCCCTGTCCCTTTGCTGACATTTGGCTTCTCAGACATTCTCCTTGGTTGCTGTGGAGAAGTCACACGTTGTTCCACAACGCCAGCATTCATTTTCCATAAACAACAGCCATACAATCATTTTAAAGCTAAATTAGCCTGTGTGCATCATGCAATGTCCCCCTGTAAAGAGGGGAAAATGTAACAGATGGGAAAATAAAATAAAGTATTTTGTGACAGTTGTAACAAGCCAAGAAACTCTAAAATGGCAGCAGATAGAAAACAGAATTATAAAATACATGCATTGTTAGCTCTTTTCACTGGCACAGAGCTGGGTGCTGAAATTGGAAGACAATAACCAAAACTCCCAAACCCAGGAACCCTTGGTTACCCCCCCATGCCCCAGGGCCTCACAGGGGACACAGCAGGGTGGCCCTGATCTGGGCAGGGTACAGGGAAGGCAATAATAATAATCCAGAAATGAGCACCCAATAATGAGTACCCAATAATGAATATCCAGTAATGAACACCCAATAATGAGCACCCAATAATGAACACCCAATAATGGACATCCAGAAATGAACATCCAGAAACGAACATCCAGAAATGAACATCCAGTAGTGAACATCCAGTAATGAACACCCAATAATGAACATCTAACAATGAACATCCAGAAATGAACACCCAATAATGAACATCTAATAATGAACACTCAATAATGAACATCCAGGCACGGTTTTCCCTTGGAGAGCTCCCGATCATGGAGGAGCAGTTTTGCATCTGCTCTTTCCTGCTGCTCAGGGCTGACCCCTCTCCTGGTAAATGAAACACCTCTGGCAGCGCAGTGAGTTTGATTAAAACCCAGGAAATGCAGGAGTAAGAGTTTTCAATAATGCTCCCAAACTGTGCCTGCTCTGATGGCCCCGGAGCCAGGAGTGACGGCAGGAGAGATGTGAGCTCTGTCCTGGGCTTGCACTGAAACCACCTCTGGAATGAATCTCTATTGTTTGCCTTAATCTTTCTCCTTTTTTTTCATTTTTTTGTTTTAAACATGAGCTCTATATGGTTTTCTCTGCCGGTGTCTCCCGGGGGTTTGCGTTTTCTCTGCTCTTTAGCACTGAATCACAGTATCTTACATTTATATGGTACCCAGAGGAACCCCAAGCACACAGAAATTATAAGCCAAATTTTGCTCTTGGAAGCATGAGCTCAGCTCATACCAAAGTTAATGGGAGGTGAGCACAAACATCTAAAGGGAAGAATTTGCCCTTTCAGACAAAGAGGGATCGTTTCACCCACCGCTGAAGTGCAGCTGCCTGTGAGGCAAAACATGGCAAATGGTGAAAGGTTCAGGCTCGGAGGTGCTGATCTCTATCAGCCCTTGAAGACAGCGAGACCTACGGATAGTCAACACCCCGGCAGGCTGCTGAGCTGGGTTTCAATTATCTCCAGGCACTGTCTCATCAATACACAACTTTATTGGCTTTTATGGGCTAAAAATTAAAGGGCTCTTAAAATTAACTTTCTTTGTTTCTATTTTGAACCGACTTGGACTTTTCAACTTGAAACATTTCATTTCGGGGCTTTTCCAGGCCAAGATTTGCAGTCTGGGAAGGCTGAGTGGAGCCCTTGGGCACTGGTGCAGAAAGCTGTGCTGGTTCTGCTTGCAGCACTGATGCTGCAGTTATCTGCACATCCATGAATTGCACCTCAAATTGTTTTCCTTGCTCCAAAGAGCCTCGGGTGGCACGGACAGGTCAGTGCAGAGAGTGTTGAAGCTCCCTTCACTGGCACAAGCCAGGCTGTCTGGTTGAATGACTGGCCTGTGGCACACTCAGCTACCTGAAAGATTCCCTGCCTTCCTCCTCCTCCTGATGGCTCTGGATCTGAGCCAGGTCATGGTTTAAATCCAGAATGCAGCCCACCAAACAGCAAAGAAGAAACTCCCTTCCCATGCTCTTGTTTTCCTTTGGTTTTGCTAGCAATGGCTGAATTTCCAACTGCTGTGCCTGAGCTCTTTTTTGGATAACCCACCCCCAAGATGCAATCCAGATGCGCAGCCAAGTGCCTTAAACCTCCGAACTGACTAAAGCAAGTTACATAAAATCTTCTGAGCTTGCAGAATTGAGTTGGGAGTCTCGAGCAAACAGGCGTGCTTAGGGGATTTCCAACGCTTCCTCCTCCTCCTCCTCAGGCTGGCAGCATCACAGAGCAGCCTCTTCCCATAGTGTTCTGGCACTCGGGGGCTGCAGCCCAGCCAGAACAGCCATTTGCAAAGGTGCCCAAATTTAAAAAAATTGTGGGGGAAAAATCTTGTTTGGTCTCAGCAGCGCACAGAAGGGTTCTTTGAAGCGTGGGACAGACTGGTGGCTCCAGGTTCTGATTATCCAGGCAGGTTCTGCTATCCCTGACTCTGGGGGTGATGGCTCAGTTGCAGACCTCTGTGGAGAGCCAAGCACTGCAGGGACCTGAATAAGTGCAGAAGGCTTTTTATTCTTCCTGATTCACTAGTGGATGGGCTTCAACCAAAAGCCATATTGAAGGAAAATTGGAATAAGGAGCCAGGACCAACTCTCCCAGAAGTCATTCCACTCTTTCTTAGTGTAATTAACACCCTGAGGGCGAAGAGAGGCTTTGGAGCACCTGAAGGGAGCCTGGAGGTTGGGATTCACTCCGTGGCATTTGCTGGGATTGTTCTGCACTTTGCTAAATGCAAATATAACTGCGCTCACATTTCCAGGGGAACTCTGCCTCTTTCCAAACTCCTCGCTGCACTCCAAAACCCAGAATCAGCCAGGAGCCAGGTTACCCAATAAACACAGGACTGCATCCCCTCCCTGTTCCCCACGGAGCTCTGTGAGCACACAACACCTGGCTGTGGCTCCAAGGGAGACGTTCGAGCCCAAGAGCTCCGAACCTTGCGGGCCAGGGCGTGCCAGCAGCGCTGGTCACTGCCCAGGGATCGCTGCCAAAGCTGTGCCAGCCTGCAGGAAATCTCAGCAGGGCAGAGCTGGGTTTGCAATGCCAGACCAGACCTCAGTTTGCTGTGCTCACAGGGCAGAGCTGGGTTTGCAGTGCCGGGCAGTGCTGGGTTTGCAGTGCTCACAGGGCAGTGCTTGTTTGCAGTGCCAGGGCAGTGTTTTGCAGTGCCAGGCAGTGCTGGGTTTGCAGTGCTCACAGGGCAGTGCTGGGTTTGCAGTGCCAGGCAGAGCTGGGTTTGCAGTGCCAGGGTAGTGCTGGTTTGCAGTGCCAGGGCTGTGCTGAGTTTGCAGTGCCAGGCAGTGCTGGGTTTGCAGTGCTCACAGGGCAGTGCTGGTTTGCAGTGACAGGGCAGTGTTTTGCAGTGCCAGGGCAGTGCTGGTTTGCAGGTGCTGCAGCCCTGGGACACCCAGGGCTTTGTGCAGGGGGTGACAGTCCCAGCTCGGGCCAGCAGGGACAGGAGCATCATCCAGCACAAAGAACCAGGCTGGGGTTCACCCAGGCAAGGCAGGACTTGCCCAAATCGGGGGGGAGGGGGAGCCCCTGACCCCGCTGTGACTCCGCCGCCCTAATGTCTATTTATCGTTGTCATTCTCGCTCTTTAGGCTTCCCAATGCAATGAGCCAGGTTCCCTGAGATCATGTTTTAAATATACTGCCCCGGGGCTACTCTTTAAAATTCAAAACATTGGAGGACACACAGGGAGGGCGCTTGGAATCATTTTTGACAAGCAGAAATTCTCCTTGACAACCTGAGAGGTGAGGCCGGGCGGCCTGAACCCCACACACGGCGCAGCACCAGAACAAGACCACAAAAACGGCTTTTCCTGTAAGACTCTGCCTCCTCATCTGCACCATCTGCCAGCAAATCTGAACCACGTTGCTGAAGGCTGAGATGCTGGACGACCCCTCTGGAGGAGAGGAGTGCAGGGGAGCTCTGCTGTGCTCGAGGACACAAAGCACCTGGGGATGGACCCAGCTGATGGACACTGCCCCTTCCCCTCCATCACTGCCTGTCCAGGTTGAAAGGACAAATCCAGATGTGCCATCTGTGCCCTCCCATCTGGGGCAAAGGCAAACTGGCACAGTTTAAAGCCATGACTTCAGAGTTCAGTCAAAGCTCTGCATTTCTGCCAGCAGCCATCCCAGTGGATGGACCATGTACCTTTAAGTGCTGCTCACTTGCCCTCTAAAAGGGAGAAAATAACTTAAAAAAAAAAAAAAAAAAGCTGTCAGGAGTTATATTACCTGCAACAGCTGAATTTAATTAGTACAGCAATTACAACAAATATTTAAAAGGCCTAAAAAGCTGTGAAGGGAAATTTTCTTTCCTAGCGGAGAGCTGTGCCTCGCGTGCTCCGTGCAGGACAGAGCTGCCATCCATGACTCATGCTGGACACACTTCACACAGCTGTGGCTCTCTGCAGCCATGGCATGGGCTGGAGTGCGGAGACAGGACATGGAGGTTTTGGCACAAATCAGAACTTTCTTGCCTTGTTGCCGACCCTTTTCAACACTGGCCTGTTCCTGGAGGTGCTGCTGGTGCTGTGTGCTCTGGGCACTGCCAGCCCTCCCTCAGCTCTGCCTCCAGCTGGGGGGAGTTATTGCTCTGATAAAACCTGAGAAAAGCCAGCAACCATAGGGGCAGGGTGGAGGTTTTGCTGCTTCAGGCCCAAGAGCAGTGCGGCAGGGAGGTCCCGGTCATCCAGGGACAGCTCTGTCCAGCTCTGGGCCCTGGAGGGGCTGCATCCCTCTCCCAGCCTGGATCAGGAGGAAAACAAAGATGTTTGCCCAGCTGGGTAACACCAACACCTTTATCCTTAGCAGCTTTCCACTGTGTGTGTTTAGCAGAGCCTAAAAGATCAAGGGTGGTGATTTTCTCCAAGGGATGGGCACAGATGGCAGCAGCCTTGGCATCCCTTAAAATGCCCCTGGAGGAGAGGGGGTCCCACAGCCTTGGAGCTCAGGTGATGTGAGGCTGTGGCACTGCCCCAAAATGAGAGCTTGGAGCATCCAAAAGGTTCATTTGTGGTGCCAGAATGGTTTTGTAGCCTCCTCCAGCCCAGCAGGTCAATCCTCCTCATGCAGGTTTTACTTCTGTGGCCACTGAGAAGGGCCATCCCCTCTGGTGCTGGGTGTGCTCCTGCCCTCTTGCCCTTTGCAAGGACAATAGATGGCACAGTGTGTGTCTAACATGTCTACATACCAAAAAACGGAGCGAGTATGAAAGACTCATCTGTCTGGGGAGGAATTCTGCTAGAAGAGGAACCAGAGAGGGTCAAAAGAACTGCAGAAAGAGTTAACTTAAACAGAGTTTGGTGCAGCTTGGCTCTGCTCACAGCCATCACTTGGGAGCTCTGGGCAAACCCATATTGCACTAGTTACAGGCTCATCTTGTGGACTTAGAGATGGAAAAGGCTTATTAGGTCATTGAGTGCATCCCACCTGCCAGTGAAGGATTGTTCCCTGCAGAATTTCCCCTATTGCTTTGTACAGCCCAAATTTAAATGATCCAAGCAATTTGGTCTCAGTGACTTCCTTGGGGAGGCTCTTGCACAGATATATTTTGTTTGACTCAATCCTTTAAATGGTTAACCCTTTTCTTTCCCAGTTTGTCTTGCACTTTTCACTCTGTTTCCATTCTCTGAAGCACAGAAAGTTTTATTTTATGTTTCCCTTGTTCTGTACTTACACAGTTATGGATGTACACCACTGCTGCTGCTGGCTCTGAAACACAGAATCATCAATAAGGGCTAAAACCATGACAATGCACTGCACAAAAACCCCAGATCTGCTTTCACCACGTATGCCAACCAGCTCCTCAAAGCCAAGAATCACCCAGAGCCTTCCAGCACAACACCAGTGTCACATGGATGCTCCAGTACATTCCAGTTTGGTGGAAAATCAACCAGTTTGTAGCTCAATACATTTCATTGTGACCATTAGGATGTAAAGCCAGCGCAGGTCAGAGCTCAGTACAGGTATTGAACTGCCAAACTCACAGATTATGCCTGTTACTTTGGTACCTAAGGGCAAAATTCAATCCAGGGACAAGCCTGGCTTATATTTTGCCCATCTCAGTGGAAATGATAATGTAATAATAATTCTAGATAACCAGGATTGTGCTAATATCAAGAACAGAAAAATTCTGACTCTTCATTTTTTTCTGTCTTTCTCTAATTGCTTCTTTTGGCATTCCACTGGCAGTGCACCATAAACACTGAGCAGTCACTGTCAGCTCCCAGGGCTGTTCCATCCTGGCACAACTCTGCTCTAATGGCAGAGTGGGAAATCAGAGCTCTGAGGCTAGGATGAAGGAGGGCACTGACACAGGGGTCTTAGGGTGGAGCGTTTGGGGCTCTTCCTTCACACTGAAAAAGCAAAGAAATGCAGGACATGCAGCTCTGTGACTTGAGGAGCTGCAAGGAAGGAACACAGACAAGGAGGATGATGTGCAGGTCACACAGCAGTGTCCATCCCTGCAACACCAAGGACATAACAAAACCATGTTGGTTCCCTCAAACCAAAGGCCAGGGATTGCTCAGTTCATCTCTTCAGCCCCAGGATTTACAGAGATTGTACAGTTTCCTTTCTGGAAAGGAAATTTGCACAGATAAATGTAGTATTTCTATTTTGTCAGACAAACTGATGCAGATGAGAACAACCTGCCAAGCCTTGGGGTTTGAGGACAGCTGTGTAAAATATTGTGTCCTAAAAGGGGATTTTTTTCCCCCAGACCTTTGTGATTTTAATATCAGACAAGTTATATTCCTCAGACATAATGTCCATATATTTATATACATAGTAATATGTTCAGATTTTGTTGCTGCTGTTGCTTCTGAGACCTTTTCCCCGGAGAGCTGTTGGTCAGACACTGGAGGTGTCATGCCTGAAGACAGCTTTAGCTCCTGGGCATCCCAATGAACATTTTATCTGCTTCCCAGCAGCAGCCCAGATCAATCCATCCCATGCTGTTGGTGGGGAGAAGTGTTCCCCAGGAGAGGAGCAGCTGCTCCTCTGAGCACCGCTGGGCTCTGTTCCCCTTCCCTGGAGCTGGGGCAGCAGTGGCCCAGAGGGTGGGCAGCAGAGGCTCTGTAAGGACTATGCTCTGTGTCCCCAGCTGATCCCCAAGGCTGTTCCCTCCCTGCTGCTCCTTCTCTGCCCTAGGGCTGCTCTGCCACGGCTTTGTGTGAAGGTTCCTCACTCGAGGTAGGCAAAGAGAACCAGCAGAAACCACAGCCTTCCGCTGGGCTGTGTCTGTTTGGCTGCTCCCAAACCACACAGCCTATATTTAGAGGAGCGTGAGGAAGTGGTGGGGAGGGAAGGCTGGAAGGCAGGGGTAGGTGAGAGGCAGGTAGGGGAGGGACTCCCAGGTAGGAATGAAGAAGCAGCAGGAGCCAGCCTTGGCTCAGCACCAGCCCTGGGGTCAGGATGGGGGAGCAGAGCATTGCAGGGGACACAGCAGGAGCAGAAGGGAGAGGGGACATGAGCTCAGGGAGGTGCTGCTGGGTGGGGTGGGTCCTGTGAGGGAGGTCACATCCAAGAGTGCAGTTTTATATGAGCCAAAGAGACTGATGAATTACCCTGTTCAGTGCACACAGATAGCAGGGAAGGAGCTGAGGCTGCCTGACTCAGGTTTCCTCATTCTGAGCTTTCTAAAGATCACCTTTTACTGCCTTGTCTGCAGCCAAACAGATAAATAACCCCTGCCTCTCCCCCAGGCCAGCTTATCAGCAGGGTGTGAGCAAGCCTTGGTGCCTGGATCCAAACCCACACTCCCAGCCTCCCAGGATGTCCCTCACACCACTCCATCCACACCTCCAGGCATCCTCAGCACTGACCATTTCCCCCCCAGGGCTGGTCCCTGGCCCTGCACCACTTTCCATGGAGCCTTCTCTGTGTCAGAGACCTGCTGCAGTCAGTGGTGACCCCATGGGCTGCTGCCAGCCAGAGTCAGAGAAGCTCCCCAGGAGCTCCTCAGGTGGAGTAGGACCCTTCCAGACTCCAGATCTAGTTGTTGATCAGTAATTAATAAGTAGTTGATAAGTTGATCAGTAATTAATTCCATCAGCCAGCCATGGTGACCCAGGCAAGGAGCAGCTGTTGGGCACAGAGCAGAGCAAACCTGCCCAGAACCAAACCCTGCTGAGCTGCTCCCAGTCCAGCTGTGCACACAGCAGCTCTGCCCACCTTCCCAACCCCTCCTGGTGTCACCCAAAGCACAGCCTGCTCCCAAGCCCTTCTCCTTGTTCCCATGTGGATCTGGAGGTGCTGGCAGCACCCTGCCCCTGGTGTCAAGGATGAAGCCCTGAGGCTTGTGCAGGAGCTGGGGTGGATGGATGGCAGAAGCAAGGACTCGAGGGTGGTGCCAGCACTGCTGCTGCCAGCTCACAGCTCTGTCTGGGGGACCCAGCAGGTCTCACCAGCTCCAGGGTGTGCAAGCGTCTCCATCCAGAGCTGAACCAGTGAATCCAGCCTGGGGGGCTTCGTGTGCCCCCTTCCACTCCAGTCAAAAGCCTCTAAAGGTTCCGCCCAGCTCCAGAGGTTTCAGCAAGGCTCCTGAGCTTTGGGGGACCAATGCCCTCACGTGCACAAGCGGTGATGACAAACCAGTGGATGAAAAGTGTGTTGCTCCTACATTGCACGGGATGAAATCAGAAACGTGCTGACAAACCCAACCACCCTGCAGCAGCAGTCTGGGTCCTCCCAGGAGCACTTTGGGATGGTAGCAGGGCTCAGGGTGCAGAGCACCAGGCACCAAAGCCAGTCAGGAGATCCTGACCTGATGTAGGGAAGGACCAAATGTTCCCCATCATTTCCAAAGGAAACAGAGCCAGCACAATCCTACCTACACCCAGGCTCTGGTGAGTCAGCTCCAGATTGGAAAAGCCCATTCCCACCCATGGAAACCCGGTCAAACAATGTCCCAGACCCTGCCTGGGAGCCCAGGCTCACAGACTGTGCCTGCCTGGGTCACAGAGGATTCCCAGAGCCCTCAAACCCACCCAGTTCAGCAATGCAGCTTCTTGGCCCAGCCAAGCTGGAAGGAGAGTGCTCAGCAGCACCTCCAACCAGGCTGGCTCTGGAATTGGGGTGTTTTGGGCTGCAGTGCACCGTGGAAATACTGAGCATACCAGGCAAAGTGCTCTGCATCTCAGCCCTGCTTGGCCAGAGGTAGAACTCTTCCCAGAGCAAGTATTCCAGGCTTGCATATAAATTAAAGCTCATAAATCAATGGAGAAAAAATCTTCTCTATGGAAATGGCCAGCTTGTTAGAAGGGAGTTAAAGGCTGCAGACGGTTTCAAGGGAGCCTTCCTGGCTGTCAAGAATGCACGAGGCAGCAGAGTTGTTTGGGTTGGGAGCACAAGTCGGATTTTTCTCCCCTCTTTTGAGGACAATGAAATGTAACAGCTTTCCTTCCCCTCTGAGCTGCTCTGAGCAGCCTGAGCTGGGAGACAACAGCACAGATAGCATCTCTGGAAATCATGAAGTGACTGCAGACGGCTGAGCAGCTCTGAATAACTAAATAAAGCCCTCTGTGTTTTTCTTTAGCAAGTAAAGAAAATACTTTTAGCATTTTAGTGTGACTTTTTGGGGTCAAGGGGGAATCTCAAGTCCAAATACAACAAACTAGTGTGGAAGTTACTGCCAAGAGTCTGATAGGCTGGAGCTTGCCTTAAAGCTCAGATGAGAGAACACCGCTCACAGGAGGCAGGCTGAGGCTGAGCTGTGCTCAGGTCATGGGAATCCTGGCTTTTGAAAGGTTGGGTGTCCCTCAGCAGCCCTTGGGAGGGGCAGGGTCCGAGCTCCAGTGCTCCCTGGAGGGGTGGGACCCCTGGGAATGGTGGCGGGTCTCATGTCCAGCTGCACTTCCAGCACAGAGTCAGTGTTGAGCATCTGCACACAGCACACAGCACACCTTCCCCTGGGATGGGATCCTCACTTCACAGCACCTGGGGGTGAAAAGCTCCCCCAGTGTTCACCTCAGACTCCCCCAGGACCCAGCACTGACCCTGGCAGCTGGGGCAGCCCAGATCTGCTCTGGAGCCATTCTGCTCTCAGCACTCTCTTCCCCAAACAGGAGCTTTCAGGCTCCCCTCTGTGTGCACGGTGGGAGCAGCAGCTCTCCCAGCATGGGCTGGAGATGGAAACTGCATCTAGAGGAGCACATCAGCACTGACTCCAGAGAGGTGTGAGCTGGGAGAGCTAAAATGTCAATAAAGAAGCAGGAAATGAAGAATTCCTATTCCTCAGCTTCCTGATTTGTGATGCATTTACTCTCAGAACTGGCATCTCCACCCATCCCACTAGAAGTTCTAACCTTTGCTTGGCTTGTGCTCTTAATTCCAGTGCTGTAGTCTGAATAAAATAAATATTAATAATTCTAGCTTCAAATACACATCCAATAGACGTTTGAGGAGAGTTCTTTGGTTGCTGAGGCAGTAAATGAATGTACATCCACCAGAGACATGTCAGATCTGGTCCAGTTTTCATTTGCCCTGTGTGTCCTCAGCAGCCTGGGTGGAACAGCCCTGTTGCCATGAGGAGCAGAGCAGCACATCAGAAGCATCACATTTATTTCTTAGGCTAACAGGGGTACTGCTGGGGCAGGAGAGGCTTTTGCTAGCCCAAAGCAGCTGGAGGAACAGACAAGGTTTCAGGTGCACAAGGGCTTCCTCTGCTGCCCTGCTACCAGCACAGTCAGCTCAATGAGAGCCATGACCTCTCTCTTCAAAATGCTCTTTGTTATTCATGACATGCAGTCACATGAAAGGATTACAATAAATAGCATGTGGGTTTTGTCTTATTTTCTTCTGTTCCATCACTGTGCCTGCAAGTGGGGTGGCAGCAAGGATTCCCAGAGGATTTCCTGTGCCTCCTGCAGTGTGGAGGCTGATCAGGAGCCCCCTCTGCCCCAGAGCCAGCCAGCACCTGGCACATGCTGTGCCAGGCACCATGGCACATACTCCTGTGGCAGAGGATCCCCCTGCATCTGCTCAGCTCAGCCCCTCCAGCCTCCTCAGGCTTGGCTGCAGCAGCTCTCCCAAACCCAGGCACATCTGCTGGCTCGGAGGCACCGCAGCAGAGCAGCCTCACAAACCAGAGCAATTGGTTTTCATAAGGATCTTGGCTTGTTTTGACAATGCACTGAATCTTCATGTTGGCACCACGAATGTTTTTTTAGGAGCATGTATGCATCTTTGCAGCACTCAGCAACTAAATCCCCTCTCCTCCTCATGGACAGGGTTTCCTGGCTATCTCTCCCTGCTGGGTTCCAGCCCTTCACAGCTGTTGGTTGTCTGGGCTGGAAATGCTTTCCCTTGGAGCTCGGTGTGTGCTGTGGGTGAGGGCACCAGGGGCACAGGCAGTGCCCGCGAGCTCCCCAGCCTGCTCCCAAAACGTGCAGGGCCACAGAGGGCTCTGCCCTGGCCAGCAGAGGTGTTTGCCATGGCTGCAGCACTCCCAGCCCTGTCACAGGCAGTAGCAAAACCCCCGGAGTTCAAAGGCATTTCATGCTCACTGAGCGTTTTTCAGCAGGAAACCTGAGATTAAATAAACTTGGATCCTCTGTGAGGAGTAGGCAGAGGATGGAGGGTGAGGAGCTGGCTCTCCACTGCACAGCACGATCCTGGTGTACCTTGGACATGTCCCAGGTGAGGGGCACCTCAGCCATCTCTGGCCACATCTCCCTGCAGAGTGGGGTTGTGCCTCCTGGCAAGCTGTGCCTCTCAGTGTGCCAGGGCTGCTGCACGCCCCAGAGCCACCTGAGGTGCTTCCAGCCCTCTGTGCTAGGGGATTGCTGAGGGTGCCATTTACATCCACACCTTTTCTCTATTTTCATCCATTGAAGTGACCTGCTAGCTGTCACCAGCAGAAATACTCAGCTTCCAGTGAGCACAGGCTCAGCTCTTGCCTCTGGAAAGAGCTGAGCTGTGCACTGGCAGAAGGTCACATCCCCCTTGTGCTAAAGAAATGGGGCCCTGAGCACACCAGCAGCCCTGGGCTGGAAGGGGGCTGTGGGCATTGCTCATCCAGGACTCAGAGCACAAAAAACCCAACTGTTTGGTCCCTAACCACTCTGCCTCTGTGGGAAAAAGAAAATATTGGGGTGGCACAGCTGCCTGCAGTGTCATTCCCACAGATGAGAGCTGTTTGTGCAGTCCCAGTGATGGAACAGGCTGGAAATGCCTGTCCTGGGCACCCCCACAGCTGAGCCCCAGCCAGGTGAGTACAGGTGGGCTGGGAGGGTTTCATTCTGCAGAGGATAAATGAATGAGGACCATTCCCCAGAGCTGGTGAGGTGTGAGCTCGGTTTCCAGGCTGGCATTCAGCACTCCAGGCTCCCAAGGGGGCTGGTGCTCCTGCAGCTGTGTCCAGGGCATGGAGCCCTCCAGCCCAGTGTGCTCCACCCCAATGTGCTTCAGAGCTCAGCTCCTCCGACTGGAGACAGACACACAGCCCCAGCGAGGACCAGGGCCCAGTGTGGTTTGGAAAATCCTGCTAGACACCATTCCTCCTCTTTAGGTGACTAAATACTTCTGAAATCCCATCCCAAACACCCTCAGAGACTTTGGATGTCTGCACACAAGTCTTTCCTGGGCTGCCCAGCTGAAAGTCACTGTGACTTTGCTGGAAGAAGTTTCCAGGTCAGGTCTGACTTAGGCCTGTCCTAGGAAAAGCCACGGAGCTCTGGAGCTGAGTACACTGCAGTGCAACGAGCACATCTCTGCTGCAGGCAGCACGAGCCCAGCACAGATCTGAGAGCTGCAGACACAGACATACAAGAGTGTTATGTCCTCTGTCTGAGAGCTGAATTCCAGGGAGGGTGGAAACAGCAATGTAGGACAGCTGTGAGTTTGCTTAGTATTAATATCAAATATAATGGTAATTCAAAACAGAGTCTTTTGGTACAGATCTGAAGTGCACGAGCCAAGTTATGAAATGATATTAGCAGCTGGATCTGGGGAGCAGCTGAGACCAAGCTGGCCAGCAATTGCCACATGTCTCATCTGCAGAGAATATTTAAATAAGTAAACACAAGGAGTTAATAAATACATGAAATAACCCTGGGAGATAAGCACTGAGCGGTGTGGCAGGTTGTCAGAACGATCACATCCAGGGGAAACCCTCAAAGGGAAAAATGGTAAATGGCACAGTTTTGGAGTGTTCAATTGACTGAACAGCACAACCCAGAATGGTGAACATTTATGATGATCCTTATCTGCTGGCAGGTGAGAGGATCCTGTTGCCATTGCCAAAGCCTTAACTCATCTTGGAACCATGAGCTGAAACCTTTTAAAGACCTTCTAGCTACATCCCTGTGTAGGCAGAAAGGGCTATCATTTTAACAGCATCAAAGCTACAGAAAGTCATGCTGCTTTCCAGTAATTCCCTGGTAACACCTACAGGGTGAAACAAACCTGCTGGTGGTCTAATCTGAGCTGGAGGAACAAAAAAATGCTAAACACTGATTCTGGGAAAGAAACTGTTCCTTAAAAAGAAGCCAGACAGATCCAGTGTCCTGAATTCATCTTCATTTGTGCATGTATCTAAATGTCTCCAGCGAGGGCTTCACCCACAGGTCCCAGGGTTCGACCCAAGGTTCTTGAGGGACCAGCAGAGTTCAGGGGTTTATTAAGAAATCTCTTCCCCTTGAACAGCAGATTGAGGCCAATGGCCTCCAACTGCTCCACATCCCCACTCCCAAACACATGAACCCCTGAGCAGCTCCCTGACTCCCAATCACATTCTTTTATTGACAGAGGAGGCAGAACATTAATTGCATACCAAGGACATTTTTGCACAGAACTTTTTTGTAATCTCAGCATCTCCCTAGAGGATGTCACACAGTTTGATTCTAATAGGCTCTGGCAATGCATGGTGCTATCAGTTTATCAGCCTCAGCTTTTCTCTTTGGATGGTACAAAATGTCAGTGAAAATTAACACTGTTATTAACAATAGGTGCTCAAAGTGATACTTGCAGTCCTTTTAGAAAAGTTCAAAGCCCAAGTTTATTTTGGCTCTCTGAACTAGGTCACTTAACACTGTTTTAAATTTAGAGCAGGACCTGGCTTTGGTTCTTGCATGGATGGGTTCAATCAGGACTGATCATCTTGAAGATGCACAAGCTGAATCCTCCTGACTTCACTCCTGTTCACTCTCCTCTTGCACAGGACAGGATAAATCGGGTCATTCAGCAGAATCAAATCACATCCCTTCAGGGGTCCTGGGGTTTCTTTCCAACAGGTGTAAAATCCCTACTTTAACATTAAAGGCAGCAGTGCCTCTCTCCAGCAAATCTTCCACCAGGAGAAAAGTTTGCTCCACGGGGCAAAGAGGTGACACATGAAAGCAGGTGTCACCAACTACCAATATCACTTCTTCTTTGCCTCTTGTGAGTACTAAGTACAACTCATGAACTAAGTTGAATTTTACAGAGGCTGGCTGTGATGGGTGGCACATCAAATGGTTGTGATGCTTGGAGGATAAGTGCTTTAGGATTCAGTCTGACTGGTAGAAGCTGCACAAATAAATGCAGTTGCCACCCCAGCATGCTGTCCCCATTCCCCTCCCTCGTGTGCCAGGCAGGGAGGCAGAGGAGCCTGCACCTTGGGACCGTGCTTGGCCCCACTGCCCCTTCCCAACCTCCCTCAGCCCTGAGCCAGTGCCAGGAGGGCTCCAAAACCCCAAAGAGCCCTCAGAGACAATGTGCACTTTCACTGCCTGGCTGGAAGTTGCAAGGCATATTGAGGGAGTCAGTTATGACACAGACAGGTATAAAATATATGCAAGTGCATGAAACAGAGGAGTGAAATGGCTCGAACCAACCCGACAGAGCAGCCAGCCCAAGAGCACAAACACAGAAATATGATGGGTATGAAATCATTGGGAGCCAATCAGTAAGCTCCAACTTCTAAAGCAATTTCATAATTGAGTAATGGGACACAGCAGGGTCTGAACTATTGTGTATTATAATCTGAATGGAATGCTGTGAGAAGGCTGCAGCAATCTGATCGCACCGAGCCCTCGCTCACCAGAAATGCCTTTGACATATTTCCTTAGAGCACAGCACTGAGAGCAGAGTAACTGCTTGTTAATGACACCCTGATGGGTTGTCTGCAGCCTGAAACTGAGATAGCTGAGATTGGAAAGCATGTGCCTCTCCTTGGCTGGAGTTAACACAGCAGCCCCCACAGACTGCCCACCCACTGCAGCCTTAATCGCCGGCGTGCCTGTGCAATCACCAGTTTCACTCCAGAACACATTTCCTCCCCAGAAACCTTGCTTATAAACAAGAGGCACTCATAATCTGGGATGATCCCACGCCAGCCTCCTGTCATGGCAGTGCTCCTGCTCCGTGCTGGCCAGCCCATGGCCCTGTGCACAGCTATGGAAGCTGGGCTCTGCTCCTTCCCCATTTTCCAGTCTCTCCTTGCATTGTGAGCGCTGACTCCACCAAGAAAATATCACCTCTTTTCTGCTTTAAAAGACATCACCCATTGTGCCTTTTCTTCGCCCCTTCTCTCTGCTCCCCTTGCAGACAAGCTGGGAGGAGACAAAAGCTGGGCTCTGGAGGAGTTTGGGTCCCAGCAGCTGCTGGGGGAAGCGGGCAAACCCTCAGGCTGTGCAGGCAAAGGCTGGGACACATCTCCCGTGTTCAGATGTGTGGACAGGGCTGTTCCTAGGGCAGCAGGGCTTGTCCTGCTCCCTGCAGTCCAGCAGTGTCCCAGGAGAGGGTGCAGCTTTCTGGGGAGGCAGGGTCAGGCTTTGCTGGGCAAGCTGAACAGGGGCAGAGTTTGCATCACCAGGGCGAAATGGTGAGACTCCTGAGAGAGCCAGGATGTGTGGCTGTGGTGGGGACCAGACTCACAGCCAAGATCAGGAGCCAGAAGAGATCTGTGCAAGCCACTGAACCTTCCTGGGCTGCAAGGGATGCCCTTTTCTCCCTCCAAGAGCAGTTTGTGCTTTCAGTGCTCACTCTGTTTTCAAGAAGCAGCCTTGAGCACTTCTGCTCCTGTTCAGCATTTCCATTATCACCCCTGCTCCTGTTCAGCATTTCCTTGAGCACCCCCGCTCCTGTTCAGCATTTCCTTGAGCACTCCTGCTCTTGTTCAGCTTTTCCATGCTCTAAGACACCAATGCGCTGCAGTTGGGCTGTGGAGCTGCTCCAGCAGGCAAGAGCAGAGGATGAGTGAGATTTCAGAGTTCAGAGCTCCTGGGGACAGCCAAAGGAATCCACATTGCAAAACCAGATTTTTGTAGGTTCCCGAAGATATAAGAAAGCTCCAGCTGGGAGTTCAGAAATGGGTTGGAAACCCATGGAGACCGATGGCAGCAGCACAGGGCTGGATGTCCCAGGAGCTCCACAGTGACAGGGGCACCTGTGGCCCACCCAGCCCTGTGGTGGCCCTGAGGCAGAGATGGCAGCTGGGCACTGCCAGGGCTTAGGAGCCAGGATCAGAGCAGCAGTGAGAGCTGGAGTGGGCAAACCAACACAAGAGAATGAAAAGAAATGGGATCTGGGCTTGGAAACTGGAAAGGCACTTCCAGAAAATTCATCCCACACAATTCTAGCCCTTTAAATACTAGGCTGGCTTCTCTCCTCTGCCCAAGGAGCTGTCTGCATAAAACCTGTTAAAAATCCTGGCTAAATTCTGAGCTTACAGGGATGCCTGCCCAAAGCTAAGCCAGGCTTGTGCCAGAGGAGTTCAGACAGGTTTGTTCCCTGAGCCCACCCAATGCTGGGCCAATACTGAAGGGCCTCAGCAAGCATGATGAATTGCTACAGCCAGGTGCAAACCTGGAGAAACCTGAGTACTGCAGAGTGCTCCTGTCCCTTGCAGATGAGGAGCTCCTCTCCATGGCCCAGCAGTGCCAGCAGGAATCTCCCTGGGTTTAGGGATTTAATCAGGCCCATGTGAGCTGTGTGCACACATGCAAGACAGCCTGGACTTGGGCTATGAAACACTAACAACAAACTGCTCACTAATAAGCTCCAGACCAAGATTTTCTTTCTTTTCAGAGATTTTTTTTTTTAATCTTTCAAATAACAAGTTTGTTGAAGAAAAGTCCAGCCTTTTCATATACGCAGTTCATTTGCTGGAAAAAAGGCAATATTTAGATTATTTAGATTATTCATTACTAATTACCCACCAATTTCTTGCTGCCAGTGGTGCTTTTTGCATACCTGGAGCTGTGGAAAAGTTTGGGTCACCTCAGAGAGAAGGAAAAGGTTGCTAAAAGCAGCCCTGGGGTATCAAGCCAGATGAGACTGATAGTGGGACCTCCTGAGCTGGCATTTCTCACATGTGCACCTGAAATCTCCTTTTTAGCCCATCAGTTGTTGGTGTGCCCAACTCTAACCTTCAATCCACACCAAAAGGCAAGCAGGAGAAGTTATCCAAGATGTTCCCCAACATTTAAAAAAAAAAAAAAAAAAAAAAAAGGATCACCTGTTTACTGAGAGCTTCCTAAGGGTCAGCAGAAGTGAGCAATCCTTCACTGCAAACCAGAGCTCTGTAGGACTCCCTCCTGCAGCGTCAGTTCTGAGCTCACTGTGCATGTCCCAGGGCTGGGACTGGCAGGGGACAGTTCCCATGTCCCCTGGGCAGGTACTGATGGCCTCTGACCCAGCCAGGCTGAGCACCAGCACACCCAGCTGGGGCTCACAGCACCCCCAGAGCTCACAGCATCCCCAGAGGTCACAGCATCCCCAGAGCTCACAGCATCCTTAGAGCTCACAGCATCCCCAGAGCTCACAGCACCCCCAGAGCTCACAGCACCCCAAATCCTGGGGCTCACAGCACCCCAAACCCTGCGGCTCACAGCACCCCCAGGGCTCACAGCACCCCAGCTGGGGCTCACAGCACCCCCAGAGCTCACAGCACCCCAAACCCTGGGGCTCACCCGCGAGCACAGCTCGCCGCGAGCACATCACTGCTGAGATGTCACTGCCTCCTGCAGGCATCCATGGGTCTCATCTCCCACCAGGAAACCCACACACTCATCCTCCAGCTCTGAAACTCTTCACACAAATCCTGTCCTGTAAGAGTCTGAATGCACAGCCCTTGAGGAAACCTCAGCGTGGGGAGATGAATGCACAGCCCTTGAGGAAACCTCAGCGTGGGGAGATGTTCTGATCTGCCTTCCTACATTTCCCCAGTGCAGCCATGGCCAGACTGGAGCTGCAGCTCCTCAGCTTGGGCTGACCTGGCTGAGTTTTCCACCTAGAGACAGAGTAGCATATGGTTATGTACCCAAAAACAGGGCACACGTTTTTCTGACTGACAGCCCTTCTTCAGCATTAGGTTATTATTATTTTTTAGCACTTCCAATATATAACTTGACTCGTTCACAAGGAATCACTGGACGTGAGGCAGTTGTGGAATTCAGTGTTTGTTTCCTCTCGCTCTGAAGCTGAGCACAGAACTAAGTGGATTTCAGAGTTAGCAGATGGTTGAGACTGATGTGCCATGGATGCACACGAGATCAGTGCCACTTTGAGGCAGCAGCTCCTCAGACATGATGCTGTCCTTTGGCAGAGCCTGTCCAGCAGAAGACAGGAGCACATGTTCCAGGAGCTCTGTTCCAGAGAGCAGCTCCTCGCTGCCTTCCTGCTGCTTCCACATCCCACATCAGCTTGGAGTGGAGAGGCTGCTCCAGGACCTGCCTCTGCCTGCTGGCCAAGGAGCCTGACCTGTCAGTCTGTGCAGTGGCTGCTGTGATAACAGTCTGGGCTGTGTCCTGTGCAGAGCCAGCAGGGCCAGCTGGACACCCCGAGGTGCCAAACCCCGCTCTGCTCCATCCACTCCCTGCTCCAGCCCAGTGCTGTTGGATGAGTGGCTGCCTCCCAGCCTGAGCTTTGACCCTCACGTATCTCCAGCCTTCCCCAGCAGTGACAGGGTCTGCTCATCAGCTGGTGACTCAGTTTTGCAATAGAGCCAGCTGAAAAATTTTCAACAGAGCGATTTCTCATCCAGTAAATTCTATTTAAAAATCAAAATATTTCTTCGGCAGTTTGTCAACTTCAATGAAATTTTACACCAGGACAATGTCAAAACACGGTGTTTCGTCACCCTGCATGGGTTCCTCTCAATGGCACTGACTTGCTTCCATTCATTCTGGCCTTTCTGCTTCCACTGCTGCACATCGCTGAATATTGACTCAAACCTTCTAGAGATTTCAGATTCCCGCTGCCTAATGTCTTCGTTTTCTCTGATTTTGCATAATAGGAAAGCAGGAATAAATAATGTAAATAAGGCTTTTCTCTTCTGAACAGTTCCTACATTTTAGATTTTGTGGGAAATGTCCAAATTTCACCTTTTATCTCAATTCATTAACAAAAGGACCTGGGGAGTGTCAGAGCTTCTCCTCCAGTGGAAATTCCACCTTCTGAGCAGCTCCCATGAACACCCAGCCTGACCCAGCTGCAACCTCTGAGTCTGTGGGAAGCTCCAGGGTAGATTTGCAGCAGCCCAAGAGCACAAGTGGCAAATCAGCCTTCTGTGAATCACCATGGCTGTGATGGAGCCTGCCCTCCGTGCAAGGAAAATATACCTCAGCAACAGAAATGAGATCTGAAACCAAATCAGAACAGCTTGCAATATTTATCTACTGTTCTGGGAAGAGGGACTGTAGTGGAACAAATCCTCAGAGTTCTTTTACTCCTAAGATGGGAAGAAGAAAAGAAAATCTGAACGCAGTTTGGCAAAAGTGAGGGAGATGACGCAGGAATGTGAAGGAGCCCCGGGCACTGAGGTGATAACACTGAACAGGCAGCTGCACACAGGTGAGCAGCTAGAACCCACACCAGACACTCCAAAACCAGAGGAGACACTGCTGGTGTAATCATAACACAGTGCTTGTGGAACAGGAGCTGCTCAGTGCAGAGCAGATCTGGGTGAGTTCAGCACAGAGCTGCTCCGTTCCTTCTGGAGCTGCCCTGGGACCGCTGCAGCTCAGTGCCCCCTGCCTGAGCCCTGGCTCGGCTGCTGCAGCTGCTCTCTGTGTCCGGTGATAACCTGGCAGGGCAGGAGGCAGAGGTGGTGAGCACACTGCTGTGGCACTCTGGGGTGACAGTCACCTGCAGGAAGGAGGAACAGGAGCTGGCAGGATGAGACTGATCCAAACTGGAGGCTCCACACTTCTGTCTGTGGAGGAGCCACCCCAGAAATCCAGTGGCACCCAGGGGAATGCCGGCCTTAGAAAAGGCTTCACCCTGTGCCGGGGGGGTTTCTAAGATCACCCATAGATTGACTTCACCTCTGCGAGGCAAACCAAGGGCTGCAGTCCTAGGAGGTGAACAGCCTGGCCGGCAGGACAATTCAAAGGATCAGCTGGTAACAGGTTGATCTTGACCAAACGGTTCCAGTTCCCTCAGCCCTTGCTCCTACACGCACCTAAGCTGGCTCCAGCCCTTGGATCCCACTCCAGAGGACGTGTCCAGCCTGTGACCTGCTCCTCTCCCCCTCCCCTCCAGCCTTTTCCTGTGCTCAGCCAACTGGAGCTGAGTCCAGTTGCGAAATGACCACAGCACAAAGCAGGGCAGTGAGCGTTCCCTCTCCTGGGTGCCCACCCCCGGCCAGAGGTTACAAACTCAAGGTTAGATCATCACTAAAACAGGGTGGGAACTTCCTAGCAGAGCGAGGAAGCCTCTGAGGGCAATCTCAGTGCAAATAAACAAACAGTCTGTTCCAAACGTGACTGATGTGGAGCCCCAAATGTCTGAGGCTGGCTACCCTGCAGCAGAGCCCTGAGGAGCAGAGGCCCCTTGGAAATGCAGTGATCAGAGGGCAGTAACCATGCACAGGAGAGAGCAAAGTGTCAGGGCCAGGCTGCGGTTTCACAGCTGCACTGGCCTGGGCGATGAAATCAGGCCCAGACAGGAAGCAGTTTTCCTCAAGAGTAAGCTGCTATTTTTACCCATCTCATTTCTCCAGTCAAAGACATATTTGGAGTCCATGGACTCTGCTCTGCTGCCTGTCACAACACACCGATGTCTAGAGTGGGGCTGGGCAATGAGCACTGCTGGCTCCCCTCTCCATCAGTGTCCCTCTGCTATCTGAACACCCCTGGTCATCCCAGCTCAGCCCTGATCATCAACACCCCCTGGTCATCCCAGCTCAGCCCTGATTATCAACACCCCCTGATCATCCCAGCTCAGCCCTGATGATCAACACCCCCTGGTCATCCCAATTTACCCCTGGTCATCAACACCCCCTGGTCATCCCAACACCCCCTGATCAACCCAACTCACCTCTGGTCATCCCAGCTCACCCCTGATCATCCCAGCTCACCCCTGATCATCAACACCCCCTGATCATCCCAGCTCATCCCTGATCATCAACACCCCCTGATCATCCCAGCTCACCCCTGATCATCAACACACCCTGGTCATCCCAACTCACCACCCCTGCTCATCTCAACACCCCCTGGTCATCAAGGTTGCCTCCACAGGTCAGACCACTCAGGCCTGGATCCCAGTGGCTGCATCTGCCCTGGGTGAGAGGACCAGGTTGGATTTCCCGTGGATCCACCAGCCCAGGGCGAGCATGAGGGGCTGCAGCAGCCTCAGCAGTCCTGTCCCTGCTACAGCACCTAGCACCCAGATTAGACTCCAGGAATCCTGGAGGAGTAGCTGCAGGGCATGGATGTGAGCTGTGCTCCGCTGTCTCAGCTGCTGTGAGGATCTCTTGTTGTTATTTGTACTCGGAGGCGATGGTTTCCTGCAGCTCCTGTGGAACCTGGCCCTGGTCACAGCCCTGGCTCCCACCCAGGGCTGCAGCTGGGCTGGGCACTGCAGGCATCTCCGTCTGCCACTCAGTGCAAGGTGACAGCTCTGTTTACTCCCCATTTCTCCTTCTCCCCACCCCACAGCAGCCATGTGGGCTGAGGGAGTGGCAGCACTTCCCAAATCCCAGAGCAATAGATCTGGAGTGAAGTCACGAATAACTGCTGCTTCACAGGAACGAGCTGGAAAATAGAGCTGGGAAGGGGGAACAAGCTGTTTGTGCCAGAACCGCTGACATCCAGTAACACCAAAAGGCAATGAGGGGGAACATTACCGTCCCCCTCTCCAGGGCTTGATTTTCAACCAATTTCAGGGCTTGTCTGTGGGAAACCTGAGCTCAGTTGGAGGAAGGTGGAGTGAGAGGGGCAGGGGTTTGCAGCTCAGGCAGGAAGGAGCCCCAGGTCCCCAGTGCCACCGAGGGCTGGGGCAGCTCCCTGTGGCTGTGCCACCCTCCTCCCAGCAGCACCACCACGGGTGTTCTTTCAGCTCTGTGCTTGGTGTCCGTGCACATGCAGTGACCAGAACGTCCCATCACACCACCCTAACACCTCACTGTCCTTCTCAGCAGATGTTCAACAGCAGAAAATGCTCTGCTCTGCAGCTCTCCAAAGCCCCAGTCCCAGCGCTGTCTCCCTCACTCACTGAGAACCCTGCCACACTGCACAGAGAAATCGGGAAGCTGAGGACTAGACTTAATGAAAACATATAAATTAACATATGCCTCCTAGGGGGGTTGTTAGGCTCAGCTCATTAGTGGTTTAAAGCATATCCAATGCTCGAAGATATTTGTTTGTTTGTATTTTTGCAGCTGTCCTTAGTTTTCTTAGGTCAAGTGGAGGTGTGAGGTCCAAAATAGCATCGGGATGGCTGAGCTTATGTTTCCAGCCCTGAAAAAACAATGAAGTGCTAACAAAAAAAAAGCCTTGTAAGAAAGATTTCACTCCAAAGCTCTTTGCAAACAACACACACAACAGCGTGGAAATGCAGGAGCCTCTGCTCCCCGGGGAGGGGAGCTGCTGCCAGCTACTTTGGGAGGAGAAGTGAAATCTCGGTGGCCTGGGGAGAAATTTTGGACACGGATAGCAGAGTAAGAGAAGTGACTGGATCTTTGCTGTGTGAGCACTGCAGCTTAGCTGGGCGGCAATGGGGTCAGAGGAGCCCGTCCATCTCAGCCCGCTGGTCCCCAGCCCTGAAATCAGCCCTGCCTGTACTGAAACCAGCTCTGAACCCAGCCCTGAAATCAGCCCTGCCTGTACTGAAACCAGCTCTGAACCCAGCCCTGAAATCAGCCCTGCCTGTACTGAAACCAGCTCTGAGACCCAACCCTGCCTGCACTAAAATCCAGCATTTAAACCCAGCTCTGAGACCCAGCACTTAAGCCCAGCACTGAGACTCAGCCCTGCAGGGCTTTGCAGGGAGCAGGGACAGCTCTCCAACAGGCTTGGTGTCACTTGGTGACAGTGTCACCTGTCTGAGGTGTGCTGGATGAGGGGGCAGCCCTGAGGGCATGCAGGGCAGCAGGAGGTGCTGTGCTGCAGGCAGGGCAGCACCTTCACCGTTGGGTGACCAAACATTAGACTGGGGGCTCAGGCAAAGCCTGCACACCAGCAGAGAGCTTACAGCAGGACCCCTCAGTGGCTTTGGTTAACTGCAGAGGGACATGCCAGCATTTGTAAGCAAAGAAACTCTACTAAACATAAATGACACCTCAGCTTGTGATGGCCTCTCCATTCCTGGGTATAAACACTGCTGGGAGGTGATGGAAGAACAAACCAGCAAGCAACACTCTGATGGAAACTTTATCCCTGAAAATTGCCCTGAGCACAGCAGGAATTACTGCTCAGTGTCCTACCTTTGAGAAGAGGTCAGGGAGAGTCTTCCCACAAGATCCTCCTTTCTACAGCAGTCATTAACTGCAACCCTTTGCCATCAAGAGAAAAAACCACATCTTTAGAGCCCCAGAGGTGAAGGCAGAGGCTTTGTCAGTGTCGAGGGATGGGGTGGCTTTTTGAGTAACACTGGGGCACTTGGACTGTCCCCTCCATTTACCAGCAGCCCCTAACAAGCAAAACCCTCCCCTCCCCTGGCACTCTTGTCCCACTTCCACCTCACAGATTTAATCCTAAAAGTTAAACTATGGTTAAACTATGACTGTGGAAGGCACCAGGATTCCATTTTTTGGGTGGAGCCAGAATCTCACCAGACAGATTTCAGTGGGGCAAGAGCAGGTTCACTCTCAGGTTGGAGAGATGCTGTGTGGCTGCAGGAGGAGCCAGGATCTCAGGCGAGGGCTGAGCCCCGTTCCGGCAGGCAGGACAGGAGCTGGGGCACCTTATCTCATATTGCTCAGACCCAAACCCCTTCCAGGAAAGTGTTGTTGTTTTGATCCTTCTTCGAGGGAATGAGCTCAGATGAAACTGAAGCAGGTGCTAATTAAAACCAGGACTATTCTTCAAACTGGGCTTTTAATTACTGTGAATATATGTCAAGGAAAGTTGCAAAGAAAAATAGTAATTTCTTGTGCTACCTGTCATTTTCACTTGATTACCATCACACTTTTCTGTAGAGCAAAAACATCAGTCCTTCATAACAAACTCCTCTCTTGGGGGCTGGTGTGAATTGAGAGCTGTGAGGCCCTGCCATGGGCTCCAAAACTAACAGCATAATGTCTGTAACAGACATGCTACCTAATTAAATTGTTAGGAACAGGCTTTTATATCTTTAACACCTAATTTACTATTGTTTCTTTGAAAGTGTTTGGCTTCCCTGTGGTTTTTTGGGCCTCCCTTCTCTGTTTTACGATGGCTTTTAAGTTTTTTGTGTGTGTTTCTACTAAATAACCATTTTGGAAGTTTTGTTCGGGTCCTGGCTCGAGCGGGACTGAGGGAAGCAGGAGCCTGTTTTACTGTTGTTCATGCTGGGTGAGTTACCACTACCGTGCTAATTATGTAATTACTCTATTTTAATAGCTATTGTACACTACTTTATTGCTAACAAATCTGATTTCCTCTTTCTTCGCTCACTGATCGAACAGTAAAGGCGCAGGGACACACACAAACATTACACAACTCCAAAAATCTCCAGCCAGGGCTGGCAGGGCTCTCACCATACCCAAGCATCTTCCAGGCAGCAGGTTTAGCCAAACCTGCTCCACACTAATGACCACGTAATTCTTGATTACTGGGAAGACACAAAATTTAATTCATTTCTCAAGAACCAAGTGCCCCACAGCTGTTGCTCAGGGAGTGTATAACGTGCTCACTACAAAAATCAGGGGTTACACCTGAGATGTTTGGACTGTGCTGTACCAGAAATGAGTAATGAACGTGTTAATCAGCTACTTCCTCCCTTCTAGTTGGAAAAAAAAAATAAGAAAAGAAATACTTGGCCCCAGAGAGATGAGGGAACATATGTTCCAAAATATTCCTGAATTCTGCACAATCATTTGGAGTCCATGGCTGACAGGACACAGTTGGGTGCTCAGGGATATCAGAATGCAGAGGGGCAGGATGAAAAGGGAAAATGTTACCTGGAGTCTATCCCATATGAAATTCCATCATAATAGCAAAATCTTTTTTTCCTCCCCTCCTTATTTTTGCCCACAGCCAGACCCAGATCTCATTCCCAGTTTATCTGAAGGAGAACCAGTCTCCAGGCAGGTAAAACATACATTGAATTCAGCTGGACTTTCAGTGATAAATCACTGTGCCTGCTCCTTCCCACTGACACCGACTGGGCCCCAGTGCCCTCCTGTGTACCAGAAGGATCCCTGCAAACAGCAGCGAGCTCTGACGCTTCACATTCCTCCTTAAATCCACCCCTTGCCAGCATCCCCTCCAAAAGCTGACAGCAAGAAGCCTTGCAGGAGGCTGCTGGTGTGCTAAGACCACTGTCTATCATAGTGAGCAATATTGGCTCGGCTCTCCCTGTGCTCGCTCTCTGTCTGCACCCATCTGCTGCCTTTCCTCTCCTGCTCGGCACTGGGTCAAGGACAAAAGCTTTGGGATGCTGGGAGGGTACCAGTGAGTGCAGGGAGGCAGCCACATATGTGTGTGTGTGTGTGTGTGTGTGTGTGTGTGTGTGTATGTGTATGTATAATGTGTATGTGTGTATGTGTGTGTGTTTGTACGTGTGTGTGTGTGCTTCTGGATGCACAGACATGTGTATGGATATACTTCTGTATTTGTCTATACCATCTGTATCTATATCATGCACCAAAAGCACTGTGGGCAGCATGAGAGGGGGATTCTGTCCCTGTGCTCAGGTGAGTGCCCCACCTGCAGAGCTGCCCCAGCACAGGGAGGAGCTGCAGCTGCTGCAGCCAGCCCAGAGGAGGCTCCAGGATGAGCAGAGGATGGAGCAGCTCTGCTGGGAGGAAAGGCTGGCACAGTTGGGATTGTTCACCTGGACAGGAGGAGCTTTGGGGTGAGCTCAGGGTGGCCTTGAAGGAGCTGCAGGAGAGCTGGAGAGGGAGCTGGGACAAAGGGATGGAGGGACAGGACACAGGAAATGGCAGGGCGGGGTGGGATTTTGGGCAGGAATTTTTCCCTGGCAGGGTGGACAGGGCTGGCACAGGGAGCTCAGGGCAGCTGTGGCTGCCCCTGGATCCCTGGCAGTGCCAAGGCCAGGCTGGACATTGGGATTGGAGCAATGGGACAGTGGGAGGTGTCCCTGCCATGGCAGGGGTTGGAATGAGGTGACTTTTTAAGGTCCCTTCCAGCTTGAATCATTCTGTGATTCTCTGATTCCAGGACTCTGATCCAGAAGACCATCATGACAACACTAACTGAGATCCACCTGCAACCTCTTCCTTTCAGACCCCTCATTCATTTCCCAGCCAGGTTTTTAGGATGTTCTTCAGAAGGGTCCAAACCTGGTCCCTTGGCCACAGGCTGTGTTCCTCAGAGCTGGATGGATGTCAAATCTCTGAGTGGAGATCCCGTGCACAAGCTCCATTCCACCAGCTTCTCCCTCCCACCCTGAAGGAGTTAAGCAGAATTTCCAGCATTTTTAACTTATATTACTCACTTGTATTGAATTATTCTTGGATCAGATATTAAATGGAGATTTTCCATATAATATCTGTCACAGATGGAAAAAAACCCATCATCTATGGATGAGTGTAATCCATTCATTGGTTTACGGATCCAGCCCCCTCCAGGGATTGTCAGAAATAAACACGATGTCCCTGCTTGCTGGATTTTTGCATTTGGATTGCTGAGCTAGCTGAAAAAATGTGTGAAATGGCATGAAAGCCGACAGCTCCCTATTGACTCGGCATACGAACAGGCTCCCATGTGTTATTTATTCAGCAAGCCCATGCACTGTGGCGTGTACATGAAACGCAAGCCTGCTCTGAAATTCGAGGGGATAATAATCAATAATGCTTTGTTTGGAGCGCAGCTTTCATCTGCAGAACCCGGAGCAGTGGCAGGGAGCTGGGGAGGGGGGCGGACATAGACCCTCACTCCAAAGGCAGGACTGGAACCTGTCCCTCCACCCTGCCGACCCCAGGGACACGGCACCTCTGGCATCCCAGACACGTTAAACCCATGCAGTTTGGTTTGTTTGCTTGTTTTTTATCAAAGCAGTCTCTGCCAGAGCAGCTTTCCAGTTACCTGCAAGGACGAACTGCACTGATTAAAACTACTTGTTCTTTGGGAGTTCCTGGGAGGAATTGGGGATATCAGCGTGCCCAAAGCGAGGGGATGGCAAGGTGGGAAAAGCCAAGGCTGTTTGCAGCCCGAGCTGTGATTCCTGCACACGAGGTGGCTGCAGCGTCCCCTGCCAGGCTGGTGCCAGGCTGGTGCCACCGCGTCCCCCGGGTCACCCGGCTGGGCGCGCCCGCAGCGCTGCTCGTGGCTCAGCTCCAGGACAGCATCACCCCCGGCACACAGCTACTCTCGCTCGGGGATAATTAGTATTTCCCCCATCTGCTCGATAGGCAGGGGAGCGCTGCCAGGGTGTTTAACTCTTCCATCCTCAGGCGTGCCGCTCCCGCTCGCACTCTGCTGGAGGCTCGGGAGGTTTGGGTGGGATCCGGCCTCCCCCGAGCCTCCGCGGGCTGCGAGGAGGGGAAGGCTCTGTCCCGCTCCCCACTTGGTCTCATCACCGAACCCCTGCGATTCCCTGTGTGCAGCCAAGCCCCGCTGCTGTGCCCGGCACGGGTGACAGCTCTGTGCCCCGAACAGGTGACAGCTCTGTGCCCTGCACAGGTGACAGCTCTGTGCCCTGCACAGGTGACAGCTCCATGCCCGGCACGGGTGACAGCTCTGTGCCCAGCACGGGTGACAGCTCTGTGTCCCGAACAGGTGACAGCTCTGTGCCCAGCACAGGTGACAGCTCCGTGCCCAGCACGGGTGACAGCTCTGTGCCCAGCACGGGTGACAGCTCTGTGTCCCGAACAGGTGACAGCTCTGTGCTCGGAACAGGTGACAGCTCTGTGTCCCGAACAGGTGACAGCTCTGTGCCCTGCACGGGTGACAGCTCTGTGCCCGGAACAGGTGACAGCTCTGTGCCCTGCACGGGTGACAGCTCTGTGCCCGGAAAAGGTGACAGCTCTGTGCCCTGCACGGGTGACAGCTCTGTGCCCGGAACAGGTGACAGCTCTGTGCCCTGCACGGGTGACAGCTCTGTGCCCGGAACAGGTGACAGCTCTGTGCCCTGCACGGGTGACAGCTCTGTGTCCCGAACAGGTGACAGCTCTGTGTCCGGCTCCTCTGCGCCCTCCCCAGCCAAGGCAGGTCCCTGTGCAGCCCTCGGAGGCAGAGCAGGATGGCAGCCCGAAAGGCTGAGGCAGGATTAGCGCTGCTCCTGCTCCTTTCCCGGTTAATTCAGCACATCACCCCCACTTGGCTCCCTCCTTCCCTGGGGTGCCCAGCGCGCTCCCTCGCTGAGGTTCATGCCTCCTCCTCCCCAACACCCTAAAGAAACAGGAGATTTCCTCGCTAATTTGTATGTGTCTAATTTTCATATCAACAAAGCAAAGCCATGATTTGAGGCTTTTCGGGCTTTGCTTTCTTCCTCACCACATTCCCGCTCCTACTGAGGCCGGTTCCATTCCTCCACTCCTTTCCCAGATTTCAGTATCCACAGGTTTCTGGGTTAACAACAAAATAACACAGGCTGGAACCTGTTCAGATGACTTTTTTTATTAATTATTTTTATTTTCTCGCTTGGAAAACCTTTTCCCCTCTCTTTCACCCTCCCCGCCAGGGAGTTCAAAGGGACATGTTCGCAAACAGGGGCAGGGCAGCTCTCCACACCCACACTTGCCACCTTGAGGGAGGGAGCGGCACAAAAACTCGCTGGTGAACATTTGTGCAAATATTCATTTGGCATCTGCTAATGTCAAGTCTGGCTGGATTGGGGCTCGGAGCTGCAGAAAAGCATAAATGAGTCAGGCAGACAGCAAAAGCCGAGCTCCTCGTTATGCAAACAGGAGCCTCTCACAGCAGCTCTTGTGCACGGGGAAGGGGTTCCTGCTCCTTATTTCTGCCCTGCTTTGTGCTGCCCTTCCATGACTCACCATGACTCTTCTCGTGCAGAGCTCCTGTGTGCCGAATGCTGGACAAACCTCCAGCCCCAAAAAGACCCCAAAAAGAGCTGGGCAGGCAGGGGCAGCAGCAGCAGTGGTGCTGGTTGTAGTGTTGGGTGCAGGTGTAGCTCTAGGTGAGCAAAGACTCGTTCTTTATTCATGCAAACAGCTCATGAGTGCATGGAGCAGGACAGGTAATTGAGTCAGGTCTGCTGCTTTCACCATTGCACCCACAGCCTGGATCCTGCAGCAGCCCTCCTCACCCCTGGATCCCAGCACATCCCTCCTCACCCCCTGAGCAGCAGGGTCTTGGGTTCCTGGGTTTGACTGAAAACATTGGGGAGATGAAGCTGAATTCCTCCTCATCGGCCTAAAGACTTTCTTATTATTTATGGCTGAGAAAGATTCCCACCAGAAATGTGTAGTTGCTTATAATTTAAATGTTTCTTCTACCTCAGGAAATTTCCAGGAAGGTCTAATAGTAAACACAATAATGTGCCCATAAGTTACAAATCGGTGATCCTGTTTGTTTAATTCACTTGCCCAGAAAAAAAATAAATACAAAACTGATGGTGTTTTTTGTTTGTTCCCTAAAACAATGTTATCAGTACGTGCCTCGGTGCCTTGTTGCTGCAATTATAAAGGTTTTTCCTGCTGGAAAGTGAGTCAGCTTAACTTTTTTCTTTTAAACTAATGACCATTTAATGTCAGATAAAAGGTTTAAAGGAACGGATTAAGTACCACTTTCAACAGAGATGGTGGGAGATAATTGACGAAATCTACCCCTGATATCCATGCAGGACATCGAATGGAGAGTTTGAGATAGAGCAGAGCAAGGGAACCCAGCAAGGGAGGCCCTGCCCTCCCCGTGCAGGTGGGCACTCCCATTGTCCCCTCCATGTCCCATTGTCCCCTCCATGTCCCATTGTCCCCTCCATGTCCCATTGTCCCTCCATCTCATCTCCCACTGTCCCCTCCATCTCCCACTGTCCCCCCCATGTCCCATTGTCCCCTCCATGCCTCATTGTCCCTCCATCTCATCTCCCACTGTCCCCTCCATGTACCATTGTCCTCTCCATGTACCATTGTCCTCTCCATGTCCCATTGTCCCTCCATCTCATCTCCCACTGTCCCCTCCATCTCCCACTGTCCCCGCCATGTCCCATTGTCCCCTCCATGCCTCATTGTCCCTCCATCTCATCTCCCACTGTCCCCTCCATGTACCATTGTCCTCTCCATGTACCATTGTCCTCTCCATGTCCCATTGTCCCTCCATCTCATCTCCCACTGTCCCCTCCATCTCCTGCTGTCCCCTCCATCTCCTGCTGTCCCCTCCATGTCCCAGCACATCCAGGATCTCCAGCCCTGCCCTGCTCCCTCCAGGAAGATGCACTCCCTGGGACCAGCTGCACCGTCCAAACAGAGAAGGTGCATGGCAGATGTGAAGCTGATAATGCACTCCCAAAAGGAGATAATGGAACCAAATGCTCCAGTTCAGGTCTCTGCCAGCAGACAGAGGCACAGCCCTCCCCTGATTCTCTAATCTCCAGCTACAGTGACATTTTCACCTGCACCCACCACTACTTCTCTGCAAACCAAATGACTTTTAATCTTTTATCCTGCACACTTCTTTGATCCATTTTTCTGCCATGTTCAAGGACTTGGGGTGATTTCTCCTGGAGCAATGATTTTCTGCGCTCTTTGAGCAGGACAGAGCCCACCTGCAGGGCTGCCTCAGGTGTCACTGCTTCCCTCTGCTCATTGCCAAAGCCACCCTGGATCTGGCTGTGTGTCCCAGGGCAGCGTGCCCCTTTTCCCTGGGGCTGTGGGGCTGCCAGGAGAGCCTTTCATTGCTGCTCTGCTGCAGGAACCTCTTGGCTCAGGTGGAAAGGTGTTTAACGAAGCACAGGCATTCACTCCATCACTGCTCCCTCACTGCACGGAAGTCACCTACAAATTTACATGTCATGAATTCCACCCAAGGGCAGGGTTTTGCTTTATTTGCCAAGTCAGTCAGTTCCTGAAGGCGATCCCTGCCTCCTGAGGCAGCTGGGAGCTGCCTGTGGGATCTGCCTCGCTCCATGCACTGGGAGAGTGGTGCCCTGAGAGGACAAGGGCTTTGCTGGCCCTGTGGCCCCAGCACCGAGTGAAGCCACCCTGTGTTCGGAGGATCCAGCTGGAAGGAGTGAGGCTCTGCCCTCACTGTGTTCTCTCACGAGCTGGCCCCGGTCTGGGTTCACACCTTGCACAGGTACAGAGCAAACCTCCAGCCCTGAGTCACTTGGCTGCTGCTGTAGATCCGAGATTAGGGCACCTCGGGCTGCGTCCAGACCACCCAGGGCAGTCTGTGGGCAGGGCCCACGGCAGGGCACACAGCAGGGCAGGGCACACAGCGGGGCAGGGCACATGGCAGGGGAGGGCACACAGTGGGGCAGGGCACACAGCTGGGCAGGGCATACAGCAGGGCAGGGCCCACGGCAGGGCACACAGCAGGGCAGGGCACACAGCTGGGCAGGGCATACAGCTGGGCAGGGCCCACGGCAGGGCACACAGCAGGGCAGGGCACACAGCTGGGCACACAGAGGGGCAGGGCACACAGCAGGGCAGGGCACATGGCAGGGCACACAGCGGGGCAGGGCACACAGCGAGGCAGGGCACACAGCTGGGCAGGGCACACAGCTGGGCAGGGCAGGGCACATGGCAGGGCACATGGCAGGGCAGGGCACACAGCTGGGCGGGGCACACAGCTGGGCAGGGCACACAGCGGGGCAGGGCACATGGCAGGGCAGGGCACACAGCTGGGCAGGGCACACAGCTGGGCAGGGCACACAGCGGGGCAGGGCACATGGCAGGGCAGGGCATGCAGCGGGGCAGGGCACATGGCAGGGCACATAGCTGGGCAGGGCACATGGCAGGGCACACAGCTGGGCAGGGCACACAGCAGGGCAGGGCACACAGCCGGGCAGGGCACATGGCAGGGCAGGGCACACAGCGGGGCCGGGCACATGGCGGGGCACATAGCTGGGCAGGGCACATGGCAGGGTACACAGCTGGGCAGGGCACACAGCTGGGCAGGGCACATGGCAGGGCACATAGCTGGGCAGGGCACATGGCAGGGCACACAGCTGGGCAGGGCACACAGCCACAGCCAGGCAGGGCACACAGCCGGGCACACTTGGGCAAAGGTCTCCTTGGAGAGAGGTGTCTGTGGAGCTTCTTGTAGGGATGGAAAGGTAAAAGCCTGAGGATGGACCCTACAAGTGTCCTGTGGGGCCATCATGGAGTCTTTGCTGCTCCTTTAGCCAGAACAGGAGTGTGAGAACAGCAGACTCTGCCACACAGGACAGGCCAAGGACTCAGAGCACATGTGGAGTTACTTCATTCTTTCTCCAGATATTTAACGCTGCCCGACACCCTGCCCCTCTGAGGCTGCTCTCCAGGCTCCCACTGTCTGAGCCCAAAGCTGATTTCCATGCTACATGTTAGTTTTCCCCAAGTCAAGAACTCCTCTCTTTCAGCAGTTTTGACATTTGCTGCCTTTCATTGAATTTCTCTGTGTTGGGAGAGCAGGTGAGTGGGAGATCCCAATTTACTTTCTCTGCAGTCTAGACTATTCATTACTTTCCTGTCTCTAAATGAAGCAGGCACAGTCCTTTCAATACCTACATAAAGCATTCCCTCACCAGGCCTCTAAGTATTTTCATTGTCAGCCTCTGAACACTTATTATTTCCACTATATCCCCTTTTGAGATCAGATATCCAGGGAGAAGCTCGGCGTGCTAGCAAGGGTCTCCTCCGGACCTATGCTGTGAGCACACAGGAATTAGGGAATATTTTACCTCCCTCTCTTTAACCATCCTCATATTTTGTTTTACTCCCACAACAGCAAAGAGGAAAAAAGCCCCCGGAGTGGCTGTGATTGCGCTCGTTCTGTGAGTGTAAACGATTACAATTAACGTGGAACCCGACAGAGTGCAGGCACAGCCTGAATTATTCCTCGCCATGCCTTGCCTTGCAGTTATCAGGGGTGAATTTATCTGCCATTGTGCTGCCCATTCACCTAGCTTTGTGTGGTCTGACAATATCTCAACCCAAGGTGGTATATGGTTGCAGGCACTGCCGCTCTCGTTATTTACAATGGCTAATTAAGATCCTGCTACAACCTTCATCCCACCCTTAATTCTTATGAAGCAGCCAACAAAAGGTTTTGATTTCCTTTTTGGCTGGAAGACCTTTTGGCTTCTGCAAAAAGGGGATTAAGAATGAAAGCACATAAAGGTATGTGCACAATCACAAAGTCATAACAGCTCTCCCAGTGCAGTCTCCCAGGAATGAAATGCAGCATTAGCAAGAAGGGCTAATTGGGACCGGTTTAAAGAGTGCACATTGTGTAGCTCAGTCCGGTAACACTTTTGATCAGGCAGACAACACAGCCACAAATTGCTTTCTTCCCCCTCCAAAATATCTGACCCTGCAGGAAACGGTGTTTTACCTTTCCCAAGGAATCCAGACAGGCAGGCAGGCAGACGGAGGGTGCACACGAGCTGTGGGAGCAGCCAGCTGCTCTGCAGGGCACAGCCTGCAAGCCCAGCTCTCTGCCAGCTCTGGGCACATGCAGGCTCCCTGTCCCTGTCCCTCAGCGTCCCCAGGGGCTGGTGCTGGCCCTGATGGTGGCTGCCACTGCCACTGTCACGGCAGCTTTAGGATCAGCTGGAGTCACAGGCAGGCAGCTCACCCAGACTCTCTGCAGAGTGCTTGAGGCACTGCTGTCAGCTCTGGGTTTCCAATTGCTCTCCATCAGCTCTTGGCCTTCCAGAGGAGCTGGGCCTCACATCCCTGCTCTCAGGCTCCTTCTAGAGGGCCTCCCCACTGCACACCTTTCTCTGGAGCCTCCCTGCTGCCCACCCTGCCCCGTGGGGATCAGCCCTGGTCCCCCATGGGCAAGCACCCCATGCAGGCTCTCCTGCAGTGCTCTGGTCCCCAGAGCCTGTCCCCAGCCCAAAGACCTCCCCTCTCTGCCCCTGCATCCCTGAGACAGCTCTGCAAGTCAAGCCTGGGAATCTGGTTCCTTAGCTCTTGGCAATGCCATCCTCCCAAATGTCATGGCATGCAGAAATCTATGAAAACCAGAGGCCTGGGACATGTGTTTTTGTTTGTTTGCATGTGCCAACATATCCAATGGCTCAGAAATGTGTGCCTGTGAAAGCTGCATGTGTGTTATTCATTTAGGATTATTTTCAGTACTTATAATAGGAGGCTCATTTTATCCTTTTGAGAGCTCTTGAGCAGAGATGATCACGGCCCAAAAGCCTGCCATGGTTGTAAACAACATCCAAGCTCCACATCGCTGTCTCTCCTTGGAAAACGGTCCCACCAAGGAGTGCAGGGGTTTTCACTCTGTGCTCGTGTCAGATACACAGATAAAGAGGCAGCTCATTTCTCTAGACTCCTTTGTAAGCCCCAGCCAAGATTTTTACATTCTGATTCATGCAAATCCGATCATCTGATCAAAGTAACATGTGCTACCTCCCAGGAACTCGGGCCCTGCTGGCTGGGCCATGGCCCATCCCTTGCACAGCACTGCCTTCCCTCTGGCTCCTGGCAGCACACAGAATGCCTCTGGAGCAGCTGCTCCAGGCCTGAGCCATGGTCACCTCCCAGCTGCCCATGGTCACCTCCTAACTGGCCATGGTCACCTCCCTGCTGGCCATGGTCACCTCCTAACTGGCCATGGTCACCTCCCTGCTGGCCATGGTCACCTCCTAACTGGCCATGGTCACCTCCCAGTTGGCCAGGGTGGGCTATGGTCCCAGCCAGCTCCAATCTGCCACCACAAGGGCTGCTGACTCTGCACAGCCTCACATACACCGGGACAGCCTTTCCCTGCACCCATGCCAGGGTTTCTGCTGGCCCCTCTCTCCTGGACAGTCACAGTGGTGTACCCCAAAAATGGGCACATGCCTATGGATCCCCAAGCTGCCAAGCTTTGGGGTGAAATTTCTGTTACAAATTTCTCCCATGATTGCCATAGCTCATTGCATTCACTGGGGACAAAAGCAGGTTCAGAATTTCCTCTTGAGCAGACAAAAAATGGCCCTTCCAAGACTGGGATTGCACAAGGCGCTGAAAACACATCCCTGGGGAGGAACAAGCTGGGAAGAGGAATGCCAGCATCAGCTGCAGAGCTTCCCCCAGCTGGGCCACGCTGTCCTGCATGCAGGACATCCCCAAACACCACAGAGCTCGGGATGCCTGCGCTGCTGAACCAGGAGGAAACTCCCAGCAGAGCCTTTGGTGCGGTTACGTCTTCTGTTATTCCTGGCCGCTGCGGTTGTTTTTTTCAAAACAAAGACAGTGTTTTCTATCCTTTAGGCCTGAGCAGACCAATTCATCTCTCTTTAGTTGGGTTTGATGTGGCTTGGGAAACTCAAGGGGTTGTTTTCCAAGCCCAGCATAACTCACTCACGCTTCCTGTGGCTCAGCCATGCGTCCTGCAGCCTGGCAGCCCCTGGGGTGTGCAGACAGCTCCCTTCAGTCCAGCCTGGCAGCCCCTGGGGAGGGCACACAGCTCCCCTTCAGTCCAGCCTGGCAGCCCCTGGGGTGGGCACACAGCTCCCTTCAGTCCAGCCTGGCAGCCCCTGGGGAGGGCACACAGCTCCCCTTCAGTCCAGCCTGGCAGCCCCTGGGGTGGGCACACAGCTCCCTTCAGTCCAGCCTGGCAGCCCCTGGGATGGGCACACAGCTCCCTTCAGTCTGCTCCAAGGCTGGGGAGCAGCCCTTGCCCAGGCAGGTGTCAGCCACCTTCACACTGCACTGCTGGGAGTAACCTTTCCATGATTTCCTGACTAGAAACGAGTCCCACCCACAACAAACACAGTCAGGGACTGCTCACCACCAGCCCAGAGCTCACAACTTGGCTTGTCTGTGCCAGTGACCACTAAATCCTTGGGTCTTGGTGGCCATAGAGCCCCCAGTACGTGGCAGACCTGGCTGAGGGACGGGGACTCTGTGGAGAGCACACAGTATAGAACATGTCCTTGGGCTGGCACCTTAACACAGGCACTGCAAACTTCACATGCCTAAGGAGGAAGGAAACAGAGTTCTGAGCTTTGCTCCCACCAGCCAGGGCTCAGCCTCGGTGAAAGGGGCAGGAGGAGGGCAGCAGGAATGGGGGGACAGGGACAAGGACTGCGCTCTGCACCCATCCACGGGCTCCAGAAAAGGTTCTGCGAGTGCAGAGAGGCAGCATTTGCTAAAGCAACAGAAAACTGCCACAGGATTGAAGGTTCAGTGCAGAGCTCAAATCAACTTCAACTGACAAATAGGCAGGGGAGACTTTTTTATACATCACATAACTGCTTTTTACTTTCAAAACTTCTCTTTTCCCCCCTATGAAATCACATGTATTTAAAAAAATTAAAGAAATCTTTAATAGAGTGAACTAAATGTCTCTGGTAAACCCAAATCACTCCACTCAGAACTTTGTCTCACTTAAAAAGAAAAAAAAAAAAAGAAAAGTTTCAGTTTGACCTGGTTTTTCCTCCCTAATTTTTCAGCTCACACTGTTGGAAATAACAGTCTACATAGGTTACATCATTTGTGAGGAATCTCCTCTCATCTGTCTCCAAATGAATAACAACAAACATTCAAAAAATAATTGAAGTTTTATATATATCCCTTGGCCATTCAGGTGGTATGGCTGGCACGAGACATAGGCACTTTAAACAGCTGTTGTGAATCTCAAGTATAAACTTCCACCCTTTGGCACAGCACCAGGAAATTCTGCAGAGGAATATACCTGCTCTGCCTGGCAGCAGACACAGCCCTCGGCGTTTCATGCCTTCAGAGTGGACACAGAGAAAAGCTGGGGTTTTAGGGGACACACAGAAAATCTGTTTTACTGGGGACACAGAGAGAGAAAAGCTGTTTTATTGGGGGACACAGAGAAAAGCTGGGGGTTTAGGGGACACAGAGAGAGAAAAGCTGTTTTCCTGGGACACCCCTGCTCTGTGACCCTTTTCCCTCAGGTGGATGAGCGTGGCTGAGAAGGGCTGGGGGAATGCACAGACACCCCCCCCTCACCAGAGCTCCTCTTCCTCCTGCATCAGCAGATTTGTGGAGTAATCCAGTGGTCTAAAGCATCCCAACCACCACTACACACACACATCTTCACCTGTTCCAGCCTTATTTCTCAGATGCAGGCATGGTTACACAGCTGTGGGAGCCAAAGTCGCCCCTGCTTTCTGTTAGCCAACCTGTCCCTCCCAGAGCTGACTCCAATTGCTCAGTCAGAGCTTCCTGGGTGGACAAACTCTCCTGGACAACACAAAGCTGGAGTCCTTAACCATGGCTGAGATCCTGTTCCACTGCTTTTGTGGCAGTACAGAGACACCAAACTGAGCAGAGAATCAGGGAAAGCTGATGGACATCACCAGGCACAGCCCTGCAGTGTGTGCCTGCCCAGCCTTGCTCCAAGACAAGCCAACTGAGCAGAGCACTGGTGTGAGTGTGCCTGCTCAGAGCTACACACACACTAATGCCATCACAGAGTCATGTCCCTCGATCCTGAGGAGAATCCCAGAACAGCAATTAAATCCTCATTAATAATCCTCAATTATTAAGTAAATCAAATGCAAAGACTTCATGGGAAATCTCAGCTCACATTCAGGGCAGCTGAAGATTTTCTGAAAGGACAAAATGAGGATGAACACCACAGAAAGCTGACAAGTTCCTTCTGTGCTCTGGGGGTGAGGGAGGGCCCTGTCCAGCCACCCCTAACCCAAACCAGCTCCTGGCCTGAGCCTGAGCACAGCCCTGTGCTGCTGGGCACAGGAGGGATTTCGCCTATTTCTGTTCAGTCCCTGAGCGTCTCCTATCCAGAGCACCCTTCTGTCTAATGTGAAGGTGCTCTGTGAATTCTGCTATGAATTCTTCTCACCTCTGCCCCTGCTTTTGTTGTTAAAAAAGCCTGAAAGCAAATGTTCAAATACAAACACTTAATGTGCCCCATCAGCCAACAAATGCCTCCAGCATCACTTCATCCAGGTGAGCCTCAATGTCCTCACCTTTGCCTTTGCACAGCCTGAGGAACCTGTCCCACTGCTCACAGGAAATACTCCTGAGAGCCAGTGAGGGACCCAGCTGCACATTGATTGTAGGGCCCCTCACTCCCAGTGCCACTGTGGGACAGGGAGAAGATCCTCCCTGCTTGCTCCCAGCCTCAGTCTGGAAGAGGAGATCCCTTCTGCCCGGACTTCTCCAGCCTTTACTTTCCTCACCCCTTTGAATTTGTCCAGTGGCAAACAAACCCTGTCGTTCTAACAGTGAAACCATCAGGGCCATGGGCCATGGCAATATTTCAAGGAGAAAAAAGGCACCATAAATCCTTCCTCACTCTGGAAATCAACTGGGTGTCTCCTCTTGGAGGTAGTAATGCAGCAAATCTCCAGCTGCTCCCAATCCTCCACCCCAGCACTCCTCTGAACTTCCCCCAAATCCTTCCCACATGAACCAATGTGAAGACAAAGCTGGCAAAGCCTTCCAGCCCCCACCATCCCATTCCAGTGTGGCTCCTGCTCCTGTGCTTGTGTCCAGGTGCCCAGGAGAGCAGCTCCCAGTGAGCCCCTGGGACAGGAGGGACTCCCTGGCATGAGGCATCACCTGCTCAGCTGCCCAGCTCTCCTGCCCAGCGTGGAGTGGCCCTGCTCAGCACTGCTCGTTTTTCTCTAGGCTTGCAAGGTTTGGAGATTGGTTCAGATAAGCATCCTCAAGCTTGCATGCTTATCTGCACCATCTCCCAAACAGCTTTGATCTGCAGGATTTGGCTGCAGCTCTCAAAGTTATCTTGGGAAAGCTTGTTCTGGGGAGAGTCATTCTCCTGATTAACAAGAAAAAGCTTTCTCAGTGGCTTTGAGCATTTCCAGCCCTGGCTGTAGCCAGGGACTGCAGCCGTGTCTGCACATGGAGAGGAGGAAAAGCCAAGTGAGCTTCTCCTCACAGCTCCACTGGGCTCCCCTGCCATTCCAGCTACAATCTGAGCTCAGATAGTTCAGCTTGCTTCTTTCCCCACTTCCTGCTTGTGGGGCACTCTACATCCCCCATATCCTGTGCAGAATGCTGGAGGGAGAGCTGGCTGGACTGGCCAGGGGAACGAGTCCCTGGATGAGCTGGGTGAACCAGGACAGGGGAGAGGACAAGTTTTAAAAGGCATAATTCTGAATTAGACAGCTGAAAGCCAGAGCCCCTCTGAAAGCTCCAGTGCAGGAAACACAAGGCACACATAAGTACGTGTTAATGCAGGCAGATATTCATTTTCCAGTTTACTTTCTGCTTGGCCACAGCTTTAGGAAATGTTCCTTGGGCTGAAAAGTATCAAATGTGCTGCTCTCAAAAAACACTGGCATGGGTTCCCTCTCACTGAGCCCACCACCACCCTACTGAGACCCTCCTTGTGAAACAGCCAGGGAGGAAGAGGAAGAGGAAGGTGCTGTTAGGGAGCAGCAGGAACAGAATCAGCAATGAGGTTTATAGTGGGGAAACTGCCCCCAACATTTCCTGCTGGCCTCGCATGAAGGAGAAAAACACATTAAAAACCACTGCTCGGGGAGGGGAAAGAAGTGTGAACAGCAAAAATATGGACATATGTTTTAAATAATTTTTTAATTGTTGAGGCAGTAATACTTGGTTCATGGAACTGCAATATACAGAGAGGTGAAATAAATAGCTTATATATATATAATATATATAATATAGCTGGTTTTAAAATATTCCCTTATCATTGGTGTACTAGGTCATCTTGTAGTCACTTGAGTTAGTTAGCAGCATTCTCCAGAAGTGAGCAGGATGCAGGATCACGGAGCCGTGAGTCCCTATGTCGTCAGAGGCTTGCAGAGGGTCGGTGCCAGAGCTCCTGGGCTCATCCCTGCAGCTCCAGCCTGGCCTGGCCGGCAGCAGGCAATAAATAATTACTGCCCGCCCCCCTGGTGGGGCAGGCTCTCAGCAACTTTGGGAAAGAACTTGGGTTTTCTTTGGTTTGATTTATTTATTTTTGATAAATTTTTTTCCCTCTGGGGATATGCTTCAGAAGTTGTCCTTTCCAAAAAAAAAAAAAAAAAAAAAAAGCAAAATAAGCACCTTTGTGTCATCAACAACAAGAAGTCAATTTAAATAGAGCAGTTCATTTCATTTTTCAAGTCACAATAAATCCCGAACAGCATTCCCCAGCATTTGCCATCTAGTCTTTTATTAATTTTTTTTATTTTTATTTTTTTTTAAACACAATGTACAAAAATAGAGCTTCTTCCTTATTTTTAATGTAAAAATATTCCTCTGGTGCAGTTTTTTTTTTTTTTCTTTTTGCGGTTTCTTATTGTGACACGGTTTTTGTGTGTTTTTAGCTGGGGTTGGTGGGTCGTATTCTCTTAGTCCTCTTGGTGACTGTTGTGTACTTGAAAGGTTTCTGTATCTCCATTTGCCCCTTTGGGTATCTCTTCATAAAGTGTACATCTTGCTGGTTTTCCCGGGTCTTGGGCCCTTTCCGTGGCCTCCCTTTTTTGGTGAATCCAACGTACCAGCCTGAGTATTTCGCAGACATCAGCGCCGTGTAGTTGTTTTCCAGGACTTTTTCAATGAAGACACACTCCTTGCTGGTGCCATCAGGCTGAAAAAGGGGGAAAAAAAAAAGGAAAAGAAAAAATAAATAATCCAAATGCAATCTCAGTGACCAAAACCCAATTTGGCATAAATAAAATCATCACATCTGGACCTCTTTTTTGGTTCAAACATTGTTAATAAGAGCCATAACAAGCATCAGCTGAAATCGAATTTTTTTTTTTTTTAAAGCATGAAAGCGTGAGGTCATAATTTCTTTTTTTTTAATGCTCTTATCCGAGGGAAAAAAAATTTTTCAAAGACAACAGTTAAGTTTATCCAGTCCAGTGCCTGCAACTGCAAGCAAAGCAAGAGAGATCCAGCTTTGCTTTTTTCCATTAGGGAGAAAAGATGAATTGAACTCCTGCCAGGGAAACATCATACTTAGTCAGAAAAAACCCAAACCCCAGAATCTCACGTGGCCCAAACAACAGTGTTGCCCCTTGCAGCCCTCACTTCTGATGTTTCCTGAAATATCTTATGGGCTCTCACCCACAGCTTCCCAATGCCAGTGAAGTGATGGCAAGGCTCAGTCTGAGCTGGAAGCTCTGCCCAAGCAATCCCAGGGCAGATGGAGCACCCGTGGTGCCCTCGAGCCACCGCGGTCCCCGCTCGGTCCCTGGGACCCTGCAGAGCCCTGAAGCCAAACTGGGCTCAGCTCAGCCTGGAGATCAGGACTAGCAGACCCAGACTGGGCTCTGGAGAGGGATCTCTGGATTCAGGACTCTGCCACAGCGTGCAGCGAGTGGCAGCATCACACAGCTGCATCTCCAAGTCCCTGAGCACAAAGGAAATTAATTCTTCTCACCCAAACCTTCTGCCAGAAAACATTTTGCCCTTGAACTGCTGAGCCACTGGTGCTGTACCCAGAATGTCACATGTCACAGGCACCTAGAATATCACACTTTGATTTATGCATCAGAAGATACTCAGGAGTAGACACAGGATAAGAAGATATGAACCATCACACAGAACTTCATTTAACACCCAGCACAGCCACAGGAAGGATTTCCATCACAGCCCAATTCAGCTTCCCACTGAAGTCAATGAGTTTTTCAGAACTGGCCTACATGTGCTGTATTAAACCCTGGCCAGCCACAGCAGACACTTCAGAGCCTCTCAGTCTTCAGCTGCAGCAGGGTGAGCTGCTCACCCCCAGCCCAGCCCTGCTCAGGGGTGAGGAGCTGAGCCCTGCACACTCACCATCCCTTCCCCAAGCACAGCTCAGCCTGCCCTGCCAGGGGAGCCACCCTAAAACGTGCTGCACAACCCCTGGCAGTTTGCTGCAGCCTGTGGGCATGCCAGGGGATCACAACCCCTCCTGCCCAGGCTTCCCTGCAGCCCTGAGCCCCAAATCCCCACGGCAGGGGAACCATCAGGCACCTGAGCCAGGCTGGAGGCAGCAACGGAGGGAAGCCAGCATGGCTGGGCACCACCAGCCCCAGGGCCAGGCACTCCTGCAGGACTCAGTCCTCTGCCGAGCCTTGGTTCCGTGCCTGGGACAGGAGGTGTTTGTTTTGTTGGATGTGTGCCCTGAAGTCAGCTCCGCTCCCTCCTGCCTCGAGGCTTTCGGCACCAGCGAAGGTCTCATTACCCGGGGCACATTCTGGCAACTTTTGCAACAATTCTGCTAATCCAGGGTCTGCAAAGGGGCTCTGCCTTAGGACCTGCAGGCTCCATCCTGATAAGCACAAAGGTCCTCATTTTACCATCCACAACTGGAAGCTCACAACCGCTTTAATGAACAGCAGAACTGGGCAAAGCTCAGGGGTTCCAGTTCCTGGGGGTGTCATTCTCCAAGTCCTGAGTCTGATCAAAGCCACATGAGTGGCAAAGGGGGAAATCAGTCAACACCACAGGGTTCCACCAGATTTCAATGGGAAGCCATAAAACCAGCTCCAGGTTTCTCAGGGCTCAGCCCACTACAAACCCTTCCCCAGTGAGTGGAGAATTTTTAAACAATGCCATGGCTGGGATTCAAATCCACCCGAAGCCAGGTGCCTGCGAACGGACCGGATCCGTACCACAGGGGGAGCAGGTAATTGGAAGGGTTGTTCCCCTGTGCTCGTGGAAAGGGACTGGGTTTGAGCCCTGACCTTGTTGCTAGGAGAATTAAGGGTTTTTCATGCAATTTGGGAGGTTTCCGCTCATACTGCAATGTCAGTTTTTCACGGAAAATGAAGACTGGAATGAAAAGAAAACGTGTGTAGGAGGGGGAACTTATTCTATTAATAACAAAAAAGTATTTACTTATACCTTCAAATTTGCCGATAGAGCCTAAGACGGAGACAGGAGGTGGAGGAATAACAAGGTGCAACTTCAGGCCAACCTCAGGGCTAATTTGAAGTAAACAAGGTGCATGAGATAAAATAACTTCGTTCTGGAAGAGGAAGAGCTAAATGGTTTGATAACATGAAATTACAGCAACATTTACAAGTACCTAGAGATAAATCAGGATAAGGACCTGACTTCCCCAAACAGAGCATTCCTGTATGTGCTAAGACACGTCACAGACACACAAATGATTTTCAAACACTGACAGGATAATTTTACCCTTTCTTTTATGATCCCCAATAGGATAAATCATCCACACAATTTACCTACACCGTGAGGAGCTGTAGCCACAGCAATCTGTTAGGGGAAAAATCAATTTGCGAGGGTTTTCAGTAATTTTTAAGCATTGGGTGCCTAACATTTAAAATTTAATCAGCTCCCTATTTCAGCCATAGCAAATCCTTGTGTCTGTCAGCCATCCCCTCACTCCTCCAAAGAGAGGGGCTGAAAGAGAAAAGGGGGGCAGCTTTGGCCAAGCATCACTCCCTGCTCCAGCCATGGGCTCACCCTTCCCCAGGAGCTCCTGGTGCCCGGCCCAGGGCTGCACCTCTGTCAGCAGTGCCAGCTGGGAGCTCTGCCCAGCCACATTTCACACACTCTGCACTGGCAGGGATGTGCCTGCAGAGCCCTCACCCTCCAGAACACAGAGCTTTGTCATTTCAACCAATTCCTGACAGTAAAGGAGCTCTTGAAAGCCCCAGAGCTGCCCAGGGGCTGTCTGGCCCAGTGTGATGGTGTGGCCACAGGACACAGGAGGTCCCAGAGCCAGCCCCACATCCCTGTCCCCTCCTCGGAAGGAATAAGGGCTGTGCCCCTTGTGCCCCACTGGCTGCTCCTGCCTTTGGCCTCTCCATCCCACGGCAGCAGCTGCAGCCACGCTCCCTGCTCAGAGCAGGGCACAGCAGAGGCACAGCCCTGCTCCAGCAGAGGCTCTCTGCACATCACACACAAACTGCTGGTGCTGGCCCAGGACAGCTGCAACAAGGCCATGCCACCCTGCAGGTCGTTCTTGGCAAAGAAATCATTCACAGCATGTTTTTGTTCAAGCACACCCAACAGCTTTGGGAAGATGTGGTATCCGTTAGCCAAATTTTTGAAAAATGCCTTTTTAAATGTCTGATCTAAAAGCCACCTTGCAGGGAAAGCTCTCATGGTCCAGCTTTGTGCAGGGTGAAAGGAAAGCACAGCCTGAGCTGCACCAAGCGAGGCTCCAGCAGAGCATCTCCTGCAAACTGGGCTGGGGAGCAGCACCAGGGGTGGCTCCAGCAGAGCATTCCCTGCAATAAGGGCTGGGGAGGAGCACCAGGGGTGGCTCCAGCAGAGCATTCCCTGCAATAAGGGCTGGGGAGCAGCACCAGGGGTGGCTCCAGCAGAGCATTCCCTGCAATAAGGGCTGGGGAGGGAGCAGCCTTGGCAGCAGGGCAGTGCCCAGCACCAGGCAGGGACCCGGGTGGTGCCAGGGTTTGTCCAGAGCAGGGTTAGAGCAGCAGCACTCAGGCTCACCCTCCACGGAGGGTTTGAGGAGCTTCTGAGCCCTGAGACAGCTCCAGCCGCCTGCAGCTGAGGGCAGCAGAGCCGAGGGGCTCGGAGCACGCCGGGCTCGCCCAGGAGCAGCCCGGTTGTTGTGCAGAGCATTTGGCGAGGGGCTATCCAGTCTTAAACGTGAAACGCTGAACTGACACTAAAGCACAATTAAGTGCCAAAGCATTTGCTGCTTCTACAATTACACTCCAGAGCGCTTTGGTGCTCCTGCTCTCCTTTTTATGACCCAACTTGGTCTTATTGTAGTTTGGCTTTCTCGTTTTAAGTTCTCCAAATGGAAAAGATCAAAGAGCTCTTTGTTGTCGTGGCAGGAGCGCTGCTCGGAGCGAGGCATTGCTGCCTCGAACAGCTTGCAGCTCAGGGGGAATTCGCTCAGTGCCACCAGCCCGAGCCAAAGCCCCAGCAGGTGCAGCACCACCTCCGCCCGCCCCAGCCTGGCGAGCCACCTGAGCGGCTCCCGATGGCACACGGAGCCCAGGGCAACTTTCCTCATCCACGCTTCACAAACCTGGGCACCAGGAAACCCAAACTTCACTCGGCTTTCACAGCCACAAAGAGCCCTCGCCAGCAGGGTCACACTGCGGAGCGAGCCCTCCGGGAAAAGTTCCTCTGTTTGCAAAGATCAGAACACAAATTGAGCTGTGTTAGCTGAGCTTAGGTTAAAACACTTCCCCTCCTCGAGAGCTGCTGCAACTGGGAGCTCTCTGGGTGAGCAGCTGGTGATGTGCCACACATCACAGCAAAGCCCAAACGCCACCGAGTGTGGCTGTGCCAGCGCAGGAGCGGGGGCTGGGCACGGCGAGCTCAGCACAGGCACGGCGAGGTGGGCATGGACATGGCAGGCTCAGCACAGGCATGGCGAGCTGGGCACAGGCACAGCGAGCTTGGCATGGCAGGCTCAGCACAGGCATGGCAAGCTGGGCACGGGCACAGTGAGCTCCAAACGGGCACGGTGAGCTGGGCACTGTGGCTGAGCTCGGAACTGTGGCTGGCAGGGGCTGAGCTGGGCATTGTGGCTGGCAGGGGCTGAGCTGGGCCCCATTACTGCCCTTCTGTCGGCTCAGCCCAGCTCCGAGTCAAACTGCAGGGACACCAGCCCCCATTCCGCCATCCTCCCCGCCAGGGAAGCCAGCCCCTGCCTCCCAAAAATGCTGGAGCAGGGAGAACTGCCACAGCTTTCCAGGAGGTGCAGTACCCAGGGTTTTACAAGGAAAACTGCTGAAAAGGGGCCCTTCCTGTTCCCATCCTGCTCTCCCCCTCCACAGACAGACAGACAGAGGGGTCCCCCAGCACCAGCACCCACCGTGCTGGGTTCCATGCCACCCCCAGGTGCCAGGCACACCCACTGAGCTCAGACATCATTTCAAGGGGCTGCTGAAAATTCCCTGGACACGGAGGCTGTTGGATTCACCCAGTGCGTTACACAGAGGAAATCCTGCCCTGTGTCTCCCCAGTTTCACTGCAGTGGCAGTAGGGAAGGGTTGGGTTTCCAGGAGAAGCTCGGCACTGCCCTGAGCTGCTCCTGGAGGATGCACCCAGGGCTGGTGGCCCAAGGACCACAGGTAACCCCTACAGCCCCAGAGCTGCTCCCAGCACTGCCAGCCAGGGGTGGCTTTCAGGACATTCCTTCTCTGCAGTTTTGTACAAGCTCAGCTCGAAGTCAGAGGGCAATGCTTCAGAACCTCCTCCGTCGCTCCAGATGGCTTGGAAAATGCCAGGTAGAAGGAGGCAATGCAGGAGCTGTTGGTGTCACAGCTTTTAGCACTGCCCCTCTCCCCCGTGGCACACCTTCCAAAGGCAGCTCAGAAAACCCCGCGGGAGGCGAGCATAGAACCTGAGCCATGCCCTGCTCTCTGTGGGCATTATCAGGACAGATCCTCAGCAGCATCCTGATTTCAGCATCCTGGATTTATGACAAGGCATCCTGACCACAGAGACACCTCTTGACCCAAATGCACATTCCTGCTCCTAGAGCAGGCTGTAAATCAGGGAAGCTGCATCCATAACTGCCAAGAGTCACTCAGCCTCATGCACGTTTCCTCCAGTTCCGTGCCCTCTGAACCTGCACAATCCTCCGAGGAAAATACTTAGGAGTCATGATGGGCAGTTCAATAAAAGTGTCTGCCAGCACAGCCGAGAGGTTAATTGTGTGTACAGGACATCTAAGTGCACTCACCAGGCGGTGGGTAACACAAAACCTCCAGGAGATGCTCCACGGAGGGCACACCTCCCTCCAGAGGCCCCTGCCCACGTTTGGGAACACCCCACCCCTCCCAAAAACAGCAAAAAAGGGCACGGTCCTGCAGGGCTCAGGATGTGCAGGCTTGGCAGAGCCCTGTGTCTGTCTGTGCCAGACACCAGCTGCAGGAACCAAGGAAGGAAGAGAACAGTTTAAAACTTTTCTTCCCTTCTACCTTCCATTCCAGAATCCCCCTTTTCTGAGTTCAGTAACACTCACTGCCCTGGGAGAGCTCTCTGTCACAGGACAAACAGGAGGACATAGATGAGGAGTGTCTGTGGGCTGGGCCAGGCCAGGCTGGGGTCACACCAGGACAGATCCTGACCTGCTCCTCCATCCCTGCCACGGCCCTGCCAGCACTGCAGCAGGGTGGCACAGCCAGGGCAAACCAGGTCCTTCACCTGGGAAGATTCACCTCTGCTTGACAGACATTCCTGACTGCATCTCAGAGAGCTGCATGCTAACGAGGAGAAATATCAACTGCTTTTTAATGAACTTCATTAAAACAAGAGAAAAATCCAGGAAACTGAAGTCAAATCTGCAGGTTTCCTGGAGCAGGAAGCTGCTGCTCTTCAGGAGATCTGGGTGCCCAGGCAGGTTTCAGGTGTGAGAGCTGAGCAGATCCATGGCATCTCCTGCTACTACACACACCAGGTGCAGTGCCATGGAGCTGGGAGGGGCTGCCCATGGGAAGGGATGGGAAGGGTAGGGATGGGGTGGGAAGGGATGGGATGGGAAGGGATCGGGAGGTGTTTTTACCCCTCTGTACAAAGCACAGCCTGCTGCTGAAGGGCACTGCTGGGAGCTCATTTCCAGCAGTCATTTCCAGCCTCCAGGCCAGTCCTGCCCTTTCTGTAAAAGCCATCTAAGAGCAGCAGCCTGTTCCATGTAGGCTTTAAATCAATACATCATTGTAGCAAGGTGGGGGTCACTCTTCTCCCTGGGAACAAGTGACAGGACAAGAGGACAGAGACTGAGGCTTGGGGAGCTTCAGGCTAGACATCAGGGGAATTTGTTAAACATGGGAAGAGCTGCCCAGGAGGTGCAGTGCCCAGCCCTGGAGGTGTCCCAGGAAGGGCTGGAGGTGGCACTGAGTGCTCTGGGCATTGAGCACCTTGGACTCCATGGCTTGGGAGGGATTTTTCCAGCCTCAGTGATCCTGTGAGCTGTGCCACGAGAGGAAATGTTTTCTTTGAAAGTTGTTCAACACACCAGGTGTAGAGGATGAGTGGAGCAGGATGACAAGACTAGAACAGTTGCTGACCTCATAGCAAGCCCTGTGTCTGTCCCAGATTTATTCACATTAAACAAACATGCAAAGTGACTGTAAGTTAACATTTCCACCAAATGCAATCTCATCCAGCCTGGATTCCAGTAGTGACACCACTTTCCCTGGGGCAAGCTTATATGGGGGGAACTCAGAACCAGGGAAGGTCATTGCTTGTATGCAGGATGGCATTACTTCATGTCAAGTTATATTACTAAGAAAAGAGAGAAATCCATCATCAAATCAAGTGCCATCCATAAAAAATGATCATCCAGATTTGTTCCAGCCTGTGAGGGACCAACTTCCATCCCATGCAACAAATGCAAAGCTTGAGACTTGTCCTCCCTCAGGAGAACCTCGTATCTTTGGGTATCCAAAAGACAAGGAAGAGAATCTCAAGAACAAAAATGCATTTATGCAGGATCTACTTTTCTTTGACCTTAAATACAGATCTGTAGCTGCTATATCAAACACTCTATTTTGCTGCTGGTGGAGCACAGGTTTTATTCTCCACTGCAAAAATGACCTCTGTTTTCTCACCTCCCCTCCAAAACCAAGCTTCTAGCCAAGGGGAAACAGTCCTTGAGGAGCAGGAGTGCCCTGAAGGTGATCTCAGCTGCACCCATCTGAGAGGGACAGGGCTGCACTGCTCTGCTCTTCTTGCAGTTAAATAAATACACAAGTGTATTGGCTGAGCAGGGCTCAGAGGAAACATCAACAGAGACAACAACCAAGACCAACAACAAACTGCACTTAGGAGAGGAGATGCTCTGAGGAAGGCAATTAAATCCAACTTGGTAACTGTCAGCACAAGATGCATCCAGCAGCACACCTTCTCCACCCAGAGCAGGCATGGCCAGGGCTCAGGGATCCCCAGCATCAATTTTAATTAACATTAAACCTCAGGGAACTGCACAGTCCAACAGGACACACAGCTCAGCCACCACGAAACACAGGCTCAGGAGGTCAGCAGCTTTATGCTGACACTGGCTTCCTGAACACAGCCAGGATTAAATTAAATTATCACACAGCTTTCAGGAAGATGGTTTTCTTCCCTGGGAGAGGATAGACGTCTTCCAGGCATGGGATAAGGAAAAGATTCAGAGGTCAAGCTTACAAGCTTGGTCTGCAAGTGAACCTTGACTTTGCAAAGCTCAATCTGAAGAGAACTGGGACTTAGGAACAGCCAAAGGAAGCATGACATTTCCTAAAGAGGAATCACAGTAAATCTGTACCTGTGAGCTGGCACAGCCAGGACACACAATGCTCACATCCCCAGCACAGGCCTGCCAGTCCTTAGCATAAAAATAATACAATGAAGGATTTCTTTTTTTTTTTTTTTTTAATAAAAGGACCATTGCTTCATATCAGAGCAAACACTTGAAGAATTGCGGCTGTGCTGAGAAGCTTAAGTTAACTGGAGATGTTCACATACAGCTAAAAAGTGACTTTCTTATATTTTGGTGCCCAAAACTTCAGAAAAATAACTGCATTTTTTTTCCCACAGGTTGCAGGAAAAAAACCTAATCAGGTAAATGCAGAGGATTCTGATGGCCCAACCAAAATAAAAGTGGGTTTGCAATCCTGCAGGCTCTGATTCCAGATTTTTGGACATTTTAGATGATTCTGGATCAGGTCTCCCTGTCCAAAGGATGGCAATGTCCAAAGCATGGCTTCAGGCTCCAGTGCACGTGTTCATTTAGATGACTTAAAGGAAAACAAACCCCAGGAGAGCAGAGACCCAGGCTGCAGCTCCAATCAGATCTGAGTGAGGCCCAGCAGAAGCCAGGGCAGGTTTTACTTTCCCATGAGATGCCAGGGCAGAGGGGTTTGTGGCTGAGCATGTCACAGACAGATCCACAAACGTGTGCTGTTAAACCTGACCCCCCCCAGCTCTGCCCGTGGCTGTGCTGCAAATTCAGCACTCAGAAATTGTTGGGTTTTACAAGGAACCCAAATACTCTGCAGCTCCTGGAAGAATTCTGAATAAGCATCAAACCCCAGTGGAGCTCAGAGCTGTGCCCCAAATCCAAATGCAGTTAGGTGTGGTTTTAAACACCCGAGCTGAGGAGGGCAAACTCCTCCTGCACTGCCCCAGAGCTCCAAGCTGCAGTCCCTGAGTGCCCCCAGGTACCCCCGGGTGCCCCTGCCCTCCCACACAGCTCCTGGCACCTGTGCAGCACCCCTGGGTGCCAGCATGGCCCTGCACAGCAGCACCAGCAGCTCTGGCACCCCCAGGGCTGGGCTGTGGGGAGAGCACCAGCTCAGGGCTCATTCCAGAGTCCCTTCCTCAGCCCCAGCCCTGCACGGAGCAGCTGCTGCTCCACTCCTCAAAGGCACTTTTGAGGAAAGCTTCACCCCCTGTCAGCCAAAGGCAGCTGCTGGGGACTGCTCCAGGAGCAGCAGGAAGGTTCTGGAGCAGCCCCTGGTGACTCCCATCCAGGCCAGGCTCCTTCCTTGCAGAGGAGCTCCTGCTGCAGCCCCCCAGCTCCTCCCGTGGGGCCAGAGCAGTCCTGGGCTCCAGGAGCATTTACAGCCCACCGTGGGCACCTTCACTCTTTGATGCTGGCAGAGCTTTTTTAGCCAACTTTCCTGACTAAACACACACATGCCTCAAGAAAACCCCTCTTTTAAAGCTGCAATGTAAACAACCCCGAATTATTGCTATCCCCTAAAGGCTACTGCTGGCAGGCACCAGTGACAAAGCTCTGCCAGAGCAGTCTGGCATCTAGCAACAATTTGTTTGTTGTCCTGCAAAAATGCAGAGAGCCTTGCCATATGGTATTAGCAACTTTCTGCTAACGTTAAGAAATAAATTGGCTTGGGAAGCAGTTATCACAGCAGCAGAAATGCTGTGTCTGAGAGGCAGCACTCTGCTGGGAGTGGCACCAGCACAGTGCTGCTGCTCAGGCCTGGGAGAGGCTCTGGTGGCAGCACAGGGGCTCTGGTGGTGGGACAGAGGCTCTGGTGGCAGGACAGGGGCTCTGGTGGCAGGACAGGGGCTCTGGTGACAGGACAGAGGCACTGGTGGCAGCACAGGGGCTCTGGTGGCAGCACAGCCGTGCCACCTCCTGTCCCCTGCAGGGACGTGCCCCTGGCCCAGTTGGCCCAGCTGTTGTTCAGGAGCTGGGCTGTGCCTGGGCACCAGAGCCCAGCTCTGCTCTGGGAGTGCTGAGAGGGCTCCAGTGCTGCAGGTGTGCTGTCAGGGGACACCCCAGCAGGCACCCAAATTATCTGTCACCAGTGCCAGCTCTGCCCCAGCCACCCACAGCTTCACCAAACTGCTTTTCCCCTCTGCTCACATTTAGCTCAGGGAATGGAGGAATAAAATCAAACTCATCAAAATGCTTTTACAGAAATAATTCCCCTGCACTGCAATGATTTTGGGAGTGTGTGGACCCTGCCAATGAACATAGCAGGACAGCCATGGAACCATCACTCCGTGGGCTTCATTCCCCTCCACCCCAGACTGAACTTAAATATTTGTATAAGCCCAGGCCTAACTTTTAACTCATGTTTTCCTTGGGGTTTACTGACTGTTTAGAGCATTCAGGCTAAAAAGCATTCCCTCAAACTCTCACCACAAAGAGAGCTGAAACCACTGACACTAATTAAAACCACACTCTCTGGTATCAAGAAGACATGCTATTGTTTTCTTTTGTTGCTGATGAGGAGCTGTTGATGTGGACAGCACTTCTGGAACATTTCCCTGCCCAGCTCCCCCAGCACAGGCTGCTCTGGGAACAACAGGCTAGGCTGGGGGCAGCAGCATTTACAACAGCAAACTCATTCATTCTTTTAACAAAACATTTGCAGCTTAACACCATGAAAAAAAAAGTTCCTGCTGCCTGGAAGGTGACAGGCTGGAGAAGTGTCTGGAAGGTGACAAGCTGGACAAGTGTCCTGCCCCAGTGGCCAAGCCAAGGGACCAGCCTGAAGCACACACTCCATACAGACACACAGTTGGAAAAACTGAGGCTGCCTTTGCCAGGATGCTCCTGTGCAGGACAGGAAGGGCTGTGCCACTGCTGACCCAGCTGGGCAAGGTCTGCTGCAGAAAAAAGGAAGATTTTGTGCACAATTCACCCCTCCTGAATGCTTCTGAGGTCTCCGTGGCTGGTACCAGCACCTCAGAAACATTAACAACATTATCCTTTTACCATTTCAGGGGAAATGCTGTGATCACACTTAAAGGATGGAAAATCAGGGCACAGAAAAATCTAAGGTAGGTCTGGGTGCAGTGCAACCTTCCTAGCACCCAGGTGGTTGAAATGCAGTTAAAGTGATTTCCCTGTGGAGCACCAGACAGGGAGCTAACATAACACAGTGCAGGGAGCAGAGCTGCTGTGCCCCAGCCCTCCCAGAGTGCTGATTTCCATTTCTCCCTGATTTTAAGCAGTGCCCTGGATGGCTCCTGCCTCCAAGGCAGCTCCAAAGCAGGCCAGGCACAGGGCCCTGGCTGGCAGCAAATCACCAGGGCTCAGCCTCCCCACAGCATCTGCTCCCCAAGGAAACCCAGGTGGAGAGCGAGGGATCCCCAGGGAAGGCAGAGTCCCATGGGTGTAACTCCTGGGACCACAGCAGTGAGGAATTTCCCATCAGAGGCCTTTGGTTTCTGGTTTCTGATTGGGAGCATGGCTTTCACTGCCTTGACTCAACAAAACTCAGCTTCCCTTTTTCACAGCCACAAAATGCCAGGTTTGAACTCCTGGTGGTGCAAAGTGAGGGCAGCAGAGGTTTGAAGGCTGGAATATTGTATCTGACATTAATTTTTTGGTGGCACTGCAGCTTTGCACAAGCCTGGTTAGCAAGCCTCCAGCTTTTCCAACAATAAAGAAGGACTGAGTGAATTACAAAACCAAGTTAATACACAAAAGATACTGCTGCAGCACCCAAGCTGGGCTGAAGGGGTGAACCTGGGATTTGTTCCATGCCACAACTGGGGAGGCATCCTCCAAAGTTCAGATTCCAGCCCTGGGCTGGCAGGAAGGAGCTCCCTGCTGCCCAGCATGAGCCACCAGCACAGGGCTCTGCTCACCCTTCCACTCTGCATTTCTCCCAAAAGAAATTCTGGGGGAAATTCACCTTGGAATGTCCCCCCAGAGAAGGACCAGGGGCTGTGGAGCATCCCATGGCACGGGGATGCTGAGGTGACACCTCAGGTGAGGCAGGACCCCCTGCACACCTGAGCAGGGCTGGGGGTGCCTGGGGAGCTCAGGAGAGCACCTGGGGCAGGGCAAGCTGCCCTGAAACACCACATCCCCTGAGCCCCACATCCCCCCAGCCCCACATCCCCTCCTGCTCCCCACTGCAGGCTGACAGACGGGGCTCAAACACATCGTTCCAGCCCCAGGAGGCTGCTCAAGGTGACACTCGGGTTACAAATGAGTGAACAGGAAACACTTACCTTCCCCACGAGCTTGCCTTTCCTGTTCATGCAAAGGTAGAAATCTGTCTCCTTCCCTTTGATCCGGACCTGGCTGCCAAAAGTGTCTGTTTCCACTAGAAGCTGGGCTTGGAAAGGAAGAAGAAAAGAAAGCATTTACCAGCGTGGTCCCAGGCAGGCACAGGGTGCAGAGCTCCCCAGGGCACTGTCCCACTGATCACAGCAGGCCAGGACAGGGACAGCCCCAGGGACCACCAGGGACCACCAGGGACCACCAGGACTGACACCTCTTCACTCACCCCACCCCAGATTTAGGGCTGGTTTAGCACAGAACAACCAACAGGTGTGGGCTCTGTCTGTCACACCGACCCCAGCGCCTCACCAGCAGCATCAGCTCAGTGTTGGCAGAACCTCAGAATGGTTCGCATTGGAATAAACCTCATTAAGTCCAGCTGTTCCCCCAGCAGTGCTGTGGCCACCACTGCCCTGTCCCCAGGGGTCACATCCACCTGGCTTTGAACACTCTGGGGATGGTGATGCCCTGCCCTGGGCAGCTATTCCAATGACAGCGCTCTCCTTCACGCTGCAGCAGGGCTCAGAGGGTAGAACATGGATTTTATTCCCATGAAGATGAAAGAATAGCATGATGAGAAGGAAAACCCTTTCCCCAGAGCCAGCAGCCCTCAAACACAGCACAGAAGAGGTTCAGCCACACAAAACACATCAGTGATCTCCCAAAGGTCACCACAACAGCCAGCAGGGAGAATTGGGCACTGCTTGCTCTGCCTGCTGCACGCCCACCCTGCACATCCTCTGTGCCTGGCTGTGCTTCCAGGACATCACAGATTCCTCCTGGCAGGCCAGGCCCAGCTCTCTGCCCAGCTGCAGACGTGGCCAATCTCGGGGTACTGATGCCAGAGCTGGTTTGCAGCAGGAGCCAGGGCAGAGGACAGAGCATCTCCATCAACCCTGCTCTGCACAGCTGTGCCTGCAGGACGGTGTCATCATCACCATCATCACATCATCACCATCATCACCATCTCAAAACCCCGGGCAGATCCCAGTCCAGCCTTTTATTGCAGCTCTAATCTAAACACAAATTCCAGCTACGCTCAACCATGCTCAAGGTTCGGATTGCAGGGATCTCCCCAAGGGGCAGAGCAGGCAAGCTGGATATTTTGGGGATCTCAGGGGGCAGAGCAGGCAGGCTGGACAGGCTGGACATTTTGGGGATCTCCTGGGGGGAAGAGCAGGCAGGCTGGACAGGATGGACATTTTGGTTCAGCTCCATCTCCACGTGGAGGAGGAGAAAGGAGACATGGTTGAAACACAATGCAAGAATGTGAGAGTGTCAGCAAGTGCAGCTCCACACTCCTGCTCTGGAAATACTCACGCCTGGGAGTTCTGAGCCCCAGAGTAGAAATGCAGCAGCTTTTGCCAAACTCTGGAGAATGTTTGATCTGTGCTGCAAAAAGTCACATTCTTTTTGGCATTCATATTTCAGATTTAAAGCCCTCTAAAGAGCAAGTATGTTCATTGTAGGGATTTACCATGGGGATAGAAATAGGAGTTTGTTTCATTTAAACACATTAATATTTTTCCCACTTGTAAAGTCAGCTTTTGGCTTCTGCAGCAGTGCAAATATCACAAACCTTTAACTCACAAGGGCCCTAAACAATTTTCCCCTCACAGCTCAGTCACATCTGTAAGTTCAGGGGTTTCCAGTTACTGGCTGCTTATAATTATTTAGATATATTTGTTAAACCTGTTATCACAGGGGATATTTAAACTAGAACTTCTTTCTGACAGCAAGTGGGATAATGTCTGTATTACAGCAGGTCACTACCTGCAGTCATGCACAGGTATGGATATTTATGGAAGTTTTCCAGAAACACCTCATGGGTTTAGGTGCCTGTGGTGGAGAGCAGCCTGAAGCTGCCACTGGGTGCAGCCACTCTGTCCCCTCACCTGGAGCACACCTGTGACCACCATTGCCTGCCTTCAGAGGGGCTCTGGAAGGTTTCTGCTCACAGAGAGGATGGAGGGCAGAAGAGGAGGGAGAGCAGCAGCCAGCACAGCAGGGAAGGCAAAGCCTGGCCCAGGAGCATGGGGACAGTGAGAGCAGCACAGCTCCTCTGAGCTGAGAGCCATTCCCTGCCCACCCAGCCTGGCAGTGACCCTGAACGCCAGGACAGGCTCTGGCCAGCCCAAGGAGGAGCCTCTGACCACCCCTGCCCCACGAGGGCTGTGTCCCAGGGGACAGCCCAGCTCACCCCCTGTGACATCCCCTGGCAGCCCCTGCTTAGATGCACAAACAAGGGGCACACTGGGCTCCCCACCCCCTCACTCTGCAGCCAGCATGAGTAATATCCAAGCTGATTTTAATTTGAAAAATATCACCTTAAAAAGATGCCGGTTCCCTGCTGTGAAAATTAAAACCATCTGGATGGAGTGATTTCAAATAATTAATCTAGGACTCCTTTGGCACCACTACTAATTAAAATATGATACCTTCCTCCCCTTTTTAAATAAAAAATTTAACTAAAGTTTAAAGATCTAATAAAATAATGTCATAATTTAGAAGTGGATGGAAGTCACCTTTCCTGTGGGCTGCAGGGGTTACAGCAGTACTAAGATGCCTCCCAGGCAAGGGCCACAGCACAGCCCCAGCAGCAGAGGAGGAGCAGCACCCAGTGAGACACTGGAGCTGGCAAACACAGCAGCATCCATCCTGCAGATATCCCAAAGCCCAGGGACTGGCATCCATCCTGCAGAGAGCCCAGGGACTGGCATCCATCCTGCAGAGAGCCCAGGGACTGGCATCCATCCTGCACCCAGCCCAGGAGCAGGAGCAGGGCTGGAGGCTCAGCACTGGCGCTCTGAGCTCTCTGATCCCTGCTGTGACCTGAGCTGCCCTAGCACAGGCCAAGGCCTCACACAGGTTCCCACTTGTGCAAAACCTGAGTCCTGATGTTGGAAACATCTCCTTATTTCTAGGGATCCTGACCCCCCAAGAGAGATCAGTGCAGCTTTGGGGTGGGTTATGACCCAGCTGCTTTCTGCAGCACCCCTGGCACCTGAGGCTTCTTTGTGCCGCAGCATCTCCCCAAGTTCTCTCAGGAGCAGGGACAGGCACCTTAAACAACACATCCAAAATCCTCAGGGATGGATCCCAGCCTGAAGGGTGCAGACAGAGCTCCTGGAGGCTGACCCAGGGCCTGGGGCTGCTCGTGTCTCCCACCAACACATTTTACATGAATTCAAACTGCACCTGGAATGCCCTCCTGTCCTGTGATAAATATCATGGCACGATGGGAGTGCCAGGAAAATCCAGGAGGATGTGCAGGAGAGCTGAGGTAAATAAAACTAGTGTCCCATGGCAGAGCAGCATCCCCCAGCACACCTGACTGCCAGCCCCATCTGTCCCTGGACACCCCACACCAGATTACCATCTCTGTTTTCAAAGGCCCTGGGCTTCAATCCTCAGATCAGGTGTTATTGTTTAAATTCTTTGACAGCTAGATATTCCGATATATTTTCCAGGGGAATAAAAAAAAAGAGTGAAAGAGAAAAGATGTCTTTAGAGGGTGAGATCTCCTGCTACATGTTTTGCCTTATTGGCCCATTTAACCTAAACCTTCCTGAAAACTCCCACTGGAAGAGACTGGAATTCCTCACAAGTCTAGGTGAAAAGGATTACATATATATATATGTTGAAAAGCTATCTACCAGCTAAGAAAACATGAAGTCAGGGAGATATGTGAAGGTGGCAGAAAACATGCCAAATTATCTTCCAGCTATTTCCTGGGAGTGGGAGGGCAGAAGCCAGACAAGCACAGGGAAAGAAAGAAAGAGGGCACCTGAGAAGTGTCAGGTTTACAAGTAGCAATCACAAAATCCAAATAAAGGTCCAGATAAAGAAAAACACAAGAATGTGCAGAAGGATCCTTCAAGTCTGTCCAGGGGTTTGGGTTTTTGCAGGTGAAACCCCTGTAAAGGGAGCCACAGGGAAAGGAGCCCAGCTGCTGGCACTGGCCACAGGCACCTTGCAACAGATTTCCTGGGGAAAAGGATCCCACAGGACACCAAGATTTTGTTGCTTTGATTGCACAATTTTTCTGGAACAGTCAGAGAAAGCATTCTCAGCCTTGGAAGCATTTCCAGGGAATGAGGAGGATGCACTGACACCTGGGATGGAGCATTCCCAGTTGTTCCCTGGTGCTGAGCCAGGACATTCCCACTGCCCCTAGTGCACAGACCACAGCTGATGGGAGAGCAAAACCCACCCTGCTGGGTCTGAGTCTTCTGCAGACTGCAGCACAGGGAATTGTGCTAAAACAGCTGAAATCTGTTCAGACACTGCCTACCCCCACCAACAGCACCAATCCCTTCCACAACACAGGAGAATGACCCTGTCTGCACAGCCATGATGTAATGGTGAGGGAATAACACCAAAATTAGGTAAAGTCTGGAGGGTCTCATGAAGCCTGCTCCCAGTGAGGGAGTCAAGGCTGCATCCCCAAGTTTTGTCTGCACACTGAAAGGTATTTAATGGTTACAATGCACAGAGCCCAACTCCCCCCTCAAATATTCAGGTGCAAATTAGGAGAGGGAAGGGAAGGGAAGGGAAGGGAAGGGAAGGGAAGGGAAGGGAAGGGAAGGGAAGGGAAGGGAAGGGAAGGGAAGGGAAGGGAAGGGAAGGGAAGGGAAGGGAAGGGAAGGGAAGGGAAGGGAAGGGAAGGGAAGGGAAGGGAAGGGAAGGGAAGGGAAGGGAAGGGAAGGGAAGGGAAGGGAAGGGAAGGGAAGGGAAGGGAAGGGAAGGCTAGGCTCCGTGTGAACAAAGGACAGGCTGCAGACACAACCTGCACCCCACAACAGCCCCGGAGCTCTCCGGAGCCAGACAGGTCAAATATTTGCCTGGGGCACATCAGAAGGAAATCTGTAATGCAGCAAAGACCTCAAAGGCACTTCCACTGCAGCAACCCGATCCTGCAAATACTGCCCCACAAAGCACTTCACACACATCGGAAGTGCCTCGAGTGCTGATAAAGACTCGAACACAGCTCCGGGCCTGCGGGGTGGGGAACAGATATGGGGACAGATTTGGGGATGGCTTTGGGACAGCTTTGGGCACAGCCTCCCCTGCCCACCTGCACCGCCCCAGGGCAGCAGGATGGGGAAGGTGCAGAGCCCAGCACAGAACCCACAGTCTCCCCTGGCACATCTCTGGGGCTCTCCCTCCCCAGGCAGCAGCTCCCAGCAGGGAGGCTCCTGTCTCACACCCAGCACTCTGAGCCACCCCTTGGCTCTGCCTGGTCTGTCTGCAGCACACAGGGCCAGACGTGCCGAAATCTCCACGCTGCTGCCAAGCACAGCAGCCCCAGTGCCCAGCCCAGGCCAGCTGTGCTGCAGGGAACCAACCCAGGCTGCACAGCTGGCATGGGCAGGGCAGAAATCTCGCTCACACTGTCTAATACCACTCTCACACTGTCTAATACCACTCGCCACCATTTAATACCACTCCCACCGTTTAATACCACTCTCCACCATTTAATAACACTCCCCACCATTTAATAACACTCCCCACCATTTAATACCACTCTCTGTTTAAGCCTGACACACCATTTCTAGAAACAAGAAATCACAGAATGGTTGGGAGAGATTTTCAAGCTGAGCCATCCCAAACCTCTGGGCAGGGACTCCTGCCACTAGACCAGGCTGCTCTGAGCCCTGTCCAGCCTGGCCTGGACCATTGCAGAGCTCTAACCTCTAGGGATGCCCACCCAAAATCTGCTCCTACCACTTCAGCAGTGGCTAACAAAACACACCCAGGGGATGATGCTGAGCTGGTGTTCCCCAAGCATCTCAGGGGCCATCTTGGGCAGATTTTATAGAGATGTGTTGTTTATGCCAGAATGGCATTCTCAAGGTAAAAATAAGGTTCTAAAACATAAAAGTCCTCTTCCCCAAACTGCCCAGGCTCCTGTAGGATGACAAAGCCTCCACAGTCCCTACAAACTCACTCTAGTCACATCTTGGGAGAAGATTAAATGAAAATGTGCTAATTTGAAGTCTTTCATTAGCCTACACATATGAAAATTGTTTGAGAGTTCAGCAGATATAAAACCAGAATCAGACCAGAATAAATACCAAGATAGGCCTAAGAGATTTTTTGTCCAGTTTAAATAAAACTTTGAAAATCCCTGAATGTGTAATTCTGTGAAAAACAAACACACACAGAAAACCACGCCCACCCCCCATCTGAGCTAAGTGCCATTTTACTGGCCCAAGCTGGCACCACCAGAGGCTGGTCATCCCTTAGCCATGAAATCATGAGAGTAAAATCCTTTCATTCTGGCATGGAGCCATTGCACCAAAACAGGATTAAGCACTGGGAAATCAGACTTGACCTCTTGCAGATGTTTTCTACATAATTCACCATAAGAGACACTAACAATATTTTGGCAGTTGCTTCACTGGTGGTGAATGAGTTTATCTAGAGAAGATTCAGTGAAAGCAGAGCTGGAGGTTTGTGCTGTAAAAGCGCCTGGGCGGGGACAGCTGTGAACAAATTCTGCCTGAACTTTGCCACCTGCAAACTTGCCATGACTAAGAAATGAGCCTGGAAAGAGAAACGTTCAGAATGTTAGCACAGAAATTCCTCTATCTCACCAGGGTGTCCTGCTGCCTCCAAGCACAGCTCGAGTGGACAGTATTTCTACAGAGAAATACAGGAAAACTGCTTGACAAGCTGCCAGGCGCTGAGTCTGGAATTACTGAAGGATGAGCCCCAAAAAAAGTTCAGAAGATCTGTTATGCTTGAAAAAGCACCTAAAAGGAAAAATAAAGGGCCAAACCCTGGTGTCTTTGATCACTCTCATTTGAATAAACTCCTACTGACACAGTCCAGCCCAACAGAGAGACCTCAGAGCCTCGAGCTCCTCGCTGAGACACGTCCAAGAGGCTCAAGTGTGAACCTTCCCTGTCCTGCAGAGGGTTAGAATCACTGCAGGGACAAACCCACAGCAAGTTATTCTGACTCTCCTGTTCCCAGTCTAACCAGACCCAATGAAAACACTGATGTACACAAAAACAACAGTGAGGAGAGGATGAGCAGCCCAGAGCCCCAAGCTCGTGACCCTGCAAAGCCGCTCCCTTTGTGCCCCAGAGCTCAGCTCTGATCAGGGCACCCTGAGCACAGTAAAAGCTGAAATTGGAATAATTAATTTTAGGGATCAAAATATAAGTGTGTTTATGCATTTTCTCAAAGGGAATCATTGTAACATTTCCTTCTTCCAGCAAGTGAAAAATCTGCTGAAAATAAAGTTGCAGGATGCTCTGGTGTTTCCAGTGGGAGCCTCTGGAGCCCAAAGGAGCAGAGGCAGCAGCACAACCCTCCAGAAAAAAATGTTCTGGCACATGGGGAAAATGGCTCTCTGCTTTAAGATTTTCAGCAGGATTTGCTCTTAGACATGGTCACAAACAGAGCTTCAAAGACACCTGACTTCTCAGTGCTTGTGCTGCTGAAGCTTCCTTTTGCCAGCTTAAAGAAATTATTAAATGCAGTTCAGCAAATCTGGGCTCAGAGGATACGAGAGAGTTTTGGGGTAAGGGTTCAAAGACTGAACTGGACAGTTCAAAGGAATGATGTACCTGTGGACAGCTGCACCTGAGGAGGCTCAGGGAAGGAGCCTGAGAAAATCCTCTGCTGCAGCCCCTCTGCAGAGGCTCCTCCCTACAGACACAGCACAATTCTTACACCAGAAATAACACAACCACCGCCAAAACCCAAAAATCAGGTATCACATTAACTCCCCCTTTAGCACCTTTGGTTTCACATATTTATTTTTGGAAACATTTATCACAGGACTTCTCTTTAAACTGTTACCCCTAGTCCTCAGCATATGTAAGACTATATACTTCCCTTTTACTGCATTTTAATTGCATGAGAAGTTTTGAAAGTCTTTTTTTTTCTTTCCTGAAGTCATTTGGGACAAACGGCATCTGGCACTCGGTATTTAAATAAGACCTGTCAGAACCGTAAAATTAGTTTTATGTTTTAATAAAGGTACTTAAAAAAATCTCAAATATAATTCTGCATTCAAACCATAAGTGTTTGGATTAAGAAAAGCAGATCCCGTGATTATAATATAATATAATATAATATAATATATCAAGTACAGAACTAAGCCAGTCCTCATCTGTGGCATTAAAAGAGCAGCAAAGAAAAGAGGCAATATCTCCAGCAGCTTTTTTGGGGGCACATTGTGAGTTTAAAGCAGCAGCACTGACAGCAGAAAATCTGTGTTGTATTGCATTCTTTGCTATTTATCTCCGTTATCTAGAGACCCAGGCCACCTTTAAAGCTCAGACTCAGTCCCATGACAGGGACACCTCTGATCTGGGGGGGCAGCCCTACAGGACAGGGACACCTCTGATCTAAGGGTGCAGCACTACAGGACAGGGACACCTCTGATCTGGGGGTGCAGCCCCCATCCATCCAACCTGGGACTGACAGAGCTCATGTAGCTAGGAGGGCTCAGCACAGAATTCACTCCAAGGACCTGCAAACACAGACAGGACAAACCCCAAACCAAACCCAGCACTCCCTGCCCCACACCAGCAATCACATCCCTCCTGCCAGGACACCTCCTGACTGCCCTGCTTTTACCTCCCTCCAGTGGGAGTGCACAGTGCCCTAACCCTGACCCTACAGAGCCCTGGGTGTTTGCAGGCAGCCCTGCTGGCCACATCTCCGTGCCAAGCCCCAGGACTGGGCTGTCCCACCCTCCCCATGGGAGGACAAAGCCCTGCCAAGGTGACCAAGTGTCCCCACGTTTGCTACCACCACCTAAGCTCAGCAGTCACTGCTGGGACACTCATGGCCAGTCCCAGCAGCACAGAGGGACCCAAGGACACCCCACAGTGGGGACCCCACAGTGCTGGCACGAGAGAGCCCCTGGCCACCAGCACCTTCTCCAGGGGTGTTACAGCCCAGCACAAAGCTGCAGCCTGGCCCTGGCACAGGGAGCAGGACCCAGAGGAGCAGAGGAAGCAAAGGACTGAGGAGCTCCAGGGCTCGGTGCTTGCCTGACCTTCAGGATTCCTCCCACACCATTATGTGGCTGTGACACTCCCAGCAGGGCTGGCCCTGCTCTGAGCTCAGTGAGGATGCGGGGAGCAGGCAGGGAGGTGTGAGGTGGCACAGGAGCAGGCAGGGAGGTGGCACGGGTGCAGGCAGGCTCAGGCACCCCCACCCTGCTGTCACCTCTGTCCCAAGCTGGCACTTCAGCAGCTCAGTGTGAGGAGCCAGGCTCATCCCCCAGCCTGACAAGGAGACAAAAAGCAGGATGCTGTGAATGGCAGCAGTGGGGGGCCAGCCCTGCACACAACAGGCACAGCCAAGTGTGTCTGGCACACACAAAGCTGGGCTGGGGGTGTGGGGGGCACCCGGCCATGTCGTCTCCCAAATCCCCTCCTCGCTCCCAGCCCTTCCCGGGCTGGGCTCTTTCTGTGCTGTCCTTTGGGACATTTCAGCTCTGAAGAGAAAGCAGCTCAGACCCCCAGACGGGGCATTAGAGCTTCCCCTGGGTTCCCGTGGCTCCCTGGCTCTTCCCCAGCGCCCTGGGAAGCACAGCTGGATTTTGGGGTGGTAGCCTGCTCCCTGGGCTGCCCTGGGAAGCACAGCTGGATTTTGGGGTGGTAGCCTGCTCCCTGGGCTGCCCTGGGAAGCACAGCTGGATTTTGGGGTGGTAGCCTGCTCCCTGGGCTGCCCTGGGAAGCACAGCTGGATTTTGGGGTGGTAGCCTGACCCCTGGGCTGCCCTGGGCCTGACATCAAGTGCTGCTAATGCTTTCTGCATTCGTGCCCGGGGACAGGAAATCTCAGCTTCCAGTGCCAAGGGGTTAATTACAATTTATATAGCAAGATCTCAGGCTGCGGGAATTTTTTTCTCCAGCTAATTAAGAGGTGCAATTACCTTTGAGAATCAAAGGGATATTCTGGTACCCAGCTCTGAGAAGCAGATTACAGGCACTTAAGACACAAGGACATCTCTGCTTTTCTACATGTTCTTAGTTTTTGATGTTGATCCTTCACAAGAGATTGTCACATTTCTGATCCCTCACCAATGTCCTGCTGAGCCAGAAGCCACAGGGTAACAGAGCAGTATTTAAATAATAAATAATAATAAATAGTACTTAAATAATAAATTAAAAATGCTGATTTCGCTGTGAGTACCTGTCCTTCCAGCACCACCAGGCTCTGGCAAAGGTTCCTGCTGTTCATGAACAAAGCTCCATGGGACCTTAAGTGGACAATACCTAGGAGGCCACAAGCCCAGGAGCAAAGCAAGCAGTACATTGATGAACATTGTACTAATTTAATAGCAACAATTGCATTTATTTCTGAACATTATAATAAGTAATTCTTATGAATGGCTACAATAATTATAAGTATTATATTAATTCAGTAACAAATATTAATAAATTGTCCCATGGCAGCCGTTCTGCATTGCCCTGTCCCACCTAGTGCAAACAGGAGGACCCCACCTGCAAATCCCCCCGCTCCCACTAGCTCCTCTTCGTGTTTGTGCAGAGGTTTAGCAGCTCCAGCTCCCTCTTCTCACCCCTACCGGAGGTGACTGCTGGGCCATTTGCAACGAGTTCATGTAATTGAATATTCAGATGTGGGGAGAGGGGCGTTTGGGCCAAGGACAGCAGGGAAAGGTTCTGGAGACCCCTCAGAGCCCAGCTCTGGGGGCTCAGCAGTGCAGCATGGGCTGCAGCCCGAGCCTGGCTGGCACAGACTGCACAAATAAATCCTCATTCAGTGCTTGTAGGGATGCCCTGGCCATTGCTCTCCGGGAAATGGAGTTTTCTAGAGCCTGGTGACCTGCAGCTGTCAGCACCCACACAGGCACTGCAGGCTGCCCAGAGCTCAGCAGAGCAGAGGGAGGCTGCAGGGCAGGACCAGCCCCTCCTCTGAGCAGGGCCACGAAGGAGCTCTGTCCTGTGCCTTAGAAATGAAGCTCAAGCTGGCAAAGCTCAGCAGCTGGTGCCCAACAGCAGCAACTCCCTTCCAGGACCTGGCTGTGCTGGGGCAGCTGTGCCAGGTTGCCCACGGAGGGTGACAGCAGCAGAGTGCTGAACACACTCAGCCACAGCACGGGAGGCATTCTGTGAGCTGAGAGAACACAGCTGACCCCGGGCTTGGACAGATCCCTGCTGGCACTCCTCATCTCCAGGGAGCTCCTTCAGACCTGACAGCCCTCCTGTCCCCCAGGAATTGGGATATAGCCTTCAGCAGGTGGCTGCCAGAGAGGGGCACAGCAGCTGCCATGAGCCATTCACAAGAACATCTACAGAACTACAGACCTGGACAGCCACAGCACTGCCAGTACCAACGAGGCCCAGACAGAATAATCTGCTTCTCTTTAGGAGACTAAGCAAAAATCAGGAAGGCTTTCCTCTGCAGAGGGTGAGAATAATCAGGGTAGAAGAGAGAGTGGCAGTTTTAGAGCATTTTTTACTCTACACACAAAGGCATCTTGCTCCTTGCTGGTGCAGGCAAGAGGTTGGGAAAGGACCTGGCTCAGCCCTGGAAAAAGCAAGAGAGGGACACAAAACCACGCCTGTAGTCTCAGCTTAACCCACAAACCTGCACAGCCTCCTACACTGCTTCATCAGCAACACAGGAAAGAAAAAGAAAGGAAGGGCAGATCCAGAGGGGAATAAATTTACCCCAGCATTACCTTTCCCTACAGCTTGCTATTTATTGAAGAAGCAGCAAAAGCTTCGGGATACAAACGCTGACACGGAAATTCAGAGCCCTGAACCACTTCCAGCAGGGAAAATATACTGACCACAATGTCTTTGGAGGTCAAACAAAATCAATAGCCTTTCTCTCCAGTCTGTCTCTAAACTAAGCTTCTTTCAAAGACATCCAGAGAAAATGGATCATCTTTTGTTGTTGTGTGTGGTTTCGAGTTGGGCTTTTTTTTTTTGTTTTGCTTTTTTTTAAGTGGTCAAACACTCATAGAAGCATAAGAACTCCTTCTTCCCTAAACATACTGAAAGGATTGTATAGAAGTCAACACTGCCCATCAGTTTTACTGCACAATAGATGAGTTATCCACTTCTTGGGGAGGAAACCAAGTTGCAAGCTGCTTAGTGCTCGGCAAGAGAGGAAAAAATAAATCAATGTGTTTGCTTGATTGGGGGATGTTTAAAGCTGGTTGTCAATTAGTTCAACACAGTTTGCTGTTAGAGAGTACAACAGTTTAGCCCCAGGAGCTGAAGTTTGCTGCATTTCCTCAGATTCCTCCTGCTGAGAGACAGATATTGGCTGCAGCCAGGTCAGCAGGGAGGAGGAGAAAGGCTGAGGCTGAAGTCACGGGCACAGAGTGAGAGCCTGGGATACAGCCAGAGATCCCTTCTGTTCTGAGCACACAGCACAGCACACTCGAGTCCAGAGAGGAGCAGAGGTGGCAGCAGCTCCTCACCCCACCAGCACACACCTGAGATCAGCAAGAGCTCACACCTGAGATCAACCAAACCACAGCTCACACACCTGAGATCAACCAAACCACAGCTCACACACCTGAGATCAACCAAACCACAGCTCACACACCTGAGATCAGCAAGAGCTCACACCTGAGATCAACCAAACCACAGCTCACACACCTGAGATCAACCACACTGCAGCTCACACACCTGCGATCAACCAAACTACAGCTCACACACCTGAGATCAACCACACTGCAGCTCACACACCCCATGGGGTGGCATCTCCCTTCCACACAGCTGGGTCACCCCAGCCTCAGCAAAAGGGCAGAAGGGCTAAAGGGGGAGAATGAAAAAGTCTAACTCCAGTCTTTTAAGCAATATGCATTCTTAAGAAACTCAATACAAAAATCACGAATGGGGACAAGCCACAGAAGTCACTTCCCAAGGGTGCCACTGAATGCATCCAAAGGGAAATGCCTGCCCTCAGAGCAAGGGATCCCCAGGGGCTTTACCTACACTTCTGTTCTGACAGACAGTGTTGAAAGGTGCTCCTCAAAGCAATAATTGAGGCTGAGGAGGCTCCCAAAGGTGACCCAACCCTCTGCCCCCAGCAGGACCACCAGGGCTGGGGACCAGCACTGCCAGCTGTGCTCCAGCTCTGAGCCACTGACACCCTGATCTGAGCACACGTGGGGTGGCACTGCTGTGGCACTGCACAGGGACAGACACACCTGCAGCTGGCTGGGGCCATGGCTGGACAGACACAGACACACCTGCAGCTGGCTGGGGCCATGGCTGGACAGGGACAGACACACCTGCAGCTGGCTGGGGCCATGGCTGGACAGGGACAGACACAGACACACCTGCAGCTGGCTGGGGCCATGGCTGGACAGGGACAGACACAGACACACCTGCAGCTGGCTGGGGCCATAGCTGGACAGGGACAGACACACCTGCAGCTGGCTGGGGCCAGCAGCAGGGCTGAGCACTGGCCCCAGCATCAGCAGGTCTGCCAGCAGGGACAGGGAGCCAGGTCTGCCAGCAGGGACCACCCCACACTGCTGAACTGCTGCTGGCAGCCCCCCGGAGCTGGGCTCAAGCCCTGCAGTGTGCCCAGCTGCCCTCCCAGGCACAGCACACCCTGACCCACAGCACAGCAAGGAGGGTTTGCTCCGCAGCCACGGCAAGGGCCCCTCATGTCTGAGTGAGCACCCCAGCATCCCATCACCAGGAGCTGGTGCTGTGCCCACACAGCTCTAACCGTGCTGGAAAACCCTGGGAAGCTCACAGCAGCGATGGTGACCATCAAACGTCCAGCCCATCTCCAGTAGCAGCAGGAGCAGCCAAGGCTGGGAGCCAGAACAAAAGTGCTGTTTCTTTGTAATGCTTTTCATCTCCCCTCCTCCAGCCCCCCCCCCAGGTGGGACAATTTACCCGGTGACTATAAAGCTCTTACATGTGCTTGTTAGCACCCCCAAATTAGTAGGTGTAAAGTCAATATCCTTTTGCCTATTTACTCCTAATGAGTCACCAGCCAGAAACTTCACTTGAAAAAAACGGTTACAAATGCAGATGCCGAAGCAAATGAAATAAAGGCAAGAATCACAAACCTTGCACAAAGGCAAGGGGCTGGGCACACCACACAGCACCAGGCCATTGTCACCGGCTCAAACCTAACAGCTTTGATTTGCCTCCCACCGTTAAAATGGTTTGAAATGCAAGGTCTGAACAAAGGTGCAAGACACAGGAGGAATGAGAGGCACTGCTGGGCACTTAATCTCCTTTCAGTCTCACACAGGAGCTCCAGGAACGGCTCTGTTGAAGTCGGTGGAGTTTCAGGAGTGTAGGGAAAAGAATAATCAAGGCTTGGCTGTAACAGAGATCCAGCCCTGTGATCCCTCCATGCAACCAGCAGAATCCTGACTGGGGATTTATGTTGAAGTCACCTTCAGGCAAGTTCCTTCAGCACTGGAACCTGGGCCGACATCTCTGACCCAACAGGACAAGCCCAGCCCTGGGAGCTGTGGCGTTCACCCTCTCACTCCCCCCAAGATGTGGTTTGGGACCAGGAGCCCAAAGTATCCCCAGGCTGCTTCAGTACTCACTCCTGCAAGCTGTGAGCCTTGCAGCTGTCCCTGGCCAAGCACTGGGGACACTGCAGAACATTTTTTACATTTATCTGGTGCTTACATGCCATCCTGTTCCTTCCCTGCTCCTTCCCAGAGGCTGTGGGTCCCCTGATCTCTCAGCTCCCCTCTCACACTCCAATTCCCATTACCTCTCTTGCTTGGCCTTCCCAAAGCACTTGAGAACATCAGGTATAAACCAAAGCGTTCCAGCTCGAAGCCAGGGTCCCAAGCATGTCACCACCGTGTAGTCACACCCCAAAGGCTCTCAACAACCCTGAGCCTCTCAGGAGCAATGTCTGCTCCTTCTCTGCCCCAGCAGCCCAGCTTTGGGGTGAGGCCAGAGCTGCTGGGCAGCGGAGGAGAACAAGGACTCCTCTCCAGTGCTGCCTGGGGCCAGACCCTTCCAGCCAGCACGGCTGCCCTCGCTGCTGGACAGCACCCACAGCTCGCCACAGCTGTGAGAGCAGGGGCACGGGCTGTGCTCCCACTGCTCTGGGGGGAAAGGAGCCTTTTCTGGCAGCTGAGAATGCAGAGGGGGAGAAGCATCACAGCTTCACATCTCTCAGCTCACAGAGACAAGGGCAAAAATGATCTGAGCACTGCCCAGTTGTGCTCCAAGCTGCAGCAGTGCAGGCAGCATCAGCAGGGTCCGGACAGAGACATCCCCAGGGCTCACAGCCCAGGGACACACAGCCCAGGGTCACACAGCCCAGGGACCTACACAGGACACACAGCCCAGGATACACAGCCCAGGGACATAGACAGGACACACAGCCCAGGACACACAGCCCAGGATACACAGCCCAGGGACATACACAAGATACACAGCTCAGGTCACACTGAGAAGCTCTCAGCTCCACATCACCACAAAGGCATGAACTGTCTGTTATGGGCATTCAGGATACTCACAGTTCTTCAGGGACCACAGTGGGCACTGTCTATTGCTGGCACAGCTCATCAGAAGGGATGCTCAGAGTGCAGCCACGTGCCCACTTCCCCTGAACCCCAGTACCCCCACTCTTCCTCACTGGAAGAAAAAGGAGTTTTTCCTTTTCATGGGGCTCCTGAGTGCCTCTGCAGCAGCTCCCAGCAAGCGCAGACACCACACGTGTTCCCCCTGCATGCCACTGGCAGCCAGGCTGGAAAATGCCAGTATTGGAACGGGAGGATCAGCGGTTTCCGAGTGCTGATCGGACACTATTTCGTTCAAGCCACAGATAGTCATTCCTGGGGGTGTTTTCAGCTCCCTTTCGGGCTCCTGCAGCAGCAGTTTCTCCTCCTCACAGCAGCTCTGCGGGGCCTGGCCTTGTTCTTGCAGCCCCACAGCACGGCTGCCCTGGGAAATGTTTGCTGTCCTCCACCTTGCAGCTGCGGAAATTCCTGGCTATCTGCTTTTTCAAAGGGCTGAGGTGAAATCCCAGCGACTGCAGTGCCTGTTTTTTTTATAAATGTAACACCTTTCTTGAGGAAAGCCCAGCCTGAAAACAGGAAGGGCCTCACAGCATCTCAGAGCATCAAAGAATTGCTTCTGAGCGTGGTGTCCATCACAGGGTCTCTTTAGCACCTCTCCATCTGCAGCTCCCATCCTGCTGGCACACCCAGCTCTGGGCTCTGGGCTGAGGGTCAGGACAGCCAGGTGATGAAATTCAGGCCTCTCCATGGTAAGGAACAAAGTTCTTTCTGTGGCAGTGCCTGGAGGGTCCGGCCCAGCTCAGGCAGGTGCAGCAGAGCTGCTCAGGTCAGGGCTGTGGCCAATGCCAGCACCATGAGTCTCAGGAATCTGACTCCAGGAATCTCCAGCTGCAGCCCACAGGTTCCATGGTTCCTTCAAGAAGTGTAATCTTCATATCAGGTTTCTATTTCCCATCCTGTCCTTAGTTAGGCAGTTTCTCATTTCTTCCAAATGTTTCTTGTGAAGGAAAAAATCTCGTTGGCCACTTGACATCATGTACAGGAATGTTGACCCAAAGCAAAATGTACAAGAGCATTTGTGACAATGTTTTCCTGCCTTCCTCTCCAAAGTAAAAGCGATTAAAAACCCTTTTGGGAATGCACACTCTCCTATTTGTAGGGCACTTTTAATTGCACCCCAAGAACCGACTTGGATCAATCAATGCCGGGCCAAATGCTTAGACATGGGAGAACCTCAGAGAGCGCAAAGCAAGGTTTGGTAACAGACACCAACACAGAACACCTGCAATAAACCCAAAGGAGCTCTCAGCATCTGTGCACAGAATCACTCCTGGCCTAGAAACAGACTGAAAAGGACACAAACTTCTTCCAGAACAGAATGGTTTGGGTTGGAAGGGACCCTAAAGATCACCTCCAGTGCCCCCCACACAAATTTCTGACACAAGAAATCACTACACTGACAAGCACAGCACATTCCCAGAGCCATGGAGGAGAAAGGAAAACCCCAAGTTTTTTTCTGTGCTCTTTGATCAGGGCCAGGCAGGTACATTTAACAAAGCAGCTGCCTGACCTTCCTGGGAAAGCACCACAGCAAGGCAGGAGCAGATAACATCATATTGACCTGTCTTCAGGGGCTGACATTCACATTTTCATAAAGTGTCTAAGAAGATAAATCACTGTACTAATAATATTTGTATTGATTATCTAAACCGAAGCAGCAATCGACTCCATTGTCTCACTTCCTCTTAAATTGCTCACAGATGGGATCCTATTTCCTATTCTGCATTTCTAATGGGAACACTTAAATCACAGTGCAGAATTATACACACACACACAAACTGTTAACAAAAACCCTTTTATGACTTGCATGAAAATATTTTTCACTATGTAGCTCACTTTCCACTCCACACAGAAATTAAAAATGACAAATGATCAGCAGATCTCTACATTACCTCTCCTCGTTATTTCTAATATTTGCTGACCTATGCTCTCCAAACCCTGAGCAGTGCTTGTGGACACTTGAAGTTTGGATACAGAGCTAAAAGGAGATCCTTTTTTTTCCCATGAAAGTCAAGTTAAGCTATCTCAAGATCCAGGAGTAGGGAATTCCAAAATCAGTGTGGTGTAAGAAGTAAAATAAACAAAAGCTTTTGCTGTTAGTGCAAAACAAGGCACAAAACAGAGATTGGGCTTCAGGTGTGTTGCAGCAGGAGAGCAACCATCAAAAGTAAAGGAAATTAGCAACAAATTCATTGTTTGAAGTAGGTTTGTCATGAACCAAAAAGGCTTGAATTTCTCTAAAACTTCTCATCCTGCCTAAGCAAGGCTCTTCCCCATCCTGGCACAGGCACAGAACACAGCAGAATAAAAGCTGAGGATGTCTTCAGATGGTTTGTGTAAGATACAGTGTGCTCCAAATGGAACCTTCCAGAGCCACCAGGAAGGTGAGGGCAGCCAGCAGCCCTCGCTGCCCAGAGCAAGCTGAGAGCCCCAACCCCATTTCCTGCCCCTGCCCCAGCTCCATCCTCATCCTCAGCTCCATCCTCATTCTCAGCTCCATCCTCATCCCCAGCTCCATCCTCATTCTCAGCTCCATCCTCAGCCCCAGCCCCAGTTCCTGCCCCTGCCCCAGCTCCATCCTCATCCTCATCCCCAGCTCTACCCTCAGCTTCAGGTCCAGCCCTATCCCCATCCCATCCCATCCCATTATCCCATCCCATTATCCCATCCCATCCCATCCCATTATCCCATCCCATCTCATCCCCAGCCCCGCTCCTGGCTCAGCACAGCCCTGAGCTGCCTGCAGCTCCAGCTCATCCCCTCCTGTGCTTTCCAGGACAGCTCCAGCAGTGGCCCAGATGCCAAGGAGATGTTTGAAGGCCCAAACAAAAGCAGAGCTCCGAGGACCACGGGTGAGGCAGAGCCCAGAGCAGCTGCAGGCTCCGGCAGCCCCAGCCCCATCTGACTGCACAGCTGCCACGGTGAGTGATCATCCCTGGCTGAGGTCAGGTCTGCCCCCGGGCTAAGTGAGTGAAAATAAATGGTTTAGGAGATAAAAGGTCCTTTAAAAAATTTATTTGTCTTGTCGTGATGTCAAAACTGTAATGGGAAGAGACTGGAGGCAGCGATACGTGGGTTAAATGGGAAACAGCCATCCTGATGGGGCAGCACAATAAATTACAAAGCAGATCCCGGCTCATGCGGGATTTGGGGCTGAGCTGCACCGACACACAAACCCTTGCACGCACCTGTTCCTGGCAAGGAAAGCAACTGGAAATACACGTGGAAAAACTGTGGAAATACAGCGGCATTTCACAAATCCGAATTGCTGGTTGGGCTACATCTCTTATCTTCCCTACAGATAAATTCTGAGCCGCCCAGCCACAATGAGTTTTGGTTTTCACTCCTGCTCTTCCTAGGAGAGGGGTCAAAATAGATTTGAAGTATTCCAGGAAGGGAACGGGTTAATCAGATTTCCCAAGGCAGCTTGCTGTTAAGGTGCCAGAAATACCGAGGGGAAAGAATGACTTGCTAAAGATGGGACAATGGCACTGGTATTTTGCATTTGTTTCCAGGCTTTCAGATAGAACAAATGGGAGTCATTAGTGAAATGAGTTTAGGGAGTTCTAAATTAGCTGTCAGGCTGCCAGGCCCGGAGAAGTGCTATGTCAGCCATTAATTCTGGAGAGCACTGGATTACCCCAACCTAGGAAGGAATCCTGCAAAATTTAGAGTCAATTAAAGGAGCCTATTTTGCTATAATAATATTTTCCACACATATTACACCTCCTCGTGGAACAGAGCCCACTTGTACCACAAATGAGATCTCTGGCAGGATGGAGCAAGGCTGGTGTCTAGACAGCTGTAATGTGCTCCGGTGGGCAGGAGGCAGAGCACAGCATCCCCAACACAGCGGGGCCCCGGGAAGTGACACCCGATGGCCTCGGCTCCTGCTGTCCTGCACCACCCCGGAGCACATCTGTGCCTTTTTCCTTTTTCCTTTCCTTTCCCCGTGTCCGGTGCTGCTGTCCCCCAGTGCCCTACCCCTTGCAGGTCCCCGTGTTTATTCTGTCCCCAAAAAGCACCCCCGCTGTAGCAGGTTTACAAAGCAGGGTTTGTGAGCTCGTGAGGGAGCCCCGAGTGTTCCCGGGGCTGTGATGGAATGGATCCATGGGATCCATGGACAAACCTGGAAGGTAGGGTCAGTGCTCAGCCCCCAGCCCAGCCTCGGGACACCCAAACCCCCCAAACCGCAGCTGCTCCCCAAGAGGAGCAAAGGCTCTCACGCCTCTGCTGCGACACTGCTCAGTGCCCGCAGGACAGCAGGAGCGGGGACAAATTAAACCCCAAACCCCACGGCTGTGAAATACAAATGAGGCAAAAAATGCCTTCAGCCAAGCAAGAGAGCTGCGCCGGATACACAGGCCGTGAGCAAACAGGATAGAATGTCTTCTGCCTTTTGTGAAATGAAAATAAATGAAAGGATCTAAGGTTTCAGGTCACTGATCCCTCTCTTCCCTATCTGTACCATTTATCGGAGGTAGAATATAAAGGTTCCAGGTCCTTTTCTTTTTTTTTTTTTTTTTTTTTTTTGTCAGGACTTTAATGGTTGTTTTTTCTCCTTCACCCTTTCATTTTCTGAATGAAAGGATCACTTAGGAACCTGTAAAGTAATAATAAGCTTATAATAGGAATATTGTTTTTCTGGGCCAGTGCAAATTCTTTCTGAATAGGTCGAAGAGATTAAAGTAAAAATGCAATTTGTAAATAGATCAGTCCTTTAATTAGTTTATAGTCTGTTAAGAGATAATATTTTGCTCACATAGATCATCTGTTATCTAAAGATCTCAGAGCACTTTAGGAACATCAATTAAGCCTTTAAAAAAAACAACCTTGGGAGATAGGTAAGTGTATTTAGATTAATTAGTGTTGCTGTGAGCAGCCGGCATTATTATTAGATTTAATTTAGTCCAATAATTGACTTATCTGTTAATGGATTCTAATTCATCTGAGAAGGGATCAAATCCATCTGATTAAAAGAATTACATCGACTCAATTAATTCTATTAACTGACTTAATTTGCCATTTAATAATCTGACACACAGGGCCGATCTTGGCCCGGAAGAACGCACAAACCAAAAATTACACAGCGGGATTATTGTGGCAGCAGAACTGTGCATTGCAGAGCAGGAGTTCTGCCTTTTGCACACCTGGGTGGAGCAGCCCGAGGGGATTCCTGTGGTGGATCCCTGGTGGATCCCCAGCCCTGCAGCATCACTCCCCCTGGGCCAGGGCTGGCAGAGATGTGTCACCGTGCCTGGGATCTGCCACCCTGCCCCGGACCTGCCACCCTGCCCGAGTTCTGCCACCTCCCCTCTGCCCTGGGCATTCTCTGCAGCCAAAAGCTGAGAAGTTGTACAGAAGCCAATAAACCTTTCAATAAAAGTGACCTCCCTTCAAAGGCAGGACAGCCCTCCCATTTGGAAGCTGGGTATGTAAAAAAAAAAAAAAAGGAAAAAAGAAAAAAGGCATCTGGACATTGTTGTGAGTGTAAAGACGGGAAAGAGGTGCTAAAAGATTATTTGCTCCGCTGTCCTTAAACGGGCTGGTGCTAATTGCTGGTGGTGAGCAGCAGGGACCTTGCCCCGGCAGAGCTCCCCACGAACCAAACCATCACTCCGCCTGGTGCCACCTCTCCCACCGGCACCGGCACCGGCACGTTGGGAAGATTCACGGAGCCAGCTCTCGGGCACCTTTCCCCACCTTCTGCCTTTCCTCAGACATGTCTCTGACGTGCTTGTCCTCCCAAAGTCGTCCCCAAGCCGCAGTCCTTGGGACACGGGCCCACATCCCCTGGGCAGGAGCCGGTGCCATTGCGGGGTGGCCCGGCTCTGGCAAGCCCGGCTCTGGCACACCGTGAGAGGCAGGGCAGGGGAAGGGAAGGGCAGGGCAGGGGAAGGGAAGGGCAGGGCACACTCGGCCATTTGCCGGGGGAGGAGAGGGGTCTCCTCCAGCCGCAGAGCTGACCGGCAGGACGGAGATGTGCATCAAAAGTTTGCACTGCTGAGATCCCCAGACCCAGTTTAAGCCTCTCTCTGGTCCTGATCAAAGGTTAGTCCATAATAAAGCCTCCGGGGGAGGGTTCCTAGCACATAAAGAGCCCTGTGTCGTGCCTTTGTGTCCAGGTTGGGCTGGAACACAGACGGTTCTCACTCCAGTAACTCCGACATCTCCCCCCTCTGTTATCCCAGGCTGCAGCTTTGAGGGGTCCCGTCCCTGTCCCCCCTCACTGTCTCATTGTCATGCTCTGAATGCCAAGCAGCACCAAGCGCAGATTTCCAGAACCTTCCTCAGGGCTGGGGCCGAAAGGGCTCCACAGCCTAGAGCCTGTGCTGAGGAGGCTCCAGGGACGGGGCTGGGGCTGCAGGAGAACAACTCAGGGAGCTGGGCTGGGGGACAGGGAGGGATGGGGAACAGAGTATGGGGACAGGGAGAGACTGGGGAGCAGGGTTGGGGGACAGGGAGAGACTGGGGAGCAGGGCTGGGGGACAGGGAGAGACTGGGGAGCAGGGCTGGGAGACAGGGAGAGATTGGGGAGCAGGGTTGGGGGACAGGGAGAGATTGGGGAGCAGGGCTGGGGGACAGGGAGAGATTGGGGAGCAGGGTATGGAGGCAATCAGGGTTTCAGGCGCAGATTCTGGAGGCACTCAGGGATTCAGGAGGAGGGTTTGGAGGCACTCAGGGATTCAGGAGCAGGGTTTGGAGGCACTCAGGGATTCAGGAGCAGGGTTTGGAGGCATTCAGGGATTCAGGGGCAGATTCTGGAGGCACTCAGGGATGCAGGAGCTCCCGGCCCGCAGTGTCGAGCACCGCCCTCGCCCCGCTCCCGCACGGGTTTGTTGTTCAGACACGATTGCATATGCATGAAGGGGACAAGATGGGCTTTGACACATAAATTAGCACTTGTCAGCTGCTCCCGGGAACACTCCCCTGCCGCAGCCACGGTAAATCCGCCTGCTCTGAGCGAGGGCAGAGCTCCACCAGGGCACTGACAGCAGGGACAGGAGCGCTCAGCGCTGAGCCCAGCCCAGCACAGAGCCCAGCCCCGCGCAGAGCCCAGCTCAGCACCGAGCCCAGCCCAGCACAGAGCCCCGCACTGAGCCCAGCCCAGCGCAGAGCCCAGCCCCGCACAGAGCCCCGCACTGAGCCCAGCCCAGCGCAGAGCCCAGCCCCGCACAGAGCCCAGCTCAGCACAGAGCCCCGCACTGAGCCCAGCCCAGCGCAGAGCCCAGCCCCGCACAGAGGCCAGCTCAGCACCGAGCCCAGCTCAAGAACCAGTGCCAGAAAATGACACAGCCAGTACACAAGGGGCACTTTCCACTCCTGTCATAGCCGGGAATTCGGGAATGACAAAGGACAAGGTTGAGATCTCAGGCAGGGATTTTTCTGAGAGAGGGGCTAGGTGAGAGGGGCACACCAGAGCATTGGGGGTCACTCCCTGGCTGTCCTGGGGGTCACTCCCTACCTGCCAGGTGCTCCCTGGCTGTCCTTGCCCTGGCACAGCGCGGTGCTCAGCTCCCTCAGTGCTCAGCCTGTGGGCACAGCCGCTCCCACAGCGTGTCCTGCCCTCCTGTCAGCCCAGCTCCACCTCAGCAGGGCTGCACCAGACAATCCCGCACGAGTGGCAGCGCCGCTGAGCTCCCACACCCAGCTCTGCAGCAGCACGGGCACACAGGGGGCTGCACATCCCAAACACCAACAGGAGCGGTGCTCTCAGCAGCCCCAAAATCCTCCCAAGAGCCAGCTGGAGTAAAAGCATCTCAGCAGCATCCATCTCAGAAAGAAGCAGAATTCCAGCACTTTTCACAGCCCCAGCCTCCAGCAGCATTTCCACCACGTTGCTCATGTGCAGATCACAACAAGAACAGTTGAATGCACTGCTAGCACATGGTAACTATTGCTGTTCCTGTGAGATCTGGGTGCTCTCAAAGCCCTCAAAGTCTACTTTCAGTTCAAACCAAATATCTCACCCCCTGAAAAGATGGGAGTGCTTCATTCAAACACTGGATTCACCCAAACAGAGCCCAGGAGTTCACAGGGAAAGGACTTCCCCAGCTACCAATTCAGTGTCATTTATGAATTGCAGTAAACAAACTGGTGCCTCGTGGCTCATTCTTCTCTTCAGCCACACACCAATAAATTGGGGCATGGCAGGACTGTGGGAACTGTCTGAGCTGGGAGGCAGCACCAGCAACACAAATCTCATAGTCCCAACCTGGAAAGGTTTTTTCCCTTTTATTTTGTTTTTTTTATTGTGCTTATTGTTTTTCTCCCAAGAGGTTCTAGCACAACACCCTGGATTAAAGCCTGCAGTCTGGGGGATCCCAGTGAATATTCTTACCATATTTATCTCCATCTTCTCCTTTGGCACTGATCCTCCTGCCGAGCACCTGGATGTGCTTCCCGCTGGTCCTGCTGTAGAGCTGGTAGAGCCGGAGCTGCTTCCTGCTCACGTCATCCCTCGCCCGCGTCTGGTTCTCCACGTGTATCCGAAAATCCACGTTCTCCTCAGCAGCAAACATCTGAGAGCATGGGAGAGAGCACACCTTGAGCACAGCAGGGCTCTGGGCAGAGGGCTGCACACCAGCCTGGGCACTCACACCTGGCTGCCCTTCCCGAGGTGCTCGAGTGCAATTCCACCCAGAGCTGGCTCTCCACGCTAACCCAGACCTGGGGATTACAGCCACACTGGGAGGTCTTGAGTAAAAACTGCTCCTCCTCCCTGCTTTGATTTAATCCTGGTCAAGGGGGAGACTGGGCAGCATGCCCCCAAAAACCCCCTCACACCTTCACAATGGGAGAGCCCCAAAAGTGTCCCACGATCTGTTCATCTGTGATCTGTGGAGCACTGGCACCACAACATCCACGCTGTCCACTCCAAACTCACAGGTGGGCAACATTTTGGTGGCAGACTCCATTTACAGGACAATAAATGACTTAGAAGAACAGGTTGCAAGCAAAAGTGTTCTGATGTATCAGTGTGGGGAGGGAACTGACAGGGAAAATGGAAAATGTCAATAAATCCTGGTTCAGATCCACTCCAGACTAAAACACATAAAGAAAATGGCCACAACACAGAAAAGAGCCCCACTTCAGTCTCTGCACATCATCTCATACCAGCAAATACTGTGAAGCCTGGAAGTCAAAATCTCAAGAGAATTTTGCAGCATTCCCAGTTATCTGGGACACCCAGGCAGGAAGAAAAGCTCAGGCAGTGCTGCTGAGCACCAGAGCTGCAGGAAGCCCCCTGAGCCAAAGGCCAAGCTCAGCACAGCAGCAAGGAGCTCCCAGTGATGCTGCGGGGTTGCCTTTGGTGCTGGCACTGGAACCTGGGATTTTGGTATTTGTCATTTTGAGCAGGAAGTGATTTAGCTGTGATTTGGCTGCCAGAAGCCCACAGGGAGCTGAAGGCACAGGCTCAGGCTGGGCAAGGGAGGCTCAGGGCAGTGCTGGGAAAGGCACAGCCGTGTCAGAGGTGACAGAGAGGGCTCACAGTATTTCCCACTGCCAGAAAACAGCGCAGGCAGGAGCTGGGACCCAGGGCTGGGGCAGTGAGAGAGGAGCAGCCCCTGCAGAGGGCATGGCAGGGGCCACAGCTGAGTGCTGCCAGAGCTCTGCCAGCCCAGAGCTGGGCTCTGCTAGCCCTGCACTCCCCAGGCACCACAGCCACACCTGAGCACAGCACACAGCACCTGGCTTTTGACAGAAATAACAGCAATTTCTTTTCTCCTTGCTGCATCTTTTCTTGCTTTCTTTACAAATCCCATTGTTGCAAAGGATCCTGAACTACCAAACCCAGGGATGTTCCAGTCTGCCTTGTGCCCACAAAGCAAGGCTATTTGCAGCTAAAATTCCAGCTCCATCATTTTGAGATTTAAAACAGATTTTAAATCAAGATGACGTCGTCACATTGCTTTCACCACATGTTAATGAATTTCACATTTTTCTAGGGAAAAAACAAAACAGGTGGGATTTGAAGTGGGGGGAAGGGCAGGTTGCTTTGCTTTTCTGGAAACTCCCAACAGAAAATGCAATCTGTTTTCCAAAACATGTTTTAATTCTCTTCTAATTGTCTCTGGAGCACTCACACCGCAGAGCCCCAGCCCATGGCTGCGGTGCCTTGGTGGGCCCAGGTGCACCCAGGGAGCTTCCAGTTCAGTGCTCAGCTCCAGTCTGTCACCAGCACACCTTTGTCACCAACACAGCTCTGTCACCACCACACCTGTGCACCTCTGTCATCTGTGCATCCTTGTCACCTGTGCACCTCTGTCACCACTGTCCTGCCTAAGCTCAGCTAATCAAGCACCTCTTTCCTTTGCCAGAAGGGCTCCAGCAGCACAGGGGGTGTCACAGGGAGTGTCACAGGGGGATGTCACAGGGGGATGTCACAGGGGAGGACACAGGGGGTGACACAGGAGTGACACAGGGGATGACACAGGGGGTGTCACAGGGGGTGTCACAGGGGGTGACACCTCCCCCTCCCCTGTCCAAGGAGCTGGCAGTGTCACCCCCAGGCAAGGTGCTGCTGACCCAGAACAGCCAGGCCAGCCTGCACCACTGCAGCAGTGCCCCAGGAAGTGCCCAGCTCTGCCCCAGGGCAGAAATCCTGCAGCAGGAGCAGTCAGGGACTCCCCTTGCAGCTGGGCTGTCCCCTGGCCAGGAGCTGTGGGCAGAGCAGCAGTGAAACCACCCGGATTTAGCCACCTGCTTAAAGATAAGCTCACGCTTAAGCACCCTGTGGAAACAGGATGCTCTGCTGGAGGGTGGCCAGAGGGAATTAACCCTGCCAGCCTGGGCTGCATCTGGCCTGCAGCAGAGAATATCAATACCCAAAAATAAAATTTCATGCAGAGTTGATCTCGTGAGATAAGACCTGTTTGATCATTGCTAAAATCCGCTCTCACAGAACCCCTTCCCTACTGGGTGCACTCCCTCAAGCAAACCTCTCTGAGATAGGGAAGCCCATGCATATATACCACAGGAGAGACTCTTTATAAATCTCACCAAAATGAGTAACATCTGTCTCCTTTGGCAGCTGATTGCCAGTGTTCAGTCAGGGAGGTCACCTGAAACCAAGCACATGCACCCCCGAACACTTGAATGCAGAAATGTCTGAAGTCCCTTAAACTGAAGGGCTTTCACTCCTGTTCACCAAAGCAAGTTTTCCTTTTTAGTTTTCACCATTGAAATGCTATTACTGCACATGGACACTTCCTACACAGAGTGAGAGCCCTTCTGTGCCTCTCAGATCATCCCAGCTCCCTGCAGGCAGCAGAGCCCAGCCTGGGGCACAGCTCCACACAGCCCTGAAGGGAAGGGTGCTTGTCCCTTCCAGCTCTGCCAGCACTGTGGGACACGGGAGACAGGATTCTCCCAGGATCTGGGAGTCTGTTATGGTCTGTCTGCCCAGCTGCTACAGGCTGCTGTCTGTGTGTGCTGATTTCATCATCTCAGGACAGTGGGTTTGGGTAATTCCATCTCATTCTTTGGCAACAATTTATAACCTGCCAAATCCCAGCTGTTAAATCAGAGCATTGAATTTGGTTTCATTTTCATTCCTCCTCTCTTCCTTTCCATCAGTTCCTTATCCATTTACTATTTATTTGTCACTACACCTTTCAGTAATAATATCCAAATACTGTTGGATTATATGCAAATGCAGTTGGCTATCCAGAGTTTATACAAGGGAATAAACAGCATTTCTTTTAAAAGCAGCCATCACCTCAAGCCCCAGCAGCAACAGAAATGCCTCAGTGCTGAGAAGGAGCTGCTGTCCCTCGTGGGCTGGCCTTGCCCAGTGATCCAAGGTGGAACATTCAGTCCCACATCCCTTCCCAAAGCCAAAGCAACCAGAACCAGCACCTGCCGTCCAGCGAGTCCACAGCAGAAGACTCCCAGGTGCTTTTTTGCCAAATGATTCTCAGATAAGAGTGGATTTCATTTCAGATGGCTTTACAACGACCCTGCAGCCTGAAGAATGAGTCCCATTTGTTAAAGCCCAGGCAGAGGGTGAGGGAGGGAGCACTGTGCTGGCCCAGCCCCAGGTTTCAGTGAGCATCACTGCAGACAGGCTCAGGAGCAGCACAAGGCTCCAGGGCTGTGGGGTCAGCCCTGCCCAGGCTCCTGCCCCCTCCCTGCACTCCCAGCCCCTCCAGGGTCACTGAAACCCTGCCAACTCCCAGCTTTGGCTTTGCCCCCAGCCTACCTCCACGGCATTTCCTATTTGGAGCTTTCCAGTAACAGGGATGTCAATCTGTTATTGCTCGTGTCACAAAGCGTTACAGCGTGAGATGTCCAAGGCCCACAGCACGGCCAAGTCAGCTGGGAGCTGGCTTCACAATTTCCTATGTGCTGCTATTTGTGCCACGGAGCACTGAGCAGAGAGCAAACCAGATGTCACTCCCAGCTGAACCAGGACCACCAAACCCCTCTCGCTGAGGGCCAAAGATAAACAAATCAGGCTATTCAAAGTCCTCTCAAAGCATCTGATAAGCAGGAAATACTTATTACCTCTCAGGCATCAAATCAACCTAATATTAATGATTTTCTCCATGACCTTCTGAACACAGAAAAGTTAACTCAATAAGGTCAACAAGAGGATATCCAAGACAGATCTCTCTCAAGCTCTCAAAGGCAAGTAACAAACCACTCTGCTTCCATGACTTTGGCAGAATTCCTGCGTACAGATCCCAGTAGGATTTGCCAGCTGCCCATGGCACACAGCGAAACACAGAGAATTCCTTTTCCCTCCAGTTAACTGCAAAGCCAGGATGTGGTTACCTTGGTGCCACAGAGCCAGAGGGGATGGATGAGCAGTGCTTGGGTCCCTCTTTGGGTTTAGGAGCAGTTTGGGAGAGCAGCTCCGAGCCCAGATGTGCAGGGAGGACACTTTGGCACTTTGTACACCCCACCCTGGCCATGTGGCAACAGTGCCAGAATCCCACAAATGGACCCAAGCCTTTCCAAATAACACAACTTTGAGCTTTGCTGTGGTGTTTGCTTCTTCCTGATACCCATGGATTTTTTTTTAACTTGAAAAATAAATATCCAAAAACGTAAGCTGCTCTCTCAGCCATGGGAGGTCACATGGATGGTGACTGTGCTCCCTTTGGGATGGTCTGTGAGCATGGAGCCCTGTGGAAGTGCTTGTTCCAAGTGACCAGATCCAAGGTTCCACAAAAAGCTCTGCCAGTGGCATTTACGAAGTACAGTAATTTCACGAATACAAGCCGCACCATTTTGACTAAGATTTTGCTCTCAAACCGGAAATGCGGCGAATACTCAGGAGCAGCTAATATGTGAATAATTTTCTGACATTTACAACCCCAGAAGTGCCAGCCAGGGTGCCGAGCCGAGCAGCTGCCAGTAAAAGTAGCTGCCAGTAAAAGCCATCATTTCACGATTGTTACAAATTGTTACTCTGTTGCGCTGCGGTTGGAGCCTGACTCCCTGCAGGCAGCACAGGGGGCAGGGAGAGAGGCGGGAGAGCTCTCTGCTTCCCTCCTCTGCCGCAGCCCAGGCGAGAGACGGGGGGACCCGTGCCGCCATCACCATGGGTCGGGGAGGCAGTGGGGTGCTCCGTCCCCACCCGCCGCCACGGGAGCGGGGGAGGGGCTCCGTCCCTGCCTGCCACCGCAGGGCAGCACCGGGCCAGGGCGAGCGAGCCCAGAGGCGGCGGCCGGCCCCGAGCGGCCGTGCCGAGCGGCAGCGCCGGGCTGGGCCACCTGGCCCCATCGGCAGCCCCGAGCGGGCTGAGCCTGCACAGCCCAAGCTGAGCCAGTAAACCCCGCCCTGCCGCGGTTCTGTTACTAATTGGCAACTTTGTTGCATGTGGGTCCTCGCTGCGAACGACAGAGCGGCTTATACTCAGGTGCGGCTTATTTATGGACAAAAAAAGAAATATTTGCCAACACCCAGAGATGCGGCTTATACTCAGTGCGGCTTGCATTTGTGAATTTACTGTATTCCACCTGAAATACTTTTTGGTGAGAGCGCTGGAAAAGCAGAAGGAAAAGGGGTGGTGGGGGGTGAAGCCTGCCCGTCCTTTTGGGTTCAGAAATGTTAAATAAGACCAAAGAGAGCACAGTTGCAGGGCTTGGGAAAGGGGACACAGTTCCCTGAGGTGACACACACTGGATCCAAACACTGCCCTGCAAGTGAAACCTTTCCTCAGAGAGCTGCCCTGTGCACTCAGGGGACTGGAACCTACTGGGGCAGGCTCAGACCTCTGCTCCCCGTGAAGCTCTGGGACCTGCAGCACTCACTCAGCCCCTTCCTGCAGCCCTGAGACCCTGCCAGCTGTGCCAGCCATGCACCACTGCAACAGCAGCACATCTGAGATGGCAGGAGCACTGTTACTGAGCCTGGAGAAACCAGGGGGAGGCTGCAGGGAGTGCCAAAATCTGGAACCTGAGAGCTGGAGGAAATGAATGTTTTATGGCCCATCAGGTAGTATTTGATCATTTTCTAGAGAAAGCTGACGCCACCCTCAAGAAAATGAAGTTTCTCCTTTTGATGGTGGAATGAGCCAGAGCCAGAACTGTGACAATTGCACCATTTGTGACATGGTGGAATTCTAAACTTGCTGCACCCCGGGAAATGGTTAATCCTGGGGAAGAGCAGGGTTCCAGCCTTGATGAATGACTTCTAGAGGCCCAGCTGAGGCAGGACAGCTCTGCCCACTGCACAGCCAGCCCCAGAGTGCTGCTGAGGTGCCAAAATGCAGCTCCCAGAGGGGCTCCAGCCGCCCCAGCCTCTTATCTGGCTGTTCTCACTGCTCAGAACAGGTGAGTGCAGCAGCCCCAGGTCACATCACTGGCAACGTCCCACTAGCTCAGCTCCCTGCAGGATGCCACAGCTTGCCATTGGTTCTCCAGAAACAGCTTAGACCTTAACTCCTTTTCTTATTTTTCTGCAGTTGTGATATATCTTTATGATGATGATTATTATTAGTTAATGGCTGCTGTTATTTTACCATGCTATCCATCAAGCAAGGAACAAGCAGGGCTTTTTCTTTCTTTCTTCCTTTCTTTGTCTTCTTTTTTCTTTTTAATGCTTGTTATATCTCTGCTATATACTTCCTCAGCACACAGAGATATCCCTTCAAAGCTTGATATTATTGAGCAGCTTTCAACCATGCCCAGCAGAGCCATGAATTCTCTGCATTTGTCTGGCCTTTGTTTCTAGGAATGAAATACCAATGGCTGAACAGTGTGACTTCGTTTCACTCCTTCATTCCAATACTTGTTCTATTTCTATCCCACTGGGTCAAACTCACCTATTGTGAGACCTCACGGATTTCAATTACCTCAGGGATTAATTTGTTCCATGGTGCTGAGGCTGTTAATGCAACCCTGGCTGGCTCTGGATGAGAAAGGCCCGGTGAGACCTCCCTGGCAGGCAGTGTGTTTAACAGCAGTCCTCAGCTGCAGTTTTGTTCAGCACTGGGTTGGGGTTTTTCTTCCCTTTGTGCCCCTTTGCCCCTCTTTTCACAGTCTTCCCCTTCCTGTCTAAATTGCCCTTATCAGAACTGGGTGGTCCCTGTGACTTTCCCTGTGCCTGGCCAAGTGCTGCCTGCCCGGGGCAGGGCTGGAGCAATGAGCCAGCACCACCAGATGTGCCAGTCCAGCTGTGGCACCTCCTGTCCCCAGGGAGGGAGGGAGGGAGGGTCTGTCCATCCTGTCCCCTGCACTCTGCTGAGTGGCAGTGTCCTTCACACCTCAGCTGGCACAGCCCTGGCACACTCCTGGTACACCCCTGTCCCCCCCGTCCCTGTCCCCCCCACTGCTCTCTCAGGGCAGTGGTGCTGCAGGAGTGCAGAGCAGAGCTCCCAGCAGGGCATTCCTGGGACCAAAGCTGCAGCACCCACTGAAAACACTTCCCAGCAATTTGTTCACCTCTTCAAGTGAGACCTGAGTCCAATTACTGACAAACCTGCCAGCTTCAAGCACTCCTGACCTTTCCTCCCCCCTCCCCAGGGCAGCTACTCCTGCTGCAAACCCGTTTGGCCACAGCAGCAGGGCACAGTGGAAACCCCCAGCCCACCGCCCTAAAACAGCTCAGGCATTCCCTAAACCCTGCACAGAGGCAGAGTTATTCACCACAAGGACTTGAAATGTCAGCTTGAAGCATGGACTGCCATGTTAAGGTGACGATCTGCTCTTCCGCTTGATACCAGCCTAGGTGAGAGCGCCACAAAAACAGGAGCAAAGGCAGAAAATATGGAAAACCCCGGGGATGCTCAGAAACACCCCGGGGATGCTCAGAAACACCCCAGGGATGCTCAGGAACACCCCAGGGATGCTCAGAAGAATGCCAGGGATGCTCAGGAACACCCCAGGGATGCTCAGGAACACGGGTCCATCAGAAGGAGATGGGAGATCACCAAACACCAAACTCCCGTAGGAGAAGGAACATTTGCAGGGGCAGCACCTCAGGTGACCCAGGGCTTGTCCCGGGAGCTCCCCCCATGTGGTGCCCTGATCCTCCCAGAGCACAGCTCCCTGCTCCCACTGCAGAAAAGCAACTCCCTCTAGGGTAGAACACGGCAACTGCTGACAGTGCACGCCAGCCCAGGCCAGGACTCACAAAAGAACTTTTTGCGTTGCACTTGCAAAGGAAACAGGCTTGGCCACCACCTGTCCCCACACAGCTGCCAAGCACTGAGCTCAGGTGAGAGGGGCTTCTCCAAGAGCTGATCCAGCACAGATCCTGGGGGCCTGACTGGATTATGCCACAACACTTTCCTCTACCAGCGGTCCTTCCTGGAAATGTTTTACTGACTGCAGCCAGTCCCACTCCTGCTCGTGGTGTGCCCCTCTGCGGGGTGGTGCCAGGGGAAGGGATCTCCTCAAGAGTCCCTGCTAGTCCCAGCACTCAGGCATCCTGAGTTCGCTCTGTGCCAGCCCTGCTGCCACACTTCCCTTCCTGAGCAGCCCCAGAATGAATCACAGAGCAGCTTAGGTTGGAAGGGACTTAAACATCATCTGGTTCCATCCCCCAGCCATGGCAGGGACACCTCCCACCATCCCAGGCTGCTCCAAGCCCAATGTCCAGCCTGGACCTGGGCACTGCAGGGATCCAGGGGCAGCCACAGCTGCTCTGGGGCACCCTGTGCCAGCCCTGCCACCCTCCCAGGTCTCACTTTTCCTAAGATCCCATCTAACCCAACCCTCTGGCAATGTGAAGCCATTCCCTGTGTCCTGGCACCGCACCACCCTGTAAATTGTCTCTCCACCTTTTGTGTCAGCTCCCCCAGTGCTCCACCACTGCCTGCTCCTGCCTGAGGACTGATCAATTCTCCTTGCACAAGTCACCCTCGATGCCAGCCCCAGCCTGCTGCCCCAGGCCAAAGGCTCCACGAGCATTTCTGCTCCAGGTTATGAGCTCTGCTTCAGGCTGTCCCATGGAGCCCCTACAAAACCCATCAGCATTAAGAGGGAGAAATTAAAAATACCCTGGCTGGGTTGTTCTGTAAAGGCTCTTCCTCCAGCACAGCCAGGATCACCCACACCTGCCAGCAGCCTGTGACTTCTTCCCCAAAAGCACTTTGAAATTCATTCTCCAGCCCTATTATCTCTCCTGTTTATACCATGCTCCCCCTATTATTGAGAAATCTCCAAATAATTTATAAGCCCACAGCTCCTGCACTAACAGGGCCATAAATCCCATTTCTGAAGCCCACACCCATGGGGAGGGCAGCTCTGTCCTGCACCAGCCAGGTTTGTTCCCTGAGAGGATCCCAGCCCTGTGCTGCCACACCGTGCTCTCCCCACCAGCACAAGCACACAAAAAAGGGTTTTCTTTGCAAAGCCAGAGGGAGGAGGATGTTCTGGCTGCTCTCCTCCAGGAAGGGGCTGCCCATGTAACCACCCCTGAAGGGGCAGTGGTTTCTGGGCTCTCCTCCAAGCCTCCCCTCGCCATGCCAGCTCCCTGCTTTCCTTTTCCACGGGACTGCAAATCCCTGAATAACAAGGCCTGTGCGTGGAAGTGCTGACAAAACCCTCAGCTGCAGCATCCTGAACATGACACCAGAAGGACGCTCCCTGTGTGGCCCGGCCCATGGGCAAATAAAGCATTTCAGCAGCCAGCACCGACAGATCATAAACCTGCACGAGCACAAATACCAACAACAACCCCAAAAGATCAGAGGGCTTAGGGGCCGGGATGATTTAGAGTTGGGGTGGAAGGGTCATTACTGCTGAATAGGTGGGGGTGAGTGAGCCACAGAAATCAATAAACCATTCTGCTCCCAGGGAAGGAAAGGCCACGCTAATTGTGCAAACACATTTCCCACTGCAGCCCCAGCTCCGCGACTCACCCAGCACGGGGGATGCAGGAACCTCAATCCTTGCTGAGGAACAGGGACCTCAGTCCCTGACACGTCCCAGGAGCTGCCACTCAGGCACTGCTCACCTAGCCCCTGGCTGGGCACAACCTGCAGCTCCAAATGAATGTAGATGCAGGCAACGTTCAGTTCCATTAATCCCATTTCCTAGGGAGTTAGAACACAGCTGGCACAGGTATCTCAGCTGCCTTCAGCCTCACCATCAGTCAGAGCTTTCCCAGTGCCCAGTTCTGGCACTGCACCATCACCCAGCGGGTCCTGCCAGCACCAGGCACCCTCAGGCACTAAAGACAGCTTTGGGATCCATTTCACCCTGATCAAATAACCCCAAATAACCCCAAAATTTGGGAGAAATTATTCCAAATAGCCCCGTCTGGGAGTCTCCACACTGCCATCAGAGATGGAGGTGGCCGCAGAATGGGCCCCAAGAGCTCTCTGGTCCTCCAGTAAGGACAGACCCAGATGGATTTCCAGGCACACGGCTCAGGGGCAGTGAGCAATTCCTCCTTTGGGCCTCCCCATTCCCAATTCTTCTCCTTTTTTCCCCTCTTTCTTTCTAGGAAACACAGCAATGACAGAAGGACACTGGCTTTGGAAAGTGAAGCCTATTTACAAACAGAATAAATCTCTACCACACAAAACCCTACAAAACCCTACAAAACCACAGTTGTTTGCACCCAGGGGTACCCAAAGCCCATTTCTGGGACACACCAGGAGGAAGCAGCACAGTGGCAATGCTGCTTTTCCCAGGAAGGAGCCTGAGCTCACAAGCATGTTCAGGTACAAATGGGGGCAGATGTTGGTGCTGCTGGTAAAGCACAGGGACCTGCCCTGCTCCCCCTGCATGAACCAGTCCCCCTCCTCTCTGCCTTCCCAAAGTACTTTAAATAAAACCCTCTCTAGATCAGTTAATAAAATAGCTTGAAGTTTGCCCAGCTCACGTCAAGCTTACAGCTTGCAGTTAATGGATTTCAACTTTACTTGAGATTTTAAGTTTTTAAAACAAGCAATTTCATCTTCCCTCCAGAAACAAATTCCTCAATAGCTTCACTGCAAAAATACTCCCAGCAATGGACAATTCTACTGCTTATGTACTAAAGAGAGCCTGGAAAAAGAAATCAGATTACTACTGAGCCTTATCAAAAATATGGCATAAACCATGTGTTGACTTTAATCCAAACCAAACTGTCAATCTGCCTTCAGGACCCATATAACAAACACGAGCCTAGGGCCAGAAAAGAAAAGCAGGGTGTGTTTTCTAATAGAAGATTTGTTCTGATCTCTATTAGCCACGCTTCTGCCTGGGAATATTTACACTGCAAATGCTGGGCAAATAGGATTTCTTATCTTTCTGCTTTGTTGAGTTAGGGGAAAGTCTCATTTGGTATTAATTAATTTAGATTGTGAGTTTCCCATTTTCAGGGAACGATTCTCAACAGTTTTGGAAAATAAATCCAGTTTCAAAATGTTGTAAATAAGGGAAAAAATAAAGTGGTGTTAAAATCCCTGAGGTTTGTGCTGCTGCATCCCTGCAAAGCTCGGGGGTACCAGGGAGAACCCCACACGTTCTGCTCCATTCATCACCAGTCCCAGCAGTGGGAAAATGGAATTCAGGCCAGGCCCAGGCAGGCACAGGCACGAGAGCTCCTGGCCTGAAGTGGGGATCCCCAGGAGCCCCTGGGCCAGCCCAGCCACAGCCAGGTCATGCCTGGCCTGGGGACACCCACAGGTGCCACCCCTGGGCCCCACCCAGCACGGGGCAGCTCTGCCAGCTCAGCCTTGCTGCCAGCTCAGCCTTGCTGACCACAGGTCAGGCTTTGCACAAATTTCCTTTGGAAGGGAAGCCCCAGAGCTGAACCTGGTGGTGCTCAGCGTCTTGGCACACACAGTGATGGTGCACACTCGGGAAATCAGGCTCCCAGAAATGAAAGCTGAGCAAATAAATCCAATTTTCTTGTTTGCTACATTTAAGCAGCAATTAAATTCCTACTACCCACTCTTTCACCATAAACAGCACAAAGCAAGCCCTCTGCCTCGCTGGCACACTGCTCCCATTTATTACAGGACAAGAGGGAATGAGTTTAAAGTAAAGGAAGAGAGATTTAGAGTAGATGTTAGGAAGAAATTCTTTCCTCAGAGGTGGTCAGGCACAGGCACAGATGGCCCAGAGAATCACAGAATATTCTGAACTGGAAGGTGCTCATTGGATCATCCAGTCCAACCCCTGCCCTGCACAGACATCCCAACAACCCCCCTGGGCACCCCTGAGCACTGTCCAAACACTCCTGGAGCAGCCTCGGGGATGTCCCTGGATCCCTGGCAGTGCCCAGGGTTGGACACTGGGGCTGGAGCAGCATGGGACAGTGGGAGGTATCCCTGCCATGGCAGGGGGGCACTGGGTGGGCTTTGAGGTCCTCCCACCCCACCCCAGCCCATGGTGTTCTGTGATGAGCAGGGCAGACTCTCTGTGATGCCCAGAGCTGCCCTCACTCATCCCCTCCAGCCTGAGATGTTCCAGCTTTGGGGAGCCCAAAGGAAACAGCCCCAGAGCCCCTCCCGTGCCCAGCCTGGGGCGAGGCTGCCACAGCCCAGCTCCTAGCACGGAGCTCCAGCTTTCATTGGAGCTTTGATTTGATTCCAGGGAAGCGTGCAGCACTCTGGGACCAAGGTGCCCTGTGCCCAGAGCTGTCCCTGTGCCTGTCCCTGTCCCCTGTGCTGTCCCTGTGGTGTCCCTGTGCCCCATGCCTGGCCCTGTCCCTGTGCCCTGTGCTGTCCCTGTCCCCTGTCCCTTGTCCCCGTGCCCTGTGCTCTGCGCCCTGTCTCTTGTCCCCATGCCCTGTGCTCTGTACCCTGTGCTGTCTCTGTGCCCCATGCCCGGCCCTGTCCCTGTGCCCTGTCCCTGTAGCCTGTGCTGTCCCTGTGCCCTGTCCCTGTGCCCTGTCCCTGTGCCCTGTCCCCATGCCCTGTCCCTGTGCTGTCCCTGTCCCTGTGCCCTGTCCCCCTGCCCTGTCCCCGTGCCCTGTCCCTGTGCCCTGTCCCCGTGCCCTGTCCCTGTCAGGGCTGCTCTCCCATCGATTTTGGCGCTGCTGCTCTCGGATCTCAGCTGGCTGGGACCCGCCCCAATCACGGCAAGGTCGCGACCAGGGGGTCAGAAAGCTGCAGGACATCCATCATCATTAATTGTACAGCTAATCAATGGTGCCCTGCCTGTGCAGCCTCCAGAGCAGCCCCAGAGCCGGGCACTGAGAGACCCTGTGGGACCAGAACGCTCGGCCTGGGCAGCGCGGGGTCAAAAGCAGCTTGGAGTTAGAGAGCATGGCTGGGCATGCAGCACTCACTGCGCTCACTCTTTGTCCCCACATTCCTACAGCCCAGCGAGTTCCACCTGTGGTCTGAGTTCAGCTTGGGGAAGCAAACACAATGATCTGGTCAGCACTGTGCCTGGCCCTCCAAGGGAGGAGCAGGGACAGGAGGGGACAGGAGGGGACAGGAAGGGACAGGAAGGGACAGGAAGGGACAGACCCCAGCCCTGCGGTCACAGCATTGCCAGCTCTCCAGACCTCCCCTCTCCTCACATGGACAAAAAGCATCAGAAAAGCAGCAAAGTACCCTTCTCTCAAAAATGTCCTTCAGGCCACTCTCTAATTTATATTCCCAGGGCTTCCCCTGGCAGCAGCCATGCCCAGAGACAGCCAGCACACACACAGCCACGGCCTGGGCTCACCACTACTCCTGCATTTCTGTCAATCCTGCATTTCTCTGCAAGAGCAGGGTATTACAAATGATACAAAAGCTTTTTACAAGCTGTCCTTCAAAATGATGCTAAAGATAGTATTCTAGCAGGAAAAATTGGATTTGAAATATGGAGCAGGAGAAAAAGGAGCTGGGAGCGCTAAGGAGTGCTGGGAATACCCTGTAGGAAGAGCAATCCATTAATTGCTGCCTCCTGACATCTGTACCCACGCAGTATGCACTTCTCTAGGACCTCAGCATCCACCCATTTGGATTTTAAAAGAGCAATCCCAGGGCACACTGGCCCCTCTCCACCTTGCTTCCCCCCAGCCTGGCCCTGCTTCCCTCCCTGTGCTGAGCCCAGGCTGGGCTCTTCCCCATCTCCTGTCATCACCAGCACACAGCAGTGAGCAGGATGTGCTGGGCCATTCCTCACTGCCTGTTTCTTACCACACAATCATTTAGGCTGGAAAACTCCTCTAAGATCACCAGTCCACCTGTTAACCCAGCAGTGCCAGGCCCTCAGCTAATCCATGTGCCCAAGGCACATCCACACGCCTTCAGAACAGTTCTAGGGGATGACTCCACTCCCCCAACAACAACACTTGCTTGACAAGTGCTTGACACGTTTTGTTGCTTGACAACACCTCTGTTGAAGAAATTTTTCTTCAGGGGGTGAGCAGGGTGAGAGCAGCGTTTGAACAGCCTGGCAAAGGCAGGATGTGCTGTCACTGCTCTGCCCTGTGGCTCAGCCTGGAATGCAGCTGCAGGTGTGGGCACAGCAGGCAGGGGCTGGGGAGCACTGCCCCACCCCACTGGGATCCAGCCCCACATGGAGGCTCCAGCCCCACAGCCCCCAGGGGAAGATTGGCACTCGGCTCCCACCCACCGCAGCCCCTGGGGCTGAGAGGAGGCAGCACAAAGGGAAACACACAGACCATGACAGGCTAAACCTCCTCCTTCCTCTCTCTTCCCTTTCTTTCTCTTCATGCTATGGCGAGGCTGCTGAATGGCAACAGGGAAGTACTTTGGCAGAGCCAGACAGTCTTTTATATTTTGGGGTTTTTTTTTCTTGCTTTCCTTCCAGCTGCTTTGCCGGATGCCTAATCCTCCATGGACATCTGGAGAGATACCAGGACACAGAGCCACATGCCAGGTAGGCAGCACACTGCACAGCTCTGCAGAATTCCTGCTTGTACCTGCTGTTATGGCACAGCGTGTGAGCAAAACACAAAACCCAGGGCAGGAAAGAAAAACCATAGTGTCTGGACCTGCCAGGCCACAAAGAGCCAGGTGGAAGCCCCCTGGTATCAGCATCAGAGCACAGGAAGGCCAAGCCCTGCAGCAGAGCATCTCAGACACGAGGGGCCCAGAGCTCCCAGAGCCTGGCAGGGACCCTGGCAGGGATCCCCATCCCTGCCCAGGCACCAACAGCAGCCATCCCTCTTTTCCCTTTTTAAATCACATTCCACGAACACATTTTTCACCTGCTCTTATCACAATAAAGTACCCAAATCTGTGGAAAAACAAAGCAAAAGCAGCTCTGCAAGGGAGAAGAGGAGAGAGCAAAACAGAGGAAAGGAAGGATACATAAAAATACTCCCAAGGATCTGGGAAGTAGCTTTATAGATCCAAAATAATTATTTTTGCTCCCAGGGGAGTCTCTCTCCCAAGCTCAGCCTCCCAGAGCACAGGGAGATCCCCACTGGCCTGGCTCAGCAGCTCGCTGCTATCGGCTTACAGCAAAATCAAATATTCAGTGTGCTGCTCATCTGTCCTGAGCCTCCTGCAAGCCCCAGCAGTCCCTGCCAGCACCAGCCCATCCCTCCTGCCAGCCACACAGAGCCCAGGCAGTGCCACCCTCTGCCCACTCTGCTCTTTTCTCTCCTGCCTGGGTACACTCAGCCAAGCTGCTCTGTGAGCAAAAAACTAACCCTGAGTTCGAGCAGGAATTCCTCCTGTGATCCCACTGCACTGCTGCAAACCCAGCACATCTCAGAACCCCACTGCACTGCAAAGCCAGCACCTCTCCAAACCCAGCACCTCTCAGAGCCCCGCACCCCTCGCCTCCATCCAGCCTTGTACTCATCAGGTGCAATAAGGAAAGCAAAACTGAAATGCAATACAACCACCACGCTACAGCTGAGTAAAATCTGAAGCTCATGGTGTCCTTCTACATCCACATCCATCTGTGTTCCTCTGAAGCACCTCACGCACCTCTGGAGCTTTGGAAAAGCAAACTGCACTCACACAGGGGTGCAGAGCAGAGCCCCCAGCAGCTCTGCTCTGCTGCCACAGCACACCCTGCAAGCCAAGCCCCTAAACACTGACACAGCTCACGTGTGTGTCAGCCTTGCTGGGGTGAGAACCTGGGAACAGCTCTGCAAATCTCCCTGCCACATGTCTGTGAGGGCTGTGTGTGGCAGAGGAGCTGCCCCAGCTCTGAAGGGCTGGGGCCGTTCAGGGAGGAGGCAGGGTGTGCCCAGGGCAGGCAGCCCAGAGCTGCTGCGGGGCACAGCTGCACATCCCACCTGTGCAGGAGGAGCACCCACAGCCACCCCAGCTGAGCTGAGCCATCACACATCACAGCACACCCCAGCCCAGCACCAGCCACTGCCACTCAGCCCAGCCCCAACTCCTCCAGTGTCTCTGTTCCTCAGCAGCCTCAGCTCTCCAAAGTGCAGGAAGCAAAAGCAGGATACGCAGGGCAGCTTCAGGACACACCACTTCATAGTCTGGTGCAATGAGTCAGCAGCAGGGAAGAAAAATGCCCTGTGGCAAGCTCATGGTTGTTTCCTGGAGAGCAAGGGCATTTGAAACTGGAACAAACGATTCCATGTGCAACAGGAGCCTGCCCCTGCAGGATGCAGGCCAGCAGAGCCACAGCATCAGGAGCTGCATCCACCTCCAGGAGTCCAGCAGAGCATGGAGCCAGAGCCAGGGCCCATCCCATCACTCCAGCCATGTTGGGGCCATGCACTTCCACAGTGCTGAGCTCCTCTGCTCCTCACTCCAGCCTTGCTCACGCAGTTGCTCTGATCTTCTGAGTAACCAAGGCAGGTGCAATCCAAAAAACCAACAGGGAGCTGCCCAGCCTTCCACAGACCACCTTTGTCATGTTCTGTCCTTCTCAGCACAGCTTCACCCTGCTGGAGCAGGAGGCAGGTGCCCAGGACGTTCTGCTCCCAGTGCAGGCTGAGCAGAGAGGCCCAGGATCAGCCAGCCCCAGCTCGGGGCCCCTTGGCACGCAGGGCTTGACCACGAGGAGGGGGCAGCCCATGGGGCAGCACTGCCCCATCCCACAGCGCCTCAGGAGCAGTGTGGGTGCCCAAAGCTCCATCCCTGGCAGCACACTCAGCCTCAGGACAGACTGTGCCACCCCAGCAGGACAAAGCAGCTGGGTGCCCATCTGTAGGGGACACATGGAATGACATTGTTGGTGACGTGCAGTCCAGCACCTGCCTTGGTGCTGTCACCAGCAGGGAAGGGCAGGGAGCTGTGGCTCTACAACTGCTGCACACCTGCACAAAGAGTGGCCAGGCAGGGTGGTCTGTGACCAGGACCTCCTTTGGCTTCTCCACAGTGAGTCCCCAGAGCCATTTGGTGGCACTGAGCCCCGTCCTGCTGGTCCCAGAGAGGAGCAGCCGGCAGGAGAGGGGAGGGAGCTGCTCAGCAGGCTCACGCCTCTGACATGTGCTGCGTGTGGCTTCGCCAGACCGCAGGATCTGGCTCACTGAACGTGTGGAAGCAACACTTCTCCATGTCTCACTTTCCAAAGCCCCAAACAATAACTGTCTGTCGCTGCACAGGAGCTTAGGAGAAACATCAGTTGCTATTGGCATGGCACACAGCAGCCTTCCTCTTACACAACACCAGCAGATGTGAAAATAGCCCAGTGCTGCCTTTGTGTTCCTCTGACCTCCTGTTTGCTTCTGGATCAGATTCCAAAGCTGGATCTTAACCTACAAGAGCCATAAAAGCAAAGGATTTGGCCCTATCAGGGACCTCTTCATAATGTAAGACAGATGCACTTGGTGCAGGAGAACACAGTGAGGTTTATCAGCAGGGAGGAGGCTGAAGCAGGACCACCCTGTGCTCCGCAGCACAGCCAGGACACGGCCCCGTGCTCGGCCTGCCCCTGCACCCAGCTGCCTCAGGGACACAGAGCTGGAAGCTCCTGCAAACCAGGACAGCCCTCAGAACCTCAGATCCTACTGCTCAGCCACACTGCAGCTCCTCCTGCCCTGGCAAAGGCGCCCTGTCCCCAGAGTCGTTATCCTCAGGGTCACTGGTGCTGCCAGAGCCAGCACAGCACGGGGCACTCCCCTCCAACTCTGCAAGGTGCTTCTGCGATTTCTCAACTGCCTGGAGAGCAGGTGACTCCAAAGCCAAACCCAAAACCAAAACCACTCCAGGACATGCAGAATGAAAAAGCGCATGGAAGAGAAATTGCCCCTGTAGATGTGAAAAGGCAGGAGAATAAACTGAAGAATGCTCAAGACATGTGATCGAGGGAGAGTTCAGTAACCATCAGCAAAGGGCATCCCTAAGAACAACCTGCATCAATAAATTAATGTCTCCAGGGTCTCTGAGGGTATCCAGTGTCCCTGCTTGGGAACTGCAGCAACCCAAGGCAGCAGAGTGACTTCCTGAGAGGCAGAAGGAAACAAGCCAGCGGCATTGGGGAAGGAACTGGTGAGGACCTGTGAGGTCCAGAGCCGCTCCCAGGGCTGTGCTGCACCCAGCAGGGCCCCCCTCTGCCCCACCACTGTTTGTCCTGTGCTCCTGGGTGGAAATGTCACACCATGGCAAGCCCTGGAGGACTCTGGCTCATCCAGGGGTCTAAATCCTGTTCCTGAAAACTCCTGACCCTCCAAGCTCCCCATGGCCAGGGCTGGGAATACCTCCCAGTGCTGCCATAGCCTCCCCCAGGAGATGCTGCACCTGCCCCATCACGCACTGGTGCCTGCAGGGCGGCCTTGGGCTCTGTGGGAAAGCTTTTGGCCAGAGATGAGCCCCCAGCACAGACCTGCAGCAGCTCACACATCACACACCCCAGCCCTCCTGCACGAGGAGCCACCAGAACACACAGAGCAAACCCAGACCCTGGGGTTTTGTCCCAGAATCTCTCCAGCCCCACACACACTGGGGGATTTCTGCCTCTGCACACAGAGCCACAGGCACCAGGCAGCAGCAGAGCAGAGCAGTTCCAAGACCAGCACACGGGACAAACTGCAGATCACGGCTTGAACACAGGGCAAAAGGCAGCCTTAGAATATTAGAATATAATCCACTTCAGAAGCTCTTAAATCTCCCCAATACATCACAGAGCCCTTTAAGCAAAACTAAACAACTTCCTTTAGACTAAATAAATATTAAACCTAAGTGATGCATTAATTTACTCCAGTTCACCAAAGGCTAACTCCTACTCAAACTGATCATTATTAAAGAAATCCTATAATCCCTCGCTCCCATTCAGGCTCAAAACATGTAATCCCGTGAATAAATCCAGAAAGAAAGTGTAACAAAATGGGCAATAAAAACTTACAGCATTCACATCTTTTCATCTACCATTAATACTGTAAACACTCACTCGAAGGCCCTCGAGTATGACTAATCTGATGTTTTGGCTCCCCGGCAAGCGCCGCTCCGCTCTGGAGTGACACCCAGCGAGCTCCGCCGCCCCTGCGGCCGCAGCCGGGACAGCGCGGCCGAGCCAGGGCACCTCACAGCCCCGAGTGCTGCACGATCAGCACGGAAGAGAGCGGGTATGGTTCTAATAGCACCAGAGCACTGAGCTTTCTTCTTTTTTTCCTTTTTTTTTTTTTTTTTTATTATTATTTTATTGCTTTGGAAGCCTGCAAGCTCCAACTGTATAAATGCCAATAACTTTGTTTTAAGGCTGCTGAAGTAAGAGATCAGATTTTAGCAAGTGCTTTCCAGGCAGTCAGCCAAACTCTTTCTGATTCACTAAAAGCACCGAAGGGAGGGGGAGAGGAAGGGGGCTGGAGGGCTGATTAACTTCAGTTACCGCACAAGCGCAAAAAAAACCTCTCCCCGCTGCAAAGGGTTCCGGCGCTGCGAGCCCTGCGATTATCGGGCTGAGCAAACCCCGCAGCCCAGAACACAGCAAACACCTCAGACGCACCTCCAGCCGATCCTCTGCTGCTGAGGACGCTGCTCCGCCCGGGGAGGCTCTGCTGCTGTGGGTTCGAGCTGCAGATTTTAGAGGGGATGAGGCAAAAAATGTGATGAGGAATGTTTTTTGATGGCGGGGAGGGCAGGGGATGGGGCTGCTTCGGGTTTTAGCTGGACCAGAGGGATGTGCTCATCCAGAACCATCCCCGGCTGCCCTTGGGGATCTGCAGAGGGTGAGGAGCAGGTGCAGTCCCCGCCAAGGGTGGTACGAGTGTCCCCAGCCCCGGGCGGAGGTGGCTGTAGCCGCGGAGCAGCGGCACCTGCTCTGCCCGGCCCCGAAGGTGGGGCAGCTCCAGGATGCCCAGCCAAAGTCCCGGTGGAGGGGGCAGCTGCCATCCCCATCCCCATCGGCATCCTCCTCCCGCGGCACCGGGGCTGCGGAGCCCGCTCAGGGCGCTCCTCCCGCGGCCTCATTCCTGCCGAGGCAGGATCAAAGGCTGGGGCTGACTTGGACGCCGTTCTACTGAATAATGGGGAGGGAGCACGCAGCCTCCTTCTCTTGGCTAGCAAAACTTGTGTTTTTCAAAGCATCAGCTTTTGGGAGTGAGTTCCCGAAGAGGGGAAGGGAGGGGAAAAAGGAAAAAAAAAAACCAAAAAAACCCAAAAAATAAACGAGAAGGGGGGGGAAAAGAAAGGGGAAAAAAGGGCGAGCAGGAGAGCTCCTGCTCTTCCAAGGCAAGTGCATCAATCAACGCTGTGCAAGCAGAGTCTAGCACTCCCTCTCACATCATTAGCCGGGCTAATGCACTCCAGAGGATCCCGCTACCGGCACCGGCTGCACCCCTGCCCGCCCCGGGCCGAGCACGGCCGGGCACGGAACGCGAGCGGAGCGCAGGGCAAGCCCCGGAGCAGGGAAGGGACACTCCAGCATCCAGCGGGGCTCGGTGAAACACAGCCACAAAAACTAGAGGGAAACAAGTGAAAGCCCCAGCCAAACCTGCCTGGCACTCGAGGTCAGCACGCCGCCTTTGTTTCTATTCTACAACCCAAAGCGAGAGAGGACAGAAAGGACACGTACCTGTACCTGAAAGCACAGCAGCAGGAAATGTAAACATCTGGAGAGGAGAAAAAAAAAAACAAAACAAAACAACAAAAGATCAAATGATGCGGTAGAATCATTAAAGTTGATTTTTTTTCTTTGTTTTTGTTTGCAATTTTTAAAGGGCTCAGAGCAATGCTCTGCTTATAAAAAGCCTCAGGTCCCCATTACCACTTGGCTGCAAGGAAAATGCAACCGGAGCCTCCAGAATGAAAGTTAAAAAAAAAAATTAAAATATTAAAAAATAGAAATGTGCCATAATCCTTACAGGCAAGTGCAGGCCGAGAGCAGTGAATACATCGCTGGGCGAGGAGGGGTGGCCGCGGCTGGTGGCTAGCGGAGCGCAGTCCCCCGCCGCCGCGCTGACATGGGAGCGATCCGGCCGGCGAGCTCCGCTGCGATCCGCGCTGCTCCGCGCTCCGCGCCGCCGGGAACTTGTGGTACCGCCCGCTCTGCCTGCGCCGAGTGACTCGTCAGGCATCAGCTCTCCTCTCCCCCTGTCTCTCCTCCTCCTCCTCCTCTCCCTCTCTCCGCCTTTGGGGGGATGAAGGTGCTTATTGTCAGTAACTTCCGATCATCAGCAAGTGCCCCCCCGCGCCCCCCCGGGCCGGGCCAGCCCCAGCGGGCGGATGGAGCCGCTGGGCCCCGCTCCGGGCTGCGCTGCGGGAGGGCGGCATCGCGGCAGCGGGCACGGAGCGGGCGGGCTCGGGGCTGGCACCGCCCGGCGGAGCGGGCACCGCCCGGCCGGCAGCGCGATTGTCACCGAATAACGGAGCGGGGGTCGGGCTGCCCCCGGCCCTGCCCGGCCCAAAGAGCGGGCGGCGCTCGCCGGGACCGGAGGGTTCGGAACCCCGGCCGTGGGAAACCCCGGTTCCACGGACACGGGTGCAGCTCGCTCGGTACCACCGACACGGGTGGAAATTCCCGGTACCACCGACATGGGCGGAACCCCGGTACCACCAACACGTGTGGAACCCCCCGGTACCACCAACACGGGTGGAATCCCCCGCTACCACCGACACGTGGGGAACCCCGGCGCCACGGACACGGGTGGAACTCCCGCGGTACCACCGACACGGGCGGAACCCCGGTGCCACCGACACGTGTGCAACCCCCGGTAACACTGACAGGGGTGGAAATTCCCGGTACCACCAACACGTGTGGAACCCCCGGTACCACCGATACGGGTGGAAATTCCCGGTGCCACCAACACGTGTGGGACTCCCGGTGCCACCGACACGGGCTCCGGTGCGACCTTCCCCGCGGCGGGGCAGGAGCGTGTCCCGTGTCCCGTGCCCGGCGGCCCTGAGCGCCCCTGTCGGGCCGGCACAGCCTCGGCCGCGCTCCGTGGCCGCTCCCGGCGCCGTCCCCGCCGCTCCGCACGGCTCGCCTGCCCTCCAGCGGCCGCAGCGCCGCCGACAGCTCGGGGCTTCCTCCGCCTCAGCTTCGGGGAGTCCTTTGGTCTGTTTGGGGGTTTGCTTCAGGTTAAGGAAAAAAATTTCACACGCTGATAGCGTGCGGTAAATCTTTCCTCTTGTCTGTAAGCTCGTTCGTAGCAGACTGAGATGCCAGGAGCCATTAACCTCCAGGCACAGCCCAACTCTCCAAAGAGCATCCAGCGTCAGTTAACACCTTATTAAGTGAGAACATAACCGCAGCTCAAAACCCGGAGCTTTCCAAACTCTCCGGTAACAGCGTGCATCAGTGTCGGGCCCAGCTGCTCCCACCTCTGCAGGGACACAGGGCTCACGCCCCCAGCACTCCCAGCCACAAATCGAGCAGCATCTCTACTCCTGCAGTTCACCACTGGGGAGCCTTCAGCTATCAAGTCACAGGGTTTTTCGGCCCGTAGTTGCAGGCCCAAGAGGCACAGAAAACATTAAGTTTTAAAACAGTGATCAAAGCAAGTCCTTATAAAACCTCCAGCACTAGCACATGTCTGTGATGTATCTAACAGACTTCACACTTCTGGTCTTATGGAGCTGCAAGTTTAAAAAAAACCCAAAACCCCAAAGTGCTGTCAATGGCTAAAGCCACCAACATCAGAGGCCCCATGCATCCCTGTCCCAGCAGCCCCACAGCCCCTTGCACAGCTGAAAGCTCTTTTCACACATGGCCAGGAACATCAGAGCCACCATCCTGAGCCCTGCAAGCTTGGCTCACCGAGATGCCTACACTGCAATGATACAGAATTTGAGGACTCACAAGATCACAGTATTTAGCTTAGATGTGCAAATATTCCATATATCCCTATATCATCAGCAATACCTCATCTCTTGGAAGCAGTTTGGGTGGCAGAAGCCCAGCCTGTGCCATCTTGTGCTGGTGGGTGCTGCTCAGTGCCACAGGAAAGGCACCCACAGCATTTCCACATGCACCAGCCCCTGATCTTGCCAGATACACCCCAGTGCAGTGTCTGCTGCCCAGTGCACACAGCAGCACTGCAAAGCCCGAGGCAGTAACTCCTCCAGAGCCCTCAGAGTCACCTGTGGGCCTGAGCTTTGGCTGCTCCTCAGGCTTCTCACGTGGCAGCCCCATCACCTCTCTCCAGAAAAGGCTCCTCAGACAGGGACTGATGGCTTTGCACAGCATCCAGGCTGGCCCAGGGCTGCTGCACCTGGCTGGAAGCACAGCAGCTAGAAAAGGGATTTGTGAAGTGGCTGCTAACATTTATCATTGCAACTGCCCCAACAGCAGGTAAAATTACAGCAGCTACACCAGAGCTGTGAGCTGTGCATGGAAAAACTCATCCCAGGTGACGCTGGCCCAGAGCAGGCTGAGGAGCCACATGCTGGCAGCACAGCTGCCACGACCCAAAGGACTTGGGTCCACACAGGCCAGAAGGATCTGGACACCTCAAACAGCAAGAACTGCCAGGGCTACACCAGGGCTTGTTTTAAAGAGGGCACATGAGGGTTTTCTTCTTTCAATTATTTCATTTGTAATCACACGAGTTCTGTATTTCAAATAGACCCATCCTTTGTACATCTGGCAAAACCCCTTAATCTTTAATATCCAAATAGTTACCTGGAGAATAATACCAATATTGGGTGAATCTCAGACTACCAGTCCTGAACAACACAGAGAAGAGGCAGCCCGTGTCTCTGAAAAAATAGAAATATCATTTAGCAGCTGTTAAATTTCATTTATGCTGTTATGAATATATGTGAGAGTGTGTGTATGTGTCTACATCTAATATTAGAAGCTCCACACCCAGACTGTTGCTGCACTGCTGAAGGTTCCCGTGTGATCACATTCCCAGCACAGTTGCAGCCACTGCCCACTGGAAACCCCTCAGGCTGTTTGTTTTCCTTCCAGCTCGCTCAGGGTGTGAGGCTGGCACATTCCTGAGCCTGGAGCTCCCAGCACTTCCTAAAGCAGGACAGGGCCAGGCAGGGCTGTACAGTGCAGGGTGCCCTGAGACCTCCTGGGTTACTCCTTCCCCTCACCCCTGAAGATGCATTAATTAATGAATTAATTAATGAATTAAAGCTGTGTCCTACAGGGCCTCAGTGGCTTGTGGGATTAGTGAGTGCCCTCCAGCAGCTCCAATCAAAGCCTGAGCAGCCTGAGCTTTCATTTCAGGGCAGTGCAAGGAGCTCCCTGGCCCTGCTGAACACCCCAGGAGCAGCAGGTGTTTCATAGAGCATGGAGCCCTTCAATGGGGCAAGGACTCCAGAGCAGGAGGGGGAAGCCTTCCCACCCCAACACCCTCTGGAATGTGAAACAGAAGCAGCAGGAATGGCCAGGATCTGGCCCTGCTGCATCTGGCACACTAAGATTTAAATTAAAATGGAAAACCTGGGCTGATGTTTTACAAAGACCAAGTTCAGCTCCGCATCCCAGCCCTGCTGCCTGTGAGCAAATTTCTGTTGGTTTGCTCTGTCAATCTGCACCTCCAGCCTTGGGTTGTTCTTATCAGCAAACTTTACCTTGCAGAAAATCCTGAAGAGGTTTTCTGAAAATGAAAGCCTTGGTAAAAAGGAAAGACAACTTTCAGAGTGAGTGGGGGGCATGTTTTGTCTTTATCCAGTTTACACACAAAAAGACTTCATCCCAAGGTAAGGAACACTTCTGCCACGTGGAATGCTCAGGGAAGGAGGGTGTGGAGTTGCTGCCATTTGACACCAGAACTTCAAAACAACGCTGAGCTGTCCAGGACAGGACTTCAAGCACAGTCTGGCAGAAGGAACATGGTGAAGAACAGGCAGGACTTGGACTCAGCCATCACAGCCTGGACTTCTGGGGAGCAGAGGCAAGCACAGCCCCTTGCAGCTGTGCCCTCAGGGATGTCTGGTGGCCCTGTGCAGAGGGAGAGCCCAGCCCTTACTCTGATGTGCATCATTGCTTTACAAGAGAAAAGGAACCCAAGAGGGGCACGCATTATTCAGCAGGCAGGGTTTCAGAGTTCACAAACGTTTTACTCCACTGGAACACCGCTTGGATTTGCAATGGGATTTGGGGACTGAAACCTCAGATTCCTCTAGAAGCTGCAGCACACTCCTAAACAAATCCCAGTGCTTTACCAGCAGAACAATGAAGCAAACACAATCCCTGACAGTGATGGACATCTCAAGCTAAGGGCAGGCCAGTGGCTTGGCTCCACACCCTGCTCTCCTGAGTATCCTCTCCAGTGCCCAGGGCCCCTCAGCCAGAGCCTGGGCCCCACCCCGTGTTCCCAGCCCTGCCACTCTGCTCCACTCGGGCTATCCTGGATCCCCCTGCAGCTCCCCTCTGCAAAGTGGCAGCTGCTGGAATGCTCCTGAAGGGAGGCAAAAACCACCCAACCTCTGCAGACAGCCTTACACAAACCAGTGGGAAATTCCACTTTTCAGCCTTTGCACTGCATTAAATCCTAGGGCTTGGCTCCTTGGATTTATATTCCTCTATGGTTTCACTTTTCCCTAAAAAAAAAAAAAATTAAAAAAAAATCACAAGCTGTTAAGCTTCAAAACTTAATATTTCCTTAACTTGGAGCTTTTCAGCTCAACAGCTCCTAAACATAAAGCTCTGTGACTGAAGTCTCCTGAATGAAGCTGTCTCCAGCAAGTCACCATCTCCAGCCCTGTCTGTGGGATGAGCCCATCCCTCCCCTCCCCACAGCCCCACCCTGGGCTCTGCCCTCTGCCAAGGGACAGCACCTCACACCTCGTGCGTGGCCACCCTGTCCCCACAGCTGGCACTGCCAGGTGACATCACAGAGCTCTCAGTGCCCTGTGCCACTGCCCTCAGTGCTGGCTCAAGTGAGGGAGTGACCTTGGAGGAGCTCAGGGTGGGCTGTGAGACTGAGACTTTCTGAAAACAACGCTGGGAAATCTGTGTTTGTGCTAATCTTTCTGAAGAGGAACTGCAGTCACACTTTGCATCAGAGCAAAAATTCAAAAAACATCATATGGGTGGATTTACACAAAAATATATTGGAACATAGCATTTTTATGGAAAAGCAGTGTCACAGATCAGTAAAGAGACATCTCTGGCAGTCCCATCCTCCTGGGCATGCCCAAGCAGAGCTCCAGGCACCCACAGAGGTCCAGCAGGGCTTTGGTCAGCATTGTCCAGCACACCAGCAGGAGGGCACAGCCACAGCTGGGCTCTCAGGGACAGTGGAAGCAGCCTAGGAAGGACAGATTCCTGCAGTGCTGTCCAGGCTTTTCCTAGAGACCAGGGACAGGCTGTGCTGCTCCAACAGCAGCAGCTGGGGAAGGCTGGAGGAGGAACTGCAAAGGATCAGAAGACTGGGAAGTCTGAAAGGCAATGAAGGAGAAGGTTGTGGTGAGATATAGAACTGGGAAGGAGCTGGAAAGGACTATTTAGAACCACGAAGCTAGAGGGAACAAGCAGAAGCATTTCTCCTAATTCAAGACCCTAAAAATGAAGTCAAGATCCTCAATGTCCCTGTGCTGTGGCTCTCTGGACTGGCTGGGTGCCCTGCCCTGTAGTGATCCCGTGACAGTTACTGCCCTTAGCTGCAGCCATTTAGGTAAAATCTATTTTCCGTGTCAAAAATCGGAAGGAAGGGCTTGAAATTATGGAAAAAACATTTCAGGAACAGGGAAGAATGTTCTAAACACCAGAGTGGCCTTATTACCAAATTGAAAGCTTTGCTCATTAGCTGTAGCTGTGCAGTGTTGTTGGTGTCCTCACACACATTTACAGCCAGGGCACAGCTTAACACCACTCCAGCAGTGCCCAGGTAACACTCACTGCCTCAGAATAGCACCAAAAGGGCTGCTAGGAGCCTTTCGTCAAGGACATTCCTGGGGAAATAGCACAGTTACAAGCTTTGGGACAAATGTAAGGAGCAGTGGGCCAGGTTTCATGAAAAGGATAAAGGTGGCTACAGTGGTGAAATGAAAAACACCTCAACAGATACAGCACACCTTCAACTCTCCCTGCAATTATTACTCATTAAATAAAAATAACAAACCAAAACCAATGTAAAACCTAAGGCTTAATTTAAAAACAGGCAAGAGAAAATGTTTTCTCTTAAATACAAGAAGTCAACAGAACTGGATGGGGCTCAGCAGGCTTCAGGCCTCAGCAATTGGTTGAGTAAGACTGCAGGACCTTCTAACAAAATAAACTTCAATTAAAACCAAGACTGTTTCTAGTGCCAGCACAACCACTTGAGGTGAATGGGGTGCACCAGCTGGCTCTGCTCCCTCTCTGGGCCATTTGCAGCTCAGGTGAGGTGGCCATGCCCTGTCCTGGGCAGCAGCACAGGACCCTGGCACACCAGCTCAGTGTGGGGGCACTGCCAGAGCTGCCCTGCTGAGCTTCCCTCCCACAGCCTCCACTGCTCCCAGCCTCACTTTTGACCCTGGGTCATCTTTTCCCCTTTCTTTTATTCATTGCCCTTGTTTTCTCTGGGATCCTTTTCCCATGGAGGCTCTCACAGCTTGGTCAGGGAGAGGTGACAAGTGCTGGAGGGAGAGAAGGAAGTTTCTGAAAAAGGAGAAGAGCAAAAGTCATGTTCTGGACATGTGGTCCCCACAGCACACCTCAAATTAACATTTGATATATTTGATTTACTTGTTCCCAATTAGGCACTGCTTAAAACCCATTTCCATAAGACAAACCAGAGGCAGCCACTGAAGAGCTGATCCAACACACACAGAAGTGCTCCCAAAGTTCCTGCAGGTACAGCAGGGAGCAGCCACCAGGGCATTCCCTGAGCTACCTGCAAAGGAGGACAAGTCAGGCACCTGGTCAGGTACAGCAGGTCACCCTTCAGCCACACCTGCAAGCCCAGCAGCTCTTGTCCTGCACCCCTCCCACTCTCAGCTCTCCTTGCTCACACTGAGGCTCAGACAAAGCCATCCTTAATAAATACCAGATCACAAAGCCTCCCAACCTCACTCAACACAACTGATTGCACTTGCTGCTGCTTGCCAGAAGCTACTGCCCACTAGCCAAGGGTAGGAGTAAAGGGGCTGTGCTCCATCCAACACTGAGCTCCAAACCACCCCATTCTTTCACAGCTTTTTCTGACATCTGAGTAGGATCCAGTCTCTGACGCCCTTTTGGAAAACAGCAAGGAGAGGAAGGCTCTAGGTGCTGGTTCCACAGAGAGGGAAGGAAGAGTGGAAAGTCTGGCTGCCAGTCAGTCATGGCACACACAGGAGACAGGACATGGCTTGGGGGATCTGGGTAGAGCATGAACTTCACCCCTGAGGGACTGTCTGGGTGGCAGGGAGCCCAGAACCACCACCCATGCTGGCCCTGGTTCCCATTACCTCAGCCCACACACACTCCCACCCTCCTGCCATGCTCCAGTCTCTTCTCTCCAAAGGCTGCAGCAATTGCTGAGCACAGGCAAAGCCAGAGCCCCACACTCATCATAGCCCCTGGACTCTGCAAAGCCACTCTGGAGCTGTGCTGATCAGGGGAGCAAACAGAACCCAGGACAGAGCAGGGCAGCCACAAGCACTTCTGAACAGCCCCAGGAGCCAGGCACAGTTCCTGACAGGATGGAGCCCTGTCATCACCTTTGCTGCAGTGAATGCCAAGAGACACCAGAGCCCAAACAGATCCACGTGGAGCAGCTGTGAGCAGCCAGCCCAGCCCTGCAAGGTCACACATTCAACTGGGTGAGTCCCCCCTGTCTCACACAGGGACACACCAGCTCCCAGGGCACTGTAAGGAATGGCACAGGCACAGAAGGAAACGAAACAAAAAAAGCCAGGACAGACAGTGCTGCCACAGGGAAGGCAGCAGCAGAGCAAATTCCCAAAGGGGAAGGCAGTTACCTGCAGAGGTGTTCCACCATCCTGCACAGGAAGCCAAGCTGTTTTCCCATCACAGAAGGAGGAAGCAGCAATGGCTGCTGCAGTGCACTTGGCTGTGCAGCTCTATGTCCCCAAATCATCCTCGAGGAGCAGGGTCAGACAGAGAACCCCCAACAGCTACCACAGCACTGCAGCTTTGGTGCCATCATCGCCATGGCAAGAACATGCTTCAGCTCTGCAGAAAGTCAAGAGCAGTACTTCAACAACCCACATCTGGGATTTGTCATTTTTCTTCAGCAGGTATTTCCACATCTGAGCTTTCTGTAAAATCAACCCTTGAGGCTCTGTTCAAAGTGAAAGAGCTGGCAGCTGCACGTGAATGTCCAAGGATACTCTGCAGCCAGAGTCAGTAGAGGGCCATTCCCAAAAGGAGCCAGGGCTGGACATGGGGGGACAAGGCCCCAGGGCCAGGAGTGGGGCAGTGACCACCCTTCACCACTCCATAAACTCCAGAAAACACTGGGGGTCCAACAGGGCCAAGTGAAGTTATTTTGACGCCCTCAGATGCCTCCTGAGGTTGAGCAGCCTACCAAGGACCTGACCCACGTCCCACCCCAGCACTGAGGGATCTGCAGAGCTGCCCCTGCAGGCTGCACCCCAGACCTGCTGTGCTCAGTCACTACAGACACCACCCGGGCCTTCCTCAAAACTTTAATAATCACAGTATTTTACTGGCTAGAAAGCCTCTTGCTAAAATTACTGTACAATCTTCACTTTCAGCCAAAATTGAGGGCAATTTTGCTTAAATAAGCCTGTCTGTGCCATTAGCTCCATTTCACCAGGGAAATCTGCTCTCACTTGTGCGCATGACATCATCTATTGACATAACCCCACCAAACCAGGCATTTCAAACTCTGCCATTTCACATGCTGCTATTATGCTCAAGCTTAAATGAATCTTTGACACTGTTTTGCTTCTCTACCATGCACTTCACTTGGCTTTGTTTTCCCAAAAAGAACTCTTTGCTTCTGGAGACTTGCACTGCTTTCCATTGCATCTCAACCACAGGACAGGAGCTAAGGGTTAATAATGGCAAATGTAACAAAAATTCAGTGGCAATTTTACAAATGCAATTGCACAAATCCTACCTGAACAACTGTAAGAAATGCTCAGAACAGCCCCCAGGCCCAAGCAGCACAACCCAGGGGGTGCCGACATGTCCTGCAAAGCCACCTGCTGCAGCACACAAATGTCCCAAATCCCTTAAGTGGGGAAAACCCCAACCTGCTTTACTCAGGGAGCTCCCTCTGAGAGAACACAGGTCAGGAGTGCCAATTCCCAAACATAACAAGGACTACAGCACTTTGTCACCATACAACTATCTGAATGTTTTCTGAGTATTCTGTCTCCCTGCCATTACTACAGGATGGACACAAGATGGAACAGTCAAGCACTGAAGTGACACAACACTGGGACATGACACCCAGGCTCCCCTTCACCTGGAAGCCCTCACAACCCTCCCTTACAACCTCTGAGGTTTTTAATTCACTTAACAATGGCCCCAAATGTGAACTCTGGCCCTTAGCATCACGTGAGGACCTGAGAGGCCTTCCTGCTCCTTTAGGATTTGTTGGAGATCAGTCTCAGCATTCCGAGGAATTTACCCACAGGCTCTGAACTCACTCAGTGAGCTCTCCAGGCACACCCTACAGCATTCAAGCTAATTCTTCTCTCCACAAAACCCTCCAGCAGTCATTATGAGAGGCAACATCAGAGTCTGCAGCTCCTCAGAGGAACAGCACAGCCAGCAAATCCTAAATCAAAAGTATTGCATTTTACAAGTGGAGCTCCAGGCCCCATAAACCCAGCAGTTAGAGAGAAACCATAAACCAGAGAGCAGTGAGGCAGGTCAGGAACTGAGATGCAGGAAGGGCTGGTTTGGGCAATTATATCATTAGTGGTCACTTCCAGACAGGAACAAAGCCCTGCTTGCCACTCCAGTCTTCTCACTAATCATGGGCTCAGCAGCTGCAGAGCTCATGGAGCTGCAGTTGTGTTTGAAGTGACAACACAGGAGGGCAGTTCTTGTGTACCTGGTAAAGAGAAGCAGCTAAAATACCCAAAAGTAGTTCCTCAGAGAACTTTAAGGCCCTCAGAATGCAGACACCTCTCATCATCATAAAAAAAAAAACAATAGTACTTTATTAAAATACTAAACTTTATTTTTTCCACATACATTTAGTCTCCCCACCGTTTCCATTTGTCTGACCACCACCATGCCTTATCAAAACATTCCATACATACTTAAAATGAAGCTGAGGGTGGAGTCCCATCTTTAAAAACTAAACAGGCATTTTGGACAACACATTCTTGGCAAGGTAATCTGGATGACATTTATCAGACACAGGAGGGAAAGTTCTTTCAGCATTTGTAAAAAGAACAGCCAAATAATGGTTACAGAAATAAGACTGCAGATTTTACTGAACTGTTTAAACTGTTTTCTTTTCTTACAGACTCTGTCTCCACTGCCAGAGAGCTTGAATGACCTGGAAGTGTACACAAAAAGTTAGAAATTGAAATCCATTCTTAAAAATTTTTAGTTTACTATCTGCACTTATTTCATAAAATGCTGACATTAAATTATAACAAAAGTACATTCCTTTCAGAGAAAATCAAGCTGAGACATGACACTGGGTCCTTATGCTAAAGACTGTTATTCACACCAGGAGGAACTCCGTGGAGGTGAGGGACAGGATGGGTGTGAAACAGAGGCAAACAGTGCCTGAACCCTGGCTACCCTGGCCCAGCAGCTCAGGAGCTGAGCTGCCTCTCAGCATTCCTTCAGGACAGATGCATCTGTCCATCAGATAAGGCTACTGAAGCACTGAGGGAAGCAATTCTGTCACTGCAAAAAAATTAACCTGAAGGAATTCTGATAGGGACATCTAAGACATTTTCAGTTTAGTCTGTATTAAGTAATAACTAACTCAAGCTTGCTTCCTGGTACCACCTTTTGGCTTGTGCTCCTCCAAGAGCTCAGTTGATTCTGGGAGAGAATACAGCAGGAATGGCACAATCCCCATCACAAAACAGCTCCCCCTCCCAGACACCCTCCCAACAAGGCTGAACACCAGACTGGCCTAGGTGGCCAAATCCAGCAGCAAGGGAAACCACAGCTCATTTCCTTACCCAATATGGTGCCAAAAGGAAAATTCTGTGGCTTTAGTAAGCAAGAGATAATTTACCAACCATATAAAAGCTGGAAAAATGTAATAAAATATTAGCTTTCCCTTTTTAGCCAACTAAACCCTTAAAACCATTCCCATATATTTAATCTGAAGTATTGATTGTGGTTTGTAACCCTTTGAAACAGTCCAAAGATTGTAAAGATTAAGAAGTGGAAAAGAATCTCAAAGTCAGGTTATAAAAGTTTTTGGACTTTATCAAGCCCTGCTGAGTTCTGTTACCTTCTGGTCCTCCGTCCTGAAGCAATTCTTTACGTAGTTGGCAAATTTGGGCTCCAGCTTAGGAAGGGTAGTCCCCTGTTTGAAAAAAAAAAAAAAAAAAAACAACTTTAGGGTTGTGCAGATCACTTAACAACCTGTGAAGCTGAAACCCTTTGCAACACATGTGGAATTGGAACTCACCTTGCAACTTCTCCGTTAATCTGCTTTAACCCATTTTTGAAAGTTTCCTTTCCTCCCATGCCCAGGTATTTCTCACAGAAGAGGTTGCACACTGAATTGCTGTCCAAGACTCTGCTGATGCTGAAGAGCACAGCAGCATTCACCACTTCCATAGCCCTGTGCTGCTCAGCTAAACTGGAACTAATTAATTGTTTATGGACTCTTACTAGAGCACACAACCTGAGACCACCCTTCACAGGTTTTCAGCCCTCTAAAGCAAAACATGAACCCTCCCACCTATCCTTTAAAACTTAAACACTACTATTAATACACTACTTCTGTTAATTTGAAGAACTGTTCTAGAAACATTTCCATGTAATCCCTGGGAGTGCCTTTTGCACATGCTCAAGCGTACAAGGCAGATTCAGTTAATAATTCATAGGTGCAGGTTTATTACCTTGTCTCCTAGTATCTCCACAGAAAATAATACAGCATGCTATTTTAGGAGACACTGATTTCTTTTCACATGTCCCAAGAGGATACTTTCCAATTTCTCAGGTCAATCAGTTGAAACATGCCATGCCAAGGACAGTACCCTTAGCTGCTACTTAACACACTGCACAGGACAGCAAATTTCTGTTCAAAGGGAACAGCAACATGAGGAGTATTTCAAACTGCAACCAAAAGCCTGGATTTGGTCAGTTTTACCTCATACTTTTCTCTTAGCTTCCTGTCACCTACTTAAGAGCTCTGCTCTAAATCTAGTGATTTTTTAAAGCTGTTACATGCTGGCAGCAGGAGTCCTGTGCACAGAGTGTAAACACCCCTTCCCTTCCTAAGGGATGCTCCAGCAGCACCTTGATAAAACATTACATTAATGTAATGTAGCTCCCTGCTACAGTGCTCAGACAGCATTTCCCAGTAGAAACACTCTTCAGCACCAGATCATATATTTTAAAGCTCTTTTTGCCACTTATCAGCTCTGCATGTTCCCCTCTGCAGGGACATGTCAAGCCACTTGTGCTCCCAGTGCAGCAGCACTGATCTCAGCTCCTGTGAATGATTCCACACACCACAGCAGCACCCAGGGGTTTCTGTGACCCCCAGGACGGGTTCATCCATCCCTCCATCATGCCAGGTTCATAGCCCAGGGCTGTGCATTTCCCATCCTCATCACAGCCTGCCTCTGCTCACTCTGCATCCACCCTGCACTGTAACACTTCTGGTCTCCATTTGCATTCCTGCAGCAAAGCAGTCTCAAAACACCAACGGTCTAAGGAGAAAATCCGAATTCTTTAGGTGACCTTTGTTTGCCACTGTATGGGGTGAATAAGTGCATTATCTGGAAATATACACTCCCCATCAGCAAGCCAACAATGCTTCCTAACAGACACACTGGCACCTCTGAGCCAGCCCAGCCTCACTCACAATGATCTGCTACAGCCAAGCAGCCTGTCACTGCATTTCCTACTTTACACCTAACAGTAGCTAAGAGTGAATACTGACAGTGAATACTGACAGTGACTGCTTCAAGGCCAAGGCATTCCAGCATGTGAGGAACTCCCTCCACTTCACTTAGTAACCTCAAGTGTATATGCACTATTTAAGTCATCTTTACAATAAATATTACCCAAGAATTTCTGTGGGGTATTTTTGGTTTTGTCTTTTGAATTTGAACAGAGTTCACCAAGAATACCAAACTGCTAATCAGCACTACTGGAGAAACACAGAAACAAAGTGGTTTTGTTTCTCACAAGCACAGAGGCTTTTTTCCCAAATTTGTGTTCACTACTCTGAGCTTCAACATCAACACACTGATAGTAAGGGCACATCCATCAGCATTGTAAGCATTTCTTCAGTCATCCACCTCTTCTCACTTGCCAAGTATAAAAGTAAGGCTGAGAAACCTCGTTTCCAAAACTCACCTTATCTACAGATGCTTGCATTTTTGCTTTGATCTCATCTAACGACAGGGGGACTTTTGGTGTTTTTGGAGTTAGAGTTTTATCCTTCTTGGAATCTGGAGTCTGAAAAAACATTCATTTCGTTAGTAACTTGCACACAAAGCTACAGACAACATAAAATCAATTTTAAAAAACTAACTATCATACTGATCGTCCACATAGTTTTCAGAAAGTAACAAAACCTAAATTCATACTTCCCACACATTCCTTAGAAGCATGAAGAAGAAACATTTTCAAGTCTGGAGCTATTGTAGTTAGCATAGCTGGTATCTTCTGCTTCTGGGCAGGTGTCTCCACAACTCTTTGAACAGAAATGAAACCAAAATTGCCAAAATATTTAATGATTCAGAGTTCAGTGCACATGTGCAGCCAGATGAAGTCATGCTTCCCAAGGCACACCTGCAGTGCTGCTCAGAGCTGTCCTGCCCTGCAGCCCCTGCTCAGCTCTGTCCTGAGCACACACAGCAGGGGAAGCTGCACAGGAGGCAGGACACAATCAACAGCACTGGTAAGGAAAGTGCCAGTCCTGCAGAGGGCCACTGCCATCAGAGCCCCTAGCAGCAGCAGAGCCTCCGGTGGGGACACAGTTGGCAGTCACCCTCTCCTACAAGGTGCTGCACAAAAACCATAGATTCATGCTTCAAACCAAAGAACTGCCCGTATTCCCAAGGGACACTGTCTGATTTCAGACCCTGACTGTTGCAGGGACACATTGATCACTGAAGAGTTTCACAGAGAACACGAAGCAGTGAACAGTGTTGTCAATTTGCTTCATATTAAGACTTAAAAACCTAACTTGAATGTTAGTATGCTGTTTGAAGCTACCATTAGGCAGGAAAACTTGCTTCCCCACTGGAATAAACCTTTGTTTTACTCAGCTGTTTTCACTCACTTTTGATTTAGACGCTGGTGTGGATGGTTTAGAGTCTTTTCCATTTTGCTTTGCTTTCTGCATGTTTTTTCCTGCAACCTCACGAACAGGCTGAAAAGCAAGCACACAGGTTGCTTTGTCAAATGAACTGGAAGTGAACTGCAGACAGCATGTTACAGGAATGTTACAGCATGTTACCCTAACCCTAACCCAAAGGAAAAGCTCTTGGTGCAGCACAGTAACATACAGGAACAAGCATTGATACGATACCACACAGCTATGTCGGACTCCCACTGCATTTTCCCTAAATAGATCACCTTTCCTTCTATATCAGCATGCAGCCTCTGGGGGCAGATGCTGTTTTAAGATTAATTCCTGGTGGCACTGCAGTTCCATGACCTCATTCAGTGCTGCTTTTTTCTGTAACACAGCCATTACCTCGTTTGGCATTTCATCCAGAAATATTGTCTGGGGTGTGCAAAGGACATGATACCACATACATCTTAAAGATATGGACTCTAAAATCCCATCTAAATCAAGGGACCATCTTGTTCAGCCATCCCAGATCATTTATCAGATGGCCGGAATCTGCAGCTCAGACTGGCTTTACCAGGTCACTGTCAGCATCACCTCTGGAAATTCAGTAGGGACAGAGCAGCACATGGGCAAGTCAAACATTCAGAATCTGTTTTTAAACAGTAGGTATGAACAGTAAGATTGAAGCCCAAGTGTGAGAGTCCAAACACCTCCCTCCTCCCTCCCTGTGCAGCTGCCCTGCCCTGAGCACACCAGTAGATGGCCCTGACAGATCAGCACCTCCCTCCTGGGCCTGCAGCCAACCCTTCCAGGGCACACACATTTATCTACTTCCTTCTGCATCCGAACTCGCTGAGAGGTGCTTTCCACAGAACAAAGGACTGGAACTGCAAAGCACAACCCCCTTGGAGCAGGACTCCATTTGCTGCCATCCAGGCAGCCATCCAGGCTCAGCCCAGGCTGGCAGCTGCATCCCAGTGACCCCCTTGCAGCCAAGGAAACAAAACACGAACTGGATGGCTGCACGTTCACACTCAAGTACTCTCATCCCAATCACAATTTCTTAACACAGACTGAGCTAAACCTAACACATCCCCCATTCATACATTCCAGAGAGCTGTGCTCAAACTCCTTCATTTAAGGGACTACCTGCCCAATTACTCTTGTATCACAGGATTTGCCACTTACTTTCTTTATTGGTGCTTTGATTTCTTCCTCATCATCCTCTAAGTCATCCTCATCACTACAATTAAAAGGAAGTCACTCACCATAACTCAAGATTCATGTTAGGAATTGATTTTCCCCCTCCCTCCCATAAAATCTTTTATTAATGAAGGAAGCAAGCAATCTTTGCAAGTTTACTTTATACCTTAACACATGGCTAAGTGCTAGGGCAAGCACTACCTTTTTAAAGCAGCTAAATGTATTCCCTCCTCTTCAATACTGAAAGGATTTATCCCAGGGACTTCCACTACTACAATTAGAAGTTAATGAGTAACAGGAAGCCCAGTATGATATATCTGAAGAACATTAATTTAGATAGCATTGTAGAGATAAATAAGGCAAGGATGCTTTTTCCTTGGCCAAGATACAGGAGCTTTTTCACTTAGCATCCAGCTATGTCACACAATTCATGTTCTGAAAGTCAGCCCTGTACTGTAAAATGCATTATCAAAACAAGAATACATACTCGTCATCGTCCTCATCATCCTCATCGTCATCCTCATCATCCTCTGCCAATTTGGGCTTTTTCTTTAAAAAAGAAAATGTTTTAAGTGTTGTTGCTATTTTGTGGTATTAAAGTGCAACTGCCATCCAAAACAACTGTGGCCTAAGTGCAAGGCTACTTTCCATCAGTTCAGCTAAACCCAGGAAGTTACAGTTGCCAAGTCCACAGCTCCTGACAAGTTCCCTGCACATGCTGAGCACAGGAACCTTTCCCCTGCAGTACAGCTCTTTAATCAGCATTCACACTCCTGCAGTACACTGATGTTTATACCAGAACCTGCAGTCACTGCAGAGCACAGAATTTCCACAAAAGCAGCCATTAGATCTACCCCTCCAGCAAAATTTTGGGGACCTTCTGTACTTTATTAAAAAACAATCCTTCCCCACTTAAAACAGCAAGGCATCTAACTGCCTCCTCCTAGAACACCAAACCAACAGAAAATGCTGTGAACTGACTGTAATCCATGTACCTGTGGTGTTTTAGCGCCTCCTCCACTTGCTGGTCTCTTGGTTGAAGCATTAACAATTTTTGCATCCTCTTCCTCCTCATCTGATTCTGGTTCTTCTTCTAATGCTGATAAAGCAAAGGCAAATTGTAAAAACCTCACCTTGTTTAACAACATAAAGCAAGAATGTCAGTAAGAAACAAAGATCACCCACAACTAAGCAGGTCTGGTCTGGCTGAGGTGCTGAACTGACTGGAGGAGGCTTCCCACCAGTGACCTAAGCACTGACTAGGAGGTTTTGCAGCTGACTGAAGCAGATACTACTGCAGGGAAATCCAAACCAGGTGAACAGCCATCCCACACACTGGTTGGAACACTCCTCACACACAACAGACCGCCTTTTCTGACCACAGAAAGTCAAAAATAACATTTATCCCATTCCTAAGGGGACACATTTGAAAACTACTAGAAAGAAAGAACTGTTTCATGGGCAGTTTTCTCCCACTCAGCTGATAAGCAGAAAGCCTACTGTGGGACACCAACACCCACAGCTAAGGGGAGAAATCAGAACTGAAATTGCAAGGCTGACAAATGCCCTTATCCCTACAAGCCAAGTGGCAAGCAAGGGTCTGCGTGCAAGGACTCCTCTGACCTTTTGTCCCACAGCCACTTCATGGCACCGAGGATGTGCCTTTGAGATAGAGAGGGTCAGTGGCAGCAAAGCAGTGCCTGAGGCACATCTGCACACCCCTGAGGTGTGTTGGTGCCAGGGGCAGCACACAGCAGCAGCAGCCACACGTACCTACGAGGTGCTGGCCACTGACGTACACAGGCCCTGAGCCACACTTCAACCTCAGCACCACTGGGGGTGTGATCTCGAAGCCGCCCAATGAGACCTGCGGGACAAAGCATGGGGATTCAGTCCAACATTCCAGGCACAGTGCACTCAACTGACACTATAGCCACGTGGAAATGAGCTTCAGAAGCTGGAGACTCCATGGCTAACACAGTTACCCCAAGCTGCCATTTCACAGACTGTTGCCACCAACAGGGGTTCACTACACTCAGTGCTCATCCCAGTTACACCAAGGCCAGATCAACACATCTGTTCCTACTCCACTTGGCAGCAATGTCAGTTTGAACATTATCCATCCCACCTGCCCCAGCAGTTCTACTGAGTCAAACTACACTCCAGACAGAACTGACAACAGGGTGCCCTTAAATCAACAGAGCAGCAACCATCTTCAGAGCTTGGGACCTGCAGAAAAAACTAATTGTTCTCATTGCAGGTTTAAAGAAAGCAACACAACCTGAAGATGCATCTGCATATGCCCAGACTTGTATATATACAGATGCCATGTAGAATTACCATCACCTAGAAAATGTGTAATTTGAACAAGCCACTTATTTCTAGATGACTCAAGCAGATGTACTAGGCACAAAAAAAAAATGTTTGTATGGGCTTCAAGAGAAGTAGATGCTTCTCTGAACACACTGCTCAATTTCACTAAAATTCAGCTGACCCAAGCCATTTCTAACTTTTCCCACTAGAGACCAAACCTACAGCAGATTTTCCCAGCTCTCTGCACTTACTGTAGGCTGCACTGACATTTTCAGAGATGCCAGTACTACTTTAGTAGGGTTGCCTTCGTAGTCCAGTGCTTCTGCTTCTACAATGTGTAACTCGTCTTTGGCTCCAGCTCCCAAAGTAACCTGTGAAGTCAAGAACAAGGCACAGTCTGAGCATCGTCATACAGACTTTAAAATCCTCTGAACACCATTTACTGTTCGGCATCAATTAATACTGAAATTTGCATTTCTGACTATGAATGATTCCATCAGACTCCATCCCAGGCCTTTTCCACCACACAAACTTGCAGGGTGCACCTCCAGGCGTGTTTTGATGACAGTGAAATCAGGTCACGTGTTGCTGGATCACCACACCAAAAAGAGGCAGTGGCAAGTTCAGTCAGCTCTACAGCTGGCCCAAGGAAAGAAGCACAAACACATCTTCCCTCTACAGAATCACAGCCTGTATCCTTCCCCTTCCTGCAACACTTAATTTCCAATTGCTTTCCTTTACCACACCCTGCACCTTTTGTTTACTTGACATCCACTGGAGACTCAATTTTAACAGGAGCTGAGTTGAACACTGATTTATGCACGTGCCTTCTGCTGCAATTCACCACAGACTAAGAACTGCTGTCCCAAGGCACTTCTAAACCAAAGTGCCTGGATCCCTTACTCTGGTAAGAGTCAGGCAATTTCTGAAGAGTCAAAACTCATAGCTGCAAGGCGACAAGTGAGTGACAGCCAGCGGTCAGGCCTGAAATTCCAGTTCCCTAACCCTGGGCGTGTCAGACAGGACTACCTGCAGAAGCTGTGAAAAGCAAGAATCCCTTGTACAACTATTCCCAACAGAGTGCACAAGGCTCTGTGCTTCCTTTCCTAAAGGCCACACAAAGAAAGCTTTCAGACCCCCACAGCAGATGTGGGTGTGAACACTTCAGGCACAGGCAAACAAGTTTCCATTCTACAAGGAAAAACTAAATAAACAGAAAAGAACTTTTGAGCAAAACAATGTAATTTTAAGTATCACAAATTTTACCTGCATAACCAACATTTAGATACAAGAACTCTGCCTGCGGACTTGCCATATACATTATTGTTATATTCTTCCATCACAAGGAATTGCAATTAGGAATAAATTACTCATTGTCAAGCCTAGGCTGTACTTCTTGGAATATACAAGAACAGAAAACATCTGACTCACAAAACTACCACAAAAGTGTTTTCAGAAGCACCATGAAGTGTTTGGAGATCATTATTATGTCAATGACTTCCAGGAAGCAATTCTGCTGTAGGAATTAGTCCAGACTTTGCTTCCAGGTATCAAAGCATCTCCTTACATTTAAATAAACACAGTAATAAGCAACGGAGATGCCACAACTCTTCAATCTCTTGTCTGTTAAGATGGGCCTATCATTGTTCTGCTACCCAAAAACCATGGTGAGTCCACAACAAAAGCCTTTGAATACTGTGTCTGACTTGTGTGGCATCAGAAAGCTCCAAGGACAGACACATCCAAGAACTGCCCAACAGCCTATTAAGATGAATTAGCTGAAAGAGAGATGGGGTTTCCCAGTTACATCCATGCAGAGGACAAACCAAGGACAATAAACCAAAATATAAACCTTCTGCCCTCGTATTTGCATTTACTTATTATCTGCTTCTGGGAAAGAAAAAGAACTGGAGTTATGTTTGGGAACACACTGAAATGGCTTTCAAAATCAGGTTTCTAGTACTCTGCAAGAGTGTGCCATATATGACTCATACAAATCCATCCTTTCCCCTCTGCTCCTATAGCATCTGCACTATTTGCATCAAGGATGCCTTAGTGTAGAGTGTGGCATTTAATTCCATTTAGATATATTTATTAGCCCACCATAAGTTTTCCAGTCTTGCATTTGCTTGCTGTCAACAATGAACACTAGTGGAGAAACTTCAAATACAAAAAAAAATCTGAAATGACAGAATATGCTCCACTGCCAACAAGAAATGGTTATTTTTAAGAGATTTATGTAACAATTATCACTAGAAATATGATTAGAGAAAGCATCATAGCACACCACTACATTCAAAATGGAAAGTGTAAAAAACTGAACACTACTTGCCGTTCTCAGAGACAACTGATGTTCATTTTCTTCATCATCTACTTTAAACTGAAACTCCTTATCTGCTTTAAGCTCGCAGCCTGTAAGAAAACAATTTAATTACAAGTCTCCTGTTTTATTTAGGATGCGAGTATCTGCTAAGCAGTTCTTTCGCAGTTTGCTACTCCCAGGCCAGGCGGCGCAGAGAACCAGCGGCACTTCGGAGCGAACACGTGGGAAAACCCCGGGAGCGCGGCCTGCAGCCCAGCAGAGCCCCAGCAGAGCCCCAGCAGAGCCCCAGCAGAGCCCCAGCAGAGCCCCAGCAGAGCCCCAGCAGAGCCCCAGCAGAGCCCCAGCAGAGCCCCAGCAGAGCCCCAGCTCCCCGGCGGCTGCGGGCCCTGCCCGGCGCGGTGTGTGCCGCGCTGCCCGGCCCGGTGTGATGGGCAGCAAGGAGCGCGCCATGCTCCACGTGCTCCGCCCGCGGCCGCGCTGCCATGTGCTCCGCCCGGCGCGCCGCGTCCTTAGGAACGGCCGGAGGCACCGGAACAAAGTGCGGAACAAAGCGCGCTGGGCCCGGCCACGTGCGGCGAGCGCGCCACGTGCGGAACGCGCGGGAACGAACGCGGCGCGCCCCGGGCCCCGCCACAGCGCCCCCGCCCCTTCCACTGCCATTTCCTTTCCCCTTCCCTTCTCCTTCCCCCGCGCAGCGGCGGCGCTCGGCCGGCACAGGCCGCGGCCCCGCACGGCGCTCAGCCCCGGGGCCTGTGGAAGCCACGGCACCAGCGGGCCCCGGGAGAGAGCGGCCGCGGGCGCGGCAAGCGTTACCGAAGAGGAAGGTCTGGGGGCGCAGGGGGCCCATGCTCTCCATGTCCATAGCACTGTCCTCCATCGCGGGGCCGGGGCGCGAGTGACCGAACGTGCTGCGCTGCGGGCGGACGCGCACTAAAGGAAGCCCCGTCCCCGCCCACTCGCTGATATAGCCTCGCGTTCTCGCGAGAGTCGCGCGCAGAGCCGCCCCCCGGCCCCCGCGCCGCTCCCGCGCACGCGCGTACGCGGATGGTGGTCGCTCCCGGGGCCGGGCGGCCCGCCAGGGGGCGCCGCGGGGCGGGGGCCGTGTGAGGAGTGAGGGGATGGAGCCGGGGCCGCGGGGACCGCAGCGTTCTGCCCCGGGATCGAGCCACACGTAGGGACGGGGATGGAAGGATCGCAACGTTCCGCCCCCGGGGTGCCCCACACGTGGGCACAGCGATGGAGGAGTGCAGCCCCGGCGTGTCCCACGCGTGGGCACAGCGATGGAGGAGTGCAGCCCCGGCGTGCCCCACGCGTGGGCACAGCGATGGAGGAGTGCAGCCCCGGGCCTGGCACAGGACTCGCACGCCCAGCCCGAGCGGTTCCTCTGGCCCAGAGTGGAACGTGCCAGTTCCCTGGTGCAGTGGAACGTGCTCCCCTACTCTGTGCCGGGAGCTGGGTGCTGCTGTCATCTGTGACTAAAACAATAAATGAACGAGAGCAGCCCCTTGCCTGTGCATGGCCTGTTGGGATGCGCTCCCATCCCGAGCTACTGCTCCCTGTGCCACTGGCTCTGAGGACCAGGGACATCAGCACTGTGGGAGCCCCTTTTCAGCTCCTGTGTGATGGGAGCAGACCGCTTTTTAATGTGGATTAGCGCATGGGGAAATCTGTCACAACAAAGTAAGAAGTCACAGGTTATTCTATGTGTACAGCAGTCCTGGAAGGACTTGTTGGCCTCTGCAGTGGGAGCCCATCACTGCCCTGGGCTGGGCTCACCATCCGCATGTTCCAGGCCGTGGTGGGATGATCTGCACAAATCAGGTCCCCTGTGTGCTAATCTCACGCTTATCTGAACACTTATCTGCAAAAATAAAAGTATACAGGCTGTCGGTGCTCTTATCTCTCCACTGATTCGTAATGTGTAACCCATAATCTGTTAGCTTCAGTCACATTCACAAAGGAACAACTTTGATGATGCTGCTGAAAATTACACAACCTGAAGTGAAAAGTAACTGAGGTGGGAAAATGAAACTCACCCTGTGCAAGACCCCCTTTCTTCACTGTTCCACAGAGCTGGCCCCTTTGCAAACAGCAAATACATTTCCACAGGATACACACACAGCTTAGTTCTGAGTGTAAAGTCTCCTATTTGAAAAATACAATTAACTTTTCCGTATTAGAGATTAGCTGAGTGATGGTTTCACCAGGATATGATCCCCTACCATCCTATTAACATTAGGGCACGTTGTCCTAATGTCTTAATAGGAGGTGTTTCAGGTGCATCGCCACAGGCTGACTAAAATTCAGTAATAGTTAAATTGTGTGTGAAAACAAGGCACAGGAATGAATCGGAGTGCAGCTCAGCATGTGTGTGAGGATGGATATTCTGTGACTCTGGGATTTACCCCCCTTAAAATCAAGGAACCAGAGAAGAAACAGTGTTTATTTCGTTTTCTAACATTTGGCTAATTTCTTATTACTTTTACAAAGTAATTACTGCTGAGGGTGGCCCTCAGGGTGGGAAGAGACGGAGAAGAGACGCAGGGATTTGCGGAGCAGCAGAGGCAGAAATGGCACCAAGTGCAGTGCTGGTGTCCCTGGCAGAGAGAGGCAGCATTACCTGCTCAGACATCTCAGCCTGTGCACGAGGCATTTGTCGGGTTGAAAATGGGAACTAGTACCAACATTTCAGATGAATTATGGCATGACCCAGCTGTCAGACTGCAGCTAAAGGTGAACCCTGCACAGCAGTGGAAAGGAGTGAATTGCATTTAGCTGGTGTAATGCCAACAGGAGGGCACGGCTGCTGGTCAGACCCATCCCCAAGCCTGCCCCCAGGGTACCCAGCACCCAGCACCCCAGCACCCTGCACCCCAGCACCCCAGCACCCAGCACCCCAGTACCCAACACCCAGCACCCAACACCCAGCACCCCAGCACCCAGCACCCAGCACCCCAGCACCCCAGCACCCAGTACCAGCACCCAGCACCCCAGCACCCCAACACCCAGCACCCCAGCACCCTGCACCCCAGCACCCCAGCACCCAGCACCCCAGCACCCAACACCCAGCACCCAACACCCAGCACCCCAGCACCCAGCACCCAGCACCCCAGCACCCAGCACCCCAGCACCCAGTACCAGCACCCAGCACCCCAACATCCAGCACCCAGCACCCAGCACCCAGCACCCCAACACCCAGCACCCAGCACCCCAACATCCAGCACCCAGCACCCAGCACCCAGCACCCCAACACCCAGCACCCAGTACCAGCACCCCAGCACCCAGCACCCCAGCACTCAGCACCCCAACATCCAGCACCCAGCACCCCAAAATCCAGCACCCAGCACCCCAGCACCCAGCACCCCAACACCCAGCACCCAGTACCAGCACCCCAGCACCCAGCACCCCAGCACTCAGCACCCAGCACCCCAACATCCAGCACTCAGCACCCCAACACCCAGCACCCAGCACCCCAACATCCAGCACCCAGCACCCCAGCACCCAGTACCCATCACCCCAGCACCCCAACATCCAGCACCCCAACACCCAGCACCCAGCACCACAGCACCCCAACATCCAGCACCCAGCACCCCAGCACCCCAACACCCAGTACCCAGCACCCCAGCACCCAGCACCCCAACACCCAGCACCCAGTACCAGCACCCAGCACCAAGCACCCCAGCACTCAGCACCCAGCACCCCAACATCCAGCACCCAGCACCCCAGCACTCAGCACCCCAACACCCAGCACCCAGCACCCCAACATCCAGCACCCAGCACCCCAGCACCCAGCACCCCAACACTCAGCACCCAGCACCCCAGCACCCCAGCACTCAGCACCCAGCACCCCAACATCCAGCACTCAGCACCCCAACATCCAGCACCCAGCACCTCAGCACCCAGCACCCTAGCACCCAGCACCCCAACACCCAGCATCCAGCACCCCAACATCCAGCACCCAGCACCCCAACATCCAGCACCCAGCACCCAGTACCAGCACCCCAGCACCCAGCACTCCAGCACTCCAGCACTCAGCACCCAGCACCCAGCACCCAGCACCCCAGCACCCCAGCACCCAGCACCCCAACACCCAGCACCCAGTACCAGCACCCCAGCACCCCAGCACCCCAGCACCCCAGCACCCCAACACCCAGCACCCCGCACCCCAGCACCCCAGCACCCAGCACCCAGCACCCCAGCACTCAGCACGCAGCACCCAGCACCCCAGCACCCCAACACCCAGCACCCCAGCACCCAGCACCCCAGCACTCAGCACGCAGCACGCAGCACCCCAGCACCCCAACACCCAGCACCCCAGCACCCCAGCACCCCAGCACCCCAGCACTCAGCACGCAGCACCCAGCACCCCAGCACCCCAACACCCAGCACCCCAGCACTCAGCACCCAGCACCCCAGCACCCAGCACCCAGCACCCAGCACCCCAGCACCCCAGCACCCCAACATCCAGCAGCCAGCACCCAGTCTGTTCGCAGCCCACAAACTGCAGCTCCAGGAGCCCACCCTGCTCTGCTGAAGGGAACACTGCAACCATAGCATGCCCTCCTGTGTGCAGAGTCACTTTTAATACAATTACATTCTTCTATTACCGAGGAAATAAATGTGGGAGGAAACAAAGGACAGACACAGAGAAGCAAAGCAGGGGTAGGAAGTAGGAGATATATGCTTACTGCGTCTTGTTTGGCACCACAGGGCTTTCCAAGGGCTGTCATATATCATGACATTTGTTATTTCTGCCATGGTACTAGGACAAGGAGTCCATTACAATATCGATCATTTGCTGGGCTCTGTGCTGGGTAATACTCACCATAGCAGAAAGGGCTTCCAAGTGATTTACAAACAGCCCTACAGGGACAGCCAGGGGAAAATCGGAGTTTCCTTCATGGAATTCTCTTTCTAGTGAGCTTTCACAAAACTTAGAAAATTGTATTTTAACCATGGTTAAAACCACAGCACAGTTGTAGTCAAGCAATCAGAAGCTATGGAGACAGTAAAGATTTCCTATGCAATCTTAATTTACACACTGACATAATGAAATAATCTTCAGCTGCCCTGCCCCTTGGCTGTCATGTAACCCCTCTCCACGGGCTCCTCCTCCCTTCACTAGTCAACAGTCCCAGTGAAGTAAGGGCAAAAATCTTAACTGGCACCAAAACGCCTTCCTTGCTTTCAAAAAAAGATCACTTGCACACCAGAAAATCCAAATTTTTCCCTTTAGCCTGCAGTGAGTGCCTATTGCCCTTGCAGAGAGGCAGCCAGAGGCAGGTGTTAGCTGGTGCTGGGTGTCCCTATCCCCATGGGTCAGTGTGCTGCCTGGACACTGGGGTGGCAGCAGAGACAGAGCCACCCTGCTGGGTGCCAGCTGAGCACCCTGGGCCTGTGAGAGCTGCATCTCCTGGGGCTGCTTTGAGAAGATCTGGCCTTGCATTTGTGATTTCCTTTCACCTCCAGGCTGGTTTGCAGCCAGCTCAGGACAGGGGGCTGTGATGGAGGGACTATCCTTACCTGATTGTCTCCTTTCTTACCCACAGTCTGCTCTTTGCTGCTGACCCTGCTGTAAGTGCCACTGCAAGTATTCTGCATCTTCCCTCTTTCTGTAGTGCCTGCTCCACCCCCAGCTTTGCCTGTAGCACATTATTCATGCAGAGCAGCATGCAGAGCTGCATCAGAAGGTCCTTCAGCACCAAAGAATGCTGAATCCCAAAGAGGGGAACAGAGGGAGGCTGGTGAGCCAACTTCTGCTTATGGCAGTACAGGCTGGTGCTGCTCCATCTCTTCTACAGTTTTGGATAGAGTTTTCAAGGAATCCTTCTCCTATTAGGGCCCAATTTCAGACATACAACTGTAAAAGGGAGGAATGACAGATGAGCCAGGATGTCCTCAGGGCAGGCACTCAGGTGTCACAGTGATGGTAAGAAGTAAGGTTGCACAGATAGATTACAGGTGTCAGTGTCACAGCAGTAAAAATGGAGATAGCCTGAAATTTCTCTCTCTTCTTTTAATTGTTTTTTTTTTTTGTCTTTTTTATTAAAATATTCAGTGCAGAATAGCCTCTAGGTCCTGGCCATGACCCTTCTTGGCTACTGCAAAAATCACCCTTGTCCTGACTGAAACTGGGAGAAAAACCAGGATACTTTAAAACTTCTGTGCCCTACAGGTCCCAAAGGTGGGGCCACGTCCCAGTAGAAGGAGCAGGAGGAGTTTGGAGTTGGTGGGGCTGGTGTGTCAGGAAAGGGGTGGCAGTGAAGAGCTCACAAGCCGTGTGTCTGACTGCACCTGACATCCTCTGCAGCAGTACCACATGCCCTTGGCCCATGAGCACAACTCCCCTGCAGTCTCATTTGCTGCTGTGTCCTGCTGCTGCAGCTGCTGCCAGCCCAGGGCACTGCTCTGTGTGTGTGACCACATGAGCTCAATCCCAAAATGATGTTCTGAATCACTGCTGGGGTGCACCCAGGCACAACCAGGCCATGGGGATGGGACACAACACCTGGGGCTCCACAGCAGAGTAGCCTGTTCTGGTGGGCACTGCTCACATCCACTCCTCCTGCAGCACAAGCTCTGGAATGTTGTCCTGTGCCCCATGGTTCCTGCAGGGTCCAGAGGAGCAGACAAGGCCGTGGGGTGGGACACAGCACCACTGTGTCCAGTCCCTGATTTCCTTGTGTTTGTTTTACTCCATTTCTACAGCTTCAGTGCCAAAGCCTGAGGGCAGCTCCATTTGGTGGTTAATATGCAGGGTGCTGGTACCAACCCTGACTTTGCACAGATGCTCTGGCTGCAAGTCCAGGAATGGTTCCTTCATCACAGCACTGAGTTCCCATTGCAAGGTCGACAGCACCATCTAGTGATCCCAAATCAGCTTCCTTCCAGCTGCCTGCCTTCTCCCAAGCTTCATCCGTGCCCCAGGTATCCCAGGTGAGGTTTGCCTGTCTGCACCTTTCTACCACACCCTTCCTACTAGAGGGGTGTTTACTGGGAGGTCTTGCAGGGAGAGACTGATTGCCCCTGGCACAGTCACAGACCTCAGAGCTGGGATGATCCAAACTAAATGCAGGCCAGAAAATGTGGCAGAGCTGTGTTCAGACACCATTTGGCTCAGTGAGAATCTTACCTGCCCTCTGGGGGAAAATAATCCCTCTCACCCTTCCCTTGGCTCTCTGGGATATTTGAGCTCAGTCAGTGCTGTGTGAAGACTCATGCACAGCACTCAGAGGTGGTTTTGTCCCCAGGGCCCCACCGGCATGCACAACTCCTCTCTAGGGTGCCTGTGCTGGATAGGAAGGCAGAAGGTGTCATGTTTATACTGTTTATCACATTTATCATGTTTATCATGTTTATCATGTTTATCATGTTTATCATGTTGGTGGCAGTATTATTTCGTGCCTCTACTCTTCCCAGCCAGGACAATGCGCAAATTTCACTGCTGCCTTCTCTCAGTGCCCTGGCTCCTCTTCAGGGCTTCTTGCTGGCTCAGGGCACTGCAGGGCAGGAAACAGGAGGACACTGAGTTACTTGCTAAGGAATTTTGCTGCCTCAAACGCCTCCTCCATTGAAAACCCAACTACGTGGGACACATGTGACAACATCTTGTATCTGTACTTGATCCCCAGGCTAGAACAGCTCCCTGTCCCCAGCCTGTGCTAGAGAGCACTCTTGGAAACCAGGAGTCTGAAGCCCTGTGGTTACACACATGAATCTGGATCACAGCTCTCAAATTTGCAGAGACAAACCTGGGAAAGGTCTTTCAGAACCACTCCAAAGCCAGGCAGAATATGATGTATATTTAAAGCCCTAGACATTAATCAATTTATTTCTGGACTTTACTGAGCTTATCCAATGTGAGCAGCAGTATTAACGCACTCTGCAGGCTGGGTTGAATGTGTCCAGCTGGGGCAGCAGGATGGGTTTTACCATCACAGCAGCATTCCAGGATGGATTACTGACTCCTGCACAAAAACCACCTGCAGATCACTTGATATGATTTATGTATATCAATATGTATATATATGTGCTTATAGGCTTTTGGACAAAGATATTTACTGAAAAAATGAACATTTATCACATTTTCAAACAACAGTTTTGAAAATCTTACAGATGAAACAATGGGCTCTGGTTGGATCTCTGATCACAAATGTGAGTCTAGAGATGTAATACACAGCTCTATGATCTGTGTGAAGCACTGCAAAGGTCAAAAATCAAATTGAATGGTAGAAATCTCTGGGACATAAACAGCAAATATCATCAGGTCAGTGTATGAGTGTGGGCTACAACCACATCTTGGCTACTGTAGGTAGCAATAGTCATGTTGGGGAAAAAAAAAGACAAAATAAAGGACCATTCAATAACAAGAAGCATGGAGAACAAGAAACAACTGCTTGGTGTCTCTTCTAATACAAGAAATAGAAGACATAAAATGAAACTTGTGGATGGCAGATTAAATATAAAGAAAAATAAGGAGGCAGATCCTCAGCCAACACATAGCAGAGCTCTGCCAGTCGCTGCCACAGGATGCTGGGGACGTCAGAACTTCCTGAGATCAGACACGCTCACGGGAAAAGAAAAAGCACCAGGGGAGAACGGGCAAAAGACACTGTTCTGTGCCTCAATAAATCCTGGAACAACTTGGAAGATATTCTGCGGAAAAGATCACTGGAATCTTAGTCTGCTCTCACACATTTCTTCCAGGCACTGTTGGGGACCCTGGGATGCCTGAGCCCTCAGTGTGACCTGGTGCCCCAGACAGATGTGCCCCAGACAGATGTGCCCTGCAGCTCAGGAGCCCAGGACACCTCCCATGTGCCCGGAGCACCTCCCATGTGCCTTGGCATCCCAGTTCATGGCCATGTGTTTCAGGCTCAGGACTCGCACCTGCAGCACTTCCTGGGTCCGGGGGCTGTTCCTGTATCCAGGGGTCCCTCCTGGGTCCTGTCCCGTGGGTCCCGAGCTGTTCCTGGGTCCGTCCCATGTGTCCGGGGCTGTTCCTGGGTCCTGTCCCGTGTGTCCGGGGCTATTCCTGGGTCCGTCCTGTGGGTCCCGGGCTGTTCCTGGATCCGTCCCGTGGGTCCGGGGCTGCTCTTGGGTCGGTTCCGTGGCTCCGGGTCAGTCGGAGCCGAGCGGGGTTGTGGCGCTGTCCGGCCGCCAGAGGGCGCTCAGGAAGCGCAGATGGACCGGGGAGCGTCCGGAGAGGAGAGAGGGGAGAGGGGAAAGGAGGGGAACCTGAGGAGAGGAGAGGAGAGGAGAGGAGAGGAGAGGAGAGGAGAGGAGAGGAGAGGAGAGGAGAGGAGAGGAGAGGAGAGGAGAGGAGAGGAGAGGAGAGGAGAGGAGAGGAGAGGAGAGGAGAGGAGAGGAGAGGAGAGGAGAGGAGAGGAGAGGAGAGGAGAGGAGAGGAGAGGAGAGGAGAGGAGAGGAGAGGAGAGGAGAGGAGAGGAGAGGAGAGGAGAGGAGAGGAGAGGAGAGGAGAGGAGAGGAGAGGAGAGGAGAGAGGGGAGAGGTGAGGGGAGAACCTGGAGAGAGGGGAGAGGGGAGAGAGGAGAACCTGGGGAGAGGGGAGAGAGGAAAGGGGAGAGGAGAGAGGAAAGAGGGGAGAAGAGAGGGGAGAATCTGGGGAGAGAACCTGGGTACAGCACCTGGGACAGCACCTGGGAATGTGGGGAGCGAGAACCTGGGCACAGAACCCAGGGACAACCCCTGGACACTGCACCTGAACCGTATCCCCGCAGGAGCACGACCCCCAAGCACTGAACCCTAGAGAAACAGAACATTGTGCAAAAAAACCTTACTGAAGTGTTGAACCCACCCTCAGTCCTTGCAGTGTTCGGGTTTTGGCTGGATTTACCTTGCCTTTATGAATGCGTAACTGATCATTGACTGTGCTGCAGCCATGCTGCTTTAATCAACATTAAACTTGGCCTTTTGATTATCTTAAGCTGTTATAGATTACTCTTATTTTCTGCAAAAACCAAACTCCCAGTGCCCTCATTTATCCTGAGAATCTATGGAAATACAGACACCTGAAGCAGGCAGGGGGCACCAGGAAATCCCTTGGTAAAATCCCTGCTCTCCAAGCAGGCCTGAATAAATGAATGGCCACGATTGCAGGGCTGCAGCAGCCAGACCTCGCTGGGGGTCTCACTGCAAGACAGCAACAACAAATACAGGAGCAGAGGAGTTGTGCAGAGCCTCTGCTCCCAGCCCTGGAAACACTTCCTGGAGCACAGGGCGCTGCCACCCTGGGCTCTGCCAGCACACTTCTCCTCCCATGATGAGCACAGTGTCTCACTGCCACCAGCCTTAGTGTTTAAGGTGATTTTCTGCTTGCACACAACCACGGAACCGTGCAACAGCAAACCCAGAATGAGGAGGTTTGGGTGACAAACCCAGAAAGGGTTAAATTTGCAGCTAAGAGCAGGGCTGCCCAGAGGGTTTGGGTGAGCCCTGGGGCAGGTCACATCCTGCAGGTTTCCTAGGGAAGGGAATCCTGGAGCTGGAGGGATCTCTGTGTGTCATTCTGAGGATCCCAGCTCAATAGCAGAGAGACAGATAATAGCGTTTGAACACTATCTGCTTCAATTCAATTGTATTGATTTATTGCCTGTCCAATGAAGCCATCAAGTGTACAAAATGGTTAATCTTATTTTTTTCCCCTGCTGTCTGTTCAGAGGAGTGAAGTTGTAAACACTGATCCATGCAAGGAGGGTGACAGGGGAGATACATTGAACTTTTTCAAGGCAAATGCTGATTTGTGTCTGTGCAAAGCAATCCAATTTTAGCACAGGGCAAAGGAAGGACACAAGCCCTTCCCACTCCCGACTCCCAGTGGGAAGCTGCTCCACCTGAGTGGACTGACCCACGTCCCTGAGCCCCACAGGGACCTCTGGGGTTGCCAGGAGCCCCAACATGCCCAACCTGGCTCGAGTGACCCCAGGCTCAACCAGGGGCTGTGGGGCTGCCTCTCTCCTGTAGCAGACAGTGACCTGCAGGGTTTTCCTGACTGCCAGCCCTCCCAGCTCGGGAGGCAAACAATAGTCCAGCTCCAAGCTGGCAGGACATTGCTGCTGTTTGAGACACAGCCCTGCAGAGCAGAGAGTGACGTGTACGGGCAGCCAGTGGCCCCTGCTCCAGGGCCTGACGCCTGGAGAGAAGGAAAATAAGTTATTTTTTAAAAAGTATTTTCTTTCAAAATGTACATTTGCAATTAAAGGCTGAGTATACTCTATATTTTATTAATGATGTGGGACAACGAGGCATTTTAAAGCTCTTTTGTTTTGATGATACTTTTTTGGAGGAGGGGAAAGAATTGAAATGGAAAACGTAACACTTATGATTTCAAAAATTTGGCTTATATTTTAGGTTCTGGTAACATGCAATTACAGGCACTTAGAAAGAATTCCCTTTTTTATACTATGCCCTAGAGCATAAAATTAAGAGGCCAATTCAGGCTTTGTACTGCTTTCAGAGGCAGTTTGCTGCAGCATAGATCAACATGGAGACTGACTGTCGCCTTTCTATTGAATTAGGTCTGTATTTTTGACAAGTATGGCAGCAGTATCATCACTTTAATCACCAACAATCCGTTGTGTCTCTTTATGCTAATAAATAAAACATTCTGTGTTAAATGTTTCCCAGTAAGCACTTGAAGACCTGCAATCACCACTCCTCCTATATGTTCCCAAGTAAAATAATATAATGGTAATAAAATCAAATGATGTCTAGGAGTTTTATAGACAACTAATAGCAGTTATTGCAAAGTGCACATCAGATACCAATTGAAGGTTACATTTCTCTTTAATATAATATAGCATGCATATTTCACTGTCTCTGTATATCAAATGAATTAAGCAGTAGGACGATATCAATCAAAAATTGAGTTCTTTAGGAGAAGTTTTTAGGCAGCAGAGTTTTACTGGAGCTGTATGTTGAGAATGGGAACACTGGCTGCAAAATATGGGAAAACCATCCCAGGTTACTGAGGAATTGCCAAAGAAAGCTCCTGACAGTCCCAGCCAGCCCTGTCCATGTGCTGGGGCTTTGCTCCAGGGACACAAAGGCACCCAAGCTCCTCCTGTGTGTTCTTCAGGCTCTGGCAGCAGCTCAGGGTTCAGGGATGGCTCAGGAATGGCTCAGGGATGGGCTCCTGCAGAACAGGAATGGGTTCCTGCAGCACAGGGCTTAGGGATGGCTCAGGGATGGCTCAGGGATGGCACAGAGATGGCTCAGGGATGGGCTCCTGCAGAACAGGGATGGGCTCCTGCAGCACAGGGCCCTGGTTGCACTTTCCTGGGCAGCACTTCCTTTGCTCCCACCATCCAGGGGCCCTGGACTGCCCAGGACACCCTCCTGCCCTCGCTGTTTGGCCATCCCAGGGTTCCTCAAGCCCTGCAGCCCCTTGGCTGCTGGAGCCACTCCACAGCAGCACTGGGAGCGCTGGGAGCCCCAGTGCAGCTCCAAAAGAACACCTAGTTCTCCATCTCCTTCATTTCCCTGGCTTCATTCCCACACGTCACTCTGGAGGCTGGGAGCCTTGGAGTCACCCTAAAGAAACCCCTTCCTAAACTTCAGATCTGCCTGTTGAGAGATTTTCCCCACCCCCGTTACTAATATACCTAATACATTCAGGGGGCCCCGCTTCAGTCAACATGAATTGTAAACCATTCCTCTAATCCCCTCAACAATACCCTTCCCCAAACCTTTTTTCTATCTTAATTAGATATTCTATCCCTTCGGTTTAAAATAGTATTTAATTTCACTTAATGATTTCAACAAAAAATATTAGGATTCCCCAAACAGACATGTTCCCTCTGAATTCTCTCATTCTTTTTTCAAAGGGCTTCAGTTTCATCTTTTTGTTGCTTTGTCAAAACACAGTTAATTGACTGTCCTGAAAGTACAATTTTAGTAATTTCTCTCAATGAGGCATCGCTGCCTCCTCTATTAACACTGCCTAATTGGACTTTGAATCCCCAGCCAGCGACTTCACCCATGCTACAGGCCCGGATCACTGCAACAGTAAATATCAGCATCCCAGTTAAATGTAGGTTGGCTCACATTCCCCCAAAATTGGCTTTCTGCTCCTCAGAGTCCAATCTGATGTAATATTACATTAACCATTTTTTCTGGGGGAGCAGGAGGGAGGAGAAGCCGCAGCGCAGATCTGCGTTTGCTCTTCTGGCAGAGCGTGGAGGGAGCTCTGCAGCCTCCCAGCCCTTGTCCAGATTTGGTCCCAGCTCAGGCAGCACAGCAGCAGGGGCAAGGCGCTGCTGATCCCACAGCTCCACTGGGCTCCTGCCCCTAGTTCCATCCCCCAGGGACAGACCCAGGACAGCTCTGCCGTGGGCAGCATAAACCATTTCTCTTCTTTCCCTCCCTCTCCAAACCCAGGCCCATGGCACGTGGCTTTCTGCCATGGAGGGCTGGCCCAGGCGGGGCTGGGAGTCTGAGTGGCCATGGCCCACTGCAGCAGCAGAAGCCCCGGCTCCATCTGCAGCCACTCTCATTATCTCCCAGCAGCTGCCATTAAAATGCAAGATCAGGCCAGCTACAAGTTGGAAACAGAAGCAGAACTCCTCGTTGATGCCTGTAATAGGCACCAAAGGCATATAACTCTGCATAATTGCTAATTGTTATTACTATTGCAGTTGATGCCAGAATTGCCCAGAGACACCTCTGGCTCCTTGTGCCCCCGTGGGTTTGGGGAGAGGCTGAGTGCCACCACGAGCAGTGTCAGTGTCCTTGTCCCCAACAGACCCCATGGCGGGGGTGTTGAACCACCCCAGGAGCCTGCAGAGCCCTCAGCACCCTCAGCACCAGCAGCCAAAATCGGGAGGGACAGAGCTCAGTTCGAGTTCAGGTGTGAGACGAGAGCGTGAGAGCACTGCAGGTTCAGCTCAGGCTCAGGCTTAGGCCCAACGCAGGCTCAGGCTCAGTCTCAGGCCCAGTCTCAGTCTCATGCCCAGGCTCAGGCTCAGGCTCAGGCTCAGGCTCAGGCTCAGGCTCAGGCCAAGCCCAGGCTCAGGCTCAGTCTCAGTCTTAGGCCCAGTCTCAGTCTCATGCCCAGGCTCAGTCTCAGGCCCAGGTTCAGGCTCAGACCCAGCCCAGGCTCAGTCTCAGACCCAGGCTCAGTCTCAGGCCCAACCCAGGCTCAGTCTCATGCCCAGGCTCATTCTCAGGCCCAACCCAGTCTCAGTCTCATGCCCAGGCTCAGTCTCAGGCCCAGGCCCAGGTCCAGCCCAGGCTCAGGCTCAAGCCCAGGCTCAGGCTCAGACTCAGGCTCAGGCTCAGGCTCAGGCTCAGGCTCAGGCTCAGGCTCAGGCTCAGGTTCAGGCTCAGGCCCAGTCTCAGGCTCAGTCTCATGCCCAGGCTCATTCTCAGGCCCAACCCAGGCTCAGTCTCAGGCCCAGGCTCAGTCTCAGTCTCAGGCCCAGCCTGCACAAAGCGCTCCCACTGTGCCACGCTCCGCACTCCTCTCCCGCTGCCAGACCCTCCGGGGCCTAATGAAGCCACTTGACCTCTTGCTCCCCCATTGTCCCATCTGCAGAGGATTTTGCTGCTCCTGGCAGGCAGGGCTGGGGCGGGTCTGACACAGCTGGCAGGCTCTGCTCACAGCCCAGAACCACTGTGACATTCCCATTCTGTTATGTTTGAAGAGTCCCTTGCAGTACACGGCACTATCAGATGTTTTTTCTCTTTTGCCACTGCATTCCTGTGCCCCCAGCAGGGTTCAGCAAGGATCTGATTTTGTATTTGTGAGCTGCATTTCCATTTTCCACTCAGAGCACCACCCACGCTGCTCCAGGTGTGAAACCCTGGTGGGTCTGGCCGAGCCCACTGCTGCTCTGTGCACCACTGGCAGAGGTACAGCTGGAAGATCCCTGTGCCCTGCAGGGACTCACTGCCTGCTTCTCCCTGCCCAGTGCCCACTCTGAGTTCCCAAAGCTCCAGGATGTGTGCTTTGGATCCAGGTTTGATCCCAGGTTTGATCTCAGGACCACGCTCTGGAGCAGAGCAGGACCCTGCTTTTGGAGATGTTGGGATCAGCTCTTTCCATACTGCAAGCAAGCACTCCAGTAATTAATGTTTCTTGTAAATATGCTATAGATGGAGGTAAAAGCCCACAAAACGGAAATGACAGAAGCTTTTTTTGTGATTTAGTTTCCTATTAGAATATGCTACTGGGGAAGAAAAGACATCATTGATGAGACTGACATTAGAAGCATCCTGTAAAATTAAAACTTCAAGGAATGGCCTGGCTTTTTCTTGTCAGGCAGGCATACAGATTCCCTGACAAGCACTTTAAGATACTCATAAATGTCAGAGACAAAACTTTAAAAAAAAAAAGGGGGAAGGACTTCTGCTGCCTTCAGTTTTGGCAGGCCAGTTTCAGATGCTTTACAGGGCCTGGCTTCCATCCGGGTTCTCCTTCTCCTGCCCCAGAAGAGGACCCAGCCCCAAGAAGGCACCAGCACACCTGGGTGTGGGGCTGGAGCACCTCGCGGCTCTGCTGCCTTCTATGAGCTCTGCTCTAAATGATGCTAAAGAAAATTCTCAGAGCCCAGTGAGCTTGGAGCTGCATCAACAGGGGCCTGACAGATAAAACCAGTTCAAACCCATCCCTCCTTACGTCTGCAGGCTTGTGGAGCTGGAGCAGGAGGGCTCACAAGCTCTAAGCTCAGAGCTGCTGGGAGTTTTGGTCCTGGACAAATCTGCAGTAACTTCTTGGAGCTCAGATAAATGCTTTGCTCTGTTCTCACTGGCCTCATACCTTCTTTCATTTTCGTGCAGAGTACACCTTACCCTGAAAGCACTTTTTTCACAATGGTGAGCAGCCCATTCTGTGTCTGGGTCCTTTATCTCAGGGCAGAGGGGATCAAGCTTTTAAGTTCAGTTGTCTTGTGCCCAGTCCTGCTCCCAGCAGGCTTCTCCAGCTTCCCCAGCCTGGCACAGACAGCCCTGCACCTGTGAGCACTGTGCCAGTGTGCACTGCACACACAGGGATCTGAACGAGCGCCTCTCCTTATGCTTCCCATTTTAGTGTGGAACATTCCACATGTTTATCAGAAGATAATAATCTTACAACAATCTTGCAGCAGATTAAAGCACTTAAAATAATGCTACGAATGAGCGCTTGTGTATGTGTTCATCCATGAGCACAAGGGAGGTGAGGTGACTTGAACCCACCTGTGGCTTTGCAGCACCAGCCCACGGCCACACATTGGGCAGTGAAGCAGGAGCAGCAGCTAGCCAGGCTCACAAGAGGGCTTTCCTAATAAATTCAGATTAATAGAGAACAAGTGCCTCCTCCCCACCCCTTTCACAGCCTCTAAAAGCAGACGCCAGGCCCTCTCTGACACGTGTGTGCCACCTGAGCCTCACACCAGCATTACATGTCATTAACTAAACATAAACCAGTGGTCACATCTGAACGGGAAAAGTTAAATCTCTTTATGCAGTTAAATAAAGATACCTTGTGCAGTCATTATGAAGTGATTAACTTATCTAAGAAATAACAGCACTAGGGCTGTCAGCCTGGCACACAAACACTAAAAAGAGCAGGGATCAGATATCATATTAGGCTAATTATAAAGAGAAGAAAAGACAGGCAGAAGCATAAAATAGCCATGTGGACAGTATTTTGCTGGAGTTTTTCTTTGCACAGAAAAGGCTAAACACATTCTGCAAAAAGGAAATATGGGTATTAAAGCAATTTTTCTCCTGGTTTCCCTGATTTAGTACTGTATGTGAGGAGGCAGTGCACGTTCAGACAACCTGACAAGTTGTGTGAAGCAATGACCAAATCCTCATACAGACCAAGCATCTTCAGACTGACAGAAATTCTTCAATCCCTGCACAATCAGCCTGCAGCACTTGCAGTCCCGGAGATTCTGCAGAGCAGCAGCAGTGGGGCAGCACAGCCCGTCCCACCCAGCTTCTGCTCGCCCCTGCCATGGCCTTGTTCCTCCTCTGCAGCAGCCACAGGAGCTCCTGGGCGTTCCTGGAGCCTGGGTGCACCCAGCTCCATCAGCCTGAGGGGTTCAGCAGAGTCACCTCGCCCAGCCCTGATGCCCAAAGATGCTGATTTCCCTCAGCAAGGAGCTGAGTTCCTCTGCTGTAATTTCTGCCCTATTTGTGCTCCCAGAAATGAACTTTACCTTTCTGCCCTGGTTTTGGTTATTCCATCCCACCTCACAGGTCAGGGCTGTGAGAAAGGACACTCTGGTTTCTGAGAAGCAGCACATGGCTTCCAGTGGGGAAACATGGCAGCATTGCCCACCCCTGTTCATTGCTGGGGCTCCATCATGGGTGAGCTGAGCTGAACGCCTGCAGTGACAACCAGACTGTGACAAATAACATCTGGGACCTGCCAAAATCCTGGCACCTGGGAGACTGGGCAGGCAGAAAGCAGGGGGCACAGCCCTGGGAGGAACCTCTAGGATTAAGTGGGGATTGTGAGGATCTCGATTTTAAGTTTAGGATTTAAACATCGGTTTAGTGGGAGCAGAAGAGTTGCAAACACACCTTTGGGCAAGAGGCTGCCCACTGTGCTCTGACACAGCCAAGCACAGACCTTCCTCCCCTTCCAACATGGGCAGAGCAGCCCCCAGCTCTGCAGGGATGTGCTGGTGCTGAGGGAGATCCAGGACATCACCCCAGCATAAACCAAACACAACCAAAGCACTGACCTGAGAGCTCAGGACCTGGGACCAAATGGCTGGGCCAGCCAGAAGCATCTGGGCACTGTCCAGGGAAAAGGGAGCTGGGTTTCCACTTTTAACACTTGCATTCTCTTTAAAGCTCTTTTTTCCCTCCACTAAAACCTAATATTAATGATTATGACAGATCCTACTTTCCTTGAGGTAATGCCAATTTTAATGCATTTTTTAATATAACTGTAGTGTTATTGAGGAACAAGTAGTAAGTGATAGATACTTTAATGTCATATGAGTCAATATGTATTTGTATGTGCTTTATGACTTAATCAATATTGCTACATTAGCAAGAATAAATATGGTGTTTCCTTTTCTGGCCTTGGAAAGAACAAATAAGGAAAGTCACATTCTGAAGTTTAGGAATGAATAAAATCTCCTCATTGCCCAGACAATTCAGTAAATCTCTTGACATTCATTTGCTCTCCAGAGCAGAGCAGAAACATCCCCAGGCTGCTCAGGAAACTGCACTGGGGACTCAGCCTGAGAATCCAGTTCAGGTTTTTCACAGGGAACTTCCTAAGAGGAATTTTAAAAAGGAAACAGGCCCCAGCAGACAGTGTAGATCCACTGCAGTGTGCTGAGTGTCAGGGGAAGGGCTTGGCACCCAGAGCAATGAAGGGTTTTAGTGCTGAGGAACCAGAGCTCACCAACCCTTCAATCTGTGCCTGCACGCTGGCAGAAGGAAAGGACAAAGTGCTCCTGGTTTGCTGCTGCTCTGCCATTCACTGCCCCAAAAGCAGAAGTTGTGACAGGGACAGGACATCCCATTTTGTTATTGGCACAAACTTTGCCATCAGTTGTTTGTTCTGGAGTATTGGCCTCACCCAGTGCAGCAAGGCAGCCCAGCCCCAGCAGCAAGACATTTATCTTGGACTCCGTGATCCCAGAGGTCTTTTCCAGCCAAGTTGATTCTGTGATTTTACATGTTCTGCACATTCATCCTCCAGTGGCAGCCCTTCAGCTGGAGCAAATCTGCTGGGGGTGCTCATCCCCAGCTCCCCACTGCCCTTGCTGCCCCTTGGGTCAGTCACACTGCTGGCCTGTGAAGCATTACGTGTGCCCAGGACAGCAGCTCTGCTCCTGCTGGCCCCACAGGGAGTGAGATCCAGCACTGGCACCTTCTGGGATGCAGCACAAGGCTGGCCTCTGATACTGGCTGTAAGCATCACCACTCCAGAGGAGTCCCACTCCCGTCAGTGCTGCTGGGAGACAAATCCAGGCAGCATTCAAGAAAACAATGGAGATCCCAGCACTTGTTCCTGCCCAAAAATCCCCCAAATCCAAGCAAGCAACATCCATTTCTGCTCTGAGTCTTCTTGTTTCCAACACCATATTTTGGGGCGTTATCTTGAAGATGCTGGTGAGATGCCCAACCAGGCACATTTCAGGGTGTTTAAGGCAGGGTCTTAATTAATCTCATTTGCCTAAATAGCCTCAGAGCAGGTGTCAGCACAGCTGACACGATGTCCCCACAGCTCCTGCCCCAGCTGTCACAGAGGGTGTCTGAGCTTGGATCCTCACTGCAGTGTTCAAAGGCTTGGGTGGCTGCTGTGGCTCCTTCCCTCCCAGCCCAGCTCTGCCAGGGCTCCTCCAGCTCAGCCTTCCCAGGGGCTGGCTGTGCTCCACACAAGCTGCAGGGTGTATCTGAGACACTTGAGAGGCTTTCTGGGGAGCTCCTCTCGAGGAAATAACCTCCGGAAGTCCAGCCACTGCTTTTTGCATCTGCCTTTGGCTGGAGCCAAGCTGCTTCTGGCTGCATCCTCCTCCTCTGGCCTTCAGAGCTGCTTTGAACACAGACTCGTTTCCTGGAGCTGGGCTCAGAGGTTGTGCCAGCGATGCTGGAGCTCTGCTGACCCTGCCTGGGGCTGCCTGGGGCTGGGGTCTCAAGGCAGGAGCTGCCTGCTTCCAGCCCAGTGCTCCAGCTGAGGTAATGCAACCTCTTCCCTGCATGGGGACTCCTGCCCTGCTGCTACACGGGATAACCCCGGGTATCCTCCTGCCACTCTGCATTTGCTCTGCCTGCCGCGGGGCAGAGCCTGACCTTACACATCATTGAGCCAGGACTCACATAAGGGCAGGAGAAAAAAAAAAAATCTCCTCTATCCTCAATTTGGAGAGTTTGGCATCGTTTGTTTATTTTTAACAGGTCACCACCACCACGCTTCAGCACTTTTCCTGTTGTGATCGTTAGAACTTTTAACTGGATCATAAATCTTTTATTAACATTTGGTATTATACTAATTAAAACTGTTCCATGTATGTATTATTAATTTCTCCAGCTCTCCTTGTGAGAGTGATGGTTTTAGCTGGCTTAGCAAAATTCACCATAGTAAATAAGGAGAAACTCATTTCCAGGCAATTAGGCTTGGAGAAAAATAAGTTTCTTAATGAAGGGGACGATCATTACAAATTTTACCTAAATAAACAGGGTTTCTTAATGGTAACTCTTCAAGCTAAGTAAACAGATTGGTGTGGTAATGTCCTAAGCAATACTTAAATGTAACTGTTTAATAAATTGGTAAATTACTCATTTCATCTTAGAACAAAATGGTAATACTGTAGTAATAACGTAGTATATATTCTGTAAATATGAAGCATTATCACTTTAGCTCTGAAGAAATCACCACAGTGATATGTCAGCATTGATCTAAAACTGCAGCATTTTATCTCAAGTTTATTACCCATTTTTGAGAATCGCTGAGATTTTCAGAGCGTAATGGCAATAAAAGAAGAATTTAAAAAGCGCTTAAATGTGCATAAGTTAATCAGAGGTATCCTCAGGGGGAAAAGGAAATTTGGTAAAACATGAATTATAAGCATCATTTAAACTTACTTTGGACACTAGAGATAATAAATGGCACCATAATTTAGAAATAGCTTTTAACATCAATGACTGTAAGAGGCACTTTGCTGTTCATAAGAATTGCAAAGCAATGGTGCTGAGGCCAATTTTATTAGCCATTTTTTTCTTTATAAAAGCAATCCAACCATTTCCAAACTGAGCAGACAGGAACAAGAGTTACGTGTTAATATGCAAAATGCATTTGAGTTGCTTTTTTTTTTTTTTTAATAGCCAGCAATAAATTTACCAAAATATACAGTCTGGAGACAATTGAATGATCATTGAAGAAGAATAAAGCCAGCTCAGAGTTTACATATTTGGGAAGAGCAGATAAGAGGAGGGAAAGGAGGGAAAGAGAATCGTTCATACATCCCCATTTACTGGGGAATGTCGCAGCACTTCCGAGCGCGGGGGAGCCGCCGTAAATCAGCGGAGGCGGCGCGGCTGGAACAGGGCTTGGAAGAGGGGTGGAACAGGGCTGGAGCAGGGGCTGGAACAGGGCTTGGAACAGGGCTGGAACAGGGGCTGGAACAGGGATGGAGCAGGGGCTGGAACAGGGCTGGAGCAGAGCTGGAACAGGGGCTGGAACAGGGCTGGAACAGGGCTGGAACAGGGGCTGGAACAGGGATGGAGCAGGGGCTGGAACAGGGCTGGAGCAGAGCTGGAATAGGGGCTGGAACAGGGCTGGAACAGGGCTGGAACAGGGGCTGGAACAGGGATGGAGCAGGGGCTGGAACAGGGCTGGAGCAGAGCTGGAACAGGGATGGAACAGGGATGGAGCAGGGGCTGGAACAGGGATGGAGCAGGGGCTGGAACAGGGCTGGAACATGGATGGAACAGGGCTTGGAACAGGGGCTGGAACAGGGATGGAACAGGGATGGAACAGGGCTTGGAACAGGGCTGGAACAGAACTGGAACAGGGATGGAGCCAGGCTTTCCTCGCTGGGTGCTCCCCGCGGCAGGCACGCCCGGCTGGGGCCCGCACAGTGCCCCATTCCCGCAGCCCTGTCCCGCGGCACAACCCCACAGCGCCGCTCTCAGAGCCGCCCATTGCCAGCCCAGTAAATCACCGATGAATTCTGGCCAGGCAGGACGGGAACGCCTTCGAGGAGCGACCGCCGGGGCGTCACCGGGGTCCGGCTGAGCCGCGACCAGGGACCGGCCCGGGTGAGCTGTGACCCCGCTCCGGGCAGCACGGACCGGCCCGGGTGAGCTGTGACCCCGCTCCGGGCAGCACGGACCGGCCCGGGTGAGCTGTGACCCCGCTCCCTGCCCGGCCTGGGAGCACAAAACAGCCGGGCTGGCTTTACCCTGAGGCGCCACGCGTGTGCTCATGGAACTGGCAAACAAACCCAGCTCAAGAATGAAAATCTAATTTAATTGGTTTCAGACTATCCCTCAGTCTCGAGAACGGGAGAGATGAATATTCTCGAGACTTCCCGTGGCTGAAGCATCTAGGCTCCTCGACACACGAAGCAGCCCTGCTTGGCAGAACGGGTTGTTAACACTGAAACTCAAATTATCTCTATTTTAATTATTTCACTCCTGGCCACTGTAGCATAATCAAGATCCAACTACAGTTCTTACCCCACATTGCCAAAACGACTCCTTCGTGCTCTCAGAGCTGCTGGGAGGAATCTCAGCTCTCCGGTTTGTACCTCTTTAGTTTCTGGGCTGTGATGTGGTTCCACACCATCCCAAGATAAAATAAAGTCACTTGTATAATTTCCTAGGGAACCGAATTCAAGCCGTCCTGGTAGCAGACTGTTCGCTAATTTTCGATGTTGGCAAGATTAATTCAGCCACAGCACAAAACCTGAAGCTGTTCAGCAGAACATGTGAGGAGCAGGGACGCATCACTCTTATTCCTGAGCACATCCTCTGCTCCAGGACTTAGCCTTGGCTTCCAGCAAAGCTCATTTCCAGCGGGAGAGATCCCTCTGGAAGCAAAGAGGATGGGAGCAGTTTGTTAAGTTGAACAAAGAGAAACCAGGAGCTGACATAAACCTGAGTCTCCTGTGTAGGACTCAGTAACATTGAGCAAACAAGTGTGCCATTGGTTCCAAGGGCTAGAAGCTAAAATTATACAAATCCGGGGGCGGGGGGTGGTGGTGAAATTTTAAAAATAATGCAATATATTAGTTTTTACTGTGGCTGTGATTAAGTACTTAAATTTTGAATCGATTCTTCATCATTAGGGATATTTCATTCAAGACTGGATTACTTTTTAAACGAATTATCTTAGTTCAAATAAGGCTTTATTTGGGAGAAATTTAATACCTGTATAATTAGACACTGAATTAAGATGACCTTGCCATGGAACAACTACATTTTAATTTACTCTTCATAATTAAAAGCAAATCTCTAAATACCTTAGGCTGTTTTTTTTAAACACCCATTTAAATCTTCCTGTTGTTCTAAGCGAACATCTTAAAACGCCGGAGGTTGGTACCAAAAAACTTGTAACCCTGAGATCCCCTGAAATGTGGAAATACATTTTTAATTAGAGAATTGGAGCCCTGTGCTCCGTGAGCCGGGCTGGAGCAGCGAGCCTCGCAATCTTTGTTATGAGCGGTTTCAGAGCGGAGCACGGGGGGACAGCGGGATGGACAGACAGACAGGCTGCGCCCCCCGAAAGATGCCTCGGGCTCCCAGCAGCTGTTCCTGTGAAAGCAGCTCTACCACACCGTGTCTGGCATCGAAACCAGCGCCGTGAGCTTGGCTTTTGCGCGAGGACGGCGACATTTGCAGCCCCTCTATCCCCTCCCCGTTAGCGGGGCTTGGCCAGAAGGGATCCTGCTATTTCAGTGGCGATAGGAAGGGATCTGTGCGCTCGGGTCTGTGCTCCCCGCAGCTGCGAGAGCTCAGCCCCAGGGCGTGGGGCAGCGCTGCCTGGAGGGGCACAAAGCCGGGGATCCCCTCAGCCCCCCATCCCTCCATCCCTGCATCCTCCCATCCCCGCATCCCCCCATCCCCGCATCCCCCTATCCCCGCATTCCCCATTCCCGCATCCCCCCATCCCCGCATTCCCCATTCCCGCATCCCCCCATCCCCCCATCCCCGCATCCCCCCATCCCCGCATCCCCCCATCCTCGCATCCCCCCGTCCCCCCCCATCCCCCTATCCCCGCATCCCCCATCCCCTCATATCCCCATCCCCGCATCCCCGCATCTCCCCATCCCTGCATCCCCGCATCCCCCCATCTCTGCATCCCCCCATCTCCGCATCCCCCCCATCCCCCCATCCCCGCATCCCCTCATCCCGCCATCCCTGCATCCCCCGCAGCCCCGCATGGAGCTCACTCCACACCAGCCCTCGGACCCGCCATCAGCAGAACCGAGCTCATGCACTCATGGAGATGAAAACAGAGACTGAAACGTGCACCGAAGCATTTGGCAGCCAACGGGATTGTGAAACGGGGCCCGTGAGCCAGATTTTCAGTAAATCAGAACAGCTCTATGAACGCTCTGTCCCAGCATACGAGGAACCGTCGAAGAGCTCCGAAAAGACTTGTGCAGCAAACATCACACACAGCGAGTTCCTCCTGCTGCCCCGGACCTGACAGACCCTGCTGTTCCTGGCACTTCCTCTGAGAGAAGGGGGAAATTCCCTCCTGGATCTGCCGGGGCGGATCGGGAGCGCACAGCCCGAGTTTATTGGTGTCATTCAGAATTGACTTTGGCCTCGAAACCAGAGTTGACTGTTGCTCCAGTACTTACTGAGCTCGGTGCAGGAGGCTGCATCCTCGGCTGCTTCAGTCGCTCTCAGCCTATTCAGTCCCTGGCAAGAGCGGTGCCAATTCCGATCAAACCCTATTGTACACTAATGACATCCAGGCGGCACCAGCCAAGCGCTGGGAGCAGCTGAGCTCTCCCCCTGCCTGGTGCCTTCAGGAAGAGTTACAGGTGTACGATTTGGCTTGCCTGCTTTGTTTTTGCCTCATCTGTTTTCATACATGTTTGAGCCTTTTCTGACAGGTCACTGAATTCCAGACACAAAAATTATCTTAAAGGAGATTTATTATTTTGGAATGAAGTAAGAAAAAAAAAAACCCAAAAAAACAACAAACCCAAACTGCTCCCTACCAAGTGAAATCTATAAAAGGTAAAAGCTCGACCCCTCCAGCGCTGCTTTAAGAGGCCCCCTCCAGCACAGCCCCCTCAGGGGGTGTCAGCCTCGCTCCCTACCTGGGGCAGCCCTGGAAGCGCCGTCCCCTCCGGGCTGGGTCAGCTCCGCGGCAGCCCCGGGGGACGCGCACACAGGCGGCCGAGCAGGTGGCGGCACTCGCTGCCTCTCCCACCTGCTGCCCCGTGCCGAGCCACAATGAACTTGTCAGGCCGTGCTATTGTCACCGAGAGCAGATGTCGCAGGGCAGCGCTGCCCCGGCCGCGCTCAGCCGCTCGCTGCGAGGCGCTGCTGGAGCCGCTTTCGGGGCTCCCTGCTCGGGGGGGCTCGCCTGCGTTTCCTCGGGCCCCTCTTGCTTCCACCCCCTTTCTTCAGCTGTTCTGTAACGCCTGCTTACTGCACTCCGCAGGATTTTTGGGTCCTTCTTGCCGTGTTTTGCCCTATTTGCTATTTTGCGTCCTGGCCGGTGTGCTGGTGATTTCACCACGGCGCTGTCCCAGTGCTCGCTGTCCCGTGGGACCCCGAAACCCTGCCCAGTGCTCTGGACACTCCCTCCCCACCCCTCAGCAGGGACCCACGCCGAGCCATTTCCATTCCTAAGGCAGCACCCGGTTGCTTGCTCACATACAGCCCCACTGCACTGAGGTTTTACACACAGCAAAGACCCCTTTTCCACCTGGAAGTCCAGCAGAGCTTCCCATTGCTCCACGCATCCTCGTGTCTCTTCCCCACCACTGCAGCTCTGCACAGCCCTTCCCCTGTTCTCTCCAGGTGCTCCCATCACTCCCAGCTTTGCTCTTCTTGTTCACGCCCGACTTTCCCCCTCAGCTTTCCGTGCATGCACAGAGGTCTGGGATGTCTCCTGTCTCTGATCTTCCCCTGCAGCTTTCCCTTGCTGCACTTCCATCATTTCCTACCCTCCAGTCCCCAGCTTGAGCTCTCGAGCTCCATCCCCCCTCAGCGCATCAGAGCTTCCCCACCTCACTCAGCACCACAACCAACACAGCCAGAGTGGGGATCACCCCTCGTGCAATTCTGCCTCTGCCCCACTGTTAATTTGAATTGATAACAGGGAAAGGTCTTGGCCAGAGAAGAAGACAAAGAGCAAAGCAGCAAACAGCACTGAGAAGAGGAGCCAGCGCTGCGGGAGGGGTTCCAGCTGCAGCTGGGAAACTGCAGACTGGCGTCCAAAGCAAGTCAGGAAGCAGAAGTAAACAGAGGTAGACAGGACTGAGGGAGGGTCTCTTTTTTCCGTCTGAACTAGCGAACAGGGATTTGTGTTGTGCACTTGAACCCGGTTTCCTCTGCTTTATCTCCCACTCAAGGAAGGCTCGTCTAGGCTGTAGGACCACAAGCCTGATGGACAAAGGGCTGACAGCCTCTGCTGTGTGTGCTGTGACAAAGGAACTGCCTTTGCAGACCTGTCTGGGGACCCAGCAGAGTAAACAGGGAAAACCAGTTGCTCATGTGAGTCTTGTGCAGCACAGGAAGGTAAAAGCTTTAAAGGAAGCAGAGATTTGTGCCAGAAGGATCTCCCTTAGAGCAGTGACAGAGTCAGTCACACAGGGGCTGGAAGCCCCATCTAAGAATATTTTTGAGACACTGCCTGCAGATTGAAGGAAAATGCTGTCCTGAGGAAAGGACACAGGCTGCTTTATTTTCCCTGCCTTATTCCCCACGGCAGTAAAGAGGGGCAGTGATTTCACCCCAGCCCCTCCATGCAGCACAAGCACATCCCTCCCCCTCCGAGCACTTTGCTGGAGGCAGAGAAGGTCAACTGCACAGAGATCAATGTAGGAAAGCCACAAGCATGACAAGGCAGAAAAAAAACCCTAAACCCCTACAATTTCTACCCTTGGTGATTTAGAGGAGGGTCACGTTTCAGATCTCCAAAAAAAGGTCCTGCGAGTGTTTTTATCCTGAACATTTATTTCAGGTACTCTAAAATATTTCAGCCTGGAAAGGGTGGAAAAGGCTTTTTCCCTGCTCGGGCTCTCAGAGACAGACTCCTTTTACCACATGGGGAGGTAGTACCGGGCATGGATGCACTGGGCTCGGAGGCTCTAAAATGGAGTTTTGAAGTGAAACCACTAACCCTGATGTGCTGATTCAACACAGAAAAGGCTCCTTCGTCGGCCTCCCGCTGAATAAAGGGGACAAATTGGAATTGAAAGCATTCCTGATGAACAGTCTGAGGACAGGGGAACCTCCACAGCCCGTGACAGTCTGGAAGCAGTGCTGGGTACAGCAGCTGCTCCGCTGGAGCACCGCAATGGCAAAGCTCCCCAGTGCAGCTCCAGCGAGCAAGTCCCCGACTGTGCAGGCTGCTTTCAGAATCAATTACCCATCCCCGCTTCTCTGGGCAACAGGCAACAGCACATTTGTTTTTCCCTGCAACCCTACAAAAAGAAAACAGAGCAACATTAGGGTCCATTTGAGCAGTGAAACGCTGAGGGATCTCTTGGCTCTGGGTGCAGAGTAGCCATGCACCTGTGTGAAGAGGAAATCTGGGAGCAGAGGAAACCTGGGAGCAGGGGGCTCAGGAGCTGCCAAAACTGACTGAAAAGAAAGGCTGAGGAGCTGCACAAGACCAGAAGTAGGCAGGCTGTGACTGAGGGACAGCAACATGTGCCTCAGCCAGGAGCAGAAAGGCAACATGGAGACAGGATGACCACAGAAGACATGTCACAAGGATGAAAAAGTATTTTTAGAAACACCAGGAAAAGCACGACTAAGTACTACTTTGAAGTTCGGCTCAGGAGCACAGATTAGGATAATCCATGAAGCAGGGTGCAGGACTGCAGCTCCCCAGAGAGATTTTTAGATGCCAGAACAAAACCAGGATGAATTACCACAGCATCTCTGCTGCCTATGAAGGAGCCACCTCCTACACATCACCCTGTAGATGCACCCACCTGCCTGCCCTCTTGCCAGCCTCAAGGGTATGAAAGACTTAAGAAAAGGGACTTGATGAAGGGTCTTGAAGGATCACTGTTTCCTCCTCCCAGTGTGCAGCTCTGTGACAGTAAAGCATCCCCACCTCCTCTGCTTCTCCTGTGCTGCCAGAGCCAGAGTTGGGCACATCTGGGGGGGACAGGAGAAGAGTTGGCATGGAGGAACCGCACAGCCTGGAGCCTCTGCCTGTGGAGAGGCTTCATCCCAGGCTGCTCCTGGAATACTTTTTGTCTAGACCTAGAAATATTTCCGCTGTGCTAAGATTCCAAATTTTTCAGATTTCCAAGGGAAAGCCAGGTCAGGCCATGGTCCATGCTGTACCTGCAGCGATGGCATGAGAGAAGCTGCTCTCCCACGCAGCCCAGCCTGATGCCCTGCTGGCAGGGTGCCCCCTGGCCAGGCCCACGGCACACACCCAGCCCCTCGGAGCTCCTGCTCCATCCCACCAGTCCAGCGGAGTCAAAGCTTCTTTAATTATTAACCTTGCTTTGGTTTCCCACTCCACTTGAGAGCATGGGCTCTCTGGAGGCCGGGAGCAGCTTAACAGGGCAGCAGCCCTGGTGGGAGCAGCCCAGGCTGGCACCAGCCGTGCCCACCCATGGCTGGCGCTGCCCCCAGGCTGCTCCCATTAGCAGTAATGGGAACGGCATGTGCGGTGAGCAGGAGACTGTAATGTCTTTATGTTACAGCACCGATGAGGTTCCCAGGGTCGTGTCCTCAGCTGATGCACAGGAGATGGGATCCAGTGCAGTAAATGGCTCTGTGCTGATTTACACCCTGGGAAGGGCTGGCCCCTGCTCGTACGAAAGCGGCCGAGCCGTTCCAGCAGCCCTGGTGTTTAACAGCTCCGTCCTGAGCCAGCCTTCTTCCATCACTGCAGTCCATAAACCACAAGCTTTATTAACCAATGATTAGTCTTCCAGTTAAGTTTCAGGGTCATGTTTGAAGAAGTGCTGCTGTCAGAGCTGGTGTGGAGTTCTGAAGAGACCTGAGGCAGTGGAGAGAGGCAGAGCAGAGGCACTGCCTGAAGATGCAGGTAACAACTCCATGGCTCTGTGGGCACCTGCTGCCCTGAGCTGAGAATTCAAGCTGAGAGATCACTCTGGCAAACACAGAGTTGATTTGACATTTCAGCAAAGCTCCTGAGCTGTGCAAAGATGAGTTTGGGTGCAAGTCTCTGACCAGGGCCCAGTGGAAATGCTGGGGCTGTAACACAGGGCCCAAGTGCATGAGCAGCTCTGGCACAGGGCAGGCAGGGTGGTCTGGGAACGCAGACTAACAGCTCCCCCCGTTTGTTTTTCAGTTGTGCATAATCACTGGTCAGAAAAATGCTGAAGCTGGGTCACATCCTTCCCTTGTGTGCTGCTGTGTGCACACCCAGCTGTCACAAGGGTCCTGACATGGTAACACACCAGCCTAACTAGGAGGCTAAGCTTGGGAAGAACAGTGGGTAAAACTATAAATAAAATAGGATTTTTCTAATCATAGATTAAAACAGCTTCCCGAACATTAACTTCAGCTAATACTTCTCTTCTTCCTTCTCTGTTTGGACTGAGTGAAGAACATCGAGTGCCTTCCTGTCACCAGATGGAATAAAAGTTCTGTAAGAGCTGAGGAATCACGACAGCCTAGCACACAAATGTTCTCAACAAGGAATATAATACAGGCAGCTGAGATGGTTCTTGTGCAATAACTTAAACAGTACAGATTACTACTTGGGGAAATAAAAGACAACATAACTTTGAAACTTGAAAAGCTCTTTCTTCATTGTAATCAATTGCAATAATCCATGACAGTGATTTAGATGAAGATCAACTTTACCTTTCTTTGCTGATGACACAAAACTAAGAGCAATAAAAAACTTAAGTGCATTTGTGCACAACTAATGGATTGGATATGGCATGTGCCAATGGAAGTCAGTATGTATAATGCAGCATATACTGGATGCCAAATTAATGGGATCATTTCGGCATTCTGGAACACTTGTGGCATTAAGTTTAAGTCATTTAAGGAGTCTGGCAGGGGTTGATGGCCTTCTGTTTTCAAGAGATTGAAGAAGCCTAGTACTTATATAGGCGAGCCATGGTATGAATTTTATCCCCTCCGTCCAGCCCAAAGATGAGAGATCATAAATCCAAGGCAATGAGATCATGCCTGGTGTCCTAATAAGAAATATAAGAATGCTGATTGACCTGAACAGAGAGATGGAGGTTCAGGCACAGAAGATGGACCAGACAGTCCAACTTCCTGCTGGACTTGGGGACCTTCCCCAGGCCACAGGGCTCACACCAACCTGCCCTGGCACTGCTACCTGCTTGGACAAGTTCCTGAGGAAAACTGCTCAGAGCATGGAGTGGAATGCACCTCACTGCCAGCAGGTACCACCACAATTACCTGAGGAGGTGCAGAGATTCATTCAGGGAGCTCAGATGTGCAGCAGAGCTGCAGACAGGGCAGTTTTCTCCCAGCTGCCTGTTCCAGTAAACTGGCCCAAGCTAGGCTGAGGCACAGGGACAGAAGCAGCTGGGGCTGATCCCTGTGGTCCTGCCAGGACCTGGCAAGTCCCACAGGCTGGTAATAACAGAGGTCCTGCTCCCTCTGCCTCTTCACATGGAAGTGGGAGCTGGTCCACAGAGCATCACTGCCTTGGGCTCCCAGGAGGTAAATACTTGCAGGCTCAACTCAGAACATTCACCAGGGACCAGAACAGCACCCTTGATGTCTGTACAGATACTGCAGATGTTACTGGGAGATCTCTGGAGTCCACTAGCCACAGGCAGATTTCGCTATTTGCTCTATTATTTCTTGAAGAATGGCCTGAGGTCTGAGCTTGTGAGGGTGTTCAGATCTGCCCCACTCTGCACCCAAGCAAGCTCAGGCCCCCCTCAGTGGAGTACAGTCTGTGGACACCCAACATCACCTGCACCAAAATGTCCCAGGCCAGGCTGGATGGGGCTGGGAGCAGCCTGGGTTGTGGAAGGTGTCCCTGCCATGGCAGGGATGGGATGGGATGGGATGGGATGGGATGGGATGGGATGGGATGGGATGGGATGGGATGGGATGGGATGGGATGGGATGGGATGGGATGGGTTTTAAGGTCCTTTTCAGCCCAAACCACTCAGTGATTCTGTGATCACACGGTTCTGGGGCTGAGGAGAACACAGCTCACACCCCTCCTGCAGAAGTGTGGAGATTTCATCTGTGCTGCCTGAAGAGCATAGATCCCTCCCAAACGTCTCTGCTGGGCACTCCCAGCATTTCCAGCTTTGGGCACATCCCACAAAGGACCTGTGGACATTTCTGAATGCACAATGCCTTTAGGCAGCTGGGGAGAATATTTTATTTCTTATCCTTAAATTAAATTAATGGGAGTATATATCTAAATATCATTACTGCTCTTCCCTTAACAACAGATTTTTAAAGATATCTGAAATGTCTAGAAATGCTGAGACTCCCTTAAAAAGCAGAGAAAAGCACAACCAAACTGCCACAAACTGCACTATAGCTCTGCCCATCAAAGCCACCGGAGCTCCTGCAAGAGACAAACTCGGATACCCAAAAACAAGTGGGCACCAAGTAGAAATATTTATTTGGCTGCTGAGTCAGGAAAAAGTTAGGAGCTTAAAAGACTCAAACGAGTGGGCAAGGGAAACACAGCCTTGAAAGGAAAAGCTCCAAATACCCCTTCCCCGAAAAATGCCCACCTGCACAGAAGCAAATACTCCACCCGCCTGGTCCAACTCACTCAGGCTATACATAAGGAGAGGAGGAGCAGCTACACGAGCAACTGCTCACCTGGGTGAGTCACAGCCCTTAAATTATTACTCCTAAGCCACAGAGATGATTTTGGTGCAGAAATTCGTGCTTCGAGGAAAGTTCAGAGGTGTGATGTGAATCTCGGTATTATCTATGTCAGCTATAAATGAGCTAAATTATGACCTAGCTGAGCAAAACACTTTTGTAAACCAAGGCATTGAATATTGTGTAGTGTGCATGTTTAACAGGACCAGCTTTCATCACGGAGTGGAGGAGAGCTAATAACCCATTGATTTTAGGGCCCATTTAGGAAAAGAATTGCCTATAGAGATTTGATCACCATGCATTACTTTGTAACATCTAATACCCTGGGCACAAAATAACGCTGAGAGAGGCAAATTGTGGAGCCATTTTTATCCAGAGAGGGTTTGTGCAGGAGGGCATGGCACAGGGGCTGCTCTGGGTCGGGGCTCAAGGCAAAGCCAGGAGAGCTCTGGGGAGATGGGCGATGTTCCTCTAGTCGTGCCGAACTCTGCCTCGTGCATCCACCCACGGAGCTGCTCAGCCCTTCCTGGGAGATCCTTCACGCACACGGTTAAGCAAAGCTTGGAAAATGACCCGTCCAGAATTAATTCCCACTGATGGTTCAATAATCCTTAATTTTCATTGCGTTTTTCCATCCTTGTTCAATAAAGATGAGATTTTCTGTGCTTAAAACTTGTGAACAGAGGAATTTGGGTACATAGCATAGGCTTTTCAAAATATAAATTCACAGAGATGTTTCACTTGCAGATTTAAAAGTGCTTTGGAAAGATCATCCAAATGCTAAGAATTATCAATTTCATAGCAGCACCAATCATCCACGGATTAAAACTCAGCTGGATGGAATGTGCAGCGCACTCAGCACTCTCAGACCACATCTCCGTCACGACTTTCACTGCCTGCACTTCAGTGACTGCCCCTGAAAGAGCCGTGCTGCAGCACAGCTGCAGGAGCTGCTGCTGCCCTCAGCTCCTGCACATCACTGATCTCCTCGGCTGGCTGGAGTGCTTTAAGGGATCTCCCGCGGAGGTAGAGCAGCATTTAGTGATGAGTGGGAGGGTGAGAGATGAACCACGCTCCCCCCATGCTCCCCCACACCTAGTCAGGGCTGTGCTGCCGCAAGGCTGTTTCAGAAATTGGGAAGCCAAACAGCTGCCCATACACAACAGTTCGACTTCACCTGCCCACCCCACAGCCCGAGTGCAAAATGCGGCCAGCGCAATCAACAGGGTCAGGACAACAAAATGTGCCCTGTCCTCCACCAGGCACCCACGTCCTCCGCAACTACAATTCCTGCGATGCAAAGGCTCAAGCTGGCAGAGTGTAAAGTCCGTGCAGGTCCCTTCAGGCGTCTCTCTCTGTTGACAGACCTTCAGAGAGACGCAGCAGGGACCACCAGACAATCGTGTCACACCTGAATCAGGCCGGCAGGGAACACTGCTCTCATCCACAGCGAGAAACGCTCTGTGTTCCAAGTCGTGTTTCCCCGAGGCTCCGGTAAACACGGGATTAACCGGGCAGAGTAATTGGAGGTAACCCCCACCGTGTCCCCTTCAGCACAGCCGGAACCCCTGCACCACCCACGCTCTCTTGTCGTACAAGACACGGGTGCACGAGGCAGCCCGAGCGTCCCGTCCTCAGCACGGCTCGGAACGCTGCTGAGACGGCTCCCGGAACAAAGGCACCAGCCACACTCAGCAGCGAGCCCAGGGCAGCCAGCGGGACATAAACCCCGCTATTTGATGACTTCTCAATGGTTGAAATGCAAATTTGGTTGCGGTTTACAAAACCCTTTGACAATTGGGGTGCCCCGAGGCTCAGTCCCGTTGCCTGTGGCACAGCCCGCGGGCAGCGGTGACCGGGGGACCCCCGGGGCTGTCCCTGCCGAGCTCGGACCCGCTTGGCGCTGCCGTTCATGACAGGGCTGTGAGCACCCGCGGCTTTGCCAAAGCAGGATCCTCACCCGCCACAAAGCCGGTTCCTGCAGAACGCAGCAGCATTTTGCTCTCTGCAAATACACAGCTGCTGGGCTTACAGCAGTTTGGGAAAACTGCGGGGAAATCGGGAACGTAGAGGCTTGTAGGTGTGGAGTGTTCGAACAGTTAAAGAACAGCGATGTGCTGGAGAAAACGCACTTTACAGATGTTCGACGGTGCAGGTAGAACGCAACACCAATACACGTGAATGTGTGTGCCGTGTATTTAATCCCCATTCCGAGCTGAATTCTTCCCCGCTTTCACTGACACGGGTTCTCGGAGCTGTTCTGTGCACGGTACCGGGGGTTCTCTCGCTCTATGCCCGCACTCGGTGCCGATGCGGAGGGGAAGGCGGAGGGCCGGCAGCTCCAGCATCACCGCGCGAAGGGTGGTGAGAAAACGAAAGCACGGAGCAGGGCCGGCCGAGGGCTGGGGCGCAGTGCTGGAGGGGAGCTGGGGGGGACAGAGGACCGGGATGCGGTGGTCCCTCGCACTCTGTTGCCCGGTAGAGATTTCCCCGTTGTTTTTCCTTCCTTCCTTCCTTCCTTCCTTCCTTCCTTCCTTCCTTCCTTCCTTCCTTCCTTCCTTCCTTCCTTCCTTCCTTCCTTCCTTCCTTCCTTCCTTCCTTCCTTCCTTCCTTCCTTCCTTCCTTCCTTCCTTCCTTCCTTCCTTCCTTCCTTCCTTCCTTCCTTCCTTCCTTCCTTCCTTCCTTCCTTCCTTCCTTCCTTCCTTCCTCCCTTCCTCCCTTCCTCCCTTCCTCCCTTCCTCCCTTCCTCCCTTCCTCCCTTCCTTCCTTCCCTGCGAGAGACCTCTCCTCGATCGGTGTTTCAGCCTAGGCTGCACATTCTGGCTGGTGCATGGCACCATCAGCCCGCTGTGACTGCATTTGGCCCTGTCGTGGGCCCTCCACTGCCTGCCCCCGACAAACCAAACCGACCGGAGCCCGTGCCCTGGTACCACTATGGAAAAAAAGTTAGGGAAATTTTTTCTCTATCCCTCGACCTGCATGGTTGCCTGGCCCTGAGCTGCCCTGAGCCGCAGCCGGGCCTGGCGAGCCCGAGAGGGGCTTTCCACTCCCGCAGCCTCCCGGTGACCGAGACAGGGCTGCGGCAGAGCTCCCGTCCCGAGAACGCGGCCACGGTAGCGCCGGATCCTGCCTATCGCCGGGAAAAATCCGCCTGGCCGTGGCTGCTTTCTGAAAAAATGCCGGTTTTGCAGCTTCCCCCGTGGTTGGAGACCGGGGCACCGGGGCCCGAGAACTACGAGAGGCTGTTATTAAAAATCCTCGTGCACGACGGGGCTGGGGACGAGCCGCGGAGCCTCGGCCGCAGTCAGAGCCGTCCCGCTGCCGAGACGCAGCACAACGAAAACGCGGCGGGACCGCGGGGCTGACGAGGAGAAATATCGGGGACCGGCGGGGCCTGCACCGGGGGATGACCGCACTCCTGCCCCCCGGCCGCCCCTCACTCCCACACGGCGCTGCCAACCGTGTCCCAGAGCCGGGATCGCTCCCGGCCGCGTCCCCCGCACGGGCGGAGAGAGCGGCAGCAGCAACGCGCAAACCGCGCCGGCACCGCCGCCGCACCCGCTCCGAGCCCGTCGCTGTCCCGAACCTCTCCCGGTGCTCTTCCGCCCCCGTTTCGGCCTCTCTCCTCCGTGTCAGCCCAGGATCCCCGCCCGGTCCGCAGCGCCCGCCCCGGCGGGCTTGGCCCGGCTCGGCTCGGCTCTCCCCGGCGCGGCGGCAGGCACGGAGCGGAGAGACGTTTGTAAAGAAAACGTTTATTTACACGTCTCGGCAAGTACAAAGTATTATACATGGTCTGTGTCAACCCCAAATCCTCTTTATTATGAAACATAAGGCGCTTTCTCGAGAGCCGGTGGCGCAGGGAGCCAGTGCTGTTTCGGGGCGCTAAAGCTTATCGGTTGGGAAGGTGAGGACAGAATGGCGTGTGGTGCCTGAAAGGAGCCCTTATTACTACGGTGAATAAATTATAGTTGACATTAACTTCACCTTGGACAGATGTGAGCTACCGCTTTTCAGTTTAATAGGGTTTCCGAAGCTAATGAGTCATCACCGGCTCCACCGAGTCCCCTCCGCTAAGTGATAGGGAGGTATTTTTTTTCTTTGCACTATCCTCAGAACAGGAAAAAAAAATAGCCTTTTGTTCCAAAGCCAACACAAAATACCTGTGTTCAGATTTCGATATAAATAATCGAGGTTCTATATAATTCCATATTAATAGTGCCCAAAATCTCGATGCATAAATAAATTAAAGTATTAACACTTCTTACAAAAAGTGACATATTTCCCTTCCTAGTGGAACATCGACACAAATATACAAGCGGCTCCGCTCCGCGCCGGCCTCGGGGAAGCGGCTCCGGTCGGACCCGGTCCGGTGCGAGCCACGCCGGCACCGCTCGCCACCCGCCCCGTCGGGGGAGCCGCGGCCTCGGGGCAGGGGGAGCCGCCGGCCGCGCTCCGCGGGCCAGTCCGCTGCGTGCCCGGCTGCCGGGCTCACACCAGCGAGGTGACCGGGGGGATCTTGGCGCTCTCCTCCTCCCAGGGCTGCAGGTTCTGCAGCGCGAACAGTGACGAGTTGTGCAGGCACAGCGGGTCGGGCTGGATCGACTCGTTCAGCGACTTCTGGAAGGCGTCGTGCTGCAGCTGCAGCATCAACCGGCTCGCCTGCTGCCGCTCGGCCTCCCGCTCCTCCGCCGTCTGCCGCCTGCCGGGGGACACGCTCAGCCCGCGCCCGACACGGCCGCGCTCCGCGGGCAGCGGCCGGCCCGGAGCCGGGCCCGCAGTACCGGGCAGGGCGGCCGGCGCCTCCTTCCGGGGCCGGGCACCGCCGGGCCGCCAACCGAGGGACTGCGGGCGGCGGGAAGAGCCTGCAAACCCACCGTCTCCCAGAAATCCCGTTTCCAAATAACCCCCGTTTTCTCCCAACATTCCCCCGATTTTTTTTTTCAAATTATTTCCCCGTTTCCTCAAACAATTCCCGATTATTTCGAATAATCTCTCGTTTTACGAATAATCTCTCGTTTTACGAATAATCCCCCGTTTTCCGAATGGGGGACTATTATAAATGAAATATATAAAGATAATAACAAAAATCATAATGCTAGTATAATAATAAAAATTCACCCCCAGTGGTTTGGCTGCCAGGAGCTGGCAAAGGGGGCGATCCCGGTTGGAGCGGGACTCGCGGGGCGGCGGGCGGGGAACGCGGTCGGGGGCGGCTCCGGGAGGACGGGGCGGCTCCGGGGGCACGGGACTCACCGCCACTTGGTGCGCCGGTTCTGGAACCAGGTCTTCACCTGGGCGTCCGTCATCTTGAGGGACTTGGCGAGGGCAGCGCGCTCGGCCGAGGCCAGGTACTTCTGCCGATGGAAGCGCTTCTCCAGCTCGCAGATCTGCACCCGGGAGAAGGATGTCCGCGGTTTCTTGCGCTTCGGCGGAGTCCGGTTCTGGTAGGGATGCCCGATCCGCCGTGTCACCGTGAAGGGCGTCAGCGCCGCGGCCGCTGCCCGGGGGGGGAAGCACAGGGGTCAGCCCCGCGCCCGCACGGTGCCGGCCGCCCCCCCGGGGCCACCGCTCTTCCCGCCGGCCGCCCGCGCCCCGCCGGCCCCGGAGGGACCGCGGCTCCCCGGGGTCCCGCTTCCACCTCTCGTCGAAGAGCTGCGGAGACGCGCGGGGCCCGGCCGCCCCCCGAGGCGCCCCGCGCTATCCACGCCGTGAGGAGAGCGATTTCTCGGCTCGCTGCGAGCGCGGGGGAGGGAAGCATCCAGCGGCCGCCTTTGCTTTTATTCTTATTCGCATTACTGTTATTATTTCGTTTTCTATTTTTTATGGGGCCTTCCGTTCGTTGTTGGGAGCCGGCTCGCCCGCTCCGCCCCGGCGCCTTACCTGTGAACCTGTCCTTGACGAAGCGCCTGCTGCTCTCCATCCAGGGGAAGTTGAGGCTGCCCAGGCTGGGCACGGCGGGCATGGCCGGGATGGCGCTGGAGATGGGCGGCGGCACGGCCCCGGGGATAGGCCTGTGCGCCGGCACCCGGATCACGCCGGCCGGGGCCAGGCTGAGGTTCACACTGTACGATCCCGAGTCCTCGAAGGGCGCGGCGATGGCCGGGAAGGGGGCCGGCAGGGCCGGGTAGGGCGCGCCGCCGCGGCCGCCGGGGCCGCCCAGGAAGGTCGCGCCGTCGGGGCCCCGGGGGGGCGGCGGCGGCGGCGGGGGAGCGCTGTCCTGCTCGGGGCTGTTGAGGATTTGGTCGATGCCGAAGCTGATGGGCTCGTGCTGGTGCTGGCCCTGCGCCGGCCCCGGCGGGTCCATCCTCGGCGGGTCCATGCTCCGCCACCGCCGCCCTCGCGCCGCTGTGCAGGCGCCGCCGCTCGCGCTGCGCTCGCGGCCCGGCCGGCCCCGCCGCCGACACCAAACTTTGCGGAGCGCGCGCGCGCCGCCCCGTCACCGCCCGGGGGCCGCCGCGCGCCCCGCGCCGCGTGCGCCCCCGCCGCCGCCATTGGCCGCCGCCGCCCGCCCTCCGCGCGCCCATTGGCTGCCGCCGGCCCGCACCGGCTCGCGCCCGGGCGCGGGGGCCGCCGCCGCCGCGGTGACATCACAGGGGCGCGCGAACAATGGCCCCGCGCGGGCCGGGGGCGGGGCCGGGGCCGCACGTCGAGGGCGACGCTCCCCCCGGCCCCGATCCCGGCCCCGGTCCCGGCCCCGGCCCCATCCCCGGCCATCACCGCCACGGCCCCCGACGGCCCGAGGTCACCTTGCGAGGCGGGACTCGGTGCCCGCAGCCCGCGGCTGCCCAAGTCTCCGCCCCGACGGCAGCGCGGAGCGGCGTGCGCGGGCCGTGCCGGGGGCCGGGGCCGGGCTGGGGGGCGGCCCGGGCCCTACAGGGCCAGATTCCGTTTGGGCTGAATTGGCAGAGGCCGGTGCGGCTGCCGAGCGCTCTGGCAGCCGGTCCCTGACGGCCGAACGGGACTCAAGGCGTTAACAATTAAATAACGCTCAGCGCATTTACTTAGTTCCCTCTTATAAAGGGAAATGAAAACAGGGAATAGAATTTCCCTGTTAATAGAATGTAATGGCATTTGATCAGCACCTGGCAGGGCGAGCCCGGGATGCCGGAGCGGTGACAGGAAGGACTTGATTAGTTTTTAAACCGTAGTATTCAATTACCGTGACGCTCCCAATCGTTTCGCCGGCAGCGGCAGCGAGCGGGACGGACCTGCCGGGCACAGGCGCTGCGCTCGGAGCCCGCCCGGCGGCACCTGCGGGCCCCGCTCCGCCCGGCTCTGCTCCCGCGGCCAAAGCGGGGCCCGCTGTGGCTTTTTTGGGACTCCCGTGCTCCACACGACTCGAGGGTTCGGAGCAGGCTCCGGCCCGACGGGCTCCGACGGCGAAGCTGCCGCCTGGAGTTCCCCGACCCGCAGCCATCGGGAGGGTTTCCCCGGCTCCCGGCACCGGGGACAGCGGCCCCGCCTTGCCCCGCGGTCCTTAACGCTGCCGGTAAACGCCCAGCCCCGGTGGGACCGCCCGGTGCCCCCCCGGCTCCGGACGGCCCTAATCGGATTGTCCCCGCTCGCTGCGGAGCCGCGGCAGCCGCCGCTCCCCGGAGCGGAGCTAATCCGATTGAGGCGACCCCGCAAGCTGGTGCGGGGCCGCACCGCCCTCGGGCCCCGCTCCGGACGGCCCGGTGGGGCGGGCGGGTGGCGACCGGGCGGGGGTAGAAGGGAAAAGGAAGGGGGAAAACGGAAGAAAAAAAAATTAAAAAAGAAGAAGAGAAAAAAAAAAGGGGGTGGAGATGGGGAAGGCAACCGGTGGAGGATAAATAAATAAATAAATAAATAAATAAATAAAGTGCCACCCAGTCCTGGATCAGGGCAGGCTTTGTTAGAGAAAATTGCAGCTCGATCTGCATAATGGGAGCTCGGGCTGCCCAAGGCGATCTTTTTATTGCGTGTGTGTCTGCTGTTATCAATTTTGTGAACGATTTCACAGGGAGCCTGGCAGACTTGAGCTGGAATAATATGCAAAGATGAGCTTTGAATAATGAATGATGTGCTTTTAAACCAATTCCAAAGTGTCTGTGATAGTACAATATGAAAAGGGGTGGTAAGTAATAGTATATTTAAAAGGCACTAGTATGTTTTTATTACTATATTTAAAAAGATATCTATATTATTTTTGTGAAATGGATAATATATCACAGAGTCTTTGATAATCAGCTAAACAATACATTTTTCTTTGGGAAAACTCTCCTGGTTTTACACAGTTAAATATAGAGTATCAGCGTACAGCTCTGTAACGCTCAGCTACCTTATTAAATATTAACGCTATTTTAATATTAGCTTTTAAATTTAATATGTTGACGTTCTGCAGTTTTACTTTAATTATGTTTTATAATTAATAACCCCGGACGTATGGTATCCTTAAATGCAGCTCTCCCGCAGCCGCGCCGTCTCCCTCGCCCCTCTGCGGGCGGGGGGGCGCATAGAACCCGCGCAGAACCCGCGCAGAACCAGCGCAGCCCAGCAGGACCCCTCACAACGGTGCAGAGCCCCGCATAACTCCGGAAAGCTCCGCACAGCCCCGCACAACCCCGCACTGCCCCGCGGCTCCCTCCGACCGAAAGGCCGCTTGCACTCTGCCCGGTGCCGGCTCCGTGGCTCCGTGCCGGGCTCCTCTCCCGGCCCCTGCGGTGCTCAGCGAGCGGATCTGCGGCTCCGCCGTCTCGGCCCGGTGCTGCGAGCCCGGTAGTACCCGGGCCCGGTGCTGCTGCCCGGTGCTGCTGGTGCGGGGGCGGACGTGCCCTCCCAGAGCCAGGCTGCTCCGCACCGCATCGGGAGCCGGAGTCGACTCAGGGCTGGCTCCGCCGGACACAGGGAGGCAGCGGCACCCCGGGCAGGCACGGCACCAGCAGCCGGACGCACTCCCATCACAGGGAGGTGAGACACCGCACACCTTGATGGGCTCCAGCCAGGCCCAGGCATGGCACAGCATGGCACAGCCTTTGCATGAAGTGCAGTGCACAGAATAGCACAGCACAACCAACGGCGTTTGCCTGCCATGGCACAGTGAGGCAGAGAGCCCATAAGGCAGCTGCAGATGCCCCTAACCCAGCACATGGGCAGCAAGGGCTGGACAGCGCCAGGAGACAGTGCTGGACAGTGCCAGGGGACGGTGCTGGACAGTGCCGGACAGCACCAGGGGACAATACTGGACAGTGCCAGGGGACAGTGCCAGGGGACAGCGCCAGGGGACAGCGCCAGGGGACAGTGTTGGACAGTGCCACGGGACAGTGCTGGACAGCACAGGGGTGGACAGTGCCAGACAGTGTTGGAGCGTACCAGGGGACAGTGCTGGACAGCACCAGGGGACAGTGCTGGACAGCGCCAGGGGACAGCGCCAGGGGACAGGGCTGGACAGCGCCAGGGGACAGGGCTGGACAGCGCCACGGGACAGCCCCAGGGAACAGCGTTGGACAGCACCAGGGGACAGTGCTGGACAGCACCAGGGTACAGTGCCAGACAGTGTTGGACCGTGCCAGGGGACAGCGCTGGACAGCACCAGGTGACAGTGCTGGATAGGGCTGGACAGCACTAGGGGACAGTGCTGGACAGTGCCAGGGGGTGGCCACCAGAACCATGCAGGTGGGAGGGGTTGGGAAGGGAGAGCTGTGCAGGTGTGTGGAAGGCTGCTGTGGAATTGTTATTCCCTGTGAAATTCTACTTCTTGTGCAAGTATGAACTGAGCTGCGGAGCCAAGTGCGTGATGCTGGCAGAGAGGAGCACGGCACAGCCCTGCCACGCTGGGCACAGAGCTGTCCCAGCTCTGCCAGGACACCTGGGCACAGGGACTGAGCAACTCTGGAGAGCACTGCTCCCAGAACCTCAAAGGTGTGGGGGCCACAGTTAAGCAGGGAGGAGAGTAACTGAAGAAGTTACTGTGAACTGTGGAAGAGGAGTGAGGGCCTCCCTGGCAGGAGAGTCCCCCATCCTGTCTGTCACTGCCAGTCACTGGGGACAGAGATGTGGCAGCTGACCCACTCATGCCTGAAACCCAGAGCTGCTCCCAGGCCTGGCTGCCGTGGAGGTGACATGGAGGGGATGTACTGCAGCCTGCCATGGGCACTGGGTTTGGTACTGTTGTGCACTGCATTCCTCAGCCCCAGGAATGTCCTCAGGACCACAACAAGGAAGGAGGGAGGGTGGGGTGTCCTTCTGGAGGGAGGGTATCCTTGCAGCACTGTGTCCTTGCAGCACTGTGTCCTTTCAGGGCCTGTGTCTTTGCAGGACCCCTCCATGTGTCAATGCCAGTGCCACTGTTCAGCTTTTTAAAAAGTGTTTCCTGTAGCATGAGATAATAAGCCCACGTGATGAGCACTGCTAATAACCCCTGCACCAGGCAGCAGCTGCAGATGCTGAGATGCTCCTGCTGCAGCTCCTGTCTTTGGCAGTGGATCTTAGGCCAGTCCTGTTCTCATAGCCTTTTCTGGATGGATATTGCTGCATAAACCCGATGTGGTTTGGAATGATTATACAACTCACGTGGAATTCAGCATGACAAAGGACACATTTTGCTGTTCAGCCATAGCTCTGGGAACAGCATTCCTGTGGAGCTGGTGGTGATGCTGGTGTTCAGGCTGAGGAGAGATCTCTGTGCTCTGTGTCCTGGCATGGGCAGGGGAAGGGGGCAGGACAGCCAGGAGCAAGCTGCCCGAACTGTGCCTGTAGCCAGCTGTGCCCAGCTGTGGAGGACACCAGCAGGTGAGGGCTGAGGTTTGTGCACTGAAGGGGGATGTGGTCCTGACCCTTGTGCAGGGCTCAGAGGGACTCTGTGGGTCCTCCTGGACAGTGATGAGCTCCCCTGGGTGGGGACCACTGGGGCCAACAGGCCCCAGGGCAGAGCAGAGGCCCGGCTGCCCATGGCAGTGCTGCAGCAGCACCTCAGGCCCTGGTGAGCACCAGAGCTGACAAAAAACCCTTTTATTGTCAGCCCACAAGGGTTAAATCAGCTCCTCTTTGTCTGAGGGAAGAGCTCTGGTGTTGCAGAGCCAAAGGTCATTCCCCTCTGCCCTTTCTTTGGGTTTGGAGGGCTGTGCCCCTCCTGTCCCCCCTCACCCCACGAAGGAGGAGGAGAGGGCAGGGTAGTGGAGCTCTGCCCTCAGCAGCCTCTTGCCAGCAGAACAAGGGATATTCCCTATACCCCGACATGGAGGAAATCAGGACCTGACCTATAAACCCTGCCCAAGGATCCAGACACAGAGTGCAGTAAAACTCTCTGTCCTCCAGGTCCCAGTGGGTGGAAGCACTTAAACCCCACTCAGAGAGCCAAAGCCGACGGCTTCTGAAGCCTGTGGCAAATGAACGTGCCTTAGTGGTTTCAATTCCTGTTCCAAAACACATTTCTGTTGGGCTGGTAACCTTAACCATGATGTTTAAAAAGCCAAACTTACTTTCAGTTCAGAATCCAACAAATGGCTGAGACTAGCTGAGAAGGAGAGGGTGTGAGGGGGATGCTGGGGAAGGAGCTGTCCCTGAACGGGGGAGAAATCTCTCTGAAAGGGTAGGGTACAGAGGATGAGGGGCAGATGGGCTCCATTTCTTTTTGCCACCTTTAATAAAACCAGGCTGCACTGAAGCTGACAGGAACATCCTGCTCTCGTGGAAAGCCCTGAAAGGCTCAGACACATCTGCAGACACATCTGGGCTCTGGGAGCAGCAGTGGCAGCCCCAGGTGAGGAGGAAGGCAGGCAGGTACTGCAGGTAAGCCCAGGGAAGCAGCCGCTTCCTTCCCCCTTTCATTCTTATTTTAAATGCCAACACAGCTGCTGCCAGGTTTTTGTACTAAATATGACTTTTGCTGGGCAAATTACATTAGGATGGATGCCACAGGTTTCCATTAAGGTTTATTTATCCTGATACCGTTTGTATCTCATGCTTATAAATAACTTATGTTATAGCTTTTGTTTGTAGAAATGTAACTTACATATTTTATTATGCTTTCTGTAAACCTCAAAAAGAGTTTTGTCAAAGCAGTGCCTCTTAACAGCAGTCTACACCCTGGTAGATAAAACCTAGAGCAGCATTATTTTTTAATAGGGTGAGGAAGCGTGTTATCCTGCTGCAGTGTGAGAGGCTTGCTGTCATCCCGAACTCCTCGTGCAGTAAAACATTAACGAGGGCCAGGAAGGACTCTGAAAGGTGTGCACGAGCTGGGGCTGAGCTCTGCACAGCTCCTGGGCAGGTAAGGCTGCTGCCCAAGCTGGGCTCAGCCCTGTGCTGCCCCAGCCAGGCTCTGGCATTGCTGTGCCCCAGCCAGGCTCTGGCTTTGCTGTGCCCCAGCCAGGCTCTGGCATTGCTGTGCCCCAGCCAGGCTCTGGCATTGCTGTGCCCCAGCCAGGCTCTGGCTTTGCTGCGCCCCAGCCAGGCTCTGGCATTGCTGTGCCCCAGCCAGGCTCTGGCATTGCTGTGCCCCAGCCAGGCTCTGGCTTTGCTCTGCCCCAGCCAGGCTCTGGGCTTTGCTCTGCCCCAGCCAGGCTTTGCTGTGCCCCAGCCAGGCTCTGGCTTTGCCGTGTCCCAGCCAGGCTCCGGGCTTTGCTGTGCCTCACACAGAGGCTCTGCTCTCACTCCCTAAGCTCAGCAGCCTGTGCTTGGCTCTCTGAGGATATAAAACACTCCAGGGGTAGAACACGCCCTGTTTTACAGTCCCCAACCTTCCATCACCAGCCAGGCTCACACTGGCTCCTTGAGAGGAAAGTACTTGGGTTCTGAGTGACATCTCCCTTTGGCATTTCCCATTCCACTGTTTCCACTTTTTTCAAAGAACAAAAAAATTCCAAAGCCCTTAAGGCAATTATGTATTTTCAAAAAATGCATAAGGTAGTACATGTGCTCCATAGATTTCTGTAACCTCCATGGATCTCTGTAACCTCCATGGAATACTGTAACTTCCATGGATTTCTGTAACTTCCATGGATCTCTGTAATTTCCATGGATTTCTGTAACTTCCATGGATCTCTGTAACCTCCATGGATCTCTGTAACCCCCATGGATCACTGTAACCTCCATGGATCTCTGTAATTTCCATGGATTTCTGTAACTTCCATGGATCTCTGTAACCTCCATGGATCTCTGTAACCCCCATGGATCACTGTAACCTCCATGGATCTCTGTAATTTCCATGGATTTCTGTAATTTCCATGGATCTCTGTAACTTCCATGGATCTCTGTAACTTCCATGGATCTCTGTAATTTCCATGGATTTCTGTAATTTCCATGGATCTCTGTAACTTCCATGGATCACTGTAACCTCCTTGGATTTCTGTAATTTCCATGGATCTCTGTAACTTCCATGGATCTCTGTAACCTCCTTGGATTTCTGTAATTTCCATGGATCTCTGTAACTTCCATGGATCTCTGTAATTTCCATGGATCTCTGTAATTTCCATGGATCACTTTACCTCCATGGATTTCCCTTGGTGCTCAGTGCTCCTGCAGCTCAGGCCCCTTGGCTGAAATCCTTTCTCTGAGCTCAAATGTGAGCAGCAAACTGACAGAACGCTTTCCTCCAGCTGTACTTCCTGCTGCTGGAAAATGTGCAGAAAAGTGACAATTTCAAAGAAGAAAACTGGAAAAGCCCTGAAATAAATACAGGTATGAAGTTTTCTTCCCTGTTGGCCACAATTAATAATTCCCATTCTTATCTAAGGAGTGGTGAAATGTTATTGAATTCACAAATATCAGCAAACATGACAAACTGTGATTTTTTTTTTCCCCCTTAGATAAATAAAACCCAACTCCATCCCAAAACAAGTTTGTAATTGCACATAATAGCTTTTCCACATAATAAACAGAGTTATTGCTTCAGCAGTTCTGATTTTTTTAGGTCTTCCTTCAATTTATTTTGCACCTCCCCAGCCAGCAGATCCCTCCTGCCCAGCACAGGACACCCACTGCTCCCCAGTGTAAGTCCCTTTCTGTTTTCTGCAGTTTTGGATAAACTTTATTCTTTGCAAAGGGTTTTACACCTTCATTTTCTTGTGTGGTTCTTTTTTTCCAGTTTCTAAAGACGTGGGAAATGTGAAATAACATCATCTGTAGTTCACCAAGTCTTGCTCCATCATCTCTTATTTCACTCCGTGCAACATTCAGATTTCTTGCTCTACTTATAGCCCAAAAATGCTCATTTTCAGTCTTCTCTGTGGCCCTTATTGTCACTAATCACCCATGCTGCAAAGAAGTATGGAACATTTTGTAGAAAAGTAGCAATTTTATTAGTTTGAAGAGATGTAATATAAAGTTTGTACAGGCTTGCATCTCATTTTCAAACATCTTCAGAAGTGAGCTTGGAGGTTTGAACTGATGAGGTATTAATTACTATCATGTACATAATAGTAAATGTACGTATGAGAACTGACACAAATTCAGAAGGAATGCATATCCTTTTGTTCTTTGATTATACACTGTTTGTACACTGTTCCATAAAGCTAAAACAACAGGATTATAAATTTTGATAAGAAAGGCTGAAAACATTCTTCAAACTAAGGCTGGTTTTCCATTGTTTTCACTGTTATAAATCCTTACATTTAGGCTGGAGATAGAAAAATGTAGAAAATATCTTTAAAAATAGTTTTCACAAGGGTAAAAAAAATCTCTCTAACAATATAAAAGGGCCCCAGCACTTTCTGAGATGCTTTATCAGTCAGTGCTCAGTTTCCATAGTCCTTTCAAATCACACCCACACCCTTGGGTCTGGAGGCTCCTTTGCAGTGCAGAGCTTTGGCCACTTCCCTCCAGCGTCTTCTGAGTGACCTGGAAGAGCAAACCCCAAACATTTGGTTAAAGCAGACCTGACAGTGACATGCATTGCAGGAGGTGTTGAAAATAGTAACTATAATGTGCATTAAACTGAGGGAAAGCCAGGGGAAGACTCACCATCAGAATCACCAGGTTCCCTCCAAAGCCAGTTCTACAACGTGTAAGCCTGGCCTAGCAACGTGAGGAACGTTTCAGAGCCAGCAGGGGAATGGCTGAGCCAGAAGCTTTCCCATTTCATGTGGCTCAGAAATTCCCTCCCCGCTGGCCTCCAGCAAAGGCTCCTTGGGATGGTCCCTGAGGCTCGCTCTGGGCTGGGACTGTGGCAGCCTTTGTGCCTCACAACAGCCAAGTTAATAAAGTCTCCCCAGAAGAGCTCCTGAGGGCTTAGGACGGTGCCTGCACACCGATGGGATCCCAGCAAAGCTCTGGTCCCTGCTGGATCAGGGCAATCATCCTGCCTGCACACTGATGGGATCCCAGCAAAGCTCTGGTCCCTGCTGGATCGGGGCAATCATCCTGCCTGTATGGCATGTCTGGCAGCAGGGTGGGGAGCTGGGGCTTATGTGCAGGTACAGAATGTGATTGGCCATTTGTTCTTTATTCTAGTCCTACTTTGTAATGTTTGTGCTTATTTCCTTACTAATGGGAATTGATTTCTGCTCAATTTTAAACATCTGCAGTTCAAAGGAGTCTCCTGCTTTGCAGAACAACTGACAGCCCCCAGGGGTGGAGTGGGACCAGCAGTGGCTCCTGGCTCCTGACCAGCCTGGAGAGGTAGCAGCAGCATCCTCGAGTGTTTCCAGGTCCTGGAAAAGTCTGGGCTCTCTGCTGTGGGGTCTTGAGAAGCCCAAGCACCTGCATAACTTCCTGCATTTCCATCCCCAGCATATTCTGGCATAGCTACGGGCTGCTCACAGCAGAACTTTCTGTTACCTCACAAGAATGTTGGTTTAGCTCAGAAATGTGGAGCAGGAGGGGCTGCAGTGCTGCCCAGCACCCTGCTGCTACAGCCAAGCGAGTCAAATAACCCAGCCCAGCCTTGACCCATGGGCTGTGTCAGTCACAGCCCCATGGCCCTGGGCAACAGCACAACCCTGGGATGAGCACTTCACACACAATTATTCAGAGGAGAATGAGCCATTCTGATAAGACTGTGCCGATGTACTTGGCAAGGCTCCTGAGCAGTCTGATATTGCACTCCAGAGGAATATTGCCTGTACTCCACAAACTTCAGGTGTATTACAAGAGAACTTGTCAAAGGCAGGCTGTGAATCAGCTTTTAGGATGCAAAATTTAGCAGACTTTTGAAGTGAATGCAACCTGTAGGTCTGGGATTTGTTTGTCAGATTTTTTAAAAAATCTAGAAAAGGTTTAAACCTGTTTAAATCTTAAACAAATCCCAAATTAAACACACATCATTGTCATCAAAATTACAATTGTCCTGTACATAGGTAAAAATATGGGAAAGAAAATGCAATCAAACTGTAACAGTAAGGCTAAGCCCTGACAATTCCACTGCTGTGGAGGCAGTTTTTGCTGTAATGTCTCCTTGGCAGATTTCCTGCCCCCAGCACAGCTCCTCTCGCATCAGGAGCACCCAGTGCCACCATCCCTGCAGCAGCACTGGGAGCAGAGGGAGCAGCTGAGCACAGCTGGGTCCTGGAACACCCAAACCACCCTGAACATCCCCTGGGAGCAGGAGTGAAGGATGCAGGACCTGTCTGCCCCAAACCCCAAATTCCAAACCCCAAGCACCAAACCCCAAGCACCAAACAAACCCCAAACTCCAAATCCCAAACCCCAAAAAAACACCATACTCCAAATGCCAAACCCCAAACACAGTGACCAACGCGGAGTCCAGGCTGGAGGAGGCCACAACCCTGAGACCTTGGCCAGTGTCCACAAGTTATTTTTAGGAAAGAGGCATTCCAAGAATGTCATTCAACCCCACAATGGAAAGCAGGAGCAGCATCCCCGAGCTCTGTGTTATTCCTGAGCCCAGCATCCCATGGCATCCATGTAGCAGCACGTGGAGCTGCTCTGGGTTTTTAACGTGCCAGTCCATCCTGAGCTCCTGCTGTCTCAGGACCCGTAATTAACCCTATTGGTGCACACATGCTTCAATCCCAATTTTTTTGAGACCCGGAGTAAACATGATGTCTTCCCTTTGAAATCAGTTATGGGCAGAGTAGAGCAGATCTCATTAAAACAAAAGAAGAACGGAAGGAGCAGTAAAACATGGTGACTGCATCCTTGCTGTTTCCCAGGAACTGCAGACACAGAGACCCCACCTGAAATAGAGGAGCCCATTCCCAATAAATAACTCAGCAGGACACGGGAAGGAGCCAAGCAAAGATGATTTCACAGGTATGTGTAAGTATGTGTCCTACTTTTTCCTCTGTGTGAAATAAATAACCTTGCTGCAAAAGGGGCAATACACATCTTGCAAATCCTGTCTTCTGTTCTTCACCCTTCCCAAAGAAATACAAGACTTGTTCATAAGTAAAGGTGCTTATACATATCCATGTCTGCTAAGCAAAACACGTAATCATTAGAACGAGTCTAATTTCACTGAAAAGAATATTCTGACAGTCACAAATTTATTCCTTATGATTTACAGCTCCGTGGTTTTATCTTCAAGTGAAATATTTAATTTCTCCTTATATTGAAGCACCAAAACCATATAATTAATATGTAGTCAGGCTAATCTTTGAACACTATAAATCAAAAGCATTATATAAACAAAAGTGTCGTCTTGAACAAGATTGGGAATGCACAAAACTACTTATATCCCACTTTGATAATGATGCAGTGACTCAGAGCAGATAGAAAATTATTAGTTTTCCTTCCAAAGTAGGAAATATTGCTTCCATCTGTAAAGTATAATATTGTGATGTCATAAAGTTTTCCTAAACACTGAATTTACCCTTATTCCCTCTCAATCATTTTAAAAGAACTGCTCTCTCTTATACAGCTTGGATTTAAATCACAATAACACACCAAGAAGATGAATGACAGTGCTGTTGGATATGGCTAAAATTGGATCCTTCAGCACAGGTGAATGATGAGACAGCGCTTCTCTTCTTGATATATTTCCCTCTTCTATTAGTTTCCTTCCATGGCTGGGATTTCAGTTTGAATTTTAATGTATGCGGTTGCTGCTAATCTTAGTGTCTGATTTTTTTCCAGCGCCCTCTTATTGTATAGACAATTCATTCTCCAAAGCAGTAATACACTGAGGCTTGTGACTGCCCAGGAGATAAAGCAATTCAGAATAAAGTTAGAGGCAGCTCTGCAGAAAGGCACAGACAACAGGTCAATATTCTGGGGAACAACAGCTCACACAAACAATGCACATTGGGATCAAGGCATTCCCTGCCAGGCTCCCACCCCGACTGCAGTGCTGCTATTGAACCACCAGGGAAACACCATGGGCACGTCCAAATTCACAGCTCAGGTTCCTCTGAGAGGGCAAATTGCAGCCTCATGGTGGGCATGCCCAAATTCACAGTTCAGGTTCTACCAAAGGGCAAATTGCAGCCTCCCTCCTGGTTTACAGAGTCTGCCCCAAATTGCAATCAGCACCAGTAGCTAAGCTCAGGTAATGCCCCCAAAGCCAGGGGTTCCTGGGAGAACTTACAGAGAAAGAAGTCAGGGAACTATTTGTCTGGGAAGCAATTTTTCTGATGTGATTTTCATGGTGTTGTTTCTTCCTCTTTCTATCTAAAGGCCTGATGAGCTTGCATAACTTCTGCTTAATTCTGGAAATGTGAAACCAAATTTTATTAGAAAAAGGTTAATTATATCCTTGCCTGATCTGGGTGTAAAAGTTGGGGTAAAATTTGAGGGGATTTTTCATGGAAATGGAGCCACTCAACATCTGTGAACAATCTGTAAGAGTTCCAGATGAAATCATGAAATCCACTCTTCATTCCCAACGTGAGCATGATGGAGCAGGGGCCAGGGCCAGGGGTGGGCAATGGGAAGGGCAGCAGGCAGCTCTGCTCTCTGTGGAGTTACTATTTTTACTCTTTTGGCATGTGAAGAGTGAATCTGGTGGAATTTGCTGAACGCTCCCTCTCTCATTCAGAAGTGCCAGTCCCAGCAGCAGTCTCACACAGACTATGGGGTTCTTCAGGCTCCAAAGATGATGGTGCTCATTAGGACTGAGATCACCTGAAAGAAAATTCAGACCCTGACATGAATATGGGAGCTGTGGTTAAGCTGTGTGATGTGCTGAGAAGGAAAAGTGCATGAAACCTTTTCTAACCCTGCTGAAATCACTGATGTTTCCTACATGGGCATGGTATTACATGTTCTTCCAAACAAATATTTCCATAACCAAAACTACAGGTGAAGGAAGTTAAAAGAACTAATGCCAAAACTCAGCACTAAGCCAAAGCTGAATAAAACCTGAAATAAGAACTGACATTTGGACCAGAGTTAATTTGAGCTGTGGATTTTGAAGTTCCCTCTGGGTTCTCCCCCTTGCCACACACGTGTGCAGACAAGACCCAGGCTGCTCTTGTACATTCTGGTTTTGTCACCTCCACCTTTCTCTGTGTGTGACACTGCCAGGATTGAGAGGAACACTCCTTATTTCCACCAAGGCAATTGTGATTACAGTAAGAGATCTTTAAACCCATTCCACCTTTTCCAGCACAGTTACAAACCTCAGAGTTCAGACATTTGAGTTTATTCTGTTTATTCAGAGTTGTCTAGCAGGGATGCAGCCCCTTCTCAGCTCTACAAAGCACTGAGCTCTCCCAGTTCACACATTTAGGTTCTGCTGGCACCCAAGCAGAAGCTGCACCCTTCCCTTTGCCCTTTGGCTAGCACAGCCCTAGAGCCCCACAAAGCTCTGACTCTGAGCCCTCTGCTTGTTCAGCTCTGCTCCTGCACCTCTGGCATGTCTGGCTGGGAAGGGGAAGACTTATTTTAGGGACTGGCACCATTCTTGTACAAAGAAATAACAAAATAACGATGGAATCCATTTAAAGATAAAATGCTCTGAGATATCCTTGCGATACGTTAGCCCCCAAACGCCAAAGGCCACAACATATACAAACCTAAAAACATTACTTAGAGATTAAACAGGGAGAAAATTTGTAAAATGTCACCAGTAAATAGTTTGACTCACATTTATAAAATATCTACACCCTAAAACCAAACACAGAGGAAGTAGAAAATCATTAAATCCTTTCTTCTAGGCCAATGAGTAGCTGTGAGCGGGGTCTCCAGAGAGCTGCCACACTATAAAGCAGCCTGTAATAACTGGCCGAGGCAAAGTCAAACAGCATGTTTCACTAAATGAAAAAGATGAATGCTAGCACTACAAATCACCTGGAACACAGAGATCCACAAATCATTTCAGCGTCCAGGTTAGGAGCACATGGGCTGGCGTGGGAAAGGCCAGTTCAGGTCTCACCAGCTCTGATTTGTGCTCACAGGACAATCTGCTCCATGCTGCTTTGGAACCAGAGCCAACCACCCCAAACCTCTGCACCAGCACCAGCAGGGGCCTGCTTTCCAAACATGAAGAGTAATTATGACTTCCTGTAACTCATTTCTCACTAGGTTTTCATTTCCATAGTTTGTAACAAAGGTAGCTGTTGGGACAGGAGCATTTCTAAGTTCTAAATGAAGGAAGCTGAAGAGAAGCTGCCCTTACATTGCAAAGGCTGTGCCAGGTTTTCAGCAGAATTCCTTCATCACTGCAAGTCCTAGAACTCACTTCTCTTTCCCATTTGTTGGGATGAAGCCTTTACTGTGCCACAGCAAATCACATTTTAGGTAAAAGAACTTCCATGGACACCAGAGAAAGCAGTGTGAATATTCCTTTACAAAGGATTTAGAAGGGTCAGGAACATGCACAGATTTTAACAAAATACTTGCCTGCTAATAGCACTCATTTCCATTCAGATCTGAAGAATTCACCTTTTATCATTGTTTAGCATATAAAATTGGGCAGGTTTTTTAAGCTCCAGCTTCAAAGAGTCTGCTCTTAATTTTAGAGCTGTGATTACTAATTTAAATGTCCTTTGGAATTAGTAGTTCTTTCATCATCAATTCTTCCTATATCAGTAAAAATGAATCATCATTTACTAATAACACCAGGAAGATTTAAATAAAGGATTATTAAAAACTTTAAAATTTAATTTGTTGTTTTAAGGTATTTATTTTACTAGAAAGCTTGACTTTCATATTGGTATTTTTTTCCATGTTCAAAGCTAACATTCCCAGATGAAACACAAAAACTAAAGCCTTTATTTATCTTGAAAGCAGAAATCAGCCCATCATTCCTGAACTGAAAGTATTTAACAGTCAGAAGCAGCACATCAGCCAATGCAGAAGAGTTTTAGAGCCATGTGCCTTCCCCCAGTCTGATGGAAGCACATCCGTCCAGGACAGAATTGTCACCAGTTCCTGTCACTGCAGCTCCCTTCCCTTCTGCATTTCCTCTTCCCTTCCTTTCCCTCCCTGCTGCCCCTTTCCCCGACATGTGCAGGAAGAAGGGAGGAGCTGTGCGAGGAGGGAGGGGGGGCACAGGAGGCACAGGCAGCCCACGAGCCCAATGGATCCAGAGCCCTTCCCAAACCTCAGGCCAGGCCTGGCATCCCCCCAGATTCCTCCAGATTCCTCCAGATTCCGTTCAGAGCATGGAGCATTTCACCCTCTTTATGCACACTTCATGTATATATTTAAATAAACACTGGGAACAACAATTTCAAGGTTCAACTGTTGAAGCTGAAAACTGTGAGGGACCCAGTCCTGTGCCTCTGTTTGCAGCAATTCAACTGGCACTGCCCTTTTTGCTTGCTTTTATGAAAACCAAGTGCAAATGGGTGAGGAAAACCCCAGTGCTGATGTCAGGACAAGGCATCTGGGAGCCACGAACCAGGATATGGCAGTAGCTGATGGACCAAAATGTGCCCCAAGCATCTCTCCCAGGGTAATCCCATCAGCTTTAGGTCCTGCTGGGAGACTCCCATTCTCCCAGTGCCCAAAAGGGTGAAAAAGGAGCAGCTACAGGAATGTGGAACTCTGCATTTCCCAGCTCAGCTTCAGAACTGGCCAAAGTGCTGAGTGTGGGAATCCACTTGGAGCAGGTCCAAGCCATGAGCCAGTAGAAATAGTCCTAAATAAGAGTGGGTGAACTTAGGTGACTGCTGACTTTGTGTGGAAGGACAAGAAGCAGCAAACCCTCAGGACATGCTCAGGACAGGTCCAGCCCCTACCATGTGCACCAGAGCCATTGTGGTCTGGTTCTTGTGTCAACAGCACAAAATCCCAGAGCAGGAGTGCAAAGAGCTCCTTCCAAAGCCCCCTCTCCTAATTCCCACCTTTAGCCAGCAGGGACTGCCTTCGATGGGATTCCAAAGCAGAGGTTTGTGCTGTGCCAGGGAGCCACCACAGCACAGCTGGGCAAGGACAGCAGCTACAGCCTGCACACTGCTCACAGCACAGCTGGACAAGGGCAGCAACCACAGCCTGCACACTGCTCACAGCACAGCTGGACAAGGGCAGCAACCACAGCCTGCACACTGCTCACAGCACAGCTGGACAAGGGCAGCAATCACAGCCTGCACACTGTGCTGACAGCACAGCCCAGCCCTGCCCTGCCCCAGCTGGGCTTCAAACAGGAATTACAGGATCTTTCCTCTGAGACCCCATTCCTACCTGACAGAATGTTATTTTCAAATTGCAATTGCATCTGAATCTTTTCCAAGCAGGACTATCCTACATGCAGCCTCACCCATCAGAGGTGGGTCCATGTCAGGGAGGCTGACACCACCAGGGCTGCAGAGGTGACCACAGCTGGCCACTGCACTACTGGCCACACTGTTCTGTGCCACAGAAAACACTGAGTCTCACAGGTCTTGCTTGGTCTAGGGCCGGCTCCACCAAATCCTGGAAGCAGAACAGTTAACAGCAGCAGCACTGACAGGGCCTGATGAATTAAATCCCTCCTCCTTCTTCAGGAAGGAGGGATATGTTTCATTAATTACTACCTTCCAGGGTGTGTTGACTCGCTCCTGTCTGTGCTGAATTTCATGTAAACCCTCTACTGAATGTCACATGCTCCTGCGCTGCCTGCAGTGCAGGATTTTGTATTTGGGTATCTGTTGTAGCTGACAGATGTTTACAGACTCGTGTGTCTGCACAGCCTCTCCTGCACAGCTATCCATCTGTGCTCCCTGTTAGACAGCAAGTTATTCCACCTTAGGCTGGAATAATTTAAGATTGTGACATCAATCCTTAATCTGCATTTTTTAGCTGGTAGCATGCAGAGATTTTAAGTTACAGCCACTAGGCTGTCATTTTATATTAATCTAAGTTGCTTATTTAAGATTCAGCCATTTCTAAACAAGTGGCTGTAACTAAATGATGGTACAGTTGTTTTTAAAGATGACAGAGCTGTGATTAACAGGGACCTGTGGAATGCACAACCTGCCATAATTTGTAACACCAGCTTCAGGATGGTCTGATGTACCAGAGGGCTGAGCTCTTTAAAACCATCACCAAAAATGAACAGCCATTCCTCTGTGCTTTTATCAGCACATGGAGAGGCAGGCAGGTTCAGGGCTTTGTAGCACAGGCTCATCTCTGAGGGTCCTTCAGCATCTTTTACAGCCCCACTCTGAGAGCCCTTTTGCGCTGGGCAGCCAGCAGAGGTCAGGGAGGAGACCCAGGATGGAGCTGGGGTCCCCTAGGAGCACCTCCACCCCAGTGATTATGAAATAAAGTCACACATAATTTCATCCTCTAGGGAGGAGAGAACTCCAATTTCACCAACACCTTCCTGGAAGGGCTCAGGGTGGGATCAGGCTAGGATTAGGCTGGGCTCAGGCTGGGCTCAGAGCAGGCTCAGGCTAGGCTGAGAGCAGGCTCAGGCTGGGCTCAGAGTGGGCTCAGGCTAGGCTGAGAGCAGGCTCAGGCTGGGCTCAGAGTGGTCTTAGGCTGGGCTCAGCCCCCTGGACACTGTCATGAGCAGAGCCAGAGGCTACCCCCACACAGCAGCAACAACCAGAGACAATTAGACCCGGGGTAATTATTTTTCCCGTGTTAACTGGTATGGAGATGATCGGCAGGGACAAGGGGCAGGGTGGGATTTAAGGCACCCCTTGAGGGAAGTGAGAGAGGGAGAAAGGCTCAGCTCAGCTGTGCCCACTGTGCCAGGGTCGTCTGGGGGCACAGTGCCCCCTCCTCTGGCTGCAGCAGAGCTCTGGACCAGCACACAACTTCCAAACTAAAACGAGTATTAATTACCCATTGCTAACAGATTGCAAGGCTCTTCTGTTTTCAAACTGTTCATAAATTGATTCTAATTTCTTCTGTGGAACAATTAAAAGTGGTTTTGTTATCCTGATGAACTGAGCTGTAACCAAAGCTTTTGCAAATAAACACAAAGACAGATGATGAAGCTGGTAATAAGCAGATTGCTCCTGTGTCCTGAGCAGCCACCAACACTTGGCAGTGAATATCATCTTTCACAACAACAACAACAAAGGCTAAGAGCACACGGCTGTTTCATGCAGTCATCCAAACAAAATGCACTGAATATTATATTTCATACTAAATACATTACCCTGGCAGTTTGACACTCAGCATTTCAATAGATATTGCATCTCTCTAACATTCTGCCTGAATTTCTGCAGATGGACTTTTAAGTATCAATGGAAGATTACTTTACTTGTCACACTAAAAAGATTTTAAAGAATGGTTGCACACACTTCATTTTTAATTTTTTCTATTTCTTTTTTTTTTTAAAAGGAAAACGACTTATGAATTCAGAAACATGGTTCTGCTGAAAGGTCAAAGCCCGTGTTGCTGCAGCCTTTTGTGCGTGCTGTTCTTCCAGCCACTCAGGTCTCCCTTCTGATGTGCCCAGCAAAGCTCTGGGACCATTTGCTCCAGTTAAACTCAGCTTACCTAGACAATGCTGGCCTAAGCTGAGACAAAGTCACAGCATTCCCAAGTCTCATCCATCCATTGTGACATTGGGGTTTTTTAAATGTGTTTTATCTTAAAGCTGTGAAGACATGCAAATACACAAGAATCTCAGTGAATTCTCAGTAAAAAACTCCAAACAAGTGAGCAAAGGAAAACACCCAGCTGGATGCCATGATTTCAGGAGACACCCTGAGCACACAAGCATCTCTCAGAATCACAGACAGACAAAACCAGCAGCTTTAGCCCTGAAAAACGTGGATTTGAGGTTCAGTTCAAGAGTCCTGGAAATCAGACATTTGCCAAGGTAAAGGGGGACACGTGTTCAGGTTCTGCCAGTCACTACAGAGCTCTGGGCACACACCAGCCCCTGCAGCTGCACCTCTCTGCTCTGACTCCCAGTCAGAACGCCCAGAGCCTCCTCATCCCATGCTGGACCTCCACACCAGCCCTCACATCCAACAGCAATTAACGTCCCTGGAAGCTGCTGCTAGTCTAGAATTTTAAATTCACCTTTTTTCCCAACTGGAGGAAGGGGTTTGTTCACAGAGAGCGACTTTCATCACTCACATGGCAAATCTGCCAGTAGCAGATCACAGAATGGATTGTTACCTTTCCCTATCCATTTTGTAAAGATATTGCTTTCTTTCCAGACTGCAAGTATCACTTCTAACCAGATTTGGAATTATAATGTGAACTTTACAAAATTATTGGTGCTATTCATATCACTAGTTAGATTCCATGGAACTGTGATATTTTTTGACCTTCCCCAAACCAGCACCTCTTAGTGTTTATTATCATAACAGAACCACAGCCGGCAGAAATTGAACATTTCCAAGTAAAGTATTACATTGCAGGGAGTAAACAAGGAATAAAACATTTTTATACTTCTCCCTAAACTTATTTGCTTTTTGCAAATATTTATGCAGCACAAAGACACGAGTTTAGTGAGAAATACAGCCAGTTCCTCTTGTTTAATTGAAACATTTATGCTTTTTGTTCTGCTAGCAAAAAGCAATGAAGCATAATATCACAAGATAAATACACAAGAAACTTATAGATATGATTGTAAAACAACATCATCCTAATGTTTCCACTTAATTACCCTGAAATGTATTCTATTTAATATTCATTACTCAAAAGCCAATTTAAAAGAGAATGAGGTGAAGGGACTTATTCAGAAAGACGGACTGTCATTCAGTGCAATAGTTATCTAATATCCAGAAGTTAATAAAGCAGATTAATCTACAAGTCGCTCTAAGCCATCAGTGAGTTTAGAACAAGCGGCTCTTTGACCCCTCGCCCTCCCGGCGCGCACCAGCAGCAGGTGCCAGCTGCGCCGGGCCTGCCCGAGCCGCTCCTGACCAGCAGCTGACCCTGCAGGAGCGATTGTTCTGCGCTGGCCTCGAGGCTGCACGAGCAGCCAGGGAGGAACAAAAGCGGACACGGAGCAGCTGCCTGGCCCGGGGCCCCGCGGCGCCCGCACCTCGCGCTGCCGAGCTTTGTGCTGGGCTGCGCGGAACCCAAGTTCTGCCAGCCCCGAGGAGCCGCGAACCGGCACAGCTTGCGTGATGGAGAGGGGATCCCCAATTTGATTTACGCCATTATTAAGACCGTGAAATCTTCGGATACATCACTAATGATGATGTATTTTAACATTAAAAGTCCTAAAATTAAATTACTCAGTTCACATGATAACGAATCACAATGAGGCTTTAAACAAAGCGGAATTAGAAAAGACACTAAGCTCATTAATTTTTTTTATTTCTTAATTGACAGCACACATAGTGATAACTATACATTTAGCAATATACTTGGGACTGGGACTGCTGCCACCTTTGTACATGAACAGTGAGAAGCGTGTATAAAAGAGAAGTAACTGTAGCTTTCATTAAGACAACACAGCTTTGACACAGTTATTCTATTGCTGCAAATTACACAACCACAAAAACAATCAGAGTCATGATTAAATGCAGTTATATACATGGGAGACTACTAGTGCAAATGTTAACATATTTAAATGGGTTCCTTCATTAAAAAGATTATATATGATATTAAACCATCAATCAAATTGAAACACTAGAGCCTAAACGTATTGTCACTGGTTAAAGTAAATGACTTTGAGACTGAATTTTGGCTCACTCAATATGGTGCCTTTTCTGTTGCTTAGCCACCCAAATCTCTGCTGGCTTGGCTACAGCTGGTATATCTCCATCCCTTTCAATTAATAAAGAAAGTTATGGTAGTATTGGATAACATTTTTAAATTGGGCTAAGAGGCTGAAACAGATGTCCCAGGGAAAATCCCTCTCACCATTGTATCAAAACTTTCAAGCCTCGAGCCAGCAAAAGCTAAGCACCCCCATCCTGGTTCAGCTGAGCCTTTAAACACATTTGATTTTAAGCATAGGAACAATCACACCTGTGGGTTTGATCTGCTCTGAAAATGAAGTATATGCTCACAAAAATAGGTGAGGGTCTTAGGCACTCAACATCTTGCCCCAGTGCCGTTTAGCTTTCTTGGTGAAATCTAAATTCTGAAATTCCTGGTGATGTGCTTATGTTCGAGTGCTGCTGCCTGGGCCGTGAGGCACGTGTTACCAACACAGCTCCACTGCAGGTGCTTATCTCATTCCTCTGCATAACTCCATATTGCTGGAAATGGCACTTAGCTTTATCCAAAAAACAAAAAAATCACTTATTTCACCATATAAAAGGGAAAAAGGGAAAGTTGCAAATTATAATATTTTTTATTGTAGTAATGCTGCTTGATTTTTCATTGCTGCTGGCACCTCTGCTTCCTGGTTTCCACCTTCCTGGCAGTGCCTGCCCTGCTACATCCCTTGGTGCCTCCTGTCCAGGGTGCAGTTCTCCTGGCTCTGGTCTTTGTTCACCTGCACACCTTCCCTCCCACCTACTGCAACACTCTCCAGGTGTCTCCAGCCCCTGGATTCCACCAGGTTCTCCTCGGGCAGGGAGTGCTGGCTCTTCCCAGGTCCCCGCCCATGGTCCCCTCCTCCAGCACTGCCCACCCACTGTCCCCTGAAATGCCAAACCCTGGAAGGGCTCAGCTCGGGCACAGCCTGGTTCTACAGACACCAGAGCACCTTTCTGTCAACACTGGCCCTGCCAGGGGCCAGGGGGAGCCCAAACATTGCTACAGCGCTCAGTCTTATCCCAAACCCAGCTCATTCCTGTCCCAACATTGCTCAGTCTCATCCCAAACCCAGCTCATTCCTGTCCAGTGATCTTTCTGAACATGATGCCCAGCAAGGAATCACTGGGCACTGCCCTCACCCCTTGCCCTCCTTGTACTTTACATCCCTGCCCAGGAAACGCCCAGGAAAGAAAGCGAGTACTGGAATGCCCCTGAAATCCTGTTTCTGTTCAACCAACCAAGCACTTATCCCCTCTGCAGCCAGCACAGAATCATTTCAGAGATGGCTGTGCAAGCAAGAATTCTTTACCTATTGTGCTTGACTCATAAACATTTATTACAACTGCAGGTGAAAAATGCTACAAAACTCATTGATTTTTGGAGCAAACAGAAATAGTATTTTACTACACAAAAATTGAGCTAACAGCCTAATGTGTAGAGTTCAGCAAGATCAGCATTAACAGAAGACATAGGTACCTTCTTAAGACCAAAAATTACACTTTCATTTACAAAGTGAAGCAGCAGAGGCTTCAATTCTCAATACCAGAAAAACAGCAAAGTAGGAGCCTTTAAAAATTATTTATCAAAGTGCTTAGAACAGAACATAACATCAATAGCTGAGTGCAGCAAGCTTAATACCGTGTTCTACCCATACATCTCAAATTACTTCCCACATTGATTCGGTGTGGTTGCAAGATCCCGTCACAAGTGGCCGTCAGCAGATGGAGCTCAGGTTGCTCGCCCGGGGCAACGAGCCCGGTCACGGCAAAACCGGCCAGAGCCACCGGAGCCACCAGTGCCACCAGGGTCACCAGCCAGTGCCGAGCTCCCAGGGATACCGAAAGTCGCTCCTGAGCATCACGGAGCTGTTTCACTGACATGGTCTCTATTGCCCCCTCTTTGTACAATCACGTCAATCCATGAAAGCCACGGGCGGCTGCGGGACAGGAACGAGGGGGCGATCCTGCAGCTCCGGTGCTAGGACACCGGGACCGGGACACCGCACCGCGACCGCCCCGCTGGGGAGCGCGGGGGGGAAGGGGATGATGATGGGGATGATGGGGGTGATGGTGATGGGGATGATGATGATGCTGTTGCTGATGATGGTGATGATGGTGAAGATGATGCCGCCGTTCCGGACTCGCGGAGCGGTGACGCCGGACAGCGGGACACCCGCACCGGAGCTGGGCGATTCCTGCGGTTCCTGCTGCGGGAGAGCCCCGGGACCGCGGAGCCGCCCCTGCCCAGCCCCGGTCCCCTCTGGACCGTTCCGATCCGGGCAGTGCCGCTCCGGGCCGTGCCGTTCCGGGCCGTGCCGGGCGGGCGGAGCCGCTGCCCCGCTCCGGGCGCTGCCCGATCTCCCCGGCGGGGCCCGAGCGGGGCCGGGACATTGCCCTGGTCCTTGTCCGGATCCTTGTCCGGGTCAGTGTCCGGGTCACTGTCCCACGGCAGCCCCGAGCCCGCACGGAGCGCAGGTACCGAGCTGCCGAACCTGCCGAGCCCAGCCCGGCTCACCGTCAGGCCGCAGGCTTGCAGCACTGCTAAGCTCTGTGACCCGCTCCTTAACAGGGTTACGCATTACTGAGCCCAAACAGATGTCCTGAAAACTGACACCGCTGGTTAGGAAGCAGCAATCTTGTTCATTAGCTTCCGTGGTAGTCAAATCGTCCATAAAGGCGGTGTTTAATGGCCAGCCAATGAATAATCAATGTCTCACTTTTCATCCGAGTGTGAAAGTGAGAATAATCTAATACGCCGTGCCCCGGTAGCGCACCAGGCCCTGGGTTCCGTTTCTATTCAGGGCTGATTTATAACCCAATGGAAACCTGATGTAAACATATGATCAATGAGTCCCATCATTGCTAATAATAACCCCCAACCGGCACACTCCCTCATCTCCAAAGCCATCCCTTTAGGCTATTAGTTTCGTCCAGCTAATCCTCTCCACTATTCCTGCCTGCTGCTTTTACCTTGGCCATCCGTTCAGTCCGGCAGACTCAGAAGTAATTTTATACGCAGCAGAGAGCGGGTGGAATTGATTTTTCGCTCAGCGCTCAGTTCCCATCTGAATAATTATCAATTTTACTGCCTCATAAAGGGAAGAGTCAAAATTTCAAATCAATTCAAAAGAGCTTCTGAGACTACAGAAACTGTGCATGAGAATAAAGGTCAAAGTTGTCAGTGACCTCAGGAGATGATGTCAGATATTAGTACCCTGAACAGTTGACTTCAAAGGCACTCAATATGATATGACTAGTGCTAATGCAAATCATATTTATGCTGACTGCTGGAGACCAGTCATTAATATTTAAAAGAGTATGTGAAAGCCTGCATTCAAAATAAATATAACGTATTCGGCAGAATCTGAAGTTAATAGAGACAGATCGCTGCCCAGCCACACGCTGTAAAGTGAAAGATTACTGCGTGTTAACGGGCTCAGTCTCACATCAGGATTGCCACAGATGGACAGCAGAGCCCAGAGCCCAGCCTGCTGCTCTGCCCCTTCCAGCACTGACGGGAGCTGCAGCGTGGAGCTCTCCCAGAGCCCCAAACGCTGACTGCTGCTTCCAGGAAAGCCCTGTCAGGCGTGGCACACACAGGACCTGTAATGTGACAGGGGACTCATCCCATTCTGGTAATGATGTCAATAATAAACACCATTAATATTCTCGGAATGTACTGCCAGGATTATATTAGCTACCATTAGTTCCTTTTCACCTTCAATTAGAACAGCAAGCAAACGCCAACAGCAACTGGTGCTGCGTGCCAGGCGTTTTACAAATGACACCCACCTAGCAGGGAAACACAAATGACCACACTCCTCATTTGCATTTAGGTAATTTGTGCTTTCGTTAGGAGCCTCCTGACCTGTGAAACACACCTCCTTAAATGGCAGCTCTGCAACTGCATCAGATTCCTGTAAATAAGCGTTTTCAAATAGTTTAATGAGAATTTAAGGGCATGTGGTGTGGAGCAAACGTGGAGATGTGCAGCTATGATCGTCTTGGTCTCCCTGTAATGCACTTGTGCACTTGAGAAGGGGCAATCTCTCCTAAGCACTGCAGAGGCCACTTCCTTTTCAGAAGCATGAGATTTAATTTCTATTGTATTTACCTTTAATAGAAAAAAGTCCCGCTGAGTCATCTACTGCAACATAAAATATTCAAACTTGACAGTACACAGACATTCAATTTACACATTTCATTACCAAAATGTGTAGTTCAATGCCAGAATTTGTTCTTCTTCCTCCTAAAATACTTTAGAGACTTTCCTTCCCATTTGTCTATAGAAATGTATTGATGATCTCACACACATCTTTTTATCAGCAAGAATGAAACATGCCGTTGTAAGAAGCTGCACAGCCAAGTACAGAGCCTGGACTGTTCAGTGTGACAAAAAATAATTTCAATCCTTGGTTGTCATGAGAACAGAGCTGAAGCTACTCAGGGTTGCATCCCAGCATGGGAAGATTTGTTCCATCACTAAATAGCCACTGCTAGCTGTGTTAAGTACCCTAAAACGCAGGAGAATTCAGAAATAGAAATAGAGTCACACCCCATAGAAATACTGAATTCACCTGCGTGACGTGGAGGGACCCTTGTCCATGCTGTGAAATCCTCTGAGAGTCTCCTGCTCTTCTTTAGCCAGGTGCCCAAAGAAGCAGGAGACAATGCAGTCTGAAGTAGCCCAACAACTGGAGGAGACAATTGTGTTCCTGTAAGAAATGAAACAGCTTTGTAATTGTTTCTGTAAAATATAACCAATAATGGCATTTCACAGTACTTTGAGAGCTCAGAGTTTAATCTCTTTGACACTAGGCTAGGTGATAAATCACCCAGTGTGGTTTGGACATGGGGCTGCTTTTCCTAAGGCCCCATTGCTGTTGGGGAACTGGTTATTCATGCCATGCCATGCCATGGGATACCTGCACTAAGGATCCTGTAACTGCAGGAGCCTTGTTCACCACTGCATGAGCACTGGGGTCCCTCTGGGAATGATGAGGGCTGACATTTTACTGGTGTTCAGTTTCACATTCTAGAGACTGCAGATTCCTGGAAAATAAAATTCTGGTTTGATCTGCCTGCTGAGGAGACAAGGTTAAACCCAACAGAGCTGCTGTGCAGGCTTTCCTCAATAAGGGTTTCCCAGTGTTTCTCTGCCCCAAGGAGTTTACAGTCCATGGCAGGTGCCAAACACTGATCAAGGGCCATTAAAGCAGTAAAAAGGTCATCACAAGCAGCCAGTTATTCAGTTCATTTACTAATAATTAAAGTGGGTTCAAGTGTATGAAATGCATTGAAAGCAGTGTCCTGGCCTGTGGCTCTCATGCACACTGCCCTCACCTTGCTCTGGCACACAGTGGGGGACCTTCCCCTGCCCAGGGGCACCTCCTCGACCTGGTACACGAGGGACGCCCTGGGCACCTGGACACAGCCCTGTGCTGCCCCCAGCTCCCACCCTGTACCCCCTCATTTCTAGCTCTGACTCCAGCCCAGCCCCTGGAGCTCCTCGTGCAGGCAGCAGCTGAACCTGCTGGGTGCCAAGCTGAGCCCTGACTGACACCCTCTGCAGTCCCAAACTGAGCCCTGACTGACACCCTCTGCAGTCCCAAACTGAGCCCTGACTGACACCCTCTGCAATCCCAAGCTGAGCCCTGACTGACACCCTCTGCAATCCCAAATTGAGCCCTGACTGACACCCTCTGCAATCCCAAGCTGAGCTCTGACTGACACCCTCTGCAATCCCAAACTGAGCCCTGACACTCTCTGCAATCCCAAACTGAGCCCTGACACTCTCTGCAATCCCAAACTGAGCCCTGACACCCTCTGCAATCCCAAACTGAGCCCTGACACCCCCTGCAATCCCAAACTGAGCCCTGACTGACACCCTCTGCAATCCCAAACTGAGCCCTGACTGACACCCTCTGCAATCCCAAACTGAGCCCTGACACTCTCTGCAATCCCAAACTGAGCCCTGACTGACACCCTCTGCAATCCCAAACTGAGCTCTGACTGATGCCCTCTGCAATTCCCAACATCCCATCCACATGAGTGGGTTGTTGAGGGCTCCATCCTGTTGCCCCTGGCTTCAGCAAGAACTTCTCCAGGCCTTTCATAGTTCACAGTATTTATTTCAGATGGGCCACTGGAGTAAGGGATGTGGGGGTTGCAAAAGGAATTAAACTGTTAAAGTGCCCATTCTAAGGGAAAAGGGATTAGAAGGATCCAATTAAATGTACCTTGAATTCTTTAAACTATGCTAATTTGGAGGCCTGCCAACCTTGCAGTGTTCATTTAAACACATCCCTCTAGACACTGGAGTATTTTGATCTGTGTCTGTTTAACTGCTTGAGCTCAGTGCTGACACTGTTAACCCTTCACCACCTAAATCCTAACAGCATCTTGCTAGGGCTGTTTTGGAGGAAACACTGAAGGGACATTTACAGCCAGACAAGAAGTGGTCTCCTAAGGCTTGGTCTTCCAAAGCAACCAGCCAGCTCAGCAGCAGGAGCTGGGAGTGGCCTAACAGCTCACAGAAATGAGCTGGAGCCTCTCAACTCTGTCTCAACGGGACCCGTGAGCTTCTGAGGGCTGAACTCGAGGGGGCAAGAGGGCAGGACATTTCTGGAAAAGAGCTGAGTCCAGAACTGCCAGTGCTGGCAAAGCCAAGGCCACAGAACCTGGCACTGTCGCATTCCCAAACAAAATAGTCCTGCATATAAACTAGAAATGCAATTCATGGTGGAATTGAATCACCATCAATAACAAAAAGTGAGAGATCTGAAAATACATATTTCATAGGAGGACTCTGCTGTATTTCCTAACCAGTGCTTAACTCTATTTCTTTTTAAATTGAATAATACAAAGTAAATCACTATCATCAGTTTACAAAACAGCAGTAGTTCTAAACATGCTGATCCTGTGCAAGTAGGTATTTTACACTCGACAGTAAGTGATTTTAGCAGGACAGCACACAGGTCTACGCTATCATTTGCTCATGAGAATCTGATATGAGTGTTAAGTGCTACTTAAATTTGCCCATAACTGTATATCAAATATGCTTCCCTATGCTCATTTTTCCTTTTGATTGCAGACAGGGAGTGTCAAGCAAACTCCCTTGAATGACTCTTCTGGGCATGTGGAACCCTGTGCTTTGCAGAACAGTGTTCTCACTAAATCTTAGTGAGACAAGCCAACCAAATAAATAGAACAAACAGGAGCAAGGAGGAGCTATCAGCTCTAGGCTATGGATAGATAAATGGATAAGGATAGAATTATAAAGGAAACAGAAAAATCTTGGTATAACCAGGAAAAATGCAGTCAAAGCACGCCTGTCACTCCTGGAGCACTCAGCTCCATCCTGGGATGAGGGGGTGAGCAGGGCGAGGTGACACAGACAGCACGGCCAGCTCGGGGGTCAGGAGGAGCAGAGCCCTGCAGGCACACGGACCCCCTGCCCCTCTCAGGCCGGGGGGCGGGCATGGCGTGGGCACGGATGGAGCTGGAGCACCACTCACCTGGGCCTTAGGTTCGTCCTGTGCTAGCAGGTGCTCATTTCAAACTTGGGGCTTACCTGCACTTCTCTGTTATCATTGTTATCGGTTATGTGCTATCTGTTATCTGTTATCAGTGTTATTTGTTATCTTTTATCTGTTATCTATTATCAGTGCTGTTATCTGTTATCCATTATCTGTGTTATCAGTTATCAGTGTTATCTGTGTAATCTGTTATCAGTGTTATCTGTTATCTATTATCAGTGTTATCTCTTATCTCTTATCCCATGCACGCGATCCTAATCAGCCATCAGCTCCCTCCAGTACAACCTGAGCAGGTATCTCAGAACGGGTTTTATTGTTTCAGAAGACACAGCACCTGCAGAGGACCTGACGATGCCTTTTGGTCTCAGCAATATGACAACAACCTGCTGCAGGGAAATTGTTTTTCAGCAGTTTAATGGCATTGCTGAATCTCTGCAAATTAAAAGATTTTGGTTTTGTTTTCACATAACGCAAGGACAGGGAGTTAAGTGGTGTTTTCTTTGTCCATCAACTGCTTGTAGTTCAATACTGGCATTATTTGCCTTTGAGACTAAACCTGGAAAGTAAATGGATTTAGCTATTTAACATCTAAATTAGGCAGCAAGACAGAAAAAAATGTTTTACTTTTGCCTCAATGAATAGCATCCCATACTATTAATCACATGAGAATTAGGAAAGCTTTGCAGAGATTAGTGACAAAATGCCTGAGAGGTCCCTGATGCACTGAGTCAGCTGAGGAAAAGCCAGGTGAGCCCTTTGAGGGGAACTGCTGGAGTTCATGTGCGAGGAAAAGCTCCATTGCAGCTGGCTTGCAGTGAGGTGCCTCGGAAGAGACAAATTCCTTATCAAGTGGGGAGTCAGGAAAGGTTTTTACTCAGCAGCGCACTCCTCAGGAAAAGGAATTTGGGGAATGTTTGTCCTACAGCTGACAGCAGCGACAATCTCAAAAGTTTCACGTACATAAAGAGAATACAGAAAAATGTCACATACCTTTTTTCTGTGAAAGGGAAATGATCTCCTGGTATTTAATTTTTAAAATAAAAAGACTCCTTCTCCATATTCCAAGTTACTTTAGACCAGTACTCCCCAACCCAAACATCAAATTATTGGACACTCCTCTGGTTGAAAAGCAATAATCAAACAGTGCAAGAGATGCAATCAGATGCTGTGCCTGTATCACACTCCAGGTGTGCTTCTGTGGCTCTGATTCTCCCCTGAAGTGTTTCAGGAAGTACTGAGTAACTGGTTTCTTTTTTCCATGGGCAGATACCTTTACATTCCTCAAATCACATCACAGCTGTGCAGAACAAGCATTATTTACACAACAGCTCTGCTGATCAAATAAAACAAAACCCCACAGATACCTGTACACACATTAATGTTTTTCTTCTGAATAACAAATGCATGAGTTTTCAGTACAATTCCTGGAGAGGCACATTAATAAGTTCAACAATTCAGACTTGTATAAAAACGCTGTCTGTAAAAATCTACAGGTTTAAAAGAACTTACCCAGTAACCAAAATAGTCACATTCTTCAGCTATTCAAAACCCAAGCATATCCTAAATACCAAACAGCAAAATTCAGCATCTTCCATTGTCCCTGATATAATTTGGTTTTTTTGAAGATACACGTGAATGTGCTGCCTTGAAAACCTGAACTATCTAAATACTTAAATTCTTTCTTTAGCCAAGTGAAAGCCTGAAGTGAAAGTGAAGTCCTGCTACTGCAGGGACTCCTTCAGATACTGAGGAGAGAAAACAGATTAAGATGTGACTTCTAAACTGGTAATGGACCTCATACGACCGTGGGTCAGACACTCCAAAAATTAATTACAAGAGTGGCTTAGTTTTGGATATTAGTGAAGGAGTACACATGCATAGAAAATGCTGACCCTACCACTGATTAATGTTAACAGCATTAGCAGATGACAGAAGAATGGTCTTACAAATTTGGTGATATGATAACTTCTCAACTAGCCAACAAATCAGAATATTTTGAGAGACAAAATACTTTCTTGTCTTCAGCAGATTTCAATTTTTCAACTCTACCATTGGAGATAACTTGCTATTGTTTTAAAATGATAAGCTCAGGACATTCCAAGCCCACTCCAGTGTTTTGCCATGTGCCACAGCTCCCTGTCCAGGCTGGTTCTGCCCAGGACTCTGGGTGTGTCCTGCCTTCTGCAGGAAACCTCACCCAGATTTATCCCAGCCCAAACCACCCCCGAGGGAGAATTTTTGTGGTGCCTAAGTGTGGTGCCTAACAGGCTGTGTGCTGTTACAGCTCAAGGTCCCAGCCCAATCCAGCCATCATCTCCCTCTTCAGGATCCTTGTTTAGGGAATGGGGTGCCTGGGAATCGTGTTTGGCTGTACAGACAGTACACTGACTTCATTGAGAGCCACTTTCCACTTTCATGGACTTTCTGTGTGCTGCAAAAACAAATCTGGGTGATGCCAGCTCTAACTACCCCGGATTTGTCTCTTCCTGCAAGACAAAGACAGTTCTGAACCAAAGTGGCACAAAGAAAAATCTCAGTCTGTATTCAGGCTGGTATTATGTAAGATCTGCTGTTTTCCTGTGGAGAAGTGGGAACATGGTGTACTTTAATTTTAAAGTTTTCCAGTTTATGGGGAATACACAGTGCAGTGACAATTTACAGATTGAAACTAATTGCAGATTAGCTGGATATATGAGGATGCTTTACAGTGCATGCAGGCAACAAAATGGGTTTGCAAGTACAGAAAGGGAAAAAAATGCATATCTGTCTTTTACAAGCCTAGTGAGAGCTCACAAAAAGCTCCTGTTTCGCATGGCACTTCAGTCATACCTGTATTTCAGATGTCACTGTAGAAATAAATTTGAGTAAGTGAACTGAAAACTGCATTTGAGCTGCTCTAGACTCCCCTCATTACACCAATACAAAGCCTGTGGTGCTGTTATTTCACTTTTCACAGAAAGGCTCTCAAGATGAGTAATTGCTCATTAGCAGGTCATTGTGGGACACTGAAAGCAGCATTCTGACATAGGCCTGAAGTTCATTGTCAAAGTGGTCATCCCTGCCCAACTGGAAGAGGCCAAAGCTGACAATTCCGACACAAGGCAGATTCGAGTGGAGAGTAACAGATGGAAATGCCCTTGACCTTCAGCAGATGAACCTGATCTGACAAAGCCCTGTGAGAGAGGATCTGATGAAGGAAGGAAGGAAGGAAGGAAGGAAGGAAGGAAGGAAGGAAGGAAGGAAGGAAGGAAGGAAGGAAGGAAGGAAGGAAGGAAGGAAGGAAGGAAGGAAGGAAGGAAGGAAGGAAGGAAGGAAGGAAGGAAGGAAGGAAGGAAGGAAGGAAGGAAGGAAGGAAGGAAGGAAGGAAGGAAGGAAGGAAGGAAGGAAGGAAGGAAGGAAGGAGCTTATTTAAGCAGCTGCAAATCTAAAATATTTTGATGGCACTATTTAAACTTATTGTTTGCCTCTATTTTCATTACTATTTGGAAGAAAGATGTAAAAGATGCAAAAGATGGAAAAGATGTAAAAGATCTGTTACACAAGCGTGACTAGAGCTTTAAAGCCACTAAGCAATGAAGCAATTAGTACACAAAATTTGAACTAAAGGCTCTAAATCCCTGCCACTGAGTACAGCCAGACCATGGCTGAGTCTATCAGCTGGACTCCTCCATCTGAGCAGAGCTCCACCCCGGGCTCTGATAGTTTTTCCTGCTTTTGATCTATTACCAGAACGGTCTCAGCCATTACTGGTGCTCACACCCCCTGAATGTATTCCTCAGAAAGCAAACCTGTCCTTTTCAAAAGCCTCTTTTCACCAGTCACAGATGGGAATGACTTTTTAATTCACCTCTGTGTTTATAATGTAAAAATAACAGCGACTGGTAAATATTCCTGTTGCTATTAACAGGCAGCAGAGACTCCTGGAACCACCCCAGCACATCCCAGTGCAATCCTGCACACAGCTCTGCTCACAGGCTCTCATTACCAAGTTGTCCAAGTGCCTTGTACCAATTTAATGCTCATCTTCACAGCACCCCAGAGGGAGTTTGTCTTCATGAGAGTTTTTTTCAGACCTGAGGCAATTAATGAGAGTGAGCTGAGGCAGTGCAGGAGCACAGCAAAGTCCAGGCTCCAGCCCAGCCCAGCCCAGCCCAGCCCAGCCCAGCCCAGCCCAGCCTGACTCATCTGAGCCTCTGATGGGACCTGGGAAAGCCGGGCCTGCACAGAACCCAAGTGCTAGTCTTGGCTTTGTTACACCTCATCATTCTTGGCAATTCTTACCTTACTTCAGAAAAACCTGTCCTGTAATTAAAATCCTAATTAAATGAAGCAGGGACTAGGTGCGGGAAGGGAGCAGGGGAGGACAGGGCTGTGCCTCCCCAGAGGCACTGAGGAGCCTGGGGCTCGTGGCAGAGTAAAATCAGATTTTTGCAGGGGGCCAGAGCCCAGGGAGGGCTGTTCTGTGCTCAGGGATCCATTGCCAGGGTGGCAGCAGCCATGGGGAGGATCCAGCAGTATCATCAGAGCACAGCTTCAGCATTTATTGAACAAAACACACACTGCAGTGCCAGGCCTGAGTAGGTAAAAAAAAAATTATCTACTTGTAACATTTAGCAAGAGCTTCAGGGGAATATTTTTATACACAATGGATACTACTGAACATAAACTAATTTACAGAGGTACTTGGAATCAGGTCAAGAACAACTCCTCAGCTACTGAGGATATGCTTACATTTATAATCCCTGTAGTGGAAGACCAAAATGCAATTTTATAAACTCGTATTGTTAAAAGAAACCATTTAAAGAAATTAAATCAGCATAAAAGTGACCTTTGACGTGTTGAATTAAAAAATTGTGTTTGAAATTCATAGCTCCTGTCAAAACCAAAACTCTGTAGAGACTAATCACTGAAGTGCCAGTGCTACTACTGACTTAGAAATCAAATGAAAAAAATCCAGCTTGCACCAATTTCTTCTTACTGTGGGAGAAACTGCAGCTCACTACCTTAAAGTACATTGAGTGTCAAAATTCTCAGTAATTTCCTTTAATCCAGCATTTTGCCCTGCCCTTGACAGCAAAGCCACTCACAAAAATTCTGAACTCTCTGAGACTCAGGGGTGATACAAAATTCTGATAGGGATAAGAAAGGGTTTTTAAAGATGTTAGTGGAACTGATGGGGAGGAAACAGGGACTTGAATTTTGCTGAAAGTGGAATGAGTTAATTACTGCAAGACTCCTCAGTGTCTGGGCAGGGGGGAGTTCCAAGGCAGCAGCAGCAGCCTGGGCTCCAGGGAGCATCCCCAGGCTCAGCCCCACGGCTTCCCTTCCCTTCCCTTCCCTTCCCTTCCCTTCCCTTCCCTTCCCTTCCCTTCCCTTCCCTTCCCTTCCCTTCCCTTCCCTTCCCTTCCCTTCCCTTCCCTTCCCTTCCCTTCCCTTCCCTTCCCTTCCCTTCCCTTCCCTTCCCTTCCCTTCCCTTCCCTTCCCTTCCCTTCCCTTCCCTTCCCTTCCCTTCCCTTCCCTTCCCTTCCCTTCCCTTCCCTTCCCTTCCCTTCCCTTCCCTTCCCTTCCCTTCCCTTCCCTTCCCTTCCCTTCCCTTCCCTTCCCTTCCCTTCCCTTCCCTTCCCTTCCCTTCCCGTGGCACTCTCATTTCCTCAGGGCTCAGTGAGGTCGCTGCAGCAGGGCTCGTTCTGGATTTCAGACCCATGAGTGCTTTGGATGATAACAACACACCTGAATCATATTTTAACATGTGTGCATTAGATGAAGATATAAAAAGACTTCGGTGAGATTAAACAAAGTTTGTGAGAATGTATCATATTTATAGAGAAAAAGTGTTTCTTGCCTTTCCCCCTTACCTATTTTTATTATTCACCACTGCCCATAAACATGGCTCGAGCTGGGCAAGTGCAAAGAAGTGCCCAGACAAAAAAGGAAAATGTGAATCATAAAAATGGGAGAGAGCTTCAAAAAGTGATTTATTTAAGGCTTCCACAACCACAAAATGTGCATAAAAGCTCTCAAATAAGCACAATGAGCGTGTCCAGCACTGAGATAAATTTGCTGAAAGGGATTCTGAAACACGAGTTAGAAATGCAGCACAAAGATTGTGGAAGCAGCACGCCAGGAATGAGGAGGGCAGAGCAGAGCAGCGAGCCAAGCTCAGCTGCTGCTCAGAAATACCTGTTAGCCTGCAAGAATCCCTTCAACCAAAATTTGGAAGAAGACCCATTATCTTATGAAGTTGACACTGAATGGATTACCACACTAAGTTTTGAAATACATGTTCTGGAAGCAATTTAAAGCCCATTAGAAATAATTGTGTCTGGCTACTGGAAAATGTGGTAAAATTTAATCCACATCCAAATGCTACCTGAGCTGTGAGCACAGGAAATTGTTTTGTGCTACTGTGGCTAACCTCCTCGCTGACCCTGAGCAGTAACTGCTACAGCAGCTGAAAGCTGAAGCAAAATTAAAAACTTACATCACAGTATATCATGACAGAATGTAGATAAATAAAAACAGCATATTGAAAATATTATTTTTATGTCACCCTCTTCTGACGAAAGGGAAGAGGTTTGCTAAAATGTAAAGAAACCACGAAACAACAAATGGAAGGTCCCAAGATGCTCGGAGACATCATTCCCGTGCCACCGGGAGTTCAAAAACACACAGTGAGGAGACCCGCACACACACAATTAAAAGGGAAATGTATTGGGTATGAAGAACGATGAACTCCAGCGTTGCGAGTCCTCCCCGCTCTCTCCTCTCTCGTTTGTTTTAAATCCCCAGCGCTCCCTCCGAGGGTTCCCGCCGCAATGGGCAGGGCTCAGCGCTGGAGCCCAGCCGGGATCATTGCCCGGATAACGAGCCCTGAGCCCGCGGCACCCTGAGCACAGCGGGGCACCCTGAGCACAGCGGGGCACCCTGAGCACAGCGGGGCACACTGAGCCCGCGGCACCCTGAGCACAGCGGGGCACACTGAGCCCGCGGCACCCTGAGCACAGCGGGGCACCCTGAGCACAGCGCGGCACCCTGAGCACAGCGGGGCACCCTGAGCACAGCGCGGCACCCTGAGCACAGCGCGGCACCCTGAGCACAGCGCGGCACCCTGAGCACAGCGGGGCACCCTGAGCACAGCGCGGCACCCTGAGCACAGCGGGGCACCCTGAGCACAGCGCGGCACCCTGAGCACAGCGCGGCACCCTGAGCACAGCGCGGCACCCTGAGCACAGCGCGGCACACTGAGCACAGCGCGGCGGAGCCGGCACCCCGGGCTGCCTGCACAGGGCAGGGACAGCGGGCACAGCAGGGGACAGGGGAGCCATCTGCGGGCACAGGAGGGGACAGGGCAGGGACAGCGGGCACAGGAGGGGACAGGGCAGTGAGGAACGGGCACAGGAGGGGATAGGGGAGTGACCAGCAGGCACAGGAGGGGACAGGGGAGTGAGGAACGGGCACAGGACGGGACAGGGCAGGGACCAGCGGGCACGGGTGAGGACAGGGGAGTGATCAATGGGCACAGAGAAGAGATAGGAGAGTGATCAATGGGCACAGGAGGGGACAGGGGCACTGCCCGAATGCACAGCTGGATCTGTGTGGCACAGCTGGATCTGAGCGGCACAGCTGGATCTGTGTGGCACAGCTGGATCTGAGCGGCACAGCTGGATCTGTGTGGCACAGCTGGATCTGTGGGCACAGCTCAGCACTCGCCCAGGTGCTCCTCTTCAAAACTACACAACAAGCCATATTGTCATTTATTGCTTTATGTTCTGTTCTCAGAAAAGGAGCAGCCAGGCTGAGCTGCAGAGAGGAACCAGGTCCTTCCCTACAGAGCCAGAGGCAGAAACTCTCAGGGTCAAGGGCACGGCAGGGAGGAGAGGGGAGAGGCCCCACTCGCTCAGACAGGGCTTGGCAGGGCTCCAGGGGTGGAAAACAGAACTTAAGGAGAGAGGAGCCTGGCAGGGCTTGTGGCAATCCCCTCAGTCGGGGATTCATTGAGACAGAGACCAAGAGGGAGCGCTTCCCACGAGGGCAGCGTGAGGAAAGAAAGAGATGCTCACTTCTCTGTCCCCCTCTGCCCATGCCATCACCTCGTGTTTCTCTCAGTTTAAAAAGGAAATGATTATCATACAAATCCCAGCCCAGCCTCTCCTGAGTTCAGACGTGTCTCTGATCAACTCTCAGGAGCTCGCCGTGAGCTGCAGGCACACACAGAGCTCTGCCTGACTGGGTAAGATAAATGAGCGCATTCTGTCTGGTGTCATCTCCTGACATTTGCTGTGCATCTTCTATTTTTTTTCCCCCTAATACTCAGTCAATAAAATCATGCTGAGTGAGAGAATCTCAACTATTTTTGCGATTTTAAGTTTCTTGGAAGAAGGGTACAGAAAAAAACTTGAAAGCTGAGTCCAAGGACTAGAAGGCATGGATGAGTTCATTCTTTTATCCAAATTGCACAATTTTTCTGAATTGGAAAATTCAGGATCTGGAAACATTGTTCAAGAACTCAAAGTGAATTTTATGATCATCAGCTGGTTTACTTGTTTATTTTTCCCCAGATGTCTGCCAAGATTACACAGACTTATTAACAGACAAATACACTTTAAAAGATCATAGAGCATGATCATACTCTATCATAAATGTTCATTGAGTATATTATGGATTACAGTTTTCCTTAAAAATACAATTATTAAGGTTTTCAGGAAGGCATTTGAAAATGATGTAAAATTCCTTTATATCAGCACTTTTATAGGAATTTTTATGTTTAAAAGATCATACATCATTAATGAATCCCTATAGCACATTTCCAGAAGTTGCATCTTGCTGGACACTGGAACAGAAATCTCAGAAACGACCACTTGGTGATAAAAGCTAAAAATGCTGACAGCCATTGGCCAGTGCTGATCAGCTGTGGTATCCTGAAATACTTGGAGTGGGCAGGGAAACCTTCCCAGAGCAGTGTGCAATGCAGGCTTCACTCCAGTGCCCAGGGCCCAGCAGTGATGGGTGCTGGCCAGGCTGTGCTGTCCAGCTGTGCCAGCTGTGCCAGCTGCATCCTGTGAAATCCCTGCTCCCACAGAGTGAGAGGGCTCTGCCCAGAAGAAATCCTGGCAGTCACCCACCCAAGAGAAAACCTGAACAGTTCCCCTGAAGTCCCACCTGGGTTCTGCAGGGACCCAGATGTGCCCATGCAGTGTTTTACAGCACAACAAACCCCACACACTGGCACTGGGGGAGGCTCTCCCACATCTCCATCTCTTCTCTGCTTTAGCTGGTGGGTGATTTGAAATGTCTGTCCTGGAGGAGATGAAGTACAGTCCTCCTGTCAAAGCTGAACTGAGGGAAATGCCATCCCTGCCTAGGAGAGCAGCTGTGAACACAGGGGAGGGAACAGGGGAGGGAGATCTGCGGGGTTGGAGCTGCCCCTGCCCACTGCAGGGGATCTCTGACCTTCAGGAGGGGTCATTCACTGACCTCAGAAGGGATCACTCACTCACTGACCTCAGCAGGGTTCACTCACTGACCTCAGCAGGGATCACTTTGTTCTCAGCAGGGATCACTCACTGACCTCAGCAGGGATCACTCTGTTCTCAGCAGGGATCACTCACTGACCTCAACAGGGATCACTCTGTTCTAAGCAGGGATCACTCTGTTCTCAGCAAGGATCACCGAGTGACCTCAGCAGGGATCACTCTGATGTCAGCAGGGATCACCCATTCACCCACAGGTGCCCCCAGCCCTCCCCACAGATCTCTGCTCACTCCCTCTTTCTGTGGCACTCACCTCTGAGATGCCCCCCACTCCTAAGGATCTCACCACAATTCAGACCTTGCACACAGCTCCCCCAGGGCTCTGCTGCCCTGTTCTCACTCCTGGATCTGTGCTGGGCTCAGATTCCCTTTGAGCTGCACACTTAAATCCCAGTATGAGTCAGAAAATGCTTTCTCGTCCTTAAGTGCAAGAGCTACCAATACCTTGGGGCTGGGAATTTTATCAAGTGCATACACACCAGAAAAGCTGCAGCTGAAAGCAGGAGGTTCCCTCACAAAGGTTTTTGGGGATTTTAAAGGCATGAATTAGGAATGAAGCAGGTTGGAAACAACTCGTGTGGTTTACTCAGCAAGGTTTAGAAACTTGATGCCAACAACTGAGCTGAATGGTTGCCCAATAATATGGTTATGTTTTTCCTAAGTGCAGAAAGGATGGTGAAAGCTGATGGAAATAAATTAAAATAAAAAATAAAAAGGAAAATATGACTGCAGTGGGATCAGGTACCATAAGACAAATAGGGCTGAGTCATCATCATGACTACATTGTTGTTTTTTTTAATATCATCTAAAGATTTGCTTTTTATCTTTCATACATTTTCAAAGCTTATTTTTATTTTGCTTCATCTTTTAACAAATTTACTTTAAAACACAGCTGAAAAATGTTGGTCACTTACAACAGTACATTTGCAAAACAAATAAAAATTATTTTGCAAAAACTGAAAGTTACTTGTGTATAATTTTTTTGTTAAAATATAGGCATTGCACAGGTACTGTTTCCATGTCTGACAAATCACATGCAACATCACATTTGAAATTTTTTATAAAGGCAGCTGTATAACACACAAATTCCAGACCCAAAAATCAGCCTGAATGCAGTAAAAGCAACTTCGATGCACCAATTGTCTTCCTTTAAATGGAACAAGCCATTAATGGCTCTTCCAGTTTACACAAACTACAAATGAGTTTTCTCTAGAAAAACTTGGTAATGCTCCTTTCTAAATACTGAGAAAGCAAAATCAGCTGCTCTGTCAGTTGGGGTATAACACGAACTGGTGGTGTCAGAGACCTGTTGCAGTTGCAGGCGTGAGTGGGAGTAGTAAAATTGAGCAACTTATTAGAAACACTTTTAACAGTGCTCTAGGGCAGAGCTGTTATGGCCCTGTCATGTTTCAGAAGTGCTGGAATATAATTTGAATCCATAAAATCAACCCACACCCATCAGTCAGCAGCCTGGATCAAACACTCACGGGTGTTGGTGTCTCTGCTGGAGCACATCTGGAGCAGCCAGAGCAGCCCTGGGGCAAAGGTGACACGAGCTGCCCTGGACCAGGGATGAACCCTGTCCAGGGAACCAGAGCTCCCGAGGCTGCAGCACCTCCCAGCCCTGCTGTTCATCCCCAAACCCAGCCCTGCTGAGCATCCCCAAACCCAGCCCTGCTGTGAATTCCCCAAACCCAGCCCTGCTGAGCATCCCCAAACCCAGCCCTGCTGAGCATCCCCAAACCCAGTCCTGCTGTTCATCCCCAAACCCAGCCTTGCTGTTCATCCCCAAACCCAGCCCTGCTGAGCATCCCCAAACCCAGCCCTGCTGTTCATCCCCAAACCCAGCCCTGCTGAGCATCCCCAAACCGAGCCCTGCTGTTCATCCCCAAACCCAGCCCTGCTGAGCATCCCCAAACCCAACCCTGCCCAGCAATAACAACTCACAGCACTTCTACACCACAAGCCACCCAAGGATTGCACTGCAGAGGAGCCATCAATAAATTCCTACTAATGGACAGATCATTCTACAGATCTAATCTACTCTGAAGACAAGAATTCTGTTTGGAGATGATCCATCAACACTTAAATGCTGTGATCTAAAAAATAACAGAAAAATCTCCAGATCATCATCAGAGCTGAAAACAGCAATGGATTCATTTGTAAAACAAACAAACACAAACATTTGCTGATTAAAGAGTACAATTAAATGAGACACTAACTCTGGAGATTTATTTATTTATTTATTTATTTATTTATTTATTTATTTATTTATTTATGGCCATGCAGCCCCAGCTGTGCTGTGGCTGGACCCTGTTCTGGGTTGAGCTGAATCCCAGCCACAGCCCTGGCAACCAACAGCAGTACTGTGTGGGCAGACAGACAGGCAGACGGATGGACAGGTGGACGAACAGTTGGACAGACAGACAGATGGACAGGCTGCTGCTGCCTGAGGCAGCCCCACACTGCTGCACCCTGCAGCCGCCTGCCCCAGGCTCTACAGCTCAGCCATGCGGGGAAGAGGCTGACACAAGAAATGTATTTTAGACCTTGCTTCTCTCTCCTTTATGGATTCCTCCCATTTTGGATCAAACAAAGGTGTTGAACGTGCTATGGAGAGCTGCCTAGTGACACACTGGGGTTTAAATTCAGATCCTCTCACCCAAGGTGCTCTCAGAGGGCACAGGTGCCCACTCTAGCTCACACCTCTGGAAGTTCATTGGTGGAAGCCCCATTTTGCTGAGGAAGATTTCCAGTGCAGCTCCCTCCCAGGAGAGGGTGGTCACTTCTCCATATGCAGCAAGTGCCAGGTAAGGTACAGAACTGAGCTGTACTGATTCTCCAAAGTCATTCCTCAGCCCTCTGCGCACCCCCATGGCCCTGCAGGGAGCGGGTGCCAGGCTGCACAGCTCCCTTGGAGCTCCATGGGATAAAACCAATCGCCTTTCCAGATTTCATAGCATGGAGATTCACTTGACAGCCAAACCTCCAAGCAAAATGCAAGGCAGCAGCAAAGGCTGCTGATACATCCAGGGTGAGTCGCTACCTTAATTCAGAAACCTGAAGCACTGAGTCCATATTCATTGACCAGGGAAGACTGGAAACTGCAGTTAAATTTTATAGAAGTCAGGGTCAACAGAAAGGCTTTGGCAATTTATTGCTTCTTTTATAAATCCAATAAGGTGGAATAAATTTATTTTAAGCAGAGTATTATTTTTAAGTGTTTCTAACCACAAGCTTCATGGAACCTGGGTAAGGCATGAATTTAACCTGAGCAGTCAGTTCTAGCTCAAAGGAATTCAAGCTACAAAAAAATGATACTGAGGTTTGAGTCCCTGGAAGTGGGCAAGACCTGCTACTCCACACAGTTTGCTGCTTCATGAGAAATGCATTCTCTTCTGGTGATTAGGAAACTTCAGTCTGCACAGCAGTTTGGCTCTTTCAAGTTTATACCGAATCCTGAACAGTTAAAACACACACCTCAAAAATTTGGTTCTTCAAAATCAGAATAATTTTGAAGAAGCCATCTTACTGCTGTCCATAGTTTCATTTGGTTAAGAAATATGATATGAATTTGCACAAATATGTAGCACTGTTAGCTGGTGAAAGGATTGTCCTGCTTGTCCCAGTACTCCAGATGTGGAGCAGCCCAACCCAGCCCCAGTTCAGCCCAGGGAGCAGGGATGAGCCCTGTCGCTGCAGGGTTCCTGTCCCTCAGGTCACTGCTGTGGGAGCTCAGGGGCTGTGTCTGCACACAGAGTTTTCTACAGGCACCTTCATGCACTCCCCCACAGGATCCAGGTGTGACCGAGCTGACTGCAGCTCTGACTAAATGATTTATTCTTCCAACCCGTTTCCTTATTGAAACCTCTCTGTTTTACAGAGAGCAGAAATCATTAAAGCAAGGATCAGCTGGGGGGAGCACAGGGAAGGGCTGCTGTGGGTCCCTCCACCTGCAGCAAACTCCAAGTGAAAAGGTGAACATTTCCCTGGACTCACAACTGAATTTCCATGGATGTTGCTGGCTCCAGACCGAGGACCTTAGACTGCATTCTGGTGTTAGTATGGAAAAAACAGATTAAACATCAATATCTGGCCCAGCCTGAAAGTGGAATAAAATATAAGGAGAAGCAGCACTGTTGGGGACAGCCAGGTTTGCCTGTCCTGGGGGATTTGCCAGGCCACACCTGCACATTCAGCACTGACCTGCAAACTCCAGAGCCCGTACGTTCCAAATACAAAAGACAAATAAACTTTCCCAAGCTGCAATCGTCATTGACAGCTTGACATATCAATATTTCAGGAAGAATAAATGACTTTCATATCCAGGGGGTTGGTTTTCTTGGTTTGTTTGTGTGATTTTTTATTTTTTAAATTGTTCATTACTGGATACTTTGCTACTTGTTCCATTACTGATTCTTTGGGAAGATGCTACACTTAACACCTAAAGCTGCTTAAAATGTTTGGAAATATTTTAATGAAGTCTTTTGAGAGATCACCTAATACAACTTTAAAACAAATTTTACTATTATTATAAATATTTTCTCTTCATCCCTTGCCAGAGGAAAACTATAAATCTTGTCTCAGCTGAATGAACACCATTTATCATATTCATTTTCTTGTCAATACAATTATGAAAAGCCTTTGGCCTTTTTCCAAGGAGCCTGATTTGCTGGAGAAACTCAATTAGTATAAGCGAGGCTGCTGCAGTTTGGCAGCCCAGTCCAGCCCTGGGTACCTGCAGCACAGTCCTGAACCAGAGCCTGACACCTCCATCCTGCAGCAAAACACAGCACAGCTCTGCTTCCCTCTCTCCTCCCCGCCACGAGCGCTCCAAACAATTATTTCTGCTCATTTTTGCCATCTACTGGACAAAGCTGAAATCCTAAACCCTGTGAGCAGGTGAGAGATTACCTAGTGTAATTTTTTTTCTTACAGACAGACTCAAAGTATTTCCTACAATTACTTGAAAAGTTTATCAGGACATTCTTCTAACAATGATTTACAAATGACTTTTTCTGCCAGTATTCAATACAGAATAAACATTATCTTATGATGTATCAAAAGCTTAGTCTTTTATTTCTTGCCTTTTTGTATTGTTTATTTATTGAACAGATGGATGTAAACTGACATTATTTTTTATAATATTTTTATAATATTTTATAATATTTTATAATATTTTCCATTTTCAATATTGAAATAGTGGGGCTCAAACATAACAGAATAAAACCTTTGTAAAACTGTTTTTCTTCGCTATTAGACCCATTTTCTGATGATATATTTAAAACTAAGAAAGAAACATGCTAATCAAAGGGTATTTTACAATACAATACAATGATACAATAAAATTGGCACCTGACCTTCCCTTCTTTTCCCATTTACCTTTCTGTTTTACTACAGTAAATACGAGCTGTGATCACAATGTTGGGATCATAGCTGCTGCAGCTGGACTTGAGCACATGAAATCCACTGAACAGAAGCAGAACTTCTCTGCAGCTGGAGGGGAGGCAGGAAAACATCCTGAACCTGTGCAAGGGAAAAGAAACTGAGCCTTGAATCCCACACAAAGCTCCATTTCTTTGGATTGTTACCGAGAATATGGAATACTGAAATCCCGAAGCTGGATGCTGTTTTTACTTATTTGAAATGAACTTGATCCATGAAGTGGAAGGAATAAATTAATTTTAAAAAATCAAGAAAGGGTCCTGGGACTGTATATCCTGGGTCCTCCCATAAAAGCCTTCTCCATGGGGATCCCTTTCTTTGCAGAGGGGCAGAGGCAGGATCCTGTCCTCCCCCACAGTTTTCAGCTCTGCACAGAGCAGCACAGCCCTGCTCCACAGGGAACACAGAGTCCAAGTAGCCTGGGACAGGGCAGCCCTGATCTGCTCCCACACATCCTCCTGCTTTGTGGAGTTTCAGGGTAACACAAGCACTGATTTAACTAATTTGACTAATGAAATTAAACGTGCCTAGTGCCCACTAGAAAATGAGATGTTAATTCACAGTCTGGCTTCAGCAGTTCAGTGCTTTGTTGTTGGTTTTGTTTTGTGTTTTTTCCCCTCCAGTCCTCCAAAACTTAAAATAAGGGATACCTTCCACAGATTTTAGGAGAAGTAAAGATTACACTGCTTTCTGGTTTGGATTTACTTTCTTACTACTGAGCCTGCCCAGACAAAATCCCTGCAGGCTGCAAGGGTCTCAAAGAGGGATTTTGTGGGTGCCCCCCCAGGATCCCACTCCCTGCACCCAGGGATGGCCCCCACCCCATCAGGGGCTGCTGCACAGCCTGGCAGTCCTGAAAGGATCATTTCCTACCTGAGATCTGGTATTGATGCATTTCCCTTTTCTCACCAAGAAAATTGTTAGTGAAGAGTAGAGATTCACAATTTACTAAAAGTTTTTTAAAAGCTTGTTTTTTTGTAGATCATGTAAATGTTATTTTTTTTCTGTCCATTTAACAAACACATAATAAAGTGTCATAGTTCTGTGAGATCTAAATTATAAACTAAGTATTTTCGTAATCCCTCACTACATATTTCAGCAGTTTATTTCCAGCATGACTATGTGCCTGAGAAAGAGCTACAGCTGTATTTACAAAAATACAAAATATTACTCTGTAGGGTTAAGAAAATACCCGGGGCATTATTGTATGTGCTAGTTTAAAAATGTACACAATATATTTAAAACAAGCAGAGTTCATTATCATGACTTATTGAAGAAAACTACAATGTAAAGATTTTGATTTTGTTTGCAGAAGTCCCTTTTCTTCTGGATCAAGACAACTGCAGGTGTTGTGATATTAATAGACTTGACATAAATAGAAAATAACTGACTAAATTAAAGACATGATTCATACCAGAGCAGGAAATCTCCCCAGATAGTTCTTGTATGGTGTTTTTAAAGCACTTCTGATGTTAAAGCAAATGTAGGTACATTGTGCTTGGAATTAAAGACACAGGTTTGGGGTTTGTTCCTTTTTTAGGACAACATTAGGGATGTACAAAGGGAAGGAGCCCCTTGGATGTTTTTAGATGAGCAGTGAGACACAAGAGAGAAGTGCCCTCTGTTTGCTGTGCCTGCTGCTGGGAGGGAATTCAGTGATGGCAGAGCAGGGCTGGGTGTCCTGTCCCCTCTGTGCCTGTCCTGTCCCCTCAGTGCCACCCTGGGGCAGGGCTGACTGTCCTGTCCCCTCTGTTCCTGTCCTGTCCCTCTGTTCCAGTCCTGTCCCCCTATGCCTGTCCTGTCCCCCTGTGCCTGTCCTGTCCCCCTGTTCTAGTCCTGTCCCCCTATTCTAGTCCTGTCCCCCTGTTCCAGTCCTGTCCCCCTGTTCTAGTCCTGTCCCCTCTGTTCCAGTCCTGTCCTGTCCCCTCTGTTCCAGTCCTGTCCCCTCTGTCCCTGTCCTGTCCCCCAGTTCCTGTCCTGTCCCCCTGTTCAAGTCCTGTCCCCTCCGTTCCTATCCTGTCCCTCTGTTCCAGTCCTGTCCCCCTGTTCTAGTCCTGTCCCCCAGTTCCTGTCCTGTCCCCCGGTTCCAGTCCTGTCCCCCTGTCCCTGTCCTGTCCCCCTGTTCCTGTCCTGTCCCCCTGTGCCACCCCTCTGGGGAGGGCTCTGTGCCCAGCCCAGCCCCGCTGCCTGCAGGATGAGATTCCCTAATTGATTTTCGCTTTAGCACCGAGCAGATGGAGCAATAATCAGCCAATAATGGGCACATTTCTGATTTTGATACATTGGTTTGAATGTCTGGCTCAAAGCTCCTTTATTTTTCAGAAAAAACACAAAGATCCTCAGATAATAAAAGATTTCCACAAGTTTTCTAGTGCTGACCTTAGGAAAATGCTTAGGATTATTTGATATGCTCGCATAATGAATAATGCAAATTAAAACGTTATATATGAATACTATGTGTTAATGTTTCAAAGTGCTTCCTGTATTAATACATTTAAAGTGATAATAACAATAAAATGTTAATTTAAGCTTGTAATATTTTGAATGGTGTAAGACTAACTGATACTCATAATGAGCTCCAATTAAGGCTGCACTGAGACTCCCATTGTACTATTATTTTAACATATCTTTTGTTGTTTTGTTGGTTTTTAAAAGTAAATTTTCAAATAAATTTTCTTTAAAAAATATTTTAAAATTACTTTTCAGTTGAGAAGAAACGATGCAAACCTCTGCCTGTGTTAACATCAGTTCTGAGATACATTTTCCCCTCTGATGGCTGAAGTGTGGTTGCAGAATCCTCCCTGCCCCCATGCACACCATACTGTGCACAGACAATTAGCCCCTGCTAAGAGGATGCTTTCTGGATAATTAATAGACATCAATAAGAAACACCAGTGAATGAAAAATATTTTAACAACATAAACAAACTTTTTGATTTACTCACATATATGAGTATTTTCTAAGTTGCAGGTGGGATTTGTACTTCTTTTCTTTTTACGAAAAAAAAAAGAGTCACAGTTCTGCAGAGACTGGGAAAAAACAATCATAGAACCATGGTGAAAAACCCAGTCAGGAGTTCCCTCTTTAAAGGCAAGGTTTTCAGTAATGTGTCATAATGACTTGGTGCTAGCACTGCAATATTTATAGGGTTGATAAATACAAAAGGTAAGAGTCACATATTCATTTCACTTGATCACATAAAGAACAAATTAAGGCTGATGCTGGTAAACTGCTCCCTGCGAGCTTGGACAGGGCTGATTCCTGCCTTTCTCTCAGATCCATCAGCCTGGCTGGCCTGGGTGGCACAGCCTGGATTTATCCCAGACAAAGAGAGGTCTTTACCAAAGACTATTGAGGTTGCTGGGAGTATTTTAATATTTGCATTTCCTTTCTGCATTGAAACGGCCTGAACTTGCAAAGATGCTCAGAGGTCTCCACTCTCATTAACTTTAATGGGACTCTGAAATCACTGGAGAGGAAGTGTTCAATACTGAGGAGATGCAATATAAAATTGTAACTTTATACTCCTCTGTATTTTCATACTCGGTGTGCTGCTTTGTCCGCACAGAAAATCACTGCTCAGCAGCCAAGGTGGCCAAAATACCAACAATTACAAGAGCCTGGCAGCAATACTTCACTCTTCTCTCTGAACGCAGCCAGGGATGCAGCACAGACGCAAGGAGTGGAAATGTTCCACCCGGATTTTGGTTCCCTTGCCCAGAGTGGAAATGTTCCACCCGGATTTTGGTTCCCTTGCCCATAGCAGGCACAAAACAGGAGATGTCAACAGGAGATGTCAAGGCTGCACAAAGCAGGTCTGGGGCAAGGGAGGAGAGCCAGGGCCCTGGCAGAAACTCAGCTGTGTTTGGGGACAGAGAGCTCCCTCTGTGCCTTTGTGGGACAGGGGCTGGAAGGGACAGCCCAAGCACCTCCAACAGGCTCTTTCTGTCTCTACAGAAATGCTTCGAGAAAACACTCTTCTGCAAATCTATTTCAGAAACAGTTTGGTTGGGAGACTTTAAAAGCTATTAATAAAAGTAGATGTCCTGAGGAATACCTGAGGAACACCTGAGGAACACCTGAGGAATACTTGAGGAGCGCCTGAGGAACACCTGAGGCTGCTGCTCCTGTCCCATCCCCAGCCCTTCCTGGGACAGCAAGTGGCAGCAGCAGTGCCCAGGGAGTGAAAGGAGTGAAGAACAGCAAGCACAGCAAACACACAAACACAGCAAACACAAACACAGCAAACACAGCAAACACACAGCAAACATACAGCAAACACACAGCAAACACACAAACACACAAACACAGCAAACACAGCAAACACAAACGCAGCAAACACACAAACACAGCAAACGCAAACACAGAGCAAACACACAAACACACAAACACAGCAAACACAGCAAACACAAACACAGCAAACACACAAACACAGCAAACGCAAACACACAGCAAACACACAAACACACAAACACACAAATACACAGCAAACACACAAACACAGCAAACACACAGCAAACACACAAACACACAAACACACAAATACACAGCAAACACACAAACACAACAAACACAAACACAAACACACAAACACAGCAAACACACAAACACAGCAACAAGAAACACAGTAAACACAGCACCAGGAGCTTGTCAGCATTCCCTGAATGGCAGTGACAGGTTTCCTTAAGTTTTAATTATAACAAAGCCATTTAAAAAATAAATTCAGGTATTTAGTTTCAAAGTCCTGAAGCACATTTTTCAATGGATTTTTCTCAAGGGGAGGGAGCTGGAGATGTAACTATTGCCAGAAAAGCCCCTCTGACCTGCCAGCGTGTGCCAAGTGTGTGAGTGAGGGCTTCCAAGGCAGAACAGCCTGCTCAGCCCCAGCACCCCAAACAGGGCTGGGGATGCAGAGTCTGACAGACCCTTAACTGCAGTGGCACTACTGGGTGCAGCTATAATATTACCCTCATAATTCTGCTATATAATAACAACAAAGGAAAAAAAAGGTGAAGGGTCATTGTGCTTTGTCTTTAGAATTAAGATGGCTGTCTTCATCCTTACAGCATACTCTTAATTCTGGAGACACATCTTAATAACCTCTAAATAGTTCCAACAAAAGAGCCGTGTCAGAGGAATGAGCAGGCCCCAAGGTGTTTCAACTGGAGTGTTTTCATCTGCCTTTATTGCTCTATCCCTCTCCAGAATTAAGGCAATAACCTGTGATAAATTATTCAGGAACTGCTACAGGGATCAAAGCAAAATCATTCTGTTAAAGTGCTGTTTGCAACATTTGGCACTTAGTGTGAAAACTTTTAATGTGTGCAAGCTGAAAATCAACGATTTTAAATAATTGAACAGCATGGAGTTTCTACAAACCAGCTAAAGATAGCATGTTGCTATTTAACTGCTTTTCCTCAGATCCCTTTGCCGTGTGTTTCTAGCAGATCTGATGATGTCACAACTATAAACTATAAAGTGCTACTGAGATTCCAGCTGCCCAGGCAAGGGATTACTTACCCACACTGCCAGGAGAAATCTTGGCATTCTTGGGACAAAATTAGGCACTGTTTTAATGCTGGAAATTTTTCCTATTAATATAAAAACATGAAGAAGAAAGTAGTAAAAAAAAAAAAGCCTCAAACCGCACCCCCCCCAAAAAAAAACCCCAAAAAAACCCCCAATAAAACAACCAAAAAACAAAAAAAGGAAAAAGGAAAAAAAGAAAGCAACACACATAATGACTTCAGCCATCTTCAATTACATTTGATATCCCTGAAAAAGAAATCTGGCCATATGCTTAGTATGCAGATATAATGGTTACAAATATATTTTGAAAAGAAAGGTCTCTCTTGTTGCAACTGTTTTTCAGTGGTGCATTTCAGAAATATTAAAAACCTAAAAGAACCCCTAGCCAGTTAGAAAGTCCTAGTAAAACCCACAAATTAAATGAATTTGGCAGTCCTGGACCATTTTCATAGTGATATTTTAACAGTGTCATCTCCCTGTGGATGGCAATACTGAGCATTTTATTGAAGAACTGAACTGGTTTTGTTTTCAGTACTTGCAAAATGAAGTACCTGAAAGCACTTTTGCATGTATTATTTATCCATTATGATAGAAAAATAGCTTTAACCTAATAAATTGTGTTTAAGATAATTTAGAGCAAAAGTTTTGTTTATGATAAAGCATTTAGTTCTTTATCAGTAGCTTAAAGCACCAAGTTTTCTTTATACAAATTAGACAGATGGTGCTTACAGTAGAATTTACTAAAGGTCTGTCACAACAAATGCAGCCAAGCTGCATATTTAATCACTGCAGAACCTTGTCTACCTGCAGCTGCCAACTGCTAATCCAATTTCCCTGATAAATGTGGCAAGAGACACGATCAGCAATAAAGAGCATCTAACTCCATTTTCCTGCAGGGCGTCTTTTGATGAACATTTAGGACGGAAGCAGGAGTGCACTGCGTGCCCTGCCTGGTGGCAGCTGCATGCATTCTGAAGACACAGTTCTCAGGTTACTCACTTAATTCTGCCACTATCATTATGTTGCTATTGATCTCAGTAGCTCTTGTCTACACAGCATTACTCTAGATGAAGCTGAATCAGGCAGTTATCATGCATCAAACTTGCTCAAAAGCCTGGAGATTTCCCCTTAATTACTTGTGATTTTATTTGCAAATACCGTTAAAGTGTAATCAAGCAGTCACTTTCCAGGGTCGTTAAGAACTTGCTAGTTTAGGAATATATCACTGGGACTCCATTAAAATTTCTCTGCTAAGACAGTTCTAAGCAATCCAGACAGGACTGTGGCAAAATTATTTTAATAAATGGAATCCTCCCACAAGAGGAATCCAGTTTCCTACAGAAATGGCTATGCCACCACACGACCTCCTTGTTTTAATTTTTAGGATTTATAACTTGGATACAGGAGAGGTGAATCCAAGACAGGTGAACTGAGCCTATTTTATACCTTAAAAGTGATTACAATTAAATACATAAAGCAACAACAAAGGAGGAAACCAGAATTAAATAATTGTCGAAATAACCCTTAGTACAATTTAAAAAAAATATTGTCTTAATTCAGGCAATGACTGTGAACTGCACATCTTTGGGTTATGTCAACCACATTCTGCAGCCAATTATTTACCAAATACTTCAGCACATCTGTTTATTTCCTTGTGAAAAAGCAGATAAATATGATGAAGCAGCATTTAAGTTGCCACCATATTTTAAAATAGCAAATTAAAAATTGCTGTTAGGATTTCTCCAATTGACCCTGCTCTGCTGAAGTGAGCACTCCAGTCTGCAGCTAACGACGGCTTCAGTGATAGCAGGAGGAGATCTCTTTAATGCCAGAGTGCTCTCATATATTATCATTCCTGATGATGCACCTTCTATCCACTGAGTCTTTTTCTTCCCTAAAATATACTGTTGTTTTGACACAAACAGCTTGCTACACTTAAGGATTTTACTAATAAAACATAATGTTGTGTTAGATATTATGACTGTTGCCACAGCTGAACTGCCTTGTCAAATCAATCCTAATATGGCTCCCACAGGCACATAAAAACCTTATTTAGCTATCAGTTATCTTAATCACTTTGTTCAGTTTAAGGGTGCAATACTTCAAGACCCGTTCCAATTTATACATATATGCCTAGCCATTTAATAAAGTCTTGATTTATATAATAAATTCTTGTTTGGAAAAAAATACTTTGAAGCAGCAGTGTTTTATCAAGCGTGTTACATGTCTCCTCATATCCCAAATAAATATGTTAATGTACACAAACAGGATACTTGCATGGAAAAGGAGAATATGGAACAGATGAGCTCTCACTGAAGAAAAAGCTGTCTCTGATTACAAATAAGCCTTAAATGGGGTCCCTGGATCTGCAAAACACTGGAGAAATCCCAATGCTTTTGAAAAGCTTTGTAAAAGTTTCTCCAGGATAGCATTCTTTGTACCTCTGCTGTGTGCATTCCCAATTCAGCAGGTGTTTTAGGAATGTAACCCAGGTACATCACACAGTGCCCCCTCTGCTGTGTGCATTCCCAATCCAGCAGCTGTTTCAGGAATGTGTGTAATCCCAGGTACATCACACAGTGCCCAGGGACTCTGAGAGCACAGCTCCAAGCTTGCTGCTGAGCTCCTGCCCCAGCACCAGCCCTTCCCACGCATCCCTCCTTCCCCAGAATGGAAACAAACCTTTGTTTGTCTTTGTTCAGAACCACTGCTGAGTGTCTGAGTCACACTTTGAATCAAACTGGGAGTGGGAGCAGGAAATTCCCAAACTCATCCTCATCTCCTCCAGGAAAAGGAACCAGAACAAACCAGCCAAGCCTTGTCCTTGCACGTGTTCAGCAGGGTCGGGCTCGGGGCTCTCACGGAGAAATCTCACATCATGGGAGTTTCATGGGCCCTGCAGGAACAAAAACCTGAGCCAGGACACATTTCTACTGAGCTAGAGAGACACAGATCATTGATTCCAAATGACTTGTGTCTAGGACTGGCTCATGTCCACATTTCACACCTTTCTCCTTTTGGTATTTCCTCTGTTCACCTGCAGCATTTGTGCGCTGCCCTACAAGAATATTCACATAAGAAAACCAAGATTTAACAGTTAGAAAACAGTAAATTTAAAACTACAATAATAAAATAGGTGCTTTCACATGTGTAGTTTATTATATTTAAGCTGCAATCTTTTATGTTCATCTACTGTTTTTTCTGCCTCTACCTATTTGAGATGAAGAATGAAGCTGCCCTGGAAGTGAACCTGGGCTGAGTTGGGATTATTTGGGTGACACTGCTTCACTTGTTCCAGAAGATGTGAGTTTAGGGGACACAAGGTGCTGTGAGGAGAGAAAGGGAGCGACAGCTGACAGGGATCCTGGAAGTCTGGATTGATTTTGTGAACAAGGAGCTGTGGACAGCTCTGGAGGAAAGGCAATCTGCACAAGGACCAGCCCTCTCCTCCTCATCCTTAGGTGGTAATGAGGGGACCTGGCTTCTCCCATGCTCATTCCCCTTGAAACTAATTCAGAGGAGGAATTTAATTTATGTTCTTCAAAGGGCTCTTGGCTATAGGGCTTCTCTCCCTCCTGTCTCCATGGGCAAACTCGGGGAAACCAAGTGACAAGAGGAGTTAGGAGGAGTCTTGTGTGCTGAAGTGGCTGTGCAGAGTCAGTGTGAGCTTTACAGCTCAGTTTGCATCTGTAACACAGGCCCAGTTCCAGCCCTTACCTTTAGGGACATTGCAAGACCACATCACTCACCCCAGTGCAACAGTAAGAATGGCAGAAAAATGCCAACAAGAGAAAGTGCCAGGAAGAGCAGTCACCAGGGACTGACAAAGCTCAGACAACACCTTGGGAAAAAGAATCGTTGTAGGCAGCTTTTCTTGAAGCCAGGATGACACAAATATCCTCTGAGAGAAATGATTGTGATCCTGCAGTTAAAACTGCTCTGTAGCACTGTCAATATTCACAGTTGCAGTGGCAATCCAAGCCCTGCCGTTCCCTCAGTCCCAAATACCCAGCGTGGGAACCTGCACTGCTCTGCTCCAACACAGACCTTCCAGATTGATTTAAAAGCAGAGGAAACACATTCAGTAACTTACTGCTGAAGTTACAGAGCCTCCAAAGCACAGCGTGTGCCCAAGGAGTTCCTCAACCTGCTGAAGGTGTGCCCAGGTCCGTGAGCTGCAGCCTCACCTGCAGCAGACCCCAGAGGGAGAGGGGCTCTGTGCTGGGCTCAGAGCAAAGGCTCTGCTGGGCTTTGGGTAAGCCCAGGCTGAATTTCAGCTAGAAATACATGCAACAGAGACATTCCTTAGAACATTTAAACCATAATCTGTTATTAATTAAAGCAATTACTTTTCATGTCATGTATTCTAGTCACAAAAAGAGACGCGTGAACCAAATGACTTCTATCTCACTTGTTTCAGTTACAAAAGACAAAAATGCATCTCATCCACTCTGAGCCATGCCCAACACTCCACCAAAGCTGAGACAGAGCCCTGGAGGCTGATCACTTGGACTGCAGGGAGGTGTTTGGCACTGACCCGAGCTCACAGACCCAGCACCCTCCCTGCTGCCTCTGGGCTTTGCTGCTCTACCATCCCTGCCCGGCACTGACCACAGAGTGACTTCTAGGAGAATAAAAAATTTTCCTTTTCATTTTTTTTCAAACTGAGAACACTGCAAGAAGAGGATTTACAGCTGCCTGCTATTGGAGAATCTCCTAATTTAGTTTTAGGAGTTATTTCCCTGTCAATCTGCACCATCCAACATGGGATTTCCTGGTTTAATTCTGCAAAGCTCCACAGTTTCTTCCTCCAGTTACAGGGCAGAGCCTTTCGTAACATGAGGCCAACAAAGACAGGGACTGAGAATGTTTGAGAGACTAAAATAATTTCACCCAAGTTACCATACAAAATAACAATAAAACTGCAGCTATTTTGCTCCAAAACCACAGAGTGGGAAAGTTAATTATCAGAAAGAGCCAACATGTGTGAGGGAGCACTCAGCTCCACAAACATAAAGGAATGACTAACATATTCCATTATGCAAATGAATTCAAAGATATTTCACAACTGATCAGCTAGGAGGGACATAATGATTTATAATTCAAATAACTGAGCTTTGAAATCAAATTGGACTAATATATTTCAAAGTATGCAAACCTGGAATAATTGTGAAAATAATGGAAATCCTGATACCAACACCAATCGTTTGTTGCCTTTGTTGATACCTTCTTATGGTTTTTCTTCTTCTTTTTTCCTGTTAAGTAGTGCAGTTGCTGAAATTACAGTTTTCTTTTAATTCTACACTATCCTTTAGAAAAAGATTATATTATAGACTAAAAAACAGAAAAATACCAATTTCTGAGACTGTGTAAAAGCTGATTGGTGTAGAGGAAAGCACTGAAATGAAATAAATTATTATTTTAACCTTTCAGGTGAGCCACAATTTAATCTATTTCAAATACTGAAAATTGATCCACTGGATCTAGCATCTTAACAATATAGTATTTCTTTCAAAGCAATATATACCTAAAGCATTTTAAAACCCCCTAATATAATGTGAAAAGGCCAAAGTTTGCAAAGCCAGGAAGTAGTTATAAACTACTTCATATGTTTGAAATAAAATGTACTTCAGTATTATTATTTAAAAAAAAAAAACTATTGGTAGAGTTTTTAATAGGAAAAAAATACATATCTTTAAAAGCCAAAATGACCAGTGAAATTAGGTTGTACATCATTTCCTGGGAAAAAGGAAAAACAGCCTCGACAGGTGTAATTTATCATTTTTCTGATTTAATACCAAAGAAATATATTAAAATAATAAAAAGAATCCTGAAATCCTCAAAATTTGTAGTGATAAATAGCCCTCCCTGTCTTTATTGCATTATGCCGACTAACAGAAATATTGCATGGTGGATTTCGCCAGACAAGGACGATTATTTTCCAATAAAAAGTTGCATATTAAATTCCAGCACAAAAGTGGGTGTCTAATACTTTTGAAATCTTTTATGGTTTGCCAGGGAACACAATTTTAAACTTAACTAACACAAGCTGGGTGAGGTGGAGCAGCTCTGAGGCTGCCTGGGCACAGCCCCAGCCTGGGAGCAGCAGAGCCCAGGGCTGCTCCTGGAGTCGTTCCAGTGGGACAGTTTGGGGTTTGTGCTTTCAGTCGAGCACTCCTTCTGCTGCTCTTCCACCACTTACACTGCTGGTGAAGAACTGGTTTGTTTAAAAGCAGAGAGCAGTGCTGCTGGACATGCTGAGCACTCAGCGGGGGCTGAAACCACTCTGGTGACATTCAGCAAGTTTCTGCAAGGAAAAACCCCACAGCTCCATCCCAGTGCTGATCAAACCCCACAGCTCCATCCCAGTGCTGATCAAACCCCACAGCTCCATCCCAGTGCTGATCTTCCAGAGAACTTGGGGTGTGAAATAGCTGCTTTTCCATCCTTTCTAGGTCCTGATATTGTTACATCTATTTCACAAGCAGAAACTCATTTATTGCAAATATAATGTGAGTAATGTGAAAGCTATCCAGACTTTTCATCCTTGGAAAGGATTATTTGTGCCAGGTGTATCCTGGCCCTACTTTTGGGGAGCTGTGAGAATCCTCTCCTTTCCAGCCTGCAGAAGACAACCGGAAATGCTGGATGCTGGCTGGCTTTAGCAGCAGTGTGAGGTGATTCTGTCAGCACACTCAGGAACAACCAGGCAAGCACTCCCAGCCCTGAGCTGCATTTCGTGGGGATTCTGAAAGTGCTCTGGCTCCTACAGAAGCAATAAGTACCCAGTGGCAAGGAGGAGACAGCTCATTAGTTCCTTCATAAATCTTGTTAATGAAATAAATGTCTCTCATTCTGGTTTTGTTGAATTCCTTAGCAATGTTTCAAGTCCTTTCCAGTCTGATTTCTGTGATGCCATGAGAAAATAAACACATGCATATTTAAAATATCAAGTTAGCTGCTTAATGGTATTTCGAGTCAGCATATAGAAGTACACCTTGTATGGTTTTCATTAAACAAAATTCACTTATGGAATGTGAAAACCTGCACTCATCTTTCAACCCAAGGAAATATATTAAAATTATTCTTACAGTATTACTGTTGTATGGAGAAATAAAATTATACCAATTGTCATATTCCAGGTGCCTTCCCCTCTGTTTGTGTAACAACCCCCTCTAGAAAATTACTGAAAAGTTGCTTTTGTGAGCCCTGGTGGTTTATTATCTGTCATATGCCTTTAAATATTGTGTTATATCAAATGCTGCTACCAGGGGTTGTTTTTTTCTATCTTCTTGCTTGACTGACTGAACATTCCAAGAACAAACATTCTTCTGCAACTTATGGTAAGTGAATATTAATTAGAAAGGGATACAAAAGGTTCCAACAGAGAGCAAGTTAGCATCCATGTCTGGGTAAGAATTTCACAAAAATATCTGAACTCAAACAAAACAAACATAAAAAACCACCTCAAACAAAAAGGGCCCGTGATTTCCTGGCTTGGGAGACCTGGCACCTATTCTTGACCATGGCATCAGATCCACAGAACGACAGAATCATCTGAGTCAGAAGGGACCACGAGGTTCACTGAGTGCAGCACCCAGCCCTGCCCAGAACAGCCCCAAAGCCACATCCTGGGACTGAGCATTGTCTAAACTGGCCCTGAGCCCTGCCAAGGCGGTGCTGCCCCCCTGCCCTGGCAGCCAGGAGTGCCCCAGTGTGCCAGTGAGCCAGCCCAGCTGTGCCCAGCTGTGCCCCAAAGTGTCAGTGAGCCAGTCCAGCTGTGCCCAGCTGTGCCCCAGTGCCAGTGAGCCAGTCCAGTTGTGCCCAGCTGTGCCCCAAAATATCAGTGACTCAGTCCAGCTATGCCCAACTGTGCCCCAAAGTGTCAGTGAGCCAGTCCAGCTGTGCCCAGCTGTGTCCCAGTGCCAGTGACTCAGTCCAGCTGTGTCCAGCTGTGCCCCAGTGTCAGTGAGTCAATCCAGCTGTGCTCAGCTGTGCCCCAAAATATCAGTGAGTCAGGCCAGCTGTGCTCAGCTGTGCCCCAGCATGTCAGTGACTCAGTCCAGCTGTGCCCAGCTGTGCCCAGCTCAGTTCCCTGGCTGTGCAATGTGCATAGATTCTCACAGATTCTCACACATCCTCACACATTCTCAGATTCTCACACATTCTCCGAGTCTCACTTTCAGCTGTCACATCCACTGCTGACAGGCCGTGATGCAGGAATTACCATCAGCACCAGCTCTGTGTACTGTGATGCAGAAGGATTTCAGTTTGGGGAACTGGAAACTGAAGTGAACCTGGAGAAGAGATGTTAAATGTCTTAAAATCAGCACTGATTATTGATTTCACATATTCACAGGCTAGGAGATGCATACAACACATAAACTATTTTTTTCCAGGAAGTTAAAAACTCACGAACACAGTTTGAAGCATCTCAAGGTTTAGTATTATTTGTTCAGGAAAAGGCACATAACAATGCAATTACCAAAGCAATTCCTCAATTTAAATTTGCAGACAGACATTGATTTACTTTATAAAATCTCTGAGAAGAGCTCCATGGGTTCAGATTGCCTTAAAGAAATAGCCCATCCTAACAAGTCCATAATTCACAGTTTATCCCTACTGTGGGGAGTTCTGGAGATGTTTATAGTTGCACTAAATCCTTCGCCATACAAAGCAATAGAAAAGAATTTGAACTACCCAGATTTGACACCAATATCAAAATCATAAAAAGGCTACTTTGCAAAAGAGCAAAATCTTTATCCTTCAGTTAGGAGACATTTAAAGAAAAACAAGAAACCACGGTGACAGCTTGAAGAGAAAATTAAAACTGTGTAAGGAAATCTCTTCATCCAGCATCCCCAGTACTTTGTCTGCATCTGTTCTTTGGTCCAGGGCTGTATTTGGATGCTGAAAGATGGAGCAATAATATAAAAGCTGGAAAGTACTGGTGGGTGAACAGAGGCAATCACAGCAATTCCCATTTCTGTTTCTGCCTTGCCAGTATCAGGCAAGATGAAACACACATAAAAGATTGTATTTTAAGAAACATTCACAAAACTTTGTAAGTATCTGAGAAAACTTCTAAAGATCTAGACAGGAATCTCCTAATACAAAAAATAGCTTTTCAGTACGTAAAGAAGAGAAGCAAGGAATGAAAGAGCAGAAAAATTTACAGATCTCAGAGAAATCATGGCAAGACAGCACTTGAATCCAATGCCCAGGGTCCTTGCATCTTTGTCACTCGGTGATAAAGTGATTTAAAAGTCCAACTAAATGTAACAGAGTCAAAGGAAACAACCATGAAGTTTCAGAGCAGTCATCCTCCTTCCAGGAGGCCCTGAACCCCTTTTCTGGAAGGTGCTGGAGGGTTCACCATCCCAGTGAGGAATTCCAGGAGCTCGGGAATCCCAGGAAATCAGGATTTCCAGGAGCTCAGGAATTCCAGGAGCTCAGGAATTCCAGGAACTCAGGAATTCCAGGAAATCAGGTTTTCCAGGAGCTCAGGAATCCCAGGAGCTCAGGAATCCCAGGAAATCAGGAATTCCTGCACACACAAGGGCTCCCCAAGCACAGGGGAGCTGGGAATTTGCCAAGGAAGCAATTACAAGAGATCAGCTGCTAGCAGCCAGAAGAGGCGATGACCGCCATAAAACACCAAATTTGGGTGAGGTTCTTGTTTTGGGGTTTTGTTTACTTGTTAAATAATTTAAATAAATAAAATAAATAAATAAATAAAAATTAAAGGAGAGAGTGAAACCCTTTCAAGCTTATCTAAGAATTACATGAACTGGGAATGTAAATTTACCAACAGTTTTGGTTGCAAGTTAAGGATATTACAAATGCAGTTGCACTGCAGAAATCACAAAGATGGGGAAAAAATCCTACATTTTAAACAAAACTTTCAAAGTTGCTTAAGGATATTGCTATCCAATACCCAACGCAGTGCAAGAAAAATGGGCCTCCAAAACCCCTGAAAAGACTTTGAAAATCTGTTCCTTATGTGGTGCTGAAGTTTCAGTACAAACACAGAAAGCAATTTGTTGGCAAGAAAGCTCTGTACAGTCAGGTTTTAATTATTTCTGACAGATTATCATCACTTACCCTGGAAGCTCTGGTGGCTCAGACAGCAAGGGGATATATTCTTTTCATTAGAGCTGGACAAAGGTGAATAGCTAAAAACTGCACATTCTATCATGAGCAGAAGTACTGAGGTTTTGTTTGCTGTGATTCAAGGAGCCATTTCAGTGTGAGTGATCCAGGAATATTCAGAGATCCACACTGAAAAGTTGTACCATGGACAATCCCTCTATTGACACAAATGTGCATTCACCACAGTGGTGTCCAACAGCAATGTTTGGGCATGCACCTCTTATTCATGTTTCACTTCTTTTATCATGACCACAAATGCTTAATACTTGGGAAAATATTTTGTAAATCCACCGCATGAGAAATTATTTACACGTGATTTTGATAATAATTAAAAAATTTTAAAAAGAGGCTCACAAAGGGTAAGGGAAGAAAAGGAAAGATGATTGCAGCCCAAATAAAGATAAGACACTTCCAGCCTAAGGCCCAGGACAGGCTCAGGGAGCAGATGGGACTAAAACTGCTCCAGTCTCAGTCTCACCAAGGCAGGGGCTCCCACAAAGGAAAAGCTGGATCTATGGGGTGAGACAGAGGAGCAGATGAGTGGCTTTGTAAAATGCTGTGGTTCAAACACTCACCCCATGCACAGAGGGGCAGGGGAACAGGCTTACAGTCAGGGGTCCTGCTGCTGCTGCAAACGTGCTGAAATGTTCCAGTGGCAGAGCACTGCCAGACTGGATGGCCCCATCACACCCTGGGTTTGGATTATATAGATCAACAGCTATGATTTCACAGCCAGAATTTCCCCCTGCCATGCACCACTGGGAGGAAGACCCTTTGTTTCAATTGCCACAAACACAGCTGTGTTTATCCAGGATTCTTACAGCCACTCAGTGAGGTGTCCATGCCAGGCTGAACCACCCATTCTGTTAAATATGATCTTCAGTCTAATCAATTAACAAGTCACAGCTTTATGAAAACACAATAACCCATGAGGAAAGAGAAAATAAAACTACAGTGAGTAATCTAAAGAGCAGCACTGATTTTTGCTTTTTTATGTACCTTGTTTCCTTTTAAAATCTTCCACGAAACACTAAAACCCGTTAACACTAAACTCTTTAACATAAAAATACTAAATTCTTTTTACTTAATTTACAGTAGCTGTACAAACACAACCCTATCCAATCAAACCCAACAGGACTGCTCATACAACTTGTTAAATGATGGAATTCCTTCAGCTGGCAAGCATAACAGAGAATTCCTCTCAGTGAGCAGCAAGAGAAGCAAACTGATGCATGTGGTATCCAAAGAAGAGTCCTCTGCCTCCTTTTCCCACCTGTCAAGGCTCACTGCAGTTTGAAAGAGCCAAGAACAGCCCAGCCACCACACCATGGCACAGGCGCCTCCAGAAGCTGCACAGGAACCCCAGCAGCATTTTTCAATCCATCACCCCCCATTTACCCGACTTCAAAGGCTGCTCCAGACACACACCAGGGTGGGATGAGCACTGCTGTTATCCTAAGGGAAGATACAAGACCCTGGTTTGAGGGAGCAAAGCATCTATGCCTGGTGTTGCACAGACATTTGAGTTGTATATGGCCTTGTTTGAATTGTCACTGTTCCTCAAGGTTGGTGCCATGGCAGCAAAAGACAAGCCCTGCTCGGGACAGTCCCAGCCTGGTGGCACCAGCAGAGAGCTCTGCCCGGCTGCCAAGGCCACTGGAGCGTCCAGAGGTGCTGCAAGTCACATTCAGAGCACAGCAAGCAAATGACAGCATCTCCCTCCCTGCAGGTGAAGAGGGCAGACTCTGCTTTCTCTTTCTCCAGGCACACACAGACCTTGATGTCTCCTGGGGACTCCCAGATTTTTTAGTGTGTATTCACATATTTTCAGAGGGATCACTTTGTTTTGCTTCAACAGCAAAATGGATTTTAGATGAAACTCTTTTTGTGTCAGGAGAAACTAGTGAATAACATGAAGGCCGTATGTAATAAATACCAAAATCCTGGTAATTTTGCTGGCAGCCAAGGAAAGCTGCTGCAGCAGAGGCATGAGAAGCAGCATGTTCTCCAGAGTGTCTAGGAATATTCTTATGAGAGAGTTTAAATGCAGCAGTTCTCTGCCAAAATCCCACCCCGTGTCATTCTGCCAATGCCAGAGGTGTGAGGACAGCTGATGATGGTGCCTCATCTCCTTTAGTATGGGGCCTGAGAATCCTCCTCTGTCAATCTGTATTTTTAAGATAGCAAACTTTGTCAGACCTTGAACAAAAATCAATCCAAGGAAACTTCCCAAAACACAGGAAGATTTCTTTACTTTGGTCAGTTCCCCACTCTGAATTGCCATGAGGCTTTACAGGCAGCTCCAGCTCGGGGTGAGGGTGCAGAAGGGGGATGGGGGCTGCCTGTGCCTGTCTGGCACTGAGCAGGAGGCTGGCACATCCCCACTCCACCCCATCAGCCATCTCAGAGGGGACACAGGCACTGTGGGGGAATGCTGAGCTGCAGCTGCTCACTCAGAGGCTTGCAGGACCTTCAGAAAATAATGTACGGTCCTTCAGAAAATGGTTATCCCTTATTTCAAACAGTTCAAATTCACAGAAAACGTTTCTCTGGCAAAGAGCAAACTTATCAGCATGTTAAAGACAAAACAAACAACATACACAACAGAAGCCAAGCACAAACTTACATTTTTGTCATTAATTCTTCCAGAACATGATTGTCACCTGTTATCCCCCAGATTCCAGACATCCAGGCATACACCTGGAAATAAACATTTCATCTGTAACATACTACAGATATAAACCTTTCAGCACTTTCAGTTATTCTGAAACCTTCACCAGTCTGATTTTGCAGGAGGAAAGCAGAGGCTTGAGTGCCTGTCCATCCAAGGCACAACCTTCCAAGTTGAAGCACTCGACTGAGAGGGCTGGTCCTGCCATGGGCTCCTGCCATGTGGGGAATCATGCACTTGCTTGCCCTTACAAACATTTCTTCCCACAAAGGAGAGCAAATTTTCACATTAACCTCACTTTGTTGTTCTCAGAACAATACAGTCTCTATTCAAAAACCTGGTTTATTACAGGAAATTGCAAAGGGGTAAAACATCTTTTTCTTGGTCTGTCCTCAGTGGGTTGTGATTCAATGTTCTCCTTGAGCTTACAAGTTCTTGCACTGCTGGTGATAAAATCTGGTGAATGTGGTGCTCTTCAGACATTGTTTTGTTTTCTTGTACGGAGAACAAAGGCTGAGGCAGCCCAGCAGCTTGGAGCCGTGTAGGTGTCCCTTTCTTTCCCTTCGTTTCCAGGCCAGGACACCCATTTCGGGGAGTGTCCCACACCTGCCTGCCACACCCAGCTGTGGGTAACGTCAGCTGCACACGCAGGGACACAGCAATTCCATCATTTCCTGACTGTGTAGCCTTCATTACGTTTTGTGGTGGTTTTAGTGTCCCGACATTTAGTTCAGATAAAAGCAGTCTGTAGGGTTAAATGAGGTTCAGAGACAGAAAGGCGGCGATAGTTCAGAGCTGTGCCAGCCCCTCCCCGCAGCGGGGGCTGCGCTGGGTAAAACTCACGGGCAGCACTCGGGGCTGTCACTGCAGCCACTGCAGCCCTTGGGGACAGCGACCCGGGCACCGCGGGGCCGACATCCAGCCCCGATGGGATCGGGGCAGGCGGCAGCGAGGTGAGGGGACAGTCGCAGCGCAGCCCGTCCGGGCTCCCAGCGGCGACAGCCTGGTGCCATCTACTGCCAGCTCCCTTCCGTGACATCCCCGTCCTGTCCCCATCCCCGTCCTATCCCTGTCTTATCCCCGTCCTGTCCCCATCCTGTCCTCGTCCCCATCACCTTCCCTGTCCCTGTCCCCATCCCTGTTTCGATCCTCATCCTCATCGTCATCCTCATCCTCATTCCCATCTTATCCCCGTCCCCATCCCCAGACTCAGCACTTGTGCCTCAGCGCCCACACTGTCCTGTGCCACTGCATCCACACCTGTCCTGTGCCACACCCACACCTGCCCCATGTCACACCCACACGTGCCCCGTGCCACACCTGTCCTGTGCCACACCCACACCTGTCCTGTGTGACATCTGTCCTGTGCCACACCCACACCTGTCCTGTGCCACACCTGTCCTGTGTCACACCTGCCCCGTGCCACATCCACACCTGCCCGCCCCAGCCCCCTCTGCCAGTGATGCAATCCTGGGACTTGGTTTGAAAACCAAATCATCAATGCTCCACCTCTGAGGCAGTCAATAACAACAATAAAAACAATAACAATAACAATTGTATTTTCACATCCCAAAGACTTTAAATTCCATCCTAATGAAGTCATGAGTATGTAAGCTTGCAGCTCTAACTAGAAATTGTACTAAAATCAAGGGTAACTTAATTTGTAAGCTAATTTATCCTTTTATAATTGTATGAATGTAGTTTTTGGTGACAAAATCAATAGTGAAAGGACAATCAAAATATGAAAAAGCATAGTACTATATAATACAATCTTTAAATGTTGCAAAACACTAGGTTCACACTGTAAATGTAAAGTTATTGCTTATAGTAATTATAATAATTAAAAATAATATATTGAAATATAAAAATAATACCTTCCAACTAGAAAAAAAATCCACTCCCTAAACAACGCACTGCTGAAATGCTACAGCAGCTGCAATTTTAGCAATGTTTGGGAATTTTTGCTGCTCGAGAAGCGGCAGCAAGGAGCGCAGAGGCACCGCAGCCACCCAGGAGCGCTCCTGCTGCGGGAGCCAGCCCGGCTCATTGTGCTCTGCTGTCAAAGCCGGCTCTCCCCACATCAGAGTTTAACAAATAAAATACTAAAACAGCAGTCAGTGTTGACAAAGAGCAGTGCTTTAATCCACAATTATCCTTGTAACTCTTACTACTCCTTTTATCATCCATTAGCTTTGACTCCCATTATCCCATCAAGAACTGTGTCAACGCTTTTGTCCCTGAGGATTTCCCACACTACCAGGATCTGACAGACAAGCCTGAGTGCTAAGCAGGATCATTACCTCTTAAATCCACTTATCTGATCCACTGAATAGTAAATTGAAAAGCTCATTAACAGCAACAATCTGATTTGTTTTCACGTGTGACAGGGTCATTCCAAGTCAGCGTGAATATAGCACTCGCAATAAAAACTTCCCCATCTACAGCGTGGCAAATTGTAAGCTAAAATAAATATGATATTTTAAACACCTTCTTCAAAATCCTTTTCAGAACCCACACATGCTCTTAGCATATAAAAATAGAAAAGCAATCCCCTCCCACCACAGCAATGCAGTGCCCCTGGACTTCTAAGCGCTATGAAAAATTAATGATAAAGCATTTTGGACATATAATAATAAAACACACTTCAACAACAAAGGCTGTGCTACATATTCAAAAGCAGAGAGAACCCCTGCTGAAAGGGCTGGAGAGAGCTGTGGAGGTGATCTCATCCTCTGCTTAGGTCCTTCAGGGAGCCCCAGGGCTGGAGCCACGGGGCCCCCCACAGCAAGGAGCCCAGGAGCAGGGTGTGACATTCCAGTGGGGAGCCCTTGCTTCAAGAGTCCTGGCCAACACTGCACGATGAGTCCCAGATCCTCACAGCTCCAAGATTTACAGCCCCAAAGGAGAATTCCATGTCAATGCAGTGCTGTGTGACCAAAGCATTCATGGTTGACAGAGCAGCACCCCCAGCTCACCTCCACACACCTGGCACCTGAGGGGAGCACTCACGAGTCCAGGGGAGGCTGTGATGTTCCACAGCTCCAGGAACACACCCAGGCTCTCATTCCAGTTGGAGATGGGGGCACCTCTGCCCTCAGTCCCCAGGGGCACTGCTGTGGTCAGAGGTGACAGCATGGCCATGGCATGAAGAGAAAGAGCAGACCAGCAAAACACCTTCAGTACTGCTCAGTAACAGCTTCAAACACACTGAACCAGGGAGAAAGCAAAGCATCCAGATATCCTTCCTGTTTCTGTTTGTACTGCTATCACCACCTCGGTGCATTGGGACCCTGACAGGAGACAGCAGATCCACAAGAATTCACAAGCTCTGGTGCCAAGATTTTTTGGGGGGAATTTTTTAATTACCCAGGAAATGTTATGAAATCACAGAAAGATAAGGTTTGGAAGGGACTTTGAAGCCCTCCCTGTCCCAGGCTGCTCCAGCCCCAATGTCCAACCTGGCCTTGGGCACTGTCAGGGATCCAGGGGCAGGCACAGCAAATCTGGGCTATCACTTGTTCAAGTTACATAAACATGCACTTCCCAGCTCCCTGAACTGTCCCAAAAGGACAAGAAAATAAAACATGGATGCAATGTTTTATAAACCAAAATACCTGCATGTAAATAGTGACCAAGAAAATAGAAATAATTCAGTAATCGCATCAAAACTTTATTTCGTCTTCCCTACTCTTTGGCCTCAGATACGTTTAACTTTGCTTTGCCTTTGGAGGTCTTCTCTTTTTGGCACTATCATTATAACTCTGAAGAAGCTAATTATATCAATTCTTAAATGTGAAGCAGATTACAGAACTGGGAAGCTCAGAATATGAGTTCCTAAAGGTTGTATGGCTCTGTAATGACAGTCACAGAAATTCAATAACAGCACTGTATGGAATGTACTCAAACACACCCCATGAAACAAATTAAAACAGAGCAATGAATCTCTCACACTGTGCAAATAAGAAAACACAAGAAAATGTTAGTTTCTACAGTTTTCATAAGGGCTATTATAATGAATTAAGATTTTGGATAATGAATCTTCAGAAGATTACAGTAAAGTTATTACCCGTAGGCACAGTGTAAATGCTGAGGATATTATAACTTCCTTGAAGCTCTCCAGGCCTCGCTGCAGAGAACTATCACAGCAACATTAAAGCATTTTGTCATGAGCACTGAGGGCAGCAGCAGACCTGCAGCACATTTCCCTGAGCCTGGCAGGGCCGAGCACATGGAGGGGAGCCTGTGTGTCCCCAGGGGGTTTGGGAACCCAAACAGAGCAGGGGGATCCCACCTTCCTGACCAAGCACCCACCAAACCTCCACACTAACTGCAGGTGGATATGTCGTACTGAGTGCCACAACACATTTTGTAATTTCCACTGCTTTTTAAATCACACTCAGGTATTTGTTTTTCAGCACTTAACAGCTCCATTATAACACAGCAGAAATCCAGCTCCACACCCCACAGACAGCTTCAGGAAATGGGAACTCAATCCCCTAACCAGACTATCAGGGTGCCAGACTCTCCTGATCAAACTGAGCCTTCACCTAAACCAAGAGAATGAGCTATATGTCAGATTAAACACTCCAAACGAGGGAACTCTCCAAGAGGCCATGAGGAAATGGCTCAGTCAGCTCAGACAGGAGCTCTGAAGGCTCAGTCAGCTCCATCAGGGGCTCTGAAGGCTCACTCAGCTCCATCAGGGGCTCTGAAGGCTCAGGGGGCTTTCAGCTGCTTTGGTCATGGGGTCCTGTCCCATGCACTGCTACCTGTGTTTGTAACACCAATCACACAAATGATGCAGATTAGTTATTGTGCTATCCCTAAACCTAGCTTAAAACACTGCATAAAGTTATCCTCAGCTGAAAGGGAGGATACCTTTACTACAACACACCATTAAAAATCAGGAGATGGTTATTGTTGTGGTATAGGGGAAACGGTAAATGTGTGGCTCACTGCTATGGATGTTATTCCCCCCCAGTCTGCTGAAACGCTCTGCCATGACAAGCTCAGACAGTAAGAGGCATTAACAGTTCCCACAAGGGCTGTTTTCCAGGCCCTGGTCCCCAATCCTTCCCTGTTAGTTGGAGGATTCAGAGGAATCTGGGGTGCCAGGGTGATTAACTCCCTGCTTCCTGCTCTGTCAAATGCCAGCAAGAAACCTTCTCTTACATGGAAATTGATCTCTATTTCAATTGCTATCTCTCAGCTTTTATTTACTTAGTTATTTATTTCTCCCTTTCTTAGTCGCTGTTTTCTGAAAATCTTGAAAGAAAGATGTACAACTCTGCTGAAATTATTCAGGAGACCTACTATGAACTAACTGCTCTTACTACTGATGCAGCCTGAGAAGCATTCTCTGTGAAAAACAGAGAAGAGGAAAAAAGATATGGGTTTATCTGCTGGGTTTTCAGTTAGCCATTAGTTAAAAGGATGCTTAGCTTAAATAGTTTTGTTTACACTTCCATTTTTGTTGTGCACTGTTAGAGTTTTAATTCCACTGTCTCTTGTGCTCCCCTTCAGGGCTTAAAGAACAGATATTACAGTGAAAACAGGAATACTATTAACAGCTGTTACTTTTTGAACGTTCTTCTGAAGATTCTTAGTTTTTGCAGGTCACTTCTGGGCTGCACTTTCCATCAGAGCTATACACCGCACTGCAGAAATCCAAGCCACATATGCAGTCAAGGATTTGCTTAACAATTGCCAAAATGTTGGTTTAGAATCCTTGGTGATTGAAATGAAGCACTACTGGGCAGTTACAAGAGTGTGTTTGTGCCAGTCAGAACACTCCCAAAGATCCAGAGTTGCAGGTACTTGAATAGCAGTAATTCACACTCTGACTTGCCCCTGTAACTATTACAAGTGGGCAGCTGAATTTTATTCAGATGCTGAATTGTATCTGAATGAGTGGCCCACTCAGCACACTCATGGGCAATAAACACCAACACCCAAGAACTGACATCACTTTGGCACATTAAAACAAGGCATAAAAATCACAGCTATTCAGAATAGCTCTAAAATCTCTATATCCAAAACTATTGCACTGTACTGACCAACAGCACTGCAGGTGCTCTGCATCTCCAGACTGAGCCTTGGCACATGAAATTCAGCAGGTTCACATCTTCTGAAGAGGCTTTGCACCAGGGCTGTACACGACAGTGCTTCTGCACATTTATCCCAGGGCATAAAGAGAGGTGTTATAGCCACCACAGCTAATACCAGCAATTTGAACAAGCCTCTTTGGCAAGCCAGAAATAAGATAATTGTTCAACATAGGCCGGCTCCTCTGAAATAGTGGCAGCATTGCCTCTAATTATAGACATCTGTCATTGCTAGCCACTCAGCAGTAACCCTGACATCAATATACAACGATACCAGCAGCGCCTGAGGCACAGCACTGGAGCAGGGGAGGCGGGCAATCATCTGCTCAGCCCCACGATCTGTCACGGGCTTCTGGCCACAAATAGCTCTTGTGTTTTGTATCCTTAGGATAATATGTTGATTTATCTCAGATCCTCTAATATTTACAGTCTAGGCCATCTACTAAAGCTCAGGAACAAACGTGCTGGCTGGTGGGTGCAGTCACTGCACCATCGCTCAAGTGCCAGCTCCTGGGCACACACCTGTGCCCAGCCTGCCTCCCCAGCCCCACCTGGGCACTCCCAGTGCAGGGCATGGCTGTGGCTGTGCCCCCACCAGCCCACATCTCACCTGCCAGCCTACAGGGAGATTTCAGTCTGAGCCCAGAGAATTTCTGTGCAAAGCCAGCACAGTGAGCTCCAGCATCCCAGAGCTCCCTGTGTCTGTACAGACGAGGGAAGTTCTGCAGAATTATCCTCAATGTGCAATTTTGAAACAGAAATTGCATTAATGCTATGAAGTATGCTTACACATTAAATACTTCCCCACTGCTGAAAGGCCACCTGACATATGCTGTTAACCAAGAAATACAGTTTCTTGAAATGTGCAGCTAAACATGGATAATTCTTTTTTAATTCTAGGGTGAAAATCATGCTGCAGCCCTCAGTCTTTTTTTATTTTTTGTCTTCATTTGAAAATCCATCCAAGAAAGGGGCAAAAAAGACTGTAATTCTAAACGAATTAGGAATTGACTTCCTTACAATTATCTTAATTTGTTATTAACAAAACCAAGATTTCTTAGTATGATTCACAACAGCCTGTGCTAAGGAGAAACTATTAATTACTCGATAGACAGTTAGCTTTCAAGTGAGCTGCATTTTAAAAACCTCCTTTAAAATACAATTGCTAAATGCCTTACAGTGCTGTAATGTGAGACAGGTTCAAATCTTATTACTTCACTGAAATTAAAACCTAAGTTTTAATACTGTTCAAGTCGAACAATGATTCCACACTTTATTGCTTTTGAAATCCCTTGATGATCATAGGAAAAAATGCCCTCGAGAAAAAGAGACTCTGTTTTCGATAAACAGAAAATACAGTTTGCACTCTTAGCCTCTTTGTCATCACAAAAAAGGATTTAATGCCAATTCTTTAAAAAAAGACTTTTTTCACAAAATGTGCACCTTGTGTGCCATTTGTAAAATCAGCTCACTTTCTTTTATTTATTACTGCAGCGCAGCAAGGCAATAAAGCAGCTACTGATAGCTAATAAATTACATGCCTTTTAAAACAATTCTCCAGCTACAAAAACTTGTTCTACAAAGGCTTACATTTACATGGTACATCGTGTGAAGTGTCTACATTTATGTTCTGCTTAGCCACATAAATCAAATCTGACCCTTTATTAAACAGACAAGCACAAACCAGGGGCTCCATGTAAGATTAAACAAAAGGTAACTTTTAAAGGCTTTCCTACAGATTTACATAACTGAACAGAAAATTTGCACCAGCAGTTCAGGTGAAAGTATTTTTTAAATAAATTGCATTTTTAATTAATGCCCTTCAAGATATACCTTCAGGAAAAAAATGGTGAGCACCATTTTTCAATTACAGCATGATAACACTGATTTACACCTGGATCTAAAAATTAAATACGGTTCTCAATAATAATTACAACATATCACTGTAATATAAAACAATAATTCTCCAGCACATACCATGCAAATCACAATTTGTATTTTTAATTAAACAAAGTATCAGAGCTTTGGGAAAGCATTTCTTTGTTAAAACAGATTTAAAACAAAAAACCCTGCAGTTTTTTTTCATCATGCATCTCTCTAAGAAATGTTTTCAATTACGCATGTCTATTAACTCCTTGAACTGCTCCGAAATAGTTTTTCTCCGTGGCCAGCCCAGCCCTCACTGCTGGTGGCACAGAGAGCTGATGTGCAGTCTTTGCCTTCCCATCTGCATTATTTTGGGGCTGAGGTGCTGCACTACTTTCATGAATTTGTCCCTTACAATTTGATTGTCTCATGAATCATTAAACCAAGCATTACTTTCCTTTTAATTGCCTCTATATCGCATTGCACCTAAAATTCAGACGTATAGTTGAAACATTATTTCCTCCACTCACAATGATTTTACAGCTCCTGAAGCTTTGGTTTTGCTTTGCTCACACAACTTTCCCCCGTAGTTCCGAAATGACAGTTCTTTAACTGAGCATGGAAACAGATCTTAACTCCTTGCTCGTCAAACCACTGAAGACATTGCTGTTCCTGTTCAGATAACTGCCCTGACATGTCAGTGGGGTTTGGCAGCACCAGAATTCCTCCCACCCATCCATCACTCTGAATTGAGATGCTGGGGGGCACATTTCTCACTGGCCATGCACTGCTTGATGCAAAATTAAATGGGAAATAGTTTTCAGACACTTTCCCACTCCTCTAATCCTAGGTTTACCTTGATAAGCTGTGCTTTCTTGTATTTTGCATCAGTGGTTAAAACACCAAGACAAAGACATTCCTTATCTAAAGCAGACACAACCAAGATTTAACAAACCTTGGCCAGGAAAACAAACAAAACAGAGCCTGTGGTTTCCTAATTCAGGTTAGTCTGTCTACTTGTGGGGATGAAATATTGGTGCAATTTTAAGATGGTTGAGAACAACAAGTGAATGAAGCCTGGTGTGTCTGTACCAGGAGAGTCCTTTGAGGAACAGGAGTCCTCAAAGAAAAGAGGATTTAATAAGATAGACCCTTAAAAACTACAGTTTGGTCCAAGAGGAGTTACAGATACTTTTAAATATGAAAACACAGTGATACTCAGATACTGAAAATTCATCAACTCTGAATTTCACCCAAGAATTCAAGCTAAAACACAGGACACTGAAATCAAGCAAGAGCTCAGAAAAAAGGAATTATCTAGTCTGACCTATGAGAACACAAAATATTTGGGCGGTGTAATTTAAAGGGAAAGTTGTCAGTCTTTAACTTTTACTGAAATTAGGAAACTAAAAACATAGCCAAAATTTGACAGAGCATACTATTAGTCACAAAAAATCCAAACACAAACATGCTGTACAGATAACATAGCAATAGATCCAGCTCTGGATCACCAGCAGGGAGCAGAATTATGGTTACATGAGTATTTATTGAAAAGCTTGCAAAAGTAATAAAAACTAATGAAACCAATCAATCAAAATTGGTCAAGAACCTTGATCAGTGATTATTCTCAGTAACACATGGGGAGCTTCAGCTGCAGCCTTTGAGGCTGAAGTTGGAAACAAAGGGTGACACGCTGGAGCTGTGCACAGGAAGGCACAGCCTGGCTCTGGCTCTGGCTCTGGCTCTGGCTCTGGCTCTGCTCTGGCTCTGGCTCTGGCTCTGGCTCTGCTCGGCTCTGGCTCTGGCTCTGGCTCTGGCTCTGGCTCTGGCTTTGGTGTGGCTCTGGCTCTGGCTCTGGCTCTGGCTCTGGCTCTAGTCTGGCTCTGGTCTGGCTCTGGCTCTGGCTCTGGCTCTGGCTCTGGTCTGGCTCTGGCTCTGGCTCTGGTCTGGCTCTGGCTCTGGCTCTGGCTCTGGTCTGGTGTGGCTCTGGCTCTGGCTCTGGCTCTGGCTCTAGCTCTGGCTCTGGCTCTGGTTTTGGCTTTGGCTCTGCTCTGGCTCTGGCTCTGGCTCTGGTCTGGCTCTGGCTCTGGCTCTGGTTTTGGCTTTGGCTCTGGCTCTGGTTTTGGCTTTGGCTCTGCTCTGGCTCTGGCTCTGGCTCTGGTCTGGCTCTGGCTCTGGCTCTGGCTCTGGCTTTGGCTCTGCTCTGGCTCTGGCTCTGGCTCTGGCTCTGGCTCTGGCTCTGGTGTGGCTCTGGCTCTGGCTCTGGCTCTGGCTCTGGTGTGGCTCTGGCTCTGGCTCTGGCTCTGGCTCTGGCTCTAGTCTGGCTCTGGTCTGGCTCTGGTCTGGCTCTGGCTCTGGCTCTGGCTCTGGCTCTGGTCTGGCTCTGGCTCTGGCTCTGGCTCTGGCTCTGGTGTGGCTCTGGCTCTGGCTCTGGCTCTGGCTCTAGTCTGGCTCTGGTCTGGCTCTGGTCTGGCTCTGGCTCTGGCTCTGGCTCTGGCTCTGGTCTGGCTCTGGCTCTGGCTCTGGTCTGGCTCTGGCTCTGGCTCTGGTTTTGGCTTTGGCTCTGCTCTGGCTCTGGCTCTGGCTCTGGCTCTGGCTCTGGCTCTGGCTTTGGCTCTGGTCTGGCTCTGGCTCTGGCTCTGGCTCTGGCTCTGGCTTTGGCTTTGGCTCTGCTCTGGCTCTGGCTCTGGCTCTGGCACAGACTGCCAGCAGGCTGAGAGGGACAAGTGCAGGGCAGGGCAGTGAGGGCTGACCCAGCGAGGGGGCACACACAGGGAAGGACGGGGGCTGCTGCTGAGCAGCCAAACAGGAGCTGCAGGTGCCCAGGAGAGCACTCAGAGCCCTCCACCCAGCCCTGGGCTCCTGCAGGACCCACACCTGGGTCTGCCACAGCACTGCAGCTGCAGCCAGGGGCTGCTGACCCACCCTTAACCTATGAGATACTGCAAAACTCCATTTTTTAGTTCCTATAATTCAGCACACATATTGACATCATTATGTTAATATCTAAATAACCATCTGTTACTGTTATTCAGCAGAAATTGCTTATTAAAGAAAGTACATAAACTAAAATAGACTTGTGCTGTTAAGAGCTCATTCAAAGCTAGTCTATTCTATTAATGTTGCTTAAATCTTCAGATTCTGTGCACATTCTCATAAAATCTAAAATAATACGATTTTATATTGACTTACATACTAAAGTTTTTAGGTATCTTGTGATCAGCCACTTTATTGTGTAGATGATATCTATACAAATCATTTAATACTTAAATTGATATAAAACTCTGCTTCAGAAATAAAACTTCAGTTCCCAGAAGACATCTTTCTCAATAGAGCTACATGCCTCAAGAAACAACTCGTCAGTGGTGAGAATGCTCTGGAGAAATAACATGGAACCTTCCTCATGGCCTTCCTAACTGCAGTTCTTTGATCCAAATTGATGCCAACTGCCAACTCTTCCAACGAACAGGATACAGATGAAACCTGTGTGGAACACAACACTGAAACTCTTGGGGTATTTCCCCCTCCTTTCTGCAGAAGGGCAAGTGGGAGAAGGCAGAACCGTTTGCCTTTCTGTGATGTGTAACAAAAGTGCAGTTAGGTCTGAAAAGTGTACTTCAAAAATCTATTTCTGTATGTGAAGCAGACCCACATCAGGACATCACTAACATTTTTGATTATAAGCACACAAAAGCAAATGTCAGAGAGATCTCTGTATGGTCTGATAAAAATAATTTTGTGAGGATGCACGTATCTAATGAAATATGAAGCATAGCCCAACTGCTGTTTGTTCTGCAAATTTGATTTCAGGATAGGAAAATGGTTGTAGACAAGATAAGGGTCTCCACTGCCCAGCCTGAACAGTGCCTGGGTGAGACAGCTTATCACTGCTCCTTCCTGTGCAGATGCACAGACATGCACCAGTTGTTCTGCTTCTGCTAATCCAGTTAGGTATGAAAATCACACCCTGCTACAGCACACACTGACAAAGTCTAACACAGACCTGAAACAGATGCTCTGGAGAAAAGGTTTATTTTTAGTTTTGTTTTAACTAAAATACACCTCTCACCTAAGTGGAAAAAGCGCCAAACCTTCCTAAACTCAAGTACTCCACAAAGGAACCCAAGTGCTACTGCTTCAAACATTAAGGTTGCTACTCCTGCATTTTTTACCACATAAGAAGCCAAGGAAGCCACTGGCCCCGGGGACATCTCTGGATACTAAAAAGGAATATTCAATAATTAACAATGGCTCATGACTTCGTTGTGTGAGAGAAGCAGGGTTGTGAAAGCTTTAGGACACCTGAGAACAAAAGGGACAGTCGAGGTTCCACTCGGTGATCATAAAGGATGGCAGCCTCAGAGCATGTTCCTCCTTCCTCTCACACAGCTTCATATTCGTGCTTTTGGAAAAAATGTTCCAACAAGAAGGCTTTCCATACTATTATTTATTACCTACCTTCACTCAGCTGTTATCAGTTTGAAGCTACTGATATTTTTCCGGGGTGAAAGTGCTGCTGTGATGAGTTGTACTCCTAAAAACTGCTGAAGGAAATTTATGAAATGTCTTAATTTAACTACAGAATCTTAGGTTTAAATTGAGAGGGGGATATTTTTTCTTTTTTTGGCCCAAAGTAGACAAACATTTCATTTCGTTCCCTAAGTCTATTCACAGAGCCATCCCCATGTTAAGAAGGAGCCGCCCGGTGTGGATGCCCCAGAGCATCCCGCACCGTCCTGTCCGGCTCTCCAGGGCGCCCTGCACAGCCCTGTGAGGATGTTCGGCACTCCAGGGCATCCTGCGCCGCCCTGTGAGGATGTTCGGCACTCCAGGGCGCCCTGCACAGCCCTGTGAGGATGTTCAGCTCTCCAGGGCACCCTGCGCCGCCCTGTGAGGATGTTCAGCTCTCCAGGGCACCATGCCCCTCCCTGCCCGGCTCTCCAGGGCATGCCGCCCCCTCGCAGCCGCCCTTCCAGAGCTCAGTGCCACTAGAGGGCTCACACTTGGGTGTGAAATCACACACGTTCCTAGGCGGGACTGAAGTTTACGGAATCTGCATGATTCTCTACTAAAATTCTCTTACACACAGAAATCATTGTTGCCAAACAAGTTTTTGGGCCATGGTTTAACTGAAGTAAAGACTGGAAATGCTCACCAATCGGCTGTGCAGCTGGAGAGCTGAGTTGGCGCAGGATTACCCCTGGAAAACAAACCTCTGCCTCCCTTGCTGTGGGCACCGGGATCCACAGTAAATGCAGGGCGGTCGGTGCCATGCTGTGCCATGGCTCACCACAACGGTACTTCTTTAGCTGTAGGTTTTATTGGGATGATCATACTCAATAACTGCAGGAGTGGCAGGGCTGCAGCCCCTGAACGGCCTCATGAGGTGAGCAGCAGCAGAGCCGATCCTCTCCGAGATCAGCAGAGCTGATCCTGCCCTCCTGACCCCCATGGGACGGGGAGGCAGCGAGTCCTGCAGGGCTCCAGATGAGCCCGGGGCCAGCAGCAGCAGGGCAGCCCCAGGACCAGCCCCAGGACCAGTCCCAATCCCAGCCCCAGTCCCAGCCCCAGCCCCAGTCCCAGCCCCAGCCCCAGCTCCAGCCCCAGCCCCAGCCCCAGCCTCAGGACCAGCCCCAGTCCCAGCACTAGCCCCAATCCCAGCACCAGTCCCAGGACCAGCCCCAGCCCCAGTCCCAGGACCAGCCCCAGCCCCAGTCCCAGCACCAGCCCCAGGACCAGCCCCAGGACCAGCCCCAGGACCAGCCCCAGCATCAGCCCCAGTCCCAGCACCAGCCCCAATCCCAGCACCAGCCCCAGGACCAGCCCCAGCATCAGCCCCAGCACCAGCCCCAGTCCCAGCACCAGCCCCACGACCAGCACCAGCACCACGACCAGGACCAGCACCAGCCCCACGACCAGGACCAGCCCCAGCATCAGCCCCAGGACCAGCACTAGCCCCAGGACTAGCACCAGGACCAGCCCCACCACCAGCCCCAGCATCAGCCCCAGCACCAGCCCCAGTCCCAGCACCAGCCCCACGACCAGCACCAGCCCCACGACCAGGACCAGCCCCAGCATCAGCCCCAGGACCAGCACTAGCCCCAGGACTAGCACCAGGACCAGCCCCACCACCAGCCCCAGCATCAGCCCCAGCACCAGCCCCAGTCCCAGCACCAGCCCCACGACCAGCACCAGCACCACGACCAGGACCAGCACCAGCCCCACGACCAGGACCAGCCCCAGCATCAGCCCCAGGACCAGCACTAGCCCCAGGACTAGCACCAGGACCAGCCCCACCACCAGCCCCAGCTCCAGCCCCAGTCCCAGTCCCAATCCCAGTCCCAGTCCCAGCCCCAGTCCCAGTCCCAGCCCCAGTCCAGTCCCAGCCCCAGTCCCAGTCCCAGTCCCAGTCCCAGCCCCAGTCCCAGTCCCAGCCCCAGGACCAGCAGAGCAGGGCTGGTTGAACGGCATCAACTGCAGGCAAAGGAAATGCATTATGCATGCACCAGATACCTACAGCGTGTTTTTATTCCTGTCCACATTGAGCTGTGCTCCAAGACAGCAAACCCAATGGGAGAGAGATATATCCATCAATTATTAAAGGAATTAAACAGAAAATATTTTGATGGCAAGCGATAGACTCCAAACATGTTTAATTTTAGAGCTAAAAAGCAGTACACTATATGTTTTAGGTAAAAAAATTAGTTGACAATGGATCCCATTTGACTTAAAAATCAACTAAATAAAAATTAACACAGCATGAGAACAAAATTAACAGTCTATGGGAGATGAATCCTCTATTGCACCTGTCCTCCACTGCAAAAGAACATCAGCCTGCCACTGATTATTTCTTTTTGACATGATTTATCACCTACTATTCTTTAAACTTGATAAAGCAAATTAATCTTTGATTGCAGGAGCCACTGGAGGTTGTCATTAGTCATGTAGTTTGGTGAGGCTGCATGTGTTTCATTTACCAGTCACAACGAAATGAAAGCCCAGCAGCCATCACTGCCTGCCTCAACTGCCTTCCTGACCCACCCAGGAGAAAAGACAACTGAATTCCAGACATGGGATATTAAGCAGCTACTCCAGGACTGACCCACATAAACAGAACAGAGGATTTCTTTTCCAGAAAGAGTGCTGATGCCCCCCAACTGATGTTCTCAGGAAGCAAATAAATTCTAATGAGCAACAATTTGATCTGATTAACATATATTTCAAGCTAGAAGTCTACCGAGTTGTATCAATAATGTGATTTTATGAATTAAAAAATGAAAATTGAACCTTAAATAATTGTGTACTCATCTAGAAGTCATACTGGAAAAATCTCAGCCAGCTGAACAAATGTGCACAAACTGAAATTCCCTGAAATCTGAGGGCTATGGCTGGGTGCCCAGCACGTTCCAGTGTCCTTGCCACACAATGCTCAGTCTCACTGCAGCTTTCTGTGCCAGCTCCCCCCGTGCCCACTGCTCCCCCTAGCTCAAACCCACCGTGCCCCTCTCCAGCTGTGAGGGTGGGAGCACCTGAAACAGGGACAAATGACAACTCTCATGGATTTTACTGACCACCCTTCACAGCATGGCACAGAGCCCCTCTGCAGCAAGCCCAGCTCCAGGATTCATCTCCTCAGCTCCAGGAGGTGGCTGGGACTTGGGGGGGCTGAGCACCCCGAGGGGACCCAGCCAGCCCGGGGCTTTTGGGGTGCTCTGAGCTCAGGGAACCCCAGGGAAGCTCTGCACAGACCTTCAGGGAGATGCTCCCCAGAGAGGGCCAGGAGCTGTGCAGGGACAACAGCCAGGAAGAAACAGTGGTGCAGAGCAGAGGAGTGTCCCAAAGCACGGGAACTGTCCCAAAGCACGGGAGTGTCCCAAAGAACAGGAATGTCCCAAAGCACAGGAACTGTCCCAAAGAACAGGAGCTGTCCCAGAGCACGGGAGTGTCCCAAAAGCGCAGGAGCAGTCCCAAAGCACAGGAACTGTCCCAAAGAACAGAAACTGTCCCAGAGCACGGGAGTGTCCCAAAGCATGGGAGTGTCCCATAGCACACGAACTGTCCCAAAGCACACGAACCGTCCCAAAGCACAGGAACTGTCCCAAAGCACAGGAACTGTCCCAAAGAACAGAAACTGTCCCAAAAAGCTGTCCCAAAAGCACAGGAACTGTCCCAAAGCACAGGAGTGTCCCAAAGAACAGGAACTGTCCCGAAGCACAGGAGCTGTCCCAAACACAGGAGCAGTCCCAAAGCAGAGGAGCTGTCCCAAATCAAGGCGTGTTTGCAATGTCTCTGTAATCCAGCCCCAGAGTCCAGAGCGGGCACAGCACACCCAGGGACACTGGGCACAGCATCAGGAAGGTCACAGAGCCAAGAGAACAAAGGAACATCATCAAACAACTCAGGGTGCTCCTAGTGATGCCATTAGTATTTGTATCGAAATTAATTGTTGCTACTTTGCGAAGAAATAGCTCAAGATATTTTTCACTGTCTGTCTACAGCATGAAAGTTAGATAAAGATTTACAAATTGCTGTGACGTGCTTAATTTGATGTGTTAGTATATTTGTTTGTTTGTTTCTAAACTGAGTAATTTGGAAGTGTTTATATGAAAATTACATTTCAGTGCCAGAGATGCAATTTGTATTCTAGAATTAATAGTAACAAATACAGATAATAACTGCAGGAAAAAAAAAATCCTCAGAAATATCACCACAGGAATCTGTAGATATTTGAGAAAGCAGAATAAAGAGAGTCACTGAACGGTGAATTATGAGTAGTAGTTTTCATATACAAATGCATTTTTAAAAAGTGAGAATCTCTGCATTCAGTAGATTTTCAACCTTTTTTTTCTTAGTTGCACAGATAATTTTATGTTTGTTTAACAGAAATACAAGTACAATAACTTACTATTCATATATAAATACACACTTATTGTTTGGTTCCATTGAGAAGCTATAAATTTCATCTATTGAACATTAGCTAAAAAATTACATGTGTTTATCATCTGGATTATTCTCAGATTAATAGAGATAAATGACAAAACATAATCAGCACCAACTCTGCAACTTAATCATTGCATCTGAGCTATAGGAGACACTTAATTACTCTCATTTACTAGGTGCAATCTAATGAGGAGACATTAGCCAAATGAAAAGAATGCAGTACAAACAAACAAAATAGTTATACCATCATTAAAAAGAAACTCTGACAGTGCAGGTGACAGCGTGCGCAGGATAAATTACCATAATGTCCTAAATGCTGAGCTGTCAGCAGCTAATGCCGAGCAGCGCCCAGGGAACGCCGCCCTGGAGCTGCCGAGCCCGGCTCATCAATCTCTGCCCGCCCGCAGAACAGCGCTGGCACGGGCTGGCACGGGAGAGGAGAGGGTAGGGAGGGACAGGGGGCACCCCGAGACTGAGAGGGGAGAGATGGAGGGACAGGAGAGAGCCCTGATGGGCACCCCAAAACTGAGAGGGGAGAGATGGAGGGACAGGAGAGAGCCCTCAATGGGCAGGGGGCTCCCCAAAACAGCCAGCACCCACCTGTGCCTCCAGCACCCACCCGTGTTTCCAGCACCCACCCCTGCCCCAGCCCTGCTCCCACCTCCCGGCTGAGGGGTCCTGGCACAGCCCAGCCCCTGGCTCCCCCCTGAGCCCAGGGCCCTGCCTGCTGCTCCTCCACTCGCTGTATCTGAACGGGTTTGTGTCTGGGATCCTCTACAGGAGTACACAGACTGCAAAAGCCATGCAGGGATAGCCCAGGCAGGTGTGGCAGGTGTGGCAGGTGTGGCAGGTGTGGGAAGTGTGCCAGTGTCCATCCCCCTGTGTGCCAAGCTCCTGAGGAGAGCAGAGCACCCCATAAAAACCCCGACACTGATCTGCTCACAGAGCACTGCTTCTTTGCTGCTCCAGTCCCTGTAGTGGCAGTGATGAAGCTCATGGAATAATTCCTTTGGTTTTCATCTGACCTTTCAGATTTCTCTGCTGAGCACAGTAAACATTCATTAAACTTTGAGAAACTGCAAAGTTTCAGATACCTGGGGCTGGGTCCAGCTCTTCCATACACACATTTATCTTGTCTCACCTTTATTTTGAGAATCAAGGTCTTAAGTGATAGAAAAGCTAGAGAAAATGCAGTGAGGTTGAAAGATGAAACTATTTCATCTATAACAAAGCAACCATAAATCACCCTCAGATTGAGGGAAGAAATGAACTTTGAGAGTGTGAAATGATGAACCTGAGAATTAAAGAACTTTTTAGGTTCCAAATGCAAGAGAAGAGATCCTGTTATTAAGGAATCCAATTTTCAGGTTCTGCTGATTTCCATGGCATTAATAATACTCATTGTTTCCAAGGTTTAGGCCAATGTGCATTTCCATTCGTGTGTCTCAAATATTGTTGCAGAAGCACAATCCAGAAAATACTGCTCAGATACAGAAGCCTAATTCTTATTTTATACAATTATACTTTCCTTTTCCTAATTAAGATGTGCACAAACCCACGTGAACAAATCCTGTTATCCAAGATTTGGCTTGTGTCTGCACAAGCTCCCAAGGAAACTGGAAGGGTTTTGTTTGTATAATTCAGGTGTCACCTACATCCCAATGCATTTGAGAGGGATAATTAACACTGCACCTTTTACTGTAATTCAGGCAGATTTCAGAATCCTCTAGCAAACACATTACAAAGTCATTTGTTCAGTGGAAGGACAGATGAAGGCAGAAAGGAATGACGGCGATAGAAATTCAACAGGTAATAAAATATTTTGGAATTGGTTTCAAAGATTTGGAATTGAATTTGGGTGCCTTTTGATGCCTTGTAATTGGGGATGGCAATCCTCTGTCAGTGTTCGCATTCATCCCTTCAGAATTCCAGACACACCAAATCCAAACCAGCAAACACCAATTCCCTCAGTCCTCAGCACATCCCTGTGCTTGCAGCCAAAATTCTGCCACACTCGGAGCAAACCGTGCTGCCCTTGTGGACAGCAGAGCCAGAGCTGCAGCCAGAGCCCAGGCAGCCCTGCCAGAGCTGAGGGTGCGAGCAGACAGCAATAAACCCTGACTGAAAGCACAATTCAATAATTTCCTGTTTTGTTTGGTTTTTTGGTTTTTTTAGGCAAAAATGTATATTACTTGAATTTTATACTTCAGGCATTCTTTCTGTTCTCTACATAAGAATCAGCAATTTCTTTAAAGATAATTAAATGCAGAAAGAAATGTAAATTTTGAATTAATGTACCGTGGATGGACTACGCTTACACAAGGTTCATGTTGGTGGTTTTTTTTGGTTTTTTTTTTTAAATAAGACTGTGTTTAAATAGTGGGCTGATAAAAAAAACCCCAATTTTATCAGGTTCCTTCCTGTGAGGACAAATGGTCTCCTAAAGGCCCTTTCCTTGGTTGCTGATGGACAGCCTTAATTAAAAACACGAGTCAAATATGTTGCAAGCAGTTAACAAATCCATACTTACAGAAAATGAAGTAGGGAAAAGGATCAAGGGAAGTTTGGGGAAAGATTGCTCATGCCTGGACTGTGGGTACTGTTAGCAGGTAGACAGTAAAGTGTGAAAGACAAAAGTATGTTACAAGGCTTCTCAAGAAAATAACATTTATTGCCTTTCAAAGATGACATATTTGAGTAATTCTGTGTTTATTTGTTTAAGTAGGCTTGAAAATCAAATTTTCAATACTAACAAGAGAAAAGAACAAATAAGAATTATTGAAGTGCATACTAAAGATCTTCTATATATTATGGACATGTAATAGGATTTTTTTCCTCCATCATAAGATATTGCAGGGGTGGACAGATAAATTACTGCCTGTATTTATAGAATAATAATGAAAAACTACTCTTAAAGGTAAATCCTTCCAGATTTGTAAACCACTGGTGACAGCAGCAATCAAACTAAGAAAAAGCAGTCAGTCTTTGACTGATAACCTCATGCACTTTTATGATGAATGAAGTACATTACAGGAAAAACGAATGTAAGAAGTTTGTTTAAAAATACTCTGCATATTCATACAGTACCATGTAACAATAAAAAAAATTAAATCTAACTAGATTATCATTTGCTTTGCATATAACAGTGAGTAGCTATAAAGCCATCATTGACTAGTGTTAAAAAGATATAAATTCAGTTTAGTTGAGAACAGTTGATAAACTCATCAGATCATAATCTCAAATACTGCTTTTAGCTGATGATTTTGCTTAAAGTTACAACAAATATATGGACTCTGAAGTCCCTGAATTATGTAAAACTAGTTTTCCACAGACAGAAGGGTTAAGCATTTGCAACATAGATTTAAATGATTACGTTAAAAACTCAAAACACTGATAAAATGCCCTCATTTTAAAGAGTAGTAATTTCTTTTTATCGAACATTTCCTAATTCAGTTCTATAACAAAATTACTGATAAGCCTTGCTCATGACAGACAGGGTACTGGCCCGTGACCTGTGAGTAATGCGCCAAAATAAGGTGATATTAAATCTATGGACTAGCTTTTATTTAGATTTATGACTTAATGATTGGCAACATCTTGTGCTGCTTTCTGAAGAAACGAGCAAATCATGATGTCTTTTCCTTCCTAGGAAGCTCTCCGTGGCAGCTATCAATGGAGTGTGACTGTAATTGATAACCCGAGCTGATTTTACATTCTGTTACAAATCCAGTTCACGAGGTTAATGATGGCCCGGCCACAGCTCCTGGGAGCACAAGGCTGCCAGCCTGAGGCTGAGCACAGCGGGATCCCAGCAGCTCCTGGCACAGCAGGGACCTGCAGGACAGCACTGACAGGAGCCCTGTCACTGCAGGTGGCACTGGCACCAAACCTGACACCAACCCTGTCACTGCAGGTGGCACTGACAAGAGCCCTGTCACTGCAGGTGGCACTGACACCTACCCTGATACCCACCCTGTCACTGTGGGTGGCACTGACGCCAATCCTGACACCCACCCTGTCACTGCAGGTGGCACTGATCCCCGCCCTGTCACTGTGGGTGGCACTGACACCAAACCTGACACCCACCCTGTCACTGCAGGTGGCACTGATCCCCGCCCTGTCACTGCAGGTGGCACTGACACCAACCCCTCAACCCCACCCTGTCACTGCAGGTGGCACTGACACCCATCCCTCACACCAACCCTGTCACTCTGGGTGGCACTGACAGGAGCCCTGTCACTGTGGGTGGCACTGACACCAACTCTGACACCCACCCTGTCAGTGTCAGAGCTGTGGCCCTGCTCGCTCAGAGCACAGATTGCTCTGTGTGTTCTTTCTGCTACATTTGCTTCACATTTTCTATTCTATTAAATCCAGGGATCAATAATTGTGTGTCAATCCAAAACAAGTTACCAATTAATATCCAACAAAATTACCAGCTCCATCCCAGCTCCATCCCTGCTCCATCCCTGCTCCATCCCAGCTCCATCCCTGCTCCATCCCTGCTCCATCCCTGCTCCATCCCTTCTCCATCCCTGCTCCATCCCTGCTCCATCCCTGCTCCATCCCTGCTCCATCCCTTCTCCACTGCAGCTCCATCCCTGCTCCATCCCTTCTCTATCCCAGCTCCATACCTGCTCCATCCCTTCTCCATCCCTGCTCCTTCCCGAGGGAGCTCCAAGCCCAGCGCAGTGCAGGGCCTGGCTGCTGCACCAGGAACACGAGGAACTGCTTTAAATGTTTTTTTGCCACTCTGTACTCAATGGGGGCAATCAATTGAGATAAGCTACTGAAAAAATTCCATCAGCCGCTATGTAATAACTCCAGTTTAATAATCATTGAACACTGTTGTAGCCAAAGTACTACAGCCTTAAATCAAAGATCACTTCATATCATGAGGTCTTGAGGGACAATTTTGCCTAAGAGTATATGTGGCATGCTTAGATATTAGCATAAAACTACAGTCACTGCAGTTATTTTCAATACAAAAGGTTGTCTACAAATCAAAATTAAATCCCCTTCACTTTATTCAGAGTAAATGGCTGCATAAGGATGCAAACAAATTAACTGAAAGCTTGAAAGTCAAGTTCTCAATTACTATTTAACAGCAACTTTACTATATTTGAATACAATTTACTGTATACTTAGCTGTTTTAAAATGGAATCCAATACTGTATAATAAAAGTCCAAATAGCACAACAAATGATTTATGGTGATGCATATGTACAAATACTTGGGTCTGAATAGTGCTGTTTCTGGGTATATTGCTAACTACTGTACCAGCCGAATGTCTAATAAATCATTCATGAAAAGCCAAAGTACACAATTTGCTGTGCTGCTGCTCAAAATCTGCCTGGCTCTGAAGGCCTGCTGACACAAAGGCTTCAGGGGAGCTCTTACTCCAGCTTCTGAAAGTTGAGAACTCTCACTTAAAGGAAGGCATTTCTATAGACACAGGGAAGGAGATAAAACTGGAAAAGTTCTAAATAGTAGGCTTTACAATTATGGAACAAAACCAGGAGTTCATCACTTTAAATACTGTCAAAAACACATGATTACTTTGCTGACCATCCATTAATTAGTAATGTTATGAAGTAGCACCACACCTGTATGTGTAAAAATAAAAACATCTGCAGTATCAGAGAGGAACAGATCTATAACATCATCTGTGCAACAATGATGAAGTGCTCTATGCAGAGTGTTCTATTTGCAGCAGTGATTCATGGTGCTGGGCAAAAAACTGCTGACACGCTGAGAAGATATTTTCCCGTAAAAGGTTGAAGTCCTTAAGCAGCAAAAAACACCAACGTCCATCATCTTTAAACTCTATTGATTTCTGGTGAAGATTTAAAAGGCTGTTTACTTATTTCCCATCATTTCTGTCGGAGCTGTAACAATTCTCTTCCCACTGAATAAACCTCTCATGATCCTCTTGGTGATTAAGGTCAGACAAAATGTCAAACTCCTAATGCTAAGTGCTTTCACATTAAAAATTAATACCAAATCACCAAGTAAAATCCAAACAAGAAGTCAGACATGTAAACAGAACACAATGAGGGCAATACTGACCATGACAAAAAAGAGCTGTAATGCATACATGAAAAAACACTTGGCAACAGGTAAGAGCACATTCTTTCACTTTTGCATCTTTAACCCCCTCCCTTATCTCAAGAGTTATTGTACTACGTTTGAGACAATCCTTTTAAAAATCCTTTTTCCATTAAAGCTCACAGTCACCTCCTCTATTTACCCCCAAATGCCATTTACTATATGACTGAAGTATTACAAAGATTGTTTTTATTCCATTCTGAACTTCATCTAGGAAGAGAGGATTATTTTTACAGCCGCTGCTGAATACAAAGCCAGTACACAGGTAACAAAAATACATCATAACCACCCTCTAAATCAAGCTGAAACTTATTGTTAATTATCTATGCAGGTCTTTAAATCATTGAGCATATACATTCATGAATAGAGTAATGCAGAACACAGTCCTGGAAGAGGCTTCCCAGGGCTTTTTATCCAGACTGCTTCTGCTCCAGGCAACCAGACCATATTAGTTCATTCATAAATGTAGCAAGTACAATCCTAAAACTAACTACTTTCTTCAGCCTTTCAAACAGTTACTCATACCCCTGATGGAACCAACAAGTGCAGAACCGAATATGTAGTAAGTACAGAACAAATCACAAAGGTACATCTCAAATAAAGTACCAGGGCAAGTGGAAACACTGGTTTTGTGTAATTTATTCCAGCAGGTTACCTTTAAGGGGTTGGTCCACCTTGCCAATTGACCTACAAATGATTGCTCTAGTTTAGAATGCATGAACACAAATGGGAGATTCACAGGTGCCAGCGTGGGGAAAGGATCTCTGTACTGCTTGGGTTCTGAACGGCCAGAGCTGGGCCATGGGTACAGAAAGGTCAAAGTCACTGCACTGAGAGGTGCCAGGAGGTGTGGCAGGAACCAGGACAGTGATTCTGTAATAGGCTTTAGTATCAAGCTAGGAATATCAACAACATGCAGTTGGTTTCCACCACAGATCATTAAAAAACCACAAAATGCAGTAAAACCAAGTTGTTACTCTTCTAATTAATAATTATCTGGTTAGCTTTCAAATCCAAATTACTACAAAGGAATTAGGAGTTCTTTGTTATATGCAAACATTGGTGCCAGGTCAGGCTCACAGTGCCAGGTAAGGCTCACAGAACCAGGTCAGGTTCAAGGTGCCAGGTCAGGCTCGATGTGCCAGGTCAGGTTCACGGTGCCAGGTCAGGCTCACGGTGCCGGGTCAGGCTCACGGTGCCAGGTCAGGCTCAATGTGCCAGGTCAGGCTCACGGTGCCAGGTCAGGTTCACGGTGCCAGGTCAGGCTCAGTGTGCCAGGTCAGGCTCAATGTGCCAGGTCAGGCTCACGGTGCCAGGTCAGGCTCAATGTGCCAGGTCAGGCTCACGGTGCCAGGTCAGGCTCAGTGTGCCAGGTCAGGCTCAGTGTGCCAGGTCAGGCTCAAGGTGCCTGGTCTGGCTCAAGGCACCAATTCCTGCTCAGGAGGCTCCAGTCCCCAGGTCTGGGCACTCCTACATCCAGTAACTCTACAGACAAAACTAAAGATATTCCTCATCTCTTCCCTGAATTTCCAGTTATCTGCAGTTTCCTACAGTAAGGAAAACTAAAGTAAAAAATTGTCAAAATGAAAACTTCATGTGTGAGGAGAAACAATAAACCAGATCAATTTCTGAGTTTATAAGCCCAAGATTAATCACAAATGAATATAATTAAGAACACCCAAATTACTCTTCACTAATGTCTTGCTTTCCACATTTACTCAGCTTCAAACAACAGCCCTCTCATGTACATTTTATATTAAAATCTTGTAAAGCTTCTACAGATGTTTTGAAAATTATTTTTTCCAAAGAAAAGATAAAATTATTTACCTTAAATTAACTGGATGCCTTTAAGAGCAAGTCTTCATAGTCTGAGAGTGCAGATTCTCACCTGACACAATTAAGTGTGCGCTTGGACTGTGTTTGTGGTTTATGTTATCCATGGACAACCTCACGGGCTGGGATCCCACGAAGATGTGTTACTCAATGATTTATGTTTAGTTTGACTCCATCTCTGAGGAAAAGAAAGGTTTTTCCTTCATATATTTCTTTCAAATATTCCAGTGTTGTACCACTTCTCTGTATTTTTGAGAAAAAGTTATTGTTCCTCACATATAAAGATCCTTCCATGTCAAAAATCTGTTCACCATTTGAATATTTCTCTAATAGAAATGTATTTTTAAGAAAAGAGTGGATCATGAGCATTACAAAACTGTTAAAACTGTTTAAGTTATATATTCTAATTAGTTTGGCAGAGCTAATACAAATTATGTTTACAGACTAACAATAATAAAATTGAAGTACTAGTTAAATATGTAAAATAATTAAAGGAATCATTTTTAGCCTGGCATAATTAGCTAATCCACTTTACAAGCACTTATTAAAATGAATTTACATGTTATATTCCATAGGTAGTTACACAATAGTGTTTATACAGGAAAAATATAATGAACCAAACTCTTTGTATCCAGCTCTCCACAATTAAAACGAAGACTCCCCAAGTAATATCAATCTAGAAGAGACTAATTAAGTTTGGTTTGATAACCATTCATTTCTTCTATTGCCTCTGAGCAAATTGTTTATTAGAGAAAGTTATTTTACACAAATCAAATCAAACTGGGTAAACCATTATATTTGAGAGAAACCTTAGCCATCAGTCAATTAATCCATCATTTTCTCCAGACACTTTTGTTTAACGAGCAGATCATATTATCAACAATTTAGATATCCTATGATTCAATTATGACAGAAAATTTATTGACAGTTTCTCTAATACTTTTGTTATGAATAAATATTAAATGTTCTCCACTTTTGATGAGCAAACCAAATGCAATCGTGTTAAATCTAATAGTCAAAACCTGAGTGATACTTCCAAATGAAATGTTTTTAAAAATATTTTAAACCAAAATTGGATTGTTAAAAAGAGTGATCAAACATACCTCACAATTTCTGAGAAATGAGCCAATTATCTGATTTCTACTGATTAAATGAGAGCATATCTATGTAAGTATTGCCAAACATACATGAAGAGATTTAACACAAATTAAAATGAATACATAAGGCACTATTATGTAAAATTATTATTATTATTATTATTATTACCATTATTATGTAAAAATGGTATCAACATCATAAAGTTAGAGACACTTTCTGCAACTACATGAAAGATCTGCCTAAAAGTTAATAGAAATATATTCTTCAAAGCTAACAGCAGAACAGGTTTGCTGTGGTAATCATGTCTATTAAAAACCCAGCTGGTGAGATGTTTATAATTACAGCTCTCTTCAACTCAAGAAAAGAACATTGCCTAGCAGTGATGACTCCAGAACACTCAGACTCCCTGACAGACCTCTCTCTCTGAAGAAAGCAGAGCTCATGGAGCACTGACAAACCAATTCCTGATGAAAGGACAAAGGGGAAGCTCTCTGCAAACCAAGGGCCATTACGGAGATAATGGAATCACACAATCTTCTACCGGAGCACTATCACCACATTATCATGACTGCACTGCAAAGGGCTTTCCTGGACCCAAGAAAGCTCCTTGGCCAGTGCGGGGAGCTGCAGGAGGGCTCCAGCTGCAGGAGGGCTCCAGCTGCAGGGGGGATCCAGCTGCAGGAGGGTTCCAACTGCAGGGGGATCCAGCTGCAGGAGGGTTCCAACTGCAGGAGGGTTCCAACTGCAGGGGGATCCAGCTGCAGGAGAGATCCAGCTGCAGGGGGGGATCCAGCTGCAGGAGGGTTCCAGCTGCAGGAGGGCTCCAGATGCAGATCCCTGGGCCCATTAGAGAGGCACTCACAGCAAACCCAGACAAAAGCTCTGCTGTTTCTCCAGGTCTGACATATTCTACTGGTGAGAAGCAGCATTTTGTGTTTAGAGTGCTTATCAGCAATATGTTTTGAGCATTTCCCAGCCTGGAATGCTCATATTGTAGATCCTAGTTAAAAATATTATTATACATGTGTGTTGTCAAACATTTATACAGTACAACAAAACAGTAATTTCCTCCCCTGTCCTTACCTCCTATTTGGATTGGTGCATAATGATGTATTGTGGTTTACAGACATTGCCTCTACTTTCAGAACTGAAATGAAATGTGAATTCATGCCAAATGGATGCCAAAGAAAGGTCAAATGTACTTTATTAAAAAGCATGGGTTTCCAAAAGCCCTGGCCAACGTGAATGCACATTGAGTTGTTCGCTGCCTCTCAGTAATTGAGTACTCTACACTGATGCTTTCACTAGTCCCCATTAAAAACTCCAGAAGCTTTCATGAAAAAATACGGAATATCACTGATTAAAACTGGAATTCTCAGGTACATAGCAGTACATCAACTTACAGAAATTTTTGAACAACTGACAGAAGTTTTGACTGTGTTACCTTTTTCAGCAACCTCTGCCTGTAGGTAGCCAAGCCCTAAGGACTCTGTTCTCCCAAAGGTTTACAGCCCTTGATCTTGCAAAAATCCAGCCAAACAGAACTGACAGAAACAACATGTTCCTACCTTATTAAAATATGGAAGTTACCACATTTTGCTGTAATATTCTAAAAACTCCAGAAGAGAAGAATCAAATATTGATGGAAGATGGCACAGACAGCACAAATTTAGAAGGGTATGAGGGTTCGGATCCTTCTGAGGAGGCAGGTATAAAGGATGAAGGATGCTGACATCTCTTTGTCACCATAACAGACCTTTATGTCTTTTTCAGAGCCCACCTCTGAAATCTCTCAGGAGTGTGAAGAGATGCTTCCCTCTCTGAGTGTCTCATGGCCAGAAGCCCTAAGTTCAATATTCTAATATACAACATACATACATAGCTGGAGAAATAACACCATGAATATATCCTGTGCATGCTGGTGTTGTACTGTAAAGCCCCTGGTTCTGTCACAAGAGATTGCTCAATTCCCCAAGTCGAAATTCAGTGTGTTCTCTCATCTTTTAAAATGAAGGTATTGTAAATCCTTCCACTATAGCTCCCAAAATTCCTGATGTATGCTTTGTGTGTTTGGAGAGCTTCTATCTCATTTAACATCTGACCACTGCTGATACAGATTTCCTTCCCTGCCTCTGTCCAGCATCAGCCCACGTGTGCAGAGCCATGGTCTGCTTTCCCCCAGAGCTGCAAATCCACCTCTGGAGCTGAAAGCTGCAGTGCAGCTCCTCTGGTTTCAATGCTTACATCTGAAACTGGGCCTTTGTGGAACACAAAAAGTGTGTGATTCATGAAATAAGGAAACAGTAACTCGATCATAACAAATATATTTGACCTTTAAAGCAGTAACAACAGACATTAAAAACACTCACGCTTTCCTTTGCTGCCAAGCTTATTTTCCTCATAAGTTGTGCCCCATTATGCTACAATAATCCTTCATTACTCCAGCCCAATAATGCACAGTCTATCGTCTACCTATAGTTGTCTGGTGTCTATTTAGTTTTATAGCAAGCAAGCAATTTGAGAATACGGTAATAAAGGCTCAATCACAGTAATGATGTATGATGGGCTGTAATTTCTGTGTGCTAATGGTTTACAAACAGTATCCCAATGATGACGGGAATCTCATTGATTCATTACATGAGTGCAATAATACCAAAATAACTTACTATAGATCACTGTTCACTCATGCACATTCTGATAACAACCTCTATATATTTCTATATACAGATATACAGAAATAAAATTAGTATTAGTCTTTCCACATAAAAGTTCACACGGCACAAAACATTTTGTGTTGAGCTCCCTAAATCAATGTTTAAAGTTGAAATTACTGCATTGAACAGGTTCTTTGAAAAGCAACCCATTGATTTTAATCTGCTTGAAGCAATCAATTACTCCCTGTCCTCTTTATTCCAAACTGTAATGAAAACTAAACTGCGTTGTCTTGAAAACTAAATGTGAAGATGATCATAAACAGAATTTAAACTCCATGGATTATTCATATCTACCCATTTAGATTTGCCATTTCCATTATGAGTACATTTGCCATGAGCATTTAATGGACATCTAAAAGGGAATTCATTAAAGCAGGAGCTGTTGGCAGCACTTATGGGCTTCAGACTGCTTTATGTTTGCCTTTAATAGCTCACTATTATAAAAGTGATATATTGTGTTCATCCCATTAGTAGTTTGCAGAAAGGTCTGTAAGACATAACAAATCCTTTTGAGTATTGTCAGAACCAAAACTAAAGCACTGGGTATTTTTTTTTCAAGCAGCATATTATGACCCCAACAAGATACCATTTTAGGTCATCTAAATTTTGATGATCTTACCCAAATAAGAATTTAACAGCCCTATAGACAGTTCAATTCTTTTTCTCAATGAAGCACATGAATTATTAATACCATCTCAAATGCACATATTTTAAAAAATTGTCATAGCTATTAGGGTTAAGTATGCTTAAAAATGAAACTGGTATTTCTCAAAAACATCTTCTCCTTTGTTTTGGGCCAAAGCAGTGCCAAGGCAAGCAGGAAGCTGATTGCCACCAAGGTGGAAACTGCAGCAGGAGTAGCCTCCACCCTCCTGCTCCCCTGGCCCTCCAGAGGTGAGCACGAGGGATGCATTGCACACAAATTCACTTATTCCACTGCAGGAGAGCAAAAGGAGAACTAAACCAAAGCTGAGCTGCAAAAGTAACCCAGGGTTGGTGACAAAAATGCCTCTCCACATCGCAGAGCAGTCCCACCTGACAGGTCTATGCACCTCTAGAAATAACTTCAAATCTTTTCAGAATCAAAGTGTTCATGGGGCAGCCTGGCAGCGCTCCTGCACTGAAATCTTTGTACAATACCAACCAAAGAATAAATTGGGTCATTTTGGTGAGTGAATTTGAGTCCTCCCAGCCCAGTCCAGCACACACAGCACAGTCTTGCTCTTTCCTTGTGCTCCCTCTGCTGAGCTCTCACACAGCCCTTATTTGTAAAGGAAACCAATCCAGGATTTTAGGGTGGAAATCTGCACTTTATCTACTCAATTGCACCTTTGTTTCACATGTGAGAACAGCAATCATCAGTCCATAAAGGTGCCTGGGAAGGTTGCTACTTGGGTTAAGTATTTTCTCAGGGAAAAAAAATTCAATGCACTGAAGTTAGTGCTGTGGGACAATTCCTGTTTATGAACACAGTCAGACAAATACATATTTCCCTTCATAACCCAAACTGACAACACTGCTCTGAGGGAAGATCCAGAAGATCATCCAGAGGACTGTTTTTGTAACGCACTAATTGCTGGTACCTAAATTCAGTTAATAAGTAATTTTGAAGGAGAGGTTCACACAAGGCCCCTTTCAGCAGTGCTGGACAGTGTACACCATGATCCCAGCACCCAAACAGAATGGTGGATAACTCACCCATACCAACAAGAATTTTCTGACCTCTTGGGATTTTACTGGATTGTTCTTTTTTTGACAGATGCACTTATGATGTGTTATTTTGCATATTCTTTTCTCTTTGAATTACAAATATGCAATAAGCAATTTCATAATTAAGTTTAACTTGAATCATAAAAACTGCTGGAGTTTAATGTTAAAGAATTATTCACTCTGCTCTGAACTCTGATGGTTAATTTACTTACTGCCAGGTCTTTTAAATTAATTCATTAAGTTACTTAAATAATGAGGATACAAGGCCAACATACAGCAACAGAACCGAGATATTTTAGATAAGTAAGTCAATGGTTAGCCTGGGCTGCTGGAGTTGTTTTTCCCCAAGATGCCCTATTTGGTATTTATTCCTGCTTGCTAAGCTGGTTTGGGAAATGCAGCACAAGTGAAAAGGTCCAGCAGTTCCAGGCTACTCAGAGAAGAGAATCTGCTTGAGGTGAAATACATGAATTTTGAAATGAAGAACATAACCAACATAAAAAATACAAACAATCTCATAAATAGAAAGTTATATTTAGTGATGTGGGCAGCCAGCATAAACAGTGTCAGAAGAATCAAGCCTGGCCATCAAAGGCAGAGCAGAGGATGGAAAAGCACAAAGCTGAAAGCTGAATCCAAATCCAGTGCTGCCAGGCAGAAAGAGGAATTCTCTTGTGTGTCTGTTAGGTACATCTGCACCAGAAAAAAAATCTCTAAGCAATGTAACAGTTCCTCAGTCCTAGGAAAACCTGAAACGAACTTGCATTCAAAATAAGATGCAAAAATCTGAAAGTCTGATTCTCTTAACATTTACTGGCAAGCAGCATTCCCTAACTATCCATTACTGAGACAGGTGACCAAATTAACCAAAGGGGTGCCCATCACTCACATGCCAGGGAAATGCAACAGGAAATTAATTTACACAAGTACTTAAAAGCCAATTACTACTATGCATATTTTTCATATAAAACAAAATGTAGCAAAAAGTCACTTCATTACAGATGCAAACATATCTGCATGTGCGGAATTACTGACAGGTGACTTTGAGTAGTTTTGCAAATGAACTGTCCACTAATTTCACAGGCAGTTTCATGTTCTGCCAGCAGAAACACTAGAATTTTTCCAAAAGCAAATCAATGCACAAACTCAGCCTCGTTCCTCTTACAAACACACTTGTGATATTATTAGGAAAGTCCTTTTCTTCTTGCCCTCTAAGCATGCAACAGGTTTCTATGTGGTTCAATTGCTGTACTAATTTGTCTGAAATGTAACTCTGAGAAAAATTCATCCTATTTGCAGCATTTTGTGACACAGTGTACCACTATTTTATCAGCATTTAGTTGTCACCACAGCTTCTCTCTCCTCCTGCCACCAGCTCAGTTTGTTCTGGGCACTTGCTATTGGAAAAACAGTATTCTCTCCCACATCACAAATTACACTCACATCCAAATAACACAATAATATATTTGCCAAACACTTAAATCATCTATAATTTGGAGTGGAAGTAGGATTAGATTTTAAGTCGGCAAGTGATGGAATCAATTCAGAAATGTTTAAATATTAGTTTACAAATATTGCTTATAGCTTAATAGCATCACAGGCATAGCTTCACACGGATATTGGCTCTAGACAGTAATTATACCTTCAGCCTAATGTTGCAGTTAATGGACATACACATTTCAGTGATAATTGCAATCCATGAACATGATAATGTGCCTTTATTAGCAGCTACAAAATAAAGCTCAGCTACAGCCAAGTGAAGAACTGAACTGTGCTTATTATTTATTTTTAGTATAGCCTGATTGGTGTTATAAAATTCTAAAATAAAATAGCATAACTCTTACACCAGTGTTGGAATTGCAAACATGTGAGTAAGGAATATGTCTACAATGATTGAGGCAGGTTTAGCTGTCATGAGCAAGGAGTCTGGAGGTCACAAGTGAGAGAGGCAAAGGTGTAAGGGACAGAGCAGCAAATAAACTGCTCCTCAGGGGGAGAAAAGAAAAGCAGGTTTTAAGGACTGCAATGTTTTAAACATCACTGTAAGAGAAGGAGGAAGGCAGGAGTAGATCATATATAATCCAAGAAAAGAGAAAGCAGAATAAGAATTCCCTAAGCAAATGTAGAAGGTAAATGCTGCACAGTCCAGGAAGAAAAGCATCAATTCACACGTAAAACAACCAGACAAAAAGTGACAGAACTGAAGACAGGTGGAATGAAGAACACTTTACAACTCAGCCTGGTGAGAACCCCGTGTTTATGATTCCACAAAGATCTGAGGGTCTCTATGTCCTGATGGTGTGTTTGAATTTCCAGAATTTCCTGATAATGGAGAAATTCAATAAAGAAATTTCCAAAAGCAGTTAAAGGACAGACATTGTGATTTAAAACTTACCAAGGTTTTGTTCCTAAGAACGACTTATTTTGGTTTGCCTTCTATATAATTCAGCATGGGCTGGTAAGGGAATTTGGATTGTTCATGACCAGCCCTGCTCTGCGCTTCCCTGCCATCCTGCAGTGGCAAAGCACAGAGCTCTGAGCCTGCTGGAGCCCAGAGCTGTGCGGAGCTGTCCCTGCTGCAGCCCAGAGCTGTGCGGAGCTGTCCCTGCTGGAGCCCAGAGCTGTGCGGAGCTGTCCCTGCTGCAGCCCAGAGCTGTGCGGGGCTGTCCCTGCTGGAGCCCAGAGCTGTGCGGGGCTGTCCCTGCTGGAGCCCAGAGCTGTGCGGGGCTGTCCCTGCTGCTGGAGCCCAGAGCTGTGCGGGGCTGTCCCTGCTGGAGCCCAGAGCTGTGCGGGGCTGTCCCTGCTGTACTCACCGTAGTGTGCAGATCTCTGGGTGTTTGAGAGGAGGGAATGGAGCAGCAACTGCTGGAGCTTCCATCAGCACCGCAGGGCCCAGCAAAGCCAACCTCGAGTCACTTTTCCTATGAAAACTGCAGGGACAGTGGATGAGAACAGTGGGGGAGCTAGGAAACAGTAAAAATGAAATTTGGCCCAGTGAAGGGAAAAATACCAGTGACAATATTTTTCCTCTGAAACAATTGTTTTTTATTCTTCTTGGAATATGCCACAGAAATAAGTTGTATCCAATTCTCACAGTGATATTTCCTTAACAAACTCTAAATGTTAAACTTAAATGAGAGGCATTTCATGCAATCTGAAATATATTCAGTTCAATTAAAAATAATTGATGCATAGTGAAATAATTCCTCCCAAAGCTGCTGTAAGATCTTCAAAAAATAAAGCTACTTAATAATTTTCATCTCCTACAGGCTAGAGAGAAGCATTATTGCATATTAAAAATTGGAGTGTGGTTTTCCCAGAGGTAAAAGAAAGTTATTAAAACAACCTATTTATTGTTGATATAACTATCCATTTGTGCTACACAAAAAGTAACAATTTCAGTACATTAAAAGAAAAGCTAATTAAGGCATAATTAGTATTTTCTATGTTTTGATAATTAAGGGTTAGTTGGCTATTTCTTTTCAAATTTCTATTTGAGGTAACCCCAACCATGTCTTTAATGAGCTGCTAACACTATTGAATCCCTGATGGCTGAGGAGTTTAGTGACCACTACTACATTACTATCATTTATCACTGCCTCTTTACGTATAAATTAAAGTAGCCCTGTAGCTATGTTGATCTACTTTATATCAATTTCTTCATCCATATCGGCTGAATATGTATGGCATTAACCTCATTTACTAGTTTGGAAAAGCTGAATTAAAATGAGATCTAATTTCTAGTGCACAGAACAATTTCAAAACTGCCTGCTAATTCCCAGCATCTGTCAGTGCTGGATCTTCACCTCGTGGTAATGAAATAAAACAGTGTATGTATTTTACAGCCAGGAAAGGATAATCATTCATAAGGGTTAAGATATCATTAATCATGGAGATGCCAGGGCCCAGAGCTTCTGCTGAACCACTCACAGCTCAAGGATCCCTCTGAAGGCAGCGGGGCTGCTGCAGAGCGCTGCTCTCTATTGCACAGGGGAAAAGTGGGCACACCTGCACAATAAATGCATTTCTCCTTTTTGCTAGGTCATGCTTTGTGTCTGCAGGTAGTGTAATCAAAGGGATACACACACACTGAAGAAATCTCAAAGTAACAAGCCAAGAGAACAGCCTTCCAGGTGAGAGGACCAGCCTGTGTTCAGTGCTTGGGTGACACCTGGCTATGCACACCTCTGGCTTTCTGTGCTGCAAACACAATCCAGCAAGAAAGGTATCTCCTTCCTCCCCTCTAAATGCACTGCAGTCTGAATTCTAAACCCTTGAGATACTTTTTTTAGGATAATGCAGATGTGCCAAGTCCAAAAGTGCAGGTTCCCCTCCGGTGCCAGGGCTGGCTGCATCTCTCCCTGTGTAGGTGAGGCTGTTCCCCAGAAATGCTGAGCCAGGATTTGCTCTCCAGCTCCCCCACCGTACTCCCCCATCACTGCTGTTTAAAACTGGGGCAAAATAAAAGCACAACTCACTGGAACACCCCATTGCCAGCGATCTTCACTTGCAGAGGGCTCCCTCAGACTGCAGCACCCGGGATAAATTCACCACCCCAGGACTTTGCTGAACTCATCCCGGGCTATTGCCGGCTGAGCAAGATCCAGCAGGAACCGCCGTTCATCTCCTCAGAGCAAAGAGCTTCCCTGAGCGCAGTTCAATAACAAACCTACTCTGAACAGGCAGAACAAACACGGTCCCTGCACACACAGCTGTCTGATGGGATGGTGGTGACACATACAGACATGCACAGACAGACATGTACAGACAGACATGTACAGACATGTACAGACAGACATGCACAGACAGACATGCACAGACATGCACAGACACGTGCAGACACATACAGATATGTACAGACAGACATGTACAAAGAGACATGTACAGACATTCACAGACATTCACAGACAACCACAAACATTCACAGACAACCACAAACATTCACAGACCGCCTTGCTTGCCCCCGCCCAGTTCCAGTCCAGCAGCACCGCGCTCTGGGCTCAGCACGGCGGTACCGGCACAGAATGGGAACATCCCCAGGCAGAGAATGGGAACATCCCCGGGCACAGAATGGGAACATCCCAGGGCACAGAACGGGAACATCACCAGGCACAGAATAGGAACATCCCCAGGCACAGAACGGAACATCCCAGGGCACAGAACAGGAACATCCCAGGGCACAGAATGGGAACATCACCAGGCACAGAACGGGAACATCCCCAGGCACAGAATGGGAACATCCCCAGCACAGAACAGGAACATCCCAGGGCACAGAACAGGAGCATCCCAGGGCACAGAACGGGAACATTCTCGGGCACAGAACGGGGACATCGCCAGACACAGAACAGGAACATCCCAGGGCACAGAACAGGAGCATCCCAGGGCACAGAACGGGAACATTCTCGGGCACAGAACGGGGACATCACCGGGCACAGAACGGGAATATCCTCGGGCACAGAACAGGAACATCACTGGACACAGAACGGGAACATAATCGAGACCCCCCTGGGAACCACGGTAGCCTCTTTGTGGGCTCCTTCCTCTCTGCACTGAACGATTCTGTTTCAATCACAACGTATTTAACGACTAAAAGCATTCCCCCAGAAAAACAAGACGCAAAGGAACCAACAATTTGCATCTCTACGCCTGTATTTTTCAAGAACACACTTCCAGAATAACTCTTAATGCAACCTGTGAGAAAAACCTCCAACCAAAGTAATCTCCTTTTTACAATCACTGTGCCAATGTAGATGTGGAAACGAGGCTGTTACAAGTGCCACAATTCCCGGGTATGCAGTCACCTTAAACTTGTTTCGAATTAATGATTCTTAGTGAGCTGAAGAAATTTCAGTAACTGCCTTCGCTCAGTTGCATTTCCTTTGATACATTAATGGGTAAGATTTACCAGTTTTACTGGCCCCTGGCAATACCTCATGGCCAGTTAGGGGCACCCCAGGCAAGCCCTGCCCATCCCAGGCTGCTGCTCCAGCCTGTCCCGGGAGAATCAGGGATAGCTGCACAATGAGCTGCTCCAGGGATGGCTACAAACCTCTCCTGCTGCCCTCCAAGGGCAAATGTCTGCGTAGCAGCACTGCTTTTCTAGACAACTCTCTTCCTTCTGCCCTGGCAGCATCCAAACCAGCAATACACCACAGAACAGGACACTGAAAAGCAAGTCATGCCAGCATTAAAACAAAACATGTACTGATAGACAATTGATAGACCAGTATTAACAGTCCTGTAGAGCACCAGAGTCCAGCGCGGTAACAAACAGAAATGTAATATGTATATATTCTTTCAAAGGTCTGTCTGTTCCAAAGACAATATCTTGGTGCATTATATTACTGGACTGGCTATGGCACTACAGTATTACAGTATCGTGGAAAAAATCTCCAAGGTTTTGCTCTCCTTCCTCAGACAGCAAGTCCCAGTGGGCTGTTAATAAAAATGCATTCATTTACCTAGCCAGTTCTCTTTTTCTATAATGAGTTTGCTTTTATTACATGCACATGCTTAAGAATATGAGTTAATTACTGAACAAAATTTGTATATTCACATAGAAGACTTGTTCTACTTTCATTAGACTTTTCACCCTTCTCTAACCATTTTCTGTTTGTCTGTGTGCAAGCATATGAGCAAACAAAATCATTACAACATGGCTGAAGCATGCAAAATTTCCATTATTCATTCTGTAAATAAAACAATCCAAGCAATCCCGAATATTTTTCTGAATCGATATTAACTTAATTATTTGCTGTATGTCTGACTTTCCTGCCTGTGAGCAGAGCTGCAGAAGGTGAGGATTTACAGCGTGGGAGCAGCGTGCCATCTGCTGCTCTCGGAGCTGCTACAGCAGCACAGGCACAGCAGCGCCCAGCGCTGCCTCTGGGCTGCACAGAGCACTCCACAGCTCAGCTGGACACGTCCACAGAGGCACAAAGGGAGCTCAGCTGCCCTCACACAGCTCCTGCTGGATAAGCACAGGCTGTGCTCCAGACCCACACACCAGGGGCTGTACCAGGCCTGCTGGGACAAAACAAAAACTCGACTGCAACCTAAAGGATACTGATAGATAATGTAATCAAAGATTGGAAAAAAGTCACTTTGAAAGTGCATTTGCAATGAACTCTAGGGGTCAAGAGTGGGTCTGGAACTCGGGAACGTCCCTTGAGTGGGTTACACACCAGGTGAGAGCCCCTCCTGTCCCAGCCTGGCTCCACAGGAGCCATGGGCACAGGCCATGTATGAAATATGATTTATCACCAGTTTGACTCATGTCCACTGATGGGGTGGGGGGAAAACAGAAACAATGAACAACACAAAACTGTTTTCTTAAATTTATCCTACAGTGTTTTACCACATCCTTTCAGTACAGGTTATTTCTTTCTGTTCCAAGCGCTCTCCAATAAATCATTTGGAAACATTAGGCAGCCTTTTCCCTGTTAATTAATCATTTAACCCTCCCCATACAGTGCAGTGGCAGAGAGGCTTGTGGTCACTCCCAGCACATTGCTGAGCTGGCAAAGGGGCAGCTTGGACTTTTTTCCTACTGATGACAGAGATCCAGGTGATTAAATATAAATAATGCACTACCATTTCTGCCTGATGCTCCACCCACCCACAAATGCTTCCTCCAGCTCTCTGTAATGATGGATATAAAAATCTTGGGGTGCAATCTCCCAGCCAAGCCCTGATGTGCATGGATGGGGCCTCTCCAGGCAGTTACACCCCCATCAGGAGGACAGCAGGGGAAACAGAAACCCTCCACGTCGGATAAAGGGAAAAGAGTAATTATAATGGTTAATAAAAATAATATCAGAAATAAAAGGATAAAAGTAAAATAATATTATCATAATAAAGAGAAACTGCATTCAGAATGACAACCACTGTAGAGCCACGTTGCCTTTGAATTGCCATCAGCAGGAATTTTGCTCATGAAAATACTTGGAGCACTTTTACTTTTACGGGGTACCTCCTGTTTCTTAGCATTACACAAGTCCACCACATTTTAAAATAACAAATCAGCTTTGGCAATGGAAAGGAACACACTGCTTTAATGGAAAAGTAATTCAGTATTGTGTAAAATTCTCTTTTTAATAGAGTTGAAGTACATTTCAAACCTGAAGAGGTAAAAATATTCTGGAGATTGGGACTGTCCACCAGAAAGCAAGGAAAGAGTGCTGCACAAGTGAAGCCAAACCTCAGTCACTGTCACAATTCGTGCTAAAGATTTGCTTGAGGCTCCAACAGAATTCTTTCTCAAGATCAATTGATCTCATCTTACTGACATTCTCTTTATAACATCTACATTATGACTGTCCCCTACAGTTAAGGTGAATTAACTGCTGCTTCTTCAAAAATGCATCTTACTTCTCCCTCTTCCGTATTTAAAATGCAGAAAAGCCAAGTAATGTGAGAAATACAGTGGAAACCACATAAATGAATAACCGTCAAAAGAACAGAACTATTAAAAGAATAAATCTTGTGTACCCAGCTGTGAAAATATAACACAATATAGCAGAACCCAGCTAAAAGTTTGAAATAAAAAATTGAAATGCAAAGTAATCTAAATTGTTTAATGAACATAGCTGTTAAAATATTAACCCCTCACATGCCAAAACTCCAAAGCATCCATAGTAAGAAGGCTGATCAGATGAACATCACATGAAGTGGTTCCCTCTTTCTCCACCCAGTCATTTCCCCCCCAGCTGAGCTCAAGTGCTTTTATGGCTGAGATGTACTGGCAGGTTCATTTGGCACAGGTTGTTTGAGTTCAAATGTTGTGGTTTACAAGGAGTCTTTACCTTTGAGTTGTGCTGAAGCTGGGCTCTCACACTCTGATCCAAGGAACCACAGAATTGCCAGTTCTACTTCTTCATTTTTATCCTGGGGTAACTGGGCATCCATGAAAGGGGTCTGGAAAACTCCTGATGAAACAAACAGACATTTTCAGGGAGAATTCTCTCATGGAAGTGTATTGTCAAGCCAATCTCCTTAGGAACCCATCAGCTATTCCTGTTTACCCAAGTTTAACATTCTTCTAAGATTTTGTTTTGTTTAGATGGCTAATTACAGTAATTGACCACGATTAAACATAAACATCAACGTAATGTTTTTATAATTACTTTGTCATTTGAAATTTCCTTCAGATGTGTTTGTTATACTGTGGTGAATTTGTAAAAGCGTTTTGGCTTTTTTTTTTCTTAGAGCATCCCTTCCATATTGAAAGAAACAGAAATTGGAGAAACAGGGGTCTCAACTGCAGAAGAGCAGTCTGAGTTCCCTGGGACACTGAAGTTTTTGTACTTAGAAACCAATTTACATAAGCACCATACAATGCAGAGCCAGTTCTCACTCCCCCCCACTTCTGTCTGTGCTAAACCATCTGAACTGATGCTTTTTCTGACCTAAATCCTTACCTGGTAAATATCTCTGTATTATCGAGTTCCAAGAATTGATTTCAGTCTGTGTCAGCCAAGAAAATTTAATTAACTTTTTTAAAGGAAAATTCCTTTATTTAACCTCACGAGTTCTTCCGCTATCTATTCATTGAAATCCAAATTCCCTAGCAGATCAAAAAATTAATTCTCACTTTTTGTCATGTCTGATATATACAGTCACTGGATTAGAAGTCAGTAGCTACTTCATCTGTAAACCTGTATATTAAAACCTTTCGCTTCTAATAAAAACACAGTGGAAGATTGCTAACACCACAGAGCCCCAGGGTAGATTAGGAAGGCAAGAAACAAAGGAGAAAATGTAAGCTTTTTATCCACTTGTAAAGTTTGCATGTCCTTTTTCACGTGTTAGCTAGTGGATGGGAAAGAACAGGATCAAACATGCACAAGGATTAAGAAAGTTCTTGCCACTAGAAATTGGTCATTAACAATAATCCCCAGCTCACTGCAAAAGGAGGACTCTATTTAGCACATTTTTAAATCTAGAGCCTTCTTTTTTATTCCAAACTGTAGTCTCAAGGCTAAATTTCCAGCGGTTGACCAGCAGTTCTTCTGCACTTCTTCACCCATAATAACTAATGTAAAGGAAGTGCTGCAGAAAACAGAAACCAGAACTCACCAGGAATGACATTTACACTTGTGGAACGCACAAGTGAAAGCCCTTCACCCCTCCTGCCAAGGCTCTGGAGAGTTTACACACTGATTTACCCCAAAATGTTGGAGAGGATGGGGGAACTGCTCAAGGAAAAAAACACCTTGTCCTGATTTGGCAGTGTTGCCTTATCACAGCGGCACTTGGTTGCTCCTAGTTCAATAAAATAATCCTTCTAGCAAGCACTGAGATGGTAGGGCCCAGCAAAACTGAGATACAATTCAGAAAAACATAAAAAAAGAAGACAGGCTCAGAATTTAGACAGTCCAACCTTTACAGCAAGACACAGAAGGCAGAGGGATTGGAAAGACAGCAGAGAGACGTGGAGAAAAGAAAACTGGAATTTTTGTCTTTGAACCTTTTTGGTCAATGGAGCTTAATTGGGTACCATGTAATCGATTCAAGCACAAAATTCATCAAGTCAGAAAAATTTAAGCAAAAATTATGTGAGCAATTTAGGTTCAATAATGAAAAAACTCACCTTCTTCCAAAGAGCACACAAGCAGCAGAATGTCCTTCAGAGAGGTGTCACAGAATGAGGCAGTTGTTTCACAAGGCTTTGCTGAAGGTCTTGAATAATCAACCTAAGAAAAGTAAGGGCAGAATAAACAATGTTCCTTCCTTGCTAAACCTAGATGGAGATTTGGCAGATTAATTATTTGACACCAGGAATGAAAATTATGGCCCAGCACTAAATGCAGGTCTCATCAGGTTCCTGACTTGCCTTGTTTTTTTTCCTTCAAGGTTGTTCCTCTTTCTGGATGGACAGGTCTGAGCACTTCCTCAGGTTAGGATGTAGGCAAAGGAAAGTCATGAGCAGAGATAACAAGTTCACTTGAAGAAAGAACTGACGTGTGGTACTGACAGTCCCTGCACTAAGAGTTTCCAGTGTCTATATATATTTTTGGGCAGAGAAGAAGGCATTTCAATCCCTTCATGGCTAGGAAACACTTCTCATGAAAGGTTTTACATCATCCCTTGCAGAAGGAAAAACAAGCCACGCTTACCAGCTCCATTTCCTGAGCCTGGGAGAACCTTTCCTGTTCCACAGTGGTCACGATGCCCTGGGGGAAAGGCAGCACTGCTCACACATCAGGCCTTGTAGGTGCCAGGTTCCAGCACTACTAGAATCAGATCATATTTTGCATTTTCCAACATTTCTAAAATGAAGAGAAATTGTTAGGCTGAGATTTCCTAAGCTGTTTGGAAGGCTTTCATGCCAAATTCTATGAACATGGATGGAACTAGACCTTCAGACTTATCTCTGAAAGAAACCTCTCATCATAAATGTTAAGAAAACCCATGTGAAAACACATTCCAAGGAACTGCAGCCTAGAAATTCACTCCTACACTTTTCTCAGAGGTCTCAGAGGTCCAGTGTTCTAGCACTTGAAAGACAAGCTGCATGAAATTCAAACCATTGGGAAAAAAAAAAAGCTGTGCATGGATGAAAAAGATCAGAGGGTGCTCTCAAAAATAGAAACTACCTATCAAAAAAATTAATTTCCTTTGCTCCACAGTAGTTACAAAGCATTGGTTGAACTGAAGGATACATTCCATCACTGAGAACTTGTGTCTAAAAAGTGATGCAGGGAGCATTCAATATTCCGTGTGAGGATACAATCTCATCATTAGGGCTTAAGCTCCTTGGAGTGTTTCAAAATCAGACATGATAAGGAATTGTGCAATTAAATAATAAAATGTAGCTGTCTTCATTCAGCTATGCTAAACTTTTACAGAACAATTAAATCTGCTCCTTGTTAAAACAACTAAAGCCAACTGCCTCAAAAGTCAGTTTCTGCCCTGTCATTTGATCTGGGAAAGATCTCTGTGTACTTTCACAGCTGCAGTTTGCAGCCTCAGCTCCCCTTGGTCCAAAACATCAAGTCATCCTCGTCAATACTTCCTGCTGTTTGTCACAATCACAACTCTGAGGATCACCCAGAGTTCAACTAATGAGAGATCTGCTCTTCACCAAGGGTCTGACTTCTCCCTGTCCCCTGCTCTGCCTCTTGCAGAAAGCTGGTGAGGAGGGACAGTTTAGGGGAGCTCTCAGACAAGGGTTGCATTACTGCCCTTTCCATTCCACATTCTGAGAGCAGTCCACTGCAATGTTCCTTAGATCACATGTGCAGAAAAGGAAAATGCACCCTCCCCTTCCCCAGGCGTGGAACACTGTGTGCTGAATCTTGAGGGGGCTGGGAAAAGAACTGCAGACCTGGCTGCTAATCCCTTTCCCAATATTAAATCACACTCAGATTCACACTGGATGAAACTCAATCTGAAATCCTAATGTATATATATTTGAAACTACCATATGCTAATTATTACCTATATTAGTATTGTTTAGGGATTATTTCTTAAGTTTTTATATAAAATTTAATTCACTAGATCTATGGCTTAATTTTCTTTTCTGCAGAAAATCTTAATTTAACTAAAGAAATCTCTTAAGAAACAATATTTTACATTTAAATCACTGTTTTTAATAAACTGCACACTGAAGAGTCACACTGCAATCATTTTAATAATAAATGCAAACTCCAATTACAGTGCATTCATAAAAATAACTGCAAAATGGTGGAGAAGTGTACTTGAGTTTGTTTTTAATAAACAGGTTATTGCAACTTATCTTTTATTAAACATTCCCAAAGTAACTCCAAAAGTACATTAACTTGAACAGTATAACAAACAAAGACTGAAAAGCAAATGAGAACCTCATTGCAGGAAAAACAAGAACTGTTAACTCTGTACTTCCTCACTGAACTCCCAGGATCACCAACACGCACACAAAATGGATCATCCTGCAAGTAAATTGTCAAAGAGCTGAAATTTTGCCACTGTTTCTCATCAGAAGTTGAGAAAGGCCCAGCCTTCACACACTCATGTATCAGAAATGTGTTTCACAGGAGCTGAAGAAAAATGAAGGCATAGAGAGTAGGGCTTGACAACAAGGGCTACTATTTGCCAACCACACTATAAAGGAGTGCTCCAAAACAGAAAACCAAGAAAAAGCCATGACAGCACTGTGAATTCTGTGAGGCATCAAACCCACCCTGGTCCTTCCCCATGGGACAATCTGTTTCAAGCAATGCATTTCACGCTTTTCCACCTCAGTATCAAGGAACATAACATGCCAATAACCAAATTAAGAGGTCCAAACAAAAAAATGGCAGAAGTGAAAACTTGTTTCTCACCTCCAAAGCTTTTTTTTTTTTTAACATCAGCAATGATGCCTCTGCAGATCTGATTTTTCAGTACATCTAGCTATCTTAATTTTGTAATTTTAGTAATGACATGAATAAGAGCTTGATGACAAAAGAACCAGTTTGGGTCAAGAAGCTACCTGGTTCAAAATGCAATTTCCTGTAACGAAGCATTTTAAGATTAGCAACACAAGTTTTCTATGAAGAATGTGAGTTAAAACAGTTCTAATAGAAGCTTCAGCCATAGAATTTTTTTTAAAGAATTCTTACGGTTAGTACCATTAAATCATTAGAGGTGAACATTTAGTGACACAAAGTGTAATACATTATTCCAGGACACATGACAGCAGTTTTGAATTCCCAGAACACTGGCAGGTAAAACAGTAATTATTCATTCTGGTCCCATACATTGGGCCACTGATTATTTCACTATGCAACAGCAGCTCTGACAGCCAACCATATTCAAGTTTTTACAGGCAAGAGTCCCTGTGAAAGTTCTCAGCTCAATCTTCATCATCCCACCGGGCAATGGACTTTGCAGTGGTAGAAATTCTGCTCTAACTAGCTTCAGACACCTCATCTACAGCTGAAAGGTGACTCCTAAGAAAACAATCGTGGAACAGATATGGTCCAGCAGTCAGACAGCTGCTGGGTTGGGAGTAGAAACAGACCTGAACAGGAAGTGCCACTTTTGATCACAAAGAATGGGAACTTTTCCTAAGAAACAGATTTATATCCTAATGGAAAACATTACATATTATTTTTTCCTCCAAGCTTGTCACATTTTCATACACTCAAGAATAAGCTGAACAAAATTCTGTGGGTAGTTCTAGTCCCACTCTGCAGCTCCCTGAAGCCCCAGGCATCTCTCCTAGCAGCCTGTCAAAGTCCCAAGAAGCAGCAATGCTGGAGGCCCAGCTCTGCAGCAGCCCACCAGGCAGGCAGGAAACCAGGGAAGTTCCTAATCTAAGCTTTGCTAACATGGAAAAATTCCCACAAATGTTTTGATTTTAATCAACACTTGCTGACACAAGTGTGGAAAACACTCTGTTAATAAAGTTCAATCAGCTCTACCCAAAAACAACTTGACAGGCATAACTCCTGAATTGTCACAGTTGAGGGGGAAAAAAATTAAAATTCATTGGTCCTTTTATGTGCCATGCCCTGTACTCAGGTATTTCAGTAAACGCCAAAAATGGCCTCTCTGAGGCCGGCAGAGCCTTGCTGCCAGCACGGAGCGGAACCACAGGGGAGGCCGGGCACTCCTCGGTGGGTGTCTCCGGAGCCCTGCCCGTCCCCCTGCCTTCCCCCCCGTGCGGGGCCATTCCCGCAGCTCATCCTCATCTCGGACAAGTTCTGCGGGGCTGTCTCTGCTTTTCGGGGAAGAAGTGAGTGGCGCAGGAGCCCAGTACAGCCTTCAGAGAGCAGCGGCACGGAGGAGCGGCTGCGGCTGCTTCGCCCCGGCGTGGAGCGGACGTGGTCCCGCGGGAGCGGAGAGATGGGAATGGGGCCGGGGGAACGGGCCATGGGAGCGGGAACATGGGAGCGGGGGTGGGAACAGGGCGGTGGGAGCAGGGCCAGTGGGAGCGGGTCCATGGGTACACGGGAGCGCCGCCGGTCCCGGCCCCGCAGAGCAATCTCCAGCCCCGCACAGCATCTCCAGCCCCGCACAGCTCCGCACCGCCCGCTCCCGCACTGCATCCCGGCCCCACGCGTGTCCCCCCTCCGCAGCACAGCCGGGGTCGCCCCCGGGCTCGGCTCCGCTGGCCCCGTTGCCCCTTGGCCAGGGCGGCTCCCGGCCCCTCTGGTCCCTGGCCCTGCGCATCCCACGGCCCCCGCCCCGCAGCACCTGAGTACCGCGGCCCCCAGCACCGCCCTCCCTTCTCCCCCAAGCTCCAGCCCGTCCCCAAGGGCGGCCCCGCGGCGGCCACGGCCCCGCACGCCCCCAGCTACCGGCCGAGGTCCGACCGGGCACACCCACCTGGAGCGCAGGGCATCCTCCCGAGCGGCGTATCCTCCGAGCGGTGCATCCTTCCGAGCTGTGCATCCTCCCGCGCTGTGCATCCTGCCGGGCGGGCCCTGCGGAGGCAGCGGCAGCGCTGGGACCGGCCGGGGTGCCGGGCGTGCGGGCGGGGCGGGCCCAGGCGGACACGGGCGGAGATGGGTGCGGGGGCGGTGCGGAGGCGGTGCGGACACGGTAGGACGCGGGCGGGGAGTGGGGACACGGCAGGACAACTGCAGGACACGGGCGATGCCAGCTCCGCCCGGAACCAGCGCGGCGCACTCCCTCACCATGATAAAGGGCCTGAACAGTTGGTGTAAAATTAATGATGTTTCCATGCTTTATTGCCCACATTGCCAAGATTTCCATTGCCCAAAGGAGACCTTCTGCATTAAGCAGTGTAATTTCTTTAGCAACTTCTCTACCATTCCTTTAGCTTCACGTGGGAAATCACACGGTGAAAATGCTCGTGTGACATCAGGAAGCTGCGCCATGAACTTCAAGCTTGCGTGTAACAAAGTCTGAGTTTTCTGTTGGAAACTCAGTCACTAAGAAGGGTCTAGGTCTGCCTGGCAAAGTACTAGTACCGGGACTAATACATCGTTTCCAGCTCAAGCTGGCTCATTTCCCGCTGGGTGGAATAAATCTCACTTCTTGAACTTGCTGCTCCTTTGGGTTATATGAAACAGTATGAACAGATCTGTTGCTACAGGCAATGCATTCACAATGAGATCCACTCCAGTTTACTGTTTAGAGAGGACCGAACCTTTTCCATGCTTTTTAAAATTTAATACAAAATTACTTATTAAAGCATATAAACAAAACCAACTTTGTGTCCCCTCCCACAAAAAAAAAAAAAAAAAAAAAACAAAAAACTAGGAATTGTACAAGAGGTCACTGTTTCTTTTTTGCATCACACTGGGATTTTTCCTAAAATGCAGTTTTCTTACTGAAAGAAATGGCTGATAATTTACAAGAACTTATTAAATATATATTAAAAAAATACATAGATAAATGCAACGTATTTAATTTAGAATTCTTTGTTCTTGGACTGTTAGCTTTTCTGAAATAGAAATACTCCATCAGAACAAACCCTTGCAGACTGGTATTTGCTAGAGTCCTGCTGCACATTTTCTCATTCAAACATTCTTTTCTTCTGTTTTTCGTTTTCCGTTAACAACATGGAAAAAGGCAAAAGGCCCTGAAGAATTCTAATTTCTTTCTATTGCTAGTGATTTCAAGATTATTTTCTGTGCCATACTGTACTATACTATACCAATATGTATTGCCACCATTTAGTGATTACTTTAGTAATCTAATTCATTAAGTTGCAATGCAATCCCATGGTGCTTGAAGGGCATGCATTGAGCTGCAGAGCAGCTGCTGCCTTTAAACTGCAGCAATGCCCCCCAGCTAGCATCCTGTTCAGGGGGGATCATGATCCCAAACCTTGAGCTGCTCCCAGGAAAAGTGCAGCAATGCCCCCCCAGCCAGCATCCTGCCCAGGGAAGGATCATGATCCAAAACCCCGAGCTGCTCCCTGCCTTGGCTCCCGGGAGGAGCTGCCGCCTGTGGGGAGTAAGGCAGGAGCTGTTCCAAGGAGCCCAAAGGTGCTCACAGGTTTGGAACGCACCAGGAATCTTTATGGCTGTGTTCAAGTATTGACTGTAAAAACAGGCACTTACTGGCTTTAGACTGTGATTGCTTCATGTACCTACTGACAAACAAAAAACAAAATCATCCCCTAACAGACAGATAACTCCCTTTTGATGAGACATGGAAAAATTTCAAATGAGAAGGAAATCCTCCTGAAAACTTATGAGAAAACATGAAAAAAGGAGATTGAAGACTGTTTTGCAACCTCCATACTTAGGCTTGTTGCCATGTGAACAATCTCTTGATATTTCTAAGTACTTTACAGAAAAAAGAAAATTTATACAAAGAAAAATTTGTAGTTTAACTATTGGCATTTTTGCTAGACCAAATTAGAATGTATGAAAGAAATTAGAAGATAATTTTAAAATTACAGTAATTTCACGAATACAAGCCGCACCAATTTGACCAAAATTTTGGTGGAAACCCGGAAGTGCGGCCAATATTCCGGGGCGGCTAATACATGAACAAATTCTAAAAGCTGCCAACACGGAAGTGAGAGCCCGCGGCAGCCCCAAGCCAAACTGGAGCCCGGCCAGCCCCGGCAGAGGTGGGAAAGCCTGGCAGAGGCAGGGCCTGCAGTGTGGGGGGCGGGCGGCAGAGCCTGAGCCAGCAGGGCAGGGCAGGGGGGGCGGCAGAGCGCGGGGCCAGCAGGGGCGGGGGAGCCTGGGAGAACTGGGGCTAGCAGTGCAGGGGAGCATGGCAGAAAGCAGGAAGGCCAACGGGTGGGGCTGCCTGGCAGCGGGGGAAGCCCAGCAGAATCGGGGCCAGCAGCGTGGGGGGGAGCCCGACGGTGCGGGGGCCTGCAGTGCTGGCCAGGGCGAGGAAACGCGGCGGCGGTGCAGACGGGAGGGGGCGGCCGGCGAGCCTGCGGCGGCGGCAACACTGCCGGCCGGAGCGAGCGAATGCGGCGCGGGGCGGCCGGTGAGCCCGGCGGCGGCGGCGGCGGCAGCCCTGCCGGCCGGGCGAGCGAACGCGGCGCGGGGCGGGCCGGTGAGGCCCAGCGGTGGTGGCGGCGGCAGCCCTGCCGGCAGGGCTAGCAAACGCGGCAGCGGGGCGGTGCTAGACAGGAGAGGGGGCCAGCGAGCCCGGCGGCGGCGGCAGCACCACCCGGCCAGCCCCCGCCGAGCCGTGGCGCTGAGCTGGGCCACCCGGCCCTGTCGGCAACCATGAGCGGGCCGAGCCTGCCTGGCCCCGCCCCGAGCCAGTAAACCCCGCTATGCCGCGATCCTGTTACTAATTGGCCAATTTGTGAAAGCTGCGCACGGATTCTCGCGACGAACGAAAGTGCGGCTAATATTCAGGGTGCGGCTTATCTATTGACAAAGACAGCAACATTGTCGAGGCACCGGAAGTGCGGCTTATACTCCGTGCGGCTTGTATTCGTGAAACTACTGTAATATAAAATTGGATCCCTTTGGCATACTTAGTAGAAAGGTGCATGTTGAAGTGTTTTATTTAACAGTCTAAATATATGGTGTTACAACTGTTCTTATTTCTGGTGAGTAGCATGGTACACTTCATCCAAAGCTGTATTTCAGGAAGGTGGATACATAAGTGAGTATGTGTGTTATCAGAGGAGCCATTTCCAGAACAGACTACTGGTAAATATAACAGCGTGAAAGGATTTGGACAATAAATGTATAAAAATTATTATTCAGAGTTGTTTTCATGATCGTAGTCCCCGGATTCATATTCTTCATCATCGTCCTCATCAGAATTGTCATAATACTCCTCGTACTCAATGCTGTAGCTCGCACTCCTACTGCCGGCAGCAAATGCAAATGCAGGAGATGGGTCTGCAAGATGGAATTGAGTCCAATTAAATTAGTTAAAGATAGGAGGACAGAGGAACATATGGGTTTGGATTTGTACAGCAAGCTGAGAGTTTCTGAACCCTTGTTACCTATGAGAAGGACAGGGATTTGGGTGGATGGCTTGACCTCATACCACTGCAGGGCATGAGCAAATTCCTACATAGAATCATGGAATCCCAGAATAGGTTGGTTTGAAATGATCTTAGGCTCATCTTGTTGCAATCCTGCTGTGGGCAGGGACACCTCCACTATCCCAGCTCGCTCCAAGCCCCATCCAGCCCAGCCTTGGACACTTCAGGGATGGGGCAGCCACAGCTTCTTTGAAAAACCCATGTCAGTGCTGCACTGTTTTCTGAGAGAAGAATTTCTTCCAAACATCTAATCTAAATCTCTCCTGTTTTAATTAAAACTCTTCCCCCTGTCCAACCACTATCTGTCTGTATAAAAAGTCCTTCTCCCTCCTTCTACTACTCCCCCTTTAGGGACTGGAAGGGCTCTGGGATCTCCCCAGACCCTTCTCTTCCCCAGGTTTCACACCAGCAGCTTGCTCAGCCTGTCTGGAGCAGAGGTGCTCCATCAGTGGGAGTATCTCCGTGGCCTCCTCTGGACCTGCCCCAACAGGGCCACGTCTTTTCTGTGCTGAGGACACGTTGAAAATGCATTTAACTCCTAATATCAGTAAACTATGGTATCAGTCCTCTACAGCTCCTGTGCATCTGCAAATATTCCCAGAGAAAATAAAGTTTTGAAAGCCACTTGTAGAAACTGGATGAGTGACAAACACCCCTAGACCAGGAGGGAAATATGACAATGCATCTTTATCCTGAATTTGCCAGGACAAACAGTTCTCCATGGAGGAAGAAGATTATTATTCTGCAGGGCTGGGCTCAAAGCAAATCAATAGCAAAACTATTTCTTGCATCTTTGGAAACACTCTCATTAAGAAACAACAACTGTTTCCTTCCAAATTTTATGAAAAATAAGCAGCTAAGCAGACCTGCCATGATTCCAAGACTGCCTTAGTCACACCAGCTGTTGTTCTGGGTCCTGCTAACATCAAAGGACTTCTCTGGGATAAAGACAGTGGAGTAATGTGTCTCAGCTGTATGGCTCCAATCCACAGCTTTCTGTTTTCTGGAAGCTGGTATAATTTGCAGCAAAATATTACTATATAACCCATTAGGGGATAAAGTAAAATAAAAGTACACAGAAGAGTGAAAATATGGGCAGCTTTGGGTAATTTCTCCTATGCTTCATTTGCATCCCAACAACACCTCCTTTGCATCATGCTTGAATGCATTTCTTATACTTTTTACATCCAAATAAAAAAAATTACCATCAATGACTTTCAGTCTTGCAGAGGCATATGTTACACCATGCTTGTTTTTGGTGTGGCAGATATAAATGCCTTCATCTGATTTTTTGAGGCCTTGGATCTGCAGCCATCCTGTCACACCATACTTCTGAGGCCCACCTCTTGCCTTTGAGAACGAGAGAAATGAAATTAAGTAGCCAGGAGACACCATGATAGTTCTAAAAATAATTTTGCATGGATTAAATATCATTACAACTTTTGCCCCCTTTTTTTTTGTAATGCCATCATGCTTTGATTCTGCTTATTCTTGCTGCCCTGTGTTTTACCTTCTTGCTGCTCTGCACCTCTGAGTTTGTGCTCTCTCATCTCTGCTCTTTCCCTGCCCTGCACCGTGCTCACATTCCTGCTCCTCTTCCTGCCACTCTTCCCCGTGCTCCTCCTGCGCCTTGCTGCTGCTTCAAAGCATTCCAGCTGTGCTCAGGCTCGGGATGAGATGGGGAGGGAGTCTGGGGGAGTTGCGAGGGGCAAGGGGGCCTGACTAGGCTGACACTCAGGTTTTATGGATTGCCATGACATTCCATGGGAACTTCCACACCTCATGGCAGCTTCAGCTGGCTTGCACTGAAGCCTCCTAAAGAGGAAAAAGCAGTCTGGCCATTGTTCCTTCTGCTGGGACTGCTGAAGCACCGACAGAAATCATCATTCTTTGCATAGTCACAGGGCCCCTCCTGGGAATCTATTTATTACAGTATTGTGTTCTGTAGGAGGAATTCACAGATTAACCACCCTGCTCCTGTTCCCAAACTGTATGCAATGGTAAATTCAAGTTTTACCTGAACTGAGACGTGGGTGTCATCTCCAGGCAGAAACATTTTATTCCCCTTTTTTTTCCATTCAAGCTGTGGCATGGGATAGGCTGACACCTCACAGCCAAAAATGACATCATTGCCAGTGTAATTCTGGGCATCCTGGGGTGCCAGAGAAATCACAGGAGCTGCAAAGAACCGACAGGGTGCTTTAGGAGACAGTGCTCTAAGAACACAAACACAAAAGGGTTGTTAACAGTAATCCCTGCCCCATAGGATACCACCAGACTGTGTTTGCCTTTTGGCTCTCATACCCTCTGAAGAGCCATGTGATTCCAAGAACCTTTCAAAGCTCAGAAAACCTTGTGTCTGTGCTTTCTAAAAATGCCTCTTCAGGTCTGTTCCCGCCCTTGCAGATGATCACGGAACCCGAGCTGACAGTGAGGGTTTAATTTTGCCCCTGAGCTGTCGTTGTGCACCAGGCTTGGTCCCCAGCAGAGCCACCAGTATCCGACCTGGGCTTCAGAGGAAAGCACAGGAAATTCTGCAGCCACTGAGCAATTTGATTGTGTCACAACTCTGAATGTGTCACAGCTCTGAATGTGTCACTTTTTGGTTAGCTAAAAGCCAAAAAAACGCTATTTCTGGCTTTTTCTGACTGCATCATTGCCTTGCTAAACATTGTTGAGCACTGTTATCCATGGAAATCACAAGTGACATTATTAATGCATTCCACATTTATCCTCAGTTGCCATCGATGCCACCCAATAGTCGTGTTAGGAATGAAAGGAAATGAAATTCAGTTATTTCTGTAAGGTTTCATGTTATGCTTACTATACCTGCTACATTTCCACTTGTTTCCTCGTGTTCTGGTACTGCCACCCCCTCCAGTGGTTATTGATTGCCTCAGAATTCCGTTTTTCCCTTTTCCCGAACGAAAGCTGCGGGCAGCCACGAGAGGGAGCCAGCCCGGGTCTCGGAGGCCCGGACCCTGCGCACGGCCGGAGCTGCTCCCGGCACAGCCCTGCCTGGGAGCGCTGGGAGCGCTGCTCCTCTCCTGCTAGCAGGGATGGGGGTGGATGTCCGGCGGCACAGACAAAACAGCGCATTTACTCTTACATTTGCTGTTAACTCAGATTTCCTGTGTTGGAGTTTTCTGTATTTTTTTTTCCAATAACAAGAAGTGTTTTGCCCTCTAAAACCTGTTTTCTATCTATTTCCAGATCACTGCTCAAAAAAAAATGCATTTCTGGATGATTTGGCTTGTATTGAACTTTTTTCACATGCCAGATGCTTGGAAATAAAACTTAGAGTAAATACTTAATGTATTTTTACTTGCAATATTTGAATCAATACTGACGAACAGCCTTTATTCTTCAACATTTGAAACTGTAACAGCCTGTTACATGTTTTCAAGGAACAATTTATAACACGTTTCACAGTTTTCCAGGATTGATGTCTGTGCAGAAAATATTAAATGCGTACTGATTAAAATTAATTGCAAACAAATTATACAGAAAACTATCCACTTTCCCATTTATAAATGCCTCATTAAACAATCTTTCTACACTTCAAAACTAAGGTCTTTCAAAAGAGAAAACTTAAATCTTTAAATGCTTGTTCTTTCATGAGAACTGTGCATTCAGAATCTGTCTATCATTTAAAAAATCTTCATTCAAATCAGCATTAGCTGAATATCTTGGATGAGATTATTTTTTGTCTATGAACTGATCACAGAGGGTCCAATATTAAAGCATACTTTAAAATCTTAAAATTAATTGAAACCACACTGCTTTAATGATACATCCACTGTAGTTAAGCCTAAAATGCACAGAAGAAACCTAAAGTCTGCATTGACTCACAGGAGATCTTTAAATTTTTTCCACACAGAGACAGTGTAAAAAATTCTTCAAGTAGGCACTTGTCACCTGGTGAGTATTTTCAGGTGTCCTGTGGGTCCCTGCCAACACTGACGTGTAGCCAAGCACTGGCTCTGCCCGTGTCCCTGTCCCCAGCCACCCACGGGAACACAGCTGGAGTCTGGAGCACAAAAGCTCTGAATTACAAATTCATATTGCAGCTGGCCAGCTCTGCCCACCAGGCACCAGGATTGTTCTGTTAGCTCTGAAATTGTCAACGAGAAATGTTTGAATGTGAATGGGAATGGTTTAAGTGTGGAGAATCTGTATCTAATCAATACATTTAGCAACCTTGGTAAATGATGAGATAAACTGACTAAAACTAGCTTTCAGGAAAAGAAAGGATTTTTCCGTGTTTCTTTAGTGAGCTAGGCCTTTTTCTTCTCCTTTTTCTGGCAAGAGAAGAAAGATGAAAGGCTGTACTCCTCTGATGAAAGGAGTTTATTGTTATTTATTTATTCATTGTTGCTGTATACAATTAGTCCATTTGGCATCGAGAAGAAACAGCAGATGCTTTGAAGGAGAGAAAAACACAACAAAGTTCTTTGAGCTGAGTGAAGGTTATATTTATAGCTTGGTACCAGAGCCCCACAGTGCTCGGTGTTTGTTTGGCATGCAAATTGGGGTCAGGACAGCCCGTGCTGCAGCGTTTGCTGCTCAGAGCCAGGTTCCAGCTGCCTTTTGGGTCCAGCTGCCCCGGAGCGGGGAGGAGCGTTGTGCCCTCCGGGTCCGGGCTGGGCTGGGCTGGGCTGGGCTGGGCTGGGGGCTCCCGGGACAGCCGAGCCCGTCTGCAGCCCCTCCGAGCCCCTCCGAGTCCCTCGGTGTCCCTCTGTGCCCCTCTGTGCCTGCTGCAGCCCCTCTGCAGCCCCTCCGAGCCCCGGGCTCCGGCCGGGCTCTAACGCTCCGAGCCAGAGTGGGGAGCAGCAGCTCGGGGACAGAAGGGCATTGGTGACCCCAGCCCAGCCCGGGGACAGGAGAAGGGCATTGGTGACCCCAGCCCAGCCCGGGGACAGGAGAAGGGCATTGGTGACCCCAACCCAGCCCGGGGACAGGAGAAGGGCATTGGTGACCCTAGCGCCAGGGCTCTCCCAGCCCGGGCACGCTCCGACTGGGCGCTTTCCTCTGCCACAGCCTCTTTCCTAACTAAACTCTGCGCAGCAGTGACACGACTGTGAACTTTCCGCAGAAAATTCAGTCAGCTGAGCGGTGAGGATAATAGTCTGCATTCCTGAAATTCATTTTCAGGGAAGCAGTGGGAAGCGCTGGGTGATGCGGCATGCAGAGCAGAGCAGCCGAGATCCTTCTCCGGCGCCTCGGGGGTCACTGGGCGCTGCTGCATGCCACCAGCAATTAAAAGGGGTAGTACCTCCAAATTAAAGAGTCTCTTGTAGAGGCCAGTTTTGTTAAATTGATTAGAGGGACCGCTGCTTTGAGGCGGTGTGCCTGAGCAGCTGCCCCTGCTGCAGTTACCGGCACTCGCTAAGAGAGTGTCGCTTCTGGCCGAAATCTTGCTGAGGGGTTTTGACAAAAGAACTGCCGCCACTGAATCCCAAACAAGCACTCCTTCCCTGGGTAACTCGCAGTTGTACTCGTTTCCCAACTTAATGCCCTGATAGCAAATAAAGGATTCTCTAATGGATCCTTCTCTTGCAGCCAGAGAAAGAGGAAAGAAGCCCGATATTAGCTGTTCATCACTTATTCTAAGTGTTCAATAGCCCTTGTTCATTCAATATAAAATCACAGCATTCAGTCTAAGACTGCTGGGGACGAGTGGGTAAAATACACCCGAGTTACTCCTGTATGCAGTCCTTCGCCAGAGCGAATTTCAGATTCCCCCACGGTGACCCACAGACCTCTTCTACTTCATTTGAGGAAATATTTGATTAATTAAAAAAAAAAAAAAATGTCTCAGGCAATTTCTCATTTAGAAACAAACAAATGCCTCTTTACATTTCAATTTCATAGTCATATCTTAAGTGAAAGATGCCCAGGAGTAATGACTTGTAGCAATGCAAAGAACGGGAGCAGCCGATGAGTAGGGAGCAGGAGTTCCCTGGACACCCAGCTAAGAATCCTTCCGCTAACACTCACCAGAGACAACTGTGCACTTTAAGAGTCCTTTAGGGAAATTGTTTCAGCTTGATTCTGTTCTACTATTAGGATTTCTCTTTCATGGGTTAGCTAGATTTTATGATGATTCTGAACTGGATTATTTTGGACCTTTTTGGTAAAAAGAACAGAGCAGTTAATTAAACCCAATCTTCTATTGCCCCAGCTTCACTGTTTACCATATATCCTCACAGGGGTATACACACATGCACATATATATACACAGATACATACATGTACCTGTGTGTGTATTCACAGGATATACATATATATATACACACACACAAATGAGATCTGCTTTACTAGCACCACTCCAAAATTAGGTCAGTCCTTTAACAATAACAATCATTTGCCCATTCCTCCCAGACCATGCTACCTGCTTACCCATTCCCAACTACAACTTCTGTAGTGAAAAAAATCATACTCTGATTGTAGTAATCGTATTCTGATTATTCAGAACAGACCCAGGTTGTAGATTGATGCCTTATTAGTCACCATGGGATTTATTCCACTAGTTTAATATAGAGGCTTTCAACAGACAAGATTAAATACCAGACGCTAAAACACGTTTAACACAAAGTAGTATTATAACAGAATAATGATAATTGTAACAAAAACATAGTTGAATGAAGTTAGGCTAGAGTAGCTAGTAACACATCTAAGATAAGAACCAGCTCTTTTTTCAGTTCGGAAGTGCCTCTGCACACATTACCTGATTCACACGGTCCTTTATGTTTCATGTTGATGTTTCTTTTTGCAGCATAAGCCTTGTTGAACTGACAGATGTTTTCATAGGTTTTCCCATCAGGTCCACAGATGCTCTCTTGAGATTTGCACACACACTGGGGTTCAGGGACTTCCCCAAACCTTGCTTCATCAGCATCCAGCCTGCACTCAAGCTGATCCCCACACTGCCCATAGAAATGATTGCCCTGGTCCAAGTCGCAGATCTGCCCTTCCGCGTTGGCACATTCCAGGCAGCAGCCGCAGCGATCCAGCACAGTCCCTGCTGGACAGTCCTTGGGCTCAGAGCAGAGTGCCAGCTCACATTTTCCACAGCTATCTCCTTCCCTCAGTAGCCTCCACCAGCCTCGGTGGTACAAGGCAGGGAAACTCTGTGAAACCTGAACCAGTGCTACCAGCACTGCCGTAACCATCCTGTGCTTCATCTCGAGAGTGTAACAAAAAGCAGAAAAGGTCCTTGGAGTAAAGCCCAGGAGACGAAAAAAAAGTAAACAAAAAAAAGAGTAAGTTAGTGAGAGAAAAACATCACAATCCTGGTTTTGTTTTAGAATATAAGCTGTACTCCAAACACAGGCTTTGAGAAAAAATTTGTATCAGATTCCTAATCTGGAACTGATAATAAAAACGCCTAAAACCCCAGCAGCTTTTCTCTAATGCAGTTTGGAATGTGAGTACTGCTTGCACAGAGACCAAACTGCCCCTTCTGACAGCTGAGTTGAAGCGCTCTGAAAAGCTGTTTGCTCCGTGTCTCATTGAACCAAATTTGCAAATTTGCTCTACTGAAACATTACATTGCAGCTATTGTAGGAAGGGGAAGAGGGTAAAGGAGTGTAAAATGGAAAAAGTCACTGCTATGAGTGCCCCTCCCCTCCATCAGACGAAATAGATGGTCTCAAAAAGATAAATATGCGCACAAAGTAGCACCCCAAAGCCCAGTGCCCTAGGCTTAGCCAGTACTCTAGAGACCGGAGCTTGGTGCAGCACCAAATGTGATCCATTCCTGGTCACAGCTAGGGGGTCACAGCTAGGGGCTCTGAATTAACACTTAATTTACGGGCTCTATACAAGCAAGAGCCAATCCAAGACAGCAGGAATTGACTTGCAGCTCTCAGGTTTAAGATGAAAGATGCCTGTAACCATTCAAGGACCCATTGTTGGCTCTCCATATCTTTTCAGTTTTTATGGGTGTCCGTGCTTTGCAACATAAAATAATTGATCCATGTTTGGCTCTAAGAACAACATGCAAAGGTTTAGAGCACAGGCACACATGAGCCAACTGCTACAGCTTCAGGAGGAGATTCTGCTGGCTCTTAGGTGCTGTGCTCGTCTTTTCAAAGCACTTCTCTGCCTTAGTTTTCTTAAGATGTGCTTACACTGCAGGTTATGAAGGAAGGGACAAAGAGGCAGCTTGATTTCTTTCTGTGCTTTTTCTGTGTGTATATGGCTGCCGGTTCAGGGAGATGGCTTTGCAGTGTCGCTTCTCACCAGGTGGTTGCACTCTTCTTTCTCCATCTCAGGATTTAGACATGCTTCCCTGTCTCCTGGCAGACATCTTCCTTCCCTGCAGAGGAGATTTTGCCTGGAGCCTGCAGGCTGATGTTACCATTGCTTAAACCACGTGCAGCTCACCAGCAATTCCTGTCCCTGACTGTGAGGTGGAAGTGAAGCACCACGGACCTGCAGCCCTGCAGGCACAGCTCAGTGCCAGGGTCAAGGATCACCACTGCCCACAAAAGCTACACTCCCTGGGTATTAGCTTGAAATAACCCTGTGTGCATGACAGTTTGATGATAACACATAAAACAAAGACACTGTCAACAAGCTGAAACAATAGAGAAGTCATGTTTGTGCCTACTTTTCCTAAAATCTTCCACAAGCAGCTTTCCTCTTTTTTTGTTCGTGGTGTGTAGCTGCTTGCATAAGCTCAGTGAAAGATGCATTTTGTTGTACCAACCTTACATCCTCTGGCTACATTTTCCTGAAGGAAAATCTTTTGAGGTCATATATTTACTTTTCATCCCAAACATTTCCATGGCTTTTCCCAAATTCATCTCCATACCTTCTGCACCATTTGAGATTACCTTTTCCATTGAGTTAAGTAGCAGGTTGCTTCAAAATCACTTCCTTCTCCCCAAGAGCACAAAATGCAATTTCCCCCAGCCTACACTGACAGCGCTTGTCAAAGGCAGCCTGAAGACACCTAAAGGGCACTGGGTTTTTCCTCTGATCACTAGGATAATTAATACTCTATATGTGCAAGTTTTTGCTTTGAACTCTGAATCAGATTGCAAACAAGTAAATCGTGTGTAATTGGTGCTTTTAAACATTGAGAGTCAGGAAAAAAGTAACCACTTAATTTAATGGGAAACTGATTATTTGTCCTGTTTTATGTGTTTTCTTTCATATTTCTTTATCAAGTCCTAATTGGACATTTAGTTTTGCATTACAGGGTCTCCTCATCACAGTCTATTCTATTTTCTGTCTGAACAGCTGTAGGGGATTGGGTACCTCTAGGACAAGGATTTGTAAGGCTCCTATGAAGTAAAGGAATGTTTACGGGTGAAGCCATTGTGCAAAGTGAGCCAAAGCAGGAAGGCGCTGCAGGCCAGCACCAACCCCGTAAGGATGAGTCTTTGTCTGGCATGTCTCAGGAAACCTGGGATCTTGGGGCTGTAAACCAGTGAGTGGGTATTGCAAGGGAGTAACTGCTGAGAGCTGGCACAGAGGAACCCATCATCAATATCCTAGAAAAAACATTTTTGGCATTTACCTGACTCATGTAATCAAAATCTTGGTGGATTCAGCCTCTAAATTATGAGCTGAAGTGTCCTGCAGTCTTGTTTAAACAGCTGCCACCTGGCAGATGATGTGCAGGGTTGCTTGGTCACAGATATCCTGAGAGCACCTGGAACAAAACTGAGGTTAAAGGACTGTGGCATGACATGGAGAAAATGGCCTGGTCACTCTCTGAATGTCTTTCATTATCAAGCCAGCTGTGACAAGCTGAGACTCCCCACTTTGGATGGATTGTGTGGCAGTCAGAGGCAGAGGAGGGGAGGGAGGGAGAGCAGGATGCTCAGCTGGGTTTGAAGAGGCACATAAAAGGCATAGTCCCATCTGCTTCAGGAATAAAATATGCATTATTTCAGGATGTCTCCAATCCCCAAAGTTTGCTTTGCTAGGAAAAAAAAGTGTTGATTTTCAGCACAAACCTTGAATTAACCCTAAATATCTTCCAGAAGGAGACACAAGCAGCAGTGATGAACGTCAGTGCTGGAGCTGCAGGACAGACAGAGCCGTGCCCTGTGCTTGCAGCCCCAGGGGCTGCCTTCAGGGCAGGGGGCAGCAGGAGGCTGCAGGGATGGGGAGCCACCAGCTGGGAAGTCACACCTTGGAGAATCATGACCTGAACAGGGAGGTGGAGCAGCATTCACCTGCCCTGGTGTCAGCAGGAAGGGCTGGTGCTGGTTGTGCAGCAATTTTCCTGGCTTTTCCCCAGTATTTCCATGTGGCACAATCAGTGCAAGGAGTTCTGGCACCTTCCTGTGGGAGCACGGGTTGGGTGAGGGCAGGAGGGGATGGCAAAAGCAGCCCAGGGCTGTCACACTCAGCTTCTGGTTTGTGTCACACACTCTGCTTTGTGTGATAATAGCTAAGCCACTGGCTGATGCAATCTGAAATCCTGCTGCTGGTGATTTTTGAGGCACTGCTCCTTCAGACAAAATATGGTTTCGCCCTTCATTCTGTTTTTATTGTCTCAATGTGAGCTTTAATTAAGTGAAGGTTTCTCAATGCAGCTCCTGCCAGACTTGCAGACCTGACTCTTATGCAGACATGCCCAGGAGTCCTGTGAGGAATAACAACAAAATGCAAAAAATCTTCCACGTGTTCCTTCTGCCTTCTCTGCCCTGCAATGGTTCCTCCCCTTGAACATCTGGAGTCAAGTTTAGGAACTAGAGAGCTCAGTCTCTTAGGCTGTACCAACTGCCTACACTTGAGGTTCCTTAGAAACAGGAAATCTTGGCTGACCCAGGGTGTCTATCCAAGGAATTTTGTACTTGTGTTACGTGCCCAAAAGCAGGCACTGAAGAAATGCTCAGCTTGCTATCCTGGGTTATAGCAGGCTGCAGGGTGGTGGTGCCCGGTGGGTATGTGCATCACCTGCTGCTGTACCCATCTCCCAGGACAACCTCCCATACAGAATCCAGAACTGAGCTCCAGCCGAGGTGCCTGGCCCAGCTGAGAGCAGTTCAATTTTGCTGAAGTGGCAAATGGGGGTGACTGATGCCATGTGCTGGCTCCTCCAGCAGGGCTGACTGGGGTAGGCTGGGATCTCCAGACAGGGCTTTTCTGGGCCAGTCCTGTGTGCTGACACTGCTTTCATGAATCCCATCATTAGTGCTGCAAGCACATGAACTATAAGTTATTCCTACTGTAACATGATTATTAAATCCATTAATCAAAAGCAGGAGATCCATAATTAACTTATTCTCCAGCATCAAGTAAATGATTCTGCTGTGAGCTTTAAGAAAGCAATTGTTCACTAATATGCAAAATACAGTGGGGCTATTAGACTATAAGACTGTAATTGTATAATTAGAATTATAAATTTTGCATATTTTAATAACATTTTAATTATTTTCCTGGTAGGTTAAAATGGAGGTTCATTTTTTTAAGGTTTCACATATAATTAAAAAAAAAAAAAATCAAAATTCATGTCTGTCCCCTAGCTGCAAGCTGACCTTTCCATGAAAGGCTTTGACCAGACTTTGGTGACTCACCTTGCACCTGTCTCCGACACGGGCTGACTGTAGATTTTTTATGTTATGTATTTCAACATGTTCATTGTTGGTCACTGTAGATATTCAATTTTAAACCTGAAAGGACAAAAGAATTGCCTGATAGAGCTGTGCTTGTACCAAAATGCTGGGTTTGTTCATACAGGCTCACTGATTCCTTTTCCCACAACTTACTTCTTTCCAGATATATTAAGGGTTTTTTTCAAGCCTGTTCTGTTTCTCTGCTGTCCTTCAAGTAGACTAAATTTCTGAAAACTCTGCAGTCTTATCGAGAAACACCTGAGCCTCTCATCCCAGAACGAAAAGGTGGTGCTGGAAAACATGAGTAGTTGTTCATCAAGCACTTCCCTGAATTCATTCTCTTGAGAGGTGAGAGTTGCAGAGAGGAGACTTTCACAGAAAATACCAGGAGGGCATTTCACCCATATGCCCTGCCCGCATTTCCAGCCTGGCAGGTCCAGCCTGCTCCTCTTAAACCCTTTTTCTGTACCCTTCCACCAAGTATTGCAGTGTAGAAGCAAGAAGCCATCATCGTTCCTTCTTGCTGGTCAAGGTGCTTTCGCTGCCAGTCTGAGCAGCAGAGGCAGCTCTGGCTGCCGTGGAGCCTGTCCATCCCCCCCTGCACAGGAGGAACAGGCTTGGAGCCCAGAGCTGACACTGGGGGCTGCCACCAGCAAAGTTCTTCACAGTGGCAACCACAGTGTTTCCTGGGAAAGTCTAAGGGAAAGGGAGAGCTCCAAAGCTTGCAGACAATGAATGTAGAGTAATTTTTCTTGGCAACCTTAATGTTGATGGATAGGAGAGTTTGCCTTGTCCAGTTTATATAAGAGCAGCTGAATTACTTCATAGTTGGATATTTATGAGAAGTTTTGTTTTCAAATAATATAGTTTTTGCCTCTGGCAGTGCTGTGGTTTAGCCCTATTATTACTGGGATCAAACTCTTTAGGATATTCCAGCTGTAACTGTAGGGCCTGTCTGTCTACGGAGAAAAGTTAACATTTTCCAAAGCAATGGAAACTTTATAATGGAAAGTCAATTATCAAAAAATACCTGTCCCTAAAACCAGCCAGAAAATCAGGCACAGAGGGGAAGTTTGGGGGATGTTCCCTCAGTTGCTCCTGCTTTCTCTCAGCAATACTGAGTGCTCTCCAGGACAGTGAGTGCACAGATATTCTGTCTCAGTCCTCCTCTGGGAAGCAACCAGAAACCAAGCTGTGATATAAGCTACATTCTCTCACTCTGCTGCACTGGATCTTGCATGACTGCTGCTGTCTCTTGAGGAAAGTTGGATTCACCCTGAGCCACTCCAGAGCAGTGAGGCTGTAACAGAAGCTGTGGGCTGATGAAAGCAAGCCATGAGAGCAGCCACCAGCTGAAATCAGGGGATTGTTCAGGTGGGAAAAGGCCCTTCTGGAAAAGGGTCTGTATGCAGCACAAGTCATGAGGAGCAGCTGAGGGAGCTGGGAAAGGGCTCAGCCTGGAGAAAAGGAGGCTCAGGGGGCCCTTGTGGCTCTGCACATCTCCCTGACAGGAGGGGACACCGGGGGGGGATTTGGGATCTGGGAACAGGGACAAGAGGAGAGGGAATGGCCTCAGGCTGGGCAGGGGAGCTCAGGGTGGGTATTATGGAAAATTTCCTCACTGGAAGGGAGGTGCCACTGGAAACAGACTGCCCAGGGCAGCAGTGCCCATCCCTGGAGGGATTTAAAAGCCCTGTGGATGTGGCACTTGGGCGCAGGGGGCTAGCAGTGGCCTTGGCAGGGCTGGGGGAGCAGCTGGACTCGATCATCTTGGAGGGCTTTGTACAAAGAAATTCCTTTTGTTAACATTAATATTTGGTGGCTAGTATAAACACATTAGGGCATTTTAGTTGGGTTTTAAAGATAGAAACCAATACAGAAAAGAGAATGATTTTTTTGTAGTAGAGAATCTCTCTGAGGGGCTGTGTTCATATCACAAACATTCACTTTATTACATTTAATGGAATGGACTTCAAATGCCAGTATATACAAGCCAACACTTCATTATTGGAGTTTGTGTTTATCCACTTGCCATGGTCAGCCTGTTCCCCTCTGTCTTCTTGTGCTGCTTTTAGTAAAAGCAATGATTTATGAATATGTGGGTTAGATCCCTCTCAGTACAGCATGGTGAAGTGGTTCAATAAAAAGTTATTAAAGTAAAAAATCTATAGTTTCACGTGCTCTGCTCACCTTCTCTAGGAGCCCCCAAGAAGAGATCCTTAAGCAAACACTGCGTGCTGAGACTGTAACATAATCTACAAACTGAGAGGCCTCACCCAGCCAGAATTCTGATGAACGGAGCTGAATGGAGCCACTGCAGGCAGTTCCAGCTGTGCCCATCTAACTGCAGCACTGTGCCCTCTCAGTGGTGAAAGCACAGACCAGAGCAGGGTGCTGGGTGGGGGAATCTGCCATAAAACACTCCTTTACAAGCTACACAGCACCAAATGGCATTTGGTTCTTTAATGTAACTGTAATGTAACATTTCATTTATCTTTAAAATAAAACTCTATTTCCTGCTGATTGCAGAACAAACAAAGCTGATTTTGGGCAGTTTCCAGAGCTCATGTAGAATAGGATGTTTTAAAAAAAAATGACAGTGTTTCAGCCTGAAACAGAGAGTGAAAGGGTGATTTAGACTAGTCTACTCCAACCCACACATGTTTTTCACCCAGCAGCACTGCTGACTTGCACAGCTTGACAGCACAGCTGCACAGCCACATAAAGGAGGGGATGACAAATAGGCCACTTGTGCCTATGGCTGGCAAGGAGTGAGAGTTGCTTGTAGCAGTGAAGGCTGAAGGAAACACTCTCCAGGACAAAAAAATAATTTGTGAGGAGGACATGGAAAGTGGTAGAATCTGTTCAACTGCAGTACAGCAGGAAGAGTACAAGAGATGGGTTACAAAATGATTTTGCTGCCTCTATTTCATATTCCCAGATCTCTGAGAAAATGCAGCTCTACAAGCAGCAGCCCTCCATCTGTCTCAGGGCTGGAGAACTTCAGCAGGTGAGGGTTTCCACAGTGGGTGACAGATGTTCAAAGCAGAGAGACACCACTGCAGTTCCGAATCACTGTCCTGGCACTGCAGCACCCGGGACAAAGCAGTGCCACGCACGGGAGCAATCCCCCTGTGCTGCCCTGCTCCGAGCTCCTGCTGCTGCCCCAGGGTTCTCACTACAACACAGCAGCTATTGAGGCAGCAGTCACAGCCCCTCTGTTCTCTCTGGCAAACAAAGAATAACAGTCATGATCCCATACATCCTCTAGGACATCTCAGCTTGAAGGTTCCAACCTGCTCCAAGCTGCCAAAATAATTCTGTCACCTGTGGTGATCTGTAGCTGCCAGTGCAGTCCTGCACAGCCATCTCCAGCCAGGTGAGGTGTGGGATGAAATGTAGGTAGGAGCAGAAGAGCCCAGCACAGCCACAGAGCTACAGAGCTGCTGTCAGCCACTGCTGCTGATGCAGGCACACCTCTCACACTTCTGCTGGGAACCTCAGGAAACACAAGGAAGCTTTTTGTCCACATTGAATTCACTGAGGTTAGGTACCTGGATGCCCACTGGCACAATTCCTCTCCTGCTGAAGTAGAATGAAGCAACTAATTTCTACTAAAAATATAGATAATAAGCCCAATAAAACATATTGATCACCATGAAAAACAAAGGGAAAAGCAATTTAGAGTAGTGGTCCACATTGCCAGGGTTCTGAATTGTGAAATAACCAATAATCCTGTGCATTTTGTTTCTCAAGACACATTTGATTTTCTCATGACTTTTCATGGTCAAGTCACTGCAGTTAACATTATCACTGGAAATCTCAATGCTTGTGAAGCTGATTTTCTGTTTATAGCTGGTGATGGAATTGTTGAGGATGTTGGTGATGTTAACTTCTTCCATTTCTTCAGTCAGTTCATTTGCAGGCCCCTAGGAAACAAGAGTGGACAGTTTAAGGTTGTCTCCTGCAGAGGAAGGAGACCATAAGGATAAAGATGTAAGAGCACACTTCATATGTGGTCATCTCAATAATCAAACACACCTTTCAGCTGCTGCCTAATCCTACGAGGGCCTGAGGCCCCAGAGATGCCTGCTTCCACCACTGTACTCCCAGAGATCTGTGTAGATCCTTGAGTAAGTCTCACTCTGGGCAATCCAACATCCATCTCCTACAGGATATCCATCTCCTCCTGTCTGTACGATCACTTACTGGCTGGGAGATGAGTTTTGAGGTGGGAAACCTCCTTTTCCCCTGACAGGATTTGGGCCCTTGATGACCACTGCACTACAGCCATACCAGATTATTTAATTTCTCACACTAAAGCAGAGCCCTTGAACAACTCACTCTCACAATCCCCATAGAACACTGTGGGACAGATGTTTGGAAGCATCTTCTGGGAAGGGAGGAAGAAGAGTTCAGCATTCCTCTGGTAGAGGGAGGTACCTCCCTTATTGGAGTTGTTTGCTCGAAGAGTGAAGAGCTGTGTTCTCCTGGCTCCTCTCAGTGCATTTGAGAGGAGCAGAGCTGCTTCCTGCTCAGGCCCAGCTTCAGGTAAGGACCCAGCCCAGTGCCAGCCCGAGTGCCTTTGTGGATGTGGGGCTGTGAACCCAACAGGACTGCCAGGTAAGACTGCTGCTCAGAACTCTGCCAGACACTCAGCACCCCTGTGCTATTCATGAGTTTGTTACACAGAGGTTTAGATTCAGTGCCAATTAGGAGAAGTATTGATGATGTATCCATAGCAGGAAGACCATTTGTCTTTTCAGTTAATGGAGAACTAACTGCTGTCAGTCCAAGAGCACTGGTCTCATGAAGGTGCCCGGGCCTTACCTCTGCTGGCACTTTAGCTGCACACTTCTGTGATGAGGTGTAGTGAGCCACTGCATATTCCACAAAGGCACCAAAGATGAAGCTGAAGCAGACGCCAAGATAAACATCAATGGCCTTAATGAAACAGCTGGTTTTTGAAAGGGAACTTCGGGAGCCGATCATCAGAGTTGTCATAGAAGGCACTGTTGTAACTCCTTGGAAAACAGAGAGACCTTTTCTTGAGGACACTTTGGAGAAGTCTTGCCCTACCCTTTTGTTCATGTCATTGCTCTCTACTGATGGCCAGATAAAGCACATCACTTCTTGCCAAACCCAAACCATCCATCATAGCAACTGAAATGCTTTTGTAGCATTCAGTAGCTTCACACAGCTCTCCCTGCCTTTGGCAGCTGGGCTCCAACAGGCAGCTGGCTCTTTTCTTTTTCATGCTTTCAGTAAAAAATCCCCCTGTGCTGCTCCCTCCAAAGCACACCACAAAGATCGTGTGCTGTGCCCTCTGCTCTCTGCAGTGGGTCTCCTGGTAGCCTTGGCCCCACACAGCCCTGCAGGTGGGGACGTGTCCCTGCCACAGCATCTCCCCCTCACCAGCCCAGCTCTGCCCCAAAGAGCAGCAGGAGGTGAACTGACCATCCACCCCTGAGCAGGTAGCTCAGGAAAAGTACCATCTACCCAGCCTTCAAAAACAGCCTGCTGAAATCTTCTCCATTCCTCAGGCAAGAACTCACCAATGCAGGTTCTGGCAGGCACTGAGTCCAGGGTGATCCAGAAAGAAACCCAGGACAACATGACGAGCAGAGTGGAGGGCACGTAGGTCTCCAAAATGAAGTAAAGGACATTTCTTCTCAGTTCAAACTGTAATATCAGTCGTGGGTAACTGCCTGTTTATAAAAGGAAGAGGCCTGGTGAATACAAGACTCCCAAGGATACCTGAAATAAAACTGGGACAGCCCAGCACCAGCCCTTCAGCTGGTGGAGCTCAGCAGAGCAGGTAACACACCTGACACAGGAGGACATGCACGCACTAACAGGCAAAGAGGCGTCTGAACAGCACCACCTGAACAGAAACCACCTGAACAACACCTGAACAGCATCATCTGAACAGCAAAACCTGAACAGAACCACCTGAAGAAAGCAATCTGAACAGCATCACCTGAACAGCAGTATCTGCACAGCACACACCCTGCATAGGGGCTCCTGCCCCTGAGCACAGCAGGAATATCCCAGCAGGGCCTCAGCTCTGAGCACGGCAGGGCTGGTGCTCTCACCTGTTCTCTCACACTCAGCACAGCACACCTTTCCCAACACCTGCTCAGAAGGCACTGCCAGGTTCAGCCTTACCTGATGGCTGAAAAACAACAAAATATTTGTCTCTTGATGTCAGCAGGCTCTGGCTCACATCCCAAACCACCCCTCTGCCTTATCATCACAGAGAATCAGAACCTCGTTTTCATTAGTGATTTGTGATCTTTGATAACTGTATTTTTTGTGCTCAAAAAACTCATTCATCTTTTAAAAAACAATTTGTTGTAAATACTGACATAAGGGTTCTGAGGCTGGATCAGCAGTGTTTTCAGGATGTAGTATTGCTCTGTAAACAATAATTCCCTTTGAAGTGTAGAAACAAAGTCCATGTTGTTCATGGGCTGTGTGCAACAAAACAACAGAAACATTGTTAGTTTTTAAACCTTGTCATTCTAAGGAAGTTGTGTCCCCTTTCACAGCATCAATAATTGGAGAACAGTATTTTACACTGATAATGCAAAAGACATTGAATTCTGATCTACAAGAACATGTTATTCCATCATGATAGAATTGTAATTGGCAAACAAATGTATATTAAAAAAAATAATTTTACTCCTAGTTACTGTAACCATTGCTCTCCACAGTATCCATAGACCTGGGTGGAAGGGATAGAGTTTCTTTGTGTGTGTGTGGAGGAAAACAGGGAGAAAAAAATTAAAATCCATCAAATAAATGCAGTATATTTTACATCTCCATCTTTCTGTGGATTTCCATCTTACAGAATATCCTGACTTCAACTAACAGGATGTCACCACCTTCTGTTCATCTCTTTTGTGAGATTAAGATCTGCTGAAGGCTTTACTGGTTCAGGACTAAGTCAAACGATGCTGGCCCACAGGAGGAGAGGCAATGGGATGGGAAGCACCCAGAGCTTTCCCTGCTTTCCCCCCCAGGTGTACCTGTCTCCTACCTGGAGCGGGACACCAGGGTGTGGTAGCGCTCCAGCCGGTACTGGGACAGCTGCAGCCCCTCCAGGCCCTGCACCGAGTCGTTCCCCCTCAGCCACAAGAAGGTGACATCGCTCTCGTCGTAGCCCCTGAGGAGAACAGGCTGTGAGCACTGTGGCCAGGAGAGCCCTGCTGTGGCCAGGGACAGCCCTGCTGTGACCAGGCTTCTCTGACCTGGCACACATTGTCCAGAAAACCTGCTCATAAAAACAACCTTTTCTACACATCATTCCTCCTATCCTCAAAGGCATTAAGTTACTGAGGACAAATAAATACACACAACGTTTAGGTAACACCAAATTCCTCAAGCAGCAGGACTCCATAGATGCCATCTGAGTCTGTGACTCCAGGGATGTAAGTGATGACATGACCTCGGGTTACACTGAGGGATGCCTCGGGCTGAGGGATAAATCTTGCCAGCCTGCCATTCCCTTCAAAAATTTGACTTAATTTAGGAAACAGGTCCATCCGTTTCACTGATTTAATTCTTTTATTAAGAGCCCTTCTTTGAGACCATCAGTAGGGACTCTGTGATTCTGATAATAACCCATTTGTCCCAGTAGAAGGAATCCGATGCAGTTGCAGCTCTATTTACATCTAATTGTGTTTTCTTATTAGACACAAATTACCAGAGCTTGGGCGTGATGAACTCCTAAATTAGGTGTCCAGAGCATGAATCCCTGAGTAGAATCCTAAGCATGTGACTTTTCAAAGTTCCTAAGTGGTTTTATAAATCGTGGCTACTCAGGAAAATTTTATAATAAGTGATAGATTGTTGTTAATTCATCTGGCGTATATTTAAATAGCATTATTTCTGGGCACTTATCCTAATGAAATCTCCAGTGGGCAATATGTATGTAATTTCATTGGAATTATACAGCAACTGAGCATGATGTAGGACCCAATCAGTTTTAAACCAGGCCTAAACATGCTCTGCTTTAGCAGAAGAGGCCAATCATTATTATTTCAGGAGCTATTCTTTGTAATAAAGTTAACCATGGTGAACTAATATGATTTTAATGTGAAAATAATATGTGCTTCCCTAGGTGCTTCATTCTGCAACCCCAGAAGTTGAAGCTCTGGTCCTTCCCATGTTGAGATGGTGGAAGTTTGGTTTAGTGCCACTCAGCAGGAGCTGACACAGCTCATCCCAGGTCCAGCTGAGCTTTGGGGTGACAGCCCTGCAGTGACCCATGCTGCCCTGGAGCCCTTCTCAGCCATTGCCACAGGTGAGCTTTTAATCCAACTGAGAGCAGAACTCACTGACAATTCCTCCTCCTGAGACTTCCCAGTCTGAGACTCTTCTGATGAGGGTCCCACCCTCTGTATCCCCTCCCTAGAGGGGCAGGTACCACAAACCTGGCTTTGGCCCTAGTCCTGAACTCGTGAGTTTGAGAGCCATGTTCAACTCTAATTCTAGAAAGAACCAGCATTCCCAATATCCTTTTACAGTGGGGCATTTGGGGGTGCAATGGGCAGTAGCTACCTAAAAACGCAAGAATTGTTCCTTGTGGTACTCTATCACACGTACTTACTCCACAAGTTACTTTTGAAGTAGCTGTGTGTTCAAAAGGATCTACATTTTGAGAACCAACCAATATTACTTCATCCTTTCTGTGCAAGATTGAATTATCTACACTTCAGTAAAATATTCTTTATTACCACTTTTTTGCATAAATTGCACAGGGACAGGAATTCTCTGGACTGTGGATTACAAACATTTGAAGAATGATGATGCAGACGTTGTTTTCTTCCGGACATCATAATTTGCAGGAATAAAAATATACTCCAGAAAGCCACTGTCCTTAATCCAAATATTCAAGATGTAGCTACTTTTGAATAAACAAATTTAGAGTTTTCTAGAATGTTATACTTACAGCTTTCTAGCTGTAGTCAGCATGTCTGTGTGTCCATGGGGTATTTTGACAGGTCCATGTTACAGGCAACAGTAGTGGTGATTCTGTAGAAAGAGAAAGAACTCCAAAAATTGCAATAAAAGCATAAAATCCCCCAGCAAACTGACCATGAAGCTCTGCTCTGCCAGTTAGGTTATTTGGATCTATGATATGAATTACATCTGAAGAACAAGCACTCTCTGCAGCCACCCCAGTGAAAACATAGCCCAAGGAGGAAATTTGCTTTGATTTGCTGGGATATAGAGTGCAGATTCACTTTTTGTTTTCCATTGCTACAATTTGCACATCTTAAGGAGTCACCACTTGTGACAGGAGGCACAGTGCCCAACCGCGCAGGTACTCACCGTGGAGGCAGGTGAGTTTTACTCTGCAGCTGAGGTGACTGGGTAAGGAGCACCGTAGGAATTGCTGACTCAAGTGCTGTGCACCTTTCTGTGTGCACCTGCTGTGCACTTCATGGACAAATACTTTTATTGGTTAAAAACAGAAGTCATCACTACATGGCACTGGACGAACAAATGGTTCCCCACTATCAGCACAACTTTTACTGTTGTGATGTCCTCCTTCCATTGCTCCCCTGCCCCTATCTGACTGGGCTTTTCCTCAGTGACACCTAAACCTATGAGCTTTCTGAGCAGCCTCAGGGCACAGCATCTCTGTGATGGGAGATCCTGATCCCTGACTGACATCTCCAGAGGCCAGGACAGGGGGAAATGCATCAGCAGAGAATGGTCACAGCTGCCTTGTTGACCTCAAACTCATGACCTGTGACAGCTGGTCCTGCTCCTGAGCAGGGTGATTCTGGCAATCTGTTCTGGGCCAGCAGCGGACCCTCTGTACCTCAAGGCATAGAGGACAGTGCTGTTGGAGAACAGCCTGAGCAGGCGGTTGCCCACGGTGACGTCGTGCAGGAAGGACCTTTTGGACACCACGATGTAGGTGTCTGGCACCCAGAGCAGCTCCAGCAGGCGAGCATCCAGCGTGAAGCTCTCATTGCCATGGAAGACCAGGTGAGGGTCTGTCCAGTACTGCCGCAGGGAGATGGTGGCTATGTAATCCTGGGGGACAGGGCAGAGCTGGGGGGTGTGCCCGGGGCACCCCATATGTGTGACAAGGGACAGAACACATCCTTGTTCAACCCACCACTGCCAAGCTTCACTTCCATCACTGTTCTATTTGCTTTGTAATATTTCTAATACACTTTCACTCTGAGTTGTGGAGTTTGAGGACTAAAGATTATACTTACAGTACTTAATGTTTTTAATGAGCAGTTACTGTGACTGAAGTTTTTGTGCCCGTTTTGCAGGTAAGAGAACAGATGGGAAGAACACACTTCAGTCATTGCCTAGAGCTGGGAAATTCCATACGTGCTATAAATCTGGTTATCAAAGAGGCATTGGCACTTTGGAAAAAAAAGGCAAGTGAATCCAACCTGTTATGTCAGGGATTAAAAGACTAAAAACCCAAACAAGTGGAAAAAAGAAAACTTATGCCTTCTATTTTAATAGGAGTTTTAAATCTAAGGACTGGGATTAACTTGAGTTAGGCCTGCCAAAATCAGCTGGAGCATTCTGATTGTGCCCCAGCAGAACAGAGCAAGCAGCACCCACTGAGCTCTGAAGCTGGTGCTTAGCCTTCTGGACACCTCAGGCACTGCTGGACTATGCGACTTCCTTTCTCACAAGGGACGCCACACAGGATTGATTTTTTTCTATTTCCACAGGGTCTGATTTCCAGAAGCTGCTCAGTTTTTGACAAGCAAGACTTCTGGAACCACTTCTGTTTACTTGTAAGCCCACATTATTGTGGCACCTACACAGTCTGCAGTTATAGATAAACTCTGTTTTCATCCCACTGCTGAAAGCGGTCAACAGCCCCCCAAACAGCAAAGCAGTTTCAAAATGACCATTTTTGTGCTGGACACAGGAATGAATGTGAAGTCTCTCAGGCATATCTCAATCTTGTCTTGTAAAATAAAAGTTCTTTCACTTACCATGTCACTCTCAGATATGCTAGAAATACTTGCAATGTCCAGACTCATTGCAATTTGTACGGGTTCTCCTGCAGAGGGAAAGAAACGCTTCAGGAGTGAGAAGGGAAATGTGAAGGGCACAGTAAAGGCACTCAGGATGCTGTGCAGGTGGGCACTGTCCTCAGCCTCACTCCCTGTCACTAAAACTTCGAGGAGAGAAGGGCCCTGATTCCCGAGAAAGGCACTGCTGGAATGTGAAGCAGCAGTGCCTCTGCCCCGCCCCAGCCCCAGCTCCAGCCCCAGCTCCAGTTCCAGTTCCAGTTCTAGTTCCAGCCCCAGCTCCAGCCGGGAGGGACCCGCGGAGCGAGAGCGCCGGGAGCCACCGCGAGAGGGCAGCACCGGCCGGACAGCGACAGGGGCGGCGACAGGGACAGCGACAGGGATGGGGACAGGGACAGGGACAGGGACAGCGACAGGGATGGGGACAGCGACAGGGATGGGGACAGGGACAGCGACAGCGACAGGGACAGGGACAGGGATGGGGACAGGGATGGGGACAGTGACAGGGATGGGGACGGGGACAGCTACAGGGATGGGGACAGCGAGAGGGATGGGGACAGGGACAGCGACAGCGACAGGTACAGTGATGGGGACAGGGACAGGGATGGAGACAGTGACAGGGATGGGGACGGGGACAGCGGCAGCGACAGGGACAGCGACAGGGACGGGGACAGGGACAGGGATGGGGACAGGGAAAGGGATGAGGACAGGGACAGAGACAGGGACAGGGATGGGGACAGCTACAGGGATGGGGACGAGGACAGCGACAGGGATGGGGACAGCGACAGGGATGGGGACAGGGACAGCGACAGCGACAGGGACAGGGACAGGGATGGGGACAGGGACAGGGATGGAGACAGTGACAGGGATGGGGACGGGGACAGCGGCAGCGACAGGGACAGCGACAGGGACGGGGACAGGGACAGGGATGGGGACAGCGAAAGGGATGAGGACAGGGACAGAGACAGGGACAGGGATGGGGACAGCTACAGGGATGGGGACGAGGACAGCGACAGGGATGGGGACAGCGACAGGGATGGGGACAGCGGCAGCGACAGGGACAGCGACAGGGACGGGGACAGGGACGGGGACAGGGATGGGGACAGCGACAGGGATGAGGACAGGGACAGAGACAGGGACAGGGATGGGGACAGCTACAGGGATGGGGACGAGGACAGCGACAGGGATGGGGACAGCGACAGGGATGGGGACAGGGACAGTGACAGCGACAGGGATGGGGACAGCGACAGGGATGGGGACAGCGACAGTGACAGGGGGACACAGGGACAGGGACCATTCTAGGCACAACAAGATAGTAAATTCTGTCTGTATTGTCTCAGACATTTATTACCATGGCCAGAAAAAGGAAGCAGCTCAGGGCTGCGAGTAGCAGCAGGTCAGTCTACAATGGGAAATATCCATGGCTTTGTGAAAGCTGATGGAAAGGTTTTCTGTCAAGCATGGTATTGTTAATCGTTAAGGCACAAACCCAAAATTAATAGAAATAAAAATGCTCATTGCTGTTTCTTAAACTTTCAATGATACTTTTCAGGTTCTGAATGCCATTCTGAGAAACCCTTTCCTCTGTGTGATGACAGCACTCACCTGGTAGGTGGGAGACCTGCCACCCAAATTGCTCAATAGCCTCAGATAAGTTCCTAAATTCCTGCCTGCTCCTGCCTCCCCAGAGTCTCACCAGGGTTTGAAACAGGTTTGTGTCTCAGTGTAAGGTGAAAGCATGTGTCAAAAGTCAATATTCCCGACAAGAAGAATGGCTTTGTTCCTCTGTAGCTGCATAAATAGCTATAATAGCTGTACATGACCAAAGGTAAAGTAGAAAATCACAAGGGTCAGGCTCTAAACAAAAGCTTGTACAGTTAGAGCAGAATTTAGTTATTTAGTCAGGTCTTTCATAGATAAATTGAAGTTTTTTAATTCCCTGCTCTTCACCTCACAGCTGACATGTCCCCAAGCCCCCACACACATGCTATTCAAGACACGAGTGGATGCACAGAAAGGAAAGGAGCCTGGCACACCAACTAATTTCAGAGAAATGCAACCTTTGAAACTGCAGCATCCTAAAGCAAGTTTAAAGCCTGCTGTCCCCCCTTGAGCCTTACAGACTGATTTTAGACACTCCCTCATGTGGAGCCAACATACCACCAAAGTAGGGCCTCAGGTATTTGTTGTAGCCCATGGTGAGGTTCTCAAATCCAGGGAGGGATGCTGTGCCCCTGCTGTGCAGGCTGGAGCCGTGGCCCAGAGAGCTCCTGGGGACACAAACACCAACTCTTACGTGCTGGGCTGGGCACATCTGGGCTGCAGCTGCAGCTGCTTCCAGCTTGTGCTCAAACAAACAAACAAACAAACTGTATCAAATAGTTACTAAAACCAAGCAGATAATTGAAATCACAAGCATTTTCTCACATTACTGTCTTGGCTGAATAATTAGCACCTTCAAGAAGTGGGCAAATGGCAAATTGCCTGGGCTGATAGCTACAGTTTAGACACACAGTATCTTAAGAATGTTCTTAAAATATCACAGAAAAAACAAGCAAGGTCTGTAGATTGCAAGACTGAAAAATAAACCCCAATATCCCCTTCCCACTACTTCCTGTACAGTCTACGTTAGGAATATACTTTTTTCCTCGCATTTATGACAACCTGAGATAAATTTTACAGCCCAGCAGCTCCTCCTCTCTAGTCCCCTAAATAATCTTCATTCTCCCAACATGTGAGTGCCAGCTCCCACAGCTGCTGTCAGCAGTAATGCTACAGGGAAAGGAGCACTGTGCACGTCAGACACCCCCTCAGTTCTGTGGGCAGCGCTGCTCCAGCACTGGGCACACCGAGCACAACTCTAAATCACATCAGAATTTACATTTTGTGGCTGCCACTGAAGGCAGGAGCTGTGCTCTGAGGCTGACAGATGTGCACCCTCACACAGGCAGTGAGAGGGACAGGGTCTGGACTGGGAGAGGGGAGTGTGATGGTGGCACACCCTCACCTGGGAAAGGTGTAACCGAGTGAAGGGTCAGCAATTTGTCCTTGCTTTGGGTTTGGGAGGGGGGAGACAAAGCCTGTGCTGCTCCCAGTTCCAGCACCCTGCTCTGGGCAGGAAACAGCCATGGAGTTACTCAGCATCTCACCAAGGGTTTTTCTTCTGTTTCCTTCACAGCTGGGTTAAAGGCCTTGGAGGATTTACACTAAACGGGACCTTACAGCAGACCAGGTTTTGCACACTATATATGTAAATACTTCAACAAATTTGGGACTTGCAGGTCCAAGGATGGTAATAACAGAGCTGGGAGCCTTGTGGGAGACATTTCTGGTAAAAAACTACAGCCTGTGCTGGTTCTGAACAGGGAATCAGGGGTTGCACTGTTAATGGACATACTGTGGTTTAGGGACCTGTGCAGATTGCTCTCTCCTTTACCACATCCCTGACTGCACCCTGACTCCTTTGGATGGGCTGGATAACTGGAAGCATAGTTTCCTTTTGACCCACATTATTTACATGAAACATCATTCAAACGCTCCTTTTAAAAGAAAACAAACCCTCCACTTACCTTTGAGTTGGAAGGAAAAGACACAGACCGAAGAAGGAAAAACATCTGCAGAACATGTCCGGAGATTGTTTCTGTATTTGTTCTGTTTGTCTGCAAAGAAGAAAAGAAAGACAAAGTTTTGTGGTTTAAGAAAAATTATTTTAAGGGAAGGAGGCAGGGACCATCACAGTCAGAACCATCACAGAGTGATGTTTAACGTACCCCATACTCAGTGGCTCCTGCCCTTTTTCCTGGCTAGTATCATTTTCCAACAGGTTCTATCACTTACCACATAAAACACCCTGGTGACAACTCAGGTCTTGAAGTCCTTGACAAATTCTAGCTCCTCTTCTACCAGTATGGGATGGCAATGAGCTGATGCTGAGAGTGGCACCACGGGAAGGGACTGATTAAATAATAAAATGTGTAGGCAGTTCCCAGAGCAGTCAGGCTCACAGAGATCCTGCCCACAGAAAGGCAGGATCACAGTCTCAGCCTCCCTTAGTCCCAGGCCCCCTGCCCAGGCTCACAGAAGTGCTGTAAACTCTGTGCTCCACTGGTTGTACCTGGGGTAAAACCCATGCATGCAGCATGAGGTCACTGCACTTCAAAGGGGTTTCGGTGACTTTTCTGGGAGTGGAACCAAGTTTGGCTGCTGGCCCAAGACTCCTCGGGCTCGTGCTGGCCTTGGAGCAGGTGCCACAGTGGCAACTCTGAGCTGTGCTCTGCTCCACTCTGATCACCAGCTCCCTGCTGGAAGTGCTGCTCCAGCCACACGCCTCTTTTCATACCCAACAACCCTCTCATGGCACTTAGGGCCTCAGCTTTCCAACTCAAACTTCACGAGTTTTCTGCTTGGGTTAGATCCTGCCTGCAGCCCAAAGGACACTGCCTCCTCAGCCAGAGGCACAGCTCTGCTGTTGTGCCATGGGATAAGCAGAGCACCAGGAAATAACAGCTTTTCCCACACAGAGCCAGTTCAACACTGGAACATTCAAGTATGAATGCACTGGAGAAAGGATGGGTCTTTTCCTAAACACAATATGTTTTAATACCAGTCCCACATCTGAATTTCCAGTAAGGCTTTGCTCTTCTAGTCCATTCTCTGAAATGACTCAGATGTTTCTAGATGCTCTCAAGGGCTCCTCACTATAATGTGAGGATGCAAGACCAGAGGCAGAGTCATTTATCCACTCACAGCAATATTAGACCACTATTTTGATTGAAAAGAAGGAAGATTGGTCCAGGTTGTTTAAAAAACCTGTAGAAAGAAGTTAATTTTACAAACTAGACTTCAGATAAATATGAGACTTCATGAACTTCAGCTGAGGAGCCTCTCATGAGCATCCCTGATGCATAGCCCAAGTTTTGCACAGGATGTCTGTAACGACAATAAATATATCAAATCTTTCAAAGACTGGGAGGCAGTGAAATGGAAATCTGTAAGTACTCCTGGGCAAGAAAAGGTGACACCAGTTCCCATAGCTGAATATAGGAGGAAGGAGCTGGCGGGGCTGAAGGGAGGGAGCTGCCAGTGATGCATTAATTGAGGTTTGACAATACCCTGACAGAGGAGCATGTAAAGAAAAAACAGGAGATGGGGCCTCGAGGAGCAGTTCAGACACCATTAGTCTGCAGGGCACAGGAACACTCCTCACCGCAGGAAGTTTTGGGGGCAAACCAGCCGCAGACTGTCCTGAGCACCTCCGCATTCAGCCAACACATTTGTTTTGTTCTTTCAGGCAGCACAGTCAAAGCTGTTATGCAGCTGCATGTCCTTCCATGCCAGCGTTCAGTTTTCCTCAAAAAATACTCAGTATCTACAGTAAGCACAAAGGTATTTCATCTGGATTGGTTTCCACATTACCTTGTTTTTAAAGGCCATTCAGCATTACATTTCTTAATGCAATGTGGAATTTAATACAGTAGTAAAACAAGCAAGACTTTTTTTTTTTTTAATTTGGAACTATCCTCATTTAAATCACTCGAGAAATAGGATAAATGTTCCCCACTTCTAAGAACAGAGAAATGAAGGTACTCAGAGGTTATTGTTTCGAGTGTCACCAGTAGCAGCATCTGTGAAGATGAGCAGGTACCAGCAGCTCCTGGCTCAGCTCACAGCAGCTCACACCCCTCCCAGCAGCGCTGGCACCACACGAAGGCACCGCAGCGTTCCCTGCAGCTGCACCTTCAGATGTGCACCCCCTCGTTCCAGATGTGCACCCCCTCGTTCCAGATGTGCACCACCTCATTCACCTCCGCATTCCCCACATTCCATCCGGACCCATTGCCCCAGACCGGGCTCTCCCTGCCTGGGGGCAGGCACTGCTCTGTCAAGTACCAGCTTTATTTAAGCTAATCCTTCACACAAGTGACCATCAATAACTGCTAACCTACTTCCTAAAAGACACAGATCAATTGACAGAGTATTATAACCCCTTTAAATATTAATGCCCTATCAGGAAGACAATTGCACTGAGCCTAGGGACTCCTCCACTATTAGAAATTATGCCCCAGCCTTAAATAAATTAACTCAATAAGTGTCTCACCATGAATACAAAATTCCTGCTTAGGGCTTGCAAAATAAAATGATTTAGAGCTGTTCTCTGAGGAAAGATGAGGTGTTTAAACTTGCAAAAGAGCAAGGGCTGCCATATTCATTAGGCTTTTGTTTTAAATGGACTGCTTTGTTTTAAACTCAAGGTATCCCTTTCAGAAGGGAGAGGGAAGAACCTGGAAAATCCTTCCATCTTCCGAGCTGCAGAGTTTCGGTTCTGCAAGGGTGCAGATGTCTGCTCCAAACTCCAGAGGCAGCTCGTGTCCAGGCCAGCTGTGCCCCAGGACAGGACACGAGCAGGAGCAGGCTGCTGGCACTGGCCAGCAATCTGGGCTGCTGCCTTGCTCCCATCGGTGCTAGCAGGAGCTGGGCACGGCCACCAGCTCTGAGAATTTCATCTGGATCCCCGAGGCTGCAGGGAGCCATTCTGCCTTGCCTCGAGGTCAAATTTTATCTCAAAAGTGGATGCAATGTTTCTGGTTTTTACCTCTCGGTTTATACATACAAATAGTTCAGAACTGCAAGATACACATGAAGGACACATCTCAGGATTAAAAAAGAGCCACACTGATTCCACTTGACTGAAACAGGGAGGTTTGTAGAAGAGACCATAGATCCAGCTTTCTCCTTTTGCCCTAGAGAGAGGCAAATTCCATGGAAAGCCACACACAGAGACCCTTGAACACAGAGAATTTTACAAGTGGCTCAAGGAGCTTGCCTCGGCAGCAGCCTCCTCCTCCTCCATGCCTTCTCCTTGCCACACTGGGTTTGCACAGGTACCTGTTGCATGCCCAAGGAATGGATCAGCGAGCTGCTGAGCCGCTGTGACACAAACCCTCCCAGCAGGAATGCTGCTTGTATGCTGCAGCTTTTACCTACAGCATCTGAATTCCCTTCTGAGTTCCCTGAGGGCTGGGAGAAATTCAATTCAGGTCTCAAAAGTGAGAAATCGAGACAAAAAGAGAGTGTGGACAGGAGAGGGGGCAACAGCCTGCTTGGGGAGTGGGAGAGACACAAGCAGTGGCAAGAGCAGCTCTCTCTCCTCCTTCCTCACTGGCTCCCACATACCCAGAACTGAGCATCCACTGTGGGTGCCTGAGCCACCATGGGAACCTCAGTCACCCACCCGTGGGCACCATTTCCCAAATAAATCCTGGGGTCAGAACTCACAGCTGCCTCAGTTTCTCCACAAGCCTTACAACTGCAGCCACATGCACCCACCAGCCCCAAGCTGGCCCCACTGCCCAGCGGCCAATGCCCAGCCCTGGTCAGCCCACACAGACACCACCAGCCACCAGCACAGGGCTGGCACTTTTCAGGTCACCAAGCTCCTCAGGTCATGGGAAGATGTCAGCAGCAGTGCTCACCCCTGCCCCAGCCCCGGTGCCATCCCCCTGTCCCAGCCCCGGTGCCATCCCCCTGTCCCAGCCGCGGTGCCATCTCTGTCCCAGCACCTCGGGGTCCCTGCTCTGTCTCCGGGCTCTGTGGTGCAGCCAGGGCTGGTCCTCGCTGGGGCCTGGGGCAGGTGAGTCCCTGCTGCTGCTCTGTGTGCCAGCACAGGGCCACCGAGGGAGGAACACCCTGATCTCATTACTCAGCATGGGTTGAGGCTTGCTAGTCTTAAAAATGCCTCAGCAAAAAACATTGCACTACAGAACCGTATTTTGTGTTTAAAAATAATCTCAACAATTGTTAAAAGGGATTAAGCAATGTTTTTACCCTGTATCACCAAAGGGAGCAGTACAGACAAAGAGTAACTCTGAGAATGAGGAAATACTGTTTTATCTAATTTACTGCAGCCTGAGGTGAAACATTAACTCAGCTCTGAGCTCCGATGGGGTGTAAATAGCCTGAACAAAAACACTACCGCACTTGCTTTTCAGGGTATGAACTCAGAGGTCTTCAAAACTGTGAACGGTACCACAAAACACACCTTTCATTTTACTGAGGCATTCACTGAAACGTTTGCCTTTGGAGTAGATTGTTTTGAACATTGGAAATAAGGAAATGGAGAGAATTTTATGACAGAAGTTTCTCAAGAAGCTGTGAAAATATTTTAAAGGGATGAAACCAAATCACTGCAGGCTTGCATTCAGGCTTGCATCTCAAAGAACAGAAAAAGTCTTTCCATCATTTCCCCCCACAGTTCAGCAGGTGCTCCCTGCAGGGACCCTCTGTGTGCAAGGAGCTGGACCAGCCCCCATGGCCCAGGGCTGCAGCCAGACCGATGCTCCTTGGGCAGGTTTCAGGCCACTCCTCAGGGTCATCCTTGGTCCTGATCTGTGTCAGAGACATAAACCTGTCTGCTGGGAATGCTCACACCAAACCAAAAGGGAATCCATAAAATCCATAAATCCATAAAAAGGGAGGAAAAGATCTCATTTTTCCCTCATGATTACTTAGCTGATGTTTGTTACAGTATAAAGCACCTCCAGACCTGACACAAATAACCAAAAATCATGGAAACACTTGTGAGCTGATGGAGAACGTGCCCTTGGCTTTGAGACTGATGGTCATCTGACAGGAGAAAATGTCTGGCGTCCTCAAAGGCCCTGTAGCCTATTTACTGCTACATCTGTGGTCACACCACATTGTCACACACTCCTGAGGAAACTTTGTGGCATCTGGAAAAGTACAGACCAGTGTGTCCCCAGCATGGGGACCAGCAGTGCCCTGGCACAGCCTTGGTACAATTATCCCAGGGAATTTGTGTATGCCAGGGCCATATCTCTGCCTGCCAGTGAACTGGGAAATTGGCACGAGGAGGAATTAAGTGATGTGCAGTTCTGGCCTTGTTCTCAGAGGGCAGGAACAGCTCATGCAGGTATTTATTCCCTCTGTGGCACATGCAGGCAGTGAGCACTCACACAGCTGAAGGGAGAAGACGCAGCCCCCCAAAACTGCTGTGCAGGTCTGGTCCCAGCCTGGCAATTCTGGTGATCTGGGCTCATCCAGAGCTGCTGGGCTGTGTCACAGTGGAATGACAAGGGACAGCAGTGTCCTCAGCTGTCCCCGTGGCTCAGATGCCACCCTGGTTGGGGACAACTGGGTTTCTGAAGGCTCATCCACTGAACATGCTTTGGGAACACTGCAGACCTCCCTGTGGTGTCCTGAAAAGCACAATATTGAGACACACCCCTGATGCCATGTCACATTTGCAAGGGAAAATGTAAGTCTAATATAGATTAATTCAATTCACTTCCCACCACATTATTTCTACTTGCATTTGATTAAATTTTGAGCGGTTCTGAGCAAACCCAGAGCCTTTTGTTTTCTATTTGCAGGCAGGGACTGTTTAGGGCATGACCAGCACCTGCCCTACAGCAGCAAACCACTTTCACTGGAGAACACCTGCTTGTTCCCATATTGGAATACTCAAGTATTCCAATAGCTGAGTGCCAGCTGTGCCCTGGGTTAATTCCCAGCTCTGTATATGTGGTAGGTAGAAGCTGAGGGCTTGAGAGCTGCTGTGCTGCCACTTATTGGGAACAAGGAAGAAACTTCAGAGCCAGGGCCTAGGTGTTCCCAGAGCAGGACCCAGAATACCTGAAAAGCACAAGCACAGAGACCAGCCAAACACTGCTACTGCCCCTTCTTTGTCAAGTGCTGAAATACTCCATGAGTCCCAGCACAGGGAACAGGTCAGACAGCTTTGTCACATTCCTGTGTTGTCTCCAGTGACACAGACCCAGGCAGGGTTTTGTCTATCCCTTCCAGACTGTGTCAGCACCGTGAGACACCTCGGGCTCTCCCCCAGGGCAGCTCCAGCCCACTGCTGCTGACTTTCTCCAAACCCCTACAACAAGGCTCCCCTCACTCCAGGGGCTCATCCTTGGAGGAAAGGCACAGCTGATGCACAGGGGCTCATCCTGTCTGTGAAGCACTCCTTAGATCCCAGCTACCAACATTTCCTCCCCAGTGCTCCGGCTCCATTCAGCTCCACCAGGAACAGGCAGTTCCTCCAGGCTTTGCTCTGGGGACACAGGAGCTGGCCAGGCGCCCCCACAGTGCCAGCACAGAGTTCCCCCAGGTCCTACAAATCCTAACCAAACCCAGAGGAAAGCTGCAGTACAAGAAAAGGACTTGGAATGTGACTTTCATTGTATCTAAAATTACCTGCAGGTCTCTGCAGTGGTGTCTTTGCGCCCTGCTGAGTAGGGCTGTGCTCAGGTCCTGGAATATCCTCTTCTCAGGCTGGAATGTGATTTCTGTTCCAAATGGGGATTAAATGTGCTCTCAGAAAAGGGGATGTTTAAATTCTGAATTTCTGCTTTTGGACACTTCAAACCTGCTGAAATCTACACCATATATTCCAGTGTAAATATATATAACATGCACTAAATATTCACTGCTAGAATAGGACAGAAACTAAAACCTTCGATATTCTGTTAATTTTATTTCATTGCTGACATAGAAATCTCTTACCTTGCATTTCAGAGCATCTCGTTTGTTTGTGCATCTCGTTTGTTCCATCATTTGAATACCAAAAGAACCAAATGCAATTCAGTAACTTATTTGCAGCAGATGTTCGTCAAGATTTAAACATTACCATATCACAGCTCAGTGCAAAATACAGCAAATAAAGTGAGGTCAATTTTAAAAAGTCTGAAACAAAAATTGAGAACGATTTAGAAGTATTTTTGCAGCTCAGTTTGTCACACACACAGATGGGTTTTTCCAACAGGGTTTCCTCATTATCAGTCACAGCACAGACAGTGCCTCCCACCTGTGCTGTGCTCACCCACCGTGGGTGTTATTCTTCTTACTTAGAACTGCTTGGTGACAAATGCTTTTCAGTATAGCTTGTGCTGTATGAAGGAAACAAGGCTTTGGTACTTCTTTGTGCTCTGAGTTCTCTAAAATTTAGAAGATTTGTTCGGACAGAAAACATTGCGCTGACATTTATCTTTGTGTATATTTATTTTCAATTTATATTGATTTATAAGTAAATCAATAAGATAATTAGGATACAAAGTTTGGATCAGTTTCTGTGAAAATGTCAACAAATTTAATTTAACCCTGCAATTATAAAATCAATCTTGGATTTCTTTTTTAAATCAACATTTTTCAATAACTTATTATTCTTCTGGAAAATCCTGGATCAGCACTAACTTTTCACAGACATTTTAACAAGGATATGACTGGACATTACTAGCAGTGGGCCCTTACCCTGGCTCCTTCATATCAGTGTATTCGCTCCTTGGTTCTCTGCACTGTCAGAGCAAACACAGACTCTAAAGCACTGGGGCATCCCTGGTGTGCTCCATCGAGGCAGGGGGAGCTGGGCTGGCTTTGGCATGTCCTGGGCCAAGCTGTGCTCAGGGAAGGGAGCTCACACTGCCAGGAGTGCTCAGGCTCGCTCTCGTGCTTTGTGACCTGGATGAGGGCAGTGACCATCCCATCTTCTGCAGCCAGACTTGAGGGCAGAGTAGGCTCCTGTCAGGGGAGATCTGCACTGGCGCTGGTCCCCGTGTCCATTCCATGGCTGCTGGCTCTGGCTGCAAATCCCAACAAGTATCTTTGCAAGTGTCCCAGGTTCTAAACGAAACATCCCCCTGTCCCCACCACCAGGACCCCTGTCCACCCCTGCAGAAGCCTTGTCCTGAAAAAGGAGTGTGGAGCACCCCATGGCCCAGGCTGCTCACAGGCTGCTCTCACAGGGACAGGACAGCAGGTGAGTCCCCAGGAGAATGCTCTAGGCAATGGGACAACTCACCCTGTGCTCAGGAGGGACCCTCCTGGCTTCCAGCCAGAGCCCCACAACAATTCCCAGTCTCTACAGGAAGAGATGGAGAAAGACAGACCTGTCCTCTGCAAGACAACAGGGGAAGTTTAAACAGAGCAGGCTGGAAATAACCACACCTGCTGAAGCTCTGCAGATCTTCAGTTCATGTTTCCCACCTCCTGGAAGGCGATGGGGTCCTGTCTGCAGAGAACCAGCCTCTCCTGGCCGAGCAGCAGGGCTGGGTCCATCAGCAGCTCTTCATCACACAGCATTTCTGCTCCTGCAGCTCCCACACAGTGCACATGTGAGGTGATGAAAGCGCTTCACGTGCCAACGTGTCCAGGCCTCCTCCCTTTGCAGTTTGCTGCACCTGCATGGTTAAGCAAAGGTTACAGAATTAATCTCTCAGTAAAAAAAAAGAGGCTGTTATTGGATTCAAAAGTAACCCTTCATATGTTGAGTTGTGACACATACCTGAGGTTCCCCCCATGCTCCAGAGTGAGAGACAGCCCCTGGGCCAGTGCAGAGCTGCTCCCTCCCCACTGCCCCTCCATCCATCAGGTGTGATGCCCTGGACCCCTGAAGCACAAGGACAGGATGCTCAGACTGCAACTGGGCTCTGAATAAAACCAGAGCTGTCCAACATCTCACAGCAGTAACTCAGGCTTCACCAGCCACTCAATAAACCCCAGCCAAACAGTGAACAAAAAGCGACGCACGTGTTTAAGCCCGAGCCTGCTCTGCCTGGCAGCAGCTGGGACACATCTCTGGGAGTGGGAGGTGTTGAACAGGCAGCCAGCACACCTTCTTCTGCAGAGGGAGCAGTAACTCCAGCCTGGCACTGCCCAGAGGCTGCCAGAGGGCCCTGCTGTCCCTGGGAGCAGGAGGTGCCTGTGGGAGCGGGCTGAGAAGGCACTGCAGTGACACCAAGACCATGTTTCACATAGACATCTTTATTTTCATATTTCTGCATGGATGAATGTTCTTTTTCCTGGGATGTACTGGTAGACAGATAATACCCTACAAAATGGAGTTTAGCAAACATATATATATATGTACACACATATATATAGCATTCCTCCATGTGTCAGAATGGATGCTTACAATAAACCAAAGCTAAAGAGACACTGTGAGGTTTAGGGTTATTTTTCTTATCTACAACATAAAACAGTGTTTGCATTCTTTTTCAACACGATTGTCTGCTTTCCTGCTTATACTTAAGCAGAAGTGTGGAAGGGAAGAGACAGGCCTGAAACTTCCAGTTTTCAGTATCCTAAGTTACTATCAGTGGTGCAGGTAGGAGAACATTTCTGAACTTTACACAAGAGCCAAACTATCAGTTCAGTGTATGTCACCACATCAAATGTAAGAGCACCCCTGAATCAGTGATGCAAATAAATCATTGGCATGTAAGAGTTAGCTCACAGCACAGTTCATTTTCACAGCCCCAATGCACATGGACACATGCCTGAGTCCCACTCTTAAAAGTTTCATTGCAAATTTTTAACCTGACAGTGTCCCTTGAGAAAAAATACACATTGGGTTTAAAAAAGGACACCCTCCTACATATATTTCTTTTTATTATTAAAACCAACGTTTTTAAAATCATTCAACAAAATTGAATACAAATTGCCATCAGAGAATAACATTTGCAACAGTGAAGCTATACATGGTTGATTCATTAACATGGCTTTAGTTATCATAATTTACATTATTTGCACATTTCCCTAGGTGTTTCATGGCACTTCCATAAAGAAGAAGAAAAGTTTGACACACTGCTGCTACCATCTCATCAGAGAAGACTCACAGACACAAGGCTGTTTGTTCTCAACACATATTGCAGTCAGGAAATGCCACTGCCCACAATGCCTGAACGTCAGGGTATTTGTGTCTCAAGCTTTTAGCTTGGCTCACAGTTATTCACAATATTGCATTGCATTCAGAGGAACAGGAAAACAAGCAGTCACAGGGTTTTTTTTGTTTGTTTTCTTTTTTTTTTCAATATAATTTATCACATTCCTATTTGTCAACAGATTGTTACCTAAAATGCATGTCAGAAAGGCTTTCTTTATAAAATGCTGGCATGAAGATGCAGACTAATGTTTGTAACTAGTGAAACAGTCAGAGTCCTGATGCAGACATTATTTAAACATTCATAACTTGGAGAAAATGTGCACAGTTGATAGCACTGACAGAGAGTCTGACTGTAACAGGAAGTGCCTTCTGCCTACTGGCAGGAGGATTGATGAGGGTGGGAGAGTGGAGTAGCATAGTGTGTTTTATTTAGAATCTGTACTAGTGTTTGTCATAAATATTGCAAGCCCCGTTTATGAGCAAGCGGAGGCTTGGCAAGTGTACAGTAGAGTATCATTCACAGAAAACATGAAAAACAAACCAAAGCCATTTCCAAGCACAGAGCAGCTCTCACAGTCACTGATGTCTCACCTGCCATGGACAGATGCTGCTGATGGAGAACCCAGAGGCCTCCCATGAACTGATGCATCCCAGTCTCCAGCTGGGAGTGGGAGCAGGGAAAGAATTGGCTTTGCAATGGCAAGGACTCAGCCCCAGACAGATTCTGCAATCTGAGCTTTGGGGAAATGCAGCAGTGGGTGACACTTTGTGAGTCCTCCTGTCTCAGCTGCTGTGGGCTTCAGGTGGAGCACAGAACACCAGGGGTGTGTGGGAGGGCTCTGACTCCAGCGGGATCCAAATCAAAGCACTTCTCCTCCAAGGGCTGACTCACTGTGGCTGTCAGCATCTCCTCCTCTACCTGATGCACCCCCATGGCTCCTGGCAGTGAAAAGCAGGCACAGTGCAGCAGCACAGGAGATGGCAGAAGTGCAGGGTCAGTACTGGTAGCCTGATTTCAGCAGTGCAGTCAGCAAACACTGACAGTGACACCAGCTGTTTGCTGCTCAGCTGGAGCCACACTCAGCAGAAAGCAGTGACAGCCCTGGTGACAAAGGCAGCCCCCACAGAACTGCTGCCAGCAGGGCCAGGAAACACAGCTGAGACCAAATTCATCACAGCAACTCCAGAAATTAATTTAGCTTCAGAGACAATGGCATCATGCAATTAATAACATTTTCTTTTGAAAAGGGCACATTCCAAACATTTCTGTCTGTGTGTGCCATCTCATAAGCACCCTTGAAGCAAGACTATTAGAGGAAAAAGGCACTGTGCTAGCCTGATTCAAATGTTTAATTTCCATTGTCCTGACCACTTCTCCCTCTGCTGAAATGAACTGCTTAGAATAAGAGACTAAGCAGTTTTGGTGGGAGGGAAAACCTGGTAATTATATTAAATTCTGTCATTTGCTGAAGTGATTGCAAGAAAAATCAAGAAGGAGTGGTGTAAACTTTGTGTTATTTCAGCTACAACTGATGTCTTTACCAAGTGCCTGTTAAATAAAGCCTAAGTGACAACACCCAGCAACTGGAGGAAAGGTACTCCCACAGTACGGCATCCCTCCTGCAAATGCCAGCCCCTCACCAGAGCTGCTGGATCGCTGCTGGGAGGAATCCATTCATGGTATCTGTATGAAAGGCAATAAACAAGATGTCATTCATATGGTGTCATTCCTGCAGACATGTGACTTCCCTTGAACAGCACTTTTGCTGACAAGGGGACAACTTAAAGAAATAAAGTTAAGACTACACAGAAGCGTATGGAGGAGCACAGTAAAAAGGAAAAATGCCCCATCTTGGGGAATTGGCATTATCATTATACAGACCTACGTCTGTAATCAGGAATGCTTCAACAGATTGAATTTTTATAAAATTAGGGCTACAGAACTGAGGCATTCTATATATTCTTTCTTACAAAAACCTTCCACTTACATAACTTTTCAAATGTATCTTCAGTACTAACAGTTTGTCTGTAATACAGTATGTGAAACAGTAAAAACAGATGCTTACTGGATGGGAGTGATGTAGCACTGTGGCAGGGACTGTCCCATCTGCATGGTTTGAGCAGCTGGAAAAGCTGGCTGTTCCCTCCTTCCCTTTGCTTCTCAGCCACTGTCTGCCTGGCAATGGCCATGGCACTCTGGTGGGTCAGCTTTCCCAAAAGGCTTCTTCACAGGAAGCTCTGACGTTCCCCAGCTGACAAATCACTCAACCGTGGTGTAAATTCACTACATGAGCCTTTCTGTTTTATTAATTAGAAAACCAACCCCCTAAACCAATACTCTACTTGGCATTAGCAAAGAAATGGGGTTGTACAAGGCATGCTACTGCCATGTAGGAAAAAAATACAGACCTGGCAACTGATTCTGAGGCTAATAACAATTCCAGAGCTCCCAATCAAATGTGCTGGGCACTTTGTGGGTGACAAGGTCTGTTGAAACAGAAATGCATCTTTGTCATTCACTAAGTCAAACAAGAAAGCTTAAATAAATCCATAAAGGGGCAAGACTATAACATCCAGTGATGAACCTAGGAAGTGTGTGCCAAACTACAGCAAAAGGACCAGAGCACGTGGCCATGGTGCTGTTGAGATGCACAGTGGAGCATCACCTGGTGTTCCTGGGGCTCAGCAGGTGGCTAGGACCAGAGCAGGTGCTCATCTTTCTGTACCAGCCCTTACACACCTGCCTGGTCTCTTGGGAACTTCCCATCCCTGAACAGGATTTGTTCTGTACTTTTTTATTAGTATGTGCAACACATTCTGCTTCTTTCTGTCTCACCCTGGCATGAAGATCACCTGGTTCCTATGTTCAGGAAGAACTCCACTGAACTCAGCATGGTGGCACCAGTGCATGTGAGAGGATAAGCAGGATCTCTGCAGGAATGGGGACACTGGCTACATGGGCTGTCTGTTTAATGTCCCAGGTACATTTACTGTTCTTTTTTTTTTTTTTTCACAGACTGCCCTGGTAGATTGGGGTTTTGTCAAAGCAGATTAATGGCAAGGCATCCACAGAACATTGTGCTGAACAGAGGTATGGACTGAGATGTCACTTCCAGTAGATGGCCAATAGCTATCAACATGTACTATCATAGGGAATTAAGCTTCCTAGATTAAAAGCAGGATTTGTGCCTAGCAAACAATGCTCTGTATTACTCATTGAACTTCGAGCAGCAGTTCTCTCTTGTCGGGATTTATGAAAATATTCACATGCTTCCAAAATGAAACAAAGGTCCACCAGCATCTTCCGGGGAGAAGAGGTGGGATCGATTGCATTCAGTTGCCATTTGGTTGGACATGCCATACAAAATCCTCACACACTGGACATGGCTCAATTGTGAAATCTTTCACCCAGAAAGGAGATCTTTGTTACACAGAAGTCTCAGACTCCTCCAGTGCTCATCTGGTTACATGACATTCTCAAAGAGCTGTAAGGATCGCATGATATTGTCGTCCTGAAAGCAAGGAGAAGATATTCCCATGAAACCAGCATGGACAAGCACAATCCAAAACTCTGCAGCTGCTCCTGCAGGCAGCAGCCTTGCTCTGGGAATGCCTTCCCCCTCTGGGAGCTGGGACTGGTCAGTGCTCCAGCCCTGGGCTAGTCTAGGGCACACCAAGCATAGGGTTTTCTCCTGAGCCTGATACCCAGCACAGCCTGTGCTGGGCAGGGCACTGGGCTGGTGCCTGTGCTCAGTCCTCACATGTCCCTGACCCTGGCTGTCCAAACATGCCCTTGGCTAATGTGCTCCACAAGCCCAAATGGAATGGCAGGTTTGAACCAACAAGCAAACTGCCTTGAGGGAGCATTTCCTGCCAGAAATTCCAGCTCAAACACAAAACACATGCAATCTGTGCAACCTCAGCCTCTCTGAGGCTCCAAGAGCCAAAGTCACAGACAGAGAGATACAAGGGAAATCCTGGACTACTTCTGAAGTATTGGAATTTTACTTTGAGATAAGAACCAGAATTCCAAAACGTAACGAAGGTTTCCCCCCACTGAGGAATTCAGCTATTCCAAAAGTTAGAACAGCTGTTTGCCTGCAACAGGAAAATAAATTTCCACACTGAGCAGCATAAAAGATTTATTGTACTGCATTCCACAGTCATTTTTGAGACTGCATCACCCCTGTCATGGTCACTCAGAGGGTGCCAGGCATCACCTTGCACAGGAAGCCAACTACCCTCTCCAGGTCATGCCAGGGCTTCACTGTCCACAATGGCCCAGATGGGCACTGCTGTGCACTTTGGTTTGGTTTTCACAAAGATAAATAGAATAAATCTTGGTGCTGCAGGGCTTGCTCCTGCCTGCCAGGAAACAGCAGCTGACAGTGCATCAGCCTGCCCAGCTCCCAGTGCCAGGATGGCAGCAGAAGGAATCAAACCCAAATGGGGATAGAGAATTAAAACTCTAACAGTTACAGGTTGAGTAAAGCTGCTTCAATCCTGAGACTACTGATCATGCATACACCTACAGGCAAGTTAGGAACGTGAAGAATAATACACAACACAAATGATCAAATAAAGATGGTGCCAAAAATAAGCCAAGCAAACAGGAGGGACCAAGAATGAAATAAACATTAGCCTTCTATTATGCATCTGCTAAACAAGGATTTTGCTGCCTGAAGTCCCTGACTGAGACTGGATGTGACCAGAGCCAGGTGAGACACCAGAGCAGCAGAAGCCAGCCCAGCCCTCCACAGTGAGCATCCTCCCCTTGCTCGTGGACAGAAGAGTTGTCTGACTACAGAACTGGAAAGAATTTTCCAGGCAACATAAAATGCACAAAAGGGCCAATATGCAATTCTGTGCACCAATGTAAACATTCTAAAAGGCAGAGGAGTTTTTTCACACCATTATTTTACACCGTTATTTTACACCATTATTGTACTGGTCAAATATTGGAGAGATCTCTGAGCAAATATTCACACAATCAAGGTCTAAGACAACAGACATTAGGCCAATTGCATGGTAATGCAGATGATTCTTTGTGCCAGTGCTAAGTACCAAAAAAACCTTATCACAGCGAACCTCATACATGAAATTTGCAAGAGCTGGCTTACTTCCAAAACAGAGGAAAAATTAAAATAATTGCTATGATGACAGCATTTGTTTTCAGTTATTGACATGAAAGCATCAACTGTTTTTATAACTCCATGTTGTAATTGCAAGAATTTGAGATGCTTTTGACTCTGAGCAGTTTCAGAAATGTGGTACTTGAGAATGACATCTGGGGCAGCATACAGAGACAGCAGCAGACTCTCAAAATGAAGGAAAAAACCAAAAAAAACCACCAATAAAACCCCAAAACAACCTAAAAGAGTTAAGAGCTTTCTCTACAGCTGTCTGCTTGCCTGTAGAACCAGGCACTGCAGTCCACTGCAGTGGTCCCAGCACTACACATGAAGACATCATCTCCCATATTCTGTTTGACTCTACCTCACTACTGAGTCACAGGCTTCACAGGGCATCACAAACTCAGGCTTGAAGCTGTTTTGGTTTGTTTTTGTTTTTTGTTTTTTTTTTTCACAGAGCAAAGAAAACCCATGATCCTGAGCAGCATCTTGTTTTAAATAGTTTATCCAAAGGGAAGCAAACTATGTGATGTGAGATTGAGCTTTTCTTGCAGTTATAACTTAGTCCTTACCTCCTGACATGATTCAATGAACTCATCTAGAGTTACAACTCCATCTTTGTTTTTATCCATTTTCTGCAAAATGAAATAATGTAAATATTAGTTTACATTGGTAACACTATTGTTGCAGTACAGTACCTCAGTTGATGCAACCTGAATAAACTGGGTACTTAACAAGCTTAGCCCACAGACCCAGTGTTGGATTGGCTGGCTGCTAAGGACTTATTTCCTCTGGGATTTGTGCAATTTTGAGGTCATCTCCAACTGCTTTCTTGACACCCACCAGAACCTCCGTCCTTATTCCATAATTTATTTATTCACTGCCTGACTGACCCCCACTCACACTCCTGCCACTCCTCAGGGCAGCTGGCAGAAGCAGCACAGAAGGGCTGCAACACACACAGGTTTCAGCCTTACTGCACATGCACATCCCAAGGCAAAGGGTCAGGCTAAGGAGACACCTCTGGAGCCAGGGAATCAGCAGGCACTGCAATGCTAGGCTGAGTGGCTGCTAGGGTTTATTTTGGAATATGTAACGAGGTATAGACTCGACAGGAAAGTCTATCAGTGCATAGCTCAAGTGCTAAGAAAAATCCATCAAAACCCAGGTACCTGGAAAAACACTTCTACGTGCTGCCTTGGTGCATCTTCCTTGAGTACTGGATATGTGTATTTTCCCATCATATCATAAATTGCCTTTACGATATCCATCATTTCCTGCCGTGGCAGCATGCCAGCACAAACACAGAGAGGAAATTAAGATAAATGAGAGCCCATTTCTGTCTTGTACTGCCCTATTGCTCAGCCTCCCTCTCCTATGACAAACCAGCTCCTGGAATGCCTGTGCATGTGCATGGAGAAAGATGTAGCAGGCACACAAACATCCTACAGAAAGAATTGCTTCCCTCTGCCCCTGCCGTGCCACAGCCTCCCAGTGCTCCCAGTGCTCCCAGGGTTCCCAGTGCTCCCAGGGCTCCCTCCCCTCCCCTGCCTGCTCTGACACAGCAGGTGCTGCTGGCAAGAGCTGGACTCAGCTCTGCACTGTGGCATCAGCCTTGTGCCAAGGGCTCCTGCAGGGCCAGGGACCCTCACAGCTGGAATTGGAACCTGCTCCCTCCCCACACCTTGCACATATTGCCCCTCAGCTATGAGCAGCAGCAGGAACTGCAAACCCTCCAGGTAGGTACAGTAGGGTCAAGTAGACCTATATGTATTTGACACATATTCAAGGTCACCATGCTCAAAATCAAGGCTTCCCATAATGGGAATAAGCAATACCAGGTATGAACATAAAAGCAGATGACGGTGCAGGATTTGGGAGTGGTGCTGGAGGCTTGTCCTACTTCAGATGACCCCCACAGTATCTCCCTGTGCAGACAGCAAGCCCTGGAGCCTCAGTCACCAAGCACTGCCACCATCACCCTCCCCCTCACAAAGGTTATGCGGCTCAGAGCTGTAACCAGCATTTTGCTCCTGGCTAACACAATTCATTAAAGGTATTCATAATATAAGGAAATATGCCTAGAAAATCATGCAATAAGATCACTGTGCACTTTGCTTAGACACAGACAAATGCTTGAGTCCACTCTGATTTGCATTTAATTAGCTGCATGAAAAATTAATTGTGTTCTGCAGCAAAACCCAATCAACTCTCCCTTCCAAAATCAACCACATTTGTCAGGAACAGCCTTACCTCCTTGTTTATACAGCCATCCTTATTTATGTCATACAGATTAAATGTCCACCTCAGCTTTTCGTGAACAGTTCCCCGTAGCAGAATGGACAATGCCATCACAAAATCCTGGTTTGGGGCAGAGGGAGAAGTGTGAATTCTCATAACATCCTTTTCTTTATACAAAGCCCATGAAAAGATTTATATTTTTAGGATGGAGCATATGCTTATCAACCTCTTCTGGTTTCCTTTTCCACAAATGTGTCCTCTCTGACTGAACTCAATGGTTGAAGCATTCACTGAGATGTCTGCTTTTCAAGAGCACTGCCAGATGCCCCAGTGGCCTTTCTCCTCCCTGCTGCAAGGAGTTGTCACTCAGATTACCAGGATCTGGTTAAACACAGCTGGACTGTGCCTGTAGAAGTAGGAGCTGATGCTTTCTTACTCCCAGACTGAGGTGCTGGCAAGGGGAGGAAATCCCATCTGAGAGATAAACTCCCCTGACTCAGGGAGCCGTAGATTTTTTTATCTGGAAAAATCTGTCAGACTTGACCAGATGTGATTCCCACCACTAAATACTGTGTGGCACACATAATTTTAACTGGTTTTCTTTGCTTACAGTAAAGGTACTGCTTCTGATAACTGTGATTTATTAATTATACTGCACAGTGGCTCAGACACTGAGAGCAGCATAGCTACAGGGGATTTTTAGCACAGGTAGAGCTTCAGGTTAGCAGAGCTACACAACTCCCGATAACTCATTTAATATCTTCAGTCATCTGCATGAGCTCTGCATGGGGCAGTGCAGCACTGCTTAGAAACCTCTGCTCCTTTCTGCCAAGCCTCCAAGGAATCTAAATTTGTTTAACAATACAAAAAAAGAGGACAAAATTCTCATGTTTGACAACAAGTTAAGAGACAGATCTGCCAAGAATGAAAATGCATGACTGCAGAAGGTACAAGATCAAGCTCTCTCTGTCCTTCCTCTCATTTCACATGAGACTCTCCTCAGCCACTCCTCTCTGCTGCATAAACCTCTGCACTTTCTCCCTCTGATCCTGATGAATCCAATCAAGATCTTTCTTTACTGACATGGAACTGCACCTGCATAAACTAAAGTGAACCTGACTGGAAAACATCGACTGACTTTAGTCTGAAACCTCCTGCTTTTAATCCAACAAGTCCTACTACTCTGCCATGAAGACTGGACAGAAAAGGCTAAAACACAAAACTGAGGAAGAGGCATGGAAGGGAGAGGCAAAGCAGTCACCTCAAACTTGACGGAGCCGTTCTGGGCAGTGTCGAAGGCGTTGAAGAGGTAATGTGCATACATGCTGGCATCTGAAAGGCACAAGGGCAGGGACAGCAGCTCACCATGTACTCATGGCTCTCAACAATCATCAGCTTATCTTCCTCCTGCATATAACTCAGCCCTGAAGCATTGCCAGATAGTCTGTGAACCAGTAAATGTTATCATGGACTTGCAAAATCCTGGCACCCTCCCTTAAAACAGTCTTGAAATGCAAAAGCTTTTATTACAGTAGAAACTGTTTGGATCTTGAGGCAGTACCTGAAAGAAGGAGCAGAAAACCCCAACCATCCCAGAGTGTCTCTGGTTCAGATGGTGGGAAACACAGCAAAAGTACCAAAGAGTGACTGCAATCTGCAGGCTATCTTCTCTTGCTTTTTGTTTTGTGGGAGACACAGCAGAGACCCCTCAGGGAATGCTCAGCTTCAGAAGGGTCTTGTTCCAGTTACTTGAGTTTGACCCATGGCTGCCGGAGAACAATCTCACCTAGAGGTACATTTTTCTCCTTTTAAATCTTAAACTGCTGGGTATCAAGTTCATACCGAAACTTAATGCCAAGTTTTTACAGGTGCACATCTTTGAGGTCACATGCGTTGTAAAACATAAGCATAAGGTGTTTTATTTTGACATTTAGTTGAAAAACATTTGTCCATTGCCTTCTTTAAGTAAATGTACATGCACAAAAATACCCTTGCAGAAATCATCATCCCCCAAAAAGTGTGTCCTGCAGCTACTACAGAGTGGGATATTTTGGAAAACCTCAAATACTTAATCTTTTGCTAAAAAGCCACTTAAATGACCCATTTCTTTCAATTTGAGAACAGCATCTCCACAGAACATATCCAGTTAGAATATATAGATTCTCGATGTTTTTAAAAGGCAAGAACATGTGTTATTAGAGAGATTTAATACAATGCCTTAATATGCCCATTCATGACATGGCTATGTCTTAGTGACATAAGCACCAAAAATGATCATTTCAGGTAGCCAGGAGTTTACTTATCAACTAAAAATTGCTTTAAGAATTTTAAGGAGGTTTTGATTAATTTTCAGGCCAAAAAGAAGTCTGGGTCCCTCCTGTGCTAGACACTACATGCCCAGCAGTCCAACAGCAGGGAAGCAAAGACATACAGAGGAAGCAATTCCACTTTCTGCCAACAGAAAGTCAGAGCAAAGCACCAACCCCCAGTTTCTCTTTTGGACCTGGGGATTAAAGAGCTGACATTGAGGGGCAATCTTTATTGGGGTATTTCTATGTGAAATAACTGCTCAAAGGGCCCAACATTTTTGTTACCTTGATGTTTGTGCTTCTGTCTAAAACCCCTCACAGCTTCAGCTCGATTCCCGTTTCTCACACAGATGATCTGCAGCAGTTTTGCAGCCAGCTGGCAATGTTAGGGCTTCAAGAACCCTGGCAGGCACAAAGCACTCCACTTACCTCCATGAGGAAAAAACTGTGCATAGATCTGCTTGAATGTTTCTTCATTAACAACCCCACTAGGACATTCCTGTAGGGAAAAAAAAAAAAAAAAAAGAAGAAAAAAGGAGAGAAAGAGAATCAAGAAAAACACAGGTTTGTAAAGGTTCATTTGCTCCACAAGCCCAAAGAGAGCAATGAAACAAATCACCTTCCTGTTCTCACAGTGCTCTGCATGCACAGGCTGTGCAGCTGGAGAAATTAAAGTAGTTCAGACAGCAGTTTCATCTTAAGCATCTCACAAAGCTGGTTCACCATTATCAACATTTCTAACTGTGTTTTCAGCAGTTTCATTGCTCTCTTACAGAATGACCTAGAAAGCCAGCTCATGCCTTCTGTCACATGAAGCTTTCATCTAATAATTACAAATAATGTTCATGCCAGTTAACACCTCCCTGCCTAATGCCTTCACAGATATGAGCCCATTAATCCTCAGTAGCAGGCTGAAGCCTGACTCCAGACCCACAGAGGTGAGCAGTCCATAGCACACCAGTAAGGTCTCACAAACAAACCTCAATAATGAACACTCCCCACCAGCCCAGTGCTGCTGTAACACATTACAGAGCCTTGGGCACTGCTACCTAACCATGAGATGTTTTCAGTCACAGAAAATACTTCCCAGTTGATGGCACTGTTCCTCCAATTTCCCTATCAACCAGTTTTGAAAACAAAACCAGAGCAAACCAATAAAATAATCACAGCATTCAGCCTTTTTCACAGAGCACAGAATTACAGACAGAAAAGTCAGCTTTCTCCCACACTCAGAGCCACTGATCCACAGAGACCCTTGGGTCTGTGTCCTCTGCACTGACCCCACTCAGCCACTGAACTCCCCAGGTTCCCACCAGGGAGGGAGGAGGGAGCAAGAGCACTGCTCCTGATGGAAGGATGTGCTGGAGATGGATTCTCTGAGCAGGCCAACTCTCACAAAACTCACAAAGCCTGGCTTGATGCTTACACTGAGCTGAAGGGCTGACTTGGGATCGAGAAAGTTCCTCTGTTCCTGGCACTAAACTCACTCCATGCATCCCTCTCTGTGCCACGCTCTGATCCCTGCCTCACTTCAACACAGCTCCTTCAGCTGGGAACTTCACAAAATGTCACCCTTTGCACAAGGAACCACCAGCTTTCCATTCTTGGAACCTGACTCCTCCTACCTTGCCTGATAGTCCTGAACTGCTGTTTAGTCAGAGAAAGCAGTCAGACAGCTTTTCTATGTGCCACTAGGGATTTTGTAGGTTCCTGGTTAGATGAGTATTCTCAAACTGTTCCAAAACTCCTCATAAAACATCCATTGCCTGGTTTCCTTATCACAAGAAAAGTGGCTACTTTTTCATTTGTAAAGCAGAAATCATCCAAGGAAGATAATTAAATAGAAGCTAATAGCTACCATAAGAGATTCTCTCAAATATTTCCTAAACTTTAATGTTTTCTGAAGCTTGTAAGGTAACATAGATTAATCATATTTATTTACGGTATCTTTTAATCATTGATCAGACCCAGAACTGCATTCTCAGCCATTCTTGGGTAGAAGTGTTCTCCTTGGTCACTGAAGTGCTGTTGCTATAAGACCACACAGGGCCCTTGCTGAGTATCTCACCAAATTGTCATTCTTTTTAAAACCAAGCATGGCACAACTGCCCCATCCTTTCCAGCACCGTGCTACACTGAGATTCATTTCCTTCTCTCCTCTTGGTAACACAACTGTTAGGTTCTCTAAGAACCACAACTTCACCTGCTGAAGATGGTTTGTAGATGAGGGACTGACCTTCTTTTCTCAATGCTTCCCACAGCTGCAGGGTCCCTGAGGTCCCTTCCCTCTGTGTATTACCAGGGATGGGCACAAGGCTGCTGCTGCTGCCTGTGCTCTCTCACAGGGGCAAGGGCTTTCCTGGCAGTTTTAGCCCTTGGGCTTGCTTCATTTTCTGACTATCCACATGATCCTATTGCTTCTGATGTTCCATCTGGAAGCCAAATGAAAGTCAGCACCACAGCTCCAGGAGTGCTGGGGGTAGGCAGTGCTGACATTGATCAGCCCATTTAGCTCTCTGTAAATGGATTGCTTTCAGACACATATGCTACTGCCAATTCATTTGCAATTAATTGATCACAATTTTTATTTTGTAAGAGCCAAATAATGCTCAAGAGGCCTCATTAGTGCTATAGTACTACTTAATTCTGCTGACTCGAAAGAAATCTCTCTTGTGAAACAGAGCAGGTGAGCTTAGTGTCAGTTTGAATTCCACTGAAGTTAATAAAGGTTCACTCATTCAAGAAAAAATTATCATCAGGAGGAAAAACACAATCCTGCACTGCAGTATTCATAAGGCTTTCCTTTGATAGCAGGGTTTTAGGTTAACATTTCTCATTTCCTTAACCTACGAATTGTTTAAAAATGCCAAGCAGTGAACATTGTTTTGTATTGTCATCAAGCACAGAACAAACCCCTCATTTTCCCAGGGCTGACTATCAAGCTGTGGCAGCACGAGTTGTGCATCTGAACTAACCCTCTTCTTTTAAATCACTAAACCACAAGGGAGCTGAATCCACATAAAAACCAAACATACCAACCCACAAAATCAAAAGGAAAATAAAACAGCAGTTGCATTTTTCCTCTGATGGAATCCGAAAAACCAGGATTGCTTTCAGAGATGCAGGGACCAGAGGGGGGCTGAGCATGAACTGCCTGTCAGACCCTTCTCAGGTCACCTGGCCAGAACATGAGGACGAGTACCCAGGGACACATTTTGCTAAATCAGAGGCAGTAAGTTAGCTGACCACAGAAAAATACAATCCCGATTTGCATCTCTAAGCACCCACACATCCCATGTAGTTTGTTGCTCTATGTCCTCCCACTCTGGAGATGTTTTGAGGATAATAAAGTATCAGAACATTTCTCCCTTGCTTGTACTGCTCACTTTAATCTCCATAATCCTGTTTTGTTACAATTACATCTCATACTACACTTCATTACAGATTTGCTAAAATACTCACACTAAAGCAAGGTAAGGATGTCTCCAGCAGCCCCTGAGTTATTTGGGTTTTCTGCTTCCTGATTTAGCATTAAGAAATTATCCCTTACAGCTAAAAAGCATTTCCCCTAATAGCACAACCCCCCTCCCCAAATGAGCAAAAAATCCCACAAAACCCCCAGTTCTCTTAAATCCATGTACTCAGTTCCAAAGAATGGAAGCCATTAGAAACATGGCCTAAGTGGAAGATTCTGAATTACCAAGCTCAAATCTCTGTGTTGTTGATCACTTCATGAGACATGAATTTATCAATTTTAATAATAAAAATACTTCCCTTCTCTCCTCCCTGTAATTCCATAACTTCTCACCAAGCTTTACTCCTCTGGAGGGCAGAAACTTTCTTCTAATTCCAGCCTATGCCCATTCATGTGCCAAAATTGCTGTTCAGCTCAAACAAAACAGAAGGTATTGCATTTGCTTAAGTTGTACCAAGGCAAGGCCCACCAGAGGCTCTGCTGGGTTTCCTGTAACTCTGCTTTTGCAGAATCCCAGCCAAAGAGATGGGGCCGAACACCTCATGTTAGGCTGGCTCCAGTCTGCAGTTACCAGAGAGGTGCTCAGATAAATGTGAACTGCTGGTCCTGGAACCAAGAGAGGCTGGAGGCTGGCAACCTCTCCCAACTGGAAAAGCAAGCTGAAGGCAAAGAGAGGGGACATTTGGCAAGGCAGCAAAAATACACACCTGGTTAGAGTGCTCAGCTTCTCTGGAGATGAATTTATTGGCAGCCTCCACCAGTCTGGGGCAAAAACACCAGACCAGACTAGTGAGACCCTGGGTAAAGACTGAGATGGTTTGGAGGAAGGGGAGAACAGAATTCAGAGACAAAGAAAGAACAGGTTTAAAGGTGCTGAGAATTAGGACCCAGGTGAGACAGGCACTAGTCCAGGGGGCAGCCCAGGCTGTGTTGAACTGCCTTGGGAGGAACCCCACACCTGCTCCTGCACATCAAATCCTCTGCAGCCAGGACCTCCATCCCTCTGTGCCCTACACAAGTTCCTGCAAATGGCTCTGTCATTATCCAGGTGCTGCCTTGTGATTAAACAGGACCTGTGCAATCACTGAGAGCAAGCAGTAAGTACAAGCCAGGGACTGTATTCCCTCAGGGATTTTGAATCTCCAGATGGCAGTGTAACATCATTCCAAAGAACAGATGGTTTGGTACAATAGCAAATATGGTAACAGCTGAGCCAGTTTGCCTCCTGTGCATAATTACTCATTCCATTGAAACTAGGATTTGCAGGTTACCAGTGTTAAAGCTACATTTTCATGTAAATTTAAACCTTGGATAACTTTGCGCATATTGCGAGCAGATCAGCTGGATGAAAACAGCCTAATATCCAGATATAAACCAAGACCTTGCCATCACTGCCGATTAGTACCAAGACCTTCAGTGATGTCCTAGGTTCAGGTCACAAGTCAAATGCCTTTCCCTGGGAGGTAATGCCTCTGCAGTGCAAAGTGCTAGCAGAATTGGGAATGCCAGGGGGTAAATGTTCTGTGTGCTCAGAGGGCTCCAGGTCTGCCCCTGGTTTGCAGGTGCAGATCCCCTCCAGCACAGAGCAGAGCTCTCCCACAGAGGATTCTCACCTGACAGTGATACTGCAGGCGCAGTAGAGATCTTAGCAAAACTGGGTTTAACCTCCCTCTGTAGCAGTCATGTCATATCGGGGTTTTACCCTGCCAAGCCATACCTCAAAAGCTGTGTGATTTCCTGCTGGCTGGCAAAAGCATGAAGAGACATCAATGTTCAGTCAGGCAACTTCACAGTGAAATGGCTCCTGCGTGCAGCAAAGGCTGCACAAATATTTCACACGCACCAAATTAAAATACAGAAAGCTGAGCTGTGCTTTGGCCCACTTAGATGAGCAGTGAAAGAAAGGGTGAAACCTCCAGACTCCTTGAAAAAGCCAAATACACACTGGAAATGTGATTTGATCAAATTTCAAAAATCTGCCAAAAAGAAAGACCCTTAAAGGTCCAAAACCTTCTCGAAGTCCTGCAGGTTCCTCAGAACTGCCTGTATTTAGGGTAGCTCAGCTTTCTTTTGACAAGTTTTTACCAACAGACTTGATGGAGATATGTCAGTATTTTCCTGTGATGGCCTCTGAATGCTGGAGCTGTCCTGCAAGAGAATATAAAACCCATTCTGTGTTTATTGAGTCAGCTTGATTCTGACCCCTTCATCATCATTAAAATATCAGCTGGCACAAACCACCTGGGTGACTAAATCCTGACCCTCAGGCAAACATGTAATGAGTACTCATTCTTCAAGGTCCATAAAGCATCTGTTCCATGTAGCCTCAACATTCCCCATCCATTCTCGTGGTTGTGAGGAGCCCCTGAGAGGCAGCAGCAGGGCCAGGCGGAGGAGCTGCAGGCTGGGCTCCAGGGAGCCAGGCTGGAACGTGGCTCAGGAGGCTGGGCAGGAGCTGCTTGCACACCCAGTCATGCCAGCTGCCTTTTCTGTCTCTCATTTCTGCTGTCTGCCTGCCCAGAAATCTGCATTCTCTCTCTGGTCTCCTCAGTCTTAGTGCACATTCAACTTTTGATCTGGCTTTGGCTCCTGCCACTCCAGCCTTATTCCCTCCTTAGGCAGGACCTTAAAGTCCTAACGTGCTTTACGAAGATCCTACTACAAGAGCAAGAGATCTGCAGCTAGAGAAGGGATGAAATCTCCATACTGGGCAGCTAATCACGAGTAAATAGTACCACTTATACTTGAACACGAGGAGATGACAACAAGGCTTAAATAAGTAGCCATAAAAACATTTTCACGTTACCTTCAAATACTGGCACAGCTGAGGAAATGGAAGTGTGCTTGCCGACATTTGGGGAACAAGTTTAATGAGACCATTATGTGCTGAATATTCATCCAAACCCAGTTTTAGGCAGATTGCAGTGTCATAAATATTAGATGGAGAGGCAGATTGTGCTAATTTTGCTGTGGTATGGCAGATCTAATACAAAACTACCAATGCTTAGCAGGGGAATAATACAAAATTGAGCTGAGCAGTTGAGGCTGGTGGGGACATACATATTAGACTGTTCATTGCAGTACTGTTCTTACATTTTTAAATCCTCTGTAAAGAACTTGAAGTTCTCTTTTAGTGAAATTGGTTTGTGCTTCAAGCTGTTCCAGTCCCTCAGGTCTATGGCACACTGTCGTCATTTCTAATTCATCTTCAATTTTATCTGAAAGAGAAGACAGGAAAATATTTATTTTGGTTGTTACCTTTGCTCTTTTAACATGATGGATAGGACAGACTAGATTTCAAGAGCAACAGATCAAAAAGAAACCACCAACAGAACTGATCTATGTAACTGCTCTGAACCTCTTGAAAGCAAAATAAAAGCCACGGGAGTAAAGCAATAGCTCATATTTCTTCCAGGGCTGCCAATTAGCTGCCCATTCCCAAAGCCAAATGGTGGGAGAGCAGCAGGGCAGCAGCAGACACAAGCAAAAGGCAACCAGAGATGTTTCACACCTAACTATTGAACCAGCTGGAGGAAGAGCACTTCCAAAGCACTGGCTTTAGAGAAAGTTGCAAATGTACTGAGAGAGCAGACATACTCAGAATGACCTTATACTGAGGGTAAGTGAGGGAAACTCCTCTGAGTGCTACCCAAAATGCTTGGTCTAGACACACTGAAGGTCACTTTAGACCTAGGAGAAATTAAAATTTTTTCCACAGTTGCAGAATGTGGAATGAATTCAGCCTGACTTTCCAAGGACTTTTTGGTGAAGGAAATAAAAAATGAAAAACACTTCTCTGCATTTTATTCAAGAGAGAGTTCTTCTACAAGGAAGAAAAATACTATCACATCCTGAATTACCATCACCTCACTTCATTTTTGATGCATGTTTCCCCCTGTCCAGCCCATCCTCCAGCACTGTAGGCAATACCCAAATATATAGACACTTCATGTCTATCAGTTTGAGAGTCTCTAAACTTCAAGGACCAAATCTAGCCTTCACCTGCCATGAAAATCCCACCCACATCCAAAAGTTGCTTGGCATAAAAGCAAACACTGCCCTTATTTACAAAATTGCAAAATTCATGCCTTATAAACACATTTTCGGTTATTTGGCTCAAGCATAATACAGTAATTTCTGCTGTTAGTCAAAAATTTAAATAGAAATTTTCAAGGAATAGAATCACTCTGAATAGAGGAAAAGCAGAAATTCAGAGCAGACTGGGTCAGTGCAAGAACAGACCAGCCTAAAGGTATATTTTCATAAACTAATTAATTCTACAGAGATACATACACACACACATATCTATACATACATATACACATATTAAATTGAATGTTATTAAGGGAGGGCACATGTCAGTGAGTGCTAATGGTTAATTAACATTGGTTCATTTTGTCAGTATTAAGAAATTGGCTCAAAATATTGGTAAATTCAACCATCCTCTTAATCCACCACATCTGCATCATCACAGTCAGCATTTGCAGGCCTTGAACAGATAAAAAGTATTCCTAAATCCTGTTCTGAAGTCCCTGGCACAGCAGGGGAATAGAAGTGAGTGGGCCAGGAGCAGAGGATGGGGCAGGGAAAGGGGCTGGAGGATGGCAAGGGGCCAGAGGAAGCCTGAAGGGTACACAAAGGGAAAAGGGAGAGTCTAGAAATTACAGCTGCTGTTAGAAGAAAGGAGATGAAAAAGGATGTCTGCTGCAAGAAAAAGTTAGGTGAAATAAAGGGGACAGGCCATTTTCTTTGCAAGACAATTAATGCCACAAAACAAAGGAATGCAGAAAGAGAGAAAAGTGTGGGGAAGAAATTCTTTAAAATGAGGGATGAGAAATGAGTGGTTGAAAACAGGAGAGAAAATCCACCTCAATAGTCCTCACCCTCCGCAAAGGTTTGGGGTTTTTTGTTATTTGTTTCCTTTCCGTGCTTGCTCTCAATTCAGCTCTTTTCAGCCTGTTTCTCCCATTCCCTGCTGCCCTATAAATTAACCACAGAAACCTCAGTGGCAAACCTGGAGATTGGCACTTCCTCCTCTGCCCTCGCTTTTTAGCATGGGCATTGTATTTCCTTTTATTTACATTTTCATTATCGTGCTGGCTCAGTCCCTCCAGCTCTTCAGAGGTGTCACTCTATGAAATATGAGCTCTTGCATTTACAACCACTACAGTTTTATTAAACTGAAGCTCACTGTAGGGTGGTGAGGGCAAGCAAAAGTGTATATATATACATATACACATGCAAATTTAAACTTTTGATAGGAATGATGTTAAGATGTTTTGTCTAATACCACATTCTTCCTCAGTTTTGCCTTGTTACAGTTTGCTCCTGAAAGATTTAAGTGTAGGAAACAATCTTGCTGCTGATTCAAAGTTGATTTTCTTCTTCAATTCACAGATGTATGAACAGACCTTGGGACTGACCGCACCCACTGTGAGGGGTGAGCGTGGTGCCCTCCCCAGCTCAGGGTCAGGCTGTACCTTTTGGTTTATTGCTTTTTTTTGGGTTTTTTTTTTTTTTTTGGGATATCTGTACTCATTAATCAGCTGGAAGCAGTAACTAATGCTAAAGGTTTCTTCTGCTTACAGGTACTGACAAATGATAATTTATCTATTCTTTTCCTGTTCTATTTCCAATACTTGCTGAAATCATCCTGGGATGAGTCCCTTCCACAGCAGATGGCTGCAGTGAGTTGTGTCCTAGGCTGAAGATTGTTTTGCCAGCACAAAGCATTCTCTTAGCTATTTTCCTTGCAATGTGTTTAAAAATGGAAGAATGGGAGGTAGCATTTCCTGAGTCTGGATTTATTTCTGCCCATATTTTTGTGGTTGATGTAATAGCAGGGTAGGAGGTCTGGGTCTGGTAGACTCACCTGTATAATCTTAATCCAGTATAGGCCCAGGTTAAAATAATCACTTGGGTTTGTAATTTTGTGCAAAACAGCATCTATATTTGCTTAGCTCAGAGGATATGCACATTTCCTTCTGTAATCAAAACCATGCATGTACATGCATATTTTAGATTGCTGCTAATGAAGGAGGCTCCATTTCACCGTTCCTTGCTCAAGAGCAGAGCGAATTTTCCTCAAGGCAAACTGATATTTTAATAGAATACACTTTAGAAGTTATTTAATGAGGCTTGCTTTATTCATCCTTTCATATTTGTTTTACCTTTTGTTAACTTTACTGTTTGGGAAGTTCCACACTCAGAGTGCCTGCAAATGGCTCTGAATTTCACACAAGGTTTGAATTGGAAGGGAACTTCAAGATATCTAGTTCCAGCCCCCTGCCACAGGCAGGGACACCTCTCACCAATGCAAACCCTGTTTAAAACAATTCTGTTTTATTCCCCAGCCCAGTGCAAAGCCTCTTTGTGCACCATAAAACAATTGTGTGTTATTCTCCAGCCCAGTGCAAAGCCTCTTTGTGCACCATAAAACAACTGTGTGCTCTGGGATGGAGCAGCCACGATACTCAGCCTGCCCATCCTCACTGGCACTGCCCCTGCACCCACGGACTTGCCCAGGGCTGGGTTTGCAGGGCAAACAAGCATCAAACAGCACCTAAACCTTCCTCAGGTGCAGTCCTGCATATTTCCAGTGCCTGCCAAAGCAGCAATAGTGAAGCCTCACACAATGCTAGGGCTGGCCAAGGACAAACCAGAGTCCAAAACAGTCTAAAGGCTGTAAATGATGATTTTAATAAAGATGCAAATGACCCTGTTCCCTGCATCTGAAGGTTGCAAGGTGAAAATGCAGAACACCAGTCTCCATGGTTCATGGGAGGACTTTGAAAACAAGCTGCTTATAATAAATTCACTTTTTGTTAAGGAAAAAAGTCAAGGCATAAAGTGCAGCTAATAGGCCCAGTGTTAATTGTAAAACTGACAGGCATTAGATGAAATGGGTAATTTTACAAATACAGCTGAAGGGGATTAAATTACATGCAAGAATTATTAGACTGCATCTTGCTTTTATTAAAAAAAAAAAGCTATATTTTGGAGCAAGGACCTGAAGAAAAAATTAACTCTAGTTTACCCACGGTATACTTGAAATTAATCTCCAGACAGAAGGTGCTCTTGGGCAGGTCTTGCCTGTGGGAGATCAACTGATCAACTGAAAATATTTGGAAATTTGTAAGAGAAATATATGGAGAAATAACTGAGTGCATAAGTGTTCCCTAGGGCAGGAGCAGGGCAGAGCTTTGGGATGTACTCGGGCTCTGAGGCTGCTCCTGGCCCTGTCCTGCAGCACATCCCTGAGCTGTGCTGGGCTCTGCTCTGCTGGCTCTGTCCTGCAGCACATCCCGGAGCTGTGCTGGGCTCTGCTCTGCTGGCTCTGTCCTGCAGCACATCCCGGAGCTGTGCCAAGCTCCCCCCAACACTGCCCCAGCCTCCAACCACCCTGCCTGGCACAGACTCAGCTGTGATCCCAAAACAGGCAACGAAAACCTGTTCATGGCAAACAGCTGTTAAAAAATGGCACAGAGGTACCTACTGATGATCAAGAATTAAACACAAATTACTATTATCATTAAATATAATTATTAATATTATACTGCCTGGCTGGAGCTTCCGAAAGGGACTCTCTCCAGGCAATAAACCAGAAAGATAGTAGTGTCTCCTTATCCACTCTCTTTTTTCTGATATGACTTTTTGACTCTTTCAGGCCTATTTTGAGTTGGATTTGATGGTCCTTGTGGGTCTTTTCCAATTCAGAATATTCTGGGATTCTGTGATTTTCACCACTAAACCATAGTTTTACAAAAAGCCAAGCTTAGCAGGGTTGCTCTGCCTGTGTGAACCTGCAACACCACCACCTGCTGAGAGAAAATATCTGAAAAACCAACAGCATATAAAATTCCAAGATAAAAATAGCTAATAAAAAATATAATTACTAAAAAAGAGATTTTTTTTAGATTTCTTGTCTAATCCTTACAATAATCTATTCACAATGTATAAATATTGTCCTCTGCCTCTCCTTCAGTTTCACAGTTGTACACAGGGATGAAAAACCAACATTATTCTCCAAAAAAGGAGACTTTTGAGGTACCTCCCAAATGTCTTCCTGGCACACAGCTAAGATCAGGTACAGTGGTTTGAACATGAACTATGCTATGGCAATTCTGAATTCAGATGTTTCTGCAGACACTGTATGAAGTTCACCTGCCATTAGAACTTTTTGTTGTGACCATTCCCAGAGGAGGGGACTGCAATGTGTTTTTCTAGTGCACTCAGAGGGGCTGCAGGCAGCAGCCACTGGCCTTAAACTGGTTTCCCCAGGTGGGAAACGCAGGTTGAGTTGGAACCAAGGCAAGATTATGGCTCCAAAGCAGCACGGGAAAAGCAAAACCATGAGAATATCAAGCAATCAAACATTACACTTTTTTAGAAGAAATATCAGAAACTCTTCAGAGGGCACATCATGAAATAGTCACAAAAGACTTCTGAATTATGAATTAGGCAAGTGACCTTAATTTTTTTTCCTTTTATGGCATAGGAAATTTATCAAAACCTCCTGATAAGCCAAGACAATGCATTACAAATGGACTTATTGTGAATTATTGCTGTCCATGTTCTTTTTTGTCATTGAAAAGCAAATCAGACACTTCCAGTCCTTGATTTACAACTGCACCAATTTCCATTTAGACTGGTCTGCTCTTGATTTGAGTTAGGAAATGGGTTTTGGAAGAACAATAATCAATGAATATATAATGGAGGGAAATCAAGCAATCAAAAGTAATTTCACGATTATAAGCCGCACCTGATTATAAGCTGCAATTGTCGGCAATTGTCTTGGGTTACAATACAGGATGTGATAAAAGGTATCTATTCTATCACCATCTGTTGAGGGTGGGGGCAGTGATCCTTATCTCCGTGTGAGATATTCTGCTAATGGCCCACCCATTCAAACCAGGCAGGGCATTGTTCTTTATCTTTTCACAACCCATCCTTCCTCCATCGAGTCATTTTCTGCTAATGGCCATTGAGTCCCACTGTGTGACTGATAAAATTACTTCATCCCATTGTGAGTTGCTCCAGCCAGGGGGAAGAGCCCAACATTTCTTACCAAGATAAAACAGAGGTTTTGGGACACTAAGGGAGCCCCTTTCTCCACTGACTCCAGAGGAAAACCGGATTTCTCCATATCACCACTGGACCTCCGGAGGGAAACTGCACCTTGTACAGGAGCACTGCTCCAACTGAGCCACATCTGTCACTGCAGGAGGATGCAGCCACCATTGAATGGGACTGCTACCAACACCCTGCCTGACAGGGTGTCAGGTTGTACTCTGACTTTGTCAGGGCTTGGGGTCTGTTTCTTTGTAGTACTGTATTTCTATTTTAATTTCCCTAGAAAAGAACTGTTATTCCTAATTCAAACAAAGAGCTGGGGAGCCCCAAACACTAAGCTGGGGGAGCCCCAAACACTGAGCTGGGGGAGCCCCAAAAACAGAGCTTGGGGAGCCCCAAACACAGAGTTGGGGGAGCCCCAAACACAGAGCTGGGGAGTCCCAAACACTGAGCTGGGGGAGCCCCAAACACAGAACTAGGGAGCCCCAAACACAGAGCTGGAGAGCACCAAACACTGAGCTGGGGAGAGGCAGGAGCAGCCCCAGTTGGGGACAGCCAGAGCGCTCTCACATTTGATTCCTCACAAATTACTCATGACTGTGACACAGCCAGAAGCCATCTCCCCCCTGCACCATGGATGTGGTCAGTTTGTCAAAATCTACTGGCAGAACAGCAGCTCTATGCAGCTTCTTGTCTCTGAAGTTACCCAGTCCCATAAAATTTTACTTCTTCGCTGGGGTATTGTGCAGCAAATGAGCAGAGCTGCAATACATCCATGCTCATGACCTATACTGGAATTCTGCACAACAGCAATTGCATGCTAAGGACCTTTAAAAAACAATAAGCTGGTTTTTCTACTTTGACTTAAATGTCAATTTATGATCAGTTTGTTTGGATTTTTTTTTAATGAAGTTTTGGTTAGGGTTTTTAAAACAGAAATATTTATTTTCCCAAGCTGAAAGCTTGTTGGTTTGTTCACATTTATTAAGGAAATACGTTTGTGTATAAGCATACATTTCCTTTCAGAGACAGCAGTGCATAAAACAGAACTTGCCACAGAAATATAAAGCAACACTGGCAGCATGAATGTGGGAGCAATTTTCTTCTGCATTATGGCAATTCACCCATGCAAAGACTAGGAAAAAAACCAAATTGTTTTGATCCAGGCAGAACCAGGAGAGAAACACCAGAATAAATGAGCACTCTGCAGCCCCCATCCAAATGAGCCAGTGCTTCCCAGATCACTTTTCACACTTCAGAGAATTGTTCAAGTTGAACAGATTGCTCCAAAATGTGAAGCATAATTAAGCAGAACACAAGTACCAATTAAGCTCTACTTGCACAGAAGAAACTGCTCAGGAAGTATTGCTCCAATACAGATCCAGATGTTTCAGGAAATGTCCTGAGATGTGTGTGGGGCTGTGAGAGAGCTCTCTGCTGGCACAAGTGAGGTGGGGACAGGTTGGGACAGCTCAGGGCTGTGCTCTGCACATGGGCTTGTATGGGCAGCACCTCACTGTGGGCATTTCAGTGGATCCTGGTCTCAGGCACACAATAGTGCCTGGATTCTTCTTCATAAAATCATTCATGTCCCAGATTTTGATTTGCCTAGAAGCAGAACCAGAAGGGAGGCCCAGGACAGCAAGATAAAGGACAGTGCCTGAGCCACCCTGCAGCCACCAATGTTCCTGTAAGTACAGGCTACTTCTTCCTCACTCAGATAAAGCTGCTTTGGTACCTGTACTCACTCAGATTCTTCTCCCACAGACCATTTGGAACCAGCTATAAATCAGGTACTGGTTTTTTACACATAAAAACCGCTGCCCAGGGTGAGAGCATTCGCCCGCTGAAACTTTTCATCCACATAAACGCAGCTCCTGATGGCAATTAAAAAAAATAGAAAATCTTATCCAATACACTATATTCTTTGGCAGTAGTGAGAATCTAGTGTGAGAGCAAGTTGTTTCCCAACACTTTATTCCTTACAAGGAATTCCTTTGCCCTTTCCCCTGGGCCATACTTGGCTTGTGGTGATGCTTCCAAGAGCAGCTCTTTCAGCCAACTGCTTTGGCCAAAAATCCTTCCCCATCCTTCGCCCCTCAGCTTCCCCCAGAGTCCTGGTCCTGGCTAGGAAAAGGACAACTTTTGCAGCAACCAGAAGGAGCACACCAGGACCCCGGGGTTATTCCCTCCCCAGTGGTCTGAGGGATGTGAATTGTTCACCTCTCCTGTATACTCTGCCAGCAGCATTGTTGTTGTTATTGTTTGTTTTCTTATTTCATTGCTGTTTCTAGTGAATTATTCTTACTTCAACCCCTGATCTTTACCCTTCTGGCCCTTCAGTTCTCTCCATCCTACTGAAGGGGGAGGAAGGAAGCAAATGAGTGGCACATGGTCTGGGTTTCAGTGGCAGCAGGGGTGAAACTGAGACCTCCCTGAACTCCCATGCAAGAGCCAAATCAACAGCAGCTGCAGCAGAGCAGGCAGGGAGCTGAAAGCCTAGCAGAGACAGGAGAGTTTCAGGAAACAGACAATAGCTTAACAATTTCCTAAACTTGGCCCAGTTAGTGGTGCTGGGAACCTTACAACTTGGTTCCTTGGCAAAAGGTTATTTGGGACAAGCAGAAAATTTCCTTCCATTTTCCTGTGTCCTTATTCTGCTTCTCCTGGAATGCCAATAGGGACAACCACTGTAATTCACTCTGCTAGGATGTAAATGCAACAACTACACACTTGAAGAGTTGCTGTGAAGCAAAAATATCTAGTTCTTTAAAACTTTACCATGCTCAGGATTAGAGAGCATTTAGATTCCACTAATCTGTGTAAGGATCTTTCTGCTCCTGAAACTCAGTAATTCTGTGACTAGGAGAGGAAGGCCATGAGGTTTAGATCTTCCCAGGCTGGGGTCTGGCTTTGATCAGTCCCCTAAAACCATTGGAAAATTCAGAGCTCTGGTCTGTTTTCAAAATACCACCAACAGAGAGTGATTTGAGACTAATAAACACCAGTGCCTGTAAACACCAGAGCTGTTCTGGCTGACAATGTCTGAGGACTTCTGCAGGCAGAAAACAAATACACAATTAGGAACATGACCAATGTCAGAATGCAGCTTATTAAATTTTCATGCTGACTCTGACTGCTTTAATTTAGCAGCACAGATGTTAAACCAGGGTGAGGAGATAGAGTGCCCATGAGCCCTGGGAAATGGCTGGCAGTACCAGCAAGACTTGGAGAAGAGTCTTTAAAGCAAATGTTACACACGTGTTGATCACTCTAACCAGTCAGCTGATTTTAAAGACACCATGAAAACATCTGACTATATTAGATTTCATAATTCTGATTGTTTCACTCTGTTTTAAGGAAGTCATGCAGCAGCTCTAATGCAAACCATAGGAGGAAATCTGCCAAAGAGGCACAAGGAACAGGTTGAGATTATTGTACCATCATGGGTAAGCTCATCCTAGAGCAGAACCTTGCACAGAGGAGCCCTTTTGCTCTGGGCTCTGACATTAAGGTGGGGACCACCAAAGGGAAAAGGCAACCAAGACACACAGCCTGTGAAGGGAACTTCTGGTCTAGGATCAACCTAGGGAAGCCTGACCAGTCTGCAGGTGCACAGTCCTGTTTATTTCAGGGAGGAAGAATAAAGAAGAAAAATTTCCCTTTCAGAATGCTTCAGATTTCATCTTGTAATGTCAATACTCCTTTTATTCATCTGCATGAAATTTCATTAAATTTTGGCCTAATCCCAGAATAACAGGATAATGGAGAGCTAGAGCACTGTGCGTGCAGACACACAGAGGGAGCTTCTGTGGGCTGCAGTCTTGTGTGGCGCCTGGGAACCCTCACCCTCCCCTGGGGCAGCCAGAGTAGCCCCGAGGTGTGGGCATAGGACACTGCTGCCCCTCCAGCCCCAGGACAGGTCTGGCAGCTTCACCTTCCCTCCAGGACAGTTTGTGCCCAAGCCCCAGCACCCCTGGCACGAGGTGCAGGGACAGAGCCCAGCACTGGCACTGGCACTGCCACCCACAGGCACTCAGCCACTGCAGGGAGCCAGGGACTGCCACAGGCTGCTCTCAGCAAGGGTGGTGCACACAAAATGGAAAAATTAAATGTTTTACTCTTTAAACTGTGTGAAACCTCCTTTTAAGAGAGAAAGAATTAAATTAGGACTTAATTTAGATACATTAAGATTAATTAGGACTTAATTAAGATACATTTGGATATGCATCCTCAATTCAAGGTTCCCACGTGTGGGTTTAAGAATCGCAGAAGAGGGCTTAGAGTAATGTTAATTATGTTCCATTTTTATTGACTATTTATATAGCTATCCCTTTCCAGTTATAAGCACCTCTAACTCAATTTCTTCAAGAACAGCAGCCTTACCCTGAAATTCTTTAGGATCCTATTCAGTCAAAAGAAAGCTCTCCCCCTACAGCCATAAATTTATTAAGCCAAGTGAAATTACTCCAGATTTCAAAACATGACACTTTCAAACAGCTTTCTTGTGGCTCTTGCATGTTTCTGAAAACAAGGAGACAACCACGGAAGCACAGGCAGGTCTGTATCCAGATAAGTGATGCTTCACATCAGTGAGAGAGGTTCAGCACCAATGGGGGCAGCTGGAGAATCACTCTCATTTTAAGACTTACTAATAACAGTGTGTCCACGACACTTTGGCAAATCAGTGAAAGAGATGAGCAATTTTTAACATCTCACCAGAGCAAAGCCATCTCAGACACTGCCCTGGGCTGGTGGAACGATGTGTCTTCAAAACCCTGCAGGGCTCTTCCAGAGGTCAGAGTCAGCTTCAGGTCACACACTGCTCATTCCTTCCACCTCAGTGCCCCTTCCCTTCCCAGGAGAGACCCTCCTGCCCTGGCTGCTTTGGGAGATCTCAGGAGCTCACTGCAGCAATGGGAACAGAAACCACAGCTGACTGCTCCTCACGGGACAGATGAAAAATTACCAAACACATCTGTCTGCAAGATTTCAAACATCTTTTGTGTAATGATGATCTAAGTTATCTTTAATGGCACAAGCCAAAAAACTATTTTTTAGCCTGGCGTTGCCTCTTTAAAGTGAATGCTGTTCTCACACTATTTAACTTCTATAATTTAAACATGTATGGCAAGGGGGGAAAAGCCCCACACTTATTTTCCTTTCTGCTGCAATAAGAAACCACATTTATTTCATATAAAATTTACCACCATTATTTATTAGCAGACAGAAAGCTTCTGGGTATAATAAAAATCTGGTACATAAAGCTGCAGCTTGCCTGAGGAGAGGGGGAATTAACTGTAATAAAACTCATTTAAAGAGCCTCATAGTATCACTTTAGAAATACTAAAAAAGGGGGAGAAGCAAGATTTTTTTTTTTGTATGCCACAAAATATTTTCTGTTCTTTCTGCTAAATTCTCACATGAAATAAAAGACAAGTTTTCCTATCATGGCTACATTTAAGAGTATACATAAAAGGAATATTTTCTTTTCCACACTTGCTAACATTTCTTCTCGACAGACAGCAATTATGTCTGATGATGATTTCTTCCTGAGTGTCAGATTATTACTTTCCTATTTTGTGATTTTTGATGGCCAGCACACACAGGAGGGGTCAGTTTTAAGCACACCCAACCTCATGGGTATCTGTTGAGCCCAGCTTGCACAGCTCCACTCAGGAAAATAATTCCAGTAACACCTAGAAATGCACTTGTAATACAGTGGCAGGACTGAAGAGACAAAACAGAACTTGGGGAGGTTTTCAGGACTTGTGTACTCCAGACAGCACAAAGGGGGACAGGACAGCACAAAGGGGACAGCACTCTCCTGGCTGAGCAGGGCAGGCAGGGATTCCAATTCCTTTAGTAAGGTATTATCCATACTGTGGGCATTTTCTATTAGATATTAGCTGTCTTTCCCACTATTGGAAAGAAAAAGAACTAAACTTCCTGTGAAAATTAAATCCCTTCAGATTACACTTCAGAATTGTGTTTGTCTTCAGGAGGTTGGGTTGCATATTTATTACCTTGTTTTGGAAACACTCTCTCTGCTAAACAAAATAATCTGCATGGTACTGATAAAAAATTCTGCCTGAACCCCTCATCATCCAGCAGCTCTCCCTTTCCAAAGTACCTCAGAGAAAGTCTTGCAAGGGAAGAGACAATTAACAGTGAGAGAGCCAAGCCAGATTCATCAGGTACAGAGTTTGGTCTGTAACAATCCATCACAGGCACTGGAACATCCATCAGGCAGCCTGTCAGCTGGGTCAAGAGCATCAGAGAATCTCTACCCTCCACAGCCAGCACTTCCGTGGTGATAAATGAAGAATAACTTTGACAGCTACAAGCTCTGTACAAGGACAAACTCTGCTTCAGTGATGCTGCCCTTCGGTTTAGAAAATGTTGTGCATGTATTTTCCTTGAGCCCCATTAGCTGTTCCTTAAAACCAACCCGTGCCTTGCAGGCAGGGCAGGTGCCAAAGCTTGCACCCTTCTCCCCTCCGGCTGCAGCTGGGTGGGAGGTGGATCCTCATGGACATCCTGGCCCAGGGAGCTGCACTTCTGACATGCACGGCCTCCTGGAGCCTGCAGGGCGGATTTGAGGCAGCACGTACAGTCTACAGCCTCTCCTGCAGCTCTAGAACATGGGTAAAGCATAAGAAATACATTAGACCAGCATTTTACCTTGGAAAACAAAACTTCCTGAAATAAAACTGATGATTTCCATCAAGATATATACAGTTCTATTAATTTTATTTTAAAATTGTCTACAGAATATTAAGTGCTTCTAACAACCTTCTGTCCAGCAGATAAAGTGATGCATATAGGGAAGGAGTCTGGAGGGATAGAGGCAAGATGCAAGGGAAGAAACATATGGAGGTACAAAATTCATGTACTGTAGTATTTTTATATATACGGGGAATTAACAGAAGCACAACAATCATGGAATTGGTGTGGGCTATGTTTGAAATTTTGCTGTGGTTCACTGGTGTATTCTTTTTGCATGTCTACCATGCAAAAGGCTCATTTGACATTGTTCTTAGTAAAATACCTAATCAAGATCATTATCTAGCTGTTGCATCATTATTACAAAGGTTTGCACTTTTCAAACCATTAACAAACTTCTAAGTCAGCTCAGCACCCAAGTTCTTCAAACACTGACGCATAAAGCACAATAAGCAGTTCTACTTCACACACTAGTGCACTTTTCATCTAACCCTCAGCACTCTGCCCATCCCACTAAAAACACATCCCTTTCCTCTCACGGCCATCTGCTCCAGAATTTCAAGGAGGGCACTTCCATACTTCCAGTCACGATCTCTCCTGTACATTGCAATGTAAGCACCCACCTTGCCTTTTCCATTGCTGCAAACAGCACATCAAAGAAAACAACTTAATGTCACCTTTGTTGATCTCTGACTTATTGAAATCTGTATTCCACTACATTAACAACCACCCACATTATATTAATGTTCTAATTTCACATATAAATAATTCTTAGCACAGGAACAAAGTCAAAAGGGAAAGACACAAACTCATATAGCAAGTATCAAACAAATATATCTTGGTTTCCAAGTGAACTATTTTGCAGCCAGAAACATAGAATTCCAATAAAACCTATCCAAATCTGACCAGGTTTACAATACTGTGTTCCTAAGTGCTGTCAGGCAGCCCATGCAATCAAAGCTCTGTGTGCCAGCATAGAGGAGAATCCAACCCCTCCTGCACCTGCACTGACTGCTGACGAGGAACGAACACAGCAGAACTGTTCCGTGAACACAGCGTGGGACATTTGCTCACTTTTACTCATTTCACCTCCACACAGACACCTCTCTCACCTGCCACACACTTGACTTTGCTGGGGAAACACTGGGGAAAAGTGATTGCTTCAGGAACAGCAGACACTGGAATTATAGGAATTGGGTCTGCAAAGGAGGTATAAAAACATTCTTGCAGTTAATGCAAGGCAAATGCAATAGAATTGCAAATGCTTCAACATCTGACTTGGCAGCTTATTTTTAAGGTGAGCATTTCTGCTGCCATCATTTGAAATTAGTTGTCATTGTTGGAGGACTTAATTTATTTGTAATTATGTAATTGCAATCCAGTGACATTTTAGGAGTAAACTAAAAGCTCCCACGATATTAATTTTGTAATAAGGAACTCAATCATGCAATAACAAATACATGCCAATTTACATATCTTCATATAAATAACTCTTAATTAAGCAATTTTTAATACTTTTTCCTAATTCTGCAGGAGGATTTCCAGGATTATGTGACAGCAGTGATTTTACTGTAGCAGGGTTAAAATTCCATCTACTTTTCTTGATCCAGTAAAACAGATTTAATATATATATATTTTCTTTATTTTTTTGGAATCTTTTGGCAGCCTGTACTAACCTATATCTTGAAGAAATCTGAATAAAGTAACATAGTCCTTATGCTAGTATTTTATCCTCACTATTTCCTTTTCTAGATAAACTTGACACAGTTAGTGATTGAAGCAAGAATATCATCAGTGACTTGGGGATCCCTTTGTTTTGAAAAAGACCTCATTTGCATCATCAAGAAGTAATTTTCTTCAAAAATTCAGTGATTCCTACATCCCTTTATGAACAGATGAACCCTAAAGCACACTTAGTTGTTAAAACCTGTGTGCTTTACTAATCCAGGGAAACCTTTAAGACAAAAAAGTTCGTAACATTCATTTGAGTTCATTAAATTGATTCACTACAAGTCAAAGAGAGACCAAATCTTCCAGCTGGTGAAAAAAAAAATTTCTTCTTAGGTTATTTTGCTGAAGTGTCTGGAACAGCAATTACATCAAAGTTTTGTTTCGTTCATGTTCAATCCATCATGTCTTTAATCTGCAAATTAAATGTCACAACAAAACTCTTGTAACTCCATGAAACCATACACCTAATTATCAATTCTGGTTCTATTATCCCAATAAGGCCTTTCCTTTTTCAAGTTTGGTACTAATTTATTTTCAATAGAGAGCAAGAATTAACAGCAAGAAAAATTAATTAGGAAAACTTAAAAAATAATTCACAAGGCAAAAAGTACCAGAGTTTCAGATTCTCTCTGGCTGAGGTAATAATATCAAAAGCCAACAGAAGTCCTCAGTGAAGCCCAAAGCAGAATTGCCTCTTTGCAGCCTGTGTGATTGTTAATAAAGACGAGAACCATGAGCTGACAGACACCACTTTCCTCCCACAGCCATCTGCTGCCCACACTCACATGCATTTAAACACAAGCAAACAGGAGCTGCAAGACTGCAGTTCTCTTACCATCTGACAAGTCAATTAGCCCCAGGTAGTGCAAAAGTTTCAGAGAGGAGCACACCACCACCACAATTCCTAAAGTCTGGAGTCCCTCTGACTCTCCTTCAGTCCACATCCTGCCAGGCTCCACACGGACACCTCTGCTGTGCCTGCACGCAACTGCCAGGCAGCCGAAGCGGAGAAATCCTGTTTCAAGCTTTCCTTCCTGCTAAGTGCACAGCACATTCCCCCTCTCTCTCTTTCCCAACCTCTCTTCCCTCCCCTCTCACTTGTTTTTTTTTTTTTTTTTGGAACATACAAGCAACTTCTGCATTGAACCATAACCCATGGTTTTATTTTCTTTCACCTCAGGGTAATTCTCTCAGGAGTTTGCTCTGCTCTGGAACAACTGTGCCGCTAACCTCAGCAACATCTCACAATTTTATTTTTAAATATCTGTGATACCAGTTGCATTCAAGATTTTCTCAGTAATTCTGCCAATGCTTTTTGCCAATGCCTCTACTGTACTGCATAAGAGAATAAGAGACACTGCAGGGGAGGAAAGGGCTTTCCCTTTCTGAATGCCTCCCCTAGCCCACAACATGTTTGGATAAACAAAATCACACTTCCCACATTCATGTGTGCACCCACACCCAGCCCAGGAGCTGCAGAGCAATTGTCTGGACAGTCAGGAGTTCACCCAGCACCTCCAGGGCAGCCACACAGAGGGGCAGGCTGGCTGAACAAGCGCCCCTAGCAGCAGCTGAGGCATTTCCACTGTTCCATCTCAGTGTTTCACCAGGCTGCTGGCACTGGGCAGCACCGTGGGCTGCTCACCAGCCCATTATGTATTTCCCCACTGTTACCACAGCTGAGAGAGCACTTGGCAGAGTGAGAGTTCTATCAGGATGGCAGATGCAAAATTGCAGCACCAGTAAAAGCTGGGTTTTTCAAGCATGCTGTTAGATGCTGGTATTCCCAGGCAGGATGTTCAGGAGGACAGAGCTCACCAATGCCTTTTGTTTGACAGGACTCAGAGGCTGCTGCATGCCCACAGTCCAAGCAGTCAGCAGTTCTCTCTCCCTGCAGCCCAGTGGGCAGGGCAGGCTGCCTTTCACCCATCACACTGGTCCACAGCCCCTCCTGGTGCTGCATCTGCCTTCAGCTGCTGCCGAACACCAACATCAAGTGCAGAGTCCCAGCTAGATTTCGTGTATCACAGCAACTAAATAGGGCACTTGAATTGCTGAGAGATGCTCACAGTGAGGCCAGGTTGGAGGTGCACACTACTCACACTTGAGAGATCAGGTAAACAAGCAATCAGCAGTTTAACTGCATTTGAGCTTTGTTGCTTCATGCAGGTGCCCAAGGAGGAGAACACACCAGCAAATGTGCTATGAGTGTTCTCTGCCATGGCATCCACCTTCTCAGAGCTCAGGGGCATCGTATCAAAGCCACTTCTCCTGATGAATAGTTTAGAACAAAGGACTTTCCAGTGCTCTGCAGCATCTGCCACATCAGGTTTTCATTGCCCTGACTGCACGACTGGCTGTAATGTCACATCATGTTTCACATCTCTCAGATTAACACATCCAACTGTAACATTGTCAAGGATCTGAAATCACTGTACTGCCAAATCTCTCCCAGATAAAGAGAGAAGAATTTGAAAAGTAACATGAAAAGCAGACCTCCAAACATTTAGATAATTCCTTGGTTTACCATGTCCTGTTCCCTTTAAAAAAACTAAACTACTACTACACAAAACCCCCAAATTAACAAAAAATCACACCCTACATCACATGAAGTTTGGATAGGCATAATGACCACTAAAACAGCCAGGTTCTTTCATGTCTTTGTCAGATTTACTGGTTGTCTGGTGGGCTTGCACTGTTTTGTCAGACTCCTTGAGTTGACAGATCCTGAAGAGCACACAGAATGAGAGCCCACTTCACCCACTTGTTCCCAGGCATTTTGTTTACTTACATTTAATCACAAAGTTTCTTCCCAGGAATGCACAAACCTGCTGAATCCAATTATCGCTAAAAAACCAGGCAACTCAAAAAATGATGCTATAATGAGTAAGTACCTGGCTCCCCAAAGGTGTGTGTTACAATTCTATGGTTCTCTCACCATAATATCTTAACTCTGCAGCTCCTAAAGCCCTGCAGCTGCAGCTCAGCAAGAGAAGGGGGGAAGGACACAGGGAAGTGTGAGTTCCATTGTTTGTGTTACTGCAATTTATGCCAAGTCCAACATGTTTGATGTTTTAGGTGCTCCTGATACAAGCAGCTCCAAAAGAGCAAGAAGTTTTGTGCCCTCACGTGCTCACTGCTTGAATAATTCGTGCATGCCAGAAGCACAGCATTCATTTGACAATATATCCAATGCTGTCAAGGCCCAATCATGATTTTTCTGAGGTTGAGTCAGTTTTCAAACAAGCTTGGAGGGAACACTGAATGAGAATTTTCCCATTCAGGACCTTCAGGCTGTTTTGGGATTACCCTGCAGTTCCTCCTGGATGATGCCTTTTCTCTCCCCAAAACTACTCAAAATTGTCACTTGGTTAATTGTTCACCTGCTTGTTTGTGCCCCAAGAACAGAGATTCCTTATGCTGGGCACATGTCAGGGTTATACTGTGCTAACTTTTTATGGAAAATGCTGTTAAATTGCCTGACATGCAGAACATCAAGTTCCCCCATCCATCCAACCATCCAGCTTGGAAGCCCCACACTGACCTACTGTTATGGTTTATGATTAACCCAAATCAGCTTTGTGCTACTCCTTAAACACTCAGTCACAAGTGACTGACTGAAGAGCTGAATACAGATGCCTCATGGGAGGCAAATCCCATGGACCCAAATACTCCTGTGTATGTGTGTTTTCCCCATAATAAGAATTTCAGTAAGGGATAGAGCTTTCCTCAACAGAGAGACCCATTCCCTACAGCCACACAGATTCTTTACTGGATATTGAGATAATGAGAGAGATGGGTTCTGTAATTTAAACCAAAGGAAGGTTATCCAGTTTAGTTCTCCAGTAGAAATTTGCACAGAAATAGAGGATCATCAACTCTTAAAAAGAGGCAGAAATATTAATCAAGATATTAGGTATTCTGAAGCAATGAGGAAAAACCCAAACCAATGCCAAATAAACACTGTGTGTGACTCATTTAAAAAATATTATTTCTATAGAACTCCACAATCTAAAAACCATGCTGCATAATCAGCTTTTAGATTGATGCCTCCCAAACACTACTAATCTGCTGCAAAATACATGCTGTCATCCTCAGAGAGGGCAGGCAGCTCAAGGGACTGTGATCTTACCTAGAATCACACGCGGAATAAACTGCACAAACTAAACTGCCTGCTTTGTTGCTGCAGACACTGATCAACAGATTTTGTAGCAGAGCAGCTGGAAGAACATTTTTCTAGTCAAACACTGGATAAGGTTAAGCTCACCAATGAAGCAGTAAGCTTTGTTTTTACCAAAGCTTAAAGAATGCGGATATAAAAAAAAAGAAAAAAAGCCAAATGTTAAAATACCAGATGTTCTCATAATAGATATTCCTGCTAGTGCCTACTGCACACATCCCTCACATGCAGCAAAAGGAGCTGAATGCCTCAATTAGCTACAAAAAAGGTATGCACATGAGCCCTCTGAGAATGTAAGTGGGAACTTCATAAAGATCAATTGAAATAACATGTAATGAAAAGGATTTTCTGGTAATAAAGAATTGCTATGATGACTCATATAAATTATTTATGTGATCTATAATCAGCTCTTAAAATTGGTTGGGGGGAAATAATGCATCACACAAAGGTCAAAAAATCACAGCAGAATGGAGAATAATATTCCTCTCAGCAAAAGCTTCTCCAATGACCAAGCTATTTGGAACAGATTTACACTTTTGAAGAAGAGGATTTGTCACCTCATTTCGCATAATACAAATGCAGCATGACAGGTTCTCAATACCCATACCTTTAAGAAAACCCCACTGGTATTCTGTGATTTGCCTAGTTTAAAACTCTAAATATTAGATTTTTGTCATTTTGATGAACTATTCCTTTGCTGTTTTGTTATGATAAAGAATAAATAGGAACATCTGAATGATTCTTCTTGTAGAGTACATTATTTCATCCATCCCCAGAACAGTTCTGTTTACCAATCTTCTGACACTCAGCAGTCCTGAGTTGTCTTCTCACATGGCTGCTGTCCATAAATCTATTTCCACTGCAGATTTCTGAAGCCCTTCCATTTCTGTTGTGTTTTAGAAGTGCAATAATGAGATAATTCACAGCATAGCAGCATCAAGAGTATAAACTCACTATTCCATACATATTTATCCAATTAGGTTTTCTGTGTGCACATAAAGTTAGCAGGTTTTGTTGCTTCTTTGATTTAAAGTTATTCAAACCAGAATGAAAACTAGGCCTTTCTCATGTCTGACTTTAACCCACCTAGGAACGAGCAATGATATTTACTGCTTAAACTGAAGGTTTTTTATCAGCTTGCCTTGGTCACCAGTCATTTCTTTGTCCTGTTCACACCAGGTAATTAAGTTCTGTCCATATTTATCAGATTTCTCTAGATCTCATTAGCCCTAAGGAATTTGTGTCATCCGCAAATTGTGTGCTGAGAAAACCACTTATTGATAACTATTGACTACCATTTTTTAAAAAAAGCTCTGAGAATATTGGTGTTTAAGTAATTGATGATTTAGAGCAAGTCCAACCAATCTCCAGCTACACTAACAGCCATTCAGTGCCAAGGAGCTCAGTGCCCATTTGCACCACTACAATTCCAGCCTGACCCCTCTGCCTGCAAATTAATTGGATTCCATATCACACTGGAATTTCCCATCAGTTATTCATCAGCTAGGATAATTTTTTTTAAGCCCTAGCTAATTACTACCTATTATTTTTGTCAGTAGATACATTCAGTATATGGATAGATGAACCACAACATAGATAACAAATGGATAACACAGAAATTTGAATGCTTTTCTATTAGTGATACCCAGGGAGCTGGAAATAAAGAGCTCAGCTCTTCAGCTGCCATTTCCTTGCTGTGTGAGCACAGGGAAATAATTGCCAGAACACTTGTCATAGTGTCAATTTTTCAGCTATGACAAAACCAGCTATAATTCCTTCAACATTCTGCCCTTAGTTCAGTTCTTCTGATTCACATGAATGTGCTGCTGTCTCTGTGCTATCAGAATCTCCCTGCTTGCTGACAATAGTATGTAGTTGTGGGGTCAAAGGACGAACAGAGCCACAAGGAGAAGCAAGAGGACCCCCCCCCCCCCCTTTCAGAGGACTGTCTCGAGCCAGTGATTCCCAACCTTCTGTGAGCCTCTTGGCACAATTCACATCATCAACTTCACAACACACAGGAACAGCTCTGTAAGATTCCAGAAACTTAATCCATCATTCCTGACTTTTCCAGAAGAGTTGGCAGCACAGACAAGCACATCCCACCTCAAAGTGAGGATTTGGCTTTGCCCTGGAGCTCATGATGGCAAAAGCTGGTGAGTGTTAGCAATGCACACCTGGGTTATGAGACCAGCAACTAAAAGAAACCAGGGAACACAGAAGGACTAACCTGAACCACACTTTACATGCACAGCCTGAAACTGCAATGAAGGCAATCCAGAATTAATGAAAAATACGAAGTAAGAACCTCTCCCAATTATTAAATATCCTTGACAAGCTCTATTTCACTTTTCCCTTCTAGTTTTCACCTATTTCTCTAGATTTTTATTTGTAAACCAACCCAGGTACACAAACCGTAGCAGCAAACCCAGCAGCCCCCTCTGAGATCACATTCTCAGGCTTGCAGAAATGCAGAGGCTGCTCTCAGGATGGACCCAAGGAAGTGCTGTCCTTCTGTGCTGCTGCTCAGGCTGGATGGATTGCTAGCAATCACTTCATGACCTCAGCCCTGCTAGGAGAGGACACAGGAAAGGCTGCAGGATGTTCCTCATTGTCCTACTTTAAACAGGTGATGAAAGTTGAGGAGGACACATGCTGTGAGGAAAAGAGAAGTAGGGCAGAAAAGGTGAAAAGTTAAAAGAAGAAACAGGAAAAGAGGGTATTTCAAGGCTGAAAAAAGGAACAATGCATAAGGGCAATGGGAAGAACAGATCTGTGAGGGACTGGGATGGGAATATGTACAACATGAAACTGAAAAATAGAAAACATGAGGTTTCAATTATTCTGGAGGCTCATTCCCCAAAAAGGGAAAATGCCACTGTATGAGCCCATGCAGCCAACCCCAGAACCTGTACTCAGAGGTGAGCACACCTCACCAGCAAATGACATCACTGATGAGTAACAAGCAGCCAAAAGCAGCAGCCAAACTCCACAAATAACCAGTGGACAGACGTGCTTTGCAGAGGCAGTTTCTTGCTGACTGGATTCCTTCCACAATCTCCCTTGCCCTGGAGATCACTGCCAGGCTCTGGAAGCATTAAGAGGCATAAAGCTCAAACCTCTGCTATCAACTCAGGCTGCAGTGGACTCATCACAGCTCTGGTGTTCTCCAGTCAAGATATCCCCCTTATTTACCCATTTCTCTTTATTTTTAAGAGGCAAACTGAAGAATCACTCTGCTTAGTGCATTTTTAACTCACACTCCAGTGGCATATTAAATTATGCCCTCATTTTTTCATAAGAATTATAAAAAATACTGTCCAGTTCATGTCATACCTTTTTCTTAGCAACAACAGGCCCAAGCACTGAAAAACACTCCCCTTGAAGACCTCTGTTTCTTTGTGCGTTACATTAAACTATGTTTTCTCACCATTTTTCACGCTGCTCTAGATTTCTTATTTTTAAGTGACCTCAAGTGATGAATACATGCACACAATATTCTAAATAAGCCCATATTTCTTTCACTTACTGAACTATTGTATGAGGAATTACCTTTAAATATTCTTGTTGACTCTTTGCTAGCATTTCATCTTCATTTTACCATCTATGCAATAGTTACACTTATGTTTTTGTTTTATCATCTGCAATTTGTATTCCTGTTCTACACCCAGCTCAAAAGATTTAATTTACATAGTTACTTGCATAATTACACTAGATAGTGCCACAACTACTAGGAGATCAGAGTAATAAATTCATGAAAGAATTATGAAACTGTATAAAACTAACCACATTTTAGATACATCACAGTGAATTATGAAGTAGTACCACACTGTTTTAGATACATCATAGTCTCAAATTATACCATCTCAAAAATTTTTTAAAATCTGTACCAAGCAGCAAAACTCTTAGCAAACTAAAAGGCCGGTTTATAAAACCAATGCCTGAAGTAAAACTTTCTAAAGTAGTTTGTTGAACAGGCAGCAAAAACTGAAATGCCCATTTATGCTGCAGTTCTAAGCACACAGAATAGAACTTTTAGAGGGCTGGAAAGGAGCTGGCTTTGCTTTTGTCAGACTGTCCCTGATTTATGAATTACAGTTTAATTAATGAGGCACAACTACTGAAATTCTGCTCCTCGACATGACACAGACTGACTTTCATGGAAACAAAGCACATGAGAGAAACTATACTTAGGATGTTAAAGCTAAGCAGCAGCCTCAGATAATAAACCTCCTTCATGTATGTTCCCTTGTGTGTATCTAAAAATATTCCATGACCAAGCATGTGTCATGTACACTTGAGCAGGCAGAACACTCCCCCAGTATTCCACAGTCCTTCTGAATCAGAGTCCCATGGCTAAGATGGTACCAGCAGTACAGCTGGGTGTGGGGGTGTGTCTGTGAATTTCTTCAAACATGCAAAACTCAAAGCCTAACTTTTTTTCTAAAAAAAACACAAGACAGTTGAGAGCCAACTCCTTGATAAGAGAAACATTCATCTGCGTGAAAAATTTTGGATCTTATTGCAGAGACACTCATCCTCTGAAGGAATTATACACCTTTTAGGCTAATCCCAGCGTTGAATAGGATAAAACTAGGTTCCAGAACTAGGGACAGAGTTCAGTGCATCTTAGAAGCACTGGAGCACATGACTGGAGTGCTTCTGCCAGTGTCTGCAGAATTCCAGCAGCTCCAGGACTCCTACCCCACAGCTCTCCAGGAACAGCTGCTCCAAGCAGCTCACACCTGACGCTGGCACCGTGAGCCAAGTGGCTTCCCCTGGGTGTCCATATGTAAACAAACACGTGATGAACTTTATCAGTTGTACTGTGACATTTCTTGATAAAAATCAAACACACAGCATGAAGAGTACAGAGATGAAAGGCCAAATCCCACTATGAATTGTGCTGGACCAGTCCCCTATCAACCTAAATTTCAATCACTGGAGACCACTGTTCTCCAGAACACTGCAATGGACTACCCTAAGAGCATGTTTAAGGAAAACCTGGTCAGGTATGTAGATCCCAATTAACTAGATATTTTCACAATGGTCCATGCTATAAATTTTGAATTTTAATAAACCTTTGCCTCTACTTGAACATTCCTGTCAATTTGCTGACTGGAACACATCCGAACTAATGGAAAAGAATATGACAGAGGACACTCCCTGCCCTCCCTGCAATCTAATTAAACTACATCTTATTAATTAATTGCAAGTTACATTTTCATGAAAAAAGTGCAAAGCTTAATTGCCATTATTAAACTACACATCAGCTTGGATGCATCAGTGCATGCTTTGCTGCTGCTCAAATACATCCTTGCTCAGGCCTGGAGGGCAATACACTTAGATGAAATGAAAGGGTATTTCACTTGTCAGTACTTTTCTGTTCAAGAGAAAACCCAAAATCCAGCAATGATGCCAAATTATGTCCGGAGGTATTGGAGATAACAGAACACTCTTCAGTACATTGAGGAATCCTCGGCTTGAGATTTCTCTATCCTTAAGCATTTTATATTCACAGCAAGTAGCTAATTACTATTAACTCTTGCCAGTCATCAGGAATGCATGCACTACAACACATTTGGGTTTCTATTAGGATTATCTTTCAGGTCCATTTTGAACAAGATTATTGATATGAATCCTAGAGATATATCTCTAGCTATACCTCTGCTATTTCTAGAGGGAAAAAAAAAAGTGAGGGCACACATCCAAACAACTCTCTACTCAATAACAAGCTACTGAGCAGAATCTCATTTTCATCAGGCCTCAAGAATTTAAGGATGCTTCCCTGCAGAAGAAAAGCATGCAGGCTAACATTTAGGAAATGAAGGCAGGCAAAAATTCTTTAAATTTTGTGGTAAATCATGAAATCATTCTGCCAGTTTAGGCTTCTTAGAGAGAAGCACTTGGGTGATGCAAATGTAAGCATCTGAGCTACTATATAAAGGTTTAGTTTGCTTAAGGGAAGCTGGATGAATTATGCTGAGGAAACACCATATTTGCTGCCCTCCATTCCCACTGCTTAGTGCAATATCTGACTGTCAGGGGTGGCCTTTACAGACTGGCTATTGCCTACAACCAAACTGGAACAGAGGCTCAGCTGGTAGCATTAGTGTCTTTCTGCCTACTTTGACCATTGCAGCTGCTTACAAGAGGGATTGCTTTCAGATTAGAAGAAAAATGTATCTGAATCTTAAGGCATCATGAAAATCTCATGCATCACAATTACGGGGGATTTTTTGGAAAAGATATATAAAAATATTTGTGAATATATGAGGTTTTGTGAAAACTATTTACAAGCCTCTGAAATCATCCAGTTCCACAAAGTGCACTAATCCTGTTTCAGTTGCTAGCTCCAATATCATCAAAACAGGAAAGTGGAAAGCCACTTGATTTCACACATGGGCAAACTGGCATGGATTCTGCTAAAATAACTGATCTAAACAGGCAGGAATTTTCCAGTTTGTTGCCAGGTTGCAAAGCTGAGATCTTCTGTGCTAACCCGTAGAAAATCCAATTGCTGTGTGTTTCTCCTGGATACCAAGCAGGCAGCCTGGTGTTGTTAGGATATAACCATCATTAAGCATTAATACCTAGGTTTTTTCAGACCTGGATATAAACGACTTTCCGGTGGAAGACATATACATATATATACATACATACACATATATACATATATATCTTCCTCAACTACAAAAGAGTGCTATGAGAGTCAGTTAAGAATGAAATAGCATCTTCTCAATTAACATCATCTCAAATCTACTAAAATTTCACTGTTATAACTCTAGAAGGAGAAGGTGAAGTTGGCATATTTATGCAATACATTCTGTTCAATTTAGATGGTAATTGTGCTCAGAGGGGGCATTAGACAGCACACAGACTTGGAAATGCCACACAACTGCCTTAAAGTGCCAGCTGAGGGGTCTGGTTATTACAGTAATTTCACGATTATAAGCCGCACCATTTTGACTAAAATTTTGGTCCAGACCCAAAGTGTGGCTTATAATCAGGTGCAGCTTATAATCGTGAAATTACTGTACTTGTTTTCAGTGATGTTAACTGCACAGATACTCAATTGACTTTGCTTTGGTCTCTGCTATAACTCCAAAGTACTGCAACAGGGAATTAACTGTGCCACAAAGCTAAGTTATCAGTTCAGCTCTCTGCCTCTTCTCCTTCTTAGGATTAAAGAAGCAAAAAAACTCATAAGCTAGTTTTGCTTCAGTTTCGGCTTAAAAATCAAGCCATAAAATCTGTTTTAACATCTACGTGATCAGCAGGAAACATCCACTGGCTGTTTTAGGAACTGGCACTGCAACTGGGACTTCTTACAGTATTGGAATATTTCTTGAGAAGCAGAGGTTTGCATTTCCCAGCTATAACAAAATGGAACTAAGTCCTGAGAACTGCACTTTAGTACAACTGCAGATATTTTTTTCCAATTCTGGATGAGATTGTTTGTACACTACACTGTTTAAATGAGGTTTAAATTATACAGGACAATAAAATTTAATGAATTATTAAGAAAGGGGGGAATGTGTGACACAGCTGGTGTAACAAGCAAAGAGCAGCAAAAGAAAGCAAATGGGTAAATTGTTTTGGTAGAAATTCATCTTAGGTAAATACCATGCAGGACATAATTACTACTGCTATTACAGAACTTTCATCTACAGTTTTGGAATATTTTACAAAGAAAATTCTAATAATTCTGAAATGAAAGAAAGCAAAAGAATGTTTCCCAGAGCCCTGAAGGAAAGCCAGGGACAAAGGTTAGGTTTCCTAAGCTTTTGAAGCAGGTTAGTTTGGTACTTTGCCTTCTTTTTGAACCCGTAAGTTCAAATTATTCAGGCTCAGGTTCATAAACACCTTTGCCTTCATTTTTTCCCTAATTACAATACTGTTTAATACTGTTTTCAATCACTTATTCATTAAAGTCTATTTTCCTTTTGTTCAAAATCACTGATTTGAAAACTTCACTATTCCTTGCTCATTGTGGATCAATCTTAGTCTTCAGAAAGCCTCAGAACACAAGACATAATAAGACAAAAAGGGAGAAAAAACCAAGACAAAAGAAGGAACCAGCAAAAACTGAGTGACAAATCAAGACTAAAAGAAAGAGAAACATCAGATAAAAGCCAGTTTATTCATGGCACATGTGCCAGCCAAACCTATGCTGCTCATTGCCTAATCCTACCTAGAGATGCCTGCCTTTGTTTCAAGAAATGTGTGAATTTTCCAAACCACCCTTGAGCGAAAATGCATTTCAAAGACAGAGGAAAAGTTAAAAATAGCCTTAACAAGCAGCTCAAAACCAGGATGGATCTAAAGCATTTATCTAAATATTTCCACAGATACGAGGAGTATAGCCTAACATCAGGTACGTTTTGTCTAAATCTGCAGTTACCTATCACAAACAATTCTGTTCCCAGAGCACAGACCAGCAGCAGCTTCTCCCAGGAGCACTCCATTTCAAGGAGTAATTTTCACAAACCCATTTGAAATTCTGCTGAACAATGATCACACTTGGACTCAACACTGAGCAAGTCACAGCAGACTGCAGCTCAAACCTTACAGGCAGCTCTTGAGACCCTTTGCTTTTACCCAAGCTAACATCCACAAAGCCATTCTGACTTTGCAGAAATTACCTGAGTGTCACAGAGCTGGTACAATCTGGGCCAGGAGATTCCTAACAAACCTGGAAGACAACTTTATGGAACAGATCCTAAGGGAGCCAGCTGGGAAAGGCGCCCTCCTTATCAAGAGAGTGGAGACTGGGGATGACCATGGCGAGCATAGAGCCACCAAGATTAAAATCTCTGTACAGCAGGAAAAGTGCCAGAAAATCCTCAGCCCTTGACATGAGGAGAGCAAACCTCAGGCTGCTCAGGGAGTTAGTGAGGCCCCCGTGGAAAATGCTTTGCGTGAATAACTTGAAATGCATTATTTCTCACTGCTCAGGAGAAAGCAGTAACTTTAAAATGACACAGGGAAAGGCAATCTGTAACCATAAGGAGGCATTTCCATTTTGTGGTTTACCCAGAAAACCATTCAAGGGCAGGCACTTTGTAAGGATTTTTTACAAATTATGTCCAGCATCAATACAAATGGACAATTAATTAACATGTACTTGGAAAGTAATGCTTCTTTTGCACAGAGAATTTTTTTAAGTTCTATGTAGACAGAGAATAAAACAGCTGTAGCTGAAAAGCTCAGTATATCAGATTTAGTAAGCTTCACTCAGACATATTATAAAGCTATTAAGTGTCTGACGTTCAGGTAGTTATTGGAGGTTTGCTATATATTTTACTGTCTTCAGGTCAACACATGAGGAAAAGGAGAAGGGGGGAAAAAAAACAAAAGAAGAGAGGAAGTTAATGGATCCAGCCAAGGAGCTCTTCTCAGTAATTATGTCTGATTAGAAATTTGTCTGCTTCAAAGAACAGAAACCTGAATCTAATGAGAGCTCTCAAGTTTCTAATTAACTGAGAACAAAAGTACCACACATTTCACATTGTATCTCCTTGTCACATACAGTCACTGTTTTCAAATTACTCTCTGAAGGACTAATTTGTGCATGACATGACAGATAGAAGGACAGGGAATCTTAAAAACAAATAAATAATTCCAGTGATTCAGGAAACACAGTTTTACTTGGTTAGAAGTCAGGTGGTTTAACTGATCCTCTGCCTACCCTAAACTTGCCCAGATTCCAGTGCAGATGTACAGACTTTCTATGCATACCTCCATGTAAGAGGGAGTAAACCCCGGGCACTGTGAGGCAAACCAGGACAAACATTTGAATTTAGGCTTTTTTGCCCACAAGTAGTAAGCTGGAGCAGAAAGCTGCATGGCTGAGGGCTGGCTCCTGTGCAGGGTATTTTCAACAGCACATTAACACCCTTTCCCCCCATACCTCTGGGAGGGCACAGATGTCACCTTCCTTTAGAGAATTGTGTCTTATGCTTTTACACTCTGCACACTGGGAATAAATGTTGGGAGTTTCCAGCTGAAGCCAGAAGGCTCAGAAGCGAGAGACCTGCTGCAAACACCATCATAGCAGAGCCTCTGCCCACAGAAACCAAACTCTAAGAGGATCATAACCCACACCTACACTTCAGCTTGTGTCTGACTTTAGAAGTTTTACAGCAGTAAACCTAAATCTTCGACGTTGTTGAAGATGGCACTGGTAAGTTTTGCAAAGAACCTCACTACCTGGCAAAGTCTGAGCCAGGATATTACTGTGCTTGATCTCTTTGCTGATATTACCAGCAAGAACGTGCATTACATCCAGCTGTGAAAGCAGACAGAGAAGAGCTCCCCCAGCCAGTGACAAGTGGAGTAAGACTGTCTTATTTCACAGATGGTAAATCCAAGTTATTATCTGGTAATGAGAGAGCCAGCATTTAATCCGTCATGAAGAAGGACAGTTGAAACCAGGATGTCTAGCTCTGCTGTGTGGAAATTAATCACACAAAGGGCCAATCTCATTCCCCATTACAGGCAGCACACAGAATAACAAAAGTTTGTAAACTTCCTTTAACCCCCGCTAGAACAATGACAAAGTCATTTTACACTTCTTACTTCATCAGACTATATCAGAAAGGCCTGAGTTATTCCAAGAAAAATGTAACATTCACTTTAAGTTCCTTTTCTTCGGTTAAATACTTAATTTTGCAATTTCATGTCCTCATTCTTTTAGTGTATGATTGGGACATTAAGATCTATCTTTTCTAACAGAATTTCAGAGACCAGCTGGCGTGAGGAGGATGATGGCAAGCCCTGATCAGAGCTGGGTTAACTGCAGCAGGGCAGTTTAGAGTCAGGCTTGGGCTGTTTCCAACACACACTCCACAACCCATCAGAACAGCCTGTTCCGGTGCTGGATCTAAAACGTGCTTGAGCCAACAAGAAACTTTTACTGACTTCAACACCTCATGAGTTACCCTGCACAATGACACTCATTATTCAGGCTCATCAACACTCTGGAAAGATCATGGGGCATTTTTGAAATCAAGTGGTTCTGCCTTCTACTTCATAGGACAGTTTGATGCAGTGGTATGAGAAGTGCATATAAATCATTCTAAACAAAGTAGAGTCAAACAGCTTGATGCCTCCATATTTATAAATTTTCCATGTCTCATTTAAAAACAAAAAACAATGTAAAACTCTTAAACACACTGTCATTACTCACAACTTCAAGGAACTTGTTCACTGCTTTATATTGAATTTACCTATACATACTTTGGTTTAAGGACTTGTAATAATATTAAATAAAAAGGCCTTGGCTTAGATCAGACTAAGTATCACTGCAGTAATTCAGTAAGGGAATGAAACTTTTAAAATAGCAGAAAAGCCACACAGTTTATATAATCATACAATGACAACAGTTTTCTGCAAATTGGCATGGTGCTCTTTCAGCTAACTAAAACAACCCTTCACCAAATTTTCATTATCTACAACAAAAGCTCAGAGAAGGGTTTTGGGGCTGGGAAGAGATCCCTTCAGTGAAAAGGGCAGCAGAAATAATGAAAAATGTCAAAAATTTACACAGTATTTGTTACTTGTTATATTTGTTACTTCACAGCAACAAATTTTTCAAAATCACCAAGATTTTTGCACCTCCCCTAGCCTCACATTTAGATTCCTAAGTCTCATATACAAGTGGTTTTTGTTACCCCACATTCCCTACTCACAGTGAGTCATAGCTCACACTGGTCCATGAATTTGTAGCATCAAGAAAAGTTAAAATTTGTGGCTAAATCCAGGCAGTTTGGATGGGGGAAGTGAACTGTAAGGGCAAAAGTGGATTTGTGTCCTTTTGCTTCTGTTGAGAAACTCAGGAGGCAGCACAGGCTCCTGGTAGCCCCCAGTTCTGCCTGATGATCAATCTAATGGAATCTCTTCCAAGTTTCAGGTGATTCAATTTATTAATTCTGTTCTCTACCCCTTAAAAAGAGAATAACTTCTACTGTCTTACAAAAAGGAACTATTGTGGGACTAAATATGCACTTAAAATGTTCAAAAGGGAAAAAAACCTTCATTCTGCAAGGCAGCCCCTCCCTCCCCAGGCTTAGGACACTCGGTCACAGCAGAGGCAGCAGGGCCAGAGCAGCCCTTGCATTCCTTGGGCTCTGTTGTGCTCTGCAGGGCAGGGTCACTCTTGAAGAAAGGACTGTCCAGACCCCCATGCCCCCACCTCTCCAACCCATTCTATTCCTCCCAACTCCTGTTTTACACGGGACTTTAGATGAAAATTTTGCTACTTATTTCATGCCAGCAGCATTAATAGACATTATAGCCATGCAACTACAGCATAGGCAAACCCAAGTGTGGAAATGAGGTCTGGGGAAGGGGCTAATGAACGAACACTCACAAGATTTGACATCCTGTTTGTACAGTTCTTTATTCTTCACTTGGTATCCTCTGAATGCTCAGCAATACACAGCACAGATTTTCTCCCCCTAATTAAAAACCAAGTAAAAGTGGTACTTAGCAGACAAATGATGGTTTAGTCAAAATAAAGCATTTCATAACTAAGACACAGCCATAAGAAGCATTTACACAAACCTTCAGATATCCCTGAAAGCTGTGGTCAGTCCTTCTACAAAGGAGGCTCAGTTTTGGAGTCCTTCTGCTAATTTTATTAGTCAGCTTGCACTTTCTTACACAAGACAATCTGTTCCACTCATGGAGGACTGCTACAAATAAGTCAACAATTAAGCTCACCAGTGCAGCCTGGATAGCTCACTTATCCTTTTTTCTTATCACATGTCATAAGCAGCTAGTAAATACACAATACTTGAAGAGTTTTTTTCTTTTTTAAGAAAAGTTTTCTGCCTCAGCATGTTCAAGTTAATTATTCTGTAACACTCAGGGCTCAGGAAAAACACAGTCGCATGATTAAAAGACAACACAATAATAGTGCCCTGCAAGCCGTAGGACTAATTGGATTTCTTAATAGGATCAGGTTGAAAAGGTTTAGTTTGGATTTTGCTGAAGGAAAAATAAATGAAAGACAAAATGAGAAAAGAAAGACTGATCAAGATATGTAGATATTAGATACAGGTTTTGCTCCCAGTTTGCCTACTCACCTCACAAGCAACATCAGACAAGTGACTTTTGTCCTCAAGCAGCTCAAACATCAATCACTGACAATCACTTACTCATGCAAAAAACTTTATTGCTCTTGGACTGATCTTCACATGGTACAGAACTATTGCTAAAATCTTCACTAAATGAGCATGGACTTCAGTTTGCCACAAGAAAGGCACAAAACCCCAAATGAGACAAGATGCTCTAATTGCCAGCAGGTGTGAAGACATGAGTATAATTAAAAGCTTTCATCTACTAAGCCCTAGTTATACGGTCTCAGCAGCTGTAATGAAACACTGGAGCCACAGTTTGAGTGATCTCTTTTCTGACCCTTTATCTCATCAAGCTGGTCTACACTTGAGTTTTCATGGATAAAATTCCGTTGCTCCAGCTTCAAACTGATTGAAGAAGAACCTGCACTTTGTCTCTGCAGATCTCAGCTGTCAGTAGCACATCTTGGACCTGCAAACCTGAACTTAGTTGCTTCTTCATTTTTAGATGTTGCAGTTCTTTATTATGTGCATGATCCTCCCGCAGTTCTTTGTTTTTTGTATCATAAAGAAAAAACCAAGCAAGAACATTGGTCTGAGGACACAGGAACTGCACTTCTGCCATCAATGCACTGCTGTAAGCAACCTTCCCAGGCAGGCTAACTGCATTTTAAAGAGTTGCTGAATCAGAATATACTAGAAATGAGCAGGCATGTTTGAACAGAAACCATGCTTTATTTCATGCATAATTGTATTATCGATTTTCCTGAGGTATATGATTAATTTGAATGCTGAATTATTTGATGGCAATGAAATGAGAAATCAGGTTGTTTGCTACTTCTGACAACAGATGAATTGAGATTTTGGAACCTTTCTATCCATTGCAGTAGCAGAACAAACTTTGATTTGCCTTCAAATCAAGTTTATATAAAACGTACATTAAACAAAAAGTTGCATCTTTTGAGGGAACTGCTAAGAAAAAAAAAAAAAAACATAAATAAAAGCTCTAGAGATTTAAAGTAATTTATCCTCAGAGCAGGCACAAAGAGTACATCTGCGTTGCATCTCCAGCCAGAGCTGCTCCCTGAACTCCTCCTGCTCCTACATTTCCCCTCTGAGATTTCTATACCTGCCATCACTAAGCAATCTAGTACATTTTATGTAGAAGAGGTTTTGATACTTTCATTTAGATGAAGCCATTTCATAAAAAACCCCCATGTTTACAAAATCATTAAAGCAAATACAGTGACAGCTGCCACCATCACTGAAGTCACTGAGATCAATCCCCCCCACTCTGCACAGAACATTGATGGGATTTGGACATTTGCCTTCCCCTCTTCCTTTGCTGAAAAATGTGTTTCCCTTCTAAGCTTTTCTGATAGCACATTGCTGCATCACAGGGTCTTCTGGTTAACTGCTGTAGGAACAGAGACCAGCAGTTGCCATGGCATGAGCATCAGCTAACACCCAGCACAGGCCCTGTGCACACACATTCATCCTCAGGAACAGCCGTGTACATCAACAGCTTGAGGTTTGTGCTTCCATCCTGGCCAATATGCAATGAGCATTGATGCATGCAGTGCATTGCCCAACTCAACTACAAGCCACTAGAAAATTATGGGTGCTTCTTTCCTGAATCCTAAATGTGTTCTGAGACTTTTATTACAAAAAGTAAAGTAAAAATTTTTTTACAAAAGTAAAATTGCTAAAAGTAATTACATTACAAAAGTAAAAATGCTAAGTTTGGAATTGATCGAGCTAGCAGTTACCTGCTGTCGTGGCTTAACTGCAGTGAGCAGCTCAGCCCCATGAAGAGGTGTTCAGTACAACCATCTGGACTTTAAAAAATAAGACTTCAGGAGTAAGCATTGTGATTTATTTTAAAATGGAAGTTTGGGGGGATTTGTTATGTAACTTCTCATCAAAACCTTCATTCTCTAATACATTTCACAGTTTATTCATGCTGAGAATTTCTTCTTGTGTTCTAAACCTTCAGACTGTTGGGCTGAACAAAACACATGCAATTTGGTTTTAACTGTTTCAGCATGTTGCCAGAGGAATTTCCCTGATTCCTAAGCAGAGCCATTTAAGCTAGAAAACAAAGTTAAAGTAAAAATCCAAGTAATTCCACCTTCACTGTTATTTTCATCTAAATTAATCAGTTCAGCTTGAACACTGTTAATGAAGGCTCTCTTTTCTGTCTTTCAACTGCATTACCATAGCAGCTGTGGTCTAACCTGACAGGAGATGCAATAAAGACAAGGTTTGGAGAATCTAGAGAAAAGGGACCATGAAGGATTTTGAGCAGACACAGAAACAGAGCAAGGACAAGGGCTTGTTCCATTCGCCTCCAAATCCTCAGTCTTATATAATATGTAGCTAATTTTACAAAAGCAAAGAATTCTAAGGATTGACAAAATATCAAAGAGAGTATTTTTATTGCACAATTCTTCCCTAAACGAGACAACCATGCAATTAAGTTTATGAGTCAATTTGTACTGGTTAGCCCCTCTGCCTTCATCTCCTGCTATATTCTTTGGGAACAGAACAAGGTGACCTCCCATAGTGCACTCAAAGCAGGCTGAAATATTTAGTCTGAAATAATTTTGCCTGAAATCAAACCCAAGGAATGCATTTAGTTCAGCTCCAGGGCACTCCTGCTCTCTACAAGCCTGATCCACCTGTGAAGCTACACAAACTCCTTGGCAAGCAACATAAAACTTTGCTAGACTAAAATAATTAGAAAGTCTATTTACAATTAAATAAGCAAATTGACCTGCTATGTATGAACTGGGACAAAATGCTGACAGGCTGGAAAACCAATGCCTACATGAGCAGTTTTCACATTGAGCAGATCCTCAGAAACCACCAAAAACCTAAAAGGAGCTGGTGCTGTCTGGCGTTGAAAGTTGAGTCGATTTTTTCAGTTTTGTTAGTTGGCTTTGAGGGGAATTTTTTTCCCTAATCAGGTAGTAGGTCAAACCCAGTTGCTTTAATTAAATAACTTGACTTTAAAAAGTACCAAAATCCATAAAATTTCTGAAAAGTCCAGGACTTCAGAAAACCAGGTTATTCCTTTCTAGGTCTAACTATTAAGATGGGTACTTTTAAAAAACTAATTTTGTTTGAATTTCATCAGCAACTATTTTAGGAGACATTTCATAGTCTGTCCTTACACTTGATCAGTCCAAATCAGTGTTAAACTTACCACTTTCACCAACAATACATTGACTCCAAATTGTAGACTGATCCTTTTTTGTATTTATTTACTGAGCATAGTTCTTTTAAGGTGATACTTTGACTTGATACAGCACATGTGCCAGAGATTAACTGGAAACTCCTTTTAAATATTCAGTATTCTGTGTGATTGTATCAATGATCAAAGACACAGAGAAATTCTACTTATTAATTAATAAACCAGGCTTTAAACCACAAATATGGAGCAACCAGAAATAGGGAGCTGTCATTCATAAAACATAAATCAGCATTTTCCATTTCTTTTCCCACCCAGCTAATTGCAAACAGTAATAAACCACAGACAAAAACTCAATGGCTTTTTTGGGGAAAAATTCAATGCCAAAATGGTCTATTTAACCAATTTATAGTAATTGTGTAAAGAATATTATCTAAACTTCAGTTTTCTGAGCAATTATTGTAACAGGGAAAGCATGAAAGTAGGGAAGAAGAGAGAAGGAATTCAGGATACTTCTTTTATGGCAAAACCTGAAAGGAAATTAAAAATCCTAGTCTCACCTATATTGATGTTGATATTTACAGCAGATTCTCCAAGCTGTGGGATTTTTAAACACATATCACTCTGATACAAATATTTACTCTTAATGGACATTTTCCCTTGAAGGAATGCTAAAATGTGTACCAAAGCAGAAGGCTGTAAAAGTGAACTGCTATTGTCATTTCTACTCAATTACTGCCTACACAAGAACTGTCATGCAGTGAAGGCAAGAGAGAAACACCACCACTGATGGTGAATTTCCTGGTTTTTATCACTGTGTCAAAATATTATCATTCTGTAATCACAGGCTTTCATGTAAAACAGCTTTTGGCAGCAAAATCCCAATGCAAAACATTTCTGACTACCAGTTTAGTGATGGCAAGGAGAAGGATTAAGCACTGCCTAAATTTAGTGAGCAGGTGCTTAGAGAAGTGCCACCCTGACCACGGGCCAGGCTCTCTGCAGCACGGGCCCCTCTGGAGGCTTTGGAAAATCTGCACTCTGTGCAGGGAGGGTGCTGGGCCAGCCCTGGGAACCCAACCTGTAACACTTCCCCCAAACAGGCATTCAGGCGTTCACTGCCATGAAGCCTTCCTGGAGCTCCTCCACAGCACTTGGGGACCAGGAATCCTATTGTTCATCAAGAACATACAAAAAGGTTTAATCTGCTATCCTGTGCCTTAGGTTTCCAAAATCAAGTTATCCTTGGAGTCCTCTTGCCAAAAGATATCTTTGGCTTTTTGCCCCAGTGACTATTGCAATTGTCTCTATTACATGTTGAGCCCAACCAACAATTCTGCTAGAGACACAGACTGGAGTCTCGCCTCTTGGGGTGAGACACGTTCTGCTGGGAGAAGAGAACCCACACTCAAATCTCACTTCAAAAAGAAGAAATTTTGTCCCCAAACCAGACTAGTGCTCCAGCCTCTTGGACTAGAAGTTTCTTCCTCAGGTTCCCCAAATTTAGCTCATGTTTTCCTCAGCACCTGCCAAGACTCAACTCTTACTATTCTGTGAACTACCTTAACTTCTAAAATGAGCTCAAATGAAATGTGTTGTGTATATGTCACTTCAATAATTTATTTTTGGTTAAAACTAGTTACAGTAATTTCACAACCATAAGGCGCACCCCCCAGGAGTCAGTAAATTTCGCAACTTTGTAGATCAGATAAGGCGCACTGGACTATAAGGCGCACTTTTTTTTTGCAGCGAGGCTCTGCCCCCATCTCTCCCCGTGCGGTTGCTGGCCGAGGTTCCGCCTCAACCCGGCAGCCATTGGCCCCCAGGCCCGCCTCCACCCGGGGGGCGCGGTGCCACAGGCCCCTGGGCCTGCCTCCACCCGGCTGCTGTGGCACTGCCGGCTCCCCACACGGCTCACAGCTCACACTTCTGGGGTGGCAAATGTCGCAACTTTGTACATCATATAAGGCACACTGGACTATAAGGTGCACTTCTGGGTTCGGGGGGAAATTTTAGTCAAAAGGGTGCGCCTTATAGTCGTGAAATTACTGGTAAACATTTAAGAAAGGTTATTAAAATTTATAGATGAGTTTGACTATTCTTCTGCATAAATATTGTAACTGAAAAGATCCAACACCAATTCCACAATTAAATCCCAGCACAATGCTTCCCTCTGGATCACAACTCATCCCTGAAACACATGAGACATACAGACAGTGCAGGGGAGAAGTCATCCTGTCATGACATCAATGCATGATTACAGCAGTAAGTCCACAGCTGCCTTCACTCCACACAGGAGGCTTTGTTACTACCTGCACAACTCTGTGCACGTCCTGTTTAGATTTGTTTCCTGCAGAAAGAACTCCCAGTAGAAGTGCGCCGAGACACGGGATCACTTTTAAGCAGCAGAGCTGGAACTGAGGTATTTAAATGCCTCAGCAGCTCCTTCCCCTCAAGTCACTCTCACATGATTCTTTCCCTGGAAATGAAGCATGAAAGTGTGGGAAACTATTCACAGCTTGATGACTGCATTTCCTGCCAGCCAAAATACCAGGACTATGTGAATACACAAATCTTATTTACAAATCAGGCTGTTAGAAAACTTGGATCCGAAAGGAGGCATCTGTGTGTTTTCTGTGCTACAAGCAGTAACAACAGGTTGTCTGAAATGGCTTGTTTCTTTAGCTAGCTGGCAACAGCAATTTATGAAAATTATTTTTTAGATGCTTGTATCTAAAAAAGGGTACATCAATTTACAAATTATAGTTTTTTTCTGCTTCTGAAATGTTCAAGGAGTGGCTCTGGGTCAAACTACAAAACTTACCCAACTCCCTGGCTGTGGAAAGCAGAACAGGGGAGCTGCAGTGCTGTACAGCTCCTAGGCTGGGTGCTGGAGCATGGTAATTTCTCTTTCAAATGTCAGGATGAGCATCCCCATCCCCAGCTAAAAGGCAGATAACAGAGCTGACTCTGTGATAACAGAGGAGTGTGCCTGATATATTCCCCACTGGTCTTACAGGCAGCATTGCAATTTCCACAGCACCTGCTGTAGCACCAAAAAAAACCCCAAACCTAAAAAGAAGAATTCAGTCAAATGGCTCAAGTTTTGCATTAAATACAGCTAAAGAGCAACCTTCCAATTAATTAATGATGCTTATAGCAAGCACTACAAAATCCTTGGCGTACTCTATACACAGATATTGAACCTTGCCAAGATAACATGAGTTAGGGTTTAGTTATAATCTCATTTAAATATATAGAACTGACATGGATTAATTTCCTTGTCTGCTTTTATAATCCCAGCTTTTATATTTATGCTGCATAAATTTTACATGACTAAACAAATATCAAGTTTAAAATCCAAGTTTTTAGACTTTTTTCCCTCACTTAGGACCAGATTTCGTCACAATACTGCATGTACTACAGATCTTGGACAGATGAGTAGCTGGAATCAATTTTATTGTAAGAACCACTTCTTTGTTTGAATTAATTCTTGGACTAATAAGGAATTTACTTGTTTTAGAAGGGATGACAGGCACCATAGTTTGCAAATTGTCATTAACACCAACAGATGCTTTAGTCCCATTATCTATGAACATTTAAGCCAAATGTATCTGGGTGAAAGCCAGGCTTTCACTGGGAAAAGAGTAAAATGTATGTTTTAATGGGTCCCTGTAAATACAGGTCTATGCTGGCAGTATATACTTCTCCAAATTTGGACTTGGGATAAAGAATAACTGAATGACATTGTCTATACCTTATTTTTTAAAAGCAAAAGTCTTCAATGCACATTTGTTTACTAGAAGAGCAAACATTTTCATTTAGAATTTGATAATGAAAGAAACCCTGATAGTTTGCTATGGAATGCCAGCCTGATATCATGTGTATTTAGTTTATAAATCAGTTTTAGGCTTTTCCCTACAAACCAGATCCCATCACCTCAACAACTCTCAATCTTCACATCCCTTCTCAAGCTAAAGGTTTGGGTATTCTGTTCACATGAAATAACAGACTGATCAGTTGGAAAAATTATTCCCCCGCTTTTCAAGCACAACTCCTTTGGTTGCATGTTTTTGAAGAAATCAGTGGCAAACTATTGATTAGGAAATTTGGGAATTAATTTGGAATAACCAAAACTGGATTTTCCTTCCAGCATTGTATCATGAATTTAACATTTATTCTGCGTGATGTTTATGATGAACACTGACATACAAAAGCCTTTATATTATCTTTGAAGTAAGGAAAGCCTGGTGTGTTTAAGACCAGCAAAGAAGAGGAGTAACAGTTTTGCTTTACTTGTGTGCACAACTTCTTATCTCCCTTTTAAACTGTCTTTATCTCAACCCAGAAGTTTTCCAGCTTTTACCCTTCTGATTCTCTCCCTGATTCTCCTAGTGGAGGAGTGAGAGAGGCTGTATGGGCTTGGTTGCTGGCTGAGGTTAGACCATGACACAGGTGAAATGCAAAGTCTCTGAGTTAGGGGTAGATTTAAACACTTTGGCTTGAGTAAAAAAACCTCACCACTCTGCATAACTAAAGGAAGAAAGCGAAGATAACCATTCTGTTTGCTACAATACACTGCTGGACTCAAACCTGCTTTATGTTATTAACAAACAATACATGGTGCAGGGTCTGGAAAGAACCTCCCAGAGAGAATAATTCACAGGGGTTTTTGGGGTTTTTGGGTTTTTGGGTTTTTTTTAACTCTACCATTTCTCTTCTGCTGAGGTTTCCTGCTCCTGCCTCTGTGGCTGTCACTGTAAGAGTCACCAGAGGAAAAGCCTGAGTGCAGCTGTGACCCCTAGAAGAGCAGTGGGCACACAACAGGCTTGCAGCCAGGGCAGAGTGGTCTGCAGTTTGCATTTGCCACCCTGGGTGCTGGCTCTGTGCTTGGCTATTCCTCCCACCTCTCTTTTCTATTTCCACTGCCTTTGTCCTGGTTTATAGACGAGGGTGCTGTCACATCTCCTTTTTACTGAGAGGTTGCTTTCTCATTTGCGTGTGCATTTGTGCAATGGCACGGCGTGCAGTTCAAAGCTATTTTCTCACTTTCAAAGTAGCTCTTGTGAGTAAGTTGTCCCAAGTCTGATGCGCACCAGGCTTGTACTTCTGTTCTTGATTGAGTACTGCTGCTCTATATTCTTTTTAAAACTCTAGCTATTTTGGGAGAGGCGCATAATTTAATATGTTCAATAGTTTTCTTGTCAGGCATTCATGTACAACTTCCTTCATCTTGCACTCAGATGTTTGATATTCCACAGTAATTGGATTTGCTGCATCTACCTACAGTAAATGCTGCTTTTTTAGCCAAGGACTGTTAAAGTTTTTGCTGAAGCCTACAGTAGCCTACCTTGCAGGTTTTCTGAGGCTTGCAAAGTCAGTTTTTGAGCAATTCAGAAGTCTTTTCACAAGGGTAACTCATGTACAAAATAGTATAGCCTGAACACTGCATTAAGCAGAAGTTCTTCCCATACAACAGCAGCAGTGGGCACATAGTGTGACCCCATTATCAGTGACCCTGATCTTTGGCCAGATGCACAGCAATTCACTTTATTACTATCACTGGGCCAAATATCCAAGCAGAAACAAGGAAGAAAAGCTTTTCTCACTGATACTGGTTTGAAGCTCATTCATAGGCAGAACTGGTCTCCCCACTGAAAACAAAATGAGAAACCTGAAGATACAATGCAAGAGAGATCTTCAAAAGCTTCTGCAGGGTCAACACCAATGTGCCATGGAACTTGGACCCAGGAAACTGATCTAAGACTGCAGAAAACAAACTCTGTGAAGAGGAGAGCTGTAGGACATCTGAAGACTAGTGCCATCATCTCTGCCTGTAAAGCCAAAATCTAGACAAGCAACTTCCTTTGCAGGCACAGTTAGACATCTATGGACAAGTGGCAGACTGTCCCTGCTGGCATGGGATGCCATCCCCTAGCTGAGAAAGCAGGCTCTGTGCTTCTGAGCTTCAGCTCACTACTCAGGTCTTTACTTTTGGATCAGTTTCCTTTCCCACGAATAGATGTGGGAGAATCAAGATACAGGGATGAAGGCAGAAGAGGGGAGAGGCCAGGAGTAATCATAACTTAAAAGAAAGGCCTTCAGGACATCATTGACAGACCACACTTTTTAGTTTGCCTCTGATGTTTGCACTGGTGGTTCTAAAGTTTCTCCTACAAGTCCCATCACATTTGTTTTCTTTCTTCTCAACAATATGTATATGTTGTGTCAGGAGTTGCCTTTTCTGCTCAGGATCAGTGGCAGCTCATTTCAACCTTTTCCTTTTGTATTTAAAAAGCCCAGCTGGGAGTTCTAAGCAGCAGAGCTCAAAAAATTGCTTTTAAAATCAAGAAGCAGAAGTGCAAAGAGCTGCAGGGAGTGCTGCTGAAACCTTCAAAAGGTGGAAGGGAGCACAAATGCTCCATTACAGCCAGCTGATTCCCAGTGTGTCCACTCAGAGCCTGGCAGGCTTGTTTGAGCAGGACTGACCACAGGTTTTTCCCAAACATCTTTGCAGGGACAAGCAAGTGTTAGAAACTCACTAAGACGGTTCTTCAACCCTCTGGTCTGCAGGGATCAACATAGGATCCTCAAGTAAACTTGAGGTAAACGGGTGTTGGACAGTAGGTAAGGGACAGAACATGGTGAGTAGATGGCCAGCAATAGCCAATGCTCCTTCTGACAAGGAGAAAAAAGCTAGCACATAGTCCTGCTAGGAAACAAACTTAGGTCAGCTGGAAGCAATGGCACATTCATGTTCTTTGGAGAAAAACCCAGAGAAAGCAATTGCTGGAGCTATTTTTACTTACAAAGATGAAAACCATCTTAGGCTGTTATAAAGGAAGCAGCTAATTGTTCATGTGGCTGGGAGATCTGTGTCTCCTCCATGCCAGTCTCCTCCATGTGTAACAATTTGCTTTTATCATCCCAGTATGTTCTCAGGTAATACTGGACTGGTAGAGCAGCTCATGTGCTGTCCCAGAGCAGATGCCCCTCGAGTTGCCACGTATCCCACTCTGCCAGAGGAAAGCCTCAGCCTGCCTTGTGCATGACCACTGGTCCAACACAGGAAGACCCTTGAGGAACGGCCATGGAAAAACAGAGATGCACAAAGGTCATACCTTCTCTTTGGTCCACTGAACCTACACCTGTCCATTCACAAGGCTTTCTTTAACCTGTTCAGATGTTGTAGAAGAGCTTTTTACTCAGACTATTTCACTCCTGGAGGCTTTCCTCTTTTTTCTGATGTGGGAAGATATCAACTGAAGTGGGATCCTCAAGGCCCTCCTGTGTTCTTTTCTGGGCTACCTCTTCAACCTGTGCTTTTTGGTTCATACAAGGCAACAATCTTCCACCCTTAAAAGACATCTCATATTCTCCTATGGTATGTAAAACTGGTTTTTTACAGAATGACAGTATGTCACTACTGATGAACAGGAACATTACTCCCCTACTTTTTACATGAAATACATCAATTCAGAGTACATTAACCAAGGCATTACAAACCAGTGAGATGGTATGTGCTCAAAGAATTGAAAAATGTGCTACAGAAAGCACAATATTTTGAACTATATGATAAATTAAAATTAAGATGCATCACATTTTTATGGAGTACCTCTTCTTTTTCCCCTCCTGAAGTATGCATATAGTACAGTAGAATTTTCACAAGAATGAACTAGGGATAAAACCCACCTCTCAGAGCATGTCAGAATTAGGTCATCTCAACATTGTTGGGATGTTTATTGAATTTGTATTTTCTACCTTTTTTTAATGACGCAATAGAAGAAATTTTTTTAAAATAGTAACAATTCCGAGGTCAGGACAAAAGCCAAAAAAAGGGACAGTTTTGACAACTGGTAAAATCCTTTGAATTCAAGACAACTGAACTAGGAAGCCATTTTAAGCACAGAAACATTCCAGTTAGGACAAAAGTGGGTCAGGTGTTTAATGGAAAACCATAGATTAAAGCAAAAAGTGTTTTTCCACTTCACAGTATAGCAAACCTGGATTAAATAACAAGAACAAAACTAGATGGTTTTGAGGTACAAAAATAAAATTGACATTATGTCCACATGGATTTAGGATTAGTTAGTAAGCAGAATCCAGGGAGTGCACCAGATGGGTTATGTCCACCACAGTGGGCTCTGTGGGAATCACGGGGTCACAGAAGCTCCCCTAACCTTTCAAAAATATCTGAGATGATGAAACTGTAAATAGAGTGACTTTCCTATTGGGTCACCATGTCTTACATCCAATTCCCCCAGGAGGAATTTTCAGTACCACCATTTGTGAATGCTGGTACACCCTGCCAGGGCCCCATGACTGACACAGGAACAGCAGCTCCATCCACCAACACAGCAGCCCTAAGGGCTCACCCTTGTTTGTGCTGATAAAATTTCCCTGGGGACACAAACACTACCAGCTCCTACCTGGGAAAAGAAGTCTCATGATGTTGCAGAGCCGCTTTGAACAACCTGATCTAGTGGATGGGCAGGGGGCTTGGAACTGGATGATCTTTAAGGTCCCTTGCAATTCAAATCATTCTGAAATTCTATGATTCTACAATTAGGACATACTCTTCCCCACCTGAAAGAACAGGTACATTCTTCTGCTCTAACCTCCTTATCTGCCTTTTCCATCTTGACAGCTTATTAGGAATTGTACACTAAGACAGAATCTTACTTTGTTACTATCCACATCTGAAGTAAGTGTGCGTGTGTCTGAGGAGTGCACTGAATGCAAGAAAAAGCACAGCACTGTATTCACATGGAAAGCATCAAGCACTTTCAGCGGAAAGATTTTCAAGTGTAGGTGACAAGCAGAGATGTAAAATATCCAGCTGATACTACAAACTAAGAGTCATGTAAGATTAGTGGAAAAAAATTATGATTCTAATTCTGCATTACACCCACCAAGTCTCCTGTGATGATCTCTCATCCAGCTTCTAAGGTGTGAATTAGATGATCACTCTGATGAGACTGTCAGCAGTGGCAGAACGAAGACAGAAGTTTATTGCATGCACAGCAGTACATAATAGCACACACTGCTAGCAGATTTTTACCATTTACAGCCTACTGATTTAGAAACTTTCCATGTAAAAGTTCCAAGTATTGTATGGTCAAGGTTAAGCTTGGAGAAAAATTGATCTAGTCATTATTTTTGTAACTCCATTTCACTTGTGCCTAAATTGAGTATGTAGAGAAAAGGATATTCCATCTGTCTGAGCACTATCCTGAAGAAGTGAGAGTAAAACTACTTGCACACTCCTGTCATTGTTAGAATGTAGAAAACCATGCCAGATGTTATAAAACAAGTTTATTTCTATTCAGAAGGTCCCTGTCCCTTGGTTAGTCTGTGCTCACAAAAGTGGCACAGTCGTAGTGGCTCACATGAGTGCACAGAAGTGCTCAGGTGTAGGTATAAATGCTTTGTATTGAGTTCATCAGTCACTCAAAAAAAGCCAAGAAAGCGCAAAACCACAAAAATTCCAAAGTTGGAACAGGAAGCTGAGTACATGCTCATCCTGAGTCCACATTGAAGCAGACACCTCAAAATATGTTCATCAATGACAGCTGAAACTGCCCAGTACCAGATTAATTGTGATAACTTGGTACAGCCCAAAGCAGAGGTGCTGACCACGAGCTGGAGCATCTCCCGCAGGCATGCTGTGGCCACACGTGTCAGTGTGCACCAAGCACCAACACCTGTGAGCAGAGACACAGCACACAGCCATGCTGTGACTGCTGTGGGAACACAGAGAAAATATTACAGTTCTGATACTGACTTCCTTCTTTCCAGCCAGCAAGTGTGCGACAGCCAGACAGCTCTGACACCTTCCCCAGGACAGCAGGTGTCTCTCAGCTCACAAAGGTGAATGCATACACAGAGCTGTCTTCACTGTTAGTCTGGAGGCTGCTGTTTTGGTTCAGTCTATCCAGAGTCAGTTCTTTATACTCAAGGATAGCTCTCTGAGCTCATTCCAGGGCATTGGTATGATCAATTAAAAAAAAAAAAAAAAAAAAAAAAAAGTCACAAATGGGCCAGAAACAGGAGTAGCAAAGGGAGAAACATGAGTGTGGGCAGCAGAAAACACAAACTCAGGCCTTTCAATCTGTTCTGTGACCGTATATTCCTAGCAGGGCTCTTGTGCTTTGCTGTGTAGAAGTGGCACTGCAGTATGAGAAGCCCTGCTTGCGCTGCCACGCTCTGTCCTGTTGGGCACACACAATCAGCGCCCCATGGTGGTGCCACTCTGCCTCCAGCCCTGCTGAGCAGCCCCTGCCCAACAGCCATGCACTGCCACACAGCCAAGCCACAGCAAGGCAAGGGATGGGAAGTGAGTTGGAGCTGGGATTTAACAAGGCACTTCAGGAAAATAAAGGAGGAAAAGGAGGTAAGAGATTCAAGGAACAGAGAGTTAAATTTCAAGATTACATGGTAGTAGCTCTCAAAACAAGATGGGAATTAACATACAGGTGTTCAAACCAAACTAAGACTATGAGTTGCATATGAACATTTGAACTATAGTTGTCAAGAGAATTGTCTCATCATTCTGCACTTCTTCTGAGAGAAACTTCACTCTTTCCCTTTATCTTGCACCTTGTATACCTCAGGCTGAAGCTGAAAGATAGCAGTTTTCCCTAGGAAAGCCCAGTGTTGAACACTGTTCTCCACTGTATTTTGGTAGAAGTGGAGGAGATAGGAAATGGCATAGGTGTATTTGGGATTTATTGTGAATATCAGTATATTTTTCAAAACCAGTTTCAGATAGAAACAAAAGCAGAGTTAGGAAAACTCTAATGTCCTCTGCTCTGCTCAGTTACTGACAGATGGTTTGAGCTAACGTTTTTGCAAAGAAGTTTATCAGTTTGAGTACTCTGTGTGACATTTAGACAGAGTCTCTTTCTCAGCAGCAAAAGACTCTGCTGGCTTACCTGTCCAGGTGCCCACAAATGTAAGAGTAAGAGCAAGAGGCCTGCAAGAGTCAAGGACTCAAACTCCACCTCCAGCACCTCCTTTTAGTGACTATGATCTTCCAGAGAGCACATTTATTACTGACTGGTTATGACTAACTGGAAGGGTGCAGAATTTCAAGAAGTTTTGCCTGTTTCTGCCCATGATAATTTGAGTCATCCTCCTCCACTTAAAAATGTATAGATTTTATATTCTATACTAGTAAGTCACTTTGAAAGTCTCTCTGTAGAAAGTACTGGTGAGTTTGAATGATAATTACAATGGTTTCAACACACAGTTTGCCAGCGGTTTACTTTTGTAAGCTGTTCAGTATAAACAAAGTCCACAAGAGTCTGTGGAAACTGAAAGTACAGTTAGGAGTTATCCAGGCCCAAAGCAAGGTCCAGCTGTCTCAGCTATTGCTGGCTAGCACTCCATATGCTGTGCTTGAGGTTCACCTTTCTTACAGCTCCATGTTTAACTCGATATCTGTTTTCTCTTTGCTCAGTGAAGTCTGGCAACAGAAATTTGTTTCTTCTTAAGATAACATACACTTATGGAATTTACACTGTACTGCCAGTGCAGATTCCAACGGAGCATCATGCCCTGTGAATCCTATAGCATTATGCAGTACTATTAAAATAATGGAAGTTAAAAGTATCTCAACTTTTTTCTCACTAGAATATTAAGTATATTTCTTTGTATAACAACCAACATGTGAGTGTTAAGAACTAACCTATTGTAACAAACAGTCAATAGTCCCTGCTGGAAATTATTAAGAGGCAACCTCATTTATCTCACCATTACAGCAAAGCAAGCAGCAGATCTCACAAGGACCAGAGCTTCACAAAATATGTGTATGCTGTATTTCTTACAAAGGGTGTACATGGAGAAGCAGCTGTAATGAAGCCATAATTGTGTACAGGTTCAAACTACAGAGTCTGAATGCCAGCTTCACCTGAAGTTCTAACATATTAATGTGAAGTTAACCTCATCTCTTTTTCAGCATAATTCACAGTATTTTAATGTAAATTTCAGAATTCAGAATTACAGCTAGACATTATGACAATTTGTTCTGAATCATTCAAATATTCCCAAACTTTCCCTCTCCTTAGGAGTCAGCAATGTGCCACTCCCCCCTCATGATGTGAGTACAGCTCACAGGTACACTGGAGACTGGGCACTGGGAAGGAACAGCTACCCAAATCCATGAAATTCCCTCTCCTAAAGCTTCCTTCTTCAATGCTTTATTTAACCAAGATGTTAAATAGTATCTGCCCTTAGGTGCATTCAGGCAGACAATGAAAGGATTCAAAAAAATCCAGATGCCCAGATGGACCAATTCAGAATGGACTTCGCTAGAGCTGGAGGCAGGAAATTACCTGTACATCAGGGACCGTCTAACACCTCTCTGTGACAGGAGCACACAGACATCTGAAGACTCACAAAGCCAGAATAAATGGATTTTTCTATTGTCACTCTGTCTTGCTTGCACATTTGATCATTTCAATAGCCCTGGCAAAGTCAGAGCTGGTAGGTAAAGCACTTGCTATGCAATCTGCATTACTGCCCCAGCTTCAAAATGCTTTGCATCAGTCATCACCAGGTACCTCTTAATTCATGCAAACATAAAAGTTAAGAAAAATGCTCAAAGCAGCAGGAAGTAGGAAAAACAAACACATCCATGAGAACTAAAATAAAGCACACAAATCAATGAACCGAAAGTTCTATAACTTTTTCTCTCCATTTACAGTACTTGCTACTAATCTTCAAGACTCTTCAAGCCTTGTACCAAATGTTGGCAGGTAATTAATAAGAGGTCAGCAAGCTCACCTCTTCCAGGTTGTCATGAGCTCTGAAGCAGAAAGGAATAATTGTTCTCTATCCGTGGTAGCTGAAGGTTATTTTAACAACTGTGTATTTCTTGCTTACCATGAAAAATGACTCGCAAGTTTCTAAAAAAAAACAGCTGTTCAATATTCAGGAATATTCAGGCACACTGTAAATTGGCTCTTCCTTTTAAACAATGAGACTGTCTGCACAGATATGCTTTGATTTATAGAGCTCACTGTCTAAAATTAATCCCTTCTGCTTATATTTAATATTTGCATGTTTCTACATGAATTACATTGTTTATAAAAACAGAGAGGTAACAAGAATTAAGATATCTTTAGCAGTCAGCTCCTTCAAACGATATTCTACAACGCATATTTACATTTCAATCAGCACTGTTTTCATAAAACATACTTGAGAATAGAGAGCAATACCAAGCAGATCTGTTAAAAATAAATATTCTGAAAGAGGGCTAAATTGATTACAACAGAAACATTCATCCCACTAAGTTCAATAAGGTTTTTGGATTTTCTGTTAATAATAGCCAATAGCTAAACATAAGCCATGACATTTCTAGAAATTAGAACAAACTGAGAGGATATAAAGATAAACTTACTAAAATGTAAACCTTTCATTCAGAGCTTTGGGATGTGAGCTGCAATTTAGTAAGGCATACAAATCTGTATTGAAGTTCTTGAAACAATCTTAAACATAAACAATGAATAGTTTATGTCACATTTATTTTCAGAGTTGCAATGAGAGCTACAATACTATATAAACATTTAAATACATTTCATTTACCCAAAGAAAGCACATAATGTTATTTCAGCTACCTTTCAGTTCCCCAGATACTCAAACGCTGCACATGCACTCACAGATTAAAGTAAAAGGTTCTGCAGCAACTGGCTTTCAGAATAAAACATTTTTTTTTCTATTTCTTAATATCCTACCTTCAAAGTTGTCTTCTAGGAGACCCATATTCTCAAGCACCTTCACAAATCCAACTATTATCACCAGTACAACAATCATTTCAAGTCCCTCCAAGTTCATCTTGAAAAATTATTTATGTAAAAGCATCTTTTCTTAGGGAAAGTCCTGACTTCAGAGTTAGACTTTAATTAAAAAGCCCTCCTAGTCCAAGACATGCCACACGACCAGATAAATACAATGCTAAAGAAGCCCAGAATATTCGCACCATAAAGCATTTCCATTGACAGCCAGATGAACACAGGAATGTAAGGAGTCAAATCTTACCATGTCTGCATCACTTGCCTGCATGGATACAGATGTTTCAGTCTCTAGGGCAACAGAATATACACTAACCACTTTGTTTAGCATTTCTTCTCTGTCACAGCCAAAATCCACCAGATCTGTTTGATACCTAGCAAAATTTTTCACACTGAATTACAGCTTTAGAGGGATCTTATACTGAAACAACACAGAGGAAAATGTCCAAATACTTTCTTTGCCTGACAGTAAATTCAGAAAACTCAAAGCAAAATCATTTCCTTAAAAAGATGCCCTATTTCTGTATTTTGCTTTTGACTGCAATACAGTTACAAAAGGCTAGCTAGTTCTTCAAGTAGCTTCTTTTCCCACACTGCATACACATTTACAGGAACCTAGTAAAATCTGAAATATTCTAAGAAGCAGCTTGTTAGAGAGAAATCAGATTAACTCTGAGGGGTCTATGGGAAGCAAAAGCCTTTCCCTCCTGCTGCACAGCTCCGGGGGCTCGTGCAGATGTTGAACATCTGCCCTGGGTGCAGGTCAGCTGCTGTTCCCACAGTTGTCCTGGCAAGGAGAGACAACAAACTGCACCAGGGACACAGCATGTCCATGGCCAGCACTGCATGCAGCTGACTCCCCTGGCTCAGGAGGCACCTTCAAGAGCACCCAGAAACACTGAAATTGCTTCCAAGTCCTTGGACATGACAGTTAGGAACAGATTCTCTGAGAGACCTTATTCGGAGCCACCTAACAGCAGCCATTAGCAAGGACTTGTCTGTCCTTCCTACTTACCCTCCCTTAGCTCTCCAGATTTGCAGCCAGACATGCACAGAATTACAAAAATTCCCCTGCATCCTTTGGAAAATAGGGCCACTTGTTCTGGTAAATTGTGATTACTTGGTCTGCAATGACTAAGAATTCTGTGCACAACATCAAGTAGTACACTCATCATTCTTTTAACTCATTTCGGGACAATCAAACCTGGAGAGAGAGAGAGAGAGGGAGAGATAGATAGATAGATAGATAGATAGATAGATAGATAGATAGATAGATAGATAGATAGATAGATAGATCTGTGTAAAACTAAGAACTTACATTACTTTTGTAATTATTAAGCAACTGCATTAATAAAACTTCTCTGACAGCCTGAAATGCAGTTTGCAGTTTCAGTTACTGCTTTTTTAACCATTTGTGTACTTCTATCTTCAGCTGATGCTTTATGCTACTGTCTCCCAGGACAACTTGTCCAGCTGCATTAAGCACTGAGATGATGCTGCAAGTCCAAGGCTGTCTGTGTGATGAGAGGGGACCCTCTGAGCTGCACAGTGGACCCTGTGTTGCTGTTCACAGCAGGCTCGGCCCCACAGATTCTTCTGAAAGCTGTAAATTATTTTCTTAATTTCTTCACTAAAACTTTGCAGTGCAGCAAGGTGTCCCTAAAGGCCTGAGAGAAGCTGTTCTCTGGATGAGGATTCCAGTATGTTAATATTTATTAATATTTTAGAAGTATAAATTCCTTATCAATATAATTAGCATCCACAGTTTTTCTCAGGTACCCCCATCCAAAAATAAATCTTATACATTTCTCTTCATTATTGAACTTCACTTGAGCATCCCACAGCCCTTACTGAAATTCTCACTGAGCCTGAACACCCCTGAGAGGAGGTCAGGAATTTACTGAAATATCAAATCCAATCACCATGGAAATCCATCCACCTTTGGGACAGTCCTGACGTAAATTACTATAATTTAGAGCAATAAACAATGGTTGAGTACACAAAACAAAAGAAAGAAACACTACCTGATGGAAATGCATTGGGACAGAGGGTAAAAAGAAGAAAGTAACTAATCTTATTTTTGGTCAGGTTTAAAATCTCTGCTCCTACTAAAAATGAAATGAGCTGGGTGATGCCAATAAGCATTGAAAATTAATTTTATTTCTGTTTGGGAAAGGAGATTTCTCACAGTCATTTGTTACCTCTTTTCTGGATTACTGCTGCTCTCAGTTGATCCACCAACATAACCAATTAATATGTATGTTTCTTTTTCTTGTTAAGAGATCTATTTTGTAGAAAATAAAACGTTCCACAGAAATTGAATTTTTTTTCTTTTTTTAAAGAAAACTGCATTTCCAGAGTAGCCTAGTTCTTTGACAGGCCAAGGCATCCTCCCTTCCTCAGAGGAAAGGCTATGAGGAAAGGATGAGAGAATTGGGATTGTCCATCCTAGAAAAGAGAAGGCTTCAGAGACCTAATTGTGGTGTTCCAGTGCCTGAAGGAAACTTACACAAAATATGGGGCAAGACTGTTTGCAAAAGCCTGGGCTTACAGAACAAAGAGGGAATAGGTTCAAACTGAGAGTAGGTTCAGGTTAGATATTAGGAACAAATTGTTGCCTGTGAGGGTGGGCAGGGCTGGCACAGGGTGCCCAGAGTAGCTGCGGCTGCCCCTGGATCCCTGGCAGGACCAGGCCAGGCTAGACATTGGGATTGGAGCAGCCTGGGACAGTGGGAGGTGTCCCTGCCGTGGCAGGGAGTCTGGAACTACATGCCCTTTAAAGTCCCCTTTCAACCTGAACCATTCTATAATTCTGTGACTCTCCCTGTTTGGATTCAAGAGGTAAAATCCAGGTTCTGCTTTATCCCACGTGGGGCAGAGAAATGCCCTTGCTCTGCACACAGGTCCAGTCAGGGGACCTTTCCCAGCCCGGGAAAGCAGACAAGGGACTTCAACAGACTCTGTCTTCCCCTTGTGACACTTCTGTTACTGAGTTATTGGCTACTCTGCACACCAATTCCTGGAGGCTACATGAGGGTTCCTCTTTTTTTTCAGGCAAAAAAGAACAATTTTTTAAACCTAGAGCACTTCCCAACTATTCTCTGACCAGCCCATCTATCAGTAACAGTGTCTTTGGGTTGAGACGGGGACAGAGAGAGAAAAGAGAACCTACTCCAATAAAATCCAATCAAAACTTATTTAGCCTGGGTAAGGCAACAGAAAAAAGCTGCAGGCTGTGTGTTTCCTGCTGTAACCTTCTTACAGCAATAGATCATATTTGTAACAAACTCTAAATATAATTTTCAGTTTTTCTTTTTTGAGCCTGAGCAATCCACTGTGCAGGAAACCATTCCTGTCAACAAAGAAACACAGGAGTGTTCTGGGAGGAGAATATCCACCTACCACTATCGAATTCAGCCCTGCACATGAAGAGCAGTAGGGGCACTGCCGCCCATTTTCCTCCTCTCTGTCCAAGGAGGAAGGTTGGGTGCATGGCATACTCTGACACCGGATAAAGTTTGAACTGCTGCAGAACTGGGCATCAAGATGCCTTTGACACGTAACGTGCTGGGCAAAATGCTGGGGACCACACAGATAAATGGCTTGTGCCAGTGCCATCACCTCACTTGTGAGCAACACCTCCCTTCTGCTCCCAGCAAACCAGGAGAGATCTCAAAGTGAACTCACACATGCATCAGAAAGTGGGAGTCATGACAGCCACAGGAAAAGCACCAAGCAGTATCTCTTAGTTAAGCTTTCCTGTACAGCTACCCTTAAGGGCACATCTAAGATTTGGCCCCACAGTGTCATTCACAGTGCAGATGAACTGTTCCTCTCATTTCTACCTGTCATTTTGCCCCTACAAAAACCTTCTGGGTTTTTATCTTTTCCTTTAAACCTTGGAAACTGGACCAAACCAAAAGAGGAGAAGATGACCAGTTTGGTACCACAGCAGCACTCTGACAAGGGTAGCAACTGACAGCAAAGCCCCTGAGATTGCCCCGCTCTGATCAAGTCCAGCCATTCCTGGTGATCTTAGAATTAGCTTTGACAATAACTGGAAACAAGGAGATGGCTGCAGAACCCCTCTAAGCACTCACAGGATCCACTAGGGATGACAGCAGCACAGCAGGGCTGCAGACCTTCCCTCTGCTCCCCAGCCCTTCACTGCACACCAAAATGGAAGACAGTGCCAGCTGCCAGGGGAGACTTTTCTAAAAGTCAGGGTATTACACAACTGGACAGCTAAATCAGAACAGGGATTCCCAAGTTAGTCCACATGATTCTGTTCTTCAGCTCTTACATTGCTTTACCCATTCTAGACAGTAATCAGGCTCTCAGTTGAGTTTTGTTGCAGTAGACGCTGGCTGAGCCATCATTTTATTAATAGCATGATTACAGTATAAATATTTTATTCCATGGTGTGTGTAGGAGGCTTCATTATGCCTTGAATTCCTCGCGTGCACATCCTTTTAAAATACAGTTCTGTTAAGGCAAATGTGTCAGTTCCAGCTCTTTCAATATTTTCTTTAATGTTCTCAGTATTTTCTCAATTGCTGATAAAGATTAATTTTGGGCCAATTTATTCCATTAATAAAATTCACACAGAACAATATAATTTTTTCTCTAATGGGGTCATACAAAAGTATGCAGTAAGAATGTAATTAAAAATTAATTTCTAAAACCTCACAAAATCTTTCATGGTGCAAAGTTCTGAGACAGATACTGGGGCAGATGCTGGCTATTTATGGACAGCATTTTCAAAAGCATTCCCTCTTCATTTCTCTCCTAAATCCTCATCATCTTTTCTGCACCCAGTGGAAGGACCATGTGAACTGAATACCAATTTCAGCTTCAATGGATCAACAGGAAGTTATTTTTTGTATGTTTCTTTAAATTTGAGCTTCTTTCCATAATACTGCTTATAACTTTGGCTACATTAGATGTCTATTTTAAAGACTTTATTACTTTTTTACAGTATTCATACTTACATCTAAACCTTTGAGAGAGGCATTCATACATTTCAAACAGAAATACTGAAATACAAGTCTGCTTTTCACGGCAATGAGATATGATGAATGGTACTTTCACATTCAACCCCTCTGACACCAGTAGTTCCAGAGTTCCTTAAAATGCACCACACAACCTTGTTACACTACAGCATGTTTATGACAGTGCAGTGTGCCTGCTTCAAAGTGATGCTTACCACCCTTGGAGGCAGTGAATAAATTGTTCAAGGAGTGTGGAAACTGGTCCTCGTGCAAAACTCTCCAAGCCAAGGCTGATGAGTGATCTAAGGAATGTGGAGGGGGAACACAGCCAGGTACCTAAGGCATGAGCTCAGTACAGCACATTTAAAAAGGCACAGAACTATCATGTCATGACAGAGTCAATGGTACACAGAAGTATTAGAGGCTGGTAATTGTTGCAGAGGAAAAGAGTCTGCTCAGTTGGGTTTTGGAAACCAAACTGATTTCAAAAGCCAAAAATGCATAGTTGGAATCAAAAGGCTTCAAAGGAATAACCTTAAAGTAAAGTAGTAAAACTTCTGTGGTGAATGTCATGGTCTGAAGCAAATTCAGGATGCAAGCTGAATTATAAAACTGGTTATAAGAGTGGAACACTGTTCAAAAGTGCATGTAAATGTGTATTGAGGTTGTTATGTCTAGGATGTCCAAACAGACAGGTGAGCATGACCAAAGCCATTGTCATCTTTCAGGAGAAAAAAGTAAGAGACGGAAATGTAGCATATGTGAATCCAGTTAAACATTTTGCTGACCTCACTCAGCTTCACTCACTTCAGAAGGGAGGCACTCACTAGCCTGGGGAAAATAGTCCCTTGATATGTCATGCTCAAAAGGGTAGTGGTGATAGAGCTGCAAAGAACATGACTTCTTTTCTCAGTTGATAAAAACCATCCTAACATCAGTCAACAGAAGGGGAAAGGGAAAGAGAAAAAGGAAAGGGAAAAGGAGAAAATGGGAAGGAAAAAAGGAAATGGGAAAAGCCAAGCATAAGAAGTTTGTCAGCATTCATATAACATTTTGCTGGCAGATCTGAATAGTAATTGAAACATAACCAAACGCACAAAATTTAGAGTAGTGAAGAATTAATCAATAATCTGAGGACAGACAGTAGCTTGTGCTATGTCTACTTGAAATATTAAAAAAAAATGTATTTGGATAGTGAAGCTTTTTAAAACTCCCAAATGACTGCAAGATAACATGCCTTGTGTACCATTTTCTGTATATTCATCTTCAATATCTGTCCTGCAATTCACAGTATAATAGCAATGATCTGAAGACATACCACAACATGGGTATACAGAAATATTGCTCAAAGTTTTTTTGTTACTGGTACAGGAATCATAGATTAGGACAAGAGAATCCGTGACAGTATGGATTTCAAAAGAAGCCACAGTTTGATTTACAGAGGCAACACCAGGATGTGAAGGTAATTGTTCCTGGAGATAACGGGAGGAGAAAAGAAAAAGAGGAAGAAAATTTCAAAGGAAATAATTTTCAACTCTGGTACAACAAACGTGCCACTGTCTGAATGGAGCTCCTCATTCCAGTGCCTGGAGTTTGCAAGGGAAGCACTCTGGCTGCTCGCAGCAGTTCCTACAGAGCATGGGTTAGGTGGGAAGCACAGCATGCCAGTAACAGCATTTTATTGACTTCTAGCAAGGTCCTGTTGCCAGGTGATTAACAGAAGTTCATCAGCTCTGAAAGATCCACAAAGTAAGCTTTTCAGAGGATGACCTGTTAACTTGGCCCTGTTCAAGTGAAGGTACTATAAGTTTTATATCTGGAAATTGTCGTAACTAGAGAAGCCAACTAAATTATCAACAAAAAATAGTATAAAAAGTTGTATTACACTCTAAAATATCAGTAACATAAATATTTTATATTGTCCCCACCCAGTCCTAGTTAAAGAATCGACCAGAGGAACAGCAGCCTGCATAGTACAGTAATTTCACAAATACAAGCCACACCAATTTGACCAAAATTTTGGTGGAAACCCGGAAGTGCGGCCAATATTCCGGGGCGGCTAATACATTAACAAAATTCTAAAAGCTGCCAACACGGAAGTGAGAGCCCGCGGCAGCCCCAAGCCAAGCTGGAGCCCGGCCGGCCCCGGCAGAGGTGGGAAAGCCTGGCAGAGGCGGGGCCAGCAGTGTGGGGGGCGGGCGGCAGAGCCTGAGCCAGCAGGGCGGGGCAGGGGGGCGGCAGAGCCCGGGCCAGCAGGGCGGGGGAGCCCGGGAGAACTGGGGCTAGCAGTGCAGGGGAGCATGGCAGAAGCAGGAAGGCCGGCGGGTGGGGCTGCCTGGCAGCGGGGGAAGCCCAGCAGAATCGGGGCCAGCAGCGTGGGGGAGCCCGGCGGTGCGGGGGCCTGCAGTGCCGGTCAGGGCGAGGAAACGCGGCGGCGGTGCAGACGGGAGGGGGCGGCCGGCGAGCCTGGCAGCGGCGGCGGCAGCCCTGCCGGCGGGGCGAGTGAACGCGGCGCGGGGCGAGCGAGGCGCGGCGCAGGGCGAGCGAGGCACGGCGCGAGCGAACGCGGCGCGAGCGAACGCGGCGCGGGGCGAAAGCGGCGCGAGCAAAAGCGGCGCGGCGCGAGCGAAAGCGGCGCGAGCGAACGCGGCGCGAGCGAACGCGGCGCGGTGCGGGGCGAACGCGGTGCGGGGCGAGCGAACGCGGCGCGGGGCGAGCGGCGAGCCCGGCGGCGGCGGCAGCCCTGCCAACCGGGCGAGCGAACGCGGCAGCGGGGCGGTGCTGACGGGAGAGGGGGGCCAGCGAGCCCGGCGGCGGCGGCAGCACCACCCGGCCAGCCCCGCCGAGCCGTGGCGCTGAGCTGGGCCACCCGGCCCCGTCGGCAACCATGAGCGGGCTGAGCCTTCCTGGCCCCGCCCCGAGCCAGTAAAGCCCACTATGCCGCGATCCTGTTACTAATTGGCCAATTTGTGAAAGCTGCGCACGGATTCTCGCGACGAACGAAAGTGCGGCTAATATTCGGGGTGCGGCTTATCTATTGACAAAGACAGCAACATTATCGAGGCACCGGGGGTGCGGCTTATAATCCGTGCGGCTTGTATTCGTGAAACTACTGTAGTTCTCAGTACACATATTTGTTCTGTGGCATTCACAGTTGACATAAAGATCCCATTGTGTCTCACAGCCATAGCAATCTGCAATTACAGTATCCATTCTATTTTAGTTTTAATTTACAGTATTAGATCTCAAAAAAGAAAAATACTCTGACCTTGTTAACAGGCTGGGACAGCTTGAAGAAGGCTTACTTTTTTCACTTACATTCCCAAACTGCACAGTTCAAACAGACTAATCCAGACTTACCTGCAAGAAAACAACATACAAATCTGGAATTACAACTTCAAACTTAATAAAACTCTCACTGAGGAGTGCAAATAAATAATGGTTCCCAGAAAAATGTCACAATAGTTAGAATTAAAATAACTATTTGTAGCATGATGAATAATTTATTTAACTGTGTTTTTTTCCTAGTCCTTAAATAATTAAAAGAGCTTTATTTTAACCTGATAATGTAATTACAAAAAGGTTGCACTGCAAAAGCGCAGAAAATAATATCTGTTGTCTTTCTTATTACAAAGTACTGTTCTGTCTGTTCAGTGAGCCTTGTCCCCAACCCCAGCATTCCCTTCCACAGCTGCTTTACAATGCAACAGATTTCAGCATTGTGTAAAACAGCATGACGGATTCCAAGGCCGAGCAGACTGGAAAAGATGGGGTTTGTACACTTTTCATTGACCTTTTAAGTAGAAGAAAGGTCAAAATGCACCATCCACATAGTGAACTTCTGTTCCTACCATGGAAGTAAGTGCGTGGATCCCAACTATCAGCTGGAGTCAGGTGAGCTTTTATAACAAAGTCTTCACATCAGTCTCCCAGCAGTTTTTATTACAGAATGAGATTTGGGTGAAAAATATTTGAGTGAAACATTTTCTCCATTTGCCAAAAGACAGTTAATTTATTAATGGTGGTTTGATAATCAGCATGACAAGACTCTCTCCCACGCTGGGTGGCAGGCTACCATTCCAACTGAAATATCCCACCTCTGGGAAATATCTGAGTTTCCCAGATTTCTAACCCCACTGGCTGCCCAATGCACTGAGGTGAGTTAGACTCTACAGCACTGAATGATTCTGCATCAATTCCAAGGGTGGAAATGGGACAAATGGTCCCACACAGAGCCCCTCCTCTTTCCAGGGGACAGTCCCACGCCCAGAGTGACAATCCCACAGCAGGCTCTCCCCTCTCCACTCTGCAGGTGACACAGCAAAGGCAGTAGATTACTGCCCTGGTTTGTGGCACTTGTCTGCCTTCAGCCTGAAGGCTCTATCCCCACCTAGTGGCACCAGTGCCCTGCAGGTGACAAAAGCACAGAGCCGCAGCCAGGCTGTGCCCGGGGGTGCTGCTGCCTCCAAACTCCGTTCCCGTGCGCCGTGACAGCAGCAGCGGGCGGTGTCCAGCGCTCGAGGCAGCCAGAACCATCGGGAACACGGCACATATCCATGGGGAGCACCGCACATAACCATGGGGAACACCACACATATCCATGGGGAACACTGCGCGTATCCATCGGGAACACCGCACATAACCAGGGAGAATACCGCACATAACCATGGGAAACACCACACATAACCATGGGGAACACCACACATTCCATCGGGAACACCGCACATATCCATGGGGAACACTGCACATATCCATGGGGAACACCGCACATTCCATTGGGAACACTGCACATAACCATGGGGAACACCGCACATTCCTAGCGAGAACACCACACATTCCCATCGGGAACACCGCACATTCCCATCGGGAACACCTCCCGTTCCCATCAGGAACACCGCACATTCCCATCGGGAACACCTCTCGTTCCCATCAGGAACGCCGCACATATCCATGGGGAACACCGCACATATCCATGGGGAACACCGCACATATCCATGGGGAACAACACACATTCCCAGTGGGAACACCGCAAATTCCCAGTGGGAACACCTCCTGTTCCCATCGGGAACACCGTACATTCCATCGGGAACACCGCACATTCCATGGGGAACAACACACATTCCCAGCGGGAACACCACACATTCCCATCGGGAGCACCTCCCGTTCCCATCAGGAACACCGCACATTCCATCGGGAACACCGCACATTCCTATCAGGAACACCCCACATTCCCATCAGGAACACCGCACATTCCCATCAGGAACACGGCATGTTCCCATCGGGAACACCGCACATTCCAGTGTCCCCGTGCAAGGTCGAGCTGTGCAGCACAGGTGTCCCTGCAGCTCTCACCGCTCCGCCCGCACCTGCCCGGGTTGCTGGGGCTCCCAGCCCGTGCCCTGGGGATGGGTTGATGCCGGGAGCCAGTGGGATCCTGCTGCCACCTGCTGTCACCGTGTCACACACACAGGAGTCCACACACCGTGCCCCCTGGCAGCCCACAGCTGCAGGGAATGAGAACAGCGGGAGGAAAGAAAAGAATGGTGATCACGGTGTGAGTTTAAGTTAGGTTATGAGGAATTCTTCTCCTTTCCTGCTGCATAAATGAACCAAATTTGTGCTTTACTGACTTGGCACATTAACACTCAAAATTTCGAAGGGACTACAGTAATTTCACGACTATAAGGCGCACCCTTTTGACTAAAATTTTCCCTCGAACCCGGAAGTGTGCCTTATAGTCCGGTGCGCCTTATCTGATGTACAAAGTGGCGAAATTTGCGAAACCGGAAGTGTGAACTGAGAGCTGTGGGGGGAGCCGGAAGTGCCACAGCAGCCGGCTGGGGGCGGGCCCGGAGGCCCGCAGTACTGCCCCTGCCGGGTGGAGGCGGGCCAGGGGGCCCGAGGCACTGCCCCTCTCCAGTCCAGGCAGTCCCGGGGCCCCATGGCTGCCAGGTGAATGTGGGCTAGGGGGGCCGCGGCACCTGCCTTCCCGAGTCCAGGCAGTCCAGGGAGACCATGACTGCTGGATGAAGGTGGGCTAGGGGGCCGGCAGCACCCCCGCTCCTGGGTCCAGGCAGTCCCGGGGAGCCATGGCTACCGCGTGAATGTGGGCTAGGGGGGCTGCGGCACCCCCCTTCCCGGGTGGAAGCAGTCCCGGTAGCCCATGGCTGCCAGATGAAGGTAGGCTAGGGGCCCCGCGGCACCCCCGCTCCTGGGTCCAGGCAGCCCCGGGAGCCCACGGCTGCCGGATGAAGGCGGGCTAGGGGGCTGGTGGCACACCCGCTCCTGGGTCCAGGCAGTCCCAGGGAACCATGGCTGCCACGTGAATGTGGGTTAGGGGGGCCGCGGCACCCCTCTTCCCAGGTGGAAGCAGTCCCGGGAGCTCACGGCTACCGGATGAAGGTGGGCTAGGGGCCCCGCGGCACCCCCGCTCCTGGGTCCAGGCAGTCCCGGGGGCCCATGGCTGCCGCGTGAATGCGGGCTAGGGAGCCCGCGGTACCCCTGCTCCTGGGTCCAGGCAGTCCCGGGGGCCCATGGCTGCCGGGTCCAGGGTGGCCCGGTGGCTCGTGGCACCTCCCCTACCGGGTGGAGGCGGGCCCGGGGGCCAATGGCTGCCGGGTTGAGGCGGCCCCCGGCCAGCAACCGCACGGGGTGAGCTGGGGGCGGGGCCTCGCTGCAAAAAAAAAGTGCGCCTTATAGTCCGGTGCGCCTTATATGATCTACAAAGTTGCGAATTTTGCCGAATCCGGGGGGGTGCGCCTTATAGTCTGGTGCACCTTATGGTCGTGAAATTACTGTATTTAGGCAACTCTACATTAACATTATTTTGCTCTTTGTATGCAGAGTCTTTGAAAAACCTTGCCTTTCTTCCTACAGAAACTTGTACTTATGGTCCAATCCTCAACACACACACACCAGTGTGCCTCAGCAGAGGCAGAGAGAAGCATGGGATGGGCTCAGCATAGTCACACCAGGCAGAAGCCAAAGTGAAACACATGGAAAGCACAGAGCTTTCCAGCAGGGCCTGCCTGTTTTTAAGACTACATATTTTCAGCAATCTCACTGAAGAGTTTTGCTGTAACTTAATCAAACACAACTCTTTGAATCCACGAAATTTGCACTGAAAACATCCCACTTGAAAAATGTGTGATTGAGGCACTAATGAAGTGCTCTCTTGAGCTGCAGACTAATTTATGGAGATCAAGAATCCATGAAGAATGGCTTAGCTTATACAAAAACCTTCAAGACCTCAAGAGTAATTTCAAATTTGCAGAGCAATTTAAGGGAATGTTATTTGCAGGATTTGACTGCCTCAGCAAGGCACCACAGTACTACACGAGGGGTCAGAGGCTCATGATGAGCCCAGGTTCAATTCTTCCTGGTGCTATCTCTTCCTGCACTGATGACCAGTATTGGCCAGGCCTGGGAGAGCAGCAATAATGATGATGTTTTAAAGAGCTGTCCTAACAAGATTATTTACCTATTTACAGATTTTCTCAGAATCAACAAATTGACAGTTATTTTCTAATCTCCATATTGCATCCTCCAGATCTTCAGATGCTGATATGTGAGAATTCTTTGTGATTTATCTTAAAGCAGAAGCTTTTTCTAGTGTGGTGTAATGAAATAAGTTATACATTAACAGCATGTGCCCTGGAGTTAAAATTACATCACGATACCTCTAATTGATGGTGATGTCCTGAGGCAAAATAAATCCAGTAGGGAAATACACATAAAAGCAATTTCACTTACTCTTACAAAAAGGAAGGATTCTAATGGGACATTTTGTAGGCAGCAAAAATTTCATGAAAAGAAGAAAAATTTTTGCTTCATCTAAATCCACAAAACCTATTTCCACTACCCAACTGCTTTGACCAAATCTGCTATAGTATTTTTTTTTAAATTACTATCCTCATTTCATTTTAGCGTCTCAGTAAACAGATGTAAATTCAAGTCAGCAATTAAAAAAATGAAGTGTGTCATAATATACCACCTCCATTACCAGACAGCAAAGTGCTGTATAATTCAGACTGAACTTTAGCTTTCCTCCAAGAACAAAAAATGCCCAATGTAGCTTCAGACACGGATAACACTAGACAGAACTCTTCATACTTATCTTTTTCTATGTGTACATTATTTTAAAGTTTACCTATTAGCAAACAGTTCCTTTCCATAAGCTCTGGATTTATAACCCTCAGCAGAGGCTGAATAAGCCAAAGCCAAGATCCCATTAATCTCCCATTTCATGTTCCTCAGGTTTACACAGTAAACCTCAGTAACCACAATTTGTTTTCATCTCCTAATCAGCTGATAAAAATTCAATTTTCACTTGTGCTGTGCTATGGAGTTGTAAACATTTATAGAGATGTGAAGAACTGGCCATCAAGAACACTAATGTGCAGATTTTTACATCTTCCACCATTTCCCCCCTGTTGAAGCATCTCTGACACCTCCTTGGCAAAGCCAGGTTGAGGGAGTAGAGAGGGTGGGTGCTTTGTTCAGTGCAGAATGTAAAACAAGTTCAAAACGAAACCACATTTTTTCAAAAGTATCCAATGTAATTTCTTATGCTGAGAAGGGCAGTAGGCTCCTGGGGAGCAAAGGACAGAGGCTAAGACCTAACCTTGGCTCCTCTCAGCTCAGCAGCTTCAATAAGATGTTTGCAGCAAAATTAATCAGCATGAAACAATGAGGCTATGAGAGACATCGTACAATTTCTTTATTTCCTCTTAATTATAACTTAAAATTTTAATGTCAGGAATTTGACAAGGGTTTGAGCAAGTGAAATTATTGCTTCAACAGCAATTAACATCAGGCAGAGAAATGTGCTTAATCCCAAAGGAAAGCAACAAAGGTGCCCCGTAACAGCAAGGCAATTCTAATTGTTCTGCCAGTGGCTGACAGGAAATGGGCTGGTTCAGAAGCCCAACACTCCTTCCCAAACATGTGTCCCCAGTCTCCATCCTACCACAGGGTCACTTGTACCAATGCCAGGATTTTGGGAAGGGAAAGCAAATACACCTGTAACAGGAGCTGATACTAGCAGGTTGTGATCCATGGGCAGGTTCCTGCAGCAGGACACAACAGTGGCCTTACTGGGAAGGAAGAGTCAGGGAAGGTCGTCCCAGAGCTAGCACAGAGGGTTTCTCTCTGATTGCTGGTCCTGTGCAGCTGAAGCATGAGGCTAGATAGAGCCCTTATCACTAAAACATTGGACTGGAGTTGTCTCACTCCAGTGGTAGGGAGAATAGGAGGTCCGGCCTGGGCAGTGAGAACAAAACTCATGGTTTGGATTATTCCCAGGAGTTGACTCTCATCCCTGTGACTGCATGGGACCATTAAGTCTGTGTGAAGCTGTGCTCCTTAAAACATGGGATATCCTGAGAGCGTGGCCTGACACCAGCACTGCTCCTTGGACACCTGGGTGGGTTGAGAACCTGTGCCACACTGCCTCCTTCTGTCACTTCCTAAGCAATGTGTATGTCTTACAAAACCTCTTATTTTGACCTTATAGATGCCAGGCCACAGTTGTAGCAAGACTACATCCATACAATCACCTACAGACACTGGTAACCAAAAAGTGTGAGAATAAAGCCAAGTGATCTGGCCTCTTCCAAAGGAGCAGATTTCTCTCTGCATCCTGAGACCTCACTCCTGCAGAAGAGTGGTTTTGTCCAAATCACCATTATTCTAATATTACATATAGACAAAAACTGCAGCCAAGACAGAACATTCCCAAAAAGATAAAGTAACATGTTCAACTCCATGTCTTTCCATGGAGATTATTCTTTCATGGGATAGAAAACCTGTACTGTAGATCTTCTGACCCGGGGAGCTGTATGGATGCGAACTTTAGCACAATAGGTAAGGTAAAGTTAACCCAATCTAGACATGGACTAGAAGAAGCAGGTTTCCTCATTTTCCAGACTAGAAGTTGCGTTATGGGGCAAGGAAGGGCTCAGAGTAGTTCATAAGTGACATTTTTCACATGAAAAAAAAGATGCATGTGATTAACACATAAACATCTTTCTCACACAGAAGAGAAGCAAAGAAAATAGAAAAGTATAAAAATACTTAGGCACACAGAGTATTTTATAAAGTTGTTCCAGTAATTTAGCCTTTTACTTTTCTGTAAGTTGCATGCATGGTTGTTCTTGAAACTGTTCCTTCCCAGGAGGGGTAAAATTATTGATTGAGATAACTTGAGAAGAAACTAGAAATCCTGACATTTAAAATTACATTAAAATTGAGAATAGCCTAATTCATGTGTGGAAAAGCCTTACCCCTTTTAAAACATCACCTTTCCTGGAGAAGGCAGGGCACCCTCTCAGCACCAGGAGTTCACTTTTTCACATCTCTGGGAATCACAGATTTTTTTTATCAGCTTTATCAGTGTTAACTCCCACAGTGAGACAAATCCAGGCTCCCTGCTGAAGCCAGACCTTCCCTTGGTGTCTGCTGAGTTTTGCCAGAGGAGGTCAGCAGCACCCAGCGCCGCTCAAGCTGCCGACTGCATCCATGAGGAGCAGCACAAAGGCATCTACACAACAGAAATTCCCTTTTGCCAGCTCATCTCAAATATTTTAGACCACTGCTGTACTATCCAGACTCACCAACAGTCAGGCTGCAGGAAGCACAGCGCTGCAGCTCCTGGGAGGGCAGTAATTTTCACACACTTAAACACCCTTAAAATGCTTCATTTTATTCAAGTTCTCTGTGGTTTTGATACTGCTGGAGCTTGGTGCTGTTGGTGAGGGAAAACAGAGGTTTTGCTGTTTGAGGAGAAGAGTGGGTTAGAGCTGCTGTACATTTTTCCATTTCCATTTTGTATTTGCATTTCACCAGCTGAGTGCAGTTAAAGAGCTGTTTGTGTTGGGCCTTACAAACCTGATTAATTTTACATCATCAGGCATAGTCTTAAAAGTCTTTTCCGTTCACCACCTACTGTTTCTCCTGTTAGGAAATATAACAGAGACTGAGAATTATGAGCCACACAAGAACACGCTGTCTCAGATTTTATATGGCTCCAGCCCACCCAATGTCTGTCTTCTCCAAAAGCAGATTGAATTTCCCAGTGGCAAGTCAAATCTACCAAGCCAAACGCCTCTCAGAGTCCCTGTGTGTACCAGCACAGCCACTGCCTTGGGTTGCCCTTGCAGCTCAGACCACTGCTGCACATCCTGAAAAATGCTTTTAGCAGTGGCAGCTTTTACATGGGGCTGCAGACAGAAATGGCACAAGACTGACTGCAAAGACTGGGTAAAATCTGCCATGAGAATTTAGGCTCCCGACACCTTCAAATGCTTTTCAAAACGTTTACTAAAATCTTGCCTGTACAGCATCATCTCAGAGCTGAGATTTACTCCATGGAGAAATAATTTGCCCCACGAGGCAGAAATCTTCCCATCCTGCCTGTCTGGCATAACAAAACACATCCTGTTCAGGTGCCATATGAACTCAAGAGGGACAAAGTGAGTCTCTCCACCTTCCCATACTATGTTCACCATGTTAACTCCCATCCTTTGCTGGATCCTATGATGTTACTGAGCACAAATGTTTAGTTACTAGCCCGAAGTGCCTCTCTGTTCCCTGAAACTCACACTTGTTTATGCCCCTGACAATAAAGAAAAATATTTTTTCTGTGCATTATTTTTCCACAGCATAAAGCCATAGATGTAGCCTTGTTAGAGACAAGCAGTTGCTTTTGAAGGATACTGCTTTCTGCTGTTCAGACCAAGTGATCTGTGACATATAAGTATTATCACCAAGCACAGGATGCTAAACTGTTGCACAGTCTTGAGGATTTTCTTTTGAAGCATTAGCCAAAGAATTAAGCAAGAAAATGCAGAGTGGGTTATTCAAATGTCACTAGAAAACCAAAATATCTGGTGGGCAGGTTCCAGAATACCATTGGAACAGTAAAACACAAAAGGTTTGACAGTTCCCTGCTGACAATATGGCTGGCACTTTAGGAGGGAGAAGAGGGTGCTGTGCCTCCCTGCATTTACCAAATAAAGAGTGCTAAAAAAACCCCATCAGAGAAGACACCCACACAGTAGGAGATCTCAGAGCTAGATGTAAATCACATTCCCTGTAAGCTGGAAAGGAAACGACATGATATATGCAATTAGCATTTGTCAGCTTCACAATAAATGGGTTTCCAGAAGGGATTTGATTAAGGAGTGAAACTTCTTTTAACAAAAGGAGCTGACACCTAAAAAGTAAGACTTTAGTACTTTTTAAAGCACAGAATTGCTTTTACTTATTTCCTTGTAAAGCTTTTGCCATTTTTGGTGCCGGAAGTTAACAGCAAAGGCTAGTTTGCCGCTGCGGAGGATGGCTGAAAGGTGCAGAGGGCACTCTCCACCTTGGCTGCACTCAGGCAGGTGAAGCTGAGGGAGCACAGCACTGGGGCCACTGGGGCCATGGGGCAAACCTGGCAGAGGAAAGAGGATTACACAGGGCAGTAGCCCATGAGCAGGCTCTGGGGCTGCTGCAGCTGCAGGCAGAGCCCAGGTTCAGCCTGCCCTAGGAACAGGAGGGGCAGAGCTTGCCTTGTAGTTGCACTGCACAGCATCTCCTCAAACTAGAGATAATAAAGCACTGTTGAACTATCTGATTTATGAGACAGCATCATTTGTAAAGTGTAAGGGGGTTGTAAACAAGGAATACGTTTGCACCATACGGCAGTAGAGCACCATGGTCTCACAGCTCAGTTCCTCCTATTTCACTTGGTTTTTTTTGGTTTTTTTTGTTTTTTTTTTCTTTTGATATACACCATCACAGTCTGCAAGAGTTAGGAAGAAGCTGAGCTAAGGTCTGCTGAGAACACAGGGCCAGGTTTCACCTGGACAGGGGAACTCTGCATCCTGCCTTGGTAAGTTTTATCAGTGTGAGGCAGCACACGAGAGCTGTTCCACCAGAGACAGGAGCTTCCCTTGTCACCCACCTGCATCCCCTGTGGTCAACTGTGTTATGCCCAGAGCAGCAGCAGGTTACCAGAGTTTTACGGTAGGTACCTTTTTCCATATCTCACAATCATTAAAAGGTTAGCTGGCTGCAAATCTCAGAAAGTCCGGATACGGACATAACACTTCCAGGAGCCTGAGGTGGGGAAAAAACCCTAGGATAACAAAATGTGCACAGAAGGTATTTCCAGTCCATTTCCTCCATTTTTTTTGGGACAAGAAAACCATGCTCTGCAGCATGCATAAACCTCGCATTCAAGCACTAAAACTCGGTGGCACTCAGCTTCTCTTACTCCCACTGCATATTGCTTTTCCTCCTCCTCCTGCACCTGGGGATGGGAAAGCAAAAGGACAAGTAGATGAGGAAGGAGCATCAGTTGCTGGAAGTAGTAAACAGTGGAGTTTTTATCAGCTAAAGGAGGACAATGGCAACCAGTCAGCCACATATAGGGAGCCATGGTGTTTTAACTGCAAACCATGCAGTGCACATGGCTATTTCTGGAAGAAGCTTTTGAAAGCTTGTCTGTGAAAGCTTGAATGGTGGTTTGAGGACGGCTCCCTCATGAAGCAGCACTTGGATTCTTCGAATAAAAAATCAGCATAAGATTTTCTCTTTCACCGCATGAAGTTAAATCCCCTTCTATGTTTAACTCTTGCATAGATCAGTATCATTTGCAGTTACAGCTGTAGAAAGAGTCATACCACATGAAAGATCAGGAAAAATCAAGAAACTGGGGCTCCAAAAGAGACACTTCTCTAAATAAAACTCCTTTGGCAAGAAACCTGTTAAATTCAGGGATGATCTGAATGACAATTTTATATCTTAAACTGTAAAGTATATTACCTATTAAAAAAATGCTGTGTTACTGAAATCTAGTCAGCTAATGGCCCTCAAGAAGGTTCCTGCTGTCCAATGTACCAGCCTCGTGCTGGTGGCTGTGAAGGCACGTAACTGGAAGGAGATGAATTTTAACTCTGCTGTCATTACTGCCTCTGCCTAAGAAGGATGCCAAGCGCGAGGCAACATCCTTTTCCAACAGATATTGGAATTTACACTGCCAGCTATTTTTCATAACTCACAAATGAATAATAAGAGGGAAGGACAGGCAGAGAGCACATAGTATCAAACACTCATGTAGGTGAATGTAAGTATTGACTTTCTCAAACAAAGCACACACCATATGTGACTGTATGCAGAGCATCAGTTTGCAGCTAGAAGCAGAGCTGGTAGGAGATCTTCCTCACAATTAAATGCAGCCCTGGACACGGAGAGGGTTCTGCAACTCTCACTCAGCTCCTGTTGATCACAAGAGTGCCCCAGAGGCTTTTCAGGTTTGTGAAAATCTGGGTTCCAGTGTGTCTCAACTAAAATCAATCAACTTCCCCACGCCAAAATTTAAGAGAGTTTGCTTTAAACCTGCTTAGTAATAATTGCTACCCGTAGCTATCAGCAACCAAAGGATGACACAGTCAGTCTGAAACCCACTGTGAAAACGGATAGAAAATTCAGAAAACTGAAAAACTGGTCATCTAAATTATTTACTGAAATCTGTTTCTGTTTCACTGATCTGTGGCATTCAGAGGAGAGTGGGAGGAAGGACCACTGGAGCAAGGCTGTTCCATGTCTGCAGCACATGCTGAAGGATCCACTCCATGCCCCACAGTGAGTGCACAGTAATTAGGGAAAGGCAGACATGTGCCTGTGCTAATTGTGGCAGCCAGCTGGGCCATAGTGTTTCCCTGCTGTTCCCAGAGCCACCGGCACTGGCAGCCCAGGGAAGCCTGGTCATGTACAAAATGAAGCTCTTGATACAGGTTGCTGTTTTCAAGACATTTAAATATGAAGTTCCTCATCAGAGTAAATATAATTTATTTCCTCCCTTAAACCTTTTTCATTAAGACATGGGCATTGATGCCATCTTGCAAGCATGGCTCAGAATCCAGATAGGGCTCTTCATTGTTTCAGAAAGGCTGGAGGAGATGGAACTATATTAAAAATATTTATTGGATGTAGCCAGCACAGTAGTCTCTTTCAGTCTAGCAGTGAGGGGATGCATCTCTGTGCCTGCTGTAGAATGAAAAAAACAGAACACCTTTTAAAAAAAGCCTATATTTCTAGGTAAACAGCTGGCAGAATGAAATCAAACTGTAATGGCAAATGTGAAAGAAATAATAAGGATAAATCATCCTTTGATTTGCAGATGAGGATGTTTTTTGCTTGATGATGATATTTCATATTTTATGTCTTTTTTGTGTTAACTAAGTGACTAAAAGCCAGCAAGAGAAGTCCTGTCCCGCTGAGCTGGGCTGCCCCTGTCCCTGTCCCTGTCCCTGTCCCTGTCCCTGTCCCTGTCCCTGTCCCTGTCCCCTTGCCTGTCCCCGTCCCTGTCCTCAACCCCGTCCCTGTCCCTGTCCCCGTCCCCTTGCCTGTCCCCGTCCCTGTCCTCAACACTGTCCCTGTCCCCATCCCCATCCCTGGTCCCTGTCCCCATCCCCGTCCCTGTCCCCATCCCTGTCCCGCAGAGCAGAGCTCGGGCACAGCGCTGCCTCCCCCAGGCTCTGCACAGGATAGCTGCTCCAGGAGCACAGCTGAGCCCTGCCATGGCACAGAGGGTTTCATTTCCACAGCGTTCTGACAACAGAAACCTCAGCCTGCCAGAGCTTCCTGCAGATCTCCCCCAAGGCCTCACCAGTGAACACACCCAGGACCTTAAAAGAAGATCTAGCTTGTGAACTAGCTGCTGAAGTTTCACTTGCAATTATCATTTGTGCAGAAGGGGTGGAGGACCCTGGGATTTTCATTTGTGGCATGTCTTAGAAACAGCCAAATTAAAATCCTTATTGTTAAGGAGCTGTAATTGCAACCATCTTCCTGTGTTAGCTGGAGGGAGTGCTGTGACACGCTGGCAAAGAGAAGTAGATCTGTTCATAAAATAGGAAAACATCTAACCAAAGAGATTTTCCTGAACCATTAATTCCTTTAAAGAAAGTACTGATTTAAAACAAATTGCTTATATAATTTGTGCTGTAAATACAAGAACATGTTTCTGAGTTAAATCTTTTTGCCATGTGCTGTCCTGATTCACCTTCCTGCCTGACCTACAGTGCATCTATTCCTAAATGAAAAGAAAAATTTTATCCCTGTGGGATAAGTCACACCTCTCTACTGTCCTTCAGGCTAAACCAAGTTTCCCTTTATTTTCCACAGAGTGTATTTTTTAAGAGCTGATGAGCTAAACAATTGTTATATAGATCCATTTGACAAGAATCATTTAAAAACAAATATTAAAATATTCTCATCTCAGGCACCTGTCCCCTGTGTGGTGATCATCTCTGTGAAATGATGATCTGTCACTTGAGGGAGAAAATCCAGGAGGATACAGAGCTAGTTCAGGTTTAAACAGGATTGCTTTGAGGTCAGAAAAATAAAATGGAAAGATAAGAGATAATTGCATCATGCACTAAGGGACTGGCAAGTTTTGCAGTGTTCATTTTGTGAATGCAGTGCTAAAATGGGGTGGTTTTGCTCTAGGAAGAGGCTGTCTAGAGCACACAGCCAGCCAGGCAATGCATTTACCCTCAGCAGTGACAGCCTGGAGCCCGCAGGGGAGCAGCCAAGCCCCAGCCACCTGTGCAGCTCCACACAGAGCTCCATTACCCACAGACTTCGTCCAGTTTGGAGAATTCAGCTCAAGACTAAAATCAGTAAATGGTCTGACTGGATGAGGTGACTCTTTTAGCCTTAGGACTGCTCAGACTAAGGTTTAATACCAACCTCAGATCTCTTATTCAAGAGATTTCTTCTAACACATGGACAGTTAATGTGGCTGTGATCTGAAACATCCAGCAGCCACTGCCAGAATTTGAAAATCTGCCCTTGCTTCCCACAGAGATTCATAGTAAAGAAAACAAATTCTTAATGCCCTGGAGTCTTAATACTCTTTATACGAGTCCACAGTAGTGCCTCCGAAGTTCCACAGCCCCAAACAAGAGCAAGAGGAGAAATGCCCCAGGTCTGCAATGGGCAGGAGCAGGACAGGGCCTCAGGAGTGGGATGGGGAGGGCATCTGGGAAGCCCCTCCACCTCGGCATCCTCATGCAGCACCCAGGCTGGAACTCATGGAGAAAAATGGTTATTGGAGTAGTTCTGGTGATGGACTTCAACCTGAGAAAACATCTGAGGCAGAAGACAAATTCAAACTCTGCCAAAATGACCAGGAGCAGCAGGATGGCAGCTGATGGCATGTGTGACAAGAGAGAGAGCAAGCACCTCTCACTGCAGCCCTCCTGCACTCAGCCCACCATCAGACACTGTTAGATTAAAACACTGAAGTTGTTTGATAGATGGTCACCAGGTTTTTCTTTTGCAATGTGTTGCCGTTCAATTAGAATTTAATATTAAATGGAGCCAAAACCCTCCTGAATTGCTGTACAAGACTGGTTTACTTAACAAAGGGAAAACTAAAAATGGATTGGGAAAACTGTTATTTATAGTAAGCTAAGATCTATTACAAGTGCGAAGAAGAAAAAGCAGTCTGCATGGAACATAAAGAATTGTGCAAAAATAGAAAAGCCATGGAAGTACAGAACAAGTGAGAGCACAGAAGAACAAGCAAGCAAAATTACAACCCTGTTTGTTACACACAAGCCTGAATGATGGAGGACACATTTTTCTGAACAATTTGATCCATTAGACTATTGGTAACGGGAACAATGAGAAAGATGGCATTTCAGTTGTGTCTAGCTGTGCCTTGCCAGGACTATATTCCCTCTGCTTTCATTTCAGACATTAGTTCTTACTCTTCACAAGTTTTTCCACCTTTTCCAGGAGGCACTTACATCCTGGTCCAGAGCAGGAGTTGTAGCTCGGGTCTCTTGTTCCTACAGATGGTGCCATGCTGCCAGCAAAGCTATCAGAAGTGCTATTTCCTTGATCAGTTTTCCTTAAAGACAGAATAGCTTTATAAAATATGTACATCATGCAGGATATAAAAGGGGAAATTGGCTTGTGTGGCTTAGGCTCGCTGAGCCATAGGTTCAACATCAACCCTGAATGTCAGGCTTATCTCAACACAATCAGCATCATTGAAGGACAAATACCTGGCTAATCTAAAGAACCACAGCTTGTGGAGAGCTTCCATGGAAAACTCAAAGAAATCTGAAGAAATGGAATAATTGAAAGATTTGGTGATAAGGTACAAATTTGCCCAGACTTTAGCTGGGCTTCCCTGATGAGGGAGTCTGATTTTGGCAGTTACCACTGCAAACTTGGTAGTTTGACACCTTCACAGAACACACACAAAAAAGGGAGTGAGAAAAGGGAGTAGAGACTTGGTAAAGAATATCAACATTCTAGAAAAAATTATCTAGTTTGATATTTTAGGAGAGGAAAGAAAGGAACACATACTATTTTTACACCATTACATGCCCCAGCTCTGTGATTTCCATATAATATGCAGATAACAAAACTTGAAAACTTCATTGATGTGAAATAATCTTGATTAACATTTGCAATAATGGTAACAAAAGACAGAGAAAACTAAAATTAGTAATTTTAGATTACTATCATGCTCTTTTGTTGTGGGTAGAACTGCTTGGTTAAGCCTACACTTTAAAAACCAAGAGCTGAATACAACACCTAGAGCTTTGTGTCCTCAGGTATGGTAGGACTCACAGCTTTATATTGTGTATTCTGTTTCCAGAAGCCGCATCTGAGCTAAAATCTCTCTCCTGCTGTCACTTCACATCAGGTTGGTTTTTTTAAATGTCCCTGCAGAAGGGAGGCACTAAAAATTTGCAAACAGCAACCCAAAGCCTCCCTGCTGCCTGTGATGCTGGGTAAGTGTCTGGCATGGAGGATTTTCTTGGGTTTCTGACTTTCTGTTTGGGATTCCCAATCTCAGGGCTTTCAGTTTAGCCCTCCCATAGCTGGAGTGGAGCTGCACATTTTCTCTCAGTGTGGCTCAGTACATTTTTGCTCTCATCTGCTTTGTTGGAGTTGTTGTTCCTTGTGCTGGTAATGTGGAGTGGGGACCAGCTGCCTGTGCTGTCACACAGTGCTAGCACTGAAATACCTTGCCAAGTTTTAAAACAGAATTCAAAACAGCATATGGTCCCCTGGACTGTCTGTGCTTTCCCCAAAGCCCCTGCAGCCGTGCCTGCGCTCAGGACAGACCATCTGGACCAGGCACCTTCTCCAGGTTGGCAAGGAGTGTGGAATCTGTGGGCTCTCCAGGACCCGGAATGAGGGGAGTGCCAGGAAACACATCCATTAATTTGGTGCTGCACAAAATTATGTAGCTCAAAGTGAAATTAGAAAATTGTCTTAAAGGCCTATAAATATTAATACTATATTTTTCATTGAACTCTATTTGATAAACTTCTCTATATATATTCCAGGCATGATTTTTATTACAGCCACACTTCCCCACTCAGTTGTTAGATTTCATTTCACCATGAATAAATAACTACACAGGGATTTTTGGCAGCTTAGTGTTGTTCTAACCCACTGGTCATGCAATTAGCTCCTAATGTTTTTGTGAAGCCATATTCTTCTTCATGCATCCTGAAGTCTCCAGCTATCTTCTATTATATTAAGGCTACGGCACATTCATATCCAAATAGCATTAAACTGCATAAAACTGCTGCCTAGATGTTTTCCACACACATCTTTGAAAAGGAAAAGTTTTGTTTAATATATCTTAGATCTGTTATCCCAGAGGCGTTACCACTATTTCTAATTGGCCCAGCCTTGGCCAGCAGCAGGTCCATCTTTGGAGCTGCCAGAGATTGGCTCTGCCAGACTGGAGATAGCTTCCAGCAGCTTCTCACAGAAGCCACCCCTGTTGCTCCTCTGCTACCAAAGCTCAGCCATGCAAACTCAATACAGGCAGGAGTAAGGAAAAGAGTATGTCAGTTAAATATGGTTTACAGTTTCATTTGGGGTTTTCATTAAAAACAGCCAGTAATAAACCTGCATGAACGGATTCACTTCACAGGAAAAAACAACTCCAGCATCTCCCATGTTTGCCATGCTGACAATCCAGCAGAGGTTGCCTAGCTGCTCTCTGGGCCTTTGGGCCTTGCCAGGAATCACTGGAAAGTTGTTAGACCACTTTAATTTCTAAACCTATTGATGAGGTTTAATGTTAATGTTTAATGTTAATGAAATGTTAGTGATGAATAATACTGGCAGATAAAACACAATTAGTTCATTGTGATCTAATTTATTTAGTGCAAAATGTTTGCCCTCATTTCCTCTACACATAGAAAAGTCAGATTAAGACAAAAACTTTGCATATAAAATAGGATAATTCTTTGAAAATTCAGTCAAATTTCTATGTAAATGCTTGTATTTGAGTTTTCCATAAAACTGTTTGCAGGCATATATCCAGCCATGATGAAAGCGGAAGGTACAATGCTCCTGGTGCCCACTTACTCATAAAACCCACAATGAAGGAGATGGGAACTACCTCTACCAAGCCATCTTAAAAAATGTAGTGCAAGTGAAAAACTGAAAGAGATCTCACACAACACCACAGGTATGGGGAAGTCCTGGCTGTGCCAGTGGATCAGGAGTAGCCCAGTTTTATCATCCCTGAGTAGTGAACTCAGAGCACCTGTGATATTAGGCAGTGTGACTGTCAGAATATCCTACCTGGCCAGTAATTTATTACATTGCACACAGTGTATTAATTGTGGTAGCCACTGTGGTAGCCAACCTCTCTGCCAACAGGGAGACAGATAATGTGCAGCAGTGCTGTGCACGGGCCAGAGCTGCCCTGCTCACCTCCCCCTCCTCAGCACGGCTCCACTGCGGCGGCTCCTGACACACAACAGGTTAGGGACAACAGTCTGATACATCTGCCAGCTGCCTTTCTCAAAGAAATTCGATAGCATTAATATTTGTCCTCTGCCTGGAAAAACACAGCCATAACACTATACCATAATCCTGTGTTGCCCAATACTGTCCCTCCCTTCTACTGGCAAGTGCAATCCTGAGCTCAAGAGACTTTGCAATTGCATTAGTTTCTGAACAGCTGAGTAAATCCAGAGAAACAGATGGTGGAGAGCCTGCCCTATGCAGATCCCCACCCAACTGCCTGAGAAGTGTTTTCTGATTTGTTTTGCCTGTACCTGAGCATGCCAAGCCCCATGGGGCAGCCAGTGGTGAGGAGGCAGCAGGTTGCATCCAGCACCTGGGCTCCTCTGGTCTGGTACCTTGGTGCTGCTCAGGGGCTTTAGCAATGCTCTTAGGACATGGCTCTGTGGTGAGGCTTGGGCAGAGGAGCTTCACCTGGTTAAAGCAGAAAGTTGTGCTCTGAGGAGCAGGAAGGCAGTCCAATTGCTGGGACTGTTGGCAATTTATTCGCCAGCAAGTCCCTAAAAGGCCATCTACTAATACATAATGTGCCAGCAGGAGCTCAGCTCATCCTGTGGTACACAGGGCAATATAAAGCACTGAGACTCCCATCAGAGAAGCTGGTTTGGAGGGCTCAGCACAGAACATGCTGCTCCAGCAACTGCAGGGATGGAGCAAGCACCCAGGCATGTGGCTGATCTCCAGAAGTGTTTTTGCATTGTTAGTGAAACTTTAGGCTCAAACAGCAGCTAAAATGAAATCAAGGCAATAAACTACAATTACTCTGCCAAAAGAGATACCAGTGTTAGGTGGGATTGAGCAGAATTCCCTGTGCTAGGCGCACTTACAGGCTGGAGGGGAATCTTTTATTATTTCACTATTTCTTTTGTTGAACAGATGTACAGAAAACAGCAGCAGCATGCAGAAATTAGATCTGCTCATCTCTGAGTTTCCTTTCATATTCTTCTAAATGCAAATATCTGAGTTATCACCTTTTCTATATGTCTTGTATGTGAAATGAAAACAAGGCTTTCTGTAGGTTTTCCCTGTTGATTCTTTTACTTTCCCTTTTGTTGGGAATGTTTTTGAATGGAAGGTAACAGGATAAGGTGCTGCAGAGAAAGCTGTGCAGGCAAATAAACACAGCGTAAGCAAAGAGAAGGAAAGAAAATAAAGACAGAGGACCCACTGCACCTGCATTCCTCTCATGTTTCATCCCCCAGTGAACTACAATGGATATCTGGTACCACTGTGCCAATCCTTTGCTTTTACAGTTGACTAATAAATTATCAGATTTATCTAATGTCTAGCAACTATCAATTAACACTTTGAAATTAGATTTAATTGATATTGCCTTAATTTCTTTGTTGTTTTCTTCCAGACATGTCTCCAGAGATACGAAACCCCTCCCAGTTAGAACAAATAATATTCTTCATCTCTTATCTTGCTATACCACGTGTGTGGGGGGATGGATGGATGTTTTGGCAACATGTTTGTGTTCAGATTGTCACAAATACACCCTTGTGCTTGGGACAGCCTGAAGTACATGACTGATGGCGCTGTTCTTTAAAACATGATGAACTTTGTGAAATCAATCAATAGCAGCTACTGTGGCAGAGAAAACAAGAGAGGCTTTTCTTAAAGTGGGTTTTACACTGCCACTTCACTGTGGAATGTTTTACTGCTGATGGAGCAGAGTGCCTGTGACAGCTCACACCTGTGCCAAGGTAACTTCAGAGTCGCAATCAGAGAATTAAAAATGGAGCACTAAGGATAAACCCAGAAGATACAAGATGACATATACAATGAAAATATAAATCACACAGACACTCAACTACAACATGGACTAAATCTTTGAAATTAACTTAGTTAGGAAGCATATGTGAGGGCAGGAGCAGTCTGTTAGCACTGCTGGCTGGCATTGCCTGCTGCAACATCCTCTCCTCAGTATTCTAAGCTAAAACTTTACAGAATGGGAAAATTTTTCAGCCTAATAATTTTTTTTTTATTTTTGGAAATTTGGCCATAGCAACTCAGTTGGTTTAGTAGGTTAAACTACAGAAAATCACCTGTTTTTTTTGTTTTATTACAATAACTGGAAAATCTCTCTGGTTGCTGAACCTGGACTTTCCTTTCCCTTGGCTACTGATGTATTTCTCACTGCTTGATCTTCATTCTCAGGATTTACAGCCAGGGTGCAGGTTATTTTGTACAGAAATTTCCACCTTAGCACCATTGTGTTTTGAGTGCTTTACTTGGCCACATTTGTACTCTGCTGATGAGGAGATCCTGCCTGCATAGGGTGGAAGATCAAGAAAGCCACTGCCTTTGCTAGAACCAGTGACAGGTATGGGAAGTGTACACTACACTCCTTACTTAGCTCGCAATGATAAAGGAAGAGCACTTTCCCAATAAAACCAAGGATAAGGGAAGGCTGACAGATTGCTGAGTCAGGCCTTTAGAGCACAAACATACACTGCTCCTTACTTCAGATAAACTGCATCCAGTCTGTCAAGAACAACCATCACATGCTACAGACCAGTACAGTGGAAATGCCACAGGAATATATAGATACTGTTAGCCTTAAAGAAGGACTACTCAGGAAAACTGCTGTGAATACTTCACTTCAGCATTCAGGTTTTCACATTTGTAAGCCCAGCTGCTCTGCTTCCAGGTCTGCTGGACCCTGTCATTGACAGAAGGAACCATCATAGCATGGGGAACATGTAAATATTCATTACTTCATCCTTAGGAGGCTAAACCAACAGCTATATGATGCCAGAGGAAAGGCAGAAATTTCATCTCCCTTGCTCTCTTGCCTTTTTATGACAGATGCCAGCAGATTTCCTTGAAGCAGTTCCCATGAGCTCAACCCCAAGGAGCAACCTGTGAGATGCACTGTGAGGACAGCCTTGGAGAGGTGGCTGAAATCAAAACCCACCTCTGCAAAGGGCCCCCTAAAGAAGGCACTCGGTTTTGCACACTGGGAAACGCTGTTCTGAATCTGTGTGCATACAGCCATGGGACGTGGCCGCTTCCCTTGTGCTGCCTGGGGCGAGGAGGGGGAGTCAGCTGAACATCACACTGGGAACCAGGGTAAAGCAAAGTGTGCATACACCAAGCCACAAGGGGAGTGACATAAATAACCTTTCTAAAGGTCTATGTTCACCAACAGCCACAACCTTGTTACTCCTTACATTTGGAAAAGCAAAGCACAGTTAAAAATAATTTTAAAATATTTTCCAAATATTGTTCTTTTCTACAACATCACCTAAATGCCATCCATCCAGCAGCATACAAGTTCCTGGCAAGCAGAAGTCACGCCTGAGGGAGAAAAGGGTCTGCTGGTGGTGAATATCTCCTTCAGCCCAGGACACAATGCAGTGAAAGTAGCACTTCACACCCAGGAGCCAGAGTTTGCCCTGTGGCTCTGCTAAGGCCACTAACAGCTTGGCACTGGTCAAGGGTTGCACCAGGGCCCTCACTCTGTCCTAGCCCTGAGAAAGGCTCTGTACTTCCCCAGTATTGTCAAAACAGTTTGCAAACACAACCAAAAAGAGGCAAAGAAAGAAGGATTGCTGAAGTACAGATTGCAGAGCTGTGAATGAGATTCACAGCTGTGTTGCACACAGTCATCTCACTCTGTCTTCAGGTGTTTATTTCAATGTCATAAACACATTTTTTTCATTGTAAAAAAACATTTGGGGGGAATGCTGAATTATTTATTGTTTGAAGCAGCCAAACAAACTGGTTGTCAAAACAGATTTTTAAACTTAACACAGTCTCATGTAATGAAGTGTGGTTTAGAAGGTGCAGCATGTACCATCTACAGCTTGATCTCCTCTCCAAAAAACTGGTCAAAGAAGCTGCCTTTGAATGTTTAACTCACAGGTGCTGTTTTTTTCTCAGAGAAGGCATATGCCTGCACACTGCAGTGATCCTCAGTGCTTCCTAAGTGCTCCCATCCCATCCCAAGTCCCTGACTTTGCAAAAGCAGTGAGGTATCTTAAACCCAGATTGACTAGGTCCACGGGTTCTCACTTTGCAGAAGAGCTGCCTGAGTCTTTTTCAGTGTTTTACAGTCAAACATCAATTTGCTGGGCTGGGGAGCCCAGCACCTGGTGGACAGCAGCTCTCTCCAGAGAACTCCAGGGCTAGTACAGCCCCAGTCAGTCCCTCACCCACGTGCACTGGTATGCCACTGACTCACTGAAAATTGCTTTAGTCATCTCCAATCTTGTTACAGATGCTAACGTAAACCACAGCTAATTCTTATTGCTCACTGTGGCCTTCCATCACTTGATTGGAACAAAGAATAGTGCAAGATGAAGGCAAAAAACTTAAGGAGAACTTTAATGGAATTTTGCATAAACCATGCCAGAACATACTGCCAAACTTCTCAATTTCACCAAATTCGATAACACGCATGTGTTACTTTGCAACACAGGTTGGATAGGCCTCAAAGGACCAACATGTTCATGCAAGCAGCGGGTGTTTCTCTGGTTCCTACTTTGAGGAAATAGCAGAGCAGAAATATTTATCACACCCAGTGCTTTAGACAACTTCCTGAGTGTCGTAAGTCACTCAGCGTCAGGAGCTGCACGACCGACTGCAGCCACACCACACCGAGACAAGGAACACAGCAACTGCATGGGGGAATACCTGACACCAACCTGTCTCAGCCACAGGGCCCATCTTTTTTTTTATTTGTTTGGGACTGTCCAGCTGCTGTATGTTACCTTAAAGTACCACTCTGCTTAATGCTCATATCTGTAATATTTGTGCTATATTATTCTTACACATTATGTCTTTGGATGCTGAGGTTTCAAAGATTTGAGACAATGGACAAGATGCCCCAGCAGAGCATCTGCCCAGGAGCGGGACAGATGGTAGCGGCCCTTCCCATAGGATTCACTCCAGGGGAAGAATGGAAATCTTCCCCTGGAGCACGAAACCAACAAAAAGCCCCCGAGCTACTGCACTGAGAGTGCAGCAGAAAAAATGAGGACGGAAAGTCTGAAGCTCTGCCACATGTACTCCCCGTGGCTTCTGGCCCTCCTGTGAGTCCACAGCATCCCCAGTCGAGGGGGACCTGCACCCGCTGCTGCAGCCCAGCTCTGCACGAGGCCCAAGGCACTCCCTGAGCAGCAGTGAAATTCTCTCTTGTTAAACATTCACAGGATACTATTCTTTTCAAAGCACGTTTCAATGTCTATGCGTACATCTAAAATTGCAGAAAACATAGATATGGGATATCAGTCAGGCTTGCAAAACTGTCCCCAGAAAAATCACAGGATCAGCATTAAATCCATTACCAGCTTTTTACCCTCACAGCAATTATTCTGCAGGCTTTCACATCTGTCATTTTAAATTTTATTTACAGTTCAGATTGCCAGAGCCACAAAAGAAACAGGAAGGTTTTAGCATGAAACTGATTCCTTTTTCGAAGACAGGTCAGGTATCAGAGAGTTGATTAAAAAACAGCTCTACACATATTCCCATTTCCCTCTTGTTACCTTGTTTAAACACTTTCAAACATTGTTTTAAAAAAAGAAAAAAAAAAGTATTTCCCTGAATTTCATTATCAAAGAATTTATGAACTTACTTTTTTGAAATTAAATGATTGACTTTTTCTTTGTAGCACAAGGGAATAAGAATATGGCAAAAAAACTTTCAAAGGATTTAAGAACACAAAATAACGCAAAAAAAACTATGCACTATGCATGGAGATAAAAAATCACAATACTCTCCTCATCAGGAGGTTTGGACACCTAAGAAAAGATTAAGAGGCAAAGTTCTCTAAGAGGTACCAAAAAATGAAATAAATTAGTGAAAAGCACAGAAAAAAGTCATGACTTTGCAATATCTGTGTTTAGCTGGATGTCATGTCTCCTGTACTCTGCAGATACAGGTTTTGCACTTAGGACTTTTTCGTCCATCTGGCATGAAAATAACAGCTGTGATTTAACATCATTTATTGACATGAAGGAAACTGCTTGTCAGTGTGTCTCAACATCTCAGCTGTGTGCCTGTATGGCCACTCATTTTAAGATGTGGCAACAAGAAGCACACGTTATACCTTGGTATAGGTATCATTTTGATCTCAAATGCATTTTCCTTGACTTTGTTTCGGGGTATTTTCTATTATATGCTAAGTCTTGGAACACAATTGGTTCCAATTACTGCCCAAAAAAAGAACTGAAGCTGGAGGTGGCAGAAGCATGTGTTGGAGACTGTGCAATAACATAGAAATTCTTCGTTTGAACTCTGAAAGGTCATTTTTTCCCCAAGTATGAATGTCAGAAATTGTGGGCTCTTCAGCAGTGGCAGGGAATAGTAACATGAAGAGCAGTCTCAAGTTGTGGTACATGGTCTAGGAACATTTTAGAAACTTGGAGGAAAAAAATAAGTACATTCTGCACCTGGATGAAAAATTGCTCATTGCCAGCCCAGTTTGGAGTGAGGAATTGGATGAAGCTCTCCCGTATCTCCAAGAGAAGTCTGGGCCAGTTGGATGTCTGGTCATGCAAGCTGGATGTGTCAAGAGGAGGAAATAAATATCTGAGAGGCAGCAGTGAGGGCATGCTGGTGTTGCAGAGATGAGGTGGAATCAGGCTCTCCCACCCTGCCAAGCGTTCTAATCACTTGCCTAACGGCCTTCTGCCACCACATGCCAACAAAGCACCTGCCTCTCTACTACACCACACTTGTAAGGGCTCGAAAATTAAATATTGTTTGCATGGCAAATTAACTATTTCAGCATTTCCAGTAAACTGACGTAAACCATTACCTCTTCTCTGCCCATCCTCTGCCTCCCATCTTTAAAGTACTTTTCCTGCTTTTTCTCTGCAAGAACATGGCCTTTGCTGCATATAGAGCTCCCATAAAGTACAATGCCTTAAGTTCACTGTAGTTTGAACACCTAACACCAACCAAGTACAGTAAATTCACGAATACAAGCCGCACTGAGTATAAGCCGCATCTCTGGGTGTTGACAAATATTTCGGTTTTTGTCCATAGATAAGCCACACCCGAATATAAGCCGCTCTGTCGTTCGCAGCGAGGACCCGCGTGCAATTAGTAACAGAACCGCGGGAGGGCGGGGTTTACTGGCTGAGCTAAGGCTGTGCAGGCTCGGCCCGCTAGGGGCCGCTGACGGGGCCAGGTGGCCCAGCCCGGTGCTGCCGCTCGGGGCCGGCCGCCGCTGCCCCTGGGCTCGGTCACCCCGGGTCGGCGCTGCCCCGCGGTGGCAGGCAGGGACGGAGCTTTCCCGCTCCTACGGCAGCGGCGGCGGGCGCGGACAAAGCACCCCGCCTCCTCCCCGAGCCGCGGCAATGGCGGCGCGCACTTCCCCCCTCCTCCCCGGGCTGCAGCAATGGCTGCGCAGGGCTCCCGTCGGCTCCCGGAGCCGCGGCAATGGCGGTGCCCCCCCCCCCGTCAGCTCCCCGGGCCGCGGCAATGGCGGCGCGGCCCCCCCGAGCCGCGGCAATGGCGGCGCTTCCCCCCTGTCGGCTCCCCGGGCCACGGCAATGGCGGCGCGGTTCCCCCGCGTACTCCCCGAGCCGCGGCAATGGCGGCGACCCCCCCCGTCGGCTCCCCGGGCCGCGGCAATGGCGGTACCCCCCCCCCGTCGGCTCCCCGGGCCGCGGCAATGGCGGCGCTTCCCCCCTGTCGGCTCCCCGGGCCACGGCAATGGCGGCGCGGCCCCCCCGCGTCCTCCCCGAGCCGCGGCAATGGCGGCGACCCCCCCCGTCGGCTCCCCGGGCCGCGGCAATGGCGGTACCCCCCCCCCGTCGGCTCCCCGGGCCGCGGCAATGGCGGCACCCCCCCCCGTCGGCTCCCCGGGCCGCGGCAATGGCGGCGCCCCCCCGCCCCCCCCCCCTTCCCCCCACCTCTCCTCCCCGGGCCGCGGCAATGGCGGCGCCCCCTCCCCGTCCTCCCCTGGGCTGCGGCAGAGGAGGGAAGAAGAGAGCTCTCCCGCCTCTCTCCCCGCCCCCCGTGCTGCCTGCAGGCAGCCAGGGCAACACGGTAACACTGTAACAATTGCGAAATGCCGGCTTTTACTGGCCGGTGCTTGGCTCGGCACTCTGGCTGGCACGTCTGGGGTTGTAAATGTCAGAAAATTATTAATATATTAGCCGCACCCGACTATTAGCCGCACTTCCGGGTTTCCACCAAAATTTTTGTCAAATTGCTGCGGCTTGTATTCGTGAAATTACTGTATTTAGTCCCCAGACTATGATTTCGCCCTATAGCACCCAGTCAGAAAAAAATTCAGTTTCTGAGAGACCCCATAATCCTCCTTAAAATATTTCCTGATCTTTGTTACTCAGTACTCATCTCATTGGCTGTGTAGCTGATGAATTTCAAAGCAAATCCCAGCCCATTTTGTATGGAGAGAGGATGCTGGAATATCATTTTATAATGACACTGGGGGAAAAAAAAAGCCATTAGCATTAAATTATCTGGTCCCAGATAATTTCCCAGATGAATCACCATAAAAGGCTTTGAAATGGTCTCTCACACTTTTTCCTTGCGTAACATTTCACTGTACTCTAGACTGGAGGACCCATAATTTATCAGGCTTTTATCTGCAATCAGGGCACTGTTTTTGTTAGAGTCCATGATCATGGGAGAAGTGGCAAGGCCAAGTTTGCAAGGCTAGAGGATTAACCTGTAAGTAGCAGAGGTCAAGCCATGGATTGCCTGTGAGAGCAGGGGGCTCTAATAGAAAGCAGAGCATTGCTGGATGCTAGCAACACCCCAGTCACCTCATCTGGGTAGCACTGGAGGTTTTTTCCCTTTGTGAGTGATCACTCATGAGAGAAGCCCATAGCAAGGAACAGCTTGACCAGCCCAGGCACTGGACAATTGCAGAACTGTCCACCAAGCTCAGAGAGACCACTTCTGGCTCTCACTCCTCAATAAATATAAGCCATCAGTGATTGACATCATGGGATTTTTTTTCTGAGTCAGACTTCATTCTGCTGCACCCTTCTCCCCCTGCCTGAAGCCTGTGCCAGCCCTCTCCCAACCCTGCTCCAGCCCTGACCTCTGCACAGCCCCCAGATCCCTCCCTGCTCTTCTGTGGCTCAGTTGAAGGCTCAGGGACTGTGGGGTAAAGGATGTCAGTTGCACCCAGGCCACCTTGGCCTGCACAGAAATGTCCAAGACCCTGGAGGAAGGCACTCCAAGCTGCTGTCCCCCCAGTGCCTGCTCCCACCGCAGGGACAGTCAGTGTCCTGACTCTCTCAGGTGCTCTGCAAGCCCACGGTGGCCACAGCCTGGGTGAGAGGGGATGTGCAAGCACCTGAAGGTGCTGGAGTCCAAATCAACCTCCTCAACTCCTTGCAGTCAATCTGCCCCACATCCCCAAGGCCACACTGGGCTGCCACTTCCTCTGGAGACATTCGTCCCCTCACCACTCTTGGGGACTCCCCCAATACCGACCCTGTTCCAAAACAGCCATACAGGAACTAAGAACCCCAGACAGATGTGAGGATTTTGAAAGAGAATCGCTGGTGTGAGAGCAGGCTGTACATCCTGCAGGAGGAATGTCCTAATTACAATCTCCCAGGTGATGCTGAGTAGCTGCTGCTGAACACACCACGTGAAATTCCAGCTCACTCCCCGGCAAATAGAGACACAGCACATCCTTAGCTCCTGCTCCATGCCTGTGGTCGTTTTTTTTTTTATTCAGAGTAACAAGACTGGTACAAAATTTACATTTTGCTGCTTATGGAAAGATTTGGTCAAATCAATAACTTGTGACAAAAGAAAGTAAAACAACCTGTATGTCTTAGGTTACAGTACAGGGTGTGATAAAAGGTCTATTCTATCACCATCTGTTGAGGGTGGGAGCGGTGATCCTTATCTCTGTGGGAGATGTTCTCCTAATGGGCCATCCATTGAAACCAGGCAGGGCATCGTTCTTGATCTTTTCACAACTCGTCCTCCCTGCAGGGAGGTATCTTCTGCTAATGGCCCATTGAATCCCACTGTGTGACTGATAAAATTACTGCATCCCATTGGAAGTTGCTCCAGCCAGGGGGAAGGGCCCAACATTTCTCACCAAGATAAAACAGAGGTGTGGGGGACACTAAGGGAGACCCTTTCTCCACTGGACTCCAGAGAGAAGCTAGATTTTCTCCACATCACCACTGGACCTCCGGAAGGAAACTGCACCTTGTACAGGAGCACTGTTTCAACTGAATCACATCTGTCACTACAAAAGGACTACAGTCACCATTTAATGGGACTGCTACCAAGGTTGTACTCTGACTTTGTCAGGGCTTGGGGTCTGTTTCTTTGTAGTACTGTATTTTTATTTTAATTTCCCTAGTAAAGAACTGTTATTCCTAGTTCCCATATCTTTGCCTGAGAGCCGTTTGATTTCAAAATTATAATAATTTGGAGGGAGGGGGTTTACATTCTCCATTTTCAAAGAGAGGCTCCTGCCTTTCTTAGCAGACACCTGTCCTCCAAACTAGGACACTGTAATAAACCCAAGCGATAAATAGGTATGTGTTAAAGAAAAAAAAAGTATTTGTGCAATTCATTATTTCTAAGGTTCTCGTCTGATGTGAATTTGGGTGAGAAGTAGTGACATAGTGATAACCATTAATAGACGGCTTCTCAGATGCATTTTTCAGTGTCCAAACTGCACATCTGGCTTCCATTACAGACAGACCCACAGTGCAGGGTGGCTCAGCTTCAGTCAGCATACTTTCAGGAGCCAGAAGCAAGAATTCAACCGACCCTACACTGGCAGCCAACCAGCACAGGGTAGTTTACTGCACAAGGCTGAATTTTGCCACTTCACGCCCATCTGGCAGCAGCTCCTGAACTTCAGTTTCAGTGTTGTAATAAATGGACAAGGGACCTGTGCAGGTTTGTGAAGGTATTTAACTACCTAAAGCCACAGTCAGGTGAACCCATACCCCTGCCAGAGGTTTCTATCCTGGTCTGGGAACAAAGCTCTCCTCTCCCAGATATCATTTCACAAGTGTATTTTCAGGCTCAACTCTCCCCATTTTCATAGTGTAACACAAGAATTAGTAGCTCAGAATTAGTAACTCAGGAACCTCACCAATTGTTTTCTGCTATCCAGATGGAAAAGTGACTAGGAGAATAGTAACACCTGAGTGACATGGAAGCATTTTGAAGCGTCAGGAGCTTTTTCAAGCAATTCAGGGTATCTTTTCCTTGAGGTGTGCCTTCTCCATCTCTGCTGCAGCTCCACGAAAGACTGTAGAGTCCTGTAGAGCAGGGAGCAGTAAAGGATAACCCCTTACAACTCCCTGTACATGGGATGCAGCTTCTCCAAGACAGCATCCTTTGGGGGTGACCTCACTCCCCTGGGGCCCAAAAGCTGTCCCCAGGAAGCCAGAGCAGGAGCTTGGCTCCCATGTGCTGCATCTGCTCCCATGCATAGCAGCACGTGCTGTGTCTGGGTCTGGGTTTCAATTACCAGGAATAATACTGACGCGCTTTTAGTGGAAACAGAGAATTATCGATGGCAACAGTACAACTATTTTATCCACAGAAGTCAGAGACAGCCTATACAGTCTATCAGGAACATTTAGTCTGCCACAGAGATTAAAATATTTTTGTTAAAAATAGTATCTAGAGTATTATACAGTTGAGAACAACTTGAATCAATCTGCCATGATAAGAAAAATGCTTTCTTCTTCATGTTTGCCTTCTTAAACTCTGATTCAGTGGAAACAGAGTTTCCCAGGGAGTTCTGAAGTCAATCTTTGTGCTTTGCGTGGTATCAGGCACCAGAGCAGGGAGAGGGAAGCACGTTCCTCCGACAGCTCTGTCAAAATGCAGCATGGTCTTCATTCAGAGAGGCAACAAGCATGCTCTGCACCACAGTCACAGCCCTGAGATAAATTCCAATGATGAAAAAGTCACAATAGCAGAAGAGAACTGCCTCCTTGGTCACAAGGGAGAGAAGCTGGACAAGAGCAGAAGTATAAATCAACACAACTGGTTTGACAGAGAGATTACAGACAGCAAATGCTAACTTGCAGTGCAAAGGCACACGGAGTACAGTGATCAGGATAAAATAACCAAAGCAACTTGGGAGTTCAATATTTTATTTTTTTACAAGCTGAAATTAATTTACCTCATTTTCCTGAGGGAACGCAGATTGCTACTGTGCATCTTTTGTTCCCTCCCTCCAGAGAAGACATCCTTTCTCAAGCTTGCTCTCTCTGTTGAAACAATGCCTCTAATTTGGTGCAATAGATTTTCTGCGGCAGTGAATACATCCTCTTAAGGTATTGTTCTGAGCAAAAGAAAATATTAGTAATCTGACTTACTGGAAAAGTTTAAATAACTGACTAGACTACCTTTGAGACTGAGTATGTTGATTTCCCACCCACTTGAGAGTGCAATCTCTTAGCCACTCCTTTTCAACACACAGTAGTGCAGTTCGAGACAGTGTGGATACCTCCAGGGCCCTGCTGTTCCTGCCCTCCTTTGGGTCCCAGACCTGCCATGGGTCCCTCTCTAGAACAAGTGATACTGGCCAGAAACCAACCCTGAGCTGAGGGATATGGATCAGCCCTCAAGCAGGTAAACACAGAGAGCCCTTAGCTGTGTTTCCATGGACTGATACACAGCAATAAGGAAATTCCAGCTAATGTCAACACAATATTAAATGCCTCAGAGCATTTCAACAAAAGAGTTAATATACAGATCAAAATGACCATAAAATATGTAATTTTCTATTCTTCATAATAAAAATGAGCTTCTAGGAAATTATTTTATTTTCTGGGTACTGTGTCCTCACTTCAGAAAATTGCTGATGGGGAAATCTCAGCCAGCTCTCTCTCCCAAAAGATTGTTGCTCAGTAACACCACAGTGAGACTGTGCACGCTTGCCAGGGGACCATCACACAGTAAAATGTACATAATTTCCTAAATGCATCTGTTATATTTTAAATTCACTTCCAACACCCCCCTTCTAGACATAGACTGCTGTGTTTTCATTAGAAACAGCTGGCCAACATTTCCATCATCTGGGAGCTAATCAAGCAGAATGACAGCTATTCCAATGCCAAATGGAGGAAAAGTAATGACAAGTGTGATGTAGACAAGCACAGACTGTGCAACCTTCCACGCCAAATATTGATCTGCTTATCAAGCTGCACAGCTGTTTGGAAATACAGCAGTTCATCTGTGATGAATGTCTGTGTCAGGCCTGAGAAGAAGCTGAGGAGGTTGGCTCCAAGACCTTCTCAGTGAGCAGGGGGGCTCAGGCATTGCTTGGCAGCAGCACTCTTGGATAGTCCTGCTGCTTTGGATGTGGAAATACTTGTTCAGAGCACTCAACTAAATTTTTTTAGGTAAGCGTGGGTTTTAAAAGGAGCAATTATCTTAACTGTATTTGTAAGAGAAAGGAAATTATTGTTATGAGGACAACTGCTATAGAAATCACATGAAGAACAGGCAGTTTTTGCAGAATATACCCACACCTAAAAGGACATAAGCAATAACAACAGCTGCATCTAGGAGATTTGAGGAAATTCAGCAAGTTTAAGATACCCAAGATGAAAACATAATGATGAAAGCATAACTCAGGATTAGAGTCATCCTTTAGCAGCTTGCTGATCATTCCATCCCTGAGGCATGTGTAAGTCTTCCTTAGGACTAGAGAGGGGTTTTTTCAGCTGCTCAGATTGTGCTTGATTGGAACAGCTCCAGATTCACTGTAACCCAGGACTTACAGCTTGTGCAGTGGTGCACAACAGTGTGCACAACATGTGGTGCATGCCCCACTGCACAGCTGAGGGCCAGACCGGTGATGCCCTGGCACTGCAGCCAGAAATCACCCTCCCTTCCACCCTGGTTCTCCTCCAAAATAAGGCAGTTGAGCCGGTCTCTGAAAATACCAGTCTCTAAAGGAGTTCTCAGGGATGAGCTTAGTCAGGATACCTAACATTTATGCACTTTGCTAGTGTGTGTGAGTCATCCAGGTTCTTTCTACTCAAAGGAGTGGAAAAGCAGTGATTCATCTCCTACCAAAACAGGTGTTCAAGGGAAGTAGGATGAAAACTTGCATGCAGCTACTTGTCTTCCAGGGAGCTCCAAGAGCTCTTGCCTCACTAGCCCAGGCACAGCTCAGAACTTCTACATTTCTAATTTATGTAAGACTATTTATGCAGAATTAATACAGTTAATCCTAGCCTTTGCAAATTGTTATTGAAGAGCATGGGAAACCAGGAATAAAACAAACTAACAAAGAACAAGGCAACTAAAAATCCACCTGTGCTCTAGAATTGAACTGTAAAAAGTTTAGCAGACCCCCCACCCCCTGCACCTGCAAGGATGGGTAGAGTCAGAAGGCGGGGAGGCGAAAGTCTTGGTTTTGACATAATATACTTTGGAAGCACCTGGTATTTTGACTGCGTTTGAGCTAGATCTGGTGGAAGAGATCCTATGTCAAGTTTCAGTAGAGAAATATGAAAACAAAGCTATCTGAGGAGGAGTAATGGGCTCAGAACCAAAGTTAATTCAGTCACGGTCCAGAGGTGCAAATTCTGTGCATCACTCTGACATCCACTAACACTGCAGTGTTTGCAGCACAAAGCTTTCTTGCTCCTTACTTTACTCCCAATGAATTGGAATACAGCTGGATTAACTCCCGGATTGGCATTACTAGGCCTACTCCTGAATTACATCTTTAAGATACTCCTCGCCAGCTTGATGGCTGCCCTAGGCCCTTTGCCAGGGTCTAGGTGACCACAGCACAAAAATTCTGCCAGAGCCAGATTTATATCCATCTTCCTCGATGCAGCTGCTGGCCTTGCTCACAAGTCTGCTCTGCATTAAATGCATAAATCCTACCATTGCACAGAATTTCTCAATTTCATCCCAACTCAAAATTAATTTGACTGTTAAAACCACTTTTCTCTCTTTTCATACAATTGTTCCTCTTTTTCTAAATACTGCACCCTGACCCTTTCCTTCACAACAGCAGATATTGCCAAATTAAAATGATACACAGTTGTTGCTAATAGTACTAATTATTGTTGCTAGTTGTAACAAGATGATTAAAAAGTATGCAGCACTCAGAGTTCCTTTGAATTGCATGAGACTGATTTACGTATCTGCTTAGCATACACAGCACCAGAGTGAAGAGCTGTATTTTAACAGTGCTTATGCAAAATATGGGAAAAGAAAGGTGCATAGGACTTACTCACACTGTCAGCGAGAATGTGCTTCAGCAACTGTGGCAAACATTATAAACAACTGCATGGGTGAATAACAACAAATAAATAAAACAAAATGAGAAATACAAGCTCTTAATTTCCACATTTAAACTCAAACATTCAGATGGTTCCCTGCTGTCCTTTCCTTTCCTTTTGCCAACAGATTATCTCTTAGGGAAATTTTGTTCACTAGATACTGGTTGAACATTGGAGTTAGTCATACACAAGGAAAAATTTGCAAATGGAAGGAGAGATCCCCTTCACCTTCTTTGAACGCAACCATGATGTAGGATCAAATATAAAGCAGCGAATTCTATTTGAACATGACACTGAAAAAGCTTGAGGGAATGAAAAACAACAAACTCCTCCAAAACCCCAAACAATAAACCATTCTGGATTCTTTCCTCGATACACAAAGGAAAATTAAGCATTGGCATAGCTTGAAAAGGACCCAGCTGTTTCATCCTTTGCTATCACATCCTTGTCACGCTAACTCAGTTGAACAGGTAAAAAAAAGCCAGAATAGCAGCAGTAGCAAGGCAAGGTGTGTACCTTGAAATCTCAAATGGCTGTGGTCTCAAATAGATCGCTGCTAATTACTAATTACAGTAATTTCACGACTATAAGGCGCACCCTTTTGACTAAAATTTTCCCCCGAAACCGGAAGTGTGCTTTATAGTCCGGTGCGCCTTATCTGATGTACAAAGTTGCGACATTTGCCACCCCGGAAGTGCGAGCCCGCCGGCATTGGGACAGCCCCTGTGTGGGGCAGGTCCACCGGCATCGGGACGGCCCCCGCGCGGGGCGGCTCTGCCGGCATCAGGGCACCCCCCTGCACGGGGATGGGGAAAGCCGCCGGAATCACAGTGGTCGCCGCGCGGGGTGGGGCGAAAGCCGCCGGAATCAGAGCAGCTGCCGCGCGGAGAGGGGGAAAGCCGCCGGAATCGGGGTGCCCCCCCGCACGGGGAGGGGGAAAGCTGCCGGAATTGGATTGGCTGCCACGCAGGGAGGGGGAAAGCTGCCGGAATCGGGGCAGCGGCGGCACGGGGCAAGCCTGCCAGCATTGGGTCACCCGAAGCGCCAGGGGACTCCTGGAGTGCCCCGGCAGCGTGGGGTTCCCGGCGTGCCGGGGAGCGCGTGACACCCAGAGCGCCAGGGAACTCCCGGAACAGCGGGGCCCTGGGATCGCTGCATGGAGTGGCGAGGGCATAGCCCAGCCCTGCCGGGTACAGGCAGGCCTGGGGGCCAATGGTTGCCAGGTTGAGGCGGGGCCTCGGCCAGCAAGCGCGCAGGGGGAGCTGGGGGCAGAGCCTCGCTGCAAAAAAGAAGTGCACCCTATAGTCCGGTGCGCCTTATCTGATCTACAAAGTTGCGAAATGTGCCAGCTTCCGGGGGGTGCGCCTTATAGTCCGGTGCGCCTTATGGTCGTGAAATTACTGTACTTTGATTTGTTCAGTACCTCTCTGTAAGCAGGGAGTGTAGTGCAGTGTGCTTGTGCTGTAAAAATGACAGGAACATCTCTTCAGACCAATGCCTCTAATTTGACAGCATGTGCCAATAATGTGGTACAGATTTTTTTATAACAGATTTTAAACAAGAACAGATATCTGCCTCTGGGAGGCAGAAATAAATTTGGGTGTTTTTAATAGGTATTGTAGAATCAGGTGAGAAGGATTCTTAGTTAGGTGCTAGCAGGCATTTAGGGCTGGACAGACTGAAACTGTAAGGGATCGCCTACTCTATTTTTTGAGGAAAATTCTTTAAGCAAGCAGAAAGACTCACCCATTAGAAATGTACGCTTAACATTAATTAACTCAGAAAAGTCAGTTTACCACGGTGCTCTAGTAAAAAGTGATCCCTGCCCAGCTGACTGTAAACCTCAATGTACAACAATGGCCCAGCAGCGCTGTTTTCCAGCACACTAAGAGAGGTGTAGCCTCTCCCTAAGGGTACAGCTAGACCAACTGACATTATCAAAGTACTCTCCTCAGTGAACCTCAATCAAAGTAGGTTTGAGAAGTTGTGTTAGTTTGCTGGGTTTGCCTGCTTTAGTTTGCATTTTATATCAGGTTTCTTATTAAACAACCCAAGTGCTCTCCTACGGAACAGCAACCCAAGATTTTCTTGAGAAAAAACAGTTTTTAGAAAAAGGACTTCACAACTATGTACACTTTTTCCTTTCTAAATTTGATTCCAAACCTCAGTCAGTGAAACTAACATTATTACTTTATTATCTCAGAAAACAACAGTTTTGATCCAGTTCATCCTATTCTTTTTAGACAAAGCAATTTAATTCATTCATAAAGGATTTCAAACTGTCAGTACTTCATCTCACATCATAATTGCACACTTGAAGACAGATGACATCACTTGCCCCCCACCAAATGTGCATACATTATTGATTTTTCCAAAGCCTCATGAATAGGGCAGTTTGTAATCATTAAAAATTGAAGAGAATGCTGCTGGCTGGCAAAGAAGAATGGCAAATTTTGCTCTTGGCTCAATTGCCATTTCCCTGCAGCAGAGCTGCGACCTTTTTATTGCAAAAGAGATAGGAAAATAAGGAGCATTGCCTCTCTGTGCAGCAGACAACTGCCCAGAGCCCCTGGGGATTAGGTACTGCTACAAGGAAAGGCACAGGGGCACAGGAGGTGCCTGTGCTCGAGCTCTAGGGCTTAGAACAGCTCTGCAAGCTGCTCCCTGCTGCTATTCTCTACCATTTTCACTGTGTACCGTGTTAGCCTCAGGAATAACCTTTTACACCCACCAACATACAAGACATTCACTAAGAAGGTTCATCCTAAGGTCACACCATAAACTGCTGTGGTCGTTTATTATTTCCAAGTAGATTTTTGCTCAGAAGCAATTAAAATGTTTGAAAAATGTGTAATTTTCATAAATATTCCTGGCAGTATTTCTTAAGAGCATTGTGTTTCCCCAGCACATTCAGTCAAATCTTCCTCTTGCTTGTTCCCACCTGCTTGCACACAGTGGCTGCTTCACCAGTCACTACCAACTCTGTAAGTTATGTAGGTCCTGGGAATAATTAATTTTAAATTCTCTCTTTGTAGAACAAAACTCTGGCAAGGACCTGGAATCATAGTCATATTATCTAGCTATTTGTGAGGCCATTCCAATAATGAAACACACATCCCTCTGGTAACTTTAGTAGCTCAAGAAAAGACTTTTAACTGACATTTAAATGTCAATCTACTATGTTAAATGTTATGGGCATTCCATTGCTCAGCCCAGTTGAAGTATGAACACATCAAATACTCCTTAACAATCAACCATAATAAAAGTTGATGTTCTTTGGTACCTGGAAAGACAATCACAGAAGACATGTTTAACTGGGCTGATGGATATCTACCCAATTCTGTTGCATGAATGCAAACCCAAATACATCTTCAGTGGGCCATCAGGAGTCTATCAGAATAATTACTTCAAGGATAATACCTTCATTCTTTCTGAAAAAGTCCTGTTCCCAGAGTCATACTGATTCTTTTTGCTTTACTTACTGTAAGCCTGCCTTCATCCAACTGGTGTCGTGTCCTGTCCTCTCCTCTCCTCTCCTTATCCTACAGGTATCTTATCCTACCAAGTGAAAATTTGCTCTTTTCATCTTAAAAGAGAGCAGTAAATCATTGTCCACAGCTGTGGGTTTGCCTAGAACACTGTTAGCAGTGCTACCCCATTTGCAGCCTACATTTATTTGAAATGATCCCTTAGACCTGTACATGTCAGGTTTCCAATTTCACAATTCAGAAAGGGGACTAAGCTTTAATCTCTCTGAATTAAAGCAATATACTGCCTTCCAATAAATGGTTTTAAAAGACTTTAAAATTAATTGGTCACTTGGCAAAACCAAGAACACATCATTTAAACCTGTAAAAATAGTCTAAATAAAGTTAAGAGTATATAATAGACATAAAATACCAAAGCCACTTAGGGAGTAATGCAAGATTCAGATCAATATTTGATGTTCCTAAGCCCATCTCCAGAGAGTCTACCTTGACTGTTAGAGAGTAGATCACAGTAAAAGTCATAGTCATGGCATTTGGTAATATTTGTCAGCATTTATTAATATTGGACAGTTATTTCTGGCAGCACATGAAGTGTGTCAGATTGAAATTTTCATTAGTCAGATTTGCATTACTATAACTATTGGCCAAACCCCTGAATTTCTTGAGCTCACCTAGAACTCCAGCTCTCCACGCTGGCTACAGCAGGCTTTCACATACAGCCACTGGTGTGGGGATGGGAAATCAGCTCTGTACAGGACTGACAGGTGCAGCATTGATCTCTGCAGTCTCCTCCTTTGGAGAGGAAAGAGGGACAATGAGAGAGGGACAACCACAGCAAGAGTGCACTCTTGTCATTAACCTCTGATACTATGTGTGGATGGGGCTAGCATTCAAGAAACAATCCTGCTTCTTCACCCACACCCCTTTGGCCTGACAGCTGGAGTGACTGATGACACGGAAAGACAGCAAGCACCCTGTTCCTGGAGGCCAGTGACTGTGACACCAAACACCTTTGCTGCTTCCCCAACCCTGACATTTGCAGTCTTTCATTTAAAACATATAGGCTATAATTAAGACATTTAATCTTCCTAATCTTCACTGCTGTGTAAACATAACTCATATATGCCTGCATTATTGGGTGAGGGCCTCTGAGAAGACTAAAAAGTGATTAAAGAAGCAAGTCAGACTTGTTTGAAAAAAGGCTGAACTGAGTTATGAATTATAAATTATGAATTATAAAAAGATGCAATAAATGACTTGGTATCAAGCAGCTGACAGTTCTCCTGGCAATGCTCTTCTCAGAAATGGCAGAGGTGCTGAATTTAAACACTGTTTCCAGTACTGTCACTGAAAAATAACCATATCATGATGAGCACTGAACCATGCTTCACTGGGGATATGAACTCTACACATTTTCAATCCTTTCAAGAACTAAATTACTAATTTCTGTGTGTTGTATAAAAACTGAAAAACTGTGGAGTAGTCTTTATGGTAGAGACACCATTTGGCTCCTAGGATTTACTAAAATATCTTTGTATTACAACACAGGAGGAGCACAACCCAAGGAATTTAGTAAATTTACCATGGAGTGTCTGTCAATAGCAAGACTCTGCAGTCGTCACATTGATGGAGTTAATTAAATTCTTGGTTGGGGCAGAAACAATAATATCAGCCATCATCTCAGTTTTGAGAAGTAACACAGGATTATTATTTTGTACCTATGCCAAAGCAGATAATTAAGCTATAATTTTAATTATTACAGCTGATATTATGGAGTAGAAATGCCCAGAAGGCTTATGTAATCTATGCATATACATCACTAGTTTCCTATGTTCTGGCTTTCTTATGAAAATACCCCATGTGGAAAGCTATTTGTGGTCATTTGAGTCTCTGCCATGAACTTACCCTACGAAGTCCCCACATTACATCTTGCATACTTGCCTTAAGATTTGGCTGGTGTCCTGGCTTGTTTTAAGATGGGCAGTAGAATACATTGGTCCTGCTTCCTTCCCTGGTCAGACCCAAGGATGCTCATGGTCCCTCCTCCCTCCATAAAACAAGGACAGGGTGATGCACTGAGCCTTCAAGCCCTTGGGCAGCTCTGGACCAGTGCCACTGCCACAAGGAGCTGGCAGAGGACAGGCATTCCCCCAGGTAGAAAGAGGAAGGACGAGAGGAGGATGTGCAGGTGCATTCTGCATGTACCACAGAATATCATCCTGGAGGGGCATTTTCTGCTTTCTGTATTCAAGGTTTACAGGAAAAATAGCCTGTGCAGGATGGCATGGCACTCAGCCCTAAGAGCTGGGGTCAGAGGAGCAGGACCTTTGTGTCCACCAAGCTCTTGGGGATTCATTTTTTAGATTAGGGCCAATGTGGCATGTAAGCCCCTGATAGTGCGACTGCTACTTTCTTGCTCACAGTTGGTTTTCTATTAAAAGGCCAACATTACATTTCAAATCTCTGCTCAATGTAGCACAGAAACACAGTGGGACTAAAGAATTCACTGCCTGCAGGATGCCTTTCTATAGTTTGTGCTGTAATTTATGCTCCTTCCCTTAAAATCTCAGTGGAGAAAAGTATTTAAAAGGAGGCTACACAGACTTCTTGTCCTGATGCTGCCTGCAAGCCCCAGGATCTGTGCATGGGCACTCTGAATGGAGTGTGTAGCTGCTTGGGGCAGGAATGTATTGCATCCCTTCTCCAACCACCTTCCTGACCAGAAAAACCAGGTGGCAAATGGCCATTTGTCAGAATGGATAAATAAATTCAGTAAAACTCAGAGATACTCCTGTTAATGGTATCATTTTTCTTTGATCAGTTTAATTGTCATCACAGTAACTCTCTTAATGCTTATAACACTCCTACTTCATTTCACAGGAACAGCTTTACTCTTTGGCTGTATGTCCTCCCTTGGAAAAATCCAGCTTTTCATTCTTTGAATATTGCAAAAGATGAGGGGAAAAAAGGGAAACGGACCAAATTTCCTCTGGAAACAAGCCTACCAGGAGATACTGCTCTCTACATGCCTCCCCATCATTCCTGCACTATAAGAACTTCTGCATCTTCCAGGCTTAGTCTAACCAATTTAATCTTCTGGTGAGGAAAACAAAAGAGCACTCCTTGAGGAAAGTTAAACTCATACAGGTGCCATGAAAATAGGTACTATACGAGTAGTAGCCAGAGGAGGAACTTGCTGTAGTACCTCCATGGAAGGAAGAGCTCCTTTGTCAGAAGCCATTAGAGTCTGCATGAGTAACACATGGTACAATGTTGTGGCTGAAAGAAAAGTTCTATTCACATCAGCCCCTGCAAGGAGAGCCCAAGCAGCTCTTGACCCGCCACAGGCTGGTATGGCTATCCCACAAACTGCAATCCCACATCTCCTCAGTGCCAGCTCTGGCCACCATCAGCTCCTCCTTGGCACTGGCCTCACCTGTGTCCAGGTGGATCCCGCCTTTCTTCAGGGCAATGCAGACACACAGCCAAGCTAAATTTTAACACAGAAGACTAGTATTCAGAGGAGGTGGAGAAAATTACTGCTGCTGCTTTAGCTCCAGAATTAGAATTATAGGGAGAATTGGAGGTAAATAACACTCATCTGTACTTAAGTTTTGGGTTTCAGTCAATTCCATTTAAATCTTTAAAGCACCCTGAGCTGCACTGCAGAGTTAATGGATTTGGCAGATAACAATACTGGCATGAAAAGCTAAACTCAAAGCACATAGCTCAGCTTCTTCCTGATCAATGGTAATTGCATTCCACAGGAGCCAGAGGCTTTGCATGTGCACACCTCCCACTGCATCCAGCACCAGAGCACTGCAGGTCCAGCCTCCAGCTCAGGAGAGGAAAGCTCAGTGAGCCAGCAGGGCTGCCTGGGCTGCTGGCACACACAGAGAAGCTGAAACAATAAGTGTCTGGGGACAAAAGACAACCCAAGTGGTAAGAGCCACTGTGTTGCTCACTGGAGAGCAGAGCTCTCTCAGGGACTGGCAACATCCTCCTTTTCTCTGAGTGCAACACAAAGGTGGAACTTGGCTGCCACATCCCCAAAGTCTCAGACTGCCTCATGGAGTGGACTCTGCTAAACTGACTTTCTACATATCCTCACGTTACCATATCTGCACATTACCTCATTTGAAGCTCACTAGAAAGTTACTATTTTCTGACATCAATATCTTTAAAGTTTTCAGAAATACAACTGAAATCTTGAGTTCACTGTGCTAGTGGCTTAAGGGGTTCCTTTGTGTACCACTTAAATGGTGGAAACTGTCCCAGTTCTATGGGATTGTACTCTTCCTAATGAAAGTCTAACAATTGCCAGCAGTTCAGTATTTCTGCCCTTGACTCCAAAATCCAAAGTCACAGAAGGAAATTCTGCCCAAAGAACACGTGGGCACATGTTACACAATTTCAAGGTTTCTTTTCCAGTCACTCTCAGGGTCCCTGGCTAGCCACTGTGCCAGGCATCACTGGTTCTGCCTGTAATGATTCGGGTTTCTTTTCACCCGAGGTTGAAAACAATGCAAGGTTCCTGCAGGCAGACCTGGTAACTGAGGCCTTAGTTCACCTCATGGGAACTGCAGACTTAACAAAGGCATGGCAGCATACAGAAGATGGTGTATTATGTCTTGTCATACAAAAGTCCTTTCCATCTGAAATCCACTAGATTTCCCAGCCCATACAGCACTGTATTCCAAACACCTCTCCCCATCCAGCACCTCATCTCTCTGCGCACACAGTCACTAAGGAAACTGCCAAAAACACAGGGAATGGTGTTTGTATCTACTACTTGAGACTGATGTAAGTCAAATTCTCTACAGGTGGATTTAGGGGACCAGGAATGAGAAGCAGAGGTCCACAGCATCTTCCACCCTGCTCTTGGGCCAGACAAGCATAGCCAAGCTGTGCTCACCTTCCTGCCACAGGACAGACATGCCTCACATGACATGGCCTCTCCCTGCTAATCTCACAGCAGACTTCTGGCAAAGCCAACTTACATTTTGGCGAGGAACTTGAGGTAGGCAGGCAAGACAGTAGGTTTGAACCATAACATAATATCATAAATATTCATCATCATTAACAAAGTGTGCAACACAGGGAAAAAAAATGTTATTCTGAATTCTTAGAAATTATTTCTAACTGCAGGTGTAAAGGGTCTCAGATTAGTGCAAGGAAGATGTGATATATCTGGCTATCATCAGAATGAAAGATTAAATTCTCTCCTGGAATAGAGATTACAGACAATCAAGCAAGTCTCATTGATAAATTCTGAGTTACCATGCTAAGCTGCCACCAATGTGTCCGAACCTGGAATCAAACCCTCCACACAGAGTACTCAGATTTAAACAACTCTCATTGTAAATCATCAGTTCCTCATATTTCCCTGTTAATTGCAGAGAAGAATCCAGAGAAAAGAGATGGCTGCAGAAGAAGGATGCTGCATCAGGCTGTTGTACTCCACAACACAAAGAGAGAGAACTATTCCTGACACAGTGCATGCCTCTGCTCTTTCAGCATTTGTGTAATTATAGCTGAGTCTGTTGAACATTCAATACATCTCACAGAAAATGAGACAACCACATATTGTGGCTTAATGAAAAGAACTGAAGGAAATGTACCAAATTATTGGTTAACGGGCAGCTGCTTTATAAATGCTTTCTCCCATCTGTTTTCTCCTTCTCCTTATATCAGCTCATTCAGCCTAAAGCCTATAAAACGCTGAGCCCAATGTTTCAGGACATGTCTAAACTCCCCAGCCAGTGCTCATGAGTGACTTCAGCCACCTTGTCCTGGACTTGCAAGCTCCCGTGGCTTACATGGCCAGGAAAGACAAGCTCTTGTGTAAACGTACCCCACTGCAGACAGACTGATGAGAGCGGGGAGAGTTAATGCTGCAGTCACCACCAAAAATTAACAATTTACAATATGTATACATATTGTTAATTCAGCCGCTAATAATAAAATACCTGTCAGTACAGGGTCGAGTTCTCCCACCTTAAGGTCTCTCATTTCCATGGAGTCACTGAGTGATTAGATAGAGCCACATTCATGAATGCCTCTCACAAGTCTGCTCCCAGAGAAAGTCATCAGACTCAGCTCTTGGTCTTGCACACAGATAACATATAGAAGATTTCCAGGTGGAGCAGGTCCTTCTGCTCTCATGTGAGACCTCAGGCACTGGCCACAGCAAAGGATTGCTGCTGGACTTAGAGGATTGATTATTGATCCAGTAAGATTTATTCATCTGCAGCTTTTGCAGCAACATGAGCAGCAGCAAATAGATGTGGCATGTGCTGTGTGTCAACCTGTCCAAAAGATCTGCTATGGAAGCAGATCTCATCCAGGAGCAGCTTGGTGGTGACAGGTCTAGGGTGGGGCTGTCTGAAACAAGCCTGCTCCATGCCCACCCCTCTCTCAGATCATTGTCTCTCCTCTCAGACCAGCTGCCACAAGTGGTATTAAGATCAACAAATATTGACAAGGCTGCTCAAACACAGGAATATTAAAGTGATCAGTGGATAGTGGCTACACTGGGTAAAATCCTTTCTTGAAAATCACACCTGGACAGGCAGCATATCACCTAAGGTGAGGAAGACACTTTGCTTTGCCAGCTAGGCTCTACCTCTCACATGCAGGGCTACATCTCATCCTGCTGGTTTGGCTTAATCTGAGGGAAGAGCAGACAATGGGAATCAAGTCCCCTGGCTCCCTGGAGAGACCTGCTCCAGGAGACCATGTGTCTATAGGAGTGCAAACAGTGACAGCCACCAGCCACCTCCACACCCCCTGACATGGAGCTCAGACCAGTAATCTGGGTCACATCCACACTAATTCTGTCCTAATTTACCAAGTTGCAGAAGCAAACAGTTCTATGTACTTGTTTAATTTGTCTTTTCCCCTCAGCAAAAAGAGTGATTATATTTCTCTTCATTCCCACTAGAGTTATCATAAAATACAGCTATCTAGTTCCACATTATAATTACCTGCCAAAAATTGCTAATGGATATTATTTTGCCATCAACATGAAGCTGGCTAATCCTCTGGGAACCACTTTTTAATTAAACATCTAATATGGTATGATAAATACTGGAAATATGCATCTCTCCCCTATTAAGAATGTGCCTTCATTTCCAAAGTATGCCTAATCAATTCAAAGGTGGCAGCAAATTTACAGTGGCAGGAAATATTTAAAGTCTAATATTTCAGGTAAAGATTGTTTTAGTGATTATACTAAAAGAAGGAACAAATGAGTGCAAATGCAACACAAAATCCTAATATAGCTTGATATTTAACTCCAACCTTGGGTTTCCCTTCTCAGTTGCTGGCACTGACCAAGCACACAAGCTTGATGTACTCAGTTCTTGTGAGTACTTCTCCTTTTCCCTCATGATCTGCATTGGCAGTTTTAGGTAGTAGCATTCTCCTAATCTATAAATGCGCCTTCTATCCCCCACACAACATGACAAGGTCTGTGACTAGCTCATATAAAACAAATAAACATTCACAAAGCTCTGGCTCTATAGCATCCCCATCTCTTGCCTACATTATCAGTCACATAAGAACTATACAAAACTTGCAGAATCCTGTTTCTGCATTAGCCATGACAGCAGTGGCTTCAGTTCCATGGCCACAGGCACCAGAGTGACTCCTAACGATTGCTGCTCTGACACTGCGGGAGAGTGTGCTGAACCACCACAATTTGTAATAAACATGTGTTGAGGGCAGTGATAAAATCCCTCCAAAACCCAGTAATAATTCAAAGGTGGGTTTCTTACTTATCTGTACTTTCAGTGCTTTGGCACATCTTTAACAGAAACAGATTTTGGGGCAGAAAACACAAGGAAAGCGAATACATGATTTCACCTGGGCCCTTCTCTGCAATTTATGTGTCTCAAGTAAGAAGAATGGTCAGTACATTTGTGGGATCAGGTCCACAGAAATAATGTACAAATTTGTGGCCTCAGTTTTGTTCCAGGAGCGTGTGGTGCCCTTCCTGGGTAAAACAATGCTAACTTCTCCACATTCAAACAATAATCAAGTACTTAATCCTTTGTCAAAAGAAAGTATCAGCAAAACAAACAAACTAACAAAAATAAACAAACAACAAAAAAAAAACCCAACAAAAAACAAAAAACAAAGGAGGCATAGAAAACTATAAAATTTTTTACTTAGGTCAACATCTCAAAAAAACTAAAGCTGCCCCAAAGGACTCTGTGTCACTGCACTCATCTCCTCCTACTGTAAGAACTCACAAGAGTCAAATAAGTGGTGCAAGAGCCATACCAGTTAATCATCCCTGGTCATGCTGTGAGAACAAGTCTTGAAATCAAATTTTCATCAAATTAATGGGTACTCTACAACTGGGATGAGGGGATTTACCAGCTTGAATCCCATCAGCAGCAGTCAAGACAAAACAGCTAGAACTTTCTAGGGAAGCAGCACTGATCTCACTCTTGGGTTCTGTAATTGATGACCCAACTCAGCCCACCTTCACACATGGAGATCACGGGGAAACACACAGACCATGGGAAAAATGCAAGTATAATAAAACCAGTTCTGAATTCTGAAGCCACATAGACACACAAACATTGAAGCTGCTGCCACAGCTACTAATCACAAAGAAAGTTAATGTTCCCTTGCTTAAGTACAGTATCCTGCTATCCCTGCCTTCCTTCAACTGCTTTGGACATCTTCACACCAGTTCCATGAAACACTCTAGCTCCCAACAGACTTAGGAGATATTTTAACTCAAGACAGTGGCTGCAGAGAGATGTCTTCCCATGCATGCAGAGACCAATGCCCAAGGGGTTGCGATCAGCCCAGTCCAGACACTGCATCATGGCATGGCATGAATATCACATGACAGCTGACCCGTGCAGAAGAGCATCTTTTTTTGCCTGTGGCTTCTCATTAAGCTCTTTAAAGTTCTCATTATATGCCTTTCATCAAAATAGCTTTTGAGGATGAGACTTTCTTGCAGCTTGGGGTTTTGATGAACAAAAGTTCGCACTGAATCAACTTCAGAAAAGGAAAAACTGTCCCCTGCTTCTCCCTGTCAAACCAAGCAAGGAAAAACTAACTCAAGAAAACCTCAAGCTCTACCACTATCAAAAATCATATATGAAATATTATGGAAATAAATTTTATGGAATCACCTTTTTGCTGACTTCCTGTAGTTGAGCACTGTTGGAATACACATTTACAAATAAGGCTTTGGTCTCTAACTGGAAAGAAAAATTGTGATTTCTCCCTGCCTCTGATTTCCACACAATTAGCTGAGGTTGCAACTCCTAACCAGGGCAACTTAATCAGTTCTTCCCAGGGCAATCATCACACAGACCTAAATGCCAATGCCCCATTTTCAGCCAAAGCCTGATTTTCTGTTTCTTGGAAGGGATTGAAAATATGGGACACAGCACAGATTTTAAGCACAACTCTTCAGTAAAGTGAAATACTAATGCCAAAACTAATTCAGTGGCAGGCAGCAAGCATTGGGGGACCCTGTCCTATCTAATTTGCTATCATCTGCAGTAATCGCTGCTATTAATATTACTGTGAAGAACATGTCACGAGCCTAAATTCATCACTTCAGCATGTCATTCAGGGAACATGTGCCAGCAGGAGTGATTGCTCTTTCCTCCTCAGCCTCTGGTCTTAATATCGAAAACTCAGCTGCAGTGCAGCAACCAACATAAAAATAATACCCAAGTGGTTGTGCCAGGTGTATGGCCATTAGAGGTTAGTGAAAAATATTCAACAGAGTCAAACTGTACACTGAGGTCTAGTCCGTCCAGGAACAGCTGCCCATTATTAAATGTGGGATATGGAGCACCTGTGGTTCAATAGCGCAGACCCAAAGGACAGAGACAGACCAGCTAATGCTCTTCACCTGATGTATAAATTTCCCTTCTTGGTTTGTAATAACAGGAACAACTAGAAGAGAAAGGGAGCAGAGGATTGTAAAACTCACACGATGTAGGAATTGGTGGTTCCCTGAGGACACATTCTCCACTGGAGTCACTTGGTGTGACAAAGGTCACACGACTGGGGGACAACAAAGAACAGAGAAGGCTCAGCCAGGTGAGAGATGACACTGCGCCGCAGAAAGTACTGGTTTAGAAGAGGTCTCACTGGCCACAACCTCATGAGACCTAATCCAGGCCTCACACCGGCTTGGCTGGCAGGGTCTCCCTTGGCACACATGCAGTCAACTTGCTGGATTAGGAGGAGAAGAGCAAGAGGTGCATGGAGGGCACCACAGGGATGGCAGCATAGCAGGCAAAAAGTGTTCACTGCCCAGGGAGTCACTCCTGCCCTGGCTTTTGTCTGGCAGCATAAAGGAAGGTAACAGCAATGGTATCAGGACTGCAAAACCTCTTGCAAAATCCACCAGGGGCTCCCCCCTCCCCTTCTGTCTTCTCTTGCTGGAGTCATGCTAACAAGGCTGTGCCTGCTCTCACCACAATAACCTCCATGTGATCTGCAGACACGCTGATAAAATCAGACACTTAAGCCTTATCTCACACCTAAGTGTTAAACTCTTCTGTATGTTCTGACATCTCCTCGCAGTTAGAACTTCCTCCAAAGTACACTTTTCATTTGTTCTAATTTAATTTTTCTATTCCTTATTGAATTCCCTGACCTAATAACACACCAGTACCTTATAAACACAGAACAGCAGGAACAGCAGTTAAATAATGTTGTGGTTCTTTCAAGCAGAACAAACATGAACTCAAAGACAACGGACTAAAGCTATCTTTGCAGAGAGTAGTACATTATACATCAAACATCCTGGACACCATGCTCTGCACTGGGGGGCAGAGGGAAGACATTCCCCTGCACCAGTTGTAATCAGAAGCATCTCCTGCCAACTTGGGCAACAGCACTGACAGATGGAACGTGATGCTTCTCAGTACTAACATAGGTGGCTCCAGGTTTCAGCAAGGGATAGGAAATCAACTTCAGCCATTATTCAGTGCTTTTGAATATAACCCAAGAGATATAAGCCATTGCTTCTCTCGTGATGAAACACACCACTGTGCACTAACAGTGCATTGTCCTTATCACAGAAAGAAAACTCCCAACGGAACCTCAGACAGGCCGGACCAGAGAAATCCCGCCTGTGAGCAGTGTGGGTGCTACAGAGGAAAATGGGCATGGAGAAGCCAATCTGGGATCTAAGATTAACTGAGATCTTTATTCTTAAGAATTTTAGAGACTGATACTGCACTAAGAGGTTTATGTGCATTCTAGTATGTATCCCCCAGCACAGTCTTTTTCCTTTCTGAATAATTGCCATATATTTTAACTTTTTATTATTTTATGCAATCCTTTCTGTGATATATAATGCCTTTATCTTGCTGTTGGTTTTGGTGGCTCAGGGCTGCCATTCTGCATTACATTCTGCAGGGCTCTCTCTCACCTGTCTAGGGTTTTGGCATGTGGAGAGGTGCTGGCAGGTAGGCTGCAGACCAAAGCAAGCTGGACACATGGCTGGGGGAAGGGAAGTGTTTGACCCTCTTATTATTATTTCATATTCTCTTCTGCAGAAAATATCAAACAGCAATTCACTGGGGGCAGGACAGTCATTTTTCGGATACCATATGAAAGGAATATACCAAGCCTGCACTGGATTATGTGGGACAATATTTTATTAAATATTACATTACATTGCTGGCAAGTTAAGACATTGATTCATTTCTTGTATTGAATTTGTTCACAGTAATGAATGTATTGCTAAATCCCCAAAGGCCCCAGAATTTTATCTCACCCTTATTGATCAATGGTTTATAACTTCAAAACTATTTTAAATCAATTTTTAGTGATTAATGTAACTTATTTTCTAGTCTTAAAAACAGTCTAGACAATTAGCATCTGTAGAGCAAGGCCCTACCTAGTCAGACATAACAGTGCTGGAACTGCTACCATTATCTTTTACATTAGTCTATATTTCAGCAGAGAAATCAGTAAAAAGGAGGCATCAACACTAACTGAGGCACATGCATCTCTCAGAAATTATTCTATAAAACATGGAGGATGCTCTAAGAAGAATTGATGGCTGCTGCAAAATCTCTTAATAATCTTTAGAAGTGGTATATAGAAATAACTGGGAAATTGTGGTTCTTAATCAAAATCAATGGGCATAATTATTGGCTCCTGCAACACAATCAAACGATTACAGTAATTTCACGAATACAAGCCGCACCAATTTGACCAAAATTTTGGTGGAAACCCGGAAGTGCGGCTAATATTCCGGGGCGGCTAATCTATTAACAAAATTCTAAAAGCTGCCAACACGGAAGTGAGAGCCCGCGGCAGCCCCAAGCCAAGCTGGAGCCCGGCCAGCCCATGCAGAGGTGGGAAAGCCTGGCAGAGGCGGGGCCAGCAGTGCGGGGGGCGGGCGGCAGAGCCTGAGCCAGCATGGCGGGGGAGCTCGGGAGAACTGGGGCTAGCAGTGCAGGGGAGCATGGCAGAAGCAGGAAGGCCGGCGGGTGGGGCTGCCTGGCAGCGGGGGAAGCCCAGCAGAATCGGGGCCAGCAGCATGGGGGAGCCCGGCGGTGCGGGGGCCTGCAGTGCCGGCCAGGGCGAGGAAACGCGGCGGCGGTGCAGACGGGAGGGGGCGGCCGGCAAGCCTGGTGGCGGCGGCGGCAGCCCTGCCGGCAGGGCGAGCGAAAGCGGCGCTCGCGAAAGCGCCGCTCGGCGAGCGAAAGCGCCGCTCGCGAAAGCGCCGCCGCGAGCCGCCGCCGCTCGCGAAAGCGCCGCCGCGAGCCGCCGCCGCGAGCCGCCGCCGCTCGCGAAAGCGCCGCCGCGAGCCGCCGCCGCGAGCCGCCGCCGCGAGCCGCCGCCGCTCGCGAAAGCGCCGCGGGGCGCTCGCGAGGCGCGGCGCAGGGCGAGCGAAAGCGGCAGCGGGGCGAGCGAAAGCGGCAGCGGGGCGGGCGGCGAGCCCGGCGGCGGCAGCCCTGCCAGCCGGGCGAGCGAACGCGGCAGCGGGGCGGTGCTGACGGGAGAGGGGGGCCAGCGAGCCCGGCGGCAGCGGCGGCAGCACCACCCGGCCAGCCCCGCCGAGCCGTGGCGCTGAGCTGGGCCACCCGGCCCCGTCGGCAACCATGAGCGGGCCGAGCCTTCCTGGCCCCGCCCCGAGCCAGTAAAGCCCGCTATGCCGCGATCCTGTTACTAATTGGCCAATTTGTGAAAGCTGCGCACGGATTCTCGCGACGAACGAAAGTGCGGCTAATATTCGGGGTGTGGCTTATCTATTGACAAAGACAGCAACATTGTCGAGGCACCGGGGGTGCGGCTTATAATCCGTGCGGCTTGTATTCGTGAAACTACTGTAATAAAAACTTAGTAGGGTGGGAAAATCATTATGGAGAAAATCCAGCCCCCCAAAAAGAGTACAAAACTTCTGTAGCAAACACAAAACACACAGCCCCTTTGTGAGGTTTATGTGCTCTACCGGCACACCCAGCTCTCTCCCTTCTGAATGTTCCCGTGCTTAAAACTTAAGCCGTGCAGAAAACACTTTTCAGGAGGTCATCACAGTGGGGGCTTTCAGGAGGAATAAGCCTCAATATTGGTGCATGGAGGTAACCTCAGTGGGTTACCCGAACCAGGGCCAGAAGGACTTTGCATCATTTTTGATGATTGCTGGCTCTTGAGGAAAGCTGAAATGCCAAAGCCAGGAGGGCAGTGGTAGCTGAGGAGTGGGAGCCTAGGGCTCACTCTCTCTCAGGTGTAATCCACTCAGTTTCCCTTCAAATCACCCACCTGTGAAAGAAATCCCTACTCTCTTGAGCAGCTGCAATGGGAAGGAGTCACAGGTTACCTCCCCATAGGAGGAACAGAGAAGTGAAAAGAGGTTAAAAAAGAGAGAGCAAAACACTCAAAGAAAGAAGAGAGGAACAGGAATACAAAAGGGAAGAAAAGAAGGAGAATCACATAGCAGGAAAAGCAGATATTTGAAAAAAAATATTTAGAAAACAGCAGGATGTCAAAATCAAGAAGCAATCAGAACAGTGCTAAAACACCTGGAGACCAGCCCAGAAGTTTTGGCAGCAGGACAACATCCCATCAGAATCTGCATCAGGAATAACTTCTTCACCAGGCCCCTTTTATTATTCAAAATACAGCAGTTTTAAAGCTGGATGAGCGGAACAGTGTTTGAGAGTTTAATAAAGACCTCCAGAGATATCCTATGCAGATACAAGCTCATTCATTCTAAACAAATATTTCAAAGCCTACTAATCCTGCAGGAAGACTTCAAAGCCTCACACAGAGCATTTGCCACACAAAGAGGAACATTCTGGGACTCAACACGTTGTTTTAGCAGCCCACATCTACGTGGACAGCAGCTGTCATCCTCCACAACATCCAGAGATGTTTACCTTGGTTATTTATTGCTCTGTGAGAAAATGTGTGAGCTTTGACAGCTGAAGTATTTGTCTCAGTTTTAGCTGTCACCGAGGTTTCCGCAGCTCCCTTTACTTTGCTGGTTTTCCAGCTGGGCAAGGGGATGGTGCTGCACACACTGCACAACACGCTAAGCAAGGTGCAATTTTTAGGTGTACATCTCTGAAGTGTCATTGTTGACAAACAACCGTGCTCATCCTGAGCACAGGGCACAGGAAGGGAATAAGCTAGAAGCACAGGAGAGGCAGGAACTCTGCCCTGCTACCCCAGCAAGTCCTCACAGACTCGAGTCACCTCTGAGACTCCGGACAAGAAGAAAATGAGATTAAAAAAGATGTATTTGGAGGACACATGGAGGTGGTTGAACTGAGGAGGAATAGCTAGTGTTCACACTTTTGTGTTGCCAGTCACACAACATCTAAGAAATGTTCTCCTGCTTGTGCTTGCACACAGATGAGATGGAAAGCATCAGTCTCTAAAGCTCCCACCTAACCCATGCCAACCTGGCTACAAGAGAAATTGACGCCTGCTGCTTCTGGAGGTGTTTCAGCCAACCTGCACAAAGCCTTCAGTAACACTCTGAGTGCAAAGCTTATCCCCCTTATTCTCTTCATAACTTCAGAGACCATCTCCTGCCATCCTCAGGTGCTAATCACAGTAACAGATAAGACTCAGCAGTTTGTTGATGCAATTTAACTACTGAAAATAAGATACAGGAGCCATGCTCCACTGTCTACTAGTGGCCCAAAGCTGAAGAAGCTGGATGACAGCAAATTTTTTTGTAGCTTAACAATGGGCTGAGTTATTTTTTCCCCTGTGTATTATAGCCACACTTAACTATCAAGCCATGGAAAACAGATTAGCAGGGAGGAGGAGCACAGATAATTTCTGTGTCCAGACAGCTGATGCTATGGAGCTCCTGCTGTGATCCATCATGCCCCCACCTGCTCCACCTCACATGGCTTGTGACAATAACAGACCTCAAGGTTTCCAAGACCCAAACTCTCTCTTTATATAGGGGCAATACAATAGGCCAGGCCTCATCAGGCACTGCTGGCCCAGAGAGTTCCTCACCTCTGGTTCATGAGACCAAGCACTAAGAATAAGGCAGCATGAATAATGAGAAAAGCAAAAGGCTTACCAAACAGGTCACTTCCTCCTCCAAGTGAAAACAAAACCTCAGGGCAGCTGCACAATACTTTATTAGGGCTGATCCAAAAGCTCACATTGACTGCTCTGGCACCTGTCCTACCTGCTTGTATGCTCTTACAGCCTCCTTTGACAAAAGCAAATTCCCAGCTTTTCTTGACCAAGCTGGCAGACCTTTGTATTCCCTTTGCTATCATGATAGCATTATCTGCTTTCCTCTATTTTTTATTTTTCTTTCTGCATTTTCTTTTAATATATTGATACCAAATAAGTCTTCCCTTGACTAAGATTGGGGAATATGCAGAAACAAGCAGAAATATGTTGATACTAGAAATTCATGCCATTTTTAAAAGAAGAAAGTTTTGCTTCTTCTATGGAGTAATTTTGCATGTATCCACAGAAAAATATTAGACTGGCTTGTGTGGCACTTGTTTGTTATACTGTGTTTAAACTTGCAAACACATATAAACCCTGGTGAGGTAATTTTGAGTGTCCTAGAAAGAGATTAATATCATACCTAAAAATATATATGTGGGCTCCTGACACTGGCTTCTATACGCATTCACAGAGATGCAGTTCTTTCATAATGAATGTTCATGCCCCTTCCTCATTCTGTCCTAACCTCTTATTGTGCTCCTTAACATTACACGAGTCCATTCTGAGGACACATAGGGCTGTAATTTAGGCTGGAACTTCCTGGCCACCTTCTCAGTCATCTCAGTCCCAATGGCTTCCTGGGACAGGTTTGTGCCAGGCATGACAGTGAGGGAGTGAAAAAAAGCATTTTGCCAAGGTTAAAACTCTCATTCACTTTTGTTTTATTATTTTTAACTTGTCTCTGAGGTTTAGTAAGTGGTGGAACAGTGGGAACAGGCCATCATACGAAGTAAGACTGGGACTAGACTTTGGGCTTTTTCTTGAGAGAGCTTAAAAAAGAGCTTAAAACCGTCATCTTTTGAAGGCTTAGTGTCTTGAGTTCAGGTAAAATCTAATCTGCTTATTTGAAAAGACAAAAAGAAAAAGTGGAATACTCCAAGACAGGATGAGTACTTCTGAGCCTGGGTAGCTGCAAACTTTTCTTAGTATTAATCACTCCTATTTCTGCCATGCTTGACTAAAGGAAAAAAAGAAAAAGCTACGAACTGGGACAAATATTAAAACCATTTGTCACCACAAAGGCTATATTACAGATAGACATCCTTGGATGAAGGCAATAAAGGTTCTGAAGCAAACAAAAAACTTGCTGTTCACTTTATAAATTTATGACCTTCATTCAATAATCCTTCTCTATAAAGTAAGTGGTGCAGTTTCTAAGCAGCACATGAATGGTTTTCTGGACTGGATGTGCAATGATTTCACCAAATTCAGAGTGGTACCAGGGCACACAGCTCACCTCAGGATCCCAAGGCCATTATGAGCAGGAATGGTAGTTACAGCCTCAGGCAATGCTGTTGCTTTGCTTAAAATAAAACTATGTACGCATAGTAGTAGTTTGGCAAGGAACAAGAGAAGATGTGTGCCCATACACCTTCTACAGCACACTGCTCGCAGTGCTGCTATGGACTCGTATGTAGGAGTTAGAATCTAGGACACCATCTACAGTGTATATCAAAACTATTAATCATTGGCAATGACTGCATTTGGCACAAACCACAGACGAGCACAACAGAACAGCTGTAGGTACAGCACCTCCACACAGGCCCAAAAGCAGTGGGAAAACCCAATGGCTTTTGGTGTGTTTGCCCATAGAACAAACTGCAGCCCAGCTGTGCCCATGCCTGCAACAATGGGATGAGGAGCACAGCTGGCAACACAGGAGCCCAGACCTCCCTGCCATGCAGGGCAAGGGAGAACAGAGCAGGGCTGAGAGCTATGCAAGGAGATGTGCATGAGTTCAGAGAGGCAGGGCAGGAGCCCTGTCAGTGCCCTCTTGCAGAAGATGGTTAGATACTGGCCAAGTTCCAAGGAGATTTTGTTTAATGATTTAATGACTTCTTTTTAACACAATTTGCCCAGTCAATGGCTAAACTTCTACAGGCTTATACAGGGAATCTACTAAACATTCACTTTCTGGAAGCACTTGCCAAACACTTTGGAAAAGCAGCAGCACCAAACTCCTCTGGCTTCCACAGGACCTGGTGAACGCAAGAGGTGCAGTTGAAAAGTTTCTCTGAGGAAGACCAACCTGCATTTCACACATACATGCATGCAGCACAGCTGCCTTTAGCAGCCACAATCTCTCCGCTGAATTTCACTCTGAGTGAAGTTCACTCACTACTGCTGCTGGATTTAATTACTCCAATCCAACACCTGACCGAATTATTTGATTCTCATTTGCCAAAAACAGTGGTTCCCTCCCACTTTTCTGTGGCAAAACAATCCAAACTGTTGCTGCAGACAATAAAGCTAGTATTTACAAATAATTACCATAAATATTTTAAGTTTTGTAAATACCTCAGTAAAAGATGACATTTACAGATAAATTTACAACATAAGATGTGAGTCATAACAGACAAAATTCCTCGGAGAGCTGATATCTACAGATATTTAAAATCACTGTGAAAATCCTATAGACACTGCACATGCAGAATCTCTTTTAACATAGCTGATGTGATGATTTTCATGCAGGAGCAAATGGATACATCAGAGTGATGCTGCATTCCTCTTCAACCCTGCACAGGTGCCAAGGCTGATGTTGGGTGATTTATTATCCCACACCCTTATTAAAACTCTTTCAGAAGACAGTACCAATTTGTACTGGCTACACTTTATTTTTTCTTTAGGAAATTATATGTGTCTTTCTGAACACTACCTTTCATGGAAAAAAAGACATTTAGGATTCAAAAGGTTTCAATCAAGAGTAAATTTGGATTCTCCTTTTTGTTCTCTTTTCCACCAGGGAAAGGATATACCACAATATGTTTTGTGTGTCACACTAAATACAGTAGTAGCTGTAATAAAAAATAAATTATCTTCGAAGTTTCATCATATTTGCTAAAGTTTCTATATCTTTTGGCACCTTTTTTGTGACCTGTATTAATACTTCAAAAGGACAAAGCCCTGTCCTACTCCTGCCTGCCACCCTTGCACAGAAAGACATGTCCTATTTGGCTTTAAAGAACCTGTGGAGGCTGCTCAAGAGGATGTTCTTAAGCAAAGTACATTTCTACTCAGAGCCCAAGGCACACGCCACCCGTTGTGACACAACCCTCTCCCTTGCTTCCAACACCTATATTGTGTCAACAGCTCGGGACAATCGGGTGTGTCCTCTTTGGGCACAGGAAGTTTTCCAGGCTCGGAACATCAATCCGCCCGAGCCGCTCCAGCACTGCGGGGCGAGACAGCCCAGCCCGGCCCAGCCCAGCCCAGCCCGGCCCAGCCCGAGCTTGCGCCGCCGCTCCCGAACTGGGTCACGGCACCGAGAGGAGTGACAGGCTGGAATTCACCTGTGTTCATCTGCTCTCTGTCCTCCTGCATTACACAAGTGTGCAACTCCAGAATAAATGGGAGGGGAGTCCCTGGAGAGAGCAGCGTTGGCAGCAAAGCCAGCCTCAATTCCAGGCTGAACTGAGCTCGGCAAGATTTGTTAAATACTTGCGCAATTAGTTCATGGCTTCAGACTTTCCTCCTGGAGTCAGAGGATGCCGTAGGGTAATGCTTTTCTAATAGCTGCTGAAGTTTAAAAACTGAGGCTCAGGGAAAATAAGATGTGGCAGATTGAGGTTTGAATCTAGAATCCTAGATATGTTCCAGCTAGAGAGAAAGGAGATTTGGGGAGCTAGATTTACAAATCCACATGTCTATTTTATGAGGGTGTCTAATCAGAGTGCTGCAAAAATAAAGCTATCCAACTTATGTACAGTATTTCCTTGTACTGCCATGTGTCAGCAGGTTTATCACTAAAAACTGTTAACTGATAAATCCCTTCCATAATATGATCGTTACACTGAACATCATCAGGAGCCAGTAATGCAAGTGATTTTCCTCATATCTGTTAGCAGTTTCATTCTGTAAATATCTCCTTTCCTTTCACAGTCCAATAAACATCTCTAGGATGGAAGCAGAAGGCAGGTGAAAACTTATCTCTGGTTTTGAGAGTGGATTTATTTACAGGAATTTAAAATCTCAACTCCTGTTCCTCTAAATTTGCTTTAATTCTGCAAATATCTTACTTATGCTTTAGATTCTCTGCTTCAAAGCTTCTCAAGCCTGTAGAGACTCCAGACATGTGCACTCAGCTGCATGCTCCAGAACTGCGTGTCCCAGAAATGCATATGCATGAAATAAAGAATCAAACAGTAGGAGAAACATTTCTCTCTATTTTCTGAAATGTCTACAATGGAAACAGAAGTATGAAAGAGATAATTTTGGCAGTGTCTCCACATTTATGTGGACCATGAAATGTAAATCAGTTCAAAGCTCGCTTACTAGTACAAGAAACATCCAGTTAACAAATATGTTGTTCTTTGGGAACCAGGCTTAGAAACCACCCTGATATTGTCTTTGTTAGAATTTAAGTCATATTCTGCTCTCTTTTCCAGCACAGAAAGTAACACTTCCATCTCTCTTGAGTTGCTCTCTCTCCACTACAGGTACCTTCACACCACCCTTCACAGCAAAAAATAGATTAAAATACAAAATGTCTGAAAGATCAGACTCAAAATCAGGGAAACAGAAGCAAAATAGAAAATTTACATTACTTTGCCCTTAACAAATACTAACTTAGTTTGATGTAAACTCAACCCGATGAAGAAAAGGCACCTTGCCCTGAATCAGAATAAAGGACACATTTCAAAGCACACACAGGATTTAAAACATGAAGATTTGAGCAGTTACTGTTGACATCTGTTCACTCTGTATGGAATCTTACGGTAAACACTACACAGACTCCTCAGGAAGGTGATGCTCATTTCCGTGCACACACATCCCAGCCTAGCTGTGCGAGGTTCCACCTTCCTCTGCCCACCCTGGCACCAGGCAAAGGAAACTCTCAAACATTCCTATTTCTGGATATCACAAATGTTCTCATTGGAGCCCTATGACCACTGTCCACAACCATTACTGATCTCAAAACACCCCTACCTCATGGTCACTGTGCTGTCTGACACTGCAAAGCACAACATGAATAATGATGCCTTAGATATGCCCTCCCACTCTCCTAAATCCCACATGACTGGGAGCTAACTCATAATGCTTACAAAATACAACAAAACTGAATCACAACAAGCAGGCCAGTGACAAGCAATTAACTTAGGCGGAACTCTACATCTCTAATAGCTATCACACATAAAAGGGCAGCAAGCTGATGAGGATGCCCAAGGGCACCAATGCAGCTTGGCAGCATTATGTCCCCAACCTGCAGACCAGGTGAATACAGAGCAGCAGGTACTGTGAAGATGCAGACCTAGCATGTCCACCAGCCCACAGGAAAAGCAAAATCAGATCTCCCGCAGCATCGTTCCCACTGTCCTGCCTCAGCAGTTTAATTTACAAGGAAATGAAACTCTTTAAACAGATTGCTCTATATTCATGGCTAACAGGACAGAAACATTAAGTAAATGAGTTTTATGTGTTTGGGCATCTGCAATGGAGCGTCTCTTCAGGGGAATAGAGGATCAAAGGTGTGCTCAATTGCTTCAGTTTATTCAGGAATTCAGTAGGGTTTGAAACTCTCTTGTAGAAAACACTACCTGATGTGAATGTCCCTCGCATTTATTTAAATTATTTTAAACTATTATTTCCACGCAGAATGCAGGAATATTAAGTGAAAATACACAGGGTCCAATCCTAAACTATACCAACATTTTAGGGCACTGGTCCCCAAACACAAGGACCAGATGAACTTTTGAACTGCAAGTACTTCACCTCCATCAATAATAAGGACAGAAGAAAGAAAAAAGACAGCATCATCTACAAGAAATAGAAATGTAGTCATGTAAAGTGCTATAGCTGATCGCATTGCCCTGAAGATGCCTATTAGAAAATTCCTTTCTTTTTACTTCATACTTTCCTGGAGGGCTGCAGTGAGCCCAGTGCTCAGTCGAAGGGGTGATTAGAAACAATGGGGCTCAGCTGTAATGTCCTTAGCTCTTGCCAAGCAGAGGATACCAAATTGCTAACTGTATAGCTATTGTAAATAGCCCCTTTTGATGCCTTAAAGCCATGGAAATGAAAGATGTTTTCCTGAAAGATCAGTCTTTGGTTGACTTTCTGTCCCAGTACCAAAACTGCTCTGCATGCAGGTCCAGCTGCTGCCTACACAAACAAGACAGGACCTTGTGAGATCAGATTTCCTTTGCAGAACTGCACATGCTTGCCTTTACCCATTGTTAAGTACATACAAATGACCACCCAGGCAGAATTTTCCTCATGCCCTAATGTAACTCTCTCTCCATTTGTTGGCAACCTGGCTAATTTTGTATGCACAAGAATGCAAATTAGACCTTCTGTCAGCTCCCATGTTAAAATATTGGTTAAAACAAATGCCATGTTACAGGGATTCAGCTCCATACAAGGACATGCCTTAAGTTCCTGGGGTGCCAGTATCACAGTTTGGGGTCACGTTTGACACTCCCAGTGAAGCATGTAAACCAGTGTGCCAATTCAATTACACTGGCTTATTAGGATTAGTAGGCAACAATCCTTTCTGCGCAGACACAAGTTTCCTGGGAACAGTTTTAATTGTCATGCATTGCTCCCAGTTTAAATGGCAACGTGTTCACCAAGTCCTTTGAACTGCGTGGATTAGGAATGCAAAGGGGTGCTGATGCTCCCCATTGCACCACAAGGCTCACCTGCATGGGATGAAAGAGTTTCCCCAAGGGAAACTGTTCTTTCCCACAGATGTTTGCTGGCTCCCAACATTTTGCAGCTGGAGAGCTAACAGCATTATCCTTTACATGGCTGTGTGTACCCCACAGGGAGGAACCCTCAGCTCATGCAGTTTGATGTGCTAAATCAGGGGCCTTGCCAAGGTTTCAGCTGATTATCAAAAAATCTATGGGGCTGATGTGCAAGATCATTCACTAGAATAGAGCAGCAGCACCCTGGGAAAACATGCATTGGAGCTTGGCCCTGAGCTGCAGGCAGCAAAGTTAGAACAGCTGTCAAAACATTTGAGCTGTGCTTCTGAAACCATGCTCTAACTAGGTAAATCTTGTGAATGTGACTTGTTTCATCCATATTTTCCTGCATATAAATTTGACAGACAGAAACATTTATTTTGTCAGCACACTAAGAGCCCCTGATGTTCAGTACTGATCTCTGGCAGGCTGTAATTCAGCTCCCCCCTCCCAGTGACACTCTCCTGTTCCATTAAGGAGCCTGCAGTAAAACAATGCCATGGTCTCACAGGTTTCCTAGAAACCTGCCTCCAACAACACATGTATCGTCACAGCCTTGTTCTCCATTATCTCTTCTCAGTTACAATATAAAATGTGCTGTGCCTACTGGCTTTTACAGACTGTAGCTGTGGCCATCTACAGAAATTTTGGGCACTTCCCAACCAGCCAACCACCTACAGAACAAGTTTGGGAGAGAAGGGGTTTTGTGGAGTTAAAGAAATGCAAACACTGATGTGTGTGAAGAGCTGTGGTTGTTGAATGTGTCAAGAAAGTAATGTTTGGATTGAGGAAAGCCAAACAGATGTAGCAGAGCTGTACCAGGGAAGAATGGCTCTGTTACCCTTTTCATGTCTTCCTTAAAACACCCTGGTACCAGAGCCAGGCCAGCTCCCTTCCTGCCTGCAAGTACCAGCTCAGCCCCCCAGGCAACTCCTGCTGCCCCATGCCTGCCTGCTAGCACACAGCCCTCCCTTACCTCCTCTAGACCCACTAACCATGAACCTCTAGTCAATTCTACTGTGCTTTGTTCATGCTCTTCAGATCCTCTCTGCGCTGAGCAGTGCTGGCAGAAGTAAGGGAGAGATGAACTGGCCACTATCTGTATCCTTTTCCGTCTGGACAAACATCACCTGGCCATGACAGCCACAAACACAGATTGGAGATATCTGGACACAGCTGCCTTCAGTTTTGACTTGCCTATTTTGAAAACATAAACTTTACACTTTAATATTTTTTTATTTATTAAGTACAATCCATCTTATAATAACAGTTACAGTAATTTCACGACCATAAGGCGCACCGGACTATAAGGTGCACCCTCTGGGAGTTGGCAAATTTCACAACTTTGTAGATCATATAAGGCACACCGGACTATAAGGTGCACTTTTTTTTTCAGCAAGGAGCCCCGCGGCGCACAACAAAGTAACAAATTACTGGCAGGTGCTCAATTTGCAAATATTTTTCAAAGATCAGTGTAGCGTTTAAACACAGCCCCAGGCGCCCTCCTTGTGCAGCGGGCCCCGGCACTCCCGCCCGCCCCCAGCGCCGGCTGGCACGGCTCACGGCTCCCAGCTTCCACCATGCGGCCGCACTGCATCCCAGCTTCCCCCTGGCTGGCGGCAGCGGCGCTTGTCGCCGCTTTGCCGCGGCAGGGCCGCTTCTCTCCGCTTTCCCGCGGCAGCGGCAGTGGCTGCTCCGCTTCTCCCCACTTCCTCGCGGCTGCCCCACTTGTCGCTGCTTTGCCACGGCCACAGGGGCTGCGCCGCCGCCGCTTTGCCGCGGCCGCAGGGGCTTCGCCGCCGCCACTTTTTGGCGGCCGCAGGGGCTGCACCGCCGCCACTTTGCCACGGCCACAGGGGCCGTGCCGCCACCGCTTTCCTGTGGCCGCCCAGGCCGCGCCGCTGCTGCTCTGATGCCACCACTGAGCGGGCTCTGCTCGGGGCTTTTGCGGGCTCGCACTTCTCGTTCCCCCTGCGCCTGGGCCAGGGCCGCCTGGCTTCTCATTCCCCCTGCCCCCGCGCCCAGGGTGGTGCCGCCCGGCTTCTTGTTCCGCTCATGCCCGGGCCGGCGGCAGCTCCCTCCCTCCCCTCGCGGCTCCTGCTGGCTGTTGCTGCCTGCTCCCACCCCCCCCACCACAACTCGGTGCTCCTGCGGCACCACCCCCCCATTGCAGCTCACACTTCTGGTTTGGCAAATTTCACAACTTTGTCCATTGTATAAGGCGCACCAGACTATAAGACGCACTTCTGGGTTCGGGGGAAAAATTTAGTCAAAAGGGTGTCCCTTATAGTCATGAAATTACTGTACTCCCCTTCTCTCTGGCATCTCAAACAAGTAAAAGGAGAAAAATTTAATACCTTGCTTGGAATACTAAATATATTTTGGGAAAAAAAAATGCTGCTGTGCTACCATACCGCTGTTACCTGCATTTCCTAGTTGGAAATGGGGCCCATTGGACCCCTTCCTGCCGGGATGATATGAGATGCCTAGAGCACTCTGCACCTGCTGGAAAATGCGTCTCAGAGAAATGCAGAAGTTTCTTAGCTTATAAATAGCCATGGTGTGAACAGCAACAGGACACAGAGACCCTGTCAAGGTACTCAAACTTTTTGCATCTCTGTGCCATTACATTTTCTGGGTAATGCTTTTGAATACGAAACACAACACTTGACGTAATCACCCAGTTCTGTCGCCCACTGCAAGAAAATTACAGTCACACACATTCACATCTAAAACTACAACAAACCACAAGCCAATTTATTTAGTTCGGGAAGTTTCAGGGAATAATTATAACTAATAATGATTTTGAATAATAAAACATTTCAGGTAAAAAAAAATCCACATTTGAAAAATTTGTAAATCTTCAGTACTTTAAACAAAGCTTAAATAAATATGAAAATAAAATATGTGACCAGGAGTTTGTAAGCAGAGAAATAAAAGACCTTTATTTTCCTCTCACATTTGAATAAAATCAGAATGACTTCATCATTTGCTTTGGCTTACCTTACCCTACTTCTTACTTCAATGTTTTCTTTAAAAAATTGTACAGCCCTTACTGACTCTCATTTATATATTTGGTGGCATTAATAACTGTAAAGGTAGGAATTGGCCAAAACTTCTATAGTGTATTAAGTTCTAAGCTTTTCACATCTACAGCATTAAATATTTTCAGTTGCAAAAAATCCAACTGCATCCCAGGGCCTATTCCAAACATCACATAACCAGTAATGCACACTGGAAGAAGTAGTGATGACAAAGGCTGGAATATTACCAAAGCTGAAAGTTAAGAAGTTAGAAAGTATTTTTCTGATTTACTCTTTTAAATTATTGTGGAAAAAAATGAAACTTCAAAGCACTGGCCTGCAGAGCTGAAGTCCCTGATACCCTCTTTTCTTTGAGGTGGGATTTCATGGCTGGGCATGGACATGCTGCATGCACAGAGGCACACAGTACCTTGAACCCATGGGCAGGAAGTCTGCTGACATGTAAGCTAATGCAACATAGAGCACTCCGTAGTGTACTTTCCTCCATCCATTTTATTTTATGCCAAACCTCCAAGCTGTGTCTGACTGCAGTGTTTCAGGCAGGAGCTGTATGCCTGAAATCAGGGACATACATAGCTTATTTTCATTTTATCATTGCTATCCACTCTTAAGACCAACTGTTTGAGATCACTCTGGCTCACTGCCAGGAGTCACTTGAAGGAAAAGCAAGAAATTTAGAGCTAGCAACTGCATGGGAGCTAAAGAAATTTTGGCTGAAAGATGGAGAAGTGGGGAATGGAAGCAGTCATGAGTCTTAAGACCTGGTCACTTCTAACCCCACACTCCGGTGAACTCTGGTTGGTAGGACACAGGAAGCTGGGGCAAACAGTTCTCTCACTGCTAAGCCACCCATCACAGGTGTGTCAGGCACATGGCCAGGATGTGTGGCTGCTGTGACACTGAGCAGCCTCCCACACACCTCTCTGCGCTTCAGAGAAATCAAAATGCTTTATGCAAAGAGGCATGTACTGACAAGCACTTACTGGTCACCATAATTTTTCCAATTTTCTTTGGATTTGAGTGCTTACATCAAACAGTTTTGTTGCTGAGTACTGCTTTGTACACTCTCTACAAAGGTAATTCCCTTGAAAAACCTGCCTGTCAAATCCTCAGTTTTCAGTGCAGGCCGAAAGCTGTGGACTTGACCTGCCAGGCTGTATTAGATGATGATCAGACAAGACTAGGGAGACAAAGTGAAGTGTCAGTGCCAAATAATGGCTCTTGGGCACAGCCAGGAGAAACCAAGTCAGCCATTTCTTCCATTTTCTGAAGCACCTGCTCAGGTCTCCAACCAGAGGGAGCAACACTGTCCTTGTTCTACAAGGAAAACAGGTAAGTACTAATCTTCTCTCTATTCAGAAAATACCCAGAGCACAGTCTGAGTCTTCAGAACACTTGCATTCATTCACAATAGTGGCAAGTTGTCAAGTTTCTTTGAGGAGCAGAAAGAAACAAGAGAAGGGGAACTTTCAAAGCTTTTCTTTTGCTACAGTGTGTACTGGGCAAAGTAAATACCGAGGTAGCTTCCCTGCTCAAATATATCATCTCCGTTCCATGGCTGTAATAAGAGCCTGTTCCTTGAAATTACTGAATCACTTTTTCCCCTTTTGAGTAGAGAAGCAGGTTGTTCTAGCACAGGGAACTGAAAGGGCACAGTCATGACCCAGAAATCTGATGTTCTTACAAAGACTGGGAAGTCAAGCAGAGTTGGTTTCCTGGTAAGTAAACCACTTGAAAATACAGATGGTCGGGCACAAAATCTGATCATTTTGGACAATAAACCATTTCAAAAGAAAGCCTAGAAATTACTCACTATAAAAATCACAAAACTGACATTTTAAGCAAAGTGAATTTCTGATGTTAGCTCTAGCAAAATTAAGCAACTGTGCCAGACTTCTCTTGCTAGTTTTGCTTTGAGTGGTCTTTGATCAAAACATGGTTACTCACATTTAAAAGACTCAAATTACCAACTGAAAATGGTGCTGCTTGCTGATGCTGTCAGAGTCAGAGCCTGTAGGTCTAATCCAAACAAGATTCAGGTACTGAGAAATGTTCGAGTTATATTTCACTTTCACTGAGGGAGGTAGGGGTGAAGGCATATTTAGAGAACAAACAAAAGAACTCAGGAGTACAGAAAGCAGTACTAGAAATTCAAAACAAGAAACTCCCCCAGCTTTAGCAATCTGCTAATCCAAACGTTTCCATGGCAAATACGGAAATGGCTGATTCTAGCCACAAATTTGGTCATGATTGGATGCAGGCTGTAAAAATATAAAAAAATCTGTTTCTGCGTCTTGTTGAAATCAGAGGCATTTGTGTATGCAGTATATGCTGTGCTGGCTCTCTGCTTTTTAGTGCTGTGGTTTTGATGGGGTTTTTTCCCCTCATCTATTGATTTATTGCTTATGTTTGCAGGAGAATATACAAGCAGCTTGATAGTCTCAAGCCCCTCTCAACCATCTGTCTAAGCACTAACGACTAATGTACTAAAGAGAGGACCAAACAGTCAGCTTTGTTGGTGTTTGGTTCATAAGCTTTGAATGTTACTTCCTGATGCCAATACCTCAAGTCCTTGTATCTTTACGATTTTTAAAGTGACAGTAATCCCAGAACAAGAGGGTAGATAAGGTTGGACGGGACCTCCAGTTCCCTCTTCAAGGAAGGATTAACTATGGCTCAAGACTTTATTCACTTGGGTTTTGAGTACCTCCAAGCTTGGAGACTCCCCAGTCCCTCTGTGGGGTCTCTTCCAGTGTTCAGTCACCCTCACAGTAATTTATTTTCTTTTTCTTATACTCAAGCAGAATTTCTTTTATTCCAGTTTGTGCCCATTGCCTCTTGGCCAGCCCCTGGGCACCAGAGAGAAGAGCCTGGCTCCTCCCACCTCAGGTATTCATACACCCTGATTTAGATTTTCCTGAGCCTCCTCTGCTGCAGGCTGGACAATCCCAGCTCTCAGCCTCTCCCTGTATGTCAAATGCTCCAATTGCTTCATATTCATCAGAGTCCCTCAGCAGACTCAGCTTAGTAGGTCCTCATCTCTTCCATCCTGGGGAGTCCAGCACCAGACACTGCACTGTAGATGTCTCACCAGTGCTGCACAGAGGAGAAGCATCACTTCCCTCAGTCTGCTGGAGAAGCTCTGGCAAGCACAGCCCAGCAGACCACCAGCCTCCTTTGCTGCTGGCTCACTGTCAGCTTGTCCCCAAGACTCAGCCAGTCTCTGCTAGCATCCCAGGAATGCTGGTCTGACATACAGCAAAGTGAATGTGGTAGAAAGAGGTATTATCTTTTAGTAGGTCAACTCAGAATGCTGGAAAAGGCAGACAAGAATCCCAACAGGATTCCCAACAGAATCCCATTAGGAAACAATTCCTAATGAAATGTACCAATAATCAGTGGAATTGCCCCAAGCCACTCCCAAAGCAAACAGCACAAAACTCACAGACTGTCTGGGGACACTTCAGTGAATAGGGAAAGCTTCCACAGCTTTACTGATAGCATTGCAAGTCTAAGAAACAAAAATCTTTACCCTGCAGGACAGGGCATGTCCTAACCTGCCAACACAAAATGTCCAATTATATTGGATTAAGTTTTCACATGTGAGGCAAGCAAATAATGTCGTCCTGTACAAACACACAATGCTGTCCTCTCTCAGAGACAAGGGCTCATGCTTGATGGACCATTGCTCTCCACTTGACAATTTCTCTGCCACTCCTGCCTTTATTGATCCAGGCTCCCCATTTCATTAGAATGAGCAATTTAATCTTGTATTCTTGAACAGTGCTAATATGCCCTCTCCAGCCTCACTGCTCACAGTTGGAACAACCAAACCAGCCCCCAGTGCCACTGCCAACACCTCAGGCATGTCCACAAGCAGGACATGAGGGCAAGCAGCACAGGCAGAGCTGCATCATGTGCTGAAGCTGGAAGGGTTCAGCATGGGGCACAAGCACCTGATCTGCCCTGACCCACCATGGGCTTCCTGGTATTAACCCATCTCTGGAACCTCCTCGCTTTAAACATGACCAGTTTATTTTACCTGTTCTTGAAACAATGCCTGTTTTTTTGATTTTACTTTATTACACCAGAGAATCAGAGCTTCAGACACTGGTGTGAGCTGCTCTACTCGGAGGAGCACATACTAGCATGTGAGAGCATTTGTAGAGGTGTTGATCTAGCCCTGTCACAACTATTTCTCCAGACCCTTGTATTACCCCAGTGGCACCCAGGCACCACTAGCCCCCACATCAAGCTGGACCAACAGCCACTCAGCAAATACTGGGACAAATGATCCTTTCTCTCTGCTCAACACTTGGGCAAGCACAGCCAGAGTCCTGGGGCCAATTTTGGACTCCCCAGACCAAGACAGACTTGAATATGCTAGAGCATAGTTTGGTAGAGGCCAGGATGGTTGAGGACTGGAGGGGATGCTGAGGGAACATGTGGGCAGCACCAAGGAGCTGGTCCTTCATGTAGCTCAGATTGACTATTAAACTCACAAAGAACAACTTCAGATTGTATTCAAGCCCAGCACACATTAGTGTTTTCAATGCTTACAAGGTAAAGTGCTAACAGTCAGTGTAAAACACACCAGCAAACCACACAGATAACACATCAGAGCCAAGAGGACATAACTCTGAGATCACAGGTTTTGATAAATACAGGTGAACCACCACTGCCAGCACACATCAGCAAGATCCAATTCCATTGTAAAGGTTAAAGTGTGTGACCATATCCTGGATTTTTACTGCAGGTGACCTCCAACAAAAAGCAATGGCTTGCATCCATTAGAGTGCAGGGCCAATCATAGGACAACAAAGTCACAGAGAATGGATATGTTCAGCCACAAATTATCTACATTTAGTGGAAATCAGTTCCCAGGTTCCTGGCAGGTGGAAAAGACACCCCTTGGTGTCACAACAGCCACCATGCCCAGCACATCCTGTTCAGTTCTTGTGTACTGCAGTGCCTAAACAAAAGTATCCCAGCTTCAGGTGTCACTCAGTGCTTAGACAGTTACACAGCTGTTCTTACATTTTAAGTAATATCATACATGTCCCAAACAAACACACAGTCATGTGCATTACAGTAACACAGAAAGGTGAACCATAAACCATGTACACACACACTCTAACGTAAAACATTACCCTACAGGTATCAGGAACACAGACTTTTGCTCACAAATTTGCCACAAACAAATCTCCTCACAGCCCTTGCCCACTTCTCTTTTGCATGATTAATTGGTGTTTGATATCTCCTAAGACATTCTTCAACTTAAATTGCAAGAAAATCCATACCAGCTTGCAGTTCAAAAGCATATATATGAACTAAACAACAGATCCAGTGGAAATAGAGACCTCCCTAGAAATACCAAGAGAATGTAAAAAAGCAGAGGCTCTGGCAGGGAATATTTCTGAATAGCACAAAGATTGCTGAAGTTATAGAGCTTTTCCGTTTGTTTTCTAAACAGTACTCATTCTGTAAGGTGTGGATATGCCCCTGACAGTGCTTTCAACTTTCTGCTCAGCAACACTCTGGAATTTTTGAATTAACCCTGAAGAAAACTGAGCAAAGCTCAAACAAATACTACACAAATCAGACCTCCTGAAAAATCAGCAGTTATCAGCAATATTTATGTATTTAAGGATTAAAATCCCTGGAATTGCTGCCTACTTTCTCATTTTTCATGATCTTCTGCTTGTCTCCTTCTTTACAAAAACATCCTAATTTTTTCCCCTCTTGCTAATCTTTATAAAACACACATCATTAGTACTGCACACTTGGTGTTGGATTACTGAATATGCAACACTGACTCTAACAATCCTTCCTGAGACAGAAACACAAAGGTGTTGGGAAGAATTTGCTGTATATCTACATTGTATTCCCCCTTCAAGGGGTTTTTACAGCATAGGATTTGGAAATAAACAGGTCTCTTCTGCAAGCACTATGCAGATGAAGCCACTGAGTTTCTCCTCCTCGTACATGCTTGCACAAAGGATTACAGTATTTCAGATTCTTTTCAACCCCCAAGCCCCTCCACAGCAATTTCCTCATGCCCACATGTTTTCTTCACCACCTAGCATCCCACTCTCCTCTGCAAATTACCCCTCACAAAAACATTGCCAGATTACTTGCAAGTGACACACGTTCATTTTCTCCTCCCTTCCCCATGCAAATGTCTCCCACAGCAAATAAACCAAAGACACAGGAAAAGCATAACAGGAGGTCTTACCTTTTGATGGTCTTCTTTGTTTCGTTTGCAGAGAAGAGAACGTACCCATGACAGCACCCATTGCAAAAGCTACTCGTGAGTTTTTGGGGAGGATTTCTTTTGGTTGGGATTTTTTTTACTCCTCTTACCCCACCCCTCCACTGGCAGTGAACAAAATCTATGTGAAATGCCCCCAGGAACAAAACAAAACAGAGGAAGTCCAGACAAGAAAGAAAAGAAGGAAGGAGGAGGGAAAAAGCAAAGCACTGCAGCTCGGCATTCAGCAAGCGTTAAGCTTTTGAGGGGTTTTTTTTTAAGTCAACACACATGCACTGACTCACAGCCGGCTGCACTGTTATTATTCAAAACAGCTCCCCATCAAAATTTAAATGCTAGGTAGATTCCCTCAGACCAGAGTTGGCAGCAAATGCATCAAAATATTTACTGGAGTACAGCCACATAAACACACAGGCTAATTCTTCCTCCTGTTCCCTTATGGCTCCAACAAGCAGCATGTAGGTCTAGCGAGGAAGCATCAGTGCAGCTCTTCTAGTGAATACTAAACTGGAGTCCTGTAGACATGCTGAGGGTCTCAGGGGGAAGCCAGGGCTTTGGGCTGGATACCAACTCAGAATGAATGGAAATCTTCTGAGTGGGAAGCAATAGTGAGAAGGCATCAAAGCCCCAGCTGCGCGGGCTGTGTGCTCCTGCTAATTAAGAGTCTGACAGAAAGGTAGAAAGCAGCAATCTCCAACAGTCTTCTCGAGCAGAAAAGAGTCAGAGGAAAATTACTAAGTGCAAAGAGGAGAAACAGAAAATTTCAACACAATCCTTTTCCTGCATATCTTTTCTCAAACACCAGAAAGACATGCAAGACAATTAACTTATTTTTCTGCCAAGTATGTAATGTGCACATGCTTTTCAAGGGTATTAAAACAAAAAAACTGTTGAAGCAAAACTCTACAAATGTCGAGTGACTAGGAGGTAGAACAATTCCCAGTATTTTTTTTCAGTTCTGTCATATTTCAAAAAAATCAGCTAGACATCTGGTTATGTTTCCTCAGAAGGTGAAATAGCAAGTGCTTAGGTACAGAAGGAGTTAAATACACTGAGGCAGGTCTCAGAACCCAAATTAATTTGTTAGTTACACAAGGTGACTGAGATTAGAGCAGCATTTATATAAATACTGTATTTTTCAGAAGAAATTCACCACAGAACAAACCACCCTGTCTCACCAAGTTCCCTCAGCTTTTCTCACCTTTTGCAGCAGATTCTCTCAGATGCAGATCCCCAAATGCTCGTGGTCCCTGGAAGTACAACCCTGCCTCACCTGCTGCTCACCCGCTGCCAGCATCTGTCTTGGCATGCACAGGTCTGTTTGCATCCTTAGTGTATACCAGCTAAGAGCTTCCCCTTAGTTTCTAGTTGCAGAAGGCATTGCACAGAATAATTTTTTTGTTTGTTTTATAGCTCTGAACACATCATTTGAACTTTTTGTGAGAAATGCCTGGGGGAAGGCACCGTTTAAATATCCGAGTCCTGAAATGAAACACATCTGTTTGCAGGGAATTGCTCAAGACTGGGGGCACACAGGGCCTTTGTCATAGTGGAAGGAGCTTGTCCTGGCTCATGCAACATTCCCTGTCTTCTATGCAGCTCCCACTCCTTCCCCCAGGCTGGCCACATTGGAGGTCCCACTGTCCTCACTTCTCCAACCATCCAGTTCCAGAGGGGGATGCCTCAGACTACCAGGCACTGAACAGCTGTGTGAGACTCTTAAGCTTTCTTAAAATTCAAATATTTCTATTTATTTTATTAATATTTTATTTGCATTTACAGAACAAAATATTACAGAGGCTACTGTGCACCTGTGGAAAATCACTGTTCTTAGGACTCGTGCATTCAACAAAGGCTGGAGGGTGACATTGGCTGTAGCCAATGTCTCCAAGACGTCAAAACCGGAATCTTCAATCTAGGCAAACTGTCACTAGCAGAAATCAAGTGTTGCCAAGGTGTAATGCCCCAAACAACTGAGTTGATGAGGTTTTTAAAAGGGTATATGGTCATTCATATAAGCTGAGTTAGACACAGAGAAGTGCTGACAAGATATTCTCAAGAGATCAAAACAACAAAAAGATCTTCACTGGCAACTTCTGAAAATCGAGTAACTTTGGCAAAAGGTTTGGTGCAACATCAATTAATACAAAACACTTCTCAAAGAATTAGCTGGGCCCATTCAATGTAGCAAACTTCAAACCTATTTGATTCTAAATGACCCAAAAATTCTAAAAAGAGGGAATTAAGAGAAAGAGAGAAAAACAACAGAGGTATAGAAAAAGACATGTATAGCTACCAGCTCCTGGGTTCCAGTGGTGTTCCGACAGAAATTCCAAGAGGAGACAGGGTCAAGACATATGAGTGCCTCATGCCCTGTGGCCTTAAAATACCTCTCAGTCCTTCCCCCAGTTGGGGTTCCTGATCATTTGGCCCTTCAGGAGCTGTGATAGGTGCTCCAGGGCTTGGGTGTAGGGCATTGCGTCCTGGGTGCCATGGATCAGTAGCCACTGCCAGGCTGGGGTGTACAGGCCAGGGCACTGTCTGACCTGCCCCTGCACACATGTATCCCAAAATGTCTTGAGACATCACTCTTTCCAGTCTCTCACACAAGGCCACCAGTCACTCATTTCCCCAAGTGTCCCATCAACACATTTTTTAAATATCTCTAGGAATGGTGACTCTCCCACTACCCTAGGCAGCCTGTGCCAGTGCTTGACCATCCTTTTGGTGAAGGAATTTCCTTAATATCCAACCTACAGCTCCCCTTGAGGCTGAATCCTCTTGTTCTATCTCATGTTACTTGGAAGAAGAGATAGACCCCACCAGCCTACAAACTCCTTACATCAAAAAGTACCTTGAAAGTAGCTGGTTTCAGGATTCCTTTTGACATCAGTTGGATCTCAGCTATGCAGAAAGAGCTCGGTCTGGGAGTGATAGATCAGGCTGTTCATACAGTGAGATAGCCAAGAAGGAAGTAATTTGGGAAGACAAAATTGCACCCCTGATGCTGCACTGTTGTTTCCTTGAAACAGCATGGCATATGAACACAAAGAGCAAATGTAAATATTCAGTTTTCTCTGACACTTGAAAGAAATAAAAGATCTGTCTTGGCTGAAAATCAGTATTTACAGGTCCCTAAGAAATCATGGGGATAAGCGGTTACACATTTTTATTTGTATGACCCAAATATACAAGAATGGGGACAAGAGGAGGGACCATGTCTGTGCCTAGGCAGATGAGCACGGAATTGCAAATCCCCAGCTCAAAAGGCAGACATTTTCTTTCACAGCTGAAAACCAAGACCTCAGAGGAACAGAGGCATTGTAAACATTAAAAAACTAGAGTATTTGCCACAGCAGGCAGGAATTCTCTTTCCTCAAAAAATGATCACTCAAATGTATCTACCTAGGAGAGAGCACTTTGAGATGTAACAAGTGCTGGTGGACATCCTTTATCTGAGGAGGTGAATATTTTTCAGAGTATTTCTCTTAGAGATAAGAAGCTGCCTGAGCTCTGACTGTGATGGTGAAATGCACAGTTGTAGCTCTGTGGGTCCGTAAGTCAGCATCCTGGGTAAGAGATGCTAAAAGAGAACCAGAACTACATCAGGGATGTACCGATGCTCTGCCTGTAAACCTGTCTGCAGTAAATTTAGAGCTTAGTTTTGACACAAAGGTGCATCTCAGTATGGTAGCATCAGTCTAGCAGATCACCTGGGAGTATTTTGATTTGTCGTTACTGTGAATTGAACTACACTACATCTGTGCAGGATGGAGCAGATTTTGCTGTATAGTGGACATAAACGGTCTTTGAAGTTCAGATGTGGCACCTGCCCTGAATATCCAACCTAAACCAGACTCTACCTGATACCTCACTATAGCTACAGCAATTCTACACAAAAGCAAGCTTAGGAAGGGCAGTTGTTTATCGATATCTATGCAAACAATCATGGGAAATTCCACCATCCCTATGGAAACTACAAGGTCTGTGACACTTCTGCCAGCAGTCAGTACACTAAAGTCATTCACCAAATTAAAACAAAGACTAAATTGTATCATAAAGCTCAAGACTATAGCATATATATACAAGTAGTGTAAATGAAGTAAGACTGAGGATTACTGAGAAAGTAGCATAATAGTGTGATCTACAAACTGAAACCTCCTTCCCATAAGAACCATGGGACAAAATAAGGTTTGTTCTACACAATATTTCATGAAAAGAAATAATTTCAAGTAGCTCCCAAGCTGTTAAAATCACTGACATTTCCAATAAATTTTTTCAGGACTTATGAAATCCTGAAATCTTAATGGGAGCCAAATCCAACCTTCCTCCAACTAAAGGAAAGAAGCATTCATTTCGGTAAAAAAAGATTCAGAAAAAGAATGTTTTTCTTACACCGATTTTTATCTAGATTCAGCTGCAATCCTACATGACAGAACTATGTAGAGTTACAATGATATGATGTGAAAAATATACTGTTAAGACACTCAAATTCTTGACAAATAAGAAGATTTCTGCATTTTGCAGAGAATCACCTCTTTTGGGGAACAACTGCAGCATCTCTGTAATATGAGTCTCTAAGCAGTACCAGTGAGTATTTCCAGCTATAACTCCATCTTAACTTCATTTTTGTTTGAGAATTCACATTAAGGTCACAGCAGATGACAAATGCTTCCAATAAAAGGGATATATGCTATTCCTCTCATGCTAGCTGCTGGACTGAATTACTACTGTTACAATTACATAACAACTTTTATCTTGTAGCTGAAGTGCTCCCCAAATCACATTCTTGGTAGCAGATATTTTCAAATTCTGTTCAATACACCGATCCAGATATCCTCTGGAGTTAACAACTAATTAAAAATACTTCATTTCAAGATGTACCAATGGAAGGGTGGAGACAGCTCTGAGACACATTGTGGCACTTCCACTGCTAGCAACGCACTAATGTGTGAAATAACCCCAACTAAAGCAAACAACTGCATATAATCAGGTGAGAATGTCTGCACTACTTTTAATTTACTCATTTGAGTGAATTTTCAAGACTGAGCAACAACTTTTTGTAATACATCAACTTTATAGTGCAAGTTTTAGACCAGGTTGAACGGAGCTTAGGAGCAACATGTCCAGTGAAAGTTGTCCCAACCCATGACAGGGTGTAGGAACAAGAGGGTCTTTAATGTCCCTTCCAATCCAAACCTTCCACAGGCTATGATTCTGTGAGTTGAACAAGCCACGCTTCTCTCTCAGGCACAGAAGTGCTGACTGGGAAGCAGCTTCCCTGCTGTGCCACCAGGGCCAAAGCCTCAGCTGCAGGCAGTAGCAGTTCACCACATGCTTCAGGGAACCGTGCCAATTCCACATACACACAGAGGTCAGATGTTCCCAGATCTCATGCACAGTCCCCAAATAGATACATATGGACTAAAGGAACAAAATTCATCTCTTGTCTATCAAGCACTTTTCACACATGCAGAAAATGTATTATTTTTGCTGTTTTCCCCTCTATCAGCATCCAGAATGTATTTCCAGGAGTTCAAGAAGTTGAGCCATACTTAGATTAGTGCAAGTAGTATACAAATTCTGTATACAAACAAGGAGACTGATTTTGACCCACAGACCACATGGACACCAAGACATTTATATTCCAGGTATCTACCACAACAATCACAGGGTTTCCAGCTGCTGTCTGACCTGCTTGGATTTCTTGCAGGGAAGTCAGTGTTTTACTTATATACTGGAAAATGGGTGATTGATTAACATTCCATATATCCCTCCTCAGTAAAACCCTCCTGCTAACCTGCACAGAGTGGGAATCTTTTCATCTTTGCAGAGGAGCAGGGTGTCACTGGGGTGCCTCTCAGTGAAAGAAAAGCTACACAAACCACTGCCATAGCATGGAGTCGGTATGAACTACCTAGACAACTACAGATTGGCAGTTTTGTATGAAACTAATGAATAACTTCTCAGAAGTTACACGCAGGTCAATAAATTCCAGTCAGCTCATTTTTTCTTCAGATTCCCTCCAGCTGGCTTCCACAGCAGACTTATTCATTGGTTTAAATTTCATTCTTGCCAAAGCAACAACAGCAAAAAAATTGCAGTAATTTCACAAATACAAGCCGCAGCAATTTGACAAAAATTTTGGTGGAAACCCGGAAGTGCGGCTAATCTGTGAATAATTTTCTGACATTTACAACCCCAGATGTGCCAGCCAGGGTGCCAAGCCAAGCACCTGCCAGTAAAAGCCGGCATTCCGCGATTGTTACAGTGTTACCGTGTTGCCCTGGCTCCCTGCAGGCAGCACGGGGGGCGGGGAGAGAGGCGGGAGAGCTCTCTTCTTCCCTCCTCTGCCACAGCCCAGGGGAGGATGGGTGGGGGGGCGCACCGCCATTGCCGCAGTTCGGGGAGGACGGGGGGGGGCGCCGCCATTGCCGTGGCTCGGGGAGCCGACGGGGGCCCTGCGCCGCCATTGCCGCGGCTCGGAAAAGACGGGGAAGGGGGGGCGCCGCCATTGCCGCGGCTCTGGGAGCCAACGGGAGCCCCGCGCAGCCAGTGCTGCGGCCCGGGGAGGTGGGGGAAAGTGCGCGCCGCCATTGCCACGGCTCAGGAAGGGGGGGGGAAGTGCGCACCGCCATTGCCGCGGCTCGGGGAGCCGACGGGAGCCCCGCGCAGCCAGTGCGGCGGCTCGGGGGGGAGGCGGAGTGCTTTGTCCGCGCCCGCCACCGGCGCCACGGGCGCGGGAAAGCTCCGTCCCTGCCCGCCGCCGGCGCCACGGGTGGGGGAAAGCTCCGTCCCCGCCCGCCACCGCTGCTGTAGGAGCGGGAAAGCTCCGTCCCTGCCTGCCACCGCGGGGCAGTGCCGACCCGGGGTGACCGAGCCCAGTGGCAGCGGCGGGTGGCCCCGAGCCCAGGGGCAGCGGCGGCCGGCCCCGAGCGGCAGCACCGGGCTGGGCCACCTGGCCCCGTCAGCAGCCCCTAGCGGGCCAAGCCTGCACAGCCTTAGCTCAGCCAGTAAACCCCGCCCTCCCGCGGTTCTGTTACTAATTGCACGCGGGTCCTCGCTGCGAACGACAGAGCGGCTTATATTTGGGTGCAGCTTATTTATGGACAAAAACCGAAATATTTGCCAACACCCAGAGATGCGGCTTATACTCAGTGCGGCTTGTATTCGTGAATTTACTGTAATAGCTAATTTACATGAAACAAATCTTCTGCAATCCTCTCTCATGGAGATTGTCAGCAAGATTTCATTAATCCAGTGGGAAAAGCTCTGAAAGCAGCCCTGATGAGCTTACATGATCCAGGTTGGCTCAGAGGTGAGCAGAGGGCTCTGCAGGGCTCGAGGGCAGAGGAGAACCTACCAGTGCTGCTCTGCCTGTACCTTTACCCTCCCCAATTTACAGAAGTCCCTGGACACAGCAACCCACCCCCCAGCACAGCCACAAATTGCAAGTAAGTTTGTGTATGAACAGGGGCATAGAAAGACAGGCAGATGTCAGGTTTAAGCTAAAGCTGCAAACCTAACTTGACAAACACAGAACAGCATTGTCTGTGAAGCCATTCTCCCCTATGACATTCAGACTACGGTACCATTTCAAAACCTAAAATACATGCTATTTTCTCTTTAATGAGTCTAAATGAGAGAGACTAATATTGCCCTGACCTTTCACATGAAAAAATAAAAAAACCCTCCAAATGCACTGAACAACACCAGAGAGAAAAATGGGAATGAAGATTCACTGCTTCTGATCTTTGTGGAGTCACTGGCTTCACTTCTGCAAGATACAGAAGTAAAAATACACAAATAAAGTTATTTGTCCCTGGCTATTTCCATGTACAACTCACCTGACCTCTTACAATAAATCATCTACTGAAGTGCACTGGCCTTTCCCAGCTTTCTAATATGGGCCTGGCAGTCTAAACAAAACTGTGTCCTGGAATAACTAGGAATTGTTGCCAACGAAGCGGGAAGAGATGGAAAAAACAGGAGTAAAAAGAGAAGAAATACCTGTTGCACCAGGATCAGCTGAACTCTACCAGATTAAATTCTGAGAAAAGATACAATGACAATTTCATAAATAGCTGAAATTTGAGAAAGTGTTAGACAAAAAACTGAGCATATTCTCTACTTTTTGGGCACGCATTTTTAAAATTCACTTAAATATACATTACTGGGAACAAAATTATTTCCTGAGCCTCCTGATTATTTTTCTCCTGGTTGTCATTTACCTGAAGATCCAGATTCCAAGTTGAAACCTAGATTATGCTTTGTCATACACTTAAGATGTGCCTAAACCCATGTATTGCCATTGTTCTAGAAACTGGATATAGATGAACACATGTATACCTGTTGCTGCAGGCTCACCCTCGTAAGCAGAGCTCTGGCACAACTGCTCACAGTTCCAGATAGTGAGCACAGATCAGCTGTGTCCCACGGCTGCATGTTCCCAGTGCTGCCCAACACCCATGCAGGAAGTCCGCTCCTAGCCCAGAAGGAACTGCCTTCAAGTTCAAGTTGAAGTTTAACCTGGCTAGCCAGGGGTCTGAACACTGAACAGATCCCACAGGCACTTCCTCCAGCACTGAGCTGATACCAAAGAAGGGCTTGATCCAGGGGGAAGCCTGACCTATGCTGGAATCCTTCATTTGAAATAAGAGCCAAGCTGAAAGGGGCTTTGTCACTCATCTCTGATTCACAAGTTGGTTTCATGGGATAGATGTTAAAAAGCTACAACTTTATTCATTTTGCAGCAGCAGGAAAAAATAATAAAAAGAAACATATTCCTGATAATTTAATTTCTTTTTACCTTGGAAAATACACAAAACTTTCTGCCAGTAAATCCATGCTTATTAGAGAACTGATCCACTCTCAATCTACAACACCAGGACTTGTGTTTTGGTTGTTACAGACACATTCAAAAGCAATTTCTTTGTTGTTTCTTTATTACAAATATTTATTACAATTACTTTCCATACCTTCCTGTCACAAGCAAAAAGGCTGTGCCTAGCATTTAAATTACAGCATTCAACAACCTTGTTTACACAAATTGATACTTTATATATTAACAAGGCACGGATTAATGTAAGTGTTCACACATGAAAATATGTTGTTCAGACAGCAACAAAGGAAAAAAGTGGCAGCATATACATTTGAAATTGTTCCACCACTACACCCAATCCAACATTAGTAACATTTTTAAAGGAATGTCATATATATAAATATGTCATGTCATAGATAAACCTGAGAAGGCACTCACTGCTTTGGTGACAAGCAACAAATCTCTCCACTGGATGACTAAATGAAGTTGCAGAGATTCATGGCCTGCAAGAAGAGGACTAACTGCTGCTGAGAAAAGCTGTTTTCCACCAAGAGCTTATATGCCCTGACTCTGCAAGATGCTCAACACGGCTCGGAAGCTGGGAATGGAAGGGGTCTAGAAAATAAACTCCATAAGCAAGCCAACCATTACAAGCAGCAAACTTGAAACAATTTTAGATAGATTCTACTTATGGATAAATACTCTCTATATCACATACACCAATACCAAATTTTTCCTCCTTCCCTTAATCGGCATCCAAATATCTGACACTGGCTTTATCTTGGGCTTAATCTAGATGAGTCTAATGCTTCCTCAAGTCCATATTGCCAGTGTTCACTGTGACTCAGTTGCACCCTGTGTCCAAGCTCAGAGCAGTGAAACTGGAATTCAACAGGTTCCAAAGTAGTTGAAGGAAGGAACACGGAGCTAAGCTGTAGAGCATCACATGGGATGATGAGCAAGATAAATAATACAACTGAGAGGTTTTGCTACAGCCTGGCTTTGCCTTTAGTCTCACAATCAGCTTTGCCTACAAATGTAGAAACACATGAAACACTGAATTAGGATACAGAGGGTGAGAACAGCCACTTTCAAAGAAAAATCTTTTTTCCCAAATTATTTGATCCTTGGTCCACTTAAAGTTAATAAAGCATCACTTTGCCACAGTTGTCTTCCTGGAACACTGGGAGGCATCACAGGCTCATCACATTTTGGCTGATCTTCAGTGAGCAAAATTCCACTCAGCATTTCCTCTCCTCCTCATGGCAGGTTTCTCTCAAGGTATCTGACCTCCACCTTGCTAGGTGAGCATGAGTACTGAGGCTGAAAACTCATCAAATCTGATAAATCTGCTTTTGTCAATAAATTGCTTCTTGAAGTCCTGCTGAATTTTTCAGTGACCTCTTGTTCCTTCAATGCCTGAAAAAAATTCAAGCTTTTAAACTTTATCTTCAGTATTTTCTCCCTTCAAGTTTGCAGCTTTCTCCTACACTGCACTCAGTCTTGCTTTTTGATCTTCTGATTCTTTTTATAATTGCATCTGATAAGCCTTCATTCACCCAAACCTTCCCAAAGGTCTTTTGGGAGGCTGAACCTGAGGGATTGCCAGGCAGAAACATGTGAATACAGTCTTGAGCAGCAGTAAAGCTGTAACAGCCCATGTTTTCCAGCCTGATTGCATACGTAATTAAACATTCACTCTCACTTTCTGTTTAATGATGATGAAGAATTCCAAAGAATTCAAAGAGTTATTCTGGTTCTAATATTTTCTAATTGATTCCCTTGGGAGGTGGAAAGACTTGAACTAGGTGTTCTACCACAGCTTCATCATTATTTTGAGGTAGATAATATGCAGCTTCAGATGTACTGTTGTTCACTATAATTAATACTTCCTTTTCATTTTTTCTGCCATTAATATAACTTTCCCATAGCCTAGTTAAGTGCTCTAGCCTGTATTTATGCTATCACTGATGAGTTATTGAAAAAACCACTACAGCAGACCAACATAACTTGTCTTTTCTATAGCATTAGAATTAACTGCTGAATTCCAAAGTATCTGTATCTTCTTATTGAGTTCAAGGCCTGTCCAGATCCAGGAATGCTGGGATTAACACATCCAGTAGAGCAACATTGTCACTGCACAAGGGGTGTTAGCTTACACGTTTTTAAAGTTGTTACTCGCTTTGTCTCCAGCTTGCCTTTCAGTAGAGCAGCCCTCTCTTGGGTTATTGCTCGTATCACTTATCCAGCCCAAGCTGAAAGCCTGAACAAGCAAATCACATGCATGACCTTGCTTTCTTCACTGCACAAATGACAAGAACAAAGCCTGCCATGTTTACAGAAACGAAGTTCGCATTTATCTCTGTGATAATCTGTCATAAAGTAAGAAACACTTCATCTAACCTCACAATGCTGTTCTGCTTGACTAAACAGGTTGTCTCTTCTATGCTTTTGTCTTTATGGCATCAGCTTTCAGCCAGGTAACAATCCCTCTAGTTTATGAAATATTAACAGAGGTAAAAAAAAATAGTTCAGCTTCCTGAAGACCAAACTGTATAGAAGTTCAGGTGAGGGGGATGGAGCAGCCATCATCAGAAGCACACAGCCAGCAGGACCTTGACTTTCTCTGACCCATGAATCATGTTCTACTTTAAATTCAGTCCTGTGGGAGCATTTTGTACAAACTCCTATTAAGGTGTGATAGTTAGGACTCTGGACATCAGTTTGCTTTTTAAATTTTAATCTTAATATTCTAATCTTTTAATCGATTTTCAGAGGGTAAAGACAGGCCCAAGATCTGTCACTTTCATAGTAAAAGACATACTGAAAGGAAGACAGGAGCAGCCACTGCATATGACAGATGCTGACAAACCTTCATGCTGGTGGCATAAGGATGCAACACAGACATGCACACTAGGACTGTACCAGCCAGCCTTCCTGGTCTTGTTGGATCCCACTGGCATCTTCTCAGGCATAATTAGGCAGCAAGCAGCCTAGACCTGCATTTTCAAATGATCCATCATGAACCCAATATTCACCAAGCGTCTTGGTTCTAGAATCCAGTTGAAAATTACTGAAAAGCAAATCTCAAGGTGCTCACTCATATGAAACAGTAACAAATATTTCAGACTAGTAGAAGCTGAGGAATAACAAAACCCAACAGTGATTCAGTGCAGCTCAGGCGCATTATCAACCTCCAAAACAAAGCAAGTTGCATATCCAGCCATCGCTGAATTACCCCTTAAAAAAACCAAAACCCCAAAACATCAGACCTACAGAAAATTTTGCCTACCTGAGTAACTGCAAACAGATCTTCAGGACTTGCAAAACAAGGTAGAAGCAAACCGCAAAGCCAACAGAGTACAACTAACAACTAACTACAGTAATTTCACGACCATAAGGCACAGGGGACTATAAGGTGCACCTCCTGGGAGTCCGCAAAATTCGCAACTTTGTAAATCATATAAGGCGCACCGGACTATAGGGCACACTTTTTTTTTGCAGCGAGGCTCCGCCCCCATCTCTCCCCACGCGGTTGCTGGACGAGGCCCCACCTCAACCTGGCAGCCATGGGCCCCTGGGCCCACCTGTACCTGGCAGGGGCAGTGCTGCGGGCCCCCGGGTCTGCCTTCACCCGGCAGCCATGGGCCCCCGGGCCCACCTGGAACCGACAGGGGTGGTGCCGCGGGCCCCGGGGTCCGCCTCCACCCAGCAGCCATGGGCCCCCGGGCCCACCTCCACCCGGCTGCTGCGGCACTGCCGGCTCCCCCCGCGGCTCACGGCTCACACTTCCGGGGTGGCAAATGTCGCAACTTTGTACATCATATAAGGCACACCCGACTATATGGCGCACTTCCGGGTTCAGGGGAAAATTTTAGTCAAAAGGGTGCACCTTATAGTCGTGAAATTACTGTAATCGTATCTCAGAGTGACGTCTAAGCAAAAAAATCTGGAAATTCATCAGTTCTGAGAATGCTGGTAGCCAAAAAGAGTGGGCAATGCAAATTTTATCCTGTATTTACATTAGAGACTTTTGACAATACAATTAGCTTGAGTGTATGGTCATACTTTTGTGGGTGAAATATCAACAGAAACCACCTCGCAGTCTTAGACAAGGACTCTGAAATGTGCTGTGTTCTTCCTTGCTGGAATTACTGCATCTCATTATTCTCAGGAGCGCAGAATTTATCAGTAAAACATACCAATTTGCCGCAGCTAATGCAGGGGCATTTCTCAAAATCAGTCATATTTGCAAACAGTATGTGAATTTAGCTAGCAATACAAAAAATTTTACCCAAGATACTGCAACATATTGCTAATGTCCTATTAATAAATATCCTGACATGATACTTTATTTTATTTCCTAAATTTAGTCCTTGTTGGTACACGATTAAATGCTGTGCACATACAGAAACAGTGGAACAGCACAGGATATTGCTGATATATTTATCTCAGAATAACTCTCGATAGAAATCAAAACACTTTAGAACCAGAATGACAATGACAAAAGCTATAGCACTCATATTTGATATGGTAACTCAGCATAAAATTTAGGAGAACTCACACTACTCAGCCCACAGCCTAGCTGCAAACTGTAGCCACAGCTCTTCTATAGGCATTTCTGTCCTTCATCCCTTCACCTCAAACTCCCCTCTCCTTTCTGGCCATGGATATTCCTGCAGCAAGGCTCTCCAAGGCACTGTACAGTTGCAGTGGTCTAACATGAGTGCAGTGTACAAGGATGGCCGTGGGCCCCGGTACAGCTGGAATATTATTTTTGTGTACCTTATTCTCTGCAACTATCAAAACGTCAGCTCAAAATTGCATGGCAGTATTTCAATTCATTTTTAGTTCTATGGAAGATGATTGAGGCTTTTTAAAAGTTTACTTGATATCAAAACAGCCTAGAAAGATCAAATGCAATTAAAATCTTCTTGTGGTTATTAGAAATTTAATCACCAGCAGCCAGTGAAGGAAGCTGCAAATAATACCTTCACTGCCATCAGAAAAACAACTCAGTTGCTACTGGCACATAGAGCTGGGCCCATGTATGATAATGTCTGTATTTTAACAAGTACTTTACAAGTTACTTGTTGTGGCTATAAGCACATGGAGATATCATCAGCTGCCCAGAAGTACACTATAAAACACAAGAAACAAACTATGTCTAACTTCTAACATTTATTTATGTATTTCCAGAGAATTCTTCATCAGGTGTTTGTGCTCAAAACAAAGTTTTCAACTTGCATAGAAATTACCGTAACTGATGCTACTCCAGACAGGGGTTTGCAACAAGCCTTACATGTTACATGGGCATGACATATCTCTCTAATTCCTCTTTCATAATAAAGATTGAAAGGTGACTACATGGGCCTCATTATTGTTTTCAAGTTATCTAGAAACATTTCTAGTAAAGTAGTAACTCAATGAAGACAGAAATCAAACATTTGTTATGCTTTTTTCTTTTGTAAGAAGAAAGGAAAACATAACCAGTCATTGCACCATGTAAGCTTCAGTAGACAAAAAACAAGCTCCATAGGCAGTACATGAATGAAGCACGTCAGGCTGTATTACCCAACCATTATAAAATACAGGTTACATTTCCCTCTCCACCCTAGATTTTTATGTGAGCTTGCAGAGCCTAGGTACTGCCTTTCAGCATCAGTTAACAACCTGTTCAGAAAAGGATATTTTCAAGAACAGTTCCCAGAATTAGTGGCTTTTTCATCATTGTAACACATAGAAATAGAGAACTTAAACTGCAGTGAGATACCCAGTGACAGCGTTTCTGTCTCCAAACTTTCTTCTCTCTCTTCAGTGTTACATGTGATAACCTTCCTTCAGAAATACCTTCTTTCCTAGACTGAAACAGTTCTTAGTAGATACTCCTCTTGTTTTCCCATGGTCACTGATAACCTGAATTTCTCTCTTCAGCGTGGTTCCAGTGCCTTCCAATCCAATACCACCTGCAAGTTTCATTAATGTCCTGTGTAACACATCTTCCCAATCAGCAATGGGAAGCCCTGCAATTGATTCTGGCAGCTCTTCCACCACACCACCCTGTCTTCCCATGGCATTGGGCTCCCTTTGTGTCCCATCTTTCAGACAGCCAGTCACACTGTCATGGTCCTACTTTAGGCCAACTGTGACTTTTAATGGAAATCTAAATAAGGAAATATCAACTGAATTATTACAATCCAAATCTATCACATTAGATGCATTCTCTTAATCCACAGAAGCATTCACAATAATAGAGTAAAAGTAAATTGGTCAAGATTATTTATCGATAAAACCTTGAGACAGAGCACTGGAGAGAATGTTAAAGAGGTGTCTGAAGACAGGAAATTTTTTCTTAAATGCAGTGCAATCCAGCAAAACTACTTCAACATCGATCGCACAATCAGCTATGCCACACTAATTACCATTTGAAATAGAGAAATAAGAGGGAGACAAGTGTTGCTAGTCAGACCACTATGTGGAGATTCAGGGTGGATCAGGGGAAATTGCTCCTCTGGTTCAAGCAGTGAGCATAGCACCCAGTGCAGAGGCTACTGAACAGGCTTTGGTGATGGAAAGTCCAGAGCAAGTAACTTCCCAATTCATTACTTGTACAGTAATGACAAGCCAAACAAAATTATACAAAAAACAACAAAAAAAAAACCACCAACAAAAATTATTAAAAAATTATAAAAAGCAATTACCACTTACTGAAGGTGCTCCAGGTGCACTTATGGCAGAATGCACACGATACAAGGCTTCAACATTTTTATAAGTTTAACAAATTAGAATAATTGACAAGAATCCCCAATTAAAAGTACAGTTAATAAATAATTCCCCTTTTTGATTCAGCCCCCTACTGAAGCCTCCCCCTTGCTTATTGCCCCACATTGTTTATGTCTAAGTACATGGAAAACTGAAATGGCCTTGGTTCACTGAAGAAGCAAGATTAGAACAGGATTCTAGCAACGTGTTTGTCTAACAGGGTAGGAGAAGTACTGGAACTAAGAAATTATACAATAATACTCTACAGACCTATGCATACATTAAAAATACATAAAAACCAAAAATCTTTCGGCATCAAGATTAGTCAAGTAAGCCCATGATTACAGGCAAATGAAAAATTTCCAGCACTGCAGTACAAGAGTACACATACTGCAGGGCAATGTATTTTCTCTTGTTTCTCCCCTTGCAATTCCCACATCAACAATGAAGCAGAAAAAAATTTATAAGTTCTGTCTGACTTCACATGCACACACATACGTCCACACCTCCACTTCAGCCAGGACAGACAAGCAGTGTATTTTGTTCGAGAGACCAAGTCACATTACATGAAGAATGGTAAGACAGATAAATCTAAGTCTGATGTTTGGCACACGAAAGAGACAAGCTAAAAGGAAAAAAAATCAGCTGTAATTACAGGAAGGTTTCTAATGGGCTGCATTGAGAGCACACAAGTAGATAACCCCGCCACAGAGGGAGGCATGTGCCTTCTCATGTCCCCACAGGCCTGGCTGCATGCAAAAGAATGAATGAATCTTGCCTTACCTACAAGCCATCAACCTGTTTCCTTTCTAGAAGAACAACAGAATGATAAAGAATATGGTAGTTTATCCTCTCTCAACTGCACTGGCTCACAGGAAGCCAGAACTCCTTCTCCAATGTGTGTTCACCGAGTTTTTAATCAAAACCTCTCCCTGCCCCCAAACTAGCTAGCTGCCAAAGAGTAGGGAAAAAGCTTCATTAAACATAAAAGGAGCTCTTCAAAACCCTTTTTAGAAGGAAAAAATGCTGAAGCCCGTTCAAAAGGTTCTTCTCCAAAACAGCGATCATCAGAGGCAAGTGCACAGTTAATTATTCATTGATAAAACGTCATCTCCAGATGGATGCTGACCACTTAACACAGCTCCTAGCATGCTGTTCATCAAACATATGGCTCCTCTGACCTCAATTACTATGGCTCTCATATAAGTTACTTCTGAGAAACTATTCCAAAGTTCTGATGGAGCTGTGAACAAAGGGTTGGAGTAATGGAAGTTCAGATTTATATAATCCTTTGAATAGCCAAAGTGACCTTATAAAGTCAGGAAAATAAATTTCAGAACATACCAAAATGTTCATGCAAAGTTTTGAGCATCTTTGCAACTCTTACATCGACACAAGTAGTTCTGCTATTTGTTTCAGGCAATAAAATGTGAAATAACTAGACAAAAATACTTGATATGCTTTGTGATACAAGTAAACTTAATAGACTTTTTCTTCAGAAAAATCTGATCCACTGTGGTCAGAGCTTTTGTCTGGAGTATGAGCTTTTAAATAAATTAATACTAAAATTCATAAATAGATAATCTCTTGCTGAAACACACATCTCTTTAAAAAAAAATCAAACTTTTTTTCTTCACTTGATTTACAAAACCAAAAGAGAGCTGTATATACACAAATATTTATAAATGAGCATTCACATAAGTTGCACAAATAGACTGAGAAACAGTTTGGCCACATGACATAATACCAGTAATAGTGCCGTATCTGCAATTCAATTTCATTTTCCCAAGTCTCTTCCCTGCACTTACAGATCAGAACAGATTCTTTGCAAAGTGCCTAGCACACTGCAGCAAGACGTGCAGGGTCCAATCAACACCATTAAGGCAAACTAGAAAGTGTACCTTTTTTCATTAGTCTCTGCTGTGTACATTTCTGGCATATGGAACAGACTTAACTCCCACGCCCTGCAGAAGGGGTTCCAGGCCCTTGTTCTGCCTCTGTTCACGCACTCGCAGGCACGCTCATTTAAGGGTCTTTCTGACCCTCTGACTGTTTTTCATAGAGGTCTTGACATTCAATTCACAAAGTGGCTCAAACTTTTTCACAGCTGGGGACAAAACCTGCTTCTAATTCCCTACACCTTGCCCTCAAGCTTTATTTCCCCCCATTTTCTTGCAACAAGGTAATATTATCACCTCTCTCACACGAACCTTTGCACATCCACCCCCACTTACTTGCTGATGTGAGGAGCAATGAAGCACTATGAAGAAATACGTGGTTATTGCATCCGTTCCTTAATGGCACACTGAGTAAACCCGCAGGGAGATGGCCAGCAGCTTCCACGTGCTCAGGAGACACCGTGGGCAACTGTGCCCACCCCGTCCGGTCCGGCAGCCCTGTCCGGTCCGACAGCCCCGTCTGGTCCCACAGCCCTATCCAGTCCGACAGCCCCGTCCAGTCCGACAGCCCCACGGATCCGCACTGCGGGCAGCCCGTCCATCAGCCGGGGTCAGTTTTCAGTATTCATCCAGCCCTAACCAGGTGAGCCTGGTGCTCTCTGCTATTTACACATCTGACTTGCTTTTATTTATTTTTTTTCGGAAATACACAGTGGGCTCTGACTCTGAGAGTCAGAAAAACTTAAAACAGCAATGGCGCTGATGTGAAATGGTGCAACTTCACTTTTGTGAGGTCCATGTGTTTGAATCAAAACTTTAAAAATTACTCACCGTAGCTACAGAAGAGAACAGCGCGCAGTCCCTTAAAATACATGCCTCAACAAGCAAAGAGATGAGAGAACATTACTGCTTACAAATGCCACTCCTTAAACATATCCACAGAGAGAGATCAGTCTTCCAAGTCTGAAAGAGTTGTGACAAACACCACAGCCAGAAAGAACATTTGGGGAAAAACATGAAAATGCAGAAAAAAAATAAGACAACTAAGACCTCTTAGGTTGCTGGGAAATTCTGAATGAGAACTAGGATGTAAAAATTGCTTCTGTGTATTCCAGTTAAATAATCCCACTTGTCTCCCTGTAACTACTGTTTCCATATTTCATTGTACAGTAATTTCACTACTATAAGGCGCACACTTTTGACTAAAACTTTGGTCTGACCCGGAAGTGCGCCTTATAATCCACATGCGCCTTACATATGGACAAAGTTCAGAAATTTGCCAACCCGGAAGTGGGAGCCACGGCCACCCCAGGCCAGCACCCCTGGCGCCGCAGGAGCCCCAGGCACGGGGCTCCCGCGGCGCTGGGGCTGCCATGGCTCGGGGCGGCCACAGTTCCCACTTCCAGGTTGGTTCGGGGTGGCCGCGCCTCCTGCTTCCAGGTTGGCTCAGAGTGGCTGGGGTCCCACCGTGTTGGGGCGGCACGGGGCTCCCGGAGCAGTACCAGACTCCCAGATCGCTGGGGCGGCGCAGGGCTCCCGGAGTGGCACGGGACTCCCGGAGTGCCAGGGCAGTCGCAGTTCCCACTTCCGGGTTGGCTTGGGGTGGCCATGGCTCCTACTTCCAGATTGGCTTGGGGCGGCGTGGGGCTCGCAGAGTGGTAGGGGGCTCCTGGAGCATGGGGGTGGCGCAGGGCTCCCGGAGCAGCACCGGACTCCTGGAGTGCAGGGGTGGTGCGGAGCTCCCAGAGTGGCACTGGACTCCCAGAGTGCGGGGCCCCCGGAGAGCCGGTGCAGCCGCAGCTCCCACTTCCAGGTTGGCTTGGGGTGGCTGTGGCTCCTACTTCCGGATTGGCTCAGGGTGGCTGGGGCTCCCGCAGTGCCGGAGTGGCCTGGGGCTCCCAGAGCAGCATGGGGCTCCTGGAGTGCGGAGGTGTCACGTGGCTCCCAGAGCGGCACGGGGCTCCTGGAGTGCAGAGGCAGCGTGGGGATGGAGGGACTGGGCAGCTGCAGAAGCCCCTGCGGCCACCCTGAGCCAACCCGGAAATGCGAGCCGTGGCCGTGCCACAGCAGCCCCAAGCCGCCTCAAGCCGCAGGCAGCCGTGGGCAGCCCTGAGCCACCTCAAACTGAGGTGGCCCTGAGCCGACCCGAACCACTGCGAGCCGCGGTAGCTCCAAGGCGTGGCAGTCCCGAGCCGCACCATGCCAGCCGGCGCCAGGGGTGGGTGAGAGTGCCGGGGCCCGCATACGGGGAGGGGACTTGGGGCTGCATTTAAAGGCTACATCAAACTGTGAAAAATGTTCGCACACTGAGTACCTGCCAGTAAACCCCGCGATCGTGATTCCATTACTAATTTGTTACTTTGTTGCACACAGTGCAGATCCTCGCTGCAAAAAAAAAGTGCGCCTTATAGTCCGGTGCACTTATATAATGTACAAAGTTGCAAAATTTGCTGACTCCCAGAGGTGCGCCTTATAATCCAGTGTGTCTTTTAGTCGTGAGATTACTGTATTTTAATTTTTAATAGGAAAAAAGCATTTAGAGCACTACAACTTCAAAGAAAACAGAACCAATGCAGGACTGCATGCTTCACTATTTCCACGGGCACAGAGTTCGACCACGTCAGTTATTGTATTAAACACCATAATTTACAGTAAAAAAAAAAATTAAATGCCCAGACGACTTTTGTTAAACAGTTTTACTCTATCTTTTCAAAACATCATTAAAATATAATTTTGGGTTTTTTCTTGCTAATTTGGAACTTCAAAATGAATATAATAGTAGCACTGAAATAAAGATGTTGATATCAGTAAGTTTTGTCTTCATAGATGTATAATTTAAATTGTCAGACTTCTGTAACATTTATGCTATAAAACAGTCAATAATAGTTGTGTCCCTCAAGACATCTAAAATTTTGTTTCATTGTCTTTTTATTTTTGTCTCATTTCATTTTCTGCAATATAATCATAGTTCAGTGACTTCATCTGCAAAAATGAGTATCAGTTCCTTAATCACCCTGTTACCTTATTGGTGTCTCATTTGAATACATGGATTCCCAAAAATTTAAATCATATTTACAATTTCTTCACAAAAATTGCATAGTGAACTGAAAGCAGCATAGTCCCTGCACTTTCTGAAAAAGCAAAAATGATAAATTATTATAAGTTACCATATGAAAAAGAGAGGATGTTTGCAGACAATGCTCTGTGTCCTCAGAGGAAAGAAACAGCACTGAAGAGCTACATGTTTTTTTCTGCCACATGATGCTACACTGTGCACAAAAGCAACCTTCCCAAACAGAATAAGACCAAAGGAGTCATTATGAAAGGCTCATAAAATTGAATGAGACAAACGTATGTACCTGTTATTCCTTTGAGATAATTTTCAATTTCTATCAGTCCATATTCCTAATTTGCATGTCCAGTCTACATCCCCAAAACGTACATATAAAAACTGGGCAAACATGTCATTCCATGCCATCAGGGCACACAAATGCAGTTTGTGCATGTTAATTACATTTTTATAGTTTCAGAAAATCGACACACTAAAGGGAAAATTATGTATCTCCAGGCAAGTAAAAAGTCACCAGGAACAAATACATTATAATGCAACTAGCTTTAGAAACAAGGGGATCTTACAAAGATTATTACGTTAAAAAGAATCCCTATCTGAACTAAGACCACTGTATTACAGTAATTTCACGACTATAAGGCGCACCCTTTTGACTAAAATTTTCCCCGGAACCCGGAAGTGCGCCTTATAATCCACATGCGCCTTATCTGATGGACAAAGTTCAAAAAAATTTGCCTACCTGGAAGTGAGAGCTGCAAGCCACGGGGGGAGCCAGCAGGGCCATGGCTGCCAGGTGGAGGCGAGTGGAGCAGCGGTGGGTACGCCCTGGCCCCGTGGAGGCGGAGCCACCCCTCCAGAGGCACGCCCCAGCCCTGTGGAGGCAGCACGGCCCCTACATAGGCACACCCGGCCCCGTGGAGGCGGAGCCACCCCTCCAGAGGCACCCCCCAGCCCCGTGGAGGCAGCACGGCCCATCCAGAGGCGCCCCCCAGCCCCATGGAGGAGGCACGGCCCCTCTACAGGCACGCCCTGGCCCCGTGAAGGCAGCACGGCCCCTACACAGGCACCCCCCGGCCCTGTGGAGGCGGCACGGCCCCTACACAGGCACCCCCCAGCCCCGTGGAGGCGGCACGGCCCCTCCAGAGGCACGTCCTGGCCCCATGGAGGCGGAGCTGCCCCTCCAGAGGCATGCCCTGGCCCTGTGGAGGCGGCACAGCCCCTACACAGGCACCCCCCGGCCCTGGTGAGGCGGCACGGAGGGGCGGCAGCCACAGCCTGGCCCCGGTGAGGCGGCACGGAGCAGCTGCGGGCATGCCCCGGCCCCACCGGCTACAGGCGGGCCTGGGGGCCCGCAGCACCGCCCCTGCCAGGTACAGGCGGGCCTGGGGGCCAATGGCTGCCGAGTTGAGGCGGGGCCTTGTCCAGCAACTGCCTTGCTGCAAAAAAAAGTGCACCTTATAGTCCGGTGCGCCTTATCTGATCTACAAAGTTGTGAATTTTGCCGCCTCCCGGGGGATGCGCCTTATAGTCCAGTGCGCCTTATGGTCGTGAAATTACTGTAAGTTGAATGCTAATATTCAATTTCTACATTGGCACTACTTGAAAATGTGGCCATGTCTTGATCTTACTATTGCTCTCCTAAATCCACTGACACCAAAGGAGTTAGCCTGGATTTTCACCCAAGGAATAGTAATTTTGACCCTTACTTATGACAGTTTTGTTGGAAGACATGCCTGGTAGATCTCTCTCTCTCTCTGTCACTTATTATACTATTTCTTTTTTAGGGATACCGTGTAAAATCCCACCAGTCTAAATTTCAGAGAATTCTCCTCCTGTTAGGGGAGGAGAAGACCTTACACATGTTAGTATAATTTCTACACAAAGCAAAGGATTTCATTTATCAAAGGTGAGGTAATGTTCCTCTTGCAAAGTCAGCACCTCAAATGTAATTTTACAGAAGCATTTAAAGTCAAGAACAAGTGAATTTAATTCTTCTCCTAGGAGACAGTGGCACTCTTAAATATATGCACAGGCATTTGGGTTGTATAAGTTCACTAGAATAACAATCATTAATGAATACTAATTTGCAGTTTACTTTCATTTTTCCTGTGCCTTTGGCATTCAGCCCTGTAGGGTGTGACTGCACCACTAATGCCAGGGGAAAGCGCTAGACAGTGCCTTGTGCTGAATCGATGAATCCTGTCCGGTTCCTCATCCTACAAACTCATCTACACCCTCAGTTTGCACAGCATGACACAGAACAAACATTGAAAGCTATAAACCAAGTCTTAGGAGACTTTTGCACAAAATTCTGAGATTTATAAGTACAGTGATTTCACGAATACAAGCCGCACTGAGTATAAGCCGTATCTCTGGGTGTTGGCAAATATTTCATTCTTTGTCCATAAATAAGCCGCACCTGAATATAAGCCGCTCTGTCGTTCTCAGCGAGGACCCGCGTGCAACAAAGTTACCAAATAGTAACGGAACCGCAGCAGGGCGGGGTTTACTGGCTCAACTAAGGCTGTGCAGGCTCGGCCCGCTAGGTGCTGCTGACGGGGCCGGGTGGCCCAGCTCGGTGGGGTCACTCGGCGGGGCCTCTCGGGGCTGGCGGCCGCCTCTGGGGTCGCTTGCCCCGGCCCCGCTCCCGGCGCGGTGGCGGCGGGCGAGCGCGGAGCCCGCGGAGCCCGCTCCCGGCGCAGCGGCGGTGGCGGACGAGCGCGGAGCCCGCGGAGCCCGCTCCCGGCGCGGTGGCGGCGGGCGGCGGCGGAGAGCAGGGGCGGACCCCCTGCCTCCTTCCCGAGCCGTGGGGATGTCAGCACAGAGCCCCCTGCCTCTCCCCCGCCTGAAGTAGGGAGCTCCCCTGCCTCCCTCCCTCCCCCCACGCTGCCGGCGCTGAGCTGGCCCCACCTGCCGTGCAACACATTAACCAATTTGTAACAATCGCGAAATCCTGGGTTTTACTGGCAGGCGCTCGGCTCGGCACCCTGGCTGGCACTTCTGGGGTTGTAAACGTCAGAAAATTATTCACATATTAGCCGCTCCTGAATATTGGCCGCATTTCCGGTTTGAGAGCAAAATTTTAGTCAAAATGGTGCGGCTTGTATTCGTGAAATTACTGTAAGCCTTTTTAACATTCCAGTTCCTGCCAAGCAAATAGATGATGATACACAAACTTGAAGCAAAAGTCAAGCTGGCAAAATTTAAAGAGGAGTGGGAAAGATCTGTGAGAGCTAGACTCACTGCCTAAGGGGCTTCACACTGATGGCAAAAGTAGCTTAAAATTTACTGAAGTACAGTAGGAGCTGCATGGCAGCAGTGACTTCAGGTTTGGATCAATCACCCCCCTTCAAAACTTGCATGGGGACTGCCAGCCCAGTAGGCTAACCCCTGGGTATAGTTAAATGACTTGCCATTGCATTTTCGAGGAAAACACCACTGTTCCATTCCAATACATCTCAGTAACTTTGGGGTTATTTTCAGCTTTCTATAAACGCAGCTGTTTCTGAAGGTGCTGGATCCCTGTGGTCCTTAATGCCAGTGGCAGCATCTCAGACCTCTGTGTTTCCAGTCACTGCTGAAGATCACCAGCACCCAATGTGAGCAAGTTCACAGGGAAGGACAAGAAATAAGGAAAGATGGCTCTAATCCCAAAGCGTACTGACACAATAATTAGTTGGAGACAGGGAAGGGTACCCCAAAACCAGAAGGGAATACATGTGCACATGTCAAAGGAAGAAACCCTGATGCCTGCTTATGCATATGGGAGTTATAAAATGGTATTTTGTCCAAGATTAACTTGCCTAATTAAAATTAGATTTCTCATCACTCTCTTCCTATTCCTTTCCCTTGTGGCAGTGCTGCACCAGATCCTGACTCCATCTTGGTGCTGAGACTAATTTGATTGGAAATCTTCTCATTAAATCAGACAATAACTGCCCATCTTTCTTTATCACAGAATAAGCATTCAGAGGAGGCCAGATGTCAGCAACAATTTAAATGTTACCTTACACTGAGATATCTCACCAGTAGATGTCCAGATATGTAAAGATGCATTTTGAGAGTATGATCACATAAATCTCTTTTCAAATGCAGTACTAAATCTGATATTAAGGTACCAAAATGAGGATTCAAACACAAAACTAGCTCTTTTCACATGCAGGAGTATCCAGTCAGGAATTACCCCAAAGTGTCCTTATATTTTAAAACGGTAGATATTCTAAACCTGATAGCAAGTACAAAAACATAACTCATTGGCTTCTTGGTCTGAAACATCAGTGAAAATATCTAATATAGAAGGTAGTTTTCAAAAGTGAACTGATTATAAGAGAACCTGCAAAAAGATGAGCTGTTCTCTTATGTGTAGGATGACTTTTGTGAAAAATTCCCTTTTTTGCCCCACTGCAAATTAAAGAAGTTTCACTAGAAGACTGCACACTTACCATAACAGGCTGAATTGGTGTGAACTTTTGCAGCAGTAGCATCTCACGTGCAAGACTTTGTGAACAAAAGTGCATGTACAGACATGCAGAAAGCCTGTAAACCACTGAAAATGTTTAAAACCCGCTTGAGTTCCCTGATTCAGTACATCTACTTTAGGGGCCTAAATACAGAGAACTTAAGACCAGAGTCAAGACATTCCACTGTGATTTTTGTAGTCCTACACAGATTTCAAAGTTATTCTTCAAAATTACCAATTTGTCATTTAAGCCCCAAATACTGCTAATAGCAGATTATACATTAAATGGCTCTAACAGGTCTAACTCCCACACAGTGAACACTGCAACACAGAATGGGAACCCTGGGGAAATGTGATTCCCAGGAAAGAAAGTTTAGATTGTGAAGCTGCACGAAGAAAGAGAATAACCAATCATTTGAACATGGAATAATATTTTCTCCCAACAAAAGTCTGCTTGGAGAGTCGCCTACCAGAATGAGGTAGGGGATTAACCTATATCCCCTCATTTCCTACTTTGGCGTGGCTCTTTTTTCCTTTGCTCACTGTCAGTGTGGAAATTCAGGGCACCAATAAGCAGAACCAAAAAAATCCAAATTGTGCTGGAGATTTGCTACTGTGCTAATTCTGAATCATTCCCGATTCTTTTCATCTTCAATGTTGCTTTCACAGCATGCAGTTAAAGCTATTTATCTTCCTGGTTTCGCTACGATGCCTCATAAATAAGCACATGCCTTCATATCTTCCATATCTGTTTCCCGTGGTAATTATTTTGAGACAGACTGGACTGACGCTATTATCAGTCCTTTATTAAAAACTCTACATGCCTTCTCTCAGTGAACTTCTTTCATGCAACTCTGACTCCTTTCCTCACAGGCAGCTCTACACCCCTTCTTCTCTCTGAAAGTTTCCTTCTGCATGACTGGCTAACCCCAAGTTGTCCCTTACCCAGCCACCTAACCCTGTCTGTCCCTCACACGTCTTCTTACCTTATCTTTCCCTCACACAGCATCTTCTTACCTTGTCTGTCCCTTGCATGGCCGCATGTCCCCTACTCCTCACAGCACAGCCAGCATACTCCATCCTGAACTGCAGCACACTCTGGAACCCCAGCTCCAACTTACTTTTGACTAGCTAACCCACTCTTTTATAACACCCATCCTCATTGGGCATGCAAGGCTATCTCCGCTTATCGACAATCAGTACAGCTATAATTCATTGAGGAAAATTACCTTGTGCACTGTCCTTACAAACTATCTTCCCACGGTTTCTTACTGCCTTCTGTTCCAATTCCCTGTTCTCTACCACTCCTGTCACACTATACACTTTTTAAAATATTTTTAGCAAATGAGAATTATACAGTAGAATTATACTACTCATAAAATCTTAGCATAGAAACATGGTTGTAAAAAGCCACCCTGGGCTATTCTACTTCTATTGTGCAAAACTATTCCCTGAAGAATTATCTCTATCAATCTTTTTTTTTCCACCCCAGAAAAAATGTAATTTCTAAAAATATTATGCGAATAACTGCAAAACTATTCATAGTTATTACATACTATACAATATGAAAATAGGAGTATCTGCACTGGAAATCTGCAGTTATCTATGGCAGCACGTGAGTCACTACAGCCTTTCCCTCCATGCACCACAATTGCCACAGCTCAAAGTTATATTAAAGTACCTAGAAAATATTAATAAGGCAAGAGAGCTTTTGAAATAAGACTTTGGGCATACCTATTTTCCCCATATGAAAGAGAGGATGAACAATTTTGTGTTAAAAGTATTTGCAGAAGTATAAGGAGCATATGTTACTGTGCCTCCCCAGGCTCTTCACTGGACTCTTACCAGAGTACTTTCTACTGGTAATTTGTAATAGTAAATTATTTTATTTAGTTCAAAAGCTCTGAGAAGACTTATGTCCCAGGTTTGCATAAAAGCTGCTTCCCTTCCAAGATGTCTCCAGTTTTGGTGTGTTCCACTTGGGAGGCAAAAATAAATGATTGCAGAGCATATAGTTCTGCTAGTGAAACTGCACTCACTCTGTGGGCATCTGCCTTAAACTGTGCCGTACAAATGCCTACCACAAACTCCTGCAGTAAAATTTTTAAACTCCATTCCGAGTTGCAAGCAGAGCCCTTACCAATAAATATAACATTTTTTCAGCAATTACCTTCCTTTGCTGAGTGTTCAGAGGACTCAAACAACTGTTCATCTCAAAACAATCATTTTGGAAGATTTTGAATTTGAGTTTGCTAAATGTGCCAAGTATAATGAATACTTGGGCATACAAATAGTGCTGTGAGCTATCAAGAGCCCCTGCGCTACAAAAGGAGAAAAGATACAAACTCCAGAATTGTCTTCACTGTTCACCAGAGTCTTTTAGCTGTCTCTTTTCTTTAGAATGATGACATCTTTGTTAGTGAGAGGAAACAGAAGACTTTTGGAGTAATTAACTGCCTTCAAGAAGAGATGTCATGACCTCAAGGAGGATAAAAGCCGCAGAGAGCTCCCAGCAGGTAAAATATGCTCCACAACACAAACAAAAGCCCATTCTCAGGCTCCTCATTTACTACATGCTGATGACGGTTTACACTGTATTGTCTCAGATATAGACCTTGCTCTTGCCACAATGGAAGTTTATGGTGTATATTATGGAAGACAGAGGATCACTACAAACTACAGAAATACCCCAGTGATCATTCCAAACAGAGATCATTCCAAAGGCAAAGATTTCCCATTTCTGTCAGGAGGACAAAATAAAAGCAAGGATCTCCTATTAGTCACCAACAGACCTTTTCAATATAATGAAAAATGTACCACTAATAGTTTAATCATCTAGTTCATCAATGCTTTCATCTTGGATGAGTTAGACTGTAACAAGGCACACATTCAAACAGGTTGAGCTGTCATGTATCTAAACTCCCTCTTTAAATGTCAAGTCTCCTAAAGTCTCTCAGTTTGGGGTGAAACCACTCAAAATAATCCAGCAGGGTACTGCCTTTTGTAACTGTCCCAGTCTTAAGTTCAAATCAATCCATTTGTTACCTTTTAGAAACAGTGAAGCAAATAGACCTAGTAGACATGAACTGATCAATAACTGAAGTCAGAATCTGTTGATATGGAGGAAAGAAACCAGCTCCCACTTCTTCAGGTGGACAGCCTTTTTCACTTCATTTCTACAACAAATTATCGAACTCCCTATACTCCATGTCCAGAGAGCCTTAGCACCTTAAAGCAGGCAGTAGCAGTCATGCATATAACCCAAGCCCAGGGTGGAAGAGCTGCTCCATAGCTACATGGCTGCAAATGAAAACCCTTTAATACAACTTTAGGAAAGAAAGGCAATAAATCTTAGTTGTCAATAGCAGCAAGTATCTTGAAAACCCAACCTATTGCTTTAATGACAGCTTTGTGTGAATTGCAGTAAGAAAGCATCTTCCACAAACATTTTCCTTCCAGTGACAAAGCCCAGTTTGCAACACCACATTTGTTCTCTAATCAAAGGCAAGAAAGAGTTTATCCCCAATGTCAAAGCTGAACTAAGCCAGCCTTTTTTTAAAAAAAAAAAAAGAAAAAAGAAATGAGATTGTTAAAATCCTTTTACTCTTACTTATTGAAGATTTCAAAAAGGGAATTTTGCCTTCACATTTTGCCCAGCACTTTCCTGAGATTTACAACACCTAGTCTCTTTCCTGGTACACATCTAAAAGGAAAGACAGAGTCCACAAGGAGACAACAATTTACAATGTTTTTATCTTTGTGCTGTCATGCCCTAGTGCCTCTTGTGCCCCTGATATTTGAAGTCTTTCCTGATTTTACCACAGAACACCTGGCTACACCTGAGGTATTGCACTACACCCTGTAGTGTTTCTGTAGATAGGTGCTATGCTGTTGAAATCCTGTAAAATGGAAATTAAAATGAAACCTAAAATCTTGGAAGGAGACATGCAAACATTGCTATGCTTTGAAACATCATTAAGTCAGCCAGTGTCTCTGTATTAAATATGATCAGAGAATGTTATGCATATGACAGATTTCAATACTGAAGGCTTTTACTGCTGGTCTGCATTATTGATATGCATTAATAACAGGGAGGTAAAGAAGAAATCTTAACATTTCCTTTAAAAATTGAAAAAAGGAAAAAAAGAATTTGAGGTATAAATGACCAGGCTAGAAGACATCTGTCCTTATGCAGATGATTTTTTGGGCAATCACTAAGAAAACCACTCAGGCTGCACTGCAGACTACACCATCAACAGCATTAAGAACTCTATACTCAGCTGAGGCATCCTCACAACTCTGCTCTATTAAAGGGAATTATAAATTTGCAACCCGGTAGTTTTCATCCAAGTTATAAACATTCAGAAAAAAATCTCATCTTGTACACCCTCAGTAGAGACTAGTTACGATTAATTAATTCCTGTGTTTATGTGTTTTTACACACCAGGTGTCTTGGTGAGCTATTCAAGCACTCCCCAACAGGACATTTTCTGGCAAGTTCCTTACAGAGACTGGACACCACTGGCAGTTTGGCAGCAGCTTCACTATGAACAATGAACAAATATCACTGACAGGCTCAGCAGTTTCTCTGTCCCAGGAAATGTGCTTCTGCCTTGGTAAACCAATTCAGTGAGCATAATAAAAATGAAGATCCACGTTGGCTTGGACCCAGTGTTTATTCATAACTTCAAAATCTCCCTGGAGCTTAATTCCAGAGAAGTCATTTCAATGGAAATTCCAGCAAGACTACATTACAAATGAAGAATCTGACTTTAGATACAACTACAGCTCAAAGTAAGGAACCCTTTTGGCATCTGTGTCTCCTGTACGTTCCACAGGAAAAATGAGGCATCCATTTCACAGATGAAATGGCCCATACCAAGATTTATATTTAAAACATTCTTGGTAAAGGTGACTAACAGTTGAACTTGGAGACCACACAGAGGTAAAACAGGGCTGAAGACCAAATTATCAAAAAGTCAGTGTTCTATAATTTTCTGCAGAAAAGTCAAATCTATGTTGAGGAAAAAAGGACTATTTATGCAAATTGATGTCGAGAATAGTCAGGAATAATTAAAGAGAGAGGAATTATGTTCAACAAAGCCATTCGATCTGCAGCTTCCTTGTGTGCCTCTACTGACAGTCTCTTCCCAGATTTTAATTTTTTTCTTTTCACCTTTTTAGTTCTTCTTTTCATCTTTTAACTCAGAACGTCTACTTATTTCTAGTCCTCTGCCACAGTTCAGCAGAGGCCACAAGGAAGCTAGTAAATGATCTTCCCAGTTTCTTTGCACATCAGGAGTAGGAAGAGGAGTTTAAAAAAAGTTAGATTGACCTCTCCATTAAATGTAACTTAAATTAGATCTGGCCTTCATTGAACACAAGCATAAGTCTAGTCCAGCTGATTTCTAAACATCTGTGAAAGGGGCTTCAATGCTGAAACCCATTCCTTCAAATAAGAGTATTTCCAACAACAGCCCCCTACTGCAAACAAAACAGGCTGAACTTGAGGAGAACTGCTGACTCACACAGCAATAAAAACTCAGCATTGTTACAGCCAGAGTTGATTGAATATTTATTGCCTGGCAATTTTTTTACTTGCTTATATGCAAATGGATCTCTTATCCACTAAGAGATCATCATTATAACAAATATTTTTATAGCTCGTGATTTTCATGCATGTATGCATTTGAGGTTTCCACAAGCTGAAAAATCTCACATCCATCCATACTTATTGTTACTATTTAGACTAGTTTAATACTTTTTATATGTAATGACTGCCAAGATTCATCATTGGGTAGGAGACAGACTTGGTATAGTTCCCAAACCATCCCATAAGGAAAATGCATGACTGCTGCAGGGCCAACCTCTGTCACCACCCTACTGCTCGTGGCTGTAACCTCCATTTCTCTTGATGGTTAACAAATTGGTTTTTCACAACTAATTTTCAAAAAACAGCAGGAGATAAAGCAGGAGCAAGAAATGATAGAACATATAAACCCTAACTATTTCTGATATTTACCATTAACTGTTTCAGTACATGGCTATAATCTCCAAACTAAAAAAAAAAAACATCAATCAGGAGAACAGTGTGCTCCCAGTTAGATATCAGCTAAAAAGAGCAATGACACTTCAGCTCTTGCTGTAATATTCGAAGTAGAGAGGACAGCTCCTGCTGTGCTGCTGAAACCCTGCTGGACTGTTAAGTATGCAGTTATTCCAGAAGGATCACCTGGACTGTGCTCTTCCCTGTGGGAAAGAGGGAGGCTCAAACTTTCTTTAGGCTGTGCAAATGGCAATGAGGCCTTCAGAGCTGCCTGGGGTGTGAACAAGGATGTCTCAGACCAGCAGTGCTCATGAAGGGCAGAGCAGGGGAATGGTTGGCATCTACAGAGTGCTTAGATGAGCAGGAGAGAAGTACAGTAATTTCACAAATACAAGCCGCACTGAGTATAAGCCGCATCTCTGGGTGTTGGCAAATATTTCATTCTTTGTCCATAAATAAGCCGCACCCGAGTATAAGCCACTCTGTCATTCGCAGCGAGGACCCGCGTGCAACAAAGTTGCCAATTAGTAACAGAACCGCGGCAGGGCAGGGTTTACTGGCTCGGCTCGGGCTGTGCAGGCTGGGCCCGCTCGGGGCTGCCAACGGGGTCAGGTGGCCCAGCCTGGCGCTGCCGCTCGGCGGGGCCTCTCGGGGCCGGCCGCCGCCTCTGGGCTCGCTCGCCCTGGCCCGGTGCTGCCCCGTGGTGGCAGGCAGGGACGAAGTCCCACCCCGCTCCCGCGGCGGCGGAGGTGGGCGGGGATGGAGCACCCCACCTCCTCCCCAGGCTGCAGCGATGGCGGCACGGGGCCCCCGCCTTCCCCCTGGGCCGCGGCGATGGTGGCACGGGGCCCCCGCCAACTCCCCGAGCTGCGGCAATGGCGGCACGGGGTCCCCTCGTCTCTCCCCGGGGCTGCGGCAGAGGAGGGAAGCAGAGAGCTCTCCCGCCTCTCTCCCCACCCCCCCGTGCAGCCTGCAGGGAGCCACACTCCACCCGTGGCGCAACAGAGTAACAATTTGTAACAATCACGAAATGCCGGCTTTTACTGGCAGGTGCTCGGCTCAGCACCCTGGCTGGCACTTCTGAGGTTGTAAATGTCAGAAAATTATTCACATATCAGCCGCTCCTGAGTATAAGCTGTATTTCTGGTTTGGGAGCAAAATCTTAGTCAAAATGGTGCGGCTTGTATTCGTGAAATTACTGTAACTAGTTTGCTAGGGCTGGGAAGGGCAGTTCTCCACTAGGAGAAAGCAGCTTCCTAATAAGGCACAAACACACACACAGAGCCAGAAAAGCATTTCACCTTTGCAGAGAATAGCTGAATTCTGTTCTAAGCTGAATTCTGAAGCGAATAGTATTTTCCTGGTGAACAGCAAGTGTCAGCCTTTGCAGCCTCAATGAACTATCATCTGAGTAAATTTCAGAAAACTATAGTCCTGCATAACAACTTTTGGTATCCAGACTTCCAGCTTCACCTCCAAAATAATTTGAACTTTGTGGCAGATAAAAATCTCCCTTCTTTTAAAAGAAGTTACATCCTTCTGCTAAGAAAGAAGCACTGATAGACTCAATTACTTTTGTAACATTCCCTTCATACAGGTCTGACATACAACTTAATTATGCACGACTGAGATGCTTACAAGTACTAGATCTAGTTAAAAGGATATGAGACCCCCAGTAACACAGATACGTCCATGCAGTAAAGTATCGCCTCCTGCCTCTGTTACTATCTGAAATTGGAAGAGACTGCATTAAGAAAAGATGGGACCTCGCAACAAAACTTTGAAAAGTGAAGATCAGAGGTAGGGTAAAAAAAAAGCATAGCACTTAACTCTGAATAAAAAGAAACAAGTAGAGCAATTAAACCTCCAAAATAAGTAAAAATCACTGGTGAAATTTACTGGAAAAAATCCTGGAACATTTAAATAGAACCCTGTTATCCACAAGAAAGCAGATGGACTCAAGCACAATGGAAACAGAGAAAACAGTGATATTTCTTAAATGTTGCCCTGGAGCCCTGAAGATAAATGATCTCCTAAATATCATTCAAGTAAACCAGAATGAGAGGGCAAGCTATTAGCCTCAGGTTTGCAAGTCTTAAGAACATTGCAATACAGAATATACTTGTTAAGAGATTGGAATATTAAACAGTCCTGCAGGAGGAAGGAGAGCCTGCTGAAGCTTTTTTGGCTGCTCTTAAATTAACAAGACAAAAGAAAACCATTATACTTTGGCAGTTTTTCTTATGACAGTGACTGTGCTCAGAGAAGAGACGCCATCAAGCACAGATCTACAGCTAAGGGCTGGTTTTGCTTCTAGAAAAATCATTGTGTTGAATGAAATGATGTAGTGAAAGTAAGGTGAAACTAGGTTAGTCTCACCATTTTAAGAGGAAACTGAAAACCAGAAGATCATAATTGTAAGAATTCAGAAGGGATTTCACAGGTCAAAATGCAAGAGAAATTCAAAATGAAGTATTGAAAAAGACATAGCAAAAGTAAAGACCCAAATAATTTCCAGCATTTCAAAAACTCTGTACCAAAGCTACAGAAATAACCATTAAAAAACAGCCGAGTCCACCAGTAGCAGATGCAGAGCAGACCTGCACAGCACAGGTGCGCAGGGACAGCCAGGAGGTTTGGCTGTCAATAGTCTGAGAAAACAAAAGCTGAGATGATGCCTTGGTATTCTCTCAGCAGACAAAATACAACATTCTTTGACAGAACTCTATAAATTAAATATCAGTGCTTGTAGCTCAAATTGAAAATTTTGTTGACATCTGAATAAAAAACCTGATAAATAGGTGAAATCAAAAATAACACATAAGGAGAGTTGCTACTGAAAGACTGAGTCAAATACAAGCTACAGTGAGAAGGTACAGATGTGCAGCTAGGCTTGTTAGAAAGAATGAGAATATTAAGACTAAAAACATGTGTAGCTTTTGTCTTGGTCCACTGAAGAGATACTATGCGGAAAAAAAACCCTGTTACTCAGTCCCCAAACAGTGTGGGACACAATTACAAAGCCTCAAGAAAACACAATGCACCACAGAAGGCCCTGAAGGTCAGTAAGATTACAACAGCAGGACAAGGCCAGCCCACATTTACTCCTTCTGGAGCTATGCACATGATCACAGGGCAGTTGCTGCTGGTGTCACTACTGCTTATGTGATATAGAGTTTCTTAAAGTTAAGAGAGTTTTATACTATTTATTTTAAAAGGAATGTGGCTTCAAAACCCTCCAAGCAGTTCTAAATATCTCAGGTCATGATTTCCTCAGCATATTTCAAACTTAGTAAGCAGACACCACAACACACTCTCCAGCTCTCCCGGGCTCATGGGAGCAATATGTCACTTCACTGTCTTGTTTGTAATTTGAAGATTACACTTGTACACACAAGTTTTGGAAAACTCAGGTCATATATTTAGGTCAAATGAACATAAACCAGAATCTTGGATATGAATAATCAAATTTACACAAAGAGGACATTGATGTAACCATTTCAAAAACTGCAGCAAGAGCAGCCATTTCTCCTTGCTGCCAGGACACAGCCTGCCAAAGGACATCACCATACACACTTACGCAGAAAGAAACTTAAAGTGGTTTTAATTGGTATCAACTTTATACTTTCTGTTTCCTATTATGGGTGTGAATGAATGCAAAACTTCAAAACAAAATTTCACTGAAATTAATGAGTTCTGCATGACAAAAAAGAACTTGCTGACCCAACATAAAAGCCAACAAATATTGGTGGAACTGTGAGGTTCAGTTGAAAATTAATGAATTTCAATGAGCCAAATTATTAACACAGATTCTGAGTTTCATCAGTATCCTGGCCAAACAGAACCAAAAGCAGAACCTCATGCAAAGAAAGAGGGAATCTGAATTTCAAGGATTGCAAGATTGGAGAAAGCTGTGGAAATGATGTACAGATGATGGCACAACTGTGCCATTTCACTGTGCAATGCATGACTCCTCCTCCCCATCCTTGAGTTCATTTGTTTATCCTTCATGGTGAAAGAGCACAACTATGGTCAGCAGAACCATATGGGATAACTGCTGGAGCCAAATGGAAGAAATTATATATTCATGAAGTACAAAGTGAGAAATTAATTAGAAAAAAATACCCTGCTTGGCAGCTACCTGCCAGAACACAGGCAGGTGCAATTAAGAAGAGATGAAAGTCATCTAGGACAGCAGACAGGGACATCATGGGGAAGAAGCATGTCTTTCTATGACCCCCTCTGAACAGCTGGGTTGTTTAGCTTCTCAGAGGAACTTTTTGACCTCTCCTGGCAATAATTACCAACTTTGCTCAAAACTTTGCAGATGAGAATTCTGTTTTCTCACTTTTCAGTCAACAAATTCCTTTTTTGCACCATGCCTAAACTGTTCAAAAGTGAGTGGAAAAAAAAAAAAAAAAGAGCAAGTACAGAAAGTGATAAGCAAATCATTCAAGGAGCAGAGCACAGACACAAATCAACAGAAATCTGAACCCAGTTAGGCATGTTGTTGCCTTCTTGCACAAATAGGACAATCTTCTCCCTGCTGCTTTGTCAGAAGGGAACCTTGAAGATTACCCATCAGCAATCTTACACAGACTTCGTTGTTCAGACAATTTTTTACGCTCTAGAAACACACTGAGAGATTGTGGTTGCAATACTCCCCTGGATCTGGATGCCTGTGCTTACGAGGGGCCCCGGAGCTACCACTGTCTCCAGCTGTAACAGAATAACTCATCGCCTGAGGAGCCGAGGTTTATGCAGAGTAGGCTCAGCTGCTCCCCATGGTGAAATTTCCATACTACAGGGCTGTCTGTAGTATTTGCTTTAGGAAAATAAACATTTAGCTTTGCAAAATTGCATGATAGGTATAGATAGGTATTGTTTGCGTGGCAATGCGTATCTCCAAGTACTCTTCAGAAAACAAAGCCAAACTCTGCAGAACTGGCCGCAGAACCAGCAATTGTATTTTAGCATAAAGGCATCACTATAGTGAGGTAGAACAAGACAGCAAAGCAGAGATGTACATCAGCTCACAAGGATGTATTACTTGCAGCCCAAGGAGTTAACAATCATATGACAACAACATCATATAAACCCATCAGCACCCTTACTTGGTGTCATGGGCTGACTGACACCATGAATGCAGAGTTCAAGCACCTCCCTAGCAAAGCAGAAATTACTTAAACAAGGTTTACAAATTCATCTGCATTTTGGTTTTGTTTTTATTCATTTTAATTTCTCTTCCTATTTGAGCAGCAGTGTTTAAATTCAACTTTTAAAATAAAATAATCACATCATCATTGAGAAAAATATGCAATTGTATAATTAAAGTTGATAGACAATGTATTTAAAGACATTGTTCAGAACATGATTCTCACCAAAGCTGGCATCAAGCTAGTTGCAGAAAGTAGCCAATTTTTAAATTAAAGAAATCAAAATCTAAAATAAGACATAGAGCAAAAGGGGGTTTAATCAAGGTAAAAATACATTAAGAAAATATCAAAACTGCATGCAAAAAATTATTTTAAAACTAATTTCAAAACTAATAACATGAGAAGGAAAGAAAGAGTTAAAATATCTTTTAGATCTTAAACGCTAGATAATGGCACAAACAAATGAAACCATATGTCAGCATTTCCTCAGTCCTGCGCTTTGACATACAATTAGAAAATCTCGCTCTTGCAACTTGTATGAAGAGAAAAACCCCAAATGGCTACAGGATCTTCTGCACTACAAGTGTTTGCTGTGTGAAACCTTGGTGAAGGATCATGAAGTTGCCAACAGAATTTGGTTTTTTAACCTGAAACTTCTTATTAGGTACTTGATTTCTGAATATAAAAATCAGTGCTATCTCTAAACTGGCCAATATAAATGTGTATAAAAAGGTGCTTACACAACTTCGCAGCAACCTGTAGATGAGAGTGATGGACACTCTCAGCTTATATTCCACCCTTTCCTGTCTGATGCCTACCTTGTGGCATTAAAACATCCCATGGAAATCATTAATGGGTTTGTACAAACTCTTTTCTTCCCTTAGCCCTCAGACAATATTGCTTCCAAGCACACTGTGGGATACAGAAAAATCACATTTACGGATAACTTAGAATTCTCAAAATAAATTCAAACCAAGGTAAATAATTGCCAAACAATGGTCGTTTGCCACACTCTGTCAAATCAAGAACTCAGTCTGTCATCTTTCACAGCATCATAGAATAGTTTCAGTTGGAAAATATCTTTGAGATCTTTGAGTCCATCTGTTCCCAAGGTAACTGCCACTCTGTGATATTCAGACACCAAAAGCAGGGAAAAAAAAGTCTAGTCATGCCCCATGGCTGCATGTCCTTCAGCATAAGCCAAATCACATCATCTGCTCAAAATCACAGAACAGGACACAACAGATCCAGTTTTCAAATATAAATATACCCTTAAAAACCTAGGGAACTTCAACATGCAGAACTACATATCTCAAAGCTATCTATGAGGTTGGTTTGACTTTCCTTTTCTTTATAATTTCACGATTATAAGCCGCACCGATTATAAGCCGCACTTCCGGGTGCCAGCAACTTTTCGTTCTTTGTCCATATATAAGATGCACCTGATTATAAGCCACACATTACAATACAGAGTGTGATAAAAAGTATCTTTTCTATCACCATCTGTTGAGGGTGGGGGCAGTGGTCCTTATCTCCATGGGAGATATTCTGCTAATGAGCCATCCACTGAAACCAGGCAGGGCATTGTTCTTTATCTTTTCACAACCCATCCTTCCTCCAGCCAGTCATTTTCTGCTCATGGCCCATTGAGTCCCACTGTGTGACTGATAAAATTACTTCATCCCATTGTGAGTTGCTCCAGCCAGGGGGAAGAGCCCAACATTTCTTACCAAAATAAAAACAGGTTTTGGGACACTCAGGTAGCCCCTTTCTCCACTGGACTCCTGAGGAAAACTGGATTTCTCCACATCACCACTGGACCTCCGGAGGGAAACTGCACCTTCTACAGGAGCACTGCTCCAACTGAGCCACATCTGTTGCTGCAAGAGGATTGCAACCATCATTTAATCAAACTGCTATCAACACCCTGCCTGACGGGGTGTCAGGTTGTACTCCGACTTTGTCAGGGTTTGGAGTTTGTTTTTTTGTAGTTCTGTATTTCTATTTTAATTTCCCTAGAAAAGAACTGTTATTCCTAATTTCCATATTTTTGCCTGAAAACCCTTGATTTCAAAATTACAATAATTTGGAGGGAGGGTTTTACATTCTCCATTTCAAAGAGAAGCTCCTGCCTTTCTCAGCAGACACCTGTTCTCCAAACTAAAACAGCAACTTTTCGTTCTTTGTCCATATATAAGTTGCACCTGATTATAAGCCGCACTTCAGGTTCAGACCAAAATTTTAGTTTAAATGGTGCGGCTTATAATCGTGAAATTACTGTACTTTAAAACAGCTGACTTTCAGTTTTAGTATTTCGTCCTGCCTTGACAATGCCATGTTTGCCTGTGTATTGGTTTTCCATGGCTTTTTTTTTCCTTTGGTAGTGGGGGTGGGGCACACAGGTGGCTTCTGTGAGAAGTTACTAGAAGCTTCCACCATGTCTGGTAGAGACAATCTCTGGCAGCTCCAAAGATGGACATGCTGCTGGCCAAGGCTGGGCCAATTAGAAATGGTGGCAAAGCCTCTTTAAGAAGAAAGAAAAACCAAGTTTGTGGCATAGTTGTAGTTTTCCAGTCAGAGAAGAGTGCAGTGAGAATATGTGAGAGGAGAACAACATGGAGACACCAAGGTCAGTGGAGGTGGGGGGGAGCATGTGCTGCAGGCTCCAGAGCCAGGATTCCTCTGCAGGCTGTGGCAAAGACCATGGTGAAACAATTGTGCCCAGGGATCCACAGGGGATGTAGAGATCCACCCACAGCCCATGGAGGAGGCGCCCATGCCGCAGCAGGGGGATGCCTGAGGGGACGCTGTGATCCAGTGGGTGGCCCAAGAAGAGAGGGCTCCTACTCTCAGGCTGCAGCAGCCTGTCCTTGGAGGACTGCACCCTGTGGAAGAGTGACCCATACCACAGCAGTTTCGGGAGGACTGTTACCCATGGGAGGGACTCAAGTTGCAGCAAGTGACAGGAAACTGTTGCTCATGAAATGGAGCCACATCAGAGAAGTTCTGAGAGAACTGTCTCCCGTGGGAGGGACTCCATCGTGCACCAGGGGAACAACTCCTGTCCCTGAGCAGTGGGAGAAACTACGGGTAATGTCCTGACTATAACCCCCATTCCCTGCCTCCTTCTACAGCTGGGAAGGAGAGAGGGGTGGGAGGAAGGTGTTTTAGGGGTTTGTTTTGCTTCTCATTTTCCTGCTCTGATTTTGTTAGCAATCAGTTTATGTCTCTAAATTGAGATTGTTTTGCCCTTGATAGTATTTAGTGAGCAATCTCTCTCAGTTCTTATCTCAACTCATGAACCCCTAATTATATTTTCTCCCCTCTGTCCAGCTGCAGAGGAGGGTGAGCAAGCAACCTTTATGGATGCCTGACATGCGGCCAGGGTCAAACCACAACACCCTGTTAGCCCAATAGGGACATGGCTGATGCTAGAGGCATACAGGAGGCCCAAGGGATGTGTCACACATCTTGGTTCAAGGCCTTCAGCCTTTAGGTGACTGACAGCCATCACTGTTTTGTCAAAAACCAACTATGAGCAGAGGTTCCTCTGCCAAGTCAAAAAACACATCATCTGGGGCACCGCAGCATCAGCTGGCCTCTGTGTGTGTCACTGCTCAGAGCCTGCAGGACACGGGGCACATGTGGGTTGGGGGGCTCCTGCCCACATCTGCCTGCCAGGATGGAGATCCCAGAATCACCTACCAGGGGTGCTGAGCAGCTGGGAACAGTAATTACACAGTTATCTTTAATTAGGTTATGCTGCAAATTTGTTCTCATGCACATAGAAGGCAGTTATCAGAGGAAATGTATTTCTATAAAAGGTATGACATTTGCAAAACTAAAATTCTACTGCTACAAAGCAGTAAGACAAAATGCCACCAGAGAAAGCTACTATACAGGAATGGTCTCAGAAAATAGCAGCCTGTGAAGCTTTACAAGCTAAATATGAGCACTGTGATACAGAGTCAAAGAACAAATGGGTTGTGTATCTCCTTCACAGAAAAGATGTTTTCCATGAAGCAGTAAAGATGCATATATCCGCCTGCCATAAATATTTAACAACTCCACATCATCTTGAAGTAAGCAGGCTGAATAGAGCCATCATTTAGAAGCAGACTGTTTCCAGACACAGGTAACACTACCCTCTGCTGTAAGAAATGACAAAGTGCCTGACGGACTGGCGCTGCAGCCAGCACAGCCACCAGCTCCAGGAAAGCCTCTGGACACCATGTCCTTCTCAGCCCCACTGCTTTCCCTGGTGAGCCACCCTTGGCCCATCCCCATTGCTGCCCTGAAGGTGCTGTGCAGGGTGCGAGGGCAACAGGGAGCTCCAGAGTCCCCATGCAAAGTGCATTGACTTGTATAGCTTAAAGTGTGTCTGTACTGAATTACAGTCCGGTCTTTGCTCTTGTTTCTATTAACTTGTAATTTATGCTACATAGAAATTATTTCAAAGCGAGGTTCAGTCTTTTATTACCCTTTCCCCATGCCTCATTCTGTTCAAATGGCAAAGTGATTTGAATCAAATGTTTACTCCCTAGAAGGCTGAATAAGAAATACAAGTGCCCTGTTGCAATCAACAGTGTAAAATCAAAGTCTAAGCTCAGCCTATGGCCTATAGACCATAGGCTAGGACTGCTGAAGCATAGCCTCTTCCAGGGTACCTCAGCTTGTGCTGAAGGGTCTAACCTCTCAGGCAGTCTCCTCTTTCCACCAGAATGACTTATAGCATGCAGATAGCAGAGAGCACGGCCTTCTGCCTTCTGAACATCTAGGAATTCCCAATTCCCAGGCTGAAGACATGCAAGAGGGACTAGTTGCAGCAGCTGTAGGTATGTGCTCATGGGGTAAGCAAGGAGAAATTCAAATGAAAAGGGCAGTCATACTCCCAGTACCTGGAGCTTCTCTGCTAGGAAATGTCACGTTAGCTAACAGTCTGTTTTCTCTGGCAGCTCTTGCACTTGAAGGCATGTGAAACCACACTTTACATGGGTCAGGGCAAAAGGAGATGGCCACCAAGTCTTTCTGAGTGTGAAGGAGATGGAGAAAACACATTCAGCATAGCAATCCTTTCTTAAGAATCACATTTGCTCATCTACTGATTTTGAAACCCTCTCAATACAGAAGTATCCATCACTGCTCTGCTTTGAAATTGCTCCCAAAATCTGCAATGACTGTTTAACGTACAGCTCAATCCAACTGTCATCCAGGAGTGGCATGTCCCTTTCTGTATGTCATTTTTTGTCACAACCCCAGACCACAGTGTTGAGTCTCTTATGTTCAGTGCAGACAGGAAAGTCTTAGACTACAAAAGTTACCCAAATATTTAAATCTGGAATAAGCCATCAAAAAACCCATTGAGACAGGAGATTGAGCACAGGGTAATACATAGTTAAGCTGGGAAGATCCATCCCACAGCTGTTGCAGGTAATAAATATACACTGGGTCAAAAAGTGACCAAAAAATCCTCTTAGAAAAAGAAGCAGTGTATTCTTACCTCTAGAATTCAATAAATTTCTAGATTACTGATCTCCAGAAATTAGGAGTTTATTGAAAGAAGTACCTGGATATGATTGCTATGCTCTAACAGCCTTTCTGTGGGACCTGCTATCCAAATCAGCAACAGGCTACTGAGTCTAAAGAGCATCTGAAATAACCTAGGTCGGCAGCACTTTTGGCCAAGAAACAACATTTTAGGGATTGCACAGTTAAAAAGAACTGAGGAAAATTACACAGCTGCAAAGCTTCTGCAAAAATAGGCAAGGGTTTCTGTAAGACCCAGCCTCAAGTTTAACTATAAAGAACAGTCAGTAAATGACATTTGAATTGCTGTAGTTATTATGCATCACACCTACTTGTTCCTAATGCTGGTCGTCTCCAGTGAAAATTGATGTACCCTTTGTTGAATTCAGTTTATTTTATTTAGAAATTTAAGTAAAAGGAAAATTATGGGTATTTGAACCCTGAGAAAGAGTATCAGAAGCTTTAGGATTTAAGGCCCTGTAAAAAATACAACTGACTTTACAGAGTAGATCAGTGTGCCATAAATTGAGTTAACCTAAGATAGAAAGATCAGCTGCTTCGGAGCCTGGACAGCAGAATTATGGTCACAGGAACAGAGAATTTCCCAGGGGACAGAATAAAGGCTCCACAACTTGGGAGGACCAAAACTGCCATCCTCAGGAATACAAACCCTGTGTGATGATTTTTATTTTTCACCCATAATGCAGAAATAGCATTTCCTTTTGTCACAACACCCACACACAGATGAGCTTGTTATAGACTGAGATGCCCAAAAACTATGGCTACAAGTATCAAAAACAGCTGAGGGAAATCTGAATTTCAGCAGGGAATTTCTGCAACATTTTTTATAGCAACCAGATGAATAATAACCTATCGGTAAGACTTTGAAGGGTATCATTTAGACTTAAGCAAGAGTTCTTCAGAAAAGCAGTTCTAGCACTGGGAAGGAATGAGCAATTCTGCTCATAGTAACTAATACTGGAGCATACCTCTTAGAGCAACTCCCTCTTCCTAGGCTGCTCTAGTCTTTTAGCAGGGAACTAATCTTCCAAAACACCCAGGCCAGTCTGTACATGGCTCAATTGTTTCTAAAGACCCTTAGGACAACAACACTGAGTAAATTATAAACTTACATATACCCATCACTACATTCATTGCCTGTAAAAGAAGATTGATAGAATGGTGTTTTTCCAGCTCTGCTCCAAGAGGGCAAATCTGAACTCCATGCTACCAAGCCTGAAAATGCATTCAAAGGCATAGCATGCCATGGGCACTGACACAGCTCTTTTGTTTATGTGTGAGGTATAAACTTATAACACCTTCAAATGATTGCTGTATCTGACTGTGTGAGTGCTTTTTAATTCTATTATTTTTCATTCAAATTTCATTATTGAAGGCAAAAGGGAAAGAAAAACAATTAGTGGAAAAAGATAATAAATAAAACCTGTGTAAATAAAGACTCACCCAAGCTCACTTGATCTATTGCTGCAGGCAAATCAGATAAGAGCAAAAGCAAGCAGAGTTTTCTGAGTGATATGTTCTTTCAAAAGCTCAAAATCTTAAAAGCCAGTCCTTGAATGTATTGAAACAATTACTGTAAGACATCATATTCATCATAACAATTACACCAAAGTGCAACATGCTGTTCTCTTGTCCACCCAAACCCAGCAAAAGTCAGGCAAGGGTAGCAAATACTCTTAAGCCTGGCTGCAAGATCTGGAATTTTTCGTTAGAGGTTTACCCCCAACTTTGCTGAAGATAAATTTGCTGGCCACAGGCTCATTTTCTTCACTTTGTACCTCAGATTCTACATCTATGAAATAAGAGTACAAGCCAGAACCTCCTTCAGAAATAAGCCTACTGCATAAATGGTACAGACCTAAGTATGGGCTTTTCTGAAGTAACTTTTCAAGCATGAAAGGGATGAGATGAGAGACCATTACCTATTTCAGCTGTGCCACAGCTACAATTCTGTCATGCTGTCACCCTACCTAGTCTGAACATAAGCAGAATAAATAGTCAAAAGACCACCCTGTCTTCAAGACAACATTGCTCTTCAAAACTCTATTGGGTTTGCTCTTGCAGAGCTCCTTTTTGATAAGAAAGCCTGGTATAACTGAGCAGGAAATTCTGTAAATGCTGCCATAACAAAAAAATGTACAGTCAATCTATTTACCTTGGGCAGGGTAGAGAGAGGCTTGAAATACTACTTGCTGACTGACATTGTGGAAAAGATATTCCTGTAGCATCACAAGCAGTTATCTCCAACATCATCCCCACTCACCCTCTAGTCTTGCATCAGCAACTTTCCATAAATACTCACAAAAATTTGCAGAGGCTGGTGATTATTTGAACTGGTGGGTGAAAGCACATCGTTGTTAGTAGAGCCTGGTAAGGGTTAGTTAGGGCTTTGGCAGACTATGATTCAAAGGGTTTTCACAGCATTTGTCACAACCTCCACTTGCAACAAGAGAGGAGGATTCCTGTGACAGACAGACCTTGCCAGTTTGCACAGCTTTAAACCTTCTTTCTGAATGCAATCCCCAACATTTTTTTCTCACAGGTGATAGCAGCATTGTGTATACTTGAAAGTACAACTTCCAAAAGGTTGGGGAATAAAGGCTGAGGATGGACACACCTGCAGTTTTAGGATGAGTGGAGCAATATGAAATACCCTTGATAACATTGCTGAAGTTTAGTTTTCCAGAGCAGTGGGAGATGTGCACAAATGGGATTTTTGGAAATGCCTCTTGTTGGCTGAGCTCCCTCTGTCCCTCAACAGGACATGGAAAAGCAGTTACTGTGGAATTAGCATTCCAAAAGTTTCAGATAAACATATTTCCTCCCTAACCTCCCAGCAGCTTCCTGGATCCTGGAGTCAGCAACATGCCTCTGGCGGCAAGAGAACATTAAGGCTGACCCCACCCGACTGTGCCACTACTATGTGGCACAAGTGTTATGGCATCAGCAACTACTGACAGTAGAACAGACAGCCTGATACAGTTGTTAGACTGTTTCCTGCTCGAATTAAATTTTTACCACATACAAGCAGGACCTATGCAGCATCCAAGCCCATATTATCAGTTATGGTGAAAGATATTTTCATTCATGTCTGACCATGAAGGCAGTTTTCTAATTCACTAAGGTAACACTAACATGCAGGTGCTTCAACATGGCCAAATGGTCCGAACATAAAAATATTTTTTAACTCCTTGACTACTATTAGTAAATTTTCCTCATTTAGATGTGCTACTACCGAACAACAAATACAGAACAGAAGCAAAGAGTGTCTGGACAAATAAGCATTAAAAATTAAGTATTCACAAGCATCCATTTCTGGGAATGAAGTCCAGACAAACAAATTCTTAATATTAGAATTTTTTATTCCACTGTGCTACAGAGATAATTTCTATGCACAAATATGGGAAATAAATTATTTTTATGAAATGCTCCATCATGAAAATGCAAGTAGAAATTACTCTTTGATTGCCGTAAATGCCGTCAATTATTTATTTTCTGTGCAGTGGTTACAAAGTCATCTGCTATATTTTAAAAACATTGCACGGACAACATGGAACATTTATTTAAGTGTCTGTATACTGCAGAGAGCTTGATTTAACCTGTCTTTTTTGGGGTTCTCACAGAAACAAAAACGGGCAATTTGACAGTCAGCACCTTTAATGGAAGCTTAACCTCATTCAGAGCCACTGAACACAACATTTTTAGTCCAGCAAGATAACAAGTATGTATCTTGGCACAGCATGACATAGGCAACTGTATTCACGTTGGAGAAAAAGATCGTGTATGAATAAGAATGCAACTGTGCCCAGAGGTAACAGAAAACTTTCAAAAGTCAAACTACAGATTCAGAGATAGAAGACAGGGAGAAATTCCCATCTCACAGACAAGTTCTTAGCGCATCCAAATTTCACCTAAACCAGGAGGTTTTAATTTTTTACTCTTTTCTACTCGCATTTTATTTTTCTGTGTGTTCCACTTACAACTCTTGCCATAATCTTGTATATTACTGAGGACTAAACTAACTGGACTACTGGACTAAACTCGATTATTTTCAGTGCTGCAAATGCTTTTTTCCTGCTGATTTTCCTGCATCATGGTGCATAAATTTTTTAATTTGTCTTTGGGAGCTTACAAAATTTATTTAACCCTTTGGATTAGCAGATCTCAAGACCAGACTTCATTTATTTAAATCACTTATCCAAATAGCAGTATCACACAGGAGATCTCATGTTTATACAAAGACCTGTAACCGTTTTCTAGTACTTCTACTCTGGAACAGATTAAGAGTCCCCAAATCACCATCAGGTATCAATGTACAAAAATAAAACATGAAAAACTACATGTGCAAGACCAAATGGAAATGCAGAAACTCTGATTGTGCTCAACAGTGAAGAAGAAGAAGAAACAAAACAAAACAAAACCAAAAAAAAAACCCGCAGACCAGAATAATGGCCTCGGTTTGGAGGAAATACCATTCTTCATGGCCCTGGCCCTGTCTCTTCTACTTACAGAGTAAAAATCAACAGGAACAAGAATATGTGCAACTCTACCAATTTAGACAAAAGAAAAGGGAAATGAACAGAAGGAACTAAAGTTTTTTTCTGAAGAGTTATGTACTGGTTGAGAGACATAATAAAAAAAACCAAAAATGCATCAAAAAGCAACTTGGACTTTTGGCAGGTGCCGGTGCACCAGGCAGTATAGCCTGGCTCCACTGTAGTGTGCTCTTGGTTTGCAACAGACGCATCAGCATTCGGCTGCAGGAGCATGAAGCCACAGCAGCCCCTGGGATTCCCCGTGACAGGAGCTGGTCAGACTCAACCAGCTACTGGCAGAGCCTGCTATGGTGTCCTGGGGTGACGTTATGGTGTTTGTATCCGCACAGATGCAACAAAAAGGCATCTGTGCTAATGCTGACATCTCAAGAGTCAGAAATAGTTAACAATTCACGCAGAGGGTTACAGAGAATGAGAATGGGGTTGTGAAGTAGGGTCTTGTCTTACCAGTGAAACAGATCTCATAGCTTGGCTGTGAACAAAGGACCACCTGAATTTTTATTGCATAGTCTGAAGTCTTCCTGTTGTGACACCATCTTCCCCGCTGTGTCTCTTGCCACCTTGTTGTCTCTTGCCACAGGGGTTCCCATGCCCTTTGCAATGCAAAGGGACCACAGTGATTGACTGGAAAACTATCTGTGATTGAGAGCATCTTCTTAATACATTTTCAAATAAAAAGACATTTAGGTTCAAACTTCAACAGATGCTGCCAGAGTAAGGACACTAAAGTAAAACCAGTACAGAGATAGTGGTCTCAGATTTCCACAAGAAAATTACTAGAAAGAGCTCTCACAGTAGGGTAGAAAGATTTACTGCTTTTTAAACCAGATTTCCTCTTCATTTATGTTCAGGATGATCAATCCATGCTGGGGCATGAATAGACAGACAGCAGTCCTGCTGAGGAGGACTTGAGAGGGTTGATGAAGCTGGACATGAACTGGCAATATGTGCCAGCACCCAGAAACCAACAGCATCCTGCCACCACTATTGTCAGGCAACAAGGGAGCTGCTTTGCTGGCATAGCCGAGTCTAAGGCATTTCTGCTTCACAGGAGGACAGGACAAAAAGAGAGCTCCAGTCCTTCCAGGACAAATATATCCCCTCTCCTCTGCAGGCAGTGATAAAGATCACAGCCAATGTGTAAGGGAAGACACATTCAGTCTTAATTGAACAAGTTCAAATAAATCTTAGAAGATTTCAGCTTCTTCCTTAAAATTATGCAGTAACATGTCAGGTGGCCATAAAACAAATTGTCTACCATCAGGTTTTACTAAAATGTATATAGGGTGTACATAATGAAAACACAACCTACTGCCCTAGCCCAGAGTAGGGGACAATTTGTTTCCAAAATTAAGTTTACTAGCTAATAATGGCTGGTAGCAACTGCTGCTGCTGCTGTCATAATGACAGCACTTCCTTATTTCTATGCCTCTATTCCCTGCAACAATCTAGATGCCTTGCTATGCACTAATGCTGCCTTCTTATAAAACATTAAAAAAGGCATTAAGTACAGCACCATACCAAAAGCTACTGCAACTACAAGCTGAAGTGTCTAAATGACCTGTTTAAGAGCTTGGAGCATAGTAAGGAAAATGTGTTTCTTGCTTACATCACCATACATTTCTCACTGAACGCTTGGGTTGATGAGGTCAGGAGAAGGTCCCCAATATATAGGGACACACACAAAATTTCAGTTTTCATGCCAGGACAAATGGCATGGGGCTGTTTTAGGTCCAGGTGCCGCTATAGGTCATGCATACTTCCCATGATCCCTACATGCAGCAGAAAGGTAGAAACCTTTCTACTGCTGTGCTCTACTGCCAGAGCAGATGAAGAAGCAGCTCTTTGATACAGCTGCTGCAAACTATCCTTTGGGTGTATGCACTCTGATCTACATACAATTGAAAGAGCAGAGATATGCAGAGATATGGGGTAACTGTAATCCCCTAAAACAGAAGTTTCTATGCTTCAAACATTGACAAAGGAGATGTTACTTTAGAAAAATGCATATGTATCAGCTAAGCCACATGCAAAACTCACTTTCCACTCTACATCCTCTGAGCAAAGGTAGTCCAGGTCACTGTGTAGCCAAACCAGAGCAATTCATTGCAGCATTATTAGGCTACAGCAGATGAACATTTCTACTAATAAACATCCGTTCCACAATCCCATGTCTATGTAACACTCACTGAAGCATGAATTTTTGCATTCCTGAGGATGTTAAAGCTTTGCAGAAGAACCTACGCACCCCAAGAGACCTCTGATGTTAAAACAGTATTTAACACTGATGAGTGTTAAAAAAAAAGACAGCACTACTCAACCTGCCCCTGACATCCCTGTAACAGGCCCCAGCAAGGAGTCAGGCTCACCCACACAGGAGATTACCCAGCATTCGGTGATTTATTCATCCTCAGGGTGAACCTTCCCTGACTCAGCCAGACCAGCCTAAGAGTTGGGAATGGCTCACCTACAATTCTCAAGTCACACACTGCTCTGGAACATGAAAGGCAAGACCCGTGCCATCACTGTTTCACACAAATAATTGCATGACTGTGCTGGATAATTCCTGCTGCCATCTGTCCAATGGCTGAGGCCAGCAAAACTTGCCTGGTCTTAGATTGACAGCCTACCATCATCCTAAAAGAGCACAGTGTTGCACTCACCTGCCAAGGCCTTCCTGAGGCATGTGAAAAGAGAATTATACTGTTTAGCACACAAAGAGGTCACAGTGTGCACATAATAAGCCAGGGGTTACTGACCAGGAGCTTCACTGACTCTAAGCATGAAGCATAAACTCTTTCAGCCTCTGAAAACATAATTTTTTTCCTATCCAGTCTTAGTCCAAGGAGAAAGTACAGCTTCTTATAAAGTCAGTTGTTGATAAAACAACCTTTTAAAAAGTTGGTTTAGCTGAGTGCAGATCAAGCAGTGAGAAGTTGGAATATGGGAAGTGCCTTCTCAACTATAATCTTGACTCGTTGCAGTTGTAATTTTCTCAAAGCCCAGACCAGATATATGGATATCAAATGCAAGTAACAGCAAAGTTAAGCCAAACATAATGTAGAAAGAGTGATTTTTTGTTTGTTTGTTTAATTTATTTACTAGTTCTAGTCCTCTCTATAGATTAATCATCCTGCAGCTTAGTTAAAGTAAGTAAATAAAAATAATTGTATCTGACAAAATAAAGTGATTCTTACTTCCAAAAACACAGCCAGACTCTCTGCTTTATTGGAGTGTGTTCCCCACTGCTGGTGACTGCCAGCATCCGGGAAAGATTCACAATGACAGATTATGGAATAACACTCAATAGTGATATACAATTGCGATATGTTAAGGTTTTAAGATTGTCAGTGATAGTCTCTGACTGCAAAAATATGCTTGAAGGAATATACAGACAACCTCTAATTCCAATCAAAATGCACAGCAAGCATAAAGTATGATCTCTACCCAACAGAAGTCTCTATGGGGGAGGACAGCTTCAGCCCCTCGACTGATCCCAGCAGTTATGATGGAGTCTTCTTTAACTTTTCCACCATTCTTGGCTGATTTTTATATTATTTCTTTGAGTTTAGGTGGAGCTTCAAAGACTGAAGTCAGACAGACACACCTTTGTTACTGATGGGTGTAAAATTCTCTTGCTTTTACAGATACAGTCAAAAAGAACACCCAGCACATGCCCAATGAGGGAGGGAACAGGGAACTTTGGGATGGAGGCATGCATTAATATTATTATTAGGCTTTAATGAAGCAAGTTCATCTAGGGAGAGGGATTTCACCACAGTTGCTGCCTCAGCAGTAGGATATCTTCCCTTATCTTCCCTTGTATTAGGTTTATCAGCTGCAAAGTACCATCGAGCTCCCTTCCCTGCAGAGCCTGGCCAGGCTGTCTCTGCTCTGCCCCACCCCACATTTCATCCCCCTCAGGAGTGTGTGTGGATGGGGAATCATCCTGGAATAGGTTTTAAGTAATGCCAACTGCATTCCATCCAGGGAGCAGCAAATGTGATTAACTCTATAATTTCTGTACTATTATAACTCTTGTTTAGATGCTAGTGTAACTCTTCAGTTTTCTCTAATTGTATTCCCAGTTACATGTCCACAGGGTCCCCAGTCGTTTTCCACATTTGGCTATGTCACACCCAAGAAATTTCTTTTCCCTGAAACTATTAGCTTTTCCACAAAATATAACGTACATTTTCTAAAATTACTTTTACATCAAATTCAGTAAAAAATTCTAGCTGGAACAACTCCACTGAGCATTAGGAGCAACCTGAAGAGATATGGCAAGAAGTTGGAGGTACCCTGATTCAGCTCTATTTTTCACCAATACCTGGTGCATTCACAGCACCAGCCTGGGAAAAGAAATTCTTGAGTCCCAGTCCCTGTTCCGACAAAGACTGATTTCTTCAAACAAAAGCATATTCAGTAACTAAGGACATACAGAGAACACAGCTTCTCATCTGCCTGTTTAACAAACTTTGCCTCTTGGATTTTCTAAAAGATATGAGAGGAGGGTTCTGGCACTCAGAAGTATCTCTCATGGCACTTGGCTCTTTCCACCCCCTAAAATGGATGTTGTCATATCTCTGAAATATTTGGCAATCTCCCTTTCCAAATGACTCACTTTATTGCTATCATTTGTTCTATACAAATCCACAGTAAAAACCTCTATGCTGAAACAAAGGGAGATTGCCTTTTAAAATCTGAAATTTCTTTCCAGCATTATATTTGGCAGATAAAATACAAAAATTACATGTTTAGTCCAGTCAAAAAATTATTCCCCGTTTGACAACCCTAGGTACAGCTGTGAAACTGAAAAAGCCTTTTCATAGCCCTAATCATGGCATCTCCAAAATCACTGTGGAGTAGGGACCAAAACCAAAAGCACATCCTAGAATTGTCACAGTGACGAACAATCATGTAAATAATTTTGTTTGCCAAAATCCTGTTTCTCCATACCAGTTCAGTAATTTTGGTAGCCCACAAGCTTGATGCAATATCTTTTTCTCTTATTCAGGGTGATTCATGTGTTTCTGAGAAACGGTAAATAAGACACAGGGAGATTGGAAATTTGGCTTAAGCACCCTTCGGCAATGTTTGGAACAGACACTTCAGTTAGAAGAGATACCAGAATAAGAAGGAAAAGCTTGACTTTGCCTTTTTTCTTCCTTCCACCCACTCATTAAACTGACATTTCCTCTGTACTATTTCCTTGAGCCATTAGTTTTACAAACCACACTTTCTCTTGAGCTGCAAACTATCAACTTCAAAATAGAGTACTCATTTGCTTCAGGAATTAAAATAAGAAGAAGCCACAAGCCTAAAATCTGTTCTTGTTTTGCTCTCTGTAAAGGTGCAGATTCTAAGTGATAACTGAGGGCTGCCTGCATGGACAAAGCCACAAAGCACATCCATGGCAGGGATTCCATGCAGAAGTGTCTTCGGGATTTCCCCCTCTTTCCAAGGGCACACAAAATTCTGCATGCATTTTTAAGACATGAATGATACCTTTGACTGATCTATGTACAGATTATATCAGCACTGCAAGTAAACCATGCCTGACTTGCTTAACTTTTCCTTAGCAGGCAGCCCTTGTTCAATGCAAATGAAACATGGACGCCCCATGCCAGACAGCACTCTGAAATGCACAATTAATCACAGTTCCCTTAGTGTCCAGGAAGTACAAAGAGAAAACTAAATACAGCTACTTTCCAGTTTTCAAAGAGCATCTGGGCATTTCTTCTGCCCCCACTGCCAAGCTGTCTCCATGCTCAGAAAGAGTCCTTTTACACCAGCCACTGCAAGAAACATCAGGAGGAAAAGGCAGCTGGCAGTATCTTACTCCTGCACCCTTAAGGCTTTCCAAGGATGTGTAGGCAGCTGAATGTGCTACTTGGTGCCAGAAAAAAAGACACAGCAACAAAATTTCTCATTGCTGTTATTTCTGTTTTATTCATATATATGATGTAATTGTGAGGATCAGATCAAAAACAGTCACCAGGACAAGTTCAAATTCCCCTAGAAGTTCTACATCCTGCCCTGTGACTTTGTGTGCTGGGTCCACAGCTGATACTTAACAAGAATGGGTAAACTAATATATTAGTCTAGATGCAAATAAACAAAGAAGAACAACAAAAAAAAGCTCTTAGTCCTATGCAATGAATACACTTTCTGATAGAGTGGGTAAGACCTAATGTGATCTCAAATTAGATAAAACTTTAGATCAAGAGAAAAATTTCTAAACTGAGGCAAATGTTTGTTTTACAAACAGGAGAGAACTACTTTGTGCACAGGTAACATCTGCCACTGCTCTCAAAAGAGCAGCCAACAGAAGTGACAGCGTGATCTATATCCTTGCTGCTGCCCCAAGGAATGACAAGGAGATGAGACAAAGCCCAGCAAATGACCTGTGTCTGGGGAAGCTGTGGGAACTACAGTGTTCCTCCGGAAAACTTGCCACTGCAAAATTGCCTGAACTGCAGACATACAGCATCACTTTACAACTTGTCCCCTACAGTCTTACTCATACAGGCCTCCTCCAGGTACAGTGCCTTGATTGTTAGAAGATGTGAACTGTCAGTACCATATTTCAATCACAATCTTTTTTGTTTGTTTTTTTTTTACAGGATTTAACTAAACTTTAAAGAAAGCAATAGCGATGAAAAGCCAAAAGTCTTGTATGAACTGAAAGAACAGAGCAAAGCTAACTGTCTCTGTTTTCAGTTAATGAAAGTCTTATCACCAAAGGAATCCTGAAACAGAATTTCCTCAGGAAACAGGTTATAAGAATCAATATTAAGACTCAATTGTTTTCAGCTCCTACCTCCCCTGATTTCCAGGCCAGCAGGATCCAACCTGCCAGACTTCACAAGCTTTGCTAGTCTGAATAAAGAACAAATGTAACATTTGGAAAAGCATAAAAAACAAAGAAAGTGCTAGGGTTTGCACAACTATTTCAATATGGCATCTGCCTCTCTTTGCAAAATGTTTGAAGTGAAGTCTGCAGCTGAATAAAATTTCACTTTATTACCCTATGCAAAGCCTCACATGAAGTTATTTTAAAGAAGGCAACTATTAATTAGTCCTAATGAAGATGTAATTCGCTTTCAGCAGATTTGTTTTATTGAAAACAGCAGAAACAATTGAGCTGAACAACAAAATGAGGTGCAATTAGAAGCTGAATGTCCACTGGCCCTGGAGCAATATGTGTAGTTGAAAGTTAATGACAAATTACAGTAATTTCACGACTATAAGGTGCACTCTTTTGACTAAATTTTTCCCCTGAACCCAGAAGTGCGCCTTATAGTCCGGTGCACCTTATATAATGGACAAAGTTGCGTACAGTAGTTTCATGAATACAAGCCGCACGGATTATAAGCCGCACCCCCGGTGCCTCGACAATGTTGCTGTCTTTGTCAATAGATAAGCCGCACCCCGAATATTAGCCGCACTTTTGTTCGTAGCGAGAATCCGTGCGCAGCTTTCACAAATTGGCCAATTAGTAACAGGATCGCAGCATAGCGGGCTTTACTGGCTCGGGGCGGGGCCAGGCAGGCTCGGCCCGCTCATGGTTGCCGATAGGGGTGGATGGCCCGGCTCGGCGCTACGGCTTGGCTGGGCCGGCCGGGCGGTGTTGCTGCCGCCGCCGCCGCCAGGCTCCCTGCTCCCGTCTGCACTGCCACTGCTGCGTTTGCTTGCCCTGCGGGCGGTGCTGCTGCTGCCGCCGCTGCCAGACTCCCTGGCTCCCCGCTCCCGTCTGCACCGCCGCTGCCATGTTGGCTCGCCCTGGCCGGCACTGCTGGCCGCCGCACCGCCGGGCTCCCCCACGCTGCTAGCCCCGGTTCCCCTGGGCTCCCGTGCACTGCCAGCCCTGCTTCTAGGGGGCTTTTCCCCGCCGCCGGGCAGCCCCGTGCCGCCGGGTTTCCTGCTTCTACTATCCTATCCTATGCAATGTGGCTCCCGTGCACTGCCAGCCCTGCTTCTAGGGGGCTTTTCCCCGCCGCCGGGCAGCCCCGCGCCGCCGGGCTTCCTGCTTCTGCTATCTTCCCCTATGCAGTCGGGCTCCCGTGCACTGCCAGCCCCGCTTCTGCCGACTCCCCCGCCATGCTGGCCCAGGCTCTGCCGCCCTCCCTGCCCCGCCCTGCTGGCTCAGGCTCAGCCGCCCGCCCCCCGCACTGCTGGCCCCGCCTCTGCCAGGCTTTCCTACCTCTGCCGGGGCCGGCTGGGCTCCAGCTTGGCTTGGGGCTGCCGCGGGCTCTCACTTCCGTGTTGGCAGTTTTTAGAATTTTGTTAATGTATTAGCCGCCCCAGAATATTGGCCGCACTTCCAGGTTTCCACCAAAATTTTGGTCAAATTGGTGCGGCTTGTATTCGTGAAATTACTGTAATTTGCCAAACCGGAAGTGTGAGCCGCAATGGGGGGGCGCTGTCACGGAAGCGTTGAGTCACGAGGGGGGGCAGGAGTGGGCGGCCATGGCTGGTAGGAGCTGCGACGGGAGGGAGGGAGCTGCCGCCGGCCCCGGCCCGGGTGCGGGCAGAACAAGAAGCCGGGCGGCGCCACCCTGGGCGCGGGGGCAGGGGGAACGAGAAGCTGGGTGGTGCCAGCCCCGGCCCGGGGGAAAAGAGAAGCCAGACGGCCCCGGCCTGGGCGCGGGGGGACGAGAAATGTGAACCCACAACAGCCCTGAGCAGAGCCCGCCCAGTGGCGGCATCGGAGAAGTGGCGGCATGGCCCGGGCGGCCGTGGGAAAGCGGCAGTGGCCCAGCCCCTATGGCGGCCTCAAGAAAGCACCAAGAAACCGCGCGGCCACTGCCGCTGCCGCAGGAAAGCGGTGAGAAGCCGCGCGGCCACGGGGAAGCGGGGAGAAGCGGCGCGGTTGCCCCCGCAGGAAAGCAGTGACAAGAGGCGCAGCCGCGGGAAGCTGGGAGAAGCGGTGAGAAGCGCCGCCGCCGCCGGCCGGGGGGAAGCCAGGAAGCAGCGCGGCCGTGCGGTGGGAGCCATGAGCCATGAGCCGTGCCAGCCGGCGCCGGGGGCGGGCGGGAGTGCCAGGGCCCGCTGCATGGGGAGGGCACCTGGGGCTGTGTTTAAAGGCTACATCCATCTTTGAAAAATGTTTGCAAATTGAGCACCTGCCAGTAATTCGTTAATCTGTTGCGCGTCGCGCGGCTCCTCACTGCAAAAAAAAAGTGTGCCTTATAGTCTAGTGTGCCTTATATGATCTACAAAGTTGCAAAATTTGCCGACTCCCGGGGTGTGCGCCTTACAGTCCAGTGCCCCTTATGGTCGTGAAATTACTGTAATCTACATTTCCCATATTAAATTTTGATCTTAATGTAGACCATGGAAGAGGGATGGTATGCATTCTACCAGACTTAAATTTGTTAGCTGAAAACTGATAGGGAAAAAAATGCACAGAGCTATTTTTACTCCTCGACGACTCTTTATAAGGAGCCAAAACACATCTAGGAACTACTGCTCTTTACATTAGAGTCAAAAACGGAGTTCAGAGGTTGCAAATTCACGTAGCTTCTGTTTGACTACAGACATAATTTATATAACCTGACTCAGATTTCCAGCAAGACCCCCCTGTTACACAGGACAGCTTAATGTGGAACAGGTCACGTGCAAACACTGAATAAGTTTAATTCATGTGACATTACAAGAACAAACTGTTCAGTAGTATATGGGGTCAAACCAGACTCCCCCGAAGTTTCAGCATCCCAGCAAAGTGAGATGGATTCCTTGGGAGGGTTAAGCACTCTGAACGAACACATCACAGCAATGGTCAGCCATGAGGAGCAGAAGGGACTGGAACAAAGCACTCTGCAATACAAATGGTGCCCAAAGGACAACAGCAAGTACTCACTGCAGAGCCGTACAGCAAGTAAACACAGAAGCTCTTGTTCCCTGCCATTGCTGAAATGCTTATAGTCTCCTCATACCTTTATTTACAAAGCAAAAGCTACAATCCTTGTATGCTTACATTTACACAATGTCTCTTTCAGAGAGATTTCACGTGATTTTTCTTCCATTATCACTCTACGGGGAAAATAAATCCACGTAGATATATATTAATTCCCTTTAATTTGTCAGATAGCTACTTGCAGTTCTGGAGGCTGGTAAAGTTTGAAGTGCAGCTACTTCATTAATTTACAGATATGGTAAGATTTTCCAAGTGGAAGCATTGCTCATTTTTAAAAGAATTATGGTAAATTATCACTCAAATGAAATCTATTTTGGCCACTGGGGTTAAGGTGCACAGGGAGAGGAGATAGAAGACAAACCTTCAATTTGAGGATTCATGAATTTCATCCAGCACAGCTTACTTTCCATTCTACTTTGAATCCTGATTCACAGAACCCAAAAATCACTTAAAATGAGTTCCTCATTAAAACCCTGACTATTCCTTAAGTCAGCATTCCTTAAGTCTATGAAATGCCCTGTCTTGATTGCTAAACATCAAAAATGATGAAAATTCCACACAACCAGATCCTGTTCTATCTGGAAATAACTTTTGTTCATAAAGCTCTTTTTCCCAAACTTCAAATGTCAATTTTAGAATTTCTCTATATCACTTCTCAAGTATTATAAAATTACTGTGGTAATAAATCTTTCCAATCGTGATGATAGTAGCAGACTTCCTCTTACTTAGCTGTAAATGTCTACCAGAGAGTTATTAAATCCAGGTTAGCTTTGTGTGATCTCTTCTGGATCTGCAATAATACAAAAGGGTCCTGCTGAGGGAGATTCATCTGTTAACTTCAGACAACATGAACATTCTGAGCTTGTCAACTTCAAATCTTTTACCAAAAGTGAGTTTAGAAGAACAGCTTGAAATAGCTAATTATGAGATACTTAAAGCAGGGAGGGAGGTGCAAATATCCTACCTTTGTTTACAGTTCTCTCCTAATGATTCCACTGGACTAAGTCATTTAAATTCCTTTAGACTTCCAATAATAGAGTTTCCCTCTGAAAAAAATAAATTAAAATAGCTCTTCTCTGAAGCTCTGTGCTAGGAGTTATCTGTTATATGTCCCAAAAGTAGGCTTGGCTTTTTGGCTAGAGGAAAATGCTAGACACTAATGAACCTATGGCATGATGGATGTTCTTATCTATAAGTCTGTGGTGTACAGTCAGAATTGTAGCACCTGTTGCAGCCAAACTCACTGAAAACAATGGCAATAAAGCATTCCCACACAGCTGGTAGTGGCTCAGGTTATTAAGAATCAATACCACTGGTCATCAATACAGTTCAATTCCTTAAATCTTACCCAAAATATCTGTCAGATTTCTGAACTAAAAGAGTTGTACAAACAGAGTAGGCCCACAGTTTAGCACAAATGCACCAAAATGTGTTGTAAAAGGGCTCTAGTGTATAAGAAACCTCAGTCTTAGCATTGTGGCTTCCTGGTTTCCAGCAATTAATTTCCAAAAGGACAGTGCTCTTTCATACCTTACCATTTATGGTTACAAGAGGCTTTGTAATAGGGGAACTGAGATTGGAGTTCAGCCACAGCAAAGCAAACCCAGAGAAGTACAGGAAAGGAAAAAAAAGTAATAAAAATCACTTTCAGCTCTGAGCTCCACTACTCTTCCAAGTCTGTCATGTAACAGACGTTTTTCATCAGAGAAAGCAGCGTTTCAACAAAAACTGTGAGTATGTTTCTACATACAACTGCTTTTCCTTGGGAGCTTGTGAAGCTTTGTGGTTCTAAAAGTGCAGTGTTTTGGGAAGCAGAAGACTTTCCATTCTCTATCTGCAGGACTATGGAGGACAGCACAGGTAACTTTTCTGTAGTATGCAGACTGAATTCTCTCTTCTGTAACTGGATGCAATATAATCATTCTTCACAACTGTAGCAAAGATAATAATATTTTCACAAATTAAGAGCCGATAGTTCATATAAGACCACAGTTCTTATTCATTTTAATGGTAAATGCACCTTTGCTCTTAGAAGTTTCATAACTTTGGGTGTTTAGAATTACTCTAGAGGTTGTGCTTACCTATCCCTAAGTTAGAGAGGAACCTGGTACATGAACTTTTGAAGGTTTCCCAAAAATCTGATCTTAAAGTGATACCTTCTGTGCAGCATTCTACAGCACTGAATCAAAGGAAAAAGTACTCCAGAAAGATTTCAGAACAGCTGAACTGAGCAAGTATCTTCTTTTTTTCTTCCCCCATTTTTTTCTTGTTTTAAGAACCACCATGTTTAAAAGGTTATAGAATTAGTCTTAAACAACTGCATATGGTTTTAGACAATTAAAAAAGTTAACTTCTTTAATTCACTCTAGTGTCACATCCAGTAAACAGTTCAGTAATAAAGCAAAATTATACCGCATATTTTATAGAATAAACGATTGCATCACGTTATACAGTCAAAATATTGCTGTTTTGGGGTTCCAAGACAATTACGTGAGAAATTTTTCTGTACACTTGTCCATCGAGGCTCAGCATCACCTCATTCTGTAACATATTGTATTTGTGATCTCAGGCACACAGAAAGCTTGTTACGTAATGAATAAAAAATGGTGTTCCCTGGCCACAGCACTCCCCCAATACTAGCAAGAAATGCCTGTAACTGCTAGAGGATGAAACGGAGGGTGTGGAAAGGGAAAGAAAGTGCTAGCAGAAATGCAGTTTTGACTATAACTTGTTTTAAGTGGTGAGGCAGCAGAGGAGAAAATGATGGTCATAGGATTGAAACAGAAAGGAAGAATTTAAGCAGTGTTGAAGTACTGATGGAAACACAGATAAGCAAGTGTGAATGATCCAACTAGCTCTGCATAGAGAGAGTCCTAAGTGTGTAAATGAGTTCTGTTCCAGTAACATAACCAGTGCAGAGCTCACACTTACAAATCTAAAACTTTTGCCTAATGATTCTCTCAAAAAGCATTTGGTCAACAAACTATCACCAAGTACTGTGCTCCTCTTACAAATCCAGCAAAGCTGGCAATTTTTGTCTGTACAAGCTGTTCTGAGAATAAAACAAGGTGGTTGAAATTGGCATCTGACAGGAGAGAACAAATAGTTGTTTTGCATGTAGAAGTGGTGGAGGCCAAAGGGCAGAGGCCTGTTTAAAAAGTCCTCATCACTACAGAGATGTGCATGATTTGCATCATGCTTCTTGGCACGATGCAGTATTAAAACATAATATTCATTTGAAAGTAATACATAAGTGTTCACTGGAGATTCACCACATAGTGTGAGATAAATCAGCTCAAAGGAAAACGAAACCAAAAAAACACACCACCACCTTACTATAATATTTAGTATTTAATATTAATTAATATTAATAGTTGTTATTTATTCCCTACCTAAATTCAGGAGAGGGATTTAGCAACCTTTCTTCTGCAAGTGAGATAAATTCATCAATGCTATTCATAACTTACCCAAATTAAGAGCAGTCTGGAATAGCTTGAGAGAGAGGTCCCATCCGAACTCACAGAGGTCACACCACTGGAAACTCCTCAAAAGATGGGAGAGTAGGAGGAGGTAGAGACTTCCTGCCAAGTATCAAATATCTCTCTAATTAAAACTGGGGACTATTCGAAACCTGAGCGGATGGCATCCCTAAGATTACCACTAGCAGCTATGAATGCAATTATTACGCATTGAAATTGTACAGCTAATGTACTGTATAATTTACTGGATTGAAGAAGATTAGGCAGAGGGAACATTATCAAAACATTTGCAGTTGATACATTCTTAATAAGTATGAAACCACTGCATAAAATCTGCACTACAAAAATAGATTTACATATTCTCTTGAAGGCTGGACTAAGCCTTGTTTCATACACTTGAACATTTTCCAATTCAATTTTACTCATTCCTGGGCCAATTAAGTTTTCTGCAGTGTTTTATTTTAGAAGATTTATTGGTTTTGTCAGAGGAAACACTAATTCAGCAATTTCAACACTCCTTCTAATATACATAGACAGAGCAAAGAGACAGAAGAATCTTTTAATCTCAAAAAATTAACCTTTAAAACAATGAAAAACTTCCAAGTAAATATGTTTCTCTATATGTATGCAACTTTGCTTTGTCTTGAGAGCCAGAAAATTAAGGATTTTCTACAGTAGTACATAAGAATGTTTATATAAGAAAGAAAGAAAAAAAAGCACATGGGTTTCCTTTTCAGTCCTGTGTTTCCTCTTAAATTCTTCTGTATATGCATGAAATAGTGTCACAGATTCTTCTGGTCTTCTACATTTGAAAGCAGAAAAATGCACCAGAAAACATATATTTCAGTTTTAGGGACACATGTTCATAGCTTTGAGGTCTATCTCATCTTTCACCAAATTTAGCATGGTCCCCTACCTGCAGTCACGCCTCAGTTCTGCCAGCCTGTAGCAGCTGGAGACCATCTACTGACAGATAACCTGAAGAGCCTATTCGCCAACATTGGTTTGTGCTCGTCTTACACTGTATGTAAATTTAAGTCTGAGCACAGGTAGATTTAGGCAGGAACTATGCCATCCTGAAGTCCAGCCAGTAAGGATAAACTCTAAAAAGTTGCACACACCTGAAATTAAAATCCTGAAAATGCACTGTCTAAAGCTATGCACTGCTCATTGCCTTGTGCAGAACAGAAGGGAAAACTGATTTGGCATGAATTTCATTTTTCTCCTTCTGCTCAGCTTTTCGCCCTTATCTCCGAAAAGCCCACACAAATCTTGCCAGTCTTGTCATTTTCACGAAAATGGTTTTTGCCATGTTTGCATGAAAAAACAAAACCCCACAAACCTGCAATCACAGGTGTCAGTGCAGCAGATACTGGTGGTGGGTTGAACTTGTAGTGAAAGTTCTGAACTATTTCTATAGAAACTTACATGTCACTCATAATGATTTAATGGCATATGGACTCATGGCAATTATTTTCAGAGTGTCTTCAACAAAACATTATGGATCATTTATGGTGGATCATTTAAAATGCTCTTTTTCAAGGGAGTGGAGGGGCTAATGCCAGTCAGTTCTGAGCTAGGCTTCAGACAGCTCTCTCCAAGACTTAGTTCCCCAGAGCTACTCCAACACTCCTCAGACAGCAGGTTTGGAGCACCTCTGAATGGATGAGGCCAAGCAAACATGCAGAAGTCAGAAATATCAAATACTATATTTTTAATTATTTCAGTTCTTTTGATATAAGACAGCCCCATTTCAAACTACTCCAGAAGAAAAGGCATAATTTTAAAAAATGTTTCTAATCTGGGAAGGTTTTCTCTCCATGCAGCCTTTACCAATATACAGCAAGACAACTCTTAACTTCAGAGACTTAGCAACATAAAAGACACCAAATTAAGGCTGAGGACAATTGGACTGTTAACAGAATTCTCTCCAGAAGTTATCAGGTTTTCCTATCTAACCTCCTGGCTTACACATACACGTGCACTTCTTAATGTACTACACAATAAATTTAAAAAGTAAAACAGGACTCTAATGACTACAAAAAACACAGCAAGTTTGTTGGGGTTTTTCTAGTTCTAGTTTTGTGCAAAAATGTGGTTGTTTCTCCATCAATTATATTATATTTCAGAAACTTGCTACATAACTACAATAACTGTCATGCTTTCCCTTTCTTTTCTGTATTATATTTTACACCTAAAAGAGGTTGTTCAAGTTTCACAAGTCTAAATCATGCTGGGAAAGAAGTTGGTGACTGCACAAAAACGAGGGGAGACAAGAGCCCTCTGCCTGGGACTGGGAATGGTTGCATGCTCCATGATGATGTACTTCTTTATTGGGATCACCATTGTGCCATTTTACACTAAGAGGTAATAAGAACCATTTGTTTATGAAACAAAGCTATACTTTTTCCTCTTAGCATTATATACAATAATTAAAATGGTGATAAAATACATATAAGTATATTGTACAACAAACTAAGCAGTCTAAAAGAGCTCGTAAGACAGAAGAGAAAAAAAGTGTGCCAAGAATTCATCAGGCACAAGTGAGCACAAAAAAACAGGAAATTATCCTTCTTAGAGTTAAACAGACTAAATTGAAATACTTATTGTAGAATCAAAAAGCCAACCATGCTTATCAAAGCTTGACAAGGAAAAGCCAAGTCTTGCATAAATAAAAACAGCTCAACAAAGCACTTTCATGGGCAAAAGAGTGTCTTGTTTAATAAAACTTGAGTAACACAAGTCATGGTAAAATTGTTCACTCAAGAATTTGTATCTTACTTCCAAATTACACCTCATAAGAAACTAGCACTTTCAATAACCCAGTGTGCCACACCAAATATTACAGAACATAATGAATGCTGAATGAGTTACTAATGCCCACCCTTTTATCTAATTTTGCAAGTTCTGCCTACACACACAAAATCAATTTGCAAAATATCAAAGTAACAAGACAAAGAGTGCAGCTCGCTTGTTCATATTTCAAGATTATGACAGAGAAAGCAAGGACATCCACCTCATTCTTCTTGCTAGAGCACCTTTAATCTCAAAACTATTCTAAATACATTCTCTTTAAAACAGAGCAATTAGCATATTTATTTTCCTGCCTGCAGATTACATTACAAAAGAAGGTATCAAGAGTAGTTTCGTAAGAACTGGAGTAAGGTTGGTTTTTGACTTTCTTTGCCACCAGTGTACTACTGTGAGCAAAATGTAATGTGTTATCAATAACAGAAATGTAGCTCTTAAGAAAAACAGCTAAACAATGGCAGAAATTAACTTTTTCCAGACAAAATCCTGCTACTTTTTCCAGACAAAATCCTGCTTCTTATTTATGCAAGAGGCCCATGCAAAAAAAAAAAAAAAGAGAGAAAAGGGGAAAACCATGGATAATGATCTGCATTCTGGGGCTTATTGAATGAAATCAGTCAAAATATTTCTAAGACATAAAGTATACTGCATTCAAGGTATTTACTACCAAACTTTAAATTCCATAGCTATTTTTTTTTCTTTAATAACATGAAGCCAGTAACAGATAGGAAGCTCAGAATCTAACTGAAAACCACAGAATACATAAAAAACTATAGCAAAAACAACAAAAATGCTTTCCCGAGCTTACTCACTATGGCAGCCCTTCTCCAGGTGCAGCCACAGATTTAGGGTGGGCACAGTTCATCCAAGCAGGATGGAGCAACTATGAACTCCAGCCAAACCATCACATACAGATGCATTTTCACATGCAACTTGCAACAGATGCTTCTGATGAGTTTCAAAGGAATATCTTTTGGTTTTGGTTTTGTTTTTGTAGTGTTTGGACAACAGAAACTGTGTGCAAGGTACTCAAAGCCAACATCAAGGACAAAGTTTTCTGCCCAAACAGTGAAGGATCGGAGGATGAGGAAATCTTTCCTTATCCCTGTCTACAGGTGTGGGTTAATCTGACAGCCTCAGGACAGGAGGTTATGCTCTACCAGACTGAAGATACACTGGAAAAAAATCCTAAGGTACTTGCAGCACAGATTGCATACTCATTCTCTGCTGTTATCTGAGGAGAGGGGCTGATAGCTTTTAAACCAAGCTGCACAGTGACAGCAGGAGTTACTCATCTTTTACATGTTAATGTCTGGGCTTAGATCAAGGCACTTTTAAAACATTCCAGAAATTACACAGTTTTGTATTTTATTTTAAACATTACATTAAATATTAAGTTAACACTTTCTAAGGAATTACAGCAACACAAATGTACAACACTTAAGGACATTTTAAAATATGTAAGTCTCCCTATTGAAGACCTATTGTAATGAATGGTTTAGAAGCTGTGGCTTGCTCAGTTCCTTGTTGAATTAGCACGTGAGAGACATCAAGTTTAAAACTATACAAAGTAAGAGCACAAATCCCAATTTTACTTGTTTCTCAGGTGCATATTATGAAGCAGGGAATAAAGAAGGGGAAAATGGCAACATGACGCACACTTTAGACAGAAAGAAGAAACAAATCAGTGAAAATTCTTCAGCTCTTGGATGCCCAAGACTGAAGTACTTTCAGAATCTGGAACAAACATGCTCAGATTCCAAGTGCAAGGCATTTATATAGGTTACAGTTTCCCACAGTGCAAACCTAATAGCCTAGGATGCTTCAGCTGAAGAGATTTTTTCTAGCTAATGCCTATCTTTATAATGACTGGCTCAGGGAAATGCAAAGAAGGAGCAAACAGAAATTACCAACCATAGATGGAAACAAGAGTCTTGTTCACTGCAAAAGGAGGCAACTTCTTGATGTCCTACCTAATTACATTAATGCAAGTAAAATTTTCAGGTCAGGAACCATCCCTGCTTTTGCCTTGGCCAGGTTCCAGCTTGGTATATTCAAGCATTATTATATACATAAAATAATACTACCTCCAACATGCTCGCTGTATTATTCTACTATTTACAACCAGAGGGGTGCAGTGAAACAACTTCATTCTTGTGCACACTGACAAGCCAGTGTGAATTTCTGCACAACAAACACTTTCCTGCTGTGGCAATACCTAGAAGCTCTGTTAGGAACTGGAGCTTGGCACTATAATAATGAAGTGACTGCAGGGTTTTTTGAGCATGTATATTATTGGTTTCCAACAACATAATTCTAGTCTGTAAATCTGCAGACTGGAGGCATAGACATGCTGATGGAAACAGGGAGGTGTGGCATGGCAAATGGACAATGAAACCAAGACAATCTCCAGGGATACCAAGCCACAGAGGATTTTATCAGTATTAGCATGATTTTTTCACTCAATCAGACTTAACTAAAAACTTTGTAGTATTTTTTATAATGAATCACCTTGATTTTTTATTTCAGTGCTCGTACGTCCCAGACAAGTTGGAGAACTCTAAAGAAGTTACAGCACGGATAGAAACAATTGCAAGCAATTTCAAAAAATACCGGACTTTCCCATGTTACTATGACCCAGGAGGAACACAGACCAACGTCGTTTTAAGCAGACTTTATCCCTCAAAAGGCCTCCTCTTTGCTTTCCTCTGGCCTACACTCATGTTTACTGGTGGATGTCTGATTATTGTTCTGGTAAAAATTAGTCAGTATGTTTCTGTTCTTTCTGCTTGGCAGTAAAAAATACATATCTAGCATAGACTATTGCAATTGTTGGAAGATATTAAGATGTATTTGTTCTGCCTGTCTTATTGGCATTTTGTGACTATTAATATGCCAGGTGTCAATTCAGGGGCATGCATTCAAAAAAATTGAAGACCAACCACTACAGATGCCAATCCATTACACAAGAACAAAATGTAAAACTGATTCCGAGGAATGCCTGAAAACACCTCATAAACACACAGACTTACTCTCCATTGTTTCCTTGAGCTTTAGGAGGTACAGCTGCTTTACAAAGATGCAATTCACATTTACTACTAAACTCTTCTTCCTCGTTTTAGATAGGGTGCTAATTTTCTGTCTGGTTGAGATCAGTTGGTGCCATATCCATATACATCCTCACTGGCAGACACCCTTTATACACCAATACAGTAGGTACTCATGGCATACTCATCTGTTGAGAAAAGCATTTTTGGTATGGTGTAAAAAGGTATATATTTTATCATGGACCTCTCTGCTTTCGGGAAAAGGAAGGGAGAAAGACCCTCAACACAAAAATACACATCCACAGACTTTACAAATATTGCACTCCAATCATCTGACACCAATTGCCTATAAAGAAATACGTGCATAAAGTACAGAATACAGTAATACTAAATGGTAATGGCCTATTCTAAAAGTATGTTTCTCTATTTAACTCAAATCTTAGCTTTGCAGTATTTGAGACAAGTGTGCCACTCAAGGAAGACTGCCTGGCTGCCATTTGCATAGATTATAAAACTGATACAGAAAGGAAGTTAAAAGGAAGTTATGATATAAAGAATGTGGTGTCCTGGCTCTAGCCAAGAAAGGGTTAATTTCTGCAGTAGCCAGGACCTTGAGGTTATTCTGTAGCACCTCAACTCATTTTCCAGGAAAGGGCTGCCTGCCAGCCCAGGTAGCACTGCAGAGGGAATGGTCAAGTATTGTCTGGGTGAGAACTCAGGTGCAAACTGTTTCTTGTGCACTCTTTTAATATTATTGTCGCTGTAACCGGTCGTTGTCTTTTCACTGCTGTTTCCAGTAAATTTTCCTTATCTCAACCCATGATCTTTGCCTTTTGTGCCTCCTCTCTAGATCATCAAAGCTGGGGAAGAGGAGAGGGGGGTGAGCAAGCAATTCATGGTTTGGAGTGTTTCTGCCGGAACAGTAAATTGAGGAATACCATTCTTAAACCACAACAAGTAAAAGACATCTTTATGATGTCTTAATAAAAACAGCAAGACAAAGTAACCACAGAAGTTTACATGCCTAACACCAAGTTATTTCACAAAAGCGATATATTTGTTTCCATAGCTCAGACTTCTAAGAATGCTCTGATGTATAGAGACTTCCTCTGTTCTCTGAAAATTATTTTTTCTCTCAGCCAAATTTCAAATTGCCCTTGGACAGAGGTGGAACATAAGATAGTTCCTGCATACTCTATTTGACTGTCATCTGGGACAAAACTAGTATGAGCTTCTGTACACATTGGACAATTGATGATCCACTAGGAGCTATTATTCACAGGGAAGTTTCAGGGCTTAGGTACAAATTTAAATTGATTACATTACAGTTTATTTATTCTCATTAATGTGGTACAATTCTGTATTGTTTATTGTAAGAAAGGCTGAAATATTAACCCAGTGCATTCATTCTCCAACATTACTAACAAAAAATGTCAGTTTGTTTTTCCCTATGATCAGCAAATGAAAGGAAGTGGCTGCTAAAATAAAAAGGAAAAAAAAGAAAAAATAAAAATAAAAAAAAAATTTTAAAAAGCTAACTCCCAAAAATTAATTTAGGAGAACTATGTCCAAAAGGAGGAAAGTACATCCTCTGCGACATTCCTGGCAGTTTCTACTCTGGTGTTTTAACATGCCACACTCAGGAGCCTTTGCCAGAATACACTGCCAGTATCTGCCAAGTAAATGCTCAGCACAAGCTTAGGAATCAATCTATTATGTGAGGTGGCTTTATTCCTCCCAAAATGGCCACCTCAGGGTCAACTCTGCATTTTCTGAAGGAATACATTTCTTTTAAGCCCTGTTGACTATGCTTTATGCACAGGACTTCTGCACTTTGGTCTTAGTGTAACAGAGTGTATTAGAAGATTGGGTCTGTCACCGGAGGAGATGAAAAAAGTGAAGTGAAATTTTGGCTCAGATGTAACTGCTTACATAAGCTGCTCAGTGCTGTGGCTCAGCCTGCAGTATTCCAAGCACCAGCTCAAGAAAAGCTGTCCCTTTTACAACATAGCAAGGAGAAATAACGGTGTCAACTGTGCCATTACTGCTGCCTTCAGCAGAAGCCTCAACTGTTTAACTGACTCACAGTTGACTTCCTAACTCTGTTGCGACTTCAGGCCAGGGTTGTTGAGTGACACCTCATTTTGACCAGAGGGCAGGGAGGCATTGAATGCATGTGATTAAATCCCAGTCTTTGGCATATCTACCTCCAAGAAGTCACATGATAAAATGGTTTCAGAAAAGCACAAAAACGATCATTTTAATAGACAAAGCATCAGTTGCTTTTCCAGGGCATTTAAATATGCACTAGCATACTTAAATACGTAACATATATAATTAAAACTAAAGAAAATTGCAAGAAGAAGGCAGATTACACTGAACTGGTGAGTCAAAGTTGAGAACAAGATTTAAGGCAAGGGAGTCCATAAACTGCAGGGATAATGTGACACTATTAGTCTCATAAGTGAGGTTTAATATGAGAAAATAAGAAACCAGATGCCTCAACAGTAGATATTAATATAAATAGACGTAAAGAGTGTTAGTAACATGCCTGAATTATAGAAAAAGCCAAACCACTATAGTGCTCCAAAATTATGACTATCGAGTTTGCTTAAAGATATTAAAAAATCCTAAATACTTCAGAGAGTAGTGAAGAATAGCTAAAAATGCATTTTATGTCAGAAAACATACAACATCCGCATGACAAAGCTGTTTTATTGGTGGGCTTTTTCCCCCAAACATTCTCTCACAACACTGTGCTTTCCAGAGCATCAAAGTATTTTGCTTGGACTAAAAAGCACGCGAACACTACAGAGGACCTGGAAATCTTCAAAAGAAATACAAGAACAGAGCCATTACCATAAAGGTCACTTAACACCCTTACCTATGTACTCCAATTGCACAAATGCTTTCTTTTATGAATGAAAAAAATACTGAATAAGTCTGTCAAAATGTAGTCTGAAAGGCAAATAATGGCTAAAACAGCCTTTAAAAAGACGATAAAAACCACAAACTAAACAAACAAAAAAAAACTCCACAAAATCCTACTCTCGGTATTTGTAGATGAGCAGCTTGAGAATGGACAGTTTAGGTGAGTTTAAAGCAAAGTTTTTATGGTGGTTGTTTCGTTGCTTGTCTAAGGAAAAGAAAAAGGCAACCTTTCAGGCAAGGTCAGTCATAAAATATATACCTTTTGTCATGTAACAGACATCTGAATAGGCCATAGCACTATCCTCTGATTCTATTTCAGGGCACAGGCTGTGAAATAATTCAGCAGGCCACCGGGAAGGCTGGCACAGCCACAACCTGTCCCTTGAGCAAGCTACAGCTAGTGGCAGGCTACAGGCTAAGTATGCTACACAGAAGACTCCAGATTCAGTTTGCATTATGAAAACATCTGTTTGTCAGCATGGGAAACCTAATAAATTAAGCTCTCATGTCACCAGCCCAGCCACCCAAAAAACCACAAAACTATTAATAAATGAGGAGCTCCTGTAGTCTCACATCTTCTTCAAAAAGTTGAATGAACAGAACATTATAAGGAGTCTGATGCCCAGATGGTTCTTCACTGGAAAGCAGGAATTTTTAACAGTTATGGATAAAAACCTGCAATAGCTCTCTTGGAACAAAATTAGCAACATGCGTGTCCCATCACTTTATATTCTGAAAGTTAACACTCTTTACATCCATGGTTGCACAGAATTTATCTATGTGGAAATACAGCAAATCACCCATTCAGTGACATTTAAAGTCTCTCAGATGGTGTTGAGAGAAGTATTCTACGCAGCTTTAAAATATCAAGACTTTATAGGAAGGCAGTGTAAAAAAAAGAATTAAATTTAAAGACTCGGTGAAAATACTGCATGACCTCAAATCACAGCACTGTACAGCAGTATACTTAAGCCTATTAAGATTAGAAAACAGTTTCCAATTGTAGAAGTTAAATAGAAGAATCAACAACTAACATGTAATTCTGTTTTTCCCCATCTTTTCAACTCAAACTAGTTCCGTGTCAAAACCAGACAGGAACATTTGATTGCACTAGCCAGAGATATGAGAGTAGAAATTAAGAATTTACCTGACTGTGTAAAATGAAGGTACAACTTCTAAAAATTAACATAGGTTTTTTTCATCATTCAAGAGCGCAGTGACTGAAAGACACAAAATTGTTTCCATGAGACCAATACCATGTGTCTCACTGTAGCTGAGAGAAACAGTTCTGTACAGGAGACCAATAGCATTTATCAGTCTATGAGTGCTTTGTGTTTTCAAGCAGCTGGAGACACAAACCAGACTGGTGCCCATCTGGGCAGTTATGACAACGCACTCGGAAAGGTTGCTTTCCAAGTTCTACTCAGGGGAACTTCATCATAATACTTTTAAGAGGCAAATTTGCCACAGAGTAACAGCAATAGATTTATTTTGATAGAAGCAACACAGTTTAGGGGGAAAAATTCACAATATCTCAAAACCAAAACCAGCCCAACATTTAACAAGAAAACAAAATAAAGCACTCCTACTGACCCAAGCAAACACAAGAAACTCCCAAAAAACCAAAACCACCACAAACCAGAACCATGAAATCATAAGATGTCTCACCAGATGCTCCACCCCTGACAAGCGGGAGACAAGCAAAGATTAGTAAAAGTATAGAAAAATATCAGAATAAAAGTATCACTAGTAAACTAATCAGATAAAAGCACTTTTAATAGCTTAAGAGCTCAGACATCACCAAGAGATGGAAAAGCAACCTCTAACCTTCCTAACTGAACAGTACTAAGTTTTTTGTATGACCATAAATATTAACATTTATGCTATAAAGTTGTACAGAGCTGTCATGATCCTAATCCCAATTTCAGTCCATTTACCTCAGCAACTGTAAAACAACTTGAGGTCCCCAGCTACAAACATCTAACCAGAGCAGTATAACATCAGATTAAGCTGGTAGTAGATCTGGCTAGCATTAGTAAGTACATTTATTAGTGGGCTTTTAGCAGTTATTTCAATTACTTCCTTCCTCTGATTGTAAGATGTTAGATACCTTGATTTCAAGACAAATCTCATAAAGCAACGCCACATTTTCTGTTTTCAATATCTCTACTCAAGGTTCTGCTAATGAAAGCACATCTTTTGTTTGGTTTGTTGTGGGTTTTTTCACGTCTGATTATTGCCAAAACAAAGCTAACTACTTGGGGAAGGGTATAATGTTGTTTAGTTGGGCAGGGAACGGTGTAAAGGAAGTAATTTCAAAGTTGGCTCATCTCTCTAATATTTGGGTGTTTCCCCCTAATCTATTATATTAATTAACTGTTCAGGGAAGTTAGGTTGGTTGGCCTAGAAATTTGGTTTTTCTCACACTGTATTACAGATACAGTATGCTTTGCTGCTCTTTCCCTAGGCAATTGTGTGTGGCAACAGGTCACATAAACTGTTTTTTAAAGACTAAAGGAAGAATTAGCCTTGAGCCACTCAGAACTCATGGGTCTTGGCTGTTGTCTTTATTTCCAGTGTATTTTCATTATCTTTTATTGTCATCTCTTAAATCCCTTTGCCAATTGAAATCGTTCCTGTGTGCACCTGGTCCTTTCTGCCCTTACCCTAACAGGTTTTCACTCTTTCATCTGTATCAGTCTCATAGAGTACTTATCTCACCATAAAAGGAGGATCACTCCCACAAACAGCAGCTAGCTTTCTTAATATTATCTTCCCATAAAATTACATATCAGCTTCTCAATCCTGCCTAACTGTCATTTGCAAAGGCCATTATTCTCTTCCTGTTACTGGTGTCCTGTCTTTCACATAAGACAGTGAGCCTTGTAATTTACAAATACTATCACCTAACAGCCAACCTCTCTCAGTCCCTCTAAAATCATGCAGTTGTGGAAAAAGATGATAAAGTTTGGTTTATAGGTAAGCTCTTTAACTTTACCCACATTTAGTATTACCTCTTGTACTGTAATATCAAGTTCACTTCCTGAGTGATATAATAATAAGGAGCAATTTATTATCCTTGATATGTTTATGATCATGGACATATGGACATTTGAAGAAAACAACCAAGAAGAATTTGAAGAAATATCAAAATAAAGCACGTATTTCAAAGTGATTAAAGGGATTTGCATCTACTGCACTCCGGCAAAATAAAATTTAAAAGCTAAACAACAAAACTTGATGTTTAGCAATCTTTTCTGTTTCATAATGAAAAATAAATTAATAACAGCTTCTTGAACAGATGATGCAGGACTACTCTTCTGATTGGTCCAAGAGTCTCAAGATTCAGCAAATATGCAACTAAGACTGAAACTTGTGACCCCCTTATCTGTATCTGTAGTACTAAATTGAGCATTTTGTGTCTGATGACTGCCAGTAGCAATCCTTCACTGCAATACCATATTTACACAGACTACAATCCCCAGACATCCACCTCCTCAGCCTCTCTGCACATGTCATTATGTAACTCCAAATAATATGAAAATAGATCGTCTTTGGCAGAAGTGACAAGTGGACTGTATGACACATTTTGCTTAAGTAATATTAATTTGCTTTCTAGTTCCATTAAAACTATGGATGTGGTTGAAAATATTAAGCAGAACTAATGCTGAGTTTTCATCAGAGATAAAAGAGCATAGCCCCTATTCACTGTTTCTTTTTAATCATTAAATAAGTGAGGTTTTTTTCTTTTCTGTTTATATGCAGCTTTGGCAGAAATAAACAGGAATTATGCCTTCCCTAGACAGACGGGATCAGAGTTATCTTATTTTCTTCTTTCTGCTCCAATTCATCTTTTCTGCAGAGTTAGATTTAACACTAATTTCTTCTTCTCTGTATTTTCTCACTTCAGTGACTTCCCCACTGCACAATCATTTCAGAGAGGCATTCAGGCTGTAAGTTGCAAGGGAAAATATCCGCAATGCCATTCAACTACATGCAAAAAGAACAGGTGAACAAAAGGTATACGCAATGACAGAAGTTTGCATTTCACATGACTACTCTTTGGGGAAATAGTAGAAATTTGCACTTTAATATACAGCCTATATAGTCCAGTTTTGACTCTGATCTTTTATTCTTGATTAATGAGAGACATAAGGAAATAGCAGTCAACAAATCTGACTGGAACAAAGTGTTAACGAATTCAAATTCAACTTAGAAAAATCATATTGCACTGAATTAATGGAAGAAATAATACCTTATATTTTAATAGCTTTTAACCCCATCTTAGTAATTCAACAAGACTTACCTCACTTCAATTCACTTCTGCATATAGCACTAGTGAGTCATCAGTGAAACCCTCTGCCAAAAACTTACTTTCAGGAAGAGAAGATAACCATGTACATCGGAACCATATCACACAGCCTCCTGCCATGTGACTAGCATTATTTCAGCTTGTAACTCCCATCACTTCCCTTGCTCTCCTTCAAAAGAGAAGATCAAGAACTATAGTACCTGCTCCATGTATGATGAAGTTAATCAATCAATAACAATGCACTTTTCACTGAATCAAACCTTGATGCCTGCCATTATTCATAATTTCTTTTTCCACATTATTTAATTCCGCTTCCATTTCTAATCTTTTCTTTGCATTACTACAGTGCCATTGGTAACAACATATTTTCACAATTTTAGTGTAACACATCCTCTGATAGGCATTTCTAGAAAAAATAATTGAAACAAAATATTATGCAATACCATAAAGCATTGGTAAAGAGCCAATCTGTGACATAAGAAAACCTACCCTCCAAACTTTACTTTTCTAAGTAAACACTTGATATTAATTACAGTAATTTCACGATTATAAGCCGCACTGACTATAAGTCGCATCTCTGGGTGTCGGCAACTTTTTGTTCTTTGTCCATATATAAGCCGCACCTGATTATAAGCCACACATTACAATACAGAGTGTGATAAAAGGTATCTATTCTATCACCATCTGTTGAGGGTGGGGACAGTGATACTTATCTCCATGGGAGATATTATCTGCTAATGGGCCATCCATTGAAACCAGGTGGGGCATTGTTCTCTATCTTTTCACAACCCATCCTTCCTCCAGTGAGTCATTTTCTGCTAATGGCCCATTGAGTCCCACAGTGTGACTGATAAAATTACTGCATCCCATTGGAAGTTGCTCCAGCTGGAGGAAAGAGCCTGACATTTCTTACCAAAATAAAAACAGAGGTTTTGGGACACTAAGGTAGCCCCTTTCTCCACTGGACTCCAGAGGAAAATCGGATTTCTCCACATCACCACTGGACCTCCGGAGGGAAACTGCACCTTCTACAGGAGCACTGCTCCAACTGAATCACATCTGTCACTGCAAGGGGACTGCAACCACCATTTAATGGGACTGCTACCAACACCCTGCCTGACAGGGTGTCAGGTTGTACTCTGACTTTGTCAGGGTTTGGAGTTTGTTTCTTTGTAGTACTGTATTTCTATTTTAATTTCCCTAGAAAAGAACTGTTATTCCTAATTCCCATATTTTTGCCTGAAAGCCCCTTGATTTCAAAATTATAATGATTTGGAGGGAGGGGGTTTACATTCTCCATTTCAAAGAGAAGCTCCTTCCTTTCTCAGCAGACACCTGTCCTCCAAACTGAAACAGCAACTTTTCGTTCTTTGTCCATATATAAGCCGCACCTGATTATAAGCCGCACTTTGGGTTTGGACCAAAATTTTAGTCAAAATAGTGCGGCTTATAATCATGAAATTGCTGTATGTCTAGGAAGAAAAGTTACAATAAACCTCATCACCCAAAATACAATTTTCTGGTTTTACATCCTGTAAAACTCTCAGATACACTGCATCCTACTGGTCCTCTGCTCAAGAAATAAGGACTACTCTGAACAAAATACTGCTTTAACAATCCACATTTCTAAAACACTGTCAGACAACTGTTGCTCAATTATATGGTGTTCTTGAGAATTGAGAGATTCCAGCCTCAGAGGCAACTACCAAACCCTGAGAGAGCAATCAATAAGGGCATGAGTAATCAGACCTATGTGAATCAGCCCATTTGGAAATAGCTCCTTGGTTTTCTAAGCAACATTACATACTTGTCTTTCAGGGCTACATCATTGCAAGTAATTAAGTTTCTAATAAATTTCCAGCAGCCACGTCCAGGCATATGCTTGAATAGACATTAGTTTAGAGGCAGAGGTTTGTAGAGAGTTTTAAAAGGGAGACTTGAGCATTATCACTTCCCTCTCACTCTCAGTTCTTATAACTCATCTTGCTCTTGATGACAAAAATGCAATGCATGTACATATATTCAGATTCCTTAAGCAGCATAGCCTTCACAGAAGAGATAGTTTTTATTTGCAGTTCATTTTTCATAGGCATGACAACGTTTAACATGCCAAACAGAGTGGTACTTTGCTTAGTGGCTCAGAGGCTGATCATTATGGAGAAAATGTAATTACATAAGCTGGCATCTTTAAAGAGCAAAACAAAAATTACAGTCAGACCATGCAAAAGTCCCCATTGTGGAATGAAACTGAAGAGTTTCACAGGGTGAAGTTAAGATCAGGTACTGAATGGTGAAGCTTTGGTAGGTCCAGACTCTTCTCTAAGTGAACAGTTATTCTGCCCCTCAGAGCAACAGCCCCCCCACCTCCCCTCTAACAGCACTGTATGTACTGAAACTCTCACCTTTCAGAACCATCTGGTAAACACTGACAAGTTCTGACTCCACTCCATAAATCACATTATTATGGATTCTGTAGCCACTTTTGTTATTATATTTCCTTATCTTTCAAATACTCAGAAAAGTGGAATAAAGAGAGAATTGGTGCATCAGTTCCTTCTGAACTAGAGTTTCCCTCAACTTGAAGGCAGTAATTCAAGGAGTGAAGAAGGGCTATGTTGCTGCAGGAGGATCCGAATATCTTTTTATATGTTACACATGCAGGCCGTCTGGCGTGATTTTAACCATTGTAATGAACCTTCCCGAGTCTGTAGGGCATCTAGCAACATTTACCCTACACTTGCATTTTTAGAGGCTAGAATCATGAGGACAAACCTAAAGCAGTGCTAGTATGCTCCAAAGGCACAAGATTAACTTCTCCTAAGAGGAGACAGAGCCTGAGTATGACTAAGAGGGACCATGTGCTTTCCTTACCATCTCACATAACATCTTAGCTGTGATTTAAATTCACAAAGCATCCAAACAGACCACACAGCTGTAAAACACTCAGAATACTTTCTTTCATGCTGGGAGAGGCTGGGGGAAAGAGCAAGATGTTTGAAGACTTTATCAGTGCAGCGGAACAGATAATTAGGCAATTAAAACTATGAAAAGCAGACAAATTACCAGTTCCAGATGAATTACACTGTGGAACAGAATTGGGAGAAGCAAAAAATCAGAAATTTGTGCCTTTGGCAAGCATCTTTAGACCACAACTAAAAGAGTGGAAGTTCTGGAACAAAGGTGAAAGGGTAGTTAATTCGCAGAAACTTATCTGGGTTTACAAAGGCATATTTTGAAGGTGTTGATTCCTAAAATAACTCTGCTTTCCTTGTGTTACTAATTAGAACAGATTGATAGAAATCCAAGAGGTCTCATTGCAGTTTCATTTTTAGGGACCCACCCAGGCCCTTCCTCCTAGGTTTCTAATGGTATTAGCAATATCTTCACACTGACAGGCTTCTTGTTTAATCATTCTGCTTAATAGGAAACCCTCTACAAACTCATTCTTGCCAGTCCTACTTACTTCCAGGTCATGGAGAACATATCACCATTTCACACACCGGAGTAATGTGAAAGACCACCTTAACTTCCCACAGAATCTTCACAAAAGGCAACTTCAGCGAAGGTGCTCTGCTCATCCACTGTCCATCACATGTGGTAACACTTCCAGAAGCCTCTTCTACAATCTTCTCCAAAGGCATTGAACATCCATCCCAGCCAAGGAAAACAAGGGAGTTATCCTGCTCACACCAGCTGCAACAGGGCACACTTCTCTAGGCACGCTTTCTTCAATGTATACATCTCGCTGCACAAAGCTTTCTATCGCATAGATTCAAAAACCTCTGCTTTGGTACTAAGACTTTCCAAATAAGAAAATACTAAGAAGGGAACTGGCAAAATTCGCTAGTCCAGCTTTCAGAAGTACCAGCTGTGAAATTCATGGCTTACACCCTCACAGACTTGTTGCAGATGTAAATCAGGACATACCAACCAGGCTGGAGGCTGCACAGTGGTATCAGGTGTGCCTCTTCCCTTACAGCCCACTGCAGGGAGAGGCCGCAGACTCCTCACACCTTGCTGCAAAAGGAAGGACTTCACAGATGCAATCAATTTCATTTTACTATTCTAAATAACCATTGCTATTATTAAAACAAGCAGAAGCCATAGAGTGCAGCTGAGGAGTACATACCAATTGAACTGTGGAGTACCTCCAACTGCAATAACCCCGCAGAATGGCTCAAGCATAAGAAGAGAGTGAAACTTGTGCCTAATAGAGGCTTTTCATTGTAAAAGAGATTTAGAGTAAAAGTAAAATCTCACATTAAACAGTATGAAAGAAATGAGGCAGGAGTGGAATGAAAAACACAGGCGATATTATTTTCTAATCGTTATCTTTCTAGTTATGATTTTCATAGGTAACACTATGAAAACATTTATGCTAAGTATAGTAGATCTTTGATGTCTGTGAAACAAACTAATTCGTGTAATTTATTCCTTCCTGAATCAGGTTCTCTCTGTTCAAAACACAACACTGGATGGGAAAAAAAGGAAATTTATCAGAGTTTTAAATTCTTTGAAACCTAGGAAGACACTCCAATCGCATCCAAACAGCTTGAAGCAGGACACCAGCATGGAAAACAGGTGGGTAAAAGTGTAGAACACCATTGTACTGGCTGAAATTGCTATGATAGTGCAATGCTGGCACATTTCTGAAGGCAGCAGGGGGCAGGAGAAACAGGTCTTGGACATTTTATGCTTTAATTTCTAGCTCTTCATACAGTGCTAGTCTGTTGTCAGATTAAATTTTCATCTATTCCATTGCCAAAGCAAAGGCAACTGTGGCAGTCTCATTTTATTATCATATTTATTATGTCAAGAAACACAAGGGCTGCTTGAAAGCACTGCATAGACGAAGTGCTCTAGATGTACACATGGGGAAACGTGGCCAGAACACAAGTTACCTCTCTTGCCTTCAGTGGAGCTCCAACAGATGGCACAAAACTCACCATTGATCACTTGTGACCATAATAGCATACACCCTGTATACCATTATATCATGAGCAAATACACAAATAAAGTACATCAAATTCACCATACTGACATGCTGTAGAAAGCAAGATCTTGCAGACAACACCACTACCTTGTCTTCTGAGCGTGACAAGTAATTTGTTTTTCTCACTTGTTTTTAATAGTAAGAAGGGCATCTTGGCGTTAACCATGAATTGTAACCAAAACCTGCAGTTCTTTTGTATGACATACTTTCATGATTCTTTATTGTTTCCTCTGCTGGTGTTTGGCAAGATATGGATGATACAGAGGAAAGTGGAAGAAGAATTAAGCGCACACAGATGCAATTTTAAACCAACCTTGATTTTAACAGAAACCAACCTGTCAGGTATTCTTAATGTGAAGCAGACATTTTTCTGGTGCAGATTTCTTTTGCAAGCCGGTAATGTTAATATGAGAAAGCTGTCTAAGAACTACATTTCTTTTCTACAGAGACATATTGAAGAAATGTCCCCAGTTTCTGGAAAAGTAAACTGCTCTTCACAGTTCTTGGCACTTTTACATTTGTCAGGGTTTTTTTAAAGTTACCTAAGCCTGCTTTAGTTTATCCAAAGAAACCACTTAAACATTAAAATTCATACTAGAGCACACGCATGCACTCCAGACAGCCAACACAGCCACACACCTCCAAGAATTTTAAACTTATATGAAAAAGTGTTTATTTTTCTTCTCTTTGAAAAAAGACCTTGACTTTGTATTTTAAAAAATTGCATCATAACAGACTCTTCGGCCTTCTATAAATATCTATGCTAATAATTTTGTTCAAATCCTATTATCAATTCTTAAAACCACCTCTGCCTCCAACCAAAGACACAAAACTTGGAGAAGTCTGACCCTCAATTAATCTGACCACATTTCAATAGGCAAGCAGTATTCAAGTATAGTATTATTTACAGTTGTCAAGAGTGTCCACAGAGATCACCGATACTCACATAATTAGCTGCTGAGAAATATAATGAGTGGAATGGCCAACAAAAATCACATAACTTACCTGAGGGCACTAACAGAGGAACTACTAGACTACAAAGAAGAAGAGAGAGTTTATTTTGTTTGTTGTTTGGTTTTAGTAAAGAGGACAACATAAATAAGTTTGGCATTCTTTCCTTTTCACATGGGAAAGCACAAAAGGTGTAAGTGACAAGCAAATTTTAGATAAGCAAAAGGTATTTCCAATGTATGCAGCAAGCAATGACCTAGATTTTGAAGCAAAGTACACACATGCTTCAAATTAGCAGACAGTAAAGCATAAAATGACACAGAGAAATACCTGTCACTGACAAATTAGGAAGTCTTTAAATTTTTTAGGCTGCACATCAATTGCTTTCATAAACACATCTCTGAACACATTGAAATAACTCACTACAGTTACCGCCCAGGGCAGATTGCTAAACACAGGTTACAAGCTACACAAGATAGAAACAATTACATAAAGCTTTCCAGCACAACTCCAATCTTCACTGCACACAGCAACTTCTTCCAGAGCAGCCAATTCTCAGCATTAAACTAGAAATCTCTGAAGAGGCAAATAATAAACCCTATCAGAAACCTCTCTCAAGCCTACCAAACTCACCCTGCAAACATAAGAGAACTGAGGAACGGTATGAACTAAAATCTTTCCCTTACCTTTGCTGAGAGTGCCCGTGATGAGTTTAAAAATAGTCTGGGCAAATTTGACAATCCCATGCTTGCATCTCTTTGAACAGCCACTCATGGTTCAGACGGATAGAAAGCCTCTTCTCTCTTACAAAGTTCAGGAATAACAATAAAATTAAAAAGCGAGTCCTTTACAAAGTTGATGCTACTGGTTGTGCAGTGTGCAGAACTCTGCTCTCATGCACCAAGCCCCGGGCTCTGCGCTGAGGTTTGCTACTCTGAAGCTACCAGGGAGGATTGCAGTGGAGCAATGCACATCTCTTTTTAGGTAAAGGTACAGCTCTCCCCGCCATCCTCTTGGCCGGGACTGCACACGCCTGCCGCGATGCCCTGATAGAAGCTGCTAAGCACACCAACACCTCAGCCAGACAGGCGAGGAGAGAGGGTTTGCCTCGGCAGGCTGTGCGGGCTGCCACGCTGGGCACAGGGAATGCAGCAAGAGCCGGTTGGAGTCACCGACTGCTGGAAATAAAAGAAGCTGCTGATTAACCCTTTTCTTGGTGCTATCTTTCAGCGGATTTCCACAAAATTGTCAATTTTGCCTTCGTCAGACTGAGAAAACCAGAAAATAACTTCACATGTACAAGACTGCATAGCATTCCTTCACAAAACCTGCTAGAAGTAGGAAAACAAAGCTGCACCCAGGGGAAAAAAAAATTTAAAAATCTTTATTTAAGTTCTGCCAGCTTAGACGCTGCTCCGATCGTGGCTTGCCCAGCACAGAGGGATGTGCTAGCCGCCTTCCGGAGTCGGCGGGGCTCGGGCTCACCCCTCCACGCAACCCCACATTAAGTTTTTCGCCCACTGCTTCACGTCGTGCCGGTGCGTTGCTCGGTCCTCGTACTGTACTGAGAGTTATCCCCTAGCAACAGCCACAGCTCTGGCTTCTCCAGTTCCATCAGTTACTGCTGCAGTTAGTGTCTGGACTACTCTGCATAAAAGGACTTGATGCGTCCAGCAGCAAAGCGGAGGCATCTCAAACCCCATCTGAGTACTGGTCAGAGACGAGCTTCCTTAGGTTTAATTCGTTCTTGCCTCGTCTCAGATGTTTTCAAACAGCCCCCCAAAACGCACTGTTTGCTTTCCCCGGTCACAAGACTTACCTCAGGCTTCTGCTCACACCCATCTGCTCCCCGTTAAATTTCTTGATCAGTCTTGTCTCTGACAAAGCGAGTTAGAGGCAGCCATCACCCCAGAGTGGCGACAGCAGAGCACAGCCTTTACGGAGGGTCAGGCGCAGCAAACAGCTTTGCACTTCGGGGAACAGCGATATATACCTTTCACTCAGGGAGCAGTAAACTGCTTCACGGGTAAACTTACATTCCTGCAGCAAGACTCAACGCTTTGCCACATAGCTCACCTTGTTGTGAGACTCACGACTATCTGTTCCTCCCAAATGGAAGCGCCCTCTCGCTCCTCACCCCCGCAGCCCGCACTGCCTCCCGCCCCTCCCTCACCTCCTTCTTCCTCTCAGGCAGAGAGCCGTGAAACGCTGTCCGGGGAGTGCATCTCGAACCAGCCTAACTCCAGGAGCCGGGTTCTCTGCTGGAGACGCTGCACTGCCGCCTCTCCGTTCCAGATGGCTACGGCGAGAGCGGGGAGCCCCCTTTCTCCATTTCTTCTCCTACCTGGGACGCTGCCGACACCATCTCGGCCCTCAGTGGCTGCGCGGGATGCGCCGTGCCCCCCCTCCACCGGTACTGGGCAGAGAGAGAGAGACAGTGTCTGCGACTGAAGAAAAGACTGAAACTAAGTTACTGTTTTTGTTTTGTCGGTAATTTTCATAGCTGTTGTTATAAATGAGAAACAAAAATCTCAATTTGTAGCAAAATTGCTTTTTTTTTTATATAGACAGAGCAAAAGCAGCGCTGGGC